>NC_140580.1:845745153-848245153 GCF_964204655.1 Triturus cristatus | reverse complement strand
CAGATCACATTCTGCAGCGTTGTCGGTAAGTCTAGCAGTTTTAATTGTGAAGTTTTAATTGTGTGCTCCTTCAAAAACATGCTATGTTGTGGGTTGAGAACAAATGCCTAATATGTTTTAAAATGCAGCATTTACATTTCTACAGATAGGTTATCTGGGACTTTAATTAGTCCCAGCTGTAAATATCCTCCTGTCCTGACCCTCTTCTTTGTCTCACACCACTAACAAGTGCAGGATATGTTACCTCCTGCCAGGCCCGGTTCTAGAGCGTGGGGTGGGCCGGGTGGGCCAGACCCACCCAAACATGAGCCATGGCCCTCCCAGTGAATCTGCCACCGATGTACAACTACAATAAAAACTGTGCAGATAACTGGTGATTTACGATCCTGCTGCAGAGTAACCATTTGTCTGTTGGTAGTTTTTAAGTGCTGATAAACTGAATTTTATGGGGATAGCTCAGTGGGTTACTACCTCTGTCACAGATATCCTTGTGTTACTTGCAGTTCAGAAGTTACTATCCTAACATAGGACAGTGACCTATGAACTGTCTTTAAAGAGCTGCATACAAACTTCGCTTTTTTGTATTGTGATATAGTTAGAACTTCTCCATTCCTTCATTATTCTAATGTTGCCAAAAAGAGTTTGTTTGGGAAGTTATTACATTTTTATCAGTAAAGCCAACCCCCAACCACTGGAGTACTCTTTAAATCCTGAGTTTGTGCTTCTCCAGTCCAAACCCTCGTAAAATATATTGCCCACTAGTATGGATGACGTGATTTCTACACCTTGTAATCCTCAGTGGCTTATGTGACATTCCCCATAGACTGATTTATTGTCTCTGTATAATGCGTGCTGTTATGTAAAGTACTGTGACACCCTACACTCATATGAGTAGCGCTGTACAACAAATGGAATGGATATGAGGGGCAACGGAGAGATGAGGGGCACAAGTGGAGGGTGGCAGTGAGGGAATCCGAGGAAGAGGTCATGGGGTGGGGAGCTACGGAGAGATGAGGGGCGCTGGTGGAGGGTGGCAGTGAGGGAGTCAGAGGAGGAGGTCACGGGGAACTACAGAGAGATGAGGGGCACTAGTGGAGAGTGGCAGTGAGGGAAGCCGAGGAGGAGGTCCTGGAGTGGGGGTGGAGTTGCGGAAAGATGAGGGGCACTAGTGGAGGGTGGCAGTGAGGGAAAACGAGGAAGAGGTAATGGGGTGGGGAGCTACAGTGAGATGAGGAGCACTGGTGGAGGGTGGCAGTGAGGGAGTCAGAGGAGGTGGTCACGGGGTGGGGGGAACAGCAGAGAGATGAGGGGCACTAGTGGAGGGTGGCAGTGAGGGAATCCGAGGAGGAGGTTACAGGGTGGAGGGGAACTACAGAGAGATGAGGGGTACTGGTGGAGGGCGGCAGTGAAGAAATCTGAGGAGGAGGTCATGGGGTGGGGGGGAACTACAGAGAGATGAGGGGCGCTGGTGGAGGGAGCAGTGAGGGAATCTGAGGTGGAGGTCATGGGGTCGGGGGCTATGTAGAAATGAGGGGCACTAGTGGAGGTTGGCAGTGAGGGAAGCGGAGGAGGAGGTCATGAGGTGGGGGAACTACAGAGACCTGAGGTGCACTAGTGGGGGGTGGCAGTGAGGGAATCCAAAGAGGAGGTCACGGGTGGGGGGATCTACGGAGAGATGAGGGGTGCTGGTGGAGGGTGGCAGTGAAGGAATCTGAGGAGGAGGTTATGGGGGTGGGGGGAATTATGGAGAAATGAGAGGCACTAGTGAAGGATGGCAGCGAGGGAAGCCGAGGAGGAGGTCATGGGGTGGGGGGAACTATAGAGAGATGAGGGGCACTAGTGGAGGGTGGCAGTGAAGGAATCTGAGGAGGAGGTCATGGGGTGTGGGGGAGCTACAGAAAGATGGGGGACATTGGTGGAGGGTGGTAGTTAGGGAGTCTGAGGTGGAGGCCATGAGGAGGAGTGGCTATGGCGAGATGAAGGGTACTGTTGGAGGGTGGTAGTTAAGCTATCTACAGAGAAAGAGGTCAAAAAAGAGGTCAAAAAGACGTTTGCACCAGCAATAAAGCCGGCCCTGTCATGGCCTTTCTGTTTTCATTTATTTAATTAACAGTCAGGTGATTAGGACAACTGTGGAGCATACTTTATCATGCATGCTAATTATTTTTACTGCTATATTCAATGTTTCAAGTTTGAAGGTGATTTTACTATTGTTTTTTACTGGGAATATTGAAAGTGGAACTGAATGGTGGCTGATATGGGGCTAGGGCCCAAGGTCAGGTGTGAGATAAGGTGTGATGGAGAAGGGTGGTAGAAAAGTGGATAATCAAGCCTGTAAGAGAGTGCGCTGCAGAGTCAGAGGTCAGGTGGAGTTAGTAATGAAGAGGGTTTCTCCCTTAAGGCTCGCACAGAGGAAGCCCGGGTAGTGTCACTTGCTAGATACTCCCACCTTAGAAACTTCCTCTTCCCATCAAAGGGACATTGCATGGAAGAAAAGCACTTTTTGAGAGTGATAACATTTAGAAAGAGACTTTGAAAAGAGTGCGTTTTACTGTGCCTTGTAAGAGTAAGGAGAGATAAAGGAGGGCCCAGAAGCAGGCCTGGCTAGATATATAAGCGATAAATCGGGCCAGCAGTGGCCCACCCGAATGTACCCTTGGCCCACCCAAATAAAAATTCCCGGAGCCGGGCCTGCCTCCTGCCCCCAATTTTACCATTCCCCGTCCCACCCTTCGTGTTAGTTGGCACTAGCTTGGTTTTATTTTACCTTTGCCAATGCTTGATTACTTGCTTCACAAGCATTGGCTGCCGCTGCATGGCTCCCACGTGCTGGCCTCACACTTCGTAGCTGAGGAGACCCGTCCCCTGTTGCTGTAGATGCCTCGGTGCTGTTGCTCCACCCTGGTGTAGGCTGCCAGCTCCTCACCCTGCTCCTAAACCTCTTACTCATCAGCTCACAGCCTCACATCTACCGGGGCACATGAGCTGAGCTACCGGGAGCCGTTTGTGTTGGTCTTGGTGCTGCTCTGTGGTATTGCTTGCTGTGCTGGAAGGAGAGAGGGCTCCTTCCTGTCCACCTCTAAACAGGTGCCGGGGACTACAGAGAAAGGGGGCCGGGATTGACTACCCTTGTTGCATGTGACAATAAATGACCTAGTATTACATTCTCTCTATAATGGTGAGTTCAAATCAGAACATGCCAAATGTGGCCCTCGGGGTAAACACACTGCTACTGGGCGCCAGAGACACACAAAAATCACAATTCGGCTCCAGGGCATCGGCTAAGCTTTATCCAAACAGTTCTGAAGTGCTGCTCACGTGGTATTAAGAAGTCTTTTCTTGCACTTTTTCGTCGAACAGCACGTCACAGAGACCGGTCTGTGTGCAACCCATTAATAAAACAAATTGCACCTCTGCCAGTGGCATAGTGTTAACTTTTGTTGAAATAGTGCCAAGAAACACGCTTATGCTGTTTGTGAGCGCTATAAAACACATAAATTGTACCTATTTCAGCTGCACGCAAGTTACCAACTGAAGCGTGTTACAATAGCGCTTAATGGAAGGTCCTTGCTCTTCATCTGATGTGTGCATAAATTGAAAAGCATGTCACGCTTTGTTAGTACTGGAGTCGTAGAAGAATATGGAAGGATTTGCTGTCTTCGTCTTTCTTTTCTCATCTTGGTCTCTTTCAATCTTACTTTCATTAATCTTGCACTTAATTTACTAACTTTTCCTACTTATGCCTACTGCTGATTTTTGTTTCTACTCATAGGTTTCATACTTCCTCTTACTGTGCTACGTAACCTCTTAATTTTACCTTTCTCTTACACCTCATATTTGTTCCCACTCTTACGTTTTATTATTCCAACATACTCTTGCTTCCACTTACAATTTATTACGCCTATTTCCTCCTGCTCTTACTCATTTCTCCTCTTACTCCTATTACGTCTTCTAACTGCTATTCTTACTTTTGCTACCATATTTACCAATGCCCTTATTACCATTAACTTAGTCCTACCTACTCCTACTTGCACTCTTACTCCTGCATACTCCTACTTGAACCTACCTTCCGCTACTTTTACATCTACATACTTCAGCTCTTCTGCTTAGCCCTTCGAATGCCTATTCTTACTCATACTTGGGAGAGGAGTTGGCCTAACGGCTAGGACGGTTGACCTCGAATCTGGGGAACTGGGGAACTGGGTTCAAGTCTCAGCAATGACGCTGAACATCCTGTGATTCTGGGCAAATCTCTTAATTTCCCTGTGCCTAACAAATATGAATGTGTCCTCATGTAACGCAACTGGTGCTCATGTAAAGCGCTATGATACCCGATACGGGTCAAGTTCGAGCTATATAAAACTCCATAAAATAAATAAAAATAAAAAAAATGAACAGGATCTGCTCGGTCGCATTGGAAGGTAAACAAGCATTTGCAATGCAATTGGTCTCGCATTTGTGAGAGTTAGAGCTATTGACATTGTAAAGGACAGTGTATTTTACCTATGTGTTTTCTGCTTGGAGTGGAGTGAATGTGTGTGGTGTCAAGTGGACATATGTGGTTTGGATTGGAATTGTTAGTTGTGGAATTGTGTTGTGTGGATTGGATCTGTGTAGCGAAATAATGTAATTATGTGTATAGTAATTGTGTGGTATTGAGTGTACTGGAATTATGTGGAGTGGGATTGTGTGTCATGGAGTGGGATTGTGTGTCATGGAGTGGGATTGTGTGTCTTGGAGTGAGATTATCTGGAATGGTATTTTGCGTTGTGGAGTGGTATGTAGTGGAGTTTACTTATGTGGTGTGCTGTTAAATATTATAGCATGATGTGGAATTTTGTGGTGTAGATTGGATGTATGTGGTGTGTTATGTAATTCTGTTGTTGGTTTGAATTATGTAGTTTGTTGTTGAATTATGTGGTGTGGAATGGAAATGTGTAGAGTTGAAATGTGTGACGTGGAAGTGTTCGCTGCTGGGTGAAAATTATGTTGAGTGGTATTATGAGGCATGGTGTGAAGTGTAGTTATGTGGAATGTTGCTACGTGACAGACTGGATTTATGTGGAGTGTATTTATGCAATATGGATGAGAGCATAATTATGTGGAGGTTAATTATGTGGTGCTGAGTGGTATTATGTGGAGTAATTATGTGTGATGAATTGTGTGGGGATGAATTGTGGAATTGTGATGTGTGGAATTATGTGGCATGGTGTGGTGTATAATTGTGCGGAGTGGAATTATGTAGCATTTTGCAGAGTTGTATTTTGTGGAGGGTAATTCTGTGTTTTGGAGTTGCGTGTAAATATGTTGTGTGACGTATAATTATATAGGTTGAAGTGGAATTATGTGTACTTGAATTGTGTAGTGTGGAGTGTAATTATGTGGTTTGGAGTGCTATTAGGTTGTGTGGAATGTTATTATGTGATGTGGAATTATGAGGTATGGAGTGAAGTAAAAATATATGTTTTTTCATATTTAGGATTGTAATTATGTGGTATGGAATGTAGGGTTAAATTATTTATAGTTGAATAGTGTGGCATGGAATTATGAGAGGTTCAAATGTGCTGAGTTTGGTAGAATTAGGTAGCGTGGATTTGAGCAAGCTGTGCACGCTAAGGCTTTTATGTCATGGGGTATAAAGTTGACGATTGTCTATTTTTCTTTGTAAAAATAATTTGGGCTGTTTCTTTACCTTCCGGTACATTTCTGAACAATTTGTTAAGCTAAATTGTAATGTTTCTTTTTGTGCGTATGCAGGAAAGAACGAGTGTATGTGGAATGTTGCTACGTGGCATAGACTAGATTTATGTGGAGTGTATTTATGCAATATGGATGAGAGCATAATTATGTGGAGGGTAATTATGTGGTGCTGAGTGGTATTATGTGGAGTAATTATGTGTGATGAATTGTGTGGGGATGAATTGTGTAATTGTGAGACGTGTGGAATTATGTGGCATGGTGTGGTGTATAATTGTGCGGAGTGGAATTATGTAGCATGTTGCAGAGTTGTATTTTGTGGAGGGTAATTCTGTGTTTTAAAGTTGAGTGTAAATATGTTGTGTGACGTATAATTATATAGGTTGAAGTGGAATTATGTATACTTAAATTGTGTTGTGTGGAGTGTAATTTTGTGGTTTGGAGTGCTATTAAGTTGTGTGGAATGTTATTATGTGATGTGGACTTATGTGGTATGGAGTGAAGTAGAAATATATGTTTTTTCATTTTTAGGATTGTAATTATGTGGTATGGAATGTAGGGTTAAATTATTTATAGTTAAATTGTGTGGCATGGAATTATGAGATGTTCAAATGTGCTGAGTTTGGTAGAATTAGGTAGCGTGGATTTGAGCAAGCTGTGCACGCTAAGGCTTTTATGGGGTATAAAGTTGACGATTGTCTATTTTTCTTTGTAAAAATAATTTGGGCTGTTTCTTTACCTTGCGGTACATTTCTGAACAATTTGTTTAGCTAAATTGTAATGTTGCTTTGTGTGCGCATGCAGGGAAGAACGAGTGTATGCAAAAAATCATCCTATGTCTCAGTACTAACTTCAACACCTCTAAACAACAATCCCAATCCTAGAATGAGTTATCCGTTTGCTTTACAACAGTTAGTAAAACAAGGAAGTGCTTTGCGAGTCTGTAAGTAGCAAAGGTTTTAAAGGGACTTGTTTTTGTGCAAAGTATTGTTTTTCCCAGTTCAAGGAAGGGATAAAAAAATATCTTCAGATAATAATAGGGGTGACAGGATGGTGCGATAGCAGAATATTGATTTGTGTGGATCTGGCGAGGACTGCGGGCAGCAAGTGCTTGATACGCTATTTGCATAAGAAAATACTATATATTTTTTTCGTTATCCTCCATTAGTTATTAGTAAGGAAGGGGGAAGAGAAGCGTTCACCGACAGCATTCAGTTAGTCTTAGGGAGACAAAGAATGCTGTGGTCTGTGGTAGATGGCGCCCAGAAGGCATACGTATATGTATCAGGAGCTGCCAAAGAAAGGAAGTGGAAATGCGCTTTAGACGTTGCTGGTATTGATGGCTACTGTGCGGTTGCAGACTTCGCTGGGCTGACAGTTGGTGGGGAAATGCTACGTTGTCATTGTAGGTTTAATTCATGAATCGCTCATTCTCTCTGGTGTTTGTCCTTGGAGTACTTGTTGACTGGTGCTACATATGGGATCTGGTTTGCCTTTGACAGCAGGTATGGTTTAGTGGGGTACATAGTGTAAATTAATGTTGGCGTGAGGAAACAAAAATGGGACCCTTTGTACATTTGATATTATTGTGTGCATCATGCAGAGGATGAAAAGTAGCAGGAACGGCTTTGATGCCGTATAGGTTAGCAGGAAGAAATGTTTTGAGGTGGTCAGTTGCAGAGATTGTTCAACATTTTTAAAACTTCCATAGTGGCATTGGGGAGGCCAGCAGCTGAAAGGCTCTGTCTTTACTGGTAGGCAGTGGTTAGATGGTGACCGGTCATCAGTCTTTCTGTGGGTGATGGACAGGGGAGCAGTAGGCGGCGGTCACAGGTTTGCAGTGACATCCGAGGGGTGGTTTTAAAGACGGGCAGAAAAGCATAATTGCGGGTTTCATAGGGGTGAGGGTAGAGTGTAATGGATGCGTTAGTAGCAGGCACGACGGAAGTGACCTGCGTTTGGAGGTGGGTAACTGAGCGGTCTTCACTTGAAGGTGGGTCAACAAGTTGGAGGATGTGTTTGGTGGGCCGGCTGGAGGCAGTGTTATGTAACTTTGCTGGAGGGCGCAGCAGCATTTACTGATGTATGTAAATCGCTCGATGAGAGGGCGGATGTGACCAATAGAGGAACCAGAATCTTTTTTTTATGGCTGGGGTGAGCCCCTGCAGTATGGCGGGTCGCCGGCCTGAGGGCTCTTGACTGGGGAGGAGAATGGGGGGCCCCCTCCATGTACTTTGCAGGGGGGCCCCCTCAAGTTTCGTTACGCCACTGAGTCTGGACATGGGCTTTTTAAAAAATCTGAAAAGTGGTTTCATAATGTGACAGTTTGTAAAAGTGATTTTCACTTGCCCAAAAAAAAGAGCAGTTAGTGTGCATTCAAATTGGCATAGAAATTTCGTTTTGTGACTATTGTGAAAAGAAATGTAGTAATATATTTAAATACAATAAAGGAATTTTTTTTAAGTTTTTTTCAGGTATTGCTGAAGAGCAGTGAACAAAATTTAAGATGCCTACAAAATCCAGAGTTCAAAAAACGCTAAAAAAAAAACTATATTTGAAGACAACTGGAGGACCAAAGTTAGTAGAAGATGCTCATGTTGGGAAAAAGAAAAAATCTTCTGGTAAGCAGAAAAAACAATTTCTTAAAAATATATTCAAAACAAGGAAAAATGTACAAAATGTCTGTACTGGAAAGAATGTTACGAAACGAACAGAACAGGAAAAAATTGAGAATTTAGTTAATGCAAATATACCTTCTGCAATTGAAAAGATTTACATAAACAGAAAAACAGCGTTTAAAGAGATACGTAGAAAAATGTTTCAGAGAAGAGTTATGTCCAATTTGATAAAGGATGTGAAGAAATATAAGCAAAAGGCAAAATATTACAAGAGAAAAAAAGAAATTGAAGCCATTGCAGCAAAGGCATTAGAATTAAAAAGGAAACTATTCATATTAATTTTGAATAGGATGCGTACATTAGACAAAATGGTTAATGTACTGAAATCACATAGCAAAAGGAAAAGAGTAGTGAACAGAACAAACTTTTGTAAAGTGTTTTTAGGAAAGTGGATGCATAGTTCAAGTAGTGAACCTTTTTTTAATGAAGAGAGCTATTTTCAAAGTAATAGTTTGCTGCATGCAGTTGACACCAGAGGTCGTTCATACGAAGTAACAAATGGTTGCATAATGGAGAAGGAGATAATGGTTCCAAGAGATGAGGTACAAGTGATGGCAGATGAGGCAATGGGGAGACGTCCTAAAGCCCCAGTGTACACTTGGAATTGTAGTAGTATTTGCACTGTGCGTCAGGAATCTATTGACAAATTTCGAGAGTTTCTAAGAGAATATAGTAAAAAAAGTGTAAAACAGAAGATTAAGGTGCTTCAAAGTCTGGATCCATGCAGAGTGAGAGAGAATACTGGTTTGCAGGGTCATTCTCTGGCTTGTCTATCTAGAAAAGTGTGCAATAGTGTTTTCCATCATTTTAGGATGCTGGCTGTTCATCATACTGAAATGAGAAAGTTTGTGAGACGGTTGTATTTTGCCAAAAGTCCAGCAATAAAGTTAAATGAATTGAATAGGGCTCTGTTCCGAGGAACAGTATCAGATGTAGAGAAGGTTGTTGATGAAATTCAGTTTTGTTACTTTGGTCCTGAACAAAACAGTGCAGAGAAGGACACAGTAAATGAGGAAGAAGTGGAAGAGAATGTAGAACCCTCTGTAAGTAACACATTTAATGATCACATAACAAAATTTGCAATAGTCTCTAATGAAAGACCAAATTTTACTTGTATTTGTTGCCGCAGAACTCATTATAGAAAACAAACTAGGAATGTTGATCTCTACAGAAAGAGTGAAAATGAAGATAATTATAAGTGGAAGGATTTTGCCACATATATATTTCTAGAAAATTGTTTTGAATTGGGTGAAGATCAGCGTATTTGTAAATACTGTTACAACAAGTTAGAGGAAAATAGAATGCCGACCAGAGCTGTACATAATAATTTAGAATTGGATGCTATTCCTGCTGAACTTTCTGAATTAAATACATATGAGTCTATACTCATTCAATGTGTTCATCCGTTCCAGACCATAGTACGTATGGAGCCCAAAACTGGTAAATTACCTCCTTCAGATTTACTGAGAGGTTTAAAAGGTAGAGTGGTGTATTTGCCCTTGGATTTGAAAAAAAATATGGAAACTATTGATGCGGATACTTTGGAAACTGAACCATTAATTATTCTGGTTAATGGTGTACCTACAAAGAATAAGAAGATTTGGCAGGAGCTGGTAGATGTGCGGAAAGTACAAAGAGCAAATTTGTATTTGAAAAAAAATAACAAATGGTATGAATCAATTTATATAGAAGAAGAAGAAGAAGAAGAAGATTTACAAGAAGACACAGAAATACCAACTGGACAAATTGAAAAAGTGGACAAGTCAAAGGAAGAAGAAATTTATGAACATTTTAGCATACATCCTCTTCATTCGAAAGAAGTTATGGGAGACAATATTGATCTCTTTCAGATGAAGAAAGCAAAAGGAACTCCCGTGAGTGTATGGGAGGAGAGCTTGGAAGCTCGATGTTTTCCCCAGCTGTTTCCTAAAGGAAAAGGAGGACGATAAGATGAACGTCCAGAACAGATTCCAGCTTCTGAGTATCGGACTACAAGACTATATGCTGAAGATCCCAGATTTCGACAAAGTATTCCTTATTTGTTCCATCTTTTATTTGAAAGCGACTTGTCTGCACTGTCTTATGCAGTAAATCACATTTTAAAAAGTGGAGTACATTTACAAAATGTGTCTGCTAAGGATTTTATGGAGAAAGTGCAGCACCGAGATGATCATTTGGAAACACAACTGATCAATCTGATGGCTTGTCAGCGTGGGACAAATGAATATTGGTACCGACGCCATGGTGAACTAAAATGCATGTTACGGAATTTAGGAACACCAACATGGTTCCTTACCCTAAGCTGTGCCGAGTACGCTTGGGATGATTTACTGGATTTTCTACGAGAGGCCAATTCAAACATTAAAAACATCGAATACAAGACAGCAGGAGAACTGTGCTCATTGGATCCGGTTAATGTTTGCAGATATTTCAATCATAGATTTGAGGCTATGATGTCCTTCATCTGCAATAAAAAAAATCCACCCCTTGGAGAAGTAGTGGATTTCTTTTGGAGAAAAGAGTACCAGGCAAGAGGTGCTCCTCATATTCATATGCTGTTGTGGATCAAGGATGCCCCAAAGTTTGGAACAGATGCTGATGAAGCAGTGTTATCTTACATTGAAGAATATGCAACATGTGCTATACCAAAAAGCACAGAAGAGAACAAGTTAAAGGAGCAAGTTTTACGTTTCCAAAGTCATCGGTGTGGAAAATACTGTCGACGGAAATACAAGAGCAAAGAAAAATACTACACTAAATGTCGATTTGGATTTCCTAGACCTGTTCTTTCAAATGGAAGAGTCAACAGTTTTATGTCAGCTGTGAGACATACTATCACAAGAAAATCACCTAAGAATACCTACAACCTAAAAAGAAAAGAAGAATCCAAAAATATAAATGACTACAACCCAGTCATTTTATCCATGTGGAACGCTAACATGGATATACAGTATGTAGCTGACAATTCCATTGCTGTTGCTCGATATGTAACGTCTTACATTACGAAATCAGAAAAAACAGAATTGAAGGAAATGTGGGAAGAGATTTCTCACGAGAAGACTGTCAGTAAGAAGCTGTACAGTTTCAGTTTGAAGATGTTATCGCATCGAGAAATTGGATCCTACGAATGTTCAGATAGGTTATCTTCTGCAAGTCTCTACTCGAAGTCAAGAAGAATAATTTGGGCAAGTTTAGGCCTTGCAGCAATGAGAAATCGGGTACTGAAATCTGTAGGAGAAATTGAATATTTGGCCGAGAATGACCCAGAAAGTACAGATATTTTGAAAACAAACATGTTGGACACATATTATCCCAAGAGAAGTCAACATCTGGAGAACATGTGTCTCTATGAAGTGCTGCAGAACTACATTTATTCACGGAAAGCCACAGAAGACATCAATAATGGAAAATATAAAGTCGTTGGTGAAGAAGGATGTTTGGTGAAGCAAACAAAAGGAAGTTTGATAAATCACCGGAAGCTGAGTTGCGACACTACTGACAAGAAGGAATTTTACTACTTGGCTCTTTTACAGTTGTTTAAACCATGGCGTACAGAGGATGAACTACTGGGAGAATTCCAGAGCTATGAAGATTCTTTTAATGCTTGCAAAGACAGCATACAATGCAGTACATTCTCAACTTATCTGCAAATGTTAAATGAAGAAATTGATCAGGAAACTACAATTGCAGCAGAAATCGCTAGAGATAGTTCTCAGGACAGCCAAAGTTCAGGAACACTCAGTCAAGATCCCCTAGGACAACCAATCATTGAAAATGAAGCATCAATAGCCATGAATGAAGTGGAAACGGCTATGAATCAAGCTCAAGAAGAATTTATAGACTTAGAAAATTTGGAAAGACAACTGAATCAAGAGCAGCAACAAATTTATGAAGAGATCAAAAACAAAATTGATCACGGATTTCTACATGAAAAAAAAGAGTGCTCATGCACATCATTTCATCCAATCAGGATGTATGTAAGCGGACAAGCTGGAACTGGAAAAAGTTTCCTAATAAAAGTCATCAGAAGCTACCTAAAGCAAAAAACGGATTCTACTTTGTCTTGTGTGGTTACTGCTCCAACTGGGTTAGCAGCATATAACATAAAAGGAATCACTTTACATCGTTTGCTAATGTTACCAGTGGAGCATGAGAACAAAATACAATTCAACAAGCTAACTGGAGAAGCATCCTTGGAAGTTTCAAGAGTATTGAAGAAGATGCAAGTTCTCATTATTGATGAGGTGAGCATGGTATCAAACTTAATGCTTGCCTTTGTGCATTTAAGAATGCAGCAAATTTTGAAGACAGACTATGACATGTTATTTGGTGGAAAACACGTCATAGTTTTTGGAGATCTTTTGCAACTTACTCCAGTTAAAGGACAACCAGTGTTTAATACTGTCACACATGAAGACACGAAGAAGTCATTGGGAAGCATCGGAAATACAAATATTTGGTCCTTCTTTGAGTACAAGGAACTTACTACTAATATGAGGCAAGCAAACGATGAAGAATATGGAAGTATTCTGAAAGATATCAGGATTGGACTACTCACAGAAGTTGGCAAAAAAACATTACAGAGTCGGCTGCTACATAATTTATTTCCAAAGGAAGAAATAGTTGCAGAGAAGATATACAAGAACATTGCAGAAAACAAAAGTGTCATCTGCTTAATGCCAACTCTACGTGAATGCTCAATATTCAATGAGGAGCTTTTGAAATTGGAAAAGGAAGAGATCAGGAAATTGGAAGCAGTGGACAAAATTGAGGATGGAAGAATTAGTGTCACAGTAACAGGCAAACTGAAAAATAAATTGGACTCACTAGAGAAGAACATCTCCAAAACAGCTGGATTAGAAAAAAATCTATATGTTTGCATGAACTGTAGAGTATTTTTAAGGAGAAATTTGGATGTTGAAAAAGGTTTAGTTAATGGAGCGATGGGAAGAGTTGTGGGTTTTATTAATTACCAGAAAAAAGAAGGAGTTGAATGTTTAAAAATAAAATTTGATCAGATAGAAGAAGTTAAAGATATTTGTCGTTGTACAGTACGTTTTATGCTTGTGAAAGACTTATATGTACGTAGGAAGCAGTTTCCGTTTTCTCTAGCATATGCTGTAACTATTCACAAGTCTCAAGGATTGACTGTAGATTGTGCATTTGTGAACATTGGTTCAACTGTGTTCAAAGAAGGTATGGCATATGTAGCTTTGTCACGAGTGAAAACATTATCAGGTTTATTCATGATAGACTTTGATGACTCAAAAGTTAGTGCTGATACAAACTGTGTAAAGGAGTATAATAGATTAAGAAGAAGCTATGCTCCTCATTTAGGTCAGTATCCTGTGTTGGAGAAACGTGTAGTTTCTCGTAAAAGAAAAAATGAGAATATCTGTAATGAAGATGTAGAGAAGAGGAAAAAAAAGAGGAGTGATGTAATTGCAAGCAAAAAGAAAAAGGAAAATGAAGAACAGGTTGTAGGATGTCATTTTGAAAATAGCTCTGGTGTCAACTGCTACGCAAATGTAGTGCTGAATGTTGCATTTTATCTGAAAAGTTTGCAAGAGCAGATAATAGTAAATCAGGGAAAAAGATTCTGTTCAGAGCTGAGTCTCCTTTTTCAAACGCTGAGTAAAGATAAAACTCAAATAGAAAGTGCTACTGAAATTAGAAAACTTTTAGATGTATGTTCAGGACGAACACAGTTTTCTCAAAATGAACAGCAAGATGCACATGAATTTTTGATGTATTTTCTTCAGGTAGTGGAAGAAGAAGGAGTTCCCATTGACATTTTTTTTGGTCTCTCTTATAAATGGGAACATAGTTGTGATAATTGTTATAATATATGTGGCTCTATTGTTGATAATGAAAGATTTATTTATTTGACATTGCCAGAGAGTAAAACAGTCACTTTTGCAAAATTAGTTAAAGATGCTAATCATAGCATGAAATGTAGTGAGTGTAATTCTGACATGTTTTCAACATTAATTTTAAAGGAATACGGACAGTATGTAATTTTAATGATGCAACGATGTAGAGCTGATGGTTCAAAATTGGATACTTTAATAAAGAAGTTTACAGGACAGCAATTATCAATTTCAGGAAAAACTTTTGTAACTGTTGCAATAATTTTCCATGATGGACCTACTGTTACTTCTGGACATTACACAGTTTATCTTAAATGTGAAAAAGGCTGGACACTGTGTAATGATTCCCAATTGATTTTCAAACAACGTTTGCCTTTTGATTTAGCAAATTCCTATCTAATCTTCCTGAAACCTAAATTTTAGACAGATTTGGCAAGATCTCGACAAAATAATTTTACCATTTTACTGGATTACCATTACAATTTTGTAGAAAAAAGATTTTTTAAATTATCATTTGGCCTAATGGAAAGATAACCAATTGTAATGTGGACTTTTTAAATTTTTAATGAAACTTTGAAAAACCAATAATTTAGAGATTATCGGTAACTTCTGCACATTTTAAATTTTGGAATGTTATTGGACTGCCATTGGAAATTTTTTCAAAAATGATAAAAAAAATTACTATTTGGCCATGCGGAAAAGTAACCAATTCTATTGTGGACTTAATAAATTATTCAAAAAATTTTCGTGAACCAAAATGTTACAGAGAATCGGTGAGATCTGGACAAATTAAACTTTAGAATTTTATTGGATTACCGTTGGAAATTTATTCCAAAAAAAAATTTTAAATTACTATTTGGTCTAAAGGAAATGAAATCAGATGTATTTTGGAGTTATTTGAGATATAATATTGTGATTATACTTCTGAAACAAACATATCAGACGGTATTTTAAAGAAATAAGTATTGGTATTAGATGATATTTTTTTAGAATATTATGCATTTCTATAATGTTAAGTTTAAGTAAAAAGAGATTCTGGGCTTTTTTATTACAATCTTTGTGATTGTTCTTTTTTTTTGCCCGCTGTAAAATGATGAATGCAATTGCTTTCACAATTTATAGTGAAATGCAATATATTCTGAAAACAGCAAAAATAAGGCAAAAATATTTTTTGGAAAAAAATGTAAATATGTGTACTGTATTATAAAATGTTTTAAAAATATTAATACTTTTTTCTTTTTTTTCAGATTCATATAGAAAATTTTTGAAAACTAGAACCATTTTTAAAGCTATTTTTTAAAAAAACAAATGAATAAATATTTTTTTGAGTGAGTATGGTAAGTCAATAATAATAATTGTAGTCTCTCAAGGACCTTGTAATGTGATAATTGATTTTTAGTGTTTTTAAAAAAAAAAAAAAAAAAATTACGCGGACCGTACGCGTACGGTAAAAAAAAAAAAAAAAGTTTTAAAAAACATATATAAAAAATAGATGAAAGGTAAGGTTGGCTCTTAAAAGAGCCGTTGTGTTCATGCAGGGACGGAGGAAAGAAAGATTGGGAATATTAGACGGTACGACAAGTGTGCTGATCTATTTTACTGTTCACTAGGGAAACACTGGTCTCCCTATAAGTAATTAGATCGTGACAAGTGGCGCACCGTACTTCAACCCTCGCAAACCGAGGGTTAATTTCCAGAGGGCCAGCAAAAGGAGATTCTCCCCCCACAGATGAAGGGCTCACCTGACCTGCAGAAGAAGGAGTCAGCCCTGCAGATGATGGTCCAGGCTGAGCTGCTGTGGATGTACTGGCTTGTCTTTCTGAAGAGTTACCTCCAAAAAGATGACCATGTGTCCTTCTGTGTACATCCTGGAGGTGTCTCTTCATGGTGTGATTCCCAAAGGAATACTTCCTGTTAGGATTACCTCTAGAAAGTACACGCTTACACAACTTACAAGTCACTAAGGGTGCATTTAACTTTTGCTGGCCTTCAGGAAAAGTAAAATAATCCCATACATAAGAGGGCTTTTGTTTCCTCGATCTCTGCCTCAAGACAGTGCTGCTAGTGCTAGCCTCACTCTCAGAAGAGCTCTGCTGTTCTGCCATCGTATCCCAAAGACAAACCAGCTCCTTCTCCCAAGGGATCACAAGCAGAAATGAGGGGAATGGGTGTGGTGTAGGAGAGTTCTAGAACTGAAAGTAGTTTCAACCAATCAAAAGTTGTGTTTCATGATCACATGACCTACCGTGCGCTTACGGTACGCTTACGGCAAAAGTGCGCATGCGCGTAAAAAAGACACGCGCTTGCGCGCATGCGCATAACAGTCACTCCCGGCACTTCCGCGTAACGTGCGCGTGTAGCGTACACGCGTACGCGTCCCACGCGGAGTACGCGCGGCTACGCAAATTGCGTAACTATACGCAAGCAGCGTAGGAAAATTACGGACATTGCGTAAACCGTACGCTTACCGTGAGCTTACGGTACGCGTACTAAAAAAATAAAAAAAAAAATAGAAAAAAAGTACTGCAAATAAATTTTACATGTTTATTTTAAAAAATATATTAAAAAAACATATTAAAGAATTTTAAAAATTTAATCATAGTCTTTATAAAAGGTAAGAAAATTAAAATAAAAATATGTTAGAAAAAATAGAAGAAAAAAAAAAATTAGCATTTAAAAAACCTTGCAAATTCACTGAAAAAACCATGGGTTTCACACACGTTATAGTTAGGAATTAGCATTTAAAAAACCTTGCAAATTCACTGAAAAAACCATGGGTTTCACACACGTTATAGTTAGGAATTAGCATTTAAAAAACCTTAGAAATTCAGTGAAAAAACCATAGGTTTCACACACGTTATAGTTAGGAATTAGCATTTAAAAAACCTTAGAAATTCAGTGAAAAAACCATAGGTTTCACACATGTTATAGTTAGCTGGACATTTTACTCGTAAAAAACCAATGAAATTCCCCCGTTATAGTTAGTTCAGCTAACTATAACTCGCGCGCCCGCAATGCACTGCTGATGACGTCACATATTACATCACTCATGACATGGTCAGTGACATCACTCATGACATCACTGATGACATCTCAAATGACATCACTGATGACCTCACTGATGACATCATCCTTGTGATAGAGTGGCAGACCTCCTCTTCCCCTAATAAAACCTTTGATACACACATTCAAAAATAGAGACTAAAATTTACAAAACAATGGACATACCAATAACAGTTACAACAACCTCTTCAGTAATTCTAAGATCCACATACACATCCACTCATTCACCAACAGTCCAATACAGTCACTCATACATGTACTCACTTATCATATGTACTCATACACCTATACATCCTGTTACACAATGCCACTCATCCATAGAGCTACTCACACACATAGTCACTCATGCTAATAAAGAATCAAACATACATTTACTTGCATATACAGTTATACACACACCACCACACTTACTTCTACGGAAACTTACACATACTTAGTCTTTTAAACAATTACTTATAGAAATACATACTTATTCATACAGGAACTCTTTCAATCTCTCACTCTCACATATACTCACATATATAAACCAATAGTCACATATACTAGTTTTAAACATATGTAGTTACTCATAAAGACACTATTGAGACAGTCATTCACTCACTAACACACCCATACACACACTCATCCACCCATGCAGTCCTGCACACATGCTCTGTTCAACACATACAAACAGTGAGTCACTCATTCATGCACCTATGCACTACGTCATACCCCCCACCGAACCATGCAGACACTCATACTGATACTCAAAAAACCAACTAATAACCTATATAGACACCCATGTAGCTACTCTCCAACCCATGCAGCCACTTATACACAAAGTGAGAGACTGATACAGATATTTATATATTTAAACATTACTCACTAAGCCATGTATTCACTATGATACACTTAATCAGTCAGTTACACAATCAATTTTTCAAAAAGAAATCATCCATTTAGACAGTAATATACCCATTTATTCTTCCATCGACCTTGAGATATACATATATAAAACATATTTAATTTTCAGAAAAACACACATTCACTGGATGATGTCATCAGTGAGGTCATCAGTGATGTCATTTGAGATGTCATCAGTGATGTCATGAGTGATGTCACTGACCATGTCATGAGTGATGTAATATGTGACGTCATCAGCAGTGCATTGCGGGCGCGCGAGTTATAGTTAGCTGAACTAACTATAACGGGGGAATTTCATTTGTTTTTTACGAGTAAAATGTCCAGCTAACTATAACATGTGTGAAACCTATGGTTTTTTCACTGAATTTCTAAGGTTTTTTAACCCCTTCCATGCTGCGCAGATTCCGCCGCTGTGCTGACGGAATCTTGCGCGGGCGTGGTCATGACGGAACGGTTCCGTCATGAGCACAGCTCAACCGTGGCTCATGACGGAACCGTTCCTTCATGAGCACCGAAGGGGTTAAATGCTAATTCCTAACTATAACGTGTGTGAAACCTATGGTTTTTTCACTGAATATATATATATATATATATATATATTTATTTGTGTTTCATATGTTTCTAGAAAAGGGCAAGATTGAAAATAGAATGCACAGGAAGGAAACAGCAGGAAATTCGGTACTTCATGCTAGTAGCTTTCACCCTCGGCATTTAATTCATAGCATCCCATATGGTGTAATGCTAAGACTTAAAAGAATTTGCAGCAGTGATTTGGATTAGAAAAAGGCCCAAAGTGATTCTAAAAAAAGGTATCTTTCTAGGGGTTACACTGCCAGAGTCATTGATCTAGCCATTGCCAAAACGGAAGGGGTAAGAAGAGGAGTCTACTATTTGGCAAAAGTGGCAGTTGCCCCAATGAGTCTGGCAATAAACGAGAAACAGAAGGAGAAACTTGGTTGATTTTGACCTATAGCATACATGAACAGTAGTTAAGAGCCATTCTCAGAAAAATTAGCCGTTAATTCTCAGCGATCCTGCCATAGGTCCAAAACTTCCCAAGTCACCGAAGATCACCTTTGGGAGAGCCATTTCCATGAGCAACGCCCTAGTAAACAGCAGTCCTGAAATCTCAAAGCAGGTCAATTGGCTCACTTCTAGAAAGGGATTTTTCAAACGTAATTCCTGCAGGGCTTGTCAATTCGGTGTGAACATGACATAATATTATATTCCCTTCAATGATAGACCAATCAAGATTAACAAATTCCTTAACTGCAAAACAGAATTTGCCATCCACGACTATGAGTGTACATGTGGGTTACGGTACATTGGTAGCACCAAATTACAAGTCTATAAACAGATATATGAGCACATTCGGGCAATTACAAACTTTGATCCTGCTTACCCAGTGACCAGTCATTTCCAAGATTTCCATGGTAGCAACTTGAGCCACCTTAAATATTTTGTGCTTGACACTGTACCCAGTTCAAGAAGAGGAGGCAACCGGGAATTTGTATTGAGAAAATTGGAGACTAAATACATTTTAAATTTAGATATGAAGACTCCGAATGGGCTCAATACTAGTGAGGACACGTATACCTGCCTATAATGTCTATCCTCCACTCTCCTGGCATTGACAGAACTGCTCACTGCATAGCCATAGAACATTTTAAACAATTTTAAAACATTTTTTTTGCATATCTTTATAGAATTAACTGGGCCAATTCAAGACAGCATTCAAAATTGCAAGTATCTCGTCTGCTGCATACCTTTGCATTTACATTTTTCACTTTTTTATAATTATAGTGTCCTTTTCTCTATTAGGCACTTTATTGCACACTGAGCACTTTATCAGACTAGTGAGGTGGCTACAGAAGATGACACTGCCCACATGGGCACTAATTTCCAGTCTCCTCAAGACATATTTTACAAATGAGAGAGAAAATCAAAAACATTTATTCTGCAAAAAAAAGGCAGCTAAGATATTATAGTTGGGGCAAACTCACCTTATGATATAAATCATTCGGCTTGGTACAACAATGGTATACGACCGATAACCAATAGACATGTGTGAATGTAAAAACTTAAGTAAAGGGTTATTAACTTTACAATAAATTAGGCAGCATTTTGCACAATTTGTGATAAATTACATCAAATTGCTTATTTTTGCACATTGCTATATTTTGCACATTTCACTGTTATTGTAAATATATTTAAACATATTGTTTTGTATATGTTCAATTAGTCATCTTTATCACATCCAGATAGCAATGACACAAGGAAATGCTCAAGCCCTATTTCACGATTCAATTTATTTATTAAGATTTGTATCTCCAATGAGGTCCACCTAAAATATAAACACAATTATTACACAATAGACATATTAAAATTGCATGCTCGGTTCTTTACGAAAGAAAATAAGATAACATACATAAACAATTTATTATTATAAGATTTCAATAAAAATCACTTCTTTTAAGTTACGAGTTCGTTATAAAACAAAAAATCATAACTTTATAGCAGCAGTGGTTTATATACCAATTAATCTATAAAAGGAGACATCAAAATCTTTCATGACTAATTCAAAGTTCTCCCAAGAGCAGCAAAGTGGTATGTGCAAAAGTAAACCGAAGGGGGACAAAGACACCAAATAAACAGAATATAAATAGGAATAATCACCATTATAACGGAATAGACAAATTACAATTACACAATTAGAACCTTTACTGCAACAAATAAATCGAGTTAAGTACATATGCACTTTGTTAATGTTAGATTTCCATACAATAACAACTTCAAAATTAATCCAATTTTATGTAGAGAGCTTTGTGTAGCAGCAGAGGTTTGTAGACCAAATATTATAAGGAAAGATTCAAACACATTTATATCTAAAATTTCATTTCCCCATAACAGTAATGGTTAAAAGGCAAACAGATATCCCAATTTTGTGCAAAAGGCAACTAAGCAGCAGCGATAGCCAAGTATAAAATGTATTCCAGGGAGTATAAAACTCCATTACCCTTAATAAGATCTACAAAAGGCCCAGAATGTAGGAGCCTAGTCATGAGAGGTAGCATATATCCCATGAGATAAGCCTAATCATGAGAGGTGCCATATATCCAGAGAGATAACAGCAGTAAAATTAGGTTCTCTCATCTCCTTCGGCGACTTCTCCTCTTTATCCATTGTACTAAGAATAAAGTATGTACTACTGAGGGAAGGACCTACTTAAGTAGACTAAAGTAAGGACTAAAATATATTCAAAAACTCCTTTAAAAAGTTGAATAGTTTTGTACACACTATTTCATTCTTTGACTAGAGGAGAAACTCGCAGACTGAGGGTATGCTTTTGATGTTGTTCTGTATAAACATTGGTCGAAGCCACCAAAAGTGATACGTAACAAGGCTGGGCAAACAAACAGAATATTATTACGATTGTGAATGCCCAAGTTACAAATGTTACACCGTTTTCCTATTTTCATAGAAGGGGACCAAATTGCTGTTAGGTCATTTAATGGTAAAAGATTCATGCGGACTAGAGTTAGCCAACGGCGGATACCATGGTCTAAATTCCAAGATAAATATTTCTGACCGACTCTCAGAGTACTTGATGCGGCTCTTATCTCCAATCTTTCCTTTAATCTATAGTACTTGACATCTCTCTGGAAACTAACCATATAACTTGTGTTTTTTAAAAAAGATGTAAGTTCTAAAAGAGGGAACGAGATCACTGACTCCTCCTGTGCGTTGAAAAAATTCAGCGCCATAGTGAAATCACGGGAGAAGGAATATTTACATGTTTTTCCTCCAAAAATGTCTTAACATAGGAAACCCCTTAAGGTGAAAAACTCACTATTCTTTAACTGGTATCCCCACCAGATTATCCTGGCTATGCCTTGAACAAATGAATTTACCAGTCCAAATTCCAATCTAATTGGGGGTGTCGGGACCAGTGTGTTAAAATTATATAGTTTACGTAAAATCTGGCCTATCTTATCAATTAAACTCCAGTCTTCTACTGTAACAGATTCAATAGCGTATAAAAATGTAGGGGGATTTTTGCTTTAAAAACTGATAGCAACTGTAAGAAGTGTCTTTGTCCCATTACGCTATAAAATATATGTAAGCCATTTGCATGTAATGCAGCTTTACAGGAACTGTGTTCAATGTATGGCTTATTCTGTGTACTGATCGCTATTAGTTTGACCAAATAGACATAAGAATCTACAATCTCAAGATTTTCGGAGCCAATTCTCCATTTAAAATGATGACATTTTCTGCTCCTAATACATTTCAAAATCAGAACTTTACTTTTAGAGACATTTCTCTTCAAAACCTTTTCCATAGTATAGTTCTGCAGTGATGTCAACTTCTTATTCAGCTCAATTGGAGTCAGATCCATAATTGAAATATCATCGAGGTACGTGAGACATGCAAAAAGGCGGTTGCCAATCTTCGGCGCATCTCCTTCTAGGGTAGAAAACCATTCAGGTATATCGGCTACGGACAGAGAAAAGAGTTGCAGAGCCAAAAGAATGCCTACCATTGTCTGTGGGTATTACTGCTGATAGGCCCTGATCTCCCCCTAATACCACCTGGCACCACGTATGCGAGTGCAGGGCAATGATAGCGATAACGGGGCAGGCACCCCCAATCTTTGCATTTTTTTCCAAAGTATTTGCCGGTCTACCTTGATAGAGCGTGATTGTGCTCTTTAAATTGTAGGGGTGCATCATAATCATAAGTAGTTTGCACCTGCATTTATTCCTTTGTTGTATTAACATGAGACAGTAGAATGTGTGCTGCAATAATGTGAAAGGTGTCGTGTCAGGTATATCTTTCATGTAAACGTGAAGACATTAATGTTGCAATACCTACATGCTTAGCTGAAAACGTTAAACGTGTAGAATCCGTGTATGAGGCTTACAATTATTCACGTATCTGATGTGCTCATGTAACGTGTTGATTTAGAAATGCTTAGTAAATTGCTCATTTATGTGTATTTTCGTAGGGCCTGTGTGTCTTACTCTTATGTTGGCCGATTTCTGTAGGCCTGAAATGCATTTTCCCTGGCACTTGTGGAAAGGGGTTTGTTTGTAATGTTCATGTGCATTTTGAATCTTTTCTTTCTCACGTTTGTGTTGCAGGTGGAGAAATTAATCCTTGTTAGTTAGTATAAAGCTTTTGTTTTAGGAGTTAGGCTCAGGAAGGAGAGGATACTTTGGTACACAGAGTGCTGATAATGTGATCCGTGTTCTTACTCACTGGAGAAGGCCTGAGAATCAAGGTAATCGAGCCAGGAGCTGGGAGTATCGAAACTAAATGGAAAACTACCTATGAAGAGGCACCCATCTGGATGAGGCCATCAGATGTTAACTAATGGGCGTGTTTTATGATTTGGTGTTTTGAATTAGGGACAGTGCTCTGGTGGTTGAGTTAGGAGAAGAGAGGAGATTGATGAGAGGGAAGGAGCATCTTAGAACGAGCTCTGTAGCCTTTGGCTACCTAACCCATACAACGTGAGTTCACTTCTTAGGAAGTCTTC
Organism: Triturus cristatus; assembly: GCF_964204655.1. Lineage (NCBI taxonomy): Eukaryota > Metazoa > Chordata > Amphibia > Caudata > Salamandridae > Triturus > Triturus cristatus. Next base: position 848,221,400 of record NC_140580.1, on the reverse strand, counting down.
ATGCGCGGACACCTTTCCTAACTTGCCTGGGGAATGCTAAGTAGGGATGTCACGTTAGTTGTAGTGTAGTGACAGACTAATGCTTTTTATCTACAAACCTTCAATGAAGTTTGATCTTGATGTAGGGGCACTTATTTCCTGCGTTCTAGGTTTGGAATTTGTCATCATTTACATGATCCGAAGGCTGAGATTACTCACAGGTTCGGCTTTGTATTAATACCAATGTATTTCTACAACCTCATCTTGAGGTGTTTGTATGTTCAGTTATTTTTGGCCTTGTAATAAACCCACTAAACTGGAAACCTGGAGTCTGTGATTCTTCGGAGTCCTGATTCTTTGAGCCCGTGAGTCAGACCAAATGAGCTATTTCTCCCCTCTACACTTCTAAAGCAGACACCAAAGTTCCATCAGCCGAGGGTTCCGGAGTACACGTATGAGAGTATGAGAGTATGAGAGGGAACCTGGCTCCTTCAACATTATCAAAGGTTGTTGAGAAATCTATAAATGCCACATATACAGTTGACCAGCGAAATAAAGTGTACTTCTCCTCCATTAATTTAAACATACTGAAGTTATCCAGAGTGGAATGTTTTTTTTCTAAATACTGCTTGTTCTATAGGGAGAATTTTCTCCTCCACCCCCCAGTCAATAAGATGGTCTAAAATACTGCGTGCAAATATTTTCCCCACTGCATTTAATATAGCTTTTTGCCGGTAGTGAACCGGAATGTGTCTAAGACCCTTTTTAAATAGTGGACCAGACCAGGAACAGGAGTCTTCCCTTGCAGATAACAGCAGTTAAAAAGAAGAGTAAGGTATGTAGCCCACAACAAAAGCTCTTTTTAATTATTGTCATAAGAATTTCGTCAGGGCCCATTGCTCCTGAAGCTCTCATTCTTTTAATGAGTCCTACAACTTCACTCCTTGAGGGTGCATAGCTAAATTCAGGGGTATTAGGGGAATAAGTTAGAATGGAGTGGAGGCAGACCAAGATGAATTACAGTTCACAGAATAAAGTTCTATGAGATGGAATTGGGAGGGTTTCTACTCTTGTGCCGCAACAATCTGGGATTATTTCCCAATACCTTTTGAAGTTGTTTTTTGAGGCCACCTCTTTTAAATGGACCCATTCGTGATCTTCCTTTAATTGCTTTAGGGAGCGTTTTTTCCATAGTCTTTTCCTCTTTACTAGGTTTATTCATTTACTGTGTTCGAGGGAAAAGTTCAGGAATTAGACCCTCACTGATATATTTATTTCCCTATTTATATGAAGTAGTAGATTAGAGCACAGGCTCTCTTCGATTGGTAAATGATTAGTTTTACATGAAGTAAACAGGGATTTTACTCTTGTGCTGCACAATCTGGGATTATTTCCCAATACCTTTTGGCGTTGTTTCTTGAGGCCGCCCATTTTAACTGGACCCATTCGTGATCTTCCTTTTTTGCCTTAGGGAGCGTTTTTTCCTTAGTCTTTTCCTCTTTAATAGGATTATTAATTTACTTTGTTCGAGGGAAAAGTTCAGGAATTGGGCCCTCACTAATATATTTATTTCCCTATTTATATGAAGTAACAGATTAGAGCACGGTCTCTGTTTGACTGGTAAATGATTAGTTTTACATGAAGTAACCAGGGTACTTATACTGCGACCATAAGATCCCAACAGATCAGACTGGGGAGAGTGAAAACCTCCCACTACTGTATGCTGCTGATCCCCTATTAAAACTGTTAGGGTCTCCTTTAGTTTTGAAACAGCTTTGATATTCCGAAAAATTCTGCTGTTTTTCTTTTTTTTAAACCTACAGATTTATCCTTAAAATTCCATGAGTCTACTTTGGCACAGGTCATCTTGATTTCCGAGGAGATAACTATGTGGTCATTATATGAATTTTCCAGTACTTCCATAGAAGAGAGCTTACTGAAAAAATCCACTGAAACAATTAAGTAATCGATAATAGTTTCTCCAGTGGAAACTTTATGTGTAATTTTTGCTGGGATACTGTTTCCTAATCACCCATTGGCAATTAATAGGTCTAAATTTCTCAAGCCTTTGAGTAAGATCAAGCCTCTTTTATCAACCCAACTATTATTCGGAAACAATGCAAAAGAGATTTTTAGAGCTTCGTCTTTTGAGGCATTAGCAAATAACCTTATACTGTGGGTAGAAACATTGGCGTTCAAATTGCCAGCAAGCATTAAATGCCTACAATCTTCTCTTTCCATAGTAATAGAGATAAAAACTAACAGGTCTTTTAGTAAATAAGTATTAGATGAGTAAGGTGGGATATAAGCATTTACAATAAGCAGAGTACCTAAACTTTCATGTTCTTTCTTAAAATCTAGCATGACCGCCTGAATTAGGTTAGAGACATAGGGTATATCTTTATATATCCACCTAGAACTTGTTCTGAGCAGAATGGCAATACCTTCTTTCACATGTCCTCTATTCACTTGGAGCGCAGGACGACTTAGCACAATATATTCTTCAATGGGCCAGTTCTTTACAATCCAAGACTTTTGTATGCATATTATGTCAGATTTATGTTCTTTCAACAAACACAATTTGTTTTTATTAGTGCATAGGCCGGATATGTTCCAAGAGATCAGTTTGAGACTCTTGCTAGGAAGAGTTCCCGTACCTTAGACCTAAAAGAGCTATTTGTGTTAAAAGCCCCTACCACCCAACTCCATTTCCAATTTTACTCATCTACGGTCAATGTTTGATTATTCTTTTTCTCAGCAAGCAAGGAAAATCTCCTTCCACCTTCCTGCACATAAACAATCAGTAATTGCGTTTTGCTGTTTCTATGTGTGCACAACGCAACACACATAGAAACAGCAAAAACTAAGAGAAATGCAGCATTTCTCCTCGTTTTGCAATGTTAAGACCAGGTTTTCCCTGGTCTTAATTTTGGTGCTGCCCCATATTTACGCCACCCTTGTAATTATGGAGCAGAGTCAAAATCAATTGGTGTTGCGACGAAACGCCCACTGCAACACCAATTGCCCACCCCTTTCTTGCTAATTCCAGCCTGACAGGGGGCCTTATTTACAAGGCAGTGTTAAGCCACGTTAAGTGGCTTAACGTCGCCTTGTAAATAAAATAAAGTGATGCCACTATCGCCACAGGAACGTAATAAAAAGTGATGTTCCTGTGGCGATAGGGGCTTGTAAACATTCCCCAGAATTCCTACTGGCGTACTTTGAGAGGTCTTTTAATCTCATCCAGGGGATATGTACAAGGGGATAATGGCACCAGAAAGCTACTTTTAGCGACGTTCTGGTGGCGTGGTCCCCTTCTCCATATTTACAAAGCGTCCTTGTAAAGACGGCCACTTAACATGCATCATTTAGTGTGAAAGGGGTGTGCAATGGATATTGCTGTGGGGGTTTCACTGCAACACCCATTTCTTTTTGAGGCTGCCCCAGATTTACAAGGAGGTGTAAATCAGTGCCAAAAACTAAGGCCTTGCTAGAGCAGGCATTAGAATGGCACACGAGGAGAAATGCTTTTATTTCTCCTTGTGTTTGCTTTTTCTATGTGTGCTGCATTCTGCAGCACACATAAAAAAATCAAAAAGCCATAAATGATTGTTTATGTGCACATAAACAATCATTGGATAATGACACTTTGCTACTTCTATGTATGCTGCACACGACAGCACACATAGAAGAAACAAATAGCCATTATGGATAGTTTATGTGCAGGAAGAGGCACCTTCCTGCACATAAGCAATCATTGCCTGCAATGCAGGCACCCTTGTACTATGGTGTAAGGGTGTCTGTGTTGGCGCCAGGCAGCTAAATTTAGCACCAGAGAAAATGCAGGGGTGCACCGTATTGTAGTAAAGACAGTGCATCCCTGCATTTTGAAAATGTAGGAGAACAGCGCTGACAAATTTGGTGCAGCTTGCGCGCCGACATTTTCAAGTAAACATGCCCCCCAGTTTCTTCCGGGACTACCGCAACATCTCTGCAAGGGACTGGGATTTGTTATACAGCCCAGCGATCCAGAGTTCTAGGGTCGGAGCTCAGAGGACTTAATCCTTCTGATCCTAGGTCTCAATCTACACATGAAAGGAAGAATGGACAATGCAGATACATTTTTTGCCAACTCACCAATGCTACAAAGTGGTTGCTAGTCACAGGTGAGTGCAAAAAAATAAAATGTAATCAGGCCCATAAGCCTCAGTCCTATGTCTGGTATTAGCAAAGAACTCTTTTAATAAACATATTTACACTATGCAAATAATAATAATAATAATAATAATAATAATAAATGAGTTTCTAAAGTGCAGGGTTATACTACCCAGTGTGTCCCCGCGCTGCAGCTAGTTACCCGTCACTGGACAGGATGCGCAGGATGAAAACCATACCTCGCAGAGGCATTATATGTGGAAGAGCCATGTTTTTTATTTTTTTCGGAAGATCCCCGCCGATGGTTCAGACCTGAGTGACTGCGGAAGATCATTCTAAAGTTTAGCAGCCAGCCATCTGAAAGATCTTCCCCCTATCCGTGCTCTTTTGATTACTGGTAGTTCTACCCTTCCTGTTCCCACAGATCTCTGATCCCTGGTAGGTATGTAAGGGATCAGTAGATTGTGAAGGTAGCTAGGGCCCTCACCCTGCAGGATGCGGTGACTAATGCATAGTGCTTTGAACACAATTCTCTCCCTAACCGGGAGCCAGTGTAGCATTTTTAGAGCGTTCTTGGATGGCGCTCTTATGGATACCCTCAAGCTCAAGCGCTCCGTCCATCATCCCCTTTGGTATCGCTTTGTTCGCCCTAAGTTGGCAGGGTTGCCCAGACGTGGGTCCCTTGCTCACTTTGCCACTGGATTCAAGATAGCCTGGCTGATGATGGTTATGAACCCAAAACCGGTCCCAGGATGCTCGTTTATGGTCCAGGGAAGACATGGATTGGCAGTTCGGGCTGAACTGTTCCCATGAGGCACAGGGTCAGACTGATTTGCATATGACGATGTCTGAACTGGGGTGGTGGAGTGAGCTAAAGAATGATGATGGATTAAACCCAGATCAGTTGACTGGGGGTGAGTGTTTGATTTGCTCAAGCGCTCCGTCCATCATCCCCTTTGGTATCGCTTTGTTCGCCCTAAGTTGGCAGAGTATGCCCAGACGTGGGTCCCTTGCTCACTTTGCCACTGGATTCAAGATAGCCTGGCTGATGATGGTTATGAACCCAAAACCGGTCCCAGGATGCTCGTTTCCGGTCCAGGGAAGACATGGATTGGCAGTTCGGGCTGAACTGTTCCCATGAGGCACAGGGTCAGACTGATTTGCATATGACGATGTCTGAACTGGGGTGGTGGAGTGAGCTAAAGAATGATGATGGATTAAACCCAGATCAGTTGACTGGGGGTGAGTGTTTGATTTGCTCAAGCGCTCCGTCCATCATCCCCTTTGGTATCGCTTTGTTCGCCCTAAGTTGGCAGGGTATGCCCAGACGTGGGTCCCTTGCTCACTTTGCCACTAAATTCAAGATAGCCTGGCTGATGAGGGTTATGAACCCGAAACTGGTCCCAGGAGGCTTGTTTCTGGTCCAGGGAAGACATGGTTTGGCAGTTCGGGCTGAACAGTTCCCATGAGGTACAGGGTCAGACTGATTTGCATATGGCCATGTCTGAATTGGGGTGGTGGAGTGAGCTAAAGAATGATGATGGATTAAACCCAGATCAGTTGACTGGGGGTGTGTGTTTGATTTGCTCAAGCGCTCCGTCCATCATCCCCTTTGGTATTGCTTTGTTCGCCCTAAGTTGGCAGGGTATGCCCAGACGTGGGTCCCTTGCTCACTTTGCCACTGGATTCAAGATAGCCTGAGTGATGAGGGTTATGAACCCAAAACCGGACCCAGGATGCTTGTTTCCGGTTCAGGGAAGACATGGCATGGCAGTTCGGGCTGAACTGTTCCCATGAGGCACAGGGTCAGACTGATTTGCATATGGCCATGTCTGAACTGGGGTGGTGGAGTGAGCTAAAGAATGATGATGGATTAAACCCAGATCAGTTGACTGGGGGTGAGTGTTTGATTTGCTCAAGTGCCCTGTCCATCATCCCCTTTTGTATCGCTCTTCTGGGTAGCCTCAGAACAAGGCGAACTGCCGCATTTTGAATGCCTTGCAGTCTTTGAACACACCTCCTATTTGCCCCAAGGTACAGCGCATTCCCATAGTGCAGGCGCAATGTCACCAGTGCATAGACCAGCGTTTTTCTGGCGGCTGCAGGGAGCACATCGAGCGTCTTCCGGAGGACCTTCATTATTCCGAAACATTTTCCGGCAACCACCCTGGAGTGGTGGTCGAAGGAAAGTTTTGGGTCCAACCATATCCCCAAGTTCTTAACCTGTTCTTTGGTAGCGGGGGGAGAACCCAGGGACTGAGGCCACCACCTTGAGGTCCATATAGACGGAGTCCTGCCAACTATTAGATCTTGTAAGAAGGATTTCATCCATTCCAAGGCCCATTTGTCCAGCCCTCCTTTTCTGAGGCATCACAGGAGCAACGAGTGGTTGACGGTATCGAAAGCGGCGCTGAGGTCAAGCAGCATCAGTGCCACCGTCTTACCGTCATCTGCATGCCTACGTATTGTTTCAGTAGATACCAGCAGAGCTGACTCCGTTGAAAAAGAGGCCCGAAAGCCTGACTGAGTGAGATGTAATAGGTTGTACTCATTCATATATGAGGTTAGTTGTATGTTAACCACCTTCTCTGCGATTGTGGCAAAGTATGTAAGGAGCGAGGTCGGTAATTATCCAACTGGCTTGCCTTCACCCCTGTTTTTTTCTTAATTGGGATGATGACCGCCTCCTTCCATTGCCTAGGGACCACCCCTGATTCATAGGAGAGTTTCAGGAGGTGACCAATATAGGGAGCCAAGATTTCTATACTCTCTCTTAGGATCTTAGGTTTCGTGGGGTACTTGGGTGAGCCAGACTTGATACTTAAGGCAATGTTTTTAAGCTCCTCCAATGATGGGGGGGACAAATCTAGAGAGGCTCGGGGTCTTCTCTATGCTAGGCTCCTCATCTCCCACTCCCCCTTCGTTCCTTTCCTCATCCGGGAAGGTGGAATACATTTTTGCTACCTTGTCTGAGAAAAAATCTGCGATCAGGTCGCAGGTTTCTACTGAGCAACTATTTGGCAGCGAGGTTCTGGTAAGTGACGATAAGTCCTTGAATATTCCAAATAATTCTCGGGACGAGTTTTCCGCCTGCTCAATTCTCGAGTGATAGTAAGTTGCTCGAGTCCTTCTTATTAGTGAGTGATAGGTTCTAAGTTTTGTTTTGTAGTCGGCCTTCTTAAGATCGGAGGAGTCTCTCCTCCAGACCCGTTCAGCGGTTTTACACGAGGACTTCATTCTCCTAAGTTCATCATTGAACCACGGCGCAGAGTTTGTCTCCTGGGGGCATTAGTCGACCAAGGCGCAACTTGATCTAGTGCCTTGGGGATCCTGTTGTCGAGAGCGGTGCATGCAGTATCGATGTCATTGCCACCTGGTGGACCTCCCAACTGAAGGGCAGCATTGAAATTGGCAGCAGAGAACTTCGCCCACTTCCTCTGTAGGCTACCAGTCCCCACATTCATACGGGGAGTGGGCTTGGGAACTGCCGCACTGAAGGGGATCAGATAATGATCTGACCAAGGCACCGCGGTGGGTCTCTCAATTGTTAGCCCCCCCCCCCAGTTGGCGAAAATGGGGTCCAATAAATGGCCCTGTTGGTGGGTAGGGAGGTAAGATTGCAGACCCATCTGCAGTGTAGCCATTTCTTGACAGAGTTCTTGCGCTGCGGAGTTCTCCTTATCATCAAAGTGTAGGTTCAAGTCCCCCGGCACCAGCAATTTGGAACACCGGAGTGCCGGTTGTATGATTTGTTCCTTGAGGCTGGGCGCAAACAATGTGCTCGGCCCCGGTGGTCTATAAATTAAGTATCCCTTAATGATATAACGATTGGTTGCCCTAATTGTGAAGAAGCCCGCCTCACTAGTCTCAATTTCCACCAGATCTAAGGAGCAATGTATCGCTAGATTATGAATGATGGCTATGCCCCCCCCCCCCCCCCCCCCCTGCTCCCTTTGCGGTCCAGCCTGATAATCCCGTAATTCATAGGATAGGAAGGGCCTCAAGGATTTCAGGTGCAGAATCCTCACACAGCCAGGTTTTGGTGAGAAACATGATCTCCGGCTGACAATCAGTCAGGTAATCATGGATCTCCTGTTTATGCCTACTGAGGAATCTGCAGTTGACCAGAACTAAGTTAAATTTCTGTTCCTGCCCACCCACTTCTAGGTTTTTCGTCATTTTAAACAGGCAGTGGTTGCAGTTGTGCGCGTTATGTCCCACTTGCGTACTATGCCTACACTTAGCTGCAATAAGGGGGGCACAAAGTGTGCAATGGTTCGGAGGAGTATTTGTTGATTTCCATGGGAGGCGCAGGGGTTCTGGCCCCCGGCCCCGAACTGTCGTGGACGGGCGCAGATGGGCTTGCCATTGGCACGCCTTTAGCGCGCATCTGCCGCGCGTTCGCTGTGGCATGTGCCTTAAGTAGGTATTTTCACCTCCCCACTAGAGCGCTAACTGCCGCTCTGCCCGGGAAAACCGGAAGTGCTCTGCCCCTCTTCCCAGCCCTCCATTCAATCGGCACAAGATCGCCGTGACGAACCGGGGCGGGAAAAACTGGACTGTGACTCAGCAACCTAGCCGAGCTACCAGCCGTAAGTAATTGCAGTAGTGAAACCCCCCGGCAATTCGGTGCAGATTCAGTGAGTTTAAAAACACATTCAATTTAAAAATTCCGATTTTAGTGCAGAGAAAGATCAATTATTTACAAACAATAGCGTTTTCTAAATGCCTCTAGCGATACCGCCACATACAGGTTAAAGCAGACCCTGCCACTGTCTGCCGTCGCTGCTGCGCGTTCGCTCTGGCCAGCTCCTTAAGTAAGTATTTTCACCTTCCCACTAGAGCGCTAACTGCCGCTCTGCCTGAGAAAACCGCAAGTGCTCTGCCCCTCTTCCCAGCCTTCCGTACAATCGATACCATATCGCCGCTCTGCCTGGGAAAACCGGAAGTGCTCTGCCCCTGGGCTGGGCTTTCAATTAGCTCCCTCCAGCCATTGGTCTGCTGTAATGTCATTCACATTTTACTATTGGCCTGCACAGCACACTGCATGGGGCACAGGGTCAGCCCATTTCAGCCATTGGCTTACCTGACTGTGGGTGACGGCATTCATCCTCTGTACCATGTGCACATCCGTATAAGTAGTCCGCTTCATTGTGAGCGAATAATAATGCAATGTTGGCTTTTATATAATAATATATATAGAGTTTGGCTTTTTTTCATGCAATGAATACATTGATATAAAAACCAGGCCCACACAAAATAGACACCTGCAAGGCAAAAAGGTCAGCTGTCAAAGCAAGACCTATTGGCTTTGTGTTATAATGAAGTATATGTTATTTGTGTTATGGTTTATCAGTGCACTTGCCAGATTGAGGGATCTAATAGTCCAGTACATCACACAGAGCACGAGCAGTGTGGGAAAGTAGGATCGGCTTCTATGGTTACCCCCACTGTTAGCTTGATGTGATGCTGTTTTTGACTAGTCTGACTGGGATCCTGCTAATCAGGACCCCAGTCTAGCTACTTTCTCCCTAAATTGTTATGTTCAGTACTTAGGTACATCCCCAGATTGGATACTGGGGTACCCTTATAAGCCCTAGTATATGGCACTCATGTACGCAGGGCATAGGTACCCCAGAAGTCTCCCATGGGCTGAAGCATGTATTATGCCACCCATGAGAGACCATGCAAAAGAGAACTACAGGCCTGCCATTGCAGCCTGTGTAGGTTGGTGCTTACACCACTTACTTTAGATATAGGTTTACAATATCTACGGTCACTGCACTATAAGTCACCCTTATAGCAGGCCTTTGCAATCCTGAAGGCAGGGAGCTTGTTTCTAGGTGAGAGGGTGCCCCTGCATGATCAGGACACCCCTTTATCCTACGGAGTCTATTCTCCCGGGTTGTCAGTGAAGCAGCCATTTACTACATAGAGGGGCACCGCGTAATTATGCGATGACCATCTCGAAAACGACTGCAACAAATCCTATCATGTTTGGTATCAAACATGTTGGAATCATACCTCCCACACCATTACGGTGTGGGAGGTATGATTCCAAGCACTGGAAGAGCTAGTTAGGCTCTCAGTGTTCGCAGTGTCAACCTTCTAGACCCGGACAGCCCAAAATGGTTGCTGCCGACCAGAGACACATTTCTTCCCTCCTGCTGCTGAGCCAAGCTTGAGCAGAGGAAGGTGGAACAATAGGCATACTGTCACAGGGAGGTGCGATCACCTCCCAGACAGGATTTAGGGCCAGATGTAGGTGGCTAAATACCGGTCGGTAACGCCCAAATTCGGTAAATTTCAGCATTACCGACCGGTATTTAGCCATTCCGAATGTAGGTAAGGAATCGGTAAATAAGGAATCGGTAAATACCGATTCCTTATTGCTCTTGCATTTAAGGAATCGATAAATACCGATTCCTTATTGCTCTTGCATTTAAGGAATCGGTAATACCGATTCCTTAAATGCAATGTAGGAAGCACATTAAAGAGTGCATTTGAGCCTTAAAAAATCGGTAATTACCACCAACTTCAAGTTGGTGGTAATTACCGACTTCCTTTAAAAAATCACTTTTTTGTTTTTTGTTAAGTGCCATGTGGCACACATTCATGCCCTTAGGGCATGTATGTGCGCCACATGTGCACACATGCACATTTCAGGGGTGCAACAGGGTGTCCTTTTGACACCCTGGCACCCTTGAAAGTGCTCCCGCTATTAGTGATTCGGTAATACCGAATCGCTAATAGTGAATGTCTTCACATTCATTCCTATGGGCCTCCAAGCCCATAGAAATGAATGGGTATATATTCCTTATTAACGAATCTCAATTACCGATTCGGTAATAAGGAATATTAAGGATTCGGTATTTTTTACCGAATCTATACCTACATAGGAAATACCGATTTCTTAATAGCGAATCGGTAAAATTTGCTATTAAGAAATCGGTATTTCAGATTTACCTACATCTGGCCCATAGTGTATTTGGACCGTTTGGGTGTGCTAGTCAGCACCAGAAAGTCGGCATGAGGGGCACACTTGGTGTCCTCGTGCATAGTCCAGTTCAGGGAGCCATCGGCTCCTGCTCTGGCGTGAAACTGGACAAAGGACATGGGAAGAACCTCCCTCCTGTCCACACCCGCCCCTGGGAGGGTCCCCTGAATCTTCTCAACCCTTTCCCTAGGGTTCTTAAGGGCCTACCTGGGTGTAGGTCCCTAGATTCGTCGTGGGATAAGATTCAGATTAGACACCACTGCACTTCTACCTTCTGGGCACTCTGGACTTCGCTGGACTTTATTTGGGCCTGACTTCGTCTCCCTTCCAGTCTGCTGCATCGTCTGTGCCTGTGCATCCAGGAACCTTCCAAGGCCTGTGAAGTATCAAAGACACCTGAAGAAATCTCCCTTGGAGTGAAGGACTCACTCCCCTGCATTCTCAGGCACTGCAACTAAGTCGACCGGTCTGCAGATGCTAAGCTCCTCCAGACCCCCGTGGGCTCTGCCAAACAGGTGGTGTTTTTTTTCAGCAGCTCCCGAGGCCTGCCCAGCCCTCTCACCAAGTTTGAACCCAGTTGCAATAATGGAACGTCTGTGCACCGCATCCAACTTGCAGTTGCAAAGACTTGTTGGCTTCCTTCCAAGAAGATCTTCTGGCTCCAAGTAGCCCCAAACTCAAGCACCTCCAGTGACCAGAATCTTCAGCCACACTGCATCGTGTACATCGTGGCCTGCATCTTTTGGTGAGCTGCTTGATGTCATCTCGAGACTCCAGTGCCTCCGGCCTGTGGGTCCACTTAAGGGTCACACTTGTTTCTTTTGGGGCTCCCCTGATTGCTCGGGCCTGCCCTGACTACCCTGCTGTTGGTGAGTTGGTGAGTACCTTGCTGGTCTCGACGTTGCTCCTTCTTTGATTCCTGTGTTGGTTGCTGTTGGACTTGGCCCTTTTTGCAGGGTCATCCCTGAAACTGTTTGCCTCCCTCCTGTATTTTCTCTGACCTGTTTATGTTGGTTTTATGACTCTGGGCACTTTACCACTGCTGGTCAGTGCTAAAGTGCATATGCTCTCCCTATTGTTAAATTGATGTATTGATTAGTGACTCCATGATTGGATTATTTGATTTACTTGTCAGACCTTACTATAATGCACCATGTGTGCCCAGGGCCTGTAAATCAAATGCTGCTGGTGGGCTTGCAGCACTGATTGTGCCACCCCCAGAAGCAGCTTGTAAAGTGAGTCTCAGGCCTGCCATGTCGACTTGGCAAGTGCACCCACTTGCCAGTCCCTAAACCTTCCCTTTTCTTCATATCAGACACCCCTAAGGTAGGCCCATGGGCAGGGTGCATTATAACTATAAGGTAGAGCATGACCTGGTGTGTGTGGCTTGTCCTAATAGTGAATTACAGCCATTTTCATTTTTCACTATTGTGCAAGGCTACCTGTTCCCCACAGGCTAGAATGAGCAGTTTGATTATGACATCTTATAATCCTAACTGACTCAGGGAACATGGTAGAAATTCGAATTTAGTATGCCTGAACTCAGAATGATAAAATACATCTTTTAGTAAAGTTGGTTTTAACATTCTGTGTTTGAAAATACCACTTTTAGAAAGTAGGTATTTTCTTGCTTAACTGTCCAAGCATGCCTCTGCTAGGTTGTGTATTGTGTGTCTGGTTCTGTGAGTGACAGGGGCTGGGGATTCCAGGGGAGAGGGTGAGTCAGCACAGGGCTGAATGGGAAGATCTGCATGTAGATGGGTGGGAGGAGTTGCACCCTCCACAATGCTGGATCCACCTCCTGTGGTGTGTCTGATGTCTCTGGCCTGCACTCTGAAAGGAAAGAAGGAGTCAGGTAAACAAAGTGCTCCAGGACTGACCAGAACTGGTTTGGACTAGGCAAAGGCCTCTCTGCCTTCAGAGAACAAAGAGAAAAGTAGTATAAATATGGGGACCCAAACCCCAAGACTTTAGATCACTTCTGGAACAACAAGAAGAAACCTCTGCCAATGAGAAGAACCAAAGGAAGCTGTAGGAGTTGGATGGCCCCCCTGCCAGTGTGCTGTTTTTTTGTTGTTTTTTTTTGTGCTTGTTTATATAGCGCGAACTCGACCCAAAGGTATTGGAGCGCTTTACATAGCACCATATTTACATTACACATTCAGGCACGGGGAGATTAAGTGATTTGCCCAAAATCACAGGATGTGGACGCGACCTCGAGGCTCAAACTCTGGTTTCCAGCACCAAAATCGGCAGCGTAGCCGACGAACCAAATCCTCTGTGTTGTTGGGTTGGCCTGCAGTGGTGTCTTCATTGTCAAGGAGAGAAGGAGCTTTTACAGAACTTTCATCATCTTGCAGAATATTACTCCAAGGGTTTGAACTTGTGCTTGCCTCCTGCTGAAGTCTCAGAGACAACAGACTTCACTACCAGCTCCCCTCTGAATTTCCTTGCTGGGAATTATATCTGCAGAAGCCTGCGTGTTGCTGGGAGCTGGAAGCGCGATGCAACGAGAAGAAGCGTGTCGCTGCCGCAGCTGTAGTCATCGCATCGCTGGAGAAGCGTCCCGCCTCCGCATCTCCCAGAAGCGTGCCTTCGTCGCAGCTGTCTGCTGTTGCATCATCGGAGAAGTGCGTCGTAACCGTGAGGGTCCCCGTCGTATCATCGGAGAAGCGCGTCGCAGGGCCTGTCGCGGCTCCAAAGTACAGAGTCGCCGCAGGGCTGCCAAGGCGTGCCGCATCGTCTCAACATCGTCGCATCAAGGGCGCCATCTTATCGCATCGCACCAGATTGTCGCATCGAGGCGCCATCTTGCCGCATCGCAACCGGGCTGCAGCATGAGAACCTACGCATCACCTCCTCTCCAGTAAGGATCAAGATGAATCCCCTACTCTGCGCAAGCAGTGAGGCGCGACACATCGTCTCCCCCGAAGCAAGGAACCGACGCATCTCCAACGCTACGAGCCTTTTGTTTATTTTGCATTACGCATCCAGGAACTTTTGTGAGAACTGTGTCGCATTTACCAACAACTTGAACTAAGCTAATTATACCATCTTTAAGTCAATTTTGAGTACAGTATTGTGGATTTTTGTCGTTTGTGGTCTTGTGTTAAGTCTATATAAAGAATACTTATTTTTTATAAAAACCTGTATGGTGTCCATCTGTAGTGTTTTCACTGTATTACTGTATGTGTTCACAAATGCTTAACACACTGCCTCTGAGATAAGCCTGTCTGTTCATGCCAAGCTATCAAGGGGGTGAGCAGGGGTTATCCAGTAGTGTAATCCCCTTGCCCTGACTTAGAAGCAAGGGTCCCTATTTGGTCAAAGGTACCTACCTCTGCCAACTAGAGACCCCCAGTTCTAACAGTTGCATTTGCCAATATATATATATATATATATATTTTCAACTTATTAAGCGCACATATCACCAGAAGGTCTCATGGCACTTGTGAAGACTCCGTACGAACTGACAATCTGATATGACGGCATTATTGGTGGTCGAATAGCCAGGTTTCTAATTCCTTGCGGAAGAGCTTATGATCAGAGGTGGAATGAAGAAGCGACCGAAGCAGAGGGCAGGTGCGAGAAAAGAAAAGGATCGACCGCCGTTCCTTGCGGTGTGGATTGGTCACGGGGTGAGAAGACATTTAGTACTGGATCTAAGTGATCTACTTGGCTGATATCAACTAAGTTTCTTAGAAAAATACCTTGGCTTGGTTCCATACAAGCTCTTGTGAGCGAGACAAAGGATTTTGAAACGGCCTCGCTTCTTAACAGGAAGCCAGTGGAGAGTCCTCTAGCTGGGCGCTGATGGAGCTCTTGATGGAAGGTTTAAAATTAGTCTAGCAGCGGTGTTCTGCAAACCCTGAAGTTTGGAGTGGAACTCCTCATTTATGGAAGATAATAGGGCATTGCCATAGTCCATATGACTTATGAAAATCCCCTGCACCAGCGGTTTTCTGGATTCGATAGGAATCCATTGAAAGATTTTGTGTAGTTTACGCAAAATGCCATAACAGATACCTATTACATGATTTATATGATTTTTCATTGACAACTGATTGACAATCATTATTCTGAGGTTCCGCACCACAGGTTTGGGAGATGGGCCTAGATTCTGAGGCCACCAGTACATGGACCAGTATTCATCCGCTTTCCCAAAGAGAATGATCTCCGTCTTACTTTCATTAAGCTGTAAGTGATTGGTACACATCCAGTTGTTAATATGGGTCATGCAATTTTTTTAATGGATCATTGTATCTGTGGGGTCAGGGCCAAGAGTAATTAACAGCCGAGTGTCATCAGCGTATGACACTATATCAAAGCCGTAGGACCTGATTACCCTGGCCAAAGGTGTTACATATAGATTGAAAAGCATAGGACTCAAGATGGAACCCTGAGGAACTCCTATGCTTACAGAACGACTGCATGAGGCCACGGTGCCTATTTGTACTATGGTGGTTCGGTTCATCAGATAGTTCCTGAACCAGTCCAAAGCCCTGCCCCTGATACCCACCTCCCAGAGCCGCTGTTCTAGAATGCTATGGAGATGGTGTCAAAAGCGGCTGACAAATCCAATAGGACTAGCATGGCTGACTGCCTGTTGTCCAAGGCCAGCCTAATGTTGTCGACAACCTACACCAATGATGTTTCGGTACTGTGTCCCACCCAAAACCCCGACTGTGATGGATCGAGGAGTCCATGACTCTCCAGATGGGTGGTAAGCTGTTTATTAACCAAGGACTCGAGTACCTTTCCAAAATGTGGAAGCAGTGAGATTGGACGGTAATTACCAGGTACCTTTGGATCGGCAGAAGGCTTTTTTAGGATTGGCTTTCCATCTGGCAGGGACCATGGCCTGTGCTAGTGACATGTTGAATAGATATGTGAGTTTAGCCGTGAGCAAAGGAGCTATATTTGCAAAAAAAAGGGGGTGAAAGCGGGTCTGCTGGGGAACCTGATTTAATCTTAGCTAGGGCGATGGAGACTTCCTTGGGAGTAAGTACAGTGAATTCCAGTAAGAGAGGCAGGGTGGGATCACTGTTGAAACCTAGACGGGAAACTACATTTTTAATATCATGGTGGGGAAAAGGCCTATGAATAGATTTAATCTTTTCATCAAAAAAGGTAGACAGTGTGTCTACCCATTCTTGCGAGGAGGTATAGATGGGCTGATCAGAGAGAGGAGTAGTAAACTCCTTTAATATTTTGTAGAGCTCTTTGTTGGAATTAGCAGCTTTGTTAATCCTGTTAGTGAGATACAGCTTTTTAGCTTGTCTGATATTATTTAAATATCCTCGATGGATCTGTTTATATTTTTGACGATCTTCATTGGTCTCAGTTTTTCTCCATTGACGCTCAGCAGTCTACTGGACAATTTTTCGATTTTCAGTGCTAATGAGAACCAGGGTGATGCTCTCGACTTAATCTTAACCCTCGACAAAGTTGTGCCCTTGAAGTGGGGAGAAGCTTCTAGAGGTTTCCCTTTGAAGTTCCCAAACATCCTGCTTCCCTATCCTGGCTCCACACTAACTACAGTGTTTTTCATCCATTCTGTGGAGGCAGGACACAGCCTATTCAAGTGTAAGTAATAAGTGTAAGCAATTTCTTGTAGTGAAAACTTGCACTTCTCCCTGTGCAAAGTGAATCCTGCTTCCTTCAATACGGTCAAAAGTCCTCCAGTGCATGGTAGTGTTCATCTTCTACTGCCCAAAGGAATAGACTATAACCGTGAAAGAATCAGACATTGGGTTTACCCTTGAAGAGTTGATTCATCACATGTTGAAAATCCCTGGCAGCTGAAGGAGGCCCAAATGGCATCCTAGTGAATTTGTAGACTTCGTCCACTGTTATGAATGCTGTAAGGGATTTAGATCTTGTATGTGATTAAATCTGATGGTATGTGGCCTTTAGATCCAACTTAGAAAAAAACTTAGCAATATTCGACAATAAAACCATTTTATTGATGTCCAGGAGAGGAAAGCTATCCATCAGTATGTTCTGATTTAGGTTCCTAGGGTCAACACTGAACCTTAGACGTCCATTGTCCATTCCCATAATGATCACAGGAGAAAGCTATTCAGAAGCCACCACTGTTTCACTTATTCCCTTATCCTCTATCTCTGCTAACATTCATATCATAGTAAAAAATTACAAGCAACGGGTAGTACTTAGTTACCAATGCCTGTTGAAAGGAGCCTGTCACCCATGGTTTCGAGTGAGCCGAGTGACAGAGTGTGACAGCCAGTATTTCATCAAAGTAAAGTTTGTAAACCGATTGTCAGTGATAAAGAGAAACATTTCTTTTCAGTAAAGAATTTAGGGGCATATTAGCAAGGGCAGTATCCCCGCTTTAGCGGCACTTTTTGCCGCAAAAGCGGCGATATTTTTATCGCCCTATTAGCAAGCTGTCGCTAACAGCTGTTAGCGACAGCTTACAGGTGATAGCGCCCGTTTTGTACCGCTTTGCATGTCAGCGATATTTATCGCTAATGACATGCAAAGGAGGCGTTCCCAACTTGAAAGCGACTGAAAGCAGTCGCAAACACCTTCCGCCTATTACCAAGGCCTGCGAAGTGATACAAAAATGCACGCTAACCATGTTTATCGCTTAGATTTTACACCTGGTAAAAACCTGACTTACCCATTATAGTAAATGGGAGGTGGAATCTACGGTTAAGTCCTCACCTGCCTATTAGCAAGAATTCCATTAGCGATGGGATTTTCATCGCTGGATATCTCACGTTATTGTTGGGATTCGCCACTTTCGCTGGATTTAATATCGCCTTTGAGATAAACGTTGATAATAACTCGTTATCTCTGCGATAAAATCCAGCAATAGCCGGCAATTAAAAAAACAGCACTAAGTGCGCTTTGTGATACCTATCGCAAGTCCTTGCTAATATGCCCCTTAGAGTCAGAGGCTCTGGATACAGATAAAGATTTTTCAATTGGGAAATCCAAAATTAAGGGTGCCTTTCTGGACAAAGTAAATAGTGAGTCAGACGTAGAAGGAAAATGGATATGGGTCCCTAATGAAATTGATAATGAAGACATATTAGCATTTTTGAAGGGAAAAAAGTTCCTGAGTCTGTAAGTTGTGGCGGCTCACAGACCCACGAGGGAGAGATACTGCCAAACAAAATAAAGGGCAGTAAAGAAGTACTGGTCAGGTCTTAAGCGTCCTGCAACAAAGCAGAGGAAGAGAGGGAGGAATTTGCTGCGAATCTTCCCACGCCAATGTATTCGAAGCGTGCTGCATACCATTTAAAGGGAATTAATTGGAGGGTATATAATGGGTGTGTTGGGGATGGCGAATGTCCTGGTGGTAGTAAAAAAGGCAAAGGGTGTCATTACAGAGGGGTGGTAGGTGAAGATTGGGGTGATGATGAACTGGAGTCTTTGGAGGAATGGGAAATTGATGACGATGGGGAAAATTATTAGTTGGGGGATGGGGGGGAATTCTAAATATTTGTCCAGAGATTATGTTTTTACAGGATAATCAAAACGAAGAGCTTTGGTGCAGAAGAAACGTGAAAAATAGTAAACAAGACAGGGAGAGGAAGAAAAGCATAGCTGCTGAGGTGGACAACTCCAGGTGAGGTTCAGAAAGGGGGGATAAATAAAAGGCTATGCGTTGACAAAAATGTCGGAACTGACAAAATGTTGAATGAGAAAGATAAAAATGAGCAGTTGCTCAATAAGGAGTGTTGGTCTATTTCCGACAAGGATAAGTTAAAAGAGAGTCCAGAAAAAGACAGCAAAAACAAGGAAGAAAAACAAGTACCGCAAGTTTGAAACATTTGCCGTGTATGGGTTTATCAATGCCTTTAGATTCCCATTTAAGCAAAAGTACTAAAGAATAAATATGGAAAGGGGAATTCGTGGACGTTTCAAATTACTCCACAGAGAAATTCAGTCAAAGGAGGGATCAAGGGAGGAGGCAAGGGAGTTAGCAAAAAGACGAAGGGTACCTACGAACATTGATTCTTGGACTTCAGCATTCCTCATCTTCGCTAGTGTATACTGTGAAAAGTTTCCGGACAGATCCGTGGCAATATTCAAATACTTAGACACAATCAGGAAAGCTTATACTGAATTTGGAGGTTTTTCTATTCTTCATTAAGATGAAGAATTCCGAGCTACACTGGTTCTTATTCCTGAAAAACCCTGAGGCGAAGTAGACAACAAGCTATGGGTTCAGTGGATGTATCCTCAGAGGCCTCCCCCTTCTATGCATACCGTGAGTGGGTTAGCAGTAGCTCATCGGCCTTTTCTGGGTAGACCCACCCGGGGGGTAGAAGGGGGGGTGGGGGCAACTAAAATAAATCTCAAGCAGTTGTGTCAGATGCCTGCTGGAATTTCAACAGGGGTTATTGCCAGAAGAACCCTTGCAGGTATAAACATGAATGCTCAAGGTGCGGTGGCAAACACGCCATACTGCAATGTTTTGGGGATCAACCCAGCTGGTGTGGTTTTGGCCCAGGCAGATATAGAGGCTATGCATTTCGACCTGCACACAAGGGCTTTTGCACCAATTAATGTAGCGGCGTTATGTTTCTGGTTGAAATTTTATCCTCACACGAATGAAGCAACCAAGTTGGAATGGGGGTTCAAGGAAGGCTTTAGGTTGGGTTATCAAGGGCCTAGATACCGAAGATTAGCACAAAATTTTAAATCGGTAAACGAATACCCACAACTGATGAGGAAGAAATTGTTAACTGAGGTGAAAGAAGGGAGAATGGCGGGCTCATTTAAGTCATGGCCGTTGCAATATCTCATAATATGTCTGCTAGGTGTTATACCTAGGAAAGCAGACGGAGAATTTATAATGATACAACATTTATCATGGCCTCAAGTTTTATCCGTCAACGATTTCATAGAAAGAAGATCCCATGGTCCAATTTACATTGATAGACACAGCTTTGGGCATGATAAGAAAGATGGGCTCTAATACTGAGCTTGCAAAATGTGACATAAATCTGCTTTCAGGCTCTTGCCAGTGCACCCTTTAGCCTTCTCATTGCTGGTTATCTATTTTTAAGGGTGGTGTTTTGTGGATAAGGTACTACCTATGGGTTGTGCAATTTCATGCAATTTATTTGAGACGTTTAGCACCTTTTTACAATGGTGTTTTTCTTTTAGGACTGGTCATATGGAAGTTTCTCATCATCTGGGCGACTTTTTATTTATGGGCGCAGTGGGCTCTCAGCAATGTGTAAAAGCATTACGTAACTTTGAACTGGTGGCTAAGGAGCTGGGTGTGCCTTTGGCAGCTGAGAAAACGGAGGGCCCAAAATGTTGCTTAACGTTTCTTGGTATTGAAATAGATACAGTACAAATGGAAGCTAGGCTCCCGCACAAAGAAAGTGGTTGAAATGACAGCTAAGTTAGAACACGTCAGAGGGTCTCAGAAATTAACACTTAATGAGGTTCAATGTCTATTGGGTCATCTGAATTTTGCTTGCCTAGTGGTGCAGGCAGGTAGAAGTTTTTGCAGAAGGCTAGGTTATGCCAAATCAGGTGTCTTGCAACCACATCACAGGATTAAGATGTGAGCTAGCATGAGGGCCAATCTGAAAGATTGGTTCATGTTTCTACGAGCATTTAATGGCGTCACAATTTGGTCAATGGACTAAGATTTTGTTTGGCAGATTCAGATATTTTCGGATGCTTCTGGTGCAAATGGCTTTGGTCTTTTTTGAAACGGAAAATGGTGTGCTGAGAAGTGGCCATGAAGTTGGATATCTGAAAAAAAAGCAAAGCATTTTTCGAATTCTTTCCCTTGACAGTTGCACTGGCTGTTTGGGGGAAGAGTGTGGCAAACAAGACAGTTTTGTTCCATGTGGATAATAGAACAGTGGTTGATTTGGTGAATGGTTAGAGAGCCAAAGAAAGACACTTATTGAAACTGTTGCAAAGATTCATGTTGGGCTGCTTAATGCATAACATAGTTTTGAAAGTGAGGCATGCACCTGGAGTTGATAATAACATTGCAGCCACATTAACTCATTTTCAGTGGCAGAGATTCAGTGGTTTGGCGCCCGGAGCTGATCTGCAGAAGACTCGGGTTCCCCAGGAGGTTTGGGAATTAGCAGACTGAAAGCTCAGCTCCTAATTGAAAACTCCCTGGCAAAAAGCACCAAATTAGCTTACAGGAGAGCATGGCTGGATTTCCTTGAATCTGCTGCTTCATTCAGAGCTCGCAGTACCAGAGGACTTGAAAAATGTAGGGAGGACATAATTAATTATATAATGACCAACATAGGCAGGAATATTTCCGCAACAACAATAGCAGGGAAATTAGCAGGTTTGTGTTTCTATGGGAAATTCTTTTGGGGATCCGAACCATCTGTGGGTGGGATAGGAAGAAGAATACAAATGGGCTAAAACAAAAAAGAGAGGACAATTCACATGTGAACCTATTTCCCTGAAACTCTAACTTGATATGACAAAGAGTCTGCGGTTCGTTTGTTTTTCTGAGTTTGAATGCCGTTTATTTAAGTTATACATGATTTGGTTATTTTTTGGAGCATTCAGAATATCCGAGCTGTTGGGTAAAACAAGGAATGAAGATCTTAAAGTTAAGAATGTTATTGTTTATAAACAATCAATAGGTATTTTTCTTGAAAAATCCAAGATAGATCAAATTGGCAAAGAAACAAAAATAGTCCTACAAAGAATAGATGGACCACTGTGCCCACTAAAAGCATGGTTAGAATTTTGAAGAAGTGGAAGGTGCTTCGTTGGAATTTGTCTTTAGGCACCAGGATGGGTCTCCCCTCAAAGCTTCTCAGGTGCTGGCAGCAATGAGGAAAGCCTTACAAAAAATGTAGTAAAAATCTGTTTAAATGTGGGACACACTCCTTTAGAATAGATGCGGCTTCCGAAGCTGCCAGGTTAGGGTTTTCAGTCAAAGAAGTAAAGAAATTGGGGCGATGGTCTTCTGACTGCTGCCTGAGATACATTAGAGATCTAGATGAACAATGTTGAATTTCCAAACATATTAATTGTTGTTTCTTTCAAGGTTACGCAACGGGTCTTGCATTATCACAAAGGGCCGTTTGGATAGTTGGACACTCATTTGTTAAGTGGGCTGCAAAGCAAGCCGAGAAGGGACATTTTGGAAAAAATGTGGGTTTCCATTCAGATTGATTGGTGGGGAAAAAGCGGTATGAAGTGGGGTCAGTTAATGCCTCTTTTAAGTGAGTTGGCAACAAAGAAACAACAAGAATCTCTATTGATTCATCTAGAAGAGAATGCTCACCTGCAATTATCAGGCCTGGGATTGCTTATAGAGATACAATCTGCTATTGAGTTGATAGTAAAATCTTGGGCACAAACGAAGGTGATCATAACAACGCTGATGCCCAGAAGGGTTTCATTTATAGGTAATGAGATATACATCTTGAATATAAAAGAAATTATTTTTAAAAATCTGGATTTAAGAGAATGGTTTTAATGGATAAACTGTTTAGGCGACAGCTTCCTGTTTTTCCCCCTCGTTTTAGCATTACTCCCCCCAAACCTCCCCCACCTCTCCCCACATACCCCGTCTTACCACATTTGTTCATACCTCTTACATCAAACCGAAGTTTTTCAGAATATTCCCTTCAGCTAATAAACAATAAAGTTTTATACCTGTTGGGTGACAGTGTGTTTCTTTCTTCATATAAGTTTCATACTTCAGCGGTCAAGTTTAGATTTTCATATTTGTTATGTTAGGGGAGCAAGGAATGAGGCAGGAGGTAGGCAGGGGATGAAAGATAAGGGTTGGGGAGGAGGGTTAGTTAGAACAATGTTGGGGAAGTTTGTTGTGGGAATTGTTTAAGGGCGGGTGGTGATAGAATATGACTCTGTAACAGTGAGGCCTTGTTTGCATATTTGTAATACCTGAAAGCTTACCTGTCCAATAAAGTGGCCTTTTACCCCTTGTTGGCCTGTTGGAGCGCTTATTACACGATGGTACCTTGTCTGCAAAATTTGGATCTGTTGGGATTTTTAATGGGTTCAATAGAGTGTTATTCGAAATGTGTAAAGAGATTTGCAGAAAAGATGGAATCCTTAGAAGAACTGTTTAGGAAATGGAAAGAATTCTAGTGGGGTCCGCGACAAGAGAAAGACTTTAAAAGAATCTAAAGATAAATTTCAACTGCAAAGATTTTGTGTCCATTTACTGTAACTGTGAAAAGTGTATTAACTGTCAATACAAGTGCTCAAGGGTTGGAACTGGCACTATCACTAGTGAAGGGGGGGGATTTAGGAAACCATAGCCTTTGCTTCTTGGTTACTGAGTAGTACTGAATGCAATTATTAAGTGATAGAGAAGGAGGCCCTTGCTGTCTTTTGGGGTGTTGAGTAGTTCTTCATTTACTTGTGGGGAGTGAACTTCAAACTGCAAATGGGTCACTAACCATTATTGAAAGTTTTACAGCCAGAAGGAGCAGGGAATGGATCTGCTTGATTGCGCAAGTATTGCCTCAAGATGACAAGAGCTTCAGTATGAAGTTGAGCATGTAGCTGGGAGAAAAAAATATTCAGGCAAATTGTTTATCAAGATTACCTCTGTAGGATGGTGAAGAGATGGTGAGAAAAATAACTATAACTTTTTAGAGTGTGTGGTTAAAAGTGGAGAGGATGCATTAGAAGTGGAGGAGCAATGATTTCTCCAAAGGAAAGGGACTTTGCTTGCTCAAAGGATACTCTGTTGCAATAAGAACTGCGATGTATAAAGGAAGTTTGGAGGAGAGAAGGAGATTTGGTTCCAGGGTTACATTCGTTTGTGAAATTGAAAGATGAATGGAGCTTGGGAGCGTCTAAAAAAGGTAATTAAGAGAAGAAAGAAATTCACCCCGCCTGGAGAAATGAAGAAAGGTTTGATCACCATGATGCACAAGGGACATTTGGGGCAAAAACTAAAAAAGAAGTGAATGAGGGAAAAATACTAGTATCCAGGACTGGATGAAGATGTTCAGTAGGAAATGGAAATATGTGACTTATGCATGGCCCGTGAGAAGAGGTTGGAGGTGGGTGATGAACCAATTGGGAAATGTGAAGCTGTGGAAGTCATGTGAGAGAGTCTGCTTGGATGTTAGGGGTCGTTTGAATTATTTAAAGGACTTAGAATATTAAGCAGTAGCAGCTGTAGCTGTTATTTCCAGGTGGCTAGAAGTGACTAATCAAAATGTTTGCAAGAGAATGATGTTCATCATGTTTGGTTACTGATAATGGGACACAGTTACTTTCTGTAGAGAAGCAGAATTTCTTTGGAAAGTTTTGGAGTTAAACATATCAGAACTGCCTGATACAACACTCACTGTAATGGTATAGTCGAATGAGTGAACCACATGATTACAGGTACAATACAGAAGGCCTTGTTTAGGGAAAACTTCAAGAGGATCAGTTGAAGAAATGGTATGGGCGTTGTTAGACCCGGGATCCCTGGTTTGCTTAGGTAGGTACCTTAGGCCAAGTAGGGACCCGCGTTCCATCGTCAGGGAAAGGAATTTCACCTTCTTAGATAGCCCCGCTCACCCCCTCGGTAGCTTGGCACGAGCAGTCAGGCTTAACTTCAAGGCAAATGTGTAAAGTATTTGCAACCACGCTCACAATAATCCAATGATTACACCACAAATAGACTCCACACGAGTTTTATAAAAACAAGTGTAAACTTTATGTAAAAAGATATGCGATAAGACCACACAATAAAAAGCCAACATATGAGGTTGTGTAATATTTCTCCTGGCCGGTTGTTAGGCCAGCCAGCCGTTGTAAGTTCTGGCGACATTAATGAGCACTACTAAACATTTTCCTGTACTCCTAATATCATGTCAGACAGTTCGTGATGCTAGAATCAGGCACTTTTGCAATGTAAAAATATTGTAATGCGTAACGTTGCAATCAGACACTCTGCCATGAAAAGAATGCAATGCGTAACGCAACAATCAGGCACTTTGCAAGGTAAAATAATGTTAATGTTAATGTTAATGTTACTGGGTATTTATAGAGCGCACGGCTACTCCCGGGAGTGTCCCGGCTCTTCAAAGAAAAGGAGACCAGTGACAAAACACAACTGTATAGCCCCAAGGCCGCTGATCAGTTATACAAACAGCCAAGTTTTGAGATTGCGGCGGAAACTAAGAAGATCCTCCTCCCGACGCAGATCAAGAGGTAAGCTATTCTAGAGCCAGGAGGCCGCTACTTGGAAGAAACGTCCACCCAAACGAGAGCGAAGAAACCTTGGGGTCTGTGAAAGAAATGAATTAAAAGACCACAGGTTTCGAGATGGAACATAAAGCTGACATCTATTTCTCAAATACGGCGCCCCAATGTTATGGATGGCCTTATAGGCCAGCACCAAGGCCTTAAAGTTCACCCTCTTGCGTACTGGGAGGCAGTGCAAGGACCTAAGGTGTGGGGTCATATGGGTCCTGAAGTCAACCATAAGTATGGCTCTTGCCGCGGCATTCTGTATCACCTGAAGGCGGCCGATCAGATAGTCCGGCAGGCCGAGATAAAGAACGTTGACATAGTCAAGACGCGACAAGATCAATGCTTGGACTACTATCTTCCTCTGGGATACTGAGAGTAACAGAAGAAAGTTGCGCATCATTTTCAATAAGCCGAAACAGGTGCCTGCCACAGTCTCGACTTGGGATTTCATGGACATATCCTTGTCCAGTTTGACCCCTAAATTCTTGACCGTAGTGGCTAAGGTAGTGGGAGGAGACATGTTCGATGGCCACCATTCACGCCACTCATCCCCAGGATTGCAGCCGAAGAAAATGATCTCTGATTTCTCCGAGTTGCAAAGAAGTTGGTTCTGTTTAAACCACCCAAATACTGTGGATAAACAGAGATTTATCATACTCCCGTTGAGAGCCTCGCCCTTACCGCATGTAAACAATAATTGAGTATCGTCGGCGTAAGAGACGATTTTGGTGCCAAAATGTTCAACCAATGGCGCCAAAGGGGCCATAAACACATTAAACAGGGTAGGACTTAAAATAGATCCCTGAGGGACGCCAACAAAATAGATGCCGCGAAAGGAGGGGACCAGACTGTTTGCTGGCAATTTTTCAAATAAGTTCTGAACAACTGAAGGACCGTGCCTCCAATACCGCATCCTTGGAGACGACCCAAAAGTAGTTCATGAGGAACGGTATCGAAGGCCGCGGACAGGTCAGGCAGTATCAAGACTGCCTTCCCGCCTTTGTTCAATGTGGACTTAATTGATTCTGATATTTCCAGGAGAGCTGTTTCTGTGCTGAAATTAGCACGGAAATCAGATTGGCTAGAGTGTAAGACACCATTGGTTTCAACAAATTCCCCCACGACCTGATTTACAAATTTCTCCAAAGCCTTGGAAAAAAACGGTAGCAGCGAAATAGGTCTGTAGTTGCTGGCTATCGAAGGGTCAACGGATGTTTTTTTAAAAGTGGGAGAATTTTCCCGTGCTTCCAGCTATCGGGCAACACTCCTTCAACTAATGATAGATTCAGAACCTTATTAACGGCCGGGTTTATCACCTCTGCAACAGACGCAAGAATTTTCGCGGAGCAAGGATCAGAGGGAGAGCCTTATTTCAGCGAGCACATCATTTTTAATGAGTCTTCCAACGTGATCATAGGGAATTTCAGAAGGGACACACCAGCATTGAGTGAGAGAGGCAGAGTGTTTTCCAGGTTGCCTACTGAAAGTGAGGATACAGCTCCAAATGAAGCTTGTATTGTAGAGATTTTCGTATAAAAATATTGTGCAATGCTTGCTGTCCATTCATCAGTGGGGGTAAAAGGATTCTTTATTGCACACGGGGCCGCAAAGTTTTTGACAATTTTAAGAAGTTCTTTGCTTTTATTACCTGCCTTCTCTACTTTTAAATTTAGGAAGTTCTTTTTTTCCAGGCGAACTTTGGCATAATGGGCTTTTAATGCCACCTTATAAATTTGCTTATCCGCGGGATTAAAATCCTTCCTCCAAATTCTCTCCAAACGTTTGCAAAGCCTTCTACTTTTCCTGAGGGCCTCCATGAACCAAGGGGCTGATGCTCTGCCACCATTGGCAGCACGGAGTTTTAAAGGGGCAAGCTCATTAGCGCAGGTTTCCAACCAGCTCTCTAACGCAAAAACATCATGCATTAGACTGTCTTTAAAACAAATCGGATGAGTTTTAAGTACATTTCCTAGTGCCACCGAAGTCATCAAATTAAAAGGTCTGAAACTACTGGTACGCTCCATGCAATGCATATGAGACTGAACCAGTGTTTTCTTTATTCTGAAAGTGAGTAGGCAATGGTTTGACCATACAATAGAGCAGGGCGGGTCCATTTCAATCTTGTCAGTAGAAAAAACCTGACCAAGAATATGACCCCTTTCATGCGTGGGGGAGGAAACATATGGAATAAGGTTTAACATATTAAAAGATTCATAAAGTTTCAAGGAGTCATGATCCAAGCCCTGATCCATTTGAATGTTAAAATCACCTAATACCAAACATTGTTTGTATTTTGCAGTTATAGAGGCAATGACATTGTCTAATGACTCCAGAAAGCTTTTCACCTGACCAGGAGGCCGGTATATTAATGTACCAGCAATTGACTGGTGAGCCGATACTTTTAACAAAAAACCTAGGCTTTCAGCATCCACCAAGTCATGATTGGGTAATATAGTGCAGATAAACAAACTTTTATAAATAATAGCAACTCCTCCACCGCGTCCACCCTGTCGATCTTTCCTCAATATTAGGTAGCTCGGGGGGATCGCGTTAGCAATAGTTGGGTTAGAGCCTTCATGAAGCCATGTTTCCGTTAAAAACAAGACATCAGGTTTTAATTCAGAGAGCACATCAAAGATTTGGAACTCATGCTGCTTCATGGAGAGAGTATTAAGAAGCATCATTGTTAAATCACTATTAACCATCTTATTCAGCAGCACAGAGGGGCCGGGAACATGCTTTCCAGGCATAGTTCTACTCACTACAGCAAGTGGGGGAAGAGGTGTCCAGTTGCACAGTCTACAACTGAAATCCTTCATGTTACCATCAGAAAGGGTTTGGGGGCGGCAGCTCCCACACTTACCGATAGCCAGGAGACCTCCCCTCGTGTAGCAAATACGATCAACAGTTGGGCACCGATTGATAGGTGCCGAGAAACCGGCACAACCGCCACCCAACGCCTCCGGGACGCTGACGGGCGCAGACCGGCTTGCCTTAGGCGCATCTGCAGCGCGCTCGCGTAGCGTCCCGTTTTAACTGCTCCAAGAACATAACCACTAGACCGCACCTTACCAAAAATGGCGGGTTGTTTGAATTTCCCCACTTCCTAGTGTCAGGGTTCGATTCCCACCGCCCACCTCACGATCAGTTCCCAGAACAAATGCCAAGTGCAAAATAAGTTTTGTTTTAAAATTCAGTCAAAACACACATAAGATTAAAAATATGGCAGTTTACAATTCAATAATGTGCAAAGGAATAAGGATCAGCAGCAGCGAGGCAGAGCAGCTGTAAGTGCTACCACGGGTCCGCGCGCACTCGCGCAGTGTCCTGTTTAACTGCTCCAAGAACATAACCACTAGACCGCGCCTTACCAAAAATGGCGGGTCGTTTAAATTTCCCCACTTCCTAGTGTCAGGGTTCGATTCCCACCGCCCACCTCACGATCAGTTCCCAGAACAAATACCAAGTGCAAAATAAGTTTTGTTTTAAAATTCAGTCAAAACACACATCAGATTAAAAATATGGCAGTTTACAATTCAATAATGTGCAAAGGAATAAGGATCAGCAGCAGCGAGGCAGAGCAGCTGTAAGTGCTACAACCGGTCCGCGCGCACTCGCGCAGTGTCCTGTTTTAACTGCTCCAAGAACATATTCTCACAAAGGTCTCACAGTGCACAACGTACACGCACACAGCGTTGATGAGACTCACTTGGATTCCGGTGCACATGATCACTGGACAATCCTCACAAAGGGGTTCAGGCTGCACAAAGCACATGCACACCACGTCCCTGATCCTTGCTTGGACTCTAGGTGCCCACGATCACAGGGCACGCCTTACGAGGGTCTCAGGCTACAACAAGCACGCACACACAGTGCCGCTGAGACTCTCATGGAAACGTTTGTGTTCCTGTGTTTCCGAACAGGGAGCCAGCTCACCTCGGGCCCTTGGGGATATGTTACTTCAGGACACAGCACACAGCAAAGTCCTTCAAGCAGGGGGACACAACACACAGCAAAGTCCATTTAGCTTTTCCTTGGTTAAAACAGCAAACTTCAGGCCAGCCCCAGAACACACAGCAAGGGTCAGTCCTATCCTTCAGTCTCTTCAGTTGTTTGTTCCTTGGCAAAGGTCCTCTTGACCATGAAGTAGCTCCAGTTTTGTTCACACTTGATCAAGCCATTCATCCAAGTTCAGGGGCTTCAGCTCTCATAGTTATACCCCTCAATGGCTTTTATAGTTTTTGTGTTTGAGGAGGCACTGACCCCTGTTCAAACCAGTTCTGGGTACCTCCCTGCCAGTGACACCTTTCTTCCTTTGATTAGTGGGGGTCTGGATCCTCAATCACTCAGGAGGAGATGAGCCAATTGTTTTATAGCAGCAACACAGGCCTCTTCACGTCTAGGGGCTTTCCTCCCCCTACACTCCAGATGCAGGTCAGCCTGTTGCTGTCTCACATCCTCCCCTGGGTCAAGACATTCCCCAGATCCTATCGCTTTCAAATCCAGACAGTCAATCTACAGCTAGAAATGTCAGAGCACAAAAACTCAGCCACTTTTATATATATAACCTGCTGGCGGTTGCCAGTAGGTAGTCATAGTTAGGACCTATTAGGAAATCCGCAACATTCTATTTGGAATAACTTTGGCGCCGGTTGACGAATCTTTGCGAAATTTTCAAAACTGGTGGGGCGCTCCGGTCCGCTCCTATCCTGAAAATCTCGGGGTGATTCGTCAAGCGGGGGCCTAGAAAAAAGGGGGCTCCAAAACGTGCTTTCCCCATGCAATTTCCCATAGGAACCTTTAATCGCAGCTACAGCCCGAACTGCTGAACGGAATTACACCAAATTTGAGGTAGCCCTTGGTTCACACTTGTGCCTTTTGGTTAAATGGTGTAAATCAGTTCAGTAGTTCCAGAGAAAATATAAAGTAAAATCACATATATATCTTTGGCCTCGGAGGGTCCGTGTACCCTCCCGATCACGAGCTGTTTGCTAATTGGCATTCAACACTCCAAACCAGGAAGTGTTGGCAGCCATCTTGTGCCTCGGTAGAACCGAGGCACAAGAAACCTAAGAAACAAATGCAAAAAACACAAAAAGGGGGCAGGGTAGAAACACCCTGACCCCCTAGGCCTGCTCAGGGGGTCCCACAAGGACCCCCAGGGCCCAAAAAAGAATTTTTTTAAAAAGGCGAGATTCGCGCACCCAGCGCGAATTTAGGCCGAAATGTTTAAAAAAACAAAGCGGGGGGCCAAGTCCCGGGGGCAATGTTTTTATGTGCCCCCAGCCCCGAGGACCGCCACCCCATGGGGCTTTAAAAAACATATGTGAGGGGGGCTCACAGCCCCCCCAGCCCCGGAGACCACCATCCCCCGGGGCTTCAATATGCATGGGTAGGGGGCTCAAAGGCCCCCCCAAGCCCGGGGGACCACCACCCCCCGGGCTTAAAAATGATGTGCGGGGGGCTCCCAGCCCCCCCAGCCCCGGGGACCGCCACCCCCTGGGGTTTCAATATACGTGTAATTCTAACCGTACTTACCAGTAACTTGAATTTCCTTCCATAGGATATCATTGCCTGCTTTTTGCTGCAAAAGTTTCTGTGTCAATTTTTGAAACTTACAAATATTCCTCTAAAATCAGCCGAACTACGAATTCCGATTTACTCACCTGTTATCAGGAGAGACCTCAGTGCTGCATCTTTGAGCCCAGTACTGATCCTGAAAAGCAATTCTAACCATACTTACCAGTAACTTGAATTTCCTTCCATAGGCTAACATTGCCTGGTTTCACTTGGAAATTCTTTTAAGTGTTGAGTTTTGGAACTTTAACATATTCCTCAAAAATCAGTCGTACTACGAATTCTGATTTACTCACCTGTTATCACGAGAGACCTCAGTGCTGCATCTTTGAGCCCAGTACTGATCCTGAAAAGTAATTCTAACTGTACTTACCAGTAACTTGAATTTCCTTTCATAGGATATCATTGCTTGCTTTTTGCTGAAAAAGTTTCTAAGTGCCGATTTTGGAAACTTACAAATATTCCTCTAAAATCAGCCGAACTACGAATTCCGATTTACTCACCTGTTATCAGGAGAGACCTCGGTACTGCATCTTTGAGCCCCGTACTGATTCTGAAAAGTAATTCTAACCGTACTTACCAGTAACTTGAATTTCCTTCCATAGGCTAACATTGACTGGTTTCACTTGGAAATTCTTCTAAGTGTGGAGTTTTGGAACTTACAAATATTCCTCTAAAATCAGCTGAACTACGAATTCCGATTTACTCACCTGTTATCAGGAGAGACCTCAGTGCTGCATCTTTGAGCCCAGTACTGATCCTGAAAAGTAAATCTAACCGTACTTACCAGTAACTTGAATTTCCTTCCATAGGCTAACATTGACTGGTTTCACTTGGAAATTCTTCTAAGTGTGGAGTTTTGGAACTTTAAAATATTCCTCTTTAATCAGTCGTACTATGAATTCTGATTTACTCACCTGTTATCACGAGAGACCTCAGTGTTGCATCTTTGAGCCCAGTACTGATTCTGAAAAGTAATTCTAACTGTACTTACCAGTAACTTGAATTTCCTTCCATAGGATATCATGCCTGCATTTTGCTGAAAAAGTTTCTGTGTCAATTTTTGAAACTTAAAATATTCCTCTAAAATCAGCCAAACTATGAATTACGATTTACTCACCTGTTATCAGGAGAGACCTCAGTGCTGCATCTTTGAGCCCAGTACTGATAATGAAAAGTAATTCTAACCATACTTACCAGTAACTTGAATTTCCTTCCATAGGCTAACATTGACTGGTTTCACTTGGAAATTCTTCTAAGTGTGGAGTTTTGGAACTTTAAAATATTCATCTAAAATCAGCCGACCTACGAATTCTTATTTACTCAACTGTTATCAAGAGACACCTCAGTGCTCCATCTTTGAGCCCAGTACTGATCCTGAAAAGTAATTCTAACCGTACTTACCAGTAACTTGAATTTCCTTCCATCGGATATCATTGCCTGCTTTTTGCTGAAAAAGTTTCTAAGTGCCGATTTTTGAAACTTACAAATATTCCTCTAAAATCAGCCGAACTACGAATTCCGATTTACTCATCTGTTATCAGGAGAGACCTCAGTGCTGCATCTTTGAGCCCAGTACTGATCCTGAAAAGTAATTCTAACTGTACTTACCAGTAACTTGAATTTAGTTCCATAGGCTAACATTGACTGGTTTCACTTGGAAATTCTTCTAAGTGTGGAGTTTTGGAACTTTAAAATATTCATCCAAAATCAGCTGAACTACGAATTCTGATTTACTCAACTGTTATCAGGAGAGACCTCAGTGCTGCATCTTTGAGCCCAGTACTGATCCTGAAAAGTAATTCTAACCGTACTTACCAGTAACTTGTATTTCCTTCCATAGGCTAACATGGACTGGTATCACTTGGAAATTCTTCTAAGTGTGGAGTTTTGGAACTTTAAAATATTCCTCTAAAATCAGCCGTACTACGAATTCCAATTTACTCACCTGTTATCAAGAGAGACCTAATTGCTGCATCTTTGAGCCCAGTACTGATCATGAAAAATAATTCTAACCGTACTTACCAGTAACTTGAATTTCGTTCCATAGGATATCATTGCCTGCTTTTTTGCTGAAAAAGTTTATAAGTTTCGATTTTTGCAACTTACAACTATTCCTCTAAAATCAGCCGAACTATGAATTCGGATTTACTCACCTGTTATCAGGAGAGACGTCAGTGCTGCATCTTTGAGCCCAGTACTGATCCTGAAAAGTACTTCTAACCGTCCTTACCAGTAACTTGAATTTCGTTCCCTAGGATATCATTGCCTGCTTTTTGCTGAAAAAGTTTCTAAGTGTCGATTTTTGAAACTTACAAATATTCCTCTAAAATCAGCCGAACTACGAATTCCGATGTACTCACCTGTTATCAGGAGAGACCTCAGTGCTGCATCTTTGAGCCCAGTACTGATCCTGAAAAGTAATTCTAACACTTATAAATTCACCCAGGCACTCTCCTTGCAGTACTCTAATCTTTCAGTCAGTATCCAAGTACTCATGCAGCGAGCCAGGCATTAGCACATGGAATGCCTCAAATGCCTATCCACTATGCATGCAGTCCTCTAACCACCTACACACTTGTCTTTTACACCTTCAATTCCCCAGTCAGTATCCATACACTTCCAGCAAACACCCTGTCACTCCCCTTGCACTCCTCTAGTGACCCATTCAGCACCATGTACTAATCCATTCACTGCGCCAAAATCCAACCACTTATAAATTCACCCAGGCACTCTCTTTGCAGTACTCTAATCATTCAGTCAGTACCCAAGTACTCATGCACTGAGCCAGGCCTTAGCACATGGACTGCTTCAAACCCCTATCCACTATGCATGCGGTCCCCTACCTAACCAACACACTTATAGTTCTGCACTTATACATTCAACAACAAAAACAATATTTCAGTTGCAATATTTAAAAAAACATTTTAATTTCCATTTATATTAAAAATATATAATGTAATTTAAAAAATAAAATATGTCCAAAAAAAAACAGTTAAAAAAATTTAGAAAATCAATATAAAATACATATAACTATCATTACATTTAAAAATTATCATTTAAAAAACCTTCGAAATTCACTGAAAAAAACATAGGTTTCAGGCATGTTATAGTTAGGAAGTAGCATTTAAAAAACCTTAGAAATTCACTGAAAAAACCATAGGTTTCAAGGCTGTTATAGTTAGCTGGACACTTCACTCGTACAAAACCATTGAAATTCCTCCGTTATGGTTAGTTCTGCTAACTATAACTCGCGCGCCCGCAATCCACTGCTGATGATGTGACATATTACATCATTCATGACATGGTCAGTGACATCACTGATGACATCTCAAATGACATCACTGATGACATCACAGATGACATCATCCACGTGACAATCAGATACACCTGATCATACAGTAGTATAACCATTCATCACTCACTGTAAAATACAGAGTACCATATTTGAATCCATTGACACACCAATACAAGTTTCTAAAAACCCATTCAGTGAATCCTAGATGTACACACATATCTAATCACTTACCTATAGATTCACTCATACATGCTGTCAATGATCACTAGAACACTATCAAATATACTTATACACCTATATCGACATTACACACCAGCACACATCCTATTCACTTATGCAGTCATCCTACTCACTTATGCAAACAATGGATCATACTTACATTTACTCAGCTACACACTTATACAAACACCACTTCATTTATTCATATAGATAGTAACTCATACTTAGTGTGTTATAAAATCACTATTACAAGTATACAGTTATCCATACAGTCACTTTTAGAATCACTGAGTCTTATGTATACTTATTTATATACAACTGTCACATACACTGCCTTTTTCTAGTTTGTTGGACATGTACCATTGAGAGATATATTTGCTCATCACCACACCCATAAAGATATTCACTCACCCAAACAACTGTTATAACATGTAGTCTTAACCTCATATACCTACTGTATCAACTATGCACACATATTTGGGCAGTCACACACCCCCCACCGAACCACACACTCATTCAATCTCCCATACAAATACTCAGATAACTAATCAATAACTAATATAGACTTTCACATAGCTAGTAACCAACTGGTGCAGCAGTTTACACAACAACTGACAAAGTGATACAGATATTCACTATCCAATATATTTAGTGAGACACTATAAATTAGTCAAGTAAACAGTCAATCACACTGCTACTAAATTCTCCATCCAGATATTTATATCTATATATCCACTCATTCTTCAATGCAGATTGCTATATATATAATACATATTTAAATAACGAACCAAGCCACATTCCCTGGATGATGTCATCAGTGATGTCATTTGAGATATTAGCAGTGTTGTCATCAGTGATGTCACTGACCATGTCATGAATGATGTAATATGTGACATCATCAGTAGTGGATTGCGGGCGCGCAAGTTATAGTTAGCAGAACTAACTATAACGGAGGAATTTCAATGGTTTTGTACGAGTGAAATGTCCAGCTAACTATAACAGCCCTGAAACCTATGGTTTTTTCAGTGAATTTCTACGGTTTTTTAAATGCTATTTCCTAACTATAACATGTCTGAAACCTATGTTTTTTTCAGTGAATCTATCTATCTATCTATCTATCTATCTATCTATCTATCTATCTATCTATCTATCTATCTATCTATCTATCTATCTATCTATCTATCTATCTATCTATCTATCTATCTATCTATCTGTCTATCTATCTATCTATCT
This sequence comes from Triturus cristatus, assembly GCF_964204655.1. NCBI lineage: Eukaryota > Metazoa > Chordata > Amphibia > Caudata > Salamandridae > Triturus > Triturus cristatus. The sequence continues at coordinate 848,185,728 of NC_140580.1, read as the reverse complement.
ATCTAATATATAGATAGATAGATAGATAGATAGATAGATAGATAGATAGATAGATAGATAGATAGATAGATAGATAGATAGATAGATAGATAGATAGATAGATAGATATGTATATATATATATTTCACAATCCCGGGAGCTCCTCCTGTGAAAACTGCCCATAGTTCAGTGGTGCGAGATGCTGGTAGAGCCAAACTGGCGTCACAATAGCCAACCTGATTCCAATAAATCACGCTCTCAGGTTCCGATGAAAGGAATGATTTATTGCTCAAAGTTCTTATTTCACCACCATAAACTGACAAACCCATTTCGGCCGGGATGGAGAGACCCTATCACAAAGTGAACTAGAAACCCTTTCATGGAATAGCTTTTCAACTCAGGTGTGGATGCTTCGCACCGTGTGGCTCCATTTAAAATCTCCCCAGGCCATGTGAGTGGGTTCCAGATGCGCAAATTCCTAATATGGGGGAAGGTGGGGTGGTGGGCACGGCCCAGGGCAGGTGGGTGCTTTTAAGGCCGAGGAGGACAACCAAAGCCCCAACCACATGTCCCCGCCCCCTTTTCAAGGTTGCTCTCCCTTTTCAGTATGATCATTCTGGGCCCCTTGAGTCTCCCTCTATTCGGTGGTAGTCAGGACGTACGGCCACAATAGCCTCTGTCCCAGGGTGCTGAGCAGGAACACAACCCTGACGACGCCCAACCTACTACGCCGCAGACAGCGTCTCATTGCTTATTTCCCGACACAGAATAACGTGGCGCAGCAGAGAATGGAGCCTGGTAACAGCGCGCGCTCGGCATGAGGCGGGCCGCAATGATTGGTGCAGGAAAATGGCTCGTCGGCACTGGCAGGCCCCGCGTGCCTTCGTCTAGAAGCGGATAATGAGGAGGCGTGGGGTCACCTTGTCTGTCGGAGACGCCAGGCGCTCCAACAGTGCCTGCTTTGTGTGCGTCCAGCGGCTGCTGGAGGCACGCGGAGTCCCTTGGTAACCAAAGGCACGCATCAGTGAAAACCTCCAATTTGTTCCCCTTCCAGACATGAAACACTTGTCCCTCCTGCACAGCGGCCTACAGCCCAGACAGTGACAGTCACAGTGCAAAAGGGATCTTCTATTCAATACACGGCAGTTCTTTTCAGGTGTGAATAGAGGAATGTATGCGTCATCTCCCCCTTCTGACAATTTTTGTCGATTTCCATACAGCACTATCGTAGCGCCGTGGGCACGTTCTTTGAATCATCTAAATTGCTTGATCCTTATATTTTCTATTTTATTTTTTCAGTCCTATGATGTTGAAAGGTCTTTCAAAATTTGTCCCGCTTATGTAAGTTTGTGATCTTCGTAAACATAGCTCTTTATGTACTGGACCATACCTACCTTGTTACTGGCCCTTATTGCTAATTCTGTTTTTTGGGAAACGGCCAGAGTATCCCCTGCTATATTACCAAATACAGTGCTGCATTGAAGCAGTGGTGTTCCCCCATTCGTATGTGTTATGGACTTATATTCAGTTCGCGGAAGGGGGTGTCCGAGACCGAGACGTTTTTTTATCTCCTAAAAGCAAGCTGGACACGCACAGAAGACGTGCGTAAGTTACTCCTTGAAGTATGGACAAAAGTGGAAAGCCGAAATTGTTCTTTTGTAGTTCCATTTTTGCACTGTTTCTCCTACATCAAAGAGACTAAGGCGCAGACTTAAGAACTGAAGCTTAATTTCGTAAGATAGGGCAAGATTTAAGTACCCCTGCAGTGCCAGTGTTTCGTAGGTAGCAACTGTAAACATTTTGTTTTGTTTTGCCTGTACTGACTGCAAATCGATTTCTTTAGATTTTGAGTTTGTGGTCCTTTTGAGAAGCTGTTTAAAATTCTCAGGGCTGGCCTTAAAGCTGGTGGTGCCCAGTGCCGCAATCATTTTTGGCGGACGCCTCCCCCATGACCCCCGCCATAGATAAATTCCCTCACGACCACCAGGCAAAAGTGCCCCTCATCTCTCCACAGTCCCTCTCTTACATACAGTGGTGGCTGGTGACATTTGAAAGTGGTGGGCGGAAAATTATTGTCTTACTGCACTGCGGCATGCCAGCGTAGCGAGCGAGCACGAATAACCTACCGGGGATTCGGGGGAATTTCCCCCCTACAAAATTTTGAAAAAAGAGTGGACAAATGGTGCATTTTGAAGTAAATTTGGGGAAGCAGAAGGGTTAATAAAGCAATCCCAATACAGAACCAAATGGTTAGGTTAACTTCATGTAATTTGACAGTAGACTATACCAATATATGAATATAGGAACGGGTGGGGAGTTACTCTCGAGTGATTTACAATGGATACGTGGAGCATGTGGAGCGTAGTCACAAGTCCACCAAATACACATGCCCGTTTCAATGTTAGCCTATGGGCTTTGTGCGCCTGCATTCATCTTAATAATGTCTTGCTTCTTGCAACATTGTGTAATAGCATTCGCCATGGCCTGCGGATTTCAAGATTTAACAGAAGAATATTTTGCATGCCCACGGGCCATGCAGCCCAAGGTTCACATTCCTCATCATTCAGCACATGTATTCGTGACCCACAAGTGATTTAAAGTAACAAATTATGGTCACCCAATGACACTACAAATTAAAATCAAGTCTAGGCATCACACTCTGTAGCAGTTGCGCAAACTTAGGATACTAATTGTGTACCCTTTGTTAACTTATCCTTTACCAAACAGAAAGAGGCTTCATTCTGAATGTAATGCATTCCTGAAAGCAAGAAACCTGACAACTTCCTGAGGCATTGGAAAATTCAAAATTAATCTTCTTTTAACACAGCTGCTGCACATCTAGAAACCCCAGAGTCACAATTGTGCCTGACACAGAAAATGAAAATGCTGCCTGTCGTGATGCGAGGAGGAACAATAGGTTTATCCATGTTCAACCATGCGGGGGATTAGCCAATGCACTGTTAAATTGTTTTCTCCCATTATGCCCAGTGCAAAAAATAAAGTTGATTATAAACAATGTCCTTCAGACATCAGTGCAAATAATCAAGCGCAAGTCCCCACATGAAGGCAGCCACACAGCCCAAACTCCACCCCAGTTCCATATCTAATCAAGCTGAGGCATTTATCTGTTCACACCAGCCCGGCACATTTCATGATAGGTTGAGGCTTGGTACTGGTTCGCATTTATGCCATAGCACAATGCTTAGCACCACGCTAAAATTGCCCAACTTCCCCAAAACACAGCGTTGTACATTTTTTTAATGTTCGCTCAATGCAGTTCTGCAGATTTTCACACACCACTGCATTGAGAGAAAGTCAGTAAATCTTGTCTGTAGTTTCCTGTCGTGTATAGACCAAATACATGTAAATATTTATATGTTTAAATAGGAAAAGGCTGACAGAAGGAGATCTTTTTAATGTTTAAGGCTCCTGGCACTGTGCAGGAAGAGGTACACCGACTCCAGGAACCCTACAACACATTACATTTCAGTTGCTGATTTAGGCACTGGTGTTTGACAAATATGTCTGACAAATATGCCCCCCAGAGGCACGTGGCAACACATTTGCATAGGCAGACAGTAGAGGTATTCCAACACTTATTCCAAACAGCCCAGAACAACGACACAACGCACTTTTACCGGGGCAGCAGGGCTGAGAGGCAGCACTTAAAGAAGGCACGTGCTACAAAATGAACGCAAATACCAACTGCATTGCATATTTTGTGAGGGTTTAGGAGTGTCCCTCCCATAAATCGTGCATGCCTGGCTCAGACATGACCATGTTGGGGGAATATTCTAATGTCTCTGCAGGCCGGGCTGCCACTAGTACTGTGACCTGGCCTGCTGCTTGCACACTGCTGTGATTCATGGTGCAGCACGACTAGGTATTGCCAAACCGCCCAGATGCCATTTGACGCAGTTGAGGTCCTCAGGAGACTCCGAATGGGAGTCTGGACTATCAACAAGCATTTGCAATGCAATAGGTCTCGCATTTATACGAGTTTGAGCTATTGGCATTGTAAATGACAGTGCCTTTTATTTATGTTTTAAAAAAACCAAACTTAAATAAAAAGCATTGTCATATACAATGCCAATAGCTCAAAGTCGTATAAATGCGAGACCTATTGCATTGCAAATGCTTGTTTTACGGAGACACGTGCATTGAAAAGAAGAATGTAGAACATGTGCACTTCACCGGCCATGCACCTAGTGTATCGATGTAGAAAAGTAATTAGGCGTCCATAGTAAAACAAAAGCGAACGATCTTTCCCCATGTGTTTCAGGGGCTTTGATGTTCCGGTTTGCTCCAGTAAATCACACGCAGTGTGTTGTCCCCGAGTCTCAGGGCAGCCTTAAGATCACTGAATGAAAGGGAAGATTAGAATGCCCGGTCTTGAAGCTGACGAGGAGGGAGTGGGAGGGGGGAGTGGGGGGCGGGCATGCTTTACGACGCGTGGATTCTGCTTTAACAGTGCATTAAAGTAGGAAGGGAAGCGGCCGTACGGCCGCGAATGTGAAAGTGATCGCGATCACGATAAAACATCAAAGCGGCGAAAGTGAAAGACAACGAGTGCTTTCAGGCTGCCAAATGGTGCGCGCGCCCGGCACACATGCACAGTAGTTGGCGGCCTGAAAGCACTCGTTTGCACTTCCAAAAGTGCTTACTATAAGTCTCGCCAGAGCAGCGCTAAAGCGCTGTCTCAGGCGAGACCTAAAAAGCAGATCAGAGAAGTCTCTCTCTCTCTTTCTCTCCCCCGCATGCGCCCCCACCCACACCATACTTGACAAGAGGCGCTTGTCGACAGAAGTCCTCGTTTAGCAACTATGGGGCTAATCAGTGCTGCACACTCCACAAAATCCCATGAGACTCCCAAAATTACCAAGAGCTCATATTAAGGGAACGGGAAGGTGGGCGGGGGGTTAATTACATTGGAGGGTGGGGGGCGGGTATCGGGCGAAAGGAGACCAAGCTCATAAAAAAGTAATCCTCAGAATCGAAGTCTTCTGAAAATGTTGTAATTTCTATTTCATACGTGACTGAGCCCCTCGTAAATGGGCCGGCAGTTTTAAAGCGAGGGCAAAGTTTGTGCTTGAATCAGCATTACACTAGCGCATGGTTTTGCTCTTTTCCCTGCACAAATACATATTGCAAGGTAGAACCTGTCAAATTTGGGGGCATATTAGCAAGAACCTCGTTAAAATTATCGCCGTTTTAGCAGCAGGAAACTGCCGCTAAAACGGCGATAATGGGCTTGCTAATATGCATTATAGAATTCCAATAGAAGTCCAGGTTAGATGTCCTGCACATCTAACCTGGGCTGCTATTGGAATTCTATAACGCATATTAGCAAGCCCATTATCGCCGTTTTAGTGGCAGTTTCCTGCCGCTAAAACGGCGATAATTTTAACGAGGTTCTTGCTAATATGCCCCTCAGTGCCCTAAAAATACAGTGCATTCAGAATTGTGCCACTCTTTAACGTGTGCCAACATGCAGTATTACAACACAGTCGCGGTTCGTGGGGGGAGAAGAGGGGGTGTCGCGCAGGGGTGGGGGCCGGGGGGGGGAGTTTTAAATAAAATTAAAATCAATCCTACCTGACTAGGTCCGCGCCGCCTCGGGTCCGTTCTGGCGCCAACAGTGGAACAGCCGCATCACTGCTGGGAAGTAGCAAACCCCTCTCAGCCAATCCCGGGGCTGGAGCAGCGCCAGGATTGACTTAGAGCAGGCCAGGGCAGTGTTACGCTTCGCCCGCCTGCCCATTAGGAGAACGAGGTTCACTCTCCTAATGGGCATGTGCCAGCCTGAGCAGGCACCAGTGCGCATGACTGGGCACGGGGCAAAAATTCGCCTACCTTCCCCACTCATGCGCACTTGTGCTGCTGCTGCCTGCCCCTGACAATGCCTGTCAGTCAACATGATGCCAGACCGCCCACCCCCTTCAGACTCTGAAGGGGGTGGGCGGTCCAACGTCATGCTGACTGACATAATTGTCAGTTCTCCCTCGGAGCCGCTGAACTTAAATAAACTAAGAGTTTACTTAAGTTCAGAGACGCCGAGGAAGCTGCGGGCGCGGGCGGGGGGGCCAATGCCCCAACGCCCCCAATGGACGCACCGCCACTGCACACACATTTAATTATTTGTTTTATAGCACTTGTAAATGCTGCCTTTACTAATAAGAATGTATATCTACCCAAACAAACACTTTTCGGCAACATTAGGAATAGAATATATAATGAAAAACTGGCGGGGGGGGGGGAACCAGAACGTCTTAACCTATTTCATGCAGTTTGCATGCAGCTCTTTCATGACAGTTCGTAACAGTCTGTTCTAATATAAGGGTTGTATCTTTTGAACTGCGGTAACAAAATAATCTTTGTGACAAAAGCAGTAATCCAGTCAGCCATCCACATAATTGTAATTACAACATAAAATACAGAGATGTGATCTGCACGGTACGCGTAATTGCAGCAGGCATATTAACCCTCTGCACTACTTTATGGCGAGTCAAACCTGCCCCTAGACAAAACTCTGATCGCAGGAACATTAATCACAACAGTTATCTTGACATTTTTAATGCTGCCTGAAAACTGGATGCACAAGAAACTCTGCTGAAGGGGTTTTTAAATTGTAAGTTATTGGGAAACACATCACCCTCCCTGAGGTCAGCGCTTCCTCCCCAGGTCAGCGCCCAGTACGGCCGCACCAGTCGCACTGCCCGAAAGCCGGCTCTGATTTCCATCAATCAATCAAAGCATCTTTATTCGGCGTAAAAACTGCCATTATAGCAGTTTAACCAAAGTTTTATTAGTGCTGCTTTATGTGCCATTGATTGATCGAGTTGCCAAATTCTAAACGGAGTTGGGCTTTGTCCACTGAATTTGGCTACCTAAAGATAGATTTATACAGTTTTGTCAGCCCCAGGTTATGCCATCCACTGAATTTCCCGGGGAATGCTTTGAGGCCATAAGTTACTGAGGCAAGCAAAAGCTTTTAGGGGATTATTTACAAGCTCCTCGCGCTGCCGGTACGCCACTTCTTTTTCCATATTAAAAGTGACACACCGGCAGTGCAAGAGGCTTGTAAATAAGCCCCTTAGTGTCCTGAGAAGTGGTGTTTATAAGATGGACTTGTCAGGGAGCTTAACACTTATTTTTACTGGAAATCTAGTTCCTGCTGCTTTAATTGCTAATTTTCCTGTAAGAATTTGGGTTATTGTTTGAGAGGGGTGAAAGCCCCACTCAGGGGACAACGACAATCCTCGTCAGGGTGAACCACAAAAGTCACTAAATTAATCAGTGCTTAACCCTCTTGTAGCTGGCCACAAAAGCAGTCAGGCTTTCACTTAAATGCAAAGTATAAAGTATTTATGCAGCACACAGGCAGTAATAAAGTGAAGAGACAGCTAAAACAAATCTCAAACCAATTTAGAAAAATAGAGAACATTTTAATAAATAAAATAATACCAGAATGGCAAAAATCTTATCACTAGAACTGGAGATATTGAGGTTCAAAGTTTCTTAGTGAAAATAGCACCTAAAAAGCACAAAGTGCCACTGGCAGTTATCTGGTCGCTATAGACTGGGGAAAAGTCACAAGTTAAGGCCAACTGCAATGGAGTGCCTATTGGATACAGGGACCAGGTTACTCACATTGAAAAGGTACCTTCTAAGTCTGCTTCAAAGAGTTCTGCTCACGGTAGGACAAGCAGTAAAAATGCAGGCTCAGCGTCATGGACAGTTGTTGCTGTAGTGCAAAGAGCAGACCGAGGGTCACTGAAAGATGTTGCTTTAGTGTTGCTCTGGCAGTCGTTGTGGCCTGTCGTTGCTGTAGAGAGAAGGGCTTGTCTTGCATTGAATGCCACCATGGACTATTATTGATGCAAAGAGCAGGTATCACTAGAGCTTCGCGTTGGCTGTTGTTGCAGACAGCAGTGTTTTTCACGGGGAGCCCAAACTTTAGTATTTTCACCTTTTCTTTGGGAGGAGTACACTCTGATGCCAGCTGAGGGTTTAGGACCTGGGGATCAAGGACTCACTCCAGCAGAGGCCAGCAGGGCTCAGACAGATCCAGCTGTAGGTCCAGGAAGGTCTAGTTGCAGCAGGTGAAGAAAGCAGCTGCAGGGAGACCGGCAAAGCTTACTGTGTCCCTGTAGCTCACACAGAAGGCTAGCCAATGGATCCTTGGAGTAGCTCTGGTTAGCCTGGGATGAATGGAGCAGGTCCATTCTTCCTTTTCTGGCAGCAAGGTAGTCCTTCAAGCAGCAGGGCAGCCCTCTGGCAGCAGGGCAGTCCTTCTGTAACGTACACATATCCAGGAATACTTATGCCTGGTGCCAGCCTTTATGTGGAGGGACTCGCTGTCCTACCCCCACATCTGATTCTGGAAAGTTCTTTCCCTTACCCTGCCAAGGCCCAACACTGTCTGAGTGTGACAAAAGTCAGAGCAGACCTGTTGCCAGGGTTCTTTGTGTATGCGGCCGAGCAAAGCCCTTCAAAGTGTAAGTGGGGCTAAGTGCTGCCTGTCAGGATAGCCCTTCCTGTCCACCTGTAAGCCCCCTTTATGTCACCGTCTGGAAGGGATGTACAAATGCCAACAGCAGAGCCATTCGCAGTCATGTGACCCAGAACACTGGCAGAAGGCACAGAAGGTTGGGACAAGTAAATGCCAACTTTCTAAAAGTCAAACACAAGGAGATGATGGACGGAGCGCTGAAACTTTTCAGACACTCACCCCGAGTCACAGATCTGGGTTGAATCCATCGTTGTTCTTTAGCTCACTTCCCCACCCCAGTTCAGACCCAGCCATATGCAAATCTGTTTTGACCCTGTGCCTCATGGGAACAGTCCAGACCGAACTGCCAAGCCAGGTCTTCCCTGGACGAGAAACACGCATCCTGGGACCTGTTTCGAGGTAACACCCCTCATCAGCCAGGCTAGCTTGAATCCAGTGGCAAAGTAAGCAAGGGAGCCATGTCTGGGCATAGCCTGCCAACTTAGGGCAAACAAAGCAAACACAAGGAGATGATGAACGGAGCGCTGAAACTTATCAGACATTCAACCCCAGTCACAGATCTTGGTTGAATCCATTATCGTTCTTTAGCTCACTCCACCACCCAAGTTTCTAAAAGTGGCATTTTGAGAAATGTGATCAAATATCTGACTTTACCTTAAAAAATGATTTAAAATTATTCATTTGAGTGTAAACAGCATATTTATATCTACTCGCAATCAAAGGTTTGCACTTGTTAAATGTAAGAAGGTAACCCTGTGTTAGTCAATGGGAGTGATAGGCCTTACAACAGTGAAAAATGACTTTAAGAGTTTTCCAGTGTCTTGACATGTAAAACATAAGTACACATGATCTACTTTTTAAATACAGTGCACCCTCTCTTATAAGCCTTTAAGGCTTAACTGAGGGGTGACATGTAAGTATTAAAATGGAAGGTGAAGGCCTGGGAAGGTTTACTTTGCCAGATCGAAATGGAAGTTTAAAACTGCACTACACGCTGCAGTGGCAGGCCTGAGACATGTTTAAAGAGTGCAACTCTAGTGGGTGACACAATGAGTGCTGCAGACCCACTTTAATTAACAGACCTTGGGTACATGTAGTACAATTTACGAGGGACTTACAAGTAAATTATATGGGCCAATGGTGGTAGTCCAATTTCACCACGTTTGAAAGAGAGAGAACAAGCACTTTAGGACTGATTAGCAATAGTAAAGTGCCCAGAGTCCTAAAGCCAAGTGAAACAAATTCAGCAAAGCAGGAGGGGTGAAGGCAACACTTTTGGGGGAATACCACACCAAGGATGACAGGTCTAACATGTGCCCCCTCTCAGCTTAAAGCAGGGAGACTACCTACTCTCATGGGAATTGTCAAAGAGAAGGCGGAATAATCTGGCAAGACAATCAGCAATGTTCCACCAGATGGTCCATTCCCTGCAGGGAGATGGAGCACCTCAACAGTTTGGGATTCTCACCTCTCATCTGAGGGGTCTGTGGTCTGTTTACACCTGGGAGTGAGTCCCAAATAAGTAAGGTGAGAAGATAGGATGCTTGACTCTGCAGCCAAGGGGACCAGGAGACTTCGACGATGACCAAAGTCCGGAGGTGAGCTGTCCCATGAAGGATATCGAGTGCTGGGGGGTCAGTGTCCGGATCGAACACCAAAAAGCCTTGGCAACTGCAACCCATGCGGCTAGAGGATACAAGCTACGGTGAGGACCAGCAAGGTCCTGTGGACTCTCCAAGCAGTGGAGAGTCAGGGCACATCTGGAGCAACCAGGAAAGCCCAAGGAAAGTTAAAGTTACCTTCACAGAGACCCACAGGCCAACGGACCAGGGATCGCAAAGGGACCTCGAGCTGAATCACAAAATACCAGCCCACGGAACACTTGTGGAGTGTAGGCCGGAAATCTTCAGTGGAAATACTGCTCGGGTCAGGACTACATGTAGCTCAAAGCACAGCCTCATGGGTTGCCAAAATGCATATGCTGCAGCAAAAGTACACGGTGCACAGGGGTTCGGGTTGCACGGTCCCAACGAGAGATACTGGTCTCAGAATTGCTGAGAGAGCAGATCAAACACAGAGACCTCGGGAACCCACCTCCTGTGTTGCAGAACTCTTCGGAGTCCTCAGGAGCTCGGGAGATGCAAACTGGTTTAGATGCGTTAAGGTGCCTGCTGCTGCAGGGGAGTAACTCCTTTATTCCAAGGGAGATTTCTTCAGTCGTCCAGTGAAGTGTAGATCGTCGAAGTACTTGGTTTCTGTAGCAGAGTTATGTCCAGGTAAAATCTTAAAGTCCTGTAGTCAGGGTTCCTACTTTATACTCAAGGAAGGGGTGGGACAAACTCTTGGGACCTATCTATGGGAGGGTCAGGACAGAGAGGTGGCTACACCCATGTCATTTGTCCAGTTTCATGCCAAGGGTCTGTGGTCTGTTTACACCTGGGAGTGAGTTTCAAATAAGTATGGTCTCAACTTCTCTAGTGCCCAGACCACTGCAATGGCTTCCATTTCAATTGCACTCCACTTCTGTTCCCTTGAAAGTAACCTCCTACTGATGAAGGCTGCAGATTGTTCTAAGTCCTCTTCATACCAGATAAACGGGACCCTTAGAGTGCCATGGAGCCAGTTCTCAATGTAGCATTAGTTCCTTCCTGGAGAAGTGCAGCATATTCACCTATCTGCTCCCATGGTCCCTGGACCAGGGAAAACGAGTCATATGGGCTCAAGAATTCCAATGCAAGAACTCTTTTTTATCTATCACAATAGATGTGATTAAAAGCACTAGTAGGATAAAAAACAACATTGACTATTATATCCAATTCAGGATAGATAAGGGCACTAACTACTGGTCCTGAAGAATTGCCACTGACTCATTTGAACACATTAGGCAAGAAATATGTTGACCTTTTTACTGAACCTAGGGTTCATTATCCCCCCTGTTAGTTCACAGATAATTTTAATCTTGGCATGAGTTACCGTTGATATTAAACATTTAGCATTTAGGGAACCTATATCCAATTTTAGTCTAATTACCTTCCCAATCTACCACATCCTGTGAGAAGTTGGCCTGGTATATGCTGACCACTAATTAAAGTGGGCACCTTGTACCAGTCCGAACAACCCTTATTGATGATTAGGTTAAAGACAACCTTTATAAAAATCTATCCTAGTGATAGCTGTGGAGAGCAGCCTTCAGGCTAAGTCTCGAAGGAATGTAAAGCAGCTTGTTTTACCAGATTAGAACCTCTTGAATGACCAAATGAAAAAAGAACTACACAAGCGATATATATAATATATGTATTTATTACAAACACTTTCTACTAACCTCTTTATGAGATTAGAGCACAAAAGCACACAATATTAAATCACTAGAACAACAGTAAATAGCACAATACACAGTGGGCTCCAGGGGGAGACAAAACCATATACTGAGAAAGTAGTATTACAACCATGACTTAACTAGACACAGTGCCTAAAGCATGTAGACTCGCTGGGACCCCAAGGAACCACCCAAAGTAGTGACACAGGGGACCCACGGAGGACGGGTTGAGTGTGAGAACACAGGTGCGAGCTCCGTACAACCCTATGGGAAAGTAGCGGTTGGAAAATTACAGTTTAAGGACACTTAGGAGAGGACTTCAAGCAAACTCATTGGAACATAGAAGGTTCTAATGCCAGCACCCTTGTGAGTACCAAGGTAACCGTGTTACCTATCCCAGAGGAGCCGGGTGCATAGGGGTCAAATGGTGTCGGAAACCCTCGTTGTTTTCAATGGCGTGATGCGAAGTAGTGCTGCTGCCGGGAAGATGAAAAGTGTCCAGTGGAATCGAAGACTGGATATGAGGTGAGAAGAACCTAAAAGTAGAGGGTACAGAGTCTGGGTCACTTCAGGGCGACCAGGGGCTTAGTAGACGAATGCCCACCGATGTCGGGTGCTTCAGGTGAGAAGAAAGGATACTTGACTCTGCAGCCATGGGGACCAGGAGACGCCAATGACAACCAAAGTCCGGAGGTGAGCTGTTCCATGAAGGATGTCGAGTGCTGGGGGTTCAGTGTCCGGATCGAACACCAACAAGCCTTGGCAACTGCAACCCACGTGACCAGAGGAAATAAGCTTAGGTGAGGACCAGCAAGGTCCTGGGGACTCTCCAAGCAATGGAGAGTCAGGGCACATATGGAGCTACCAGGAAAGCCCAAGGAAAGTCAAAGTTACCTTCACAGGGACCCACAGGCCAACGGACCAGGAATCATGAAGGGACCTCGAGCTGAATCACGAAATACCAGCCCAAGGAACAATCGTGGAGTGTAGGCCGGAAACCTTTGGTGGAAATACTGCTCGGGTCAGGACTACATGTAGCTCAAAGCACAGCCTCAGGGGTCGCCAAAATGCGTATGGTGCTGCAAAAGTACACGGTGCACAGGGGTTCAGGTTGCACAGTCCCCACGAGGGATACTGGTCTCAGAATTGCTGAGAGAACAGATCGACCTCAGAGACCACGGGAACCCACCTCCTATGTTGCAGAAATTTTCAGAGTCCTCAGGAGCTCAGGAGATGCAAACTGGTCAGATGCGTTAAGGTGCCTGCTGCTGCAGGGGAGAAACTTCTTTACTCTAAGGGAGATTTCTTCAGTCGTCCAGCGAAGTGTAGATCGTCAAAATACTTGGGTTCTGTAGCAGAGTTTAGTCTAGGTAAAATCTAAAGTCCTGTAGTCAGGGTTCCTACTTTATACCCAAGGAAGGGGTGGGACACATTCTGGGGACCCACCTATTGGAGGGTCAGGACAGAGGGGTGGCTACACCCATGTCCTTTGTCCAGTTTCGCACCAGAGCAGGAGCAAATGGCTCCTGCAGCTGGTTTGAACTGGACTATGCACAGGGACACCAAATGTGACCCTAGTGCAGACTTTCAAACACTCTCAGAGTGCACCCACCCAGCCCCAATACACTAAATCCTGTCTGGGAGGTGGTCACACCTGACTGTGATAGGAAACCTATTGCCAAGCCTTTCCCCGCTTGAGCTTGGCTCAGCAGCAGGAGGGCAGACTCGTGTCTGTGGCTGTCAGCATCCATCTAGTGATGCCCAGGTCGAGAAAGCTGGTACCGGGTATACCGGTGTTTCACATAAGTCCCTCTAGAAGGGTGGAATCATACCTCTACCACCAGTTACTGGCGGGGAAGTATGATTCCAAGGTGTTTGACACCAAACACAACGGGCCATATTCTCAAGGAGCATAGTTAACATCACTTTAGCGCAGCCAAAGTCGTGATAAACTCTTCACCCCATTCACAAGCTGGTGCTAACAGCTCATAACACCAGTTCAACTGCAATAGCAGTCACAAAAAACATCGCCACAGATGACCCCGGCAACTATCGCTAATGAGATGCAGAGTAGGCGTTCCCGAGCAAAAAGCCGCGACAACACCACTCTACAACATTCTCAACGACCAGACAGATCTGCGAAAAGACCACGAAACATGCGATAAGGCACGTTAGCTGCAGGAAATTAACACCTGCTCCGACCTGGTGCAAAGTCAGAGGCAGCCTGCACCACAAAAGGAAGCCCAGCCCAGACCCACACCTGAAGAACAACAGATGCCATGGAGCCACTGAACATGTAGGCCAGACACCCAAGAGGGCCACAACACCCACCACCAACACCCCCATGACCACCACCACCCCCCCCCCAGACACCCACTGCCCCCGACCAACACTGAGGCAGCGCAGACAAAGACAGCGACCCTCCAAAAATGCACCAACCTCACAGACCCAACACCAGAGAATGTCATTGCCCACTACATGCTCAAAGGGACAACCCTCCTCCTCATCCTGATCACCATTGCCCACAGTCTGACGGTACCAACACAGCAGATAACCAACATCCCACCTCAGACAAAGCTGATGGCCGTGCTGCACCTTTTGGCATCTGGTACCCTCCAACCAACATACGCCTGAGACGGAGGAGTCACACAGCCAGGCCAATACAAGTCCCTCACAACGGCCATGGATGACACCATCAGCTTGGTATACCACTATCTATTCTTCCACACACTGCGCATGAACAGCCTGAGACCAAGCAAGGCGTGTACGCCACAGCTGGCTGCCCGCATGTGTCATGGGGCAATTGGCTGCACACATGTCCCACTAGTGGCCCCTGGCAACACTGCACACAATAAGCGCAACAGAAAGCGCACATATCCCACCAATGTCCAGGCAATAGTGGACCACAGGGGAATCCCCGCCAACGCCACCACAAACCACCCAGGCAGTGTGCATGATCCCTACACCTTTCGACAGTCCATCATCAACTTGCGCCACCAGGATGGCACCTACGGAAATGCACTGCTCGTTGCCCCATACCAAATGCACACACCACACACCTCAACTCCACAATCATGCAACACACGACACAGGAAATGTATACATCACAGGCTCGCATACAACATGCACACCCACCAGACACGACAGCACAACTCACTGTGGGAACCTGTGCCAGCCTGGACATTACGCATCAACAGCATGGCACCTCAGCCACACCATAGCAGATAGTGTGAAGAGGTGGGCACCAGGCATGTGCGAAGGAGGCAAGTGAACCATGAATGAATATGTACACAATGCCAAGTGTGGCGTGAATGTGCTGGACAGACTGGAGTATGCAGACCACACCCATATCCATGTCAACATACACCGCTGGTGTATGGAGTGTATCGGACAGTGGACACAACCATGTCACCCCAGCCAGGGGGAAAGATAGCGGAAATGTAGCCTGTTACGTCCCCCCCTGTAAGCGTGAGCGGAGTGGGCTGGCCCTGCGTATGCCAGGTCAGCGAGGGGTGTGAATAAAAAGCACGTAGCCCTGGGCGTGGTCCTCTTCCGGAATGCCCAACGTCTCTGCCAGGGCGGCGCCTTTCACCCCGCCACGAGGCCGACGCCGTCGTCCTTAGCGTAGTTTCCTGCGATCCTCTGCGCCCGCTGTACCCGAAGCCGCTGGTCCCGAACCCGTCTTGCCCGCCCCGGCGCAGCCAGGCCTCACTGCTAACCTGCCGATACGGGCGTTTGTCAAGGAGGGCCCACCACGTGCCGATGCAATCTCCAAGCCCGAGGCCCGCAGCCTTGGCAGCCTGCTCAGACCATCACGGCCTCCTCGAGCAAGGCCCTCAGTCCTCCTTTCTCGTTGACATACTCCACCGGCATACACAGTGGACAAGTGGGTCACACATTTGGAACTGAGACTTGATTTATTCATTTCAGAGTGTGTACCATTGTACGCAAGGAGAGGAGTAAGAGGAAGACACGGTTCAGTCCGGAGGAAGAAAAGATCATCGTTACAAAGGTGATCAAACACTACCAACAACTGCTCTTGTGCCACTTACACTGTGAATCGCAAGCCAACGACACATGGCTGTGGGCCCCTGCTGATGGAAAAACAACATTCCTTGGCAGCAATGGATATAAATTAATATATCTAAATTAACATGAAACCTGAAAATTGAATCAGTGTACTCATACAGGGATAAAAATATCAATCATTTTATTTATTTTAAGTAAAAATATAGCTATGTGTACATAAAAATACTGCAAACAGGTTACATATACCATAAATAAGACAACATAAATCAATCATCATGACAAATAGTATCACAGAAAAAATCAATGCGTTACAACATGTACAGTACAACAATTAGTGGCTTGAAAAATACATTAAGAAGTTATTTTCAGTAGAGCGATGTAATTTTCTACGTGCGTTTCGGCATGTAAAACACCTTCTTCAGGAAAAGCCAAAGTAATTCTGAGTCCCAGACGGACGTCAATGCAGCGACAACCGGTGGCAATAACAAGAACTTATACTGGATATGAAAGGACCTGATAATAAAGATTGAAAGTATTTATATAGGATCCTGTCCATATATCCCAGATATAGATAATGCTAATGGCAGGAGTCTCTAAATATTCTCATTTTTCGTGGCTGTCAATAGCTCAGTCACGGGAGGCGTTCGAAAACAAGTCACCAAGGGACGCCAATAAAGTGGCTAATTTAGGCCTGCAATCTTTGTATAAATATAAATATGTCTCCAGATAAGAATGGAAGACTCAGGCGTCAATTCAGGGGTCAATAAAGATAACGAAGGGTTCCAGTTATTCGATTTGATGGCCCCTGCTGAGCCATGGCTCCGGACTGCACTGCGAACAAGTAGGTCTCACATGTGGAACTGAGACATGATTTATTTATGGCAGATTCTATGCCATTGTACACGCATCATCGCAGACTGCATCCCCTTTCAATACTGGTGCCACTAACTCTGTGCCCCGTAATCCATGTACACTCCCTGGTTGAACTTTGGTGGCGTGTGAGACTACGGCATGAGTGTTGTCATCATCATCATGTAGCCGATACTGATTTGCTGTCAAGTATGTGTCTGTAGCATTCATCTCCTACATATTGTCTGTGTGTGCTTGGTTCTGCCCTCTGCATCAGGCCCTGGAAGAACACCTTCCACTGTCCCCTGAAACACTCCACGTCATTCACCTTGGACATTGACGAGGATCCGCTCAGCTCTGGTATCCCTATCTCACTGCACAGTAAGTCGCCGTCCGGTGGCGGTGTGCTCGCCGTCCGGTGGCGGTGTGCCTGTGCCGGCCACACTTCATCCGGGGCCACTAACTCTGTACACCACAACTCATGGAATTGTTCTAATTGAGTACTGTGCTGTGGACAGCGCACACAACAATGTTACCTCATGCAGTGGGGAAGACCTGGGACTATGATGAGGAAGATGTGGCAAGTGTGCGGACAGGAGAAGGCACAGACAATGGGAGGGCAGGAGGCAACAAACCGAAGGCAGAAATGCAGACTGGAGGTGGTAGTCCAGCTACACACCCGGATCTATTACTGGGTATTGCGCTGTGGACTGCGGACACAATTGTCACCTCAGGCAGTGTGGAGGACCTGGGATGATGATGGGTGAGATGTGGCAGGAGTAATACACCCAACTGCAGCTGCAGCAGGGATATCCTGAAAGGACACAATCCTAGACAATATCTCACATGAGCACGCTCAGCCCTGGTTCCCCTACCTCAGTGCACTGCAACTCACAGAACCTCCTGACTGGATATTGGGTGACCTCTGTGCTTGCTCCGGCTCCACCCATGTTGCTCAGCAGTTGACTCTGTTATTCTGGTGTTTTCTGTTTCCATTGCACTGGTGGCCACTGTTCAAGTTGTTGCCAGCATCAAGCACTCTGTGTGGGCTGGCTTATACTCACCCCACACACATCCAGCACAGGCGTCACAGTACATTTGGCCCAGCCAATAAAGTGGCCGGGCGCACGTGCCCATAGTCAGTTCAACATGACATATGCGTGTGTCCTTGTGGTCTTGTTGTATGCATGAGGGCCCTGGGGCCTACGACAATACATTGTGCTGTGTACAGCGGATGCAGACATGTCACTGCAGGAAGCGGGTACAGCCTTGGACATGTAGCTTTGTCGTCAGCCACTCAATACGTAAGAGGCGTGGACTGGGCCGTCATATGGAGGCCCAGCGTTGGGGTGTGAATGATGATTCTGTAGCTCTGGGCGTGGTTCATTGCAGGACATGTGCACATGCATGTGTAACTGTCGTAGCGTGGGTCTCCTTTGTGGGGTGTAGGGGGTCCCTGATGAGACTTGAACACCTACGTATGTGATCTAGTTCGGCTTCCATGAGCTCTGAACCCACACACACCTGTTCAGCCTCCTCCTTTTGGCATTTTGACACCTGGCATTGGAATGCAATGTGTGCCTGGGTAAAGTGTTAGGAGCCAGCCGTGGTGGCGGGTGCTTCCTGCTGTGTGGTCTGTACAGGGGCTGGGGTCTTCTCTATGTGACTTGGCTGCCCTGCTCCTGGGAGTGGGTTGCCTGAGACGTTCATGAGCTGTTGCAGGGCATCGGTGTCGGAGGTGTGGTGGTCGTCTCCGGCATCACTGATGGGTTGTCTGGTCTGACCTGCTGGATGTGAATTTTGTCCCTCTGCAATGTGAAGGGGAGATGCATATTGACCTTGTGTTGACATTTATGTTTGCGCATTGTTCTTGTTTACATGCAGACTGTGTGACAATGTACATTGTGACTGTTTTGGTAGTGCTGGCAATTTGGGGGGAGAGTGGACATTGGGACTGCATGATGGATGTGAGATTGTACCTGTGCATATGCATCTCACAGTTCCCTGCTCTGTCCAATGTGATTGGCCTGTTTCTGCACATGGGCGGACCCAGTTGTGTCTCCTGCTCTGTAGTGTCGGTGTTATACTTGGTGCCACATTGTCATGGGATGTGCTGTGATTGCTATGTGTGTGTGCTGCAGTGTGCCACGGGGATGAGGGACATGATCCTGTGTCATTGTGGGTGTGCAGTGTGCTATACTTGATTGCGCATGTGTGCCATTGTGCCCATCTCCCCCCGTACCCCCAGTCCTTGGTCTTTACTCACCCTGTTGTTGTTGTGTCAGGTCCTCTTGAGCTGTGTCCGTACTCCCACCACCTTGCACAGTCTCCACACTGATGACTGGCCTCCATTTCCTCCTGCTCCTCTTGTGGCGCAGGACTCCCACCTCCTGTCACCGTTGCTGCCTTCCTGTTGGCAGCGGGTTTGTGCCTGGTTTATGTTTTCAGGTCATTCCAGCGCCTCTTGGCCTAATCCATTGTCCTCCTCGACACTCCGGCTGCATTCCAGGTCATCTGATTGTGGGTCAGTTGCTGGTTGTGTTCTGTCACTTCCGTGACGCTGGTCTTGTTTTCCTGCGGACTGCACCCCGTCTTCCTCTCCCTCTTCTCCTTGGCCTTCCCCGAGCCCGTTGTTCCTTGCGGTGGTCTGTGGGGTTCTTGGTGTTCGCGTTGGGCTATGTGCTCGGTCATGGTGCATCCATGTTGCTACGCACTTTGGATTGTTTCTGCTGTGTTGTTTTTGTAGCTTTCATAGTGCATTTTCCCGCCAGACGCATGGGATTTGCAGGCCTGTGGCTGGTTTTCACAGCTTTTTGCATCGCGCTTGGCCTCATCGCAGCTTTTTTTGCGTTCGTGTTTTGCATTTTTGCGGCATGGCGTTGATTTAAACGCAGCCATTTGGTGCGGTATCTGGTGACTATCGCATGGTACTGCCGTGTTGTGAATACTTGGTTTAAACGGCGTAAATTTCACGCGACAGACTGCGATGTTGTAGGTTGCCTTAATTTACTTTTGTGATAGTTATCACACATTCTTGAGAATATGCCCGACATGTTTCTAAGCATCCGTTTTAAAGTTAGCATTTACCGCGAAGTTATAATGTACTTAAATATATATGGTTGGCTGCATCACAAACAACCCCAGAAAATAGGTTCCGAAGGCTGCAGAGGGGCTCTGCTCATGCAAGGGCAACCCCTCGCATAAAACCCAGCACCCTGCCTTCAGGATTGATAAGGCCTGCCATATGGGTGACTTATAGGTTTATATGTACTTTATATGTGATTTAGAATAGATATAGTGAACCTATATCTAAGTAAGGGGTGCATGCACCACCTTACACAGGCTGCAGTAGCAGACCTGTGGTGTCAGTTTGAATGGTCTCTCAGGGGTGGCATAATAAATGCTGCAGCCCCTGTGAGGCCTCTGGGGTACCTATGCCCTGGGTACATGGTGTGCCATATACTAGGGACTGATAAGGGTACCCCAGTATCCAATCTGGAGTGTACCTAAAGTACATGCAATCAATTTAGAGGAGAAAGCAGCTAGACTGGGGTCCTGGATAGCAGGATCCCAGTCAGTCTAAGTCGAAAACAGTTATACATCAGCAAAAAGTGGGGGTAATTATAAGAAGTAGATCCTACTCTCCTACACAACCCCCCCAAACATAAGGACATTAAACTAACCTTGACCAGTTGAGTCTTTATGTTCTAAGTGGAAATATCTGGAGAGTCCATCTGCATTGGCATAGTTACTTCCAGGTCTATGTTCCACTGTGTAGTCCATCCCCTGTAGGGAAATGGACCACCTCAAAAGTTTGGGGTTTTCACCCTTCATCTGTTTTAGCCAGCCGGCTTATGGTCGGTCTGAACAATGAAGTGAGTGCCAAACAAGTATGGCCTCAGCTTCTTCAAGGCCCAAACAACAGCAAAGGCTTCCCTCTCAATAGCTGACCAACGTTTCTCTCTGGGGGTCAGCGCTCTGCTAATAAAAGCTAATGGCTGATCCTGACCCTCTTCATTCAGTGATGATAACACAGTCCCTACCCCCAACTCAGATGCATCAGTTTAAACAATGAATGGAATAGTCAGGACTTTGCAGAATGGGAGCAGTGCACATGGCCTGCTTCAGGTCATCAAATGCCTTTTTTACAGCTAACTGTCCACTGAACATTCTTAGGCATTCTTTTGGAAGTTAAGTCATTCAAAGGGGTCACTAAGGATCCATATCCTTTGACAAACCTCCTGTAGTACCCAGTCAGGCCCAAGAATCCTCTGACCTGAGTCTGTTAGTTGGAGCAACCCAGTCCATGATGGTCTGGAGGTTGATCTGCAATGGTTGAACCTGACCTCCACCCACAAGGTGGCCTAGGTATACAACCTGCCTTTGCCCTATCTGGCACTTGGTGGCCTAGATAGTGAGGCCTGCTTTCTGAAGGGCCTCCAAAACATTTCTGAGGTGGACCAGGTGATCCTCCCAGGTGTAGCTAAAGACAGCAATATCATCTAGATAAGCTGCACTATAGGCTTCCAGGCCTGTAAGGACTTTGTTCACCAACCTTTGAAAAGTGGCAGATGCATTCTTCAAGCCAAAGGGCATCACTACAAATTGGTAATGCCCACTAGGGGTTGAGAATGCTGTTTTTGGCTTTACATCCTCAGCTAGTCTGATTTGCCAGTAGCCAGCCGTCAGATCAAATGTTCTCAGAAACTTGGCTGAGGCCAAAGTATCTATAAGTTCATCTGCCCTGGGTATTGGATGGGCATCAGTCCTAGAGACTGCATTGAGACCCCTGTAGTCAACACAGAACCTCATCTCTCTCTTACCATTCTGGGTGTGAGGTTTTGGTACTAAGACTACTGGGCTAGCCCAAGGGCTATATGAGGGCTCAATTACTCCCAAATCCAACATTTTCTGGACTTCAGTCCTGATGCAGTCCCTGACATGGTCAGGTTGCCTGTAAATCTTATTTGTAACAGGCAGACTGTCACCTGTGTCCACTTCATGAGTGCACCAGGTAGCCTGACTTGGAGTCAGTAAGAACATATGTCTGAACTGAGTCAGGACTCTCCTGCAATGAGTTTGCTGCTGGTCAGTGGGGCTGCCTGCCAAGGCTACACCATCAACTTAACCATCATCGGGTTTCTGTGAGAGCAGGTCAGGGAGTGGATCACTCTCTTCCTCCTGTCCCTCATCAGTAGCCATGAGCAAGCCCATGTCTGCCCTGTCAACATATGGTTTGAGCCTGTTCACATGGAGAACCCTGTGGGGGCTCCTGGGAGTTCCAAGGTCCACCAAATAGGTAACCTCTCCCTTTTGCTCAATGCTTGTATGAGGGCCACTCCACTTGTCTTGGAGGGCTGCTGGGGCCACAGGCTCCAACACCCATACTTTCTGTCCTGGCTGATAAATAGTCATCACAGCCTTTTGGTCATGCCAAGCCTTTTGCAATTACTGGCTAGCCTCAAGGTTTTTGGATGCCTTCTTCATGTACTCAGCCATCCGGGAGCGGAGACCAAGTACATAGTCCACAATCTCCTGTTTAGGGGGTTTGATAGGTAACTCCCATCCTTCCTTCACTAGACATAAAGGACCCCTAACTGGATGTCCAAACAGAAGATCAAAAGGGCTGTAACCAACCCCCTTCTGAGGAACCTCTCTGTAGGCAAAGAGAAGGCAGGGCAAACGTATGTTCCATCTACGCCTGAGCTTTTTAGGGAGACCTTTAATCATGCCCTTGAGGGTTTTGTAGAACCTTTCAACTAACCCATTGCATTGTGGGTTATAAGGAGTGGTAAATTTGTAATTTACTCCACACTCCTTCCACATAGCAGTCAAGTAACTAGACATGAAGTTTGCATCTCTGTCTGATACTACCTCCTTAGAAAAACCCACCCTGGAAAAGATTCCCAGAAGGGCTCTAGCCATAACAGGAGCTGCGGTAGTCCTAAATGGAATTGCTTCTGGATACCTAGCGTCATGGTCCACCACCACTAGTATAAATCTGTGCTCAGATGCAGTTTGAGGATCCATGGGACCAACAATGTCAATCCCAACCCTCTCAAAGGGAACCCCAACCACAGATAGTGGTATCAGGGGGGCCTTTGTAGTACCATCTGCCTTACCACTGGCTTTGCAGGTGAAACAGGAGCGACAAAACTCCTTTATATCCTCTGACATATGTGGCCAATGAAAGGGAGGAACAAGTCTGACCAGGTCTTGTTTTGGCCCAAGTGTCCTGCTAATGGGATGTCATGTGCCAGTGTCAATAGGAAGCCCCTAGACCTCAGAGGTATAACCAACCTCCTGGTAGCACCAGGTTTGGGGTCTCTACCCTCCAAGTATAAGAGTCCATCATCCAAGTAGATCCTATGGGACCCACTGGCACTTCCAGCAGCCTCAGCAGCAGCTTGCTGTCTGAGGGGTTCAAGAGAGGGGCAGCTCAGCAATATCCATGCCTCCATCACAGACTAACACAGCCTGAGTTGGAACTCTGACTAGGCCAGAGTCCATCTCAGATCCCAGGGTTAACCCTAATACACCCTTATTCTGTGTATTACTACTTTGAGCTGAACTAGGGGAAACAGTTGCCTTAGAGGCAGTGGTGGGTGGAGTAGATCCCTTGGACTTTGAACAATCATTTGGCCAATGGGTCTTCTGTTTACAGATATTACACCATGGTTTCTTTTTGATGTTATTCTTGTTTGATTGTGACTCCCTCCAGATGAAGATTTTTGGGCCCCTTGAGAAGACTTCTGGTCTTTACCCTTCTCCCCACCCTTATCTGAGGGTCAGATTTTCGTATCCGAATTAATTAAAGATATCGGCCGATATGAGGTTGGTTTAACTATTAGTTCTCCTTTCTTTGGAAAGATGATGATATCCGTCTCTTTCCAGTGTTCTGGAGGGTTTCCACTATATTGAACACCCCTGAAAAGATAAAGTAAAAGAGGGACTATTAAAGTTCTCAATATCCTATACACTTCCAGGGGTATGTTAACAGGGCCTTCCCTGAAGCCATTTCTTGCAATGCTACCTGAACCTCCTCTAGTGAGATATCCTTTTCTAGATAGTCTTTAGTTAAACTATCCAACATCTCGCCAAGGTCAGCATTAGTTAACATTCTGGATCTATCCTGTAGTGTTCCGGCTGTACCCGTATCATCCTGGTACAGCAGTTGATAATAATCCTGAAACACCCTTAATATATAATCTGTGTCGATATACGTTTGATTGTTTTTTTTAATAGAATATATTAAATTCAGAGCTGTTTTCTGCCGGGTACGAAGGGCTAGTCTCCTCCCAACTAGTTCACCATTTTCGTAAGAATTATTCCGCTGGGACTGATACTTTTCTGCCGATCTCTGCATAAGCCAGCTATTTATTTCCGCCTTAAGGGCAATTATTGGATGCTGGGTTTGAACCACCTCGCGGCCCTGTGCTATTAGTAGGACATGCTCTTCTTCTGCCTCTGCTAGATTACGCATCAATTGTTCATTCTTGGCCTCCCGCTGTTTCCTTGCCCTAGCAACAAAGCTAATCGTTTCACCCCTAAGGCCATCCTTAAAAGAATCCCACACAGCCCCCCTGCCAGCGCTAAATCTATTTATGTCAAAAAATTCTTGTGACCATTTCTTGATATGCTCAATATAAACATTATTTACAAGAAGTTTCCTATCAAAGGACCATTTGCTGCGAGTTCTTTTGAATCTTTTGACTTCAATCTCCAAAATTAATGGATTGTGATCAGAGATCACCTTAGGGAATTTCCTAATACCAACTCCGTTAAGTAAATCCCTCGTACCTAGAAAATAATCAATCCTGACATATTTCCTATGGGGCAGGAATAATACATATACCCCGGGTTATTAAGGTTTTTTATAGCCCAAATATCAACCAAGCCATGACTGCTCATAAGAGATGATAAAGCCCTATATACTCTTGGCTTCCGTCCACGGTATGCCCCTTGATTTAACTGCCCATGACGAGGATTTAGGGAGATATTAAAATCTCTGCACAAAATTAATGGACAAGGCCATGCTGCAAGCTCCAGCTCAAGATCTTCAAAGTTCTGTGGGTCATCCTGATTTGATCCATATATCGCACACACTGAAAGTCTTGCCTCTAACTCTACCATTGTCCACCTCCCCAGTGCATCTGTGGCGATGCATTTAGCCTGTCCTAAGGCTATCTCTGCTAAGATTGCCACTCCTCGAATATTTGAGCTTTGAGACGTACATACCAGCATATTATAGCCTCCAATACCCATCAAACCCTTTTTCCCCCATGGGAAATGGGTCTCCTGCAGACACACTACATCAAAGGCATTCGTCCTCACAAACTCAGCCAACCTTAACCTTTTCCCTCTATCATTCAATCCTGCCACATTCAATGAGCAGATAGTTAGCCTCCCCATCGGAATTTTAATCTGTGCCCACCTGGAGTGCCTCTGTTAATTTCTTTCCCCTCCATTAGTACAATGATCTTTTTTCTCCTTTTTGTTTAACATATACACATTTCTTTCTCATCTCTGGGTATGTTTTTTCTTAAGTTCCCCCGTACCACCCCTACCACCCCCCTTCCACCAGCCCCCCCCTTCCTCTCCTCCCTCCCCCTACCCAAAACCACCCTCGAGAGGCACTCAGACTGTGGTCTGTGAACAATGGATGCGACGCACAGAACCGAGAGCCCTAAAATTCTCACCCTTATGTTCCCAAATACATTTTACCTTAAAAGAAAGCAAAACCCCCACTTATTCACCCCACAAGTTTTCCCTCTTTTTAATTTTTTACTTTTATAAAGTCTCCCGTGTTCAATTCCTTTCTTTCTGAATTAGTTTAAACTAATCCTTTCTATCCTGTAAGGCCATCCAGATATTCTTTAGCTTTGATTTCTGACACAAAAAATCGTGTTTGCCCCCCCCTCCCCAGGTCACTTTTAGCTGAGCTGGATTATTCAAGAAGACTTGTGCATTTTTGTCCTGGAATGGTTTGATCAATTGCCGCAGCCGCCATTACCTTAGTAGTGTGGTATAAATCCGGTCAAACAAAAAAAGAGACTCCACATCTAGTCCTCCTTGCTTCGGGTCTAGCCTTTTCAAAGATAGCTTGATGCAGTAGAAAATTACCGAAGTATACTAGAAGGGCCCGTGGTAATGCATCTTCCCTCACAGGCTGTTTTTGTACAAACTGGGTCCGATGGGCACGTTGCACCTCTTGGGCCCAGTTCCAGTCTGTTAACTCCGGAAATGCATCTCTTAACAAATCCACGACATACAAGCGGATATCTGCGCCCTCGACCCCCTCGGGAACCCCGAGCACCCGCAAGTTCTTGCGCCTCTGGCGGTTCTCATGTTCCTCCAGCTTCCATTGTATGTCAACTAACTGGGTCTCATGAGACTTAGTTAGCACGTGGATAGTTGTAAGGTCGGATTCTGTGGTAACAATCCTAGACTCCTCAAGATCAGTCAGCCGCTCCCCGATGACACTACAGGTTTTGGTCAGCTTCCTTACCACCCCTGCAGCTTTCGCATAGCTGACTGGGTGTTACGTCCATCTTGATGTGTCTCATCACGATGCATCGATATGGCCTGAAAGATGACTTCCAGCGTTGGACGGTTTGGTCCATTTAGATCTGAGACTGGTTGCCACCAGGCGAGGGACCGGTAAGTTGGTTTGTAGGAGTGTAATCCCAGGTAAGATCTCTATCTCCCGGCTTTCTTTTTTCTTCTGCACAGTTTTGGCCTTGGCTCCATCAACCTCATCCATATCAATATTAGTAATATTAGTAGAGGTGCCCAAGCCATCTTCTGACCACTCACCCCCATCTGACACACAAAAAAATGTGTCACTTAGCTCCTTATCCAGATCCATTTCCAGGTCCTTCTCCAAGTTTGTCTTGTCAACCATGCCAACCCCCTGAGATCCCTCTATCAAGGTTAAACATGCGGAGCGTAGTAAGTCTTCCGGCCTGTGGTCTACCAATGCCTGAGATGGGAGAGCTAAATCGGCCTGGAGGAAAGCACCCTCACCGCCACCCAGATTTGCCTCAAACAGGCTACCTTCCTGATTATCTGGACGTAATTCGTCAGTGCTGCCTTCCCCCTCCCCCCTTAGCTGTCAGTGGAAGAGGGGGGTTAGCCACTCTTGGCCTACCTTCCTTCCCTGCAGAGTTCAGATCCTGGCTGCCTTAATACATTGCAGGAGAGCCGACTACCTCTCGCACCTTCTCCACGCCTTGCACAGGGCTGCTGTCACATTGACCTATATCACCAAGAGTCTGAGCCGTCTTCACCGCGGGGCCACTCATCAGCTCAACCACTGTAGGCCTCACCTCTTCCTCTCTTCTCCAGGGCTTGTTCACGTTGCTCGCGTAGCTCTGCTTGCTGACCTAAGCGCCCCTGTCGAGGCGTCTGTGCGGGGGAAGCAGCCGCGGCTTCGACATTCGTTTCTCCTGCCTCCAGATGGCCCTTAGGTGCGGGACGAGTAGACCTTGATTTTACCGCTCCTCCGGCTGTCTTTGGTCCCATGTCTTCTACTATTGTGGAAGCCGATGTGTCAAACAGGTAAGATTCACCAAACTGTCGTTCCGGCACCACTCTGATCAGCCTCAGAACCACCAGCCCAATTATTGTTCCAATCAGGTGCACGTAGCTCCCAAAAGCTCTCGGGGGACCTTGTGTCTCTTCACTTCGCATCTCGGGGGTCATCTCTGCATATCTCCTTACTTCAGCATGTAAAATCTGTTAAGGGCTCTCTACCGGTCTGCGCGCTGCTACAGTCTCAGGCGACCGCCATCTTGCCTCCCACCCCCTACACATAAACAATCAATAAAAAAATTACGTTTTGCAATTTCTATGTGTGTTGCATTAAGCAGCACACACAGAAGTTATTTAAAGATTGCTTATGTCCAGAAAGGGACACCTTCCTGCACATAAACAATCTTTCCCTCAATGCAGACACCCTTGCACTATGGTGCAAGGGTGCCTGCACTGGCACTAGGCAGCTAAATTTAGCGCCAGTGCAGGGTGAAACACAGGGCTGCACCATATTGTTGTAAATATGGTGCAGCCCTGCATTTCAGAAGAGGTGGAGCGTGGCATTAAGCCAAGGAGGCTAATGCCGCGCTCCATCACTTCTCTAGTAAATTAGCCCCAATGTATCATGTAAATCACCTGCTTGGTGTTGCAATTTGTGTGCTTTCTTCACTGCCATGGGGAGTGTAAACCCAGATCAATATCTGTAGATTGGGTTGTAAGGTGGCATACACTGCAGTGGCCACAAAGATAGTGACCTGTCACTTCTGGAAGACCTACTGCATTCTGTATGGTGTTTGTTGGTCTATGATTGAATCTAAGTCTTGTATGTACAAGTGAGCCTCACAAACTTTTTGCTCTCTTGTGGAAGAACAAGGGATCCTGTGTCTATATTGAGTATACGCCAATTGTGTTTACCTATTTTCTTAACATGGTCAGATGCAACATTATATGTGGTCACACATACCAGGGGAGGTCTTTTGGGGGTTTCCAGGGAGGCCTCATTGTTCTAGTTTCTCGCCCTTTTCTTGGTTTTCTGAATTATTTTTTCTTTATAGTTACATGCTCTTAGTTTGTCAGCCAGTAATTCTGCCTGATGTTTGAAATCTTTAATCTTGCTACATTTCCTACAGAGATGCAGGAACTGCCCTTAAGGTAGATTTTCCAGTAAAGGGCAAAGATGGAAACTGTCAAACCTCAAAAGATTGTTTTGGCAGTCGGTTTATGGAAGGTATCAGTCTGAATCTTGCCCCTTTCATGAAAAATGGCTATATAAAAAAAGTGAGAGTCTTCTTACTCAGAGTGTGAGTAAATGTTAGTTTCTTGTCTTGGGTCTGATGGAGCACGATGGTGTTCTAAAGTTGTAGGAGTGCATCATAATCATGGATAGCCCGCATCCGCATATATTCTTGTGTTGTATTAATTTTGATCGGTAGAATTGTATCATAATAACAAAAATGTGCAAGTGAAGTAATAGAAAAGTATTTCGTATCATGTAAAAGAGAAATGAAATGATGTTTATATTTGAAATTGTAACCTTTAGTATATTGCAGCTGCCTAATAGAAAGGTCATGCGTAATTAAATGCCTTCCTGATTTAAACGTGCACCATGATGAAAACTGCACGAAGAAATAATGAGTTATGCTTAACATGTAATAATTGTAGATGTTTGCAATAAGAAGCATTATTAACATATGTGTAGATCCTGATGTGTAAAGGCCTAAATGAACGTTCACGTTGTGGTATGAAAGGCCTATTAGTTTATTCTTATGTTAGCCGAATTGTGTAGGCCTGGAAATGTAATTTCCCTGGTAAGCTCTAGCCCACGGGTACTCATAGTACGGCCCGCGGGCCGCCTGAGGCCCGGAAAGCCTTCCTTGGTGGCCCGCGGACCTTGCAGACATCGTACCCGTGGTTTAAAAAAAAAAAAATAATGAGTGTCCCTAAACACTGCCGGTTGCCCCGGCGCGACTCTGACTCTGCTCTGTGGGGGCCGGGCGGTTCCAGGGATAGTCAGAGTGGAGCTGCGGAGCCTCAGAAGAGGTGAAAAACAACAATTGACATGCAAATGGTCTTTTAAAGACCTGTGAAGTGCTCGGGTGCGGCTGTTGGTGTGCCCTGGAAGCTGCCTCAGCCGGCTGACACACACGCAGGGTGAGATGACAGAAGATCACAAAGGGAGGTAGAGGGAGGGAGACAGAGGGAGGGGGAGGGAGGGAAAAGGAGGGAGGAACAGGGAGACAGAGGGAGAGGAAGGGAGGGAAAAGGAGGGAGGGAAAAGGAGGGAGGGAGACGGAGGGAGAGGAAGGGAAGGAAAAGGAGGGAGGAACAGGGAGACAGAGGGAGACAGAGGGAGGGAGCCAAAAGGGGGGGAGATGGAGGGAGAGGGAGACAGAGGGAGGGAGCCACAGGGAGGGAGGCAAAGGGAGGGAGCCAAAGGGAGGGAGACAGAGGGAGGGAGACAGAGGGAGAGAGGGTGACAGAGGGAGGGAAGGGGAGGGGGAGGGAGAGAGAGAGGGTGACAGAGGGAGGGAAAGGGAGGAAGAGAGAGAGAGCGTGACAGAGGGAGGGAGGGGGAGGGAGAGAGAGAGGGTGACAGAGGGAGGGAAAGGGAGGCGGAGGGAGAGAGAGAGAGGGTGACAGAGGGAGGGAAAGGGAGGGGGAGGGAGAGAGAGAGAGAGGGTGACAGAGGGAGGGAGAGGGAGAGAGAGAGTGAGGGAAAGAGAGAGTGAGGGAGGGAAAGAGAGAGAGGGAGGGAAAGAGAGAGAGAGGGAGGGAAAGAGAGAGAGAGTGTGTATATATATATATATATATATATCTCGGGTCTGGAGGCTCAGTGGACGTAGGCGTCCGCTGCAGGGACCGGTGTTCAACCTCGTGGTCACAGTTTTTTTGTGGCTCTAGCCCCGCCCCCTCCCCCACTGACCCCGCCCCCACCAGTGCGGCCCTCGGCCACAAACCACACTGTAAATTTGGCCCCCGTGAGAAAGTTTGTGAGTACCCATGCTCTAGCCTTTAGAATTAGTCAGCGAATTTCATATGCAAGCAAGGATGTTCTGTTTTCCCATTTCAGATGCAGGTGGAAGAACCTGCCTTTGTTAGTTAGAACCAACACCTTTTGTTTTAGAAGTTAAGCATGGATGAGAAGTGAAACAAAGTAAATAGAAGGTCGATAATTGGGAGCCGGTGTTCTTTTTCGTTGAGAAGGCCTGGGAACCAAGGTCATCGGACTGCACTTGGAGAAGACGGCAGAAAACTACCCTTGAGAGGCGTCCGTTAGCATGAGGTGATCTGTGGGCGTCTTTTACATCTTTGTATTTTGTATTAGGGAAAGCGCCCCGAGGGAGGAGAGGCAGAAGGAGACAGGATGAGTTAGGAGAAGGGTTAGAAGATTGATCTAGGAGGAGTATCTTAGAACGAGCTCTGTAGCTTTGACTGGCTGACTTACATCGTGAATGGGCTTCTTAGGAAGTCTTCACGAGCTGACACCTTTAACTGACTCTGCCTGGGAAATGCTAAGTAGGGATGTCACCTTAGAGATA
The DNA here is from genome assembly GCF_964204655.1 of Triturus cristatus. Lineage (NCBI taxonomy): Eukaryota > Metazoa > Chordata > Amphibia > Caudata > Salamandridae > Triturus > Triturus cristatus. The sequence goes on along the minus strand of NC_140580.1, from coordinate 848,154,971 downwards.
GAGTAGGGATAGTCTAATGCTTTTAACTTTTCAGCCACAGATGAACTCTGACTTAAATGTTGGAGCAGTCCTTGCTTGTGTTTTATTTTTGGAGTTGTTTATTCTCTTCATGACTCATCGGAGTAGACTCATTCGTAGGTTTGGATTTGTATTAGTTCCCATGTATTTTTACAACCTCGTCTTGAGGTGCTTGTATATTTAGTTGTTTTTGGCTTTGTAATAAACCCCCAAAACTGAAGTTGGAGTCTATGATCTTTTGAGTCATAGTTACTATTGAGAGTTGAATTGCTTAAATTGAGTTGCTTCTCCCCTTTACACTTCTCAGCAGGTAAAAAGAGACCGACGTACGGTTCCTTGTTAAAATCTAGTTAACGGAACCCAGCCTTATCAGTTCTTTAGCCATTGAAGGAAACTTAGCACTGTTGTTTTATCGCCCTTCCATACTACAAAGATGTCATCAATGATGCATTTCCAAGTTGTAATGTGTGCACGGTGGGGGTTGTCACTATCAAGAATGTGTTTCTTTTCTAAATTGTACACATATAGCCAGGCCACACTAGGGGAACAGGTGCTCCCCATCGAAGTTCCTTGAGTTTACAGAAACAGGATGCCTTTGATTTTTTTGCAAGCGCCAATCTTGCGCATTCCATCACAAAGTGTAATAGGATAGAATGGGTCCAAGCTTCCCTTTCCTGTATTTCTCTTATGACCTCAAGTGTTGTGTCTTGAGTAAGGCTTGTATACAGAGGGTCTACATCTAGGCTCATTAGTAGGTTCTGATTCACAATTAAGTCAAGGTCATTGATGTGGACAAGGAAGTCTTTTGTGTCCCTAATGTATGTTTCTGTTTTTTGTACAATAGGTTTCAGAAAATAGTCACAAATTTGCGGCAGAGTTTCCAGGAGTGAGCCTATCCCTAAGACTATAGGTCTTCCAGGTGGTGGGTCACAGTTTTAATTAATTTTAGGGAGAGTGAAAAGTAGAGGATATTCAGATTGGTGTTCCTTAAGAAATCTCCTTCTTGTTTGCTAATCGGCTCTTCGCACTCTGCCTCTTAAATGGTGTTAATTTCTGCTTTTAGTGTAGGGGTTGGGTGAATGTCTAGGATCATATAATTCTGTTCCTCCACTAGTAATCTCTGACATTCTGTTCTGTATTCTGTAGTGGGCTGCAGCACAATGCACTTGCCTTTATCGGCCGGTTTGATAGTAATGCCTGTGTCCTTTTGTAGTTTGTCTAGTGCCACTCTTTCTACATTACTTACATTTTGAAATTTGTGAATTGTGTTGGCATCAAACTTTTCAATTTCAGTGTATACTGCCTTCTCAAAAGTTATAATCTCTACTGGGGTGGTATGTGTCGGAGGATAGTAAGTGGATTTTTTGTGCAGGCCTGTGGTGGAAGTCTCTGCAGCGAAATCCTGTTCACCAAAGTGGGCTTTAGGCGGTAACTTATGGAAAAGGCTGCTAATTCACAGTGCAAGGGAAACCTATACAGAGTTAGTGCTGGCACAAACCCAAGACCTTTGTTCAGCACCTGTGTTTGTGTCTCTGTAAAGGTTTTATGTGTCAAGTTTGTCACTAAGTTGTTGACATGCTGGGTCCCTGCTGTGGGTGGGACATGCTCCTTGTCTGCATTCGTTAGTCCTTTATGTCTCATTGGCCTCTGTTGTCCTTTCTTCTTCTTCCCCTGTGGCCCTGGGCTCTGACTAAAATCTTTGGCATTGGCATTGGTTGTTTGGGAATTGTGATGGGATCATCGGGTTGAAAGGGGGGCCCATAGCATCATGTGTTGGCCATGCGGTGGAAATGGGGCCTGGAATTATTGTGGAACTGGTGGGTAGTTATACCCTTGCCAGGGCGTTGCCCTTCTTCTGTTTCAAAGTTTGGTCCCCCATTTTTGTTCGTTTTCGCTTCCCTGTGTTTCTGAGTTTGTGGATCTGTCTTCCGATTAATTTGTCCTGGATAGATGCAAATTGATATCTGTCGGTACAATGTACTGAGGAACGGAGTACGGGGATACTTTAATGAAAGACTTTTTTTATCATTCTTCTGGAGTTTCTTTATTTTTGATTATGTCAAAAATTCTTTCTAGTAATCCGTTTCTTTATTTATTTCATCTAGACTTTTTTTTTTTTAAAGCTGTGACTGTTGCTCTCATTTCTCCCTCACTGGTTTGTATGTCCACCAATATGTCTTCAGAGAGTCTCTGTGCAATTTTGATTATTGAAATGAGCCAGTCTCTGGTGCAATGCCATGCTATCTGGGTAAATTCTTTACGAACGGTGGCATCTTCAAGAAAGATCCTTGGTGTGTTGTTGACCTGTAAACCTCTTGGAGCTGCATTAGCCCTGAGGTACTCGATCATAATTACTCCATGTAATATCACTCTTATCCTGTTTCTTTTTTTCTCTGTTAGTGTGTCCTAATCTTGGGTTTGTGCGATTTTCTGTGCAACACTAATGTCAGACAAAATGGACGGACCTGCCAGAATTTGGTTGACATCGTCATACGTGAATGTCAAACCAACATTTTCAGTCATGATGGATGTGGTGGTGATTTTCTAATAAAAAGTGCCTGCCTATGGAATGATGGCTGTGTGCAAGGGATTCCTTTGACTTGAGAAGGGGAATATCTTGATCAGTCTATTTCTACCTGGGTACCAGTATTTCTGTGGATCCCAGGTTGTTGTTGGGATATAAAATCCCTGTACTCCTACAGCTGTGCGCCTCTTAATCTAGACCAACACTATAAAGGAGCGAGAAGCTAAGATTAGGTAGAACCCTCAGCCTCGCAAACTATCTGAAGTAACTACACTATGGAGGGTTGACTTATCTTTTAAAAATCCTGTTTGTTCCACAAGATAGTTGCATGGCCGTTTGTATATCTCTTCAGAGTATGTGATCTACACTCTGGTAAATCGGGGGGATCAGCACATCTCTAAGATATTTTTGTTGGGTCCTCACCCACAGGTCCCACCTGTGGCCTGTTTCATCATCAGACCCACACCCTACTCACCTACTGTGAGTGGACAGGCTCAACGGGTTTGTAAGTGGAGCGCCTGAGCTAGGGCCTAAGGATTTAGAGTGAATTATAATTGCCAGCTGGATCCTAATTTCCTGTTTATTCAAAAGGTCGTTTGACAAGGTTAAAAACGGTTGGATGTCACAGGGGTATAATGGCCCTAAGCATCTCAGGTCGACATGTTGCAGCCATTTAGTGCCCGGTGGGTCAACCGGTTTTCTTTAGGACAAGTACACTGTAATAATCCCTATGTGGTGTGGTTGCTAATTTCAACCAATCTTACACGCAATCGTACATAATTCAGTAAAGCATGCACATAACTATACAGACCATTAATAGAACTCTTTGCTTGGTATGGTCTGAGCTAGAAGAGAAAATGGATATAACTGAACATTGCAATTATACATGTCTCATGATCAAATACAATATCCCTTTTATGTGCTGGAAAACATGCACACACGTGTAAGAATCCCTCAATATGTTTCATAATGTTCGTACATATATGTACATTTGAAAGGCACTTCAGACAAAAGATAGATCAAATTGTACAAAATAAGTTTTAAAACAGTGTACAACATGCACACACAAAAATAGTGAAAGAAGGTTTTGAATGAGCACCTACATATCTATGAGGCATCGTACATAAGGATAGTGGATGAAATGGTCCCTGTGGTCACACACAGTGAAATATATGAACGTTTTGCGACCAAATTCGGTCGCAAAACATTTACTTTTACTTTTTACCAACACCTCGAAGGAATGAATGAATATTAGTCTTATAGAGCGCAAACTTTGCCCAAGGGCGTCAAGACGCTGCGGATAGAGCCGGCGGTCGTAGGAAGCACAAAAAGGGGCTTAGCAATTAGAGAGTGAAGAGCCATGTTTTGAAGCCTTGCCAAACAGAAGGTGAGAGTCTTGCCCAGAGATCGATAGCGGGAGAGAATTCTAGAGCTAAGAGGCAGCAACAGAAAAAGCTCTTCCCCCCACCTGGCTCTCCTGAATCTGGGAACTACCAACCAGTTTTTGCTGGCAGACCGCAGTTGTTTGGTAGGGACATACCGTAGGAAGAGCCTTTTAATACCTTCAGAACCCGAGTTATGAAAAGCCTTATGAACAAGGCAGAGGGCCTTAACCAAAATTCTCTTTTCTCAAGGAAGCCAGTGCAGCTTACGAATAGATGCCAAAACTGGGTGGAATTTAGGAAGATCACAAATCTGGCCGCTGCATTCTGTACAAGCTGCAATTTATGGATGGAACCCTTATTGATGTCCAGGTAAAGGGCATTACAATAATACAATACGGACAGAACCAGGACCACAGCTGCCTGCTTTCGAGAGGAAAAGGAGAGACATGCAAAGATCTTCCTCAGGATCCTGATGAAACCTAAATAGGTGGAAACCATGCTGTTGATCTGGGGGTCAAAAGAGAGAAAGCTATCAACTATGACACCAAGATCCCACGGACCACTGCCTACTCTTAAAAAAATGGAACTTAAATGTTTCATTTTAGTTTTTTTCAAGCACATCCCATTTTCCTTTAAGGAAAACGGGCTGCATAAAAAATAAAAAAAATAAAAAGATTGCATTATTCAAAAGCAATCACTGACATGGTGGTCTGCTGATCTCAGCATGCAACCATCACTGTGATGGCAGGGATTCCTAATGGGTCACAAATTACAACCCACCTTATTAATATTCATGAGGTAAGTCTGTTTGCGAACCCATTAGGAATTGGTATTTTGTAAATCTTTATTTTATGCACTAGGAATTGCGATTTCCTAATTGCGATTTGATAAAAATCGCAATTAGTAATTCACAATTCCTATTTTCTGTACAAATGGCCCTTAATTCTAGTGACGTGTGCTCCAGTTAGCAGTAGGAGCGGGGGTGGCTTATTCTCAGGCCTGGTGCTAGCAGCGTTCCTTGGTCCCATGTCTGCCCTGGCCTGCTCATCCCTAAAGTTTTGTTTTTCTGCACACAGCGGTTCAAGCCTCCAGGCGGGCTGCCATCAAAACCGTTTGCCATTTTTTATGCAGAAGGAGGTGCTCTGACCTCCTCTCCCTTCCTTTGAGCCTGCCTTCCATCTTTCACTCCACCTGACGCTTTGAACTTTTACTGCTCCAACTGACATCCACGCGCCTTGCTTTTGAACCGACCAGGAATCACCTGAGACTTTCAATTCCTTCCTGCTGCTTTCAAAACAGCCCTCCTTAAACCGTCGCCTCAGACGGTTTAGCACATGCTTTTATCTATTTTCCCCAAAGCATTTCACAATTTCTAAAGACTTACCTACTCTTTTAAGTCAGGAAGTCTTTTTATCTTTAGTTTAAGTGCTTGTTTACGTTGTGCACAATAGTCCACCGGTCTCCTCTTCCTCCTTCGTGACGTCGGAACATTTTCTATCTCAGATTGCAGGTAATATGGCATTTGAACAGACAGTTTTTTTGTAAGGGTGTATTAGTATTTATTTTGCGTGAACCTAGCTGTGAAGTAGCGGAGTGCTGTACATTACATGAGGTTTTGGAAGCAGTGATTAATTTGTGCTGGTGGCAGCAGGTGGGGCCCACCGCCACTCTTTTTTGTGGCCCTGGACTCATTTTTAATCATCAAAACAAAACAGAGAAAAGCAGCAAAAGGGGAAAGAAGGCTTGAGAGAAATGCAAACAACAGTAAAAAGGGAGAAAGCAGGAATTGAAAGGGCACCTAGGGGAGTGGGATAAAGGGGTAGGGACTGTATTGTTGGATGAAAAAGGCATGGCAGGAAGTAAAGACTTCATGGCTTAGTTTTCAGCAGTCCCAGCGTTGAGCAGCTGGAAAAATGTGGACCCCAGCACTTTTTTTTATTTTTTTACAAATCAAGCACTAGTTGGGATACAATGGTAGATCGTGTACATCGAGTGGGGATGACACAAATACATTTTAAGAACGTTTAAGCATAGCGAGATGAAGTGATTTACCCAGAATCACACGATTTGGCCAGGATTTGAACCTCGGTCGCCAGGTTCCAAAGGCGGCAGCTTGAGTGGTAGAATAAGTTAAGATGAATACACATCCTGAGCAAATTACTGTTGGGCCTGATGTAGTAAGAACCAAATTGCAAAAAGTGGGCGCAAATTGCGCACCTCGTTTTTTGCAAACCGACTCTGATCTTGCAAAGTAACCTATGTACTAATAGGGTGTTTTACAAAATAACCATTTACAGGGGCATAGAGAACGACTTGTGAATATTCATTTTTCAGGTCGCTATTTGCGACCCCCTTTTTATTGGCCACAAACAAAAGGATGGTATCCTGTAAGGGACAGCACACCACCATCCCTGTGTTTGCATTTCCAAACTGAAAGCATTTTTTTAAGCAGTCCGAGCTCCTTTAGGAAAAGGGTGCTGTTTTAAAAAAAAAAAAAAAATCCTCTGTAGGAAAACATCAGGGTGAGCTGGAAGCCCGCTGCCTACTCCCCCTGAAGCTGCCAGAAGGATTACTGAATGTGAAGTGGCCTTGAGGGGACTCCTTCCCTTTGTGAATCAGTTGTCACCTTTTTTGAGGAGTCAGTAGCTAGTCAGTGGTTTGAAACTTGAACTATGACCACACAGCGCACTGAATCGCTGTTTGGAAGAAACGCCCTTTTACGCCCCTGCCAAACTTGGAATGGATATGTGTTGTGAAACCCATTTTATGAGTCTAGAAAAAACGTACCTACTTATAAAATAAGTTTCGTATTTTCAAAATAGCTATTTTGCAGTTGCACACACTTGAATTTAGCAAATTGCAGTGTTTTTTTTTCTTCGGAGTTTTATATAGCGCCAACTTGACCTGAAGGTATCGGGTATCAGAACACTTTACATGAGCACCAGTTTTGTTACAGAAGGACACATTAATTTTTGTTAGGCAAGGGGAGATTAAGTGATTTGCCCAGAATCAAGGATGTTGAGCTTCATTGCCGAGAGTCGAACCCGGTTCCCCAGATTTGAGATTGACCGCCCTAGCTGTTAGGTCACATCCTCTCCCCAACTGCAAAGTTGCTTAGTACATCATGCCCATCATGTTCCGGTGCCATTTTCTTCAGTCGCATCCTACTTCTAGAAACGGCCTTACCAGCAGATTACTCCTCTACTAGACGTAGCATTAATAGTCACTAAGGATTTTCTTTCGGCTCCCCAAGGTAAAACACTCGCCTTGAATAATCCCAGAGGCCTAGTAGACAATGCTGGACCCCCCCTTCTTTGACATCCTGAGGATGTTTGTTGCTGCCTTTACTGCTTCAAATGGCTGTGTTACTCTGCCAAACTTCGTCGGGGGCTTCACTGGTGGTCTGTCCTTGCCCAGGAGGCTCCACGCTTGTGGTGTCGCTCTTTATCTCTTTTACTTGTAGCCTGCTTTTCCAAAGGTGTCTGAATGTGCATCAAAAATAAAATTGTTACGAACGTCAGAAGATGCTTTCTGGGGTAAGTTACCCAGCACCCATGCTTTTTTTAGACTGAGTCTGCACCCTGCACCCTACGCTTACTAGTGGTTCTATATATGTCATGGCATCCCAATAGAATGCAGACTTGGCTGAGGTGGTCGACTGTTTATCACCCTTGGCTTGCCTTGGTCAGTTTGTTTGTGGAGGTTTAGATTCACGTTGTAGTGGTCCTCCAGGCAGCTGATACAGTTTTAGCTATGAGACCTGTTTGCACCGACCAGCATAGAACGCGGCTTGTTGAAGCTTTTTGTATTGTATGAAGGACTTGACACCACAACAAACAGTGTGTGCTTCTCTTTGCTTTAAGCTCCTCCTGCCACAGGATATTTACATTTATATCCTTGAACCCATGCGCTGGACAGTGTCATGTGTTCTCTACATGGCCCATTGTAGTTTTTCCTATGTTAGCCTAACTGTGCATGACACAGGCTGCATTAGCTTTGCACACGTTACTATATAAACTTGTTTGCTATTGTGCCACATTATATTTTCACACAGAACCTGCAGTTGTTTTCTGGTTCTGTTCTTTCCTTGGATTTAGTCTGCACAGAAGACAAGATCAAACAGCAATGTCCCTTGTTATTTTGTTCTGGTCAGGCACTCACAGCTAGACACAACACAGATATGCAGCTGTTGTTTATGAACATGTAAACCTAGTCATATAGGTATGCACAGTAATGTAATACAGAGAGAGAGAGAGAGAGAGAGTGAAAGAGAGAGAGAGAGTGAGAGAGAGAGAGTGAGAGAGAGAGAGAGATTTTCTGATAGAAGGTCACGGCTGTATCTGAGATGTAGAATGTCCATCTGTGTATGCCTAGGTATGGGGTCTGCTTCTAATCTTAGGGATCTTTGCTGTATAGTCAGTTTGCTTCTGTAGAAGGGGCGGGGGAGTTAGGCTAATCTGTCTTATAATATGACCGAGTTTTCATAATATAAGGTTTACTGACTATGCTGATGGTATTCCTTCTAGGCAGCTGGTTTCTGATTGTGGCACATACACTGCATTATCCAGCATGATAGTCTAAATAAACATTTCAGACTTTCTTTGTGTCTCTGTAATATCTCATTGCGGATCAGTACAAGTGTGTTAGTGAAAGGGGATGTTCTGTCACTGCGATCCCTAAGAGGGTCGGAAGAGTTGTGCTCTGGGTGTCAATTCACTTGTCTCTCTGGATATGAGTAGGAGGGCAAGTGAGGGCAAGTAAGACACTATAGCTAGTCGGACTCGGGCTGGTACTGAGGTGGTACGGTGACTCTGTCCCTATCTACTAATGTTCTATGGTCCCAAGCATAGTTCTTCTCCTGAGCAGAATCCTGCAACATGGCGCTGCCAATGTTTGGTCTGGTACATATTTGCACGAATTCTGAGTATCGGTCTATGAAGTCGTCAGTGGTGCTTTGGATTTCTCCTCAGGAGTTATTAGGAATCACTTGGTTCTGTTGGTTTTTCCACCTTTTATAGTAAAAGGTTTATACTCATTTTTGTGCTGCCTTTTTTGATCCTTTGCTTATTGATTATGGCCGTTGCAATTGCAGCTTATGGCCGCCCAGCGGTTGCTCAACAATTTATTCAGCATGGGGTCCCGAATGTGGAGCTTCTGTAAAATATTTGATTGAGGCGGACGCAGTGTACCGCTTTGTAGTTTTTTTACTCCTCGGTCACCTTCTCGGCTGTCGACGCTAATGATAATTTGTTTCCTACTTTTTTTTCTCTCTTCAATCAACAAGCAATTGCATATTCTGATAAGAAGCAACTTTGTAACAGATCAAGGCGTTATTACATGTCTAATGCATATTATACTCACCTCTACCCTCTTCCCACATGTTCTCAATAAGTATATTCTGCGGCCACTGTATGTTGACAATAAGTAGGCCGAGTTCCTTCCCCATGGCAGCCTATTGTGTATAGAGTAGACATCGGTCTCAGCTTTCTAATGCAGGCCATGGTCATTTTGCTCCTCAGTGCCCAGAGATGCAGCACCATATAGGATTTTATGGACTCCCATATGTCTCTTGGTCTGGAGGATTGGGGTAAAAGTTCTGAGTATGTGGAGAGTTGCTCCTGGCAGTATAATAAATCTCACAGCCAGTTTTAAAATTTCCGCGTCCCCATCTGCATGCTACCCTTCATTTGGCCAGCAAGAGCCCCAGTGAGACAAACCATCTAATGGGTGCCTCAATGGTCTCTGTATATCCTCCTCGTTCTTTTCAGGACATGGTTGATCAACAGTACGACAGAGGAGGGCGCTCTGATAGTAGACAAGGAGAGTACGTGCAACCTAAATGAGACACAGAACCCTCTTTTGTAGGCCTGGGCTAAAATTTCGTTCCGTTCGCGGAAATTGCGATAATTTGACATTTTCGCGTTCCGCGGAAAGCGTGAAAATGTCAAAATTTCCGCATTCCGCAGCTTGGCGATAATTTGTTTCTTGCTCGCGCTGTAAAATAATACATTCTCGCGCGCGCGCGATCGCCTTACCTGAATCCCTGCGTTCGCCGACAAGTTTTCTTGATCCGGTCGCGTTCTCCATGAGATGTTGTATTGTTTTTAGCCATTTGCACTGTCTCGCGACAGTTCGCGCCCGCAGTGACGTCATGCGTCGCGCGATCACGTCTTTCTTCTCGCGATCATGCACCGCGAGACAACTGAAAACAAGATGGCCGCGCCCGCGAGCAACCACATGGGTAAGTTGGCGAGCCGCAACCATGCAGAAAATCTCACGAACATGCGGGAAAAAAACTTCCGCATCTTCGCGATATTTCCGCGTGTTTGCGATAATTTTTAACATTTTCGCGATAATTTGCGAAAGTGGATTTCGCAAATATCACCCACCCCTACTCTTTTGACATGAAGATCAAGAATGAGGATCAACCACCTACTTATAAGCCCCCTTTTCAGAAAAAGAAAGTTGCAGCCTTGACAGCTAAGTATGCCCCAGACAGTGAAAAGCCTTCTCCTGGACAGGAGTTGGGTGGTGTCTCTCCTTAACAGCGCAGCAGAAGTCACCATAGTGCATAAGACACTCTGCTTCTGGGGGTGAGAGCAACTGAAACTTTTTTCAATGTAGAGAACACTGACAACCGCGTTGCACCACCAAACAACCTCTACCACATGGATATTCAGATTGAAGGTGACGTTCAACGCAGGTTGATTGGCCTCCTCCTTTTAATCTTGCTTTTCCCCCAGTTACTTAATTTTTGGATCTCATTCCAGATGCAGTAAAACAACCTTATGCTTCTGAGTGTGCCTTGCTTTGGCCCCTGCTTTATATCGCAATCATGATGGATAAGATAAAGGTTCTCCTCTCCATGTAATTCGTATACGTTCCACTCCACCTCAACTGCAGTATGCAATTAAACGTGATGCCGAAGCATCCGTTAAAGACATTCTTACTCAATTGGAGCTCCAGAGAGTGATTCAACCCTGTGTATCACAGATGAATAATCCTCTTTTTCTGGTTTCAAAACCTAATCAGTCTTAACGTATTGTATTAGATGATTGACATTTGAAAAGTCATACTCTTGAATAGTCAGTGCCTTGAGACCCTCATGGGTCAGTTGCCGCGCTATATAAACTCCTGATTGATTGATACGTTCACTTTCGCTGTCCAAAATACAAACAGTACAGCTTTAATTAATGTTGTTCGTAAAAATGGTAAAACCACGCTTGATATATCCAATGCTTTTTTTCAGTCACAATTTGCATCTATAGAGCCATGATTGGTCTGCATTTACTGCCCTTGACTCCCAGAGGCGATCCACACATTTGCCTATGGGGTATAAAAATAGCCCAGGTGGTTTTGCTGCTCGAATTGTGTTGATTCTCCATGAGATTGACCCTGATGCTTTATCCTATGTCAATGACATCTACTTAAAAGATGATGAATTTTATCCTCATTTAGTTAGAGTGGATCACATAATTTCGCGGTTTGCTGAACTTGGCTCCAAGTTACATTTTTAAAAATTCTACATTGCTTTCTTCAATGTCCTTTTCCTTGGTTATGAATTAACCAATGAGGGTAAGAGCTTGTCCCCTCACTTTTTAGAAAAATATGCATGGTTGCAACACCCAAATACACTCAAAAAGCTACTATCTTTGCCTGGCTTTTTAAATTTCGGGAGGACTTACATTCCTGATTACACTCAACGTACTAAATCGCTTTATGCTTGATATGTCTGGATTTTTCAATGTCCTGCTGGATGCCTGAACACACTGTGGTTCTCAGATCTTGATGATCTGATTTAATTGAAATGCAACATTTACATACATGTCTTAATACGACAAATGTGGTCAGTTGGATTGTGCCGGGTTCTATTGGTTTTCCCTACATCACATTTAATGAAGGTGATACAGTTCCTGTTGCATATAAGTCGCATTTATATTCCCTGGCAGAAATGCGTTATGCATGCTTTGAAAAAATACTAACAGTAGTTTAGATGGCCGCCCTCAAGGAGTGACCTCTAGCTCAAGGTAAACAAATTATTCTTGTTTGTCCTGTACCCATCTTAGAGGCTGTCATAAAAGCTAGCGTTCCTATTTCAAAAGACCCTTTTCCCCAGTGGATTCAGTGGGATTCATCCTTAACAGCAGTTGTTGTCAACTTTGTTTTCGATCCTTCTTTACAGATGCAGGAATTTTACAATATGAGCATGTTTGTCCTGTACCTTCTTCAATTCTTCCACTTGATAAATACAAATGTACTTTCTACACCTATGGTTCAGCACGCCAAATCTGCAGCAGCCACATGTAAAATAGCAGCAGTTACGCGTTCTAAAACACATGTTGATAATGACATTTTGGCTGCCGTCCATGCTTCTTGAGCGGGCCCTGCTTTCCCTAAAGGTTCTCCTTTCAAATATTCATATTACCTGAATGAGCAGCAGGTTCCTTTTGTAATTATACCAGGCGTTGGCGAATGCATGATACCCAACCTTGACAGAAGAACTTAGTTAATAGTTGCCACATATGAAGGAGTTGCTTCAGCACATGCTGGTGTGGCTGCCACAATTTCACTTTTACAACAACGGTATTGGTGGCAAGGTTTATACCATCAAGTAGAAAATATGTTTTAAGTTATGACATTTGGCAACAAATTAACAGTTCCACTGTGTCTCACCGTCCGCAGACACATTTGTATACTTCTAATCATCCTTTTAGCTTTGTTTATGTAGCTCATTGCGGTCCCTTAATTTCTGATACTGCTTTCAAGTTCATCTTGGTTTCAGTTGATTCTTGCTCCAGGTTCCTCTGGATTTGGCCACAGCACTTGGCTGATGCCCGAACTGTTATTAAAGATTTGCAAGTCTTTGTCTGGGCTGATGCCTATTGTGCATTCCACTTGGACCAAGGTCCGTCTTTCGCCTCTAGGGCATACTGTGATTCGATGAAGTCCATGGGTGTGCAAGTGCATTTTTCTTATCCGTATAGGCCTGAGGGAAATTCTGTTGTGGAGAGAATGAACCGTGACTTAAAGCAATCCTTAACGGCTAGAGTATTATGCACAGGGCATGGTTGGTTGCATCATCTCTATGGGGTTCAACAAGCATTAAATAATCTCCCTAAAAGTTCTCTGGGTGGGCGGCCCATGCACAAAATGCCCTTTGCATCAAGATGTGTGTTCCGGACATTGATGGTCCAGACGTTGTGGCAGTAGCCACAACCTTTTACATAGATAACCACTGTACTGCCTTACATGATCTACAAAAGTGCAGTGATACCCTGGTTTGCACGCATTTGCCTGCATCTCTCTCTTCGACTCCAGATACTCAAATTCTTGTATCTGGTTGGCTTCCCAAAGTTGAAGACTGTGTTCGCGAAAAAGTGGCCCTCAAGAAGGAATTTGTCCCAATTTACTGTGCTCCTGTTCCAGTCCTGTTCCTATTCTTAGGACACCCCCGTGCCGCACGGCCACCAGCTGTAGCGTGTGCTCCCCGCCTGCCTCACTGAGCCTGCCTGCTGCCTGCTGACCACGCCCCCTGCCGTCGATCGGCGTTGTCTCCTGCAGTCTGCGTCTGCTGATTTTCCTTCTACTGCCTTGTCGCCTTTTTGGGCATTTTGCCCCTTTTCTGCTTCCTGTGTGCCCCCCTGTGCTGTTTCCCCCGCTGCTGCCCCCTGTGCCCTCCCGCCCCGCTCCCCGTTTTCCGCCGCCGAGTGATCGGACACGCCCCCTTTTCTTTCTGTGCCCTCCCCGCTCCCGCCTCCCAGCTGCTCCTCCCTCCCTCGCACTTCGCCATAAATGGCGACCGTGCGCACGCGCAGCGTTGACGCGCAGCGGGCGCTCCCAAAGCGCGCCGAAGGTGCGCCAAAGGTAAGCCCGTCTGCGCCCGTCCGCGCCTGGACTGCGCCGGACCCCCTGGCCCCCGCAGCAGCCAGCCCACCCGCCGGACCTACGATGACGCCACACTCAACGCACTCAACACCGGCCGAAGCCCCGGATGCTACCGAGCATCCCCGCGACGCACCCATGGACCCTTCCACTGCCGATCCTGCAACTTCTCCTGCCTCCGAACCTGCACCGCACCCACCAAGACGGACAGCAGCAACCACCTCAAGTGCATCCTGCTCAACACCCGCTCCGTCCACAGACACGCCGTGGAACTCTGGAACCTCCTCGACACTACATCTCCAGACATCGCCTTCCTCACGGAAACCTGGATGAACGCCTCCTCAGCCCCCGACATCGCCATAGCCATCCCGGACGGGTACAAGATCATCAGGAAGGACCGCGTCAACCAGACCGGAGGAGGCATCGCCATCGTACACAAAAACACCATCCGCATCTCGACCGACCCCATCGACGCATTCAACGCCGCCGAGCACCTCCACTTCCAGATTCACACCGACCCCAAGACCACCCTCAGAGGCACCCTCATCTACAGACCCCCGGGACCACGCACACAATTCTGCGAAGACATCACGGACTTCATCAGCCCACACGCCCTCCCCTCCACCGACTACATCCTCCTCGGGGACCTCAACTTCCATCTGGAGAACAACAAGGACCGCAACACCGCCGCCCTGCTGGACAACCTCGCCAACCTCGGACTCAAGCAACTGGTCAACATCCCCACCCACTACCCCGGCCACACGCTTGATCCCGTCTTCTCATCCAGCATGCACATCACCTTCAGCCACTCCACCGGACTCCACTGGACCGACCACAGCTGCGTCCACTTCAGCTTCAGAAAGAACACAACCCACCACCACCCGAAACAGGTTCCTCACAGAAAGTGGAGCAAGATCACCGCCGACCAGCTTACCACCTCCCTCAGCCAGAACCCACCTGCCAGCACAACGGACCCCAACGTAGCAGCCCGCAACTTCGCGCAGTGGCTGACCGCCTGTGCCGACGACCTCGCCCCACTGAAGAACCCCCCCACCAGACCCAGAAGCAAGAAGGCCCCCTGGTTCACCAACGAACTCAAGGACTCCAAGAAGGCCTGCCGCACCCTCGAGAAAGCCTGACTCCTCGACAAGACCGCCGACAACATGACCGCCCTCAAACACGCCACCCGCAAGCATCACCAGCTCATCCGCACCACCAAGAAGAAATCTCTGAAGGAACGACTGGACAACAACGCCCATGACAGCAAGGAACTCTTCAACATCGTAAAGGAGTTCTCCAACCCCAGCACCGGCAACAACGACATCACTCCTTCACAGGACCTCTGCGACTCCCTCGCCTCGTACTTCCACCGCAAGATTGCGGACATCCACAACAGTTTCGGCGAACCATCCACGCACCCTACCGTCGAACCAACACACCCCACCGCCGCCCTCCGGACCTGGACCACGGTGACCACCGGAGACACAGCCCGCACGATGAACACCATCCACTCCGGATCTCCAACCGACCCCTGCCCCCACCACGTCTTCAACAAGGCCGACTCCACCATCGCACCCCAACTCCGAGACATCATCAACACCTCCTTCAACACCGCTACCTTCCCGGAGAGCTGGAAACATGCCGAGCTCAGCGCCCTACTGAAGAAACCAACAACGGACCCCACCGACCTCAAAAACTTCCGCCCCATCTTGCTCCTTCCTTTTCCTGCCAAAGTCATCGAGAAGATCGTCAACAAGCAGCTGGCCACCTTCCTCGAGACGAACGTATCCCTCGACCCATCGCAGTCTGGCTTCAGAGCCAACCACAGCACCGAGACCGCCCTCATGGCAATCACTGACGACATCCGAGCCCTGCTTGACAACGGAGAAACAGCGGCACTCATCCTCCTGGACCTCTCTGCAGCATTTGACACTGTCTGCCACCGCACCCTAGTCCAACGCCTCAGCAACACCGGCATCCAAGGGAAGGCACTGGAATGGATCATCTCATACCTCGCCGGCAGATCACAGAGAGTCCGCCTCCCCCGTTTTGCTCCGAGGCCACCAAAGTCATCTGCGGCGTCCCGCAAGGATCGTCACTCAGCCCCACCCTCTTCAACGTCTACATGAGACCCCTCGCTGCCATCGCACTCTAACACAATCTCAACATCATCTCCTACGCCGACGACACCCAGCTGATCCTCTCCCTCACCAGAGACCCCGACACCGCCAGGGCCAGCCTACACGAAGGGATGAAAGACGTCGCCGAGTGGATGAACATCAGCCGCCTGAAACTGAACACAGACAAGACGGAAGTCCTCATCCTGGGACCATCACCCTCCGCATGGGACGACTCCTGGTGGCCCCCAGCCCTGGGCACCGCTCCCAAGCCAACGGACCACGCACGCAACCTGGGCTTCATCATAGACTCCTCCCTCTCGATGACCAGACAAGTCAACGCCGTCTCCTCGTCATGCTTTCACACCCTTCGCACGCTCCGCAAGATCTTCCGATGGATCCCGACCGAAACCAGGAAGACGGTCACCCAGGCCCTCGTCACCAGCCGACTGGACTACGGAAACACCCTCTACGCCGGAACCACAGCCAAGCTTCAGAAAAAACTCCAACGCATCCAGAACGCCTCCGCCCGACTCATCCTGGACATCCCCCGACGCAGCCACATCTCCAGCCACCTGAGAGACCTGCACTGGCTCCCCGTCAACAAGAGGATCACGTTCAGGCTCCTCACCCACGCACACAAGTCTCTCCACGACCTGGGCCCCAAGTACCTCAACGACCGCCTGACCTTCTACACGCCCACCCGCCAGCTACGCTCCACGAGCCTCGCCCTCGCCGCCGTACCTCGCATCCAGAGAGCCACCGCCGGAGGCAGATCCTTCTCCTACCTGGCGGCCAAGACATGGAACTCCCTGCCCATCCACCTTCGGCTGACCCAGGACCACCTCGCCTTCAGGAAACAGCTCAAGACCTGGCTGTTCGAGCAGTAGCAGACCCCCCTCCCCCCAGCGCCTTGAGACCCTTCCGGGTGAGTAGTGCGCTATACAAATCGCATGATTGATTGATTGATTGATTGATTGAGTCCTTGGTATCCAGGGTACACGAACAGTGATTTTGCCACCACTTCCAGGACATAAAATCACTTTGTCTCCATTGAACATGTCAAGTTACACCATATGGCCAATTCTCCAAAGTATGCCCAGGAGTGGACCTTCACAAGACTTTCTTTTGCAGCCCGTGAGTGCCATTGTTGGTGCTTCTCCCCGGCAGACAGGGGGGGAGGTTGAAACCTTTGTTGATTTGGTCCCTGTTTCTACTTCTCCATCTTCTCCAATGGATGCCGTTTATAATGATCTGCCGTTGGATACTGCTTCTGAGTTACACTTTTCATATCCTACTGCTAACTACCAGCCTCCTCTTTTCCATTGGAGTTCCTCTGGGTATATATGGATAAATCCCATTTCTCATCTGACAGTTTTCCAGTGTCTACGGTTCTGCAGTCACCTCTAGAATTGATTTGTTTTTTTATTTCTTGATTTAAACATACTTATGTAGATCCTCCTTGGATATACATTTGGACCATCTTCTCTTTGGTTCTTTTATTCTTGTGGATTGGATTTGTAACTGTCTTTTTTCTCCTGATTAACAGCCATTACCTTCCAGTATGTTCTGCAACAGAACTGGTTGACGGGGTGCTGCCTCCACATTCCTCCTCCCATAAAATGAAAAGAGACTTTTCCCTTGTCAACATTTCAGCCATTCCAGTGACTAATGAAATTGTTTGAGATAAAATTCCTTTCGATATATTTGGTCCAAGGAGACCCTGCAGATTCCATATGTGTTCAAAGTTTCTATGGGTGATGTAATGATACCGGCGTTACAATCAGATAATTGTGATGTTGCCACTGTGAATTCAATGCTTTCTGAATTAGACTATTATGCTGTGTTTGAATCGGAAGATTTATATCCTAATTCCACTAATTACACTGAGATGTTCTGTTACCCCCATTATGGACATCATTTTTTGCATAAGGCAAGTGGACAGCATCCCCATTATTAAGTATACGCAGTGGGAACATTGTCCAACTCTGCCATAGGGAAGATCAAAAACACAGACAAACAAATATAAATATTTTACAAGTAATGACATTTAAGACCCAATGTCATACTATTTTAAATTGGTTCCAACCCTATCGAAAAAGTACATGCTTACTCAGACCCAGCCGATATATGCAGATTCATTTGTCGACCAGTTGGTCCTTAAAGGCTGTGGGCCCGATTCACAGAACTAACTTAAGACAAAATCCTAAACTTACTACCATTTTGGTATTCACAGAAGGCACTTACTCATTTTGGTATTCACAGAAGGCACTTACTCATTTCGGTATTCACAGAAGTTAGGACTCCTAACTTTAGGACTCCTAAATGCCTTCTGTGAATACCGAAAGTCTTAAAATTTGGATTTTTCTCAGTTTAGTAGTAGTATAGTTAGGACTCCTAACTTTAGGACTCCTAAATGCCTTCTGTGAATACCGAAAGTCTTAAAATTAGGATTTTTCTCAATTTAGTAGTCCTAAATCTAAATTTAGGACTACTAAATTGAGAAAAATCCTAATTTTAAGACTTTCGGTATTCACAGAAGGCATTTAGGTGTCCTAAAGTTAGGAGTCCTAACTATACTACTACTAAACTGAGAAAAATCCTAATTTTAAGACTTTCGGTATTCACAGAAGGCATTTAGGAGTCCTAAAGTTAGTAGTCCTAAACTTAGGACTACTAAATTGAGAAAAATCCTAATTTTAAGACTTTCGGTATTCACAGAAGGCATTTAGGAGTCCTAACTATACTACTACTAAACTGAGAAAAATCCTAATTTTAAGACTTTCGGTATTCACAGAAGGCATTTAGGAGTCCTAAAGTTAGGACTCCTAACTTCTGTGAATACCGAAATGAGTAAGTGCCTTCTGTGAATACCAAAATGGTAGTAAGTTTAGGATTTTGTCTTAAGTTAGTTCTGTGAATCGGGCCCTATGATTATTGGAAAGACAATACTGACCTGAAATCAATTTGGAGTACAAATTCCTGGCAGGTTCTGGACACAGAAACTTTTTTTTGAGCCTGTCTGATTCACACACAAATTATCTTCCTAAACAAAATGTTCCAACAAACTACTTGTGTGGGATTGGCTAGAATTAAAGAACTGAACACCCTGACAATTCCTTCAGTTGCCTGTTTTGATGATTGGCAATCCTACACAAGCTATACCTAAGCCCAGTTAAATAGTATGATACAAAATGGTACATTTAACTCATCATTTTCGAATCCTGGTGGGTGATTATTGTGGCCAGTAGACACAAATGGTTGTCATGCTTAGTTTCTTCACTCCACCCCTGGTGTCAAATCAAGTAGACCAGATCCACAGTAATCACAGTTAACCCATTCTAAATTAGTACCACCTATTCAGTGGTAAAGTTATGGAACTTGACTTCTACATTTATGTAATGCACAGCTTGTCATTAATATTGCCTCACAGTGATGATACCTCTCCAAGTCGTGTCCCGTTTATGCACACGCTGACATTTGGTGGGTCGTGATAGTCTGAGCAATGAATGGGGATGCCTTGAATTCTGTTTGTCTTGTTGTGTATGCTATGCTTGGTGGGCAGATGTCAGGCTGTATTTCCTGTCAAGTTTCTGTTTATTTTTTTGTTATTTACATGGAGTTTGTTGTTTACAAACTCCTCTCACTTTGCAGTCAGAATGAGAAAAGTGAGGTGACTCGTGTGACGTTCTTGCTAGAGTGGGCGGGGGGGCTGTGGGATGCTCTTTCTTTGTGGCACACCACAGGATGTGGGTACCTGTGGATGAGGTGTACGCATTTGGGGGTTAGGAGGGCAGAGATGAGGATCTGTATTGCTAGTGTGAGGTGTGACGGAGACTGAGGGCCAGATTTACAAGCCCCTTGCGCCACTTTTGCGTCACTTTTAACATGGGAAAAGTGACGCAAAAGTGGCGCAAGGGGCTTGTAAATCTGCCCCTGAGATTTAAGTAGGATCAAGACAAAGTGGAGCAGCCAGGAGAACTTATTCGGGTGGCTTCCTTTTTAAGTACATCTCTATGCAATTCTGTAGACACAGCCTTAGTGTGGGGTGATGTCCCCTCA
The DNA here is from genome assembly GCF_964204655.1 of Triturus cristatus. Taxonomy (NCBI): domain Eukaryota; kingdom Metazoa; phylum Chordata; class Amphibia; order Caudata; family Salamandridae; genus Triturus; species Triturus cristatus. The sequence goes on along the minus strand of NC_140580.1, from coordinate 848,134,983 downwards.
CAGCAGGGTAGTTTCAAGCTTAGGGTACCCACAGCAAAGACACAAAGAGGTGTGAACTATATGCTCCTGACTGTGAATAGTCACAAAGACAGTGATCAGGAAAAAGACAAATCAATGATTTTACTTAAAAGACAGTTCTCACTCCGCCTGCATCCTGAGACACTTCCATTGTCTGGGAAAACAACTTCACCCCCAACTTGCGCACAGAAACAGGCTCGGGACGTTGAAAATGGAACCCACAGGCCTTCATAACTCTGCTCCGCTTATACATACAATGCATATACTACAATAGCCACATGCACAAACACGCACGCTTGGATGTGATTAGGTGACAAATAATAACTCATTTTTCAGTGAGTGAGTAAAAAACCTTTAATTTACAGAATAATGAGGGAAGAACTTTAAATGACACAATGTTTTCTACTCAACCTCCTCTTATGCAGTATACAGTCCTTGCATCAAGGTTGGGATACCCCAGACTATGTTTAAATGGACTGTCCTATGCGTGGGGTACAACAGGCTAGGGCTTTCAATGATCAAATGATGTGTACACTTGGAATCATGTTTAAGCTGTCTGCCATGGATATGGAGCACTATGTTTAATGATTTTTCTTTCTACAGCTTATGTTCTCTGATTGCTTGCTGACTGAGAAAGCCTTCTCCCTTTTAACGCTTAAAACCCTGCATGTAAAATTTACTTTGACTTACTCCTGCATGTTTCCTCTCCTTTATTTCTTCAGAGGGACCTGCTTCTTACCTTCCATCCTCTGCAGCCCTTCTATTTCTGAGAAAAGTCTCCTCTTAATTGAGGTTTTTTGACTTTTCTCCACTGCGAATGGGCCAGTTGGCACTAAAACCTAGCCTGCCTGTCTCAATCCTTATTGTAATTCATCAATTGGCTGGTACCTCATGCATATACTACAACCTCTCCTATTTAAACCCTAGCCCTGGAATCTAACATTACCTAATCTCCGCCAGCCTATCTACCTCACCAACCATTCACCTGAAACCACATAGCCCCCACTAATAATCTTAACTCCCTGGCATTAACATTTCACAAAGTAACTGAGTAAATTGCATGATTTTTTTTTCTTAAGAGCACATGACTAATCGCAATAGCCAACAATAACCACTAGATTAACCCCTAACCTTGGGTTCCAGGGTAGCATGCTATTCGCCCTAAAGAGCCTCAATGCCTCATCAAGGGTAGTAAGCGCTATATATATCTCCAATTAGAATTACATAGGTATGACGTTGCCATTGGCTGAGTTTATTTGGGAAAATGATACGGAATATCATATATATAATAATAGTTCTTGTCAAATAGTTTAAAAATTCACTGTGTTCTCAAGAAGTAAGCTTCAGGGGCTGATCCTGAGCCTTTCACCAATACCAATACCAATACCTACTCAGGTCTTAGTTTTGTTGCAGGAGTTTCTTTGCCCTAACATGGGGGCCCATATTCCACTTTTCTTTACGACTGTCATTAAAGGACAACTTGTAGGTCTTCTTCAGTTGTTTAGGTCCTTCACATACTGTAGATACTCCTGTGGACTACTTCCATATATAACTATACCAAAACTGGTGTTCACAAGTAAACCAGGGTTCATTCGTGTTAGACCTGGCATCCTTGGTGTAGTTTTACCCATAACATTTTGCCTTCAGACCTCCTGTTTTGCTGACTTCGTTTTTGCTGACATTTTCCCCCTACCTTTTTACTTTCAGACCTGTCTTTTAGGATTATGGGCCCTTTACCACTAACCAGTGCTAACGTGTAGAATTAGCTTATACCCAATTGACATATTAAATTTACTTGTAAGTCCCTAGAAAAGTAGTACTACATGTACCCAAGATCTGTAAAGTAAATGCTACTAGTGGGTCTGCAGCCCTTATTGTGCCACCCATTTAAGTAGCCCTTTAAACATGTTTCAGGCCTGCCTTTGCAGACTTTGTATACTGTTTTTAACTGCCATGTCGACCTGGAAAAATCAACCAGGCCCAGACCTTCCTTTTTAATACAGATAAGTCACCTCTAGGGCAGGCCTTATACAGCCCAGAGGGCAGGGTGCGGCGTATTTAAAAGTTGGACATGTACTTTTTAGTTTTACATGTCTGAGTAATGAAAAACACTTACATTTGTTTTTCACAACTGCAAGGCCTACCTCTCCCACAGGATAACATTGGAGTTACCTTATTACGTTTAAATTTTTTTGAAAATGCTCATTTTAGATTCGCATTTTCCTGACTTAGCCATTTAGTGCTTGCAGCCTGTTTCTAGGTCACACACTTGGGAGTAGCTTACAAGTGTGCTTTATGCATTCCTCCTTGACAGCCACACCCAATAGAGAGTTTAGCTGTGCCTGAATGGGCCATCACTGGCAAATTGGTAGGGCGGAGCTGGACAGAGTCCTGCTTACACTGGAACAGGCTGTTTCCTGCTTCCACACAAAGTGCTGCATACCCCCTGTAGTTAATCTGGAGCCAGGGCAAGGGAGGCAGGAAACCTGTGCACTTCAAAAGGAGCACCTGGTATAAATATTGGACCTCAGACACCAACTCTTCAATGCACTTCTGGACCTTAGGAGACTCGGCCAGAAAGAAGGACTGCCACTCAGCTGGACTGCTACCCTGCTGGACTACTACCTTGCCTGACTGCTGCTTTGCTTACTACCTTGCCTGACTGCTGCTTTGCTGGATTGCCACCTGTTGCCCTCCTGCCTGAGTCAGAGGGAGTTGGAACTGCACCTGAACCCAGGACTACCAGAGTAACTCCAAGGGCTAGTCTGCTGGAAAAAGTCCCTGACCCCCAAGTGGTGCCCTTCAGGTCCAGGACCCTTGGTGTTTGTTTTGAGAGCCTGAATTGAGGTTTTTGGCCTCTTCTCGACTGTGAATGGGCCAGTTGACACTGAAACCTGGGCACTCGTATAGTCTGCCAACGCAAAGTTCCATAAGCTTGACTCTTCGCGGGACAGCATCAACCGCTTGTGGGGAGTGCTATCTCAAAACACCGGCCCAACCATTCACAACAACAGCAGGATCTTCGTTGTACAACGATGACCATCCAAAATGACAGACCTACTCTTCGCGCTACATCTGTGACCGTCCGCGAAGCTTCTCTGTAACCCGGGCCCCCTCCACCATGAACAGGACTAATTGTGCTGGACTGAGAAGGTAACTTTTCAGCAGGACTAACCTGGTCCATGTATCCGACCCGCTCTCCATTGTGGTCGGCCTGAGCTTGTGACTTTCTTCCGGTCTTGCATGACCAGATAGCAGTGAGTGGCGCTTTGGGCTTTTTGGCACTATTTTCACTTAAATCTTCAAGATTGCATATCTCTGGTTCTACTTATTGGTTGTTTGTCATTTTGGTCTTGATTTATTTATTAAAGTATTTTGCTCTAATTTTCTAAATTGATATAGGATTTGTTTGTGTTGTGTTCTCACTTTATTACTATTTGAAGTGCATAAATACATTACACATTGCCTCTAGGGTACGCCTGACTGCTCTGTCCCGGACTACCAGAGAGCTCAGCACAGGTTGATTTGGGGTTTGCTTGTACCTTACCCTGACAGGGATTGTGGTTTCTGCTTGGATAGGGTCTCCCCCCACTCTCAACCAGGAACCCAATTTCTCACAGCCCGAGGATCAGGAAGCTGGGACTGAAACTACCTGCTCTCGAAGTCCAGCCCAGGTTGCAATGCAACGTGACTGGTAAACGGTGGTTAAAACTTAGGGGCTTATCAGCAACAACCGGCGATAATTATTGCTAAGCGCACTTAGCGCTAGGATAATTGTCGCCGGCTAGCGTGGATTTTTATCGCTGAGATAGCGTGCTATTAGCAACGCTTATCTCAAAAGCGATAAAAATCCTAGCGCTAACTGCCAAACGTGAGATTATCGCTGGAAACCCAGCGATAATCCCACGAAATTTGGTGATAGCTTGCTGATAGGGCCTCACATACTTAGCCATGATATCCACCTTCCATAGGATATCATGGCTAAGTCAGTTTCAAAGCAGGCGTAAGGAAAGTAGCGATAACAGAGGTTATCGCTACTTTTCTTGTCTCTATGCTGCTTTGCGTGAGGCTTGATAATAGGAGAAATGTCGCTTAGCGACATTTCTCCCGTTATCCTGGGGAGGAACGCCCACTTTGCATCTCATTAGAGATGCAAAGATGGGCGTTAGGTATTCAGGCGCTAAGGCAAGGTTTCACGCTATAGCGTGACCTTGCTAATATAGCGATAAAATTATCTCTGCTTTTCATCCGAAAACAGCCGCAAAAGCAGCAATAATTTTATATCGCCGCCTTGTAGGTATGCCCCTTAATTTCTTCCAAAGAATCTTACCCACAGTGGATGCTTTCTCGTCTTTGCATGGAAAGGAATGTGAATACCACATGAATGACAATTACAAGGTTGTTCTTAAATGGGCTAAGGTCCTTTTCTACTTTTCTAACAGTGGGCTGAAACATATTCGCATTCCCCTATGATGTAAAGGCTCATTAATACTAACCCTATGTAAGAAGGGCCGTTGAGAGTTTCTGCAAACCATCCACCCATAGCTCGGTTAGATGCAGCTGGAAAACTATTTGGGAAGACCCTATTGGTCATCCTTACTGACTAGCAGAGCAAACACTGAAGGTTTACATAAGGGAGATCGACCATAGAAAATATATTGGCACTAAGGGCCATATGTAGGTAAATTATATTTACCGATTCTTAAATACCGAATTTTACCGATTCGGTATTTATGAATCGGTAAATGTAATGTAGGTAAATTATTACCGATTCGGTAAATATCGGTATTTAACCCCTTCGGTGCTCATGACGGAAAGGTTCCGTCATGAGCGTCGGTTGAGCTGTGCTCATGACGGAACCGTTCCGTCATGAGCCCGCCCGCGCAAGAATCGGTCAGCACCGCGGCGGAATTTGCGCCGCATGGAAGGGGTTAAGTATCGGTATTTACCGAATCGGTAATGGCAACTGGCTTCCCATTCATTCCTATGGGCCTGGAGGCCCATAGGAATGAATGGGAAGCCAGTTGCCATTACCGATTCGGTAAATACCGAATCGGTGATAGGGGAGGCATCATCATGGGTGGCAGGGTGTCACATTGACACCCTGTTGCACCCCTGATTCGTGCATGTGTGCACATGTGGCGCACATACATGCCCTTAGGGCATGTATGTCTGCCACATTGCACTTTTCAAATAGCACAATAATGCTTTTTTAAAGGTATTCGTCATTTACCATCAACTTTTAGTTGGTGGTAAATAACGAATCCACACACCGACGATACACTCCCCCTACATATCATTTCAGGATTCGGTATTTACCGAATCGGTAATTTTACCGATTCGGTAAATTACCGAATCCTGAAATATGCTCCCATCATAGCAAATGCCTAAATACCGGTCGGTAACGGGATATTTACCGAAAATCGGCTGTTACCAACTGGTATTTGGCTTCCTACATATGGCCCTTTGTGCTTAAAAAAAAATGCCTTTCAGAAGAAGCTATATTTGTACGTTACGTTTATTGAGTTGTCCCCTGCTGGATCGCATGAAACTGTGGATAAAATTGAGGCAATGGGATTTTGCATTGGATCTTATGAGGACACTAGAGGAGTTGCATGATACTTGGATAATGGTCCTTCTCTGTTCTACACATGACAGACTGGGAGGATCTTTGCTAGAAATAGATCATAACAGCGCTATGATCGGCACCCCTGTTTTTTTCACCTCAATCAGTAACCCTACTTCCTCTCCTCTATAGCTGAGTGGTAGAAGGATTCTTCTATTAATGTTTATTGGTGGTTTCAAAAGTATTAGATGAAACTCCGGGTGCTTCGTGAACAAATTATTAATGTTTTAGAACTATTAAAAAAAAGTGTGCCTGATGATAAACGTGCACCAGGCTCGTACCAAACGATTTATTTGGAAAAAACACAAACCAAATTGTAAAAGGAGTTGAACATATCTATTTAGGGTTCACTTTTAAGAACTGTTATTCCACAACAAACTTTGTAAGTAGGCAAGCTGCAGCGGCTTCATGTGTGGGTAATGATCTGATATGTTTTCTCTGTGTTTAGGCAAAATATCAAAACATAGCTCCATGTTTATGTAGCTAAAATCCCAGGTATTTTGCTCTTTGGGCTGGGATGTTGTAAGACTACTGACTATCAGTTGTGAACAGCAATACTTGATGGCAAGGGAACCCAGTCCCATGGAGGCCCTCCAGCTGGAGATGAACATGGTAGGAGTACTGGCAACAGCAAACTCTGTGGGTGTGGATGTGGAATTGTAGGGGAATTCTTGATCTGATTTATTGAAGTCACATATGTATACGAAACTAACAATACTGAAGTATTATACATTGTTTACCACTAAATCTTGATTCTAGAGATTATACTGTTTCTAAATATTGCTTTAAGAGATGGCTAAAGAAATTGGTCAGAATATAAAGTCGTGACTATGGTTCTAGTCACTGGATGAAACTAAAACATGTTGTGACTGTTACCTAAACACCTTCCTACCAGAGACATGCAATTATATCTCAGATGTGCAGGCTCGTCGATTCTGCATACATTGTAAGACATGGGGTGTACAGGTAGGAGATAGTCTATGGTTGAATTTATGGGCGCCTGCATATAGGAACTGCAGGCTTTACACTTGTCTGTTAAAGGATGTAATGCATGTCCTGTTTGTTTGCCTAGGTTTAATCATAGCATGCAAACCGTACCTATTTATAGTATTAGCTAAACCGGGCATTGTTAACTTAGTCAGAAGCGATGGCTGTTTTTATTCTCAGATGCTATCGTTTATTCACGTTTTTTGTACATTCTGTCTATCATACAACATATATAATTCAATTGAATTGAATAAGGTTATTCTTGATTCCTCGTGCGAAGACTCGGGTGACTGGAAGTCCTTGCCGACTAAATCCAAAGGTCCCATGATGTCCATGGCTGGCCGGGTCTGGTGGCTTAGAGGACTAATGTGTCCACTGTAGGGGCCGGTGTTCGACCTCATGGTCACAGGGTCAAATCCCTGAGGATCCACTCAGCCTTTCATCCTTCTGAGGTTGATAAAATGAGTGCCATTGATTTGAGTAACAATGAACATCTGTTATTCAGCGCCATGATACCCTTGGGTGAACGTGCGCTTTACAAATGCACATGTTATATTATAGGTGTTAGATCTCTTCTACCCACTTGAATACATTATTAATTGTAACAGCACCAGGAGCAGGTAGCCTGGGTCAGATGGAACTCCTTGTCATTTCCTCTGTGTCCATGGAAAGTCTTCGGCTCACATTTAGAAAAGGGTGATAATGAAACATTTGTCAAAAATTGGATGTCCATCTCTTTTCCTCTAGATTTCCCCACCTTATTTACAAATTTGAAGAATGTAGTTTCCGAATTTCAAACGTTTTTGTAACTTGCTAAAACTGAAGTTGTCCTTCAGTCATAAAATGGGAATGAATGCTTTCCTATCTGTGATTCCTCATGCTCACACAATTCGTACTTCACAGTCGGTTCAGTGGATAATTTGCACAGGAGCCCCACCGGCACGCACTTTTGACGACTGGGGCTCTTTTTATCCCTCAGAGTCCCCTTTGGCGACAGGCCCCTGTGGTATATCAGGCAAATCGTTAAAAAATATATACATTCTCGCTTGGACCGGCGCCATTCACGAGAAGAAAGCCAAGCCCCCAGGCTGACGAAAGAGGAGGTACAACATCTCTGATTTAGTCACAGTTCGGTTTTTGGAGGGTATTTTAAGAAAAAGCATTGGGATCCTCACAACCCAGGCCACTCCTGACTACATTAGGTGCCTGGTTTTCAGAAATGCCTGGGCCTGGTAGGTTTTCCTTGGTGCAGACTGAACCCTGACCTAAGTACCACAGCTACCCACATCGCCAGAAGGAGTCAATCAGCAAAATCATGATGCTCTCGTGTTGCATTTGGGACCTTTCGTTTCATGGCTGATTGCCCAGCCACACACGTGGGTTACTATCATTATTGGGAGGAGTATAGGGATGATGTGTGGTAGGACATTTGTGGATCCCTGTAGATTCCATTAGCATTATCTGCTTTCCCTTTTGTTTTGCTGTGACATCAGCAGACACAGCGTGTTACTCAATACAGCAAAACAAAACTAAAAAATCAGACTGGAGTTAAGCACTTCCCTGACGTGCCAACTTTGATTTTGAAAACAAAAATGTTCCTGGTGTTTTTACCTTTTCTTTTCCAATACCGTGGACTAGGCCTGGGCGGCAAATTCAGTTCCGCTCGCGGAATTTGGGTAATTTCACGTTTCGCAGAGAACGCGAACTTGGCTTGTTTGCGTTCTCAAAATGCGTGTTCACAAGATATTTACCCCCGAGCACGCAAATAGCGTTCGCGAACAGGAAAAAAGCATCGCGAACAAGCAATTCAGCGTGTTCGTGGAATTTCGCAGAGATTTTTACCATTTCCTTAGCGCGACTACGCAAATTCCGCCCACCCCTACCGTGGATGGCCCGTGGAAGTTCTCCACATTGTTAAAGTAGTGTGGTGGATATTAGCGGGTTGTCATCTGCCCTAACTCATGTAAAAAATCAAGAGATTCTATGCAGCCGGATGCCCTGTTCAACAAGAATGGACAACAAGATGCAGGAATATGATGGCTTCATTGCACTAACTTCTGGGCTCCATGGGTGAATGAATGAATGAATGAATGAATTTGGGATTTGTATAGCGCATGGCTGCCCGGAAGCGTCCCAGCGCTGTGATTGTAGACCAACAACTGAGGGTGGAGGCTAAGGAGGAAGAGAAAAGGTTATTGTGGGAAAAGGTGAGTTTTGAGAAGCTTTCGGAATTTCATATGATTAGGTTCAGACCGGAGTTGGATTGGGAGAGAGTTCCAGAGGGTTGCGGCGACCACCGAGAAACGGCGTCCACCAGTACGAGCTCTTTTAGTTCGGTGGACCTTGGCCAGGTTGCCTTGCGCTGACCGTAAGGGTCTGTTCGGGGTGTATGGGTAGAGCATAGATTTCAACATTGGGGGTCCTTGATTTTGCATAACTCTATGGGTGGTACAAAGGGACTTGAATTTGACCCTTTCGCGTATCGGCAACCAGTGCAGTGTCTTAAGGGCAGGTTTGGCTGAAACTCTACGGGGGGGTGCCAGTAAGTATCCTTGCAGCGGCATTTTGTGTTCGCTGCAGGACATTGAGCGAGGCTTCAGGGGCACCCAAAAAAAGGGCATTGCAATAGTCCAATCTTGATAATATTAGACCTTGCATAAGCATTTTCTGGGAGGTTGGGGGAAGTAGTGGAAGAATCTTCCTGGTGGATCGAAGTAGACCAACACAGGTGCCGGCTGTTTTTTTGGCTTGTGTTGTCATGGAAAGATTCTGTTCCAGCCAGAAGCCTAGACTTTTGATTTCAGTTTTAGGCTGGGGGATGGGTCCTAGGCATGAAGGCCACATGGTAGTGGGGAGGGATGGTGGTTGGTGTCCCAAGAGCATAAGCTCGGTTTTTGACCCATTGAGCTTGAGCCTTGAGTTAGACATCCAGGCATGTATACCTTCTAGGCAGTCATGAAGGTTTTTGATTTTTTCTTCCTCGAGTGAAAATGATACGATCATTTGGGTGTCATCAGCGTAGGTGACGGCTTTTATCCCAAATGGGGAGACCACCTCCTCCAGGGGGGCCATATATGTATTAAACAGTGTAGGGCTCAGTGAAGAGCCCTGGGGGACCCCACACTGGAGGGAAAGGATATCTGATCGGACGTTCCCTTCACAAACCTGGAAGGTACGGTTTTCTAAGAAGGAGGAGAGCCAACATAGTGCCGTGCTTCTCACTCCTAGTTCAGATAGTCGCTGTATTAGGATCTTGTGGTCCACCGTATCAAATGCAGCGCTTAGATCCAGGAGGATCAGTAAGACCGATCCCCCTGAATCCAAGATGCATCTAGCCTCCTCTACCACTTTCAGGAGGGCTGTTTCGGCCCCCTGGCCTGGTCGGAAGCCTGTTTGTGAGGGTCGAAGAAGATTATTGATTCGAGGAAGGCTGACAATTGCTGGTTAACTGCCTTCTCTGCGATTTTACTCAGGCCAGGCAGGAGAGAGATCGGTCGAAGGTTGGATAGGTCTGATGGGTCGTGTCCTGGTTTTTTCTGTAATGCCTTGACCATGGCATGCTCCCAGCTGGGGGGAACCACTCCTTGACCCAGCGAGGTATTAATAAGGTTAGTGGCCAGGTGGGCTATGGTAGGTCCGACTTGTTTTAAGATTCGAATAGGAGCAGGGTCGTTGGGGGAGCCGCTTTTCAGGTCTAATAGGGCTTTCAGAAAGTCATCGTTAGACAGTTGGTTAAAGCTGTCGAGGGTGGGTCTTGGGGAAGAGGGGAGGGGGGCAGCAGGGGAATTGCTGTCTGATTTGGGCGGGAGTGACTGCAGAATGTTAGTAATTTTGCTTTGGAAGAAGCCCGCTATTTGGTTGCATCTGGCAACTGAGGGTTGTTGAAAGGAAGGGGGGGTGGGTATTTTGCGCAGTTCTTTGAATATTTTGTAAGTCTCTCGGGATGAGCTAGATGCAGCTTTGATTTTTTTATCAAAGAATGAGGCTTGGGCTGCTTTCCGTGCTGCTTTGTAAATCCTCATTGCAGTTCTGTACTCTTCCTTGATAAGGGGGTCCCAGTTTTTTCTCCACTTTCTCTCGTGGATTTTACAAATTTTTCGTAGGTTCCTGAGTTCTTGTGAGAACCAAGGCGACTTAAAGGAGTTATTTTTCTTTTTTAGATCTTGTTTCGGGGCGATAATGTCCAGAGTGGACGTGAGCCAGCTAGTAAAGTTTTTATCTGTATTAACCGGGTCAGGAAGTGGCAGGGGAGCGGAGCGAATTAGCTCCTGAGTCCAATGCTCAGGTGATATTTTAGACCATATTCTGTCGTATTCTCTGGGAATTCGTGTGTGGGCCTTTCTTACTTGGATTTGCCAGACAAATGGGAGGAGAAAATGGTCAGTCCAGGGGAGAGGGATCGCAGGTCGAACCTCAGTTTTGGGGAGATTGGTGAAGAGAGGGTCCAGAAGATGACCTTTGATGTGCGTAGCCTCTGAGTTGATTAAATGAATATCGAGTGCTTTTAATTGTGAGGTGAGGTCCACAGCCGTTTTGTCTGTGTTGTCCTCGAAATGTAAATTTAAATCACCTAGCACGATGAAGTTAGGGAACGAGATGCAGGAGGAAGTAATGGACTCAAGCAGTGAATTAACAAAATTTCCTGGGCTGCCGGGTGGGCGATATAGCAGAGTGCCCGTAAGTGATTTGTTGGGGGTTATCTGACGAGAGAAATGGGTGCTTTCGCAATCCTCTATTTCTCCTTCTTGTAACCTACATACAAAGGAGTTTTTGTGGACAATTGCTAGTCCTCCTCCTATTCCCTTCTTTCTGTTTTGATATTGTATAAGGTAGTCCTGGGGGAGCATGTTAACAATGTCCGCTTCGGAGTGAGATGTTAACCAGGTTTCCGTGAGGAATAGAATATCTAGTTTTGAGTCTTCGATCAGCATTTTGATCTCTATGGCGTGTTTAGGGGCTGATCTGCATTTCAGCAGAGCTAGGCTGATACCATTGGAGGGCTGGTGGGTGGGTATCTCAGCAGACTCCTCATGGGGCTTGGGAGATGGTAAGGCTCCAGGGGAGGGAGTTGCCGTGCTGAATTGAAGGAGGTAGTCACGTGAGTGTGTGATCCGGGGGCTGTGAAAAACGGGCATAGTGGATGGCCCTGTGCCCGGCCTGGCCCGGACGGGCACAGACGGGCTTGCCCCTGGCGCGCCTTCGGCGCGCAAACGGCACGCCCGCTGCGCTCGTCCGCTGCGCTTGCGTGGAAAGCCCATTTGGGGAGAGAGGAAGTGGGCGTGGCCTGACGTGTGGGCGTGGCCTCGCGTTCGAAGCGATGGCGGCCCTGGGAACTTGCCCCCGGTGCAGCGCTCGATCTGCTGACAGTGGGAAGTCTGGGGAGGTACTCAAAACAGAGGAGAGCTCTGTTTGAGCTGAAAGTGCTTTTTAAAATTAGCTAAACACAATTATAACAATTTTAAAAAAGCGAGTGAACAAGCCTCCGGCTTCCGCCTCAGAGGTAAACAATCCTAATGAAGGCGCTTTCAATCAGCGCTTCTTATAGGTCCAGAAGTGGGCGTGGCCTGACGTGTGGGCGTGGCCTCGCGTTCGAAGCGATGGCGGCCCTGGGAACTTGCCCCCGGTGCAGCGCTCGATCTGCTGACAGTGGGAAGTCTGGGGAGGTACTCAAATCAGAGGAGAGCTCTGTTTGAGCTGAAAGTGCTTTTTAAAATTAGCTAAACACAATTATAACAATTTTAAAAAAGCGAGTGAACAAGCCTCCGGCTTCCGCCTCAGAGGTAAACAATCCTAATGAAGGCGCTTTTAATCAGCGCTTCTTATAGGTCCAGAAGTGGGCGTGGCCTGACGTGTGGGCGTGGCCTCGCGTTCGAAGCGATGGCGGCCCTGGGAACTTGCCCCCGGTGCAGCGCTCGATCTGCTGACAGCTGTTTGAGCTGAAAGTGCTTTTTAAAATTAGCTAAACACAATTATAACAATTTTAAAAAAGCGAGTGAACAAGCCTCCGGCTTCCGCCTCAGAGGTAAACAATCCTCTGTAGGGGTGTAGGGGACTTCTCCAGTTGGTGTAGGGGACTTCTCCAGTTCCAGAAGACCCGCAGGATGGTAGGTGTCTGTATTTAGAGAACAGCAAAAAGCCCAGAGGCCAAATAAAGGTGGCAGCTGCTGCTCATGGCCATGTACAGCCAAGAGAAAGTTACAGTTGCCATACATGGTCTATGGCGCAGAGGGTAAGGAAGAAAATAAAAAATATTCAAACGTACAGAGAAGATAGAGAGACCTGCTTCTAGAAGAGCAGAGGGGAAGAAGCAAAAGAAAGGAAAGTGAATAGGAAAAGCAAGAGAGAGAGCTGTAGAGATTGGATGAGGAAGATAAACAGATGTAGTGGCAAACAGAAAAGAGAAGTGGGGAAAAGGATAAGAGAGACAGTGATGCTGAGATTGTGAGAAGGGGAGAGAAGACGGAAAGTGTAATCTAGCCTTAAGGAAAAAAATAAAAGCTAGAAACACACAGAGAAAAGGTGATTGGAGATTTTAAATGGAACTTATAGCCTATGATGGTATTGCCAATACAGCTGGCCGAATTTGATTTCAAAGCACAATTTTGCACTTATTTCCTAAAAGGATGTTAGTGTAGGATCTAAAAATCACCTTGTATAGTGGTCTTTAAAGTCCTATTAAGAGCTAACCATTGTTACTTGATCCACATTGCTTTTTACAAATTGCTTAATAATTGCAACCTCTTATTTGTTACTTCATGCTCTAGGTGAGAAGTGCTCACTCCTTCCCTTTTAATACATATCTGCCATATCTACATTTGCAGGTATAGTTGCTAGAATGTACGACCTACTTGCTGATAAGTCCAAGTTCTGTTATAGAGGTGATTCGATTTTCTAGTGTACATTTAAATAGAACAGTTTCTTAACTGTGTCCTAGCATGAAGCGTAACTTTTATCTACAATGCTCATCAATCCCTCTGCATGTACATAGTCTCCATTTCTAGTGTACATGGCAGGCTTTCATGCTCTCTACATTTTCCATTCAGAAAATTGCATGCTCCTCCTAGCAATGTCAGGCAAATAAAAAGTGCCACCTTGAGGATTCTATAAAAGGAGTTTACTGCATGTGAAAGATAGGAGATTGTCCATAATTCAGGAAGTGGAGGGCTGTGTAGCGCCCAGATGGGAAGTACTTTGCAAGCAGCATCAAAGAGAGAGGTAATCACAGAGCAGGATCCTAGATACAAAAAACTGAGAAACCACCTCTCAGAGCCTCAGAGGCAATGCTTGGCTCCTCTAACTGGAGATGGAACTATTGACCTCAGCCAGGCCATAGGCCTCAAATTAACCCACCCAAGGCTCACACAACCACTTATCCTTTACCATGCCTATATGTCTTGCTGACCAATGTCTGATGAATGTCTCCTTTTGTACAAGATCTTTCCACAACCAGCCTGTACCTCTGAGGGGTAAATGCCAATGTTGAAGCCTGCATTAGGTCCATGGCGTTTTGACTGATGCTTTGGATCAAATGTAATTGAATAATCATTTTTTTTGTCTCAATCGTATAGTGAAATTTGTTGTGTAAAATGTAAAATGAGACTTAAACCCTATTTAGTTCTCAACATTGTTGCAGCCCTAAAATGCTTAAAACACACCTTTCACCATTAATTTCCTGAAATGTCCTTGATGTATATGATGCAATCTCTCTGTAAAGTTATTTTAAATTCAAACTTCACTTAAGACTTTGAGTGGAATTAGGGAACGCCGCACTTTAAGAAACAGATCAAGCTTCCTAACTTTACTTGAGGTAAGATTTACAATGATCTTGGTTTCTTTCATGCAGATGTGGCAATTCTTCATTCAGTGTTGGGTGTGATCTATGCATGAGGTGACGATAATTTTATTTGGGTATACATAGAAGTTGAACAAGCTGGTCTTCTTTTGAATTGAACATCACCTTGTGCTTGATTGGACCATTGTATCCATTTCCATAACATGGGAACCCAGTTATTAAATAGTGCCTTGGGTTTTCCTAATTATTTTATCTCACTTCTAGACCAGTCTACTCACACAATCACACTTGCACCAGACCTCACTCTTCACATCGGCAAAACACTAAAGAACTCCGGCAAAGAGACCCCTTGCGGGCCCGTTGGGCATTGCAGCACCGGCCTAACGAGGAGCTGCCTGATGATGAAGCATGACACCCCTTGGATAGTGTAAGGACCCTTGCTCTTGAGGAAGCAGATCCCCTGATCTGTCTCAATAGGTAGCTCCCGACCTTTTCCTTCTCTTCTCTGCTAGGAACTGCATAACTTTCTTTGCACTTTCACCCAATTGGCACATTTAATTTACTCATATGTCCCTAGTAAAATGGTACAACATATTCTCAGGGCCTGCACATTAATTGCTACTTGTGGAGAGTCAAGAAATTTCTCCTGCTTCAAAGCTGGCATCAGGTATAAATATCGGATGTTCAGACCAGATCTTGAGTGCACTCGTGGACCTGCAAACACTACAGAAGATGAACTGCCTTGCCACCAAAAGACTGCCCGGTGCTGGAGGCCTACCCTGCCGTCTGAGAAGAAAGACTGGACCTGCTCCATTCATTCCAGGCTACCTCAAGTGACTTCAAGGGTCAGCTGACTGATCTGCTATTCAGAGCTACAGGGACATAACAAGCTCCAGAGGCCAACCTGCCACTGCCCAGCTGACCTGCTGTACTGGACCTGCCGCCATCCACTCAACAGGCAAATCTACCATACTACACGGTAAAAAGTGTTTATGACAGAGAGCAGAAATCGGGAATTTTATGAACTGTAGGATTTAGAGAAACTCCTGGTTTCTCTGGAAAGCTCCTCGATGTTTATTACAAGCCTGAACCATCAGTTCATGTCATGCCCATCCCTGCTCAAAGACTCGATTAACACACCAGCAGAGGAAATGGGCCAATGGGCAGAAAGAGAAGGCCTGAGTTGTTGTGCAAAGCTGGGCTGAGAAGGAGGGTCTCACTGCCTTGCCAACTTAAAGATGTAGAGCTAAATTGAGGTCTTCACAGAAGACTTAACTTATGACCTCCGGAATGTTTATGTTGATTTATAATTTGTGAATACATATAAACCATACAAAAACAACCCACATCATGGGCAAATGAATATTCTTGGTAGTGAACAACAAAGCTCTTGGAAGGACCATTCAGCCAAGAAACAGCATGCATATTACAGCATGATACATAGCACATACATTGGTGGAAATGGCGACGGGTGAGCTAGACATGAGGCATTGCTTCAGATACTGTGTACTCAGTAGTAAAATGATTAACAAAAGACTGCACTAAACTAACAGACCTAGACAATACAACTCAATTTGACTTTTGATGTTCGTGCTTCAACAAATGGTTGCCAGATGTCCTTGGGCCTGGCTGTTGGAGGTTGCAATGCTGTTGGTATATCATGCCCTTAAGCCAGTCAGGAGCGGTTGGGCTTTATCAATTTTCCCAGTGCAAAGCAATCTTGTGCTTTTCTAACAGCAACGAGATAACAGTGAACTTGCAGAATCCCTGTGGTATATCCGTTACATATCCTAGCAAAGCGAAGAGTGGGTCAGATGCCAGATCAGTCACTATCATTAAGAAGAGTTGGGAGAAAACTGAGCTCCAGAAGCCCCCCACATGACTGCAAGTCCATGGCAGGTGTGCGAACTAGGCCCCTTCAGTATGGCACTTAGAGGATCTCGTGGGGTCAATTTTTGTCCAGAGCACTGGTCTTAAGAATTTAAAGTGTATAAGTTTGTGTCCATGGTTTGAGGAGATGAGCTTAGTTTGTTGGCAAAAGTAATACCATATTTCATCAGGCAGGGTACATTGCAGCTCATGCTCCCAGGTCACCTTAAGCCTCCCGGGCCAGCAACAGGGTTGGTTATCACTAATGTCAATGGGGTGAACTCTTCAGGGGCCGGTTGGTAGGAGGGAACCTGCGCGCGTAGCGAACTATGGACGCAGCGCAGAACAAAATGGTCCACATATGTGGCTTCTGCAAACTGTACATAATTGGTATGCGAGAGAATGTGCCATATGGGAAAAGATCCCCAAACGTGTTGAATGTTTGTCGTGACAGCATGCATTTGACTAGTGCCCTTTGCATAGGGGATTGGAATTGGTAATCTGCAAGTGACAAAGAAGGAGGAGATAGGAGATCACTCCCAAACAACCAAATGAGTTTGCACCATGCCCAACTAGTTGTGGAGAAAGTATGAATATCTGTGGGGTTAGGGGGAAAACCACATGGAAGAATGGAGTGTAACGGCACAGCCCCCACATGGTGTCGCAAGGGTTGGTCATACAGAAGACGCGCATCTCCGTGGTACCAATGTTTGGCAAATTGACATTGCGCAGCCAAAAAGTAGAGATGAAAATGCAGCACACCAAACACACCCTGCTCATAAGGGAGCACCAAAGTATCCCAGCCAACTCAAGGCTTGCGGCCCGCTCAGATCAGTCGCAGGAAGTTGCTCCTCAGTGTAGTGGTAAAAACATTGGTGAGAGGTATCGCTATATTTTAAAAAGAAGCAAAAAAAGGGGGAGCACAACCACCTTTAATGATGGCGATTTGACCGGCCATGGAGAGCGGAAGCAGATGTCTATAAAGAAGAGTAGCGGTAGCAGGGGGCACCCTGCCTTGTCTCTCTAGTGATATCAAAGGGGATGGTGAGAGAGCCGTAGGCTTGTATACGGGCCACTGGCTGAGAATATAAGAGCATGATGAGGGAGCAGAACCCACATGGCATCCCTAGTTAGGTCTCGCTGAGCCCAGCGCATGCGCTGTCTCGAAGAGACATTTTGTATGTGGGCTCCAAAAAGTGCTACCAGGCCAGCCTAGAGCTACAGTGCATGTGCGCGGGCGCGCGCGCCGCGCTTACTTTCACTTTCGCGGCCGCACGGCCGCTTTGATCGCGATCACTTTCACTTTCGCGGCCACACTTAGAGGATCTCGTGGGGTCAATTTTTGTCCAGAGCACTGGTCTTAAGAATTTAAAGTGTATAAGTTTGTGTCCATGGTTTGAGGAGATGAGCTTAGTTTGTTGGCAAAAGTAATACCATATTTCATCAGGCAGGGTACATTGCAGCTCATGCTCCCAGGTCACCTTAAGCCTCCCGGGCCAGCAACAGGGTTGGTTATCACTAATGTCAATGGGGTGAACTCTTCAGGGGCCGGTTGGTAGGAGGGAACCTGCGCGCGTAGCGAACTATGGACGCAGCGCAGAACAAAATGGTCCACATATGTGGCTTCTGCAAACTGTACATAATTGGTATGCGAGAGAATGTGCCATATGGGAAAAGATCCCCGAACGTGTTGAATGTTTGTCGTGACAGCATGCATTTGACTAGTGCCCCTTGCATAGGGGATTGGAATTGGTTATCTGCAAGTGGCAAAGAAGGAGGAGATAGGAGATCACTCCCAAACAACCAAATGAGTTTGCGCCATGCCCAACTAGTTGTGGAGAAAGTATGAATATCTGTGGGGTTAGGGGGAAAACCACATGGAAGAATGGAGTGTAACGGCACAGACCCCACATGGTGTCGCAAGGGTTGGTCATACAGAAGACGCGCATCTTCGTGGTACCAATGTTCGGCAAATTGACATTGCGCAGCCAAAAAGTAGAGATGAAAATGCAGCACACCAAACACACCCTGCTCATAAGGGAGCACCAAAGTTTCCCAGCCAACTCAAGGGTTGCGGCCCGCTCAGATCAGTCGCAGGAAGTTGCTTCTCAGTGTAGTGGTAAAAACATTAGTGAGAGGTATCGCTATATTTTAAAAAGATGCAAAAAAAGGGGGAGCACAACCACCTTTAATGATGGCGATTTGACCGGCCATGGAGAGCGGAAGCAGATGTCTATAAAGAAGAGTAGCGGTGGCAGGGGGCACCCTGCCTTGTCTCTCTAGTGATATCAAAGGGGATGGTGAGAGAGCCGTAGGCTTGTATACGGGCCACTGGCTTAGAATATAAGAGCATGATGAGGGAGCTGAACCCACATGGCATCCCTAGTTAGGTCTCGCTGAGCCCAGCGCATGCGCTGGCTCGAAGAGACATTTTGTATGTGGGCTCCAAAAGTGCTACCAGGCCAGCCTAGAGCTACAGTGCATGTGCGCGGGCGCGCGCGCCGTGCTTACTTTCACGGCGCTTTGCTGCGCAGACCCAGCCTCCTCCGCCGGCACACCCACTGTTTTCATTGAATCACTTGTGTTTACGTCAGAATCAGGAAGTTATTTTTCCGACATGACCGCTTTGGGTGTTAGCGTGTTGAGTTAGCACCGTAAGTTTTCAAGTCACAGGTCCAGTCACATAACCGTGACCAAGCCTACTCTGTGTTATTTACCATTTGGGATGGTACTTCCTCATACCTGCTTCCTCGCATAACCTTCAACGCCACTTGCAACCCCCATTTTTGGCTCCAATAAATGTCACCGAAGCCTCCTCTGGCGATCCATACGCGAGGCTCCTCCAAGTCCGCCAGGGAGATAACTGGCAACCGCATCACTCCGGCCTGCTCAGGAAACGTTTCCGCCATACCTGCTTGAGACTCAGATTCGTTTTGACCCTCCCTTCCTACTACGACATGCCTCCCAAACACGCCCATCTCTTTTTCGATTGTGCCATTCATACGAGGTAAAGTTCTGCAATGTGCTTTATTTATTTATATCTACACAGCGCGGACATGCCTCCCAAACACGCCCATCTCTTTTTCGATTGTGTCATTCATACGAGGTAAAGTTCTGCAATGTGCTTTATTTATTTACATCTACACAGCGCGGGCGTTACCCGAAGGTGTTGGAGCGCTTTACATTAAAACAGGTTTCATTACAAAGAATACAGTTTTACAAACAGTTGCTAGTCATGTATTAAGCAGTTTCACATTCTGTCTATATGTTGGATGAGAAGCCCCGCGAACCTGACGGCCGACTGGTCTGTTTATTATCCGCTTCAATAGAACAAACAGCGCTGCGAGAAAAGTCCCCAAAATGAACAGGGCTGCGGCACAAAGCTCTTCCATCAAAAGCTCACCATTCCCCCCTTCTTTCCGCATGAATCCTGGGCCTCGGATAAATATTTTACAGCTCAGGCTGATAAGGATGTGTTTTCAAGCGCTGATTAAGATATCCGGGCTGCGGTGATTTGTAATATATGAGACGGTGCAAAAGAACAGGGCTTTTCCCTCTCTCCCTGGGAAACAAATGGAACGCACCTTATGACATATTTTCTTCAGTGGGGGCTAGCATGCTATAAATTGATAACCGTGCCTCGAAATATTAATAATGTTGTAGTGAAAGATGTGCAGACATAGCCAGGAACGAAGAAAGCAATCCGCCATCAAAGAACAACACTGCAGGCCTAGCACAGTTGCCGTTGCTGTCACATATAATGGAAAGGGTCCCAAGACAAGGGGGAAGTTCTGTGCTATCTTTACACATTTTTTGCCAGTGAGATCATTCGATAGTTTGGCTAGTGGCCTGAAAGCTGTGTCCGCAAGTATACATTCCCATCCATCCTCAAAGGGATATGTTCATGGACACAATCGCAAAGACAAGCACGCACACACAAGCATTGAGATCCAGAAACTGTTACCAACACAAAGACACATATAATCACGGCCTCCCTAAATTTCTCTCACACATACACACACTCACAGACCCGGCAGCTCGCATGCACACGCATGGGCGCGCTCCTACACACACACAAACACACACACGCACACTCCCCACACCAACACATTTCTACGGATACACAAACAGACACATTCACAGACACACAGGCATCCTTCACCCACACGCTCACAGACACCTACACAGGCTGACATATCCCATGTCAGCCTTCACCGTGGAGCCCTTGGGTAAGTAGTCCACTGCTTTTGGAAGAGCACGGGCCACTCTAGTGCGTCTTTTACAGAGGCAGTGTGTGACTACAGCAGTTCGTCAGAGAAGTAGTCTAGTTCAAACAGAAGTTGAGTGTGTCACTGTCAGGGAGCACTCTCCGCAGCAAAGCTTCCTGAGCGTCACCCCAGTGCCGCTTGGTTGATAAACGCAGCCAGTCATCAGCACATAGCCGCCAAGATTTCAGTCTGCTTATGTGTGATTTTTCCTTTTTTTACAACACTTTTGTGTGTGACAGTTCAGAGCTTTATGTGTCACTTGATTAGGGTGACCAGATGTTGAGAAGCAAGTACTGGGACAGGTCAGTTATATAAGCAGGAGTAAAGCCTCTAGTCTCACTGTTACATCTCGTTTCTGAGAAGTGCAGTACTTTCTAATTAACAGTATTATGTTTTTCTTGAGAAGTGCAGATACTCTCCCTCTCAAAATAAACAAGCGCAATGCAATAGGTCTCGCATTTATACGAGTTTGAGCTATTGACATTGCAAATAACAATGCCTTTTATTTTTGTTTTCGTTATTAAAACATAAATATGAAAACAAAACTAAAAGCCATTGTCATTGACAATGCCAATACCTCAAACACACGTAAATGCGAGACCTATTGCATTGCAAATGCTTGTTTTTTTATGCAAGAAAGGCCACTCAAATGAATCAAAGGCCTTCTTTGCGTCCAGTAAGGCCACCGTAGCCAGCACTTCTGCGGAGATTCTATTCAGAACCGAGAACACTGTGCGCAGTTTGAGGAAGGTTGAGCGATGAGGGACAAATCCGACTGTAAGGGCGAGAAGATTTTATCCAGCAAGAGCAAAAGCCGGGTTGCAATGACCTTTGCTAGTACTTTATTATCTAAATTAATTAGCAATAAGGGCCAATATGATGTGCATCACAGCGGGTCTTTGCTGCGTTTCACCAACAGCGTGGTCACTGCTTCGTGCAGGTTAGGGGGTAGAACTCCAGCATCCAGGTATTCAGCGTACATCCCCAGCATGTGTGGCACACGGAATGTCCTTGTTGATAGCTATCTGGTGCCTCTTGGAGGTTGTAAGATACAGTAGCCTTTTTTCCAGATGATTTTTGCTGCTAACAATATTTTATACACTGTGATCTGCTATGAGGGTGTCCAAGTTTCGAGGAACATCCCCTTTGCAACTTTGACCCCTTGCTACACCATAGGTGGACCAGCAAAACCTCTTTGCTCTTTGTAGATGAGAATGTGAACTTCCAGTGTATGTTTTTCTTCTTTACCAATGTTTGTGCAATTGGATGTGAGAATTGTAATTGCAGCTCTTGGTGAAATAGGTTTTATGTATTGGAAATCTGCTGGGGTGGTGGAGGAAGAGGGTAATAGCTCCCAGCCTATACTAGGAATAGTAGAGTGTTCCCATTTTGGATAACATCCTTAGGTCAGTGATGGAGGGATTTGTATAGTCCTTGAGTGACAGCTTACACTTCCCATCTAGATTGCTACCTTAACATTTTCACATATTTGGTCTCTTTGGGACTTCTGTGGCCTTTCAAACTCTGTGTTTCAGTCATCTCGTCCTGCAGGAAGTTATCCACATACTTGACCTGGTTCCTGAGTAGGATTTTGTTATGTGATAAATGAGAACAGTTTACGCTGTAGTGCCAAAGAGTGCCCCTGGCTACTAACCATGATGTCCTGTCCTTTTCGAAAGCTCACCTACTGATGTCACTTAATGTAAAGGCTCTCACTCACTATAATAAGCGTAAGAAAGTGTTATCATATTTAGCATTCAAATAAAAAGTGCTGTTGAATATGGCATCCATATTTACAGAATTTGCCTTGATACAGGAGTCAGACCTCTTCCAAAGGAGTTTCAAACGTTGAAGAGGGACTGGGTTGGTAAGGTGGTCTCCTCGAGGAATATCTTGGGTACACATACAAGGGATATGGGCTAAATGTCATATACGAGGGCTAGCTGGAGATCCTCTTCTACATATGTCTCCCCTTGTGCATCCTTAAGACTTGGACAGACCAGGCAAGTTGCTTTGTTTTTGTAAAGGGTAAGATTCAGAGAAATACAGTGATGCTCTGCTCTGTATTTGCACTGACAGGTAATAAGTCATCTTTCTACTTTGACCTTTCTAGCGTTGGTGCTAGGCTGCACACAGTGAGAGAGAAGGAAGGTGCCATATATATGCCGCATTTCTGCTCTCTCCATTTGATATAATGCAGTGCAACAAGTTGTCTTGCTGCGTTGTATTGTGTCAAATGTTAGTAAATCTGACCATAGCTCTCTTGTTCTAGCTCTCTTGCCCTGTGATGGCATTTTACCTGATAACATGTGTGCCTAAAAAGTAATTCACTTCAGATTCAGGGCTTTTGCACCAATCTCTCTGTTCCTATTTTTCCTATATATTTTTTTACTTTTTCATTTTTAATTTTCAATGTATATGCTTACAAAGATAAATAAAATGTGCAATGGATGTCTAAGCCAGACCTATTGGTTTGACCAATGCTTGTTTTGAAGTTGCACTTGAACCAACAGAGAGACATTTACTACTTGTTGTTTGGAATCTGTGATAGGCATCCTGGTGTCTTACAAACTCCATGAGCCGCCATGTATTTCTTAGGTAAAGCCCTCAATTTGCATTTTGTAATCTTTCTGTTATAAGGTTACTTGTCGCCTTCATACCACTTTATGTTGGAGAGAGAGAGAGAGAGAGAGAGAGAGAGTGTGTCAGCAATATCAAGGTGCTGGTTCAAGTTGACATTCTGGCTTAAGAACGACAACACTTGACCCAGTGGAGAATCTGTTGGCTGTAACAGTAGACCTGCCCTCGTTTGCCAATCCCAAAGTCTTAGTGTCTATTTTAGGAAGCTAGACAGTGCCTTGGAAGCTTCCTTGGCAATTATCTTTTATACTGAGGCAGGAGTATCACTGAGAACTGTGACTGGTGGGCAGAGCTTGGCACCGACGGCAACGACGGCTCTACTCTGAGGCTCCAAGGAGAGATATTAGACCTGGCCCGGGCCATTTCTTGCTATCTGTAATGCATCTGACAGCAGAATGATGCAGGACTTTTTGTTTGGACGCCGGGCTGCGCCTCTGGTAAATTGTGCTTTTTGGGGGCAATGCGCCATTTTTTCTGATTTACATGCTTTTTAGGTCAAGCATTCGAGACCTCTCGTACATACTTTAGTATAAACTTATATGTGTATGTACTTTGTGGGCTCTGGAGATCAGCCCTAGGACTTGTCTGCTTCTGCTTAGGGACTTTTTATCTGTTCAACCGCCTCTATTTAACTGTCTTGCTAGACAACGACCAGCAAAGGTCAGTAAAATACCCGAATCACTTTAGCATTCTCCAGATTCCAGTCCTTAGAAATTGTCTTCCACGAGCACCCGTAGACAATAATAATTTTTTTAATCTTGTATTTTCAGTGATATGACCACCGTAGCCCAGATTTTATATTAAAAACAGAGCTTTGGACTATACCATTTCCCGCTGAAAGGCAATATTTCTCTCCATGTGTTCCCCTACGTGGTGTGTCATGCAGTTTGGTGCTTACTCTCCCTCCATGTTAAAGAACAGCAGATGTTTCATCACCCAGGCTAATGTGCTGCATACATATAAGGTCCCAAAGGCGGGACCGATTGCATTGCAAATGCTTGTTCTCTTCATGCCACACCCAAATGAGCCAAAGTGCAACCTTTTAATGGCTCAGTACGATGTGTTTGCAGGCTCTAGACTTCGGAAATCATTGTCGGACATTACGGGGCCCCGGGGTGGTATTTACAGGCTGCAACTACTGCGTTTGAAGTCTACATATTGGAGCGGACTCATCGGAGACGGACTCCATTGCCCTCACCTGATTCTAGCTATGCACTCCTCCCTGCCCGTTCTCCATCAAGGAGTACAGAGGGAATACCAAGGAGTGTCCTTCCTCTTCTCTTATACACCCTGAGGCTTCTAAAATTATGTGAGCACTGCTGCAGCACCGTCAATTGTTTTGTAGGGCTCCATTAATGTTTTGTCTGCTGTTGCCTGCCTTCCATGCTGCAAACTGAGTGATTTTGCTGCCTGTTTTGTCGAGGGATTTTTCTCCACTTTCTCATTTATTTATGACTGTGATGCTTCCAGTTCCTTGAATAGCTTTCCCCTTGGATCATTTGGCTACTGACTCTCTCCTTTTGACTCTTACACTTTGAAATCAAATGTAGCCGCTGTTTACAGCATCACTGTTTTTTAGGTCTCGCCTGCGAACGCAGCGCGAAGCGCTGCTGTCTGCAGCGAGATCTATTGTTGCTGACTTGCCTCGGAAGTGGGACAGGAGATGAGCACACGCAAGGCTTTTGGCGGATTTGAGCCGGTGTACGCGCACGTGAACACACACGCAATGTGCACATCTCCTGTCCCGCTTCCGATAACATGTCAGCCCCATTGGAGGCTCCGTGTGGGCTATTGTTGGAGTAAAGTGTAATTCTGAGCAACAATAGCCCACACGGAGCCCCCCCAGCCCTTCTTTACTCACCGGGCTGCTCTTCTGGGGGGGGCTTCCCTTCACGGCTGCAGCACTTCTGTTGCGGGGCTTCCTTGCACTCCTGGGAGCCCCACGCTGCTGTGGTCATCCTCGGCCGCCGCATTCTTCACCCGGGCCCCCTCCTGGGACCCGGGGCTTCTCTTCACTACGGCCGCCACCTCGGGGCTCTCCCTTCAACATGGGAGCCCGCGTTAGCACGGCACGCCGGTTTCTGTTTTTGCCGGAGCAGGCCCCGCCCACGTCCCGGGCAAGGGCGCCTGACTTCCGGCTTGTTGGAAAGAATGACTGAGGCAGAGCCATGGGTTCCGTAGGGTGGGGTAACGGTGGTGGGGGCGCCCCCGGATCACTCTGGCAGTGAAGAACTAATCAGACACTAATGGCACAGACAGTATAGCGTGACACTATGGCCGCCACTGCAGTGTTATGCTGCAATAGTCTAGTTACAGGCGGTGCCATTGTTGGCCAAAAACAGTCCGGACGCCGTAGCCTCACTGTCATTGGTAGTTGAGCCCTGTTAGTAGCTGTAGCGCCCGTTTTACAGAGGGAGCGACCTGTGAAGCGTTTAGTTGCAGTTTTTGCGACTCCTAAGAAATAGGCGCTAGGCAAAGCCGTGACGTCTCGGCTGCCCGCCCCTGACAACGATGAGACTGCCATTGCCCGTGGTCCCAACAGCGGTTTATCCCCTCAGCCTCCGGGTGTTCCACATTTATTGTCCGTGGCACGCGCCATACTTTCAAAAATTACATTGGTTAACCTTTTCCACCAGGATACAATAAATACTTTTTTAGAAGCTTTTCCCGCTGTCCCTGCACTGGAAGGAGATAATGTGTACAGGCAAATGTCCCCTGGTAGTGCCCAAAGCACCTAATGCGCTCTCGGTGTGCTTAAAACGCTTCACATCTCAATAGGTTCATACGGTCTCCGGGAGGGGGAGGTGTGTGTGTGTGTTTTGTGTGTGTGAGGGTGCGAGTATGCTTTGTATGTGTGCGTGCGCGTGTTTTATGTGTGAGCGTGCATGTGTTCGTGTGTGGTTTGTATGTGTGTGTGAGCGTTTTTGTCTCTGTGGCCCTGTGTGTATTTTGTGTGTGTGTGTGTGCGCGAGCGCACAGCACGTGATCCACATATGCAATATGCAATCTACTGTGCCTCCGGTTGTTTCGCTTCTCCTCCCCTAAGTCAGAGAGAAATACTTTGCGCTGCGGGAAAGGAGAGGGTGTCTTGGCGCTATCGGGAGGTGATATTGTTTTTCTTTCTTGTTCTGTAAGAGCAGCTCAGTTAAGGACTGAGCCCTGTTAGTAGCTATAGCGCCCGTTTTACAGAGGGAGCGGCCTGTGAAGTGTTTAGTTGCAGATTTTCTGACTCCTAAGAACTAGGCGCTAGGCAGAGCCGTGACGTCCCGGCTGCCCGCCCCTCACAGCGATGAGAGTGCCATTGCCAGCGGTTTATCCCCTCAGCCTCCAGGTGTTCCACATTTATCGTCCGTGGCACGCGCCATACTTTCAAATATTACATTGGTGAACCTTTTCCACCAGGATACAATAAATACTTTTTTAGGAGCTGTTCCCGCTGTCCCTGCGCTGGAAGGAGAGAATGTGTACAGCCATTAGAAAAGTGTCCTTACTACGATGTTTCCCACAATGGTGCTTCCCTACTGAGAACTTTCTCTCCAGTAAGTGGTGGACTCTATCAAAATTCTTAGAACAGGGTATTCAAATATTAGGAAGTAGTGGCGCTCTGCAGATAAACGTAGGTATATTGAGTTACAATATCTGTATGGTGCAAAACAGGGAGGGGAGACCCCTGAACCCCTCAAATTGTAAAGGCCAAAAAAAAATTTTGACCTCAAACTGAGCAAAAGACCGGTCCTGTGCACACATACAATTATATAATCACTGATCGATACAGGTAAGTACAATGCATCAAAGAAAACATTCATGTATGATTTGAAAATTTCGTTTAATAAGCATAACCAGCCGACACGTGTTTCATCGTGGGGAGTGTGAACCACGAATCTTCAGGGCTGGAAAAAATACAAAATGATTCATGCTAAGACAAGTGCCATAAGCAAGGCGATACTATAAAATAATGCTCATTTCAAACGTAGTATGAAAAAACAGTGCGAAGATATACAGGAAGAAAACACCACAACTCCAAGAAGGTGCTGAAGTAATAATAAGATAAATGTGTCAATAGTGCCTACACCACCAATCGGTGTAAAATCAAAAAAGAGAAAGGAAGAAAGGAAAAAGCAACAAGATATCCCCAATGCACCCGAATATGTGGAGCGAATCAAACGCTAAGTCCCCCAACGGTAGGGTTGGAATTATCACCGGTAGTGGGGTAAGACATCCCTTTTTACTGTGTCGTACACGCCTCGCTTTCCATTGTCGTGGTATTCTAAGACCTCTTGTTTATTCGTTGTTTGTTTTACTTTACAGCATCTACTGCTATTTTGGCATTAGCTTCAGGTATGGTTCTTGTGTGGACATTTGTTTGGTACTCTTTACCGTTGGGGGACTTAGCGTTGGATTCGCTCCACATATTCGGGTGCATTGGGGATATCTTGTTGCTTTTTCCTTTCTTCCTTTCTCTTTTTTGATTTTACACCGATTGGTGGTGTAGGCACTATTGACACATTTATCTTATTATTACTTCAGCACCTTCTTGGAGTTGTGGTGTTTTCTTCCTGTATATCTTCTCACTGTTTTTTCATACTACGTTTGAAATGAGCATTATTTTATAGTATCGCCTTGCTTATGGCACTTGTCTTAGCATGAATCATTTTGTATTTTTTCCAGCCCTGAAGATTCGTGGTTCACACTTCCCACGATGAAACACGTGTCGGCTGGTTATGCTTATTAAACGAAATTTTCAAATCATACATGAATGTTTTCTTTGATGCATTGTACTTACCTGTATCGATCAGTGATTATATAATTGTATGTGTGCACAGGACCGGTCTTTTGTTTAGTGGTGGACTCTATAATGGAAAAGTATTGTGTTGTATTTGGTATTTCAAAATCTGAAACACAAGTCAAACTTTTTTTTTTTTGACAGCTTCTATTAAAAGTGATAATCATCAAGCAGTGCTACTTCAAGCAAAGGGTTAGAGAAAGAGAGATGTTCTTAGCCGTGTCCAACAAAAGACAACTGTCTCAGATAGCA
Organism: Triturus cristatus; assembly: GCF_964204655.1. Taxonomy (NCBI): domain Eukaryota; kingdom Metazoa; phylum Chordata; class Amphibia; order Caudata; family Salamandridae; genus Triturus; species Triturus cristatus. The sequence continues at coordinate 848,106,748 of NC_140580.1, read as the reverse complement.
AGGTTACAGCGAAACTAGCAGTTACAGTGCAAGAAAACGTCAATGAACATGATTGCCAAGTTCTCAATCACTTATGTCATCGAGCTGGACATACAGAGAGTATGCTTTGCTCTTCTGGCTGGGCTGAAACTTAAGATCACAAGACTGCCTCTTCTGTAACATTTAGGAGAAAGGCCATGCAATGCTCTTGGGCAACCCTTGTAAGTAGTCTGCAACAAATAACAAGCATTTGCAATGCAATAGGTCTCACATTAGTGAAAGTTTGAGCTATTGCCGTTGCATCAAAATAAGGCATTATCATTTACAATGTCAATAACTCAAACTCTCACAAATGCGAGACCTATTGCATTGCAAATGCTTGCTGGTATGGTACAGAGGAATGGTGGAGGAGCACGATGGAGGTATGTGAAGTGAATGAAGAATTCCTCGCTTCTTCTACTGCTATGGAAACAATAATTACACTTAGAGGGTTCATTCTACAATAGTGTTGCCTCACCAGGTCTTTTTATTACACAATTTCTGCTTTATTCTTCATGAAACTATCCTCTTCTGACCCGGATTCCATATAAAGGAGTACATTCTTTGTTCATCTATAGCCAGTTACATTCCTATGTCGAAATGTATGCATACCAAGCAACTGTCATACAGTGAAGCTTTATTGACTGCTCCACCTAATAGAGCACCATCTCCCAATATGGCGGCCTCAGAAGATGTTCCGCATACGCAATGGATACTTTACTTAAAAACCTTTTGGACATTAAGCCTCAGTAGCTTCAGTAAATAATGCAGTATACTCAGGGAGTCCAGTTTGTCAGGGGAGAGGTCGCTCAATTTCATTCACATATGCAATTGTTAGACGGTTGACTTACTAAAGTTGAATCACTACTTGATAAACTTCCTGAACATGGTCATGATATTTAATATCTCCAAAAGAAGACAATTGACTTGGAGGACCACTGCAGAAGGGACAACATTAGAATTATTGGTCTACAGAACAATTGGAGAAGGATGATATACAATTTCTCACTACTCTGATCCCAGATCTGATGAAGCTCACCTTCTACCCCAACTTGAATTTCAGCGTGCCCATTGCTTACATTCTAAAAACTCTCCTCATACCTCTCAACCTCAAGACATTTTGGCTTGCTTCCTTTGTCATCAACATGTTCATCAAATCAAAACGGAAGCAATCAAACATGGTCCATACACCTACAAAGCTGCACAGATTATTATCACCGCCGACTTCTCCGCTCCTACTATCCTTAAAAAGGAAGCAATTCTTGGCTCTTTGTCCTAGGCTAAAGAAGACAGATATCAAATATGGCCATTTGGAGCCGGCAACCATGTTCGTAATGTAACAAGGACAAACAAAGGAGTATTTTGACCCTCATGACTTGGAATCTTTTTTAAATGAGCTGGAAGAAAATGACTCAGAGATACAACACAAGTCTGCCTCTTCTTCAGCTACACATGACCCGAACAGTCATACTTCTTCATACTCACACAATCATGGCAATTGGGAACTTACAACTCAAAAATGGTCCCATGGTTGCAGATTCAAATCTTGGGGGAACGCACAACCAATGGACAAATAAAGCTCTCCGCTGAAAAATGTATAATGATTGTTTTATTTTTCTCTTACAGTATTGACTCTTGGGTTTGCAATGTAATTTGGGTCTCCTCTTCTGTCTTTTTCTTCTTTTCCTCTTTTTTTTCTTCTTGTTTCTCATCTTCCTATTTTTGAACAATAATATGATGTCCTTTGTAACAACAGATTTTCTTTACACACTCCCCTCTTCTGATCTTCCTTCCTCTTTTTGCCCTCTTTCTTTGTGACATGGTTTTAGTGCAATTCAATTGCCACACATGCTTCTTTGCCTTGCCCGATCGATACAACCATTCATAAACTGGGTATTGGTACTTGACTTTCACAAGGTTGTTGGGTTCGCATCCTCCATTCCATGCCGCTCCTTACACTCCTCCCCAGTTAAAAGTTACAAATTAATATTTGAAAGTTTGCATGTTATTGTCTGAACGTTTACTGTTGGACATATTCTTTGACCCTTATTTGTATATTTGGTTTTTTTGGTGTCATATTGTATACTCCCCAGGTACCTTCTAGCGCATTATAGTGACTTTTGATTTTGTTGTCTCACGTCAATACCATATCTAGTATTACAATCATATTCAGTGAATTTCCATTTGTAGTCCTACTTTCTTGATCTTAGCTTAGAATATCAAGTTCACCCATGCAGTGCACTCATTCCAAACCGTTAAAGATTGTTTCTCTTAATGCACATGGTTTGACACATTTTATCAAATGGAAAAAGATACTCACCTATATCGACAATAATAAGACTGATCCTGAATTACTACAAAAATAATTCACCTTACTCCACAAGAAATTGATACATTAAAACAAGATTGCGTAGGCCAAGCCATACATGCAAGCACCACCTCTAAGATGCTGCATGCCACTTCAGCACCATCCAGGAAGTGTGGTATTGCCATTCTCTTCAATAAACACCTACCCATAAACTACTGCAGGCATGGGAAGATGTTGAGGATGATATGTTTTCGTCAAACTTCAAATCCGCAGCACTTTTTCAACAGTGGGATCAGTGTATGCCCCCACAGGCTCCAAACTCGCTTTCATATCTCACCTCAGTAGATTATTAACAGCATTTGGGCACATGTGTGTGCTAGTTAGGGGAGATTGGAATGCCACTATTAACCCATTCATAGATAGTTCTAGCAAACCTGACATTCATCATACTAAAGATAGGTATATGCTTATAGACCTCATTGATAAGTTTTCATTACGGGAACCCTGGAGACTTTTACACCCTAATGATAGAGATTACACTTTCACCTCCTGTCCCAACTCCATACGTACTAGAATCGATAATTTTTTAGCAGCATCCTCTGTTCTACAATTAGTGACTCAAGTATATATAGTTCCCTGTGGCATATCGGACCATGATCTCATTGATATTAGCATGGACTTGGGGCTTTTATGATCTACAAAATCTCCATGGAGACGCAATCTTTCTTTGTATAAGTCTCCCCAAGAGAAACAAACAATGTTTAAATCATAATGAATATTCGGTCTCTAATGTGCATACACTTTGGGGTGCCGGGAAAGCAGTTCTGAGGGGTCTAACAATGAGAGATACCGCTCCTACTAAAAACCCATTAACACCTCACAAATTAATCTCGAAAAAGAAATCTTAACTTTTACGACCACTTACTCGCAATAGCAGTGTCCAGTAGTATTGAAAAATCTGCTCTCAGTGACATTTAATCTCAACAATCTTTATACTTCCCATGTAGAGAAGTGTTTATTTTGGATTTGCCATTGCTATTATGAACATAGTGAAAAGACTGGGAAATTGCTAGCCTGTCAATTACATCTACGAGAATACTCCAAAGTGATCTCTGCTATTAGAAACTCTACTAGTGTGTTACTCGCACATCACTCAGAAATACTGTCCCAATTTCAGACATTTTAAATACATCTTTAGACTGCTCTGACTATTTGGGGGAAAATACTCTTTCCTCTCAAATTAATCTTCCAAAACTGACACAGGAACAGAGGGATGACCTGGAAGGGGAGATCACAAGTGATGAAATATTGATGGCAATTGTCTCTTTGGCTTATGGGAAAACTCCGGGGGAAGATGGGTTCCCTATAGAATTCTATGAAGTAACAAAAAACATACTGTTTCGATCCTGGTTTCAGTCTTTAATGAAGCATTGAATGTGGGGCATCTACCTTCTGATTTATTTCGAGCTGGTATCACAGATCTTCCTAAAAAGGGTAAAGACTCTTTGGAATGGTAAAGCTATAGAGCAATTTAATTAATAAATTGAGATGTTTAAATTCTGGCCAAAGTTTTAGCCCATGGTTTTGGGCCGGTTATTACCTCTTTAATATACCCCTCTCAAATTGGATTTGTCCCAGGTTGCTCATCTGATAACCATCTTCGGACTATCTCACAGGATAGGAGTTCTTCTTTCTTTAGACACTTTCTGTTTTTTTGCAGACATTTGTTTACTAATTGTTGATTGATTATTATTGCTAAAATGTAATACAGAATTGAAATACAACAGAGAATTGTGACTGGTTTCTAATTGCCACATGGGTACGGGAATATTTTAGGCACTTCCAGGACCGATTTACGCTAATATAAAGTGAGGCTGAATTGAGAATGTTGCGAGGAAGGGTGAGGCCAAAGAGCACGATTAAGGTAATAGGCCATATGTATCAAAAAAGAGTTTTGCAATTCTCAAATTGCGATTTATAGCGAATCGCAATTAGAGAATCGCAAAATGGAATGTATGTAGGATTTGCTAAAAAGTTTGTGAATCCTACATATTCCTTATTTCCGAATCTCAAATTGAGATTCGCAAATAAGGAATACCTTCCCATTCATTCCTTTGGGCTTCTGAATTAGAGAATCGCAAATTGAAAATGCAATTTCAAGGATGCAAGGGTGCCAAAAGGACACCCTGTTGCACCCCTGAAATATGCATGTGTGCACATTTTGTGAATACATACATGCCAAAATGGCATGTATGGGCGACATATGGCACTTTAAAAAAATCAAAATTGTCCTTTTTTAAAGAAAATCGCAAATTACCACCAACTTGAAGTTGGTGGTAATTTGCAATTCCTTAAGGCCAAATAGCAAATTTCGGGTGCTTCCAGAATTGCGTTTAAGGAATTGCAATTTGCAATTCCTTAATTGTATTCGCAAAATAGAGAATCACAAATTTTGCAATTCTATATTTTGCAATGGCCTTTTGTGATGATACATCCCAAAAGGCTTTTTCCAAATCGCAAACGGGCCGATTCTGAGAATCTGCCCGTTTGCAAACGGGAAAAAGGCTTGATACATATGGCCCATTGTGATGCAAAGCAGATCGTTCTGAAGGTCATGGCCTTTAGTCTAATTGGCATTCGAAAACCCTGTAAACAAAAACACTGAATCAAAAGCAGTCCACAACTGTTTGTACCAGCCTGCTGACACATTTACACTGTAAAACCATGAATATTTTTGGTGCACAGGTGACCCCTAATTGCAGGAATAATCGTGGTGGAAATTCAGTGCCCTCTTGAGAGCTCCAGGCTGCTTGTGGGATAAAGGGGCCCCAAATCCTTTAGCCTCTCATATGTTCTCAAGATGTCGATTTTTGATTTCGAAGTAACAGCATAGCTATACCCCAAGAGAGATATCAGCTCCATGTCAGATTTATTTGCTTCTCCTGGGCTCTCTATAACTTCATGATCTGGGCAAAGCCTGACATTGGTGTCAGGTGTGAACAAATCAGTCTACTGAACTCAAATTAATTTACATTTAAACCTTTATAACTGTGGAAATTAAAGAGTCTGTTATAAAGGTAGTGACGACAGATGCTCTGTAAATGCATAATCAGGTAACTGATAGAACGCAAAGACAATCTACCAGCGGCGACTCCTTCGCTAAGGCCGAGGAGCGGCGCCCCACTGCATTTTGAGCAGTGGACAAAGGAAAAATAAAATAATAATAACAATATGTTATTATCATTTTATATTCCCTTTGTCAGGAAGGTTTACTGGGCAGGAAGGGAGGGGCTTACTGGGAAGGAAGGGCGGGGCTAGACATCCTCACAGCCAGCAAGGAGAGGAGTGGTAGGCACTTAAGTGCACATGGCGGTTTGGCCCGCTGTCTTGGGCCGGCCAGACTGTCATGCGCACTTTGCATGTTCCCCACCCGGTGGTAATACACAGCCTGGTGAGGAACATGCACAGGATTCCTCTGCCTGTCTGAGAGCTGAACCATGGTGATCAGACTAATCGCAATGCTGCATTGTATCGTTGCGATTCTCTTACGGGAGCCTGGGTGTGCTTCCTGCTTCAGGCAGGAACAGAAGAGGACAACGCAAGGTGAGGTGGCGGTCCGGCAGGAGGTAGGTAACTATTTTTATTTATTTTTCTTACCCCCCCCCCCCCGCTCCACCCTTGCTACTCGGTGGCAGCAGCCCCTTCAATCTACTTGAATCCCTTCATAAAAGCAACGGGGTACTCTCTTGCAGGAAGAAATCATGGCATTTTGCCGATGCCCCAGCACAATCACCCTTTCTGGTCCCTGTGAACCCCTTAACCCCTTTATTGCCTTCAAGTTGAAAAAATGGAGAGAGATATACAGAGGGCCAAGAGAGTAACATGGTAAGCTTATAGAAGAAAAGTAATGAAGGGAGGCAGATAGAAGCAAAGTAAGGAAAGGGGGCTGATAGTAACAAAGCAAAGAAAGGAGGTTGAAAGAAGCAAAGCAAAGAAGAGAGGCTTATAGAAGCAAAGTAAAGAAGAGAGGTTGATAGAAGCAACTCAAGGAAGGGAGGCTGATTGCAGCAAAGTAAGGAAGGGAGGATGATAGTAGCAGCGTAAAGAAAATAGGCTTATAGAAACAATGTAAGAAAGGGAGGCTGTTCTAGGACAAGAGGCTCTGGGACGCTATGGAGCACCTCTGTGGAAGATAGGAAAGAGCACTGAGAAGAATTACGGGTCCTATGACCTTGTCATCGAGAAGATGAAGTTAGAGCCTCTGAAGGTAGCGACTTCGCTGCAGCTCCCGGTAACTGTTCACTGCACAAATACGGACCATAAGCAACATGGATGTGAGGAATTTTGGATGCATGTTGCAGGTTAAAATTTGACTCTGGGTAAAGGGGCAGGGGAGTAGAACGCAGAAATACCATTTTAACCAGCTTTTGGAAAAATAACTTTTTGGATGTTTTTCCAGTGGTGTTGTTGCTCCAAGATTCCCGACATAAAGCAGTTTCTTTTGGCTGCAAATCAGTTGATGGTATTGGGGTCAATCAGATGGGACAAGGTGGAGAGCAGTGAAGAAACAGAAGCACTGCAGTGAACAACACAAAGAGTTATGGGGTCACATGGATCTAGTTCTGGGGCCAGTTGCACATTGAACCACCACGTTTTCAATGTCTTCCTGACGCTAAGCAGGTTTCAGTCTTTTCTAAGATGGAAGGAAGTTCTATAAGCGATTTGAGAACACCTCTATTCTTCTATATTTCTACTGTATTATCATTTAAACTGCTATTTCTTTTGTAATATTAACCCTGCCTGAACAGTCATATTTGGTGTATGTGTCATAGTTGTCATATCAACTAGCTGACTCCACCTTCACATCACCTCCCATGAGGTTGACCATGACTGTTCGGTAAAGTTACCCAGGGAACGCAGGATGCCTTGGAGACCCCATGGTCAGTCTCTGGCCCAATACCCTGTATTCAGGTTAGAAGAGAGCGCATAAGGTCTTATCTTCGATGTTCCTTCATGGTCCCTACAAGCGCCTACAAGGTTCCTACAAGCTCATGATCTGTGAGAAAGCCTGACAGTCCCTCATCATAGAGTCTTTCTGGTGTGTTCTGTAATTATTCATTTTCAAGTGGGGTTTGGCCACATTTGCAGTTGTAAAAATGGTACCTTGTTAAAGCTGAGACTCTGTATTTAAGTGAGGGGTTGGTATAAGTCCCTCTATGATAAGGATGGGTAAAGCGTTCGCAACTTTACAACTCAGGTTTTCTGTTGTACAGCAAAATCTAACCGAAACGGCATAAAATCAGAAGGTTGTGGTCAGAATACAATCTGGCAGACATATAGTTTCCTAAACATCATTTACAAACATATCACCCCACTGGAGGTAATGTTAGAAAATCTACACCTAGTGGAGTGGTGTTTTTATGGAATTCCACCAGAATATCAACTACAGAGAATTATGGGTCTAAAATATCATGGCAAAAATACTGAGGACCAAAATATTTTGACTGTAAGTGCAAATAGGTAAGCCTCATTTACTATACGTAACTCCACATATATGTACCATGATAAAATATATATATCTTCAAAGTGTGTACATTTGGCGTTAACAACTGTAAATCTATACTTTCCTATATGACCTTAACTTCTAGAAAATACTTAGGTCTCAATAATTTGGCTCCACAATACTTTTGTCCTCGATATTCTGTCATACAACTCTTTTTATAAAAAATATTTTAGGCATGATATTGATGTCATACAATATTTATTACTAAGGTATTTTGATATGCAACCATCCCAAATATGGCAGGCCTTCCAAAAACAACTTTGCAATATGTGGAGGTAAAGAAAAGATGCAATCATTACAAAGAATCAGACACATTTCCACAGAAGTGAAAATCATTTACAGTAATCACAAATAATACCATACAATGTATATACATAATGAAAACAAATGCTCAACTGTTAACCTTAAACTTTGCCGCTGAATATCACTACAGGGAGGGGGAAACGGGGGGGGGGGGGGCGATGCTCCAAACCACGCCTTTGTCTTCAGGATATGTCACCTTCTCTCTAAGTACTTGGATCTAAATGTAGTTGTCGTTTGTAACAACAGCCTGTGTCTATATATAAAATTATCTAAACACTGCTAACTTTCAGTATTGACCTTTTTGATCTACAACACCGAAATTAAGGTAGCCACAGCAAATCCCCTGGCCACAAGAATTAATCTACCTTCTGTTACCAGCAACTCTGACATAAAAGCCTCTTGGATATGACATCTATGAGTTCATGGTATTTGTCTTGGATGTGCCATCTGTAACAATTTTATGTAAAATATTATTGAAAAAAAAAATACCTTCCCAAGACCTCCTTTACAATCATATCCAGGTACACCTGTGACAAACACATGACTATTTGGTTGACCTGTTTGTGCTTGTAAATGGGGCAGGTAAATGAGGGAGGCCATATTGCCCTGAGAGAAGAGCTGGCTAAGGCTACACAAGGCTATCCAATGCTGCTCCTGTGGGCCAGAGCCATGTCAGATTTTCTGAATATCCGAATAAGTTGGTTATCAGAAAACCCTGAAGGAAACTAGAAACACTTGGGGGCATATTATCAAGGGGCTGCGATAAAATTATCGCCGCTTTAGCGTCCGTTTTCAGGCGAAAAGCGGCGATAATTTTATCGCATTATCATCAAGGACACGCTAGCCCGTGATTCCTTGACTTAGCGCCCGTTTTTCACACGCCTTGCATCGATAATGAGATGCAAAGGAGGCGTGGCTCTGAAAACAACATGGGATAATATCGCAAAGGCAGCTTCGCGATATTATCAACGACGGGTAGCGATATTTGAAATCGCGTTAAGTATGCTTTAACGCAGGAATTTAACGTCTGTTAAATTCCTGACTAAGGCATACCTAACATGGCGGGTGGATTGTGTGGCTAAGACCACAGGCCCTATCATCAAGGATATAGCCGTTTTCCATGGAACATCGCTGGAAAACCAGCGATGTTCCATGGAAAACACCGCTATTGCTGGAATAATTATCGCCATTGCGCAATGCGTTGTTAATACATCGCTAGCATGGCGATAATTTCCAGCGATAGCCGGCGATAAAAATCCTCACGCTAAGAGCGGCTAGCGATAATTATCACTGCTGCTTGATAATATGCCCCCTGGTGTGATTGTGGTCCACGAGGACGAATCTGTGAATCTGCTTATGTTGTCTGTACATCTAGCTTAATTTAAACCTTTTGCCATACAATCCATGCACTTTATCTTAATCTGTTTAAAGAGTTGTGGCACCAGAACCCTCTGTTGTAAAGCTCGGCCATGCTGTGCCCCCTTATAGCACTGTCTGCTGTGAAATCGGGTGTTTGGTGGGGTGCAGTACATCACTGCTAATATCATCCAAATATGTTACAGTGGAGACTAATTGAAAAGAAGGCTTGAACTTTACTACACCATAAGTCCACTTCTATTAAGTGGGATGCATTACAGGACAGGCACAAATCAGCTTTTCGAAGTATATTTTGGCCACCTCTGGCAGAATATGAAAAAATAAAGCTAATACTCTTGCATGAATCTTAACTCTATGTAGAATTCAATTTCTTTGTGCTTTGAGACCTATCACTTACGCACAATTGGTTTGTTTCTGGAGTGGAAGGAAAAGATAATCATATAAAATGGGACAATCCTAGAAGCAGAGGTGAATCCAGACTAGCTGACATGTGGGAGCCAGAATTAAAATGTCTGATACACACACACGACTCCAAGAGTATAGGGAAGATTAAGATGTCCGACATGAAGCCTAATACGGCTGATCCACGATGGGTGCCAATCAGAACTAGAACAGCATGGTGCTCAAGATTAATAAGGGCAAAACAGCTGAGGCAGATTCACATTGCATTGATAAATTAAGATCATGTACCCATGTGCTAGATCAGTGGTTCTTAACCTGTGGTTTTGGGAACCCCTGGGGGCCGCAAAGCTTACTCTGGGGGTCCACAAGTCTTGGTAAATTAAATAATATTAACAGATTAACAAAAGTGAATATAAGTAAAGACGCAAAATGTACAATAAAAAATTTGAAAGGAAAGGAAGGAATTTGAAATTGGAGGCTAAAAAGTAAGTTAGTTTCCTCTTATTGATTATTGGGAGTAGTGAAAGTGCATCAAGCATATTATGTTATGAACAATGAGTGGTTTCAATTGAATTTAGAGACGTTCCAACACTCCCGCTAACAATTACATTTAGATTTTTTTTATATTTGTTTTGTGAATTTAATAATTTATATATTTGTTTGAAGAATGCTTGATTCTGTATTTTTTATGTGTTTTTTTGAGGTCCAAATGATTGAAAATACTTAGGCCGGGCTGTCCTTGAATCTCAGTAATCACTGAGTCGAGGTCCCCGAATTCCAATAATGATTCTGTGGGGTCCCTGGGTTCCAGTAATGATTAAGTGGGGGTCCACACAAGTCACAAGGTTAAGAGCCACTGTTCTAGAAGATTAGAAACTTAAATGGTGAGTTAATTGGACTCACCCCGTTTTCTTTCAAACCCCAAAGCAGTGTAGAACTTGATATCTGAAGTCTTGATTTTAAACTATCCATGCAGATATCTATATTTTTTTATTTAATGTCGGTGGAAATCACCACAGGCGTTTTATATATTTTTTGTATACTCGAAACATGGTACATCCTTTTTCAATAAGAAAGAAATTACACTTGGCATTGGAAAATGTATCACACATTCATATTACTGCGCCAAAGAGATGGTGAGCTGTCATAGAAAATGATTATCTTTCTACATAGACCACAGTAATTCTTTTTTGGAGGACAGAAAACACAATATTGAATCTGATAATTGTTAATTAGTATGACTTGAGATCCAAGGGGGAAGAAGGGAAAAACACATGGGAAAGTAGTGTAGAGTAGATTTGATAGTTGAGACAGTAGCTGATTTAATACTTATAAGAAAGGGAAAAAGGACAAGGGCATAATTAATTATAAGTTTGACAGGAAAATTAAAATGCAATTTAGATCCTTTTTAAATATTAGGCGCGGTGCATGAATAGGTTCTGTAGTCCACTGGAAACTGGAGCCTATTTTGAAAAATGTGTTTCTTCAGCGTGTGTGGCCCACATATCAATTAATACACACAGACAGGCCTGGATAGTTGTGAGAAATGTACTCCTCCTTGAAGACATGGGCTGAAACACAGACATGTCAATAGACCATGTCGTTGGTAGCCAGATCAATATCAGGCTTGGACAAAATGAAAGTATGTGCTTTTAAATGAAATCTTTAGTTTTGCCAAGCCCACTATAACCCTTGTAATCACTACTTCTTTCATTAACAGATTTACTCTTACATTGGTTTGTCTGCCTCTGTTACCAGCTGCTCCCTCACCTCCCATTGGTTCCTGTCCTGTCCCCTTGCTTCCCAGGGGCCCTCGGGTTACAGAAAGCATATCCATAGCACATGAATTTTGAAGAGCGCATCATGTACACCACATACAGGCTGAGCATTTCACTCTATAACCAGCATCCAGGGAATTTGATCAAATGGTACCGTACAAGCAGGGAACTCAGTTTAATTTTTAGCTATTGGTGAATTCTGCACCGTAGTTCAATCACTTTATTTCAAGGGAGCTGGGACTATAGCTCCCAGAATAAATGTTTTGTTAAATAAAAGCACAGAACTGTAAGGGGGTTATTTAGCGTTAAGCGGATACGGTTATTTGCCACAAATGTGGTGAAGTACCCTGTCTGGCAAACCAATGGTCCGTCCCAACTATCTAGAGACAAGCGAACATTCATGTTTCTGCTGGGGGAAGGCCTGGTGGCCCTTCCAGCAGAAACCTAGAATAACAGTGCCACAGCTATCGGGCCATCGGTCTAAGTACCTAGGACTATTCGTCCTATTTAGGGTGGGTATTCTCGTATAATTTATTCCTGTGCGGGACCGCCGGGAAAAGTCTGGCGATCCTGAACAGAAAAAAAATAAAAAGGACCCTGGCGCCCCTCTCTTTGGCTGACATAGTCATTCTTTATTTTTTTTCAAAAACAAGATACCACTTTGGAAGTTTGTTCAGGAAAAACAACAACGTTTGCTGGGAGCTGGGAAGGCGCATGAACATTGTAGCTATTTGGCAAACTTATAGTGCCTTCCAAGGAGTCGCCATGGTGGTGGCTCCTTTGAAGACACAGAGATTTTTGCCAGGCAGGTAGAGTTAAATATGGTGAGTGGTCGTCAGGCGGTTGTTAGCCAGGATCCCGATGCATATAACCTCAGCGACCCTGGAGGAATGGTGGGCCACCTACCTAACTCTAAGTAACCCCCTACGTGTCCTGGTGACATGGTGTCACTCTTAAGCCTATAATAATGGGAGTCCAGCAGAGCTCAGAGAAAATTCAAGAGTAAACCTCCCATGATACAGTGGCACAGAAAGACTGCACATCACACTCTATGGATATGTGTTCATCCGAAGGCAATAAATAGCAGAATTGGGGAATGTTATTATATGTCTAGGTGCAGGCGGCTAAGGCTGCATTCCAGTTCCCCTCCCCATAAGGTTAAAGGGTTGCTTCTACACCCCCCCACTGTCTCAGATCTTGATTTCAGTCCGGAAGGTCTGTTGGACATGCTCGGTGTGCTTGGCTGGGTGCCGCTTGGCTTTGACGGTCAACATGCCATCTTCACCCAGTGCGGAGGTGACTGAGGTGGGATCCACATCCTCTGGCAATTGACACTTGTGTGTGAAGGTGTTCATAACAGTTCCATCAGCAGCAAGCTGGAAGAAAAATCAAAGAGTGTCAGGGTGGAAAGAGTAGATACCTGCATGACAGGACAATAACACGAAAGTCTTGCTGCAAGTGTCTACTAGTGCTGCAAAACAACAGGAGCACTTTACCCACAACTCATCCTGGTCTGTGACCTCCAAGGCATACACAGGTCACTAGGCTCTGAATTGCTACCCTAGGGTATGATAGAGAAAATTAGGGGTCGACCAGCTTGTTCCTCCAAGTCATGCTACTGTACACGGGAAACTACCTTTAATACACAGTCATTATCATACATTACCATGCAGTTATTACCATGCAATGCCTTAACACGCATTGCCTTTACCACCCAAGTCTTAACCACGCATATGCCTTTTCCATAACATGCCTTTACAACGACAATGTAGGTATTTTATCAGTTAAGTGAAACCCGTAAATATATATATATATATATATATATACGTCATGTGATCAAGGCAGGGATCTGCCGAAACGCGACATGGCAACTTGATGGTGTGCTGAACTAATAAACATCTAGCACCAAACATGGGTCTACGCTCATTTGTTCTCGAAAAGAAAGCTGTAAGTGAGGTTCGTGGCATATATATATATATATATATATATATATATATATATATATATATATATATTCACAGCGGAATCCCAAAGCGCGTCCATCCAAACAAATGGCGCAACACCAGGATACAGACTCCGTGGGCAATGATGAAGATAAGTGTTGTTTATTCTCACATCATAGGTCCAAATGTTGCGTTTCGGCCACCAGACATGCAGCCTTGTTCACATAGCGCGCTGATAAGAAATGGTGCATTATATACATGTGACAGTGGTAGTGTTTTTTCTATCTTGTTTCAAGTGACTAGGCATTTTACATCATGTGGTAACATTTACTGTAGCGCTGCTTTACTGCTGTCAGGCGAAATGACATCACAGCATGGTCATCATGTATTGACATAGTAGACAGACTTTGTTGTATGTTGATTGAACTTTCTTAACTGTGTGTGTTCTCTGCTGTTGCAATTTGGCAGCATTCGTGACATACATAAAACAAAACGCGCTTTTTATTAGAGACAAACTGAGTGAATACCCGCATATACCAGCAGATAAGTTAGCCTCAGCCCTTTAACCCATTTGACATACGGCCGTGCGTTCCTGGTTGTGAAGGGGTGCGCTTACGCGAGACAGGGAAATGCAGTCACATGTGTGATATTGATTCATATCAGCCTAATGCGGTGAAATGCAGAAGTCCCCGTAAGCTATCGGGTTTGCAGAGGATCTCAGTGAAAACCAGTAAGGCCGATCTGCGCGCGGAGTACCACTACAAAGCCTAAATGAATAATAAAATGCTTAAATGCTGGGCTAACCACCACTGTATAAAGTTAAAAAGTGGAAATGAGTGAGGGTGAGGCATATATGTGGTGATATATACAACTTAAGAGAGGCATGCGTGCATAGTGCGCATATGTATAGCAGGTGATTGTGCCGTGGTGTAGCCTCCTCAAGGGTGTGGAAAAGTGACATAAAAAACATTATAAAATAGCGGGAATTTAGATGCTATACAAAAGATCAATGCTAGGTTTCCCCAATGTATTACTGTACTTCCTATGTTCGCGACGCAGTGTGAATGGGATCAATCCTTTCTGAGTAAATGCGTATGCGAGGAATAAATACATAAGCCAAAGTGAAACAGCAAAACGATGCAGATGCAGCTAATCAACACAATTAAATCAATGCAATCCATAGAAACGTAAAAACACAGAAAATACAATCCAAATAGTTGATTACACCCATACATGCTATGCTCGACATTTGTCAGTTCCAATGGTCCTCATGTATGCAATCTAACTATATGGTTGTGAGGTACTCAAAATATGCACAGTGGAGGTAGATGCCAAGCTACAACATGGATATATCATGTGTGATGCGTCTGGACTCAGAGCATGGGTTAATGTCACAGGAAATGGTGCAAATCCTCACTATATATATAAAAAAAAATATATATATATATATATATATATTCACTGTAAAAACCATCAGTGATGTCACTGACCATGTCATGAGTGATGTAATATGTGACGTCATCAGCAGTGCATTGCGGGGGCGCGAATTATAGTTAGCTGAACTAACTATAACGGGGGAATTTCTAGGGTTTTGTACGAGGGAAATATAACGCCCCTTAAACCTATTGTTTTTTCAGGGAATTTCTAAGGCTTTTTAAATGCCAATTCCTAACTATAACGTGCATGAAACCTATGGTTTTTTCAGTGAATTTCAAAGGTTTTTTAAATGCTGATTCCTAACTATAACATACCTGAAACCTATGGTTTTTTTAAGTGAATTTCAAAGGTTTTTTAAAAGCTAATTCCTATCTATAACTTATCTCCAAAGCTATGATGTTTAATGATTTTCATAGGATTTCTAAATCTTTATATTTCAGTGTGTCAATTCCTTTAATTATTTTTTGTTTTATAATATTTTTTCACCATTTTTTAAAACTTTTTTTTTCAATTAATTCTTTTAAAAATAAAAAAAATTATTTGTTTTTAATGATTTTTTTATTGTAAATTTATTTAAACTATTTTTTATATATTTTTATATATTTTTTAAACTATATTTTTAATACTTTGTTATTTTTTTTTTTTACTATTTTTTTTGGATTCGCGCACCCTATGCGCACCTTTCTCGATCCCTGCGCGGAACATAGTCACCATTTTCCAAGTGTTGTGTAGGATCTGTGTACGGTATGCGTTGGGTACGTATTTTTGTGCGCGATTACTATGCGACCGGTACGCGACTTCGAGCTTATACGCGGCACGTACAAAGCACGTTACACAACGCTCGCGCGCTTCCGCGTGACATCATGTGCGTGTTTGACGCTGTGGGTGCGCGAATCTCGTGAAATATTTTAAATGTCAAAAACCATATATATATATGTATTTGATGTAAATATTAATTGAAGACATAATCTAAACTACTAACAAAACTAATATATTTGTACTTCTAATACTATATTCCTTTTAAATGCAATTTCGCGAATTCGGTGCATGCTGCCTATGCGCACGGTTCATGGATCCCATGTGACCTGAAAAAAAGAGATTTGATTGGTTCATTACACGTCGTGTTAGCCCCTATCACTAATTTTTATTATCCCTGGGGACCCCATCCCCCGGGGTTTATTAAAACACGTTGGGGACCGTGGGGGGAGCCCCAACGCCCCCATGGTCCCAGCCGGCTCCCCGCGTCCTTTGGGAGCCGGCATTGCTTTTCCACATGGGGAGCTGCTGACATGCAGCTCCCCATGTGGAAAAGCAATATTGTTTGGATTTTGAAAGAGAGAGCAGGTTTCCCTGCTCTCACTTTCAAAATCCAAACGAAGTTTGCTATGGGAGGGCAGGAGACTTCCGCCCTCTCATAGCAAACAACAGTGTCCTGGGGGTGGGCACCCCAGGACACTGTAGGAGCCGGCCCTGGGGGGTGGCGGTCCCCAGGGCCCTCGAGGGCTCCAGGAGGGAGGCCACGCAGCTCCCTCCCTCAAACAATAAAGCCCTGGGGGGTGGTGGTCCCCGGGGCTTGGGGGGGCCTTCTGGGACCCCCTAAGCAACACTAGAGGGTTAGAGTATTTCTACCCTGCCCCCTTTACATCTTTCACACACTTATTTCCCTTAATCAGCCTTGCATCTACCGAGGCACAAAATGGCTGCCAACAGTTCCGAATGTTGACAGACACTTGACAGCCAATTAGCATTCAGCGCGTGATCGGGAAGGTGTGTGCTCGGTTTGCAGAGGGTGCACTCAGGGTGCGCATAGGGTGCGCGGATCCTCCGAGGCCATAGATATATATGTACTTTTAACTCTAATTTTCTCAGGAACTACTGAACGGATTTACACCATTTATGCAAAAGGCACGAGTCTGAACTGAGGACTACCTCTTTGCCAAATATGGTGTAATTCCATTCAGCAGTTCGAGCTGTAGCGCGAGTTATAGTTATCTGAACTAACTATAACGGGGGAATTTCATTCGTTTTTTACGAGTGAAATGTCCAGCTAACTATAACATGTGTGAAATCTATGGTTTTTTTAAGTGAATTTGCAAGGTTTTTTAAATGCTAATTCCTAACTATAACGTGTGTGAAACCTATGGTTTTTTAAGTGAATTTGTAAGGTTTTTTAAATGCTAAGTTATGTATGTTTTATTATATTTTTTATATATTTATTTTACACTCGTTTAAAATGTGCTTGTTTTTTTTTTTAAGGTTTTTCACCGTGCGCGCACCCCGCGATTTTTTGAAAAAAAAAATGTTTTTTTCACCCTTCGGGGTCCTTCAGGGACCCTCTGACAAAGGCTAGGGGGTCAGGAACGCTCTACCCTGCCCCCTTTTCACGTTCTTCACCTTTCTTTTTCCCTGTCACACACACAACACACAAAATGGCGGCCGACGCTTCCTGATTTCGACCGATTCGAACGTTGACTGACATGTAACCACCAATCAGAATTACGCTCGCGCACGTTAATGTGCGCGCACGGTGGGCGCTTATAGATATTTATGTGCTTTTAACTGCAATTTTCTCAGGAACTACTTAACAGATTGACACCATATATGCAAAAGGCACATGCCTGACCTGAGGACTACCTCTTTGCCAAATTTCAAGTAATTCTGTTCAGCCGTTCGGGCTGTACTTTCGACTAAAGGTCCTATGGGAAAATGCATGGGGAAAACGCGTTTTGGGACCCCCCCTTTTTTCTCAGCCCCCACTTGACGAATCACCCCGAGACTTTCAGGGTAGGAGCTGAGCGGAGCGCCCCATTAGTTTTGAAAATTTCGCGAGGATTCGTCAAACGGCGCCAAAGTTATTCAAAATAGAATTTTCAGATTTCCTATGGAAACACGGTCCTAACTATAACTATCTACTGGCGACGGCCAGTAGATAATACACATATATACACATATATATTTATATCCATCTAAGCGTGCTGCATGTATTCAACAAGCATTGGCATAGCCAATAGGTCTCGTCTTTGGGAACTTATAAGTGTTTAGCCATGCAACAGTTGCATAACTAAATACTTATAAGGTCCCAAAAGCGAGACCTATTGGCTATGCCAAGCGGCTGTGCGGCCGCGAAAGTGAAAGTGATCGCGATCCCGATCAAACATCAAAGCGGCCGTGCAAAAGTGAAAGTAATTGCGGTCAAGCGTGGGGCGCGCGCCCGCGCACATGCACTGTAGCTCTAGGTTGGCCTGGTAGCACTTTTTGGAGCCCTCTCAAAAAGTCTCGCCAGTCCAGCGCATGCGCTGGGTCAGGCGAGACATAAAAAAGGACAAAAGTGGCTCAATTGCTTCCACCAGCATGATTTATTACATGGCTGAATCAAGTCTCAACGCGTTTCGGAGCTCCTGGCTCCTTGTTCATGAACAAGGAGCCAGGAGCTTCAAAACGCATTGAGCCTTGATTCAGCCATGAAATAAATCACGCTGGTGGAAGCAATTAAGCTGCGTCATGTATTTTTTTTTAATACATGGAGCACGCTTTGATGGATTTATAGGGGCTTGCTACCCCATTGCGGCTTACTGTGGAGAGTGGCTTGGGCACAAGCGAACTGGTTTTTGTGAATATATATATTTATATATTCACTGAAAAAACCATAGGTTTCACACACGTTATAGTTACGAATTAGCATTTAAAAAACCTTGCAAATTCACTTAAAAAACCATAGGTTTCACACATGCTATAGTTAGCTGGACATTTCACTCATAAAAAAACCAATGAAATTCCCCCGTTATAGTTAGTGCAGGCAACTATAACACACGCGACCGCAATCCTCTGCTGATGACGTCAGATATTACATCACTGTATTTAGACACTTATTTACCCATGTCTTCTTCCATTAATCTTTAGCTATACATATATTACAAATATTTATTTTTCAGAAAGACACATATGTCATCAGTGATGTAATATCTGACGTCATCAGCAGAGGATTGCGGCCCCCTTTTCACGTTCTCCACCTTTGTTTTTCACCCCCTCAGACTGCGAGAGACAAAATGGCGGCCGACACTTCCTGGTTTCGAACGATTCGAATGTTTACCGACATCTAACAACCAATCAGAATTGCGCTCGCGCACGGCAGGGTGCGCGCGCAGTGCGCGCACGGTGCGCGCATATAGATATGGATATGGTTTTAAATAATATTTTCTCAGGAAATACTGAACAGATTTACACGAGACCTTCAAAAGGCACTTCCTTGACCTTATGGCTACCTCTTTGCCAAATTTCACGTAATTCTGTTCAGCCGTTCGGGCTGTACCTTCGACTAAAGGTCCTATGGAAAAATGCATGGGGAAAACGCGTTTTGGGACTCCCCCTTTTTCTCGGCCCCCACTTGACGAATCACCCCGAGACTTTCAGGGTAGGAGCTGAACGGAGTGCCCCATTTGTTTTGAAAATTTCGCGAGGATTCGTCAACCGGCGCCAAAGTTATTCAAAATAGAATTTTGAGATTTCCTATGGAAACTAGGTTGTAACTATAACTATCTACTGGTGACCGCCAGTAGATAATATATATATATATATATATATATATATATAGTCACTGAATATATATGTATTCACTGGAAAAAACAGGTTAAAGTAACGCTATAGTTAGGTAAATTTCTCAGTAACAACTTTAACGCTTTAAACTCAAAGAAATTCAGCAGTTATAGTTAGCAGAACTTACTATAACTATAACTTGCACCTGCCATGCACTTATGACCTCACACACTACAGCACTCATGATGTGTTCTATGACATCACGGATGACATCTCAAATGACATCTCAAATGACATCACTGATGACTTCATCCAAAGAGTATGCTAGTTTGTTTTTTAGTTTACATAGTGGCGCAAAGCTGTCCTTTTACTTTTCTACTTAATTTTGCATAGCTTGGATTCAGTTAATGCATGTTTACAAAATGCATGTGCTCATAATGCACCACTGCTGTGTAGAGTTATTGAACACGTTATACATTTTATTTTTAAGAATAACTCTGTGTGCAGGTGACAGTTGACTGGTGTTCATTATGCTTTAGACAAGCTTTTTACTTCTACAGAAAATGTTTCCTACAGCCAGAAAGATTCTATGTAGTAGATACTAACTTTTGTAAGCTGCCTTGACTTATTAGGGAGAATTGTGTCAGCATGATAATTTATATTTAACATAGAAGACTGTATGTATCAGGAACTAAGATATGAATATTTGCAAGTTTTGTTAGAATAGATGAGCTATCTTTAAAATGTTCACCACAGTGTGAAGGGTGCAGGTAGTATGTTCCTTAGCACCTTCAGATTGGGGTTATTTTAGCAAATACACTGTACACTGATAGTAGATTTTTTTAATACACTTTAGTGCATTTCTCATAAGAGTTTTACTGCCTGAAAACAGTGTGATACAGATTAAACTCTCTCCATAGACAAAAAACTGTTACAGTACCAACTTTTCAGCTCATATCACCTTCATTTCTCAATGTAGGTTCGGTGAGTGTCAAGTGTTAGACACAGATAAAAGCTGTCCATAGTAGGGCATCTGTTTTTCAACTTACATTCACTACTTTGGCTTTCTGTCAACAAATGTATAGATATTGAACACTGCAGTCAATGAGTGTTTCTCGTATATAAGTGGTCGAATGTTAATTTGATCTATGCTACCTGTAAAGTGCTATAGGCTCAATGTTGCATATAATGCTTGTTTTCAACATCTAAGGGAATTGTTTGTGTGGTGGCAGTAGTAATGGTTGATTTTCTCCTGAGCTATTTTGTACTTACTGTCAGGCCTCTAACGTTAGATTAATTTATTGAGCAATATGTGTGAATGTGACGTTTGGATGATGTCATGAGTGATGTCATCAATGATGTCATTTGAGATGTCATAAGTGATGTCATAGAACATGTTATGAGTGTTGTTGTATGTGAGTTCATAAGCAGTGCATGGCGGGGGTGCAAGTTATAGTTAGTGCTCATAACTATAACTGCTGAGTTTCTTAGATTTTTTTAATTTAAAATGTTAACGTTGTCACTGAACAATTTACCAAACTAACAATACTTTAACCTTTGTTTTTTCAGTGAAATTCAACATTTTTTTTAACGAAAACTGATAGTTTTATTGCACCAAACTATAACGTTACTTTAGCCTGTGGTTTTTTCAGTGAATTTCTAGGTTTTGAAAAAAAGTAAATGGTTTTTTTTAAGTGTATGTATGGTAGAATGACTGTATAATATATCCTGTGTGCAGACCTTATTTTGAGAGGGAATGTTTTTTTTTATTGTAACATAACAGGATGCGGTTCACAGTTTGCAAAATGTTTCTAAAATATGTGTGAGTATTAAACAGATTAATATAGCAATATTTCAGTAGAGATTGTGTATTTTCTCAATTCTTGTAACTCTCGTATTGAGAAATGTTACCAGCAATATATTTTTTAAGTGTCATTACTCTAGCAAGAGCTTTGTGAGAGGCTCACGGGACACTCTCTCGAGATTGTAGAGTTCTAAATGTCATTGTAATCTTTAGTATACAGTACTTATCAACCAGTTAATAGCACTTGTACTGTAGCAATACACACTCTTTTCTTTCCCTGTACAATCGAGCTAGCAAGACTCTCGCGAGAACAAGGAAAGACCTCATGGCAGGGTCACTCCGTAAATTTACATGTGACTCATGCAAGAGTCTTGTGGGATCGTATGAGGTCCCAACAACAATATTTACCTCCAGAAGCGTGTTAAAGACTCTTGCGAGACTCCAGCAGTACCGTATCACAATTTGAAAATCACCCAATAGAAAAGCTCCTCCTGTTAATCAAGTGACTCTGCACAATATACACAGCAGTTGGTCACAACCTAACTTACTTTTCTAATTGCCAAAAATCTACCAATTACACGTATATTTTTGCCACCCTCCCATTTAATCTCTTATCTTGTAACTCTGCATTCCTCTGCTGAGCACTTCTCTGGTGACTGACATCTCCATACTGCACCATGATTCGGGACACAGCTTCATGCACTGGTCTAGAGAATATGTCATTAATTGTTGTACTGACAAAAATCTTAGATTTCCAAACTTGGTCATCACCTGGTTTGGGCATAGAGGTATAAAGTGGCATCAGTTGTTATCAATGATTGAGAGCATTTTGGATTGTGAGCACCCAGACCTGATGGTAGTGCACTGCGGTGGCAATGACCTAGGCACAATCACAGGGGTTGCACTTGAAATCCAAATAAAAGAGACTTTTTCACAACTGATGTCTCTCTTTACTCATTCTGCCTTTGTATAATCTAATATATATCAAAGGCAAAAACGGCACTGGTCAAAAGAGTTTGTCCTAAGATTGAGAAGTCTCAGAAAAACATCAATAAAGCAGTTTCTGTATTTCACCGTGACCATGTCATGGGTTTACATATCACAACAATATCTGTTTTGATAAATCAGGTGTCTGTAGGAGCAGAAGGAAACAGGATCTTGCTTAATAACACACAGGAATGCATCCAGTTCTATGTGTAACTGAACACTACACACAATAAACACAAAGGCTCTTGTTAGAGCCACCCTATTGCTACATTATGTGATTATTTTATGCTATAACTCCTTTTCTTCTTTAGGATACTGGCACCCGTGAAACTTTCGTGAGAGCAGAAGCACCAAAATGCCTGCCTCCACCCAAATATTTCTCTGACTCTCGCAAGAGTCTTGTGAGCTCAAACATTTAGCATATATATCTAATGAATAACAGTTCTGCATTCTTGGATGTGGGTCGTACAGTGTGCAAACCTACAAGCCTCTCTGCTGAGAACTCTCACTTCAGACAGATTTTTCCTTCCCCTCCCTGCTTATACGGTATAGTTCCCACTACTAGGTTATGAGGAGAAAGTAACCTGTCCATTCAGAGCTTTCCAGAATATAACAGGGGTGTATTGTAGGATGTAAAGAGAGACGGGCTCTCTGCTTAGACTTCTCTCTCAGATGATGGATGACCATGGTAGGGTGTGTGAAAGGACTTGTTTCTCTGTTGGGATCCCTCTCTTGGATGATGGGTGTGTGTAGTAGGGTGTGGGGAGGGATTGGCCTCTCTGCTGTGACTTGTCTGTCAGATCATAAACATGCATAGTAGGATGCGGGGAGGGATTGGCCTCTCTGCCAGTTGACAAATGTGCAAAGTAAGGTGTGTGACGGGACTGGCCTCTCTGCTGAGACCTCTCTCTCAGATGAAGGGTGTAATTATTAGGGTGTGTGGATGGACTGGCTTCTCCTTCGAGACATCTCTCAGATGACAGGTGTGCATAGTAGTGTGTCCTGGGGGCAATTGGCCTCTCCTTTTAGACCTCTCTCTCAAATGACAAGTGTGTGTAGTGTGGTTTATTGGGGGCAATTGACCTCTCCTTTGAAACCTCTCTCAAATGACAGGTGTGCATAGTAGGGTATGTGCATGGATGGTCCTCTCCTTTTAGACATCTTTTTCACATGACAGGTGTGCATAGTAGGGTGTGTGCATGGACTGCCTTCTCCTTTGAGATCTCTTTCTCACATGACAGGTGTGTGTAGTAGGGTGTGTGAAAGGACTGCCTTCTCCTTTGAGACCTCTCTCAAAGAGCGGTTGTGCGCAGAAGGGTTTGTATATGAACTAGCCTCTCATTTCAGACCTCTCTCTCAGATGACGGGTGTGCATAGTAGGGGTGTGGTTGGACTGGCCTCTCCTTTCAGTTCTCTCCCTCAGATGTGCGTAGTAGGGTGTATGGGGAGCGACAGACCTTTCCTGTCTCTCTCTCAGATGAAAGGTGTGTGTACTTGGGAGTGTGGAGAAAGACTGGCCTCTGCTGAGACCTCTCTTGGATAACGGGTGTGCATAGTATGCTGCATCCAGGGACTGTCCTCCCCACTAACACCCCTCTCTTTGATGATGGGTGTGCATAGTAGCATGTGGGAAGAGCCTTAACTCTACTCACACCTCTTACCAAACCTCTTACCAAGCCTAGGGGCGTAAATAGTAGACTCTGATAATCACCATCTCCAGTTAAACTCCTTTCTACAGTAACAAGTGTGCATAGCAGAGTGTATTCAAACATCATCTCTCCTTCCTACTTTTCAAAACCTCGCGGGGATCGCACAAGATCGGAACATTTTTTATTAAAATAGAATTAACATTCTAATCATCACACTACTTATCTCTTGCAGGCTTCCTCTCAAAAACAAGGATCACAATATGCATTCCTACTAATAGAGTGTATTGAGAACTCGTCTGCTCCTTTTTACTATTTACGATCCTGCAAGAGTATCGCGAGATCATAAAAATTAGTTAAACACAATATACATTTATTTTCTTCACAGTAGTTATCTCTTAGACACCCCCTCTTTAAATCTAGGGGGGCAGCATGCCGTTTTGCTGTTCCATTGTATAACGTTTTTACGTCATTTCCACAACGCCTACAATTTTTCACAGTAATTGTGGCTATTTTTTTCTAACATTCCAACAGCCAGCCTAACAGAGTGCTTCCGGGACACGTGGGAGCCTCTTGCTCCCACAAGAGTGCAAAGACCCACAGGAAAGCCCAGCCTCTCCATCAATCACAGTGCACCATTTTTTATTTTGCACTCTTGCGGGACGCCTACGGGACTCTCGCGAGACCAACTGCCAAAATGTACAATTATGTTTTACTCTTAATATCTCAAAAGCTACTGAACGGATTTACATCAAATCAGAAAAAGCTAAATCGGCGGGCTAAGATCTAGCTTCCTGGCAAATTTGGTGTAATTCCATTAAGCACTTTTTGTAATAGCATGTCTTAAAGAAGTCTTTGGAAAATGCATGGAGAATTTACGTTTTGGCACCCCACTTTTTTCTCGGCCCCTGCCAGACAGATCACCCTGAAACATTCCAGGAGGGAGCTGAGGTGGATGATCTTTTCTTGGGGGGAAATTTCTTGAAGATTCGTCGAATGGGGCCAAACTTATGAGCAAACCAAAAAACGCCCCATCTATGGAAAAGCAAATCTAACTATAACTACCTAGTGGATTTAGGCTAAGAGTGTTTTAAGGCTTTAGGGATGGGCAAGGGTAGAGAATGGCAAGGGTGATTTTAGGGTTATGGGGTGGTTAAGGGTATTAGGTGGTAAGGGTATTTTTAGGACTTAGAGGTTGGTTAGGGTGTTGGGTAGTAAGGGTGTTTTTAGGGTTTAGTAGTGGGTAAGGTCATTGGGTGGTAAGAGTTTTTTTAGAGCTACGTGGTAGGTAAGGGTATTGGGTGTTAAGAGTATTTTTAGAGCTTAGGGTGGATAGGGGTATTGAGAGGTAAGGGTGTTTTTATGGTTTAGGGGTGGGTAAAGGTATTGTGTAGTAAGGATATTTTTAGGGTTTAGGGTGGATGGGGTATTGTGGTAAGGGTATTTTTAGGGTTTATGATGGGTAGGGGTATTGGGTGGTGAGGGTGTTTTATGTTTATGGGGTGGATAAGGGTACTGGGTGGTAAGGGCATTTTTGTGGGTTTAGGTTGGGTAGGAGTATTGAGCACTAAGAGTGTTTTTAGGGTTATGGGGTGGGTAAGTGTACTGGATGGGAAGGGTAATTTTAGGGTTTAGGGTGGGTAGAAATGGTGTTTTTAGGGTTTAGGGTTGGGAAGGGTATTGGATGTTAATGGTATTTTTAGGGTTTGGGGTAGGTAGGGGTATTGGGTGGTAACAGTGTTTTTAGGGATTAGGGGTGGGTAAGGGCATTGGGTGGTAAGGTTATATTTAGGGTTTAGGGTGGGTAGCGGTATTGAGTGGTAAGGGTGTTGTTAGGGTTTAGGGGTGGGTAAGTGTATTGGGTGGTAAGAGTATGTTTAGGGTTTAGCATGAGTAGAGGTATTGGGTGGTAACAGTGTTTTTAGGTTTAGGGGTGGGTAAGGGCATAGAGTGGTAAGGGTATATTTAGGGTTTATGGGGTGGTTGAGTTTAGGGGTCAATAAGGTAATATTTACATATATATGTATATCTACAACGATCCACTCCACAAGGAAGGAGTAGAGGCCACTCGGGGGAAACGTCGGGAGATCTTTAATTAAAACAGCACTTGCATAATGCATTTCGGCCTGTGAGGCCTTCCTCAGATGCAGCTGTATTCAAGATATGGCTCCACCCTCACCTTTAGTCAACCAAAGTCTCTCCCATTGGCGGTAGTCCGCTGCCTGATAGTCATGTGCTCACAACTTCGCTATAGTACAACTACAGCTCCCAGAGTGCTGTATAACTGGGTGAGTGTTGCCTGGGAGGGACCTTTGAAATAAAACCTCTGTGGGTAATGTCAATGAAACTAAAAGGTGCCAGGTAACAAATTAAAGGAGTTCTTGTGTGACGGTGTTCCGTAGATCGCCCTCGAGTCCCCTTCAACGCTCCAGCCTTGAAGTGCATAGTGCTAGCCGGGCCGTGAGCCAGCAATTCAATGAACCTGGCTCCCCATTAATAATGGACTGCAATCCGCAGCAGCCGCTGGCATGGCGTGCAATCCTAGGCGGGCCGGAGTCATGTCAATACCTTGACGACGAGAAAGCTGCAACAGCAGCAGGTGCCAGTGATACTCCGGTCTCTTTCAGGGAACGGTGCCTCTAATGCGCCTCTGGCCGGCGCAAAATTATCCACAACGATCCACTCCACAAGGAAGAAGTAGAGGCCACTCGGGGGAAACGTCGGGAGATCTTTAATTAAAACAGCACTTGCATAATGCATTTCGGCCTGTGAGGCCTTCCTCAGATGCAGCTGTATTCAAGATATGGCTCCACCCTCACCTTTAGTCAACCAAAGTCTCTCCCATTGGCGGTAGTCCGCTGCCTGATAGTCATGTGCTCACAACTTCGCTATAGTACAACTACAGCTCCCAGAGTGCTGTATAACTGGGTGAGTGTTGCCTGGGAGGGACCTTTGAAATAAAACCTCTGTGGGTAATGTCAATGAAACTAAAAGGTGCCAGGTAACAAATTAAAGGAGTTCTTGTGTGACGGTGTTCCGTAGATCGCCCTCGAGTCCCCTTCAACGCTCCAGCCTTGAAGTGCATAGTGCTAGCCGGGCCGTGAGCCAGCAATTCAATGAACCTGGCTCCCCATTAATAATGGACTGCAATCCGCAGCAGCCGCTGGCATGGCGTGCAATCCTAGGCGGGCCGGAGTCATGTCAATACCTTGACGACGAGAAAGCTGCAACAGCAGCAGGTGCCAGTGATACTCCGGTCTCTTTCAGGGAACGGTGCCTCTAATGCGCCTCTGGCCGGCGCAAAATTATCCACAACGATCCACTCCACAAGGAAGAAGTAGAGGCCACTCGGGGGAAACGTCGGGAGATCTTTAATTAAAACAGCACTTGCATAATGCATTTCGGCCTGTGAGGCCTTCCTCAGATGCGTATATCTTTATATAGAGATATACACACATACATAAATAAATGTGTGTGTGTGTGTATGTCTGTGGTTTCCTAGGTGACTACATTAGCCAAAACGCGTTGGCGTCCTGTGTTTGGTGTTGCTGCACTGTAAAAATAAAAATTAATAAAGCATCCGGACAGCGTTTGACATCTTTTACGTGGGGTGAGTGCGGCTGGATTGTCAGAAAATGAAGGTCTTTGAGGTATTATATATATTATATATGGTTAATTTTGAATGGCAGCAAAATTGGTAGTTTACATCAGGACAAAGTTCCTTCGGCCTAATGCGTTTTGGGCTCCCCAGTCCTTGGTTACAGGCCACTGCATGAAGAAACGACAAAGCTGTTAAAAGGCATAAATTACCTTGTTTAAATACAAGTCTCACCCTCAGTAGCCCTCCAGTGAGTTAAAATTCATGTTGGTAATCATAGTCATTTACCATAACAATTACTCTTTCTGTAGGTTTGTTCCGTCATGCACTTATTCATTCAAATGTCCATCGCCTCAAACTGGGCGTCCCAATGCCACCCTGTCGAATAGCTGTAAGTTTTTAGATGATGTTAATTTTACCACTTACACAGTCCTGCAAGAAATAGAATGCAAACACACAACAGATACACAGCTGCTGATGTCAGAAGATGGTTGCATGGTGTTCCCTGTACGTGTCGAGTGTGGGGGTCAATTACTGGATTGGTGACCAACAATCCATTGGCAGCAGTAAGCACAGAGTAAAGCTTCTGGAACTTTACTGGGTCCGGGGGAGTGATGTAGCAGCCTGAAACTTTGGGGCAGGCATGATTGCACCTCCCACAATGCACTGGATCACCTGGATTTGGCCGATCCCAAGGAGGGCCCAATGGCCAGCGATACTTTGGCTCCAGTGAGGGTTTTTACCTGCAGTTTGAGGGAGAATGAGGGTGCTTCTGGCTTTCACAAGGGTCCCTCCTTTCAGGAGTTTCGAGTTTTATCCAAGGATGAGGGTTCATTACTCAATTCCAAGTCTGTTGCCTCAGGGATAAAGTATCTCTCTTTTGCTTTGGTGCTGTGGGCAAAGTCCTATTTTCGGCGACATGGGTCTCCTCTTTGTCCTTCCTTGAATTAAGTTGGTCAAATCAGAGGCCCTAGTGTCAGGGGGGCCTCTTAACTCCTAGATTTAGGGGTGTTAGGGGTGTGGGAACTAGTAGCCAATGGGCAGCTAGTCCCTGCAGCTAATCCGCCCCTGAGGTGACCACATCCAGTGGTGTAGGTCACCTTTTCTACCCAGACCCCGCTATTTATGCCCTCCTAAAGATGACAGAATTCTATTTTAGGTGAACAGATCAGGGTGCTCGCCCTGGAGGTGTGGCCAGCCTTCCTTTAAGCATACCCCTCCTGCATACCTTATTTCCCGCCTTGCACTGGTACAAGGGATGGCTGAGTCCTCCTCAGGGGGACAGTTCAGATGCATATAGGAGGCGGTGCAGCCTTTGAAGCCCACAGCTCTATGTCATTTCACTAGCCTGCTGGGGAGGGGGAAAGTGTGACCTCCTTCCTGCCCAGCCTTTGTTCCTGACTCCTGGGAGACACTATAGAGACATTTAAGCTTGCACTTACACGTCTACACTCTTAATATAGTGCACCCTGCGTTCTGGGCATAGGAGGCCTTCTTTAGGGGTGACTTATATATTCTAAAAGCAGTGCATTTGACTGTGCCACACGTGGTGAGGGCACAGTGGAGTTCGAGCAATTTGTTCTGCTCCTGCGGTCTGCAAAGGCAGGCCTGCTGTCAGTAGTATGCGTGGGTCAACCAGGGTGGCACAAAAACGTGACCTGGGTACCCCTGGTACCATTTACTATGGAATATAAGGGAGTAAAGTCTTTGTCAAAAGGGATTGCCAATTCACACATAACAGTTTTAGGGAAAGAGCACTGGCACTGGATCCTGGTTAGCAGGGTTCAGAGCACTATCAGAGTCGAAAACAAGCATCTAGTAGTCCAAATGAGGCAAAAAGTGGGGCAACATCTGCAAAAAGCCATGTTTTCTTTCAATTTCTTTCTTGCCCCTTTCTTATGGCATGGAGTAGCTATGTTTTTCATACAGTTAACATTTTTGCTTCATTTTTGCAGACGTATTGTTTTCAGTTTTTTTGCTAGTTTTATTTTAGAAGCAGTATTGTATTGTTTTATTGAGGAGCACATTGCTGGTTGCTTTGGCAACCTGACCACAATGTGACATGCAGTCACTGGTGAATAGGGAGGAGAAGGTTGGTAGGGCATATTGGTCGGAGGCAGATGTGGGGAGGAGCAGAACCAGCATTAAGAGGTGGTCGAGCATTGTCTCAGGTGGCCCGTGAGCATTTCTGAAATCGTTCTACGTAAAAAAAAAGTCTTCTTGGTTCCCACAGTGCTCTCAAGTTACAGTAAGCGTATACATGGCACAGGAATTTTGAAGAGTGTTTCTTGTGCACCACATTCAGACTGAGTACTTCCACTCTTCAGTCAGCATTCTTGGAGTGTGATTAAATGGCTGTACATTAGCAGTGTTTACATTCCCGTGCTCTTCTTTTCACAGATCAGTGTAAGTTTGCACCATAGTTCAAGCGTATCATTTCAATGCAACAACGACTGCAACTCCCAGAATATGTAAATTAGTTGAATAAAAACACAGGCTTGAGCCTCCAGTTGCTGGTTTGATATTCTTGTGAGATACACAAATAGAATGTTTTTTGCTGTAGCACCCTCTGTTTAGTTACGGTACCAGACAGTTATCTGAGCTTCATTAGAGAGGCAAGTTTGGTTTCCAGGATCCTTTTTCCCTTGTTTAGTCTCTATCTGAGGGTGATCCTGAGTTGTTCTCACACTCTCTTCCTTTCGTTAATATTCCTGACTAGCCAACCCTCAGAGTTCACATCTAGACTTAACCGGCTGGCCACTAAAGAATACCAGCCAGCCTTCAGACACCCCCAATTGGTCATTAGACAATCCTCTAAATGGCACTAATGCAGTCAGAGAGGTGGTCTTGAACACCTGTTCAGACATCACAATTAGTCGCCTGACACCCCCAAAAAGCCCTTTCTAAAATCAGGTCCTACTCTTATAGTTTTATCTTACCATTTCCTTTCTTCTGCTTTTTTCCCATCACCCACATCGCTTCTTCCACCTCTTTATCTTTTTCGTGGGGGTCGAATGCTCCATCTCTTCTACACCTGCATTCTCCATTGGTGTGTATACAGTCTCCCTCTGGCTTTCGTCCTTCCAGTGCAACTCACATCACTTCACATACCTAACAAGAGAAGTGTAGTGGGCTCTGGAGCTCTGTGGTGCATGTTGTCTCACTCTGGGCATGTTCTTCTTCTTACACTGTTGTTCAGACTGGTCCTGGTCCAGCTTTCAAGATCTGGATCCTACACCTCATGCACTGCTGGCTGGCCTGGCTATGTCCATGCATACATGTTCTCCAGAGATGCAGGAACACGAATACGTAGAACATATGTGCAAAAGTGACTAACTCTGTCTACAACTCTGCTTTACGCATGAGATTTCGTGATGTAATTGATTTTGTCTCAGTCCCACCAGATACAAGCTTGACAGGGACAGTTGAGGGAAGACAACGAGATAGACAGACGGACAAAGACACTTATGACTCACTCGTTATTGGCCAGTTTGCTTCTAGATGTATGGACTGCCCTTAAACCAGTGGCAAATTCATTGATAATCATCTTCTTCTGTGAATATATTTCTCAAATTCTAAATGATGTCTACCATAAAGTATTATGAATTGTTTTGGAGACACCGGAAAAGTCAACGACTGAGATCCAAGGGCTGGATTAGGGATGATTTAGTTAGGGGCAGCAATGTAACATCTGAAGTGGTCTTCCCAATAGCAAAGCTGCTGCAGGCTCTGCCATTGCAGACATCAACTTGGAACATGGCGTTGGATGGGCCACCTAATTTAGGGCGGCTTGTCGGTCATCATTTCTATAAGAGTTGCTTCCTAGTCTAGTATCTCGATACCCATGCAAAGTCACCAAACGTGTCAAAGTTATTAGAGAATTAAAGATTTTTGTTTCCTGCCTCTTCAACTTTGCCACCCAGGAACTAAGCTGCATAAAACTTGACACATCAACAGTAAACATGCTGTCTACCAAATTTGGTGAAGTTTTCAATGTCTCATTTATAACCAAATCAAAAAAGACAAATTAACCACAACATATGCATATTTAACATGGGGGCCTTTGGTTGCGAAGTTGGAAATTCAGCACGTTAGAAAACTTCCTTTAACCTCACAGCAAAAGGCCTTTTCCATGCCTCCGGAGACTGCCCTCCCCTTATAATCAACAATGCTCATCATGACTCCCTTTTCTCATGTAATTTTTCCCCATCTAGACAGACCTGCATAAAATTTGACATGGTAAAATCACCCAGATGCACTAAGTGCCAAATTTTGTGCAAATTTGAAAAACAATGCCAAGATCATTAGAAAAACGAAAGAGACTTTTCAATGGAAAGTGAGCCTCAACCATCCCTACCCGATCATTATTGCTTACTATGAGCCTGAGTTAAGTTGCATAGTTTTGGGCTAATGGTAAAATCACATGCTATTTACCCTAAACCTGCGGTAAATTTGGACTACTCTGCGCAAGTAGTCGTGGCCCGTGCGGGTAGGAGAGGTGGTGCCAAGTGTGGGGGGGAGGGGAGATTTTTGACAGATGACGAATAGGGAAATGTATTTATTTATTTAATTTTCCCACATGGTCGGCTGTTGAATTCCCCCCCCCACACCCCCCCAACCTGGCCTCACTGCTCTTACCTGCAAGGGCTGGAGCTGTATGAAAGTATAAGTAAAACCCCATGGAATAGAAATGATGCTTGGCTGCTACTGCAGCCAGAGCCGCACCTGATTTTTCCATCTGGAATTATCACCCAGAAAAATCAGATCTGGTTCTCCCACACTGAGCAAAACCAGGTGCGGAAAAACCTACCCTCCCTGAATCACGTCAATAATGCAATAATTTCGTTCTGTCGACTCGGAATCAGGGCTTACATAATTTATTTACATATCTGTGTGTTTCTGATTTTAATTTGTACTAATAATAATCAGCCTAGGGCAACAGGTCGAACCGTTTGTACATCTCGAAGGAATTGTTTCTGCAGGGAGAGACCACCACATCACCCCACCTACACACACACACTCACACACATACACACACACACACAACCCACCAAAAAGGACTTGTCAGCTAGGCTCAAACAAAATAACTCTCATCCTGGTGCTGAAATCGGAAAGTTGTGGCCAAGAACTGTTACCTTCTTTAGGTCTGGCTTGACAGCTATTGTGGTCTGTCGATCTATTGACACCAATTATGTAAATCATACATAGAGTGCACTGTAGCTCCACCTTGATGATATATATCTTTCACCTGATGCTACTGGCTGTATGGTTATCATTCCATCCCCAGTGAAGCTCTTGCACGGCAATGCATGAAGGACTGCTTTGCATCTCTGAAGTATACAGAATCATGACTTTGGAGTTGGACTGGCCTTTTGGGCCGTGTGGCAGTGACAGATGGGATGTCTTGAAAGGGCCAGTGTGTGTGCTGTTATTGATGCCTTCACTGCCCATGGGCCACAAAAAACAGTACACCTGGCAGTGCCAGACTGTCTGAAAGGCCAGTCCAACACTGATCACGACACTTTCAGTTCTTTATCTCTTTGTATACAGAAAGTAATCTTTTCTTTTACTGCAGCAGCTTTTCTTAAACATTTTTAACTTGAATGCAGCATGCAAGCTAGACTGGTTTTATTGTGAGTCGTTAATTCTTTCAAATATGAAAAGGGAACAATAAACAAGTGCTTTGCTATTTTCAATGAATCTCTGTCTCACTCAAAATGTCCCTGTTCTCTGTCAATGTAAAGTTGGGTTCTGCCCCTCAAAAGCCTTATATTGTAACTCCAGTGACTGGAGATTACAGTTGAAATTGAGCCATACCTATTCCAAATGGTTTGGCAAGAGGAAGGCGAGTCGAATAGAAGAGAGCAAGAAGGGGACAAGATAGCTAGATGTTGATACATTCAAAGATGGACAGGGGAGGAGAGAAGGCTGTTAAGCCAACAGTGTTACAGGGAAGGGGAAGTCGGTGTTTATATGAAGTACTGAGGAGGTGGGAGCAAACACTAGCCATTAAGATACAATTATTTGCAGAGTTCCTGCAAGTAAAAAGAAACAACGGTAGAATGGAGTAAAATGACAAGGGGATGGGTAAGTCACCTGTTTATGGGAGGGGAGTGTAGGTAATCAAGCCATAAAGCCACTAACGTTAAAGGAAAAGGTGTATGTAGTAGATACAGGAGCAAAGGTAAGTTGGAAGGATGCTAGCTGTTCAGCGACAAGCATCCCAATGGGTTCAACAATAGGAGTGGTGAGGGGCAGCTAATGATGTAGGTACTTGTTGGTAGTTAAATAAATTATACACATTCCAAAAAGAGAGATGGTATTACTAAGGATTCAACATAGAAAACCTGGTCTTAAACAGGCGCAGGGAGGAGATATGTTTAATTTCTCCTCGTTTTTGCTGTTTCTATGTGTGCTGCACAACAGCAAAGGCCATTGATTGTTCATGTGTAGGAAAGTGACCCTTCTTGCACATAAACCATCAATTTAACAAAAAAAGACGTTTGCAACTTCTATGTGCAGCATGTGTAGTAAATATGCCCCAAAGGTTTTGACAAATTCAAAAATATATTCTATATTGTCCTTCACAACATATGAAAACACACACACACGCCTATTGCGTTTAAACTATCTTCGAGAGCACAACAAACCTCCTGTTTCTCATAAAATTCCTCAAAATGACTCTGTTCAAACAAGCTTTCAACTAACTCAAATAACAAGGGATCTAGTTATCTGGAATGTAACCTATCTGCTGGCCGGACAAAAGCTGCTCCGATCGGATGAGTGTCTATTGCCTTTCCCTGCCTACAACACCTAACCTCCAGCTGGACTCATGAACTGACTCTGTCTCGCCTATACCATCTGCCTCACAAAAATCTTTTAACCTATTTTATTTGTAAAGGACCTTCCATAATGTATCTGTTCAGTGACATCTTTGGTGCTACATAAAGCAAGGAAAAAATAAACAATAACTGTGCCTGATTGCAGGGACCTCTGGTTGGCTAGAGATGCAACCTGGGGTGGATTACTTCCTACCTTCTCGGCACGGACTTCGATCTGATTATTGGAGGTGGTGACAATGATATCTTCAGGGGAGAAGTCACTCACATCCACAGCAAACTGGTAGTTATTTCCGAGGGTCTTGACATTCCCCACATCCGCTGAACGCCCTGCAAGGGGAACATAAAGACATAACACTCAGAACAATAATTTCAACTTTCGATTCCCTTGACTATTTTCACCCAATAAGAAGTGATATACCTCCTGTAGTAATATGTATATAGATATAAACAAAATGAAATACAATCTTAGAGTACACATAATACACACCATAATGCACAATCTTACACAGTGAGCCAATGTTCAGTGTGGGAATTATAGGCTCAAGGTGGCGCTCTGAGCACAAGCAGAAAAGCTGCAAGTACAATATGTGAGAAAATGCCCTTTTTTGCATGTTCACCCCCATTTCCTGGACTGATGCTGCTGTTTTTTTTACTCTTTGCATGGGGACACTGCCTGTCCAGGCTCTAGTGCATGTCCTCTGACCCCTAAAGTATGGTTACATTGGCTAAATCCTAGTACTGGGCTTATTTAACATTCATATAAGTACATAATACGTGGTTTGGAAAATACATCTGTGGCATAAAAAGTTATATGTCACCTGTGGATTGCAGCACTTACTGTGCCATCCGCAAGTATGTCAAGTAAAACATTACTTTAAGCCTACCATTGGAGCCAGGCTACTGCAGTTTAAACATTCAGCCTGGCCTGTCAAAATAACCCTTCTAACTGGGAAAAAAACGTTCATTTTACATATTAACAATCACCCTTTTGTTGACCATGTAGTCCTCAAGGTAGGGTGCATAATCTTTGTTTTTGAAAAAGGGATATATAGAAATTTAATGTCAACATGTCCCTGCAGTGGCAAAGCCCCAAAAGCTATTTTCACTCTAGAAGGCCCTGGCTGTCCTATGAGAAAACTAGAGTACACATTAAAATACTAATTGTGCTATCTCAGGTTTCTGGCCATCTAGAAAAATAAACAACTCTTTTTAATATCTATTAAAAACCTAATTCAATGGTGACGTCAGATTTTCAATACATTTTTAAATAAGTTGCTTTTAATAAGATGCCTTTTCTCTCTCTGAAGTTCTCAGGGGCTAATTCAGATTAGCTTTTCAGCAGTTGTACGGCTCGTGCTTGCCCATAATGAGGCATGAAAACTGATCCCAGAGCAGGGACAGTGACCAGTGTGTGTTTTTCTTTCCATTGCAGGAAGACAAGTTGGGGTGGACCCAGGAACTTAATTAACTTCAAAAGGGTCAGCCTTTGCCCCTAGTCAGGCTGGCATGGTGCCAAACTCAGTGGATTGAGAGCTATACCCCAGAACCGGTTTTGAGTGACCACAGAGAATGGGACTGCTCATTACCCCAGCCACACCTCTGGGTGGGCACCAAGGCTCTCTAAACGGGAAAAGGTTTTTTTCATCTTGGATTTCGGTAGTAAGGTGCACTATGGAATTGTTTTCCGTAAGGCAAACAAGAACTGCTCCACAAAATTTGGTAGGGTTGCCCCAGGGAACTTTTACCCCATTGATCAGGGAGGATTCAGGCGACATCCCCGATTATTAGCTGGTGCCAAGCAGGGATGTGGTGTCCCAAGGCACTGTACTCAGAACACTTTCTGGACCTGTGGAAGAACAAAAGAAGGACTGAAACCTGCAGTCTGAGACCTGTGAGGGGACGTGAAAGGGCTGGTCCTGCTCCCACTTGTACCCTGGACTAGACTATTCTCCAAGGGCCATTTGGCTGACATCCTGTGTGTATGGGGAGCACCTTTGCGCCTAGTGTGGCAGGGCTGTATGTCAGTGACTTCGAGACAACCCACATCTTTGACATTTCAAACCCCTTTCGAACCAAAATAGTTTTTTGGAAACGCTACATCGACGATGTGCTCCTCATATGGGAAGGTGATAGAGACTCTCTAACTGAGTTTCACCTCTGGCTGAACGCAAGAGATATGTGGTTAAAATTCACCTATACAGCAAGTCCTAACAGTCTGGACTTCCTTGATGTAACTATCTTCATCGAGAATAACACAATACACACTAAAACGTTCTTCAAGCCAACCTCCAAGAACAGCCTCTTGTCCTACAAAAGTTTCCACCCACGCCCATTAAGAGACAATCTGCCCTATGGGCAATTCCTCAGGCTGAGACGTAACTGTAGTGAGATGAGAGACTACAGACGTCAAGCCAAGGACCTCAGCAAAAAACTGCAAGCAAGAGACTACCCAATAAAGACCATTGAAAAATGCCGTAAGAGGGCCAAAAATCAACAGAGAGAAGCACTACTAGAAACCATCCCAAAACAACCAACATCAGATCTGATCACCTGTGTGAGTACCTATAGCACTGCTTCTAATAACATCAAGAAAATCATAAACAAAAACTGGAAGATCTTGACCTCCGGATCTCTCAAATGGCCGAAACCAAGGTTCTCGAATAGAAGAACCAGGAACTTAAAAGATCTACTCGTACACACGAGACCTCCTGAGAGAACCACCAATGAAATTCCACGAGGACCATGGAATAACTCACCCGTAACAGGACATTTTCCTTGTGGCACCTGTTCAGTTTGCCACCTAACGAAAGCAACTAAAACAATACAACTACTACCTGACTTGAAATGGTCAATCAGAACACACACAAACTGCAATACTACGCATGTAATCTATATGATTACCTGCCCTTGCGGTTTAAGATACATCGGCATGACCACAAGAAAAGCCAAAATGAGAATGGGAGAACACAGAAGCAATGTAAGATGTAAGAAACAGACTACAAAGATGAGTTGTCACTTCATAGAGCAAGGACACACAGTAGATGATCTACAATGGGTAATCTTAGAGACTCTAGCCTACAAAAACTCCAATGCAGACAAGATTCTGTTCGAAAAGGAACAAAGATGGGTGTACCGTCTCCAGACACACAAACGAGGACTGAACGACAATATTCCGTGGCTCAGCTTGAAAAATACATGATAGATATCGATAGAGAGTATTTTGGGGACCTCTCGACACTAACTGTTCTTTCAACGAACCAAGAAAGAAATACGATCTTTCAGGCACTGACTAAAACCCCGTGTTGTTTCAGCTTGTCACAGAAGAGACTTGGCGAAATGGTATTTCCCCTCTCACCAGACCCTTAACTACTCAGCACCATGACCAATGCAACAGTAGAGGGATCGCAATACTTTGTCACTCAGAGCCGTTTTCCTACTTAACTGGGACTGACCAATGTACTAAGCAAATTACGTACTCGACCCACCCAGTCACGAAATGTCCAAAACACAGGACCATTTATAATTAAGTAATCCCAACCACAACAGTCACATGATACGATGGGACAATTGTATACAAGCATTACGGCTATCTTCAGTATAGCAGAAGCTGTATGTCAATAAACCTACAAATTACATGATCGCAAATTGGCGTTTGAAGAATAGAATTCGTTTTTTTTTTTATATATATTAGCAAACGACAGAATTTCTTCTCTAAGTCAGAATTCGACTCTTAGTCTTTTCTCATTATTCATGACCACTCTGCCTATTTAAGAACGAACAGACCCGGATCCAGTGTCTTCACCGGGTCCTAGGAGGCAGAGTCAGCACAGGTCCCAGACCGACGCCGAAGAGGTAACTGGCAGGAGATCAAGAACGCCGAGAGCCTGAATCGAGATCACACAACAAAAACGTAACGTATTGCCCTAACAACTTCCTATTCAAGCATTACTCTTTCTTTAAACACAACTAGAGCGTGATGCGACTCCCCTAGAGTACCCGCTGTGGCCTGCAACATAGGAGACAAGGTAATTACGGCATCCCTTCACCCTGTCCTATGTATCACTATGTCTTATCACGATTAATAGCCGCTTGACAATAATTGAACAGCACTAGCTAATCTAGTCTATTTGATTTTCTCGCTTTCACTGGGGAGCTCATATCTGACATGAATATACCACCTAGCCTAAACTGTCTGAACTAAATGCATAGACGAAATACCACAGTGTGGAGGCTAACGCGTTTTTTGATTAATGACTTGATCCCAAGCAATAACAGAGATCCTACCGCCCTCACCAAACGTTCGTAGGTGCTACTCTCTCGAACCCCTCAGCCTCACTTGACGCATAGGGGTGTACAGAGCATACACATCGTTTGTGACATGAGGAGTTGGTCGGAGTATTAAATACTATTGCTTTGGGATATGACAAAATGGATTGTGTACGAGATCTGCATCTTACTAGTAAAGGAGGGTCGAACTTTGCCATACCAGGGGTTCCCCACTGGGGGTCTCCTTTAAACAAAGCTTTGCCATTTTATGATTGCATATAGAATGAATTCGCAATGATTTTATGCTTTTTCCTTCTTTCTTTCCTTCCTCCCACAACCATTTTTTCAATCCACTGGATTAAGATTGAATGTGCATTCAAATAGGATAAGTTTCCTGCATATCCACAAGGGAGCCCATAGCACGGGCCCCCATTCTGCACCAGGTCCTGAAGAAAGCCCGCTAGACCCTTTTGGGCTGACGAGGGCTGAAACATGTCGACCTTTTTTGGACACAGTTTTTAACCAGTGCACCTGACCATAATCAGTCAGACACGTGCACAACGACAATACTTTTTTATCTTGGTCTCGAACCCAGTACCAATAAAAAAATCTACTGGTTTTACGAGAATTTTAAGACACTTTTCCTTTTATCACGATCACCTCACCCTTCTTTTTTGATTCACGATCACTACTGTGATTAACCAGTGGTTAAAAGCCTCCGGGTGGAGGAAGCATTGGATTGACCCAATGATTATGCGATCACGTTGAAGACCACAGTCAGCGGAGAATCAAGATATACCGCTAATCTCGATCCCAACAAAAACGTGAATGAGGGTTTCTTATACGGTACAATGTACTGTCCATGCAATACCCTGGTTTCCCAGGACCAGTGATCCACTCTACCATTGATTTTTTGGATATTGAGACAAGGAAGCTGAGTGGATCTAAGCCCTTCTTTCTCCCACCTCATTGATTTTTGAATGAATGACATCCTGTGTTGCCACAGGTGGAAAACTAGCTGCAAGAGGCCTTTTCTTTGAAGTACCCAGCCGACTAGTAGCTACTGGGCCTGGACTGGACCCTACTGGTGGCCTCTGCTGGAGTGAGTCATGCCCCTCAAATGCTGTTCTTGCTGTCCTGGGACCCTTGTCTAACGGCACTTCTCTGAAGACCTCTGAAAAGTTGAGATTTAAAACATTTTAAAGACAATCTGGCGCATGCATCAACAATGCCATTTGCGATTCCTTATTAGCGAAAAAATAAGGATTCGCTAATAAGGAATAGCAAAAGGCTATGCATGTAGAAATCGCTTAAAAAATAGCGATTTCTAAACATTCCTTAATTGCGAGTCGCAAATTGCGACTCGCAATTAAGGAATACCTCCCCATTCATTCCTATGGGCCTAGAGGCCCATAGGAATGAATGGGAAGACCTTCTCAATTTGCGATTCTCAATTAGAGAATCGCAAATTGCTCATGCAATTTCAAGGGTGTCAGG
This sequence comes from Triturus cristatus, assembly GCF_964204655.1. Taxonomy (NCBI): domain Eukaryota; kingdom Metazoa; phylum Chordata; class Amphibia; order Caudata; family Salamandridae; genus Triturus; species Triturus cristatus. The sequence continues at coordinate 848,066,446 of NC_140580.1, read as the reverse complement.
GTGTCAAAAGGACACCCTGTTGCACCCCTGAAATCTGCATATGAGTACATCTTGCACACACATACCCCAAGGGCATGTGTGTGTGTAAAATGGAAGTTTGAAAAATGCACTTTAGTGCATTTTTCAACGTTTTTGCAAATTACCATGAAGTTCAACTTCATGGTAATTTTCTCCTCCTATTAGCGAAATCGCTAATTTTTGTTATTTTAGTGCACTGCATTTAAGGAATCTCAATTTGAGATTCCTTAAATGCAATCGCAATTTAAGTAATCGCAATTTAGAGATTACTTAAATTGCGATTTTTGCATTTGGAATGATGCATCCCAAATGCAAAAATACCGGTCGCAAAGGGGCAGATTCTGAGAATCTGCCCGTTTGCGACCGGTTTTTGCTTTGATGCATGTGGGCCCTAGTGACTTCCAGACCTCTGGAGAACCAGGACCAACCACCAAAGCCAATCTGCCCAAGGCGCAAATTCACTGGGCTACAGAAACAGGTTTCTCTAGATTAGAGCTTCTTCATAACAGCAAATCCATTTCAGCTGGCCTTCTGCGAGAAGGTATCAAGTTTGATGGAACTAATTGTTGAATACAACCTGCAACCTTGTCCTGTGTATTTTTCAATGAACATGTAAGACAATTCAAAATTTTAGATCATGGGTATTTGTAAACATTTTTCCAGGGGCCACAAAGTTTGGACTGTGATGTGACGGAGGGCCAGCAGGGTGGCGGTCGGAGGTTCGGGGGACATTCGCTGTAATATGGGTGTAGGGGAAGCAAATCATATACATCTAGTGTCTGAATTGCACAATGTGAAACCAAAAATTTGGGATTAAGCCCGGCTTCTCCACTTAACTAAATTGTGTGCTCCTCAGCATTGTTTTATTTTACATTCCTTCCTTATATATCACAAATGAGGATCTCAAAATACATGAATTCAGGATGTGTGCTGTACAGAACCTTCTCCTGAGTTTGATTAAATAAACCACAGTGTTATTCATGTATAATATAAACCAAGCCTACCAAAAGAGTGCATATAACAACTGAATTGCCTCTTAGCTCACTATTGGCATTATTATCAGGATGGGGGGGGGGGTGAACATTTCTAAATTCATGTTTTAAAATTATGACTTCTAATACTTCTCGATGTTAATGATATACACTTTCCAAATTTTTAACAGACTTTATCACGTTTACACTTTTGCTATAAGATGTCTTTAAAAATAAAGGTGTTTCTAAATTTAAGCTGTCCAGGACACACTAGTTACTTGCTTTCTGTAGCTTAAATTTACCAATAAATAAATGATTGTCTATTTATTTAACATCAGTTTAATGTCCGTGCTGTATTGAATAAACAGTAGCCCAGAAGAGGTGTGGCGCAGCGGCCAGGGCAGCTGACTCCGGAACCCGGGCCCTCACAGTTCGATCCCTGGTGCCGGCAGCAGATCAGCCCAGCACCATGTGACTCTGGGCAATAGCTTGCTTAATCTTCCCGACGGCCCCCAGCGCCTTGACACCCACGGGTGATTGTTTGCGCTTTACAAATGCTGGACATTTTTTACATTTTTACTACTGTTGACCAGAGGACCACATGTAGAGGTCAGGAGGGCCACATGCGGCCCCGGCCCGTACTTTGAGTATCACTGGTTTAGACGATGGGTAGGAGAAGGCTCAACCCCTGAGTATCGCTTTTTTGATGAAGGGGAGTGACAATGTGAGATGCGAGAAGGATCATAAAGCCCTTAATGGAAACGAGTGTTTGAATTTTTTCCGAAGGTAAATGGGGACCGACATTGTATAGGGCACAATGAGGGAAGCATAAGGCTTTAAACTGGTGCACTTTTTTAATGAGAAGCCAATGAAGGGCTTACAAAAGCTCAGAAATATAGTCAAAGCTGGAGAATCGGTCAAGCTGGTGAGTTCTAAACCAATTAAAGTATGTGGGTAAAGTTACCTGGAAGACCCAGATAAAGGACATTCATAGTCCAGGTAGCAGGTGATTATTGCATAGACTACAGTTTTGCGTACAGGAAGAGGAAGATGTGGGAAGACCTTTCTGCTCACCTGAAGGAGGTTGAAGCAGGTACTGGCAACCTGCCTGCGTGTTTAGAGAAGGTAAGGTTACAGTTAAAAATTATCTCGAGGTTCTTTGCCTGCTTTCTGGTTTCGGGGGGAGACCAAAGTCACAGGGCCACCAAGAGGGGTCAAAAATGTTAGCCTTCTTGCTGAAAAGCAGTACCTCGGAACTGTCTGTGCTGAGTTTCAGACACTTGTTGCTCTTATAAATTGAAACTGAAGTAAGAGGCAGAAATTGCTGCGAGCAAGCTCAGGAATGTCAGAGATGATCACAACCATTTGAGTGTCGTCCTCATATGACAAAAGATTAAAGCCGAAGGCATGCAAGAGTGGAGTATATATTATAAAAGGGTGGGACCTATAGGAAGATCACTGAGGAATACCAAATGTATCTTCCTGAGGGGCCGATTTGAAAGGAGGCATACAGACGGATTGTGATTTAGGAGAGAAAGGATGGAGGCACCAGAGCGCATCTGAAGTGATTCTGATTTGGAAGAACCTCTAGAGGAGGATGGAGTGGGAGACCATGTTGAAGACGGCTGACAGGTCCACTATGATGAGGGCAGCCGAAGAGCCACGGTCAAGAAGCATTCTGATGTCATCAGTGATGCCCACCAATGCCGACTCCATGCTGTGAGAAGGAAGAAAGCCACACGTTTGTGACGAGTCATGCAAGAATTTGCTGCAAATTAATGCTCACCAGCATTAGATTCATTAAAAATATATATACGCACAATGGAGTCCCTGCCGCCCGAACGTCTGCACTTCAACGTACATGGGCAGCTGCCCTATGTTTATCTTAAAAACACTACGAATCAGCTCCCGGCAGCAAAGGCTCTTTTGAAGGGAATAAGTGGGCTGTCCCATCAGCAAAATGGCTTGGGAAGACCAATGGAGGAGACTCACCTCCCGGGGGTCATGCAAGAGGTAGCCCTGATATACCTAATCTGAAGTTGGGTGGTGCCTAGGGATTAGGAGCCCTTCCAACCGGCTGCTGCCAAAAAGAGAAAGTATGAGGAGCTTCAAGGGACAAATGAAAAAAAAATGGCAGGGATAAAAAATGGTGGGGACGGCAGCAGCACAGGGTTGTCGTAGACCTTCGTCTATACTATAGGTTCACTGAAGATACATTCCATTACTTCTGAACCCAGTGGACATCAGTGGATGAAATACTGCATGACCTATGACTCTGATGGCAGGGCCATCAAATGATTTCTTGTTGCAGCCTATTAGCCCACAATGATTGAAAACAGGGGACTACCTCAGCTATTAAAACTGACAGCAGCTGAAAGCATACTTTCCATTAAAATAAATGTAGTCCAATTTGTTAACTCTCTGAGGCGAGGAAGGAATCTTCAGGGGCTCCAAACTACATAGGGGCAGTGATTGCTCTGCCTTACTAACGCCCCTGATGAAAGGAGGATCCAAGGTCCTCACCGTGCTAGGCCCGCTCCGTCATAACAAGAGTAATACATATGCGAGACTTAAACCTATCCTTTATTTATTGTAAGTATTTGTGAAGCATGGATAAGCTTCTGGGGCTGCTTAACCTGTTGATTTGAAGAAATCAACAAAATATACCTAAGGCTTAGACTGGGGGATGCAGGCTTTTTTAGAGTGGCGCCGACACAAACGCAGAGGCTGCAGACACATGCCCCTGGTACCGTCATGATGCCATGGGGTCTCCTTAAATTACAGGAAATTACCCATGTAGCACCCTTCCACCTCCTGGTCACAATACCTAGTTCACTTCAAATCTTCTCCACATAGGTAAAGAATTGAGAAGTGATTATGCACTGCAAACCCTCTCCCGTGGTGCACACCAAGTAAACAAATGTGTCATGTGGTCTGTGTTGAATATTTCTCTATGCTAGTTTATTTTTTTTAATTCAGGCATCCCTTCCCTTCGCAATTTTCTCTCGGCTACACAAGCTGAGTATATCTTGGAGTCCCTCTCCACCTGCTTCACATGCTGCAGAGAATTAAGACCAGAGCAGCCAGACAGGTCCTGCATCTGGTATCACTGCTCACCTGCCTTCCTATCTGTACAGTGGCTGCTTGTGGCGACACATGGCAACGTTAAAATAATGTGTCAACGTGCATAGATCCACCCATAGTGCTAGACCATTCTTCTGTCTACATAAGCTCTTCATCTGCTCCCAAAATCGACCACTAGTTTCCAGGTTGGCCCCACTCTTGACCATTACTTCTACTTGTGGGAGTTCCTTCTCGGTCCAGATGGCCCAGCCCTGGAACTACATTCTTGCAAAAGTAAGAATACGTTTCAAGCACTTCAGACTTTGCAGGAGCCTTACCCAGCTCTTTCCCTTCAAAAATGTTATTAATGCAGAACATTTCGAAAGAAGATGATAGATACTTGCATGGCTCAACCTATTTTCATACTTTTCTGCAACGATTCATGCTCATTGAAGCGACAAGCTTGCTGCATTATGATTGGAGCACGCACGCCCCACACTAGGCATAACCAAATAACCCCACAACCTTTCGACCATGCACTGAAAGGTCGTCCCAGAAAATGTACCTCAATCGGAGTACTTTGTGGCCTTTTCAATAGCATGATGCGGTATAAATTCAACAGTATATGTGTTGGAAAGTGAAAATTAGAAGAAGAAAAAAAAGCAAATACTGCTGATGGCAAAAGCTCAGACAACCAGAGAAGTTGAAAGAAAATCACATCTAAGAACGATTTATTCACACTAAAAGTCACAACAAAGAGTGTCGAGAAGCAAAGAGGAGAGAAGGGCAAAGGAACAAAAGCGTGTGACCAATATTTTCCTATGGTGCCGTGTGCCAGAGGCCTGCCGGGCTGGCAGGGACGCCATGTGAAGAATTACTGGCACAGCTTGGGGTCTCGCCTCCCAAGCACTGCTGGCAGCTTTGCGTGTTTAATCTGCTCTTGGTTGGGAGCCGTACTGCAGATGGAGCGCGCGCCTTACGTCAGGCCCACGCTCCGGGCACGTGGCGTCCGACCTCTTGGCACACGTAGGCCAAGCTAAGGGCTCGCAGACTTTGGCCAGTAAACTTTAAAGCACGCAGGTTCTAACGACTAAAAAAACGTGACTAACGAAAAAAAAGTATGATTATTAAAATAGAGGTGTGCTCCAAGCCTGTAGTGTCCTGCGGGACACGTTCTAGTGTTCTGCAGGAAGCTGTAATCCCAGCCACTCCTTTGAGGGCTGGGCGCACTGCACCCTCACACCCATCCATCACGGGTGTCACGAGTGACGTGGCCCCGCCAATATAAGGGCCCGGGTGCACGTGCTCGTGGCCAGTTACCAGTACCAATACTATGTGTCCGCGTGGTCATTACTGCAAGATGTGGGCCTAGGGCCCACGACACTACAATGGTGACGAGCGGGTCCGACCCCACGAGCGCACCGGCTGGTTCTCTGTTGTGCCCCGAGGAGATCGGTGCCCCAAGGCACCCTGCACTGGTATGCCTGTAAGACAGGACCCTACGGCCGCCAGCCTACTCGCGTTTGGGCCTGGGAGAGAAGAAGGGGGAAGTGCTGCCAGACCACTGATTGACCCCTCACAGCCACTGCCCGCACCTCCAGCCCATACGAAGGCATCAGCGCTGGGCGCAATCATAGGCGGCAGAGGAGGACGTGGTCCCTCAGGCAGGGAAGACATGCCCGGCCTGCTGCTACACCCACAGTAAGCATCAGCACGATATTACCCATATGCGGAGGCCCGACCCGGTTAGGGAGAGGAGGAGAGCATCGGAGCTGCAGAGGCGACCCACCCCCTCCCGCGAGCGAAGTGCACACCAGCGTGACACAGAGCCCCGTTCCGGCATCATAACTCTCAACAACAAAAAAACACAGCCCATTCGGCTTCCGTTAAATGGAAAGAAAAAATGGCGAGTGAGCTCAGCTCCAATCCAATGCCTGAAGGGGAAGAATACTCATAGAAAAGGCCCAGCGCCTCTAGGCATAGCGCAGCCACAACGGGTCAGAGCAAGGCAGCTCAAGTATGCACTTCACCCACGAGAGCAACCCCTGACAACAAATTGCCTGAGGGGAGGCGGCAAGCCTAACCAGGGAGAAAAAGGCCAAAGCACCAAGGCAAAGGGGAGCACTTACCTTCCCTCTTACAGCACGCCCTGCACGAAATGCTCCGACATCTGTGTCACAACACCGCACCAAGCAGCACGCAGCCCGGTTCCTGACTCCAGTCAGAGTAGAGGACTGCAGGTCCCAAAAAAACCAAGCATTGACCTTATAAGTGTTTAGCCATGCAACAGTTGCATAACTAAATACTTATAAGGTCCCAAAAGACACTACAGACACTATCCGGGATAAAAGCCACAAGCCTCATGCATGCAAGAGGGTATGTGGTGAACGAAGAAAGGGGAGGTCTTTCCTGCGGGAGACACACATCCATAAGCCAAAATCGCAAACAAGGAAAGGCAGCTATGCCAGCACGACCGCTGATCTGCCTGATGAAGATGTCAGCCGCACAAGCCCTACACTAAACAAGAGGGAGACAGGAGGTTAGAGGGGTCCTCTGCAGTGCCTCCAAGGCCTCAAGGAAAACAGTGGTATTTAGAGACTGTGCACGCAGTCCAGATAGACTGCTGACCCCACAAAAGGCACGAAGGTACCTCACCAAGGACAGCGACACGTGGCTAAATAAAGTCCAGCAGAGGGAATCGGACTACAGGCAGCAAAACACCAAGCAAGCCCCACGGAAAGCACAAGAAGGAAGTAACGCTCCAACGCAGACAGGGAGCGCCAGCAAGCACTGCTGTCAAAGCCGGCAGCTGGAGATCTGTTTCCCCAGCAAAGGCTCACCGAGTGTCAGCCTGAGAGAAGAGCGCACCACAAGCCCCTGGCGGTGAACTACCACAACCGCAAGGAAGAAGAGCAGGCATGCACGGTGCCAAAAGAGAGCGCCCTGGCAAGGAAGAAGCATGCACAGCCCAAAGTGCGTAACACACACGACCAGAAGAATGGCAGTAGAGGTGAACACCCAGGAGGAGAAGAAACCTCTCAGCCAGGAGGAGAAGAAACCTCTCTGAAGATAGAAGCACTGCTGGAACCAGCAGAGAGATTCCATACATCTCCACAGCAGCAACGGAGCCCGGAAGGGGCCAAACGCAGCACAGTCTCCTTCCTCACACTGCCGCAAGCAGGAGTCGTCAGTGACCCAAGGCTGACGAGAGGAGAGTCGTACACCAAAAGTGTCCAGCCGCCACCACAGCTCACCACTGCCCATGGAAGCTATTCCCTGTAGAGGGAACACCCGGAGTAGGAGCGTCAAGAAGCTGCCTGAAGAAGGAGCACCCAAGATGAGTGGCTGCCCACCATGCAGCAGAGAAGAGCGACTGAAGTTTCGCCTGAATGGTCCGGAGACCATTGAAGTTAATAAGCCCATTGGCCTTGTTAGAACATGGTGCATGTCACTGCCCCAGAAAAAGAAAAGAGTGGAAATCGTGTCACCCAGAAGAGCTGGACACCCGCAGGTGCATCAAAGACAAAGAGAGGAGAAGCACAAGGACTCGTAGCACCACAACCCAAGAACCCCTCCAAAGACACCAGACAGACACCAAGGCAGACCGACGGCCCTGGCGACAGCACCAAGGGAGAACCACACACAAGCGCAAACCGAGTCTCATCCCAACGCTTCCCCAGGCGAGCGTCAATCGGCGTCCCTGGATACAGCCTCAAGGGAGAACCAAGAGTAAGCCGCAACAAGTATAAACCGAGCCTCATCCCAACGTTTCCCCAGGTGAGCGTTAATCGTCGTCCCTGGATACAGCCTCAAGGGAGAACCAAGAGTAAGCTGCAGCAAGCACAAACCGAGTATCATCCCAACGCTTCCTCAGGTGAGCGTAAATCGGCGTCCCTGGATACAGCCTCAAGGGAGAACCAAGAGTAAGCCGCAGCAAGCCCAAACCGAGCCTCATCCCAACGCTTCCCCAGGTGAGCATCAATCGTCGTCCCTGGATACAGCCTCAAGGGAGAACCAAGAGTAAGTCGTAGCAAGCGCAAACTGAGTATCATCCCAACGCTTCCCCAGGTGAGCGCCAACCGGCGTCCCTGGATACAGCCTCACGGGAGAACCGAACATAAGCCGCAGCAAACGCAAACCGTGTATCATCCCAACGCTTCCCCAGGCGACCGTCCACCCCAGTGTGTCAGCAGTCTAAGCCAAACGGCATCCCTGTCCTGACTGCAGATGCCATGGGTGAAGATCATCACCGAGTATCTTTTCCTCACACCGCCTCAAGACGGAGTTAGCAGTGGCCCCAAGACAGGCAAGAGAGAATCCACAAACTCTACATTTCACGCCATCACTGAAACTCAACCTCAGCAAGGCGGAGGCACAGAGCTGCCAAGTCCCTCCTGACATCCAACTCTCCCAGCAAGTCACCACCACCTGTCGTCCTGAGTCACCACATGACTGGCAACCGCCATCACACCAGCCATCAGCACATGCATCAAGCACCACTACCAGAGTATCGATGGACTGGAGTCACACGCTGTTGCCACACCAGCCGAGAAAAGAGACCAGAGGCCACCTGTGAACCGGGCACACCCCAGAACTGCGGTTGTGAGAGCAAGCAGCGGCCAAGACATCTCCACCCTAGAGGGTTGTGCATGCAACCAAGTAACGGCTCCTGGGTGGTCCTGCAGCGGCCCCCAGTCGGCACCCAATCCGCCCCAGCGTAGCCTTCCTGTAGTCCCGCAGCTACCCCGGCAAGGGGCCTCTCCAGGCGGGAGAGTGAAAAGAGACTTTGCCCCACCGATGGGTCATCGGTTGCAGTCAAAAGGTTCCACAGAGACAATTGATTAGGCAACACCTCCACGAACCATCACCATGAACTTCATCCATGCTCATGACGCATCCCATTGAAGGAAATGTTTGAATTCACCACAGATCATCACCGACGTAAACAAAAGGGAAGCCATGCAAGGCATGCCATCACAAGTGAACTGATGATGTGCAGAGGATGTCTCCTAGCCAGCGGTCGTGTCCTGAACCCTTCAGGTTAAACTACGAGTGCCGACCGAGAAAGTCCTGCTGCAGGCAGTGTCTTCAGCCCACGTCTGACATCTTCCGGTCACCTGTCTCAGAAGACTGATGGACCCTGTGGTGATTTAGTTAATTGTTTTTATCCCCACAGTTTGGACAAACGTTTTGTTTGTTCTTCAATAAAGTTGGGAAGAAATGTAGTGTCCTGCGGGACACGTTATAGTGTTCCACAGGAAGCTGTAATCTAAGCCACTCCATTGAGGGCTGGACACACTGCACCCTCACACCCATCCATCACGGGTGTCACGAGTGACGTGGCCCCGCCAATAAAAGGGCCTGAGTGCACGTGCTCGTGGCCAGTTACCAGTACCAACACTATGTGTCCGCGTGGTCATTACTGCAGCATGTGGGCCTAGGGCCCACGACACTACAAAGCCCTCTTTGATGGGGCTCTTATTGTGAAGAATTCCATTTGCATGTTTTTTAGCACTAACAATTAAACCCACATCGCAACACGGCTGGCCGTTGGACAACTTCTTAGGTATGAATCTCTGCGCCGTCCACCAAAAAGTGTTCCATGGCCCGCCCTTCTGCAAAAGAAGGTCAAACTCTTCCATCCGCCAGAGCCATGCACTTCACTATATCCTTGTGATTTCGAAAATCAACAAGCATTGACAAAGCCAATCAGTCACACTTTTGGGACCTACAGGCTTTGACAATGGTTTTTGGCGATGGTGTAAGGGATCATAAAGGTGCTGTGTAGCATGGCCGAATGAAAAAAAGGATGATAACCCACGGCAATTTCATCATTTTGTAAGTGTGTGCATGCGTGTTGACGTGCATGTGTTATTAGCCATGCATACGCGAAAGATGGCACAGGTGCCATTTATTTTATTTACTGATAGGAGTGAAAAAAGATATAAAAAAGAATTAATGAAAACAAGCTTTGTTTTAAAGAGTGGGTACCAGTGGCTGGAAAAAAATATGCACTCTCATGGAGTGCTAAAGAAAAAAGTTGTTCCTTCAAAATGAGCATTGGAGGTTAAACGCTAGTCAGTCAAAGAGCTTAGAAAGAAGCTATGCACCAAGGAAGGGATAAACACCAGATGGACAAGCTGGTGCAAGGAAAACCACTAAGAAGCAAAGCAGGCAAATAAGAGTGATGATAAAGTCAACGAATGGTAAGCAACTGCTGAGCTGTAAACCTAGTATCCAGGACTTGAGGATGGGCGAGTCATTGCAGGTAACCAGAATTGAGAACACGTTGCCAAAGCATTTATGTTTTCAGAAAGAGAGTGAGCTGTGGCTCGAAATCAGCAAGATCAGTTTCCCAGTGCCAACAAGCCTCCTGGCAGTATACAATGAGCTTAACAAAACCAACCACAGCATCACACAGTGTAACATAACATACATTCACACAGCATAACATTTCATTTTTATAACATAGCACAGCACATTGTAACAAAACACAACATATCATTGAATAAAGTTGCATAACATAATTTAACATAACAGCATTACATAACAGCATGACAAAGCATAGATAATAAAACAAAACATAGAACAGCTCAGTTCAACCTAAGATTTATAAAATAACATAGCACATATAACGCAACACAGCATAATGTAACACTGAAAAGCACAGCATAAAATAACAGCATACTGCAATATAGTATAACATAACAAAACATACCAAAGCATGGCTTAATTGGATAGCTCAGGAGAGCATAACATAGCAAAAGATATCTTAAGAGAACATAGGATAGTATTTATTTAGTATAGCCGCGTTAGGAACCCCCCCCACACCCACAGGCCACACACGAAACCTCTGCATCATACGGGACTTCTAGCACACGATGAACCGCCAGATCAACGCTGGCTCCTCATCATGCTTCCACACTCTGCGTCTGCTCCGAAAGACCTTCAGCTGGATCCCCACTGAGGCCAGAAAGACGGTCACCCACGCACTCATCAGCAGCAGACCCGACTATGACAACGCACTCTACGCAGGCATCAACCAGAAACTCCTCAGGAAACTACAGAACGTTCAGAACGCCTCAGTCAGACTGGTGCTCAAACTCCTCCACTGCAGCCACCTCTCTGAACACCTGAGAGAACTCCACTGGCTCGAGGTCAACAAAAGAGTCATGTTCAAGATCCTCACACATGCCTAGAAAGCCCTCCACAACACTGGGCCAGCATACCAGAACCACTCCCTCTAATTCCACATACCCACCAGACACTTCTGCTCCAGCGAACTGGCCCTCGCCACCATCCGTCGGATGCACAAGACCAGGACCAGAGGAAGATCCTTCTCTTAATTCGCTGCCAAGACCTAGAAAACCCTGCCTCTCCACCTCAGGTTATCCCCGTTGCTAACTCAGTTCAGGAAGGATCTAAAAACCTGGCTCCTCAACTAACCCTCAGGGCACAGTTGGACCTGCAACCCCCTCACCTCTTTCCCAGTGCCTTGAGACTCTAGCGGGTGAGTAGACATGCTTAACAAATACTGATTGATTGAATGATTGATATAACATAGCATAGATCTGTTACTTTGGCCTTAATATTGCCTCTGCTACACTCTACCAAGAAACGAAGATACCTGAGTTTGCTCTCCACCACGCTCTACAAAAACACAATGTGCCTCATTACGCCCCCCACTACTTTGAACAAAGTCACTAACATAATAGAGTGTACCCTACAACACTCTCTACCACTAAGTGATGTGCAGTATCCTCTGACACTATACTGTTTCTGAATATGTTCTCTGGTGCGCTCTAGATAGACAGTAATGTATGTGAATGTGCTCCCGACCACTCTCTACCAAGACAATAATGCATCAGAGAGGGCCATCAGCTATACTCTACCATGACACTAATGTACCTAAGTGAGCTCTCTACTAATACAGTAATGTATCCGAAACTGAATTGCACTACCCACTACCAAGACACCCATGTGCATGTGTGTGCCTGCCTCCACCCTCTATGAAGACACTAATGCATAAAAATGTACCCTTCACCACCCTTTACTGAGCACTATTACATCTGAAATTGCCCTCAACCACCCTCTACTAAAGCACTAAGGGATATAATTTGCCCTCCCAACCATCAACTAAGATGCTATGCAGCTGAATGTACCCTCCACCACCGTCTACCAAGGCACTTAGGTACATAAGTGCCCTCCTCTACCATGTACCAAGAGACACATAAGCATAAGTGCCCTATGCCGCAATGTACCAAGATACTAGTAGTCTAGAATGTGCCCTCTGCCATCCTATACCAAGACACTAATGCACAAGAGTTTGCCATCTACGCCAATCTACCAAGTCACTAATGCACCTGAAGTACCCTCAACTACTCTCTACCAAGCCATTTATGTACCCGAGTGTGCTCTGTGCCACTACCATGTATCAAGACACTAACTAATTCATCTGAGTGTGCTCATCAGAAATCACTACTAACAACTAAAGTATCCGAATGGGCCCTCCATCACCATCTACCAAGGTACTAAGGGGAATAAGTGCGCCCTCCACCGTCATCTACCAAGACACTAAGGCACCTGAATTTGTCCTCCACTGCCATCTACCAAGACACTAATGCACTTATATGAGGCCTCCACCATCCTTTAGCAAAGCACTAAGGTACATAAATGCCCTCCACCAACACCCTCTGCCAAGAGAATAAAGCACTTGAATATACCCTGCACCACCCTTTACCCTAGCATAAAGGTCTTCCACCACCATATACCAAGACACTTATATACTTGGATGCATCCTCTAGCACTCTTTCAGGAGAGTATTGCCCCTGGTTGTGCCATCCACCACACTACTATAGTAGACAAATGAATGAAGTAATCTCTATCATGATTTCTTCCAGAATACCTGTGTTATTACCCAATCAAGAGACACCCTTGTGCCTGAGGGCATCGTTTACTCTCATTGATGAGACACGCATGTGGATGAATGCGGCTTCTCCAATCTCCAAAAAAGAGACTCTTTTATTTCCCTGATGGAGCTCCCACTGTCCATGAAGAGTCACCACTGTGCTCGGATGATTCCATTCAGCTGTCACCAAAACAACATGTCTGCACCCACTTTCTCCAATGAGGAGGTCCTGTTCCTGGGTGTGCCACCATTTACTTCTACTTGTAATGATACTCTAGTGCCCAACTGTGCCCTTTCCCGGGTAACGCTGCTGCACGAGTGCCTCTTTTACTTCTTGAATACTCATGCATCTACACAAGTATGAGCTTACCTGCCCTACGGTGACTGTCCTGTTTATGACTGTGTCCCCAGTGTCTCAGACAAAACCCCAAAGTACCTGTGTATGACAGCCAGGGAGACACTTGGGGGTTGGATCACACAAACAGGCTCGCTCTGAGTTTGCAGGACAAATCTCACATTAGCCCTTCTGCCATACACATTAGTGATGTCCCTCACATCTCACAAATACATTGAAGATCCCTCATAACCGCTATATAAATCAGCCCCCGCCCCACCCCCGTTTGGCTCCAATGACTCATTCCTCACTCCAAAACTTATTAGCTAACTTTTACTATTCTGGGCATATTGGGCCCACATAGGACCTACAGCCCCCTTGCCCCCACTGATGCCCCCAATTTGAAGTCTCTGGACTACAGCCCTCCATATGACATCTGCTCCATAATTCCTTCAAGAATTCCAACCTACCTCTCTCCAGGCCTGCTGCCTCCCATTTGCCTTCTTTTCCACTATTTCTACATGAATGTAGATCAACCTTCTCCTGGTCAGCCTGCTCACACTCGGACTAGGGCAGCTGATCTCCTTCGTTCCTTTGCCTCATCGCTCTCTTTTTATCAACTTTCCAAACATATACTGTGCCCACTTTATTTCTCCTGAGCCTTCTCCCACCGCTAGAAAAGCCCTCGCCTGACATATTCGTTCTGTCCTCCCCAGACAAACTGTAATCCTGGCCACCCATTCCTTACAGCTTCTACCCATTTTCATGTTTCTTAACTCCAGGGAGACCTGATTTAGTGTATGGAGAGAGGAAGGTTGGCAGGTGTGCCACCTTTGGTAAATAACCAACTGGAAGCAAGAGACATGGCTACAAGAAAGGGCACAGGGAGTAGGCCAAGGCTGTATAGAAGATATTGGGTACAGAATGGCTACACCTATGGAGAGCAGGGTATAAATGCTACTGGGCCACAGGTCGGGAAGGATTACATGGCTGCGTCATCCAAGATGTCCGCAACCATGAGAGGAACCTGCCAAAATCTCTAGCTTGAGAAACATAGTGTAACAGGTTGTACTGTGCATGTCACAAAATAATTCACTACACACCTCACTATCTATCATAACAAGTGACTCTCATAAGTGAACTCTGTACTCAATAAAAATAGGTGCCATAAATTCATCAGTACTGAAAGGGGTCACTTGGCTGTCTTTGCACATCTATCCACTATCTATATCCAGATAAGTTATGTAGGGTTGACTTGTATCTAGCCTGAGTATTATATAGTAATGTAAAGCTATGTATAATTCACCTGCCCCTCACTAATAATACCATAACCACTCAGTGGTCAGACAGCTGATTGCAGTTCAAACAGGCTGCATAATAAATCCCCCATGCTGCTTGACGCCCTTACATTCAACAACCCCTACAGATGGGGGCGTGGCTACTCGCGGCAGCGTAATAGCCACGTTTTGAGGCAGCTCCGCTCTCCCTGATCGTAAACCCCTCCATCCCCGTTGTGCGCGGGCGGACGGAGCGCTGTCTGCTGCGGTGCGGGGCCTCGCCGCAGAGAGAAGCAGCGTCCTACGGTAGTTCCTGGTGCCGCTGCGCTCGTACTGGAGGGCGCGCGCGCGCGCCTAATCGACGTCGCGGCTTGCGGCCTGGTCCACGAGAGAAGCCGGATCTCCTGGGGTGCCTATGGAGGCGGTATTGCCATGAATTGAGGAGCAGTGACGCTGGTTGGAGGTGCGGTGGACCCGGCAGCCCCTGGGACAGCGCTATCGCAGCCTGAAGCCTGCAGCCAAGTGGTTGGGGGTGCCCCGACGTCAGAAATTGGGAGCAGCGGTGAGTGTCGACTATATTATAACAATTGGCCACAGCAACCAGTGGAGGTGTGCCCGGTGCCTGGTGGGATCCTCTTTTGACCTGTTGCTCCTGTGAGCTCGTTTGGAAGGGAGCAGAGTGCAGCTGGTGAGGGGGCCTGGCATTCGCCTGTTTGCACATAACCCTCCGGATAGCATTCCAGTGGCAGACTTGGTGGGGCCCCCGTGGACCGGAGACAGACTGTGCTGCTGGGCTCCAAGGCTGGACAGGCCAGCCGGGCAAGCGGGCAATTCCCCGGCAGGCTGGAGCCCCAGGAGGCCGGTATTGACACATGGAGGTCGGTTTCAGCCTTTAGGATCGCGGCTGCAACTTGAAAGAGTTGTTCTTGTTGTAGCGCACATTAGCACGTCTTCCTATGTGGGCTGAAATGTTACATTTTGCCAGGGCTCTTTTAAGTTTCCAGTCCGGCCCTGCTGGGCTCCCCTGTAATGGAGGCAATGGCGACTGGTAGGGGTCCAAAAGCAATGCAGCAAGGTAAGCTGGACAAATATACCTGCCCCAAGGGCCCCGTGCCTGAGCATCCAGCCCGGACCGACCCCACTGGCGGATTGGAGAGCGAAACCCCTGTGCTTTCACTCAAAGATGTGATGGAGCCATAGCGGGGGTGCGTGCCTCCATGGAACAGCGTACGGATGCCATCAGGGTAGAGGTGACTCTGATTAGGGCAGACCTCGCCAAAACGCACGAGAATGTCAAGCAACTGAGAATCACCACTAGGAGTCTCGTGGATGATGTCTTGCAACTCCAGACCGAGGTTCATGCTCTCCACACCTTTAAGAAGTTCGCCGAAGATAAACTGGATGACTATGAGGGGCGCTCATGCAGGAACAACGTACGTATTATAGGTGTTCCAGAAAAATCGGAAGGGCAAGCGCCTGACCTCTTTGTTGAGGACCTTGTGCTCACCCATCTCCAGCCGAAAGGCCTCTCGAAGTTCTTTGTAGTGGAACGGGCACACCGGGTGCCAGGGGGACGCCCGAAGCCAGGGGCTCCACCTCGACCCATTTTGGCGAGACTTCTGAACTTCAGAGACCAGGACGTAATACTGCAAAATGCCAGGAACTCGCCACCTCTCAGGTATGAAAATTCAACTATAACCTTCTTCCCGGATTTCACGCAGGCTGTGCAAAGGCAACGGAGGTCGTTCTTGTCTGTCAAAAAGACTCTGAGAGAGAAAGGGGTGAAATACGCTATGCTCTTTCCTGCCAAACTAAGAATTGAGGCGAATTGAAAGACTTGGTTCTTTGACCACCCAGAGGCGGTGGCGGACTGGCTTGAGGGCTGGAGAGATGCCGGGGAGCACAACGCATGCTGACATTATGTGAGGATTGCCACTCCTTGTTGCGACAGACTAATGGTTACTTAACTCAATTCCGAGGCCTCTGTGGATCCTGACTATCCTGGTGCCGGACCCTGTGGGTGGTGCCTCAACATGGAACTGTACATGCGGAAACTGGCGACTATATATCCTGGATCGTTGGACTTTGGCGGCCTCCTACTTCGGGACTAGTAAATTATGTTCTTTTTTCCCTTTCTTTTCGGAGGGAGGGGTGGGGTCGGGGTGGGGCCTTCATCCCCTCCTTTAACTTGTGTTTGTATTTTTGGGGCGACATGCAATCTGCGCAGTTGGTTTAATGGGTTGGTTTTCGCCCAAGGTGCAGGGAGGCAGGGAGGGGGGTGTTGGAGGGGGGGATGGGATTGTTCTTTGTTTTTATATCGGCTTCATTGATTCACATGGCTTTGGGTGTAATGTCACATATTAATATGGCTTTGAGATACGAATCAAACTTTAACGTTCCACTATGGGATTGCACTGGGAAAAAAGCTTCACATTAATTAGTTGGAACATGAATGGGCTGGGGGACAAGGTAAAGCGCACAATAGTCCTGCAATACATAAAACGACATTCCCCGGCGGTGGCTCTCTTGCAGGAATCGCACCTGGTCGGAAACATGTGTAAAGCCCTTAATAGGTGGGGGTACAGGCTCCTTGCTCACTCGGGTTTCACTAGTGGGTCTAGGGGAGTGGGCATCATGACTAAAAACTCCTTCCCTTTTTCTGTTCAGTCTTCGCACGCTGATGACCGTTTGAGGTATATAGCACTTACTGGGCAGTGGGAGGGTAGGGCATTGACCCTGGTGTCGGTGTATGTCCCGGCAGGACTGCAGGCCCAAATGTTTAAGGATCTGGGCACCCTGCTCCTCTCCCTCCCAGAGGGCCTATTGTTAGTAGGTGGTGACTTTAATGCTGTTTTATCTGGCAAACTGGACCGCCAGCCCCCCGTGCTACAGGGCCCGCTAATAGTTGGCTCCCTGATTTAATTGAGGCATTCGGCCTGATAGACGCCTGGAGGGTATTCCACCCTGGGGATTTGCAATACACCTTTTTCTCTGGTGCCCACCACAGCTCCTCCCGCATTGACTATTTATTATTGCCGGCCTCTCACCTACTCCACCTACAAGAGGTCCGTCAACTAGCACGCGGCATCTCTGACCACTCCCCTCTGTGGACTAGGTTAGTGCTGGGAGACCAACGGATTGACATGGTGACGCCCATTAATCCCTGATACCTGCGAAGCCAGTCGGTTCACGCGAACCTCCAGAAGGCAATTGACTGCTATTTCCAGGAGACCCTCGGCTCAGTGGATTCTTAGGAAGGAGAATTCCAAAGAGCTTGAGGCAGTCGAAAGGGACGTCCTTCGACTAGAGGCAGATAACGGGAGGGGGGACGACTTTGAGGCAGCACATCTCTTGCGACTGAAGACAGACGAATACAAAGCCATTGTCACTGACCGTGCCAAATCCTGGGGGAGGGAGAGAGACGGTAGGATTTACGAATGGGGAGATAAAGCTGGGAAACTTATAGCTTGGCTGGATAAGAAGGAGAAAGCTAACTGACTTGTGCCGGAGCTCACGACCGACTCGGGTGCAAAGATTACAGACTCGGTCCACATTGCCAAGGAATTTGCCACGCACTACACCACTGTGTATCGAACACAGTCATCCCTACTTGAGGCGGACTCTTCGGACCTCCTCAGAGACATCAAATTCCCGGTCCTCTCTGAGGACGATCAGAGCTACTTGGATAGCGACATAACTACTGATGAGATCGCACAGGCGATCAGGGCCCTGAAGCCTGGCAAAGCGATGGGGCCCAATGGATTGCCCATTGAGCTCTACAAATTGCATCCAGACAAATTGGCCCCACACCTGCGGGCCATGTTTGAGGAGAGCAGGAAGGCAGGGGAGCTACTGCCAGATCAGAGGTTGGCATTGATAGTAGTCATCCCTAAAAAAGGAAAACCGAAAGACAGATGTGCCTCTTATAGACCCATCTCCTTGATTAACGCCGAACCAAAAATACTAGCTAAACTTCTGGCCACCCGCCTATCATGAGTGATCAGTGCCCTAGTACACCCGGATCAGTCAGGCTTTATGCCCCATCGCAACACTGCTCTGAATCTACGTTGAGTACACGGGGTGATAGAGCGAGCTGCAACGGTTCAAGAGGATGCTGTAATCCTATCCTTGGATGCCTCCATGGCATTTGACACTATTGAATGGTCCTACCTCTTCGCAGTACTTCTCAAACTTGGATTTGGCTCGCAATTTATATCCTGGGTCCAACTCCTCTATTCTGCTCCCCTCGAGCAGGTGGTGGTCAACAACAAGCGGTCCGAGCCCTTTGCTCTTGGTCGAGGTACTAGACAAGGGTGCCCGCTGTCACCCATGCTTTTCACCCTGTCCTTGGAACCTCTGGCTGCCTGGATCCGGTGCGATCTTGCCATACGTGGTCTGCGGTGGTCGGTAGAGTGGGAAGACCGCATCTCGCTCTACGCAGACGACATTCTCCTCTACCTGGCCTCCCCCAAGCAGTTCCTTAGATGTGTTTTAGACATCTTCACATCCTTCGGTAGATTCTCGGGCTAATCTATTAATTGGAATCAATCTCTCCTGTACACCCTGTCTGGTGGGACTCCATCTCTCCACAGGGACTGTCCGATACAGGTGGTGTCTGATGGTTTCCGATATTTGGGAATTTTTATCACCGCCGACCCCAAGCTCCGCTATGAGAGAAATTTGCTCCCGCCCTTACAGCGCCTGCGACTTGATGTCGCCAAATGGAGCGCGCTTCCTCTCTCGCTGCTCCGCCGAGTGGCCCTTTTTAAGTTGATGTCCCTGCCCCGCTTCCTTTATGCCCTGCAAAACTACCCGGTCCCAGTTCCAGCGCGATATTTTAAAGAAATTGAAGATCTACAGAGGCAGTTGCTTTGGGACGGGAGACCAAGAATAGCGCTACACAAACTAACCGTCAACTGGTACGATGGAGGCATTAGCCTCCCTGATATAAAGAAATATTATTGGGCGGCCCATCTTGCTGCTATCAATCAGGGTACGTACCGAGCCCCGGGTGATCCGGGATATGCCATGGACAGATGGCAGCTACCGGGCTGGACATACAACAGAGCCCTCTACGCTAAACCTAAGAAGTTCCTCTTAACCGGGCCCACCTCCCACTCAGTCCAAGTATGGCACGCAGTCATCAAAAGCTTTTTCCGCTACCTACAAATCCGGCATGCGTTAACCACCGCTATTAATAAGGACTCCCCCCTCCCTGATTCCTCCCCCATAGAGGATAGATTACTGTACGGACTGCTTCCACAGAAAGCTATTTCATTAACCTACAAAAAACTTGTCAACAACTCACCAGATCCCTTAGTTAAATTGCGGGAGTCGTGGGAGGTGGATGGTCTTTTACTAGATGACGAGGGGTGGAGGGAGGCGGTGGCCTCCCCTATGGAGGTGGCGATCTCTCCACGTCTCTGCCTGGTACAACTGAAAATTCTCCACAGGATCTACATCACTGGACCACAGCTGGTCCTTATGGGGCGTGGTGAAAACTTGGACTGCAGGCGTGGATGTGGTCAGGTTGCCACCTTTATGCATATTCTTTGGGAGTGTGAGCAACTTCAGAAATATTGGAGGGGGATTCATAAGGTCATGAGTGAGGTCCTTCACAAATCTGTCCGCCCTGAGGCTAAAAGATGTCTACTTAATGTGTGGGAGCCCACAGACTTGGGAGGGGTGGAGAAGTTGTGGGTCGCACTGGGTGCCGCGGTTGCTAAAAGAGACATAGCTCAATTTTTTGGGAGGGCAGAAACCTCCTACTGTTATCACTTGGAAGCAAAATATTGACTGGTGCATGTTTCGAGAGAAAACGGTCTATGTGGCGAGAGGATACACCGAAAAATGGTCCCTGAGTATGGGCCAAATGGAATACATACAGGGGAGATATCTGTGTCGCGCCAACACCCCTCCCTGACGATGAATCCCTGTCTCCTTAAATATTATGTCCAGAGCTGGTGCTATTTTCCGTAATTGTTTTGTTTTCTTAATGAAATGTCATTCTCCCTAATGCCATATCTTGACTACATGTGATTAGCCAATTGTTTTTATGTACATTTGTTTATCAAAATCAATAAAAAAAATATTTTTTTTAAAAAGAACCTCTACAGAACATGTCCATCACATAGTATTGTACCAGCTACTTCAATGAATCCCCCCATCACCAAGTAAACGGACATGGAATAACCCAAGGGCTCTGCCACATACTTCTGGCCAATAGAGGACTCTAGTTTAGTCCACAAGCTCAGGTCCCATCTATCTACATACTATGACCACTTCTTGGCATCTCAAATTGACAATCATATAATTGATATATTTTTAAAAAATCCATCTTAGCCGACATTTCCACCATCTCTCATTCAAACCCAGGCATGCTCAGGACCATACACATTAAAAATGTCAAAATGGACAACACAATGCAATGAACTATAATTATAAGAAATACTATAAAGGGATGTGCAGAGCTGTTTAAAGCTGCCAGCTTACTGAAAACCAGGAAACTGCACACAGTCTCTCACACTTCTTCCTATATCACACGGCTAAGCGCTGTGCCACATTACATGATTATCACACCTCTGTGGGCATAATACATGACAGAAATACTTCCAAAATAGGGTCAAAACAAAGACAACATCCTTCCAACCATACACAGTGTAGTGTGCTACTCTAGTAGGCATGCGCTTCTTCACCAATATTGGAGTAGCAAGTGCAATATTACATTTTATAGTACATTTAACCTTATTCAGGTAAGAGCTCTTGGCTCCGGAAGAACCTCCAAACCCAAACAAGTGATATCCTCCTTGGAGAAAATGCAGCAATCTTAAGAACGCATGTGCCTTGCCAGTCTAGTACTGCTTCAATCCTTTACATACACAACTGATGTAAAATGCCCCCATGCTGTCCACCGAGGTGCCACTGTTCCCCGCACATCCACACATACCGCTCTACCTGTCGGCCTCATGACCAAGGTGATGTAGGATATCTTAGACAGTGATCCACTCAAAGCCGTGCTGCAAGTGGGCAGGTACTGCCAGGTCTACCCTTCATTAATTTGAAAACGAGATCACTAAAACTTCTTAGCTGTGGTGCAATACTTTTAGTGGGAGAGTACTGGGAGCTCTCAGGAGCAAAAAGATTCTCTGGAGTAGTGAGAACTCGCACTTTTATATTTCCATTCAAGCAATGAACTAAAGTGAATTAAGGACAACCCATTGTAGGTGATGGTTGAAGGTCTGCAAAGAGGGTGACTTCACCAAAGTCCATGGACGCACGTGGTCAGACAAGATGGTTACTATCACTAAAAAGAGGGAGACATCCTTCAAACAATGGTGAGTTGACAGTGAGGCCTGCTGCTTACCGGTCTTCGAGGCCAGAACTGCTTCCTCCTGCATGAGCCATTGGCCTCAGGCATTGCAGTGCTGAGGGCAGCGGCTTGGCTGCCATCATGGTCCAAGTTTATCCGACATGACAGCCAAATGGGGTTATCCTCCCCCTATCTCGGCAAACGTACAGTGGTGGAGCTTCTGAGGGAGCTAAATACAGGGCCTTTCCATTTGTGGGATCCCTGAGGGAACTCTGTGCTTAGTGGGCAGATCACTTCAGGCCTCTGATGCAACAGCCATGAGATCGCAGCGTCACTGGCCGGAGTGACTGGAAGGGCTGCCCGATTGGGCTTCTTCCAGCACAAATGGGTGATATTTTCTCATTTGTGTGAACAAGAACTATAAAGGAAGGCTATATTTGTGAGTATATGCGGCCCGTTGGCATCCTATTTTTGTGTAGAGCACCTACTTCCCCATAATGGCAATATTATGGCCTTCAGACAGGCTCCATGCTCTGGTTAGCACCCTGCCCTCTGTGTCGTAGAGCCGCCAACAATGCAGACAGTGCGAAAGTATTACCAATTATGGCCCTGCTTCACGCTTCTGGCCTGCCCAATAGCAACTGGACCAATGTAATCAGTGTTGGACTGATGTCATCATTTCGACCCCATCTATGCCTTTAATTCAGTCTTGTTGTGATGTGGACACATTATTTTCAGGGCTTCGTCAGCTGGCTCATTGCTTGCACTGGGAGACTGCCCTCGCCACCTCACGACAACCATGTGGCATCTATCCCAGGATGCTTGTTTCTGGTCCAGGGAAGACCTGGCTTGGCAGTTCGAGCTGGACTGCTCCCATGAGGAACAGGGTCAAGACTGATTTGCATATGGCTGGGTCTGAACTGGGGTGGCGAAGTGAGCTAAAGAACGATGATGTATTCAACCCAGATCTGTGAATGGGGGTGTTTGAAAGGTTTCAGCGCTCTGTCCATCGTCTGCTTGTGTTACCCCAAAACTGCTCCCAGGATGCTTGTTTCTGTCCAGAGAAGACCTTGCTTGGCAGTTCGGGCTGGACTTTTCCCATGGGGACAGGGTAAAGACTGGTTTGCATATGGCTAGGTCTGAACTGAGGTGGCGAAGTGAGCTAAAGAACGATGATGGATTCAAACCAGATCTGTGACTAGGGGTGAGTGTTCAGAGCTCCGTCCATCATTTCCTTGTGTTTGCTTTATCTATCTAGGCTAGGCAGGAGGTAGACAAGAGTTTACCCTAGTCCTGCTGAGGTTACAGTATCTCTGTACTCTCTGCACGGCATCTTGAGCAGTGCAAGTGGTGAGTTCTGCCCACCCTAGGGCTGCAAGAAGTAGACTGTAGATAGGCCAAGAAAAGGAGGTCTGCCTCATGCTACAAGGAGTTCTGTACAGGCCTTTGCTGCACTGACCCTGCCTGTATGGTGGCAGCTTGCCCAGCAGAAGGCTATGATTTCTGGTCTTGCCTAAGATAGCACTTGTGCTATCCGTTACAAGACACACTGCTAGCTTACAGTGGGCCTAAAGCCACCCATTGCTTGAGATAGGTTGGCTCTCATTTGCTTGTTTCTTATTCCTCAGCTTATGTGAGCTTTCCTTCCTCTTCTGGTGTTTGTTCCTCCCCTGGAGCATTATTTGTATTATTCCACTGCCCCCTTTTCAGGCTCTACTTTTTTGTTTTTGGTTAAGCACTCTGCGAGAGTGCATGCTTCCTCCTCGTCCAGCTACCTCCTGTTGCCGTTGATACTTCAACATCCCACCTCCTTTGTCCCGTGCTTCCCTGATCACTGCCCTCCCACCCTCCATTGTCTATTGGATGCCCCATCCCTGCCCGCACACTGTTAATCATGTGCTCCTCCATCCCACCCACCCATAGTTGGTGTGGTTCCCCATCACCGCTGGAACACCCTCCATTGCACGTGTACTTCTGTGTCTATCCAACGATCTGTAGTCTGTGCGCTTCCCCGACAGCCCGCCCACCCTGGGTTGTTGTTGTGCTTCACGGTCCCTGTCCTCTGTTGTCCATGTGCTTCTCCATTGTTGTCTCTTACACATCCTTCTCTCCCCACCCGCATACTTCTCTACCACTCACTACTCTCCCTAAACCCACTCCCTGTTCGTACATTAGCACTTTATGAAAAAAGGCGCATTTCGCTAAACTTTAAATTTAGTAATCCATCTATATTGGTGAATGAAAAGAAAAAAATGGTTGCCTCATTATTAAGGAGTAGGCATCCATATTGGCACACACCTACAAAATGATGTGAGCACTTATTTAAACATTATTTTTAGTCATGCTGCACAGCAGCTGTACTGCTGTAGAGCAAGACCCAAAAAATAATTGCCAACGCCAATAGACTAGATCTATTGGCTTTGCCACTGCTTGTTGAATCAGTATCTTTATCTGTCACAGTGCCTTTCACCTCCCTAACCCCCTCCAAGTCCTATCCTACAGAAGGAGCCAGAGGGAGGGAGATTCTGAGACACTGCTCAAGTACACGATGTGAGTTAAGGGAAGAAAGTATCTTTTTTTTAACACTTCTCAAGGTACATAAATGCAATTCCTTGCAAAATAAAGTTTTGCGAGGAATCAGCAAGTATCCTTGTACTGTATTGCATATTTATAAATATAGTGCTTTCTATACTCCCTTTGAGACTATTACAGAGCTCTGAAATTACTTAGCTCATCCAGTTCTGTTTTTTTTGTTGTTTAACACATTATAAAATAAGGGCAGTCCCAGAATTAAAAAATTACATTCCTGGATTGGATGATCTACTGGACCCAGGGGGCAGTGCCAAGCAATGGCGGGCCCGCAGGACAGGTGCAAGCCGGATTGGGCCAGTTCCAAGCGGCGCCATTGTTGGGCGCCACGTTTTTACATTTTCCCTGGCTTCCAGCAGGGTCCCAATTGGCTGGCAGGCTATCGGTGGGGGGTGCCTGGACGGTCGTGGGGAAGCCATGTGGGTTAAAAGGGGAGCTTGTCCTCTTCGCAATTTACCTGGTTTCTTCCCTGCCTGGCTGCCCCCAACGAGAGACGAAGCACCCACAATCGCAACAAAAGGATCAGCATCTTCCCGCCCTCCCATTCCCCTTAGATAGTTTCCTTTTGGTGGAGTTATGGAAGGAGTCATGTTTGGACCCAAAACAGGTGGACAACCTTGGCATCAGTAATGGAAGTTCAGGCAAATTCAAATTGGAATTAGGAAGCCTTTTGGCTTAAACCAGGGCTGGTGGTGCCATGGAAATGTAGAGAAGGGCTAGTGACGCCCGCTACAGCGATTGGCCATAGCCTGTCACGGTACTCCATAACATGGCTCAAGAGGATAGCGGGGGATGGCGACTGCACCAGGGGACAAAGGTAACCAGGTCATACCTTGGTCTCCCATGGATCTCCCATTGGGTGCTAGGGGGGATCCCTTTTGGGTTGGCTCTGGCATGGTTGTTTTTGAGGGTCCAGACTTCACGCTGGCCCATGCTCCCTTATCTTGAGGGGGCAGGTGAGTTCGCCTTGTGATATGGAATTACTGAATTACTTATGGTAGGGGGATCACGGCCCCTGAATCCTTTGGAATAGTTGATGCTATGGTGCCTGGGGGGTGGACAACCATGACTCCTTAAGATATGTGGTTAGGAGATGTCATGTATTAGTTTACCTATTAAATCATGTTGATGTAAATATTGTATATATGATGCGAGAAGTCTGGAGAATTTGTTATTGTTGTGTTTATAAAGCTGTAATAAATACAACTTGAGAATTGTTATATTCTCTAACCGAGGAATGTTGTCAGCGTGTGTCTATCCCTTTTTGCATTCAAGTGACTTACAACCTTGCGGGGGAGTGGGGGTGGCGTGGAACCCCTTTATGGGATAGTTTTGAACAGGCCTCGGGACGGTCCCCCTCCTGTCTCTCATGGAATTGAGAAACTCAAGTGCTCTGGCTGTAGTAAGATATTTTAGCTAATGATGAACAGCAACTGCTGCAACTAGACTTACAACAAGGCTAGTATTTTACCTGCATAAATTGTAATTCGATGTAAAACCGGCGACTGCTTTAAAGGGATGGTACTTACCTATCCTCCAGGATCAGTTTGAGAGAGGTGCTGGTACTCTCCCATTAAGAGAACCCAGTGCCGACTGAGAGGTTCTGCTACTCTCCCTTTCAAATTACAGAAGTGCGGTTACGCAGTATCTAGCCATTTAAAGCAGAAAGGCTAGTAAAAAAATAGGTAGAATCTGAAAAAAGCCTACTTTTTCCCCTTGAAATATAACAGTTAATAAATTAATGAATGAGTTCTCTTTACCCTCCAAACAAGCAAAATGGCTCTCATAGACTGTAATCTAATCACCCGCCTTGCAACCTTACATGCTCTCCAAAAACATTTATTCTCCTTTGATTTAAATGCGATCACATTATAAAGCCTCTCTATTACAACCCCCTTCAAGGCCCAGGAGAACCTTTTTGTGTAGTTATGCTTGCCACAGCCAGTCCTAGAAGAAAGTTCACCTTGCAACACATCGAGAGAATTTCCCCACTTGTACATTTCTGTTTTTTAATATTTTAATACATTTAGGGGCTCATTTATGAGTCCTTGCGTCCCTTTTGTGCCGCTGGTGCGTCACTTTTTGTGGACCTTGTTGCACCATATTTACAAAGTGACGCATCTAGGTAGATGCGTCACTTTGTAAACCCCTGCGCTACATTATACCTGCTTCAGGTATATTGGGGCATATTTACAATAACTGGCGCATCCCTGCATATCAGCAGGGATGCGCCAGTTATTGTGCGCCACAGCTCCGCCACCATGGATGCGCCGCATTTACAATGCGGCGCACCATGGGGCAAAAACGGCACAGATGTGTGACGCATCTGTGGCGTAAAAGTGGCGCATTGCTGGAGTTGCGTCGCAAGCGCAACGCAGCTCCAGCAATGCTCTGGGGGGCCCAATCTTGCTAATGCTGCGTCAATCCTTATGCCTGCTTCAGGCAGGCGCAGGGTTTTGACGCAGCATAGGTCTAAAAGTGACTGAGTGAAATCTTGTAGATTTCACTCAGCCACTTTTAGGAGGCGTTCCTGCGCTGGAACGCCCCCCCTGCGCAGGAACGCCTACGTGTGGCGCAGGGCTTTACAACGTGACGCATCTCCCAGATGCGTCACGTTGTAAGTACCCCGCACCATGGCGCAGGATTTGCGCCGCCGCTGCGTCACAAAAGTGACGCAACGGCGGCGTAAATGAGGCGCAAGGGGCTTGTAAATCTGCCCCAATGTATGCAGGGTGGGCGTTCCCACGTAAGTAAGCATCGTAGAAGTAACGCAGTGAAATCTACGAGATTTCACTGCGCCACTTCTAGGCTGCAAATGCGTCAATATCTTGCGCCTCCCTCACAGCAGGCGTAAGACTGACGCAGGCCCTTTCACATGGGGCTTGCCCCATGTGAAAGGACACATTGCTGGAGTTGCGTCACTTTCGTGACACACTCCAGCAATGCGTCACTTTTGCGCCTACAGATACGTCAGAAATACTGACGTATCTGTGACTCCTTGTGACATGATGCGTCATACTGTAAATATGACGCATCATTGGAGTCGCAGGGAGGGCGCAGTGAAAAGTGACGCATCACTGTTTTCACGCAGTGATGCGTCACTTTTCATAAATGAGGCCCGTAGTATTTTAGGCACTGGGACTCCTTCACAGTTGTGGATAGAAATTGGATTAGTAGTTTTTTGTTCAATACATTCTTATTGACAGTTGACATTGATTCCAATACATAAACTCAAAATATGAGGGAAGAAATTAAATCTATTCTTTTAAATGTCCCCTAAACGCTATGTTTGCATTATTTAAGAGTAGCAAGTATGGACTTAATTTGGGCTTATACTTCAGCTGCATTGGGCTTGGGATGGGTATCAAAATCTGGCAATACTGCTGACAAGCACCCTCTATTTGGCCCCCAATTCCCCCGGGTGGTGAGGGATGTCCTATTGTATCCACCCGGAACCTGCCTTTGGTGCTAAAATGTATCGCTGGTGCTGAAGAGGGATCCTTGTAGCAGAGTTTGCCTCTACTGTCCCTGCCAAGGTGCTCGTGTACAAAAGTGTGCCCTCATTGCCCCTGAAGAGATCCTCCAAGAGGTGTAATGGAGGCCCCCTCAGCCCCCATGGTGCGGGGTGGGGCCCACACCATTCACCTTAACGGGGGCCCTAGGGCTTGCCAGCTGCAAACAAATAAAATATTCATAAGCAGCAAGGCAGTTAGGGAATGGGTAATGGAGGCCCCCTCACCCTAACTTTTGGAGGGTGCCCTGAAGTTTTGTTATGCCATTGTACCCTCTTGCGTCTCAATGTGCCTCTCCTTTCCATGAAAATGCACACGTGCACCTGGATGTACCCCGCACCCGCCCTTGAAGAGAGTTTGTGTACGGGCGTTCTCACATTATTGATAAAGAGCATCCTCTACATGAGTGTGTCCCAGCTGCCCTAAAGAGGTAATCCTGTGCATGATTGTGCCTCACAGTACCTGAAGAAGCATCCCTTTATGTGAGTGTGCCCCCAATGACCATGAAAAGGCACGTCTGAATGTGAGTGTTTCCTTAGAGTCCTTGAAGAGGCACTCCTTTATCTGAGTGTGTCTGTTTCCTAGTTGCTCCTTACGAGACACAGTTGCACCTGAGTGTGGCCACTATGCTGCTGAAGAGGCACTCTTTTATCTGAGTGTCCCTTCAGAGTCCTTGAAGAGGCACTCCTTTATCTGAGTATCCTAATAAAGTCCTTAAAGAGGCACTCCTTTAGCTGTGCGTCCCTTTAGAGTCCTTGAATAGGCACTCCTTTATCTGAGTGTCCCTTAGAGTCCTTGAAAAGGCACTACTTTATCTGAGTGTACCTTAGAGTCCTTGAAGAGGCATTCCTTTATCTGAGTGTCCTATTAGAGTCCTTGAAGAGGCACTCCATTATCTGAGTGCCCTATTACCAGTCCTTGAAGAGGCACTCCTTTATCTGAGTATTCCTTCAGAGTCCTTGAAGAGGCACTCCTTTAGCAGAGTGTTCCCGTAGAGCCATTGAAGAGGCACTCCTTTATCTGAGTGTCTTCTTACAGCCCTTGAAGAGGCACTCCTTTATCTGAGTGTCCCATAGAGTCCTTGAAGAGGCACTCCTTTATCTGAATATCTTCTTAGAGCCCGTGGAGGGGCACTCCTTTATCTCAGTGTCTTCTTAGAGTCCATGAAGAGGCACTCCTTTCTCTGAGTGTCCCTTAGAGTCCTTGAAGAGGCACTCCTTTGTCTGCGTGTCTTCTTAGAGCCCTTAAAGAGGCACTCCTTTATCTGAGTGTGACTAACATTCCTTGAAGAGGCACTCCTTTATCTAACTATTTTCTTAGAGCCCTTGGAGGGGCACTCCTTTATCTGAGTGTCCCTTAGAGTCCTTGAAGAGGCACTCCTGTATCTGAGTATTTTCTTAGAGCCCTTGGAGGAGCACTCCTTTATCTGAGTGTCCCTTAGAGTCCTTGAAGAGGCACTCCTTTATCTGAATAACTTTTTGGAGCCCTGAATTGTCATTTCTTTTCCTGAGTGTCTTCTTACAGCCCTTGAAGAGGCACTCCTTTATATGAGTGTCTCTTCAGAGTCCTTGAAGAGGCACTCCTTTATCGGAGTGTCTCTTCAGAGTCCTTGAAGACGCACTTCTTTATCTGAGTGTCCCTTAGAGTCCTTGAAGAGACATTCCTTTATCTGAGTGTCCGTTTAAACTCCTTGAATAGGCACTCCTTTATCTGAGTCTCCTATTAGAGTCCATGAGGAGGCATTCCTTTATCTGAGTGTCCGTTTAGAGTCCTTGAATAGGCACTCCTTTATCTGGGTGACCTATTAGAGTCCTTGAAGACGCATTCCTTTATCTGAGTGTTCGTTTAGAGTCCTTCAATAGGCACTCCTTTATCTGGGTGTCCTATTAGAGTCCTTGAAGAGGCACCCCTTTATCTGAGTGTCCCTTAGAGTCCTTGAAGAGGCATTCCTTTATCTGAGTGTCCCTTCAGAGTCCTTGAAGAGGCACTCCTTTATCTGAGTGTCCGTTTAGAGTCCTTGAATAGACACTCCTTTATCTGGGTGTCCTATTAGAGTCCTTGAATAGGTCCTCCTTTATCTGAGTGTCTGTTTAGAGTCCTTGAATAGGCACTCCTTTATCTGAGTGTCCCTTCAGAATACTTGAAGAGGCACTCCTTTAGCTGAGTATTCCTTCAGAGTCCTTGAAGATGCACTCCTTTATCTGAGTATTCCTTCAGAGTCCTTGAAGAGGCACTCCTTTAGCTGAGTATTCCTTCAGAGTCTTTGAAGAGGCACTCCTTTATCTGAGTGTCTCTCAGACTCATTTACTAAGCACTCCTTTAGCTGAGTATTCCTTCAGAGTCCTTGAAGAGGCACTCCTTTATCTGAGTATTCCTTCAGAGTTCTTGAAGAGCCACTCCTTTATCTGAGTGTCGTCTTAGAGTCCTTGAAGAGGCAATCCTTTATTTGAGTGTCTCCCTTGAGTCCTTCAAGAGGCACTCCTTTATCTGAGTGTCTCTACTGAGTCCTTGAAGAGGCACTCCTTTATTTGAGTGTCGTCCTTGAAGAGGCACTCCTTTATTTGAGTGTTTCCCTTGAGTCCTTGAAGAGGCACTCCTTTATCTGAGAGTCTCTTAGTCTCATTGACTAGGCACTCCTTTATCTGAGTGTTCCCCTATAGTCCTTGAAGAGGCACTCCTTTATCTGAGTGTTCCCCTAGAGTCCTTGAAGAGGCACTCCTTTTTCTGAGTGTCTCCATAGAGTCCTTGAAGAGGCACTCCTTTATCTGAGTGTCTCCCTTAAGTCCTTGAAGAGGAACTCCTTTATTTGAGTGTCTCCCTTGAGTCCTTGAAGAGGCACTCCTTTATCTGAGTGTTCCATTAGAGTCCTTGAAGAGGCACTTCTTTATCTGATTGTATCTGCTTCCGCGTTGCTCCTTATTAGACACACTTAAACCAGAGTGTGGCCCCAATGTTGGTGAAGAGGCACTCCAGTACAGGTGTATGCCACACGCCACCTAGAGAGGCACTTATGCAACTAAGTGTGCCCCATCTGGCCCTAAAGAGGCACTCAATTACCCTACTTCCCAGAAACAAGCACTGCTTTCTGTGTTTGCCCCCACTGAAACGGCACACCTGTACCCGAGTGTGCTCCTACTGTCTGCGAACAAACACTGCATTCCCTGAGTGCGATTAGACTGTCACAGGACACTTGTGTAAGTAATGTGACCTTCATCATTGCCGGGGAAGGCACTTCTATTCCTTACTGTGCCTGCACTGCACTAAATTACCACACTTGTACCTGGGTATGCCCCCCGCTGTCACTAAGGAGGCAAAAATGTGTCTAGGTGTGACCACATCTCCAACAAAGAGATACTCTTGCAACTGAGTCTGCTGCAATGCCACTGAAGAAATATTCCTGTTGAGCTTCGGCTATCCAGAAAGAGGCATACCAGAACACAAGTTGGTTCCCACTGCCCTCAAAGAGGTGCTTCTGTACCCAAGAATGGCAAGTGGTCCCAAGAAACATCAAGGAACTATAGGGCACCATGTACAAAGAATGCATTAAATAAAATCGGTTGCAATTGCGAATGTATTCTTATTTTGCGAACTTATTTATATATTAATAGGTCTGTTTAAAAACTACAGACACACAGTGGGCCGTAATTCGACATACCTCATAAATATTAATGAGATGGGTCACAAATTGAGACCCACTACGATTGGCCACAATCACAAACATGGTAGCCTGCTGGGATCAGCAGACCACCATGTCTGAGACTGCTTTTAAATAAAGCATTTTTTTTTAATGCAGCCTGTTTTCCTAGAGGGAAAATGGGACAAAGTTAAAAAAAGAAGAAAATTGAAATATTGACAAACTTTTTTAAGCCTACTGTTAAAAACTTTTTTGCACCATTGACAAACGGGCCAGCCATCTTTGGGTGTGTGGTAAAATATGAATGTTTTGCAACTAGCAGTGCATGTCCAAAGCTCTGCTGAGACGAAGCAGCAGATGTAAATAAATATTGATGTACCGGATAGTAACGAGCATAGACTTAAATCCACCTCCTTGCTCTTTAATCCACTAACAGACATTCCCTGCTCTTTTAACTCACTCTTGCAGGTTCCACATTCTCCCTTTATGACAATTTTCTGTGTTTCTCTTCCTTTGTTTTTTGGCTTTGTGTATTTCTCCCTCTCTTATTCTCAGGAAATGTCCGATGAGGAAGAATAAGTACTGGTCCCCAAAAATGAATGCTGGTGGCCCCCACCGGCAACCACCGGCTCATATTAAGCAACGGTAACTAGATTTCAGTCGCAAAACATTAATATATACGTTAATGAATAGCTATTTGGAAGGAACGCCCTTAAATGGGCCCTACCAAATAGCATCCATTAATGTTTACTAAACCATTTAAGGATTTGGAAAACATTTTCCGAACTTTTAAATGTATTGAGTAGATTTTTTAAAGTGTTTTAGTGGGAGCAAACCTTAAGAATTACTGTATGTGAGGTTTTGTTATTCTTAAAGCACTTTGTGCATGAAGCCCTTCTGTCTGTGGGGTGGGAGTGGAGAAATGGAAGGTGCTGAGAGAGAAAAGGGGAGGTCGATAAAGAATGCACTACAATAATATGTAAAGAATATCAAAACAAGCCCCAATAGTCTTTAAATACAAGGTATTCTAGCTGTGAAAATGGTAGCAAAGAGTATAGCAGTAAATGTAAAAGAGTTGAATTCAGTTTCAGCTCGTGTTGACCTTCAGCTGTGATAGTTTGAGGTTATCACAATCCCAATATGAAGAGATATTGGTTGAGTTAGCTCTGAAAAGTGTGCAAATACGCAATCCACGTGTTGGCTGTGGGAAAAAGACATTTTGAAATCAATTTGACAACATAATCATGTTTGCGAATTTGTAAAAAGGAAGAAAAAATGAGGTTGTAACTTAAACAACAAAGTAAGTATTGAAACCTAATGGATATGTCCTGGGTGAAGCTGTTTTTAAAAGTGTGCACATGCATTACGTTTCTATTGAATCTTTCTTGGATATAAAACAAATTGATTTTTGTATGACGTTTTCGTGGACACTGGAATTCATATATGTTGATTTAGAAACTTCCCCCCAAAAAAATTGAATGTACGTAGAAGGTGGATTCCTGCTTATCTTGGGTCGAGAAGCGCAAGGCCAAACATATCTGAAAAATTCAGAATTCTCCTTCTTTACTCTTAGTAAGCATGATCCTGTGTAATATTTTCGCATTCATGCAACACAGTGTTGCAAATTGTCCTGCAGCGCTGCGCTGCGCTGCGCTGCACTCACCAACTTTTGTTAAAGCCGGGCCTTAGTGACCAAAAGCTGGAAATAGAGACTGGGTGACACAGCTGAAACCCGAAGCCCACAATTGTGTATGCAGGGGGGCTATCCAACTGATGTTTGTTTTGGACCCTGGTGAAGACCGTGGCTATTTGATACATAATATGGGCCGAAATGTCAACTAATTCTATGTTTACTCTGAACTCTTTGACCCCCACAGGGTCGGGAACACACTGTGCTATTTATAACATGGCTCATAGACAAGGCCACTGGAATTATGGGGCAGGGGAGGGCCAAATTATACGGTAAGAAAAAATATATTATGTGGCATAATGCGGCCTATTTTCTGATAGTATAACTTTATTATATTTTCAATTTTTATATCTGTTAACACTATCTGTGCATTTGTTGTACCTCATTAGTACCAATTTAGCACTCTAATATAGCAATAAGCAACAGAAATTTGACCAGTCAACCTTTGCAAAGGGCCTTCACCTGAACTGCATGTGTTGCTGCGCTTTTTGATACTTTTGAACCATTTGAGCTAGAAACAAAAAATGTTTTTGTTAAAATCAGACGATTATGCGGCAAATCGCAAATTATGCAAAAATCACCACGTCCGCACAATTGCATAATTCCAATGGGCCTGCAAATAGATAAGTTCCGTCTCAGTCAAACCATTTTTGACGTATATCATAGATCGATTCACCTTGTAAATTTCCCTCTGTTTGTACACATGAGCGCTGCACTTCCCCTTGCAGCAACTTTGAAAAATGTATCTGCCTTACATTATAACTCCTCGATATATAAACTGACTTCATTGTGTTATGGTTCAGTTCATTGTTTGCATGGAAAAGACACGGCCTTTTAAATAACATGCTGACTTGGGAACCTGGTGACATGCTTCAAATCGGCACTTCACTGAACATGGTGTGATTCCTGGCAAATTGCTTAATCTCCATCTGCCTAAAAACTGAAATATATGAAATACTATTACGGAACTGGAAGAAGCGAATCCCCACTTGATGTACATGGTCTTGTATCAATTGCACAAACGTAAGCCCTTCTGTCCAGGTTTCACCATATAGCACAATTCGCCATTTACTTATTTTACTTGCAACTGTATTGTGTCGTGCAGCCTCCTGGTTGCCGGACGCCGCTACACACCCCAGCGTGCGTGCTCTTTAAAAATTCACATTGCGTGCGTCAAAAGACACCCGTGCGCGACCGTGGCCTTGATTATCTCAGACGAGGTGTTAACCGAACCATCAAGAGGGCCGCTAACGTGCACCGTTTGCCCTTCAGTGCCCTCCTAGAAAAGCAAACTGCTCGTGCACCATTCCCTCACTGCTGTCGGGGCCTAGAAAGCAAAAGACACACTACTGATGGACCGTATGCAGAACAAATCAAAACATTCATTCCCAGTCAAGAGATCTGGGTTGAAGCCATATTTTGCTCACCATGCCACCCCAGTTTAACCTGGCCATATGCGAATCAGTATTGATCCTGTGCCTCATGGGAACAGTCCAGACCGAACTGTCAAGCCAGGTCCTCACTGGACCGGAAACAAGCATCATGGGACCGGTTTCGCCCACGCAGCATTTCCTAGGATCCCGCAGCAGAAACACCTGAACCAATTCTCTGCCGGATTTACAGGCAGCGCCCCTGCACCAATCCCTGCAGAATCTACAGCCAGCGGCCCTGCACCAGTCCCTGCAGAATCTACTGCCAGCCGCCCTGCACCAGTCCCTGCAGAATCTACAGCCAGCGGCCCTGCACCAGTCCCTGCAGAATCTACAGCCAGCGGCCCTGCACCAGTCCCTGCAGAATCTACTGCCAGCGGCCCTGCACCAGTCCCTGCAGAATCTACAGCCAGCGCCCCTGCATCAGTCCCTGCAGAATCTACAGCCGGAGCCCCTGCACCAGTCCCTGCAGAATCTACAGCCAGCGGCCCTGCACCAGTCCCTGCAGAATCTACTGCTAGCGGCCCTGCACCCGTCCCTGCAGAATCTACAGCCAGCGCCCCTGCATCAGTCTCTGCAGAATCTACAGCCAGCGGCCCTGCATCAGTCCCTGCAGAATCTACAGCCAGCGGCCCTGCACCAGTCCCTGCAGAATCTACTGCCAGCGGCCCTGCACCAATCCCTCTAAGACCCAAAGTCAGCGCCCCTGCTCAACTCCCCGTAAGACGCAAACCAGGATCCCCTGCACCAATTTTTTCAGGAACCACAGCTAGGGATTCTCTACCATATCTACAAGACACCCAGTACAAGGATTCCCGGCCATATTGCAAACTCCAGCAGCATTCCCTCCAGGATCCTAAAACAGGACTTCTGCGTAATCTCCCACGTGACTCAGCAGCCAGCGCACTGCACCATCCGGTGTAAGACCCCACAGGCAGAGAGCCGCACCTTTCCCTGCAAGGCCCCTCAGCTAACGTCCCTGCACCATTCCCTACAAGTTGCTGCAGCCAGTGCCACTGCACCATTCACTGCAGACCACATAGCCAGCGCCCCTGTACCATTCACTGCAAGACCCCACAACCAACGTCCATGCACCATTCCCTGCATTACCCAGCAGCCAGAACCACTGCACCATTCACTGCAGACCACATAGCCAGCGCCACTGTACCATTCACTGCAAGACCCCACAGCCAACGTCCATGCACCATTCCATGCATTACCCAGCAGCCAGAGCCTCTGCATCATCCTAGGACCCCAAAGCCAGTAGCCTCAGTACCATTCACTGCAGACCCCACAACCAACATCCCTGCATCATTCCCTACAAGACCCCGCAGCCAGTGCCACTTCACCATTCACTGCAGGACCCCACAGCCAACGTCCCTGCATGACTCGGCAGCCAGCACCTCTGCATCATTCTAAGACCCCACAGCCAGTAGCCTCGGTACCATTCACTGCACACGCCACCGCCAGCGCCCCTGCATCATTTCTTACAAGACCCTACAGCCAGCCTCTCTGCGCCATTCACTGCAAGAACCCACAGCCAGAGTGTCTGTACCATTCCCTACAAGATCCCGGAACCAGTGCCACTGCACCATTCCCTGCATGACTCAGGAGCCAGCGCACTGCACCATTCACGGCAAGGTCCCTCAGCCAGCGTCCCTACACCATGCATTGCAAGATTCCACAACCAGCGTCTCTGCGCCATTCCCAACATGACTCGTCAGCCAGCAGCCCTGCACCATTCACCGCTGGATCCCATACCCAGACCTCGTGCACCATCCCCCACATTACCCCTGCACCCAGAGTTGTTATTAGGGCCAACAATCATTCTCAGCCACGGTTTCTAACTGCAACCAGCCCTGCAGTTTCCTTACAGGCAGTATCTACACACCGTTCCCAGCAAACTCATTGCTACAGGCAACTCTGCAGCATTCACTACATTGCACCTACTAAGAGCGTTCCTACAAACATGCATCCCCAGTTCAGCCGGCACTGTTGTTTCTACATCTCACAGAGCTCCAGTGCACCATGCCCTGCCCCTGCGGCTCACTCGGAGGCCGCTCTCGTGCTCCAGTCCTCACAGCTCGGAAGTGTCAGTCCTCACAGCTCTGAGGCCGCTCTCGTGCATCAGCCCTCACAGCTCGGAGGCCGCTCTCGTGCATCAGCCCTCACAGCTCGGAGGCCGCTCGTCTAGTGCTTCAGTCCTCACAGCTCCGAGGCCGCTCGTCTCGTGCTTCAGTCCTCACAGCTCGGAGGCCGCTCGTCTCGTGCTTCAGTCCTCACAGCTCGGAGGCCGCTCTCGTGCATCAGTCCACACAGCTCTCAAACACAACACTCCTCTAATAACT
This sequence comes from Triturus cristatus, assembly GCF_964204655.1. Taxonomy (NCBI): domain Eukaryota; kingdom Metazoa; phylum Chordata; class Amphibia; order Caudata; family Salamandridae; genus Triturus; species Triturus cristatus. Next base: position 848,029,363 of record NC_140580.1, on the reverse strand, counting down.
CCTACAGCAGCTAGCACCTATCTAACACTCCCACATCATCCCCTGCAGCTCTCCGAAGACAGCACCGTGGAATAACTCCCACTAGCACCCACAGCAATCCATATAATTTTCTAGTGCTGCTGAAAGACAGCACTCTGGCGTCATCCACTACAGCTCTCTAAAGACAGCACGGCGGCATGAATAACCACAGCTCTGCTACATCAATCTCTACAGCTCCTCAAAGAAAGACAGCTCTCTGGCGTCATACACTACAGCTCTCTAAAGCAGCACTCCTACGTCAGCTCCTCAAAGACAGCACTCCAACGTTATTCCCTACAGCTCCCCGAAGAGGCACTCTCATGTTATACCGTACAGCGTTCCAAAGACAGCACTCCTGCGTTATTTCCCTACGCGTCGCACCATCCTTATAGCTGTCGGGCCTAGAGCCCCGGACCCAATTCACATGGGCACGCCACAGCGGGTGCTCCTACAAAATTACGGCTTCACGGACAATCACGGCTCCAGTACAGACCCCACACCCCTCACTATCGCCAACAACGCAACCGAGTTGCGTGCCAACCACGTGACCCACATGGACTCATCCAATGACCTCTATGGATTCTGAAGGTGGGCAAAACTCTCCAGTGAACCCCGTAGGCTTCTTCTTGCCTCCCAAAAGGTCCCAGAGAGAGATGGGTAATTTTGTGAGCTCCATTGGATTGCTATCAGCCTCTTTGACGTTCAGATGAGTGGAAAATTGAGAGAAACTTACCTCGACACACGAGGGCCCCATCCTTTGGCACCCCAAAGAGAGAGAGAGGAGAGAAAGGCGTACCTGAGTAGCAATAGACGAGCGCTGGGCACCGGCATAGCCACAGTGTTATGGTTCCTACTACAGGGAAGCAAGGGGTCCCCCAGTTTTGGATTGAATTATACAATACTGCAATAATCGGGGTTCGGTGGACACTCATGCCTCTGGACCCTGGTGCCACTGCACCAGCTCCACCAGTGAAAGTTCCCAAAGAGATCAAACGTTTCGCATGAACCTCAGTGGTTCGTTTTAGGGCCTCCAGTCGTTTGAGAGGAGAAAGAAACTTGGCCACCAACCCTAGGGGCTCGTTCTGGGTGGTCTGTAAGTTTCTTATGAAGACTTACCTTTCATTCCAGACTCGCTCGAAGTTTCCAAATAAGACAGCACTTGCCTGTGAACCCAATTGAGCCTAGTGGGGGCGAACAGGCTCTTCCAAATGACACGCAAACTTGCCTGTAAAACCAAGGGCCTCAGTGCGGGGCCTCCGGAAGTTCCCAAAGTCATCGCCAAAAATGCCAAGGGTCTTCTCCATGTACTGATCCCGGGGTGGCAGCGAGGAGGAGGACGAGGAGGAAGAGCTCTGCTTGAAGCTGTGCTCCTTTCGGAAGGCAGAGGTGGATTTCAGGCTCATTGACGAAGGAGGTCTTGGAAGAGATTGGTGAAAAATGAGGTCTAAACACACCGTCGCGGCCGCGATGACTCCGTGAGGTGGCTCTGATCCGGAGCGGTTCCAGGTGGCTGGGCCTCTCTGTACTCTTATAGCCGAGTGAATAAAACACGGGACCGGGCAGCTGTTGGGTTTATAAGGCCTCGCCGGGCAGACATCCAGCCTCTTCTATATTTAGGAGGCCGCTGCATCTCTCAGGCAGCTGTGGAAAGTTTTTGTGATGAGAGGTTACCGGGCGCCCCGAACCGACGCAGGGTGGGGGCTGTGATCTCACGCCGAGACGCCAGTCCAGGCTGCGTCTGTGTAGAGGCCGCGGGCAGCAGGCCTGCCGCCAGGCTCGGCCCACCTCTCCCGGAGCACCGGAGAGTGGAAACTATTTTAAAAGCGTTTGTTCCCGTGAGGTGACCCCGAGCAGTGGCGTAACGAAACGTGAGCCCCCCCCAGCCCCCTGCAAAGTGCATGCAGGCCCCCCACGCTCCAGACCAAGTCCGGAGCTCGCAGGCCACCAGTGAGGGAGGCGCTTTTATTACGGCAAAGGAAAAACGGGTTCTCACTGGGCTCCCTGACGGTGATGTCTAAGACCCAAGCCCCTCGTTTTCCGCCAATAAGGGGTCCTCCTGAAACGAGATTTATACACAACTGTTTCACATACATGTCCATAGCTGCCACGTGTTCATTATGATCATGTGTGACATTTCTTAGTATGCGCACAACGTGCCACTCGCACTTCCCCCGAACACCCCCTCGCCTCCACCGCTTTGCTGCAATGCTCAAGAAGAAATTCGATTCATGTTATGGTGTCCAAGGCACAGCCTTTTTATTTACATCACACAAGGTTATTCATAAGCCAAGGCGAGAAAGAGAATTATTCTCAGTATTCTTGTATTAGTTTACAAAACAAACATTCATAGTCATCCAAAGCAGTAAGGAAGATGAGCGCCAATCCTTAGAAATATCACCTCCCCATTCTAGGCGCTTCCTGCCCATCTTGTTGTGACATCCGCTGCTCGCATTCAGCCAGAAGGCCCCAACGTGCCCAGCCCATTCCTGGATCCATCCAGGACCCCCATGCAAGACCCTGCTGCACCCTTCAATGAGGCCTTGCCAAGAAGATCACTTCACCACTTCAGATCCAGGGCACAGCATAGTGCACCGGCCCACCGCGGTACCCGAACACAGGCAGCCTCCCCAAAGTTCCCGTTACTCCAGTCATCGCAGAATCGTGCCCATGGTGGAACCTGCCAAGATCTTTTGGACCGAATGATTCAGTTTTTCACCTACTCATTCATAGCTCTTACCGGCGCACCCCTGCCCCAGACTGACCGTGGAATGACCTCCGACCACAGTATTGAGGTTTAGGTAAATGGTTTCTTATCCTAGACATAGTGAAGAACAATTCTTCTCCCACTCCTGCCTACCTAATGGGATCTTATCATTCCCCCGCATGAATGGCCAAAATGACTGTTGCAGGGAGTCAACATTCCCCCAAGGCCTTCTTAAGATGCCCAAAGAGGTCCTGCAATCTAAGCCCCCCAGTACCCACCCAGTGGTGCATAAATCCTGCATCAAACCGTGCCTTTTCAAGGCTGGAACCGCGAACTGGCCAGTGCTCATCAACTGTGAAAAAAGAGAGATTTGCTGGTGTTATATACATAACTGGAGGACATTTCCTCACCATTCCCCCAACTAGACCAGATATGGTCGCACATAACGCTCAAAACATGCTGAACGGCATCGGCCCACCCTTTTAACGACCTCCGCCAGTAGTCTCATCCCTGCCGCTGTGGTGGCTACTCCAATGCGGAACGAATGAGAGCTAAAAAGGGACGACTCCTCGCCCAGTAGGGCCAAAGAGCCCCTGCAGACCTGAGTGAATTGGAAACAAGTCATTGGAGTCCCGTCAATGTGCACTAACAGCCTGGAGGATCCACCCCTTGGTCGCTGTAGGAAAGTAGGATCTGCTTCTTATAGTTACCCCCACTTTTTGCTTGATGTGATGCTGTTTTTTACTAGTCTGGCTGGGCGCCTGCTAAACAGGACCCCAGTCTATCAGCTTTCTCCCTAAATTGTTGTGTTCAGTACTTAGGTACATCCCAGATCAAATACTGGGGTACCCTTATAAGTCCCTAGTATATGGTACTCAGGTACCCAGGGCATAGGTACCCCAGAGGTCTCCCATGGGCTGAAGCATGTATTATGCCACCCATGAGAGACCATTCAAAATGTAACTACAGGCCTGCTATTTCAGCCTGTGTAAGTTGGTGCTTACACCACTTACTAAAGATATAGGTTTACTATATCTTGGGTCACTGCACTTAAAACCTTTAACTCACCCCTATAGCAGGCCTTTTGCAATCCTGAAGGCAGGGTACTTGGTTCTAAATGAGAAGGCGCCCCTGAATGAGCAGGTCACCCCTGCAGCCTATTAAGTCCATTCTGCCGGGTTGTCAGTGAAGCAGCCATATACTATATAGAGGGGCATCTTGAAACTGGCTGCAACGAACCCCATCATGTTTGTTATCAAACATGCTGGAATCATACCCCAACACCGTAAACGGTGTGGGGGAAGAGCCCTCTGTTAGGCTCTCCTTGTCCCCAGTGCCAGTCTTCCAGACCCGGACAGCACAAAATGGTTGCTGCAGACCAGAGACACATTTCTGCTCTCCTGCTGCTGAGCCAAGCTCGAGCAGGGGAAGGCAGAACAATAGGCATCCTGTCACAGGGAGGTGGGACCACCTCCCAGATAGGATTTAGTTTATTGGGACCGGGTGGGTGCGCTTGCCAGGGCCAGAAAGTCTGCATGAGTGGCACATTTGGTGTCCCTGTGTATAGTCCAGTTCAAACCAGTTCTGGGAGCCGCTCTAGCGTGAAACTGGACAAAGGACATAGGAGTAACCTCCCCCCTGTCCTGAATCTTCCCAACCCTTTCCTTAGGGTACTTAAGGGCTTACCTGGGTGTAGGTCCCTAGATTTGTCGTGGGATAAGATTCAGAACTGAAACCACTGCACTTTTACCGTCTTGGCACTCTGGACTCCGCTGGACTTCGTTGGGCCTGACTTCGTCTCCGCTCCAGTCTGCTGCATCATATGTGCCTGTGCACCATACAGGATCTGTGCAGGACCTGTGGAACATCCGAGACACTTGAAGGAATATCCCTTGAAGTGAAGGAGTCACTTCCCTGCATTCGCAGGCACCTCAACACTGCTGACTCGTCTGCTGATCCCAACCTCCTGCGGACTCCGAAGGGTTCAACAACACAGGTGGGGGTTTTCTACATCCCTTGAAGCCCGAGCTACCCTCTCACCGAGTTTGAGGCCAGTATAATGCGTGGGGGCTGCATTAATTAAACTCCTGTGCACCGCGTTCTTTTGCAAGTGCAAATGCTTGTTGGCAACTTTGGCGCAAATGCATTGGGCTCCAAGTAGCCCCAACCTCCGGCAACTTCTTCCACCAAGATCTTTAGCCACACTACCTCATGGGCACCGTGGCCTGCTCCTTTGGTGAGCTCCTCGAGGTCCTCTCATGACTCCAGTTCCTCTGGCCTGTGGGTCCATTTGAGGATCATCTTTGCTTCCTGTGGGCATCCCTGATTGCTTGGGGCTTGTCCTGACTCCCCTTCTTGTGGTGAGACCCCTGACCCTTGCTGGTCCCAACTTTATACCTTCTTGACTTCCTGCGTGGATTGCCTTTGCCAAGGCTTGTTGGTGCTCCCGCCAGACACCGACCCCTCAGCACTTGACTTCCTTCGCGGGACAGCATGTATCTGGGTCCTGGTCATCCTCAGCATCACCTGGTCCTCGCAGCTGCAGAGTCAAGGTCATCGTCATCTTTCCTGAAGCACCCAACATTGGAAGGGCATTCATCTTCCAGGGCTCCTGGTCACTCCCGAGTGACATCGACTCTGTCCCCTCTGTTTTCAGGTACTCCTCTTCAAGAATCCACATTTGGATTCCCACAGACACTTTCTCCTCTTCCAGTAGCGGCACTTTCTTGAAGTCCTTCATTGGGTCAGACGGCGGCTTCCGACACCACTTCATCCCTATGCACCTGGCGTCCCTGGTGTAGGTAACGTGGGTACTAGAGTATCCATGGGTAGGGTGGCTCTCCAACCTTCTAACTCCCAAGGGGTTTCTTCAGGGTCCGTTGGGAAGGGTCCCTAATCTTTAAAAATCCATCTGCGACTTGCACATAAAATTGTACGGAGCATGCGGACGTGTACTCACACTGCACATGCTCTCCGTGGGGTCCCTATCTACATACCTTGGGTGGTTCTGTTGGTCCCCGGCGATTCTACATCCTCCTTACATTGTCCTGACTTGAGCCGTGGTTCTTATACCCCTTTCTTAAAATATAGTTTGTCCCCCCTCCCCCGGGGTCCACTGTGTGTAACATGCTATTTACTGCATTTCTAACAGAAGTATTGTGTGCATAGTGTTTATCTCCGTTTTGTAGATACTTGAATATTCTAGAGAGTAATATATAATAAATACATATTTTTATAAATACTTGGTGTGGTTCTTTTTCACCTAATCTCTACTATAAGATTGCATTCTGGTAAAACAAGCTGCTTTACACTCATTTTGGACTAAGCTTGAAGGCTGCTCTCCACAACTTCCACTTAGAGAGCATTCTAAGGTTGTCTAAGACCTCTTAAATAACCATAAGGGTTGTCTGGACTGGTGCAAGGTGTCCACTTAGATAAGTGTACATCATATACAAGGCCAGCTTCTCACAGTCATCATAGAAGGAAATCCCGCGCCAAAACCTCCGGACATAAGAGGTGCCCATGGCAGTGTGGAGGTTCACTCACGTACCCTTCCCAAGCGGGCCTATTTTGTACCTTCTGACCCTCAGGTTGAGAGTGCCTCCCTCTAGAAGCACATCAGACAGCTCAATAACCCCCCCCCCCTGTTCTGCCTTGAAGGAAGCTACCAACTCTGAGTTGCGAAAGGTGCTAAAGAACGCAAGGGTATATGCCAGGCTGAACAATTTTACTTCGTACTGGGACAAACAAATCTGATGCAGCACCTCCACTATTCGTGCTAGCCTAGCCACAGCAACAGGCCTCCTGCCGTCTTCCACAGCCGGGGCGAAGCGCTCCCATCCTCTAACTCTAACGTCCTTGATAGGATCCCTAACTTCTTTTAATTCTGCAAAGAAATGTGATTGTAGACAACTGCCTGAACTAGTGACAATGATTTCCACCCATCCCTCTGCCTAGCCAGAAAGAACAGCACCCCTCTGGGGTAAACCTCTCAATTTACTTGCCAGAACTAAAGGATGAATCATAAGCCTGCCAAGCCTTCTCGTACATACGTTTGGTCTTGGGAGTCAGAGATGCAGAAATTAAGTCTGTGGTAGTGGGGCACCAAGTCTCCACAACTCCTCCGGAAACTTCAACATCTCTTCGTTTGCTTGTGGCCACAGTGCCCTGAACTCTGCCAACTTAGACCGAAACAAAGCATCAGCAATTGCATTATCAACCCCTGGTACATGTTTGGCAGAAAAAGGCACATTATGTGAAGACACAAGCGAATCAGCGCCTTAAGCAACTGTAGCACGAAAGGGCATTTCATGCTCTGGTTATTGATCGCCATGACTGCTTACATGCTCTCTGAACAAAATGTATTCTGCTATTGGCGAATGAGGTGTCACAAATGTTTAACTCAACAATGGTGGGGAACAATTCTAGAAAGGTAACAATGCGTGTGATCCTTGATGCCACCCAATCACCTGGCCAATGTTGCATGCACCACCTGGAGTCCAACACTGACCCAAAAACAATACTGCCCACCGCTTCAGTGTAGAGGGCCACCTCCTTGCTGGACTGTGCTGGTTGCTGCAACAAAAGGGTTACATTGAAATTATCTAAGAAGCCCTTCCATATGACCAAGTCTCTGACTTCTGCAGACAACCTAGTGTGGTGGTGCTTTGCATGAAGGCCAGACATTGCCCTGGCAATATTTGTTAAAAAGGACCTTCTCATGGGAATCACTCTAAGACTAAGTTCAACACTCCCACTAAGGCCTGCAGCTGGTGCAAAGTGACCTTCCTGACTGCTAGACACACATTAGCTGAATCCTTGAAAGCCGCCACCTTGTCCGGAGGCAACCTACACTTTACTGCCACTGAGTCTATCTCAATGCCTAGGAAAGCAAGGCACAATGTGGGACCTTCCATCTTGTCATCTGCTAATGAGACCTCCAAAGCCAGTGCCAGCTGCTGGAACCCTGCAGGGCCCTCCCACATGCTGGATTGCCAGAGGGACCCATAAACATAAAGTCATCCAAGTAATGCACCGCATCATCTGATGACACCAAGTCCCTCACTGCCCACTCAAGGAATCTGCTGAATGTCTCGACCATAGAGGATGCTATGGAGTATCCCATGGGCATGCACTAAACAACAAAACACTGGCCCTCAAAAGTGAAACCAAGTAACCGAGTATCATCTGTATGCAGGGGCAGAAGGCTGAAAGCCACCTCAGTGTATGATTTGGCCATAAGGGCCTCGCTGCCTAAACACTGCAGCTTTGCAATGGCCTAATCAAACGTGGTATATCGCACCGTGCTCTGTCCTTGGTCTAAGCCATCGTTAACGGATGACCAGGTAGGGTAGGACAGATTGTGAATCAAGTAGAATTTGCCAGGTTCTTTCTTAGGGACAAGAACCAGAGGTGAACACGCCAGAGCCGAGCATGGGGGAAAACTGAAAGGTTCCGCAACCCTCCCTGCCCCCACCTCCTTCATGATGTTCTCTCGCACCACTACAGGCTGTTGCAGCACTGACAGTTGGTTCTTGGGGAGAACTGGGGTAGGAGGGGTGTAGAAGGGGAAACAGACCCGATCCCTAAAGCCGTAGTACAGCATATGCACATTTTACCCATTATTAAACTTGCTGAGGAGTTGGGTGAGTACGTGGAAGCGAATGGGTGTAAGCAGTTTTTTAGGGTTAGTTGGACAGACGCCCTTTGGTGTGGATTGCTGTCTCTGTTTCTCATGCTTCTTAAAGCGCTTAATCTCTAGGTGCCATTGGATCCCGCAAAAGGAGCAGAGGTGCTAAAACCTACATGCTGAACCCTTGGTGCATTCCCTCTTGTACTGCCAGCAGGCCAGGTTTTTGTCCTCAGAGCTTTTGTCAAACAGAAAGGACTGCACAGGTGTTGCTGATGACTGGGACATGCTGAACTCAGCATGCCAAATATTTAATTTCCCTCTAGTCCCACGCAATCACTGGCCTGACCGCATTCATCTGTCTAAACTTAACATCATATTGGAGCAAGGCAAAACCTTGGAACTACGAGGCCGCCCCATGTATCAGGGATATATAACCAAATAACTGGGGCACCAGCACTGGGTACTTCTCAGTCAGAATTGCAGCATAAATTGAGATCCCTGTCACCCAGTTTTTGTGGGACTATTCAACACAGACCTTCTTAAGCTTCTGCTCACTCTCCTTCCCCGGCCTGGCCTTGCATGGGACCACCCCCGCATTAATTAAGTAAAAAATATCGAAACATTCAACCTTTATAAATCTTCTCTTTTGTATCTGCAGGGACATGTCATGCAATTGCTAAAGGGAAGGGGGGGGGGGGTCAAAAATAGAGAAGTGGACCCAACAATCATGGGGCTCACCATGGGTGGAGACTGTACTGTACTTTCCCCCGTGGTCACTGGGGAAGTAGTCATCTGTGCCCATACTTGTGCTGCGACCCCCCCTTGGATCCCTGCCGCTACCGCATGGCCTGTTGATTGCATTGGACCCACCCGACTGCGGGGCTGGGACCAGAGGGGAGGCCACTGGCGCCTCCCCCAATGTTGAGGGAGCATGCAGGGAAGAGGTCCCCCCCACTGGCTGTTTCACTGCCGGAGCCATCTCTACCTGCGGTGAACCCACACTTGCTGCCTTAGGGGCGATCACCACTATGATCTGCCCCACCGCAGCCACACTTGTGCTGTATTCCAGCCCCCCTTTTGCCTGGTCCGTGCTGCAGGACACTGGGCCATGTGCGGTTGACTTCCCCACTCCTGCCGATGCTGCTTATGCCTTCGCCCTGGACTTGTCCTGCTGCTCGGGTTGCCCATTCCTATAGCATGTTGGGACCTTCATCTGTCGCTTGGGGGCAGGCGTATCTGGCTGCTGCTCTGTCTCCAGACCACCTGCCAACTTCTGAAGTGCCCAGTACATGCCGTGACGCTTCGAAGCTTTCCGAAGCTCGCCGAGGGTGCGGAATTCCTCCTGTGTCGCCGGGTTCCGGGTGGTTGAGCGTGCCCTCTTTGGCACCATATCGCCGCCCACTACCCACCACTGAGGATAGCGAAGGATAGGTACCTGGCCCTGTGGATGCTAGCTGAAACAAAGGAATCCACATGTCAATCACACCGTAGTGACACTAGCAACCTATCTCTGCCATGACTACCACTGGATCGTTTCTGAATCATTGCATATGAAATTGCTGTGTTGAGCGTTGTGGTGGCAGCATCCTTTTACCCATCATGCCCAGTTGCACCGGCCCCCAACCTAAGGAGAACACCCCGCACAGAACCATGTCACAACCAGGCATTGAAAATACCCCACTGAGTAAGAATCTATGACTTCACTCACTAACGCAAGGACCCTTTAGTAGAAGGGACAAGCCAGAGACTCACCCACTCTGAGCGGCGTGCTGTTAATGCCTCCTACCAATATACCCCCTGACGTACCCCGTAGTTGGAGAGGAGTTGCATTAAGATACCCCTGGACGTACCCCGTAGTTGGAGAGGAGTTGCATTAAGATACCCCTGGACGTACCCCGTAGTTTGAGAGGAGTTGCATTAAGTTGGGCCAATCCCTATGCTCAAACCTGCCTTCCCTGCACTCTGATCGGCATCTGGTGGATTACGCCATACCCCCCTGGTGGCCCACCCTGACCGCCCCTTTCTTTATGTGGTAGAACAGATGCAGCCGCTCTATGCATGCCGGCTAGCCCCACACCTCAGATCCATTTCCTGACCCCCCATGGCCTCCTGGGCCACGATGTGGGTGGCCAGTGTTTGCCCGTGTGTATGCAGAATATTGGACGGGCATGTGAGACTATTGGTCCTAAACCCTGCCTCCGAGCCACAGCTCCTGGCTCGCTACAGGATGACGGCCACAGGCAAGCTTTACACCTCACCAGGGGCTATCGCAGGGCCCTATGCAGGGTGCAGGGCCTCCGGATCAAGGCAACGAGCGCCGGAAAACCGAAGGGTGTCCCGCATGCCGCCTCACCCTGTAGCACGCCGACCCACCACGAAGAGCCCTATAAGTTGTGCTCCCCTAGCTACCGGGGACAGTTGCACTTCCTGTGCTGGACGGGACGCCGGCCCATGGAGTGACCAAGGGCACCCCTCCTCTAGGCGCAGGGGTGCCTGCTCAATGTCTTCGGTGTGACACTTTGAGTAACGCATAAGTGGAACAAAGCAGCTGTGTCCCTGTAACTAGTTACATTTCACAAATGACACATTATTGTGCACTGAAGTGTATGCAAACTTGTCTGCAACTTGCACACGGTTTGTAATAGGATGGAACTGAAGAACTCTGTTGCACCTCATAAACAATGGTAAGGTAAGTTAGAAAGGGAAAGTGAGGTGTGAGCTCACAGTTTAAGAAGATACCTATAGCGCCTAGAAATGGGAGGCCTGTGGTACAACACACTCTATATATAATGTTATTATGGTGTGAGAGTTATTTCCACATTGCAAGTTAGTCTATGAAGCATGAGATAAACCACACAGCCTTGTGCAGCGGTCTGAGACTTCTCTGCATCAAGTTTAGAGCTATTATGCCTGCCAAATGCATTTTAATGCAGTGATGCGGACACAGCACTAAAATGCGTTCATCTGTCCCCTGATGCGTAGTACTTGGCATGGCTGACATGCCAATATTTTAGAAGAGGTAAGTGGGAGATAAAAAAATAATAATCGGGAGAATGATTTTCCACCACTGACTTCTATTGTAGAAGAGACAATTTCAGGTTGGAGGCAGGCAAAATAAAGCTATTTGGGTTTCAAAAAATCAGGAATCACCCGCCTGTATCTGGTTTATAGGCACGTATGTGTTTGAAATGTGTAGGAACATGTGTTTGTTTTCAGATGCCATTAAATTTAGGTTGCCTTGCAGCTGGAAAATCCGCTGACTAGCGCTCACGACTGTGTGAACGTTTATATGTATCCTTCATATTGTTGACAAATACTGGGGGAAGAGATCCTATTGGATCTCAAGCTGCCTTGTTACCAGCAGATCATCATTCGGTAATCGGGATTCTACATGCAGGATTTGGGAGGCCAGAGATTAGTCTTGAAATCGGTAGTCTCCTCCCTGAATCGGGAAGGTTGGCGTGTATGGTTTCAGCTTTGCAGAAAAAGGTTTGTTTCTTCATGCACAGGCCCCTGGCTAGCCTCTATCTGAAAGCCCCAGGGCTCTTAAGTTGCTTTGGGCCACATATATAAAAGTTTTTTGCATTTGCAAATGGTGCGAATCGCTAAATTCGCCCACTTGTGAATGCAAAATGGCCTTTCTGAATGTATGAAAGTCTTTGGGTTTTGCAATTTAGGTAATCGCAATTTTTAGCGATAACCTAAATTGCCAATGCAAACAGGGAATCGTAATTTACGAATCCCTAATGCACATGTAAGAAGCGTTTCCTAAATGCGAACTGTGCATTTAGGAAACACTATTACCATCAACTTATATTACCATCAACTGTAAGTTGATGGCAACCATGTGCAAACTTTGAAAAATGCACAAAACGGCAATTTTCAAAGTGCCATGTAGCGCACACATGCCCTTAGGACATGCATGTACTTTACATGTGCCCATGTTCTTTTTTTGGGGTGCTTTAGGGGGCAATAGGCCCCCGCGCACCTTTGGCTTTACATTAGCTAATTTGCGATTACCAATTAGGTAATCGCAAATTAGCTAATGCAAAACCATTTGCACCTATGGGCCTTTCGACCAATAGGAACGAATGGAGTAATATTACCTCATAGCGATTTGTTATTTACTGAATCGCTATTAGGTAATATTAAGGAATCGCAAAATCTTTGGAGATTCCTAAATAAATAGCATTTTGCGATTACCAAATAGCGATTCGGTAAAAATCGCTATTTGGTAATCGCAAAATGCTTATTTCATACATGTGGGCCTTAGTGCTTAATTTATGCAGGTGGTAGATGCCAGCATTCATTTTAGTGACCTATACTCATTTTTCACTGTCTTTGCCCCAGGGCGAGAGAGAAAGTGACAAAGGAGTAAGAGAGAGATAGGAAAACACTGACAAAGGGAGAAAACGGGTGAAATAGAACCCACAAGACAGAGATAGAGAGACGGGACGTGTATGTAGGGTGGTGGAAGAAAGAAGCTTGAGGCGGAAACAATACTAGGCAGCCTTGGTATTGGGCAACCTCGGTAATCATCAGCACTGGTGGATGGCTTGTTAGAAATACTTTTGGGCCCCTGCACTTATTTTTAATTAAGCACGGATGCTTTGCTTTTGGGTCAACAATGAGTTGTTCTGCAACGGCAGCACTGTTTTGTAAGCACACGCTCCTTGCTTCACTCTTCAGTACTGAAAAGGCCCATGGGCCGAACGACATGTATTACTAGTCAGAGTCTTTAATTTCCATGCTTTGAACATTCCAATTATGGGTTTATTTACAAGCAATTTAAAGTGAAGCACAGAAAAGAAAAACAGAATATCACACTCGATCTACGCAATTACAAACAGAGGAGGATGCGTCATTGCGTTGGTGACAGAATTGGAAAGCGGGAACTGAGCCAGGCTGGGGACATTATCACATGTTGATTAGCTGTTAGATGTGCATCATGAAATCATTAGGCATGGGAAAAAAACACACAGGCTGACAGAGGGAAAAAATCAGAAACAAAGGTGCCCATTACGATGGCGGGCAGACAGGGAGCCAGGGACTGACCGCCGAAGGTGCGGCGGTCCCGCCAGTGGCATTAGGATGCGCCCGCCACACTGGCGGGTGCATACCGCATTTTTAACATTGCGGCGGGCGGTGCTGCAACCAGCACCCGCCGCAATGTGAAAAATGCACGTTGTGCATTTGAATGCACAACGTGACAGGCACCACGCGGTGCCTGCCACCTTGTGCATTCACATGTAGGGGGTACCATAGGTACCCCCCAGTGCACCCCCCATCCCCAAACACCCTGGGGGCCAGGCAGAAACAGCATGCCTCTCCATGGCAGCAACGCCCGCCATGGAAAGGCACGTCTCCGCATTCATCCTAATATGGATGGCGGTGTCTTGCAGACACCGCCACTATATTGGAACCCTTTTCCGCCTGGTCGCCTATCCGACCGGCGGAAAACCGACGGACGGTCTTTCCGTCCGCAGAGGTCCCCCCCCCCCTGCCATCGTAACATGGCGGGGGGGAAATGGTAGGTGGGCGGTGGGAATTGGTGGGCGGATCGCCACCGCCGTACGGGCGGTGGCGATCCGCCCGCTATAATAATGACCCCCAAAATATTTTGAGGGATCAAGTGAAAAAAGTTGTGAAGTAATGGTATTTTGACTGAAATAAGAGGAAATCTTTACAATAAAACAAAACAATAAATAACAAAGACACTACTTGTGCTATCAAAATCTGCCTCAATTATGCTGTGAATCCTAGTACCCTGGGCCACCTCCAGAAACTCCCATGTTAGAAACATTCTCCACCAAGATAGATCATGAGCTCTCCAAGGTGCTAAACTCTCACAGGATAACATTATCCCTTTATAGTCTATGGAAGTTGCTTTGGTTAAATGGACTGCAAAACGAACCGTGATGTTTGTGGACTAGTACAATTCCAGGTGGAGCTAATGGAATAATGTTAGGGTTACTGAAGACGGAGCGCATGGGATCTTGCACACAGTCAACATCCAACCTCTGATATCAAAGCCTTCTCCTGTTGTCCACCACAGGTTGGAGTACATTTGGTCGAAACAGTAGTTTATGAATGTCTGCTCTTCAATTAAATAAATACAATTAAACACGGTATTCATGCACACAATACTCCCTCCTGCCACCACACACCTTCCCTGTTAACTTTTCACATAGTCTTGTACTCACCTGGTGTAAGAAACTGGCTCTATATATACTGCACCAAAGTGAGGTACAGTGTGTATAGAGTCCAAGGGTCTCCAGAGGGTTGGCAGAGGTTAAATTTAGATAGAACCTTACTCTCTAAAGTGGTAGCTTGGTCAAGCAGTAAGGTAGTATCAGAGGACCGTGTTAAGCATTTGATGCACACACTCAGTCAGCAAATGAATTCACACACTCAAGAACTGAAATCTAGGCCAATTGTTTTTGTATAAAAATATACTGTTGTTTTATTTCTAGAACCAAGCAAGCCTGGTACAGGTAAGCATATAAATACTTTGCAGTAGTGAATTACTTGTATGAACACAGTTCAAAATTGCAGTATAACTTGTACTGATTTTGGGTACAGTTTAAGTAAGCAGTTTGCAACACTTAGCAGGTATAGTACATTCGAATGAATGGGCTTTTTAAGAAAAATGCAATTAATTACTTTTCAGATTACTTTTGCTAACACAGGGCTGGATACTAGATTCAGCACTGGGACATTTCCTGAAAACAGTTGAGTACATTTGTTTTAGTTAGAGGTACGATTTAAAAAAAATATTATTGTATTTCAAAAGTTGACAGAAACTTTTTCAGATAGAATAACCAATGTTATCCTATGGGAGGAAATTCACTTAGCAGGCAAGTTACTTTAACATTACTTTTCTTACTCAGTGCTGGATACCTAGATTCAGCACTGGGCAATCTCCTGAAAACAGATGAGAAAATGCGTTTTGGTAAATCCGGTGATTTTTAAGGAATATTGTCAGTTTTCAAAAGTCGACACCGAAACTTTTTGGGAGAAAAAGTGTCAATGTTATTCAGTGAGGAAAAAGACGTTATCAGTTTCCAGGTAGGTAATCGGTCTTTGGAGTTAGGGTCCTGGGGTTAGACTCAGGGGTCTCCCAGGGTCAGTGATGCACTGTTGTGGCACCCTCAGCTGCACTAGGACGGCCGGGTGCAGGGTGCTGTTTTGAGGTCGGGTGCCCTGTTGATTTCAATGGAGATTCTCCGGGACAAAGAAACACTGCAGGCTCGGGGACGAGGATTTGCCAGGAGTGACCACCACTTCGAGGGGTAAGTTGGGATGTTGAGGGTTGGTTAGGCACTGCTGGGTTGGGCACACAAGGCTGTGGGGCGTCGGGTGCAGGGGTGCCTGTAGGGCTTGGGCCAAGTCAGTGAGTGTCGTCCTCTTGTTAGCTCTGCACGGATTCTCGTCCTTCTTCTTCTCTTCTTTTTCTTGTGGTTGCTGGAAAAGAGGAAGGAAGGTTCAGGGTGCCCCTAAATACTAAATTTAGGGGCGTTACAGGTAGGTAAAGGGCAGGGACCGATGGGTCCCTACCCTGGGGTGGGTACACCCCCTATTCTGCCACTCTCCAGCGGGAGGGGGGCAGGAGCCTGTCCCTGGTTGGCTGGGTCCCCCCATCCTTAAGATGGCGGGGACTCGAGGTTGTGATTCACCTCGCCTCACCCACCTTAGGGGTGGAGTTGGCAGAGGTGGGCACACCTCTCTTCCTCACTTGTTTTTCCCGGCGGTTCTCCCACCCAAAGTGGGGGGTAGAACCAGTGGGGACCAGTTGCTGAAAGCAGCAAATGGTCTGAAGAAGCTCACAAAGGCGGCATGCCTTTGAAGCTTCTGCTTCGTGAACCCTGCCCATCCTGGGGGAGGAGGCTTGGCACCTCGTCCCAGGATGTGCATTGTTTCAGGCCCCCAAGAGCAGCAAGCTCTCGACTCAGGGGTCCAGAAACATGTCTGGTGGTGGCAGCCTGTGCAGCCACTCAGTCAGGTCACTGGAAGTTGGTCGAGTTTCAGGGGGCATCTCTAAGATGCCCTCTGTCGTGCATTTTACATTAAATCCCACACTGGCATCAGTGTGGGTTTAATGTGCTGAGAAGTTTGATACCAAACTTCCCAGTCTTCAGTATAGCCATTATGGTGCGGTGGAGTTCGTAATGACAAACACCCAGCACCATATATTCTTAATGGCAGCACTGCACTTACAGTGTCCAGGACTTGGGCACTGTAGGGGTACAGGGCTCATGCTCCTGTACCCTCACCACTGGCATAGGGCACCCAGCTAGAGGGGTGACTGATGTATGCCAGGGCAGTGGTTTGTGGGCATGGCACACAGGGATGTGTGCCATGTCGTCTCTTTACTTTGTTCTGCACCAAGGCACTCAGTCTGCAAAGGCAGTGTGTGAGTGTCAGGGGACAGGGCCTCTAAGGGTGGCACAATAAGTGCTGCAGCCCTTAGGGGCCTTCTCTGGTCACAGTGCCCTGTGTACCTGTGGTACCATTTACCAGGGGCTGACCTGTGTCCAGAGAAACTAATTGTGTTTAGGCTTTAATGCAGTTTTAGGGAAGGAACACAGGCCCTGGGCACCTGATTGGCAGGAGCCCAGGGCACACTCAGTCAAAGCACATCAGCAGTTCAACAAAAAGTGGGGGCATACCATGCAAGAAAGAGGGCACTTTCTCACACCTGGTGTTAAAAAGTCTTCTCATTTGCAGGACCTCACCTGATCTGGTTTTAAGTGCCCTGATCTCTAGACCATCTCAAAAAAAGGGAAAACACCATCACCAACACACTAGGCAGGCCACTTTTGCTCAAGGCACACCCAAAAATACTGTATCAACTTTCCTCCTACCCCAATCACACAACAGTTCCCCAATCAGGCAGGCGTTCAGCGTAAACTAAACAAAGATTGTTCCTGATCCGACTACAATATAGTATATATAAGGCTGTGATTCCTGCCTGCCAAAGAGCAGCTCGTTTCAAATCTGAACTGTTCAGGCCCAACCGCGATAGGTGTTACCTCTAGCCACCCATGCACACCAAACTGATATAGGTGTCAACTCTATTCACCCATGAACAAAAAAGGACAACAAGAGAGCCAGAGTTAATATTTTCGAGAGATGAAAGGAGCACACAGGATGTTGAATTCGACTGGTGTGGTGCACCAGAAAAATGTTTAGCAGTAGGCAGCTGGGACGTAATGGAAAGCACCATCATCAAGGAGAGATGCCACCATGTGAAAGTGCCAGTACCAAGGAACGATGCCACCATGTCGAAGAGCCAGCACCTCAGAGAGATCCCACCATGTGGAAGTGAAGATTACATGTATAGAAGGTGCAATGCAATATTTATGAATTGATTTAATTATAGTTTTTAAATAGAGCTTTTCAAAATCAACTAAAAGAGATTGAGATCTCAGAGAAATACCCTAAACGCAGATGTGGAACAATGTGAAAGGCAAAACCTTAAATTCAATATGTGTGGTAGAGGAGATTAGGGAAGGTGGGATTGTGGGGTCAAGGTAAAGGCAGTGGGAGTTGAAAATGAAATATCTCTTTAGGTTCTAAAGGGGAAGGAAAAGGAGGATTTGAAAAGGTTAGGTGGGAAAAAGAGAGTCCGCAGTTCTTTTCAAAATAGAGCTGTTTTTTAGGCATCTAAGATCTTCAGGGAAAGAGTTTGTGGATCCCGTGCTCACTGTGCCACTGGAATCAAGCTATACCTGGCTGATGAGCCCTTATCAGGGCAAAACCAGTCCTAGGCTGTTTGTATTATCGTTCAGGGAGGGCCAGGCTTAGCAGTTTGGGCTTGACTGTTCCAATGCGAAGCAGAGTCAAGGCTGATTTGCATGTAACTGGGTACAAACTGATGTGGCATGGTGGGCGATAAACAATAGATTGGGATGTCGCACCAGGCAATTGTCCATGGGTGAGATTAATTCAGGTATTCCATACATCACCTTGCTGTTGCAGTTAGCGCTTTAAGTGCTACGAGTATGCCCAGATGTTGGTCCCATGTTCACTGTGCCCTATGAATCAAACTGTACCTAGCTGATAAGCCCTTATCAGGGCAAAACCGGTCCTCGGTTGCTTGTGTTCTGGTTCAGGGAGGACTTGGCTTGGCAGTTCGGGCTGGACTGTTTTCATTGGAGCAGGGTCAAGACTTATTTTTATATAGCTGGGTCCAAGCTGAGGTGGCTTTGTGTGTAAAATAATTATGGATTGGGATGCTGCCTGAGTAATTACCAGTGGTTGGAATAATTCAAGCATTCCATCCGTCACTTTTTCTATACTTTAGTGTGATAATTTCTGAAGCCAATGGCTGAAGTGGCAAAGATGCCAACAGCAGAAACGAGGCTGTCTCAAAGTCTATTAGAATACAATATGCTTGACCTGAACAACACGAACTCCTTTACAAATGCAACCAATAAAAAACATGATGGGTCCTATTTGGAGTTTGACAGATGGGATACTCTTTCATAAACATGATGGATGTCCTGTCTGCTGAATTACAAATGGATTATAGCATATGGACCTTGAAATACAGTGGACAGGATAGCCATCACGTTTCAAAGGAATTTCCCTTCCGTCAAACTCTAAATAAGGCCCTATAGATTTATTGTAGTAGTACACAAATATATAGAGAAAAACTCCGTATAAAAAGTGATTACATTTATAAATTGCATTAATTCATATCAGGAAATTTCCATACTTTATGACATTTAGACACATGATCATTCTTTAAGGCGTATAATGAGTCTAACAACCTTACTCGCTCCATTTTACTCAGCTAGTGTATAAATAAAGGAGCTTCCATTGAATATCCATCATTGTAAGATAAGAGAGTGTGTACCAGACATTAACATAACTATAAATCATCTTTTAACGCTGACCAATCCAATAGAGTTCTTAACATATCTAAACAGAGTAATATATGGACCTGCTGATATATGAATATCAAGTTTAAGGCTAAGAAATTAGAATATCTCAATTCAGAAGGGTTTGCGACTAAGGCAAACTGCAATCAAATTATGTTAATCTCCCAGCACGTCATTTCAGAATCTAAAGCAGAAGATTGAGTATTTTAGAGAAAAAATATTAATTCATCCAGGAGTATAATATAACAACCATCCAGAGTATAACTCTATACGTTTAACATTTGCAGTGCAAAAGCACATATCACTTAATAGGGAGGGATTGAGCCAATACTTCATTCTGATTTCCAGCCCTGTTTCTTTCTCAGTCTTCCTGAAATTATAAACTAGTAGAGATTCCTCATCATTATGAATAAGGACCCTATACCAACATAACATCCAATGCTGATGAGTGAATTTTTAAATAGGTATTTTGGAGTGGTTTGTACCTTGTTGTCATGGGATTTAGTAATTGACTGCAGGAATGCCTTAATCCTTTGGAAACTAAACCAAAACTATGGAGGATTAAGTTGATCTGTAATTTGAAGTTATTCCCATGAATTTCAAGGGGTACTGAACTTGAGATTTCACACTCTTTATCAAGCTAAATAAATCCTATCTTTAAACATGAACGATGGACCCTTCCAAATAATGTTGCCAATCATTTTATTAACTTGATGTAATTACGTCTTTGAAATTTTGATAGGAATGTTAGAATTTAAAAAAAAAAGAATTGTTGAAGAATATTGATTTTTACTGAGGCCACCTACCACCAATTGAAAGTGTCAGTAACTTCGAACTATCTAATAGCACTTTGCCTTTAGTCATAGCAGCGCTGCAATTTAAATAAAAAACATCGGAATAAATAGTTCTAACATAAATCAAATAGATATTGTATAGGGTAATGTATACAACATTTCTGATTTAACTCCCTCAGTGAATTCTTGTATTTAATCTATAGTATTTGTTCTATCAGTCTCTGAATAAAGAATTGTGTCATGCTCAAGCTTAGTGATATACAATAATCTCTCCAGATAGAAAAGCAGGTGGTCTAATCAACAGGGTGAACAGTAGAGGGGACATCGGACTTGCCCCCTGAATGACCTGAATTTTGCCTGCTCGTCTTGAATTTTTTTATAATTGTATCTAAAGAGTTGGAATATAATTGTTTTAATACTGGTTGAAATTAGGGCAGAATGACAAATGATTTAAACATATAAAATAATGCATTTCAATCTACTAGGTAGAACATTATTTTTAATCACCGAATATAATTATATCTGTTTTATAGTTATTGTGAGAAAAATATCTAGTAGCTTCTATGAGATAATTTGTGTTTGCTGTAGGAAAGTGCCCTTTTATGACATGACCCCCCCTTTTTGCCCGCTATCTCATGCAATTTTGACAGAAGTGCACAGGGTTCCTGCTATTCAGGTCCCCAGTGCCAGATCTCTTTCCCTAGAACTGTACAATTGTTCCCCCAATTGGCAATACCTTTAGCACCTCTATGCGTCCCAAGTAAATGGTACCCCTGGTACCTAGGGCAGGGAAGCTAAAGAGTGTCCTTAATGGCTGCAGCATGTATTGTGCCACCCTAAGGGACCCCTCACCAAATTCATGCAGACTGCCATTGAAGCCGGCGTGCCTTGGTACAGACAAAAGTGAAAAAATGGCATGGCACACAACCCTGTGTGCCATGCCTGCAGACACTGCATACAGTATAGGTTAGTGACCCCTACTGCAGGCCTCATAGCCCTAAGGCAGGGTGCATTATACTACATGTGTGGATATATCTGAATGAGCAAAAATGCCCTTGTGATATCTAAGTCGATTCTTAGATATTATAAGCGAATAGGCAAGCCATTTTGAGTACATGTGCTGGACACTGGTATGTCACGAGTTCCCCAGCTATATGATGGCTTCACTGAAACCAAAGATGTTTGGTATCAAACATCTCGTATTAATAAACCCACACTGATCCCAGTGATGGATTTAAAAAAAAAAAATCTTTTTATTGAGTTTATTAATAAACAAAAATCAACATTCGGCAAATCACAGTGGACAGAAAAGTAGTGACAATCATATATGGCTGTTCATTTGGAATAAAATACAATCTTGCGGTACAACCTGTGGACAGAAATGAGAAATCAGGGAGACAGCGCCTCGTCTTCGTGGGGGGTTGTAGGGGCCACACAGATATCCCCCCTATAAGCGGTCCACTTAGCCCACACCCGGGACCATTTTTGGGGGCACCCTCTTGCCACATAGACATTTTTTTCCCTGAACATACACCAATCAAAATTTTGCTTCCACGCCGCCACAGTAGGATGCTGCCCACCCCACATTTGAGCGATGTCCCTCTTGGCAACAGGTGTACCCAGAGTGACCCACAGCGTCTCCGCCCCTGTCAGGTCTGTGGGCTCCCAGACATTGAGGTGGCACCTCTTAGCCTTGGGGCGGAACGATTTATGCAGGACCTCACTCATAACTGTTTGTATTTCTGTTCAATATACCTGGATGTGTTCACATTCCCATATGATGTGCATCAGAGAGGCAATCAGACCACACCCCCTCCTACAGTTTGCACCGTCTCCATGCCCCATACGGACCAGCTGCGGCCCTGTGACATAGACCCTGTGTAGAAGTTTTAATTGCACCAGCCGGAGACGTGCAGAGATCGCCACCTCTTTCGGGGAGGCAACCGCCTCCCTCTACTCCTCGTCATCAATCAATAGGCCATCCCCTTCCCACTGCCCACGCAACCTGGTGAGGGGATCCAGCGTGTTATTAACAAGCTTCTTGTAGATCAGCGAGATTGCCCTTTGTGGTAGCAGCCCATCCAATGACCTACCGTCTAAGGGAGAGGATTCGGGGAGGTGAGAATCCTTTTCAATGGCAGTGGTCAGGGCATGTCTTATCTGTAGGTAACGGAAGAACTCTGAATCCGCGAGTTCATGTTGTTGTTGCAACTGGTCAAAGCTGAGAATGCCACCCCTCACCCAGAGATCGCCCACCCGAGAAATACCAATAAGATCCCATTTATCGAAACCCTTGCAGGAGTGGAGACTACCCTGTTGATCTGAATCCCACAGGGGGGTCGCAAGCGTCAGCCGACGGTCCCACCCAAACATTTGTTGACTGCATGCCATAATTGGACCGAGTGGGAGGTGGGTCCGGTCAAGCGGAGTTTATTGGGGTTAGAGTAGAGGGCTCTGTTGTAAGTTCCGCCCGGCAGCAGCCACCTGTCCATGGCATAACCCGGGTCCCCCGGGGCCCTATAGGTGCCCTGATTGATGGTGGCTAAATGGGATGCCCAATAATATTTTTTGAAGCCCGGGAGGCTGATGCTTCCATCAAACCAGTTGAGGGTGAGCTTGTGGAGCGCTATCCAAGGCCTCCCTTCCCATAACAGCTGCCTCTGCAGGTCCTCAACCTCCTTGAAATATCTGGTGGGGACCGGGACGGGATAGTTCTGCAGTGCATAGAGGAAGCGGGAGAGGTACATCATTTTAAACAGGGCAGATCTACCAAGCATTGAAATGGGGAGCGCCCTCCAGCTAGCCACATCCCGTCACAGGCGTTGCAAAGGCGGGAGCAGATTTCTCTCATACCGGAGCCCAGGGTCAGCGGTGACAAAGATCTCCAAATATCGGAAACCATCGGAGACCACCTGCGGCGGACAGTCGTGCGGGAGAGAAGGAGTCTCCCCGGCCAGAGTATACAGGAGCGACTTCTTCCAATTGATTGAGTAGCCCGAGAATCGACCAAAGGATGTGAATATGTCCAGGACACATCTGATGGATTTCTTGGGGTCGGCTAGGTAGAGGAGGATGTCGTCCGTGTAGAGCGAGATGCGATCTTCCCACTCCCCCGACCACCGCAGACCCCGTATAGATAATTCGGACCGAATCCATGCAGCCAGAGGCTCAAAGGATAGAGCGAAAAGCAGGGGAGATAGTGGGCACCCCTGTCTAGTCCCTCGACTAAGGACAAAAGGATCAGAGCGCTTGTTATTAACCACCACCTGCGCGAGAAGAGCGGAATAGAGGAGCCTGACCCATAATATGAACTGAGGCCCAAATTCAAATTTTGAGAGCACTGTGAAGAGGTAAGGCCACTCGATTGTATCAAATACCATAGAGGCATCTAAAGACAAGAGTACCGCATCTTCCTGAACTGTGTGAGCCCGCTCTACCACACCATGGAGTCGTCTTAAATTAAGCGCAGTGTTGCGGTGGGGCATAAAGCCTGACTGATCCGGGTGAACAAGGGCCCCTATCACTCGTGACAGACGAGTGGGCAGAAGTGTGTCCAGGATTTTGGGCTCCGCATTGATTAGGGAGATGGGCCTATATGACGCGCATCTGTCCCTTGGTTTGCCATCTTTGGTATGACCACTATTGATGCTAGCCGCTGGTCAGATGGTAGCTCCCCCACACTCCTACTCTCCTCAAACATCGCTCTCAGGTGCGGGGCCAACCTGTTGGGTCGCAATTTGTAGAGCTCAATGGGTATTCCATTGGGCCCCAAAGCCTTACCAGGTCTGAGAGTCCTGATTGCCTGCGCAATCTCATCGTTGGTTATGTCACTATCTGGGTAGTCCTGATCGTCCTCGGAGAGAGTCAGGAGTTTGCTGTCTCTAAGGAGGTCAGCAGAGTCCGCTTCAGTAAGGGACGACTGCTTCTGGTATACTGCAGTGTAATGGGAGGCAAACTCATTAGCTATATGATCTGGATCTATTATCGTTACGCCCGAGTCAGTGATGAGCTGAGGCACAATCCGGTTGGCCCTCTTCTTCTTATTCAACCAAGCAATACGTTTCCCGGCTTTATCCCCCCATTCATACCCCTTACCGTCTCTCTCCCTCCCCCAGGACTTTGCACGCTCAGTAGCGATAGCTTTATACTTGTCCATCTTCAACCGCAATATATGCGCTTCCCCTGGGTCGTCCCATCTCCCCACGTGTGATTCCAGCTGCAGAACTTCTCGCTCCACTGCCTCAAGCTCTCTAGAGTTCTCCTTCCTAACTCCAGCTATGCGAGAAAGGGCCGCCCCGCGAACAACTGACTTAAAAGCTTCCCAGAGTGTGCGAGAGGAACCCACCGAGCCCAGGTTCTCCCGGAAGTAACAGTCAATCGTCTTTTGTAGGTCGGTGCGGACTAGAGGATCTTGCAGGTACCAAGGGTTAATGGGTGCAACCATACCAGACCGCTCATCTCCCAGCACTAGTCTCGCCCAAAAAGCTGAGTGGTCAGAAATGCCGCGAGCTAGGGGACGGATCTCACGGATGTGGGACAACTGGGAGGCCTGTAAAAGCAAATAATCAATATGAGAGAAAAAGGTGTATTGCAGGACTCCAGGGTGAAACGCCCTCCAGGTGTCAGACAGGCCGCATGCCTCAGTAAAGTCTGGAAGCCAATTACAAGAAGGCCCCGTCACCCTTGGGGGATGGCGGTCCAGTGCACCAGAGGACACAGCATTAAAGTCGCCGCCCACCAGCAGTAGGCCCACAGGGAGAGAGAGGAGCAAGGCACCTAGATCTCTAAATGATTGCGACTGGAGTCCTGGTGAACATACAACAACACCAGGTTGAGTGCTCTCCCCTCCCACTGCCCTGCTATTGCAACATGTCTTCCACGATCATCCGCTTGAATTGAATGCACAGAAAAGGGGGAAATGCTTTTAGCCATAATGCCCACTCCCCGAGACCCACTGGTGAAGCCTGAATGTGCAAGGAGCCTGTACCCCGACCTGTTTAGGACTTTACACGTGCTGCCAACCAGGTGCGATTCCTGAAGGAGAACCACATCCGGGGAATGCCGTTTAATATACTGCATTACCATGGTGCGCTTTATGTTGTCTCCCAGACCGTTAACGTTCCAACTGACTAGTGTGAGACTCCTATCCCAGCGAGTTCCCATGCTGAGGTACTAAAAGTAGATCCATATCCCACAGCCATAAAAACATGTGATGCCGAAAAATAACCTTGAACACCCCAAACCCCACCCAACCCACGATCCCACGCCCCCCTCCCAGCCCCCCTGCACCCTGGGCATACCTCGGCCCAGTGATGGATTTATTAATACGTGCACCAAGAGGAAACCTTAGAGGTGCCTCCTGAAAACCTACTGGCTACTAGTGTACCAGCTGACTGGTCCTGACCAGCCTGCCACCACGGATGAGTTTCTGACCCCCTGGAGGTGAGAGCCCATGCTGTCTGAGGTCAGAACAATACCTGCTCTGGGTGGAGGTAATATCACCTCCTTCAGAGCAGGATGGCTAAGTAATCAGCATATCAAGGCATGAGGGTTCAAAGGCCTCTTTTATATGTGACCCAGCTAACCTGGAGAAAGGAAATGTCAACCCCCTGCCCTGGGCCCATTTAGCACCTTGACAGGTGAGAAAATAAGCTACTCAAGAGGCGTGTTCACTATCAGGCCAGTTCCACCCCTAAAGTGAGCTACCTGATGTGAACCCAACAACTAGAATACCACCATGTTGGTTTTTGGTGGAATTAGGCTTACTGGGTCAGGGTTATGTCCACTTTCCACAGGAAGTGGTCATATTGAGGGTGTTGTCACTCTAAAGGTAAGTAGCCCATTGGCTACCACCTGTCACTTTCCTTAATATTTAGGGGCACCCTTCATGCAAGGAACTTAAATTTCGATGGATCCAGAAGAAGAGGGCAAAGAAGAGCCACGAGATACAGAGAACTGAAGACTGCTGTGGACGTTTGACTCCAAACCCTGCCTGCCTGGGCTAGTCTCGACAATCACTACTGAGTGAATCGTCTTGCAGCTGAGCAATTACCTAGACCCACAGTAGACTGCCCGACCCTCACAAATTGCAAGCAATCTCCCTTGGAGTAGAGGAGCTACTCCCCTGTAGCCCTCAGGCACCGAAGAAGTAGAGTCCGGTTTACCATGTTGCCGCTCCCCGGCCAGCCCAACACAGCAGTCTCCCAGGAAGAGGTACCTGTGCGCCTTCCCCACCAAGTGAGAGAATACCAGGACCACCTGGAGTTGCACAAAACCAATACCCTGGGCACCAAACCCCTTTCAGCAACCATGGCCTGCTTGAGTCCGGTCGAGTTTTTAACAGCACCAAGACCGGGCAGCCATCGAGGGACTTCAGCACCGCAGAGACCCACCTCCGGAGTGGACCATATGTCCTGATTTTGCACCCTCAACCAGCGAGACCGACCACTGCGAGAACCTTTGGCACACAGAGTCCAGCTGACATATCTACTCTGCACCAGAGCACCTCAGCCCTTGCTCCCAGGACCCTTGTGATCTGAGCCCCCCCCCCCATTGGGAGCTCCCAGACTTGTCCCCAAGTCCCCTTCTGCAGCCTGTTTCCAGGTGACTGCCCCTTCTTTCGTGCACTACTACCAACCCAACCAGCACCTTTGCACCCGGATATCCAGGGCATGTAAGAAGTAACTGCTGGTGGTACTTTGGACCTTGGCCCACTATGAACCTAAGTCCTGAAGGGGACCCCTGGAAACCGACCATAAATACCTGTATGAAACATATGCCTTTTTCTCCCATAGGGAAGCATTGCTGCATAAAGACGCATGTAAGTAAACTGTTTACTTACCTGTGAAATTGAATATTTAAAAAAGTACTTACATAATAACGAAGTTCTTGGTGTCATAATGTACATAAAAACCCAACTTATTTTTCAGAATTGGTCTCGGATTTATTCTTGAGTGTGTGTCTCATTTATTGCCTAAACGTCTCACCCACACTACCACAAAAGAGAGCATTACGTGTTATAATTTTTGCCTCTGTAAACCAATAATAGCTACCTGGACTCTTTACACAGTGTACCTCGTTTTGGTCCACTATATAAAGAGATAGCTTCCTACATTTAACCCATTTTAATCCTGTTGTATCAGTTCCTGAGCTACTGATACAATGTGACTAGATACAATTTTCATGTAATCAGAATTAATTAAAGTAATTGGTTTGGATCGCTTGACTGCTTATCTTTTTGCAAGAAGCCTACTACCGTTGATCCAAAGAATGATTCCGGAATCTGATCACTTGGAATGATTTCATTAAATAATCTTAACAAAAAGTTCTGCAAATGATCAAAAATCTTGTTGTAGACTTAGGTGGGAATTCCATCTTTGCCTGTAGCTTTTGCGTTAGCTAAGTTACCCAATGCTGATTCCATTTCTGAGAATGTAATAGTGGCTTAGTTCTGTCCCTATGTCTGGAGATACTTTTGGTAAATGTGTTTTCTGAAGGTGTTGCATGATTAAAGCTTCATTAACAATATTAGCTGTCTGGTAGATGACTTCATAGTGGTCAAGAAATACTTGCTTTTACCAGTTTGTTTGGCTTGGTTGGCTGCTTAGATACATGGCCGATAATTTCTGTGATTTTATTTTGATTGGCTTTTGATTTAGCAGCCCAAGCCAGCCTTTTACCTATATGTTTACTTTCTTCACAGTATTTCTGCCATATAGGTCTTTCATGCAGCAATTCTTCAGATGAAAAAGTCTTTCAATTTCTGCCTTTCTTGTGACCAGGATTGTATTCTTTCTCTGTACCAGTAGTTGACATTATAGAAGCAATGTTTTCTATAGCTGCTTGCATATCAGACATTTTAGTAATACTTTCTTTTCTTATTTTATCATTACATAGTATTACTTGTCCTCTAAATATAGCTTTAAAAGCGTCCCACACTAGAAAGGGTGGAGCCTTATCAAGGCTATTCTAAGAAAAGTATATAAACACATTGGAGCTCTCCATCTGAAATCCAATAAATGTTTTTTTATTATAAGCCTCCTTGAAATTGAGGAATGGTTTACTAGATCTATTTTTAACATTACTAATGTATGATTAGAGAAGCTATTTGTCATTATTAGAGAATCCTTCCATGATATATTTTAGGAAACTAGGACAAAGTCTAATCCTGTGGTGGAGTTATATGCATGCCAAGGATCTACTAGTCCAATATTGGCTCCAAGACAGGAGATTAATTTGAAGGTGTTGGAGCCGGTACTTTCTGGCTGGCTGAAGGAATGCCCTCAGCCAGGCCGAACCTACTGCTCCCATCAAGGGCTGGTGATAGCACTCGCCATATAACCTGTGCTCACCCTTGGGTAGCTTGGCTCTGAGCACTCAGGCTTTCCTCAAAAGCAATGTGTAAAGCAAAGGCACATCAGTCACTCATGGTAAATACACTGAGCTTCACAAAAGAGACTTCACACAGGATGCATGCAAATAACGTTTATATTCAACACACATATTAAATCATTATGACATGAACATCATATACTTTCAGGCATAGAACACATTTCGGAATATAACTAGCAGTACTAGACCCACTCGTATTGTTATGATATCAATAGTATGCACACGGTGGACAATTCCTGATCTAACCCCCCCCAATAGAGATAGAGAGCACCCTTATGCAGTGCGACACTCTGTTAACCCCAGGCTCCCCCCAAGCAATCCTGATAATACAATCCCTCCCAGTTATAGGGTACACCCCAGGTCACAACGATATCAAAGATATGTATATACATGAAATGAGAACACTTTTTAGCGGCACTGCGTGCTGAAGCCACACAGGTAAACCCATTGTCAAACGTATTGTGCTTTTGGCATGAAATCAACATATAAAGCGGCACCCCCAGCCAGTGTCGTGAATAACAGGCGGTCCGCAGACTATCACTACCACACTCACTCCGCACCGTTACATGACACAGTAGGTACCAGCCCAGTCCATACGGAACACTCTTGCACACATATGCGCTCAGCACCCTAATGCACTGCTAAGGGTACCCAGCAGGCCAATGGATAACACCCTGCAGTCTCCGTGGCCCCAGGCTCCCTCCACCCTCTAGTTCAACTCGATTGTCCTGTACCCCCAGATGGAAGATAACCAGCCCCTCCTTCCAGATACTAGGCAGAGAGGTAAACGTAAACAAAGGGAGTTTAGCTGCCACTCAGGAAGTTCACCCACAGGTCCCAAAACTCAGTGGAGTCTCTTGACTCGCTTCTGAACTGTCTCAGAAGCATTCCTTCAAACCAGTCAATCTCTCTCGCTACTACCTGGATGTCTTTGGGAGGGGACAGGTGGAGAGGGCAGTTGGCCTGCTACAATGGGGGTCAAAAGTGAACAACCGATGAATGGGCAGTTACACAGGGGAGCCTCTCGATAGGAGGAGGCACCCTGCGCGGTCATGCCCAGGCAATCCGGGCACAGCGTCTTGTGTGTGTTGGTATGGGTCACACCAGACAGTTTAGGTCTTCAACACGAAGAGTTGCAAATTCCTTACCACCTTGGAAATTAGGCACTATGGCCACGTGCACCAGGCAATTCTGCACTATGTGCATGTTGCACTAGGCAATTCTGGCCACACACAATGAAGAGTTGCAAGTTCCGCATCTCCCAGTAAAGGAGGCACAACAGCCGGGGTACAATGATACAGGTTGCACCAGACCAGTCTGGTCACACACACAGGCGCAAATTCTGCAATGCCACACAAGGTAGAATGAGGCACTACTACGTGTATACCCCCACCTCCATGTGTCGCACTCTGTGAACCGGACACCGTACACAATGAGCGTACAGTTGGCGTGTCGCATGAGAGAGATGCAGCATGATCGACGGAACGGGCCATGCGAGGTCCTGCCACCAATGAAACCTTTCACCTCTAACTAGCTGCTTAGGAGTGTCAGGGTCCCTGCAGTACAGGTACCAAACGCCGTACATGCGGGCACGATTTCTGGGGCTCTGCACTAGACAATCGACTCTCCAGACACAAATATTAATTCCA
This sequence comes from Triturus cristatus, assembly GCF_964204655.1. Lineage (NCBI taxonomy): Eukaryota > Metazoa > Chordata > Amphibia > Caudata > Salamandridae > Triturus > Triturus cristatus. The sequence continues at coordinate 847,999,289 of NC_140580.1, read as the reverse complement.
CGCTCACACCGCTCTACCCAATGGGAGTCCGTAGTCGATGTGGGCACTTGAAAGGGCACCGGTCTCCAGATGTCACAGATAGATGGTGTAGGTTCCTCGTGGACGATCTTTGATGTTCCTGAGCTCTCTGGGAGCATAGGAGGCCCACAGACGGGCCCTTGAAGAGCATACTTCAGGGCGCCAGATTTCAGCAGGTCTTCGGCTCAGGTCAGTGACTATGCAGAAAGGGCACATGGTCCCCTTCATGGGCAGTTATCTTTCATGTGCACAACTGAGTCCTCTGGAAATGTTCACCACGCAGTCCGGGTTCTCCGTCCCTCGTCCCCTCAAGTGTATCTCACCTTTTGCTGAAAGATGGCCCCCATAGTTATACTGTTGTGAGTCTTTGAAGTTAGGGGTGGTTCACGATGTTTCCCTTTGACCCACAGATGTCTCCAAGAAAGCCTGTCAGCTATGGGGCCATGGAATGCAGATCTAAATGTTTAGTGGGGCCATGATCTGGCCCTGTGAGGCTATTATTATTATTATTATTAAATAATCTTGTTATTAACCAGTTATTCAGCAGCATATCAATGGTTGTACAGCATTATTGGACGACTCTAAGTACAGAGAATTCCACTTCAACATTTGCGCTCAAGACTGTATGCATGAATATAGGCAACATCAATATCCTTATATAACACCTGTTGTCCCCAAGTGTCAGACCCACCTACACAGACCTATTAGGATGAGAGCCCTTAGTGTCCCCTGTACTTCGTACATTTACCCCACGTTGCTCCCCATTTTCAAGGGCAACTCCGACTTTTGAAATTTTCGGCTGCACAACACCAATCAAGGTCCAGCTCCCAATCCATCACCCACAGGGGTTGCTCTGCCCCTAAGCCCTGACTATGTTCCTCTTTGCCATTGCTGCCAACCATCAACCATTTTCCAAGAAATAGTGGCCATGTTTCTTTCCCAGTCACGCACAATATGTGCCATCTAGCCTCTAGTGGGATTGTCATACGCACAACTTCAGACATAGCTCCTGTTATTGCTACCCAGTATTGCTGGATTCTTGGACATACCCATAGAATATGAAAAAAGGAGCCCACTTCCCGACAGCTCCTTACGCATTGGTCAGTGCCACAGTGGCTCAACTGATGTATGAGGGCTCCAGAGGAGTATGCCCTACGAAGGAAACTAAGTTGTATGAGACGGAAGTGCGACCTTATGGCCACTTCCCTGGGGTTCTGAAGTGCCTCTTGCCAATCATCCTCTTCCAGTATTCCCACGTCAGTCTCCCGAGCCTCTTGTGAGGTGCCCAGTGGTTTGGGTGTGTTACTCATCATCTTTCTATATATCAGGGAGGTGGCTTTATCTGTCATAGGGTCAAGCAATAGTCTATCTTCTAGGGTGTTTATTCTGGAAGCTGATTGCCTTCAAGGATGTGAGTCTTAAGTGCATGTCCAAATTGGAGATAACATCTCAGACCTGGACATCTGGTATTCCACTTGTAAGTCTTAAAAGAAGATTATAGCCTGAATCCTCCAGACGTCCCCAAGGTGGTCTATTGCCAATAGGCCCCATATACTGAATCCGCTCAGATTCCCCACCTCCTTTAGGAGATCACTATCCCACAGTGGAGTCCTCTCCGTCAACTTATCTCCCTATCTGAGAAATGTTGTGGCCTCCTGCCAGACGTAGTCTGCTGTCTGTGTGGGTGGCGGTAATTGTTTTTCTAGATTTTTGCAGTTCAACACTGCTGGATATCCCCATTTTCCCACTGCGTATCGATCTAACCTGCATGCTCGTTCTTCCTGTCCTGAGAATACCCACTCATTGATTGTGCCCAGCTAGGCTGTCCGATAGTCCTTTCTAATATTAGAGATCACCAGGCCCCCATAAAATGCTCCTTTTTATAATTTGTGGAGGGCTATTCTGGTTCTGCCTCTATCCCATAGAGCTTACGTAGTTCGCTATCTACTTTTTAGAAAAATTCAATCGGTATTTTGTAGGGCATATTCTGCACGGCATACAGTAGACATGGCAAGGTCATCATTTAGAACAAAAACACCTGTCCCATCAGGGACACGGGCAGTCGTCTCCAGTATATTACGTCTCTGCGAAATCTGTCTAGGTGTGGGAGTAGGTTATTTCCCACAACTCACTCCTGTTCTTAGATATACTATTCCAAAGGTATATAAACTTTTCCTTTACTAGAAGGGATTGTCCACTAGCTGGGAGGGTCGGAACAACCCTGGACAAGGGGAACAGCAGGGATTTGCCCCAGTTGATCTAGTACCCCGGGTAATTTCCAAACAAATTAAATATATTGAGCAGTCTGCCTACAACGAATCGGGGCCGCATGGCGTAGAGCAATATGTTGTCGACATATAATGAGATTGTTTCCTCCCAACCTCCCTTTCCCATGATGCCCGCCACCAGCAGGTCATGCGGTACCCAGGCAGTGAGAGACTCCAGTGCCAGTGCGAAAAGCATAGGTGACCCCTGCCTCGTACCTTTGTGTAGAGCAAAAGGGTGGGACACAGTTCCATTTACCTTCACCCTCGCTAGTGGTTCAGCGTATAGGAGCTTGATCCAGGCAGAGAACTAGGGACGAAATCTGAACCTCTCCAGTGCAGAGAAAAGGTAATTCCATTCAATGCTTTTGAACGCCATATTAGCGTCTAGAGACAGCAATACTGTGTCTTTGTCTGGTTCGTCAGCAGTCAAGTGTAGCACTCTGTACAGATGCCTCAAATTCAATCTGGTGCATCTATGGGGAATAAAGCCTGATTGATCAGAGTGTATTATGGTAGCTATCACTCCACTTAGCCTCATCACAAGGCCCTTCGTAAGCATCTTAGCTTCTATGTTTAATAGCGAGATGGGCGGGTAAGAGTAGCAATCCTCAGGGGGTTTCCTTTTCTTGAAAAGGCCCACAATTGTGGCCAGCCGCTGATCTTCAGGAAGTCTACCAACTGTCCCTGCTTCCTGGAATATATTGAGCATGTACTGTGCCACTGCATCGGCCACCCTATGGGTTTACCTTATCGGAGATTTTTTGGAAGTCTGCTCTTAGTAGGTTTACATCTATGGTGACCGCATCTAGCTTCAGTTCGATAGTCCCTTTTAGGTCAGTAATGGCAGCCCGGATGGCAGTTAGTGTTGGTTCCATTGGCTCAGTTAGTTCATCTCATTGACTTTGCATTTCTGGTCCTGTCCTTGGCACTGAGTAGTTATCCATTTTGTTTGCTTGCCTATGGCTCTTTGGCTTCATCGCAGGGCTCTGGTGTGCCCGCATCGGTTTGATCCAGTTGCAGAGAATTGGTACAATCTACTTGTCTTCCTTACAGTACCCGACTCCTGTTTGCAGTGCCCCCGACGGATGGAAGAATTGTAGAGTATAGTTGCAATTTAAGGGGATCTAGCATACATCACGACAAGGTCGTGGAGCACTCTTAGCCTATACCCCTGGCACACACCACGCAGTGGGTCTCAAGCCAGGTGCTCCCAGGGGACCTGTCTATAACCTCTTATTCAGAACTCACTGTTGATTTGTTTATTTTCTCCTTTCTGGCCAGTAGTACCAAAGTCGGTGTGGTGAGTCTCCACTCTTAGTTCTGGGCCAGGCCTTGTTCCGCCTGTAGTTTCATAAGGGATCTAGGTGGCAGTCCCGTGGCCTCTGGCTCCGTCTTGTATTGCTCCTCTAACCACTGTCTTACAGCCTGATCTTCTAGTGGGCCTGCTTCTTGAGGGGGGGAGGCAAATCGCCCCTGGGTCTCTTGAAAGGGGGTCAGCCAGGCCCCACAGAATCCCGGTTCGCTTCCTCCCTATCTCTGCAGCCACTGCGGCTCATGCCGCCCGGCACTCAATGCCTCCCCACAGGCCGCTTCCTCAGTCTTCATGGTCCCGGACCACCCGCATCTCCGGTGGTGTTCTCAGTGCAAAGATCTGACCCTCTCTCCTCTCGCCTCTCCAGGGGAAGGCAGAGTTCTGCTCCTAGTCAAACCACCCAGGGCTCCCACAGCCTGTGCAGGCCAACTCGATTGCAGCCTGCAGTCCCAGGCCCGGAGTCGGGGCTGGTGCAGGAACGGTGGCTCTTGGGCTTCTCGGGCAGGCAGAATTTGCTGGGATCGAGCTGGCTTGCCTCAACGTCGCTATGGCTCACCTCGATGTGCTCACTGCGGGCGCGTCTGGATAATTATACGGATATTTAGCGCTTATTGCAGGCTCGAAGCTGCTGTAGTGGGCGACCGTTGAAGTCGGCGCCTAGCCATGCCCCTCCTGGCCCTGAGAGGCCAAGTGTCAAAACCTCTCTCTCCAATCTATCCATGTGGTCCTTAAATGGCAGAGGTCTCGTTCTGAACCCTTGGAAATCTCCTGAGGCGGAAGCCGGGAGACCGCCGATCTTTTTAAAAATTTGTTATTATCTGTGTCACCATTTAAAAATTGTATTTCATAGCGCACTCACCCTGCAAGCACCTCAGCAGCGGGCTAGAGACACGCTTTAACAGCGACCCCTTCGCTGCAACGAACGAAGCGAGAGAAGCACTTCTCGCCGCCATTCACGACGAGGAAGTGAGGCCACGCCTACATTAGGCCACGCTCCCCTCACCGTATAAATACGCTGCCGACAGCGCGAAGCACTCAGAACCCTTGGAAATCTCCTGAGGCGGAAGCCGGGAGACCGCCGATCTTTTTAAAAATTTGTTATTATCTGTGTCACCATTTAAAAATTGTATTTCATAGCGCACTCACCCTGCAAGCACCTCAGCAGCGGGCTAGAGACACGCTTTAACAGCGACCCCTTCGCTGCAACGAACGAAGCGAGAGAAGCACTTCTCGCCGCCATTCACGACGAGGAAGTGAGGCCACGCCTACATTAGGCCACGCCCACCCGCCCCTTTTTCCTCCTTTAAAGATGTGCAATCACCGGACGCGCAGCGGACGGGCGCAGCGGGCGCGCCGTCAGCGCGCCGAAGGCGCGCCAAAGGCAAGCCCGTCTGGGCCCGTCCGGGCCCAGACGGCCCCAGGCCCCGTTACTCTGCCTGGTGGCCCTCAGGAGCGAGTGATGTATACGGCAGATACATTACGCGCACTACGACCTAATAACATCCTTACCTGCTACCACACGTTTACCGCAGGCAATGCGTTCTCGACCTGCCCACGATGCAACCCGATTCCTTCCCTGAAATCTACCACACTCGCTCTGAAGATGGGACTTCTTAACTGCCGCTCCCTCCCCAAACATGCTACCGAAGTAAATCTTTTGGTCCAAAATCAGGATCTTGACCTACTGTTCCTAACGGAAACATGGCTATCCGACAACACCGACCCGGATGTCGTCGCGGCCCTCCCCACAGGGTATCATTGTCAAGCCCTAAATAGACCTAAAGGGAGAGGAGGCGGGATAGCTATAATTCACAGGGAACAATTTATTTGTAGGACAACTAACGCCTGTATCGAGGACTGCGAGAGTGGCCAATTCTCCATTCAAATCTCCCCAGCTCTCACCCTGGCAGGGCTACTGATTTATCGCCCCCCAGGTACCCCTGGCAACTTTATCAATTCAATATTTGAATTTGTATCACAACTAGCTTCCTCCACCTCCAACTTCCTTATGCTAGGTGATTTGAATTTTCACTTCTTGGACCCCACGGACCGAGGAGCCTCGGACATTAAACACGACCTAACATCTTTAAAGATCCATCTAGTGAACAACGAGCCTACCCATGAGAAGGGCCACCTATTGGACCCTATTCTCACCAATATAGCAACAGTTACCACCAAATCACCCGTGACTCTCCCATGGACGGACCATTACCTGGTCCCTTTTTCCTGGGAAATCAACACACCTATCCTCCCAACCCCTAAAACTAAGGTCACCGACCGTCAATGGCGCAAATTGTCACCTGAGAAATGGGCTGCCTCCCTTGCAGATTCCATTCCCGAACTTTCCTCTGACTCCAATACGGCTGACAAGCAATTTAGTGTTTGGATTACTTCGTCTCTAGATACGATACTCCCGAAAACCACCACCTTCAAACAGCCCAAAAGACTATCCCCCGCTTTATGGTATACTCCAGAGCTTAAAGCTCTGCGCCAAGAGTGTAAGAAAACCGAACGCTCTTGGAGACGCGACAAATCAGGAACCAACAAAAACAGCTACTCTATTTCTCTTCTAACCTATAAAAACGCTATTCGCAAAACCAAAAGCGTGTTTTATCAGGAGAGAATAGTGAAAGCGGGATGCTCCAGTAAGGAATCATACGGCATCCTGAAAGAGCTTTTAAAACCTTCAGAACAAGGACTGGGTCTTCCCTCCGACCCCAAAGCCGACCAGGAGAAATGCCAACAATTGGCTAATTTCTTCCACGACAAAATCCGTCTAATTTTGGACTCTATCCCGCCCTCGAGCCCGGGGGAAGAAACCGCTTTCTCACACACGACATCCGCCTCGTGTCTGTCCACCTGGGGCCAGGTCACGATAGACGAAGTGAGAAATACGTTCAATCCCTTGAAGAGCGGCTCCCCTAGCGACCCTGCGCCTCTGCGGATCCTTAGGGAGGTAGCCCCCACTATCATCCCCTCCCTTACTCATCTGATCAATACCTCATTCCAACAAGGAGTTGTACCTTTGAGCTGGAAGAAGGCTGTTGTAAAAGCCCTACTGAAGAAGCCTTCTCTCGATCCTGAGAATCTGGCGAACTACAGGCCCATTTCCTTACTCCCAGGAGTCAGCAAGATCGCGGAAAAGTTAGTTAATAGGAAACTCTCGCAGTTCCTAGAGGCCAATAACAAACTAAAAAATTCTCAGACGGGCTTCCGACCAGGGCAGGGCACCGACATCGCCCTCCTGGCAGCGGTAGAGGAGGCCAGAGCGCTATTGGATGGGGGAGGATCAGTGGCAGTGATCCTCCTCGACCTTAGCGCAGCGTTCGACACCGTTGACCACCAACTCCTTATTGAAAGACTCTCAGGAGTTGGAGTGGAAGGCACAGCCTTATCTTGGCTTGCATCTTTCCTGACCCAACGGTCATATCAGATTTGGGAGAAGAACGCCCGCTCATCCGAAATGCCCCTCCAATGTGGTGTGCCTCAGGGCTCTTCCCTGAGCCCCACATTATTTAATATCTATATGTCCACATTGGAGGAGGTTATCACCCCATTCGGAGTGAGCGTCGTCAGCTATGCTGACGACACACAACTAGTGGTGTCCCTGTCCCATCCCAAACAACAGAAAGCTGATCTCTTCAACTGCCTTACGCAGGTCCATCGCTGGATGAATAGATCAGCCCTAAAGCTAAATGGGACAAAAACCGAGGTCCTTATACTTGGCCCGAAAGGAACCGCACTCCCCCTGGACAGCTGGCCAGCCTGTCTAGGTCCTCCCCCTGATCCAAAAACAGAGGTGAAAAGTCTGGGTGTATGGATCGATTCTGATCTCTCATTCACCTCGCAAGCAAAGAAGGTAGCAGGGACCTGCTTTGGCCTTCTAAAATCTTTGAGGAAAGTCCTGCCCCTTCTTCCTCCTAAATCCCAGAAATTACTAATCCAAGGTCTCGTAATATCGAGACTAGACTACAGTAATGTGATTTATCTCGGCGCTCCCGAAGCGACCCTGAATAAACTTCAAAGAATTCAGAACACCGCTGCCCGGATCATCACAAACACCCCGGCCAGATCATCTGCTAAACCCGCTCTTAAACTCCTTCATTGGCTCCCCATAAGGGAGCGAGTCAAATTCAAAGCCTTGTGCCTCGTCCACAAAACGTTGCACAACCAAGGCCCCCCAGTTCTCAGCAACTTCATCATTCCTTACAAATCCACCAGATCCCTCCGTTCTAACACAGAAAACCTCATTAATACCCCAAGATTCAGGAAAGCCCGATCAGGAGGACGACGCTTTTCGGTACAAGCTGCTCGTCTTTGGAATTCACTCCCCCGCGACCTACGTCTTGAACCTCAATATCTGCGCCTCAGGAAGTTGCTAAAGACGCATCTCTTTCCCTAGCTCTCATACTCCCCCGTATTTGATTCCTTACCCCTCCCCTCCTCTGCTCTCAGCTCCCGTTCCTCAGGTCTGCTGAACTAGGGTTTCACTAGCGCTGGGATACTTCCGGGTGACTACGCGCTTTATAAAAATAAATAATAATAATAATAATAGTAGGATGCCCATGGTTTTTGATGGTCGCTGGGGAACGCACAGATGTGCTCCCCTGACCCTTGGTTCTCACTGGAGCCAGGCACCATGGCACACAAGAATCTTAGAGATTAGAAATGTCCATATTCTATAAGTTTTCAATATTACGGGGATTGGGCTTGTACTAACACCCAAATCGGGCCACAGTAATACTTTACAACAAGAGGTTGTTTGGGCCTGCATTCAACAAGCCACTTTGACAACTAAAGTGGTTGGGTGTGTTTATTTCACCTTTCTATTTTTCATTCAATTGTTTAATACATTGACCATTTAAGTCATATCATACAGAAAGACAATACATTTTTAGAGATATTCAACACTACATCAAAAATAATTACAGCACATATGTTATTCAGCACATAAATGACCAAAAGAGAATGAAACATTACAAAAACTAACAAAGAGGTAGACCAGTCCTACACTTGAAACAGGAATAATGGCGGCACAAATTATTTGCGTGTTCACTATCTAACAGCCTCCCCAAACCCCCCCCAACTCCTTCAGCAAGAAGACACTCCTCGGTGCAGTGTCGTAACAAAACCTGATGGGGCTCCCTTGCAGAGCACATGGAGGGGCCCCCACGCTCTGGACCAAGCCAGGAGCTCTCAGGCCAGGGGCCCACGTCCACACAGTGCCAGAGGGGGCCCCTGGTGCTCGGGTTCCCCACACAACCAGGGTTATTTTTACACCACAGTGTCATTGCACGCCACCTTCGCTGCTGTAGTGTTGGCAGCTTTGTAATTTACCAGCTCTGTAACTTTGTGGCATCGTTAGTATTGTCCGGAGTCACCTCGAAATATAGGGCACCGTAGTGACAGCATGAGTTTCAACCACCTGTACGGGTCGATATAAGCAGGGCACAAGTCCTAAAAAATAAGTGGGGGGGACTACCCAGGTTAGGCAGTATGCAAGTGAAATAATGACGTGTGCCGTAACAGCGCATGATGTCACAACGCGTGACATTGCACATGACATCACAGGAAGTGACCTCACTGGAAGTGACATCACAAGAAGTGACATCAGATATTAAGACATCACACATATGTTTATCAGGTATATCATGAGTATATTTAAGCGCATTATGAGATTTAACAAATGAGATTTTGTGTTGGCTTGTGCCAAAAAAGTGGCAAAACCCTGACACAAAATCTTGTACTCAACTAAAACATTTAGTTTTTTAAACCCTGCCACAAAGAAATTAGCAACGGAGAGAAGCATGGTAGTAGATCTATTCTGCTTAATTGGTTGCAAAGTCTGATTTTAAAATATCTTATGGGGTTAAGGCACCTGCTGCAGAGATCTTTCTGTACCCATTAAATCTCAAGTAAAAGTAATAATGGTAAGATAACTCTGGAGGTCAATGCTTTTGCTGGAGAGATCTGTGTTTTGTAAAGTCCCAGATTTGAATCAAAGTAGTAGAGAAGGTAAACGTGTCTCCTGCAAAGCACATAATCTAACATGCAGATGACAGATTTTTATTTCATGTAGATAGGGAAGTGGATTACTGCTTTTACCACAGAGATCCTTTTGTTACCTGCAGTTCATAAATTGTAATCCTTCTAAAAGACCACAATGAAATTTGAAGGATATGTGACTTCTACACCTTGTAACCCTCACTGTCGCATGTAACTCATCTTGTAGATTGATTTACATATGTACATGATTTATTGTCAATGAATAATGTGTATGTTACATAAAGAGCTCTGACACCTGGCATTTGGTTGCATAACACTATAAAAGAAATAAAATAGTGCTATTGAAATTGTTATTTATGTAAATACTGGGACAGACCAATACATCTGACATTCTTACAGTGCATGCACCTATTATATACAGGGACTGAACAAGCCAAAAGCTGTCTCTCTTAAGTACTTGTGAAGAGATAACAAGTTGTGTGCCTGTGTCTCCCCTCTGTGTCATTTACATTCAAGTATGAGGTTCCAGGCTGCCTTCAGTCAGGGAATTCAAACAAAAGGAGGCCTGATGGCCCCTAAACTTCGGCGCAGCTGGAAGTGAAAAATAAGCTCCCTCGCCGTGTGCACGTTGATGCTGGGAATTGAGAGCATACAAGGTACAGGCATTGCTGAACGTGTCCTGGTGACTAAAAATGACACCGGGACAAGTTCAGCATATTTCTGTGGGGCCCAAGTTCTTGGCACGGGGGACGGCATCCACCCTGTGAAAAGAGTGGATGGACGCCGTGTACCTCCGTGTACCCCTGACTTGTGCCCTGGATATCAGCAAACATTAGCCAGCGAATTAGCGTAGCCTCCGTCAGGCGTTCTCCAGCTTCTGTTGCAGCTCCAGAACCACACACACACTTTGGCCTCACCTTAACGCCAAAATAGTCAGATTTCATCCTAACTATTTGCCAAGATAAAGGAAAACTTAGGGGCTTATTTACAAGCCCTTGCGCCGTCCGTATGTCACTTTTTCCCATATCAAAAGTGAGGCACGGGCGGCGCAAGGGGCTTTAAAGCCTCTAAGTTTTGCTTTATCCTGGCCAATAGTTAGGATAAAATCTGACTATTTTGTTGTTTAAGGTGAAAATTCTATTTACACAGTGATGCCAAGATCTGGGAACTGGTGTGAGATCTGGGACTGGAAAATAGACAAAAATATTACTGAAGAAAATACAGTTAAGTTAATTTTATGACCATTCAATGATTAGAGGTTGTCAAACATGGAGTCCAGAGCAGAGACAATGCTATTGAGCCTGGATGGTTGCCACAGGCACAACAAAGCTGTGATGCACCATAGGCCTCTGAAGCATGAGGGGGCACATTTTCTATTATTTCATGCAGCGCAGTGAATCAGCCAAAGTTTCTTCCCTGTGTCGCAAGATAGGACAAGCATTAAAAATGCAATAGGTCTCGCCTTTCAATAAGTTAAAGCCATTTGCTTTGCTATACAATACCATTAGCAAAGCAAATGGCTTTAACTTAATCAAAGGTGAGACCTATTGCATTTTCAATGCTTGTTTCCTATAATACCGCCAGGTTATGGAATTCTCTCCCCCTCCATGTTCGTCGTGAGGCTAACCATCTTACCTTCTGGAAATTGCTTAAAACCCTACTCTTTCCCTAATACCCCTCGCAGGTTTTTTTCAATGTACTGCTATCAGTGCTGCGATGCCTTCGGGTAGTTACGCTCTTAACAAATGTTTTATTCATTCATTCATTTGCAAAAAATGTAACCAAATCTCAATCTTTTCAGAACCTGGAAGAGGTGTGTAGAACTTATGTAATCAAATGCCTCCTCGGTGTCTAAGGTTATGGCGAGAGGTTCCTGTGTAGCCTTCAGTCTGTGAAGCCAATTATGCAACCTGCTAAGATTGAGCTAGGTTGCACGTCTTGGTATAAATCCTGTTTGATTTCTGTGTACCAGGGGGAGATAACACTCACAAAACGCGATGCCAAGACTTTGGCCAGGATTTTAACTCCTGCTCAGGAGAGTATTGACAGAGCTATGAGTAAATGCAACCTCACATGCCACCTGACTAATATTGTAGAGTTCAAGGAATTAAAAAAAAAAACAATAAATATATTGAAGAGTGTACAGCCAGTTTTCTAAACAGCTATAACTTAAAAAATATATATTTTAATTGCCATTTAAAGAAGAGTATAAACATTTCGGTACATGTTTATATAAACAATTTGCATATGGCATACCGTGTAATAAATGTAAAAACAATACCTTCAACTTGTTTGTTAGTTTGTCTCCTTAATAGTTTTGGATACATTTCTTGCGTCTGTCCAAAGTATATTTGTAGTTAACTGTATACAAATCAAGGCTAACCAGCTGTAACAGGCCTAGGACTTCCAAGTTCTCAGTGAAATCCTTCACATGTTGTTCCTTATCATTATCTATCCAGATGGTAAAGTCACGCTGAATGATGGCTTTTGCAGCCTTTAGCTCCTACAGAGACATTTCGAATGCAGAGCTTGTCACAGAGTCCCCTCAGTCCTGTAGCCTCAACATTGATTGATATCCTTTCACTAAAGAAAAAGATGATCATTTATGATTATATTTGTGATCAAAGAAAGGAAGATTGCTGGTGGTGTTAGATTCTTGAAGAACACAAAAGGTTTGGTTATCTGATGTTCAGCATGGCCACTTTGTTCTCTTAATTTTCTTTTTGAAGGGGTTTTATTCCATTTTGATTTGATTATGTCATGAACATAGGCATGCACATGAGGCCGGAGTCTGTAGCTCTGTTTTCTGTTTGAATAGTCTCCTATTTGAAAGATTATTGTTTAAGTGTGCAAGGAGTAACTCACTGTCCTGTGAGATCAACTCTAGAATAAAGGTAATTACTTTGGCTAATGAGCCAAAATTGGATGAAAGGAAAAGTCTTAAAAAGCACTTATACCAGGTAAAAAGCAGCAATGAACATTATTGCAAATTAGCCTACCCAATGGTGGTTGGAGACTCATATGTATCAGTGCATTTGCTTAAAGATGTTAACATGCAAACTTTAAATTAAATGTGTGGGTACTTTAAAGTAAAAGTTCCAAAATGGTTAAGAATGCTAATTTACAACAACTAAAAGGAGTGTCATCCTGCTATTCGTAGAGAGGCTTGTTTGAATTATTCTGAGCTAATAGGTTTGTGGAATGTGTTGAATAACCCTGAGAGAACTTTAGGCCGGTTTCTGGAGGTGGCAGTCTTCTAGTGTTAAGTTCCCTGAATCCTGGAGGTGTCAGATCACCCTCATTTCATCAAAGGTCCACTTTTCTGTTTGGCAGACGATGATCATGCCTATGGAAATCGCATCAGTTCGCCTTCGAGTGTGCTCACATCCCAGGACTAAGGAATTTTGGGGATTCTGTCATCCTCTACTGTAAACAAGATGTCCGAGTTTCCTGGGTCCATGCATGCATGTAGCACCAAGAGCTGGGAGGAGAAGCTACTGAAAGTGGAGCTATAAGGCTTGTGGTTGAGATGTGTCTCTGTGCTCCTCTTTGTGATGACACTTCAGGACGGAATTGTGGTGGGCTTGAAAGTAGGGTCTACCTGAGTAATATGCACTCTGCAGCTCTTAGCACTATAATCCCTGATGTCCTACTGTGCCACACAAAGACACCAAACATCACGCTGGAAAGAGCAAGGGTGGCTTCCCACTTCAAACCCCTAAAGATACCCGCAAAAGATCTGTCATAGAAAATGCAGAAGGGGCATCTCTGACCCTGAGAAAAAATAATTATGGCTGTGTGTGTTAGAAGGCACCATGCAGCGGATTGGGGGAAAAACTGTCCTCCATGGAGGGCGGCTTGAAGAATTCCAAGTCTGCTTAGATAAAACTGGGAGAGATGTAGGGTCATTTGGTGGAAGAGTGTCCTTGACAGAAAATGCCTTACAGGAGAATTAGGCCAGAGCCTAGAGAAGCCAGAGATTAAAGGACTGTGTCAATGCATCAATCACTCCTGTTATCTCAAGTATAGAATACTTATAATGCAAAGCTAAAGTCTTGAATATTTGAGTGCTGAGGAGGACAGAATTTGTTGATAGTGAAATGTTGAAAATGGAGGTGCAGCGCTTCCTTTGGAATAAGGTACTGGGGGAGCTGTGAAGGTACCTGTAAATGTGGTGGGGATTGCTTCTCTCCCTTCAGTGCCCTCCCAGCATTGGTACTATGAGGGGCATGCAGATTTTGGTGTTGGGCATTCCCATGCAGGAGGAGGTGGTCACCAAGGAAGCAGATAAAAAGAGTAATTTAAATTTAAACAAAACTAGGATCTACATCTTTCTTGAACCAGGTCACCATCTTGAGGATTCATAAACTGCTGACTGTCAAGAAAGAAATGACCTTCCTGAGGCTCTGTGATATTGAGCGAGACTGAGAGCATGAGCACATGGGGAAAAAAAGAATTTGTCCTCCATCCCGACAGAAACGTAAGAGTATTTGGGGTCAAGAGGGAAGATTGGTTGGAGGGACAGTCCAACCTGAGCTTGTTCCTTATTCTTGGGATCCATTTTTTGAATTCACAGTTTGTTGACCTGTCTGATTCCCCCATCAATAAATCAATCAACCAATCAATCAATGGCTTGTAAAGTGCAACTACTCAACCGTAAGTGTCTCAAGGCCCCTATCCAAAACAAGGTGTGTGGAGGTACATCCAGAGTCTGCATTACATGTAATTTATTTATTTTTCAGCAAGGCTACGTTTAAAATAGTTGCGAGTTGCCCTGCCCATTACTTTTTCACTCTTTTTCTCGTATCAGTTTCTTGATGCCGGAATAATTCCTGGGAGTCAGAGGGTCTGTGTTTGATGCAAAATCGAAAGAATATTTTTCATTCCATCAGCACTTTTTGTTTGATCTCTGTCCTGGCTTAGAGCTTGTTGGAGCTTAACACATTGATGCCAGTGCTGGCGAGGAACCAGAGACACTTGTCTTGTCACTTCACAACTGCTTAAGAAAAAAACTGTGATTTGGGGGCAGGGTTTTGAGATTTCCGAGCCTTATATGTAAGTACAAGACACGCAGTTGATGGACGGAATGCAGAACAAATCAAAACATTCACCCCCAGTCAAGAGATCTGGGTTGAATACATCATTCTTTTGCTCACCATGCCCCCCCAGTTTAGACCTGGCCATATGCAATTCGTCCTTGACCCTGTGCCTCATGGAAACAGTCCAGCCCGAACTGCCAAGCCAGGTCCTCCCTGGACCGGAAACAAGCATCCTAGTACTGGTTTCGGGGTTTCACCCCATATCAGCCAGGATAGCTTGAATCCAGTGGCAGAGTGAGCCCGGGACCCATGTCTGAGCATACCCGGTGCACTTAGGGCGAGAAAGAAAAAGACACAGTTGATGGAAGGAATGCAGAACAAATCAAAACATTCACCCCCAGTCAAGAGTTCTGGGTTAAATCCATCATTCATTTGCTCGCCATGCCGCCCCAGTTTAGACCTGGCCATATGCAAATCAGTCTTGACCCTGTGCCTCATGGGAACAGTCTAGCCCGAACTTCCAAGCCAGATCCTCCCTGGACCGGAAACAAGCATCCTAGGACCGGTTTCGGGGTTTCACCCCTCATCAGCCAGGATAGGTTGAATCCAGTGGCACAGTCCCTTGCTCACTTTGCCACTGGATTCAAGCTAGCCTGGCTGAAGAAGGGTGTTACCCCGAAACCGGTCCCGGGATGCTTGTTTTCGGTTCAGGAAAGGCCTGGCTTGGCAGTTCGGTCTGGACTGTTCCCATGAGGCACAGGGTCAAGACTGATTTGCATATAGCTGGATCTGAACTGAGGTGGCGAAGTGAGCTAAAAAACGATGATGGATTCAACCCAGATCTGTGAGTGTCTGAAAAGTTTCAGCGCTCCATCCATCATCTCCTTGTGTTTGCTTTGTTCGCCCTAAATTGGCAGGGTATGCCCAGACGTGGATCCCTTGCTCACTTTGCCACTGGATTCAAGCTAGCCTGGCTGAAGAGGGGTGTTACACCAAAACCGGTCCCAGGATGCTTGTTTCTGTTTCAGGGAACAACTGGCATGGCAGTTCGGTCTGGACTCTTCCCATGAGGCACCGGGTCAAGACTGATTTGCATATAGCTGGGTCTGAACTGAGGTGGGTGAGTGTCTGAAAAGTTTCAGCGCTCCGTCCGTCCATCATCTCCTTGAGTGTGCTTTATATGTAAGTGCCTCAGATGTATTTGTCTACAAGAATAGTTAAACTTGTAACCATTTATGTAGCAGTTACTAATAAGCCTTCATTACTAACAAAAGGAACTGTTTTAGCACCCTGAGAATAACAAGAAGTTTCTAAAATTATGCCTTGCAGTTTGCATGTGGCACCACTGTGTTGGTTCATTACTCACTAAGCTATATTTCAAGAATTGTAACGTGAGAACTGAATATCTTTAACAAAAGCAGTCACCCACTGAGCTATCTACATAAAATGCAAACCAGTGGCCTGTATGTTATACGCTGTGCTCTAAAGAAGGCACAGTAACCCTCTGTACTATCAAACTTGTCACTAGTCTGCATTGTTATCTCCAGCAAGTGCATGAAGCACCAGAGTTATTTTACGGGTTGTATACCATGGACTTGCTGGTTACACAAAGATGCCTAAACCACACAAAATGCTTTACAGTTTTGCCTGCTTATGGCCAATTAAGTGAGCCAGTATATGTTTACTATCCCATTTGCTTTTGTTACCAATTTCTTTAGGGGATAAGAGTATTTAAAAAAGCAATGTATAAGTTGAAAGTCAGACTCTGCCCCTTTCTGAGCCACCACTTCTCACTTAAATGTATGGGATCCCATAGCAATTTTTTCCCATCTCCAGTAGCGGCGTTATGCATCCTAAATTATGCACACGAAGTATAGGTTACGTGTGTATCTTCTACTTCACTTTTTGGAATCTCATGCATGTGGTGCATTGCCAAAGCTTACTTATCCGGCCATTTGCTTTATTCAGAAAATGATTGAAAAAGTTTCAACTGCTCCACAACAGGGTAAGGGGAGATTGACATTTTATGACCTTTTCTGAGAGGGAAGCATTGCAGGGAGTCATATAGGATGTTTTAGAATTAGAAAATCCTTGTGATAAATCAGCGTTCAGATTGACAAGGGGAATGTTTTTGAACGTTGCTTTGGCGTTTCTCTTTAAAATCGCGATGTATTTTTACCTCTTACAGATCCTCGTTTTACTGCAGGCGGTGCTCCAAAGCTATGATTTCACCAGTTCTTAAAATGCAGCTTGAAGTTTTTTTGCAGTGTCCATCCATAGCTAGAGGCCCAGTGAAAGTCAAGGTACTTACCGCACGCGCTAGCTTTACATAAATGGAACCATACGAAGAATCCTTGCCTCCTTGGCCTGCTGCCTGGCTTCATTCAAATTGTGTTAAAGCTGCTGTTTAATCAGGAGGTTAAAGAGCAGTCCTCTTAGGGGACCTTATGTGCTCCCTCCCTCCAAGATACCTCTCCAGTCCCATTAAACTGTCCTGCAACATTCTGCTGACAACAGACCCCAAAACACACGCAAGAGGCCTCCAGCCTGACACGCTACATTTGCCGCCGACCGCGGCCCCCGCAGGGGGCTACTAGGTGGTCGGTACCCTAGTACCGCCGGGGCACCGGTCACCCCTCCCCGCCCCCCTCCCAGGGGGCGGGGACACCGGCCGGTGTCTCCCTCCCCTCTCTCTCGCCTGGAAGTGACGCACAAGCGCGTCATTTCCGGGCTCCTGTGGGGAAGGGGAGGCTATTTAGCCTCCCCCCACCCTCCTGGCGACCTCTTTGTTCGCCTAGATGCCGCATGCACGCCGCATCTTCGCAGGGTTGTTGCCTAGTCGAGGAACAAACGGCGAGTCTTGCTGCACCCCACTCCGCCCCGGCCGTGTCCCTGGGCAGTACCAGGTCGACGGGGCCCTGTGACACGGATTGCCACGGGCGGAGGGTGGGCACGAGCCATAGTTTTTGGCGAACAGGGAGGGCGGCCATTTTCGATGTACAGTGGGGGGAAAGGCTCGAAACCAATTTTCACTCCCCACCCTATAGGCGGCCGGCGGTGGGGTCAGAGCTGCCGACTGGAAGCCGGGATGCTTGGGCAGGTCTCGGCGCTGGCCCAGCCCCGGGTGATTCGGTCTCGGCGCGGGAGTAGATGGCATGGGGGTCAGAGCTGCAGACTGGGAGCCGGGGCACTTGGTGCAGGTCTCGACGCCGGCTCAGCCCCGGGCGATTCGAGCAAAGCAGTCAATCTCCCCGCACCTCACTATGAGGCATGTGTCCGTGGGCACTGTAACCGGTGCTTGTGGAAGGCGCCCCAATGCCTGCGGGGCGAGTTTGTGCAATGTTTGGGGGAGGGGTGGCGGGGCACGCGGCTGCAGAGCGCCCGCCACGGGGACTGGCCTACCACAACCCCTCACCCGGCCCTAGCAGACGGTCCCGCCTCACGGGTATCGCCGGAGGGCCTTGCTCCACCCCCAGCCCCGGCCTTGCCCCCGCCGGTCTCTTCCGGTCTCTCGGGGGTCAGGGGGCTGGTGAAGCGGACTGGGGTCAGGGCGGGCTGGGGGGGTCCCACGTGCAGCAGCGACCCAGCCGGCCGGGTGGCTGCCTCAACCCTGAGGGTTGGACCACTGCACCCACGCCCCACCCCTCGCTATTAGAAGTTTTCCCGGTAGCGAAGACGGCACTCAGGAATCGACTTCCCCGTCACCCGGGTGGCCAAGCCGACAGCCCAGGCCCATATTCCACATTCTTGGTGGACCATCCGTAGGCGGCAGGGAGGGTGTAGTGGGAGGTTGGGCCTTGGTGCTGCCAGTTCACACCAGCCCCAAAGATGCAGTAGACTGGAGCACTGCTCCCGTTGTTGATTCGACAGGGGTACCGACGGGCACACGGGGGGAGGGTAAATACTCAACCACGCGGGGTGACCGAGGATGAGGGAATCGACCTAATATGGTGCAGCGTGAATGTCGGTTGAAGCGACGCTCCCCCATGAAGGTCCAAACCAATCCCTAAAAGGTGGGGGCTCTGAAGTAGGGTAGCTCACCAACTTAGTTGGACCCCGCGGCTCCTCTGCTCGGCCTGTTGTGGACTGGAAGTTCCACTCCCCTGCGGGTCCAGTCGGGTAACCCTCTCTGGGTGATCCCTCTAGGCGGCATTCACCCACTACCCAGCACACAAATCACATGACCCCACATCACCGAGTCCCCCCGCAGCTCGATCCACACGCGTGGCTGGTGAGCCGACATCCGAGTTTAACAAATCTCGCAATAGAATCAGTGCCAGACCAGGGGCCCACCAGCATGCCCCGAGGGGAACAAAGGGTGGCAGGAGTGGAGCCACTCAGGCCCCGTGGCACTCTTACAAAGGAGGACGCACCGCCAAATGCCCTGCAGGCGATCACGAACGCGACGATACACTGCGCAGCCCCCAGTGATAAAGCACGACGCGAGACAACAAGTCCTGCGGGTGACAAGAGGTCCATGGTCCCTGGCACCAGCGGCATGTCAGCCCGGCACCATGTGTCTCGGGGCAATAGATTGCTTAAGCTTCCTGACAGGCTGCATGCGCTGGATGCCTTCGTGTAACTGTCCACGCTTACAAATACTACATTAAAATTTGCGAGGCAGAGTCTGCGGGTGAATCACCGTACACCGCGGGGGGCATTATCTCCCATTTGGGGAAATCATGCACCACAGTGGGCGGCCCAGCTGGCGGCCCACACCCTCTCCCGCCGGACCGCACGCCCGAGCGGAGGACCACACCCAGGGCACACACACCGCTGGCCCAGAGCAGAGGGGTGCTGCTTCCACAGTCCTCCAGGAGCTGTCTTTTGGGTGAAGCCACTCACCGCGACCGATGGCAGCTCCTGGGGGCAAGAGCGAGCGGGCTGGGGGGAGGGGACAACATGCGAGGTAGGCAAGCGCTGCAACCGGGGCCCCACTGCCAGATCAGGGTGGCAGTGGTTCTGGGTCCATGCAGCCCCGGTGCCAGGATGGTTGCCAATGGACGCTTGTCAAGCCGCGGCAAGACATTTGCAGGGGGGTTAAGGCACCCCCCCTCCTGCGCGTGGTTGTCCCGTGTCTGTTTGTTTTACAGCAGCTTTGCTCGATGGATTAGAGGTTGATGAGGAGCTCAGAGTGACCATTGCACGACAGCCGGACAGCACGTCCATTGCATTTCTCCCTGTACTCATCGAGTAAGTACGGGTCGGTTGGGGGGGGGGTTCTGAACTGGTTTTCTGGGCCAGGGAGCGCGACGACGAGAGCACCAGGGGAGGAGCATGTGGCTAAATGATGTCTTTTCTCTCCTTCCAGATTGGAAGGCATACGCCCCGAATAAAATGGATAGTCAGGGATACCCACCGCTGTTTACAATGAGGTCCCAAGTCGAGGAGACCCAGGCAGGCACCTCCGAGGACGCCCGTATTGCCGCTTTTCTAGACTTGGCCAGGACCAAGGGATTGGCTTGGGCCACCGAACTCTTGAGAACCAGCACCCCTGCAGACTCTGGAATTGCCAGTGAGGTCCCGCACGTAGAACGGGAGCACAGCGAGGAAGCTGGCCCCTCTAGGTCCAAGAGGATACGTCGCCCCACAGTCAAGGATTTTCCGGCGGAGCAACCGTCGGCAAGGGGCAGAGCCGCTGCCCCCCCCCAGGGCCACAACCCCCCTCCAGGCCCGCCTGGCTTTGTGCGCCGGACTGTCTCCGGCACCTTCCAGCTGCCCTAACCAGGTGGCATTCGCAACATCGGAAGATCTCGGTAAGCTCTCGGACACTTTGAGAAGCTTCATGGCGGAGGTCAGAACGGGCCTAATGCTGGCCAGGCCGCCCACCGGGGCCGGGCTCGCCGCCCCTGCACCACCTGGCGGCGCCACGGTGCCGGGGGCGTTCACAAAAGTTTGGGGGAATGGGGGCAGTCCGTCCAGCGCCACCGGGACTGAGGTGGGAGGACCGGCACCCGCCACCCCTCCGCCCATGGGAGGTCAGCACACTGCGGTGGGGGTCCCCCCACCTACGACCACCCCCGCAACAGACATAGCGTCCGACCTAGCCGCAAGCATACTCAACCTACCTAAGGCGGTCCCACCGACGGGGCCTCCAGCAGCGCTTACCCCCGCAGTGGTGCCTAAGCCTTTGGTAACCACTGCACCCCTATTATCTGGTCGCTGCTCCCTGGGGTGGCAAGTTCCCCTGGTGGCCAAGGAGGGTATTTGGCGTAGGGAGTTTATTGACATTTTCACCCTGCTCATGCACGGGGCTGAGGGGGTAGATACCAGGAAGATGGGCGCCAAGGAAGAGGACAGGAAGGTGCGCTTCCAATCTTGGCCCGAGAAGAACATTACTACTTGGGGCCAGGCTTTCGCCATAATGGCGGCGGTAATAATGGAAAAGTTCCCAGAGGAAGGGCCAGGGCTATTTCAGTATGCGAGTGTCATCACGGAGGAGGCTGCCAAGGGCGGGGGCTTGGGCTGGTACCGATTCGATTGCGACTTTAGGAAAAAGAGGGCTATTTGTCTGGAACTAGAGTGGGATTAGCTGGAGGTCAGGCTATGGGTCATGCATATGGGTAAAAGCGACAGCCAAGCCAAGCACTCCCAACAGTGAGAAGAACAAAGAGACTAAGCAGGAAGGGAGGGCACAGACTAGGAAACGCTTTTGAGGTGGCCGGGGGGGGGAGGGGGTGCAAGCCGGGTTTTAGAGCACAGTCCAACGGCACCTGCAGGCTGTTCAACGCTGGGTCATGTTCATGGGGCAAGGTGTGCCGGTTCGCCCATAATTGCAGCAAGTGTGGGGCTCCCCATACTGCGACCTCATGCTCCAAGCGAGACAGCCCGGGCCAATCCATGGCCAGACAGGACAAGTAAGCCCCGGCAGGTCCAAGCCCCCCCACCCCCTCGACCCTCCTCCCTCCCCCGGTTGCCCACCGGGGACGCAACCCCCAGCGTGTTGGCCCCCGCTCCGCCCGAACTGAAAAAAGGCCCTTCCCCCATCAGCATAGCCAACCTCCTTCCTATCCTTCATGGGTACCACAATAGCAAAGACGGTACCCTCATTGCGGAGGGCTTGGTGGAAGGTTTCCGCATCCCATACCAGGGCCCCCTCGTGAGCAGGGATGCGGAGAACCTCAAATCCGCAAGGGACCACCCGGAGATAGTACGGTCCAAAATAGCGAAGGAGGTTGCCCTGGGCAGGGTGGCGGGTCCGTTTGCCAACCCTCCCTTGCCGCATTTTGTAATCTCCCCCCTGGGGGTGGAGCCAAAGAAAGAGCCTGGGGCATTTTGGCTGATACAGCACTTGTCGTACCCGGAGGGGGACTCAGGAAACTTTTGGCTAGATGAGGGGAGGTGTTCGGTGTCCTACTGCTCTCTAGACCTAGCGGTGGACATGATCAGGAGGGCAGGTAAGGGAGCGTGGTTGGCCAAGTCAGACATAGAGTCGGCATTCAGACTGCTGCCTGTCCACCCAGATAGCCAACACCTCCTGGGCTTCAAGTGGGAGGGCAAAGTTTTCTATGACAGATGTATGCCCATGGGCTGCTCAGTGTCATGCGCGTACTTCGAGGCTTTCAGCTCCTTCCTCCAATGGGCCCTAATGAGCAGGTACGGGGTAGAGGGAGTGACCCACTACCTGGACGATTTCCTGTTCATCGGGGGGGCTGACACACAGGAGTGCGCCAGAGCACTGCAGTGCTTCCAGGATTTGTCAAGACACTTGGGTGTGCCTTTAGCTCCGGGCAAGACGGAGGGTCCGGCGCAGGTCTTGGTATTTTTAGGCATCGAGTTGGACACAGTCAAGGGTGAGTCCAGACTCCCTGCGGATAAGGTACAGGCCCGGCGTCAGGATATTCACAGTTTGCTCGATAGGAACAAGGCTACCCTGGGTGAAATCCAATGCTTGTTAGGAAGACTTAACTTTGCTGCCAGGGTCATCCCCATGGGGAGGGTTTTCGCACAAAGACTAGCAAGGGCCACAGCGGGGGTGAAAAAGATGCACCATTGGGTCAAGCTAGGTACAGGTTTAAAACAGGACCTTGCCGTGTGGGACGACTTCCTTTCCCGGTTTAATGGAACAGTGATATGGTGGCAACCGTGGGTGGGCAGTCAGGAGCTGTGCTTATTTACGGATGCCTCTGGTAGGGAGGGCTTTGGGGCGATCATTGGCGAAGACTGGTGTGCTCAGGAATGGCCCAACGTTTGGCGCAGGCGCGGGATCACAAAAACATCACGGTACTTGAGCTCTTCCCCATTGTAGTTGCTTTGCACCTATGGCCCGAAACGTTGTCGGACAGAAAGGTCCTATTCTGGTCTGACAACATGGCGGTCGTTCAGGCCATCAACGGTCAGACAGCCAGGTGCCGTTTGGTACTATGCCTGTTGAGGGAATTGGTTAGGGTCTGCTTGCGCGCCAATGTGGAGTTTAGGGCCAGGCACATTGAAGGTGTAAAAAACGTGGCAGCTGATGCTCTTTCTCGTTTTCAGAGGCTCCGCTTCAGGGAGGCCTGGCCGCGGGCGAGAGCTCAGATGACCCCATTCCCGGAGCACCTTTGGAGGATCCTGCAGTGGGACAGCAGCTGAAATCGATGGGGGAGAGAGCACTGGCCCCAGGTACCAGGAAACGTTATGGTACACACTTCGCAGCCTTTAGGGCGGTGTCCCTGGCGCTGGGCACTTCAGGGGCAACAATGGAGATCAAAGTCAGAGCATTTGTGGTATGGGCAAGGGGGCAGGGGAAAAGCCACTCTTGGGTTGGTAGCCACTTTGCGGTGGTGAGTCACGACACCAGGTTATCCGGGGGGGCAGACCCAACCAATTCTTTTGCCATACGGGCTGCCATGAAGGGTTGGGCAAGGGAAGAGCCCAGGGTGCCGGACAGCCGACCCCCATTGACTTTGAAATACTGAGGGGCATGCTGGGCGTGCTTGAGGCGGTCACCTATTCACCATACGAGGCCACGCTATTCTCTGCTGCCTTTTGCCTAGCATTTTTCAGCGCATTCCGAATCAGCGAGCTGGTGGCCAGGTCCAAGAACGACAACTCAGGGGATGCTCTAGCTATCTCAGATGTGTCCGTCACCGACTCCTTGACCATCCGCCTCCGGAGGTCAAAGACCGATCAGGCGGGGCGGGGGATTGACATGGTTCTCTGGGTTCTCTGTCCCCTTGGGGACCCCAGGTATTGCCCAGTCCACTGGTTGAAGGTGCTCCTGGGGTGCCGCCCCCCCGCCCCGGGTTACTTGCTTGTACACAGGGACCAGGCCCCGGTGTCCAGATACCAGATAGAGTGAATGATCAGGGCCAGCTTGTCCAGGGCGGGTCTGGACCAGCCAGAGAAGAGATACTCCAGCCACTCTTTTAGGATTGGAGCAGCCACGGCGGCCCACCTAGCAGGTCTAGCGCCCGCCAAGGTGAAAAAAGTATGGCTGTGGGAGTCAGACTGTTACAAACGGTATGTTCGCCCCTGAAGTAGTGTCCAACCCCCTTTTTTGTGCCGTGATTTGTAGTGGTTTTGTTATTATGTGGATAATCTACTGTTTGATTAAATAACCAGGAGTGTGAACCATGTCTCTTGTTTTACTGGGGCGACTGGTGTGGGTGATCGGGCATTCATTTCTCTCCAGGGCGGCCCGATGGGTGTTGCACCGGAATTGAATGCGGCACTTTCCACAGACACATGTTGAGTGGATGGGTTTCCCCAGCATGAGATCGTTTGTGCTCCGGAACAAGTTGGAGCAGAGGCTGGTCTCGCAGGGCTACACCCTCCCCCACTCTTTGGTGATTCACCTTGGGGGGAATGATCTCATCACCCTAGGAAGGAGGCTGTTGCTGCTAGCCATGAAAAGATACCTGGGGAAGATATGCAGGCGCTTAGGGGAGTGCGAAGTCATCTGGTCAGAGATTATCCCACGCAGAACCTGGCGGGGGGGCCAAATCAGCAGAGGCAGTAGAGCATTCTAGGAGACGGATAAACAGGGCAATGCGGAAGTTCACGGAGCAAAGAGGCTTAGGTTTTATACTACATGAGATGATCAAGGGGAGCGTGAAGTGGTATTTTGATATAGATGGGGTGCACCTGTCACAAGTGGGCATGGATCTATTTCTCCTAGACTTGAGCGAGGCGTTAGAGATGAGGGGTTGCAGGTAGAGCAATGTGTGGTGGGGGGCCCTGGCGGCGACGGTGAGCCACCTCCAGGGCTGTGGCGGAGTTACAGGGCGATCTGGAAGCAGGCCGGTACCAAGGGTACCTCTGCGCGGCACCATAGGGGGTGCCTGAGCCAAATCCGAGGAGCCTCAGGGGAGGGTCCCGGAAGCCGTGTCGGCGCCCCGCTAGTCCTGCGGGCGGTTGTGGGCCTGAACAACCGGGAGTTTGCTATGCGATGCTCCGCCCCGAGAGGGGGGGCGTGAGTAGAAGTTACCAACGGCACGTGATCCTGGAAAAGAATCACCTGGACGGCAGCAAAGGCGGGGTTGGTTGCCTGCCCTTGGATCGCCCGTAAGATAACCCACCCATTACATATTGGAATATGTAATAAACCTGCAGCAAACTTTACCCAACTCAACAGTCTGTGTGTGTGTTATTTGGGTATGTATTCTGGGGGAGGGGGGACTCAGGGGTGCCCATGGCGGTACTATGGGAAATCGGCGCAAGGGGCATTTGGGATCGTTTTTATTAAATCATGGGTTCCGGGTAAATCGGTTTGTCCAGGGTATTTATCCAGGCAAATTTGTGCAGGCAAAAGCTGGAGAAATTTACACAGGCTGACCTGTTGACAAAGGGGTAAATAACCAGGGATTCAAGTGGGCCGGGTCCTTCCGGTGATCAGCACGGCAGTTCTAACAAGCATATACAGCTGCAAACCCTGCCCAGGCTGCCTCGCTCTGGACTCGCCCACGGTCTCCGCCTCTCCCCAGGCCGGTTTTACCGGCTGGACTTGGACTTTCTCTTTCACTTTTCAGATTTCTCGTTTTCGAAGGTGACCACAGGCAGGAACGGGGGGCACACACCTCACAGTGGACAGTGTCTGGAAGTGTGAACCGTGGGTGTGGCCTCGGTGGAGTGAGGAGGCAAATGTAACGTCCGTCATCGGGTAAGTGTCTTCTCATCCCTCCATAGACGTGTGAGCAGCGTGTGCTGGCAAGCAAGGTAGATCAGGGGGTTAATGCACCTGGAACTGGCGACCAGAGTGGACAAGCACAGTATTTGTCTGTTGATAGAACAAGCGTGGAGGACAACAGCAGCCGTTCTTGTATAGCGCTGCAAGGCCAGAATGGTCACGATAAGACGCATAGCGCTGCAAAACAGTAGACGCACGATAAAAGACTACAGCGCTAACAAAGCAGCATGCAGAGAACAAGCGCTCGTCATGACGTTTTCGTTTGGCTTTTCTGCCGTCCCACTTGGACGGCCTCGCCTGCTAAAAGGTTTCTTATCTTTATGGGGCCATGTGTTTGGCCCCATAAAGATAAGAAACCTTTTACTTCAGAAGGAAAGCAGGCGAGGCCGTCCAAGTGGGACGGCAGAAAAAGCCGAATGAAAATGTCACAACCAGCTCTTTTCCAATGGCTGGCCACCGTTTAGCATAAACGGTGACGCCAGCCAATGGAAAATAGGGGCGGGGCTTAAAGCCCGTTACTGAAAATACCCAAAAACATTCAATCTCGCCAGTGAGACTGCGCATGTGCGCAGCCTACGCCAGCGAGACCTAAAAAAGCAGGAAAGCACCATATCTACAAAGATAAATTGTTGCTGCTCTCTTCGCAAATACTGGCACACAAATAAGGATACATAATGCCAGGTACACACCTTTGCATCATAGTACAAAGTGTCTGTGTGAGTCTAGCATAGGTTTTGCATTGGAAGGGTACCCTTCAAGTAGACAATACTATGCTTACACATCCTTTTAAACTTTTCCCAATGTGTAAGTGTGCTGTATAGTGCAGAGCACATACAAAGTTAGAAACGTTAGGTGGCATAATTTTATGGAGCAAAACCCTGTCTTCAAATATTAGTAGATAGGGCTTAATGTTAAAAACGCTCAGTGATTGCATGGGAACGTGCATGCACCACCCATGGGATTATTTTGATGAGTGTCGACTTTCCAGAATTCATTGAAAATTCTTTTAATATTTATTTTGTTATCTAATAGATGTAAATGAATCCCAAACTCAGGGATATCCAATTTTTTGTTCAATCAATTCTTGCTTAGTACTTTATTAGGATAAGCAGAGGTATATTCTTGGTCTGCTTTCGATGTCGGGCGCAAAGCCTCCAACCACTGGTCGGAGGCTTTCCGACTGACATCATTGGTTTAAACGTATTACAAAGACGGCAGTTGGAGTTTAACCGGCTGGTTAATCCGACTTGGTTCAGACGGGCTCAAGGAGCCCGTCACCCAGTCGAAAGGGCCTCATAATCCCTAATGGACGGTGTTTCTGCCATTGGGATTATTATGGCACTTTCCGACAGCAGTTCCATGTTGGCCTTTCCAACATGGAACTGCTGTCACAAAGTGTCTTTAGGGGCCCCTAGCAGGGCCACCTTCTCCCCTGGTCTTCTGGTTGTGGACCTGGGAGGCACCTATGGTGGCCCCTTAACATCCCTGCATGTGTGGCAGACACTGTGAGGTGCCTGCCACACGGTGCAGTGTAGGGATGTGCAAAAACTTCCATTTTTCAAAGGGAGCTTGCACTACGGGCAGTTTCATCCCACCGCACAAGCTCCCATTGAGAAATGGAACTTTGCGACCACACCATATGCAGTCACATCCTAATTGCGGTGTCGGAACCGCCGACCTGAGGTCAGTCGGTTCCACATCTGCAGCGATGTCGGTCAGAGGCAACTCCAACCAACATCAAAATCAGGCCCTCTGTTATTTCCAAAAAGATTCACCAAGTCTTTCATATGTTTGAGGTTGAATCTTTATTACAAATTGTTCCTTCAAAATTGTTATTCCTTTTGCATCAAACAATTGTTAAGGTACAGTCGTAGCACAGGTATACAAAGTCAGGAGGGAGAGGATCTGGCATGTGACTCGCATACATTTTTTTGTACATCCCCCATTGCTGCTACTGACTTGGAAAATAAATCTTAAAAGAATTTTAAATTAATTCTGGAAAATCAACACTCAACAAATTAATCTTATATACTGAAATAAGGGTGATGAATCGGTATAGTGAAAATTAAAGTATTTATTCGGGGTAGTACAGAGAGACGTCCCAGCTGGCACAGACAAGGAACAAACAGTAACTGCCACTGAGGGAACACTCAGGACGGGACCATTCTCACTACTCCAGATGACATCATCTAGTTCTGCCAGCATCACATCACCACACCTCCCCCCTATTAATAAAAACAATTCTAGATCAGGAAATAAGGGAAGGGATACAAAAAGAAAGAAAGGTGCCCAGATACAATGTAGAAAACAGACATGCCGAAGAAACATTAACAAAGCTCTAAAGGTGGAATATAGTCAAGTAATCTGCTTGATCTAACTTGGACCTTGCGATCAAACATAATCATGTAATCTGCTTGGTCTAACATGGGCCCTGGTGCTTTTCCTGACACTATCCTCCGGCAAAGCCCCTTTGTCAGCTCTAACTGTTTCAGAGGGAAAACATGGATCTTTAGCAACATGAGAAGTGCTCCACCAGTTCCCATTGGACAATTTTACAGCATTCTTGCGATTTTTCACAATTTGTTGAGAATCCAAAAACTTAGAAAGACCTTTTCAGACAGAGACTGTTTTTTTTCTTCTAACCCAATCCCCGACAAGAAGTCTGTGGGTTTCCTTCTTGACGCTAGGTTCACAACTCTTAAGACAGGGTTCAGCTGATTTCCTATTAGCAGACTCCCACACACATTTCATATCACAGTCCTGGTGAACAGACTTTACCATCCAAAATGGATAAACCTGTGAGGTTGCTTTTCTTCCCCTCATAAGTTCGAAGAGACTAAAATTGGTGGCAACATGGGGCGAGGTGTGGTATGACCAAACCAGATCTTTCACAGCTTGAAAAACACACGACTTGGACCTGAAAGCTGCTTGGACACACTCCACAATGACTCTATTGAACCTTTCTGCTTTGCCATTGCTTTGTGGGTGTTAAAGTGGAGTCCTGGTATGCTTGATACCACAGGAGTGCAGAAACAAATTAATCTCTTGCAAGACTAATTGGACGCCTTTGTCTGTTAGAATCTCCTCGGGATAACCTTCCCAGGGGAAAATCTTGTTCAAACAATTGATAACACTTTTTGAGTTAGGAATATTGATTGGCTCTACCTCAACCCATCTGGATAGATGATCAATAAGAACTAGAAAATACCTCATGGTAGCAGGTAGAACATGAAAGGGCCCATGAAAATCCATCCCTAACCTCTGCCAAGATCTTCCAGGTGGGAACACCGGAGACTCAACCTCACCTTACAGAACTAAAACCTTGTCACTGGCACTACAACGAGTACATTGCTTGACCAACTCGTCAATCTGAGAATCCATTCTAGGCCACCAGAAATCAGTTCTGACCTTTCTCTTGGTGAAGGTCGAACCAAGATGACCTGAATGTTCAGCCAAGACAATCTTTAATCAGTAACACACAGGGGGTACAAGCTTATTGCCTCTGACTACTTTACCGCCCTCAACCGATAGCTCATCGCTGACCTTCCAGAACATCTGTAATTCAGGTGAAAGACACTCTCTTTGGGCCAACCTTTCTCGATCAAAGACAGAACCCCTCTAAGCACGGCATCCTTGTCCACTTCAACTACCCAATCCTCCTCAGCGAAAGATAGGCTGTCCTGACTAATACATGTTACAAAACACTCCCCAACATCGATCTCCCAGTTTTGTTCCTCTGTGTCAGTAATAGGAAGCCTAGATAAGCAATACGCTCTACAATTTCTTTCCCCTGGAATGTACTATACACTAAAAGTGTATTCTAAAAGCTTGGCAGATAACCTGGCTAAACAGGCAGTGGTATGCTTTATTTTCTTGCCAGATAAGATGTCAACTAAGGGACGATGATCGGTCTTAAGTACAAAAGATCTTCCCCATAAATACTGCTTAAACTTCTCAGTACTCCAAACACAACCCAAAAGCACTTTTTCTATAACGGAATACTTCCGTTCCACAGAACGCAAAGTCCTGGAGGAAAAACCCACCGTGTGCTCTCTACCTTCTGCATACTGAGACAGGACAGCCCCCAGACCATACTCGCAGGCATCTACTATGACAACAACAGTCTGTCTTCCTTCCACAAAAGCTTGCAAAGCCGGGGCCTTTACAATATGGTCCTTGATGGATTGAAAACCTTTTTCACACTCTTCTATGAATAGGTTGCCCCTTTTTTCAGCAGAGCCCTGAAGCATTCAGTAGTTTTGGCGAAATCTTTCATGAACTTGGCATAAAACTCACATAGCCCAAGGAATGACATGAGCTGTTCCTTGTTTTGGGGAGCAGGAGCTTCCACAATGCTTTTGATCAAACCTGGTCTGGGTGTTATGCCATGCTCCGAAATGACATGACCTAAATATTCTATTTCTTTCACCTTGAAAGTGCATTTGCTCTTTTGTAGAGCAACTCCTCTATCCTCTAGAATGCTGAAAACTTGACAAATGACTAAATCGTGTTCAGCCTCAGAAAAAATAGGAATTACATCTTGGAAGACGACAACTTGGGGAAGATCCTGAGACATTTTGGTTATAAGCCTCTGAAAAACTGAGGCCGCTGAAGCCAAGCCGAAGGGTAGGCGGCAAAACTGGAAAACACCATCAGGAGTAACAAAGGCTGTGAGGTGTCGGGACTGAGGATGCAGTTCGACCTGATGATAGGCAGCCTTTACATCCAGTTTGGTGTACCACGGAGAGGATTCAACTTTAGCGATAAAATCTTCAATGTGGGGAAGGGGAAAACCATCGACCCAGATGGCTTTGTTGAGGCTCCTCAAATCGACACACCTCCTCAAGTCCCCAGACCTCTTCTTAGCCAGAACGATGGGTGAGAGCCAAAGAGTAGCTTCTACTTTTTCAATTATACCTTGATCACACAGAGTTTTTAAATGTTTGGATAAATCAGCCCTAATGCTGAGGGGAACATTGTGTAACTTATGCTTGACAGGTTTGGCATTTTCTTTGACCTTGATAAAGTGTTGAAAGTTAGTGATTTTGCCAAGACGTTCATCGAACACCTTTCCAAACTTGTATTCCCATTTATTAGCCATCTCTGTAGTGGACAGAGAATAGATGTCTTTGGCAGATTTAACTTGATCTAAGGCAGACTGTTTATCAATAAAGACAGGTTTGGCTAAACCAGGTTTAATAGTTAAGGCAAATTCAGCCTGATGCAGTAGTCTGAGGACATTAATCCCCCTTCTTGCCACGTACACTTTTCTCTTGATGACTTCCCCTAGAACACTGATGATAGCCCAGAAGTAGCCTAATAATTCAATTCTGCTGCCTTCAAAGGCCACAGTGAGTACGTCAGGTGGTAACAAGCTCTTCTTTGACCAAAACCTAAGATGTTTTTCTTGTGACACAATAGTAATACGTGCTCTCGTGTCTACAAGAAGTTGAATGCAAATGGTTTCAATAGTGACATCAACCACAGGATCAGGAATGGGGAATGTGGTTTGTTTCTCGCTACAGTCTTTCACCACTACTACATATTCTTGGTTTGTGACATCATCG
The DNA here is from genome assembly GCF_964204655.1 of Triturus cristatus. Taxonomy (NCBI): domain Eukaryota; kingdom Metazoa; phylum Chordata; class Amphibia; order Caudata; family Salamandridae; genus Triturus; species Triturus cristatus. The sequence goes on along the minus strand of NC_140580.1, from coordinate 847,967,973 downwards.
TCATCCTGACTATCAGGCTCATTCAGGACACACCTTATGTTTTTCCTTCTAGCCCCCATACAAACTCTTGCAAAATGTCCCATTTTTCCACACTGTCCACACTGTTGGTTAACAGCTGGACAATTTTTTTAAAGGACGAAACATGTAAAGTTGAACCACACCTGCAACAATATATTTTCTGATTGAATGACCTATTCTGCACAATCTTCCTGCCACCTCTGAATGCATTTTGCCTCTTAGTATCATCACGTTTGACAACAGGCAGTTAAGAAGGAAACAGCACCTGAAATTGTGGTATTGGACAAAGCAGTCTCTAATTGTTTAGCATCCTCCATAGAGCTCTCAATGCTTTTGGCAATGTCTACTGCTTTGTCTAAAGAGTGATCTTTGCATGTGAGTAATCTTTCCTGAATTTTTTTACAGTAACATCTGGCTACAAGTTGATCTCTACTGAGTTGCGAGGTAACATTCTCAAATTCTTACTTAGAGGCAAGAACGTTTAGTGCTATGATGAAGGTGTCAATGTTCTCAGATGGGTTCAGCATTCTGGTAAAAAAGTAGTACTTGTGTACAACAATGTTTTTCGTTTTAGTAAAGTATTTATCAAGTTGAGCAATAGCAATGTCAAATTCGTCAGGATCTTCGCCTTCAGGTGGGCCATATGGAGGTAAGTGATCAAAGACATTCTGTCCTTTAACACCTAGGTGATAATACATAAGAGTTTTCTTTCTTTCAGGTCTGAATCTTTGACCGTCAACAGCAGCCAAATAAGCCGTAAAAGATCTAAACCACAATTTCAATTCAAGTGGTGGTTCTCCGGGTCTTGCAGAAATGGCGCTGTGACACTCTGCATAATGATAGATTACCTGTGAAGTAAAACTGTTAATAAGACCAGGAAATTAAGAAAAAGAAAAAGATAAGCAGAGACAATAAAGACGAGAAAAGCAAGTGGAAGTCCAGTAAGAGGAAAGAAAATGAGAGAAATATAAAACAAGAATAAAAGTAGAAGAAAGAAAAAGAAAATCCTGTATTGTTCATAAAAAAATATATATTGCTCAACATATGATGAAGATATAACAGTCTCTACGTTGAGTTGTGCCTTTAGCTGTGACCACAGTATTTGGTGGAAGAGAAAAATAAAATTGGAGAGCTGTATAGTAGATAATGTGTGTGTGTTTCACAGACGTGACACACAAAGGAATACTGTTTGTTAAGTCACCAGATGTGTGTGTGTATCACAGACGTGACACACGTGAAGAGATAAACGATCTTGCTGCCAGCGTTAGCCCAATGATATCTAGTAAAGCATTTTGGTGTGCGTATCACAGAAGTGATGCGCTGAAAATTCCTAAGCGTAAGCTTTCCTAAGTCGTTGCTATGCAAACACCATGCTGGCTGCATACAATGAAAACACACTCAAGATGGCAGCCACGTGAGCGTGATGCATAATGGTATTGACTCGAGAATGCGTAGAGAGTCAGCACTTCGTCAGCATGAACCGAACAAAGAATTCAGTGGAGCGCGCAGCAGGCACGAGACAGCCAATGAAGATTCCAGGTAACACGCTACGGCCACGAGACGGTGCACAAGCCATACTTCAAACCGGTGAGTTGTAGCAAAACATGTATACATTTTCTACCTTTAAAAAAAATACTGCACCGATGCCTGCTTCCAACCTGTCCGAAAAAGAATGTACAACAAGCGCTGATCACGACGAGGTGACAAACGGGCTGAGAAGAGCACCGTTTCAAGCAAGGCACAAAAAAAATTGGACTCTCTCTGTACCCCCCTGAAAATGCGCGTGGCCAGGCAATAAAAAGAAAAGGTACTCACGGTTTGCCCTGAAAGAGCAGGTCAAGGAACACAAACCAGTACCTGGTGAGGTGTGTGCTCATTCCAATTCCGTGACATAGATTGTTCGATCAAAGTGGCATTGGATCCCGTCTTCTGTCGCCACTAAAATAAGGGTGCTGAATCGGCATAGTGAAGATGAAAGTATTTATTCGAGGTAGTACAGAGAGCCGTTCCAGCTGGCACAGCCAAGGCACCAACAGTAACTGCCACACTCAGGACAGGACCATTGTCAACACTCAAGATGACATCATCTTGTTCTGCCAGCATTACATCACCTCATATACCTCTGAGACAGAGTTGAAATAACACCAAGGAGTGACACAAATTCCACCCAATAAAACAATGAAAAGTATTAACTTGAACAGGTATAGTAACCCAGGAGGGAGAGGGTGCGACCTGTGACAAGAATAAATACTCATATACACCCCCATACCTGCTACTGCCTTGTAAAAAGTGATGGATTCAGAATAGCGATGGCATAATATTGTAGCTAACGTGAATTGCGAAACCATTGACTAGAAGGGGTCTTTGACACAGCGAACACGTGCACAACCAGACAGAATCGGCCAAACTCGACTTCAGCTAAGAGTACCTTCCAAGCATTAGAGCAATAAAAAAAGAAACCTCAGAGTGGTTCGAGGCAGCATCCCTAAAAAAGGCTCTTGAAGTACATTAAATTGCCAGAGGCCTCAGAATTAAATATTCCCACCTAACAATACCATATTACAAGACAAACTAAAAAGATGGGAGGATAAATTGCAGATTGCATCAAAAAATATGATTGGGCAACTAATTGACATAGACAAGAAGTACTGCATAGGAAATGATTGAACCAAAAATTGGATGGCCATGAGATTGGGATTACCGTACATCTAAAAATAACAAAATAAATCTTAAAAGAGTTTTAAACAAATTCTGGAAAATAGACACTTGATAAAATAGTCTTATATACCTATGATGCAGACTCGGCCAAAACCCATGAGGAGTGTCATAAATTTCCACCCAATAAAACAACATCAAGTATTAAATTGAACAGGTATACAAAGCCAGGAGGGAGAGCGTCGGGCCTGTGACTCGCATAAATGCCACCCATTGGTTGCCCCTCTGATGCAAAAATAACACAAAACAATGCAACGCAGTTGTTTCGTTTTGCAAAGTTGCACTTTTGGGGATGGCACTGGTGCAAAGCGTTAATAAATCTGACCCAGGGTTTGGAGACCAAAACCGCTCCTCTTTGACTCTATGATCCTCCATAATGAGCAAAAGAGAGCTGTTCAAGCAGGACACAACTGAGGAGCTTGAAGAGACTGACTCCTCCAAAGACAAAAGCAAAGCAAACCAGCATTCCTGTCCTGAGAGCTCTCACAGTGAATCCTTCAGGCTTTTACTGATGCAAAAGTGCTTCATTCAAAATGACATGAAATGGAGATGGCCCCAAAAACTGAAGGCTCAGCCCATTAGAAAGAGCAAGGCACCCACTTGCTTCAAAACTTGAGATGGGCCCAAATGTCCGCCGTCATGGCTGCCTTTATGAAATTTTCTTGCTCAAGACATCCATAATCAGGCCCCTCGTCCCCTAAGACCTTGACAGACACTAGTTTTTTTTTTTAACATATTTTCATTGGCATTTTATATAAATCATCACACATGATACAAAAAGGAAAAGAAGGTAGACAGCACATCTATGAGGTCCAGACTATGCAGTAAATAATTGCAGACTCATATCCACTGGCACCACAAGCAATCATAAATACTATTGGCTCATTGAAACTGATTTTCTACTCGTCTAGTACCCGTCTCAGTGCCTATTATGCCATTCGCAGCAGTCTAAGAAATTGCTTACATCATCAAGTATTGACTACATTCTCCAGTGCTTGCTCCACTGTTACATTTATAGTACATCATTTAGGTGGGCAGCCGTCCAACATCCGTCCTTTGTATATGCATACCACTCATGTTTGTGTACATACCATTCTAGTAACTTAATTCGAACCATGGAAAAGAAAGGAATAAGAAAAGAAAGGAAAAAAACTTATGCAGAGGAGTGGTGTAGGTGTTTTGAAAGCACTAAAACCCAGAGGAAGTGATGGTGGAAATGACCAACGGGCCGTACCGGGAGGGGACCCCTACTACAGGTATCCCACGGTTACCTGGCTAACAGGCCCCATGCAGACTACAGCCTTTGCACCTCCCCCACTTAAGTCACACCCCTGGAGTCCCAGGAGACCTCAGGAGAGTGTCTTGTGCAGTGCTACAGGGTTGGAGTCCTTGACCTGACTCACCTTCCTCACTACTAGATCTCACCGGCTTCTTCCACTCAGCCAGCACATCTCTCCACTGCTCGGCCATTGGTCGCTTCCTCGTTCCCTTGGCTTCCTCCCAACTTAGCACTCTGCACTCTGCCCCAGCCCATGCGATAACATCTCCATTCCAAGTTTCAAACTGTGGCCCCCTCGTAGACTTCCACTCCATCGCTAGTCTGTGCTTAGTGGGACCCAACGCTAGGTCTATCAGCCTGTTCCTGACTTTGGGCTTAGCCGGCCTGTGGAAGAGACCCAATAAATACGTCTGCATTGTGGGGGCCAACGCCCTTCCTAATGCATCTCTGATCTTATCCTACACTGCCTCCCAAAAAGGACGCAAGCAGTGGCAGTCCCAGGTCATGTGGCCAAATTGGCATTCGGGTGTGTACATCTGGGTCATTGTCATGAGTCGGTGAGGACACTGCCCCCGATCCTGACCCATCTTGCCCGTAACCCACTCAGGGGGCCTACAAATTCTGCTAGTAATGTGGCATAATGTCCCGCGGTGCCAAGGGTGGGTAAGGCGTGTAGAGCTGGGTGTGTTTCAGGTTTTTCTCTCCCGCAGCCCCATAATTGTGCTAATGTGCATGTCAATGCCTCATACTGTAGGAACAGACCCGGAGGAGCCCTCAGCTGTCAACTAGCTGTGCGAATGGAATCAGTGCTTTGACCAAGTAGCAGTATCCAGCATTGTCCAGCTCGGCTCGGACCAGCGAGCCAGTTGTTGACTCGTAATTATGGATTGGGGGTCGCCATGTGGCAGCCCGACGAGGGGTAGCATGGGGGAATACTTGGTGGATTGCTGCCCTCCGCTGTGACACCTTCTCCAAGTTTGGAAGGCCGTGCGCTGCAATAAGGACCAGTAATGGGTAGGCGTAGCCGGTATCAGCAGCTTCGCCATCACTAACTTGGGACAAGACACCGGGTCCGACAGGCACGTTCCCTCCTCATTCACTTCCTCCACCCATTGCGCCAACCATTGTAGCTGGGAAGCCAGCACATAAGATTCGAAGATCGGCACCCCTAGCCCTCCCTTCAGCATAGGGGGCTGTAGAGTTTTCAGAGACACCCTCAGGCACCCATCTCCCCACACTAGATCCCGCAAGAGGGCATTCAGGGGGCGGAACCAGCTGCTCAGCATCAACACCGGGAGATTTACAAAGAAATACAACAGCCGGCGCAGCATGACCATTTTGGACAGGGTGATCCGGGCCATTATGGGTAATTGTAATGTGCACAAGAAGTGTACACAGGAACTAAGTGAACGCAGTGCCCTGCCCAAGTTCACTTCCTTCAAATCATCTAATACATGGAAGATGTGAATACCCAGGTTTTTAATGGTGCGCTGAGCCCAGAGTATGTCATCCGGCAATGTCTCTGGTCTAGGCAATGGCCCTGCTATTGGGAACTGATATGTCTTAAATTTATTGACCTGAAAGCCTGAGAGAAGAGCGAAGTCGACCAGGATGTGCATAGCCACGGAGCTGCCCACCACTGCCTCCATCAGATATAGCAGCAGATCGTCCGCATATAGAGAGATATGGTGCTGCCGCCCACCTAGTGACAATCCCAACCCGTCCCCTCCAAGGTGGATCCTCTCCGCAAGGGGTTCAATTGCCAGGGCAAACAGGAGTGGGTAGAGGGGACACCCCTGCCGAGACCCCAGGATATCTATATATATTGCCTAGAAATGGTTCTGCCTGTCTTGACTCTCGTGGTGGGTGAAGCATAAAGACGCCGCACCCACCACATCCAATCTTCCCCCAGGCCCATGCGCAACATCACCTCAAACAAGTATTCTCAACCCACCGTGTCGAAAGCTTTTTCTAAGTCAACTGACAGAACCGCTGCACGGCGTTGAGCTGGAGCTTCCGCATGGTAGAGTACTGAGTAGAGCTTGGGAAGGTTATGAGAAGTGCTGCGAGAGAGGATAAACACATTTTGGTCCGGGTGAATCAGGGACTTCATGTGCGGGAGTAGCCTACCTGCCAGCACCTTGCTCAAGATCTTAAAGTCCAAGTAACGCATGGAGAGAGGTCTGTAATCTTTCACTCCAGCATCCGGCTTCTTGAACTTTGGGAGAGGGATCACTAGCGCAGTCTGGGTGGAGCCGGGCAACCCCCCACTTTCATACACCTCTGCAAATAGAGTGACAAGATGCGTGGCTAGCATGTCGGCGAAGCGCTGATAGAATTCGGCCGGAGACCATCAGCCCTGGCGTCTTACCAGGCGCCAGCGCTGCAATGGCTGCTTTGACTTCCTGCAACGTGATCAGGTCTACCAACTACCCCCAGCACCTCAGCCTCCAACGTACAGAGCTGCAGAGGGCATAAAAAGCATTGAATATCCGGCAAGGGGGCCGAGGCCGGAGCCTCATACAACCATTCGTAATACGTCAAGAAGGAATCGTTAATTGCATCCGGGTCATACACTTCGTCCCCAGATTCTAAGCTAAGTTGAGTAATTCCCCCCCCCCGCCGCTCTGGTTTGATTAGCCTCGCCGACAGTCGGCCCGCTTTCCCTTCCTCCCTCTGCACTCTATCCAGGTAATCCTTGTAGTTGTAGCACCTCAGCCTGCCTAGAGCATCATTATATTTTACACGTGTTTCCTGGAATGTCACACGGGCAACATCGTCTGTACCCTGAAGGCTGTCTAGCCTGCGGATACTACCCTCCAAGTCCAAAAGTTTTTAGTGAAGCTCCCTATGGGCCCTGCCCGCCTGACTCATGCAGTGGTCCCGTATGACCACTTTGAATGCCTCCCACTCCACCTGGGGTGAGAAAGCAGTGTTAGCAGTAATGGGGAAGTATTTTTCAATGAGTGTGAGTAGCAAGGCCCGAGAGGGAACGTCCTCGAGCAACAACTGATTCAGTTTCTATGTGGGGATAGGGGGGCGCCGTCCCGGGGGCTGGTGTGTCATTAATTATGGTCCAAAAGGACTAGCCTATTTGTGATTTTACATAGACTCAAGACTTTAAGGCAGGGTACAAACCGTTTTGTTTGTTCATGAAGCCCTCACCCACCAACCTAGTTGGTGGCATGCTTCATCATTGGGCCCACCCAATGACACCGAGTGTGTCCCGGGTGTGCTTCGACGCCTGGATACAGCGGAGCAGGTATGTATCTGAGTGTGCAGTGTAGTGACGTGAAGGTGACGATTTAAAAGCTATGCAGGGATCCCAGTACCCGAGGGTAAATTATATTATAATAACTGGGTCACTGCTAGCATTAAAAAAGGCTGTTGGATGTTGTAGGAATGTTAATTAGGGTTTCCTACATCCAGGTGTGGTCTACATGTTTCAGCCAGGCCTTTATGATTAAAACTGGCTTTCCTCAGGACCAAAGTGTGTAGGTGCAAATTACTTAGATTTAAGTGATTGTGTAATTTTGAGAAATGTGTAGCACTCGCTAAGATGCTTTACATGTGAGAGGGGGATTCCCTCTTAGAGCATTACTAGACATACAACAAGTATGACAGGACACACATACAGGGGAGAGTCTCAGTATGGTTACATATTCACAAGACAGATTGATTGCCGATATCTATTGTGCTGTGTAGACGATAAATAAGCGGCAAATGGTGTAGCCATATTGGTGGTATGGCTAGGGTGAGAGTTATCATATGTACACAAAGCTTTGTGGTGGGCTAAGCATCGTAAGCGCATCAACAGACAAAAAAACGGTGGAAAGTGCATTAAAGGAAGATTATCCTCATGTTGGCTTGTTGCCAAACATGCCCCATGGAGTAGTCCGGCAGAGGAATGGACCCTGGGAAGATAAAGGGTCCTTAGGGGGTTAGGGACCTGTGGAAAAAGAGCTTACCCGGCTTGTAGCTGAAGCGCTTGGTTTACTCACGATACTTTCGGTCAGTGTCTGCGTTGAGCCTCCAGTCGTCTCTGCGGCCTCCGTTGGGCTGTCCTCGGCCGTGTTTGTGCTTTAAATGCAGGCTGCATCATTCTGAACACCTGTGCGGGGAAGTACAGAGAAGACAGACTGTGCGAGGACACGCTGAGTCATGGCTGTACTGCACATGGGCGGGAGAGCAGTGTATCCTGTTGTGAGCATGCCCAGAAGAGTATCCTGCTGTGAGCATGCCCATGTGCGGGGGAATAGTGTGCTCTGCTGTGACCATGTGCGGTGCCGAATGTCGGCGCCTGCGCATTGGGATGGCTGGGTGAGCTGTACCCAGTGTACACAGATTAGTGTACAGTTGTAAAACAAAAGAGCGCTAACTGGGGAAAGAAAGAACTTAAAGAGCGCTGTGGGGGGCTAGGTGAGTTATAACTGGCCAATACAACAGGGGGACATTTAACACGGAGGGGAATCAAGAGTAAGAAATTAATGTTTTTAGTGAGCTCCAGGGTATGGAGTCATTCAGGCCGAGGCCCGGTTGCTGCGTGGAGAGGCGATAGATCCATCTCTGTTCTTTGGTATGAAGGATCCGGTCATTGTCTGTTTGGTGAATGTCAAATTGTTCAATGACAGTCCAGGACATGTCATTGGGGGTGTGATGTGCACTGAGGTAGTGATCTGTAAGTCTGCTGATGTTTTTGTCACACCTGATCGTGCTTCTGTGTTCAACCACTCTGGTCCTGATTTTGCGGGTCGTCATGCCCATGTAACGGAGCCCACAGGGGCATGTTATGAGGTACACAAGGTTACTGGAGTTGCAGTTGGTGTGTTGGTGGTGTGTCCAGATTTTGCCAGGTTCAAGGTTGAGAGTTTTCGTTGGTTTGGTGAGATGGCACACACTGCAGTTGTTGCATGGATAATGTCCAGTGACTTTGGGAAGGCCCCAACAGTTAAGGACTGTGTTGTCCATAGATTTGGGACTGGCACGTGGTCTTGTTGATACTAGTTTGTCTTTAAGGTTGTTGGCACGTTTGAATGCAAAGCGCGGGATCTCCCATTTTCTGCTGCCTGAATTGATTATCTTCCAGTGTTTGCGGATGATGCTGGAAACTTGATTTGACGCTGTATTATAGGTGGTCACACAGGTCATGGGTGGTGGATCTTGGTCTTTTGTTACTGTTTCCAATAGTGATTCTCTGTTTATATTGCGTACCCTTTTGCTGGTTTTGGCAATAATGGCATTGGGATATCCACGTTCCTGTAGTTTGTGTGATAAGGTCCGGGATTGTCTTTTGTAGTCCTCTAGGTGGCTGCAGTTTCTGCGGATCCGCAGGAATTGCCCAAATGGTAGATTTTCCCTTAATGGTCTGGGGTGGAAGCTGTCAAATCGCAACAGTGAGTCCCTAGCTGTTGGTTTGTAGTGGGTGGTGGTGCGCAGAGTCCCTTGTTCTGCTCGAATGTTAAGATCCAGGAAGGCCAGCTCGGTGGCACTGGAGGTGCACGTGAATCGTAGGTAAGGGTCACGCTCATTAAGCCAAGTGAAAAAGACGTTTAGAACAGCCTGTGTTCCTTCCCAAATCAGGAAGATGTCATCTATATACTTGTGCCAAGTCTTTACATTTTTTGAGTATGGGTTGGTCATTGACATGACGTGTTCCTGCTCGAAATGGTGAACATACAGTCCTGCCACACTAGAAGCAAAAACACTGCCCATCAAGGTTCCGTTAGTTTGCAGGTAGTAAGTGCCATCATACTCGAAGTAGTTTTCCTTGAGGGCTAGGGCTGCACAGTCAAGGATGAATTGCCGTGGTGTATGGCTCATCCAGGGGTTTTGCATCAGTACATCTTGTAGGACTTGCAGGGCGGCATCTTGTGGGAGACTGGTGTACAGGCTTTCTATGTCCAGTCCCACCAGTAGTTGGGTGGTTTGATCAAAATTCCTTTCAGTGATGATGTTCAGGAGGTGTTTAGTGTCTTTGATGTAGGTAGGGGTTCCTTGTACCAGTGGGTTCAGGAAGTGGTCGCAGTACCTAGATAGCGGCATCTGAAAATGGGAGATCCCGCGCTTTGCATTCAAACGTGCCAACAACCTTAAAGACAAACTAGTGTCAACAAGACCACAGTCCTTAACTGTTGGGGCCTTCCCAAAGTCACTGGACATTATCCATGCAACAACTGCAGTGTGTGCCATCTCACCAAACCAACGAAAACTTGTGTACCTCATAATATGCCCCTGTGGGCTCCGTTACGTGGGCATGGCGCCCGCAAAATCAGGACCAGAGTGGTTGAACACAGAAGCACGATCAGGTGTGACAAAAACATCAGCAGACTGACAGATCACTACCTCAGTGCACACCACACCCCCAATGACATGTCCTGGACTGTCATTGAACAATTTGACATTCACCAAACAGACAATGACCGGATCCTTCATACCAAAGAACAGAGATGGATCTATCGCCTCTCCACGCAGCAACCGGGCCTGGGCCTGAATGACTCCATACCCTGGAGCTCACTAAAAACATTAATTTCTTACTCTTGATTCCCCTCCGTGTTAAATGTCCCCCTGTTGTATTGGCCAGTTATAACAGACTTGGCACCCCACAGCGCTCTTTAAGTTCTCTCTTTCCCCAGTTAGAGCTCTTTTGTTTTATAACTGTACACTAATCTGTGTACACTGGGTACAGCTCACCCAGCCATCCCAATGCGCAGCCGCCGACATTCGGCACCGCACATGCTCACAGCAGAGCACACTACTCCCCCGCACATGGGCATCCTCGCAGCAGGATACTCTTCTGGGCATGCTCACAACAGGATACACTGCTCTCCCGCCCATGTGCAGTACAGCCATGACTCAGCGTGTCCTCGCACAGTCTGTCTTCTCTGTCCTTCCCCGCACAGGTGTTCAGAATGATGCAGCCTGCATTTAAAGCACAAACACGGCCGAGGACAGCCCAATGGAGGCCGCAGAGACGACTGGAGGCTCAACGCAGACACTGACCGAAAGTATCGTGAGTAAACCAAGCGCTTCAGCTACAAGCCGGGTAAGCTCTTTTTCCACAGGTCCCTAACCCCCTAAGGACCCTTTATCTTCCCAGGGTCCATTCCTCTGCCGGACTACTCCATGGGGCATGTTTGGCAACAAGCCAACGCGAGGATAATCTTCCTTTCATGCACTTTCCACCGTTTTTTTGTCTGTTGATGCGCTTACGATGCTTAGCCCACCACAAATCTTTGTGTACATATGATAACTCTCACCTTAGCCATACCACCAATATGGCTACACCATTTGCCGCTTATTTTTCGTCTACACAGCACAATAGATATCGGCAATCAATCTGTCTTGTGAATATGTAACCATACTGAGACTCTCCCCTGTATGTGTGTCCTGTCATACTTGTTGTATGTCCAGTAATGCTCTAAGAGGGAATCCCCCTCTCACATGTAAAGCACCTTAGCGAGTGCTACACATTTCTCAAAATTACACAATCACTTAAATCTAAGTAATTTGCACCTACACACTTTGGTCCTGAGGAAAGCCAGTTTTAATCATAAAGGCCTGACTGAAACACGTAGACCACACCTGGATGTAGGAAACCCTAATTAACATTCCTACAACATCCAACAGCCTTTTTTTAATGCTAGCAGTGACCCAGTTATTAAAATATAATTTACCCTCGGGTACTGGGATCCCTGCATAGCTTTTAAATAGTCACCTTCACGTCACTACACTGCACACTCCGATACATACCTGCTCCGCTGTATCCAGGCGTCGAAGCACACCCGGGACACACTCGGTGTCACTGGGTGGGCCCGATGATGAAGCATGCCACCAACTAGGTTGGTGGGTGAGAGCTTCATGAACAAACAAAATGGTTTGTACCCTGCTTTACAGTCTTGAGTCTATGTAAATTCACAAATAGGCTAGTCCTTTTTGATCTCACATATAAACCCCGGGGATACGGACTAGCTACCTAGTCCTCTCTCTCTCCTTTGATAGTGATATATATAGGCAGCGCACAGCTGCGAGAGATAACGAATACCCACTATGGCCGAAAACCACGGCCTAACCTTCAGTGAGGACGAAATCAGTGAGATCCTTGCTGACCCATCCTTTCTGGCAGATTTCAACATCTCTAACACCATAGCTCAAACAATAGACTGGGACACACTAACGGAGAAAAAGCAGAATCGAATAAGAACCATCTTACATGGCGTCATACTGACCCAATATCTACGCACTAATACAGCACCAAGGGGTCTCCTGGTTACCAACGCCCCCAGAATATTCCTGGATGACGCCATCTTTAGGAAAGACTGGGCCCAGATAGCCTGGCACTGCACCAGGGACTGGGTTGTGCTCATCATTAAAACAGCGAAACGTCTCTCCGACGCCATAATTATTGATATCCAAACCACAGAAAACCACTTCAAAACCACACTAACATCATACAAAAAGAAACTTGACTATCAAAACAAAGAGATGGCAGAATATAAAGACTATCTGACCCAAAGCAAAATTAACAAATTCCAAAAAGACCTTAAAAATTCAGCTATTCCAAAACATACCCATATGTGGAGAATGACTTTGTACCCCTGAACAAAACAGATGGTGCCTATGACAGCTCAGGAAACAACACATCCATATCAAGCGACTCGAGCGCAGACTCAAACAAACAACGTGGCAGAGGACGCCGAGGCCAACGCTGGCCACAAAACTGGCAGGGACCACCACAAACTCACACCTTCGGCCTACCGCCATTTGGACCAATGCAACACGCATACTATGGATATCCACCCCTATACCCACCAGGCCCAATGCCCTTCTACCAAGGGAACCAAAGACCCCCTTTTTTAGGACAGGGCCGCAGAACACGCGGCAGGAGACGGAACCACCAGCAAGTACAATTAGGAAAAGAAGATCCAGTCAGTGCCAACACCCGCAACAAAACCCGGGAACAACCAAGAACGAGCAAACAGTGATCCCTGATACACCCACATCCCTGGTGTTTAATCTATCGAGTATACCTGTGACAAAAAGCAAAACAGCGGTCCTTAGTAAAGGCCTATCGTTTGTCCCTACCACACAACTGTACAAATTCAAGCTCCATGTCTAACTAGCTGAGTTTTTTAGAAAGCTCAAACTTAAGGCCTTCTTTGAAAAAGTAACACCAGAAGAAACTACCACCAATACCAATCCCAATGAAACAGGCCTTAGGTTAAAATCCACCTTTGTGCCACCTCCTACCAGTGAACCCACAGAAATCTCGACCTTCGAACAAGCAGTCTACACTGACATAGAGAAACTGAACCTTAAAGGAACATACAACAACCTATCAAAGACAGACCGTGACACCATACAACGCCTATAAAGTAACCCCACCATTGTCATCAAACCAGCTGACAAGGGGGGAGGGATCGTCCTTATGGATAAAACCGACTACGATCAAGAATGTCGCAGACTCCTTAGCGACACACGTAATTACAAACGCCTGGAAAAAAACCCCACCGCCGAACTGCAAATCACCATACACACCATGGCTAAAAGAGCCAGTGACGCTGAACATATCTCAACCCAAGAGGCGGAATACCTGTGTACCAAGAATGCGAAAGTACCTTACTTTTATATTGTACCCAAAGTACACAAGGGCACCATACCACCCCCAGGAAGACCTATAGACTCAGGGATCAACTCTCTTCTGGAACCGCTATCTAGGTACTGCGACCACTTCCTGAACCCACTGGTACAAGGAACCCCTACCTACATCAAAGCCACTAAAAACCTCCTGAACATCATCACTGAAATGAAATTCGATCAAACCACCCAACTACTGGTGGGACTGGACATAGAAAGCCTGTACACCAGTCTCCCACAAGATGCCACCCTGCAAGTCCTACAAGATGTACTGATGCAAAACCCCTGGATGTACCATACACCATGGCAATTCATCCTTGACTGTGCAGCCCTAGCCTGCAAGGAAAACTACTTCGAGTATGATGGCACTTACTACCTGCAAACTAACGGAACCTCGATGGGCAGTGTTTTTGCTCCTAGTGTGGCAGGACTGTATGTTCACCATTTCGAGCAGGAACACGTCATGTCAATGACCAACCCATACTCAAAAAATTTAAAGACTTGGCACAGGTATATAGATGACATCTTCCTGATTTGGGAAGGAACACAGGATGTACTAAACGTCTTTCTCACTTGGCTTGATGAGCGTGACCCTTACCTACGATTCACGTGCACCTCCAGTGCCACCGAGCTGGCCTTCCTGGATCTTAACATTCAAGCAGAACAAGGGACTCTGCTCACCACCATCCACTACAAACCAACAGCTAGGAACTCACTGTTGCGATTTGACAGCTTCCACCCCAGACCATTAAGGGAAAATCTACCATTTGGGCAATTCCTGCGGATCCGCAGAAACTGCAGCCACCTAGAGGACTACAAAAGACAGTCCCGCACCTTATTACACAAACTACAGGAACGTGGATATCCCAATGCCATTATTGCCAAAACCAGCAAAAGGGTATGCAATATAAACAGAGAATCACTATTGGAAACAGTAACAAAAGACCAAGATCCACCACCCATGACCTGTGTGCCCATCTATAATACAGCGTCAAATCAAGTTTCCAGCATCATCCGCAAACACTGGAAGATAATCAATTCAGGCAGCAGAAAATGGGAGATGCCGCGCTTTGCATTCAAACGTGCCAACAACCTTAAAGACAAACTAGTGTCAACAAGACGACGTGCCAGTCCCAAATCTATGGACAACACAGTCCTTAACTGTTGGGGCCTTCCCAAAGTCACTGGACATTATCCATGCAACAACTGCAGTGTGTGCCATCTCACCAAACCAACGAAAACTCTCAACCTTGAACCTTGCAAAATCTGGACACAACACCAACACAGCAACTGCAACTCCAGTAACCTTGTGTACCTCATAACATGCCCCTGTGGGCTCCGTTATATGGGCATGACGACCCGCAAAATCAGGACCAGAGTGGTTGAACACAGAAGCACGATCAGGTGTGACAAAAACATCAGCAGACTAACAGATCACTACCTCAGTGCACACCACACCCCCAATGACATGTCTTGGACTGTCATTGAACAATTTGACATTCACCAAACAGACAATGACCGGATCCTTCATACCAAAGAACAGAGATGGATCTATCGCCTCTCCACGCAGCAACCGGGCCTAGGCCTGAATGACTCCATACCCTGGAGCTCACTAAAAACATGAATTTCTTACTCTTGATTCCCCTCCGTGTTAAATGTCCTCCTGTTGTATTGGCCAGTTATAACACACCTGGCACCCCACAGCGCTCTTTAGGTTCTCTCTTTCCCCAGTTAGCGCTCTTTTGTTTTACAACTGTACACTAATCTGTGTACACTGGGTACAGCTCACCCAGCCATCCCAATGCGCAGGTGCCGACATTCGGCACCGCACATGCTCACAGCAGAGCACACTACTCCCCCGCACATGGGCATGCTCGCAGCAGGATACTCTTCTTGGCATGCTCACAACAGGATACACTGCTCTCCCGCCCATGTGCAGTACAGCCATGACTCAGCGTGTCCTCGCACAGTCTGTCTTCTCTGTCCTTCCCCGCACAGGTGTTCAGAATGATGCAGACTGCATTTAAAGCACAAACACGGCTGAGGACAGCCCAACGGAGGCCGCAGAGACGACTGGAGGGTCAACGCAGACACTGACCGAAAATATCGTGAGTAAACCAAGCGCTTCAGCTACAAGCCGGGTAAGCTCTTTTTCCACAGGTCCCTAACCCCCTAAGGACCCTTTATCTTCCCAGGGTCGATTCCTCTGCCGAACTACTCCATGGGGCATGTTTGGCAACAAGCCAACATGGGGATAATCTTCCTTTCATGCACTTTCCACAGTTTTTTTGTGTATTGATGCGCTTACGATGCTTAGCCCACCACAAAACTTTGTGTACATATGATAACTCTCACCTTAGCCATGCCACCAATATGGCTACACCATTTGCCGCTTATTTATCGTCTACACAGCACAATAGATATCGGCAATCAATCTGTCTTGTGAATATATAACCATACTGAGACTCTCCCCTGTGTGTGTGTCCTGTCATACTTGTTGTATGTCCAGTAATGCTCTAAGAGGGAATCCCCCTCTCACATGTAAAGCATCTTAGCGAGTGCTACACATTTCTCAAAATTACACAATCACTTAAATCTAAGTAATTTGCACCTACACACTTTGGTCCTGAGGAAAGCCAGTTTTAATCATAAAGGCCTGACTGAAACACGTAGACCACACCTGGATGTAGGAAACCCTAATTAACATTCCTACAACATCCAACAGCCTTTTTTTAATGCTAGCAGTGACCCAGTTATTAAAATATAATTTACCCTCGGGTACTGGGATCCCTGCATAGCTTTTAAATAGTCACCTTCACGTCACTACACTGCACACTCCGATACATACCTGCTCCGCTGTATCCAGGCGTCGAAGCACACCCGGGATACACTCGGTGTCACTGGGTGGGCCCGATGATGAAGCATGCCACCAACTAGGTTGGTGGGTGAGAGCTTCATGAACAAACAAAATGGTTTGTACCCTGCTTTACAGTCTTGAGTCTATGTAAATTCACAAATAGGCTAGTCCTTTTTGATCTCACATATAAACCCCGGGGATACGGACTAGCTACCTAGTCCTCTCTCTCTCCTTTGATAGTGATATATATAGGCAGCGCACAGCTGCGAGAGATAACGAATACCCACTATGGCCGAAAACCACGGCCTAACCTTCAGTGAGGACGAAATCAGTGAGATCCTTGCTGACCCATCCTTTCTGGCAGATTTCAACATCTCTAACACCATAGCTCAAACAATAGACTGGGACACACTAACGGAGAAAAAGCAGAATCGAATAAGAACCATCTTACATGGCGTCATACTGACCCAATATCTACGCACTAATACAGCACCAAGGGGTCTCCTGGTTACCAACGCCCCCAGAATATTCCTGGATGACGCCATCTTTAGGAAAGACTGGGCCCAGATAGCCTGGCACTGCACCAGGGACTGGGTTGTGCTCATCATTAAAACAGCGAAACGTCTCTCCGACGCCATAATTATTGATATCCAAACCACAGAAAACCACTTCAAAACCACACTAACATCATACAAAAAGAAACTTGACTATCAAAACAAAGAGATGGCAGAATATAAAGACTATCTGACCCAAAGCAAAATTAACAAATTCCAAAAAGACCTTAAAAATTCAGCTATTCCAAAACATACCCATATGTGGAGAATGACTTTGTACCCCTGAACAAAACAGATGGTGCCTATGACAGCTCAGGAAACAACACATCCATATCAAGCGACTCGAGCGCAGACTCAAACAAACAACGTGGCAGAGGACGCCGAGGCCAACGCTGGCCACAAAACTGGCAGGGACCACCACAAACTCACACCTTCGGCCTACCGCCATTTGGACCAATGCAACACGCATACTATGGATATCCACCCCTATACCCACCAGGCCCAATGCCCTTCTACCAAGGGAACCAAAGACCCCCTTTTTTAGGACAGGGCCGCAGAACACGCGGCAGGAGACGGAACCACCAGCAAGTACAATTAGGAAAAGAAGATCCAGTCAGTGCCAACACCCGCAACAAAACCCGGGAACAACCAAGAACGAGCAAACAGTGATCCCTGATACACCCACATCCCTGGTGTTTAATCTATCGAGTATACCTGTGACAAAAAGCAAAACAGCGGTCCTTAGTAAAGGCCTATCGTTTGTCCCTACCACACGACTGTACAAATTCAAGCTCCATGTCTAACTAGCTGAGTTTTTTAGAAAGCTCAAACTTAAGGCCTTCTTTGAAAAAGTAACACCAGAAGAAACTACCACCAATACCAATCCCAATGAAACAGGCCTTAGGTTAAAATCCACCTTTGTGCCACCTCCTACCAGTGAACCCACAGAAATCTCGACCTTCGAACAAGCAGTCTACACTGACATAGAGAAACTGAACCTTAAAGGAACATACAACAACCTATCAAAGACAGACCGTGACACCATACAACGCCTATAAAGTAACCCCACCATTGTCATCAAACCAGCTGACAAGGGGGGAGGGATCGTCCTTATGGATAAAACCGACTACGATCAAGAATGTCGCAGACTCCTTAGCGACACACGTAATTACAAACGCCTGGAAAAAAACCCCACCGCCGAACTGCAAATCACCATACACACCATGGCTAAAAGAGCCAGTGACGCTGAACATATCTCAACCCAAGAGGCGGAATACCTGTGTACCAAGAATGCGAAAGTACCTTACTTTTATATTGTACCCAAAGTACACAAGGGCACCATACCACCCCCAGGAAGACCTATAGACTCAGGGATCAACTCTCTTCTGGAACCGCTATCTAGGTACTGCGACCACTTCCTGAACCCACTGGTACAAGGAACCCCTACCTACATCAAAGCCACTAAAAACCTCCTGAACATCATCACTGAAATGAAATTCGATCAAACCACCCAACTACTGGTGGGACTGGACATAGAAAGCCTGTACACCAGTCTCCCACAAGATGCCACCCTGCAAGTCCTACAAGATGTACTGATGCAAAACCCCTGGATGTACCATACACCATGGCAATTCATCCTTGACTGTGCAGCCCTAGCCTGCAAGGAAAACTACTTCGAGTATGATGGCACTTACTACCTGCAAACTAACGGAACCTCGATGGGCAGTGTTTTTGCTCCTAGTGTGGCAGGACTGTATGTTCACCATTTCGAGCAGGAACACGTCATGTCAATGACCAACCCATACTCAAAAAATTTAAAGACTTGGCACAGGTATATAGATGACATCTTCCTGATTTGGGAAGGAACACAGGATGTACTAAACGTCTTTCTCACTTGGCTTGATGAGCGTGACCCTTACCTACGATTCACGTGCACCTCCAGTGCCACCGAGCTGGCCTTCCTGGATCTTAACATTCAAGCAGAACAAGGGACTCTGCTCACCACCATCCACTACAAACCAACAGCTAGGAACTCACTGTTGCGATTTGACAGCTTCCACCCCAGACCATTAAGGGAAAATCTACCATTTGGGCAATTCCTGCGGATCCGCAGAAACTGCAGCCACCTAGAGGACTACAAAAGACAGTCCCGCACCTTATTACACAAACTACAGGAACGTGGATATCCCAATGCCATTATTGCCAAAACCAGCAAAAGGGTAT
The DNA here is from genome assembly GCF_964204655.1 of Triturus cristatus. Classification (NCBI taxonomy): domain Eukaryota; kingdom Metazoa; phylum Chordata; class Amphibia; order Caudata; family Salamandridae; genus Triturus; species Triturus cristatus. Next base: position 847,948,694 of record NC_140580.1, on the reverse strand, counting down.
GCAATATAAACAGAGAATCACTATTGGAAACAGTAACAAAAGACCAAGATCCACCACCCATGACCTGTGTGCCCATCTATAATACAGCGTCAAATCAAGTTTCCAGCATCATCCGCAAACACTGGAAGATAATCAATTCAGGCAGCAGAAAATGGGAGATGCCGCGCTTTGCATTCAAACGTGCCAACAACCTTAAAGACAAACTAGTGTCAACAAGACGACGTGCCAGTCCCAAATCTATGGACAACACAGTCCTTAACTGTTGGGGCCTTCCCAAAGTCACTGGACATTATCCATGCAACAACTGCAGTGTGTGCCATCTCACCAAACCAACGAAAACTCTCAACCTTGAACCTTGCAAAATCTGGACACAACACCAACACAGCAACTGCAACTCCAGTAACCTTGTGTACCTCATAACATGCCCCTGTGGGCTCCGTTATATGGGCATGACGACCCGCAAAATCAGGACCAGAGTGGTTGAACACAGAAGCACGATCAGGTGTGACAAAAACATCAGCAGACTAACAGATCACTACCTCAGTGCACACCACACCCCCAATGACATGTCTTGGACTGTCATTGAACAATTTGACATTCACCAAACAGACAATGACCGGATCCTTCATACCAAAGAACAGAGATGGATCTATCGCCTCTCCACGCAGCAACCGGGCCTAGGCCTGAATGACTCCATACCCTGGAGCTCACTAAAAACATGAATTTCTTACTCTTGATTCCCCTCCGTGTTAAATGTCCTCCTGTTGTATTGGCCAGTTATAACACACCTGGCACCCCACAGCGCTCTTTAGGTTCTCTCTTTCCCCAGTTAGCGCTCTTTTGTTTTACAACTGTACACTAATCTGTGTACACTGGGTACAGCTCACCCAGCCATCCCAATGCGCAGGTGCCGACATTCGGCACCGCACATGCTCACAGCAGAGCACACTACTCCCCCGCACATGGGCATGCTCGCAGCAGGATACTCTTCTTGGCATGCTCACAACAGGATACACTGCTCTCCCGCCCATGTGCAGTACAGCCATGACTCAGCGTGTCCTCGCACAGTCTGTCTTCTCTGTCCTTCCCCGCACAGGTGTTCAGAATGATGCAGACTGCATTTAAAGCACAAACACGGCTGAGGACAGCCCAACGGAGGCCGCAGAGACGACTGGAGGGTCAACGCAGACACTGACCGAAAATATCGTGAGTAAACCAAGCGCTTCAGCTACAAGCCGGGTAAGCTCTTTTTCCACAGGTCCCTAACCCCCTAAGGACCCTTTATCTTCCCAGGGTCGATTCCTCTGCCGAACTACTCCATGGGGCATGTTTGGCAACAAGCCAACATGGGGATAATCTTCCTTTCATGCACTTTCCACAGTTTTTTTGTGTATTGATGCGCTTACGATGCTTAGCCCACCACAAAACTTTGTGTACATATGATAACTCTCACCTTAGCCATGCCACCAATATGGCTACACCATTTGCCGCTTATTTATCGTCTACACAGCACAATAGATATCGGCAATCAATCTGTCTTGTGAATATATAACCATACTGAGACTCTCCCCTGTGTGTGTGTCCTGTCATACTTGTTGTATGTCCAGTAATGCTCTAAGAGGGAATCCCCCTCTCACATGTAAAGCATCTTAGCGAGTGCTACACATTTCTCAAAATTACACAATCACTTAAATCTAAGTAATTTGCACCTACACACTTTGGTCCTGAGGAAAGCCAGCTTTAATCATAAAGGCCAGGCTGAAACATGTAGACCACACCTGGATGTAGGAAACCCAAATTAACATTCCTACAACATCCAACAGCCTTTTTTAATGCTAGCAGTGACCCAGTTATTAAAATATAATTTACCCTCGGGTACTGGGATCCCTGCATAGCTTTTAAATCGTCACCTTCATGTCACCACACTGCACACTCAGATACATACCTGCTCCGCTGTATCCAGGCGTCGAAGCACACCCGGGACACACTCGGTGTCACTGGGTGGGCCCGATGATGAAGCATGCCACCAACTAGGTTGGTGGGTGAGGGCTTCATGAACAAACAAAATGGTTTGTACCCTGCCTTACAGTCTTGAGTCTATGTAAATTCACAAATAGGTTAGTCCTTTTTGATCTCACATATAAACCCTGGGGATACGGGCTAGCTACCTAGTCCTCTCTCTCTCCTTTGATAGTGATATTAATTATCGTCCAACAGTGTGCGCCCCAGGTATTTGGTGTGTGAGATGGAGCCATTGAAGGCCGGGGAGCAAAGGAATGTATCAAGCCTAGTATGTACCTAGTGGACTGGTGAGAAGAAGGAGTACTCCCTGTCCCCGTTATGCTGCAGTCTCCAGATGTCTTTGAGGCCCCAGTGGGATATCCAGGTACGGAAACCCAATGCTGTACGATGCGGCTGTGTCCCCGGAAGGGGAGGATGGGAACGATCAGAAGCAACATCCACAACACAATTAAAGTCACCCCCCAAGATTAAATGAACATTCAAGTGGTTAGCCAGGGAGGCGGAGAAGGACTCCAAGAAGCGGACCTGGTTCTGGTTGGGTGTGTATACATTGCCTAGTGTAACTTCCTGCCCCACTAATCTCCCCGTGATCAGGGCATACCGCCCTTCTGCATCAAGCCACGAATTTTCAAGGGCAAAGGGGACCCCAGATTTCACCCAGATCAACACTCCCCTGGGAAAGGCCGAGAAGGTGGTCGCGAAGACCTGACCCCTCCATCTCCTCTTCAGCTTCACGGCCTCCTCCCTGTTCAGATGTGTCTCTTGGAGGAATGCAATGTGTACGTCCCTGCGCCGCAGATAGGAGTAAATGTTGTGGTGTTTGGCAATAGTTCCCATACCTCGAATGTTCCATATTAGGAACTGTACAGTGTTATGCGTGCTCACCATTCTTGCTGGACCTCACCCATCAGCCACACAAGTGGGACCTCTCCCTCGCTCGCTCCCTCTTTCATGCACAACCGCCCTCCTCTGTAAACTTCAAAACATAAAATGCTGATAAGTAAACCCTCATGTTAAACAACTCCCCCACCCCAGGGCAGCCTGACAACAGTCAGTCACCCAAACAGCATGTGAAACACATACCCTTGATGAAGCCCTAACCCAGTAAGGCACTTAGTGAGGGGTGAGCAGATGAAGATATAGTTCTGGTGCACAAACAGTCCGAGGCGCGCCGGCCCCTTGAGGAATAGGTCAGCTTGAGACCAGGGTCCGCTGCTAACAGTTCAGCACCACACTGGGATCCAGGATCACCACAATGTTCAAACAGCCTCAGATGACTTCATCTGCCATCTTCGGTGTCACCACCGGCAGCTTCACACTGTCACTACGAGAGGTGTGGGATTTGTTTTCCTCAATATCCCTCGAGGAGCGGACCTCCACCTTCGGGGGCGGCCTCCTATCCTGCATAAGTGCCACCACAGCCTGAAGGGCTTCAGCCCTCTCCCTCTCCGTTTGCGATGGGGATGGTTTCTTAGAGGCACCTCTACGAGAGCACCTTCTGGAGCGCTTCCTAAGCTCCGCGGTTTTCCTCGACTCGGGTCTGGGACCTGTGGGCTGCGGAGCCCCAACCTTGTAGGCCTCGATCCAATCCCAGGCATCCTTCAGACAGTCACAGAAGTGGGTGTTACCATCTAGGATGATACGCTGTCTTCGGGGAACATCAGAGAGTACTGGAGGCCTTCTTCCCTCAGTGCCTTCTTAACCTCCAGGAATGAGGCCCGCATTCGCTGCACATCCAGTGTGTAACTCGGGAAGAGGGAAATTTTACTATTGTATGTAGTATAGGGGCCCTCTGCATGCGCCTTCTGCAGGAGTACATCCCTGTCTTGGAAATGGAGCAACCGGGCCACTACTGGCCGCGGAGGTCGCCCTGGCACAGGCGGGCTGGCCAGGACTCTGTGGGCCCTCTCAAGGGTGTAAAAGATTGACAGGCCCTCAGGTGTAACCACGCTTATTAGCCACTGCTCCAAGAAAGACACCATGTCGCTGCCCTCTGCCCCTTCTGACAGGCCCAGAACTCGAATATTGTTCCTCCTGTTGCACCCCTCCGCATCCTTGGCCCATCGCTCCAGCACGCACACCCTCTTCGTGAGTACCCCCAACTGCTGTTCCAAGGCCTTTTGTGATGCTGGATTCAGTCTCCTTCACTCTCTCAGAGAGCTTCTCATGTTCCTCGCACAGAAGGCCGAGCCCCACTGTGACCGTGCTGCTATGGCCTCCAGTATCTTGCTCAGCTGCTGTTGTACTGAGTCCTCTGAAGCAGTCTGTGTTTGCTCCTGGGCGCTATCGTCCAGGTCGTGGGAGGTCCCAACCTGTCGACCTTGAGATTTTCCCATGGTGTCAGAGAGCCTACACGGCTGATGGGCCTAGCTGGGGGGGAAGGCTTCTCGACAGCTAGCTCCGCAGCTCAATTCTCCACACTGCGGTGCAGGCCTGTGGCTCTTGGGAGAGTCCCAGCTACTCAATGCCCAAGGACGCTCCTCTGCCAGAGGGATCCCTCTCATGCGTGTTGCAGTCCTGTCCCAAGGGCCGGGCCCTTATCCAGACAACCGCCTGTACTGGTAAATGGGGCGACCCTCACACAGCGCTTTACGGCAATTCACCCTCATTTACCCATGCCAAAAGTCTGAGGTGCACACCCCTGTATTGTCACAGCTCTCCTCGGTGGGCCCGCCAAATCCAAAGGCGACCGTCTCAACCAAGCCACAAGGGTCCGTGCTGAGAAGCTCCTGCCTTATCTGCAGTTCTGCATGAGAGTTGCGGTTTCCACTGCGCCACTCCCCAGGTCCAGGCCGACCCCGGGCCTCATCCGATGTGCCCCAAAGGGAGTGGACGTGCTAATCTCAGTCTCCCTCGTTCCCCAGGGCTTAGGGTGTCCTCCATCCTGGACTCGATTACACCGCCACGGGTCAAAACTTGATCCCCACCAGCCGTTCACTGCAGGCCCGAGTCCAGGCCCCGGGAAAACCCCCAGGCAGCACTCACACTCAGTGAGGTCACAACTCCCTCAGCAGCTCTCCTTCGTCCTCCAGCAGGCTCCTGTGGGATCCCCTTGCCGCTTCATTTATTTCTTGGCGCTGCCTACACACCCTCGTCGTCCGCAAGGACTTTGTGGGGCTCCTTCCTCGTGAGGGCCGATAGCAGGGACGGCCCTCTAGCCCTCGAGCCCCGACATGGGTTCCGATTGCATGCCCCGCCCTGCTCCTCACCTCTGGGGGTACTGATGTGGTGCAGTCACCTCCTGCACGGAAGCACCATCGCCCTAGCTGTGCTCGGCCAGGCCCCATGGTTCACAGCAGCCGCTCAGACAGCTCACCCGCTGACGAGCCCTCAAGCAAAACACGAGCCCCAGCAGACTCCGGGTTCCGCCTCAGTTCTTGGGTGCCACTCGATCCTGGGCCGCCATCTTGAGTGCTCCCAGCCCCGACAGCCGCCCGGAACCCGGACTCGCCACTGTCGCCCGGGAGCCAGAAGGACTGCTGAAACCAGCTCCCCGCTCTCTGGCAGCACCAGTCCCGGTTCGGGACGTCCCGTGGTCTCGGGCTTCGATGATTCGAGTCGATAATTAGCAGGCCGGCACGGAGCTCCGAGCTCACGTGTCGGCCATTGTAGGCTCCTTGGCCACGCTCCCCTTGACAGACACACGTTAATGTAAAAAATATAGTCCAAGAGCTAGTGACCTTTGAATTGGTGTGTAGTATGCAGACAACGGTAGATGGTGATAAGACTTATGACTTATTTGTTCCACCACCAATAAGTGGTAGTGAAGCTGTAATAGGACTTCTGGAATCAGCACAGGAAATGTAGGAGGGGATTGCAAGAACATTGTATTAGATGACTTTTAAATATATTTGAGTTGCTTCAGAGATAGATAAAGGGAGCAGAATGAGAGAGTGGTGTGACAGAATGGCACCGGTATTTGGGTCACTTGCCACGGACTGACAGAAAACAAACTGTGCACATTATAAATAAGGCTCCCAGTTTCCGTTTTTACTGATTTTGACACATAAACCACAGACTTAAAACCGTATATTTCTGATATAGTCAGGAAATGATTAGCAGTAGACATCTTGTTAAGTTCAGGAGTTTATTCCAATGTTCTTCCACCCGACACACGGAGCGTCCTGTCAGCCAGCCGTCCGGATAGTAACTGTCAGATGCTACCCGAACCCTACACCAACCGACGCTCCATGCTAGAGCTCGGAACCACAAATAAAAGAGCACATCAATGTTATCACTGTAAAACAAGTATCGCGCACTGGTCGCGTGGAAGACGCTACCAGCGCGCAATGTACATAAGCATCACCAATTACAGTAATATAACTATTACAGTTTCCTGTTCTATATTTAAAAGCAAAAACATGCAGAAAAGAGGTCTAGATCTGCGTATCTCCTCGCTGTCAACCATGACAACTATAATAGCATTTATGTGTGCCTAATGGCGACATAGAGAGTCAAACAGGCATTGGCAAAGTCAATAGGTCTCAACTTTGGGACCCACTGGCTTTGTCAGTGGTTTTTAGCAATGGTGTACAGCATCACTGATGCTCTGCAGCATGGCTAAAGAGTAAACAAGAAAGGTGAAATGACATGTCTACCTGTCATTTTGTAGGCATATCCAACAAGCAGGCATGCTTACAAAATGATGTGGGCGCTCTTTCTTCTTTACTGATCTGAGTCAGATTAGTACATTTTTAAAAAGTTTGTTTCCTGATGCGCTGTTACGTGGAAGCAACCCAGATGTTATGCTATGGTAATATATTTTCTAAAGCGCTCGATTACCCAAGGGGTGTCTTGGCGCTGGCTTTGATGCTGGAGAGGAGACGTTCGAAAGGGGCAGCAAATCTAGAAAGTACTGAAAAGCCAGGTTTTTAAGAGCTTCCTGAAGGTAATAAGATTGGGTGTGTTCTCAATATGGAGTGGTAGGGTATTCTAGGTTGCTGTCGTCCCGAAAAGAACCTCCTGCCCCCACAGGTGGAACATTTGAATTTGGGAACAACAATGTATTTGGCCGTGGTGGATCTCAGAGTTCGCCTTGGACTGTACCAATTAAAACTCTGTTGAAAAAAGTCGGGGCCTGAGCCATGGAGTGCCTTGTGGGCAATGCAAAGAGCCTTGAACGTGATGCACTGTCTGATAAGGACCCAGTGGAGGTTGTTAATGGCAGTGGCTACTGAGGGATGTTTTGGGATATTTAAAAGAAGCCTTGCCGCATTATTTTGCAGTATTCGCAATCTGTTAAAGATATATTGGTGTGCTGTGAGCAGTAAGCCATTGCAATAGTCCAATATGGTCATTATCAGAGATGCTATGGGAGTTTTCTGAAGATGGACTGGAAAGAATCTTTTTTTACATTTTCAAGGGGAAAAAGGTGGAGAAGCACAGGGCACTGACATGATTGGGGTAGCTTAATTTGTTATCAATTACAATTCCCCAGTTTCGGGTCTTAGTGACCGGAATTGGAAGAACGCAGGTGGGAGGAAGCAACAAGCAGGGTGTCAGTGAGGAATGAATCAATATGACATCAAAGCAACATGGGGGCAGAAGCAACACAGCGGGTGCAGGTGATGGAGACAACAGGAAATGCAGAAGGTAAGCAACATAGGAAAGAGAGGAAGGTGGAGTGCAGGGGAGAAGAGAAGCATAAGACTAGAGAGGGAATGTGGAGCTGTTGGATGGAAACAACATGCAGGACGGCAAGGGAGGAACACATGCGTTAGAGAAAGCAACACAGTGTAAGGCGCAGGTGGTAAGAGCAGTACACAAAGGAGACAGCTTAAAAACACAAACACTCTAAGAGAAAGGAAACACACCAGAGTTTGGAATAAAAAGAACAGCGATAATGCAATTAATTGGGAGAGATGGAGGGGTTTGTCTGGTGATGGACAATGCATGAAAGGTGCTGGAGTTTTTGAAGGCCGTCCTAAGCCATGTGTAATGTCTGGCAGCAGGGCATGTTCTGAACATAAAAACCACCCTGGTTCTCAATGTGATCACACAATGTTTCAAAGCTGCTGATCGCCTCCGGCTCGCCTGCTCCAATTAAGAACTTGAAGAAAGCTTCGGCGAGCTACAGCATTACAGTCTGTAACAGGCGATACGTGTAAGCCAATCAAGAGAGAGAGAGAGCGACACACACAGGCATGCACATGTGCACCCCCAACCGACCCTCTTACCTTGATCTTGATCCTGCCCGTGGCCTGTAATGCCCTCAGTTATTGCAACAATACGTCTCACATTTAACACTCATTAGCAGCACCACCGATATGCCCTTAGCCGGAACTTCAGCATGCTCCACTACTATATTACTGAAACTCGCACTCAGACCCAGTGCCGTCTTAATGCATGGGCACGCTGGACTGTTGCCCGGGGTCCCCAGGAGCAGAGGGGCCCCATGCAGGCCAGAATTTAATACTAATTTTCCATTAAACATTTTTATTCCTGCGAGTGGTTGTGTATGCAGGGCCCAGTGCACTGCTTTGCCCCGGGGCTTATAATGCTGTTAGGACGGCCCTGCTCAGACCCAGATTTAGTATGATTTTGCATCAGGCTTGCATCACTTTTTTGACGTTACCAGGACACAAAATCTATTTTGTTATTTAGAGCCCAACTTGCGTGTCTTTGAAAAAAAAAAAGTAACGCTTCCAAGTGTTACCTTGCGTCTTGAGGCTTTACATGGGTGGAGCATGGGTGTCACCATACATCCACCCATGTATTTTGATGCAAATCCATATTTACTAAAGTCAATTAATATGAGTTTGTGCCAAAATGGGGCATATACCTGAGGCTGGGGTAAAGAGAGAAATATCTTTATTTCTCCTCTTTACTTTCTCTTTGCATGTATGCTGTATTCTGCAACACATACAAAGAGGCACATGCATTTACGAATTGTTTTCACGTAGAAAGGCATCCCTTCCTGTCCAAAAACTACCACTCTGTTTCCTCTGTATACGAACACCCCGTCGTTCCCCACCGACAGCTCTTCTCTGACCTCGTAGAACTGCCAGGCCTTGGGCCTCTGTCGTCTCCTCTCCGGCCACCCTTGTACGATGTACTTCTTGATGTCATCCAGATCTCCATCCGCTGCATACGCGTCTTTCCACTCCTGTCTACTGATGGTTTTTTCTGGGTCGTCCGTCAGGGCTACCATCTCGTCTTCATCCTCCGTGCAATAGGTGGCACTTTCCATTGCTGACGTCCTGCTGAGGTAATCTGCTATCTTGTTTCTCGAGCCTGGTATGTACTCTACGTCGTACCGATACTCCAGGAGTTTCAGCGCCATGTTCGCAATCCGGGGTGTGGCGCTGGCATGGCCGTCGGATGTCAAAACCTTCACTGGGGGTTTGTGGTCCGTTTTCACTTGAAATCGTGTGCCCCACAGGAACTGGCGGTACTTTCCCATGGCCCATACCACGGCCAGCATCTCTTTTTCGATCACACTGAACTTTTGTTCCGGTGACGTCAATGTCCTGGACGCGGTTCCGGTGACGTCTCCGTCCCTCCTTCAGGTCTTTCTTGCATGAGCACCGCTCCTAATCCTTTTTCACTTGCGTCCGTCATCAATATGGATCTCCCCAGGGGATCGTACCCATGCAGCGGGATCGCCTGGCTGATTTCACGTTTCACCGTGTCAAACTCTTCCTGCGTCTCTTCCGTCCACACAAACGCAGTCTTGTCCCTCGTGAGTTGTCTCATGTAGTGTGTTTTCGTGGCGAAATGGTGGACAAACTTGCTGTAGTATTCCGCCATCCCTAGAAATGACCGTACTTCTTCCTTGGAGGTGGGCGGGGGTGCATCGCAGATGGCCTTCACGTTCCCTTTCTTCGGTGTTATCCTGTGCGCTCCTATCTCATGCCCCAGGTATGTGACTGATGTCATCCCGAAATGACACTTCTCCCACTCTGCTGTCAGGCCGTTTTCCTCCAAGATCTTCAATACCGCTTCCAGCTTCTCGTCATGGTCTTCCAGCTCTTTCCCCATTACTAGGATATCATCCTGGAAGTATTGCACTCCCTCTATACCCTTGAATAGGCGGGCCATCAGCTTTTGGAACACCGCTGCTGCCGAAGCTAGTCCGAAGGGCATGCGGCAGAACTGATAGCATCCAAACGGCGTTATGAATGACGTCAGTTTCTTGCTCGTGGGATGCAGCACTACCTGGTGGTATGCCGATTGTAGGTCGATGGTGGAGAACTATTTCACGCCTTTCGTGTGGGCCAACATTTCCTCTATGCGTGGTAAGGGGAATTTTTCTACCACGATGCACTTGTTTAATTCTCGGAGATCCACACATAGGCGCACCTTGCCTGATGGTTTCATGGCCACTACCAGTGGCGCCAACCACTCCGCGCTGTCGATCGGTTCGATGATTCCCCCGTCCTCCAGCCGGTGTAGTTCCTGTTGCACTGCCTCTCTCACTGCGATCGGTATGTTCCTTACTTTGTGCGCAACAGGGCTGTCATTTTCCTTGAGGACGATCTTGTGGGAGAACTTCTCAAGTTTTCCGATTTTGCCGCCAAATACTTTCGGGTGTCCGCTCCGCCATTTCACTGCCGTCGACTCTTCTCCGTCCAAAGTTACCATCACTTGGGTGTCCCCTCCTGGATTCAGCTGTACGCCCAATTCTCCTTGGTCCATCCACCCAAGGACTGATGGTCCCTTCTCCGCGACGTACAGTTTGCAGTGGGCGCTTCGTTCTTTGAACTGGAACAGGAGCCTCCTGAACCCTACCATCGGGATGGGTTCCCCCGTGTAGGTGACCGGTGGTATGTCGGGTGGTTCTAGACGTGTGCCCAGTGTGGGTTTGAACCTCTCGTTCCACACCGATCTTTGGACGATCGTGTAAGGAGACCCCGAATCTGCCACTATGGTGTTTCCTACTCCTCCAATGAGCATGTCACACTGGGGCTTGCGCGATCTCCTCCCATCGATGCCCAGCACCTGGTCCTCCACACACAGGACTTCGTCGTCTTCCTCCTGGCCTTCTTCTTCTTCTCCTGTGTCTTGCGCCACGAATTTCACCGCGTGTTGTTTCCCTTTCCTTCGACACACTTTCTCGTAGTGGCCGACCAGGCCGCAGAACGCACACTTGGCTCTGAAGGCGGGGCACCGTTTGTCGTGCGCTGCGTGGTTCGAGCTTTCACATCTGTAGCACCTCACCGTTTCTCCCTTGTCTTGCTTCCACGGTTGTCCTGGTTTTCCTTTCCCTTTGGATGTTCCTCTGTACTCTCCAGGCGCTGTTTTTCCTCGTCCATACTGGTCCGCGTCGTCCACCTTATTAACTGTGAGTCTCGGGGCTTGGTCTCTCTTTGCGGCCTCTGTACAGCGCTTGGTCAGTTCTGCCCTTTTCACTATGGCAATCACGTCTTTCAGCGTCGCATCTCCACTCGCCCACAGTTTATCTTGCACCGTCTTACTTGTCGTTTGCATTACGATTTGGTCCTTAATGAATTCTTCCTGTAACGCCCCATATATACACGTTATCGCAAGTTTCCTCAGCTCCGCCACGTAGTCGTCTATCGTTTCCCCCGCTTCTTGCTTCCTCTGCTGGAAATTGTAGCGGTCGATGGAGGTGCACACTGCGGGGCGATAGTGGTTGTCCAAATCTTCAATGGCGTGTTTGAACACGTCAGTGTCCGCTGCCTGTCTGGTGACCGGTGTTAGGTTCTGGAATACCCGTATACCTTCTGGTCCCAGATTGTGTAAGAGTATCCTCTTCCTCCTGGCACTGGAGAACGCCTCCTCGTTCTCATCTTCCAGCGCTTCTAGGTAATTTTTGAAGTACTCCCTCCAGTCTTCCCACTTCATTTGGGGTTCTCCTGGTCGTGGAAGGAACGGGATCGGCGTCGTTAATGCTGATGCCTGTGCGCTCATTTTGGCTTCCGCCTGTTCCTCGGGCTACCTGGCGCGTCTGTCCTCTCCCCCCTTCTTCGGGTTGCTGGAACTTCGTTGGAGCTGCCTGCGCCGTCGCCAACCGATTCCGCCAGGGTCTCCGCTGCCTCCCTACGGTCCGCCTGTGACGTTCCTCTGCCTCGTGGCCGGCCCACTCACTGCCCACGTGCCACCCTCTGGCGTCCGTCTGCCACTGCCGCGCTCTCCCGGTGCGTTGGCGTCTGTCCTCGACCCCCTCGGTCTGCTTACCGCGTGGGGCGACGTCCCTCTTCATGGGTCTTCCTCCAATGTGCAAGTTGGGGGGCACCTTCCTCCTGGGTAACACAGGGTCCTCACCGTCCGAGCCTCGTCGCCACTGTAATGTTGCTAGGTGCACTAGGTAGTTGCAGGTTACCCCCAAGGACGTGAAGGAGACTGGGTAGAGGGATTAATATGCCTTTATTAACTTATGTGCTACTATCACCGAGAGAGCGCCGGGCAACACGCTCCGAACGCTTCACTCGCGCCACGCTAACTCGCGCATGCGCAGTAGCGTCCAATATGGCCGCTACTCGCATTCCTACCCTGACGTAGTGCGCGTCAACTAGACCGCGACACTACAAGAGGCACCCATGCATTGTGGCGCAAAGGTGCCTGCATTGGCGCTAGGCAGCCAGATGTGTGCTAGCATAACAAGAGAGAAGAAATGGTATCTTAGCAGATATAGCGCATTTCTGCTCTCTCCCTTTGACAACACAGCGCAGCAACTTCCACTGCTGCACTGCGGTGCGGAAAAGTTTAGTTCATCTGCGCCGCAGTTTCTCAAATCAGACTTTTACCCAGTGCTTCATTTGAGACAGTGTTTGAAGGTGGGGCCCACCGGCATTCATTTATAGGGACAGGCACTTATGTTTTCTCTATAGACTTTGATCCAAAACAAGAGAGAGAAAAACACAAAAGTTGGAAAGAAAGGAAAGGAGCGGAATACAGTGACAAAGGGAGAAAGGAAGGGTGAAAACCAACCTGTAAGAGGGAGATACGGGACAGGAAGTGTCCGGTGAAGTGCTTAATTTGTAACAAAAATAAGTTCTTGGGTCCTTGTCAGGAAGCTTCTGCAGCTCGCACCATCCATAGTACCTGCCAACGCTGCCAATGACAGTACCTACACAACTACTAAGGAGCCCACTGCTACATCTGAGGTAATTCAGACTGTTAGAGGCCTCAACAGCTCAAAGAATAGTATGGGCGACATGCATCAGTGCTTCTCAATTATTAAACAACTGTTGCCCTACTCATTTCCGAATTACAAAAACAGCTAGCGGCTGTCACAAGTACCAGTGTTGACAATTAAGTTCCGGTGCCAAGCACCGGAAGCCACCGGCTAAAATTAAGCACTGGTCTGGTGGTGGATTAAAGAGGCATGAGGTGGAATAAAGACTATACAATCTTAGTATTCGTCACCCCCACCCTTCGATAGCGCCGGCAGTGGGATTCTGAGCACAATTGTGGGAGTCAGATCTCATTTGGGTATATTATTCAGGTTGTCCCAATATTTCAGTTCAGGGAAGTAACAGACAAAGGACTGGCACGACCCTCTGCCGCCCTCCCACACAGTCTGGTTCTAAATTAAAGCTCAAACCCGGTCAGTCAGTTCATTACTTAACAGATGCTTTCAAGACTCAGTCATATTCCCCCACTGCGACACATTACAGCAGTCATGCGTCCTTTAATAAACCGCGATTCCAGAAATGTAAAAACCGTTCACATTTTAAGAGCAGAGCCAGGGCGTACATTAGCCGCATACAATTCTGGAACAGGAATGACCATGGCGCTCATTCGGAGCGGCGATCGAAAGAAAACCCCTTACATGGTATGAAAATTGAAATCACTGGACAGCAGCCTCTGAAAACCTCACTTTTCACGAGCAAAGCTTTGTCCCGCCTTGTTGGGGGCGCACACTGGATGACGTAGTATAAGGGTAGATTCTGACAGACCCAATCCTCTATTTTTTAATTATATTTAGTTCTGAAAGCAGGGCATTGAAAATCACACGGTGCTCACTCAGCCATCAGCAGCCCATCTACTTCTTACAGACTAACTGGTTAAGTAGAGAACCTTTCCCAATTCAAGCAGGCCTGTCAGAAGAAGTCATTTCCATATGCCGGTTTCTTTTGAAGGGCTGCCCACATTGGTGTTGGCATATTATTTATAGATAGCATAGCAAAGCTGCCCTAATTTTAATGTGTCGGTAACAAGCAAGGATACCGCTAGATGGCGCCAGACGCTGGCTCTGCAGTGTGCTTTCGTTCCCTGCAGGAGATGTGTTTTAAAATCTAAAACAGGTCCTCGTCCGATGAAAGGACGTGCTAGGCACGAACTCTACAGCCAGCACCTATTGTAGTTGCTGTCAGGAGGTGACAACATGCATGCTCTCAACCTGTGGCAGCAGAATTCAGTGTAATTTGTCAAAAAAAAGAAGTGGGCTCTCGTCAGGAGACAGATTCGACCAGCCCATTACTCTTGTTAGCGCTGCCTAACTCAGAACCAACTACTAACCATAAAACCGTACAAGTGGGGAGAGGATGTGTGGTAATGGCCAGAGCTGCCGACTTCGGCACTGGGGAGCTAAGTTAAAGTCTTGGCGTCGACTGAGCATCCTGGGATTCTGGGCGAATCACTTAATCACCATGTGCCTACCAAAAATGAATGTGTCCTTAAAGGGTGTTCAAGCACTGGTGTAGATGATTAAGTGCTGGTGCTGAGCACCGGAAACCACCGGCTCAAATTAAGCACTGGAGAAAATGTATACTTTGCTCCCACAGTGGGAGCAAACATTGGTAAAGTGTGCTCCCATCCGGCGAGAGCTTTAATGCTTTACTGATCTCGCTAGAGGCACGACCATACACAAAGCCTCAAGGGCCGTAGTCTTCGGGATTGAACTGCACGGCCCCCTTTCCAAAAAATTGAATACAGCCACATGGGATGGGGTCAGTGGGGTCTTCCTAAAGCTTGTTGAGGAGGCTGCAAGGCCCCTCCCTCAAAATTAACTAATTAATCAATCCACCCAGCCCTGGCCCACCATGGGGGAATTATTACTGTAAAGGGCGGGACAACAGCCATTTTTTCTTTGTGACCGTGGATCCGCGATCCAATGTCCCATCCCAAAAAATAGTTTCTGGCCTCATGGGTCCCTCTGGACTACCGAGGCAAGCTATCCATACTCGTCCCCCCTATATGTTTTTATTACTTACTTTCATGACAGGGGACTGAGTATCCAAGTCATATAATGGCTGCCATCAAATCTTTGTTGATGTGGTGACAGCCAATCAGATCTTAACTCTAGATCTGTTGACTCTGCGGATCCTTCGTGGCATGATATATACATACATTTTGAACCTTCATTTTCTCAAAAACTATTGAACGGATTTGCACCAAATCATAAAAAGCCTGCTTTCTGGACCACGATTCCACTTTCTGCCATATTTGGTCCAGGAAGCATCCTTTTTGTGATATGGTGTAATTCCGTTCAGTAGATTTGAGATATTAAGTCTGAAAAATATGTGTATATCTGGACAGTTGGGTTTGAGGGACTCTTGCAAGTCCCTTGAATCTAATTAAAAAATAATAAAGCCTTCTGACTGGCTGAGGGGTATTTTTTTTTTTTAACCCTTTTCCATCAGGAGCAAGGCTCTGATTACTGCCTGCAATATGAAGAAAAATGATGCAGGCTGCCACTTCAGGACTCAGAGACTTAGTTCTCTGTCCTGTGTCGAATTTTAAACAAAATATAAGGAGACAGGCTATGGATACCCTGCCCTCCTAGGCCATGTGGGGCCAAAACAATGTAATTAAAAAACATAGTAATGATCCTGTGGGACTCCTGGAGGAGTCCCGCCGGGGCACACTGGAAAAAAAAATACTATTAAATGCCGTCTACATATTCAATTATATCCTATTAAGGGGAATTGGGCATGCAGCACACCTCCCAAGTCACAGATGGGCCCCAGAGACCCCATCTGCTAGTGCCAAATGTTTATTTGGCCTCAAAGCCAAAATGATGAAAAAGGGGAGGGGTGCACAACAGTAGAAAATTACTCTCCCGCCAGGGCAGGAGCAAACAGAAGCCTTCCCAGTTTGGTGCTGCCTTGGGAGCTGGCTAAGGCCACAGAGGCCCTGTAACCCCTCCATAACCCCCAACATACTGTTTCTGGGTGTACCGGGTGGGCACCAGGGTACTCACCAGAGACCCCAGGGAAAATGGGGACCCCATGGCCATTATGAATTGGGGAAAGTGGCTGCATGACCCATCCTGTTATTCAAGAATGAAGGCCCCAGGGGATGGGGTCCCAATGTTATGTTAAAAGTATTTATTAAGCGCGCGTACACCAGACGGTTTCATGGCGCTAAGAATAAGAGAGGAGGCGGCGTTGACAGAACAGTTAGCTTACTCGTGTGCCTGGGAAAAAAGCATGGTCTTGAGTTGTGTTCTGAACTGAGTGTAGGAAGTCGCAGACCTCAGTCCCGCAGGCGAGTTCCAGAATTGTGGGGCCACGACTGAGAATCTGAGACCTCCATGTTTTTTACGTTTGAAAGCGGGAGTAGTCAGCAGATTCAGATGAGAAGAGCGCAAATCCCGAGAAGGGAGATAGTGCTGAATCCTTGAAGAAATTAATGCTGGGCCGTTCCCGGCAAGGGCTTTAAAAATGGTACAACCCAGCTTAAAGGCACAGCGTTTGGCCACCGGAAGCCAATGGAGACTCTTCATCAGAGGGCTGAAATGATGGTGTCTGGGTTGACGATGGATTAGCCTAGCCGCTTGGTTTTGTACCAACTGCTAGCGATGAAGTTGATATGCAGGAATGCCAACATATAGTGAGATGGCATAATCAATTCGGGAGATTACCTAGGCTAAGGTGACTAGAGTCAAGGCCTCAGTGGTCAAGAATCTACTGATCTTACGGATTCTACATAGGTGGAAATACAAGTGGAGACCACGGAGCCTATCTGGGCTTTCATGGACAGATCGTTGCTAATTATAACTCCTAAGCTCTTTACAGAGCCTGCTGGGCGTGGAGGACTGCCCAGCAGTGGGGGTCAGAACTTAGAGTTCCACGGGTTGGCAGTTCCTCCTGTGAGAATCAGCTCGGTTTTGTCAGGGTTTAATTTCAATTCATTGTTGACATCCATTCGGTAATAAAGCTCATGGTAGATTGAAAACTGGATACTGAAGAGGTGGAAGAGTCGATGTCAAACACCAGCTGAAGGTCATCAGCGTAGTTAAAGGTTTCGGCCCTTCTTTTACACAGAGACCAGATCAATGGTAGCATATACAAATTGAAGAGGAGGTGCGAGAGGAAAGAGCCCTGGGGGACCCCACAAGTCAGTTTCATTTTCTTGGAAGAGAAATTGGCAAGGCGGACTGCTTGACATCTATTACAGAGGACAGAAGAGATCCACTTCAACGCCAGACCCTGGATTCCGGCATTGCTGACACGGTCGATCAGGAGCTCATGATCGACTGTGTCAAAAGCAGGTTACAAGTCCAGGAGTACCAGGGCCTGAGTGAGGCCTTTGTCAGCCCCTCTCCTAAGCTCGTCCATGACTGATAGGATGACTGACTCTGTGGAGTGTGCTGGTCTAAATCCTGCCTGATGGGGGTCAAGAAAGTGGGAGTGTTCAATAATTGAGCTAAGACAGTTTGCTACGTGGGCCTCTAGAATTTTGCCTAAATAGGGGAGTAGGGAGATGGGACGAAAGTTACTGAGGACCAAAGGGTCAGAATTGGGTTTCTTCAAGATCGGGACAATTTCTGTGCTTTTGAAAGTGTCGGGAACAATGCTTAGTTTAAGAGAATTATTCAAAAGTGAGAGGGGCGGATCTGGACAGGCGAGGAAGGCCTCCTGTAAAATATGAGGAGGACAGCAGTCAGTGGGGAGCCAGATCCTACTTTTTTGAGTAAAACAAGGAATTCTTCCCTTGAGATTGATGGAATTTGTTCAAGTAGGAGTGGGTTTTTACATGTGATAGGAACGGTTGAAGAAGTGGTAGGGTAAGGGATACTAGTTTTAATGGTGGCGATTTTCTCAATGGAGTAGAAGTTGAGAGAATCACATAGGGATTACGAAGGGGAAGGTTTCGCCATCACTCTATCCGGTTGTGCGAACTCATCGACTATAGAAAAAATTTCCTTGGACTTATTAGCAGAGTTCATAATCTTTGAGGAGAAATAAGCTGCCTTGGTTTGAAGAATAGAGTTTTTATATTCTTTTAGCTGGGTTACATAGATGGACGTTTTCTAGAGAATAGTCCCATCTCCAGCTGCGTTCAGCTTGCCTTAAGGCAAGTTTCTTTAGTTTCAGGTCGTTGGAGAACCAGCGTTGTGCATCGTGGGGGCGCTTAAGCTTAATTTTCTTAAATGGGGCGATGCTGTCACTGGCAGATTCAAGCCACTGCTTGAGACTAATTGCCCGATTACAGAGTGACTCCTAGCATTGTGGCATTTAATAATGTACAGAATTCGCCAATGTTGGCCCGATTCCAGTTTCTAGCCAGGTGATTTCCCCCTTGGGATGGTTTGGTTAGGGGGGCACAGGCCATGATAAATGTAATAAGGTGATGGTCTGACCATGTACAAGGGGAGATTAGTAATTTAGAGATATCCAGGTTGGATGTCCAAACTTGGTCAAAGATGTGCCCTTTTATATGGGTAGCTATCACTTTGCCACTGGATTCAAGCAAGCCTGGCTGAAGACGGCTGAAATGCCAGAAACCGGTCCTAGGAAGCTTGTTTCCGGTCCAGGGACGGCATGGCTTGGCAGTTCGGGCTGGACTGTTCCCATGAGGCACAGGGTCAGACTGATTTGCATATGGCCATGTCTGAACTGGGGTGGCAGAGTGTGCTAAAGAACGGTGATGGATCAAACCCAGATCTGTTGACTGGGTGTAAGTGTTTGATTGGTTCTGATGCTCCGTCCATCACCAACCCCTTTTGTACCGCTTTTATATGGGTAGCAGCATTCACATGCTGGATACAGTTCATTCCCGAGAGGAGATCTGTAAGTTCTATGGAGCTAGCACTCTCCTGTGTGTCATTCGGCCAATAGTTAAAATCTCCAATTATAATAATTCTGACATGGTTGATGACTAGCTGGGAGATCATTTTGCCTAGCAGTTGGGGAAATGAGGGCATGTGATAGGGGGGTCGATAGAATAAGGTGCAGATAAAGGAGGCGATTCAAATTTCAATATGAGGCTGTCGAGCGAGGGTATGCCTGTAATCCCTAATGAAGTAAACTGGAGTTTTTGGTGAATGATGGCTACAACCCCTCCCCCGGCCCTGCCCGATGGCCTGTTAGCCTGAAGGATATAGTAACCCTTGGGAACTGCAGCCAGGATATCAGGAACAGACTCTGCTGTAAGCTATGTTTCAGATAAAAGTAGGATGTCAGGTTTATCAGAGTCTATAAGCTGGAAAATCTCAAGCTGATGTTTCACCATTGAACAGGTGTTTAAGTAGCTAATTGCGAGTCCTCCCACTTCCTGTTGCTTGAAGATGGTGGAATCAGACAGGCCCTGTTCGTCGACGGGGGACTCCCGGCGGTTAGGTTGATCAGAGAACTCAGGGAAGGAGTTCCTGGGGGTAAGGATCCCTGCCTTATTGGCTTTAGACCTGGTACCGACGTTGATAGGCCAATTACCATGCAACTGTTTCATCTCAGATGCTGAATAGGTTAAAAAATGGCCATAGTGTTCGGCCCCTAGCCCCACCCCGCCACGGACGGGCGCAGACGGGCTTGCCTTCGGCACGCCAGCGGCACGCCCGCTGCCCACATCGGCTGCGCGAGGAGGAAGGCATGCCGAATATATAGGCTGAGGGCATTAGAGCGCTAACCGTTCAGCTCCTCCCCTAACAGCCTCCAGCTGCCTAACACTGGGATTCTGATTACGCCGGCACCCTCCACAACAAGCGGGGAAACCCCGTGGTGGACCCGGATGCAGGTGTCAGACCCGGAAGAGGAACAAGTGCAAGGTGCAGGTAGAGAGCAGCGTTCTATTTTTCAATTTTAAAAATAAAGTGCAGTGTTAAAATCAATTTTAAAACTTCAGTTTTAAAAAAAACATGCTAAAATCAATATGAGGGCTTAGTAATCAAGCGGTACGATCGATTTAGCAGCAGTAACTGGCTTGTGTCTGCGCGCGTCCGCTGCGCGAGGAGGAAGGCATGCCAAATATATAGGCTGAGGGCATTAGAGCGCTAACTGTTCAGCTCCGCCCCTAACAGCCTCCAGCAGCCTAACACCGGGATTCTGATTACGCCGGCACCCTCCACATCAAGGGGGGAAACCCTGTGGTGGACCGGGATGCAGGCGTCAGACCTGGAAGAGGAACAAGTACAAGGTGCAGGTAGAGAGCAGCGTTCTATATTTCAATTTTAAAAAATATAGTGCAGAGTGCTAAAATCAATTTTAAAATTTCAGTTTTAAAAACAACATGTTAAAATCAATGTGAGGGCCTTGGAGGATCGGGTTGGGGCAGAATGCCACTCCTCCCCTTATTTACAAGAAAAGGCCCTGGGTAATGGGGTTCTGGAGGCCACTAGTGGCTTAAGGATGGGATTGGATGCCCCTCCCCTTAATGAAAAGAAAAAGATAAGGGGGATGAGGCGCTATAGCCAATGGCAGCTCGGGGAGAGGGGCCACATGCCCCTCCTCAATAAATAAAATACAGCCCGGGAGTTAGGGTGCTCAGGCCTACAAAGTTGTGGGGAGGGGAGCCGCACACCTCACTCCCTTTATAAAAATAAAATATGGGCGTCCTGGGTGGGAACTGGGACACCCACAGTCATTTCTTCCTTCAAAGTGAATAATAAATGAGTGGCAGGAGACGCTCATTTTTTATTCATTGCTCATTTCAAGGAGCGCCCCATAATGCCCTGCAAGGGCTTTATTCTTTATAATATTTTGAAGTTGGTGGAGCCCCTACAATAGGGAGGGGTACCACCAAGTCCTTTTTTATTGTTGTTGGGGGCTACAGGAAGTCCAGCAGCCCCCAAGCAGTTAAAAAAACAAACTGAAAACAGTAAGTCCCCTGTGTCATTAAATCCATGACCCCAGGAGAACTTACCGTATTTTTTTTAAAGCATTCCTAGCTGGAGCTTCCACCCGACACCAACTCAGTCCTGGGACCGACCGACCTCTGGTCGGCGGTCCCAACCGCCTCATGAGGATGTGACCGAACATCGGTCGCATTCCTGCATTTCCCTATGGAAGCATGCATTACGGCCGTACACCCGCCATAATACATGGTCCCATAGGGAAATGGGAGGTGCTATTCAGGGATCAAAAGGGGGGCACCATAGCTGTCTTCTCAGCCCCCAACCGGAGGCCCCACACCCAAGGTGGCCCTGCTGTGGGCCCCCAAATACGCTTTCCAACACGGTTTCCACGTCGGACAAGTCGGCACGGAAACCATGTCAGAAAGCATGCATCAGAATCCCAAGGGCGGAAAGGCCAGCCCTTTGGGATTACGGGCCGGCTCCAAGTTGCAGAAAGGCTTCATGAGCCTGTCATAAGCCCGCTCGAATGACCGGCTGGTTTACTTTCCGACCGCCAGCATCATAATACTGCAGTCAGAAAGTAAACCAAGCGGCCCATTACGATGCGGTCGGGAAGGCACCGACCATTGGTTGGAGCCTTGACGGGCAGCATCGTTATCGGCCCCAATATGTCTCAGACTATTTATTTTTTGTTTTTTCACCCACAAAATGTAATAATCTAAACTATGCCAAACAAAAAAGGTCACATATTATTTAAATTAAACTTTATTAAACATTTCAATATTAATAAGTATTAATACAAATTGCATTGTGTGACTTACTGAAATATACATTTGATTACAAATATTGGTGATTTTTGGGGAAAGATTATAGATTTGCTTTACATATATTGAAATGCTCATACCTTGACAAAGCCAATGGGCTCACTTTTTATATTTTGGTGTTGTAGAAGGCCGTACTTTTGGGAGCGGGAGGTTGTTTGTTTGCAGGCCAGGCCCTGCGGCCAACTGCACACCGTGTACAGGGGAGTTGGCCACAGGGCCTGGCCATAAACCTGGTCCTACATCCAACATTCCCGGCCGCTTGGCGGGTTGGCTGCCTGTGGGTGTTTGGACCAGGGCCCTGCGACCAACCCTTTGGCCGGGTGCGGCGGGGTTTTTTGTTTTACGTATGTTAATAAAATATCACTTTTTGTAAAAAAAAAAACATACTGGAAATTCAATGAAAAAAAGATAAGTTAAAATTCTGTTATAGTTCGGTGAAAATTTCAGTGACAAGGTAATGGTTTAAACTCAGAAGCCACTGAAATTCACCAGTTATAGTTCTCTCTAGTAGCTGTAACTCATGCCCTCGCTATGCACTGCTAATTACCCCACATATTACGTCACTCATAACATGTTCTAGGACATTATTGAGAACATCACTGTAACATTTTAAATTATGTCTTTGATGACAAAACTGTGCATGGAGGGGGTGCGAGTTATAATTACCTTAGAACACAAGTTATAATTACTAGAGATAACTATAACTGGTGAATTTCAATGTTTTTTTTTAGTTAAACCGTTACCTTGACACTGAAGTTTTCACCTAACTATAACGTCACTTTAGCCTTTTGTTTTTTCACTGAATATATACACACACACACACACACACACACACACACACACACGCACACACGCACACACACAAACACACACACATTTTCTTCAAATGTTTCAATCTGTATTTGTAGGTGTGTACATATGTATAAACACGTAACATATATTCACAAAATCATACAATGTCAGATTTAAACATTTTAAGCAAACACCACTGTGAGAAGTTGGCCTGGTATATGCTGTCCATTTGTTATAGTGGGCACCTTGTACCAGTCGAAACAACCCTTATTAATGATTAGGTTTAAGACAACCTTTATTGAAAGCTATCCTTGTGCTAGCTCTGGAGAGCAGCCTTCACGCTAAGTATTGAAGAAGTGTAAAGCAGCTTGGTTTACCAGATTATAACCTCTTGAATAACTAAATGAAAGGAGAACCACACAAGGTATATATATAAAATATGTGTATTTATTTCTAAACACTCTCTACTAACCTCCTTATGAAGTTAGAGGGCAAGGCACACAATGATACAGTTATTAAAGAACAGTATATAGCACAATAGACAATGGGCCCCAGGGGGACACCAAACCATGTATTAAGAAAGTGGTATAAGAGCCACAACGTGACCAGACACAGTGCCTAGAGCACATAGAATCGCTGAGACCCCAAGGAACCACCCAAGGTAGTGACACAGGAGACCCACGAGGGACATGTGCAGTGTGAGAACACAGCCGCGAGTCCTGTACAATTCAATAGGAATGTCGCGGTTGGAATTTTAAAGAATAAGGACACTTAGGAGAGGACTTTGAGCAAACCCCTTTAGACTTAGAGGGTTCTAGGGCCAGCACCCACGGGTGCACCTGAGTACTCGTGTTACCTCACCCAGGGAAGCCGGGTGCATAGGTGTCAAATGGTGTTGGGAATCGTTGTTGATTTCAATGGCGATGTGCAGCAAAAGGCTGCTGCTGTGGAAAGGAGAAGTGTCTGGTGTGATCCAAGCCTGGATCGAGGATGTGAAGAAACTAAAAGCAGAGGGGACAGAGTCTGGGACACTTGCTAGTGACCAGGGGCACGATAGATGAATGCCCACCGATGTCGGGTGTTTCAGGTGCAAAGGGGTGAAACTTGACTCCACTGCCACGGGGACCAGGAGGCGTCGATGACAACCACAGTCCACAGGTGAGCTGTCCCACGAAGAATGTCGAGTGCTGGGGGGTAAGTTTCCGGATTGGAGACCAACAAGCCTTGGCAACAGCAACCCATGCGGTGAGAGAAAAATGGCTTCGGTGTGGACCAGCAAGGTCCTGTGGACTCCCCAAGCTGAGGAGAGTCAGGGCACATCTGGAGTAACCAGGTAAGCCCACTGAAAGTCAAAGTACCCTTCTCAGGGACCCACAAGTCGACGGACAAGGGATTGCAAAAGGGACCTCAAGAGGAATCACTAGATACCAGCCCACGGGTCACTCGAGGACTGTAGGCAAGCAATCTTCAGTGGAATAACTGCTCGGTGTCTGGACTACAAGTAGCCCAAAGCACAGCCTCAGGGATTGCCAAGAAGCATATGCTGCTGCAAATGGTCACGGTGTCCAGGGGTTCAGGTTGTACGATCCCCACGAGGGCTTTGGATCTCAGAGTTGCTGAGAGCACGGATCAGCCTCTGGGAATCTTGGAAACCCACCTCCTGTGTTGCAAAATCATCGGTGTCCTTCGGGAGCAGCGTCGATGCAAACCGGACAGATGCGTCTTTGGTGCCCGCCTTGCAGGGGAATAACTCCTTTACTCCAAGGGAGATTCTTCGGTCATCCAACGTCGTGGAGATAGTAGAAGTTCTGGGAAATCTGTAGCAGAGTTTCGTCCAGGTAAATTTAAAGTCCTGTAGTCAGGGGTTCCAACAAACACTGGGGACCCACCTATGGGAGGGTCAGGAAAGAGGGGTGGCTACACCCATTTCCTTTGTCCAGTTTCGTGCCAGAGCAGAGGTGGTTTGACCTCCCTTTGATAGGAAACCTATTGTCCACGCCTCCCCAGCCGGAGATTTGTCCAGCAGCAGGAGGGCAGACTCGTGTCTGTGGCTGGCAGCATCCATTTTGTGATGCCAGGATCTGTTAAGCTGGTACCGGGTATACAGGTGCTGTCATGTTTCTCCCTCTAGTAGGGTGGAATTCTACCTCCCACACCAGTTACTGGAGTGGGGGTATGATTCCAAGGTGTTTGACACGAAACACGACATGTTTCCATGCAGCCATTCCAAAGTTAGCATTTACCGCGCGGTTATAATGCACTTAAGAGTGTATGGTTTGGCTGCATCACAAACAACCTCAGAATAAAGGCTCCGAAAGCTGCAGAGGGGCTCTGCTCATGCATGGGCACCCTCTCACATGAAACCCAGCACCCTGCATTCAGGATTGTTAAGGCCTGCCATAGGGGTGACTGATGGGTTTACATGTGCAGTGATATGGAGAGATATAGGTAACCGATATCTCAGTAAGGGATGCATACACCACCATGCACATTCTGCTGTAGCAGACCTGGTGTGTCATTTTAAATGGCTTCCCAGGGGTGGCACAATACATGCCGCTGCTCCTGGTAGGCCTCTGGGGTGCCAATGCCCTGGGTATATAGTATACCATATACTAGGGACTTATAAGGGTACCACAGAATCCAATCTGGAATGTACCTAAAGTACATGCAATCAATTTAGAGAGGAAGCAGCTAGGCTGGTGCTCTGAATAACAGGGTCCCAGCCAGACTAAAGTCTAAAAAGAGTGAAACATCAGCAAAAAGTGGGGATAACCATAAGAAGCAGATCCTACTCTCCTACTTTTTGGCCAATTGATGTGCATTGCTAGGTGCTTTGTCTGTTTTGCTGTGTCTCCTCCTGCCACCTTCTACAGCTGTGGTAGTGAGGCCCAAGAGGGGGCCAGGGATTATAGATCTTGCGCACAGGCCCCATCTGCCCCCCCACAAGAGACACCAGTGTGTCCCAATGCACGAGTGAGCGACTGTAGGGGTGCCCAAATAGCACACAGACGCGACTGCGGAGGCGCCTTGCAGTTTATATCATCCATGCATGTTGGCAGTTTGGCAGGGTTAGGGAGCAATACGTTTGTGTCTCTCTTGCTCATAATTAGACAGACATGTATTCTAGGAAAAGTGAAAATACGGTACTTGATGCCAAGTGATGGAGTTGCGTGAGCTGCATTAAGAAACAACAAGCCAGGCCTTCTATTTAATTATAAAAAACATGTTATAATAGGAGAGTGGGAACTCAAAATGGCCAGGGCATGGTGCCAAGAGACCCAGCTCCACAGCCCTTGTGACGGCTCTGATGTCACCTACACATTGCAAGGATTCTAATTATAATAACCATCTTGACTCACTTACATGCAGTTTTTATGTAAATGTGGTACACATGCCTTTAATAGAAACCACAAAAAAACACACCTGGAGAGAAATACAGAAGAAGATTATTGAGTAGGTTAATCGGCAGCTTCTGTAGATTTTTACATTTCTTTGTGGATGAAGGGAGGACCTTTGTGTGCTGTATTGCACCTTGTTGTGTACAGGTGAATATTGTTTCTGCAAGCACCTGGGCTTCCTTGTTCCAACATAAAATGCATGATGCATACAGTGCTTAGTTTGTAAAAGAAGACGATTGATGGCCCTAGTCAGGAGGACACTGCAGGTTGCACCATCCGTTGTCTCTGCCATATCTGCGAGTGACAGTACCAATACTAGGGGTGGGCAGAAAACTCCGCTCCGCCAGCGTAGCGGATAAAGCCCGCCACCCCTGCTCCCCGGCCTGGTCCCTGCTTCTGAAAGCAGCCAGGCTGGGGAGAGCCTCCCCGGTAGGGGTGGGCAGAATTTGCGAAAGTCACTTTCGCAAACTATCGCCAAAATGTTGAAAATCTCCGCAAACACGCCGGAAATATCGCGAAGACGCAGAAGTTTTT
This sequence comes from Triturus cristatus, assembly GCF_964204655.1. Taxonomy (NCBI): domain Eukaryota; kingdom Metazoa; phylum Chordata; class Amphibia; order Caudata; family Salamandridae; genus Triturus; species Triturus cristatus. Next base: position 847,922,199 of record NC_140580.1, on the reverse strand, counting down.
TTCCCGCCTGTTCGCGGTAGTTTTTGCATGATCGCGGCACGCCAACTTATCCATGCGGTTGCTCACGGGCGCGGCCATCTTGTTTTCACTTGTCCCACCCGCCCGCGATGCTTACTTCCTGTTCCGGGTCGCGCAATGCATGCTCGCGCCCGTTCGCAGTACCTATTTCCTGTTCGGGAACGCTTTTACTTGTTTGCGTTGCTATTTGCGTGCTCGGGGAGAAAATATTTCGCGAACTTGTGCACGTGGTCGCAATGGGCGCGTCCAGCTTGTTTTTCACTCTATTGCATGGTTCTGGGGCCTGATTTTCAATCCTCCCTGCATCTTTCCAATCCTTTGTTTGAAGCCACTTTTTTAAAAATCTTTTTTATTTATTGTTTCGCTAACTATTTTCCTGCTTCTATATTTTTGTTTTTTGTCTTCTTTTTTTTTTTTTAGCTACTTTTTCACTCTTTCTATTGCCTGCTATTTATTTCCTTTACTTACTTTTTTAATTTTATTACCTTTTCTTTCCCGCCCTGTCTCTTATCCCCAGAACCATGTCAAAGGGTAGGGCTCACCGCAGCCAGAGCCGCGACCGCCTTCCTTGTGGAAGGCGGAGCCCACAAGGGGTGCAGGCACGGGCCTTATTTGGGGAAGTGGAGTTGGTTGCACTCATTTTCTTTGTGTAGCGCCACCTCCCCTCAACCCTGGCAGCAGGTGGCAGGCCTGGGCTCCGGGAGCGTCGACAGCGGTGGGGTAATGTGCGCCGGGCAGTGTTGCGCTGGTCTGGGGTCCGGCGCACCCAGGTGCAGTTGACGCACCGGTGGTCTGACATCCTGGACCTGCTGGACCTGCTAGGAGTGGAGGTCCCAGGACTTGGTGAGTAACTATTTAATTATTACTACTTTGTGTCTGTTCTTCTGCTCTGTGTTATATATTGCGAATATCTTTTTATCTTCCAAACGGCTAGAATGTTGCTGCTTACATTCCAGGTTAATTACGTTTAAAAGTCTTCTCTGATTGTTATGACACAGGTGCTCCTCTGCGCTACTACTAATCTTACTTGTTTGCAACTTTGCGTTTGCGCTCGCTTGGCGTGATTCTGTAACAGTTTATTTTAGAGAAATTAAGTTACGTAATGCTATAGTGACTCTAGTCCTTACTTTGTCCTGTCACTAGGAGATATGGGCGGATTGATACTTAGGTTTAGTTACTTTGTATGAGTTTGTAATTTTTTAGTGGTATGCGTGATGCCCCCTCAGTTACATCACGTGCTGCTAGTATGCCAGTCTTTATTAGAACCTTTTCTAGTTTGTTCAATGAGTGGTGGTAATTGGCTTAGCACTAGCAGAACATCAGCATCAATCAATCAACCCAAAATTTGGTGTATACAAAAAATGTAGTCATGTGTCCTCCATTTGACCATATGCATTGTTGAGGACTAAAAGAAGTGGAAAATGAAAGGCATACTTAATGTACAATTGGCACGCCTGGAATAGGTGGGCTAGGTCGGGTGGTACGTCGTACTTAGGCTTAGTTAGTATACTGGAATCAGAATGGAAGACTGGATTACTGTTGATAAATAGTAAGTAGTCGATCCGCGAATCCCCCAATACTACTTGTTGACCAGATGAGATCGGTAAATTTAGTTATTGCAATTGTTGTTTACATAAGTGTTTTTTGACCGTTCTTTAAAAATATTTTATTTGTTTGACACCATCCATCAATGTTTGTCTCTTTCTTATATCTTTCCTGTTCAGCACCCAGGGGCAGGCAGACAGGGAGTGGGCAGTTGGCGGGAGAACAACACCACCAGGAGGACACCAACGAGGGCTCCTATGCTGGCCCTAGTAAGTCTTCTTGTTTTTAATAATAATTCTTATTCCATAACTTTTACTGCACCATATTTTGCACGTACTATTGTTTCAGTTTCCCAATGCTATTTTTTACCAACAATTATCCTTCGATCTGTACGGTTTCAAAAATCTTGTTATCCCTGCCTCTGCTATGATGACTCTCTGTATTACTATTACTATCAGTCTGTCTGTACTGTAGTAGCTAAGCTTGCCCAGTTGGCCACTCTTTATTTGAAAGGTTGTAAATAAAACTCAGATTCACCAGTAGCTCTAGCCATTGAGTCCAGTGCTTTGGGTCGTCCTCTTGTACTACTTCTAGTCTTATTGATCTTGAGTCTTTGTTAATCTTGAGGCTTTGACAAATCACACCAACAAATGCCCAACCAGATTTATTACTATTTTGATATGATAGGACATACTACTACTGTTGTAGGGATTTTGCACATACAGACCTTTGCACAAGAAAATAGGATGTTGGTGATGGTAGGTTGGACCTTCCTCACACACCTCAAACAGAAATTCAGAACCCACCACAATCCCCTGCCCGACTAGTTATATTAGTGTCTTGTCATAACTATTAGGTCTCCGAACCCTCCCCCCAAGATACCCAACAAGTAGACAACCCAGAACATAACACACCCAACCTCTCAATCGTGGAAGCAATGCACATGCACACCCTTCCTTTAATTTGCTCACTCGTGTAAGTCCACACCAAATACCACCAAGTCTATGTAAGTTCAAAATGTTTATTTTGAATTGAGAAGCTCTGTACATTGTTCTATTATATAATGGTGCACCAACAGGAAAATCAATAAGCATTGTTACACTTACTTACAGTTGGGAATTAAATCATGATAACTGAAAAGTGGTGGAAGCACCACCATCCCCTACGAATTTAGTTTATATAAATTTATAAATGAAGATCTCTGAGTGAAGGGACCCCTCACCTTAGAAGAACCTAGTATTGGTAGTTGTTGCATCATAAGCTCTTCAAAGCTATGGTTAGTAGAAGGGAATCTTCCATCTGTAATGCGAAAAATGAAATGGTGCGCGTTAGTATATTGCAACTTGCAAGCATTTCTCAACCGTGCCAAAAAGTGTAGCATTTATGGATGAGCAATATGGACTAACAGTACACCAGTACTTCATAAAAAAGTGGCTTGTTAATGTTTTGGTTGACCACTTGTACGCAGCGCGTAGACAGTAGCAGTGTGAGGTCATGTGGGCTCAAAGGCGTCTTATACAACAAGCTGCAAGGTAACGTCACATGTGCAAAAATAAAAGACACAAAGGTAAAATGGTTGCATGGCTCGGGCTAACTAAGCAAAGGCTAGAATGACCCTAGGGGGGACCATATATAACTATTAGTGTCTACTCTACTACTACCTGATTTGTACTAGTGATGTATGTTAAATATATACTATTAACTCATTTTTCAATCTTGCTACTGACCAATAGGGGGAGGTGTATATGATGCCTAAAAAATGTGTAATGTTTTCTAGGCGCACTGCCGACCACGACAACCATTGCCGGGGCCAGCAAAGGCGACGCGGAGGGAGAGGATGCGGCAGTTGCCGATACCAACGATGGAGCGGTAGGGGGAGTGCCAGCACCAGTGGCGGGCAGTGGTAAATTAGATTCATAATCCTTAACTATTATTGACACTACACTCACTGCAAGGGTGTACTGTATGTATATACTGTACTGTTGAGACTTAGGGCCCCATTAGGATGGCGGGCCGATTGCCCCCGCCGGGCCGGCGGTAGTCACCGCCGACACCACAGGGGCAAACCTCCCTCCATCCCTGTAGAAAAGACCCCCCACATGTCGACTGGGCGGAAAAGGGTTCAATATGGTAGCGGTGTCTGAACACACCACCAGCCATATAATCAGCATTTTGGAATGCCTTTACGTGGCGGCATTGCCGCCACGGAAAGGCATGCGGAGTATGCTTGGGGGCCCCCATGGAGGGTACCTATGCTATGGTACCCCCCTGCCTTTCAAAGCACAACGTGGCAGGCTCTGCACGGGGCCTGTCATGTTGTGCTTGGAAAAGCACAACATGTATTTTTAGCATTGCTTTCGGCACCGCCCACCACAATGTAAAAAAAACGGGATGTGCCCGCCACGGTGGCGGGCGCATCCTAATTGTCCCCACGGGACCCCCGCCCTTTTTAGCGTGAGGATGGCGGGCGGACAAAGTCCGCCCGATATCCGATGTCCTATGTAAGTAAGAGTTGCTGTGAACGTTTGAAGAGTGAAGACACCCTTTAATTGGCATAGGGGCAGGAGTATTGAGTAACCAATGGCCTCATCTATCTGATTTCAACTCAGCTTTGAAAGTTTTATGGAGAAGACTAAAAGTCAGATCAGATCACCTGGTGTTCAACTGAAAAGTGGAAGACGGGTGGAAGGAAGAAGGACGGGCGAGATTTAAAATGTTATGTACTGTGCTTTATAGTGCTACCATGCCAATATGTGTATAATTAACTTGTCTTACTGTTTTTCTAAGAGTATATTTTACAATTTTCTTGTTTTTTTCTTTTTGATACACAGCTACTCCTTCCAAAGTTAATCGGAAGGAGTTGGCCGCCAAGGCATGGCGCCGGAAGCTGGAGGCAATCCAGCAGGAATATCGGCGGCTAGTGGTCTTGGCAGAGGAGGAGGAGGAGGGCCCCAGCCACCGCCCTCCAGCGGTACGGCACCACCGTCTGGCGGCTGCCCGCCGCTACCGCAATACCATCTCTGGTGCCCCCCCCACTGTGGCTGCAACTGCCGTGCCCTCTGACGCCGCATCGCCCATTTAGAGGAGCAGATGCGTGTCCTCCTGCAATCCCGCCCCACACCTTAGTCCCTGTCTTCTGCCCCTTTTTTAATTCTTGTTTGAGTGGGTGGGAATTGGGCGTTGGGGTTTTGGACTATTTTCTGGACTTTCTTACGGACATTGGTTGGGGTTATTCAGCTTTTGTGGGTTTTTAGTTTATTTTTGGTAGGGTCAATTAAATCTATTTTTCTACGTTACATGCAATGTTGTTAATGTTTTGTAGGTGGGGTTACTGTTTTACATCACACTGTTTCCTTGCTGGTGCAGGCCCGCCCATAGCCAATGTTTGATTTAAATAATTGGCTGACTGTGTAAGACACAAACAGATAGATGCGACACCCCTCACTGATTGAGTTGTCCTACTAGTACTTTCAGTCTCTCCTCTAGTCCATGCATTCTTTATCTGGACTCAAAGGGGTGTGTGAAATTAAATTAATTGAAAACATGTCCATTATTAATTCTGCCTCCCCCAAACTTCTCTCACCTTTGCTTGATGTTTAACTTAGGCACAGCAATGGCTGCATGGTGAAGATGGTTTCCTTTTTCTAACATGCCATGATTGGGGTGGTGGTGGTAGTATAGTAGCAGTAGTAGACATTGGCAGGGCAGCAGCATTTGCAAAAAAAAGAATGAGACAGTCAGTCGCCTTTGAGAAACTGTTTGAGGAGTAGTAGAATGAAGTACAGTACAGAACTTACCAAGCAACAATAATATGCTAAAATATTTTACAACAAAACATAATGGTGGTGGGGATAGCCTACTAGACAGAGTTACAAACTATAGTTGTGTCGAGTCACTTGACTAGGCCTACAGCATAACAGTTAGTGCTGTGAATGAGGAATGACAACAAATCCAATCAATGCCCGCAATTAATGCTGAGGTATATGTTCCTTTGTTAAATAAAATCACCTCTAAAATATACTACTCATGGGTGGGCAAGCAGAAGAAGATCATCGCTCTGCCTTGAAATTGAAGTACTGTTGCTTTCGCCACATCCGCCCCAGCAAGCGTGTGATTAAGTATTGGTGTACATTTAATTTAGTCACACCTCGACAATAAGTCACACAGCCCGGGGGGAAAAGGGTTAGGGTTTGTTAAATGGATGGGAAGGGGGTTTGGGGAAAGGTTTGACAGTGAAAAACCGTACGCATGGACAAACAAACCACAATCTTTGAAGACTACCATATCCATATGTTAAGGGAGAAAAAGGAAATGCATGCATGATGATCATTGATAAGGAGACCCGGATTAATACACTTCTTGTTCTGTTGTTCGGGCCTTAATACTTTTACAGATAGCAAATAGAAATTTTAAATATTGGTAGGGATGAATCGTAAACAGAGAGCAAACCTAATGCTGATAATAACAACAACAAGAACACACTGTTGTAAAGATTGTAGACAAAAAAATGAATCAAATTATTTAAAAGAAGATGAAAGTTGATACTGTTACTGTGTTATCCTGGTCAAAAATGTGGACTGGATTTGCATCTCGGCATTCCTCTTGGTCCTCTCGTCCATCAATCTTGGGTGTCGCCACTGCCCGGCTGGAAAAAAATGTCGATTTATTGGTAAGGTAAGTGTGCATTGTAATGTTTTCCCAAGTATAGGGCAAGGCCCGTCCTGTAATTGTAGATGGAAAAACAAAGGGGATATTGAGAAACAAAGTTGAAACAAATGCACAAGTTATGGTGTAATGCAACAAGAACACTTTCCGAGGAGGCATGTATGCATTATCTCTACTCTAGTCTGTTTCCAGCATTGACCTTCAACAACAACAGGAGAGAGCAGGCCCACAGTGAATGGCCTGACGGCACGTTGCTTAGCACATCCTACGTTTAGAGTACTTTCTTTTTTTTTAAAGAGTTGGACAAAGGCAAAGCACATATCCATTCCAAACATAGCATTTTACAATTTAAGTTAGTAAATCAATGCACCGCAGTCATCCCACCGCTACACTCGACTCCACTTCTACACAGACATTTGGGTCTGCTGTGGTTGTTGTTGACGTGTTTACCTTTAGGCTATTATGCCACTCATGAAACGTCCTCCTGTTTTCTTATTATTCCATCAACCATCTCCGATACTTGTACTGACTGACTGTGAAGATCGGCCTGCAGTAGAAGTAAAATTTTGTTATTACACAACAAGAGTAGAAATATTATTGACTTGAGTCACTCTTTAGTGTGTAAAGTAAGACTACTAGTACACTTTGACTTCACTTCGTGCACAACAAACAAACAACAAAAACACCAATCGTTCAGAGTCAGGTGTCCAATGCATGCCATTAATTGTCATTACCTGTTCCTTCTCATCTTAAGTTAACGGGCCGTCTTTTTCGCCATCATCATCATGGACGGTGCTGTTGTTAATCATACTTAGTGCGCAGATTGAGTCCCCTTCCTGTATTCAATTAAAAGCAATGTATCAAGCTGCAGGAGGAGTACAAATTTCTTATTTGCAAGAAGGGGAAAATTCACCTTGAGTTACGTTTAGTGTGTACTGTAGAAAGATGATTATTGCACAATGACATAACTTCATGCACAACAAACAACAACAAAATCCCTCAGTCTGCGACTCTGCGTCCAATGCATGGCATCAATCACTACCTGTTCCATCTCATTTTCAGTTAATGGGTAGTCTCTCTCGGCTCTGAAAGGAGGATAGCTATAGTAGTCATCTGATTCACGCTGATTACGCTTTACAAAGTTTCGGGCAAGGCCCGGCCTGTAATTGTAGATTGAAAACCAAAGGGGATATTGAGAAAGAAAGTTAAAACAAATGCACAAGTGATGGTGTAGTGCAACAAGAACACTTTCTGAGGTGGCATATATGCATCATCTCTACTCTAGTCTGTTTCCAGCATTGACCTTCAACAGTAACAGGAGAGAGCGGGCCCACAGTGCTTAGCATTAGCACATCCTACGTTAACACTTAAAATTCTTTTTTTTTTCTCTCAAAGAGTTGGACAAACGCAAAGCACATTATCCATTCCAAACATAGCATTTTACAGTTTAAGTTAGTAAAATCAATGCACTGCAGTCATCCCACCGCTACACTCTATTCAACTTCTACACAGACATTTGGGTCTGCTGTGGTTGTTGTTGTTGACGTGTTTACCTTTTGGCTTTTCCGTTTTATACCACTCATGAAACGTCCTCCTGAGTCCTGACTTAATCATCATCATCTCTGATACTTTTACTGACTGACTGTGAAGATCGGCCTGCAGTATAAGTAAAATATTTATTACACAACAAGAGTAGAAATATAAATATTACTGACTTGAGCCATTCTTTATTGTGTACAGAAAGATAGATTACTAGAACACTTTGACATCACTTTGTGCACAACAAACAAACAACGCAAACACAAAGACCAATAGCTTAGAGTCAGGTGTCCAATGCATGCCATTAATTGTCATCATTACCTGTTCCTTCTCATCTTAAGTTAACGGGCCGTCTATTTCGCCATCATCATGATGGACGGTGCTGTTGTGTCAATCATACTCATTGCGCAGATTGAGTGAGTCCCCTTCCTGTATTGAATTAAAAGCAATGGGTCACCAAGCTGCAGGAGAAGTACCAATTTCTTATTTGCAAGAAGGGGGAAATTAGTGTGTTCTGTAGAAAGTTGATTAGTGGCAGTGCACAATTACATAAATTCATGCACAACAAACACAATAAAATCGAAATCATTCAGTCTGCGACTCTGCGTCCAATGCATGGCATCAATCATTACCTGTTCCATCTTATTTTCAGTTAATGGCCAGTCTCTCTCGGCTCTGAAAGGAGGATAGCTATAGTAGTCATCTGATTCATGGTCCACTTCTTTTGGAAGGACTAGGAATGTTTGAATTTGTTGTTACCATCATCGAATCATCATTCATGAGGGAAATGGAATTGAGCAGGAGATTCAGTATGATGGAGTGGAGGAGCTGGATTCGGAGGACTGTACTGTCAAATTGCCGACACCTGAAACTTGTATATTAAATAAGAAGAGTAGAAGACGGTGGTAATGGATTTGTTGTGATTCACAAGTTTGTAACCGGAACGACAGACACTCAAATAAAGGGGAAAATAAAGGGAGGAAGACAGTAAGTGCAAGCCTAATTGTCAGGTAAGTATAGCTCGTCCTCAAACTCTGGGGGTTCAGCCAGTAGTAGGTAATCATGTGACACACTACTTCCGTCACCTGAGCCGCTATCCTGATCTTCCTCCCTTGCTTCATGTATTGTGTAATTCGGTGGTATGAAGTGCTGATTCATTTTGATCATTGTTAACCTCTCCAGGTTTTTGGGCGAGAGACTGGTCCTTCTCACTGCTACAATGGAGCCAGCAGCACTGAAAACACGTTCGGAAGAGACACTTACGACAGGGCAAGCCAGATAGCTTATCGCCAGCCTGCTGAGCAGTGGCCATTCAGATCTTTTCCTATACCAATACTGCAATGGGTTTTGATCAATGTACACGTCTGTTGGGTCGTCCAGATAGGCCTGGACCATCCGCTCAATGTTCAGGGGTGCTGCTGGTAAGCTTTCGGGCTCTTTTCTCTGTGCATCAGCACTGTGCTTATTAATGCCTAACTGTACATACCAATCATCTAACGATTCTACTGGGCCTAATGATCCAGTTATTGTTGCTGTTGTCGATAGTGATGGTGAGTGTTGTGATCCAAACGCACTGCCCTCAGCCTCCGAAGTTGCACTTGATGCTGCATGCCCTGCTGCAGTACTTCTTGTGGGTTGATCTTGCGGGCTTTTATTTAGCAGCCGTTCATTTTCCAACTTACTCGCTGCCTCAGCTATACAAGTTTTGTAGCGGGCAACATCAATCTCTGAAAAAGGAAAGAATGTCTTCAGTCCAAATTTTGCCCGTGGATCCAGAATTGTGGCACAAATGTAATGTTCTTGTGAAAAAAATTGTATTTTCTATCCTTGTGTTTTCAGCCAAGCGACGGGCTAAGCTCTCCACCAAGTCATAGGCTCCCTTTTTGTCCTCTACACCTTTGTATGATTCAGACACCTTCTTCAGCTGATGCTCTAGCATTTGCAATAATGGAATAGCTTGGCCCATTGTACAGTCCTCCTTGCTGACTTCACGTGTGAAGATCTCAAAAGGACAAAGCATCTCAGTCAGGCATTTAACTAGGCCCCATTGCTCCATCTGAAGGGTCATGCCTTTAACAGTAGCATCCCCTCTTTGCCAGACATATTCATTGAGTGGCCTGTACTGCTCAAACAGACGATCAAGCATGTAATACAATGAGTTCCAACGTGTTGCCACCTCCTGGATGAGTGCTTTGACTGGCATCCTATATTCACGTTGAATGATCCTCAGCTGCTTCCGAGCTTTAAAAGAATGGCTGAAATGAGTGCATATTCTTCGGCAGATGGCCAGTAAGTTGCTGACTATGGGTTCTTTTTTCAGAAAGTCTTGAACTATAATGTTTATGCAGTGCGCCAAACACGAAACTCTGAAATAGGAACGAAGATCCATGGCCTTAAGTACATTACTGCCATTGTCTGTGGCAACAAAACCAATACTAAGCCCTCTTGGGCGCAGCCATTCAAAAACCTTGCTGCAAAACTCTTGCAAAATGTTTACAGCAGTATGAGGTTTCTCCTTGGCGAATATGGCTACAGTTGCATGTTTCCGAGTACCTTTAAAAATCGCAGCTGTGTCAACAGCACCTCGTTTAGATAGCTTATCTCTAACCCCCACAAAAGAGTGTAATCTGTGGCTTGGCAACTGGTCCACATGTCTGTTGTCAGGTGGATATTGTGAACAGCACTCTGCTGCAAAGCTTGTCCAACGAATTCCAGCACATCATGATGTAGTTCCGGAACAGCAATTCTTACGAAATAGGACCGGCTGGGAACCTTCCATTTAGCGCAGATGGCTGACACAAATTCAAGGAAACCCACCCCTTCCACAATGGTCCAGCGCTAACATTTTAGCCAGCCTCGCATTGTACAACCGTGCCGTTGGGTGGTTGCGTTGGAACTGCCCCTCCAACCTAAGCATGCTCTCAATGGTAGGCTGGATTACTTTCCTTTGTGGTGCTGTTGTTTTCATTAACCCACTTAGGCTCAACGACGCAGTTTGTCTCATTGCGGTACTCGGTCGCCTTGGTGTCTCAGCCTTACTCTGAGTATGGCTCTTACTGCGGTGCCACTCAGATGTTACTGAGGAGGATGTGGGCGGTACCACTACACTACTGGGGACAGGGCTAGAAATGCCTCCCTCTTTTTCACCTTCCACCGCAATAATATCGCCCCCTGATTCTTCCTGACCAACTACTGCCACTCAGATGTTACTGAGGAGGATGTGGGCGGTACCACTACACTACTGGGGACAGGGCTAGAAATGCCTCCCTCTTTTTCACCTTCCACCGCAATAATATCGCCCCCTGATTCTTCCTGACCAACTACAATGGGTTGAGTTTTTCTACTTTCTTTAAACTGAAGTAGGTGATTCTCCCACACGATAGTGTGGTGTATTCTGAGATGACTTGCTTGGCCTCCGGTACCATAGTTTGTACCAAGCTTACCCGGCCGAACACCTTGTCGACAAATTGAGCATATAGCAACGTTCTCCAAACTGGGGAGGAGAACTTTCTGGCACTGCTGGATGTGCCACTTTCAATACCAGATGAACTGGAGGGTGTGCTTGGAATGTGACCCTGTGCAGCTACACTGTGACTTTTACTACCACTACCTACTGAGATGGTTGAGCTGGATGTAGGTCCCTGCCGGGCCTTGGAAAATATGGCAGCTGGAGGTAGTGGTGGTGTAACCTGTGTTGGTGATATCCGTGCTACATCCCGCTCAGTAGCAGCCATTCTGGATAGGGTGAGAATGTTGATCTCCAATCCCTTTGGGGCGGGAGTGATGTGCGTGATGACTGGCTCTTCTTCATCAACATCACCCCCCTCTTCTACATCTACCTCCATAACTCTAAGTTTTTCTGGGACCTTCCTTTTCAGAAGCATTGTCTTGTGGCGTGCATCACTCTCAGACTGAGCTGGTGGCTGCCAAGTGGCATCACGATCATCAGAAGCAGGGCTTGAAGAAGAAGATGATGGACTAAGCATCCTTTTCCTTGCTGGTGGTCTAGAAGACAATAGATCTTCCGAAACAGTGGTTTGCTCCACTTTGTCTGCAGGAAGCTCGATTTCCTGAAATGCCCCTGCGTCAGGAGCAACAACTACTATGGTGGGCTGTTGTTGCGGCTGCTGCTGTTCTTGTTGCGGCTGCTGCTGTTCTTGTTGCGGCTGCACACTTATTGGCTGAGTTTCCGCCTGCGTTTAGTGTGTACTACTTTACGATAATGACATTTCAACATCGCTGCTCGTTAGTAGACTGGCTACCTCTGCGACACTCAAGGCCTTGGGCCTAGGTTGGTGGGGTTGGACTGCTGGTGCTGAGGTGCTGCTCCCAGCTTGGTTCCCGGACAACGCTGCTGCAGGCGTAACTTTTTTGGTGCAAAAAAAAACATTGGCCGTCACACCAGTCGTGGTTAATGGCACTTCCTTTTTCTGTTCCTTCTTCTCGCCGGCAACCTTCTTGGTACTGGACCTGGTGCCTTTCTTTGGGGCCATCTTCTTCAGATGTCAGGCAGGACGCAGATGCACAACAAGTTCTGGCCACACGTGGACGTGATGTGCAGCAGGACTTCTGTCTGGCTGGCAGTACAACGGGTGATGATGATGACACCTCCTCCTCTGGCTTTTTGTGCACCTAAAAGCAAATAAGCCAGGAGAACATCAGTGAAATGTTGCATTTGTTGTTGTGGTTCAGTTACTTACTACTGTACTAGTGCAAACAAAAGATATAGTCTAGCCATTTCTGACTTTTTTTCAACAAGGGCTATGTTATACTACTGTGTACAGTCACACACTACACTCTCAGGAAGGATAGGAAAGATAATAAGAACCACCAAAATAAAAATGTAATGGAAGTGGGGTGGACCCTATTTGCCATTAAATTATTTGAGCATCTCATCATCCATGGAGCTACTGCTGGCAAAGGGGGTGGATGGATGGAAGCAGTAAGCCAACAGGAAAACCATGCAGGCCTATATGGCAAAAGCAGGACACTAATAACTCCCAACACAAAAAAAGGCCACCAGCCACATGGACACTCACAAATTACAAACAAGCAGGGGGCCTGGGAAACACCAGGAGCTGACAAAAGGCCTATAAAAGCCTGGCAAAGGATGCATGCTAAAGCGCATTGCTCTGCCTTTTTAATGCAACAAAATGCAAATACGAAAATTCACAGGCCCCAAAAAGGTCTGCAGGGTGCATGCATTGCACACCAACACACACCAGACACACACAACAAAAGCTTGTCTTTATGACAACCAACATCAGAAAGACCACCCCAAAAAAACACACTTGCCAACTCAATCCAATGCCATCCATGCCCTAAATGATGTCTAAATTCAACAGACCACACAGAAACACTTGATTAATACAGCTATGGCTTGCAGGCCTAGGCTTCAAAATGGCCACCAGCCACATGGTCAGGCCCAACAACATCAGAAGCCCACCCCAAAAAAACACACTTCCCAACTTAATCCAATGCAATCCAAACAGAAACACTTGATTAATAAAGCTGTGGCTACCTGCTCTGATCCTACTGGATGAAAGCAGGCCTGTTGGCAGACAAGGCCGGACAAGCTTGCAGGCCTAGGCTTCAAAATGGCCACCACCCACATGGCCAGGCCCAACAACATTAGAAAGCCCACCCCAAAAAAATACACTTCCCAACTCAATCCAATGCCATCCATGCCCTAAATGATGTCTAAATTCAACAGACCACGCAGAAACACTTGGTTAATACAGCTGTGGCTACCTGCTCTGAGCCCACTAGATGAAAGCAGGCCTGTTGGCAGACATCAAGGCCAGACAAGAGACAACAAGCTTGCAGGCCTAGGCTTCAAAATGGCCACCAGCCACATGCCCAGGCTCACCAATATCAGAAAGCCCACCCCAAAAAAACACACTTCCCAACTCAATCCAATGCCATCCATGCCCTAAATGATGTCTAAATTCAACAGACCAAACAGAAACACTTGATTAATAAAGCTGTGGCTACCTGCTCTGATCCTACTGGATGAAAGCAGGCCTGTTGGCAGACAAGGCCAGACAAGCTTGCAGGCCTAGGCTTCAAAATGGCCATTGGCCACCAGCCACATGGCAAGGCCCAACAACATCAGAAAGCCCACCCTAAAAAACAGGCTTCCCAACTCAATCCAATGCCATCCATGCCCTAAATGATGTATAAATTCAACAGACCACACAGAAACACTTGATTAATACAGCTGTGGCTACCTGCTATGATCCTACTGGATGAAAGCAGGCCTGTTGGCAGACAAGACCAGACAAGCTTGCAGGCCTAGGCTTCAAAATGGACACCAGCCACATGGCCAGGCCCAACAACATCAGAAAGCCCACCCCAAAAAAACACACTTCCCCAGCTCAATCCAATGCCATCCATGCCCTAAATGATGTCTAAATTCAACAAACCACACAGAAACACTTGATTAATAAAGCTGTGGCTACCTGCTCTGATCTTACTGGATGAAAGCAGGTCTGTTGGCAGACAAGGCCAGACAAGCTTGCAGGCCTAGGCTTCAAAATGGCCACCAGCCACATGGCCAGGCCCAACAACATCAGAAAGCCCACCCCAAAAAAACACACTTCCCAACTCAATCCAATGCCATCCATGCCCTAAATGGTGTCTAAATTCAACAGACCACACAGAAACACTTGATTATTACAGCTGTGGCTACCTGCTCTGAGCCCTCTAGATGAAAGCAGGCCTGTTGGCAGACAACAAGGCTAGACAAGAGACAACAAGCTTGCAGGCCTAGGCTTCAAAATGGCCACCAGCCACATGGCCAGGCTCACCAATATCAGAAAGCCCACCCCAAAAAAACACACTTCCCAACTCAATCCAATGCCATCCATGCCCTAAATGATGTCTAAATTCAACAGACCAAACAGAAACACTTGATTAATAAAGCTGTGGCTACCTGCTCTGATCCTGCTGGATGAAAGCAGGCCTGTTGGCAGACAAGGCCAGACAAGCTTGCAGGCCTTGGCTTCAAAATGGCCATTGGCCACCAGCCACATGGCCAGGCCCAACAACATCAGAAAGCCCACCCCAAAAAAACACACTTCCCCAGCTCAATCCAATGCCATCCATACCCTAAATGATGTCTAAATTCAACAAACCACACATAAACACTTGATTAATAAAGCTGTGGCTACCTGCTCTGATCTTACTGGATGAAAGCAGGTCTGTTGGCAGACAAGGCCAGACAAGCTTGCAGGCCTAGGCTTCAAAATGGCCACCAGCCACATGGCCAGGCCCAACAACATCAGAAAGCCCACCCCAAAAAAACACACTTCCCAACTCAATCCAATGCCATCCATGCCCTAAATGGTGTCTAAATTCAACAGACCACACAGAAACACTTGATTAATACATTTGTGGCTACTAGGCTGCTCTGATCCTACTGGATGAAAACAGGCCTGTTGGCAGACAAGGCCAGAGAAGCTTGCTGGCCTAGGCTTCTAAATGACCACCAGCCACAAGGCCAGGCCCAACAACAGAAAGCCCACCCCAAAAAAACACATTTCCCAACTCAATCCATTGCCATGCAGGCCCTAAATGATGCTTGAAAATGAAATACATTCAAAAAACACAAAAGGAACAGTTGCTTCATCATGCACACACCCATGAGGCCATGACTAGCTCGGGCCTACTACTGACTACTACTACCCACAACATTTTTAAAAAAAGGAATTATAGTTACCAAAAATAAATTATAGTTACAACAACTGCAATGCCCCCAATCAAACAGACACAACAACCACTTAGTTGTAAAATATCCAATTAAAAAATCCTCAAATCCAATTGCAATGATGCAGCAGACAAAAAGAGTGATCTTTCCAGCTCAAAATCCAAAGGCAGAATGAGCAGGAGATGGACAAAGCACTGGGAGGAGCCTGCTGGACAGGAACAGGAAGTTGAAGATTCTGTGGCACTTCCTCCATCGCCCCAACTTTTTAAACAAGCATTTGCAATGCAATAGGTCTCGCATTTATAAGAGTTTGAGCTATTGGCATTGTAAAATTACAATGACTTTTATTTATGTTTTGGTTTTAAAACAAATAAAAGGCATTGTCATTTACAATGTCAGTAGCATAAACTCGCATAAAAGCAGTGTGTGGAGTGCAGCAGTGTGTGGCGTGCAGCAGTGTGTGGCGTGCAGCAGTGTGTGGCGTGCAGCAGTGTGTGGCGTGCAGCAGTGTGTGGCGTGCAGCAGTGTGCGGCGTGCAGCAGTGTGCGGCATGCAGCAGTGTGTGGCGTGCAGCAGTGTGAGGCGTGCAGCAGTGTGCTGCGTGCAGCAGTGTGCTTCGTGCAGCAGTGTCGTGCAGCATGCAGCAGTGAGTAATGCAGCAATGTGCAGCCGTGTGTGGCGTGCAGCCGTGTGTGCCATGCAGCAGTGTGTGGCGTGCAGCAGTGTTTTGTGTAGCATTGTGCGGCGTGCAGCAGTGTGTGGCGTGCAGCAGTGTGTGGCGTGCAGTAGTGTGTGGCTTGCAGCAGTGTTTCGTGTAGCAGTGTGCGGCGTGCAGCACTGTGCGGCGTGCAGCAGTGTGCGGCGTGCAGCAGTGTGTGGCGTGCAGCAGTGTGTGGTGTGCAGCAGTGTGTGGCGTGCAGCGGCATGCAGCAGTGTGTGGCGTGCAGCAGTGTGTGGCGTGCAGCAGTGTGAGGCGTGCAGCAGTGTGAGGCGTGCAGCAGTGTGAGGCGTGCAGCAGTGTGTGGCGTGCAGCAGTGTGTGGCATGCAGCAGTGTGTGGCGTGCAGCAGTGTGAGGCATGCAGCAGTGTTTCGTGTAGCAGTGTGAGGCGTGCAGCAGTGTGCGGCATGCAGCAGTGTGCGGTGTGCAGCAGTGTGTAATGCAGCGGTGTGCGCAGCAGCGTGTGGCGTGTAGCAGTGTGTGGCGTGCAGCAGTGTGTGGCGTGGTTTGTAAACAACAAGAAAAGCGGACATCAAAGGAAGGGTGGGAGGGAACGAGCATATGGGGTGTGAGTTATAACGAAAGTTAATTGTTGTAAGAGGGGATGCAGGAAGTGAGGCCGAGCGCGCGCTGGCGAAAGCAGTCTGCTGCTTTCAAGTCCGATGCCAGATGCCAGCTTCGTGCTTGAATGCCTCACATGCACTGGCCATAAACCGCATTCCTAAGGTCTTGTGCCCCTTACTAAATCTCTCTGAATGCGTGAGGCGGCGCACGCGCAGGAAGTAGCTGGTGGCAAATGGAATGTGCGTGGTTGTGCACGTAACCGCCACCCGATCCGCCTGGGAAGCCTTTGGGAGCATTTTCTGAAGTCCCTACATAAGTCTCGCTGAGCGATCGCTTATGCGATAGCCAGGCGAGACCTAAAAAAGGTAGGTATGGAGCAGTCACTGGTAGACTATGCCTTGGATTTACTCTTGAAACCCCATTCCTAAATTCTTCTATGGGAAAAAACAGCTTTCCAACTTAGCATCTAGTATGAACATGATACAGTGAGACTATAACCACAAAAGAATACTAATATAGTATCAAACAGCAGGCATGGTTTCGTTTTGAGTGACAATAGAACATACGCCAATTTCTGAAAGAAATTCTTTAAAATGCATAGGTGGAATTTTCTTCACAGTTTTATCCTAAGGAGATAAATTCCCGGTTTTGTATATCCTGCAGATTTAGGACTTCTTCCAGAAATTAGAGGATTTTCTATTTAAACTCAACACTAAACCAAGTCCACAGTCCCCAAAACCTTCAACATCAAACACCTAACCAAAAGGAATATTGAATAAATTGGGAATAATACCACAATTGCAAATCCCCTGGGACGCAAAATGAGTAAGTAAAACTCGTTTGAATGACTACAGCCACATAGAAAAGTAAAGACCGTGACTGTCTTACCTTAGAAAAACAAAAACAACAAATTACTCATTCGCAGAACCACAATTTGAGGGGCACACCTGAAAAATTCTACAGGCACGAAAATACCTTTGACAACCTCACCAACAGCCGCGGCCCGTGGAGGGAGCTCCATGGGGCGGTAAGGCGGGGCGGGGGAGGGGCAGGGTGGGGGGTTCTAAAAACCGGAATATGGATAATTGCAGGTAAGTAAACAATTAAATAAATAAAACAAATTTCCTAGCGCGCGCTGCATCGCAAAATGCACACTTGAGGCAACAGTGGCGACTCAGAGCCTATACTACTCCTTTAGTGCATAATTATCAAGTCCCCGTTCCCACAGCAATGGATGTAAACAACAATAAACCAACATTGTCTACAGGTCATTTACCCAGTTCAATCATAGCCCCAGTAGAGACACCACAGAGGGGCCAGTCAAGAAGGTTTTTTACTACAACCCTGAAAAAGTGCTAATCTTCTTGCAGACCACCTTTGTATCAAATACTTGCATGTTATGTAGCCAATTCTATACATATGAATGCTAGATTTGGGTGCATTCATCAGCCAAGCATTGCAATTAAGTACATCTTTTAAAAAAATGCATTTAATCTTCATTGCTCTATAACGAGGTTTTGGACACTGCCATACCGTATCTATTAATATTGGCATATATGTTAAATGAAAAGGTATAAAACACATGCAACCGTTTATGAAGTTTTCAATTCTTTGCTTGAAGACTCGACTTTCAAGTGGCAACGAATGTATAATTCAGCGGCCCACAGCACAGAGAAATCTAAATATATCTAAATCTTTCATCCGAGAAATATGGTGATTATCGTCAGAACATCTTTATCTATATCATGTGCTGAGCTGAGCCTGCCAAATCACGTAACCTTTCAGAGTCCCATTAATTGAACATAATGTGTTTTGCTTCGCGCTGCTTCAGTGTTTGAAGTTTGCTATCCCTGTTCTTTAACCCCTTCAGCGCTGCGCGGATTCCCCCGCGGTGCTGAAGGGTTCGAGCGTGGGCGGGGCCATGATGGAACGGTTCCGTCATGAGCACAGCTCAACCGATGCTCATGACGGAACCGTTCCGTCATGAGCATGGAAGGGGTTAAATATATTTGTGCAATAGGCACTCGTGCTGCGAAGGCACGAGCAAAGACCTGACACAACTCAACTTGCAGAGGGGGGTATGGGGGAGGGGTATGCGGCAGTGTAAAATGGAGGTGAATAACAAACACATTTCTGAGTTAAGGGAGCTGTCGGCGCTGGTGCTCTAGACATCCTGCTGTATAACGTGACTAAAAGGCCCAAATTAAAATGTCACCAGCAAAAAAAAAAAAACACAAGTTTGCTATTTGTCAACAGCTCTGATGAGGGGGCCACCTCTTTTGTTATGCAGTCCTTCAGACAGCTTTGTAGTACTAGGAGCTCAGCATGGCACCAAATTCTACACTGCTGCAGGTCTAAAGGCAGAGGCATAATCGGAACACCGCGTTAGAGGAAATTACATCACGCTCCCTTCGATAACAATGACAACAGAGGAAATGACTTCACACCTTTAATTCTGATGACGGACATTGGTTTTTTTTTAATAGACATTATTACAAACTCAGGGCGTTGGTGCTTTGATACATAGTGACTTTATTATAACATGCACAGTTTTGTATTTCTGTGCAAAAAAAGCAAGTTGAAGGGGATAAATACAACCAGAGATGGTAGGGCGAGAAACAGCTACGAGGAGATCTGAGTTTCGAGCTCACAGGGTGAATGTTTTTATCTCCCTGTAGAAGCAGGAAAAGGTGGGAGTAAGTTGTCTCGCAGGGGGAGGGTGTGGTGAAGCGAAGGGTTGAAGGCTTGAGGAAAAAGTCGAGAATGGCAGCAAAGATAATATATATATAGTATATATATATTACAACACTGGCCAAGTCAAATTTGTGCGACAGGGAGACAGACAAATAGATGTGTGTGTGACTAATCAGTCTGTTGGTGTTAGCGGCTCAGATCTCGCTAGGGTTCACCAGTGTCATCTAAATACTCCCTTATAAGTAGGCAAGGAAAACTAAAATAACCACTCTTAAACATTTTAATAGCAATCAGTGTGGCACTAAATGCTCTCTGACACGGCCTTCTTCCCTCCTTGAAACGTTAATCAATGTAACGATGTGTGGGAAGCAGGGGGTTTGAAGACGACAGCCTGCCTTACCAAAAGCCATTTGAGTAAAACGAAAGGGTGAACAAGCTGTCGCCATTGTGAGGGAAGTGGGATAAGGGAGGGGGTGGCAAATGGTGAGCACTTTCCGGCCGCTTTGATGTTCTCATCAAAGCGGCCGCGAAATGAGCTTTTGTAAACGGGGGATTTGAAAGTGCAAACTAGTGCTTTCAGGCTGCCAAATGGTGCGCGCGCCCGGCACATGCACTGTATTTGGAGGCCTGAAAAGCACTCGTTTGCACTTCCAGATCCCCCTTTTACAAAAGCTCTCGCGAGAGCAGCGCTAAAGCGCTGTCTCATCCGAGACCTAAAAAGGACTCCTTGCACAAAAAAGGACAGCCAGATGTCAATCTGAGGAGTTGTTTTCATCCAAATCATCATTTGCAGAAGGTTTCATGCTGCAAGAGCTGATATTCTTCTCCAAATTGAAAATTTTACATGTTCGAGTTCTCAAGCTTCACATTACTTCCGCAGGATGTCGATGGCGTGTCCAAAACGACTTGATCGCGTTTTCTCGCTCCCTGTTGCTTTGGATATGACGTGTTCGGGGTCTCTTGCTCCTTTTCGCGTTCGATATGACGTGCCCGCGTCCTCACGGTCTCGCTCGCGGTGGAGAATTACGTGTTCGAGATCTCAGTCTTCTCATACTCTCGCGGTGCATGATCGCGAGAAGAAAGACGCGATAAGAACAGCGTCATCAGCGTAGAGGCGGGCCGGGACAGGGTGCGTTCCTATTTGTGGTAGATCTCTAGTAGATGCTGTAAGTGCCTGTCCTACACTGTTTATATATAATGAAAACAGGAAGGGGGCCATAACACATCCCTGTCTCACCACCCTCTTCACGCTGAATGGCTCAGTACATATTCCTTTGCTACCAAATCTGATCCTAGATTTACATCCCGTATAAAGGTCTTTCAATAAACTAATAGTCGATGCATCCACCCCCATATCTTTCATTTTTAGCCAGAGTTTAGCATGTATCACACAATCAAAAGCTGATGACAAATCGACAAATGGCAAGTATAGGGTTTCCTTTTAGATGTTAACATATTTTCCAATTATCATGTTTAAATTGAGGCTCTGCTCTATGGTCCCAATCCCTAGGCGGAAACCATATTGTAAGTCAGATAAGATGTTTTGCAATGCTGCCCAATCCTGAAGTCTTTTTAGGATAATACGGCCTACTACCTTAACAAGTGAATGCAGCAATGATATAGGTCTATAAAAAGCTGGGTTAAGGCGGTCTCCCTATTAGGTCTCGCCTGGCGTTAGCAGCGTGCATGCGCTGCTCTCGCCATGCGAAGCTTCTTGGAATCAATCTTGTTTGGGAAGTTGACTTTCGGTTCCGGATGTAATTTTCATTGGTGTGCATCATTTGACGTCACCAATTATGCTAAACAGGGTGTGCTGATTGTCCAGGAGGCTTTTTAGTCCCTCCTGGTTACCACCTTGTCCACTTTTGGCTCTGCCCACCGGGACTGGCTCTTTTACAGGCGTATTTACATGCTCTCCTTTAAAGGACAGTAAGCACTTTTTTCTTTTCATATGCAGCGCCGTCCACGCGCTCGTAATGGACGCTCAAACAGCCTCTCCTGCTTCAGCCCCTCACCCCTCGTTGTATCGCTTTTATGTGACAAATGCGAAGTTTACATTTTATTTTAGGCACGGAGATACATGATTTGCCTAGAGAATGTTGCGTGTATTGCAGTGGCTTCCCTTGTATACTTCTCTCCACCATGCTATATGTGTCACTCTGAAGCCCGTGTGCTTCTCTGCACTAGGGCTCCACTTTACCATTCGTAGTCTGTTTTTGCTCCCCCTGAACCCTCCCACTCTCTCGCACTTGTACTGATCACTATCCTGTGCGATTGTTTGTGCCCCTAGAATTCATAACTTGTATGTGTGCTTCCCCAAGCCGGCCACACAACTTCAATCCCTCTCCCCCCAACTCGTTTCTTTTGCACATATATTTCTTTTACCGAAGTATTGCTAGGGAATCCGAGAATGCTCAACATAAAAGAGAGGTTATGATTATTCACATTAGAATGAGCTCTCCTGTTTGATACAAAGATGGGACATTTGAGGCTCGTAAAAAGGGAAAACAAGCACCCCCTTAAGGCCCCACAGCAAACCGCTATAACCACTATTGCTGAAAACGGCTTGCTGAGACTGTCATCCTCCCGAGGTCGAATGCTTCAAATTCTTCTCACAGATGTTTAGTATGTGAACCCGGAGTCCCCGAGACCGGCCATCATTGCGTTTCTTTCATAACCCCCGCCCTAGGGGGTCTGCAACAGCCTTGCAAACTCCCTCCTCTCCAGCGTCTGGATGTTTCACAATTAAAGGTGAAGGGGGGGGGCTGTGGTGGGAAGGAGCAAGGCAGGAAGACCCCGCAGGAGGCTATAATTGTTACTACAAGGCGGTGTTTGAGGTGTGCCTGCTCTGATTATCATTACGGAAGGGGGAGGGGTGGTGTGAGGCGAAAGGAATGTATTGTATGGTGTGTTGGGAACACCAAGCAGTGAGGCAGCGCAAAAGAGAAAATATTCGATGAGAGGGAAAGGCCTTTAATAACAAGCATTTAAAATGCAATATGTCTCCCCTTTGATTAAGTTAAAGCCATTTGCTTTGCTAATGGTATTGTATAGCAAAGCAAATGGCTTTAACTTAATCAAAGGCGAGACCTATTGCATTTTTATTGCTTGTTTAAAAATTGGTGCAATAGTGGACTTGGTCCAGGTTGGCAAAAAACCTTCGATACAGCATGCCCTCAATACTAATGTTAACACAGGCCCCCAGAGAGCAATATTAGTCTTATATAAGTCTACCGGTAATGTGTAAGGTTCCAGTGCTTTGCCACTCTTTCTTTCTAATAATGCGATGTTAACTTCTTCCAGTGTGAAAGGTATAATGGAAGTAGTGTGCGATATAACGGTAGTATCATTATCGCTATGTCCTGGCTCAGATACTGGTGTTACATCTGACCATGAATAAATGTTAGTGAAGTGCCTTATCCATTCTTCCTCTAGAATAGCAAGCTCCACCCTGGAGGACTCATCAATTGTCAAGGGAGAAGAATTAATTACCCGCTAAAAGGCTATATTGTCATTACTCATGCTTGCTTCCTGTAAATGCTCCCAAGCCATTTCCCCTTAGGCGTTGTTTTCTCCGCTTCACTGCTTACTTATATTCAGTCCTACATTTTTGAACCTCTGTTAAACTCCTTGGTGTCTTATGTAATTCCTCCTTTATTCATTTTAGGGCTTTAGAACACAATGAATCAAACCTCCCCTTCTTCTTTCGTTTTGCCTTCTCTCAGTCCACAAAAAGACCTTCCTTTATACCGTCTGTAATGGACAGGAAGGCTGTGATTATTTCATTATTTGGGGTGGTCTAATCTAGACAACAGTTAAAAGCCCCTTTTTTAATACTTATCAGTTTTTTAAGAAAATCTTCTAGTGGTATCTGGGCCCAACGTAAAGAATAACCATTGCGCCATACGAGTTTAATATCTGATACTTCTACCTTCGTTTTGCCATGTCTCTGTTTAAAAAATAAGACTGTGTTTAAGAGCATATTTGAGGGGAAGTGGTCACTAAGTGATATCGTGTGAGTAAAATGTGATCAATGATACTATTACTGTTTCTGCCATTGAATGTTGGCTTATGTACAGCAAAGGGCGAAGTCATTTTATTTGAATGCCAAGTCAAATTTGGTTACTAAATCATTGATTTTATCCCCATTATGACTGTGGGTAAAATGGGATTGAATTCCATCCTCTACATCTATCATGCCACAGATCTTGTCTACTTGAATATTGCATTGTTGCAAATTAAAATCTCCCCCCCAAAGAATTATAGTTTGATGTCCATTGCTCAAAATAATATGCTTCAAATCGGTGTTCAAATTATTTAAAATATCTATGATTTTCTTTGCTGTGGCGTTGTTATAAAAATTAATTAGCGCCAACCTTGCCGCACCTGGCGACTCAAATAATAGTAGTTGGTAGTATGGATTTTGTTTGACCATGTTAATACTAATAAATTGGACACAATTAGAAATATAAGTGCACAAGCCCCCTTTTGCCCAGCCATGCCTAGAATTAATAGCTGTAGTTAAGTCCTATACCCATTCATATGAATGGGTTCCTGAGCCATGTCTCTTGCAGACAAATAATTTGGAAGTCAGACACAAACTCTAGCCATTCTTGATTTTGGATTTCATTCCTCAAGCCGGCGACATTCCATCTCACGTAACCTATAAATTCACAGTTATCATATGTGGGTTTTGGCTTACCTCGGAGTTCCATAACCATATAAAGAAACTTGATGTTTGGCCTTGTTTCTCTACATGGTTATGGAATTCCAAGGTGACTTGCAATATCGTAATGAATGTCAGAGGGTACTTTATCCCTAATATACAGATGAATTAGTGCAGATTAATTCTTTAGTGATCCAATTTGCAAATGACTCTGTCTGTGAATGCAGTAAAGATAATAACCGACCAGGGGTGGACTTACTGATTCAGGTTTTGCTAAAAATGATTTTTAATTATAAGTGCATTTTACGATTGGGGTGTCCTGATGTAATCCTCTACCTATGTCATTTTAAGAAGGCCACACAATACATCTTCAATAGAAATCGTTTTACAGAAAGTCAAAAAACACACTTGAGATCCATAAATACTAGGGGAGTAATCTCTGCTGTTTATGCCTGACCACAGGAACACTGTTTCTCCTCCAGATGTTGTACTAAATCTCAAAAGAGTTTTAGCAAGACTTTTAATGACAAAAACTTTATTTTTGAAAAAGGGATTCCAGGATAACATAGGATCAAACATTATTCTGAGATATCTGTATTCAAGCTTGAAGTCTATGACTGTCAATGAACCAAGAGTCTTTATAGTAGGATGCCCCAAATTTTACCGTTTGACTTCTGCCATTGAAATCTTGTTTGTATTGTCTTTCATATCTAGAAACTTTAGTTGACATTCTTTGGAGTAATGTCTAGCATTAAGAGGTGATCCGCATACACCCAGTCTTGAATTCTTGCTGACCCACGTTGTAACTTGCTGATCACTAAGGGCTAGGATGCACCCTGCCTGAGTAATGTACAGTATCTGTGCACGCCGAGCTGGGTACCGTGTGTTCTGTACCATGAGGAAAGTTTCCCTGCCATTGTAGTTGTCTGTTGTTAATCTGAGATGCCTCAGAGTGTGCTTCACCAGTGCAGTTCCCCTTCTCCCCTTGATGTTTGCCTTCTTGTGTTTTGGCTAAGCTCATGGATGTCAATTCACCAAAATGCCATGGGTAGCGGGAGTTACTTTGCATGCTCCTTGACCTATACTTTCACTAACACATACATGTGCTTATACATACACAGACATTCACACATGCACACCCATTCACACATACATACTCTCTCTTACATAAATACACTCAAAACTGCATGCATCAAACATACATACATTTAAAAGAATTTTTGTACTTACCTCAGCTGCCAGGGAAAGTCATATTCCAGCTATTTGTACTCCATTTTTTATTAAACTAATAGCAAAAATGTAATATTATTCACTATTAGTATAATAAAACATTGACATAAAACGAGGTGAGTGAAGCCCTCACTGATGTCCATAAGGATGAGCTACATCTGTCCCTGTCACTGATTTTACCACTGCTGACGCTAGGGGTCGCAAAGGCAGTGCCAGGGGTCATCAGGGGCGTGCCAGGGGTCACAGGAGCGACCCTCTGGTGACTCCTAAATGACGTCCATGGCTAAGTTGCCATGGTTCACCCCTAGGAGGCTCACTGTTCTACATCACTTTCATTAACCCACAAGGGTAATCTAGTTTCTGTGAGGAATCCTTAGCTCACCCTCAGTGACTTGACACAAACAGAAAGGTGTTTTTCAGAGGAAATGAGTGTGGCAGTGATGCAATCATTAACAAAAGCAACAATGCAGCCACAAAGAAGTGAATGCATTGGATAAGGGGGTAAAATATTTTAAAGAAATCAAACCTGCTCTATTGGAAAGCCTTAGAAAGAGGTGTTCAATGTTAGAGAAAAGAAGATTTCCGTATGTATGTGAAGTATAGGGAAAAAGACAAAAGGTTTATTAAACTTGGAAAAGTTAGTACATTTTTATGTTTGAAATATAGAAACATAGCTACAGCACTACTAACTTAATTTTGGAATGAAACTCTAAATAATTCACATATATTAATTTAAAATTAGTTTGCTGAAGTTGGAACAAAAAAATAAATTCTCGCCTAAAGTAAAAAGAAATATTATGCATTAATGATTGTTGAAAAAATAATGAATAGAATTAGTTAAAAGTAATTAAATTATATTTGAATAAAAAATAATGTTACATTGATTTTTAAATTAAAAAAGGTTGTTGGAATAGTTTATAATTATATAGTAAATCTGTAAAATAAAATATTACCATGAAATTATAATTATTTATATATTTATAACTATTTTAAATAATTTTATGTAACTTTTTTCCAATGGGATTTTATTTTAAGTTCCTACCTCCATTATTATTTATGGGAGGGTGATGCAGGCAGTCGTGGCCAGCACGACTCTCGGGTCGTGGGCGGGGGGTCGAGCAGGAAGGGGGGTGGTTAATAAAAAAAAAAAGAATCTTACCTTCACCTCCAGTCCCGTGTCACGTCTCTTTCTCTCTCTGCTCCGAGTCCAAGGAAGCAGGCGGCCTCTCTCTACTCCCCTAAGCCAATCCCAATGCTGCAATTGTAGCGCTGTGTTTGGCTGGGACGCCGACCGCACAGGCCTCAATGGGCAGCCTGCATGGAGAAAACGGGAGTGTACGTGTGACTGGTTTGGTCGGCCCCGGGGCCGACCAATCAGTCAGCGCCCACAACAGTGGGCAAGCCCCTCTTCCCCTGCCCTGCAGCATGACTGCCCACCCACCCGTCCGCCCCCAACCAAACCCTCCTTTCTGCTTTCACACAGTGTGCGCACTGCGAGAAAGCAGTGGGGCAACGCTCCTCCGCCCACATGGAGGAGCTGCCTCTAGTAGCAGGCTGTCCATGTGTGGTGCTGGTCTTACTACTGATTCTTTTTTGACAGCAGTAACATACACTCATAAATTTGACTCCATATCTTTTTTCAGCAGGGAGACGTGCAAGGCTACACTTTTGAGTAACTTTAAACTCAGATTTTGTGAATAACTAAAAGTAGTAAAGTTACTCAAAAGTTACTCAAAAGTGTAAGAGTAAATTACATGTGTAAATTACTCACAAGTGTAAGCTACCTTTGTGAATAGCCCTGAATGACTATAATCTAATTTTTGTCAGCCATTTGCCATATATAACATGATATAGGCATTGCATTACAAAGCAGGCAGTAGTGACAACACAGCAGATTTAGAAATAAAAGGGGTATGTCATGCTGAAACTATGTTTCTGATATGATTTTCCATATTCGTTGATGGTAAATTACCACCCGTTTTTTGTGATGCCAATATGCACATATTTCCCTTACTAAGAATTGGCATTACCACCATTTAAAAATAGGCAATATAATTTTTCAATATATACAACAAAAAGAATGGCAAATGCATGAAAAACTACTTTCTGCACAATTAACATGAAATTGTGCACACTGTCACCTTCTATAAATGAGGGCTTTGAGTGATGTGGGGCTATCTTTGCTCTTCAGAATCCATTCCCATGAACCCCTTCTGGCAGTCCACTGGCTGGAAAAGAACACTATATTACACGGTACCAGAATGTTGTTACCAAAATTGTTGTATGACAAAAATATTCCTCAATATCGCTTACAAAAATATTGAGCCACTTAGGTTAATATTACAAAATCTATATCCAATTAAGTTTATTTTTTTGAAAATGATTTTTAGGCCATGATATTTATGTCAGCATCTTGGCCCCATGCAAATGAGGGAATCTTTTTGCATCTTTGCCTTCTTATTGATGTGGACTCAGATTCAAACGAGCCCTAATGAGGCACACTCACAGTGACCCTTTAAAAGGTGGCGCACTGTGAGTGAAAGTGGATGCCACGGACCCTCCAGATATCCCCCTGCAGATGGGTGCAGTCACTCACTGGTTTGAAGAAGCCTCTATGTATTTCAATAACATAACATAACAGGTGCATTTGTTCACTCGTAGGCATCTTGCCGCTGAATAACAGATGTTTATTGTTACCCAACTCAATGGTACTCATTTTATCAAAATCATATGTA
Source organism: Triturus cristatus (assembly GCF_964204655.1). NCBI lineage: Eukaryota > Metazoa > Chordata > Amphibia > Caudata > Salamandridae > Triturus > Triturus cristatus. The sequence goes on along the minus strand of NC_140580.1, from coordinate 847,894,116 downwards.
TGAAAGGCTGTGTAGACCCACTGGGATTTGAACCTGTGACCCTGAGGTCGAACATAAGCACCTGCAGTGGACGCATTAGAATGAATGCGCTGCTCCCATGGCTGGCGCGGGTTCACGGCTGCCCTGGTGGCAGTACATTCATGGGAATAGGGCACACTGTGCCTGTTTACACCTGGCACACCTGTGTGAAGTTGGGCTGTGGCGCAAATAGGGACGTGTGCTCCTTCTGTAATATGGTTTGTAATATGGTTCTTCCTGGTCAAAGATTTTACCCCATCCACCACAGGAGTACACTTCTAAAACCCCCAAGAACCTAAGGGGAGACACACATAGTCTCATAAGGTGTTAGGCAGAGACCAACATCAGGGTCCAGTCAAGGTCTACTTGCCACTGGTCAGCTGGGCATTTACAGAATAAGGGCCTCGTCTATCTTGTGGTATGCCTGCAGCTTTTATAAGAGGTCAGTTTATGACCCTTGGAGTCCCCTTCTTTTGTTGGGTACAAGAGAGAGAGCAGGTCCAGTCTTCTAGTCTCTACTCAAGTTTCTGACAGCAGGTTCAGTCCTCTTCTGATCTTCCGCGGGTCCAGGAGAGTTCTGAAGTGGGTGCCTGGAGATGCCACATGAGCTAGTGGATGGGAACGACTTCTGGCACAACCTAAACAAGGTGGTAAAAGTTCCCAGGGCCAACTCTAACCACTTTAGGCATTTTCAAGATGGAGTAAGCTTTCAGCCACACTAAACTTGGGCTCTGTGGACTGTGTGTGTGTGTGGGAAGTGTACTCTGGTAATCGCAGTCCTCCCTCATTTAACACTAAAATTGAGTTTAGGGCAGTCACTGTACCCCCAACAGAGACACAGACTGAAGTGTGATAGAAAGAAAGCAGGGCTGTCCAGTAAGCAGAAAGTGAGTACATAAGAAAAGTTTGTCATTGTGAATTTGCCCTTTGAAGTGGACCCCAAGTGTTATGTGCAAAACCTTAGCAGACCCGTCAAGAAGGATTTGTAATGTCAAAATGAGGCCCACTGTGATACGAACCTGCCTGGGATGAGGGGCAAAGGAAGGACCCTTCCCAGGTGTCAGCTAACATTTACCTGTAACAGGGGAGGCTTCTTTGACATTATTCAGGTTCCTGTGAACAGCCAAGTGGTCATCCTAGCAAGGGGACAACATTACCTCCCCACACCCAAGCCTTTGTTCTTTGTCATGAGAACAGTTTTCTCACATCTTCAAATGCTAATTACTGGCTGGCAGAAATGGGAGAACAAATGCAAATGGGTCACCAGAAGCTTTTGGCAGTGAAAAGGTAACTTTATAAAAGTACATTTTCTTTATAGTTTATTTTAAAAAATTTGATTTCACCATTGAATTGTATTTTTAATATTTATTAATATAGGGGTTTCATTATTTTTCTAGCTGTTTCTAGCTGATATTAGCATTATTAAATGTAATAATGTAACCCAGTGTTTTTCTGTGGCACAGTCAGTCTTGCTACAGTGAAAATTGCTTTTGAGGCTTTTTCACTGTAGGGACATGTTTAGCATTACATTTCTACATGCTCTACTTTTAGGTACTCTGTACCCTACCTTATGGACAGTGTTAGAAATGGGATTTCTGGTTGGCTAAGGCTTGCGCCAAAGTCAGGCAGAAACCGCCACTCTAGTCAGGGCAAGGAAGTTACACGCCCAAGATAACCCCTGCTCACCCCCTTGGTAGCTTGGCACGAGCAGACAGGCTTATCCCTGAGGCGATGTGTAAAGCGTTTGCGCGCGCACCCAGCAACAACACCCAAGGCCCACCACAAAGGAAACTCCACACAAGGTATTCTATAAAAATAGCCTTTGTATTATACACAACACATTAGATAAAAACACACACTCTACAATGTGCCAACAGGCACGGGCAGAATTTACAAGGGATCATATATACAGGGGACAGGGCCACATGGACCACTGTCAGGAATTAGCACTTAGAACATAGCACAAATCACCAATAGTAAACGTAGAACATAACACAAAGTAACTGTAGAGCACAACCAGTCTCTACTGGCGCAATGATGACCTCAGCGTCATCACACTAGCATCAGGTGTAAAACCTATCCTGCATCCATCACAGGGGCATAAACCACATTATGCAATTTCTCGCAAGTCTAACGTATTAGACCTAGCCACCTAAGTATACCTACACTAGGGGCGTACATAACACAGGGAAGTACATTCTCCCTACCATCAACCTAAACAAGGTAAAACAACCTCCTAGGCAGAACTAACCACATTTAGAGGTACACAACACAGGGTGCGCAGAACATGCTATATACAGTACATTTCCTAGCACCAAAATCACATTATAGTCCAGGTTGCGCCAAAACCTAAACGTAGCAGCTGCCCCCTACTTGCTGGGCAGCTGGGGACAAGAACAGGGCCTAAACGCTGCAGCTGGCACTAAGTGCTGCGCAGCTGTGGAAGGCAAATAGGGGCCTGGGCTCTCAAATGGCCCATGACACAATATCCAGCACGTTGGAGCCACCTAGGCTCTAAAGCAACATGTCCCCCTGGAGCACACAGGCTCCTGAAATAATTGTGTGCCAATATGGAACAGGAACTTGCCCCAAAGTACTGTGGAGCGCACTGGCGGCGAAATGGAAGGTGTCCCCAAACGCTGGAGCCCTCTCTGGGCTCTAGAATAATCGTGGCCGCCTCGTTGGAGCCTCGGGGCTCTAAACAACAACAAAAGCACCCTAGAGCCTCTGTGGCTCTGTAACTAATGTGGGAGTGGCCCGCTGCCATCTGGGGCCACTCAAAACACGGCAGAAATGCCCCGGTAACGTTGGAGCGGCCCGCTGCCTCCCGGGGCCGCTCTGAGTACCAAACGAACTGCCCCCGTATGCGTTGGAGCCTCGTGGGCTCTCAGGCAGAGAATGCTGTCCCCTTTGGTGGAGCCTCCTCGTGGGGGGGGGCTCAGACACGCACAGAGACCACCCCGAGCCCTCTCCTTACCGGGGTCTCCTACGTGCCGGCTCTCCTGAGGCCGGGCAGCCGAGTCGCGCTGCCTGGCTCTCTCCACGGCCGGCTTGTGGGGCGTTGTCCAGAGCGGGGTAGGCTCCCGCCTGGCTTCGTGAGGCTGCGAGGCTTCCCAGCTCCCGGGTGCTTCTCGATGGAGCCTGCGAGGCTCCGGAGCTTCAATTTGCCGGCAATGGCTGCACTTCCCCTTCCGTCCCGCGGCCCCGCCCACAACCAGGCGGGCCGCGGGCTCAGCGATGCATTCCAAATGCAGCTCGGGCCGCGGCGGTGATTTCTTTTGCGGCGGCAAAGTGAGGGGTAGGCTCCCTCGGTTATTTAAATCGAGAGCGGGGTGGGCACCCGCGATTAAACTACAATAAGCGGGGTGGGCACCCGCATTAGTCATAAACTGGAAACGAAGACGCAGGGTGGGCACCTGCATAAAATTAGCGCAAAAGCAGCGGGGTGGGCACCCGCGAGACCAGTATCACGGGGGAATCCCTACGTCGGGATTCCCTCGGCGGCGATCGCAGCCCAGCGCTGCCAAGGCCCACATGTTCCTCCTTCCTGGGGGAAAAGATAGCGCTTTTCAGGCGCTAGGTCAACAGAAGGTCCTGGAGGCATCAGGGGGGCAATGTAGGGCCCAGGGGCCAGCACACAGGGCCCTCCAGCAGGGAGGCAGCCCCCATGGCGGTCCCTCCTGGGCCCCACCAGCAGCAAGCCCCCTCCTGCCAGGAGCCAAAGCAGAACAAGCAATAAAGCGCTCACCAGGCGCTAGAAGTAAAGTCCTCCAGTGTCCAGGGCATCCAGGGGCTGGGCAGGGCCCAGGGAGGCAAGCCTTCCCCTGAGCCCCAGCAGCAGCCCGCCCCTGGTAGATTCAAGTGTAGAACAAGAACATTTTGTAAGGGGACACAGCCCCTTTTTATACACCAAATCCCTTTGTTCTGGGTTCAGGGTGAGGGGGAAAACCAGTCGCAGCTGGTTGGGGAGCACCCTTGATGTGCTCAGCCCCTCACTCTATTCATTGGCAGGGCTAGGGTCGTCAGTCGCACCGCAGGGGGCGGGGCCAGCATTGTGTGTGGAAAACCCTGTCCTATTCAGGACCCAGGTGTACTCCTCCCACCCATCTAGCTGTTGATCTCCCCATTCACCACTGGGTGACTCATCCTGACTCTGGGGAATCCCTAGCCCGTCACATGACACGACCAGCCAATCACGCGACAGACACACTGCACACAGAAGTGCCCACTTCTAGAAGTGGCACTTCCAGACTAGGTACATGCACGCCGCACACATCATCGCGCAGCATTCACTCCCACGAGTCCGCACATACCAAACTCGGGCTTGCACACCCCACGCATCAGGAACTACTAGGGACACATACATTCCCCATGCATTCCTATGGGAGGGCAGGCCTATCTCACCACATGCACTCAGAGCACGCACGCACTTTACCCTGGGACACAGGGAAAGTGCGCAGAGACCAAACAATTACCACACCAAGTCATCAGTAAAAAGCAAAAAAGTTCAGGGGTGAACCTGCCAGAAGGGCCAAGTCCAACACAACCCCCTTCCAGCCAAAATGCAGGGCAGACCAATCACCACCGTGATGGTCTTCCCTGCTTGGGGCGATAGAACACGGACGCAGGCCCGCACTGCAGGGACACTCTCCGGTTCTACGCCATTCTCAATCAACATGGTTCCATCTGAAAAAAACATAACCGAAAAGAACTCAGGCCCAACTAGGCTACCCCACTGGTACTACCTAGTTGTCCACGGCCAGGACCAGGCCCTAGGCCACCCAGATACCACTGGTCCTTGCCAAACCCAGAGTGGGGGGTAGTAACCCCTGGCATACAAGCCATTCTCCACTCTCCCTCTCAGTGTAGTTCCCAACTACCACTGATCCTTCAACCTAGGGTCCGCACCCTCAGGCTGACCAGAGGTCACGGGCAAGAATGCCCCACCCTACCTCTACTTCTGGGGTTCCGCACCCTCCCAGGGAAGCACCCACCAGAACACAACTCTCCCACCAGTTCAGGACCTCTCTCCACCAACTGGTCTACCACCTGGGATCCAAGGGGTCAGAGGCGAGGACTCCCTCCCTCTGCACCCCCTTCCACTGTAGAGCAGGGTCTCTTCACCTAAGATGAGCCCCACCTGCCCTCAGGACTACAGCTGCCCTTACGTCCAGATCCGGAAACACCGACTACTGGCTCCCCAACCGAGGGACGTACCCTTTGGTCAGATGCCTGGCGAACCAGGACTTAACGAGGGTGACCCATAACTAATGGGTCATGTGACAGTCTGCCTGGCGCTGATCTCACTACCTCCTGTCCATCTGACAGTGCGTGCAGACCCCCCAGGACAGAAGTGGCGACACCACGGTCACTCAGTGGCGACACAGCCCTCCCGGCTGGTCCCTGACCTACTGGTTCCCACTGGGGAATCCCTCCCCCTCTCACCCCTCCCTCTGGACTTCTGCACCCTCCCAACTGGAGCGGTACCGCCAGACACCAGGACTACTGGAGCTCTGATTACAGACGCTCCACGTCCTCTAGACACTGGGAGATCCTCCTCAAATGACCTATTGGTACAGCCTAGGCCCCTGACCTGATGTTCCCTAAAGAAACCATCCAGGCCCTGACACTGGGTTTCGGGCACCTGGAGACACGCAGTCCCACCCACTCCTTCTCCGCAGAGACAGGCCGTGAGCCCCTACACCGAGACCTAGCTGGGCTACTCTGAACCTCTTCCACCACGCTGGGCTGGAAGACACCTCAGCCACTACTTTTGGAATCACTCCCCAATGCAAGTTCCCTATCCCAGAGAACTCACACCCAATCAACCAGCAAGCTCCTTATTTCAGAGAACTCACATCCTTCATCCACATACACACACCCCCCAGACTAGTAAGACAGTTTCTACCGCCCCTGATTTCTCAACCTGACCACCACGTGACACAGGTACTATTACTCTGGGAACTGGGAATGGGACATTCACATTCATCCAGCGCATTAAACATTCATCCCCACCCCTCCCAAGACTGGTAAGACAGTTTCTACCGCCCCTGATTTCTCAACCTGACCACCACGTGACACAGGTACCACTACCCCGGGAACTGGGAATGGGAATACATGCACTGGACACACATCTGCTGCCACCACTGGATCCCACCCTCTGGTGAATCCAGAAAACACAATGCACTAAGGGGGATGATCTACCCTCCCGAGCTAGGGACACCTAACTCACAGTGCACAAGAAACACATTTCCACAGAAATGACATTTAAAAACAATAATCCCTATACCATGTGGTTTATCTAAATGCAGAGTTTTGTAGTGCGGCCAGTTGCTGCTGCGGTACAGCGCAAACGCAAGTCCAAATCCCACCGCTGATCACCAATGTTAGAAATGGGATTTCTGGTTGGCTAAGGCTTGCGCCAAAGTCAGGCAGAAACCGCCACTCTAGTCAGGGCAAGGAAGTTACACGCCCAAGATAACCCCTGCTCACCCCCTTGGTAGCTTGGCACGAGCAGACAGGCTTATCCCTGAGGCGATGTGTAAAGCGTTTGCGCGCGCACCCAGCAACAACACCCAAGGCCCACCACAAAGGAAACTCCACACAAGGTATTCTATAAAAATAGCCTTTGTATTATACACAACACATTAGATAAAAACACACACTCTACAATGTGCCAACAGGCACGGGCAGAATTTACAAGGGATCATATATACAGGGGACAGGGCCACATGGACCACTGTCAGGAATTAGCACTTAGAACATAGCACAAATCACCAATAGTAAACGTAGAACATAACACAAAGTAACTGTAGAGCACAACCAGTCTCTACTGGCGCAATGATGACCTCAGCGTCATCACACTAGCATCAGGTGTAAAACCTATCCTGCATCCATCACAGGGGCATAAACCACATTATGCAATTTCTCGCAAGTCTAACGTATTAGACCTAGCCACCTAAGTATACCTACACTAGGGGCGTACATAACACAGGGAAGTACATTCTCCCTACCATCAACCTAAACAAGGTAAAACAACCTCCTAGGCAGAACTAACCACATTTAGAGGTACACAACACAGGGTGCGCAGAACATGCTATATACAGTACATTTCCTAGCACCAAAATCACATTATAGTCCAGGTTGCGCCAAAACCTAAACGTAGCAGCTGCCCCCTACTTGCTGGGCAGCTGGGGACAAGAACAGGGCCTAAACGCTGCAGCTGGCACTAAGTGCTGCGCAGCTGTGGAAGGCAAATAGGGGCCTGGGCTCTCAAATGGCCCATGACACAATATCCAGCACGTTGGAGCCACCTAGGCTCTAAAGCAACATGTCCCCCTGGAGCACACAGGCTCCTGAAATAATTGTGTGCCAATATGGAACAGGAACTTGCCCCAAAGTACTGTGGAGCGCACTGGCGGCGAAATGGAAGGTGTCCCCAAACGCTGGAGCCCTCTCTGGGCTCTAGAATAATCGTGGCCGCCTCGTTGGAGCCTCGGGGCTCTAAACAACAACAAAAGCACCCTAGAGCCTCTGTGGCTCTGTAACTAATGTGGGAGTGGCCCGCTGCCATCTGGGGCCACTCAAAACACGGCAGAAATGCCCCGGTAACGTTGGAGCGGCCCGCTGCCTCCCGGGGCCGCTCTGAGTACCAAACGAACTGCCCCCGTATGCGTTGGAGCCTCGTGGGCTCTCAGGCAGAGAATGCTGTCCCCTTTGGTGGAGCCTCCTCGTGGGGGGGGGCTCAGACACGCACAGAGACCACCCCGAGCCCTCTCCTTACCGGGGTCTCCTACGTGCCGGCTCTCCTGAGGCCGGGCAGCCGAGTCGCGCTGCCTGGCTCTCTCCACGGCCGGCTTGTGGGGCGTTGTCCAGAGCGGGGTAGGCTCCCGCCTGGCTTCGTGAGGCTGCGAGGCTTCCCAGCTCCCGGGTGCTTCTCGATGGAGCCTGCGAGGCTCCGGAGCTTCAATTTGCCGGCAATGGCTGCACTTCCCCTTCCGTCCCGCGGCCCCGCCCACAACCAGGCGGGCCGCGGGCTCAGCGATGCATTCCAAATGCAGCTCGGGCCGCGGCGGTGATTTCTTTTGCGGCGGCAAAGTGAGGGGTAGGCTCCCTCGGTTATTTAAATCGAGAGCGGGGTGGGCACCCGCGATTAAACTACAATAAGCGGGCTGGGCACCCGCATTAGTCATAAACTGGAAACGAAGACGCAGGGTGGGCACCTGCATAAAATTAGCGCAAAAGCAGCGGGGTGGGCACCCGCGAGACCAGTATCACGGGGGAATCCCTACGTCGGGATTCCCTCGGCGGCGATCGCAGCCCAGCGCTGCCAAGGCCCACATGTTCCTCCTTCCTGGGGGAAAAGATAGCGCTTTTCAGGCGCTAGGTCAACAGAAGGTCCTGGAGGCATCAGGGGGGCAATGTAGGGCCCAGGGGCCAGCACACAGGGCCCTCCAGCAGGGAGGCAGCCCCCATGGCGGTCCCTCCTGGGCCCCACCAGCAGCAAGCCCCCTCCTGCCAGGAGCCAAAGCAGAACAAGCAATAAAGCGCTCACCAGGCGCTAGAAGTAAAGTCCTCCAGTGTCCAGGGCATCCAGGGGCTGGGCAGGGCCCAGGGAGGCAAGCCTTCCCCTGAGCCCCAGCAGCAGCCCGCCCCTGGTAGATTCAAGTGTAGAACAAGAACATTTTGTAAGGGGACACAGCCCCTTTTTATACACCAAATCCCTTTGTTCTGGGTTCAGGGTGAGGGGGAAAACCAGTCGCAGCTGGTTGGGGAGCACCCTTGATGTGCTCAGCCCCTCACTCTATTCATTGGCAGGGCTAGGGTCGTCAGTCGCACCGCAGGGGGCGGGGCCAGCATTGTGTGTGGAAAACCCTGTCCTATTCAGGACCCAGGTGTACTCCTCCCACCCATCTAGCTGTTGATCTCCCCATTCACCACTGGGTGACTCATCCTGACTCTGGGGAATCCCTAGCCCGTCACATGACACGACCAGCCAATCACGCGACAGACACACTGCACACAGAAGTGCCCACTTCTAGAAGTGGCACTTCCAGACTAGGTACATGCACGCCGCACACATCATCGCGCAGCATTCACTCCCACGAGTCCGCACATACCAAACTCGGGCTTGCACACCCCACGCATCAGGAACTACTAGGGACACATACATTCCCCATGCATTCCTATGGGAGGGCAGGCCTATCTCACCACATGCACTCAGAGCACGCACGCACTTTACCCTGGGACACAGGGAAAGTGCGCAGAGACCAAACAATTACCACACCAAGTCATCAGTAAAAAGCAAAAAAGTTCAGGGGTGAACCTGCCAGAAGGGCCAAGTCCAACAGACAGTAAGGCCAACATTGAAGAAACCTATAAATATTTAAAATTAATGTTTTGACCTTTCAAAAGGGGTTACTTTGATAGGTTTAATTTTCAGTTAAACACTGCAACAACCAGGTTACGAATAGTGGGTCTGCAGTCATGTCTGCACTGTCACTGTAGTGGATGGCACAATAGGTGCTGCAGCCTACTAGTGAAATGTAACTTACAGGTTCTGTGTACCCTTTGTATCATATACTAGGGGCGTACAGGTAAGTTCAACATGCCAATCAGGATTATGCCAATTTCACCCTGTTAAAAGGGGGGGCAGAAGCACTTTAGCACTGGTTAGCAGGGGGAAAGAGCACAGAGCTCTACAGTCATCACAAATGTAGTGTCCAGCAAACGGCAAGAAATCAAGGGTGATCCTGCAGAAAGGGCAAATTTCAAACAAGAACCGTCCTTCTCATCTTGTGTTTGGCATGAAACTATATGGCCACATCATACCTGTGCTGAAAGCCATCCTCTAGCTCCTTGTAAAAGAAAGCGGAAATGTCAAGTTCATCTGCCTCGTCCACAATGACTTACATGGCCATGCTCCGAATTACCTGTCAAAATAGTTTGAACCTTAATTTCCCTCTATATGCCTAATGTCGTCCAATCTTAACTTACAGTCTAAAGGGTTAAAGACTGCTTTAGTCCTCAAAAGATTCCTTTACAATAGAGGTGATTAGGGCATTTTTTGTGTCTTGATCTTGTAGAGAAAGGATATTGATTGGTCTGGTGGTGAAAGGTACCAGCTCAGTGGAACCCTTGCTAACCACTATTGTATTATATACACACATTACGGAGAGACATATTTTGAAGGCTATAAAGATCTTCTGATGTCATCATTAAAGACTAGAAAGAAGGGGTGTGGCTTGGACGCCGATGAGGACGGTCGCGTGAGCTGAGAGCTCCGCGCCGACCTCACCGTTTATCCTGTAAGGAGAGCTGGACTGGCCCTCCTGCGACTCTGGGAGGGTGCCTACAGGTGCGGGGGCCTGCAACGAAGAAGATCGAGCATTTAATTGCCCTCTGATGCCGAACTGCGGACCCGGGAAAAGTGAGGCCCGGCCTACGCACGCAGAAAATGGCAGCCGTCTCCACTGGCCGATCTGTTGGGAAAGGCCAGGAGTTGGCGTAGACCAGTGGCCTGGAGGAGTGAGTGATCCCCCCTTGAGGGCGACGAGTGCTGAGCGCCTGTGGTGAGGACCTGTTATCCCACGTACACTGAACGGGAGGTGACGACGGTGCCGGGGATACGGCTCCTGGGTGGTCCCGAGGGGCGCCTGGCCACAGCGGCAAGGGAAGCTGCCGGTGGGGTAGCGCCGGGGAAGACTGCACCTTGCCTGGCGACTGGTGGAGGAGGACAGGCGGGCGTTCCAACATCTGTGGCTCATGTGCAGGAGCCCTTCGGTGTGGAGCCAGCATCGGAGTGTGCGATTATCCTCTAGGACTGGGCGGAGAGGGCCTGAAGAGACGCTGTCTGGCTGCCTGGCTGTGACTGGTGTCCCGAGCCTGCCTGTTGTGAGGCCCCGTTCTGCCCCGTTCTGCCCCGGAGACTGGTGAGGGAGGCTAAGCCCGCTGCGAGATTCTGGGGGCGCCTGGCTGTAGAGACTCTGGAGGCTGGCGGCATGGTGGTGCTGGGGCCGATTGCAGATTTGGCCGGTGAACCGGAAAAAGGACCTACCGGACGCTCCGGTATGAGTGGTCTGCTGCAGAGGAGCTGGTTTGGGGCTTGAGGTCGACCTGTTGGGCCCTTCTCCCCGCAGAGGCTGGCTTTTGAGGGTCTTGAACTGGGGAACCCCGCCGTGCTACATCAGGCACAGAGGTCACTGGCAAGGCAACTGTGGTGATATTGGGCCTGGAGCACCTTCGCCTGGCGGCTGGACGCTTAGCCTCCTAGTAGATTGATCAGCTGGGGTGCCTGCGGGAGTCAGGGACGGCTGAGGACGGATGGCGGGGGTTGGCAGCTCAGCAAACCCATATCCCCGTCTGAAGGAGTAGCCCACGTTATCGACATACAGGGGGTGTTGTATGGTGGGACCAAGATTGGGGACCTGGTAGCCTGACACCCATGGGGAAACCATGAGGCTGACAGGGGGGCTCCCCCGGAGCCGGAGGATGAAACTGTGGAGCAGAGGAAGCAAGATGTGGCTGACCCGCACCCAGAGGGTCTGATGCAACAACAGGTGGACCAAATCCTTCTAGCTATCACGGACACTAAAGAAGCACTCCAACAAGACATTGCCCAGGTGTCGCTGGGATTGGGCCTCCAACGGGCTTATCATGCGAAGCTGGTCGATCGGATGAAGCAGGCTGAGACTACCTTGGAGGTCTTAGAACCCTCTCAGAAAGCACTGGATGTTCAAATGGGGGAAGTCACTCGCAGGCTACAAGTACTGGAGAGATGAGCCGAAGATGCTGAAGGGCGTAATAGACGGAACAACATACGGGTGGTGGGCCTTCCGAAAGGAGGAGAAGGGGGCAACATGATAGACTACCTGGAACAGTGGCTGCGCACTGAGGTTGCGCCGGAGGGCCTGACACCATTCTACACCTTGGAGAGAGCACACAGGGTGCCGGCCCACCCGTTGGCAACCTGGACGACCGCCCAGGCCTGTGGTGGCCCGCCTGCTCCACTATGAGGACAGGGACCTCCTGCTACATAAAGCACGCACTGCAGGCCCATATAGAGTGGACAATAACAACGTGTCGCTATTCCCAGATTACACTTTTGATGTACAGCGTCATCGAGCCTCGTTTCTGGCGGTCAAGAAGGCCCTCCGAGACGAAGGCATTCAATACTCCCTGATGTTCCCGGCGCGCTTGAGAGTAACAGTTTCAGTTTCATTGATCTTTATTCGGATATGCACTATCCATAAAAGTAAAAAATTTCTCACATAATTAATCATAAAAGCATTACATTGATCCATCATCTTTAAGTTTTAAGAACAGAGCTTGAATATAAAACAATTCAATGAAACATTGCAGAATTATCACGCATATTCGATAGCAGCTTCATATGCTAAAGTGCCAAAGTGCAAAGTGCAAATATTTCAGAAGATAGCAGCAATGATGGACAAATTATTAAGTCACATTAAAAAGCCCTCAGCTTCTATTAAAAGCAAACCACATATTTTTTTTTAATAAACATCACAAGATTATTACCAGTATTGCAAATAGCAGCATCGTGTGAGAAAGTGCAAATGGGACTGAGAAAAATAGCAACAGAAAAGGACAAACATATTAAATTCCATACATGGTGCTCTATACGTCCAGATATCGCTCATATCACATATTACCCTGTTTAAGTATAGAATAAAAAAGTGCATGTAGTGCGTCCTAGTCCAACATTCAAGAATTCATGGAAGAATGTGAGCGGATAGCCATTTTTAAAAAAGTGCAAACTCGAAATGTTAAATCCTCACCATTAAGCTGAAGAATAGTTTTATATGCAACCTTAAAATCCGTTATTCCATTAGCCCTAAAAAATGGGATCAGTAGCTGCATACTGTACTTTTGATACAAAGTGCAGAAGAACAAGAAATGCAACATAGACTGCTTTCCTAGGTTGCCACAGGGGCAAGCCAAATCCTCAATGTTGGTTTGATAGCCTAAGGGAAAACACAGCAAGTATTTTATTGTGCCGGATCTAAGGCGAAAAAGAAGGCTTCGCTCCCAATGAGTGATATCTCTTAAAAGATAACTAGCTGGTAAACAAGAGGAAGGTCCACCCTCTTCTGCCATTGATATATATTGGGCCACGGATACTTTGGTGTGTTCCTGTGCATATCTTATGTCCCCATAGTATTTGCATAAGACTTTGCAGACAATCTTTTTATCAATTCCATCTAGTTGGTCTGGTTTATGAAAGATATGACCAAGATTAACTCTTGTCAGATTTGCCTGTACTTCTGCGAGCCATGGTATGTCTCCTCCCCTGTCACATTTTAAACAATCAACTATAATCTCCCTTGTTAGGGAGGCTGCCGGGTTTTGCCAGACCTCGTTATGGCAGGCAAAAGTAGATGATGAAATTGGTAACCCCAGAATTCTGCTTCAAAATCTATTTTCTTCAACCTGGATCCATTTCAGGTTTATAAAACCCCAAATTTCAGCCCCATAAGTCATGATTGGTACACATTGTGTCCTATAAATTTTAAGTAGGGACAGTACTACCTCGATTCTTTTCGGTTGAGGGAGACTTATTATCGAATTAACTGCTTTTAAAAATTTGGTCCGGCCATATGCCAAATTTGGTGCCCAGGATCCATTATCTGAAAATTGTAAACCCAAGTACGGAAAAGTGCAAGTGCGCAACAGGGTATCTGAGCCGGAGGTAATGACATTAATAAGGCATTTTTTAGGACCACAACACATTAAAAAAGATTTCTTAAAACTCGTGCAAAGATTCAGACTATTCATAAAAACTACAGAACCCCTAACTAAAATACGCAGAGCATTGGGTTTGTGTCCCATTAAAACAGCATCGCCTGCATATAATAGAGCAGGCAGTTTATTACCATCAAATATTAGGACATCTGTGGTTTGGTCAGACAACGCATTATGTAGCTCATTAACATATAAAATAAACAAAAGTGGGGCAAGGACACACCCTTGTCTGATGCCTCTTCCAACCACTATGTCCCCTGAAACTGCCCCATCCGTGCTTATTCTCACCCGAGCCCTTAAATCCCTATGTAGATACGCTAAAAAATACACCATGTCTTTGTCCAACCTGTAGTCTAAAAGGCATTGCCAAAGCTGAGATCTATTAACAAAATCAAATGCGGAGGTGAGATCCGTAAATGCTAGGTAAAGGGGACTGTGTCGAGCGATGGTATATTTTCCTATAATTAAATTAAGATTGAGACACTGTTCCACCATTCCAAGATGACTTCGGAAACCCAGCTGGCATTTGTTTAATATGTTTTCCTCCTCTGCCCAAGTTCTGATTTTGTTAAATAAGACCCTCCCCAATATCTTAAGGGTATTATCAATTAGCCCCTTCGATGCTCATGACGGAACGGTTCCGTCATGAGCATCGGTTGGGCTGTGCTCATGACGGAACCGTTCCGTCATGAGGACAGCCCCCGGGGGAAGCGCTGGCGCTCCCCCCCTTGTGCCTCGATCTTGCCCCCCTTTACGGGTGTGGCAGCGGAAGAGCTTCCGCTGCCACCCCCGAGCCCCCCCACGCTTTCTGATGACGTCAGCGCGCACAGCGCGCGCCGGCGTCATCAGGAAGCGTTGGACGCGCTGGAATCCATTTCTTCCAGCGCGTCCAAGGGGAGCAGAGGTAGGTGTTTGTCGTCCGGTGGGGGCCGCGGCGGTGAAATCTGTAGTATTGAGGCATCGGGGGAGAGGAAAGAGTATTTCCTCTCCCCCGATGTCTCAATACAGGGCATTCCTGCTCCACGATCGCGCACAGCGTCGCGATCGTGGAGTAGGGATGCCCCACTAGACACCAGGGATTTAGTATTTCGAATTTGGGAAGCGACCCCTTAGGCAAGGGTCGCTTCCTTGGGGATGAAAATTTGGCGAAGACTTTTCTGCCCCCCCTGGGGGCAGATCGGTCCGCTTTCTGCGCGTTTCTGCCCCCAGGGGGGGCAGAAAAGCCCACTAGACACCAGGGATGTCGTTTATGCTATGTAGGAAGCGACCCCTTAGGCAAGGGTCGCTTCCTTGGGGGGCCCAATAATTTGAAGACTTTTCTGCCCCCCCTGGGGGCAGATCGGTCTTCTTTCTGCCCATTTCTGCCCCTAGGGGGGGTAGAAAAGCCCACTAGACACCAGGGATGTCTATTTCGTTATGTAGGAAGCGACCCCTTGGGCAAGGGTCGCTTCCTAGGGTGGTAAAGTGAATAGAAGACTTTTCTGCCCCCCCTGGGGGCAGATCGGTCGTCTTTCTGCCCGTTTCTGCCCCCAGGGGGGGCAGAAAAGCCCACTAGACACCAGGGATGTCTTTTTCTTTATGTAGGAAGCGACCCCTTGGGCAAGGGTCGCTTCCTTTGCGGCCTATTTATTTAGAATACTTTTCTGCCCCCCCTGGGGGCAGATTGGTCGTCTTTCTGTCCGTTTCTGCTCCTTGGGGGGGGGCAGAAAAGCCCACTAGACACCAGGGATATAAATATTATTGTAGGAAGCGACCCCTTGGGCAAGGGTCGCTTCCTTGGGCCCCTAAATGTTTTGAAGACTTTTCTGCCCCCTCTGTGGGCAGATCGGTTTTATTTTTTTGCCGTTTCTGCTCCCATTGGGGGCAGAAAAGCCCACTAGACACCAGGGAATTAGTTCAATTAGAAATAGAAGTGACCCCTCGCTTCCAGGGTGCAATTTGTTATATGTATTTGGCTCACCTGCCCCGGGACTGAATAGCCTTTTTTTTCCTGCTGTTTTCTGCCTGACCTGGCACACAAACCGATTGACCATTTGGGTAGTGACATGGCATGTTATAATGTTTATTGTTATATTTTTTGTGATTTCCAATTGTAATGTTTTTTTTGTTTACTTTTTTGTTCTAGGTGAAGGCTTTTCTTCTGTTCACGGTGACGTTTTGGTTCTGGTGGTTTTGCTGTTTGTGTAGTTTGGTAAGAGACTGTTTTTTTGTACAATGCAAATGTGTTTGATTTCTCTGCCTGTTTTTTTTTGCAAATGGTGTAATAATAGCAGTATGTTTGGTTTTTGAGTTTCAAAAACTTTTTGCATTGGTGCACGATGTGTATTTTGTTGTCTTGTGAGTAATTTGTTTTTTTTTCTTCTTTCTAGTTTGATATCGTTGGTCTTTGCTGTGTCACTGCAGAGTTTGTTTCTGGTGAGTGCAGCTGTCTCTTTTGATTTTGGATTGTATAGTTTTTGAGTACATTGATCTTATTGATATAAGGTACACATTTCTTTACTTACTTGGTTTGCACATTGTTGGTTGTTGTTGACTTGTTTGTGCAGTCTTCCATCTTAGTAGGTATAATGGCTAGCCGCAGGATGACTGCTCAGCAGGTTGTTGGTTTGCTGTTTGAGTCTTCCTCTGATATTGGGTCAGAGACTGACTCTGCTTCTGAGGGAGAGGGGGCAGGGGACGATTCTGGCAGTGAGTTTTCTCTCCGTATGGGGTCATCGGATGATGAAGATACTCTTAGTGCGGATGAAGTGCCTGTGTTAGAGGAGGAGACTGATGTGCCGATAGTGCGGCAAGAGGCATCTGGGCTGCAGCCTGCGGCTGCAAGGCTTCCCGTTGGTGTAGTGCGGCAAGAGACATCTGGGCTGCAGGCTGGGACTGCAAGGCTTCCCGTTGGTGTAGTGCGGCAAGAGGCATCTGGGCTGCAGGCTGGGGCTGCAAGCCTTTCCGTTGGTGTAGTGCGGCAAGAGACATCTGGGCTGCAGGCTGGGGCTGCAAGTCTTCCCGTTGAAAGTGATGACCTCTGGGTTGCCCCTGGCATGGTGCAGCCGGAATTTCCTGAGTTTACTGGTGTTCCAGGGTCTAGAGTGAATACCGAGAACTTTTTGCCTGTAAATTTTTTTCAGTTGTTTATGGACGATGTGTTTTTGGCAGAGATTGTTGAGCAGACTAATTTGTATGCCGAACAGTTTTTGAGGGACAACAGTGCCAGTCTTAAGCCACACTCTAGAGCTACCCGGTGGACTCCCACAAATGTTGAAGAGATGAAGAAGTTCTTGGGTTTAACTTTTTTGATGGGCTTGCTAAGGAAGCCATCATTGGCTTCATATTGGTCTAGCAGTCCCTTGATGGCAACGTCTATTTTTCCGGCAGTCATGAGTCGTGACAGGTATTTGCTTCTGCTTCGGATGATGCACTTTGTAGATAATGGTTTAGCGTTGCCACGAGATCACCCTGATTGTGACCGTCTTTTTAAGATTAGGCCTGTCCTTGATCACTTTGTTGATCGATTTTCTGAGATTTATGCCCCTGGTAGAGAAATTGCAGTGGATGAGTCTTTGGTGTTGTTCAAGGGCCGCTTGGTTTTTAGGCAATACATTCCTAGTAAGAGGGCACGCTATGGAATAAAGCTGTATATGCTGTGTGACAGTAGGACTGGATATGTCTCTAATTTCAGGGTGTACACCGGTAAGGAATCTAGGTTTAACCTCCCTGGTTGTCCGTCCACTTTTGGAGTGACTGAGAAAATTGTTTGGGAACTTGGAAGAGGATTTTTTAACAAAGGCCACCATTTATATGTAGATAACTTCTACACTGGTGTACGGTTGTTCAGGGAATTGGCCAAAGTGGACACTTTTGCTTGTGGCACAGTCCGCTGTAACCGTAAAGGTTTTCCGAAAGAACTTGTTTGTCAAAAGCTTGTGCGGGGACAGTGCAGTGCGTTGCGTTGCCAGGAGCTTCTTGCTGTGAAGTTTACAGACAGGAGAGATGTCTACATGCTGACTTCCATCCATGATGAAAGCACTGCACCTGTGACTGTTTGGGGTCAGGTCGCTGAAGCGCGCAAACCTGTATGTGTTTTAGACTATAATAGGTACATGGGTGGTGTTGACAGAGTAGATCAGAGGTTGGAACCTTACACTGCTCTTCGTAAGGCTTACATTTGGTACAAGAAGTTGGCTATCCATCTTTTCCACTTGGCAATGTTTAATGCTTTTGTTGTGTTCCAGGATTCTTGCCCTGAGTCAAAGATGACTTTTGCTAAGTTTCAGGAGTCTGTAATAGGTAGTCTTGTTGTAGTGGAACAGGCAAGTGTTCCTAGAGTTGGACTGGTGGAGGATGTTGCTAGATTGAAAGAACGCCACTTTCCAGATCACATTCCTCCCACACCCGCAAAAGATTTTCCCAGTAGGAGATGTAGAGTCTGTTGGCGAAGAGGTTTGCGGAAGGAGAGTCGTATGTACTGCCCCGATTGTCCCTCTCATCCTGCACTGTGTCTCTCTGCTTGTTTCCGAGCGTACCACACGCGTAAAAACTTCTGGGAAGATTCATGAGTGGTAAAGTGAACTGCCTGGTCTGTATTCTTTGGAAAATATGATTCTGTTTCAAGGTTGGTGTTAGTGCAATGTATTAGTTGCTGATTTTCTGTTAGAAGATTTGTATCTATTTGCAATTTGTTTGTGTTTTTATTTTTTTCTAAAAAAATCCAAAATGTGATGGCGGTGTGTGTAGGCTTGCGCTTGGCTGTTGGTGTGTGTGGACTGGCACTTGGTTGGTGGTGTGCGTGGAATGGTGCTTGGCTGACGGTGTGCGTGGACTGGCGGTGTGCATGGACTGGCGGTGTGCGTGGACTGGTGCGTGGCTGGTGGTGTGCGTGGAATGGTGCTTGGCTGGCGGTGTGCGTGGACTGGTGCGTGGCTGGTGGTGTGCGTGGAATGGTGCTTGGCTGGCGGTGTGCGTGGAATGGTGCTTGGCTGGTGGTGTGCGTGGAATGGTGCTTGGCTGGCGGTGTGCGTGGACTGGTACTTGGCTGGCAGTGTGTGTGGACTGGTGGTGTGTGCGGACTGGTGTTTGGCTGGTGGTGTCCGTGGACTGGAGCTTGGCTGGTGGTGTCCGTGGACTGGAGCTTGTCTGGTGGTGTGTGTGGACTGGAGCTTGGCTGGCGGTGTGCGTGGAATGGTGCTTGTCTGGTGGTGTCCGTGGACTGGAGCTTGGCTGGCGGTGTAGGTGGATTGGCGATTGGCTGCCGGTGTGCCTGGACTGGCGATTGGATGGCGGTGTGCCTGGACTGGCGCTTGGCTAGCGGTGTGCGTGGACTGGCGTTTGGCTAGCGGTGTGTGTCGACTGGTGCTTGGCTGGCTGTGTGTGAGTAGTGACTTTCTGCTGGTCACTACACACACTGCTAGCTGAGTGCCACTCCACGCAATCCTTCAGCCTGTGTAGTTGCTGTGTCTGGATTGTGGGCGTGTGAAAGTGATGGGCCCTTGAATGGCGCTGTGTGCTGGTGTGAGTTTTGTTATGTGATGGGCCCGCGGCTGGCGGTGTGAATGGTTTTGTATGTCTCACACGTATGAAAGGTGTATGAATGGCCTGTAAAGAGGTTGGTGCCTTGTCGTGGCTTTACAGCTCACGAGCTGTGAGTCAATGGTTCAGTTTCTTGCCCTTTCAATTATTACCAGTGCATTTCATGTTTTGTGAAATCACTTGGTAATACAATTTTATCTACTGAACCATCACTCACCCTCGTGCCAAATCCAACCAGTATGTGTGTGTGCTTGCGGGTTAGATGACTGTGCAGTAATATTTGTCTTTCTGAAGCAGGGTGTACCTTGTCCCTTTTTGGTGATTTTTGTACTGTGTTGCTTTTGTACCTGGTGGTGCGAATGGTCTTGTTTGTATCGCGTATGAAAGGTGTGTGAATGGCCTGTAAAGCGGTTGGTGCCTTGACGTGGCTTTACAGCTCACGAGCTGCAAGTCATTGGTTTGGTTTTTTGTGAATTTAATTATTGACAGTGCATTTCATTTTTGTGAAATCTCTTGTTAATAAAATTTAATACACTGAACCATGACTTGCCCTCGTGCCAAATCCAACCAGTATGTGTGTGTGTTTGAGGAATAGATGGTTGTGCAGGAATCTTTGTTTTTTGTTTCTCTGCCAAGGTACACTTTCCATGTAAGATTAACCCACCAACTGTAGATATTGTCGAAAACCCTTGGGAGTTCATGGTGATGTCTCTCTAGTGATTTGAAAAATATTTTTTATCCCCATTGTCCTGTAAACCTCAAATTGTCTGCCACATTTTCTTTGCAGTATTATTCCTAAATTCTCACGCTGTAGTAACAATAGGTAATCTGGTTTTGCAAGGGGGGTTACTTTGGTTTTTTGCCCAGGGCTCGGCGGCCATCTAGGGAAACCTTTCCAACCCACGCATTTCTGAAAACTAGACACCCGGCGGCTTCCAGGGAGGTATGGCTTGCGTGGATCCCCCAACGTTTCCTTACCCAGAATCCCCTGCAAACCTCAATTTTTGCCCAAAAAATCACTTTTTTCACACATTTTGGGGTGGGAAAGTAGTGGCATCACCGGGCTCACACAAATTTACCACCACCCAGCGTTCCCCCAGGTCTCCCGGTAAAAATGGTGCCTCACTTGTGTGGGAGGCCCAAGTACCCGCGGCAGGCAAGGGCCCCAAACGTAGTGAGGCGACATCAAGATGGCCTATCGCCAAACCACCTGGTTTTGCAAGGGGGGTCACTTTGGTTTTTGGCCCGGTGCGCGGCGGCCATCTAGGGAAACCTACCAAACCCAGGCATTTTTGAAAACTAGACACCCGGCGGCTTCCAGGGAGGTATGGCTTGCGTGGATCCCCCAACGTTTCCTTACCCAGAATCCCCTGCAAACCTCAAATTTTGCTCAAAAAATCACTTTTTTCACACATTTTGGGGTGGGAAAGTAGTGGCATCACCGGGCTCACACAAATTTACCACCACCCAGCGTTCCCCCAGGTCTCCCGGTAAAAATGGTGCCTCACTTGTGTGGGAGGCCCAAGTACCCGCGGCAGGCAAGGGCCCCAAACGTAGTGAGGCGACATCAAGATGGCCTATCGCCAAACCACCTGGTTTTGCAAGGGGGGTCACTTTGGTTTTTGGCCCGGTGCGCGGCGGCCATCTAGGGAAACCTACCAAACCCAGGCATTTTTGAAAACTAGACACCCGGCGGCTTCCAGGGAGGTATGGCTTGCGTGGATCCCCCAACGTTTCCTTACCCAGAATCCCCTGCAAACCTCAAATTTTGCTCAAAAAATCACTTTTTTCACACATTTTGGGGTGGGAAAGTAGTGGCATCACCGGGCTCACACAAATTTACCACCACCCAGCGTTCCCCCAGGTCTCCCGGTAAAAATGGTGCCTCACTTGTGTGGGAGGCCCAAGTACCCGCGGCAGGCAAGGGCCCCAAACGTAGTGAGGCGACATCAAGATGGCCTATCGCCAAACCACCTGGTTTTGCAAGGGGGGTCACTTTGGTTTTTGGCCCGGTGCGCGGCGGCCATCTAGGGAAACCTACCAAACCCAGGCATTTTTGAAAACTAGACACCCGGCGGCTTCCAGGGAGGTATGGCTTGCGTGGATCCCCCAACGTTTCCTTACCCAGAATCCCCTGCAAACCTCAAATTTTGCTCAAAAAATCACTTTTTTCACACATTTTGGGGTGGGAAAGTAGTGGCATCACCGGGCTCACACAAATTTACCACCACCCAGCGTTCCCCCAGGTCTCCCGGTAAAAATGGTGCCTCACTTGTGTGGGAGGCCCAAGTACCCGCGGCAGGCAAGGGCCCCAAACGTAGTGAGGCGACATCAAGATGGCCTATCGCCAAACCACCTGGTTTTGCAAGGGGGGTCACTTTGGTTTTTGGCCCGGTGCGCGGCGGCCATCTAGGGAAACCTACCAAACCCAGGCATTTTTGAAAACTAGACACCCGGCGGCTTCCAGGGAGGTATGGCTTGCGTGGATCCCCCAACGTTTCCTTACCCAGAATCCCCTGCAAACCTCAAATTTTGCTCAAAAAATCACTTTTTTCACACATTTTGGGGTGGGAAAGTAGTGGCATCACCGGGCTCACACAAATTTACCACCACCCAGCGTTCCCCCAGGTCTCCCGGTAAAAATGGTGCCTCACTTGTGTGGGAGGCCCAAGTACCCGCGGCAGGCAAGGGCCCCAAACGTAGTGAGGCGACATCAAGATGGCCTATCGCCAAACCACCTGGTTTTGCAAGGGGGGTCACTTTGGTTTTTGGCCCGGTGCGCGGCGGCCATCTAGGGAAACCTACCAAACCCAGGCATTTTTGAAAACTAGACACCCGGCGGCTTCCAGGGAGGTATGGCTTGCGTGGATCCCCCAACGTTTCCTTACCCAGAATCCCCTGCAAACCTCAAATTTTGCTCAAAAAATCACTTTTTTCACACATTATGGGGTGGGAAAGTAGTGGCATCACCGGGCTCACACAAATTTACCACCACCCAGCGTTCCCCCAGGTCTCCCGGTAAAAATGGTGCCTCACTTGTGTGGGAGGCCCAAGTACCCGCGGCAGGCAAGGGCCCCAAACGTAGTGAGGCGACATCAAGATGGCCTATCGCCAAACCACCTGGTTTTGCAAAGGGGGTCACTTTGGTTTTTGGCCCGGTGCGCGGCGGCCATCTAGGGAAACCTACCAAACCCAGGCATTTTTGAAAACTAGACACCCGGCGGCTTCCAGGGAGGTATGGCTTGCGTGGATCCCCCAACGTTTCCTTACCCAGAATCCCCTGCAAACCTCAATTTTTGCTCAAAAAATCACTTTTTTCACACATTTTGGGGTGGGAAAGTAGTGGCATCACCGGGCTCACACAAATTTACCACCACCCAGCGTTCCCCCAGGTCTCCCGGTAAAAATGGTGCCTCACTTGTGTGGGAGGCCCAAGTACCCGCGGCAGGCAAGGGCCCCAAACGTAGTGAGGCGACATCAAGATGGCCTATCGCCAAACCACCTGGTTTTGCAAGGGGGGTCACTTTGGTTTTTGGCCCGGTGCGCGGCGGCCATCTAGGGAAACCTACCAAACCCAGGCATTTTTGAAAACTAGACACCCGGCGGCTTCCAGGGAGGTATGGCTTGCGTGGATCCCCCAACGTTTACTTACCCAGAATCCCCTGCAAACCTCAATTTTTGCTCAAAAAATCACTTTTTTCACACATTTTGGGGTGGGAAAGTAGTGGCTTCACCGGGCTCACACAAATTTACCACCACCCAGCGTTCCCCCAGGTCTCCCGGTAAAAATGGTGCCTCACTTGTGTGGGAGGCCCAAGTACCCGCGGCAGGCAAGGGCCCCAAACGTAGTGAGGCGACATCAAGATGGCCTATCGCCAAACCACCTGGTTTTGCAAGGGGGGTCACTTTGGTTTTTGGCCCGGTGCGCGGCGGCCATCTAGGGAAACCTACCAAACCCAGGCATTTTTGAAAACTAGACACCCGGCGGCTTCCAGGGAGGTATGGCTTGCGTGGATCCCCCAACGTTTCCTTACCCAGAATCCCCTGCAAACCTCAAATTTTGCTCAAAAAATCACTTTTTCACACATTTTGGGGTGGGAAAGTAGTGGCATCACCGGGCTCACACAAATTTACCACCACCCAGCGTTCCCCCAGGTCTCCCGGTAAAAATGGTGCCTCACTTGTGTGGGAGGCCCAAGTACCCGCGGCAGGCAAGGGCCCCAAACGTAGTGAGGCGACATCAAGATGGCCTATCGCCAAACCACCTGGTTTTGCAAGGGGGGTCACTTTGGTTTTTGGCCCGGTGCGCGGCGGCCATCTAGGGAAACCTACCAAACCCAGGCATTTTTGAAAACTAGACACCCGGCGGCTTCCATGGAGGTATGGCTTGCGTGGATCCCCCAACGTTTCCTTACCCAGAATCCCCTGCAAACCTCAAATTTTGCTCAAAAAATCACTTTTTTCACACATTTTGGGGTGGGAAAGTAGTGGCATCACCGGGCTCACACAAATTTACCACCACCCAGCGTTCCCCCAGGTCTCCCGGTAAAAATGGTGCCTCACTTGTGTGGGAGGCCCAAGTACCCGCGGCAGGCAAGGGCCCCAAACGTAGTGAGGCGACATCAAGATGGCCTATCGCCAAACCACCTGGTTTTGCAAGGGGGGTCACTTTGGTTTTTGGCCCGGTGCGCGGCGGCCATCTAGGGAAACCTACCAAACCCAGGCATTTTTGAAAACTAGACACCCGGCGGCTTCCAGGGAGGTATGGCTTGCGTGGATCCCCCAACGTTTCCTTACCCAGAATCCCCTGCAAACCTCAAATTTTGCTAAAAAAATCACTTTTTTCACACATTTTGGGGTGGGAAAGTAGTGGCATCACCGGGCTCACACAAATTTACCACCACCCAGCGTTCCCCCAGGTCTCCCGGTAAAAATGGTGCCTCACTTGTGTGGGTGGCCCAAGTACCCGCGGCAGGCAAGGGCCCCAAACGTAGTGAGGCGACATCAAGATGGCCTATCGCCAAACCACCTGGTTTTGCAAGGGGGGTCACTTTGGTTTTTGGCCCGGTGCGCGGCGGCCATCTAGGGAAACCTACCAAACCCAGGCATTTTTGAAAACTAGACACCCGGCGGCTTCCAGGGAGGTATGGCTTGCGTGGATCCCCCAACGTTTCCTTACCCAGAATCCCCTGCAAACCTCAATTTTTGCTCAAAAAATCACTTTTTTCACACATTTTGGGGTGGGAAAGTAGTGGCATCACCGGGCTCACACAAATTTACCACCACCCAGCGTTCCCCCAGGTCTCCCGGTAAAAATGGTGCCTCACTTGTGTGGGAGGCCCAAGTACCCGCGGCAGGCAAGGGCCCCAAACGTAGTGAGGCGACATCAAGATGGCCTATCGCCAAACCACCTGGTTTTGCAAGGGGGGTCACTTTGGTTTTTGGCCCGGTGCGCGGCGGCCATCTAGGGAAACCTACCAAACCCAGGCATTTTTGAAAACTAGACACCCGGCGGCTTCCAGGGAGGTATGGCTTGCGTGGATCCCCCAACGTTTACTTACCCAGAATCCCCTGCAAACCTCAATTTTTGCTCAAAAAATCACTTTTTTCACACATTTTGGGGTGGGAAAGTAGTGGCTTCACCGGGCTCACACAAATTTACCACCCCCCAGCGTTCCCCCAGGTCTCCCGGTAAAAATGGTGCCTCACTTGTGTGGGAGGCCCAAGTACCCGCGGCAGGCAAGGACAACAAACGTAGTGAGGCAACATCAACATTGCCTTTCCCAAATGTCGCCTCACTACGTTTGGGGCCCTTGCCTGCCGCGGGTACTTGGGCCTCCCACACAAGTGAGGCACCATTTTTACCGGGAGACCTGGGGGAACGCTGGGTGGTGGTAAATTTGTGTGAGCCCGGTGATGCCACTACTTTCCCACCCCAAAATGTGTGAAAAAAGTGATTTTTTGAGCAAAAATTGAGGTTTGCAGGGGATTCTGGGTAAGGAAACGTTGGGGGATCCACGCAAGCCATACCTCCCTGGAAGCCGCCGGGTGTCTAGTTTTCAAAAATGCCTGGGTTTGGTAGGTTTCCCTAGATGGCCGCCGCGCACCGGGCCAAAAACCAAAGTGACCCCCCTTGCAAAACCAGGTGGTTTGGCGATAGGCCATCTTGATGTCGCCTCACTACGTTTGGGGCCCTTGCCTGCCGCGGGTACTTGGGCCTCACACACAAGTGAGGCACCATTTTTACCGGGAGACCTGGGGGAACGCTGGGTGGTGGTAAATTTGTGTGAGCCCGGTGATGCCACTACTTTCCCACCCCAAAATGTGTGAAAAAAGTGATTTTTTGAGCAAAAATTGAGGTTTGCAGGGGATTCTGGGTAAGGAAACGTTGGGGGATCCACGCAAGCCATACCTCCCTGGAAGCCGCCGGGTGTCTAGTTTTCAAAAATGCCTGGGTTTGGTAGGTTTCCCTAGATGGCCGCCGCGCACCGGGCCAAAAACCAAAGTGACCCCCCTTGCAAAACCAGGTGGTTTGGCGATAGGCCATCTTGATGTCGCCTCACTACGTTTGGGGCCCTTGCCTGCCGCGGGTACTTGGGCCTCCCACACAAGTGAGGCACCATTTTTACCGGGAGACCTGGGGGAACGCTGGGTGGTGGTAAATTTGTGTGAGCCCGGTGATGCCACTACTTTCCCACCCCAAAATGTGTGAAAAAAGTGATTTTTTGAGCAAAATTTGAGGTTTGCAGGGGATTCTGGGTAAGGAAACGTTGGGGGATCCACGCAAGCCATACCTCCCTGGAAGCCGCCGGGTGTCTAGTTTTCAAAAATGCCTGGGTTTGGTAAGTTTCCCTAGATGGCCGCCGCGCACCGGGCCAAAAACCAAAGTGACCCCCCTTGCAAAACCAGGTGGTTTGGCGATAGGCCATCTTGATGTCGCCTCACTACGTTTGGGGCCCGTGCCTGCCGCGGGTACTTGGGCCTCCCACACAAGTGAGGCACCATTTTTACCGGGAGACCTGGGGGAACGCTGGGTGGTGGTAAATTTGTGTGAGCCCGGTGATGCCACTACTTTCCCACCCCAAAATGTGTGAAAAAAGTGATTTTTTGGGCAAAAATTGAGGTTTGCAGGGGATTCTGGGTAAGGAAACGTTGGGGGATCCACGCAAGCCATACCTCCCTGGAAGCCGCCGGGTGTCTAGTTTTCAGAAATGTATAGGTTTGCTAGGTTTCCCTAGGTGCCGGCGGGGCTAGGGTACAAAATCTACAGCTAGTCACTTTGCCAAAAAAAGGGTCATTTTTCACTCCAAAACCACTTTGCGTTTTGCGCCATTTCCTGTTGCGGGCACTAGGCCGACCCGCACAAGTGAGGTACCATTTTTCTCGTAGGACTTTGGGGAACGCGGGGTGGGTGGAAATTTGTGGATCCACGCAGGTTCCAGAACTTTCCATCACAGAAATGTGGGGAAAATGTGTTTTTTTTGTCAATTTTTTACGTTTGCAAGGGATTCTGGGTAACAGACCATGGTGGGAGGCAGTCAAGTCACCCCATCCTGGATTCCCCTGGGTGTCTAGTTTTCAAAAATGTATAGGTTTGCTAGGTTTCCCTAGTTGCCGGCAGGGCTAGGGTACAAAATCTACAGCTAGTCACTTTGCCAAAAAAAGGGTCATTTTTCACTCCAAAACCACGTTGCGTTTTGCGCCGTTTCCTGTCGCAGGCACTAGGCCGACCCGCACAAGTGAGGTACCATTTTTCTCGTAGGACTTTGGGGAACGCGGGGTGGGTGGAAATTTGTGGATCCACGCAGATTCCAGAACTTTCCATCACAGAAATATGGGGAAAATGTGTTTTTTTTGTCAATTGTTTACGTTTGCAAGGGATTCTGGGTAACAGACCCTGGTGGGAGGCAGTCAAGTCACCCCATCCTGGATTCCCCTGGGTGTCTAGTTTTCAGAAATGTATAGGTTTGCTAGGTTTCCCTAGGTGCCGGCAGGGCTAGGGTACAAAATCTACAGCTAGTCACTTTGCCAAAAAAAGGGTCATTTTTCACTCCAAAACCACGTTGCGTTTTGCGCCGTTTCCTGTTGCGGGCACCAGGCCGACCCGCACAAGTGAGGTACCATTTTTCTCGTAGGACTTTGGGGAACGTGGAGTGGGTGGAAATTTGTGGATCCACGCAGGTTCCAGAACTTTCCATCACAGAAATGTGGGGAAAATGTGTTTTTTTTGTCAATTTTTTACGTTTGCAAGGGATTCTGGGTAACAGACCATGGTGGGAGGCAGTCAAGTCACCCCATCCTGGATTCCCCTGGGTGTCTAGTTTTAAAAAATGTATAGGTTTGCTAGGTTTCCCTAGGTGCCGGCAGGGCTAGGGTACAAAATCTACAGCTAGTCACTTTGCCAAAAAAAGGGTCATTTTTCACTCCAAAACCACGTTGCGTTTTGCGCCGTTTCCTGTCGCGGGCACCAGGCCGACCCGCACAAGTGAGGTACCATTTTTCTCGTAGGACTTTGGGGAACGCGGGGTGGGTGGAAATTTGTGGATCCACGCAGATTCCAGAACTTTCCATCACAGAAATGTGGGGAAAATGTGTTTTTTTTGTCAATTTTTTACGTTTGCAAGGGATTCTGGGTAACAGACCATGGTGGGAGGCAGTCAAGTCACCCCATCCTGGATTCCCCTGGGTGTCTAGTTTTCAAAAATGTATAGGTTTGCTAGGTTTCCCTAGGTGCCGGCAGGGCTAGGGTACAAAATCTACAGCTAGTCACTTTGCCAAAAAAAGGGTCATTTTTCACTCCAAAACCACGTTGCGTTTTGCGCCGTTTCCTGTCGCGGGCACTAGGCCGACCCGCACAAGTGAGGTACCATTGTTCTCGTAGGACTTTGGGGAACGCGGGGTGGGTGGAAATTTGTGGATCCACGCAGATTCCAGAACTTTCCATCACAGAAATGTGGGGAAAATGTGTTTTTTTTGTCAATTTTTTACGTTTGCAAGGGATTCTGGGTAACAGACCATGGTGGGAGGCAGTCAAGTCACCCCATCCTGGATTCCCCTGGGTGTCTAGTTTTCAAAAATGTATAGGTTTGCTAGGTTTCCCTAGGTGCCGGCAGGGCTAGGGTACAAAATCTACAGCTAGTCACTTTGCCAAAAAAAGGGTCATTTTTCACTCCAAAACCACGTTGCGTTTTGCGCCGTTTCCTGTCGCGGGCACTAGGCCGACCCGCACAAGTGAGGTACCATTTTTCTCGTAGGACTTTGGGGAACGCGGGGTGGGTGGAAATTTGTGGATCCACGCAGATTCCAGAACTTTCCATCACAGAAATGTGGGGAAAATGTGTTTTTTTTGTCAATTTTTTACGTTTGCAAGGGATTCTGGGTAACAGACCATGGTGGGAGGCAGTCAAGTCACCCCATCCTGGATTCCCCTGGGTGTCTAGTTTTCAAAAATGTATAGGTTTGCTAGGTTTCCCTAGGTGCCGGCAGGGCTAGGGTACAAAATCTACAGCTAGTCACTTTGCCAAAAAAAGGGTCATTTTTCACTCCAAAACCACGTTGCGTTTTGCGCCGTTTCCTGTCGCGGGCACTAGGCCGACCCGCACAAGTGAGGTACCATTTTTCTCGTAGGACTTTGGGGAACGCGGGGTGGGTGGAAATTTGTGGATCCACGCAGATTCCAGAACTTTCCATCACAGAAATGTGGGGAAAATGTGTTTTTTTTGTCAATTTTTTACGTTTGCAAGGGATTCTGGGTAACAGACCATGGTGGGAGGCAGTCAAGTCACCCCATCCTGGATTCCCCTGGGTGTCTAGTTTTCAAAAATGTATAGGTTTGCTAGGTTTCCCTAGGTGCCGGCAGGGCTAGGGTACAAAATCTACAGCTAGTCACTTTGCCAAAAAAAGGGTCATTTTTCACTCCAAAACCACGTTGCGTTTTGCGCAGTTTCCTGTCGCGGGCACTAGGCCGACCCGCACAAGTGAGGTACCATTTTTCTCGTAGGACTTTGGGGAACGCGGGGTGGGTGGAAATTTGTGGATCCACGCAGATTCCAGAACTTTCCATCACAGAAATGTGGGGAAAATGTGTTTTTTTGGTCAATTTTTTACGTTTGCAAGGGATTCTGGGTAACAGACCATGGTGGGAGGCAGTCAAGTCACCCCATCCTGGATTCCCCTGGGTGTCTAGTTTTCAGAAATGTATAGGTTTGCTAGGTTTCCCTAGGTGCCGGCAGGGCTAGGGTACAAAATCTACAGCTAGTCACTTTGCCAAAAAAAGGGTCATTTTTCACTCCAAAACCACGTTGCGTTTTGCGCCGTTTCCTGTCGCGGGCACTAGGCCGACCCGCACAAGTGAGGTACCATTTTTCTCGTAGGACTTTGGGGAACGCGGGGTGGGTGGAAATTTGTGGATCCACGCAGATTCCAGAACTTTCCATCACAGAAATGTGGGGAAAATGTGTTTTTTTTGTCAATTTTTTACGTTTGCTAGGGATTCTGGGTAACAGACCATGGTGGGAGGCAGTCAAGTCACCCCATCCTGGATTCCCCTGGGTGTCTAGTTTTCAGAAATGTATAGGTTTGCTAGGTTTCCCTAGGTGCCGGCAGGGCTAGGGTACAAAATCTACAGCTAGTCACTTTGCCAAAAAAAGGGTCATTTTTCACTCCAAAACCACGTTGCGTTTTGCGCCGTTTCCTGTCGCGGGCACTAGGCCGACCCGCACAAGTGAGGTACCATTTTTCTCGTAGGACTTTGGGGAACGCGGGGTGGGTGGAAATTTGTGGATCCACGCAGATTCCAGAACTTTCCATCACAGAAATGTGGGGAAAATGTGTTTTTTTTGTCAATTTTTTACGTTTGCAAGGGATTCTGGGTAACAGACCATGGTGGGAGGCAGTCAAGTCACCCCATCCTGGATTCCCCTGGGTGTCTAGTTTTCAAAAATGTATAGGTTTGCTAGGTTTCCCTAGGTGCCGGCAGGGCTAGGGTACAAAATCTACAGCTAGTCACTTTGCCAAAAAAAGGGTAATTTTTCACTCCAAAACCACGTTGCGTTTTGCGCCGTTTCCTGTCGCGGGCACTAGGCCGACCCGCACAAGTGAGGTACCATTTTTCTCGTAGGACTTTGGGGAACGCGGGGTGGGTGGAAATTTGTGGATCCACGCAGATTCCAGAACTTTCCATCACAGAAATGTGGGGAAAATGTGTTTTTTTTGTCAATTTTTTACGTTTGCAAGGGATTCTGGGTAACAGACCATGGTGGGAGGCAGTCAAGTCACCCCATCCTGGATTCCCCTGGGTGTCTAGTTTTCAGAAATGTATAGGTTTGCTAGGTTTCCCTAGGTGCCGGCAGGGCTAGGGTACAAAATCTACAGCTAGTCACTTTGCCAAAAAAAGGGTCATTTTTCACTCCAAAACCACGTTGCGTTTTGCGCCGTTTCCTGTCGCGGGCACTAGGCCGACCCGCACAAGTGAGGTACCATTTTTCTCGTAGGACTTTGGGGAACGCGGGGTGGGTGGAAATTTGTGGATCCACGCAGATTCCAGAACTTTCCATCACAGAAATGTGGGGAAAATGTGTTTTTTTTGTCAATTTTTTACGTTTGCTAGGGATTCTGGGTAACAGACCATGGTGGGAGGCAGTCAAGTCACCCCATCCTGGATTCCCCTGGGTGTCTAGTTTTCAAAAATGTATAGGTTTGCTAGGTTTCCCTAGGTGCCGGCAGGGCTAGGGTACAAAATCTACAGCTAGTCACTTTGCCAAAAAAAGGGTCATTTTTCACTCCAAAACCACGTTGCGTTTTGCGCCGTTTCCTGTCGCGGGCACTAGGCCGACCCGCACAAGTGAGGTACCATTTTTCTCGTAGGACTTTGGGGAACGCGGGGTGGGTGGAAATTTGTGGATCCACGCAGATTCCAGAACTTTCCATCACAGAAATGTGGGGAAAATGTGTTTTTTTTGTCAATTTTTTACGTTTGCTAGGGATTCTGGGTAACAGACCATGGTGGGAGGCAGTCAAGTCACCCCATCCTGGATTCCCCTGGGTGTCTAGTTTTCAGAAATGTATAGGTTTGCTAGGTTTCCCTAGGTGCCGGCAGGGCTAGGGTACAAAATCTACAGCTAGTCACTTTGCCAAAAAAAGGGTCATTTTTCACTCCAAAACCACGTTGCGTTTTGCGCCGTTTCCTGTCGCGGGCACTAGGCCGACCCGCACAAGTGAGGTACCATTTTTCTCGTAGGACTTTGGGGAACGCGGGGTGGGTGGAAATTTGTGGATCCACGCAGATTCCAGAACTTTCCATCACAGAAATGTGGGGAAAATGTGTTTTTTTTGTCAATTTTTTACGTTTGCAAGGGATTCTGGGTAACAGACCATGGTGGGAGGCAGTCAAGTCACCCCATCCTGGATTCCCCTGGGTGTCTAGTTTTCAAAAATGTATAGGTTTGCTAGGTTTCCCTAGGTGCCGGCAGGGCTAGGGTACAAAATCTACAGCTAGTCACTTTGCCAAAAAAAGGGTCATTTTTCACTCCAAAACCACGTTGCGTTTTGCGCCGTTTCCTGTCGCGGGCACTAGGCCGACCCGCACAAGTGAGGTACCATTTTTCTCGTAGGACTTTGGGGAACGCGGGGTGGGTGGAAATTTGTGGATCCACGCAGATTCCAGAACTTTCCATCACAGAAATGTGGGGAAAATGTGTTTTTTTTGTCAATTTTTTACGTTTGCAAGGGATTCTGGGTAACAGACCATGGTGGGAGGCAGTCAAGTCACCCCATCCTGGATTCCCCTGGGTGTCTAGTTTTCAGAAATGTATAGGTTTGCTAGGTTTCCCTAGGTGCCGGCAGGGCTAGGGTACAAAATCTACAGCTAGTCACTTTGCCAAAAAAAGGGTCATTTTTCACTCCAAAACCACGTTGCGTTTTGCGCCGTTTCCTGTCGCGGGCACTAGGCCGACCCGCACAAGTGAGGTACCATTTTTCTCGTAGGACTTTGGGGAACGCGGGGTGGGTGGAAATTTGTGGATCCACGCAGATTCCAGAACTTTCCATCACAGAAATGTGGGGAAAATGTGTTTTTTTTGTCAATTTTTTACGTTTGCTAGGGATTCTGGGTAACAGACCATGGTGGGAGGCAGTCAAGTCACCCCATCCTGGATTCCCCTGGGTGTCTAGTTTTCAAAAATGTATAGGTTTGCTAGGTTTCCCTAGGTGCCGGCAGGGCTAGGGTACAAAATCTACAGCTAGTCACTTTGCCAAAAAAAGGGTCATTTTTCACTCCAAAACCACGTTGCGTTTTGCGCCGTTTCCTGTCGCGGGCACTAGGCCGACCCGCACAAGTGAGGTACCATTTTTCTCGTAGGACTTTGGGGAACGCGGGGTGGGTGGAAATTTGTGGATCCACGCAGATTCCAGAACTTTCCATCACAGAAATGTGGGGAAAATGTGTTTTTTTTGTCAATTTTTTACGTTTGCAAGGGATTCTGGGTAACAGACCATGGTGGGAGGCAGTCAAGTCACCCCATCCTGGATTCCCCTGGGTGTCTAGTTTTCAGAAATGTATAGGTTTGCTAGGTTTCCTGTTAGAAATGGCAATTCCTGGTTGGCTGAGGCTTGCGTCAAAGCCAGGCAGAAACCACCACTCTAGTCAGGGCTGGGGAGTTACACGCCAAAGATAACCCCTGCTCACCCCCTTGGTAGCTTGGCACGAGCAGTCAGGCTTATCTCTGAGGCGATGTGTAAAGCGTTTGCGCGCGCACCCAGCAACAACACCCAAGGCCCACCACAAAGGAAACTCCACACAAGGTATTCTATAAAAATAGCCTTTGTATTATACACAACACATTAGATAAAAACACACACTCTACAATGTGCCAACAGGCACGGGCAGAATTTACAAGGGATTATATATACAGGGGACAGGGCCACATGGACCACTGTCCGGAATTAGCACTTTTTAGAACATAGGAATAATACTGTAGTACAAAATAGCAAAGGTAGCACACCACCAGTAACTACTGGTCACCAGAAAGTACCACCTACGCAACCCTAACCACCTTAGGACAATATTGCGCAGGGAATCAGGACCTCACTAGCACCACCTGTACTAGGGAGAAAACAACCACCTAAGTATCACAATACCTGTAGGGGTCTAAGCACATAAACACATGATGCATAACATTCAGAGGTGTAAAGCAAAGCACATGACGCATAACCACATTCAGAGGTGCAGGAAAGGTACAATGGCGCAAAAACTCACATTAGCCACTATCTGTGGCAGTCCCTGGGCCAACTGGCCGTGAAGGGGCAAGGACGCCCTGCGTCCAGAAAAGTCAGGGGCAAGGCTGCGCAGGAGGCGCAGTCCAAAGCTCCGAGGGCCCCAACCTAAACGATGCAGCTGCCCACTAAGTGCTGGGCAGCTGGAGAAAGCAAACGTGGGCACCACTGTGCCTGGGAAACAACTCTTGTCGCTCCCGTGGAGCCTCGGGGCTCAAAACAACAACAAAAGCCCCCTAGAGCCTCTGTGGCTCTGTAAACTAATGTGGGGCAAGGTGGGAGTGGCCCGCTGCCATCTGGGGCCACTCAAACGCGGAAGAAATGCCCCGGTAACGCTGCTTCGTTGGAGCCTCGTGGGCTCGAGTACACGTTGGGGCGGCCCGCTGCCTTCCGGGGCCGCCCGACACCTGCACTGCCCCGGTGCCTGCCGGTGGAGTCCCGCTCTGGGGACTGGTGAGCCTCGCAGGCTCGTGCAGCAAATGGGAGAGGGCGAACCCGGTTCCCCCCTCAGCCCCCACTCACCCGAGCTTCCCCGGACTGCTCCGGTCTGGCGATGGAGACAGCTGCCAGGATCTCGCAGCGCTCCTACCTCCTCGGTGGCTGCGGGGCTCTCCTTTCTTGTCTGCCACTTCTTTCTTGGGCAGAGTGCCTCGGGGCGCAGGGTAGGCTCCTGCCTGCTCCGGGGCTCGGATCAGCCGCGACGCTCGGTAGGAGGCGGGGTAGGCTCCCGCCCTCCTTTTTAAGTTCCGGTTGTCCCGGAGGCCCGCCCTCGGCCCGCCTGACTTCCGGCTGAAGCCCGGCTGCGGCGGTGATTTCTGGATTGCGGTGATGCGGGGTGGGCACCCGCGAAGGCTGGCAATACGGGGTGGCACCCGCGTTCGTTGTCAAGGCCAAAGGCACGCAATGAAGCGGGGTGGGCACCCGCTATGGAGGTAACAATGCCGGGTGGGCACCGGCTTCCAGAAATACAGCGCTCCTAGCGCTAGGGAGAAAACGTGAAAGCGCTCTGAGCGCTAAAAGGCAATTACAAGCGCTTCCAGGCGCTTGAGGGACAAATAAAGCGCTCCCAGCGCTTAGGGCTGCAAAAAGCGCTCCCAGCGCTTTAAGAATGATAATAAAGTCCAGCAACAAATGGTCCTTCAAGAGCAGGGGGGCAAGGCTGGACCCAGAGCCAGCTCACTGGGCCTCCAGGCAGGGAGGTAGTCCAAGTGGCGGTCCTCTGGTCCAGCAGCAGCAGCAGCCCCCCTCAGGTAAGATCCTGGCAGAGAACAGTTTCTGTGGGGACACAGCCCCATTTTTATACATGCAAACCCTTTGTTCTGGGGTCAGGGTGAGGGGGAAAACCAGTCGCAGCTG
Source organism: Triturus cristatus (assembly GCF_964204655.1). Taxonomy (NCBI): domain Eukaryota; kingdom Metazoa; phylum Chordata; class Amphibia; order Caudata; family Salamandridae; genus Triturus; species Triturus cristatus. The sequence continues at coordinate 847,859,190 of NC_140580.1, read as the reverse complement.
GTTGGGGAGCACCCTTGATGTGCTCAGCCCCTCACTCTATTCACTGGAAGGGCTAGGGTCGTCAGTCGCACCACAGGGGGCGGGGCCAGCATTGTGTTTGGAAAACCCTGTCCTATTCAGGACCCAGGTGGACTCCTCCCACCCATCTAGCTGCTGATCTCCCCATTCACCACTGGGTGACTCATCCTGACACTGGGGAATCCCTAGCCCGTCACATGACATGACCAGCCAATCACGCGACAGACACACTGCACACAGAAGTGCCCACTTCTAGAAGTGGCACTTCCACACTAGGTACATGCACGCCGCACACATCATCGCGCAGCATTCACTCCCACGAGTCCGCACATACCAAACTCGGGCCTGCACACCCCACGCATCAGGAACTACTAGGGACACATACATTCCCCATGCATTCCTATGGGAGGGCAGGCCTATCTCACCACATGCACTCAGCGCACGCACGCACTTTACCCTGGGACACAGGGAAAGTGCGCAGAGACCAAACAATCACCATACCAAGTCACCAATAAAAAGCCAAAAAGTCCAGGGGTGAACCTGCCAGAAGGGCCAAGTCCAACACAACCCCCTTCCAGCCAAAACGCAGGGCAGACCAATCACCACCGTGATGGACTTCCCTGCTTGGGGCGATAGAACACGGACGCGGGCCCGCAACTGCATGGACACCCTCCGGTTCTACGCCACGGTGAACCCATGGAATTCTTTTTAACACCACTGTCTGGACCAACTGGGCTACCCCACTGGTACTCCCAAGCTGTCCGCGGCCAAGACCAGGCCCTAGGCCACCCAGGTGCCACTGGTCTTTGCCTAACCATAGAGTGGGGGGTAGTAACCCCTGGCACATAGCGGCCATTCTCCACTCTTCCTCTCTGAAAGACAGGACTAGACTGCCACTGGTTCTCCAGCCTAGGGTCTACACCCTCAGGCGGACCAGGAGTCTCAGGGAAAGCTCTCCTCCCCCTACCTCTTCTCCTAGGGTTCCTCCTCCTCTGGCGAGGGGTACACCTAGAACGCCATCCCAACCCAGGGTTTAACCCCTCAGGTTGTACCGGGGGCAGAGGTGGGCTCTCCCACCCTCTGCACCCCCTTCCAGAGCCCTGCTCCCTACCAACTGGGGCGGTACCTCTGGAAGAAGAACTGGTCGGGACGCTGGTTACAGACGTCCCACCCCTCAGGTCAGGCTGATCCTGAACCTGGCCTCCCAACCTCCGGCCTAGAGCCTTTGGTGGAATAATTGCCTGGCACTCCAGGACTTCTGGGGATTTCCACTCCATCCCCCTGAGGCTATCAAAGGACACATACGTCAAGCGACTGTCTGTCTGGCGCTGATCTCCCGTCCCCTGTCCACCTGACAGTGCGCGGAGATCCCCCAGAACAGAAGTGGTGCCACCCTGGTCACTACACGGGATCCTAGCCCAACTGGGTAGTCCCTGACCCACAGGCTCTTCCACTGGGAAACTCATCCCCCAATCACTCCTCACACTGGACTCCTGTACCCTCCCTACCGGAGCGGTACTGCCAGACTCTAGAACCACAGGAGCCCTGGTTACAGGTGCTCCAGGTCCTCTACTCACCAGGAGATCTCCCTCAAATGGGCTAACAGGACAGCCTAGGTCCCCGACTTGGTGTTCCCTCATGGAACCATCCAAGTCCTGAGGCAGGGTTTCGTACGTCAGGGGACCCTCGGTCACCCTCTCACTCCTGCTCCACTGAGCCAGGCAGTGAGCCCCTACACCCTCCTCGCTATCCTGGGACCTAGCTGGGCTACACTGAGCCTCTTCCACCACGCTGGGCTGGAAGATACCTGACCCACTACTTTTGGAGTCACTCCCTAATGACTCTAGAGAACCTCTAGCCCTTTCCCAGCGCTCTGCTTCCTCCGCAAGCTCAAGGGGCTCAGACAATCCACACCCCAACAGGTGTTGGCGCAACCCTGGCACACAACAACTGAGCAGGTGTTCTTTGAGAACCAGATTACACAGTATATCAAAATCACTTGCTGTGGAAATCCAATCAAACATTGCATCCTCACATCCATCCACAAACTCCTCCCAAGTCTGGTGAGACAGTTTCCTACTGCCCCTGAATTTCAACCTTAACTCCTCCTCCTGGGGAACAGGTACCAGACTGGGGGAACTGGGACTGGGATTTCCTACACTGGAATCTACATCGCTACTACCACTGGACTCAACCCTCCCTGGGGAGCCCAGAAAATTAAAACTGCGCGCAGGGGATAGTCTACCCTCCAGAGCTACTTTGCCTCTGGTGGAGGCCCTCTCAGCCTCCTCTACCCTCTCCCGCGCCAAGACCCACTCAGTCTCTCGCTGTTGCTTCCTGGCCTCCAGCTGCGCCATAGCCTGAGCATGCTCTAACCTGAGCTTCTCTAACGCCAGCTGGTGCTCCCTTTCTTTCCTCCTATCTTCCCACTCCTCTGGGGACAGGGAAAGGGATGAGGCGCTGCCTCCTACGCTGGACCCAGCACGGGACGCCCTACCTATGGGGTCCTCACTCTCTACTGGCGTCCAGGTATTGTCATCCTCTACCTCCTCTTCTGACTCTTCCTCTGTACAGTACCTTTCTAACTCCTGCCTCTGGCGCCAAGCTAGCTCATAGGGATCACAAGCAGGCTCCATTCTGGCGGACGTTATGGTAACAATTATACAGGGAACCTAGGGGTCTGAGTTTCACACAGGAGCACACAATTCACAAAAAGATTCAGCAAGCTCTCTAACCCAGAGAACTCACACTCACTTGCCTAGTGCCACACACCATTCATCCACACACACAACCCTCCCCTCGGACTGGTAAGGCAGTTTCTACCACCCCTGATTCCTCAACCTGACCACCACGTGACACAGGTACCAACTCTGGGCGCAGGGCGGGGGAAAAATGTACAGGACACTATTACGCTGCCACCACTGGATCCCACCCTCTGGTGAATCCAGAAACACAATGCACTAAGGGGGATGATCTACCCTCCCGAGCTAGGGACACCTAACTCACAGTGCACAAAAACACATTTCCAAAGAAATGACAAGTAAAAACAATTTTAAAACAATAATCCCTATACCATGTGATTTATCTAAATGCAGAGTTTTGTAGTGCGGCCAGTTGCTGCTGCGGTACAGCGCAAACGCAAGTCCAAATCCCACCGCTGATCACCAATGTTAGAAATGGCAATTCCTGGTTGGCTGAGGCTTGCGCCAAAGCCAGGCAGAAACCACCACTCTAGTCAGGGCTGGGGAGTTACACGCCAAAGATAACCCCTGCTCACCCCCTTGGTAGCTTGGCACGAGCAGTCAGGCTTATCTCTGAGGCGATGTGTAAAGCGTTTGCGCGCGCACCCAGCAACAACACCCAAGGCCCACCACAAAGGAAACTCCACACAAGGTATTCTATAAAAATAGCCTTTGTATTATACACAACACATTAGATAAAAACACACACTCTACAATGTGCCAACAGGCACGGGCAGAATTTACAAGGGATTATATATACAGGGGACAGGGCCACATGGACCACTGTCCGGAATTAGCACTTTTTAGAACATAGGAATAATACTGTAGTACAAAATAGCAAAGGTAGCACACCACCAGTAACTACTGGTCACCAGAAAGTACCACCTACGCAACCCTAACCACCTTAGGACAATATTGCGCAGGGAATCAGGACCTCACTAGCACCACCTGTACTAGGGAGAAAACAACCACCTAAGTATCACAATACCTGTAGGGGTCTAAGCACATAAACACATGATGCATAACATTCAGAGGTGTAAAGCAAAGCACATGACGCATAACCACATTCAGAGGTGCAGGAAAGGTACAATGGCGCAAAAACTCACATTAGCCACTATCTGTGGCAGTCCCTGGGCCAACTGGCCGTGAAGGGGCAAGGACGCCCTGCGTCCAGAAAAGTCAGGGGCAAGGCTGCGCAGGAGGCGCAGTCCAAAGCTCCGAGGGCCCCAACCTAAACGATGCAGCTGCCCACTAAGTGCTGGGCAGCTGGAGAAAGCAAACGTGGGCACCACTGTGCCTGGGAAACAACTCTTGTCGCTCCCGTGGAGCCTCGGGGCTCAAAACAACAACAAAAGCCCCCTAGAGCCTCTGTGGCTCTGTAAACTAATGTGGGGCAAGGTGGGAGTGGCCCGCTGCCATCTGGGGCCACTCAAACGCGGAAGAAATGCCCCGGTAACGCTGCTTCGTTGGAGCCTCGTGGGCTCGAGTACACGTTGGGGCGGCCCGCTGCCTTCCGGGGCCGCCCGACACCTGCACTGCCCCGGTGCCTGCCGGTGGAGTCCCGCTCTGGGGACTGGTGAGCCTCGCAGGCTCGTGCAGCAAATGGGAGAGGGCGAACCCGGTTCCCCCCTCAGCCCCCACTCACCCGAGCTTCCCCGGACTGCTCCGGTCTGGCGATGGAGACAGCTGCCAGGATCTCGCAGCGCTCCTACCTCCTCGGTGGCTGCGGGGCTCTCCTTTCTTGTCTGCCACTTCTTTCTTGGGCAGAGTGCCTCGGGGCGCAGGGTAGGCTCCTGCCTGCTCCGGGGCTCGGATCAGCCGCGACGCTCGGTAGGAGGCGGGGTAGGCTCCCGCCCTCCTTTTTAAGTTCCGGTTGTCCCGGAGGCCCGCCCTCGGCCCGCCTGACTTCCGGCTGAAGCCCGGCTGCGGCGGTGATTTCTGGATTGCGGTGATGCGGGGTGGGCACCCGCGAAGGCTGGCAATACGGGGTGGCACCCGCGTTCGTTGTCAAGGCCAAAGGCACGCAATGAAGCGGGGTGGGCACCCGCTATGGAGGTAACAATGCCGGGTGGGCACCGGCTTCCAGAAATACAGCGCTCCTAGCGCTAGGGAGAAAACGTGAAAGCGCTCTGAGCGCTAAAAGGCAATTACAAGCGCTTCCAGGCGCTTGAGGGACAAATAAAGCGCTCCCAGCGCTTAGGGCTGCAAAAAGCGCTCCCAGCGCTTTAAGAATGATAATAAAGTCCAGCAACAAATGGTCCTTCAAGAGCAGGGGGGCAAGGCTGGACCCAGAGCCAGCTCACTGGGCCTCCAGGCAGGGAGGTAGTCCAAGTGGCGGTCCTCTGGTCCAGCAGCAGCAGCAGCCCCCCTCAGGTAAGATCCTGGCAGAGAACAGTTTCTGTGGGGACACAGCCCCATTTTTATACATGCAAACCCTTTGTTCTGGGGTCAGGGTGAGGGGGAAAACCAGTCGCAGCTGGTTGGGGAGCACCCTTGATGTGCTCAGCCCCTCACTCTATTCACTGGAAGGGCTAGGGTCGTCAGTCGCACCACAGGGGGCGGGGCCAGCATTGTGTTTGGAAAACCCTGTCCTATTCAGGACCCAGGTGGACTCCTCCCACCCATCTAGCTGCTGATCTCCCCATTCACCACTGGGTGACTCATCCTGACACTGGGGAATCCCTAGCCCGTCACATGACATGACCAGCCAATCACGCGACAGACACACTGCACACAGAAGTGCCCACTTCTAGAAGTGGCACTTCCACACTAGGTACATGCACGCCGCACACATCATCGCGCAGCATTCACTCCCACGACTCCGCACATACCAAACTCGGGCCTGCACACCCCACGCATCAGGAACTACTAGGGACACATACATTCCCCATGCATTCCTATGGGAGGGCAGGCCTATCTCACCACATGCACTCAGCGCACGCACGCACTTTACCCTGGGACACAGGGAAAGTGCGCAGAGACCAAACAATCACCATACCAAGTCACCAATAAAAAGCCAAAAAGTCCAGGGGTGAACCTGCCAGAAGGGCCAAGTCCAACATTTCCCTAGGTGCCGGCAGGGCTAGGGTACAAAATCTACAGCTAGTCACTTTGCCAAAAAAAGGGTCATTTTTCACTCCAAAACCACGTTGCGTTTTGCGCCGTTTCCTGTCGCGGGCACTAGGCCGACCCGCACAAGTGAGGTACCATTTTTCTCGTAGGACTTTGGGGAACGCGGGGTGGGTGGAAATTTGTGGATCCACGCAGATTCCAGAACTTTCCATCACAGAAATGTGGGGAAAATGTGTTTTTTTTGTCAATTTTTTACGTTTGCTAGGGATTCTGGGTAACAGACCATGGTGGGAGGCAGTCAAGTCACCCCATCCTGGATTCCCCTGGGTGTCTAGTTTTCAGAAATGTATAGGTTTGCTAGGTTTCCCTAGGTGCCGGCAGGGCTAGGGTACAAAATCTACAGCTAGTCACTTTGCCAAAAAAAGGGTCATTTTTCACTCCAAAACCACGTTGCGTTTTGCGCCGTTTCCTGTCGCGGGCACTAGGCCGACCCGCACAAGTGAGGTACCATTTTTCTCGTAGGACTTTGGGGAACGCGGGGTGGGTGGAAATTTGTGGATCCACGCAGATTCCAGAACTTTCCATCACAGAAATGTGGGGAAAATGTGTTTTTTTTGTCAATTTTTTACGTTTGCAAGGGATTCTGGGTAACAGACCATGGTGGGAGGCAGTCAAGTCACCCCATCCTGGATTCCCCTGGGTGTCTAGTTTTCAAAAGTGTATAGGTTTGCTAGGTTTCCCTAGGTGCCGGCAGGGCTAGGGTACAAAATCTACAGCTAGTCACTTTGCCAAAAAAAGGGTCATTTTTCACTCCAAAACCACGTTGCGTTTTGCGCCGTTTCCTGTCGCGGGCACTAGGCCGACCCGCACAAGTGAGGTACCATTTTTCTCGTAGGACTTTGGGGAACGCGGGGTGGGTGGAAATTTGTGGATCCACGCAGATTCCAGAACTTTCCATCACAGAAATGTGGGGAAAATGTGTTTTTTTTGTCAATTTTTTACGTTTGCAAGGGATTCTGGGTAACAGACCATGGTGGGAGGCAGTCAAGTCACCCCATCCTGGATTCCCCTGGGTGTCTAGTTTTCAGAAATGTATAGGTTTGCTAGGTTTCCCTAGGTGCCGGCAGGGCTAGGGTACAAAATCTACAGCTAGTCACTTTGCCAAAAAAAGGGTCATTTTTCACTCCAAAACCACGTTGCGTTTTGCGCCGTTTCCTGTCGCGGGCACTAGGCCGACCCGCACAAGTGAGGTACCATTTTTCTCGTAGGACTTTGGGGAACGCGGGGTGGGTGGAAATTTGTGGATCCACGCAGATTCCAGAACTTTCCATCACAGAAATGTGGGGAAAATGTGTTTTTTTTGTCAATTTTTTACGTTTGCTAGGGATTCTGGGTAACAGACCATGGTGGGAGGCAGTCAAGTCACCCCATCCTGGATTCCCCTGGGTGTCTAGTTTTCAGAAATGTATAGGTTTGCTAGGTTTCCCTAGGTGCCGGCAGGGCTAGGGTACAAAATCTACAGCTAGTCACTTTGCCAAAAAAAGGGTCATTTTTCACTCCAAAACCACGTTGCGTTTTGCGCCGTTTCCTGTCGCGGGCACTAGGCCGACCCGCACAAGTGAGGTACCATTTTTCTCGTAGGACTTTGGGGAACGCGGGGTGGGTGGAAATTTGTGGATCCACGCAGATTCCAGAACTTTCCATCACAGAAATGTGGGGAAAATGTGTTTTTTTTGTCAATTTTTTACGTTTGCAAGGGATTCTGGGTAACAGACCATGGTGGGAGGCAGTCAAGTCACCCCATCCTGGATTCCCCTGGGTGTCTAGTTTTCAAAAATGTATAGGTTTGCTAGGTTTCCCTAGGTGCCGGCAGGGCTAGGGTACAAAATCTACAGCTAGTCACTTTGCCAAAAAAGGGTCATTTTTCACTCCAAAACCACGTTGCGTTTTGCGCCGTTTCCTGTCGCGGGCACTATGCCGACCCGCACAAGTGAGGTACCATTTTTCTCGTAGGACTTTGGGGAACGCGGGGTGGGTGGAAATTTGTGGATCCACGCAGATTCCAGAACTTTCCATCACAGAAATGTGGGGAAAATGTGTTTTTTTTGTCAATTTTTTACGTTTGCAAGGGATTCTGGGTAACAGACCATGGTGGGAGGCAGTCAAGTCACCCCATCCTGGATTCCCCTGGGTGTCTAGTTTTCAAAAATGTATAGGTTTGCTAGGTTTCCCTAGGTGCCGGCAGGGCTAGGGTACAAAATCTACAGCTAGTCACTTTGCCAAAAAAAGGGTCATTTTTCACTCCAAAACCACGTTGCGTTTTGCGCTGTTTCCTGTCGCGGGCACTAGGCCGACCCGCACAAGTGAGGTACCATTTTTCTCGTAGGACTTTGGGGATCGCGGGGTGGGTGGAAATTTGTGGATCCACGCAGGTTCCAGAACTTTCCATCACAGAAATGTGGGGAAAATGTGGTTTTTTTGTCAATTTTTTACGTTTGCAAGGGATTCTGGGTAACAGACCATGGTGGGAGGCAGTCAAGTCACCCCATCCTGGATTTCCCTGGGTGTCTAGTTTTCAAAAATGTATAGGTTTGCTAGGTTTCCCTAGGTGCCGGCAGGGCTAGGGTACAAAATCTACAGCTAGTCACTTTGCCAAAAAAAGGGTCATTTTTCACTCCAAAACCACGTTGCGTTTTGCGCCGTTTCCTGTCGCGGGCACTAGGCCGACCCGCACAAGTGAGGTACCATTTTTCTCGTAGGACTTTGGGGAACGCGGGGTGGGTGGAAATTTGTGGATCCACGCAGATTCCAGAACTTTCCATCACAGAAATGTGGGGAAAATGTGTTTTTTTTGTCAATTTTTTATGTTTGCAAGGGATTCTGGGTAACAGACCATGGTGGGAGGCAGTCAAGTCACCCCATCCTGGATTCCCCTGGGTGTCTAGTTTTCAGAAATGTATAGGTTTGCTAGGTTTCCCTAGGTGCCGGCAGGGCTAGGGTACAAAATCTACAGCTAGTCACTTTGCCAAAAAAAGGGTCATTTTTCACTCCAAAACCACGTTGCGTTTTGCGCCGTTTCCTGTCGCGGGCACTAGGCCGACCCGCACAAGTGAGGTACCATTTTTCTCGTAGGACTTTGGGGAACGCGGGGTGGGTGGAAATTTGTGGATCCACGCAGATTCCAGAACTTTCCATCACAGAAATGTGGGGAAAATGTGTTTTTTTTGTCAATTTTTTACGTTTGCAAGGGATTCTGGGTAACAGACCATGGTGGGAGGCTGTCAAGTCACCCCATCCTGGATTCCCCTGGGTGTCTAGTTTTCAGAAATGTATAGGTTTGCTAGGTTTCCCTAGGTGCCGGCAGGGCTAGGGTACAAAATCTACAGCTAGTCACTTTGCCAAAAAAAGGGTCATTTTTCACTGCAAAACCACGTTGCGTTTTGCGCCGTTTCCTGCCGCGGGCACTAGGCCGACCCACACAAGTGAGGTACCATTTTTCTCGTAGGACTTTGGGGAACGCGGGGTGGGTGGAAATTTGTGGATCCACGCAGATTCCAGAACTTTCCATCACAGAAATGTGGGGAAAATGTGTTTTTTTTGTCAATTTTTTACGTTTGCAAGGGATTCTGGGTAACAGACCATGGTGGGAGGCAGTCAAGTCACCCCATCCTGGATTCCCCTGGGTGTCTAGTTTTCAAAAATGTATAGGTTTGCTAGGTTTCCCTAGGTGCCGGCAGGGCTAGGGTTCAAAAACTACAGCTAGACTCTTTGCAAAAAAAGTGTAAATTTTCAGTGTGAAAATGTGGTGTGTTCACCTTAGGTTTTGAGCCACTTCCTGTCGTGGGCACTATGCCTACCCACACAAGTGAGGTACCATTTTTCTCGGGAGACTTAGGGTAGTTCAAATTTGTAAAGCAACTGTTATTACCTATTGATTTTTGATGCATTTCTCCCTTCCAAATGAAAGACATTGTGTAAAAAAAAAGTCATTTTGAAAAATGACCAATAATTGTCATGCAAATATGAGTATTCCCAATTTCGAAAATGTGCAAATATGCACTGTTTCTGAACTCTGTAATTTGTTCCCATTTCAGAAATACATAGGTGACTTTCATACCGATTTTTCCAAGTATACATTTTCCCACAATAATTGCTATATACCCGGACCAAAAAAAAAAAACATTACAAAATGCTGCTCATTTTTCTACTCTGGGTTCGTTGGGCTCTTGGTGAACCTACAAGTCCTATATGTCCCCACAACCAGGAAGGTCTACCGGATGTAACGGTACATTGCTTTCAAAGAGATGTCATAATTCGAAGAAGTTACAGGTAAAAACGTTGACTCAAGAGGCTGCTTTTTTCAACAAATTTTTAATTTTTCCTATATTTGCCTGTAAATTTCTATAAAGAAACCTTGATGGATCTATGCAAATGACCCCTTGCTGAATTCAGAATTTTGTCTACTTTTCAAAAATGTATAGCTTTCCAGGATCCATTATTGTTTTGTTACCCTTTTCTACCGTTAACTGGAAGGAGGTTGAAAGCACAAAAAATAGCAAAAATAGGGTATGTCCCAGAAAAATGCCAAAACTGTGTAAAAAATGTTGGTTTTCTAACAAAAGTCTGTCATTCCCTAAAAGCTGGAGAAATTGTGATTTCAGCCCCACAAACCCTTTTTTGATACCATTTGCAGAGAAAAACCCAGAAGCTTTCATTTGCAGCCCGTTTTTCACATTTTTCACAAAAAAAAAAAAAAATTGCTGTATTTTGACTAATTTCTGGGAACACTCTAGGAGAATCCACAAACCCTGGGTACCTTTAGAATCCCCAAGATGTTGGAAGAAAAGGACGCAAATTTGGCGTGGATACCTAATGTGGTCAAAAAGTTACAGGGGCCTAAGCGCGCACTACCTCAAATAGCCCAAAAAGGGCTTAGCACAGGAGGGGAAAAGGCCTAGCAGCGAAGGGGTTAGAGAGATTGGTCTATAACAACTCGGGTTGGATCTATCTCTCATTTTAAAGATGGGAACAATTACAGATGTAGACCAAGTCTTGGGGATTTTAGTTGTGTAGCAAAGGGGCCCAAAACTCTGGCCTAGATTTTATAAGGTCGATTGGTAGCCCATCCGGGCCCGGAGCTTTGTTGCCCAGACTCTGGTTAATTGCATCCTCAACTTCCGATAAAGATATTTGGATTTGAGCAGCAGCGAGGTTGTCAAAAGTATCTTCGCACTGAGATGTAACAGCATATATTTGTGAAAAATGGGCTACCCACGCTTTACTCGTTATATTACAACTTAGCGGGGTGAGTGTATTGCCAAACGCTCTCAGTGACTTGGCGGCTGTTCAAAAACCATTTGCATTATTAAACTTTGCAGCACAAGCCAAGTTACTCCAGTGCTCTTTTAAAATCACATCTTGCCTCTGCTTCACTCCTCTTTTATAAATATACCTTAGTAATCATAAGGTTAGGGTCTCTGGGGGAAGCTGATAGGGCAGCTCTAAGTTCTCTGTTTGCCCTAGAGCAAGTTTGCCAGTTAAACCACCTAGGGTCGGGACTGAGTGGAACTACAGGTCTCGAAATCAGTTTTTTAATGCCTGCACATAGTAGGACAAAAGCAGAAACTGCCTCTGGGTTAGGATTGTCCAATGTGAGACAAGTCTCACAAAGTACTGGCTAGGTTTTTACCATCTTTTGGAACACTCTGGGGCAATCCATGCCTTTCCATTTAACTCTTAAGTTATCTGTGGAAGATTCTATGTTATCGGCCCCTGGCTCCTTTCTAGGGTCAGGTCTAAGGGCAGCCCTAAAAGAGACTAAAATTGGATTATGATCCCCAAAGATGGATGCTTTAACCTCTGCTGCAACTAAATGGTCTTCTAATAGTGCTGATATAAAAACGTAGTCTATAATTGAGGCTCGGCCAAGACCTCTATAAGTGGGTATTAGACTATCCTCATTATTTACAGCTGGAATGTCCATAACATTTGAAAGACTGCTATTTAATAAATGATCTATTAATTCATACCCCCTTTTGCACGGATTGACTGAAATATGCTGGATGGGGGTCAAAGTATTTCCCCCTGCAATCTTCGCATTAAAATCGCCCCCCAAACATATCCCTACCAGTCTTTGCTTTCCCAACAAATTATCCATATCCGAAATAAAGTTGAAGAGGTTAACAAAATTCACATTAGGTATGGTTAGAAAATCATTATTATAAAAATTAATAAAACAAATCGAAACCCCCCGTGTGTATATCAAAGCTTGAAAATTGGCATTTTTGGTGGGAATTGATTTTACACTGCCACCCGATGCGATACTAACCCCTATCGATAGACCACCTGAGGGTCTGCCTTGCTTGGAATGGGGGGAGATAATATTAAAATATTCATATCCTTCAAGATATAACTCTTTGGTTGCCCAAGTCTCCTGAAACATAAGGATGTCGTGTTTATTTACTATATTGACCCATTCATCGATATTTAATTTGGAAGCCAATCCGGCCACATTCCAGCTCAACACCTGTAATAGTAAGTCAGGACGATCATTTACAAGAATAATTTCAACCTCAGGGTCGTTATTAGCTGGGATAATCTCCGTAGGTGCCGGAGGGGCTGGTTCGATCGATTGAGTTTAAGTGAAGTTCAATCAAGGGTATTGAGATCGGAAATGGCAGAGAACCTATTTACGGACTGGTATGACGGGCTGATTAGTGATTGCTTCTCAAATGGTGGCCTATAAAAGAAGCCAAGGGGTAGTGCACAGATGTTTGTAGGTAGGGGGCAGTTAATCTCCCTTGCGGCCAGTATTGATCTAACGAGGCTTGGTCGGCGGAAACTGATAACAATACAATCGCCCCGGAAAGTTTTTTCCGCCGATCCAACCCAACTCACCCTTCGTACCATTAAAATATCATTTATGTCAGACCTCCTGTACCCTTTGTATTTAGCCAACCAATCCACACTTTTGTTCCGTAATTGTTCCCAGGACTCAGATTTGTTCTTCTGTAATGGAGGCACCCCTCCGAGAATCAGGACATATGGACAAGACGCTGGGGGTAAACCTAAAACATCCTTATTTGACACAGCATACCCACTGATATTGATGCCGACAACGCTCGTACGAGTTGTGGGGACGGCACGAACACCAGTTTGAGTAGTAGGATGTGATAAAACAGTGGGAATTATATTTTGGGTATTTACAGGGTCAGTGCGTGATTTTAAAAGGATGTGATCTCTAGTTTTACTATTAGTATCACAGGAGACAGGGGGCTGCTTTGAAGTTATGGACAATTGTTGCTCGTTCTGAACTAATTTTTTCTGGTGGCTACCCTGTTGGGATAGCTGTTTAGATTCCTTGCTGGGGGATTTTACCCTAGTAGTTAGGGATTCCAAACGATCAAAGTGCTTCCATAGGTTTGCAAAGTTTTTGTCAACAAGCACTTTAACTCGGTCATACGATGTGTCTATAATAATGTCAATAGCAGTGTCCCCAAGTGTAAAATTAGAAAAAGGAGTCTGTATGGATTCCGTCTGAGTGTGTGCAGAATTATTTAAAATTTCCAATGAAACTGAATCAATTGGGTCGCTGCAGGGTGTTAGGTCCACTGGGGCTTTCGGGCCCTGGATCCACGTATTTAGCGTGGTACATTGGGAGTTCGAGCGTGGAGGTTGTTTCTGTTTGGAGCAAACTGGTTTCACTGTCTTCCTTTTCCTTTTTGCTCCACATACTTCTGGATTCGGGGATATGTCTGTAGTTGCCGAGACTAAAATGTCAATTGGGCAACTCCTGGATGCAAGGTCTACTGTTACCCCTATGTGACCAGTTTCCTCAGCACCCAGTGTATTTTCTCCGGTTAGTAAATGTGAGCCATGTAGGCCATGATCAATCTCACTATGTGTCATTAGTTGGGGGGCACTTACATCGATGTTATCTTTTTGTGTGGCAGAATGAGGTTTTGTTAAGCCCAGGGACAGACGCCTCTCAGTCAATTCAATCTCAGTACTGACTATGTTTATCGCCCTCTCCAGCATGGTGTCAATAGACGTGGTATTAACGCACTGCGGGGGTTGGGTTTCGTTTGCCCATGATGTTATTCTCCCCGGACATGAGATGGATGCAAAAACCCCACTCACCACTCACCACTGCAGGAACCAGCTGATTAATGATAGTGACGTCAGGGGGGTGGCCCAGCCCGGCCTCTGACGATCCCGCCCTTGGCCCGGCGCTGCCCGTGTGTGTCCCGCAACGCGGGACCCCTATAAGCCTCATAAGCGCCTCCTGGCGTTTACTGTGCTCATGGGCGGCGTGTGCGCCATGCTCGCCGCTGGTGCTGCCGAGTATTGTGGTCCCGGAATGGCGGCACTGGCGGCAGGGCTCGGTGGCGGCAAGGTTGCTGGCAGGTAAGCGTCCCCAGAAACAGGACTTACTTCAGTCTTGCAGAAAAACCGGGATCCACGGGGGCAAAGATGTATCGCACTTCTCCAGTAAGGTATAGTCACCCCATGCAGAGCTTTCACAAGGGTAATGCCTAATACCTCATAGGAGAGAAGAAACAAAAGAAAGGACCACCAGGAGACGACAATCAGCAGGACAGGTTTGTTGAAGCAGTAGCAATTTTTATGTGTTTGCCCCAGTAACAATGCGTGAAGGTTGAGCTCAACACAAAATGTTTCTTCAGGAAATGGAGAAAATAAAATAAAGCGTCCGCTCTATGTTGGTTGAAGAACTGAAGGTACTTCTTTATAGCTTTCCAGTATTTTCAGAGGCATACGTCTGCCTCCGAAAGTGTTTGAGAGTGAGACCTGGATATTCAGGAGTACAAAAATCAAGCACACTTCACGAGTAGAGAGTCCGTGAAATGAATGTCCTGCTATTTAGTCGTCAATTAAGTTATTCTATAAACGAAACAAAGATTGGCAGCCTCTGCTCACCACGAGTTCTTTCGAGGCAATGACAAAAAGCAGAAAGTCACAACCTGGATACGCTACGTAAACTAGGAGAGGCAGGCAGCCACGGAGTTCAGCCGAAATATCATATTGTCCAGCACAACAGGATTAGGGGCAGATGCTCATGCCTCGCAGGCTCTTACCCGACCCGGCGCTCTTGCTTGGGATGCTCACTTAACGAAGTGTCACCCTCGTCCAAACCGCCGTCTCAACTCCTAGCAACAAGCCCTCATCGTCTCTCCCTGCGGCGTCTCGTGTCTCGCTGTCTCCCGGGGCCGTCTTCAATTACCACCTTCTTTTGTGCTGCGGTAAAATCTCCTCGCGCCTTTCCCCCTCATCAAGTCGTTTCAGATGAGGATTTTTACCGGCGCCGCCTCAGGGGTTCTTCCGCTCGGAGTTCCACGTACACCCGCGAACACCATCACACACACCGCTGCTGCTGAGTTTGCACGTAACCCGGAAGTGCCTTGAGAGTAACACTGGATGGCAAGACATTCTTCCATAATGACCCCGATGAGGCATGGAGCTGGTTGGAAGCATAACGAGCAGGGGCGGGCGAGGCAGGAGGTGGTAAGGAACGGACAACGGAGGCACCGCAACCGCGCCGTGAAAGACGCACCAGACGATGGCACCCTGAGACGCAGAAGCCTTCCACGACACAGACGGAGAGGGAGAGGTCGGCGGAATTGCAGGCCGTGACAGAGATCTCTCAGGCGAGCGGAAAGATACTGCTGGGAGTGACCGAATCGGAAAAAGGATCCGCAGGGATGTATTCTGATGGGACGGGTGTGGGGAGTGTCGCCTGCCACACGTCATGCTGGGGACATCGGACGAGATCATTGATGCCTGAACTTATGCAGTGATTCATGTGACTAGTAAGGGGGAGTCGACCGGGCTTGGTGTTGTTGCCCTTGGGGGGGGTACTTGGGAGGGACGCGGTTATTGGGCGGGCTTGGATGGGAGGACATCCGCACTGTGCAGTTGCCCCCACCCTGCCTGGGGACCCTTCCGGGGAATCTGAAGACTCTACCATAGTGGGGTTTGGTGTTTGGACACTATGAGGCTGCAGACCAGATCTTTTTGTCGCCAGGGCTCCCCCCTTAGTTTCGCTCCTAGAGTGAATCCCTGGTAGCTACCAGAGGGGTTGTTAGTGGATAGTTTGGATGGGTACTAGCTGTTTAGATCCTGTTCTGGAGAGGGGTGGTGGGGAGAATTTGGGGACTGTTTCTGGGGTAGTTAGGGCCACCGGTGTGCCAATGCAGGGAGTGCAGTTGTGGAAAAGGGACAGTCAGCACAAGGGGGACTTCACCTGAGTTCAAATGCATTACGTGGAATGTGCGGGGGTTACATACGATGTTGAGACGCCACAGGGTTCATGCTTATTTGGTGCGCAGAGGGGTGCAGATAGCCTTCCTCCAAGAAACCCATGTGGACCGAGCTGAAGGCCAGGCATTGCAGCGCAGGTGGAGGGGGCAGCTTTTTTATACAACATATTCTGCTTTTGCTAGGGGTGCACTGGTTTGGGTGAGGGCGGGGGTTCCCTTCCAGCCGATTCAGCAGATAGTGGATCCTGAAGGGAGGTTTGTGGCTGTTATGGGGCGGTTGGATGGGAGGGACGTGACATTATGCAGTGTGTATGCCCCTATTGCGGAACAGGCGTCCTACTTTGCTCGATTGTCGGGGAAATTGGCACCATTCTTGACTGGTTCAGTGATCTTAGGGGGTGATTTCAACTCTATCACGGATACTGAGATGGACAGGTCGCATTCGCCGTTACCCCAGGCATCCATACATAGGCTCTCAAAACTCCAGAGGGATTGGCAGGCTGAGTGGGGGTTGATAGACACGTGGCACGCGCAACATATAGGGGAACAAGACTATTCTTAATTTTCCACCCTACATGACTGGCACGTGCGGCTGGATGCAATATTGTGCTCCCCAGACATTCATGCGCTGGTACGCCATAGTGAGTACCTGGCGAGGACGATATCGGATCATAATCTGCTGCTATTGGTGTTGCGATGGACTCTGGGAAGGCCTGCAATCCCTACTTGGCGATTACGCCCAGAGGCTTTGGAGGACCAGGTGTTTCGTGCGGAGGTGCAGGAGGGTATTGAGCATTATTTCCTCAAGAATGAGGGGACGGCCTCGACCTTGGCTCTGGAGTGGGACGCCTTTAAAGTGGTGGTGCGGGGCTTATGTATTGCCAAAACAGCAGGAGTGCGGAGAACGCTTTTGCAGGATATAGAGAGGGAGGAACAGCGGCTGCGTCGGGCGGAGAAGGCCCGCCCTGAGAACCCAGGAGAACAGGCCGAGGTCTTGGCTGCGAGGGAGGGAGTTGCGAGGCCAGTGGAAAGGTGGCGCTGCTTTGACTATAAAGAGTACTTAGTGCGGGCACACGCGGAAAGGGATAAGGCGGGCTCCCTCCTGGCCTGGCTGACCAACCCGGCCCGAGAGGTACGCCCATCCTGGCTTTGACCTCCCCAGCGGAGGTGCTGGAGTACACCCAGCAGGGGATTAATGGGATGTTTTTGGCATACTATGCGGACCGATACGAGAGTAAACTGCGAGATACGGGTGATGAGTTGGGGGATTTCTTGGCCGAGATACGACTGCCACGCCTTGAGGAGGACCAGGCGGATACGTTAGGACAGGAGATCACGGTGGGGGAAATACGCAGTGCGATAAAACACATGGCGCGCAAGAAAACCCCGGGGGCAGATGGCCTACCGATTGAATTTTACCGGGACCTAGGGAGACTGCCTGTTTCCACTAGCGAAGCTATCATAGTCCCGCTGTTGAAACTGGGAAAAGACTCTTTGTCTCAGTCGGCCTACCGCCAGTTATCAATGTTAACAACTGATTATAAGATATTGAGTAAGATTCTTGGGACCCGGCTCCTTCCCTATATGGCGCAACTGGTCCATAATGACCAGGTGGGTTTTATCCCGCAGCGCACAACAGCGACTAATGTGCGACGCCTTCTACAGATTCTGGGAGACGATTATAGCGAGACCCCCGCAGCAGCGGTTCTCTCTGTAGACATCGAAAAGGCGTTTGACAGCCTTGAGTGGCCGTACTTCTACCGGGTCCTTCATGCGTTCGGACTTGGGGACTCCTTTGTGGGGTGGACGGAGCTCCTTTACAGATCGGCGACGGCTCGAGTGCGGACAGGTGTGATGCTCTCCTCATCTTGCCAGGTAGGGCGAGGTATGCGGCAGGGATGCCCACTCTCTCCGTTGTTGTTTGCCTTGGCCAATGAGCCTTTGGCCTCCCATGCCAGGTTGGGGAGGCATTATCCTGGTTTAGACCTCCGCGGGGACATGCAGTTTATCTCCCTATATGCGGACGACTTGTTCATCTTTCTCGCAAACATGGATACGGCCTTGGGGGGCGTGCGGCAATTGCTCCATGCGTTTGGGCAGTACTCGGGATGAGGGTGAACTGGGCAAAGACTTGCTTGTTTCCGGTGGTTCCGGTTGAGGTGAACCCTTCTCAGGTGGCAGGCATTCGCTGGGAGTCCCACTGTTTACCTTACTTAGGCACCAACATTTATCACACCCCTGAGGATTTGCTGGAGGGTAATCTGGGTCGGGCCATAAGGGGACTTAGGGGCAGCTTTGCGTTTTGGAGCACGTTAGCGCTATCGGTAGCAGGACGGGTGGAGCTCCTTAAGATGGTGGCGCTCCCGCGATTATTGTATTATTTTCGAACGTTACAGATCGGGGTGCCGGGCTCCGTCATCCAACAGCTCCGCTCTATGGCTGGAGGATTTCTCTGGGGGACGGGCAGATGGCGGGTTGCAATGGCTACAATGATACGCCCGAGGGCTGATGGGGGTATGGCAGTGCCGGACTTTGAGTGGTACTGTTTGGCGGCTCAGCTGCAGTGGCTCACCCAAGCTGTGGCTCGGGAGTTCCGGGGCCCGGATGGTCCTGACGGACGGTGGGTCCCACACTATATCTTGTCCTTTATAGTACTTCAACAGAAGATGCGTCTTGAACCGCTCACTGCCAAAGAGAAGACGCTGCAGTCGTGCTGGAACTGGAGCCAGTGCCAGGCTGGATTTGCCCGTCTGTGTGCCCCGGAGATACCGCTGAGTATGTGCACGGCCCTCCCGCATGGCAGGGACTGGACGGCATTAGCTAACTGGGAGGTACTGGGAGTACAAGTGCTGGGAGACCTTTATGAAAACGGAACCCTGTTGTCATTTCAGGCCCTGCGAGATAGATATGATCTCCCGCAAGGGGATTATTTGCTGTATTCAGCACTAGTCTCAGCAATGCAATGCTACTGGAGGACGGGATTGTCGGAACCACAGACCTCAATGGCGTGCCAATATGTGGTAATGGCTGCAGGGAACTTTAAGGCTATTACGTGCCTTTACAGGTGCATGTTGACTGAGGCGTTAATACCGTTGCGCGAGTTGCGGGGGAAGTGGGAAATTGGCAGGGAAATTCCCGAAAAGACGTGGGCCCAGTTGGTTAGGAGAGCCTGGAAGAGCACGAGGAATGCCAGATTTCAATTGGTGCATTTTTATGTCCTACATAGAGCGTACTTGACACCAGCTAAGATTAATCAATATTTTAATGCGGCTGCCGTTCAGTGCCCGAGGTGTGGCCTAGAGGGGGCCAACTTCCAGCATATGTTGTGGAGATGTACGAGTATAGGGACGTATTGGGAGGAAGTGCTGGATTTGCTGTGTAGCATAACTGATCGTAAACTAGAACCAGAACAGGGTACTTGTTTATTGCACTGGTTTCCGCATACCTCTAAAACGAAAGTGACAAGCACATTTATAGACCTGGGCCTCGTATTAGCTAAGAGGGAAATCACAATGCATTGGAAATCAGTGAGGGGGCCAAGTGTGGGGAGATGGAGGCGGCATTACTCAAATGGGCGCGGAGTGAAGGTACACTTAGACTACAGCAGGCCCTACGTACTACTAATGAAAAGGCACAGGAAGCAGCAAGGTCATGGGAGGCCTTAGTTGCAAAATTGCAGGCTCCGGAAGCAGGTTCGGAGGAGGGTTCGGTCTTGGAGGGTCAGGAGGATTTAACTGATGCTTTGGCACAAGGGGAGTAAACCAAGGCATGATGAGTGGAACGAGTGTTGAACTCTACTAAAAGTCTATCCCCTGTACTGCACTACTGTTGTTCAATATTTTATCGCAATAGACTCGGATGCCCCTTATTGTTTACAGTACAGGCACTCAAGGCACACCGGTGGCAGGGAAGGGTTGCGGGTGGGGGATCAAGAGATATGAGGCGCGAGATTTGCTAAGTTATCATTTATATATGTGATACTGTAAAGCTGCTTTCTTTTCGTTGGTTGTTTGGAAATCAATAAAAAATATTTTTTAAAAAATCATTAAAGACTAGAAAGTACTCACAAAAAGAGCTACAACATGCAAGTACTATTTGGAAAGGATCACCAGGGCACAAGGTGTTAAAAGAGATGCTCTCTCTTAGAGAAGCAATTTTGTTGGTAGAGAAGGTAAAGAGTTTGGCATACAGATGGTCTGAGGGTAGAAGGAGGCTTGTCATTAGACTAGGGATTAACAACTCCTTAAAGGTTTAAAAAAAATATGTTGTTAAATGATCTGCCCTCAGTAGTCTGGGCTTAGCACTGGTGTAACTTGATTTGCAACCCCCTAAAGTCCACTCAGAAAGTGGTAGGATGAAATAGTAGCTTCAATTAATTCCAATGCCTTTCAAGTGCTCTGCCTTGATGTTACAATTGGCTATAGTTATCTGTGAACCATTGGTTGATCTTCATGGAATTAGTCCTGCAGGTGGACAAGGGGCAGGAATATCTAACGGTCAAGAACTCTTCTTTTTATAGATGGTCTCGAAGTTCCTCAGGTGCTTCCGTGGGGGATCTGGTGACTCGAGAAGCAGCTGTGTGAAATTAGAAGGTTAAAGTATGTAGTACTACTCTAACCTTCAATATAGTACAGTGTCCCAGTTCCAGGCCGGGTTTAGATCCAAATCTGGGACGATGGACCAGGTGTTTAGACTCCTCCTTATTTACTGGAAGGTAGTGGTGATAGGCAAGGGCAGTCTTTACCTTGCGTTTATCGACCTGAAGACTGCCTTTGACCTGGTCCCCAGATCTAAGCTGTGGACGACACTTGGAGAGCTGGGTATTCCCCACCTCATCCTCAAATTGCTAATACGACTACATGAGGGCAACTACGTACAGGTCAGATGGCGGCCGCAAGGACAACTCACAGAACGCATCCCTGTCAACAGAGGTGTTCGACAGTGCTGCGTTCTAGCTCCAACCCTATTTTCCCTATATGTGAATGGGGTGGTCAGATTCCTCCAGGAGATTCCCTCAGACTCACCTACTCTGGTGGGAATCAAGGTACCAACCCTGTTGTTCGCAGACGATACCCTGCTGATGTCTAAGACACCTGCAGGGCTACGGTGACTGCTTAACAGATTCCAACTTTTTGTGATGATCGGGGTTGGTCATAAATAGTACAAAAACTAAATTTATGGCCTTTAACTGTCACAAGTCATACAGGGACACCCCCCAGCTGGGTGGAGCCCCCTTGCAAAGGGTCGACACCTTCGACTACCTAGGTGTTAGACTTTCAGACAAAATGTCGTGGAAGCCTCACCTAGCAAAGATGCTCCTGGGACACAAACGGGCGACTGGAGTTATAGGAAAGGAACATCGCCTCTCACACACCAGGCCGGTAGCCCCTGCCCTTCAAATCTATGATGCCAAGGCAGTTACTGCAGCTCTCTACGGAGCAGAAATCTGGGGATTCGACCGACTCGATGACCTCTGTAGATCTGATCACAAATTCTTTAGAGATCTGATGATGTTACCCAAAAATGTTCCCCTCACTCCTTTAATGTTGTATATGGGTAGGTGGTCTACTGAAGATGTAGCAAGATTGCGCCCACTGCTATTCTGGGCCCGCATCAGACAGACCCCAGAGGTCCTCCCTTACGCCGAAGCCCCTACTGAAATAGTTCGCTTGGATGCTGGCGGCAAGATAGGATGGATCACAAATGTCAAAAAAATGCTAACATCCATTGGCCTCCAAACTTATTGGGACAGCCAGAAACCCCTAGGGAGAGACAACCTTATACGACTTTATTGGGAATGGGTGGATCATCGGGAGGGTAGCAATTCTAATGTGGGAAAATTAACGAAAGAGTTTCTCATGCATAAACAAACTAGATACCTCGAGCCCTTTCTTGATATTGTTCGAATCCAGAGGGATAGAAAGTTGTATACACAATTCAGGTATGGAACCCTTCCCATTTGTGAGGTAACTGCTAAGTGGCACCCCGGTAATGAGACCGTAGGAGATTGTCCATGCTGTAGCGCTCAAACAGAAAGCATTGCACACTTGTTGTTTGCCTGTCCTGCATAAAAAAATCCACGGGCAAAGTGGATAAGAACGATTTGCCAGCAAATAGGCACACTGGATTACCACACAGCATTGGGTATCTTAAGGTCTGACACCAGACCTCTCTTTGCTTGTTGCGTAGCAAAGTTTTTAGGCCAGGCATGGCTCATCAGGTGGAAGGTCCTTTCCAGAGTAGCACATCAACAACTTGATTGAGACCACAACACATATGCGCAACACCCTCAAGTCTGCTTGGTCTAGTTAGTTAATAATGCTCTCCCACGCACAGGCACTTTCTTGTATAATTTAAACACCACCGTAGGGCAACCTGTAATCCCAGAGCATAATACTAAACGTCAACAGCATCTGGATGGTTTGGTATCTAAATGAAATAATATTGGTTTTTAACCTGCTGTTATTGTATATCCTCATTTGCTATATTAACTGGTTGTTTTTATCTGACCAATTCATGTTTTAAACATTTGATTACAATAATTGTTTTAATATGACCAGGACTAATTAGACTATCATGTTGTTCTGTCTGTTTACATGTTGTCTATGGTATTGAACGATTGGTTTTTTATCTATTTTTTTTTTTTAAATGTACTTTGCTAGCTTTTATGACTTTTTTTGTCGAAATAAAGCTTTACAACAACAACAGCAACATTGTTTTGTGGTCAAAGAAAGATTAAGATTTTTACAGAATTCATTTTATTTGTATAATGTGTTTAAACTATGGTCTGACCAGGTAACTGGTGGGGGACGATAAGGAGGTCAGTAATTGTGCAAAAAAGGTAATGATCTTGTGAGTGAGTTAGGCCACTGATGAACTGGAAGAAGCCAAGAGTGTCATTTACTACAATGATGTTTTGACCGTAGAAGTTTGAAGGATTTTCTACACAGATATTCAGTTATTCACAGACTATGCCAGCCTACGGCCTAAAGGGCACACTTTGCTGGTAGTGAAATGCACAGTGGCATAGCAAAGGTACAGTTGGCCAATGTTAGGGCCACTGAATTTATGCAGCAGTAGAGGACCAAATTATATGGCAAGGACGACTACATTATGTAGAAAAAAAGGCAAATTATGCAACATAATGCTGCACACTTTGCGATAGTCTTATTTATAAATTTTGTCATTTTTACACATGCTGACACTGTTCGGACAAAGGTTTCATCTCATTAGTACCAGGTTAACCCCCAAGTACAGCAATAAGCAAATGAAAAGGTGACTAGTCAACCTTTGTGAAGGGTCTTACACTTTGCTGCAACACGAATAGTCACTTTTTAGTAACTTTTGATCTGTTTGAGATAGAAACCATTTTTTTGTTAAAATCTGCAGATTATGAAGCAGTTTTTGATTACGTGGCAAATGCCGCACATCCATAATTATACGGAAAATGGAACAGCTGTAAAATCAGATCATTCCAGTGGCCCTGGTCATAGTTAAAGTAAGGAAATCATAATCTTAAGCCAGTGACTGACTGAACTTAGACCATTTACTTACACCAAAGTATTTTAGGGGCTGATTACGAGTTTGGCCCAGTTGTGCCGGCTCTCTGCCGGCGCAGCTGCACCAAACCCGGGCAAGGATTGCCCGCCATATTACAAGTTGAACTCGTGTACGGCAAACAGTCCTTCGCCTTTCCCATGGCGGTGCCTGAAAAACAGGCACTGCAATGGGAATGGCAAAAGTTTTCCAGCATGGCATGGGCAGTGACATCCATGCTGTGCTGGAACTTTGGGGGTATACAGACAGGAGGGCACATGTTGTGCCCCCTGAATGTATCCCCATGAAGAGGGAGGCATGGGGGCCCTGTAGGGCCCCCTTTGTTCCTTCACTGCCAGCCTTTTCATGGCGGGGCTCCCACCATGAAATTGCTGGCGGAACATGTAATATGCTCAGCAGGACTGCGCCAGTCCCGCTGAGCATCTTAAATTGTGACAGAGATGCGCCACCACCAGGGAACGACTATTCCCTGGGGCAGCCGGTGGTTCTCCGCCACAACGACTTTCAAAGTCGTAATGCAGCGGATGGTGTACCGCCACAGTGAATCTGAAGACCACCAGACTCAAAATCAGGCACTAAATTCTGTGCCTCGACACACTTCTTTGCATTCCTCTCTCTTTTTTTTTATTCCAAATTTCTTCATTCAGGTTTTACACGTGATATGACACATAAAGATGCATAAAAAAAAAGGAATTTGTCAGCATAACCTCCTGATGTGAACAAGAAAGGTTGAACAATTGCAAACTCGCAGCTCCGTGTAGACAAATGTCCCCTTTCCTCTATCTTTTAATTAACCTTTTCCTCCTATCCCATGTTCTCTCCTCATCTTCCTCTTTTTAGGTCGAGCCTAGCGCAGCGCGCAAACGCTGCTTAGGAGATGACCTCTTGGAATTGGTTTGTACTTTTCCGAAAACTCGTGCATGTACTGCATTGTTTCCAATGAGCACTCGTGCATGTACGCCATCCACCTTGTGGGAGCGGAAAGCGGTGCCATCTGTTTCGAATTATCTCGCCCGCGCTTGTTTATATTTGCCTGTTTTGGGGTCGCGTTAATTGTGAACAGATGGCGGTCACGTTCACTTTTGCGGCCGCATGTTTACTGATAATTCTCATTGCCTTGCCTGTCTCGCGGTCCTTTCACTTTCGTGCCGTGCAGATTTTCAGGCTCTGAAGGTTTTTGCACCTCGGATATTTTCTCAGCCAGTCTTGCGAACTTCAACAGAAATATTGTCCCGTAGCGCGTTATCTGTTTCCAAAGGCTCCCAGCCGGCAATGTGGTCTTTTAGTTTTCACAAAGTACAGAGTATTGATACCTTTGTCAAGCCGCTTGTGTTCATTATAGCCACAATCGCTGTAGTTTTTACATTCTTTGAAAGTTTGAATACTGTTGTGTGAATCTGCGTGTACGGCGCTGAAGGTTTTTGCACCTTGCCTTACTGCCCAGAAGTCACAGAATGCGGGTTGTGTTTGCCCAATTATCCTAATTATTGTCTGTGCAGCTCAAAGAAAGCTTATAAGCGTACAACTTTCAGTGTGAGCCAAAAAAAGGTAACTCCAACAACACGTCGGCACGTAACATAATTAGCATCATTGGGCAAACACAACCCACGTTCTGTCAATTCTGGGCCGTAAGACAAGGTGGCTGTAACCAAAGCTGCATTTCCTGGGGTGTGATTATAATGCACATGGGCTGGTTCGGTTCATGCCGGGAAGCACTGAAGTTATTGACTCTGCCCCAGCCCTGCCCTTTACTGGCTTCTCTTACATGGGCTGTTTTGGTTCATGCTGGGGAGCGCAGAAGTTATTGACTCTCCCCCAGCCCTACCCTTTACTGGTTTGCCTTTCGCACTGTGCTGTTACAGTTCTGAGGGGCCAAAATGCATGCACTATCGCTGAAATAAAACACACGTTTGACCGGTTGCCTCACCGGAAGGCGGAGGCTCTTTCCTCATTTCCCCTTGCAGGTTCCTTAACTGTTATGCCGACGTGCACACGTGTTGTTGGAGTTACCTTTTTTGAGCTCACACTAAAACTTGTACGCTTATTAGCTTTCTTGCAGCTGCATGTCACATAATTAGCATCAGTGGGCAAGCACAACCCGCATTCTGTCACTTCTGGGCCGTAAGACAAGATGGCTGCAACTAAAGCTGCATTTCCTGGGGTGCAATTATAATGCACATGGGCTGTTTCGGTTCATGCCGGGGAGCGCTGAAGTTATTGACTCTGTCCCAGCCTTACCCTCTACTATGCCGACGTGCCGACGTGTTGTTGGAGTTACCTTTTTTTGGCTCACACTGAAAGTTGTCTTGCAGCTGCTAGGAAAATAATTAGCAATACCAATAGCTCAATAACTACATTCAAACTACCTAGCTCTAATTGGATGAAGCTGTTCCACAATTGATTTTTAAGCAAAAAGGATACAACTAAATTTTCTAGAGCTCACAATTCATTACTTTGTTATTCTGTTTAGAAACATTGTTATGCTATATAAACATTAGCATATGTAATATATCTTGCTTTTGGAACATTATAAATATTTAGTATGCAGCAGAACATACTTAGTGCAACAACATCAACTGTTCACCTCTCTCCTCAGAAGAAATGTCCATTAGGCAAGGCATGCGCACCTGTGTCCACCCCTCCCAAGAAAACTGCTAACAATATTAGTGAGTCATGAGAAATATTGTTGCAATTTAAAGTTTTTTATGGGTCAACCAACCAACCCAAAGTTTTACTCAGCAAATGAGCTACGTAAGGAGCTACCATGATAACTGACTTACTAACTCTCTCACTAACTAACTTACTCTCTCTCTCACTAACTCACTTACGGACTAACTCTCACTCTCTCACTAGCCAGCTAACTAACTCTCTCACTAACAGTCTAACTCTCTCTCTATCACTAACTCTCTCTCACTAACTGACTCTCTCACACTAACTAACTCTCTCTCTCAATAACTAACTCTCTCACTCTCTCTCACTTACTAACTAACTAACTCACTCTCTCATGCTTTCTCTCACTAACTACCTAACTAACTCACACTCTCAATGTCTATCTCACTAACTAACTAACTCACTCACTCCCACATTAACTTACTACCTAACCCTATCACTTACTAACTAACTCTCTCACTCTCTCTCTCTATCACTAACTAACTCTATCACTAACTAAATAACGGTCACTAACAAACTAACTCACTAACTCACTCTCTCACTAAATACCCCAATCACTCTCTCACTAACTACCTAACAAACTAAATACCTAACAAACTAAGTCTCTCACTCTGTCTCTCAATGACAAACTATCTCACTCTCTCTCTCACTAACTAACTCTCTCATTCACTAACTAACTCTCACTAACTAACTAACTCACTAACTAACTAACCCATTCTCTCAGTAACTAACAAACTATCTCTCTCTCACTAACATACTCTCTCACTCTTTCCCTCATTCTCTCTCTCTATAACTAACTAACTCTCTCACTCTCTCTCAGTCACTAACTCTCTCACTCTATCACTATCTAACTCTCTCTCTAACTAACTAACTCTCTCTCTCTCTCTCTCTCTCAATAACTAACTCTCTCTAACTAACTCTCTAACTCTCTCTCACACAATAACTCTCTCTCTCACTAACTCACTCTCTTGCTCTATCTCACTCACTCACTCTCTCTCTCACTAACTCACTCTCTCACTCACTAACTCACAATCTCACTAATTAACTCACACTCTCTCTCTCACTGACTAACTTACTCTCTCTCACACTCACTAAGTCTCTCACTAACTAACTAACTACCTCTTTCCTGAACTCTATCACTAACTCACTCAATAACCATCTCACTCTCTCTCACTAACTCACTAACTAAATAACTCTCTCACTAACTAACTAAATAACTAACTTACTCTCTCGCTAACTATTAGACAAATACTATTTCCCAAACTATTTATTTTAAAAACGCTTTTAATATACTCATTCAATTATACAAAATACTTTCTTACTCATTTCTCAAATTACACAAATGCTGCTAACACTTCCTTATTGTAACTTTCCACCATGCTGCACAATTATCATACCCTGAAACCGGTCCCAGGATGCTTATTTCCGGTCCAGGGAGGGCCTGGCCTGGCAGTTCGGTCTGGACTGTTCCCATGAGGCACAGGGTCAAGACTGATTTGCATATGGCTGGGTCCAAACTGGGGTGGCGTAGTGGGCAAAATAACGATGGAATTAACCCAGATCTTTTGACTGGGGGAGAATGTTTGCATTGTCAGCATTCTATCCATCATTTGTTTGCTGTAATTCTTTTTGCCCTAAGTGGGATGGGTATGCCCAGATGTGGGTCCCTTGCTCACTGTGCCACTGGATTCAAGCTAGCCTGGCTGAAGAAGGATGACATACCCTGAAACTGGTCCCAGGATGCTTATTTCCGGTCCAGGGAGGACCTGGCCTGGCAGTTCGGTCTGGACTGTTCCCATGAGGCACAGGGTCAAGACTGATTTGCATATGGCTTGGTCCAAACTGGGGTGGGGCGTAGTGGGCAAAAGAACTGATAGGACCGGATTCTTACCTACCTGGTTCCCTCCAAGAATCCTCTCAGGTCGCCAGGATCTTTTTATCTGCTAAATAGTGTAGAGGGGAGGAAATTCAATTTTCAATACATAATCACCAGAATCAAGTCTCATTTAAGAAGGACCACTGACTCCGAATCTTAAATTTGTAAGATTTTATTACAACCAAAAATAACTGCACATAAAGACACCTCAGCACAAGGTGAAGAAGATAAATGGGCACTAGAACAAACGCAAGTCTACGTAAGAGTCTCAAACGACTCAAAACAAAAAGAACAACCAGTTCAAGGAGCATAAGAAATGCAATGGTTAGTCCAATATCCACATTAGGAATCATTAGCCTAAAAGAAAAACGGTAAATCTATCCCTACTCTACCTCTAAGGTGACGTCCCTACTTAACATTTCCCTCCCAGGCAAGAGAGTAAAAAGGTGTCCGATGTGAAGACTTCCTTAGAAGTACATTCACTTAGTCAGAGCTCGTTCTAAGATGCTCCTTCTAGCTTCCCATCTAAACCTCAACTGCTTCACCTTCGGGGCACTGTCCCTAATACAAAACCCCCAAAATGTAGAACACGCCCTTTGGCACACCTCTTCGGCCAGGTCTTCTTCCAGTACTTTTCCAGCGAAACTTGTACTCCATCCAACGACGGTTAGCTTGACCTTGGATCCCAGGCACCTTCTCTGCTGAAAGTATCATCTGTAAATTCCAATGCACTCCCCTGTTGGCTTCTCGTACCATCCTAACTCCTAAAACCAAGACCTAGTCTCTCTAACAAGCTAAACGTCCTTGCACCTGCAACAGAAACATGGGAACGAAAAACTTGTCACTTCTCTAAGATTTTCCATTCTCCTGAAGCCCAAAGCCTTTACCAAGGGAAATCAATTTTGGCCTACAACGTTAGCTAACAACCTGCGATCAGGCCTTTACACTGTTAAACACATGACTAAATCTCACATTAAGCATTAGTTCATTATTCCTTTAAACGTAAATAAGCAACCTACACGTGCAACTTTAACATGGCACATGTTAACCTAACACATTGCATTACTTAAAATCAAACATTATGCATTTACTAAAATACATTTGCAATGCTCTACGACATTATTCTTTATGAAAATCATGGTTACATTTCTAATCACCTCTATGTTAAACGATTCGAGTAATACAATTTCTATGTCACCTCTAAACTACTTCGATTAATATGTGGGTGCGGACTAACAGTGAATATGAGGCACCCCTACAAATTTCAGAATAACGTGGCACTCTATCAGTTCCCCCCTTTGATGACAAATGTCATCACACCATCACACAATCAATTCCCTTGGAGAAAGAACCGACCTAAACAGTACTTGTCGCCATCCTTCCCTGTCGGAATCTTTCCATATTCTTAATATTCTGGTACTGACTGTCCTGCAGTCGGGCCATTCGCATTTCACTCACTCTAAGAGCTCTTTCAATTCGGTTTCTTCTGTACCACTTATAAGCTCTGATGAATCCCCACAAACAGATCACACAAACCACAACAATGATAAGGGGTTTTAGCACAAACCCAAGGAACCCCTTCCCTAAATTCGCAAACCAATTTCCCACACAACCAAATCCTTTACCAATCTTTTCCCATACACCCTCTTCGGTCAGATCCTCAATCTCTTGATGAATTGTGGTAATGTTGTCTATATATGTCTCCAGATCTTTGCTATTGTCTGGAATATACGTACAACTTTCCTGAACCTTTAATAATTTACAGACTCCACCCTCTTTTGCTAATAATACATCTAAAGCAAGGCGATTCTGCAAAAACCATCATCCTTATCGACAACATCTCTCCTTCCACCAATATCAAGGACCTTGCTGTATTCATTGACAACTCATCAACCACAGTCGCCAGCCTTCTGATCTTCACATCATTCAAAACCACAACCAAACTTGGTATTATTGCTCCAAAGACATCACCAATCACTGCTCCTGCACTCACAGCTTTCTTGGCTCTAGAATGATGTCCAGTCCTCAAAAGCTCCAAATCTTCTGCATGATAGATTTTCGGAAAAATAATGGCCAAATAACACTATTGTACCATACCAATTCGCAGGGAACCTCACATAGGCATTCCTTCCACACACATAATACACAGTTGGAATCACTTGCACCGAGCCTTGCAAAAAGTTCTTAGCTGAGTCTTCCATAGTGAAGACATGATCACACGTACTTTGCCCTACCGAAACCTTCTCATAGTAGATCTGAGGACGTCTCACACACAACTTCCCCTTTTGCACCTGGTCCAATGCTGTGGATCCATAACTCCCCTTAGATCTGTGTAATCTCTCCTCGTCAGTCCAATCTACTGGACTATCTCCATTATTTCGCGTTTGTGTTAGTTTTCTATATCTATCTTCTACTTGACCTATGAACTTCTTCTCTGTATCTGACAATGAACATGTCAAATTATGTCGGTGAGCATAAGCCGTATCCAGCTCCAAAGGCGGTATGAAATACTTCTGAAGTCTGTTGTCCGATTTATAGTAATCGTATTTATTCAAATGCTTGTAATCTGGAACCTCAGGAAGTACTGCATTGTAATTGGAAAAGAAATACTCAAACTGACCTCTTTCATAAAAGATACTAAGCAATAGACTACAAGACATTCCATACATTAGTGGAAGGTGATGGTATCTAATACCCTTATCTACTGAAGAAGGTAACTGCATGCACACATAACAGTCTTTCGCATCCATCGCATCAACATACTCGTACAACAACTTCGCATACGCATTAAGCTTAAAATCATTTCTAGACAGGTCTATGTGAAATCTATGACTCTCTTCGATTAGTAAAGCTCTTTTAGCTCCTATAGTGACCTTCTTTTGGCTAGAAGTGGTTGGCGTAGGTGTTCCCTGTACCTCCCCTTCTTGCTCATGTGAAACGATATACGAGGCTATGACTATTATGGCTCTAGAAACTATTACCAACCCTATGATTGTACCTATCACTAATTTAGACCTACGATGATTATTTCCAGCATCTACCATTTTTGCAAAGTTCTCAAAGTTCTTGGTTTCAGCAACAATTAAGAGTGTCTTTTCTCCTCCAGATATCGCTTGTCAACCAGTTCGAACGATACTTCAAGAGCTGGAAATCCCCTTGCAACTTTCAGTTCACTATTTACATAGTTCACAAAAAGACTTCCCTAGTCCTCTTTCGTTGTCTCGATGGAAAGTCCCTAAGTTTATTCTTCTTCCACTCGAGCCTAGGTTATTTTCTTTAGACTTTTATGTACAAGAAAGTTCACCGTCAGTCCAAAATAAGATCAGCTCCCAAGATCTCTAAAACACACTGCAAAAGTTCAAGATGAAGCACCACTAATTCCTGATGCAGTGATACATAACTAAAGGTTGGAAAGACCAACGTCTCCAAGATCAGCTCACGAATCTTGCTCAGAAGTGGTGGATTTGGAATAGTGAGAGTCAGTATTCCTTCGATATCCACCCCTGGAACCAGCAACAGCACATCCACTTTCAGGTTCGGAGAATCGCCGACCAGCGTCAAGGACCTCAGTCTCCCTGAGCTCAACACTCCTGGCATCTGTAACAGCGTATGCCCACTCTAGTGAGGCGTACCTTTGACACGGCACTCTTCTCCTCCTGGACCTTCTCAAACCACCGCGAGCTTGCTCTTCGTCGCTCTGTTCAGATTCAGATGTTTCAGAAACTGGGGCAAGATCTCTTTCAGGTGCCAATCTCAAGTTCAGCCGTCTCTGACTCACGGGCCAAACCTCTTCCGCTCCTGTGGCACCTCTGCTCTCCCTTGGGGTACCCTGTGCACTACTTCCTTCTTCGACAGAATTTGACTCTACTCCACCCACAGCAATACTTTCCCGTCTGAGTCAAATTCGGGGCTTTGATTAGCACAACCTCTTTCAGCTCGATCTAGTGCACAACCAACTGCATCAGCAACCCTCACAGCTTGGCTTGCCCTCTCAGATGGCCCTGCCACCTCAGCTCGATTTTCATTCATGAGAGGGGCTGTATCTTCCAAGGATGCTGGAACTCTGCAGGTATGGGAGGCATGCACCCAATTCGACAGTCCCCCACACTTCACTGCTGTGTTCGTGACCAGTATTACCTGGTACGGGCCACGCCAACGAACATCCAGGCAACTCTTCCTCCTGTGCTTGCGGACAAGCACCCAGTCTCCTGGGCAGAGGTCGTGGCACAGGTCACTTGCGGCTGGAACAGTTGCTGCTTGCACCTGCTGGGACACAGAACGGACTACATCAGCCAGTCCCTTACAGTAGTCGAGAATTAAATCATCTGTGATGTTAATCAAAGCAGTAGCAGGTATCGCTGGTAATCGCATTGCCCTCCCCATTAGGATCTTGTGAGGTGACAACCCCGTTCTCCTATCAGGAACACTGCGAAGGCTCATGAGGACCAAAGGCAGTGCGTCAGGCCATTTCAGGGATGTTGAAGAACACACTTTGGCCATCCACGCTTTCAAAGTCCCATTAACTTGTTCCACAATCCCAGAAGCCTCTGGTCAATAACTGCAATGCAATCTCTGATCCACATTCAAGGCAGCACAGAGCAATTTCATGATCTCACTGTGGAAGTGTGTCCCTCTGTCCGACTCCAAAGAGGTCGGAAATCCGAACCTAGGGATAAGTTCCCTCAACAACAACTTAGCTACAGTGAGTGTGTCGCACCTACGTGTTGGGGAAGCCTCCACCCATCTTGAAAAGACACATACCACAACTAAGATGTACCTCAACCCATTACACTTTGGCATCTCGATAAAGTTCAAATGCATCCTATTGAAAGGCCCTCCTGACCTCCCAATGTGACTCAAAGTTACAGCGATCTTCTTTCCTGCATTCATCTGCTGACATGTAACACACCTCTGACACAGCTTCAGCAACCGCACGGAATTTCGGATTGTACCATGTTTGTCTGAACACTCGCACCATTGCATCCCTACCAAGATGTACTGCACCATGTATCAATCTTGCCATTGGGTTCAACAGATTTTCCGGTAGCACAGCTCGTCCATCACTCGAAACCCACACATCCACGTCTCCCTTCTCACATCCCGCTCGTATCCAGCTATCTCGTTCTTGATCAGGAACCTCATCATGCAATCATTTTAGTTCCTTCCATGTATCGGCCATGGCTAACATCATGCTGAGCTCAGTTCTTTCTTGGCTTTCTCCAGTGTACCCTCCTGTAAATATGCATCCTTGTTCTGCACAAAACCGGGCAACTTCATCTGTGTAATTATTTCCCAGGGAAACAAAATCATTCCCTTTACTGTGGGCAGAACACTTGACAACCGCAATTTCCTTGGGGCACTGCAATGCTTCCAACAATTGTCTCACATATTCCCCATTTCTAATGGGCGAACCAGAAGGTGTCATGAACCCTCTCTGTGACCATAACTGTCCGAAATCGTGAACCATACCAAACACGTACTGACTGTCAGTGTAAATCGTTATCCGAATCTCATTAGCAGCCAAACAGGCATGGGTCAAAGCAATGATTTCAGCTACCTGTGCGGAGTGTACTCCTTCTAAACAAGCAGCTTCAACCACTCCTGTGATGGTACATACAGCAAATGCTGCTCTCAATTGACCAACATCGTCTCTTAGACATGAACCGTCCACAAAGAAAATTTCATCAGGGTCAGGGAGCGGTTCATCAACAATGTCTGGTCTCGATTTGGTGCATAGTTCAGTCACATCGAGACAATCATGATCCTCACAATCTTCACCATCTACATTTGGGATAGGCATCAATGTTGTGGGATTCAAAACAGAACACCTCTTCAAAGTCACATTTTCTGCAGCAAGTATAACTTGCTCATAACGTGTTAATCTGTTGTTCGTGAGGTGCTGTGTTTTGGTCCTCGTCATCAGCAGTTCAACAGAATGTGGCACATAAACTGTAAGTGGATGTCCCATTACAATACTCTCGCATCTTTCAATACTGACACCTGTTGCAGCAACGGATTTGAGACATCCGGGCAACCCAGAAGTTACTGGATCTAAGGTAGCTGAAAAATAGGCAACTGGTCTACGGACACCTCCATTGTTCTGAGTCAGAACTGACAATGCACAACCTTCTCTCTCGCAACAGAACAATGTGAAAGCCTTGTTGTAATCGGGCATTCCAAAAGCTGGAGCGCGACACAGGGCTTCTCTCAGCCTTAAAAAGGACATCAAACAGTCATTGTCCCATGGTACCGGATCACTCACATCCTTGTGCGTCAGCCGTTGTAAAGACTTTGCTTCAAAGGAAAAGTTGGGAATCCATTGGCGAAAGAACCAACCATCCCCAAAAACATTCTGACTTCTCTCTGAGTGGTGGGCACAGGCATGTTCATAATAGCCTCAATGTGATCTGGTGACACCTTTCTCCTGCCCTTCTCAATTCTGTGACCCAAATACTGCACTTCACTCAGACAGTACTGCAATTTATTCGGGGACACCTTGTGTCCATTCTCAGCCAAATGATTCAGTAAATCAATAGCATCAATTCTGCAAGCATCTTCTGTTTCTGAGGCAACAAGCAAATCATCAATGTATTGCACCAGAACAGAGTTCTGCGGCAACACAAGACCTTCAAGATTCTTCTTCAGGATCTGATTAAAGATCGATGGACTCTCTGTATACCCCTGTGGGATACGACACCATGTTAACACACGGTTCTCCAGCCGCAAAGCAAAAATAAATTGGCTTTCCTCATGGAGTGGGATCGAGAAGAATGCTTGGCATAGATCAATCACGGTAAACCACTCAGCTTCACATGGGATTTGAAACAGTGTCACAGATGGATTCGGTACCACGGGACAGCATGGAACAACTATTGTGTTGACCTTTCGCAGGTCTTGTACGATCCTGAATTTCCCACTTGGTTTCTGTAGTCCCATGATAAGTGAATTACATGGGCTACCCATTATCTCTTTCAGAATTCCCTGCTTGATCATAGACTCAATTACAGGCTTGATCCCTGCAATAGTCTCAGGTGACAAATTATACTGGGGTGTCCTAGGGAATTCTGCGTTCGGCTTGACCTGAATCTTCACTGGCTCTACACCTTTGATCAATCCGATCTCTTCTCCACTGAAGTCCCACACATCAAGTGACACAGAGTCCCTCAAGTCAAGTGGAAGTTCCTCCACTGTCAGTGCTGGGTACATTTCTATACACACATGCTGATTTGCAACCTTGAAGGTCGCATCATCATCCTTTGTCTGTACTTCAACTCCCTTTGGTGTGCAATAGATGGTGCAATTCAACTTGCACAACAAATCTCTTTCTAACAGGCAAACTGGGCTTGAATCACACACCACGAACTGGTGACGATCTCTGAATGTTCCTATTCTCACAGGAATTGGCTCTGTCAATGGGCTAGTCATTCTCTTATTTGCTACGCCAACAACTTGGGTTGATTGTCCCGAGATGGGTAGATTGGGGACTACTGTTGATCTTACAGTAGACCGGGTAGCACCAGTGTCAACCAAAAAGGTGGCAGGGTGACCATCAACATCTGCTTCTACAAATGGTCCCCTCTGGTCTACCTCCAAGACTGCTCCAAGTGTGCAGTAAGACTGCTCCAAGTGTGCAGTCTATCTCCCCCCTCAGGCACCGTCGTGCCAACGGGTCTGGACTAAATTCCTCACTCCCTTCGAACAAAGGCATCTGTTGATAAGTTCGGACTCCCTGCTGAACATTTTGAACCCTAGGTGGCTGAGGAACTTGCACCTGCGGACGGCGAACGACCATCCCAACGCATGTGTCACATCACATGCGTTTACGTCGCGTGCCATCACAACGCACGCGACGTTACGACGCGTGCGTTCACTACGCACGACGATACATTGCGGGCGCCATTAGATCGCAGGAGCTTTTACAACGCAGGCGCCGGGACACAGACGGCGGGGAGACAACGCTGGAACCACGACGAGAGACAGGT
This sequence comes from Triturus cristatus, assembly GCF_964204655.1. NCBI lineage: Eukaryota > Metazoa > Chordata > Amphibia > Caudata > Salamandridae > Triturus > Triturus cristatus. Next base: position 847,822,997 of record NC_140580.1, on the reverse strand, counting down.
AAGGATAGGGTTTAGGGTAGTTATGGGGAGTGTAGTTGAGGGGAGGGTTTTAGGCTTTAGGGCTTAGGGTTAATAGTAGGATATGGTAGTGTTTTAGGCTTTAGGGTTAGGGCTCAGGGTTAGGAGTCGTATAGGGTAGTGTTTAGGCTTTAGGGTTAGGGCTTAGGGTTAGGAGTCGTATATGGTAGTGTTTTAGGCTTTAGCGTTAGGGCTTAGGGTTAGGAGTCGTATATGGTAGTGTTTTAGGCTTTAGGGTTAGGGCTTAGGGTTAAGAGTCGAATATGGGAGTGTTTTAGGCTTTGGAGTTAGGGCTTAGGGTTAGGAGTCGTATATGGTAGTGTTTTAGGTATTAGGGTTAATGTTAATGTATGCTACTGTTTTTATTGTTTACGTCTTAGGGTTGAGGGAAGTCTCAGGGCGTTGTACTGTGTTTGGGTGGCCGTTAGGGAGAATTTTGCGGTGTGATAGAATGCGTGGTCTTTGTGTGTGTTGTAAAGGTCTTTTGCATGCATGTGAGGGCGCAGTGCGATGGTATGGTTTGCGTGGTGAATGCATGCGATGTAACGGTGCGTGCGATGTGAGGAGTGCGATGTAATGGTGTGCGTTGTGTTTGTTTGTGTAGCATCATCATACATCCCCTGCGGACTACTAGTCCCCCCTATCACCATCCTAGGTCTAGTCACCGTAGGAACTACTTCAGGTACAGGTACCTGAGTTATCTCTACTTCTTGCTGCACCTGATTTATTGGGTTCAAGGGACACTCGCTTTTCCAATGTCCAACCTGGTGACAAAGATGACACACGGTGGTCTTTTTCAATGTCGCCACATCCATCCCTGTCTTGGGGTCAACTGACTTTGGTCTTCCCTGATTCTGGGCATTCTGATTTCCTCCTTGGTTATTTCCCTGCTTCCTTCCCAACGTCCCTCCACTAGACTGAGCTTGAACCGTTTGCATCTGGACAAGCATCAACTTATCCTTCAATTTCCTGTGCTTCGATTCTATCTCATCACTACAGTACCTGGCATACCGTAAGATCTGATCTACAGGCTTATTCTGCCAGCAAATCAGATGTTGCTGAATCATAAGACTAACCTCTGGTCTCAACCCCAACACAAACTTTGAAGCAAACTGTCCCATGTCTTTAGTCTCTAAGGCATCCAATTCACTGTACTGCTTGAAGGCCTGCAAGAGTCTTTCATAGTACTCATGCACTGCCTCTTTTGGTTCTCGGACTGTCCGATCTATCTTAACCCAATCAATATCCTGAGGTGAAATTTTCGACTTTAGCCATGTAATCACTTGCTCAAACTTCTTCATGACTATGGGTGACAGACCATTCGAAACAGGATCTCTTTCGGGCTCTGAAGTTGGCCATTCAACAGCAATTTTACATGCGGACCACAAATCGCCTGGAACCACAATGTCAAACAATGTATTCAAGTCAATCCACAACACCTTTGAGATATTGACAAACCGGTCAACCTGCGTACACCACTCGACGGGCTTCTCCCGCAAGCGTGGAAAGTCATTCGTAAAGGCACATGCATGTCCCCTCCATTCTGTACCTCTCGTAAAGGGAAATTTCCTACATCCACCATCCCCCCACCTGGAGGTGACGTTTCTCCTATCATCCTTTCAGAACTCTTCTTCTTAGACCACCTTTCTTCCCATTTGTCAAGCATGATCCATGCACGCATTGCTATAATCAAATCCTTGATATGGGTCCTCAGTCCCATGACCCTTTTCTTTTCCAATACTTGGCCGCTATACTGCAATCTATGGCTTCCCTGCAGTGATTTTGTTTTGGACAGATCCACATCATACCTTTTGGCCAATTTTGACAATTTCTCATGCACAGTTCTTGCCTTGCAAGTCACATCCTTCGCTACAAAAAGTAACTCATCTTGCTCATACATGTATACCCTTTCAAGAGGCAAATTTCCACTTATTATTTCGTCTACTTCCGCTTTCAACCTTACCACATCTAGCATCGTCCCTTTCAAGGCTCTCTTCAGTATTTTTCGACAAGCTGCCCCATTCCGTTCATCGTACTCGTATTCCTGTTGTTGAGGTCTAATCCCTTCTGTCATACTCCTAGAACCAGAACGATTTCCTAAATTGCCTTGTTCACTTTCTACAGTTCTCTCACTCTGATTCTGATTCCTCACCGGCGGTGCCCACATGCGCAAATCTGATCTTGACTCAACCAAAGACCTCGGTCTCACTGACCTCGCATCCACCTGTCCCCTAGAGGAGTCTGCGGTGGCTGGCAGTGGCGTGCTCCATTGTATAGGTTTTGGAGTCTGCTCCATCCCATTCACTGATCCATTTCCCTCCACCACACTCCTCGCTCCTACAGCTGACTGTACTAGACTCCCAACTCTCTCTTGATCTGGGTCGTAAACTGAGACAACGGGTCCAATGGTAACCGGTACCTTTAGAGCATCCGGTAACCTCACACCTCTCCCAACCTCTGTGTTTACTACGGGCTGATTTTTCGTGCCCTCAGTTCCTGTCAAGATTTTCCCTTCTACTCTCACCTCTGACTGAGTCTGTAATCCACTAGTCCCTTCTGCTTGAGCCAACTTCCCTTCATAAGGATCTGGATTGTATGGAGGTGGTCTCTCAGAAAACAGCCTCTCTACTAGACTGTCATCTGTATCACTGTCATCGTCATCCACACTCTTTGCCTTGCGCTGTCTGTCTTTACCAGTAGCGGGTACAACCTGTCTCCCTCTATCGTTTCTACTCTCCACCTCTTCTCTTGTGCATCCCCCCTCGCATCCTGGAATGCCTTAATTGACTTCTTCACCCTTTCTTGACTTCGATCTCTTTTCCTGTCATGCGCTGCTCTAATCCATGCATGCAACGCCTCAAACTGAGTTGGCCTAGGCAAAGGTCGTAACGAAGACATTACAGATTTCAACTGATACAACACTTCCAGGCTGAAAGTACCATATCGCGTGAAAGTCAGTTCTCCCTCACCATGTGTCATTTTATGCCAATTTTCAAGCCAAATTATAGTATGCAATCCTACATTCCTTGCCATATAATGCGCCGGAGTATCCTCGGAAGGGGCTTCTTCTCCCCCTCGAGTAACCACATGTTTATCACCTCTACATAATTCTCGGAAAACCTTAAAACATTTCATGGTTAACAAATTTTCGATCGCACACAATGTTTTCGTTCACTTCCTGATGTCAATCCACCAATAGCAGCGCGACTCACACCAACCAACCTATCGCAGCGCGACACCTTCTGACGTCACACTTCCTCCGCTCGCAGCAGTTCCCCTCCTTCACAATTCACGTCTCACCCTTGCATTCGTCCCATTCTCACGCTGAAGCAATTATCTGTCCACAAAATGACCGGACAATCACTTCTCTGGCTGCCTCCGACAGTCTCTCGAAATTGTCGACCTCAACTGGCAACTGTCTGTCCGCGAAACGACCGGACAATCGCCTCAACTGATAGGTTTCAATCACTCAATATTCCACACACAATAACCCACGACCAGCGTCGGTTACTCACGCACTCACACATTTGCACCCCCTATCTTGGTCTGGGTAATCGGTGACATCTCACGATCCCCTTTCGGTGGTCAACAAAATCTACCTCGGGTGTCTTCTACACCACAATCACTTAAGCTACTCATCGAGCATAAGATTTTCCCGGGCTGCGCGCGCTCACAGCCTGATCTCACAATCACTCAACACTCACTCCAACTCCGCAAGACATCACACATTCAAATCAACACCGCAATCTACAAAACATCTCACCCTATTCATACTCACTCCTCCACGAACTGCTGCTATCCGCCGCACTGCTACTCTCCATCAATCTCCATCAGCCGCCGTCGTCCGCCGCTCACCATCCGATGGGTCACCATCAATTGACTTCTATGGGCCTCTAAAATCTCTTATCTTGATCTTGATCTCCCCTGACTATCAGAGATAACCATCCTACTCTGCTACCAACTGATAGGACCAGATTCTTGCCTACCTGGTTCCCTCCAAGAATCCTCTCAGGTCGCCAGGATCTTTTTATCTGCTAAAATAGTGTAGAGGGGAGGAAATTCAATTTTTGATACATAATCATCAGAATCAAGTCTCATTTAAGAAGGACCACTGACTCTGAATCTAAAATTTGTAGGATTTTATTACAACCAAAAATAACTGCACATACAGACACCTCAGCACAAGGTGAAGAAGATAAATGGGCACTAGAACAAACGCAAGTCGACGTAAGAGTCTCATACGACTCAAAACAAAAAGAATAACCAGTTCAAGGAGCATAAGAAATGCAATGGTTAGTCCAGTATCTACATTAGAAATCATTAGCCTAAAAGAAAAACGGTTAATCTATCCCTACTCTACCTCTAAGGTGACGTCCCTACTTAACATTTCCCGCCCAGGCAAGAGAGTAAAAAGGTGTCCGAAGTGAAGACTTCCTTAGAAGTACATTCACTTAGTCAGAGCTCGTTCTAAGATGCTCCTTCTAGCTTCCCATCTAAACCTCAACTGCTCCACCCTCGGGGCACTGTCCCTAATACAAAATCCCAAAAATGTAGAACACGCCCTTCGGCACACCTCTTCAGCCAGGTCTTCTTCCAGTACTTTTCCAGCGAAACTTGTACTCCATCCAACAACGGTTAGCTTGACCTTGGATCCCAGGCACTGAAGAACCGGGCTTTTAGAACCCAGCGGCGCAAGGGGCACGCCCAAAGTCTTCGGGTTCACCTGTCTTAGAATACAGAGACACAAGATACTTTTGGATGGCGTCGGAGATCGTTTTTATTGGCTGCAGCCAGTAACAGAAATCCTAGAAGTCATCACGGTATGAGTTCTCAGGAGACTGCTCAAATTTACAAAGCAAGTCATCCCTTTTTATGCCAGAAACATCACATTCCAGACAAACACCCATTATTTTACAAATTGTCCAATCACATGTAACCACACCAAAAGTATCGCATGACGGTAAAACCCACTTTTCAGTTGTCCGGCCCATGATCGATCATCGAACAATCTCAACATTCTTCTTTAGACAAGCCGGACAGACCCATAATAAAGAGACCACAACCCATATCGTAAATGGAACATAAAAGAAGAAACGGATAGAAGTAAGATGGGGCATGTTTGTGTGCAATAAAACTTTACGAGATCCCGTGCTCTGACCCTTAATCAAGATCAGCTAGCGGGCGGGAACGGGTTTGGCAGGGTCGGCCTCGGGCAACGAGGTTAGTTCACTCAAGTCAAGTAGGAGTCAGCACGAACTCGAGCTAAGGTGCGCCTGACCAAAAAAGGCTCGTTTGGCCATAGTCATCGGCCTATGTGAGGGCAACCACAAAATGGCTACCATGCGCAAAATGGAACCCAGGGTTCGGAACGAAAACCCTAAATACGCAGTGTAATGTGACGGAAACACACGTACTGGCCGAACTCACTAGTTACGGTTCGCTGTTACCAAAATCGTAACGGAACCATGATATTTATAGCGCAGATTCAGATTTCACGGAACCTCAGACCCTCCTTTTGCCCTTACATAGGCAATCTCAGTCTGCATCTGAATTGATGTCTATATTCATCAGATCATCAAGGTGCTGTTGAAGCATCATCTTATCTCTCTGTACCTTTCTCAAGACAGGTGGTCTCCTAACACATGTAGTAGCACAAAGGCCACATATGGCCGGACCACACTGTACACAGAGACAACACAAGAAAAGAATCGCTAAAGTCACACCAATGATCGTCATAATCCTCCATCCCCAAGCGGACAACAGTCCCCAAAACCATCCAGTTAGCGACCAATCTCCTCCGTCCGTATGTATTGACTTGGAGATCTTATGTAGCCTGGAGATGGCCTCGTATACTGTCGGAGCATTATCTGGAATGAAAACGCAGCAACTCGATTGGATCACTTTACATACTCCACCTTGATCTGCAAGTATGACATCTAAAACCATACGATTCTGCAATGTCATAAGGCGATCCGCTTGAAGCTCAGCTGTCAAATTACTAAGGGCACCGGCAGTTTAGTTTATGGTGGATTCAACCACTCTCGTCAATTGCCGCAGGCTCCTACTGTTAACCATAGGTCCCCAAAACGGTAGGAAACCCTTAAAGAAGTCTCCCACTTCTTGTCCAGCGCTATCTTCCTGATCGAAGACACCCCTAACAACTCTCGTCTTGTGGTAATCTGCGGCAGCAGTATACGTAGGAGGCAACAAATATCCAACATAACACGTTCCCGAAAAATCAGGGGGCAACCATGTATATGCTCTGTTGTAACAAACAAAATACATACCCTTGGCTGCCAAAAACGGCGGGGAAGACTGAGACGTAAAAACATACGTCTGAGTACAAACACTCTTCCCTAACTGAGCTTTCGGATTCCTGCCAATAACTTGCAGACAAAAATGACCTCGGTAGGGTACGATCCAAATCGGAGGTGACCTCTTTCGTCTCTGCTTTTCACTCAGGCTAACACTGTATCCAGTCGCGTTCCAGCCAACATAAGCTAGTAACTCGTCCTTGGGAATAGTCCTATACGTGTCGATATCCCTACTCATATTCGCAATTCCCTTCACCAAGGCTTTATTACTCAAGTTATCTCTTATGGAACGCAGGGGATAGACTTCGATAGCATAAATGAACATCGTTTGGAAAGCCCATAAAGACCCATTCTGACTAAACGGCAGAACCAGATAAGGGAATACCTCTATCCGTAGTATGTGGCATAAGACCACACACCCAACAATTAGAGAGGTTCACTACCAACTAATGTTGATGCAGAAGCTGTACAAATGAGTTATTTACAAATTCTGACCTTCTAATCTGCTCGTGTTCCAGTAAGATGTGAAAAGAATGCAAAGAAGTAGTAATAGGAAAAGACGTAGGTTGGGAAGTGGGTGCAGAAGTCAATTGGGTAGAAAAAACAATCCAACCCACCAAAGCTAACGTCATGCTAAGAAACATCATAATACATGTAATCGGAAAACATTTGAGATGCATTATCCTGTATAGTTTCATCTTAAAGTTCGTTTTCTCAACAGCTCTCTTGACCTCAAAAAATTCCATCCTCTCACCGTGCTGTTCGCGGCAGTTGGTTTTCTTCTGCTAAGGAGTGCGTCTGTCAGTCCAGGGAACGCCCTAGGACCAACCAGAACCATCGACCTTGTGTCTACACGGCTGCAATCCCAAGTCTTTACACCGCGACCTTACAGCTGAACCCGGATGGTGGTTCGAAAAAAAGAAAAAAGGATCAAAAACGGCTCCTTGGCTGAGAGAGTGCTGTTCTCGAAATGAAAGGAATTATTTGTTCTTTATTAGTCCATTGACTTTTACCAGGCTCTGTCTGACTTTGAAACAACAGTTCAGGTCCGGTGGTGTCCAATCTTAAAGGTGAAGGCATAGCTGCTTGCAAGACATCGTCATCTCCTTTCTCAGACCTTGTCCATACCAATTCAGCGTCGCTAAACGGTGTGAGTTTCGGTAATCTCTCAGTTTCAGTGTCTGCGATGCCTTCGCGGATCCACTGGTCGTACGGCAGTGGTAAAGGTACCCTCTTACAGTGTACGCCGTGGATCCAATTTCTTTTTCCGAAGACTTTTACAGATGTCCTTGTAGACAACAACACCTGGTGAGGGCCCGTCCAACGGGGCTGATCATTCTTAGTCCTCTGAAAATTCTTTACCAGGATCCAATCACCAGGATTGATAGTATGACCTGGGACCACAGATGCTGGTGGCAAGCTAACATGAACCTGTTGATGCAAGACACGCAATTTAGCCGTCAGGTCATACAAATAGTCCACCAACACAGGATAATCAATGTCACTAAATTTTGTTGGTCTCGGCACTCCCCACACATTTGCCGGTCGACCAAACACAATTTCACACGGACTAAGTCAAATTCGGGAATGCACTGTAGTTCTAGTTGACAAAAGTGCCAATGGCAAGGCATCGGGCCATTGGAGACCAGAACTCGCCTGAATCTTGGCTAACTTTAGCTTCAGAGTGCCATTATAGCACTCCACTAAACCAGCTGATTGGGGATGATTCGCAGCGTGGAACTTCTGCTTTATGCCCAAACCCTCACATACTCTCTTCATGATCCTGCCCACAAACTCACTTCCGTTATCACTCCACACCATCCTTGGCAACCCGAACCTAGGGGAATATTCTTTGAGCAAGACTTTAGCTGTGGACAAGGCAGTATTATCTTTTAGGGGGTATGCCTCTACCCATCTAGAAAAGGCACAAACAACTACAAGGACGTATTTCAAATTGTTGCATCTTTTCATGTGGATAAAATCCATTTGCAAAACCTCGAACAGATACGTCGGAGGCGCGAAGTGACCAGCTGGAGTTGGAGTTCCCTTACCAGGATAATACATCAGACACACCATACAATTTTTGACCACATTCTCCGCACACTTGGGAATTCCTCCATTCTCCCATACTGGAGCTAACAGCTTACAAATCCCTTTCGCACTGATGTGAGACATCCCATGTGCCATCGTAACCACCGCAAGCACATACGCATCGGGTACCATCCATCTTTGGTGTTCCGGCAACTCAACCCAACAACCAGTCGAATCCAATCTACCCGTAGTTTCTCTCCACACGTTTTTCTCACTCTCCGTAGCTTCGGCCTGAATCGATTTCACACTCTCAATCGTATCCTCACACATTCCAGCCGCACCAATCCATCTCGCAGGCTCCGCAACATACATTCAACTCATCACATTTTTTGCTGTTTCTTTCGCGACTTCGTCCGCAAATGCGTTACCACGGCCAACATCATCCGTAACCTTTCGGTGAGCACTACACTTCACAATCGCAACTTGCTTCGGCAGAGTAAGTGACTCAAGAAGCTCATTCACCAACTATCCATGTTAGATTTTAGTCCCATGCGACGTGAAGAATCCTCTCTCTCGCCACAAGCGTCCAAAACTGTGTGCTACACCAAACGCATACTGACTATCGGTATATACATTCACTCTCTTTCCTTCAGACAAGACACACGCTGCTTGTGCTGAATTAAAGCTCACTCGTGCAGTTTCAACAATCGTACACAATGTCGTCACGGCATATGCCTCAGTCGTATCACCATTCGGGAGCTTGTAGCATGACCCATCAACCCATAGCGTACCATCTGGATTTGAAAGAGGAGTATCTTTTAGATCAACTCTACCCTTCGTTTCCTCTTCTGTCCTAAGAAAGCAATCATGCTGTTCTTGACCATTTCTATCCACAGAAATCGGCAACAATGTCGCTGGATTTAATACGTTACACCGTTTAATGTGCATGTGACTGGCCAAAAGCGTCAACTCATAACCCGACAACCTTGCACTAGTAAGATGTTGAGTCTTTGTTCTGTTCAATAAAGTATCCACTGCATGTGGAACCATCACCACCAACGTATTATCCATCACCAACCCATCAGACTGTCGGATGGAAACAGCCGCTGCTGCTGTAGCTCTCAAGCAACTCGGCAACGCTCTGGCTACCGGATCCAAAGTCGACGAGAAATACGCACATGGACGCTGCTTCTCACCAAACTGCTGCGTCAAAACTAACAATGCACAACCCTCTCTCTCATGAACGTAGAGTGTAAAAGGCTTACTGTAGTCAGGAGTACCCAACACCGGAGCAGAACACAACGCGTCACGCAATTCAGAAAAACTTTTATGACAATCGTCAGACCAGGGAAGTGGACTCGGTGTATCCTTACAAGTCAAAGCCAACAAAGGTTTTGCCAACAAGGAAAAATTCGGAATCCACTGTCTACAGTACGACGTGATACCCAAGAAAGCGCGTACCTCTCTCTGCGTACTAGGCACAGTCATTTGAGCAATCGCTTGGATTCGTTCTGGGGTCAACCTTCTTCACTCCTTCGACAAGAGATGACCTAAGTAGGTCACTTCTTGGCGACAGTACTGTAGCTTTGAAGGTGACACTTTATGATTCAAATCAGACAAATGTTGTAACAACGAAAGAGTAGTTTCTTTACAAGTTTCCTTATCATCAGCAGCTACTAACAGATCGTCAACATACTGAATAAGAGCAGCACCCGCAGGTAACACAAAAGCATCAAGCTGAGTTTTCAAAGCCTGACTATAGATGGACGGACTTTCGCAATAACCTTGAGGAGCGCGCTTAAACCGGAAGCTTCGTCCTCCCAAAGAGAAGCCAAAAATATCTCTACTTTCTTCGGCGATTGGAATACTAAAGAAACCGTTCTTCAAGTCTATGACGGAGAACCAGGCAGCTGAAGCTGGAATCAAAGTCAACAAAGCAGTAATGTCCGGAACAACAGGAAACTGGGGCACAACAATCTTATTAACCTCTCGAAGGTCAATCACAAACCGATACTCAGGATGCTGAGAAGAATCGGTACGCTTCAAGACAGGCAGAACAGGACTGTTACACACGTTACCTCTCGTCTCTTCGATCACACCTTTCTCAATTAAATCATAGATGATCGCTAGAAGCGCTCTTTCACCATCACTCGAAATCCGAATACGTGGCAATCTAACATTCGATTTGAGCGTCACAACGTATGGTGGAATCCCCAAAAGACCCACATCCTTAGGACCAGTAGCCCAAAGAGTATCAGGGAGACAACAGAATTCCAGTGGAAGCTGATCTCAGGTCTCAGGTCACTCTCTTACCCAATGTAAGGTGTACTCCCGAAGGAGAACAATACAATGTCGCGTGCAGTCTCTTTAACAAATCCAGACCCAACAAATTCTCACCACAACCTGTCGTTAAAATAAGGGGTGCTTCCAATTCACAAGGCCCAATAGAAAGAGACAAGAGACTAGAAACTGGATTACGAACCGGGGCGCCAGAAAATCCCACTGAAATATTCATTAAGCCAGACAAAGGTGCACCAGGGAGTTTAGAGTGCATGATAGAACTCTTCGCTGCACCAGTATCCAAAAGAAAAGGCTCTACCACACCCGATGTAACCACTGCAACATAAGGTCCATCCTGGTCTACTGGAACTGACACTACTCCCTCTCTTTGTCCTTGGCTGTCCTAGCAATCATTATAGCCAGTACTCTCACTCTCAACATAGCGATCGTCAACATAATATTGCGGAGATCTGCCGGTCTGTATGTTCTGCTGGTCAAAATAATTCATAGACGTCTGTGGGGGAAAAGAACGTTCGCTCTGAGGGAACGCGCCACGTCCTCTACCCCTAGAAACCTGCTGGAAACTACCACGACCTCTTGGAGCCAACATACCACTCGCACGTTGTCGTAAAACAGGGCACTCATTCTTGTAATGACCTTCCTCTCTACAATACGCGCACTGATTGAGACCCAAAGGTGGTCTTGGAGGAAAATACTCAGGTTTCTGTGACAGTCTCTGAAACGATGGAGGTTGCTGAAACTGTAGACGTTGCTGTGATTCTCGCTGATTCGAGCGAGGCGGATACGCCTGCTGCAGAAGAACCTTTGTTTTTAAGTCTTTTGTCTTTTTCTCTAATCTATCTTTCTCATCCTTATCCCTATTCTCATAGTACTGTGCAGTCGCCAATATCTGGGCCGACGAAGAGACAGCCCAAGAACTCTCAGAATCTTTCAACTTATTACACAGTTCGGGAAGTAAATTAAAGACAAACTTATCTACAAACAGTCTCTGGCCACCTTCCGTACTCATATCTTGACCGCTATGATCTATAAAAGCCTCTTCGAACCTGGTGAAGAAATCAGACACACTTTCGTCCTTCTTCTGCTTACATGCTGTCAACTTGTCCCAATTCACTCGTAACGCTGGCATCATCGTTTTCATCATATTAATAATTCTACCGGGTAAATCCGCAATTAGAGGCTCAGGTTTAGCTCCTCCTATCTGTCTGGCATCTGTGGCCGCAATATTCACCCATGTATCACCTAATTCTACCGCATGATCCTCGTGGCGAATCTTCGCCCACAACGGTTGAGGTACTACATTACCCAATAACATATCCACATCAGCTAGATTCATAATGCATGCGTCGACTGTCTGGGACAACTCCTTATAATACCCCGCGGGATTCTTACGGGGGTCGGGTAAGGTTTGCTTAAGAGCCAAAACCTCAGCTCTCTTCCAAGGGACATGTATCCAAACTCTTTGGAAATGAGCCAAAATAGGTGGATTAGCGTTTGCGTCTCCCTCTCTCCAAACTGGAGGAACCTCTCTCATTGGATATTGTCGTACCTTCTTTCTAACTGAGGCATCAGGCTCAAACAATGGCTGGGGAGGAAGTGCAGACCTATATGTAAGAAGTGTCACTACCGCATCCTCGACACCAGCTCCCACTATCGTCCCTTTGGCGAAATCACTCTGAATATCAAGAAATCCAACAGGAGCCAACTCCAATTCATCATCTTCCCATTGTTCCCGAAGCAAAGTACACATCGTATCAAAAACATACCGCTGCGTCGACTCTTTCCACTGTAGGAACGTTTTCAGCACCGCTCCCGGATCATACCTAGAAACATTTGTAACCCACCTACGAGCTAACGAATCCAACACTCCACGCTCCACAGAACCAGGGAGCTGACTACGTCTCTGTCTGTCATCAGAAACGGGGGTCGTGACTAGCGACCCAAATAGAGGAGTTAAGAAATTAGCAACAGTGTCAGCTACTCGCCGACGAACAGAAGGGGAAGCAGTCATAAGAACAGGAGAAAAGGTACCTTGCGATGGCAAAGGAAAAGACGCAGGAGTGGAGGAAGTCGAAGGGACAGGAGCAAGAGGCACAGCAGTCTGAGTCAAGGCAGACAAAGGTAAAGTAGGCAACCCAGGAAGAGGGGGTGCCGGAGGAACCTGAACCAACTGTGTAACAGGAAAAGGGGTTTGCGGAGGGACTAAAGGCTGACCAGCAGCCTGTTGTACAACAAGCGGTAATATCGGTGCAGTAGCACCTTGCACGTAAGGGGGAGGTGACTTTAACAAATAAGACATTAATGGATCCTTTTCGGGATCCTTAACAGGACTCACAAGAGGGGGTGACAAAACTGGATAACATTTGTCAATAGCCATATGATGTTGCCTATTTGACACCTCAATCGCCTTATCCTCTTCATCTTCTTTAAACTGCCTAGCAGCTTGCATTATCAATACACCCTTTTCTCTCTTATCTCTTTTAGCTTGTTTTATCTCTCGTTGTCTGGCTTATTTGCGCCAAAGGCGGAAGGAGTCGAATATTGCCGGCCGGGCTTTCTTCCTAAATAATTTCGCTTCCAAATTGTCTAAAATCTCTGTTTCAAAACTACCATGTTGGGGCCATGGTAAGACACCATCTTTCCTAGTGTAGCGGACCCATACTTCATTGAACGTAATGGGGCCCACGCCGTGTTTAGAGTAGAGCTCATAAGTCGGAGTTCCAACTGGAGGTATCGGACACGAGTCCTCCAATCGGAACTTCCTGTTATAACCACAACAAAACCAAGTACCAATTTTGCTATGATTAGGCATCTTCGCTCACTAATCGAGCTTGAAACTTCAAGGGACTATATCTACCGATACACTCGTAAATGGATCACTGACATAATATCGACTACCAAAATATAGACCTACAAAAATATCGATTGCCAAAAAATCGAATTCCTATCTACAAACAGGTAAGTACAAAAATATCGAGTCTAAAATATCGTTGTAAAAAATATAGTCAGTCAAAATATCGAATTTTTTTAAATGTATTAAAAGTAATGTAAAAATAATAAAATAATTCATAAAATTAACTAAAACATATTTAAGAATACTTAAATAACCTTAAAAATAATAAATAATTAATGTAACTTCAAAAAAAGAAACTTACATTTTTATTTTTTAATAGATATATATAAACGTAATATTAATACAATATAACTAATATTTTTACCGTAGGATAGCGGCTGGGTAAAATGTACCATTACCATTCCAGTGAGTGCAACAGTAGGGAAAGGGTCAGATAGCGTAGAGGTAAAAATAACTATTCCCACTCCAAAGAGTGCAACAGTAGGGAAAGCGTTGGATAGCGGGAGGGTAAAATTTACTATTCCCATTCCAGTGAGTGCAACAATAGGGAAAACGTTGGATAGCGTATGGGTAAAAATTACTATTCCCATTCCAATGAGTGCAACAGTCGGGAAAGCGTTGGATAGCGGGAGGGTAAAATTTACTATTCCCACTCGACTGAGTGCAACAATAGGGAAAGCGTTGGATAGCGTATGGGTAAAAATTACTATTCCCACTCCAAAGAGTGCAACAGTAGGGAAAGCGTTGGATAGCGGGAGGGTAAAATGTACTATTCCCACTCCAGTGAGTGCAACAATAGGGAAAGCGTTGGATAGCGTAGGGGTAAAAATTACTATACCCACTCCAAAGAGTGCAACAGTAGGGAAAACGTTGGATAGCGTATGGGTAACATTTATTATTCCCACTCCAAAGAGTGCAACAGCAGGGAAAACATTGGATAGCGGGAGGGTAAAATTTACTATTCCCACTCCAGTGAGTGCAACAATAGGGAAAGCGTTGGATAGCGTATGGGTAAAAATTACTATTCCCACTCCAAAGAGTGCAACAGTAGGGAAAGCGTTGGATAGCGGGAGAGTAAATTTACTATTACCACTCCAAAGAGTGCAACAGTAGGGAAAGCGTTGGATAGCAGGAGGGTAAAATTTACTATTCCCACTCCAGTGAGTGCAACAATAGGGAAAACGTTGGATAGCGTGCGGGTAAAAATTACTATTCCCACTCCAAAAAGTGCAACAGTAGGGAAAGCGTTGGATAGCGGGAGGGTAAAATGTACTATTCCCATTCCAGTGAGTGCAACAATAGGGAAAACGTTGGATAGCGTATGGGTAAAAATTACTATTCCCATTCCAATGAGTGCAACAGTCGGGAAAGCGTTGGATAGCGGGAGGGTAAAATTTACTATTCCCACTCGACTGAGTGCAACAATAGGGAAAGCGTTGGATAGCGTATGGGTAAAAATTACTATTCCCACTCCAAAGAGTGCAACAGTAGGGAAAGCGTTGGATAGCGGGAGGGTAAAATGTACTATTCCCACTCCAGTGAGTGCAACAATAGGGAAAGCGTTGGATAGCGTAGGGGTAAAAATTACTATACCCACTCCAAAGAGTGCAACAGTAGGGAAAACGTTGGATAGCGTAGGGGTAACATTTATTATTCCCACTCCAAAGAGTGCAACAGCAGGGAAAACATTGGATAGCGGGAGGGTAAAATTTACTATTCCCACTCCAGTGAGTGCAACAATAGGGAAAGCGTTGGATAGCGTATGGGTAAAAATTACTATTCCCACTCCAAAGAGTGCAACAGTAGGGAAAGCGTTGGATAGCGGGAGAGTAAATTTACTATTACCACTCCAAAGAGTGCAACAGTAGGGAAAGCGTTGGATAGCAGGAGGGTAAAATTTACTATTCCCACTCCAGTGAGTGCAACAATAGGGAAAACGTTGGATAGCGTGCGGGTAAAAATTACTATTCCCACTCCAAAAAGTGCAACAGTAGGGAAAGCGTTGGATAGTGGGAGGGTAAAATTTACTATTCCCACGCCAGTGAGTGCAACAATAGGGAAAGCGTTGGATAGCGTATGGGTAAAATTTACTATTCTCACTCCAAAGAATGCAACAGTAAGGATAGCGTTGGATAGTGTAGGGGTAAAAGTTACTATTCCCACTCCAGTGAGCGCAACAATAGGGAAAGCGTTGGATAGCGTATGTGTAAAAATTACTATTCCCACTCCAAAGAGTGCAACAGTAAGGAAAGCGTTGGATAGCGGGAGGGTAAAATTTACTATTCCCACTCCAGTAAGAGCAACAATAGGGAAAGCGTTGGATAGCGTAGGGGTAAAAATTACTATTCCCACTCCAAAGAGTGCAACAGTAGGGAAAACGTTGGATAGCGGGAGGGTAAAATTTACTATTTCCACTCCAGTGAGTGTAACAATAGGGAATGCGTTGGATAGCGTAAGGGTAAAAATTACTATTCCCACTCCAAAGAGTGCAACAGTAGGAAAAGCGTTGGATAGCGGGAGGGTAAAATTTACTATTCCCACTCCAGTGAGTGCAGTAGTAGGGAAAATAATAATTTAATATTTTTATTAAAATAATTTAATTATTAATACCAATACAAAAATTATTAAAATTAATTACCAATAACAAAATATTTAATAATCAAATAATTATAAATACCAATAAATATTGTTTATTTAATTAATTACATATTAATAATTAACAAACAATTAATTGTCAATACCAAAAATGATTAAATACAAATACTACCAATTAATAATTCATTAATATTAAATTAATTATCAATATACAAAATTAATTTCAATAATTCATTATTTAAAATTAAATTACTTCTCACCATACTCCCATATAAACCCACAACCCACTACAAATAATAAATTAAAACAATTAACATAATTATCAATTAAACAATTAATAAAAATTAATTACCAATTAATACAAATTAATTACCAATTAATAATGAATCAACAACCAATTACCAATTAATACAAATTAATTACCAATTAATAATTAATCAACAACCAATTAATTTTCAATACCAAAAATTGATAAATAATAAAAAATGCAAATTAATAATTAATTAACAGTAAATTAATTATCAATACCAATAAATAAAAATAAATATTTACTTAATTATTATTAAATTAGTTCCCACCCTATTCCCCTATAAACCCACAACCCGCTACGGAATGAAATTACGCAAAAATGTAATAACATAAAATTCATTACTTTAAAAAAATTAAACATACATTACTAAAAATATTATACACTTTTAAAACATATACTAACATGCAAAACACTTTAAAAAACTCGATATTAATAAAAATTCAATATTTTTTCATGCCTATATTATGACATTCGATATTACTTACCTGCAATTCGATATTTTTAACGACTATATTATGTCCATTCGATATTGTGTCCATTCTATATTTTAAACTCGATATTATGTCCATTCGATATTTTTTTTTCGATATTATGTCTAGTTACCCTCGTAAATATATGAGACCCTCGGCTTTGGAAATTGCAATTTTCAAATCAAAACTAAGGACCAAACAAACTAAGAACCAAACTAAGAACCAAGCAAAACCAAGAACCGCTCAAACTAAGGACCAAGTAAAACTAAGAACCAAACAAGTTAGTGGGAGCGACCCACTTATACTTAACCAAGTTGTCTGCTACGCCACCCAGAAGATCCGTCGATCGTCTCGCCTTATGAAGTCTCACAAAAAGGGGGGGTTGTCCAAGACAGGGCGACAGTCAGGGCAGCGGTCCTTACGTAGCCGTCAGAAGGGGGAAATCTCGTGGAAAAGACCTTCGGTCCACGTTTTCGACATGCAGGGGTCGCTGAAGTGGCGGCCCTCCTCCAGAGTTTCCTCACGAAGTTCCTCTCGATCCTCGGGCTTGGACCGGTACCGCTTGATGTCGCCCCATGTTGGGCGCCAACTGAAGAACCGGGCTTTTAGAACCCAGCGGCGCCAGGGGCACGCCCAAAGTCTTCGGGTTCACCTGTCTTAGAATACAGAGACACAAGATACTTCTGGATGGCGTCGGAGATCGTTTTAATTGGCTGCAGCCAGTAACAGAAATCCTAGAAGTCATCACGGTGTGAGTTCTCAGGAGACTGCTCAAATTAACAAAGCAAGTCATCCCTTTTTATGCCAGAAACATCACATTCCAGACAAACACCCATTATTTTACAAATTGTCCAATCGTATGTAACCACACCAAAAGTATCGCATGACGGTAAAACCCACTTATCAGTTGTCCGGCCCATGATCGATCATCGAACAATCCCAACATTCTTCTTTAGACAAGCCGGACAGACCCATAATAAAGAGACCACAACCCATATCGTAAATGGACCATAAAAGAAGAAACAGAAACAGATAGAAGTAAGATGGGGCATGTTTGTGTGCAATAAAACTTTACGAGATCCCGTGCTCTGACCCTTAATCAAGATCAGCTAGCGGACGGGAACGGGTTTGGCAGGGTCGGCCTCGGGCAACGAGGTCAGTTCACTCAAGTCAAGTAGGAGTCAGCACGAACTCGAGCTAAGGTGCGCCTGACCAAAAAAGGCTCGTTTGGCCATAGTCATCGGCCTATGTGAGGGCAACCACAAAATGGCTACCATGCGCAAAATGGAACCCAGGGTTCGGAACGAAAACCCTAAATACGCAGTGAATCCATTGGTGTAATGTGACGGAAACAAACGTACTGGCCGAACTCACTAGTTACGGTTCGCTGTTACCAAAATCGTAACGGAACCATGATATTTATAGCGCAGATTCAGATTTCACGGAACCTCAGCACCTTCTCAGCTGAAAGTATCATCTGTAAATTCCAATGCACTCCCCTGTTGGCTTCTCGTACCATCCTAACTCCTAAAACAAAGACCTAGTCTCTCTAACGAGCTAAACGTCCTTGCACCTGTAACAGAAACATGGGAACGAAAAACTTTTCACTTCTCTAAGATTTTCCATTCTCCTGAAGCCCAAAGCCTTTACCAAGGGAAATCATTTTTGGCCTACAGCGTTAGCTAACATAAGAAATGAACAGGCCTTTATGCGATCAGGCCTTTACACTGTTAAACACATGACTAAATCTCACATTAAGCATTAGTTCATTATTCTTTTAGACGTAAATAAGCAACCTGCACGTGCAACTTTAACATGGCACACGTTAACCTAACACATTGTATTACATAAAATCAAACATTATGCATTTACTAAAATATATTTGCAATGCTCTACGACATTATTCTTTATGAAAATCATGGTTACATTTCTAATCACCTCTATGTTAAACGATTCTAGTAAAACAATTTCTATGTCACCTCTAAACTACTTCGAATAATATGTGGGTGCGGACTAACAGTGAATATGATGCACCACAACAAATTTCAGAGGTGGCGCTCTATCAGAACGATGAATTTAACCCAGATCGTTTGACTGGGGGAGAATGTTTGCATCGTCAGCATTCCGTCCATCATTTGTTTGCTGTAACACTTTTCACCCTAAGTGGGATGAGTATGCCCAGATGTGGGTCCCTTGCTCACTGTGCCACTGGATTCAAGCTAGCCTGGCTGAAGAAGGGTGACATACCCTGAAACCGGTCCCAGGATGATTATTTCCGGTCCAGGGAGGACTTGGCCTGGCAGTTCAGTCTGGACTGTTCCCATGAGGCACAGGGTCATGTCTGATTTGCAGATGGCTGGGTCCAAACTGGGGTGGCGTAGTGGGCAAAAGAACGATGGATTTAACCCAGATCTTTTGACTGGGGGAGAATGTTTGCATTGTGGGCATTCCGTCCATCATTTGTTTGCTGTAGCAAAATTATCTACAGCACAGCTTAAAAACATATGCAAAGTCAATATCTCTAGCTAAACAGTTACAAAATCCCAAAAGCAAAACCTGTTGTCTATACCAAGCATTGACATAGCCAATAGGTCTCGCATTAATAACATTATAAATGTTTAACCATCCAACAGTTATGTTGCACCAAGAATATCGTGCTGCCTAATTAAACACTTATAAGGTCCCAAAGGCGAGACCTATTGGCTATGCCAATGCTTGTTTCCTCCTCCTCTCTGTCTGCTCATCGCCCATTTCTCCCCTCCCCTCTGTTGTTCCTACATTTAGAATGACAGAAGGGCTTTGTCTAAAGGGCAGTGAGGGAAAATAAAGAAATAAACATGTAAAATGCTCCTCTCTCCAATCCCGATTCTTTCTGGGTAGCCTGATTAGGGCGTTCATATCCCTGATGGGGGTGTCCCCAACATGTGGGAGACATACTGGAGAAGCTGCAATGGGTGCGCTCACAAATGTCCCTATTAGCTACACAGGGGGCAATTGGCAATGATAGTATTGCCTGCAGCGCTGTCCAATGACTGCAGGTAGCCCTAGGCTATGCTCTCACCCATAGCTGCTACCTGGCATTTTCTGGGGGGCAGTGGCTACAGAACATGCAGCCCTCCCCGCAGATTGATACAGTTCTTAAGAGATGGAGCGGCCTCAGGTCACTCCGCTTGCTTCAGCGGCGTCATGTGCATTTTCGGAGGATCGGATCACCTGAGGACTGTGTCATACATTCTTGTGTCCAGGCTGTTTGCTTCCACCCTCCACCCAAACTGCATCATCTGCCTGACGTTTGTCGAGAGTCATCCCACAGAGATAGCAATGACGTCTTCCACTCTATCTGCAATGAATGACCAGCACCTCGGCCATAGGCAGTGAGTGAAAAGAAATATTTCACGTAATTACATCAGGTACAAATGCTCAACTTCCATACTAGATAAGTTATATATTTTTAATTAACTTGAGTGTTAGAATATTCTAGGAGAGGTGCAAGGGGTGCTATCTGCCCATGTACTCTGTCTCTCCTTTCAGTCTTCTAAACTTACAGCTGTGAACTAGATTATTAATTACAGGAGATCGGTGCTTAATTTGTAAAATAATAAGTGTCAGAGCTCTCCTTGGGAAGGCCACTGCAGTTTGTACCAACACATTGCACCTGCTATGCTGCCAATGATTGTAACAACACAACTACTAACCATCACATACAAGTGTGACAATTCAGACTATTCCAGGCACACAGAAAATGGCGTGGGCTGTAGGTAAGTTAATAATTAACTGTTGTTATGGTCATCTCCAAATTCGTCAGACAGCGCCACCTTGTGGCAGACTCTCATACGTGCTGGTGCTGAGCACCGTAAATCACCAGCTCAAATTAAGCACTGCAGGAGGTAGAAACGAAACAATTGTCAGGACTCCAGCGCCACGTATTATACCGCCCAACCTTGTATATAGGCTAGGAGATTTGCTAGGGGTAGGGTTTCCACAATTGGAATTAGCGAAATCTGATGTTTAAGCTCTGCCCACCTCAAAGTGAAGTGCCCCTTTTCAGCAACCTTTTTGTTATAAACGTGGGTGCATGTGTGAGCATTTGTGCACACACAATCATACACACACCCACTAATCTTTACTTGTATTTCTACTTATATGCTATCACAGTTGTTCAGTTTAGTAGCAATGTGAATGGGAGTTACAAGAACCCAGCAACCAAACTCGGTGGTGCTTACTTCATTCACTTTAGAAGAGTGAAAGGTTGAATTTACAGCAACAAAATGTGAACCTGTCGCTGCTCAGTTGACCTCTGATAATCACAGTAGACCTCTGAGGTATTTCGCGTACTGAGGGGCTTATTTAAAAGACGCTTGCGCCGCCGGAGCATCACTTATTTGACTCTCCTGCAGCGCAATCCTCTTAATCATACCTATGAGGCCACGCAAAGCCACTTTGCATGACTTTTCATGGCCTCATAGATATGGAGTAAGACAAAGCAGTGCAATATGCTGCGTTGCCTTACTCTGTGCCAGGAAGGTGTTCCATGGGCGTTGCTTTTTTGGGTATTTTCCCACGCAATACACATGGATTTTGACGCTTAATCAAGTAAACCTAGGGCAGTGCCAAAACTTTACGCCTCCCCAGAGCAGACGTAACGAGGAGAAATATTTTTATTTCTCCTCGTTTTTCGTCTTACCCATTCTGTAGCACACGTGAAAAGAGAAAACGCCTCGCAGGGTTGTTTTTGTGCAGTAAGGTGGCCCTTGCTGCACAAAAACAATGCTGCATGCAATGAAGACTCCCTAGCACCATGGTAAAAGGGTATCTGCGCTGGCGCTAGGTAGCAAATTGTGTGCCAGCGCAGGGGAAAGGACCGGAAATGCACCATATTTCATAAATATAATGTATTATTACCCTTTCACATTAGCGTAAGGCAGCGCAGCTAGAAACTTTGCGGTGCTCCCCTATGCCAATTCCCCGTTAACTAGGGCCGTAATCTGCTGGGCAAGTGTATCTACTGGTAAGGTGGATTAAGGGGTTAAGACAGCCAATAAACTGTTTGCATCCAGCACTTCTTGGTGCAAAATTTCAAAGAAATTGTTCTAGTTGTGAATGCATTTTCTAAAGAGGTCTGTGTTGTAATCTATAGCTAACACAAGGAGATGATGGAAGGGCCCTGAAACTTTTCAGACACTCACCCCCAGTCACAGGCCTGGGTTGAATACATCATTGTTCTTTAGCTCACTTCGCCATCTCAGTTGCGACCCAGCTATATGCAGATACAGTCCAGCCTGAAATGCCAAGCCAGGTCTTCCCTGACCCGGAAACAAGCATCCTGGGACTGGTTTCAAGGTAACACCCCTCATCAGCCAGGCTATCTTGAATCCAGTGGAGAAGTGAGCAAGGGTCCCATGTCTGGGCATACCCTGCCAACTTAGGGCATACCCTGCCAACTTAGGGCGAACAAAGCAAACAATCTGGTTTAACTTTATATTCAGGCTCCCTTGAGCCGGTGGAGTCGACGGACTCATGGTTACGCACCTGCGCGCTACGAGAGGTACTAGACCTGATACGATTTTAGCAGCTTACACAGCAACCCCACACAGTTTCCTACTCCCTGCTGACGAGAGGCAACTACCTCGAAACACGTGTCCAGGGATGGCACACGCCACGCATACTTGCATTCACACTCGAGCATAGGTGTATCCGCCGACGCTGACCTTCAGGGACCATTTTCATTGGGGGAACACGCCTGGTAGGTGTAGCAGTGTGCGACCAATCTGGTTTAACTTTATATTCAGGCTCCCTTGAGCCGGTGGAGTCGACGGACTCATGGTTACGCACCTGCGCGCTACGAGAGGTACTAGACTTGATACGATTTTAGCAGCTTACACAGCAACCCCACACATTTTCCTACTCCCTGCTGACGAGAGGCAACTACCTAGAAACACGTGTCCAGGGATGGCACACGCCACGCATACTTGCATTCACACTCGAGCATAGGTGTATCCGCCGACGCTGACCTTCAGGGACCATTTTCATTGGGGGAACACGCCTGGTAGGTGAAGCAGTGTGCGACCAATCTGGTTTAATAAACTGTTTGCATCCAGCACTTCTTGGTGCAAAATTTCAAAGAAATTGTTCTAGTTGTGAATGCATTTTCTAAAGAGGTCTGTGTTGTAATCTATAGCTAACACAAGGAGATGATGGAAGGGCCCTGAAACTTTTCAGACACTCACCCCCAGTCACAGGCCTGGGTTGAATACATCATTGTTCTTTAGCTCACTTCGCCATCTCAGTTGCGACCCAGCTATATGCAGATACAGTCCAGCCTGAAATGCCAAGCCAGGTCTTCCCTGACCCGGAAACAAGCATCCTGGGACTGGTTTCAGGGTAACACCCCTCATCAGCCAGGCTATCTTGAATCCAGTGGAGAAGTGAGCAAGGGTCCCATGTCTGGGCATACCCTGCCAACTTAGGGCATACCCTGCCAACTTAGGGCGAACAAAGCAAACACAAGGAGATGATGGACGGAGCGCTGAAACTTTTCAGACAATCACCCCCAGTCACAGATCTGGGATGAATCCATTATTGTTCTTTAGCTCACTTCGCCACCTCAGTTCAGACCCAGCTATATGTAAATCAGTCTTGACCCTGTGCCTCATGGGAACAGTCCAACCCGAACTGCCTAGCTAGGTCTTCCCTGAACCAGAAACAAGCATCATGGGACTGCTTTCAGGGTAACACCCCTCATCAGCCAGGCTAGCTTGAATCCAGTGGCAAAGTGAGCAAGGGACCCATGTCTGGGCATAATGT
Organism: Triturus cristatus; assembly: GCF_964204655.1. Lineage (NCBI taxonomy): Eukaryota > Metazoa > Chordata > Amphibia > Caudata > Salamandridae > Triturus > Triturus cristatus. The sequence continues at coordinate 847,799,300 of NC_140580.1, read as the reverse complement.
GCCAACTTAGGGTGAACAAAGCAAACACAAGGAGATGATGGACGGAGCGCTGAAACTTTTCAAACACTCACCCCTAGTCACAGATCTGGGTTGAATCCATCATCATTCTTTAGCTCACTTCGCCACCTTAGTTCAGACCCAGCTATGTGCAAATCAGTTTTGCCCCTGTGCCTCATGTAATCTATAGCTGACATGTTTGAAGGATCATAAAACATCTTGGAGGGTTAATTCCCCTGCTGAAAAGCAATGCCTGTAAAATGTCAATCACATTTTTAAGCCCAGAATAAGATTGTGCAGTCCCCTAAAGCACTGAGGGGAGACAGTGAAGGTGAAAAAGAGGGACCAGGAGGAAGAGGAAACGAGAAGAACAAGAGAAAGAGGAAGATGCATTGTGAATGCTACTGTCTCGTCGAAGGCAGCGTCGATGGACTAGGAGCACATTTTTGGGGAGAGAGCAGGGATTTGTCCCTGCTCTCATCGGTGACCATCCAGACAATGTCTTAAAAGTTGCTTGACTTATTATAAAAGTGGGACACTTTTTTTACTACCCAATTTGCAAATGGGGACAACTTTCATTTTTCTGCCTGGGACTATTTTTTGTCCGAACCTGGATATCACTGCTCCGAAATATCCCTCCTTCTTATTAATATCAATTGAACTTTTTTTTTTTTTTAATAACAAATTTCATTGGGTTATTTTGCATTATGAGGGGCACAAGCCCCACAACGACCTGTAAGGATGAAAGGATATTATTTGCACTCACAGCCACATTTATGTTGATGAACAGTACCTGCCGAACATGCAGTTGAAACAATATAAACATTATGCAGACAGTTTTCTAACTCCACAACAGGACATAGGGCACTCGTATTCAAAGTATACAGCACAGCAGGGCGGCAGTGGTCCATAACGATATAACATAAAGTGATAAATGTCAGGGGTCAAGGGGTGCCACTCATGGATCCACCTCAGGTAAAGGAAGTAGGTCGATTCCACGATATGTCGCCCATCAGGTCCAGATCTTACGATGCTTCGTGGGGCAGCCCCGGGCATCGAAGACAGCGATCTCGGCACCCATGCATTTATCTAGCTCAGTCTTCCATTTGCCTATGGTCGGGGGAGATGTTGCCTTCCACCCTTGCGCGATGTCCCTCTTGGCGATAGTAAGGGCCAAGAACAACAGATGCTGTTTATAACGGTTCCCCCCAATATCATCGGTGTAATGTAACAAGAAAAGCCGTGGGTCAAGGGGAAGTTCCCATGCCAGCACTTCATTGAGACATGACCGAACCCTACACCAAAAGGGCGGCAACGCAGTGCAGCTCCAAACTGTATATATAATCAATTGAACTTTTAAAAGTTTTCTGTGCATAATAACTTGTATGAAAAATAGTTATTGTCATTAAGATCAAATATTTATTCACTGTGGAAAGGCATCACGGTCACCTTTGACCACCAGCTGCCTTGATGCAGCAAAGTGTCACAATAGATTATTTGTTTTCGCAATTGCAATAATTGATAATTTGCATTTTGATAAGTGAATAGTAGGTGCTTCATTTTATATTTTGCAATATAGTATCAATTATAGATTAAACAGTCCATAATTAAACCAAATCAAAGGCAAATCGAATACCACCAGAGCAGCTGCGTCCCGCCCGTCCATCTCAAACCAAAGTCATCTGTTTGCAAAATAATTCATTTCCTGCAAATTCCCCTGGTATATTCTTCGCTCTGGCAGCGAATATTTCATTCAATCGGCTGCAATATAATTAACTAACGAAAATGAGGCCAACAACGAGAAGTGCAGCACGTTCGACTGTGTTAAAACTTCAGAACTCCGTAGCAGAGGCCGAGAAACTAAATCAGTTGTTAAATTAAAACTGCAGCCTGCTGAACTTGTAAATGAAATCTCTATGTTATCAAACTCTCAACGCTGTGCAAAAGTTACACACATCTGGTAAAAGCGCGGACCTCAAGACACCAAGTCAGCTAATTCTTTTGGGAAACCTGGTCCCAAACCAGGCAGTTAAACATAGGTGCTGGCGCCCACTGGTGACGCAGACGCGCCTTCTCATGCTGTCAGGGCCGGACTGGGAACCAAGACCGGCCCTGGCAAAGTGCTCGGCCGGCCCCCCGGGGCTTGAGGGTGCCGCCAAGCTCTTTGCCAGGGCCGATTTTCGGCCGATTTTGTTACAGGGCCGATTTTGCAGCTATGCTGCAAAAACGGCCCTGTAACAAAAACGGCCCCCAGGGGCCCAAAACCGGCCCCCACCCGTGCGGCGCACCGAGGGATAGCCCGGTGCCCGCCACGGCCAGTCCGGCCCTGCATGCTGTTCAAATCCAAGAAATCTGAAGGCACTCGGGGCACAAGTCTTGATAAAAAGCACAATTATTGGCAAGGCCAGTAGGTCTGGGCTGGGCAAGTTGGTGCAATGGTTGATTTTTTTTATGGCAAGCATAAGCCCACAATAAAAAGGAAATATGCAGTCACCCGATGTGACTGCCTTATAACAATTTAAAATTGAAAATATATTTAACAATGGGTCTGTTTTACTAGGGTTTCTTTTAACAACAAGCATTTCATTTGTCTCATGCATCTGATTATTATGATTATTTGTGAACAAGTCAAGAATATATCACCATCTAAATAAGCACTTCAATTATAGGCAGTTTAGTGAGTTTCCTTTAGGGAACACTAGTTCTCCCCTATGTCAGCCTAAATGCACACATTGTAGGCCGCTTTGCTTTGCACATGTTATATAGTAACACTTTAATTTCTGCGATAATATTTTAGAAATACACTGCACATGTTTTTGTTATTCAGTACTTCTTCCAGGGACGCGGTCTGGACATTTCGTACAAGGTCGAACAACATTGTGCCCTGTTTTTCTCTGAGGTCGGTCACTAACACATTCTAACATATAGACATAACAGAGAGACCCAGCTGCTGTTTTCTAACATGGCACTTCTTATCATGTAAGCAGAGATTTGCTGTTTTGAAAACAGAGAGGAGGCTTTCTAGCAGAGGAATGGTCCCGGGATAACCATATATAAGCAGACACATTTCTTCTTGTGGCCTAGTTAGTTAACTTTTGGGGTGGGGGGTGTACTACCATGGATATGGTATTGAAATCAGCGTCCACTGAGTATGTTGCAATTGCAGATACAGACATAGGATATTGACTGTAATAGTGATTTCTTATACTCTGTTGTGATGTAACTTTACATATGTCATTGAAATTGTACCCCTTTTATTTTATTTGCATAATTATTAGCTGCTTCTGTATAGAATGTTTAAAACATGCCAGATGTTACACATGACAAAAATCAATAACATTTGTTTAAAAAAAAAAAAAATGGTCCCGGGATGAGCATGCATGCTCTGCACAATCTGAGATGCTGATCAGCTAACGGCAAATGCCAGGTATGGGACCCAGTACTAATACCAGAGATCACTGATATATCATGACAGGGCTTTTCATTGTATACAGTTTATTAGTAATGCTAATTACACTGCTCAGTTGTATATCTTTTCAAATTGCAACACAGTTGCTTCATGATAGAGCCCAATAGTTTCAATAAATATTGCAAACTCTTCTTGCGTCTCTTTTCTGTTTAATTTGGACAAGCATGAGTGAGAGAACGAAAGGTGATCATTTGTCACCACGGTTCCCTGACGCGATTAGAGTGTTGTCCTGCAGTGCCAACTTACCTGTTACTCTGGGAAGGTTAGAAGGGCATGTAAGGCACTATGAGTTAGTCAGGATTTGGGTCCATAGGTACTGATGTGGTATGGTGACACAGTTCCTGCACACTGATATTCTGTGATCCCAGGCATAGTTCTGTTTCCAAACAGAATCCTTGCAACAGCAGCTACAATGTTACAATGTCACATAAACACTTTATAACATAAGCTTTAAAAAAAAATGCATGCTAAATAAATAGTATATAAATTTAAGACAATATCAAAATAATTTTTTTAAATAAGGCACACTTTGAACGAGCTTTTCAACTGAAGAGAAAGGAACTATTTAAAGTGGATGTTTAAAGTGGATGTGGACAATATCACAAGATTTATGGAGTTACGCATTGTGAAGTGTGCTAATGAGTAAAGAGGAGTCACCCTCTGTCCATGCTTCATGCTGTGGTGGGTTTAGGCAAAATGTGAATGATAATTTAACAGGCCAATGAATGTAGCCTGCTGATCTAAAGCCCATCGATGTATATTCTATATGATTTTGTGGGAGAAAAAAAAGTAGTTTGGTGAGACAGCCAAAACTGTCTCAAATGCTAGTACTAAAGTGGGGGGACTAATAAGCAAAGGCAGATCACAATGATGTCACATGGAGTCACGCCATAGAATGTAGCATCACAAGAAGTTGTAAGAATCCATCAATAACCCTCACTAAATAATGAAAGGCCCTATTTTATAGTGAAGGCTGAGATAGTCTTTATTACGGTGCAAACCCTGAATTTCGAACCTATAATATTGGTGGGGCAGAATCTCGAGGACAAAATATATTAAAAAAAATATTGACAGGTAAGTTTAGATTTTCTATATATAACTCAACATATACTTCCCTATGTGGTGCATATTTCTCCAAGGTACATAGTTGTGGAGTTAGGAATAGTAAATCTATAATTTACAATACATAATATATGAATTTAATCAATGTTCACAATGTTGTGTTTATATCTGAAGTAGACGTACACGAGGGTCTTCTTGTTTGTTATTGAAAATCAGTGATTGTCTATGCAGTAAATGAGTCTACAATTAAACATAATAGCTGCTTTTATAATCATTCACATTGTATGTAATAGCAGGCAAATATACTGTTTTGTGACTATATATATATTCACTGAAAAAACCATAGGTTTCACACATGTTATAGTTAGCTGGACATTTTACTGATAAAAAACCAATGAAATTCCCCCGTTATAGTTAGTGCAGGCAACTATAACTCACGCGACCGCAATCCTCTGCTGATGCTAATACTGTATTTAGACACTTATTTGCCCATGTCTTCTTCCATTAAATTTTAGCTATACATATATTACAAATATTTTTTTTTCATAAAGACACATATGTCATCAGCAGAGGATTGCGGTCGCGTGAGTTTTAGTTGCCTGCACTAACTATAACGGGGGAATTTCATTGGTTTTTTATCAGTAAAATGTCCAGCTAACTATAACATGTGTGAAACCTATGGTTTTTTCAGTGAATTTGCAAGGTTTTTTAAATGCTAATTCCTAACTATAACGTGTGTGAAACCTATGGTTTTTTCAGGGAATTTGTACGTTTTTTTAAATGCTAAGTTACTTTACGCCATTCGTGGCGTGCGCGCCCACTTAACGCACTTTGTTCCGTGCGTGCACAGTGAGCACGCGGTGCGCTTCGCGCACCGCGCGCCCACTTTACGCAGTTAGTGCCGTGCACGCACGGTGGGCAAGCGGTGCGCTACGCGCACCGCGTGCCCACGTTACGCTGGATGGGCCATGTACGCACGATGCGCTTCGCGCACCGTGCGCACATGGAGGACATATTATGCGCTTCGTTGTGAAAGGTTATCTTTAAATTTTTGGACAAAAAAATATGCCATGCCCAAATGGTGCGCCTCGTGGGGCACCATTTGCACACGGGGTGGAGAGAGTATGGATGAATTTTTTTTTTTAATTTTTTTTTACTGTACGCGTACGGTAAGCGTAATCGGCGATTTTTCAAAAAAAATAAAATTGACTTTTTGGCCTTGGGGGTTCTTTGGGGACACAATCATCAAGGCTAGGTGGTTAGGACCTGTCACAACAACCCCTTTACATGTTTTTTGCCTTTGTTTTTCCTCCCCCCCTCAGAGTGCGAGAGAGAAAATGGCGCCTGCCGCTTCCTGGTTTCGACCGATTCGAATCTTTACTAAGATTTAACAGCCAATCAGAATAGCGCTCGCGCACGTCACCGTACGCGTATGGTAAGCTTACCGTAAGCGCACGGTAAGCGCACCGTAAGCTGGCTCAGATATATATATTGATTTAAATGCTATTTTCTCAGGATCTTCTGAACAGATTTACACCAGACCTACAAAAGGCACTTCCTTGACCTGAGGACTACCTCTCTGCCAAATTTCAAGTAACTCTGTTCGGCCGTTCGGGCTGTAGCTGTGTCTAAAGGTCCTATGGAAAAATGCATGGGAAAAACGCGTTTTGGGACCCCCCTTTTTTCTCAGCCCCCGCTTGACGAATCCCCCCGAGACTTTTAGGGTAGGAGCGGAGCGTAGCGCCCCACCAATTTTGAAAATTTCGCGAGGATTCGTCGACCGGCGCCAAAGTTATTCCAAATAGAATGTTGCGGATTTCCTATGGAAACAGGGTCCTAACTATAACTATCTACTGGCGACCGCCAGTAGATAATATATATATATATATATATATATATATATATATATATATATATATAAAGAAAGGCAGAGATTAACACGCTGTTCACTGATAAAGGTATCATTAACATTTGAAATCCATCAAGCTAATACCAGTCAACAGGCTTGTCAGAAGTTAATGCTAGGCTTTGGGCCAAGACGTAATGAGGGGTCCCCTGGATGCTTCTTCTGTTTTATCCCTGTGCGCTGAGCACCTCCTGTTTCTAAGTACTAAAAAAGATGCTTCAGGGAAGAGTACATGGACTCTGGTACCATCTAGTAGTCAGGCCACACAAGACCCCGCCCGCCCTCCCGCCCTTGTGACAGCCCTCAAAGAAAATTATTTGGTTTATAAAGTTTCTTGTCATGCTTATGTTTTATCAGCGATGATGACGAAGCTCATGGTTGCCTATGTGCCTTATAAAACCAACAAATAAATGGAACAGAAAATGTAAAAAAAAACATTTCAGACATATTTATAAAAATCACGTTTGCTGCGTATTGCTTATTGACTCAAAATGACAATATTTTTAAACGGCCAGGTTGCACTTAGTTATTACCGTTGTAAACTGTATTCATGGAGTAAATAAGATAAAAGTTATTAGGTTGCATTTAATGTATTTTTTCCTAGGTGTTCTTTAAAACGCTTTAAAACTTAAAAGAACCGCTGATTTCCACCTCGTGAAGTGCTGAAAGGGTTAATGTTGGCCAGTTCCATAGCCTATCTATTAAGCATTCCAAAGATAAACGCCTTCAGGGTCTTTCTAAAAGTTAAAAGAGGATACTGCTAGGGGTTGGGAATGGAGGCTTGAAAAGATGTTGACGCCCCATCACCAGTGTATTTGATGCCTCAGGCTCTCAATATATGAAGAAGATGCAGTGTTGGGCACAAGGTGACACCAGGGACATCTCCCTGTCTCCTTCAGCCATGAGCAAACCTAAATGGTCCTCACATCTCTATTTCACCACTTCGAGGGTTTATGTAAAATTTCAGAGCTGCAAGCCCTTCTCCTTCAAAGCAGTGGCTGCTGGTATTTAACGGCAGTGGGGAGTCGTGTTGCAGAAGGATTGGGGGAGGGAATGAAAAACAAAAATTGAAATACTTACCTGTGTGCTGTCGCCTCTCAGTCCTGTTCACCCGCTTCCAGGACTCCAGGGCAGGAAGCACCCAGTTCCCAGGCTCCCCATAGCCAATCCCATTGCTGCAACGAAGACTTGTGATTGGTATAAACGCCGTGGTTCGGCACTCAGCCTGGAAATGGGGGCCTGAGCATGTTCTCCACCCAAGCTTTAATGCAGCCTGGGTGGAGAACATGCAAATTGCTCATGATGGTTTTGCCGGCCTGAAACCGGCCAAAGCGCCATGCACACATGGAGTGGGCAAACCACTCCTCCCCTGATCTGTGAGCAGACCAGACCTGCCCCTACCCAGCTGAGCAAGGACAGAAAAATAAAATGATAATAACAATGAGTTATTATAATTAAATGTTTTCATTTTTGACCTGCTTAGTGGGGCGACGCTCCACCGCCTTGGCGGAGGAGCCGCCCCTGCTTCAAAGACATTTTAGCTTTACCTCTCCTCCCCAGTGTTGACCTCTCTGGTTTAGTCTCCACATTGATCAGTGCCTTGAGATCTACTGCACTACATCCATTTCATTAGACTCCATCTTGCCTGTGGCACCAGTCGACATCCTCTCATGCACATTTTATGATTGTTTTAACATACACTATATTCAATGTTCGCTGCTTTACAAATCTAGCTACATCTCTGGATAATGTAATTTTGGGCCACATGTATAATGCATTTTACCGGTCACAAATGGCCCGATTCTGTGAATTTACGACCGGTAAAATGCATTTTGGTATGCATGAATTAAAATGTGCGATTCAGTAAGATGTTACTGAATCACATTTTGGAACTGCAAATACATACCGATTTGGTATCAGGAAGGGGCGTTTAGGGCGTCCCTTCCCAATACCGAATCGCAGGGGTATGTAGGAATGTTTTCGACCAAAATGCAGTTGCAAAACATTCACATTTTACCACCTACTTCAAGTTGGTGGTAACCCATTCACAAACAAGAAGGGGTCCCTAAGGGACCCCTTCCCCTTTGTGAATGTTTGTAAAACATTTTTTAAAGAGCAAACAGGCAGTGGTCCCACGGACCGCTGCCTGCTCTTGAAAAATGGAATTAAAACTTTTCATTTTTCTTTTTTAAACAAAACCGTTTTTTGGAAAACGGGCTGCATTGAAAAAAAAATGATTACACCATCCCTGTGAATTTACCGATTACTAATGAGTCGCAGATTGCAACCTGCCTCATTCATATTAATGAAGTAGGTCGATTTGTGACCCATTAGGAAATGCTAAATGAAAGTCATGCAGTTTCATGCATTCAAATAGTGAATAACTAAATGCAATTCACAGAGAATCGCAATTAGGTATTCGCTATTTGAAATATTTGAAATACATGCGCCCCTTTGTGCCTTAGGTAATGATCTGCTCTTATAGCCTAATGCGTCAACATCTTCGGAATATATAAGTGTGGACCTTATGTAATGATCCATATCTCACCCTAATCATACCAGTCACAGTAAGTCTGAAGTTGTCTACACCCAACCGGGGTTCAATTGGGATGCCATAGCATGGGCAGGGTACAAAGCACTGCAGTAGCAGCAGTATGCCAGGCACAAGGCCCAAGGACAAAAACGCCTATGCTGCCGGTATATTACTCTGTGTCCTGGCTTCCACCAACTAGCCACTATTGATGCTCCTGCATCCTGGTCCACGAGGAACCTAAATAGATAAGAACTGCCCCTTCCCAGAGACATTCAAGTCTCATTGTGTTTCCTTGTCATTTTAACACCTCGGAATGCATAAACTGATAGTGTATGTGCATGTGGGAGTCTTTTGTGCCTCTACTTGCTCTATGGAGAAGAAGGAGACACATTATAAATGTGGCGTTGGTGGTTGTGTAACTCTGGTCTGTGCCAGGTATTTATTTCAGGCTACTCCATAGCATTTGAAAGTAAAACATAAACATTGACGACAACTATGAAGCCCTATGCCAGCCATAACAAGTTTCATCTTACTTACTCACCGCAGTCCTATAGCTGATAGCCACATACCCTCCCTGTAGAAAGACACCTACCTGTGTTGCTTAAAAGCTATTGTTTACCCTAAATACCCCCTTGATGCAACAACTATTTGCCAGTACTCTCTTGTTTGTCTCCACCAGAAGATTTTGCAAATGTGCTTCTCCAATCCAGGAAACAAAGTTTAGTCCACCCTCTCCCAGTGATTGTGGCTGGAGTGGTTGTTTTTTAAGAGAAGTATCGACGCGCTTGGCAGCTTGATGATGAATTTGCTGGTCCATTCCTTTTTTGTTTTTTTGAGAAAAAAAATGTTGGCATTTGTCAAGGTAAGCAAAACAGCGGCTGCATCGAGGGACGGAAAAAGGGAAGCAGTTTGGGGAGGGGGGAGGAGAGATAAGGTAGGGAAAACATCAGGAAAGAGCGATCAGGAACCAAGCCACAGTTATAAATTCCTTATCAAAACAAGGTGCACACACAGCTGCACAAAATGTCCGATATAGAAGCTAGTGGTGGCACATGCCCACAGGGCCGGTGCAAGGTTGATAAAGCACATAAAGTGATTATATGGATACAATGTAGGCAAGGCTTTGAGATCGTCTGCGGGGAACCTGAAGGAAAACATTGAGAAGTGAAAATAGTGCTTAATTTGTAAAACATTAAGTGAAGGTGCTCAGATTTATTTTTAGGAGTCCACCCCCACTTTCCCTGGCTCCGCCCACTTCCTCAACTGGCCCCACCCACTCTCTTTATTGGCTCCACCCACTTCCACAAGCCTCAACACATCAAAGTCTCCTCTTCACTTCTTGAGTTTTGCAAGATGCTGAATATATGCACCACGGGGACCTCACTCCTGTACACCTGCCCAAGTGCCTGGAAACCCTCTCAGGGGATTAGTGCACTATACAAATCAATATAACATAACATAACATATGGAAAGCCTATGAAAACAACTCAAATGTGAACTCAAATTAGAGAATGTATGTACATCTCAAAATGCAGCTTTAGGAAAGGTCATTTGAGGACTTGAGGCAACTTGGCAAACTAAAGAGAATGCGCTTATACAGTGCTGTTTAAAAGAAAGGAAAAGATGAAGGAAGGAATACATTAAAAAAGGCAGCAACAAGTGCAGGCAGGAAGGGGAGTAAAGAAGTGAGGAAATAAATTAGTAATGGAAAAAAAATGGAAGAAATAAGAAAATGTGAAAGGAAGAAATGAAGGGATAGAGGGAGAAAGGAAGTGAACGATGTATGATGGAAGAATAGAAAGAAGAAAGGATTGGAGGCAGACAAGCAGAAGGAAGGGTTGAGGATAAAAGAGGAAGAAATTAAAGAAGGGATGAAGGAAAGATCTGGAAAAAAGAAAGGAAGAAATTAATGGGGGATGGAAGAAGCTATGCAACAAAGGAGAAAGGGTGGGGAATCAATTAGGATGTAAGGAAGCAAGAATGGAAAGAAGAAAGGAGGCATGACTTGAGGTGCTGAGGAAGAGAAAAAGAAAAAGATGAGAAGAAGGAAATAAAGGAGGTCAGGGGAATGTATACAAGCATGAAAGGTACTGGGTCAAGGAGGGACAGAGGAAATAATGACTGAGGAATATTGCAAATAAATTGAAAGAAAAAAAGATTAAAATACATTTCTATGTCCTTAACACATCATGTATGTTTGTAAATCACATATTCGCCAGAGTAGGCCTTGCAACCAAATTCGAAATGCTGGTATCCAACTCAAAGGCATTTATTTAGTCCACCTCAGAAAGATGAAAGGCTGAGAGGCCACACCAAGATTTAAATTTATGACCCTCAGATCAAACATTTCACCAAGAGTTGTTACATACACACAGACAAAAAAAGCACACACACTCTCTCCCGCTTATTGCAATTTAGCTCACTCAGTATCCATACCAGTCTGCATTTCTCTCCTTCTCCACTGCCCCTAAGACCCTCTCATGCACCCTGCTTTCCGTATATTGTGTGTTAACATTATATGCCAGAGTGGTTGTTTGGAAACCTGAAGCTCAACCCACCAATCTTACTGACCAAAAGGCAATGGCGTTCAAGCCAGTGGACAAATTAATGTATGCAAGGTGGAAGAATGAGAAGGGAAAGAAGGGGGTAAATTTTGATGGTCGGGTAACATTTGATGGAATCTTTCAGCTTTGGTGTGATCTAAATCTCTTGGACCTAAACCTTGTATATCAATAGAGCAGCATGCCTTCTTCTCCAGTGACTTTCAGCTCTCTGTTCTTTTAAGGCTTGGTCATCTTTTGAGACATACTATTTTGTGACCCCAGGGGCGTGGGCTGTCAATTGTGAGCAAATGCAGTGGCTGGGAGGGCGCCTCTGAACTCCAAGTTTTTATGTTTTTACCGCCCAACAGGAAAGTTTAGGCCCCATTTTCTTTGCTAGCATTAGGGACCATGGGAGCCTTGCTATGCCACTGCCCACCCCCTCTTTGTTATTATACCCTTTCCTCTATACTGTAAGTTTGAGCCTGTGTGATGTACTCCATGTCTGCACACCGGTCTCTGTACAGTGCCTTGTTCATTTCTAGCTCACTTTGCGCTAGATAAATACCGTACAGACATGCATGTGCATAGAATATAAATCTGAAATGTACAAGTCCATTGTGTTTTAATGTATGCATCAGTATTTGGACCAGGATGGGGAAAACGCCTAGTGAGATTGGAGAGTGACATTTGCAGCTTCCCTCGGGTCAGATCTACAGCACACTGAGTGCCAAAGTCAAAGAGCAGCCTCTGCCTCCACAATTGGAGGAAAGAAGAAAATGTGACCATATCAAAAGCACTCAGCACTCACACATTCCAGAAGCCAAGACGGTAGCCCAGCAATATAGTGGGATGTGAGAATTAGAAAACAGACCATAAAAACACAGTTCAATTCGGCGCAGCGGTGGTGTTAAATAATGTTCCCAAATTGAGAGAGCAAAGCAAGGTAAATATCCGAGAATAGCGCAGAAAGATGTTTTTTACATAATATTTTGAGAAAACAGTAGGTTGAAAATATATGTTTTAAAAGCAATTCCGATTGTACTTCTTAAGGTTGAGTGTGTCTTTATATTTTTTCCATTGATGAAAATTATCTCATGCATATAAATAAGTAAATAATTTGTCAAATTTGTACAAACATGAGGTGACTAGACGGTTGAACGAAGGTCTGCTAGATCTGCAGTTTATTGTCCGTGGTGTGCTAACTGAGGTGAATGCTTTTAGAAACACAGAGGGTGCCTAACCATCATGCTAATGCTAACTAGAGGTGGCCGAGAAATACTCCGCCCGCTATCAGAACTCCGCGGAATTTCACTGAGTTTTTAAGTCACTCCGTGTAATTCCGTGGAGTGAAACTCTGTGAGCTCTGCCCACCCCTGACAAAAAAGCACATACCCACTCACCAATCGCGGCTCCTGGAGGGAGTGCTGCGGGGCGGTGGGGCGCGCCGGGGGAGGGGCAGAGTGGGGGGTAGTAAACTCCGGCATATGGCCCACCGGAGTTAAGTACATAAATAAATAAATAAAATGAATTACAGTGCACACGCTGCAACGCAAATGGCCTCTGATGTCCCTGCTGTGTCCTCCGGTTACTTGCAAAGAAGTGATCTCTCCTGTGATATATGGATATATAAAAACAAATCACTGAAAAAGAATATATATATATATTTCCCTTGGCCAAATTCAAAATGAAAGGGGAGGTGGCGGCTTAGCCCCCCTCCCCGAGCCTCAAAATGGCCTGAGGAACTCATCCCCAGGGATGTCACTTTAGACAAAAGGGAGGGGAGCCCATGCGGCGCGCCTGAAACCTATGGTTTTTTCAGTGAATTTCAAAGGTTTTTTAAATGCTAATTTCTAACTATGCGTACAGATATAGGACATGTGAAGAAAGAAGAAAAAAAGCACAGAAAGAAAAAAAAGAAATGCAGAAAGAAGCAACAGAAGTCCTCAAAGACAAAGAAAAGTGCAGGAAGAAGGATAACGTGCAGAAAGAACTAACAGAAGAGCAGAAAGAAGCCCTGTTGCAAAATCATCCTGTATCCTCAACTTTTTCAGACGGATACTGATGGTAACTGAGACTGACTAACCAGTCCTAGAGCCAGTGCTATGTTAAAAGACACTTAGAATACAGTGAAAACACCAAAATACACTAGGGAACACTATGCGTTGGGGTCCCCCTGTGATTAGCATGACATCCTCTGTAAGCCCCTAGTATATAATAGGGCAGGGGGATTAAAACTACCTCTTAAAACGCACCACAGGGCGTGTTTGCACACGTCACCTTAGGCCCCATCCCCACCCTTCCCCAGTGTGTAAACACGCCCTGTGGCCGTTTTAAGTTGGGAGATTAAGTCCCCTTGAATCCTGAGGGTCCCTAGGGTCCAACTAGCCCACTAGGTACCTCCAGTAAGCGCCACAGAGCTGCGTTGCAGAGAGGTGTAAAAAGTGGCACGGCCTGGACCACCTCTCTGCAACGCAGCGCAGTGGCGCTTACTGGAAGCACCTGGTGAGCTAGTTGGACCCCAGGGTCCCTAAGGATTGAAAGGGAATTATTTCCCCAACCTAAAATGCGCCACAGGGCGTTTGCACATGTCACCTCAGGCCCCGTCCCCTCCCTTCACCACTGTGTAAACGCGCCCTGTGGCCATTCTAAGTTGAGAGATTAAGTCCCCTTTAATCCTAAGGGTCCCTAGGGTCAAACTAGCCCACTACGTACCTCCAGTAAGTGCCACAGAGCTACTGGAGATACCTGTTAGGCTAGTTGGCCCTCAGGGAACCTCAGTATTGAAGGGGAATTAATTCCCCAACTTACAACTCGCCAGTGGACGCGTTTGCAGAGTGCTGCAAGGAGGGGGCGTTGACTCCGGCGCGATGCCGGTCTTTTATTTATTTTTATTTTTAAGAAGTGGGGCTGTGTGACCACCCTTCGTTTGCTAATTTATTGGCCCTGTGGACCCCATCCCCCAGGGCCTGCCCCCTAATTTAAAAAAAAAAAAAAAAAATTGGAAGGGGGCCGCGTGGCGCCCCTCCCGAGGCCTTAATCGGCCCCGGGGACCCCAACCCCCGGGGCATTGCCTTTTCTTTTTTTTAATTCTTAAGGATGGGGGCTGTGTTGCCCCCCTCCTCAGGCCACTTATGGCCCCTGGGACCCCATCCCCCGGGGCCGGCCTTTGTTTTTTATTATTTAAAAAAATATATATTTATAGAAACACCTAGGACATGCTGGACATGTCGTACTTACCTATCACCATGACGATTTGCGTGATATTCATTAAAAGGCGACTATGCATACAACGAATCCACGTGGAATGTATTTACACTGCTAGTGAAGCTCTGACGTGTCTAATCCCGGCGCCCCCGCCGGTGGGTACTCTCCAAGTAGACACCCTTGTCGTTTATTTATACAAACATGGGTAGCTATTGACGGGCACATTTATTACACACGCACACCAAGCCATTCAAAGGGGATTCGACAAAAATTCAACCAAAACTATGCAAGAAACCACCTCACGGTTAATAAAACACACATCCACCGCCGGATGTGTAATACTTTTTATTTTACTCTCTGGAAAGGAGAGAAACCTCACTTGAGAGTCACAGCGTGCTCCTGGCTGAGCCCAATGCTGTGTTACACCCACCAGTGCACGCCGAGTGCCACACACCTCTGTGTTGTATTCCACCAGCTAGTGCGTATGCTATGACACTCTCTAGCCCACGTGCACTGTATCACCACCCCGTGAATATGTCATGCCACACTTGCCTTCGCACGGGTTATATTGCCTCACCTAACGTGCCTTCCTCGATGCCTATGTTATAACGCACAGCGCTATGCCATACATATTACAATCTGGGATCCATATCTTTGTCACAGTGCATATGCAACGTTACACTCCCCAGCACATATTTTATATTACAACTTTAGAGACTAGTTAGGTTACACAACAGTGCCCTGTGCATATTACACTCCAAGGTGCATATCGCATAGCACGTGCTAGTGCCTGTGCTATCTCGTGCTCTCCAATAAATCTGTCATTGCGCACAATGTATTGCATATTATATTTCACGTCCCGGTTGATCTTATATCACACTTTTTGGTGCATAGTTTATACCACACACTATATCTAGTTTTCATTTTCAATCGTGCTCTCAGGACTATATTCTATATAACACTGCTTTCACCTACCCTTTTCACTGGCATTACATTTTGCGATTGGGGGTGGAGGGTCGGGGGGTGCTGCCAAGTGAGCCCGGAGTCACAGTCACAAACGTCCTCTTCTTCCTGAATAAAAGTGAGATTATGCTGCATACTTGTTCATTAAGTAGTTCGCACAGACACATATTTTAAAAACAATAAAGTTCCCAATACCCGCCTTTTCTGAACAGTTAGCTTGCTGCTCCATCCACCTCCTCCCTATCCTCTGCTGTCTGAATCCATGCACTAGCCTCCTCCCTCCTGCCATGCATGGTCTGATGTGCTGCCACTGCTCTCCATTTAGCATGATGTACCAGTCCACTCCTCCTGCCCTCCATTGCCCAATTCTATGCCCCATCATTGGCCTCCTGCTTAGCCTCTGTGCTTAGCTTGCTGCCCCTATTCTCCTTCCCCCTGCCCTCCGATGTCTTTGTTCATGCCCCTGCTCCATCCTTTTTGCCCGCCATGTTCCATGGACCTGCCACTCCTATCTACTCTGAGTGTTCTGTTGAGCTGCCACTCCCCTCCCACCTGCCTAGCATTGTCAGATGACTGTAACCTGTCCCTGCCACCTCCACCCTGCCTGTCCACATTCCATGCCTCTATCCCGTTCCTCCTGTCCTCCGTGGTCCATTTTACTGCCACACCCTTCTGCCCTCCCTGGTCTGTTGTGCTGCAACTGCTCCTCCTGCCTGCCCCGCGTGGTCTGTTGTGTTGCCCCTTCCCGTGAACTCTCTTGTCTGTGCCCAGGTCCTGACCCTCCCTTCTATCCTCCATGATCCTTTGTGCATGCCCCTGCACCCTCCTTCTTGCTCATCATAGCCATTGTGCTGCTACTAACCCTCCCGCTTGCCATGCATGGCCTTCTGTACTGCCACGGCCCCTCCCACCTTCCCTGTGTGGTCAGCTAGCTGCCCCTGATCCCCTCCCAACTTCCCTCTATGGTCTGTGTGTATACCATTATAGTCTCACTGTTGCTCTCGATGGTGTGTCTTCCTTCTAGTTCTCATCCTGCCTGACCTCCATGGTCATCTTGCTGTTCCTGCCCTGCCCCCTTGCCCCCAGCCCTCTGTTTCCATGTGCAGACCCCTATTCCCTCCCTCCTGGCTTGTCTGTTCCATTGTAATGCCCCTGATCCGTCCCTCCTGCCCTTTATGGTCTGTTATGCTGCAGCTTTCTCTCCTGTCTGTCCATTATGGTCAGCTAGCTAACATTGCCTCTTTCCCCTCTGTTCTCTGGTCCTGTCCCCTCCCTATTGCTTTCTATGGATTGTTGTGCTGCACTTCCGTCCCGCATGCCATGTGTGGTGTATTGTGCTGCTGCAAACCCTGATGCCTGCCCTGTAGGGTCAGTTTGGTGCACCTCCCCATGTCCCTCCTGTCCTCTGTTATCCGAGTCCATGTCCCTACCCCAATTCCTCCTGCCTTCCATGATCCAATGTACCATACTTGTGAACATTTTGAACTTGGTAAGAGGGAGATTTTGAAAAAAAACTGGGGTATTGATTTTCCCCTTTGAGTTACATTGAAATAGAGGAGATTGTAGACAGGAGACAGATCAAATAAAGCCCATTTGAGCTTAAAAACATTGGCCATTTCCTAGCTGAATCGGGTCTGTTGGCATGTATGGTTGTACTACCACTGCCTCTTCCTTCTGCCCACAATGGTCTATTATATTGCCACAGCCTCTCTTGCCAGTCCTGTATTTTTGGTTTGTTGCCCCTGCCCCCCTTTCCACTGCCCTCCATAGTCTGTTGTGCTGCCACTGCCATTCCTGCCTGCCCAGTGTGGTCAAATTGTTGCCTCTGCACCCTCCTACCTGCCTTAAATTTTCAGAGTCCGTGCCCCTGGCCTCTGCCTCTCAACAGTATCCTAATGAACAACTAGATTGCTAACATTCTATATTTATTACAAAAGTGTGGACGCTTGACGTCATCTTGATGAAATCAAAACTGTAATACCTAGAGCATTTCCTTGAGAAATTACATATATGAGAGGGTCTTATTTGCATCAAAATTATGGTTAGTGCTCTAAAAAACTAAAATGAGGACACATTTTCTGAGTTTTCAAATAGCGACAAAGCACTTTTAAATTATTTGTTATCTTTATGTTTTTTTATCCAGTTGACCACTTGATTAAATTTTGCACATAGGGGAGAGGATGTGGTGTTACTTCCAGAGCTGCAGACTTTGCAACTGGGGAACCAGGTTGGAGTTTCTACTTCAGCTCGACATTCTGTGATTCTGGTCAAATCACGAAATCTCCCCATGTCTACAACCAAAATGAATTTGTTCTTGTGTGATGTAACCAATGCTCATGTAAAGCACTCCAATACCTGACAAGTCTGCACTATATAAAAGTGCAAAAACACAAAAAATAAAAAGTGTTTTGCACACTTCTGTCATTGGGCTACATGTGGGCTACATCTGGGTGATATTTGTGCTGTATTTGGGCTATTTTGTCTCTGGTGGCCATCTTGGGAGATTTATTTGTTATGAAGTTTCCTAATTTCAGTTTTTTACTTTGGTTCCATCAAGAAGGCATTCAGATGTGTCACACATTTGCCATAAATTCTAAATGTTAGCACTCTAGTTTCTCATTAGTATCACTGTAGTAAAGCTACTGCTCACCAGGGAAGTCTGCTGCTGGTATTCAAAGTGCATGTTTCATTCTGCATGTCAGAATTTTTTAATGAAATAGAAGAGGATTTGAGAATTCAAAATGTGCCCTAATTTTCTTTCTTCAGCACTAATCATAATTTCTATGGCAAAATGTACCCCCTCATTTTGTTCCTTTGCAAATTAAATGTTTTAAGTGTTACCACTTTATTTCAATCAAGATGGCGTCATGTTTGCCATACTTTTGTCATAAGTAAGACTGTTAGCGCTCTAGTTGTTCTTTGGAACACTCTGGGATATTCTGTCATTGGGCTATACTTGGGCTACATCTGGGTGATATTTGTGCTACATTTGGGTTCTTTTGTCTCTGGTGGCCATCTTGGGAGACTTATTTGTTATGAAGTTTCCTAATTTCCTCTTTTACTACAGTCTCCTCAGTAGGAAATACTTTCGGTTTTTTACTTTGATTCCATCAAGAAGGCATTCAGATGTGTCACACATTTGCCACAAATTCTGAATGTTAGCACTCTAGTTGCTCATTAGATCAGATCACTGTAGTAAAGCTACTGCTCACCAGGGAAGCCTGCTGCTGGTATTGAAAGTGCATGTTTCAGTCTGCATGTCAGAATTGTTTAATGAAATAGAAGAGGATTTGAGAAGTCACTCAAAATGTGCCCTAATTTTTCTTTCTGCAGCACTAATCATACTTTCTATGACAAAATGAACCCCCTCATTTTGTTCCTTTTTAAATTAAATGTTTTAAGAGTTACCACTTTATTCCAATCAAGATGGCTTCAGGTGTGCAATATGTTTGTCATAAGTAGGACTGTTAGCGCTCTAGTTGTTCTTTAGAACACTCTAGGAAGCTGCAGTGAACACAAAGGAATCAACTGACAGTCTCTGCCCTTGTTGGATGTACATGTTTTACTGAGAATGTCAGACTTCATTCTCACATGACTGAGAAAGATAATGTGAATTTACAGAAAATATGCTCTCAGTTTAGCTTATAGATCACCTTCCAAACCTCTGTGGGAAAAGCATGAGAAAATAGTTTTCTCTCAAACATGATTCATGATATCCCAGCAGAAGGCTTTTTCACATGGTAAAATCCCCTTAGAACACACCACAATTCCTAAAATGAGTATGGTACCATCAACAAATTATTTATAATGTAACTAAAGTCTTAAAACCTTTTATTAACTGCAATGCTTTTTAATGAGGTGCTATCATGTATATTGGTCCCAAGATGGCTGCCAACACTTCTTGGATGAAGTGCTGACAGCCAATCAGATCTCACGATGAGATGTGTGGTTAGGCTCCGCCCAGATATATATGTGATTTTACATTTGAATTTCTCAGGAACTACTTAACGGATTTACACCATTTAGCCAAAAGGAATGGCTCTGAACCAAGGGCTACCTTTTTGCCAAATTTGGTGTAATTCCGTTCAGCATTTCGGGCTGTAGCTGCGATTAAAGGTTCCTATGGAAAATTGCATGGGGAAAACACGTTTTGGGACCCCCTTTTTTCTCGGCCCCCGCTTGATAAATCACCCCGAGACTTTCAGGATAGGAGCGGACCGGAGCGCCCCACCAGTTTTGTAAATGTCGTGAAGATTCGTCAACTGGCGCCAAAGTTATTCCAAATAGAATGTTGCGGATTTCCTATGGATAATAGGTCCTAACTATAACTACCTACTGGCAACCGCCAGTAGGTAATATATATATATATATATATATATATATATATATATATATATATATATATATATATATATATATATATATAAAATCACTATCCATCCGCACTCCAGTGCTGGAAAACAATAAAGCAAAAGTTCATTTAATCAGTTTATTCCAGTCCGACCAAAAACACCCAACGCGTTTCAGCATTTTGCACACCTTGGACACGGATTGAATTGCACAGTGACAAGCTTGTTGGATGTTTGTGGTTTGTGATCACACTGGAATAAACTGATGAACTGAACTTTTCCCTTATTGTTTTCCTGCACTGGAGTGCATATCTCCATGGAACATGGAGAGTGATTCTATGTGTTCGGGCTCCTAGGGTCCAACCCAGAGGACCGGGTACTGTGGATATATAGATATATTATGTGCATATATATGTGTATATATGTATATGGTAAGGCACGCAGGGTGGCTTTGCATAGCCTTGTAAATATGGGCCAGCACACTGCGCCCATGCCGAAATGCATTAATAAATCCAATGAATTACCCCGTGAGTGCTCCGGATTTTGTAATAGTTGTTGTGGAACAGAGGCGGTATCACCCCCCGCCACGGAGGCACCCGCCGTGTGTTCGACCACCATATATATATATGTCTGAAGAGCTCTAATTAGAGCGAATTACTGTTTCAGGGGTTGCTTTTACTCATTTCAGGTTGGCTTGGTTGGTATTTTACCAATTCAAAGCTGTAATATTGTGCCTGGAGTAGTAAATGGCTTTTGTCATTTTATAGCTCGGCAAGGACAGCACTGTGCTAGTCCTATACTTAAAGACTTTGCTGTAGAAATGGCAAAAGACTTTGTCCCTTTCTATCTCAGCGTGGATAGCACTGTGCTAATCCCATGCTTAAAGACTTTGATAGAAAAGCAGACATTTGAGGTGAGCAGATCTAGAGTGTTGCTGGTGTTGAGAGTGCTCTATACAGGAGCTGCTTCCCACATAAACTTGAGAACTACCCAGAGTTCTCTGCTTCTTTTTTCACATATATATATTTATATGTTCAGTTCATCAGTTTTTTCCAGTCCGAACAAAAACCATAAACACCCAACGCGTTTCAGAGTCTTGCACACCTTGGACACGGGTTGAATTGCACAGTGACAAGCTTGTTGGATGTTTGTGGTTTGTGATCACACTGGAATAAACTGATGAACTGAACTTTTGCCTTATTGTTTTCCTGCACTGGAGTGCGTGTCTCCATGGAACATGGAGAGTGATTCTATGTGTTCAGGCGCCTAGGGTCCAACCTAGAGGACCGAGTACTGTGGATATATAGATATATTATGTGCATATATATGTGTATATATGTATATGGTAAGCCACGCAGGGTGGCTTTGCGTAGCCTTGTAAATATGGCCGGCACACTGCGCCTCCGGAGCGTCACAAAAGTGCTGGCGTACAAGTGCCGCAGGGGCATTGCAATAATGCCCCTCAGTATCATAAACGAGAATGATCCTTGTACAAAGGACATAGAAAATACTTCAGCTTTATCAGTTTGGGACAGGCCCTCTTTTAGGTGTATTGCTGTATTCATGCTGAACAGTATTGCATTGGCTGGTAATAACAGTGTCTGCCAAAAGAAATCAGTGAAGTGGCTTTGAATCTGTCTCTTTTACACTCGCCCCTCTCTGCTGTCTCTACAGCCCCGCCCTCCTGCTCCCTTTTAAAGCTTTAACAGGTGCTATTTGCTGAATGTTGTACCAACAGTTCAGTTGTTGATGCCAACACAAAGCTGGGACAGGTGCTGCCCACGGCTTCAGTTCCGTAATGATCGGAGCTTGCTTTGCCTCTCGACTGCCCTTTGGCACAGCAAAGACAGGAAACAGAGCTTTATTTGTGAAAAAGACAACATAAGCGCAGGGGCCCAAAATGTGTCTTATGAACCTGCTGCCGTGGTTACCTAATGCCAAGGCGCCTAGAGGCCCTGGAATATCAGGAGTGAAAGAGGGAGACATTTCACGGAACCGAAAGGCGCTGGGATATCAGGAAAAAAGAGAAAGAGGGAAACATCTGGTGACACCTAGAGGCCTTGGAATATGAGGAGAAAAAGAGGGAGACGTTTCATGGAGCTTAGAGGCCCCGGGATAGCATGACAAGAAGAGAAATAGGAAGACATCCTTGGCACCTAGAGGCCCTGGTTGGAATACCAGGCAACGAGAAAATGTGGGGGACATTTAAAGCCACGTAGAAGCCCTGGAATATCAGGAGAAAGAGGGAAACATATGGTGGCACCCAGAGGCCTTGGAATATCATGCGAGAAAGAGGGAGACATTTATTGGAACCTAGAAGTTCTGGAATATGAGGAAAATAGAAAAAGTCAAAGATCTTTTTTGTGGCACCTAAAGGCCCTTGAATTTCAGGAAAAGAGTGAAACAGGGAGACATCAATGGCATCTAGAGGCCCGAGAAAGAGGGAGAAATCCATGGCATCTAGAGATCCTGGCTGGAAAATCAGGAAGGAGAAAAAGAGGGAATCATCTCACGGCACCTTGAGGCCCTAGAACATCAGGAAAGGAGAGAAAGAGCGGGATGTTTCACACCATCTAGAGGCTCCTGAATTTCAAAAAAAGAGAAAGAGGGAGATATCTGATGGAACCTAGAGTCCCTGGATTATCAGGAAACGAGAAAAAGAGAGCGACATCCCTCACATCTAAAAGCCCTGAACATCAGGAAAGGAGAAAAAGAGGGAGACATCTGGTGGCACCTAGAAGCCTGTGAATATCAGGGGACAAGAGGGAGACATCTCAAGGCACCTAGAGGCCCAGGAATATCAAGAGGGTAAAAGGAAGACATCTCACAGCACTTAGAGGACCTGGAATATCAGGAGAGAAAGAGGGAGCTATCTTATGGGCCCTAGGAACCTTTGAATATCAGCAAAAGAGAGAAAGAGGGAGACATTCATGGCATCTAGAAGGCCCTGGAGTATCAGGAAAAGAGAGAAAAGGGGAGACATCTCAGAGTCCCTGAATATCAGCAAAGGAGACAATAAGGTAGGCATCTCACAGCACCAAGTGGGCTTGGAATAACAGCAATGGGTAGAAAGAAAATAAAGAGATCTCACAACACCTACAGGGCCTGGAATATTATACAACGAGAGAAAGAGGGAAAAATCTCATAGCACATCGAGACCCTGCGGGTCTCGTGAGCTACTATAGCTCTCCAGCTACCTCTGAGTAGCTCACCTGTGTACAGCGCAGCCTATTAAATTGGAAAGCTTTTGCTTGGTTGAATTATTACACATATTAAAAAAAATATATATATACAACACTGAAATATTAGTAGCTCTCGATGCGTTTCATTGAACATAATTAGCACTCAGTACAGAAAAGGTTGGAGACCCCTTCTGGAACATCAGGAACGCTGGGAACAGGGGATACATTTTATGGCAGCTAAAAGCGTTGGAATATTAGGAAAAGGAGAGAAAGAGGGAGACATTGTATGGTACCTTGATGCCCTGGAATATCGAGAATGGATACGAAGAGCAGGGACACATTAATGATTTTGGGGGCACTGGGCCAAACGTATTTTGGGGGCCCCGGTTCGGAACAGCTTTGAATTGATGATCCAGTTTCAGCTTTTTCATGCCCTCTTTGGCCAGGTCACTGTGAGTGCACAGGCACATTGGTCCATATTATGAACGTGTTTACATCTAATATTTAGTGAGGTGTGTTTTCAATATTGTAACACAGCAGCAGTTCACTAATATTACTGCAAATAATCTCTCTGACATATGAATATGTGAGGTCCTCCTATGATCTGAAAGAATGAAACATAAACACACACATTTCTCTGGAAAATGTCTGTTTCAAATACCATTCTCCTTTCATTTATTGTGAATATGGGTGATGTGTGAGAGTCTATTACAATCTGTTTAAAAATTATTCAAGGTCATCAGGGAAAGACTCTGCAGAACAGGGCTGGGTGTGGAAATTTAGCTTGTAACTGAACATTATCTGTGCCATCTTGCCTCTCCCCAGCGCCACGCACAGCGAACGCACGGCCGCCATTTTAGGCACCCCACTCTCTCTCCCCGCTCATTGTCGATCGCCAGCGCGTTCCCCTGGCGCTGCAAGCATCCCCCGTGCGCCGGCCACCCCCGCTCTCTCATACACGGGCCATAAACCCTCTTCTTCTGCGCGACCCTGCCATGGAATCACACCCCGTGCCTGACCATCACCTCCTTTCATCCCATACATGGTCATACATCCTTCCTGATAACCCCCATCCTCCGCGCCCGATTGTCCGAACCGATCCCAGGCCATCACCTAGCCCTACGGATGCAGTTTATTGCCCCTACTGTAAGGAAAACACCCCACATCAAAGGGATTACAGCAGATCAAGGCCCCCACCCCCTGAGACCCGACCGGTTGCACACACCCCCGGGAATTGGCGGAATGTCCAGCTGTGTGATAGCCATCTCCTACTGTGGGTGGGGTGGGGACTTCCACTGTAGATATGTGTGGGAACGAGCTCGAAGTGGGGATTCCGAGGATGTTCTTTCATGTAGCAAAACCACTTCAAGAATGTGCCATGTATGATAAACCTGCAATAAAGTCATAAACCTGTGTATAAGAGGCCAGGCCTCAGAGATGCAGTTAGAGCACATCGTGACGATACCTTGCTGGCTGATCTGATGTGTTCTGCTCCGACGGAATAAAACTTTGTTTCCTGCCTTCCAGTCTCTGGCGGCTGCCTCTTTCATTGGTAAATTATCGAATGGTATGAGAGGCGATTACCGCCGGGCAATACTTGAAAGGTTATCGACTGAAACTGCCGCTACCATTTAACATGGGTCTATCAGGGGGCCCCCTTAAATGCTGGGGCCCTGGGCCAGAGCCCACTTTGCCCATGCCTTAAAACATCTATGACGCAGAGGAAGGCATATCATGGCAGTTACAAAGAAGGATGGAATTTGCAAGCTGTCTTATAGCACCGCCCACCATTGAGTATCAGCACAGAATGGTGCGAGAAATTCCTGAGCCTAAGACAATCACAGAAGGATGGGATAGGGAAAGACTCTGTAATATCAGGAAAGGAGGGCTGGTGATATATTTCATGGCACATAAAAATAATGGAATATTATGAATTGACAGAATGAGAGACATTTCATGGAAAATGGGGAGAATGCGATGGAATATATTTCTTCAAAGTCAGGTCATGGGGTATCAGAAAAGGAGGGATTCAAGGTATGATGGCACAGGCAGTCCTTGAATAGGGTGAGGGGCGGCATTGCGCGACACAGCAATATCAGTAAAGAATGGTGTGGGAAGACATTTAGGGGGATTTGTACAAGGAAGTGGAGGAGAGAGGCGTTAGCCTTCCCGGCTTAACGACTCTTTCCTCCACTTCTGAAACGCAAGGCTGCACCATATTTACAAGAATGTGGTGCAGTCTTGCGTTTCCCCCTGCGATGGCTCTAAGTTTAGCAACTTAGTGCCAACGCAGGCACCCTTGCACCAGAGTGCAAGGGTATCTGCGTGCAGGGGAGGATTGTTTATGTGTAGGAAGGTGTCCCTTTCTGCCTAGAAATGCCATCCTGTCCCTTTCATGCGTGCTGCTTCAAGTAGCACACATGAAAGTGACAAAATGGCATTTTTTTAAAAGTGTATGTGCAGGAAGGGACACCTTCCTACACATAAACAAACAATGGCATTTTGCTTTTTCCATGTGTGCTGCACAAGGCAGCACACATGGAAAAAGCAAAAATGAGGAGAAACAATGCATTTCTCCTAGTTTCGCCATCTTAAAACCAGTTTTTACCTGGTCTTAATTTTGGCGCCGCCTCCTATGTACGCCACCCTTCTACATAGGGGGCAGGGTCAAAATTAATGGGTGTTGCGGTGGAACGCCCACCGCAACACCCACTGCCCACCCCTTTCACGGTAAGCATAGCGTGAAAGGGGGCCTTATGTACAAGGCAGCGTTATGCCACGTTAAGTGGCTTAACACTGCCTTGTACATAAGGCGCAGCCCCTATCGCCACCACAACATCAATATAGGTGACGTTGTGGTGGTGATAGAGGCTTGTACATATGCCCCTTAATACCATAGCAGGGAGATGGAATATCTGGAAAAAAGGGAACGATGAGGCATCCCAGGGCAAAGCAGAACCCTGGAACATCAGGAAAGAATGGGCGTGCGGGACATTTAATTTCTATGTGAGACTCTGCACCAAAACCCTGTATAAGCTACAAAGAGCACAACATTTTACTGCCCAACTCCTTTTTCGATTGAACGGCTCAGACCACATCACCTTAGCTGTAAAATCACTCCATGGGTTGCCAATCGAACAAAGGCCTTACTTGTTCACAGGGCAACTGAAATTATGTGATTCGACAACTGTGTGGTTTTTTAACTTAATTATGGATTTGACACATTTGCCACATAACCCATCATCTGCTGCATAAACTGCAGAATTTAACCCCCAATTTCTTTATTTCTACCTCAAACGGACCAAACGTTACTCAAAACATGGCAAAATTGAGTAACATGTGCGCAGCAGAGGCTCTTTGCAAATGTTAACTGGTCATCTTACAGTTGCTTACTTCTGTATTTGGTTGTTAAACTTGTATTAATAAGGTGAAATCTTTGCCCAGGCAGTTTTACCATGTGTAAAAATGACAACATAATGAAGTAATAGTATCACAAAATGCACCACATTATGCTGCATAAATTGTCTTTTCTTGCCACAAAATGTTGTCAACAATGCCACATAATTTGATGCTCTTTTGTTACATCATTCCAGGGGGCCTGCTTACTCCATAGCATCCAACCAGGCACCAAAGATCGGCTTACCAGGCCTGTGTCACACTCTCCTGTCATGATGAAAATGGCTTGGGGAGATATGTACACCATCAAGGCCGCTCCCTTCGTGCTTTCTCCTCCACCATCAAGGCTATGTTACCAACATTTTAAAGTTTTTCTGAAAAGGATCTAAACACCTCTTCATTCAATGATTTGTTTCCTGAATGACTTCACTTTGTTGTTGTTCCCCCAACTGTCTGCTCCTGAATATCCCCCCCCCCAATTATCCTCTTCTTGTAGCTCCTGATGTACCAACACTCTGCAGCGTCCTTTAGTCAGGTGAATGTGTTAAAAAACACTCCAAATTAATAGATTATAATGTATCGTCATCCTGCATTGCAAGCCCTTGTGCACTGACTGACAGTTAAGAAGAAAGAGAATTTTAAGTCAGTATACAATGGGCCATATGTATGAAACTTTGGTTTTGTGATTCTCAAAAAGCGATTTTTAGAGAATCGCTATTTGAGAATCGCAAAATGCTATGTATGTAGGATTTGCAAATAATTTTGCGAATCCTACATATTCCTTAATTGCGAATCGCAAATTGCAATTCGCAATTAAGGAATACCTCCCCAGGAAGACATTCTCAATTTGCGATTCTCAATTAGAGAATCGCAAATTGAGAATGCAATTTCAAGGATGCAAGGGTGTCAAAAGGACACCCTGTTGCACCCCTGAAATGTACATGTGTGGACATGTGGCACACATACATGCCCTTCATATGGCACTTTGAAAAATGCAAAAAAGTGCATTTTTCAAAGAAATCTCAAATTGCCACCAACTTGAAGTTGGTGGTAATTTGCGATTCCTTAAGGCCAAATTGCACTTTTTCTGGGCCTCTTACATTGCATTTAAGGAATCGCAATTTGCGATTCCTTAAATGCAATCGCAAAATAAGGAATCACAATTTTTGCAATTCCTTATTTTGCGAGGCTGTTTTCCTTTCATACATCCCACTTAGCTAAATTGCGATCGCAACTTTGAATGATACATATGGCCCTTTGTTCTTAAGGCCTATTATGGAAAAGGTGCCCAATTTCTGACAGACAAACCAGTTCCGTATGTGCTGTCAAAAGAATTTAGATCAGCAGCTCAGCTGATAACACGGATTGGGGGTCTTGTGCTAGAAATTTGTAAAAAAACAAATCATCATCAATTTTGAAGGACACTTAAATGTATCTGTATCATTTTCTATTGAATCAGGGATTTTGTTCTCTATTGTTAGACTTTTTGTGTTTTGCTTCTTTGCTCATAGATCCCATTTGGCGACCGAGCGCTTTATAAAAATAAAAACAAAAATAACTAAATGATGGATAAAATGCATGAATTATTCTTAACTCATGGTAATTACTCGAATAATTTAGTTCATCACTTTTTTTTGCCGGCACCACCACTCTAAACAGAGACCATCCATATGCAAATCAGCTTTGGTCCTGACCAAAGAGGAAGCATCTGATCCGAATTGCCTGACCAAGTCCCATGTAGACGGGGACAAGTGCATCCCCACACTGGTCTCAGCTTTGTGTTCCTCGTCAGAGTGGTGCAGGTTGAATGAGTGGCACAGCAGCAGAGCACTCATGACTGGGCACGACATTGTGGGTCATGGAAACTCGTTGAGGGTTAGGGGGACTCTGCCTCTTCACATGGTTTCATGTTTGTTTCATAGACATTTTTATGGATGTAACTATCATTAATCTATTAAATCTGAAATGAACTCAACCTGGTGATGTTTGTTCCAGCTCTATTATTGCTAATATCAAGCGATAATGTGAACTGGTAAAAGTCCAGCAGCACAGTTTGTTTACAACCTCTGTTTTTTTCAGCTATATGAAAACAGTTGTTATGCTCTCTTTAATATCTAGGAAAAAACAAGACTTTGGAACACCTGAGGATAATTTTGAGCTGACATTTAGCACTCTAATGTTCGATGAGGAGTACTGAACACTCTCGCCCAGTTGGGGGTGGGGGGGGGGGGGTAAGAGTGCTGAGTTATGAACTCTGTAGATCACTTGGGTGTGTACATCCGAGAGCTTCAACACCTGTGGAAGACTGGCCACATTCCAAACAACCAACAAGACAGCTACCATCCAGTTCTTTTCAACTCATTACTAATTGTGGGGTGCAACCAAATGTTTAATCTGCGGGCTGCTCCCATCTGCACCTGAACCCGTGTGTTCACATGGATCGCAATCTCAATTCATCATAAAGCATTTTGAATTCCAAAATTAATTAGTTTTTGGCACAATGTTGCAGTCAAATGTCATAGAAAAATATGAAAATGCATTCACTAACATGGACTGGATCCAGGTGTTTATGAGATGCATTAGGCAGATGCCTCATTTCCAAGCCCCAGGGAGGCCAGAGCTATGAAGGCCAGGTTTACAGGCAGCATCACTCACAGCTAGCCTCCCACCACCTCCACGAAGCAGGAGAAGTCCATATTCGTCTATGAGACCTGACTTCAATATCAAATGTTACTTTTGCGATTGTGTGTGTCTTTTGCTTTCTCTCCCTAAGTGCACCGGGTATGCCCAGACGTGGGTCCTGGGCTCACTGGGCAACTGGATTCAAGCTTTCATGGCTAATCAGGTGTGCTACTCCGGAACTAGTCCCAGGATGCTTGTTTCTGGTCCAGGGAGGACCTGGCTTGGCAGTTCAGGCTAGATTGTTCCCATGAGGGGCAGGGTCAAGACTGATTTGCATGTAGCTGGGTCTAAACTGGGGTGGCATGGCGAGCAAAAGAACAATGGATTTAACCCAGATCTCTTGTCTTGGGATGAACGTTTCATTTGCTCTGTATTTTGTCCATCATTTGTGTGTCTTTTACTTTTGTAAATTTGGCTGGCTAGATTACCTATTAAAAATATTTTGGGGTGGAATGATTTTATTGTTGAAACATAGATTTTGCATAGATTAATATGGGAATGACAGAAACTACAGTGCATGATTTATTTTAGTTGCCATTGTCTTGTATCCGATAGACAACATCTAAAACCTCTTCTATTAACAAAACACATACAGATGGGGCGGAAGCCATGGAGTCACATTAAGAGGGGAATAACTAAGATACTCATTTAAGGTACTCTTTAGGAGCTATGACACGATTTAAATGACTTCTTCTGTTATGTCAGGGACAGGGTGGGTGAGGTGTTGCGCAATCCCATTTTATTAATATTGGCTTGTTCTATGTTATGCATGTTTTCGCGGTACAAGATGGAGGACCATCATTTGTGAAGGCAGTATCGTCTTAATAAATATAATGTCTTCAGAAGGTATAAGTGATTTACGTTGCCGCTCGCAGGCGTGGACACTGCAGAATTTTACCTTTGCCTTTATTTTTAAACAACGAGGAGTTTTAAAAACGACGTCTTCGTGCTGGTGTATCTGGAGCCTGATTGCTGCTGGGACTGCGAGGTCCAGGGTGCGCTGCTGCCCATTCTGATCGAGCACACCTGGACACTCTTCCCGGCTCCTCCTCTTCCTATTTCAATTCCGCGCCTACTACCGCGTTGCGGGACGCGTTGCGGGGCGTAGTCCGGGGCGAAGCCCGGGCAAAGGGCGGGCCCGTTTAAGCCCGTTCAAGCACGGACAAGTCCGGACCGGGCCCTGTCCCTTTGCTCCACTGTCTCGCCGCGCCTAAGGAAGTAAGTCACTATGGACACACGGAGTAAAATAACGAGATCCCAACCGATAGTATCTGGAACTTTGGATAATTTTATTATCAGGGCGAACTCTGTAATTCAGGGGGAACTGAACATGCTAGAAAGGCGCTTATCTGATGGGATTGCCAGTACGCGCAGGTCATCTCTGGGTATAATCGCATCTGCTGGCTCCCCTTCAAACCTCGATGACTCACAAGCAGCATTGATGGACAGTATCGATCGTACAATTGAATCTGTATTATGTGACCTAAGATCTGGCTCTCCCTCACGTAGAGATACTCTCCAACCCATCCCTGAGGTTACTGATCAGACTACGCATTCCCGATTGCCGGACCTGATGTCAAATCGAGCACAGTACATTGAGGAGGGTGCTGTCCCAAAAAGAAAACGAGTGGGGGCCACCAAGAGAGGGAAAAAACCCAGACTTGACAGACCTCAGACCAGCACTGTTAATGCATCCATTCCAACATGTACTAGGCCTGCCCAAGTCAACAATGGCATTTTCAAACCCCCATTGGAACAAACCTTATTGACGTCTAACACCCCTATACATGTCTCTGATTGTGACTTGGAACCCGACGAGGGCTCTTGCCGACTTACTGACACTGTAAATACTGCTATTAAGGGTCTTCTTATTTCACTGATTGCTAGGTTTGATGCAATTGACATTAGGCTTAAGGAAATAGAAAGGGCCATTACAGCCCCTGCAAACGTACTAGAGAGCAGAGCCAAACCGTGTGCTGTATGTGAAGCAAGTAAAGCGGATTCACATTTTCCCCCCCTTCTCATTCCCTCAGGTTCCCCAAACTCACTTCAAAGGAAGGAAACCCTTCCACTTGAAATTCGAGATCCTATGCCAAGTATACCAGATCCTACACCAAACATTTTCCTGTCGATATCCTCTGCCCCTCAACATACAGCCTCTGTGCCTGCCCAATGCCAAACACAAACCCTAACTAAGAACTCAGTTACAGTACCCAACCCACAATATGTAGACTCGGATCAAATTCCTAAGGATCCAAGAGCCAACACTAATTCAAATATGGCTTTAACAAACAGGAGAAACATAATTAATCTTCCACCAGAAGCCTCACCCTATGTTGTCGTTTTAACAGGCGTTCCGGAACTTACTAACTCATCGCCTGAATCCTATGCATCTTTAAAAAATAAAGTCATTAACTGGCTCAATAAGCATAGGCCTCTCCCCCCAAATATTAGGTCACAGGTTCTAATGGTTAGAAGGGTTCCTTGGCTGGGTAGCACCACAAAGAATATTAAGGGTGACTGTATTTTGGTCAATTTTAGTAACCGCCTAACAGCTCCCTATATTCTTAATTGGACAGGTAGTAATAGTACCTCCCTTATTAACTCTCTACCTCTGTCTTTTTTCTACCCCCCAATTCACACTTTTTTCCAGGATGATATGGATGACAATTGGTCTAAAGTTGGGGGCAATGGGGCTAGAGGTAGGCCTAGGCGTTTCCATTTTGATGAGCCTTTGTGCTCTGGCTATTCAACCTTCAATAGGTATGCCTGTCTTGAGGATGTCGATTGACTTCCTCAGGAAGTCTCTATTTCTGTTCCATCCCCTGTAGTGCTTCCACTTCCTAATCCCCAGCCCACTTCTCCTGCTCCTATCCCTGTTCCTACTACCACTCCTGTCATTCCAAATTTGTGCGAGCCTTCCATTTGTAAAACTTCCGTAGCTCCTTCCAACTATATAACAAAACACAAAGTGCTCTCATAGAATATAGCCGGTTTACCCAGCAAACTTGATTGCCCAATTTGGGGAGCCTTCATAGATCTTCATCAAATATGTTGTTTCCAAGAAACTTGGGCAAGACAAGATTACCATCGATTGGGTTATGTTACTTATTCAATTCCGGCGGTGTGGGGTGGCCGTGGCCGCCCTTCTGGTGGTTTGACTATTTGGGTTGCTACTCACTTGGGATGTACTGTTACTAATTTTGAAACTGGGTCTGATGATATTCTATGTTTGATACTAGATTGGGGCTTAGATAATAAACTGGCGGTGATTAATGTATACGCCAGACCCGTGAATTTTTGTGCGGAATCCCGGGTGATCGAGGCCCTTTCTAATGTCTTAACTGGAATACCCGACCATATAATGCTTCTCATAGCTGGTGATTTTAACTCTCATTTTGAACCACTTGAGGGCCTGGTGGACCAAATAAACCAAGAAGAGGACGAAATCTGGAATATTCCCCAGGTTTCAGGCCCAATGGCGAGGGCCTGGACACCTCTGGCTATCCAGATTACTTCCCTGACAATGGTCCACTCTATTAGGGCTTGTAATGGACGAACCACCTTAGACAATCCCCCTAAACCCACATTTAATAAGCCAGGCAGAGAGGCTAGACTTGATTATATTTTTCTCCAAGCCAAGGAATGGAATAGAGTCCTTGATTTCCAAGTCATTCCAAGGGGGGAGAGCGACCATAATCCTCTTATATTGGATGTCTCCCTATCTGGCCTGTGCCCTCTAGATTTAGCGTCACCACCCAACATGGAGCCATCAGCCTCAGCCACTCTCTCAAATAATAAGCGGAGAATTAAATGGACCAAATTGGTTCGAAATCAGAAAGAATTATCCCAAGTTTATGCTGTAGCTGCCTCGGTTCTAAACAACATAGTGGAGACTCTAGAGCAGTATTTTCCTCCAAACTATTATGAGAAATTGGCTACTGTCCATCAGGAATTGTTTCATACGCTGTCTGGTTTATTTAATCCAACAGTCCCTTGTAAAAAGAGATCTGTAAACCAGCCCAACTGGTATAACAAGACCTGTAGATCCGCCAAGAGCGACCTGCTTGATGCCATAAAGAAGAAAGCCTCTAGGTCTGACATTCAACACAATAGACAGACTTATAGATCCCTGATACACTTTGCTAAATTGGAATGGGCTTCTGAAAATTGGGAGAATTTAACATCTGCCCTAAAATCTAGAGATTCACGGAGATTTTGGTTGATTGTATCTACTGGCACAACTGAACCTCCTGCAGTTATAATTAATAACATTGCCTCAGAAGCCTGGGAAACCCACTTTAGCACTCTTTATAGGGGCCCGACATCTGCCCTAGCGAGCTCACTATATGCAGTACCAAGTCAGGACCAGGCAAATTTCACGCTAACTGAAATCCTGCTTGCAATTTCCCAACTTCCTGCTGGGAAAGCACCAGGCCTGGATGGGGTACCAGGTGATTTGTACAAACATGAACCTAGAGTGTGGGCACCATATCTTACATTATTATTCAATGCTATTCTTGATGGGTTGCCTGTTCCCTCTACATGGCTAGGCGCCGAAGTCGTGCCTATTTTCAAAAAAGGGTCCCCCTTGTTACCAGGGAATTACAGGCCCATTAGCCTGATAGATGTTGCACAGAAACTTTTCTCAAGGCTGATCCTGGATCGTATTATGGAATGGGCCGAGGCCTCTGAGATTCTGAGCAACTATCAAGCTGGCTTCCGTAAGAGCGTTTCCACAATTGATCAGATTTTCAGGTTGTGTATGCTCTTCTGGAAAACAGTAAAGATAGAGGGGGGCTCCCTGTACACGGTCTTTGTCGATCTCCGTGCGGCTTTCGACCTAGTTCCCCGCACAAAATTATGGACCGTCTTACAAGATTTAGGCCTTCCAGGGCCTCTCTTGCACATACTGGTGCGCCTCCATACTAACAACTATGCGAGGGTAAGATGTGGTAGAGATGGTAGCCTCTCACCTAGTTTCCCTGTCGAAAGAGGGGTAAGGCAGGGTTGTGTTTTGGCGCCCACGCTGTTCTGCCTTTATGTAAACGGTCTCATTTCTCATTTAAATGATGTACCCAATAGAGATGCTCCACGGCTTGCGGGTATTGGCATTTCTGCCATTATGTTTGCCGATGACACGCTGCTTTTAGCTAAGACCCCTATGGGGTTACAACGTGTCTTGGATGGCTTTGTATCCTTCTGTATTGACCGGGGGTTGGAGATCAACACGGCTAAGACCAAATTTATGATCTTCAACCCCCCTAGGTCTCTTCATCCTAATCCCACCATAAATGGAACCAGCCTAGAAAGAGTCCATACTTTTGAGTATTTGGGTCTAACTCTCAATGAGAAAATGACCTGGTCCCATCACCAGACAAAATCAAATTTAAAGTTAACTCAAAGGGTAGGGGGAATCCTGAAATTATGGAACCAATCCATGACTCACCCGATTGGTCCTCCTTTGGAAATTTACAAAACGCAGGCTCGTGGGGCTTTAATTTATGGCGGCGAACTCTGGGGCATTGATTGTGCCCCTGAGATTGCCGCTACGGAAAACAAGTTCTTACGGAACTTGTCTGCCCTTCCACCTAGCACGCCGTTGCTTCCCTTGAGGCTCGATATGGGACAGAGACCGTTAAGGGAAGAACTAGGTGTGAAGCCTTTAACTTTTTGGAGGCGTCTTTGGACAACCCCTGAACTTTTGAGCTATCGCTCTGAACTTATGGAACTCTACCTTCACCCAGCTCTGGGCAAAATCCCATGGCTCAACTATGTTAAAAATGAATTTATTAGGCTGGGCCTACGGACCCACTGGACAAATCCCCTAGAGGCCTGTGCGACTATATCTCGCAAAGAACTTGTTGCACTATATCATAATTCTAATCTCTCGGCATCTCTTGCAAGCGAGAATTTGGGATCAATGACCACTACTTTTGTAACTATTAAGGATCATTATAGATTGGAAACAGTCCTGAACGATATAAATCCCGTCGTCTTGAGAAAACTATTTCTACAATGGCGATATAACGCACTCCCAGTTAGAGCACTCACCAGTAAATGGCACCCTCCTACCTTAAAAAATTGCCCTGCATGCTCTAGTGAGCTGGAGGACGATATTCATTTAATGTTTTTCTGCCCTATGTACGCTAAATCTAGGAAGAAGTGGATTGCTCCTATTTGTAGGAATTGGGGCATTAGACGACATTTAGATGCCTATAGGCTGCTGAAAAGTGATTTATCTTCTTCTACTGTTTTTGCTATTACCAAGTATCTAGCAGCAGTATGGTATATCAGAAGAATTTACCTGCTGAAATGAAATGAAAAATTGCTTATCTGTGGCTAGGATTATGCTCCAATTTTCCTATATTTGCAATTGTATTCATCCTAGTTTATAGTTGTATTATATTATTATTGTAAGATTTTACTTTTTAAGACAATTTGTGTTACTTAATGCATTTGTATGTTTTCTTTTATGATTCCCTGAATCGAAATAAAGATTAAAGAAAGAATGAAAGATTTACGTTTCCCCATTATGCCTTAAATTAGAAGCCCAGGAGAATATTGTGACTGAAAGGGAGAGCTCTAGAATAATGAAATCATTTTTGTAGTTGTCACATGGCTTCTTAAAGGGGTCAGTTGTGTCTTAATAGGCTTCATTTGTAATACTGATAGCCCAGGCTAAGTGGAGCAAGTGCCGATTCTGAAACACCAGTACGAGAAGTGGATAGAATTGTAATTGTAAATGCATTTATTTAGCGCTTAGTACCCCTGACGAGGCGTTGAAGCATTTTCTTGGCGAATAGCACGCCACTCCCAACCCCAAAAATGATTCTTTGTAAATAAGTATAGGGAGTTATGAAATTATTTGAGTGGTGGGCATGCAAGTTTGTTATTTGGATTGAATAAGGATAGTGGAGGGATAGAAGAGGGAAGGGTTTGCATTCATGTAGCACTTGCTACCCCTGATGAGGAGTCGAAGCGCTTTTTGGCGGGTAGCACGATACTCCAGAACCCAAACAGGATTAGTGGGGCACCAGTATAGGGAAATATGAAATCAGTTTGAGCAGTGAACATGTTAGTCTGCTAGTTGGATTGAAAAAGATAGTGATGGGATAGAAGAGGGAAGGGTCTACAAAGTAAATTATGTTTTAAGCTAATAGCAGTAGGAGGAGGTTTGGGATGAGTAAAGGGGAGGTGGGAAGGGTTTAGAAAGGCTTGTGTGGGAGATCTGAATAGTAAAAGAGGTATGAGATGATGAAAAGAGGGGTAGAGGAGGGAAGAGTCTAGATAGGGTTATTTGGGGGATAACAGTAGTAGAATGGGGTTTGGGATGAGTCAGAGAGTGGAAGTAGATGATATATTGAGAGAGGTATAGGGTGAGAAATAGGGTAGTTCATTGGAAAGAGTAGTAGAATGAGGTTTGAGGTGAGTCAGAGAGTGGAGGTAGATGATATATTGATAAGGTTAGATATAGGGTAGTGTATTTTAGATGCTGAATTAGAAGTAAAGTAATAAACAAAAGGTGTATATGTATAATGAAGGTAATTTGAAATATTGGTAAGTTATGGTAGCATGTCACCAGAATAATGAAGGGCTGGTCTGGTTTATAGATTAAAGAAATATAGATGATTTCAATTGCTTTGTGCGAAAAGCCTTGCAGGGCTGTACTGGCCGTAGCAGTTACCAGGCGTTTTCCAGGGTGGGGGCTGGTTTTGGACCCCTGGGAGGCCGTTTTTGTTACCGGGGGCCGTTTTGCAGCATAGCTGCAATATACACCTCCTGTAACAAAAGCTGCAGCGGTGAGAAGGGAGTGGTGCTTCCAACTAGCCCCCCTGCCCCGGGAGCCGACCGAGCTGTTTGCCAGGGCCGGTTTTGGTTCCCAGTCCGGCCGTGAAGGCTCTGAAAGGTGCCAGATGAGCAGAGGAAGCTCATGTGTGTGGATGGGATCTCGGTGAGAGATAATCAACATGAAAGGGCCAAAGGCATAGCTTCTAAAAGCAACAACAATCCTACAGGATGGCGTTGTTTGGCTTTTCATCCGGATACAGACAACAGTCATATGTTCAATTGCTTGAGAGCATCCAGAGAACCTGAATATACTGAAACTCACTTGGGTGTCCACTCCAAATACTAGAGTTTCAGCTATTCCTCGAGTATTATTCTGCTGTAGATTTAGAAAAGACGGGCAAGTACTTGAGTGAGAGAGGAGGTGGCTTAGCTGTCAGTGGTCACAGAAATGGCATTTAAAAATCACTACTTTTCGGCAGTGTATTCCCTTTTCCCACTTGTATATTAGAAGTATAAGACTGACATTTTTATACCAAGAATTTATTTACTTTAAGCAAACCTGAAATCATAATTAAGGCTCACAGTTCTATAATATGTCTTTTTTAGTTGTTCCATCTATCGCATCCATATTTCTTGCTATTCACGTCAGTATTTATCCATATCTCTGTTGTGTTTCATGAAAAAATAAGTTTCCGCTAGTATATTCAGATTTATTTAACTGAAATGATACCTTTGCACTTGCAGTAGATGTCTGACGGCATTTAGCACGATAAGCAGTCATATAAATAAGATTCAAACATATGAAAATATGCATTACAATCCAAGCACATGTGAACATCCTCAGTTACTTAAGAAAATCCCATCTCTTTTTCAAATTCCCTATTTTGTTAATCTGCACTGATATTGTTCTGGCAGTGGTAATTGACGGCTTAAAAATAAGACCTATTTTAAGTTTTTTCCATTTAAGAATAAACAAATATAATACACTTAGGGAATCGCGTGGTTTTTGATTTGTGTTTATGTATAAAAAAACTGTAAAAACAGAAAACTGGGAGTCTTCATCGTAACTGATAAATTCCTGTTAAAACGTTTCTTAACAATTGCAGATTGGTCATTTACTTAATACACAATATCCCAATAGGTTCACTGGCAACCAATCTTGAAGTCAATAAAACTCACAGGACATGATCCTAATTGTTTCCTTTAGTGCTAGTTACTATGAGACAATGATTTGATCCTGCCAATAGTCCATGTGCTCACACTGTATTAATATATCACAAACAATGACGTATCCCCTATTCTAGACAAAGCTTCTTGAATGTCTGAACGAGTAGTTTCCCAGCACGAAGACAAAAACCTATGCCTGACCTCCTACTGCCCCTGCAGCTGTATGAGGACGCATGATAGGTGCTGCTGCAGGGTGTACCTCTTGATGACTGTGAGACTACAGAGGACATCATTCCTCCCCAGACTGGATGGGGGGTATCACCGTAGTGAGGGTTTACTAGCACTAAGACTAGGTAGCAGTCACTCTGCTTTTTACTTTTGACAATTTGTTAGTCTATGTTGATACGGATCCTTAGCCTTGATGAATGGACCGACCAATATAGGTGACTTAGAATGGTGGTCACCACTTATAAAGATGAAAACCCAGTTACTTCTAGGTACTTTAACTTTATCTGGATCCCCTCTTCTGTCCAGGAAATTATCTTATTTAAGAACTCCCTCCATCTGGCTTACTAGGTGGTCGAGTCCGCACTGGTGGTATTGTCCTACCATGGTAGGGAGAAGTTGCCGATGATGAAGCATGTCACATTATGTGAGTGAGGCCTCTTTTTCCAATAGGATTGGTCTTTCTTCTTCTCTTGGGCTTACTCCTAACCACGCCAGAATCGTGATAATTTAGATATCAGTCATTTGTACTGATAAAAATTGCATTGTACCATACCTTTACGTGTTTTGGGTCTTTACTTTGGGAGGATGTTTGGCGGTGTATATTTCCTCTCTCCTTTTGTGTTTTGAGTTGACCTCCTTCTGCATCATTTTCTCAAGATAAGATGCCCTGTGGTTAAGCTAGCACCCTTTAGATAATTTACATATTTACACATTTAGAGCTCGATTCATAAAGATTTTGCCATGACTTACTCTTGGAGTCTCCTGGCTTACTAGTGACTTCTAAGAGTAAGTCAGGAGCACTGCCAGTGTTCAACACATCTGTCTACAGTAAGATCTTGTGAACAGAGACCATAGTTTTTATTTTAAGGTCCATCCAACGTTTTCATTATTGCCATTTGCAATCTTTTTCTTTATCTCCAAGATAAATACAAACCTGGAAACTTTTATGTTTGCAACAAGCAATTTCGTAGCTTCTAAATGCTCTTCTTAATGACAGCTCTTTTTCCAGACCATCACATTCTCTCCATTTTGTCCTAATTCATGCCAGATTTCAAGGAACCACCAAGGAGCCTTGGTAGATTAATGTTGGCACTATATTTGTATTATGCGCTCTCTGGTACGGTTCTATAGTGTAACCTTCTTATTTTGCTTTCTGTGAATCTGCCCAGATCCATAGCAGTATCTTGAAAGCAATGTCTCTGGCTTAGATTTCTCCAAGTTAGCAATTGCTATTCACCACTTCCAAAACATGACCATTAATATTTTATCTCAAATTAGTTATCAATATAATATCATGTTAGAGTTTCCTGGCATGTTGGAGTCCAGAAGGCATGTGATTCATTAGCACTGTATCATCTGCATAGTGCATCTCAGGAATACCTATTGCCCAGCATTGGTGCGAACAAACGCAAATTACCAGGTTACCGCCCTGAGAAAGATCTCAGCAGAGAATAAAACGTTGTTGCTTTCCTTGTGATGGGTGGTTTTTTTTGTACTTGTAACCTGCTTTTCATTATAAACTTTTGATTAAACACATTTTTGTATTTTCCCAACTCGGAATGGGTTCTAACTTAATCTTGTATGGTTTGAGAAGATATGTATACTGAACTGATTTGGGATTTTACTGTGACCCGAAATGTAACACATCCTCCTGGTACACTTTTCTTATAGAAAGGTTTTCACAATAAGAATGATACCCTCCTTTAATATAATGAAGAGAAAAATAATCAATCAATGTGATCTTCTGTAATCCATTAAAATGATATAAACCTACACTTTCTGGATAGTAAAATGCAGGGTGAAGTAATGAAAGCAATCTCAAGTCTAATACACGGTCAAGTAATTTGAGCAGTTCTTTAATATATCCAAGTTCTTAATAAAGAGTGCAATCTTTTCTTGTCAGAAACAGAGTGAAATATTATGTTGTCATCCATATACATCAGATTATTTACATCCACATACATCAATTTTACAATAATCGAAAACAATATAGGAATTTATATTTCTCAGTAATTTGCTTTGAATAAAAAGGTAGAGATGAGAGAGTTTTCATTGTGACTATCTGAAATGTAATGTGAACTCTTTGTATATGGATTGTTTATTATTTTTTTATTCTTTCTATTGTAATAATGAAAACATTAATAGACTATTTTAAATAATTTTTGCAATCTTAATCTGTAATTTCACATGGAAAGGTGCGTATAATCTGCTTCTATGTTTTTAAAATAAATTTGTTTGTGTGTTCTCCTGCAATCAAATGCAGACTAATGCAACCAGAAAAACCTCTTGCCCAAGCTACTACAGAATATACAGTGCTGAAAGTGAAGAGACTTCACTGCAGCATCTGCATCCTCAAAGCAGTCTATCCATTAAACCAACTTCACAACATCATTGCGGAACTCCAAAATGAATAAGGTAAGTCATCTACTGGAAGAGGTCTGTGATGTATTTGCCCCTCACTTCATCTCCAAAACAAAACTAAAATGTTGGACAGCTATCTTCAAACCAAGTCCTATATTGAACTTCTACTGCATTCCTTTCACACAAGACTTGTCACTCAAGGCTGCAGTCTCTTGAACCTGAACTCTAACATCAATTTCACAGAATGTATCAAAGCCAGTAGCCCTGCTGAGTCACAGACAGACCCTGCATGTATTTAAAACCATCCTTTCCACCACAACAGAACTCCAGACGAGACCTCAACTCCACCCACATCAGATCAGTCCTGAAGAAACACCAGCTTCAAACCAGCTGAGCTGTCCATCTTCCAACTGAACCTTCCTAGGAAAATTCCTAGAAAGATTAGCCTTCATCCAGCTTTCTGCCTGCGTTGAGGAGGACAACCTCGGTTCTGACGACACACAAGTCCTGTCCAGGCAGAAGCATGCAATCTGCCATGATTACCATCTTCGATGACTTTAAGACTACTGTTGACATGAACACAGTTGTCGCTCTTCTCCCCTTGGGGACCTACCAAGTACCACCTTCCACCTTGCTACAGAGCCTGAGCACCATCGAAATTCAAGGTATCATCTTGTTTGGATCTTTTCCTACCTTGCTGACAGATTCCACAGTCACCTTTTCTCCTTTTGCATCTGCACCTTTCGCCACTTACGGCAGTGTTCACAGGTTTCCTATCTCTCCTCCCATCTTCAACTTGTATCTCTGTCCTGTCAAGGACCTCAAAATATCCTTCAGCCTCAACTGCTACAACTACACCTACAACACCCAGATTAGATTACCCAAGAGCAGAAAAGATGAGACTATAGTGCATGGGAGGTACATAATTCTCAGTACAGTTGGTTAACATCTTTAACCTGCAAGAATAAGGATAAGAATATGGCAATGTTAGACATAAGGATGACAGTAAGTATCCACATGTGCTCTTGTACCTGCCTTGAAGCTTTCTGCCCAACCCCATTCCTTACTTTAGCTACAAGTTTGCTCCAGCATGATTGAAGCATCGCTGTGAACCGAATACACAAGACCAATCAATTCCTACACAGGCCTTAATTTAAACCCCCACTCTACAAACCATACAGGAAAAAACGGAGTAGCCTCTTGTAAATCATTACCACACAATCTGGTTGTGTAAATCAATATAAGATCTGTTCATCAGAGTAAATTCCTTAAATGTAATACCCGATGATATCATCAGAGAAATTGGCATTTCTACTTTAATACAGGACAAAATAGCAATCATTTTCTGTAATCTAAAAGGATAAACTAATCTTGTGTGCTCTAGTGAAGTGTACAGTAATCAACGTAACATATAATATAAAGTAATCAGAGCAACATGTTACTTTGTGCTCAGAGGAATCACTTTCTGAACACAAAACAGGATACACAAATCAGAGTAATCGCCTTTATTCTAAAAATAATAATCAGAGTAATGTCATGTAATAATGTGTGATAAAGGCATTAAAATGTCCATATGTAATCTAGTACAGGTAAAATAATCAGAAGTGTCTTCTGTAATCTTGTGCAGGGTAATTAAACGAAATTCATTCAGCTCAAGATGAAGTTATCAAATCAATCTACTTCTGTGATCTAATGGAAGGCTGGGTAAACTGAATCGTTTCTAATCTATTGAAGGAGAGTTATCACCTTCAGTATTTTAATGTGCAAAAGCAGTCTAAGTAATATTCTATGATGTTGAAAAGAAAAAAGATGGAACCTCAATCCGTCTGTAATTAAATACAGAGTATTTAATTAGAGTAACTCATTTTAATATATTATAGGGTAAAGGAAACTGAGTCATTCTGGAATTTAATACACAGTAAAGTGATACATATATCCCCCTTCCCTTCGTTCACATAAGGCATGATAAAATAATCCAAATGATATGTGCCTGTGAAGTAATGCAGGGCACACTATTCAGAGTAATCTCTTTATGTAGTCTGGTGCAGGATACATTGATTTATGAGCTGCCCTGCCAACACAAAATAATTTTGAAACAATTGCAGTAATCTTATTATCTAATGCAGGTGAAAAGAGTAGTGTAATCTCTTTTTGTGAAATGATCCAGCTTGTACAGTGGCTGCTCCGTACTGTACCAGTTGTGTGTCTCTCTTGTTTGGCAACTACATATTCTATGGCTGTTCTGTGAGTGTGTGTTTGTGTATGCATGCACTGCTGCAGCCATTTTCTACCTGTACTGTGCGTGATGGAAGTCTACACTTTTGCTTCAATGCAGTACTCTCTCTATCTGTGAGAGAAGCTTGCACTGTGTGGGGTTAACAGTACTGTTCATGTGCTGTTCCAATTCCATGCAAAGGAAGCTTTCACTGGGGATTTCTGTTGGCCACCAGTTGTGTGTGCTAGGGAAACTTAAACTACTTTACCTTGATGCTCCATGCTGCACCCACTGGGAGTGTAGATGAAAACTGAACTGCTGCTGCTGATTCTGTACCTATTTTTTTCTGCATAGGAACCTTTATTGCTATTCTGTGTTGTAAAGTGTTTGTTGCTGCTGCCTATGCGGTACTACTTCTTTGTGTGAGGGGAATTTACACTCCATTGCTATCCAATATTGTTGTTCTGTGTGTCAAAGCCTGTGCTGCTGCTGCCTATGTTGTACCTATTCTTGGTGTGAGAGAAGCTTGCACTACAGCTGCAAATGCTATCCTCCACATAGTTCTGTGTGGCCAAGCCTGCACTCTTGCCTATGTCGTGCCTATTCCTTGTGTGAGGGAAGCTTGCATTGCTGCTGCATTGCCGTCCCTACGTGGCTGTGTGTGGCAAAGCTTATGCTGCTGCTGCCTTATGTCATATCCGTCTTTATGTGAGGAAAGCTTGCACTGCTGCTGCATTGCTGTCCCTACGTGGCTCTGTGTGGCAAAGCATGTGCTGCTGCTGCCTTATGTCATACCCGTTCTTTATGTGAGGGAAGCTTACACTGCTGCTGCATTGCTGTCCCCACGTGATTCTGTGTGGCAAAGCCTGCAATGCTGCTCCTTATGTCATACTTGTTCTTTATGTGAGGGCAGCTAGCACTTCTGCTGAATTGCTGTCCCCATGTGGTTCTGTGTGGCAAGGCGTGTGCTGCTGCTGTCTATGTTCTACCCATTCTTTGTGTGAGGGAAGCTTGCAGTGCTACTGCATTGCTGTCCCTATGCAAATCTGTGTGACAAAACTTGTGCTGGTGCTGCCTATCTCATACCCTTTCTTTTTGTGAGGGAAGCTTACACTGCTGCTGCATTGCTGTCCCCACGTGGTTCTGTGTGACAAAGGCTGTAATGTTTCTGTTTATGTCATACCAGTTCTTTATGTGAGGGCAGTTTGCACTGCTCCTGCATTGCTGTTTCACGTGGTTCTGTGTGGCAAAGCTAATGCTGCTGGCGATGTTGTACTCATTCTTTGTGTGAGGGAAGCTTGCACTGCTGCTGCATTGCTGTCCCCCACATGATACTGTGGCAAAACCTGCACTGCTGCTACCTATGTCGTACCTGCTCTTTGTGTGAGGGAAGCTTACACTGCTGCTGCATTGCTGTCCCTATGTGGTTCTGTGTGGCAAACCCTGTTCTGCTGTTGCCTTTGTCCTACCTATTCTTTGTTTTAGGGAAGTTTGCACTGCTGCTGCATAGCTGTACCCACACTGGC
The DNA here is from genome assembly GCF_964204655.1 of Triturus cristatus. Classification (NCBI taxonomy): domain Eukaryota; kingdom Metazoa; phylum Chordata; class Amphibia; order Caudata; family Salamandridae; genus Triturus; species Triturus cristatus. The sequence goes on along the minus strand of NC_140580.1, from coordinate 847,754,726 downwards.
CCTGTGCGGTGAAGCATGTGTTGTTGCTGACCATGCTGTAGCTATTCTTTGTGTGAGGGAAGCTTGCACTGCTGCACTGCTGTACCCATGCTGTTCCTGTTCTGTGATGTGAAATCTGTGTTGCTGCTGCCTATGCTGTTCCTATACTTTGTGTTAGGGAAGCTTGCACTGCGGCTGCATAGCTTTTCCCACGTGGTTCTGTGTGTCAAAGCTTGTGCTGCTGTTGCCTATGTCATACCTGTTCTTTGTGTGAGGGAAGCTTTCACTGCTACTGCATAGCTCTACCCACGCTGGCCCTGTGTGGTGAAGCCTGTGCTGTTGCTCACTATGTTGTAGCTATTCGTTGTGTGAGGGAAGTTTACACTGCTGCACTGCTGTACCCACACCATTCCTGTTCTGTGATGTGAAACCTGTGCTCCTGCTGCCTATGTCACACCTATTCTTTGTGTCAGGGAAGCTTGCACTGCGGCTACACTGCTGTATCCACGCTGCTCCTGTTCTGTGAGGGGAAACCTGTCTTGCTGTTGCACACATGGTGTTTGTGACTTGGAATTTTAACTGTCTCAAAACGTCAAACACTAATGTTTCTGGGGAGTTCTGGAAGAAATAATGTATTCGCGTACCCGGTTGATTAATCCAAAGAGAAAATGGAGCTAGAGGAACTATTCACACCGGAAGTGATCAGCTAAAGATGTTTGGCAGATTGGTTCACTCACCAGCTACCTGGTCAGGCATATAAAGCATAGCAAGGATTTAAGTGGGGCAGGTCCTGTAATGGCTTAGACCCAGCAGTAATTGAAATCTGACTTTGGAACTGTCATTCCCTTAACTTTACAGCAAAGGCCCTGATCTCTTTTCCCACAATGTGTACAAGAAACCTTAGGGCGATGCATGTAAGCTATGCTGTGTCTATGACACACCATGTTTTATTTAGTCTCGCATTCCCTAAGAGTATTTGCTCATGTTTCTGCTTTTTTAAAGCAACATATGGATACATGAATCTCTTACAGTACATACTGTGAAGTGAGCCTCCGTTAGATGTCTTGGTGAATCCCTTCATGCAATAACCACACTCCACTTTGTTGTATTAGTGTAAAAAGCCATTTATTAGGACAGGGTTGCTAACATTTTATTGAACTTTATTAATATTAACAATATCTCAACATTATGAATCTTGACATAGAACCAGACAGTTCCATTCTCCCCGCACCATTCACAACTCACCCGCTTCCAATTCCCCAGTAAGTGCATATCCTTTGCTTCATTCTTCACCCTTTCACTCACAGAACTCATTCCATATACCCAGTCACTTCTTCACTTGCCCTACAAACATCCTCCCTTGAAGATACTCTCCTTGCTCGTCGCATCCCGTCTTCAGTCACCTGTGTTCCCTTCATCCCCCCCCGAGGGGTGGAGATGTCCGTATGTGACTCACCACCCCTCAAATACCACCTACACTCTGCAACTTTCCCTAAACTGGAGACATGCTGTAAATCAGTCACCACCAGTAACCTCCCACAACATATAGGGTAGGCGGGAGGACCTTGTTAACTGCCTCCCTTCCCGGTGGTGCTTGGCATCAGGAAGAGGGCAGATATGCCTCTCCTCACGCTTATATAGCCCTGCAACTAACCTGCCCCTTCCCCCTGACTTACCTATTCCCACCCTGTCCTGAGGCCGGCACTAATCACCCCGGGGAAGACTGGTCTGCGCCCTTTACTTCCCCGGGGACCGACATTGTGGCAGTTGTTCGTGATAGGGCACTAGTGAGGGCTCTGGAGTTGAACCTAAAGGCAGTGTGAGTTTTGTGCTGTGCCTGGTAGTGGGTCATCAAGGTGGACAGCCTTCATGGACATCCAATCCTTGGCCTCTCCGCAGGCTGCACCAACCAATGGTCACATATGTACCAGTTGTAATTACCATTTTATGTGAAAGTGTGAAGCGGGTATACACAGTTCTCGAAATATTGACTGTGCCAAAGGGAAAAAAGTTCAGAGGTGCGGAGAGAGAGTAGGTGTGCGGGTGTTAGAGAGAGAAGGCATGGCCAAGGGGAGGTAACGCAGGGAAGTATGCTCAGAAGAACTGAGTGAAAAGGCAATGATTAAGAGGATGGAGATGATGTGTAAGATATGTAGATGAAGAATTTCAGAATGTTGTGGGGAGAAAAAGAGTGTAAGTGTCTGAGTGAGAGATTGCAAAGAAAAGTGATGTGGAGAAGATAACAGTAGTGAGTGAGACACTCCGAAGACTTTACCCCTTCCATAGACCCCAGTCAATAATTTTTAATTTATAGTTTCCATTATCAATTACCATTCTTTGTTTTCGGTCCATGGACCATAAATGAGCATTTCAAAGTCCTACAACACATAAGAGCAGCTTAAAAAGCTAAAACCCAGTTAAAACTTAATAAAATTGATACAAGACAGATCACTGGTTAAAGATCAATCGGCATTAGATCCATTAATTAATTTCTAAAAATGCCTTGCACACCCACCACATAGAAGTTAAAAACGCGACACAGCAAATACTATTTGGCATTTGGGTGTAATATTTCAGAAGTCTAAATGCTTCTTCACAACACCTTGAGCCTAGGTTCCTGCACAATTGTATCAACCATCTCTGCCTAGCTTTTTTGTATCCGGGACAAAAAAGAATACATGAAGTTCAGTCTCCTGTTCACCACTGCATGCTGGGCACTGTAGGGAGGAACTACCAGCCCATTTGTTGGAAAATGAACGCAGAGGAAGAGACCTGTGCCTAAATTGCACATAGAGTTTCCTGGCTAATGCCGGTTGTATTTCATCTAAACAGGGCTCTAAATTATAGTTATCCTTTATTTTTAAAAAGCTGACTGCCAGAGAACCAGTGGCTGAGCTCTCATAGAGTTGGGCAAGTTTACCCTCCCTGTAACTCCTAACTAGTTGGTTGCGCGATATTGCAGTGCTGGCTACCTCCTGGTTGCTCCATAGACTCTCTATACCTATAATATGGAGACCTTCATTAATTTATGCAAACCATGCCAGTTTGCCTATGTCCGGAAGACCCAATACCTCCTTTAGCTCTGTCCTATATTCGGCCAATTCAGGGGTCGCCCATAGTCGCCGCCAGAGTGTTAAGGGTCTACAACCAATTTCCTCTACAATTGGTCTCACCCCTAGGTCCAGACGCAGTGGAGCGAGTAGGGAGCTCGCTGGAAGGCCGAGTAACTGTCTAAAGAAATTATTCTCAGACTTAATGATGGTTTTTGGAAGACAGTGTCCCCAGAGTTCAGCCCCATACATAGCAGCACCCCTTTGTTGGGTTTTATAGATCTCTATAACTGGTGCTAAGGGCTTGTGAAATGAGTTTCTATATAACTTGGCCAGCCCTCCTGTTGTCTGGGCTAGCTTGAGACTTGATTTATCTATTAGTGGCCCTCAATCCATTTTTTCTGTTAAAGTGAGACGTAAATAGCCAAAAACGGGTATCATCTCAAGTTGGATACCGTTCATGTGTGGATTGGGACGGGTCGAGCAAGCGGGGTTGAAGACCATGTATTTCGTCTTCTGTATATTGATCTCCAACCCCCTGCTTCTGCAAAACGTGTCAAAACCATCAAGGATTCTCTGGATGCCCATCTGTGTTTTGGAGAGCAAGAGAGTGTCATCAGCAAACATCATTGCCAGCACTTTTATATGAGCTAACTTTAGAGCGTCTATATCTTTCATCCCACTCAGTACACCAACCAATGCATTAATGTATATACAAAACAGAGTAGGGTCGAGCACACAGCCCTGCCTTGCTCCTCTATTGACTGGGATAGGTGCGGTAAGTTCCCTGTGCTTCCTATACCTGGTTTTGAACATGCTAAGAATTCATAGTTTCATTTTGTTTTACTTGAAACCTTTTCATGTATAATTATTCAGATCACTGCTAATGTGCATTGACAAAACCAATAGGTCTAGCTGTATTAAGCATGTGTATTCATTGTTGTTCAGTATGTCTGGGTACATTAACAGAGATCTCACTACGAGGCACTCATATACCGGTGATGTGGTACACTTTCTGAAACACGGGATGCTCATTCACATGTTTTAAGGCACACCCTGAAGTACCTAGGCCTCCCTTCTTGGAAAGGATTCCTAGTTATGATTCTTGACCTCAGGGACCCCCCACTCTTAACTTCTCACTTAAAGCTCTGAAGTGTCACATGGTGTCTACTTTCCTCAGCCCTAGTGTCCTTTAAAATGCTTTGTCTTAGCATGTGACCACCCAGTTACAGGCTCTTCCCTGGCATGTTGCTCACTCGGATTCAACCCTGTAGGCCTTTCAGAGCCGCTAGCTTGACTCTGCCCCAGCCCTAGCAGCTTACAATGGTTTGGATTAAGACACGGAACTGACTCGTGCTTCAGGGGTTCTTGTCACAGTTGATCCCTGCGCTCACTGGCCGCGCACACGCTCTTTTCTGACATTGGGCTGAGTTTCTGCTGCTCTATCTGATTCTCTCGCAAGGGGTTCCCGCCCAGCATGCGACCGACCCTGCACCGAGCCCTACTGGCCTATTAGAGGTTCTGGCCTGACAACTGATTACCTCTTCTCATTCCCATCTGAGCTTTTGGCCTCTTGTGTTACTGACTGTGCCCCTACTCTACCAATCTCTCCAAAACGATTGCCTGGTGTTCTGGTATTCTGTCTCTTGGTGGGTTCTGGCCTGACTTCTGCCTGTCTCGCCTCGAGCTCCTGGGCCCTATAAGGGCATTCCAACCTCTCTGAAGCTGTTGTCTGGGACGAGGGTGTTGTGTCTCTTGGGGGGGCTCTGGCCTGTGTCCTGTCTGACTCTTTCCCCACTCTTGGGTCACTTTGGGCCAGTCCAGCCTCTCTGGGGCTGTTGTGTGGTACAAGGCTGATCTGTCTATTGGGGCTTTGGCCTGACTCCTGTCCGACACTTTCCCCCGCTTCTGGGCCACTTCAGGCCAGTCCAGCCTCTCTGGGGCTGTTATCTGGTACCAGGGTGATTTGTCTCTTGGGGAGCTCTGGCCTGTGTCCTGTGTGACTCTTTCCCCGCTCTTGGGTCACTTTGGGCCAGTCCAGCCTCTCTGGGGCTGTTGTGTGGTACTAGGCTGATCTGTCTCTTGGGGCTTTGGCCTGACTCCTGTCCGACACTTTACTCTGCTCCTGGGCCACTTTAGGCCAGTCCAGGCTCTCTGGAGCTGTTATCTGGTATCAGGGTGTTGTCTTTCTCGGGGGCTCTGGACCGACTCCTGTCGGACCCTTTCCCCGATCCTGATCCACGTTAGGCCAGTCCAGCCTCTCTGGGGCTGGTCTGGTACTAGGGTGATCTGTCTCTTGGGGTGCTCTGGCCTGACTTCTGCCTGACTCTTCCCCGAGCTCCTGGGTCACTTTAGGCCAGTCCAGCCTCTCTGGGGCTGTTGTCTGGTACTAGGGTGATCTGTGTCTTGGGGGGCTCTGGCCTGACTTCTGCATGACTCTTCCCCGAGCTCCTGGGTCACTTTAGGCCAGTCCAGCCTCTCTGGGGCTGTTGTCTGGTACTAGGGTGATCTGTGACTTGGGGGGCTCTGGCCTGACTTCTGCATGACTCTTCCCCGAGCTCCTGGGTCACTTTAGGCCAGTCCAGCCCGTCCGAGGGCCTCAGCTGCGGCCCTTCTGTCCCTTTCCTCGCCCTTGAAGAGCCCAAGGTGACGAGGCCGAATGCTCACCTGCAGCTCTTTTTAATTCCAAACACAGGTGCCTCCGGCTCCACCCGCGCTCCGCTCCGCTTGTCAAGGACATCGGTAACTGCGAGTATGAACTTCTGGGAGGAGGGAGGCAGGTGGGGCTGTGATGAGGGAAGTGACTTCTCCCAGGACCGGTTCTCGTCGGCAGGTGAACAATCCGCAGCCTTCCCAGCCACACAGGAGCCAGGAGGTGCCCGGGAGGGACAGAACCAGGACAGGTGAGTGACTGACCTTCTGTATCTGGCTCCTAAATTTGGGTCAGAATCGATATTTCGGAGCTCTTACGTTAACCTATACGGGTGTGAGTGATGTATGTCGTACTGGTCGCCCCCCTCCCCCAGTGCATGTTGGTACTTCTAGTTTTGTGGGGGTTTTTTTTGTAAGTGCAGGACAGTCTTTTTCAGACGACCAGTACCTGCTGAGCTGGCTCACACTGGATGCCACGGGACAGCTTGAGAACAGCGATATTTATAACGCGGGTCGCGTGCGCTCGCTGCGTTTACAGAGGATCACAAAGCGCCAGCGGCGCGGATTAGACCGGCAGGAAGGCGCTGCGATTAGTGTACGGTAAAACACCGTTTAAAACTCACACAGGACTCTGAGAGGCAGAAACAGATGCCAGTCGTTTGATGGCAAATAGAACAATTTGTTTATCTTGGATTTTTATGCATTACATACAATCGTAGCCTGGGGCTGCAGGGGCATTTTATATACAGGTGCATTTTTTGTTATTGCAGTTTTATTTAGCGCGAGCTCGACCGGAACTGCTTTACATGAGCACCAGTTACATTACACAAGGACACATTCATTTTTGGAAGGCACGGGGAGATTAAGGGATTTGACCAGAATCACAGGATGTTGAGCTGCGGTTCGAACCTGGTACCCATCTCCAAAGTCCCCAGCCCTGGCCGTGCTACAGTGAAACACTCCCAACAAGTTCATTTCGCCTCGCTTACGAAGCAGAGAAACACATGGCCGGGGCGCACCTCACTTCTTTAGGACTGTATGGAGGAAGACTTAAAGTAAAGATGATGATCGGAAAGTAATAACATATTGCGCTCTGCACAACTGCAGTTATGGTTTACGCCACAACGTTTTGTTCACATTTTATGAGAGAAAAGGCATTTAACACAACTTGAATGCAAGAGCTTATATTTGTGTAGGGCCGTAAACTCACAAAGGTCTCCTGACCAGTGCTTTCATTATGGGCCGATACTGTCCGGTACTGAGTACCAGCATTATTTCATTTTGAGAGAGAGAGTACCGGCACTTCTCAAGAGAAATGTAATACTTTTAATTGGGGAAGAATACCGGCACTTCTCGGAAACGAGCAGGAACTCTGTTAGAGTACCTGCACTTCTATTTTTCAATTTCAAGCACTGCTCCTGACTTTAGGAGGATTGTTTACCTGTCCAAAGCCATTGTAACATGCAATATGTGAGGCAGTAAGCAGTATTTTTCTCATGTCCGTTTGATTGTACCGTGGTGATCAATAGACTGGTATTTGACCTTTTGATTGTAGCAGGGGCGCAACTAGACCCGAATTCGGAGGGGGCTAGGACCTCACGCACTGGTGGCGAGCTGTCATTTCACACAGTGGAGGCCAGGGCATCCTCGCAGCCAGTACTAGGGCAGACACTGAGCACTGCAGGAGCCCACAGAGTGCCCACCAGAACTACGAGCATCGGATGTCTGCAAGCTGGTTGGTACCAAGCCAGTCCTGTGCATGTCTGACACAGAGACAAGAAACAGCTGAAGGGTTACTGGAAATGTGTCCTTTCTCACCAAAAGTAGCCCAAACTGCGTAATGAGCAAATGCTCCAGGGAACAAGAAGAGGTGTGGGGGGGGGGAATCTCACAGTGACCTCAGGAAAGTGCTCCCACAGACATTGATAGCTAGACTTATATGAACCCCATTAAGGTGTGAAGAATAAACTGGGATAAGAAAATCATGGAGAGCTTTGACCTGGCTGTCACAAAATGAGGGGGGCTCATCAACAGCTCAAGGGGTATCCACAGAGAATAATAAGCTGGATACCTGTTCACACTGTACAAACTCAACACCTGCACCCTCAGCCAGTGGGCAGCTGATGCTCCTGCATCTGGACAGAAGTCTTGTGCTCTCTCACAGGAATATGGAAGGCATAGCTGGCAGTATAGAAAAGTGCGCAGAGTCTGTCCACTGCGGGCACCATGAGGTACGGTGCTACCAAGCCATGCACTAACTAAGGCTCCTGTAGGAAATCCCTCCTATTGTAACCTTGAAGTTGAATTCCTCTCGCAGACGTTATGCTTTACTCCGCTATCACTCGTATTACGGTCTGCCTGCTCCCACCAAGCCCAGGGAGGTGAATAGATGAAACGAACTCTTTCAATATGTCAGGGGTTTACATTTGATGGAAAACAGAATTTCAAAATGGACTAGTCACTAGACAATCTTGCACAATTCTAAAACATAGATGGCAACTGACTGTCATGATGGCAAGTGACTGTCATGATGGCAAGTGACTGTCATGTGTGCAATAACTTTACTCCCAGGAAGTGCAAAAAAACAACATATGTGCTGGTGACCAAAATATTTTTTTGTAGATCGGTACCTGCAATGTCCACTGCCAGCACCAACATCACTCACTGACAAGGTGGCCGTCAAACTTATGGTTAGGAAGGGAGAAAAAGAAATGGGTAACATGTGCTATAACGGGAGACTTAGAAATGTTGCCCTGCTCTCCTCATTCACACCTAATTGCTATTCTTTCCCATCTCAATCACACTCTCCTCTCATTACTTCCTCCTCCCTCACCTTTCTCTTTATATTCTCACACACACTCGCTTCTCTTCCGCTGCTATCTACCTTGTCTCTTCAATCTCGTCTCTAAATACCTTCACTGTCATTTTCTCTCCCACCTTCTTCTCCTCACTCCTTTTTGGAAACAATCCATGTGCACGACTAACTTGGGTGAGAGGCGTGTGACACTCCCACAGAATATTAGCTGGTCCCAGTTTCTCAGTCCTCACAGAACTTCAGCTTTCATAGGAAAGAATGCGGATTTAGCTTTACTCTACCTGGGAATTTGCTCACCTCGATCTGTGTCTGTTCCTGGGCTCAGCTCTGTTTGCAATGGAGCTCAGCTTCATTCTTAGAAGAGCCCAGCTCGGTCTGTCGGCTCAGTGAAATAAAGTACCTGTGCGTGCACAGCCTCTGCTGTACTTGCATAGGTGTTTAGCACTATGTGTGCAGGGACCTGGTTGCATCTGTGCTGGAAAGCTGATCAATCTCTAAAGGAGCTCAGCTCTACAAGACGATGAGGTCTGTTTGTGTCAGAGTCCCACTGTCTCTATGTGCACAGGAACTCGTTTCCATCCTTGCAGGAGGCAGTTTATGCCTTTTAAGTGCTCACTCTATAACCAGAGGAACAACCAATTTCAGTTTTGACTTCCTCTCATTAATAAAACAGGTGCCTTACCCTCTGATTGGTACTGTGAGCTGCAATAGTTTGGGCACAAAGTGCTTTGCGCCTCAGTTGCACATCTGGTCTCGTAGACTCCATGTTTTTCTAATTCTCTCTCAACAGTACAGCCTCTTCCTCTCTAAGTACGCTTTGTTATGAACGTCTTCTTGATGCTCGTTGCTTTTATTTCATTTTAGTATATCATTTTGGTCTACATTTGTAGTGAGGAAATTTAGAAAGAGCAGGGAAGATCAGGCTGCAACAAGAAGACAATATCTAATATAAAACAAGCACTGGCATAGCCAATAGGTCTCGCCTTTGGGACCTTATAAGTGTTTAGCCATGCAACAGTTGCATAACTAAATACTTATAAGGTCCCAAAAGCGAGACCTATTGGCTATGCAAAGCGGCCGTGCGGCCGCGAAAGTGAAAGTGATCCCGAACAAACATCAAAGCGGCCGTGCGGCCGCGAAACCGAAAGTAATTGCGGTAAAGCGCGGCGCGCGCGCCCGCGCACATGCACTGTGGCTCTAGGCTGGCCTGGTAGCACTTTTTGGAGTCCTCTCAATAAGTCTCGCCAGACCAGCGCATGCGCTGGGTCAGGCGAGACCTAATGAGACAAAGGCTAAATGTAAGAGGTGGGATGCAGGAGAGAGACAAAAATGAAGAGGGAGAATGGCAGGGAGCCGGAGAGGATGGAGTGGCATGTGGAGCGATTGTCTACATGGACAGAGGGAAGGATGAAAAGTGGTGAGGTTCAGGTGACAACTTATGGGCAATGCGACAGAAGCTAAAATCCAGCGTAAGGAAGGAAAGAGTGGGCCTGAGAAAAAAAGCAACTACAAAGAAAAAAATATAGAGAATTTAAAATCTTGTGTCCACACAAAGATTGAGCTTTAAAATCCTCTCTTTGGGGGGACACCTGCACCATATCTCAGAAGCAGGTGCATTTAACCACATGACTACACTCTCTGATTTGAAGTTGGCAACATGGAGTAGAAAGCAGGGTGGACTCCAACAAAAGTGGGTCAGTGTGAGAGACAAGGTCCAGCTACTGCACGACCAGTACACATTTGGCTTTGAAATGTATATCTGTATTGGTTCTAGATCATTCACCCATCACCTTTCAGCTTAAGGTTTTCCAACCACCAACTGACACTCACAAAGATGGTAAGGGTGATCAAGAGCTTGACCTCACAAGGGCAGGGTGGTCTGGTGAACACCATGCTGTTGCTGCAGAAAGGTTTGGTGGGTGCAGTGCCAGGTGCAACCCATACACAGTGTCATTCCGTTCTCCCTGTTCAGTCTATTAGATGTCTGTCCAACAAACACCATGGGGGAGAAGCACACAAGGGTCCTCTACTGTGAGGTGGACTGGAAGAGGTCAGCACCTGATATCTCTTGGCTATGCTTAGGAGAAAATTGCACAACGCATGTCCCTGCTGTGGTGTCTATGTCCAGCCATACCCAAAGTGAGCAAAAGAGCAAGCATGGGGCACATGAGCACAGTGCGATGCTGCACTGCACAGCTGTATGTGTATGGACTGCCTGACATGACATCATTGTGAGGCCACCATACTGATGCCAATACCACCTCACAAACTCACAGGCAACATCAATGCTTGGGCTTTAACTGACCTTCCTACAGGAAAGAGGACAGACAGCCAAGAACAATTTTCGCAGAGGATTGGGCTGCTACCTGTTGGACCACCTTGTATGAGTTCCTGTCCCATTAATTGTTGATGATGATGTCACTCAAGCCCCACCCCTATTTAGCCATCATTGTGCATGTTGTTATTTTTAGGTCTTACCTTAGGCAGTGCATGCACTGTAGCTTGAGAGGCATTTTGTTTACTTACAGGGGGCTAAAAACCCACCCATTACTTAGCTTTATTGTCACTCATTTCCTTGCTTCTCTTTGGTCAGTGCTTGTGAGCTTCACTTCCTCTTCAATTGTTTGTCATTCCCCTGGAGCATGGCCTAAGTACTGCTTCTTTGCTAGTGTCCTTCCACAGCTTGCACTTTCAGAGCTACTTTTTTCTTTTAGTTGCAGCTCTCCACAATAGTGCATGTGTTTGTAGGCCATCTCCCCCTCTTCCATTCTGCTCTGCGTTTTTGCTTGTCCCCTCTCATTTTGAGTTGTTGCTTGACCCTCCTAACACAAGTTGTTGCTTGCCCTGTACCATACTCCGACTCCACATTGTTGCTTGGCCTCGCAGTCGATTGCCCCGGCATTGTTCCTTGCCCCATCCCAGCCAACATTTGTGCTTGAATGCACAGTTGCTTCTCACTCCTATATTCTCCTCCTGCATTATTACTTGCCACCTCCCACCCTCCCGTCCAGTGTTGTTGCTTGTCCCCTCCCACTGTGTGTAATTGCTTGCCCCCCACCCCACGTTCTTGTTTGCCCGCATTATTGTTATCCACTTCCTCCCATCGTCCTTCATTACTTTCATCCCCACACCCTCAAGCATTGCTCTTCCACCCTCTTGTCCTGCATAGTTGATTCCATTCCCCACTCTCCTATCCTGCCAGAAAAAAAGCACTGTCAAAGCCAAAAGCTCTTGCCTACGTGACGTTCTTTGTCAATGTTTTTTAGCCATGTTGCACAGCAGTGCAGTTGCAAAGTAGGTTGGCTGATAGTTAAAAAAAAACCCTAGGATGTGCCTACCGCTGACCACATCACCGCACTTTTTTTTACTGTTGGTGGGAGTGCGTGGCAGGAGGCATCTACACACTCCACGTTGCATGTCCTCCTTCTCTCCGAGATGCCACTTTAAAGGTGTGCGAGTCAATAAATTTGCAGGAAGAGCTGAGCCAGAGCCGAGCCAAAGGTCTGGCTTGGATCTCAGAGCCTGTGCATGAGCCGAGCCCTGAAAATGTTTTCTATGTAAACCACTTATCAAACATTAGATAAAATATGATAAAGTCACTTGAAAATTCCCAAAAATATATTTCTTTAACCCCTTCGATGCTGCGCAGATTCCGCCGCTGTGCTGACGGAATCTTGCGCGGGCGTGGTCATGACGGAATGGTTCCGTCATGAGCACAGCTCAACCGTGGGTCATGACGGAACCATTCCGTCATGAGCACCGAAGGGGTTAACATGTGAAGCTTAGACTTTAATATGTCATACTAGAACACTGCACTAAAAAGTACTTACTAAAAGTAATAGTTTTTTAAACATAAACGATTATTGCACTAATAGGCAAGACAATTGTCATGTAAACCATGTACAAGACTCACATTTTTATAGAGCTTCGTTATAGTCTATTAGAGATTTTTATACAACTGACATTCTGAACTCACATATTTGAAACTGCTTTCTACCACGATTATGAAGAAAAAAGAATTTTGGTGAACTAAAATATCTGTCTAAAATCACACAATTTAAGTGGTGAAGCCACGCTTTATCCAGGTTTTCTGGTTTCGCTTTGCACAAATCATCCAGGAAATTACTATCTTCCCTTTTTACATAGCATAAACTCGACCCAAAGGCCAAATTGGAGTGCTTAATGTGAGCACCAGTTACATTACACAAGAGCACTTTCTTGCTTAGCGGCATGGGGAGTTTAAGTAATTGCCCAGAATTAAAGAATGTTTAGCTGACGCCAAGACTTGAACCTGGTTCCCCGGATTGAAAGTCGGCAGCACTGGCCTCAACACCACATCTGGGTGGAGAAAGGGGGGCAGGCAGGCAGGCAGAAGCCAAATGAAAGCTCGGCTGGTTGTGGGCTCGAGGCTCCAACAGGACCCTGAGTTGAGCCAGCCATCAAGCTCGATTTTGGCTGTAGCTTTCAGTGGCTTGCCCACTGCTAGTCACTTGCCCTCCTGAAACAATTTTGAAAAAAGTGATTCGATGTGGCCCGCTCTGGTTGCGTCATGGTACTTAAAAAAAAAAAAAACTTTTAGCCATGCTGTAGAGCAGATGTGCTGCTGGACAATGGGGCTAAACATGTTTACAAAGGCATTAGTTCACATGGGTGAGACCTATTTGCTTAGCAGTGCTTGTTTAGTTAGTACTTGTGATTTTTAGAACCAAGCAAGATGCTGTAGGCCGAAAAATCTGGGCTGCTGGATGATCACTGAATCACAACAACACCATTTAAACAAGCATTTGCAATGCAATAGGTCTCGCATTTGTGAGAGTTTAAGCTATTGTAATTGTAAATGACAATGCCTTTTATTTATATTTAAAAAACCACAACATAAATAAAAGGCATTGTCATTTACAATGCCAATAGCTCAAACGCGCGTAAATGCGAGACCTATTGCATTGCAAATGCTTGTTTGACAGTTGAGAACTGATGTTCAGTACATTCAGGCAGATTAGGTGATTCGTCCAGGAGCACACAATGCGGTCAAGTGCGCCTTTGCTTAAATGTTAATCTATGTATATAGCGCCTAACCACGCGTTTTAGCACGGTTCTCAGCACTCCCTGTGTTGACAGTTGCCATTTCATGCTCGGGGAGATTGGGGTACTCGTCCATGAGCACACAGTGTGGTCACGTATATAACCCAGGGCGCCTACATCAATAGTCTGACATGATTAGGCACTCGTATGTGGTACAGAATTGTCAATTGAACCGCCTATAAGCCCTAACTGCTCAAAGCTCAGCCAGTATTGTGCGTCATAAGCCATTGTTATGTTATATTGAGAATTTGCAAAGCACGACAAACCACTCGAAGGTATCTAGGCGCTATAGCTGAAAGACGGGTTAGTTTAAAGGAAAGGGAGTGAGTTAAAGTAAAAAAGATAGGCATTTAGGCGTTTTCTGAAAAGTAGAAGAGATGAAAATTTGTATCCTGAGACTTTGTTATTGTTTTCCCCTTGTGCACGGAGGACTACAAGTCCTACAATTAACAGAAAAAACACTGAACTGTGCAAGCAACTTACGTCTGACGTAGGGTAGGGTGCCTGTAGAGCTACGGGAAGACAGGAATAAGAACCGGTGGGAGGGAAGCCTTTTACTGAAGGTCGGGTGTGCATGATCTAACGGGGGTTGGTCGGGCAGGGGGCCGTTGATACATTCAGTAGAGAGCACACTGTGAAAGTTTGGATTCTAGGCGCTTGTTCTAGCTGAGCCGATGCTGAGCCTGCGATATCGGCGCGACAGAATAGCTCTTGAAATGACCTTGTAAACATGCCCTGTGCACCCATCGCCCCCGGGGTCAGCGCTTTTAGAACATGTTAAGTTGTGCGCGCGCGATGACAGACGTGGACTCCATTCCTAGGCCAGGGCACGCTAGGATAATGTTCGACACCGCACAGACCGAGCACCCCCACCTGCAGCTGTCCAATCCTATCCCGCACGCGGTACAGAGCTGAACTGGCCACAGTGGACGCTAGCTCAGTGGGTGAATGCGCCTCCTGCACAGATTCACGTGCAGCTTGCCTGTCACGGGTTTAAACCCCAGCGTACTAGCCCGGAAATTTGACGCGCCTTCTACAGGCATTTGTGGATGACTTACAGGCTCTTTGCTTGAATTCCGCCACGATAGCTGAGATAGTCAATGCGCCTGCTGCAGAGCTATGTGTATAATCTACAGACCCCAGGTTTCAATCGCAGCAAGATAGCGCAGAAGGTTAACACGCCTTGATTCTGATCTGCTTGACGCCTGTTATTGACTGTAGTTTGAGAAAGCACTATTAAAACACCACTTTATTGTTATTAGTTCGTGTGAGAGCCACAGTGCTGCCAAACGTTCACCCACCTTCAAGGAACTGCAGCTGCTGCTCTAAATATCTGTGGCGGGCCCTCCTCACCCACGGAGCTGCTGTTGGCCATTAATGTTCTATGGATGAGTTTCTGAGAAGGGATTCACTGAACTGCTTGGCTCTCTCCTCTGGATGAGCCTAGAAGTCAGTTCACAAGTCCATCACTGGGCTTTTTCTCTTAGATAGTTTAAAAAAAGCAAGTTTAGTGTCCTTAAATTGTTTAGCTCAGAGATAGTCTGGATTGTGTTATGTTCTCATTAAGTTCTTGTTGAAATGATAATATTAATAATAAAACTAACAATAATAACAATACATTTTCTCATGGTACTTTGTATCACATGCTCACAGCTTTCCAGTACTGTGAACAAGGGGTGTTAGTATCGAACACATTATCTTCCTTGGACGAATGAAAGGCAGAGTCAGCGCTGCAGTTGTCATGACCTATGACCTGTAGGTTACAGGAACATCTCTGTAACAGCCAATCATGGGCGAATGACATTCCTGTCCACCCACTTTGGGGGATGCTGACTTGCTCTGTCGCAAAATGTTAACTAGTCTTCAAGCCGGAAGTCAGGCGCCCTTGCCCGGGACGTGGGCGGGGCCTGCTCCGGCAAAAACAGAAACCGGCGTGCCGTGCTAACGCGGGGCTCCCATGTTGAAGGGAGAGCCCCGCGGTGGCGGCCGGAGTTAAGAGAAGCCCCGGGTCCCAGGAGGGGGCCCGGGTGAAGAATGCGGCGGCCGAGGATGACCACAGCAGCGCGGGGCTCCCAGGAGTGCAGGGAAGCCCCGCAACAGAAGTGCTGCAGCTGCGAGGAGGAGACCCCCCCAGAAGAGCAGCCCGGTGAGTAAAGAAGGGCTGGGGGGGCTCCGTGTGGGCTATTGTTGCTCAGAATTGCAAAAGTACACTTTGCACCAACAATAGCCCACGCGGAGCCTTCAACGGGGCTGGCATGTTATCGGAAGCGGGACAGGAGATGTGCACATCGCGTGTGTGCACGTGCGCGTACACCAACTCAAATCCGCCAAGAGCCTGCGCGTGCCCATCTCCTGTCCCCCTTCCGAGGCAAGTCAGCAACAATAGATCTCGCTGGCAGACAGCAGCGCTTCGCGCTGCGTTCGCAGGCGAGATCTAAAAAGAAAAAAGACTCCATTCCTTTTTTGTACTTACATAGAGCGTATTAACCCTCACATGGGTAGTTCGCACTAAATAAATGCACTTACCAATCCAGGCAAGTTGTGGTTTCTGCCCTGTTTTTTTTTTTTGCAGATTTATATAACGCGAAGTCGACCCAAAGGTATTGGAGCTCTTTACATTTGTACCAGTTACCTTACACAAAGACATTATTTTTTTTGGTAGGCACAGGGAGATGATGTGATTTGCCCAGAATCACAGGATGTGGTGTGGACCTCGAGGCTTGAACCTTGGTTTCCAAGCTCCAAAGTCGGCATTCTAGCTGTAAGACAACATCCTCTCCCCTCTTTGTTTGGAAGCACCCAGTGCCTTTCAAGTGCAGATGCTCCCTTGTATGCCAGTATTGATCGGCAAACATTGCCTCTGCTTTGAACCAATAGTGAATGGCAAACGTGTTGGATTGCACAGTTGGAACCACCATAATGGGGGTTTTATCCTGGGATGCTGTATATCACCTGTGGCCCTTGACCCCTCCAGCAACAGAAGCAACTAAAGGTGTCTCTCTCAGAATGTTTATTCTGGCACTTCTGAGCTGTACTTAGCCCAAGCTTTCCGTGGGATTGGCACCCACACAGTTGCAGCCCGGGCTTCCGCACACAATGGGAGAGGGGCAGAAAACCTTTCAGCCCAATGGGCATTGCCCGCTGTATTGTAGTAATAAATGCACAAATGTGCTTTTATTAGTACAGTTGCTCCAAAGAACATGTGTTATTGGGCCACATTTATTTTTACTGACATGGCATAAATTACATGGTTATTTAGTGATGGTCAGGTCAGAGTTTCCATTCTTTTTGTTGTTGTTTTGCTTATAGCTTTTGTGCCGTTTGACAAATCTGTATAAAAATTCCCCAAAAACGTCCATCCGTTTTCAGTTTTGCATGGCACGTTTCATGCAAATCTGTCTGAAGGAAGGAATAAAATGGGTCAAAAAAGCTATATTTTCCACTTTAACTGCAGTAGGCATTTTTGTTCTCTACTACAGAGAAAAATGCTGAAATATTTTGAAGCAAACTTGGCATGAAACAAGTATTTTACTAAAAGGAGGGCAATTGCTTAGTTTGGTGTATATCCACGCAGTCATTTTGAGAAATTAGGATCCGAAAATGTGTATTGTGAGTGTTTTTAAAAAAACCTCTATTTACCATTTTAGTGCGTTACAGCGATGCAAACATGAAAACTCACTGTCATTGTTACATTATCTGGATCACGCAATGATGCTGACCATAGAAAGCCAATGTGTCCATAATCGGAGGCGAAAGAAGAAATACAATTACCGGTTGTAAATACAGTCCTGATGGGATGCCCCCGCCATCAATTGGACTGCCTTCGCCGCGCACAGCCCAGCCTTCACCCTCCCACAAAAAGGCAAGTCCAATAAAACGCACATAATCAAAGAGAACAACCATAGTAGCTCACATAGGGACATTTGGAAACAGGTAACTGTGGTGCCCTGGCCGGTCAGCCCACTCCGGTCGGGACTATACCTTGTTCGAGTTGGGAGCCAGTAGTTCCGAGTTTAGCCCCCGTGTAAGCCCTGAAAGGCCCCCAGATGTCTTTAGGACGTGAGGTGCGTGGCAATGTGGTAGAGTATACTTCGCTGTTTGTGTTGCAGAATGCTAGGCTGTTTAGCCAACTTTGTAATGTGGTAACTGTTTTATGGCCCCAATGCAGTCCTATCTCTCTTTTGGCCAGCAGCAACCTAAGGGAGACAAACCTCCGGAGTCCTTTGGGGAAGTTTACCACATAGCCTAATAATGCAATCTCAGGCATGGGGATAAGGGTCAATTCAGTCATGTCTCCCAGTGTCTCAGGTACAGCCTTCCAATATGACTGTATTTTGGGACATAACCATGTGAGGTGGGCGAAGTCAGCGTGTGGGGCATTGCATTTGCGACAATTGTCCGGTCTGGGCGGGTCAAGCCTGTGGTATTTGGCCGAGGTAACGTACATTCTGCGTAAAAATTTTAAATGGAGTAGTTTGTGTTGGCTGTTTAAAGAGACTTCTTTTGTTACCATACAACATTTGAACCATTGATCGTCTGTGATGGGATCGTCGTCTTCCCAGTCTTTACGGACCTTATCGTCAGTGACCGGCATGATATCTGAGCATGCCTTGTATAGTTTAGATACTAGGTGTTTGCCTCCCTGATTCTCGATGATTATCAAGAGCGGGGTAAAAGAATCCAGCTCAATGGGTAAACCAGGCAAGGATGCCCTCAGCGCCGAAGGGATTCGTCCCATGATGAAGTAATCCATGAATGTGGCGTTGTGGAAGTGTTCCTCGTCCGCCACAGAGAAGACATGTCCATTAGGGAACAAGTCCCCTGCTTTAGTGATGTCAAATTTGGTCAATGTGCGCTGCACCAGTCTCTCTCCTGTGATGGGTAACCAGAGGGCATTAGGGAGGGGTATAGATGAAGAATATAGTGTGGAGATGCCCGTGATCCGCCTCCGGTTCTCCCAGGCCCAACTGGTGGTGGAGACCGTCTGTATGTCTATGGGGTCTCTAGGTATGCTCTTGGGCAACACTGTCGACAACTTCTCGGGCAGTACAAAGTCAGCCTGGGGGCGGAGAAATGGGATCCTAGCGTCTGGGTGGAACCAAGCGAATGCGTAGCTGCACTTGACCACTCAATAGTATTGTTGGAGGTCGGCCACACTGAACCCCCCTCTTTCATACGGTAGGGTCAGTACTTGCCAACACACACAGGGTTGTCTGCCCCCCCAGACCAATCTGGTAAGATGTGAGCGTAATGTTAAAAAGAAACTATTTGGAAGGGGTATGGGGATGTTATTAAAAAGGTATAAAAATTTGGGGAGCACGACCATTTTGACTAGTGCTACTCTACCTGCGATGGATAACGGTAAGCGTAGCCATCTCTCTATCTGAGTCTCAAAGGCACTAACTGCTCATCCGTAATTGAGGCACAGGATATGAGCTGTGTCCAAATGGATATGTATGAACAAATACTTCATGGAGTCAGTGCACCATTCGAAGGGAAATTCGCATTCCCGCTGCAGCGTGCTTGAGGTTAAGGAGAAGATAACTGACTTGCGCCAGTTGAAGCCTAGGCCAGAATGTTGTCCAAATCTGAATATTTCCCTAATAAGTGGCTCCAGGTTAGCATGAGGCTCCCAAACATAAAGAATGGTGTCATCAGCGTAGAGTGAGACTAATAGAAGGCCAGTGTTGAATTGGAGGCCTCTCAGTAAATGCCTCTCCCGAAAATGCCGGAATAAAGGGTCCAATAACAGAGACAGGGGCAGCCCTTCCGGGTGTCGCGGGATAGAGAGAAGGGTTGGGAAAGTGCACCGTTCAGGCGAAGTCTCGCTGTGGGGCTGCTGTACAATTATTCAGTGATGGCAATAAATCCCTTAGGCATTCCCAGGCGGCGCATGATGGACACGAAAAATGGGCACTCTAGAGAGTCGAACGCCTTTTCAGTGTCTAACAGGATGGTGGCTGCTGGGACTTCCGGGTTCATCCTGTGGAGAATCAAAAAAAGCGTCCTAAGATTCAATGAGGTGGATCAATGGGGGACAAAGCCGCATTGGGCTGGGGAGGTAATGAATTCCATCAGGAGAGACAGGTGCATAGCGAGAACCTTGGCCAAAATTTTATAGTCTCAATTTGGTAAGGACAGGGGTCGGTATGACCCGCATAGGGATGGGACTCTGCCAGGTTTAGGGAGGAGTATAATGACAGCCTCGCAGAGGGTAGGGGGTAGGATTTGCCTTTCCAGGGCTTCCGCATATACCTCAATCCGTAAAGCCATTCAGACCAGGGGTCGAGGAGCCGCGAAGGGCCACGATGGCACTAACAACCTCGTCCTCTGAGATTGGTTCGGCTAAGAAATCCTGCATATTTTTCTCCAAGTAGACCAGAGCGATCTCAGATAGGTATGTTTCATGCGCAGTGGGGTCTTGCCCCACTCTAGAAGTGTATTATGAGGTATAGTAATCGAGGAGTTTGTTACGGATCTCCGAGGTGTCTGTGAGCGTCTGGTCTGCAGAGGACTTAAACTCAGTAATATAAGCTTTGCTGTATGGGGGCGGATCATCTGCGCCAGCACTCAGCCTGGCCGCTCGCCTTCGCCATAGCAGCGCGCAATATGATATTTCTCTAAAAAAAGTATCTCGCGATCTGCAGACTCCCTGTATTCGGTGAGAAGGGCCAGTCGACATTTGATCGCCTCCGGGTCAAAACTATTTATTGCGACGCTGTCAATGTCCCTCAGCTCTTGTTCCAGATGAGAGAGTGTCGTTCGTAGAGCCTTCAGTACCCCGGCCTGTTTGGCGATGCAGATGCCCATGATGTATGCCTTAAACCCCTCCCACAGAACTGCCCAGGAATCAATCGAGCCGGTGTTGATGGCAAAGTACTCCTCAATGGCTTTGTGTACCTCAGGGTAAAAGAGATAGTCGTTGAGGGCTCGGCTAGGAAATCGCTACTGTCCCTCATACCCATCTGGCCTGGGCACACAAAGGTGAAGTTTAATTGGGGAGTGATCGGAATATGTTCTCAGGAGGGATGTGATTGATTGGCACCAGCAGGAATTGCCAGGAGAAAGAAGCCAATAATCTATCCTGGTCCAAGTGTTGTGTTGGCCGGAATAATGCATGTATTCAGTGGTGGAAGGGTTGCGCCTGCGCCATATATCGAGGAGAGTCAACTGGTCACAAAGATCTAGGAGCGCTCGGCGAGCCTGTGGTTTAGTGTCAGGGGTTTTAGCTGCGCTGTCTAAGGCGGGGTTAAGGAGCAAATTGAAATCACACCCTACCAGCAGCGGGACAGAGTCCAAATTAGTAAACTGGGCATGTAAGGAATGAAAGAATTCTCAGAAGTCAGTGTTCGGGGCATAGACACTTACCAGGGCTACGCTATGACCCATTAACCGCACTACACCGGCGCCACCGGCAACACTTGCTGTACGGGGAGACTACAGCTCCCAGACTCCTCCTTGGGCTGACTGAGCTGGGCTAATTTCGCGCCAGGAGGCGCTTAAAGATCCTCGCGGCTCCCGCTCCGCGGGAACCGCGCTACACCGGCGCCACTGGCAACGCTTGCTGCACGGGGAGACTACAGCTCCCAGACTCCTCCTTGGGCTGACTCAGCTGGGTTAATTCCACGCCAGGAGGCGCTTAAAGATCCTCGTTGCTCCCGCTTCGTGGGACGCGCGCGGGCACGCCCGGGTGAAGCCCAGACCAAGGGCGGGCCCGTCCTTGTCCGTCTGTGACCGGAGGAGGCCGGGCCGGGCCACCCCTCTAACGCCAGCAATGGGTAAGCGGAAGCAATTATGTAGTCAAGACCAGTGCGGGTTAAAAGCAAAGATGCCTAGAAAGTCAGCATCTATTATATCTTACTTAACCTCGGCGGTAGGGGCCCTGAACAAGGAAATCGCCAATGCGGAAAAAAAGCTGGGCTTGGGTACGAGGGACGAGACAGACGAGCGGAACGTGACAAATATCTCCGTTCCCCTAGATCCCCTGGTTCTGATAACAACACCACTAGTTGCGCAGTGTTCCTCAACTGGGGTTGCTGCTCCATCTGGGGATGTGGTTGTTGTTTCTGATGAGCCTCTGCCGGTCCTGGAGGAGGTTACAAAAGGTCCGCCTCGGGGTCCCAGTGGTAAAAAGAGAACTCTCAGAAAAACATGTAAACGGGTCAGAAGTTTGAACAAAAGTAACTCTATTCAAGGGAATGCTGTGAGTGAGCATACTGACCAATCTGTCCGGAATATAGTGGAGGAGATGTTTACATCACGGCTGGAACTTGCTCTCACCAGCATAGCCAAAGACATTATAGATACTTTGAATACATGTGTTGCTGGGATCTTGAAAAAATGTGAGCGTATCGATTCCTTTTTAACAGCTTCAAAGCTGTTACTGGCTATCCTAGTTTAACTATCGCTCCAAAAGACCAACTAGAGCCCAGGTTATGTTCTGATATAGACTTTATGGATGGTCAATCGCATCCCCTATTAATAGGGGATGGGTCAGTTTCTGGTTCTTTGGGGAAACATGTGGCACACCAGGGCACCTTTGAGAGGAAGGATCATTATGGGCGTACTAATGGGTCTTCTGTGGATTTGACAGCTAATGTACAGACCTTGGTCGCCAGTGGGCCCCTACTCTTACAGAAGAGGCTCGTTAGACCAAAAAATTGTAGTCTTAATCTCCCCCCAGAAGCAGGACCCCTGGTCGCGGTCCTTTTAAGGGTACCACCATTTGGTGTAGACGATAAAGAGTCCACCCCGGACCTGATAGTAAAAGCCAAAAAATGGTGTGATCAGTTCTGTACTGGAAAGACTGAGATTTCCTCTAGTATTATAATGGCCAGGAGGGTGGAGTGGGTGGGCAATTGTCCCAAACAAGTTGATGGAGATTGTATTGTTGTTAATTTTAGTAATAGACTTGTAGCTGACAGATTGTTTGGGATGCTTCGGATTTGGGGAAGGGAAAGGGGGGTTTTAAAGCTCTGCCATTGAGTTTCTTTTATCCCCCAGTAAACTGACCAAACGCAACTGTTAAAATGTATCCTGAGGCACATCCGAGGAGGCGATATCAGCCCCCCCAACGTTATGTTGAAACCAATAATTTCGAGGGCCATCAAGAAAGCCTCAGTATTAAAGACAAACTAGTCCCGCAAACACCTTTTAGGCATACAGGTCTTGAAGGTGGGGGTATATCCTTATCAAACAGATTTTCTCCACTGTCTCAGTTAGAGGATAACGACTGACTATACCCATCACCTTATTGTTCTCTGAAATTTGGTTATAATTTAGAGTCCAATGACCTGGAAGTCCCCCAAAATTGTAAGATCATTAGCTGGAACATTGCGGGTCTTAAATCTAAAAGGGATGATCCCAGATGGCTAGACTTTATAAAAATATATGATCTTATAGCTCTCCAGGAAACATGGGAGAGGGAGTGCAATTTTTGGTTGGATGGGTTTAAAACATTTTGTTTACCTGCGCGTCCCACTACGGCAGGTAGAGCCAAGGGGGGCTTAGTGCTCCTATTTTCTTTAAAGTTAAAAGGCTCCACAAAATTGATTGAAGTAAGTTCCCATAATTGTCTGATAGTGGAATTATGCACACCCAATCTGTCTAAAATATTATTAATTAATTTTTATAACTCGGGGGAATGTGAGTTTATGAATGAACATTTATCCTTTTTGAAAAGTTTTGTAGAAATTTATAGGGCAAACCAATCCACTTTTTTCCAAATTATACTTATGGGCGATTTTAATATTCATCCTTGTGAAATGAATTGTTTTGTTGATGATGAAATGGGCCCTGGTTATTCGGTACCACCGCACTTTGAGCACACACAACAGGGGGAGGCCTTAGAGGATCTCCTAGCAGGAGCTGACCTCTTTGAGCCTGGTTTTAACGATCCATTAGAGCGGGTCCAGACATTTAAGGCCAAGGGAAGGGATACCATCATTGATTATATATTTTTGTCTCCCTCCATGCTAGTTAGTGTAGTGTCCTATAATGCAAGGGTGTCCACTTTTAGCGACCATAACCCAGTAATTCTGGAGTTATACAAAGACTTGGGTCTTTTGTGTTTACCGGGTAGGAACTCGGAAATTATTCGGGTGGTTACAACTGACCAGGGGAGAAGGCTTAAATGGTCAAAGGTAATGCCGGAATCTTTCTTTGCTAATTTATGCATGAAGGCTAAAAATGATATTGCAAAATGTACAGATTATACTTCACCAAAAGCAGAGGTCAGTATAGCCTTTGAAGGTATCTGTGGACAGGTAGCAATGGATTTGACTGTCCCAACGAAATTAAAACCTAATTCCGGTGAAAGGTGGTTTGATGCAAATTGCTCCAGGGCCCATCGAAATTTAATACAAGCCCTGAAAAAAACACCAAGAGATAGTAAGCAGATAGCTAGTCTCAGGAAGCATTATAAGTTAATGACACACACCCGCAAAAGTGAGATTAAATCAGAGGCCTGGAATGCTTTAATGTCCGTTGAAGTCTTATAGGATAGTTCGAAATTCTGGGCTATTGTCAATACCCCCTTTTTTGTGGGCTTAGAGAATGATAGCCTGGAAATTAATATACCAGAAGAGCAGTGGCTAGAGCACTTTGAGACTATCTATGGATCAAGTGAGGGCAAGGATCCCTCTCCAGATTTAGATATAAATGGGGGTCTCCCTTTGCTGGTTTTTAAAGAGGGGGATATTGAAAAGGCAATATTAGAGACATCTACCAATAAGGCCCCGGGCCCTGCAGATTTGTATAAAGGTGAACCTAAATTTTGGTCCAAAATTCTAGCAAATGTATTTAATGCTTCAGTAGTGCAGGGGTTTCCTGAATCCTGGTCACGGTCTATTATCTTACCATTTTTTAAAAAAGGTCAGAGAGGGGACCCACGGTGCTACAGGCCTATATCATTGAGTGACTCTGCCGTCAAAATTTTGGGTAAAGTGATTTTGGCTCAAATCACTGATTGGGTTAATGATAACGGGGTCTTATCCAATCTTCGATATGGTTTTAGGCAAGGAAGCGGTACCATGGACCAGTGTCTCAATTTATATCTATTAGCAGGTAAATATACTGTAGCTAAAAAAGGCTCCCTGCAAATGGCTTTTATGGACCTCACCTCGGCATTCGATCTGGTTAACAGATCGAAGCTGTGGTCCATTTTACTTGATATGGGCATTGATCCGTGTCTGATCTATTTTTTAGCAGATTTACATTGTGATCTCTCAGCAGCTTTTAGAGTTACTCAGGATGGCAAATGCACCAGACATTTTAAGTCGGGCAGAGGAGTCTGCCTAGGGTGCATTATGGCACCCTAACTTTTTACTCTTTACATTAATACACTAGATAAAACCCTGGACAAGGCCAGCTTGGATATCCCTCATGTGGGGAACAAGACTGTCCCAGTCCTTTTATACGCGGACGATGCCGTGTTGCTATCACAAACTGCTATAGGGCTTCAGAGACTTCTGGATGCATTTGGGGCCCATATGAAATCCTTGGACCTGGTGGTGAATATGTCTAAATCACATGTTATGATAATGGGCCAAAGACACAGAAAAGCTAGAACTTTCATTTGCAATGGTGCTGAGGTGTCCAAAGTGTCCTCTTTTACATATTTGGGGGTCCTGTTTGATGACAGATGCTCTTGGGTCCCCCAATTTAAAGCAAAGAAAAATGCAGTAGTCAGATCGACATCAGCCTTATTGGTGTTTTCAAAGCAGCTGGGAGCTAGGCCTTTTGAAGCAATTCTCGCTATTTATCGATCTAAATGTCTGGCTATTGCTACATATGGTTCTGCTATTTGGGGCTTCAAACAATTGACATGGGTGCAGTTGGCTGAAAATATTTTTTTACGCGCCCTTTTGTCTGTGCCCCAATCAACCCCAACTTTCTCTATCCATCAGGAGTTGGGGCTGGGGTATGTGACTGACTCGCTGAGATTGACTCCCTTTGTTTGTTGGATTAAAACATGGCTCAACCCTGTGCTGACTTTGAACCACCAGATTTTATGGGACTGTGTTGCCCTGGATAAAGCCAGTAGCATCCCGTGGCTGTCTTATGTAAAGTGCATGTTTTATAAGTTAGGGCATCCTGAAATCTATAACGCTCCAGCAGGGATTAAAAAAGAAGATATAAAATGGGTAAAAACACATTTTTTTAATTTATTGTTGGAACGGGAGCAACTAGAGTTCCAAAAACCTTTGGTCAAGGCCCACTATTTAATAATCTCCTCCCCATTAATTGAGCCTTACCTGAGAATTGTGACCAAACCTTATCATCGTCGGCTCCTGACTAGGTTCCGTTTTAATTTAATCCACCTTTTGCTGGGCAATTTTTCTGGGTGGTGTAAATTAGAGGAGATAGGCCCGTGTCAGTGTGACAATTTCTCACCACAGGATACCATGCACTTTATTATGTTCTGTGATTTTTATAATGATATACGGAGGAGGTTTTTAGTCCCTCTTTTGAGGGAAAAGGGCTTTTTACCGGTTCGACCAGCCCTAATGTATCTCCAACTGTTAGATGATGTAAGGAACATTTTTTATATCGCCAGTTTCCTTGTTGCTGCTGCCCGTCTTAGAAAAAGAAGATTGCCCATGATTAATGTTGTATGAATTTAATTGGAACTGTTTTTATCCGGCAATTTTTATATCATGATGTATAATAGATCATTTTTGATATTTTATCTTTTTATTGCCCATTTGTATCCAGGATAATAATTTTTTATGTGTGTTTTATGCATTGTACTTTTATGATTTTTATTAATCAAATAAAGTGGTTTTGTCTGTCTGTCTGTCTGACCCATTAATGATCCTGTGACAATTGTGTATCTACCCTCCCTATCCCCAATGGTGGCTCTGAGACTGAAAGGTACCCTTATATGAATAATAATTGCTGTGCCACAGGAGTAATTGCTGAAGTTGGAAAAATATCTGTGCGTACCCCAGTTGGAAGCAAAACGTGCAGAGTCGGATTTGGGCAGGTGTGTTTCCTGCAAAAAGGCAATGTCTATGTTGTAACGTAGCAGATAGTGAATGATATGCCTATTCTTACGATTGTCATTAAGTCCTCTGACATTCCATGACAGCAAGGACAATACAGAGGGACTACTGATATTACCTAGCTGGGCCATCTAACGGACGTGACATCTATTACCAGGATAAGCAATCGTTGATGAGCGTGGAATTGGACAGTGAGCATAACTGTAAATAACTCAGAATGTCTATACGAAGAAAATTGACCCCCCCACCCCCCACCCAACCTTATCCCAAGAAAAGTGAGGCCTAAACCACAAAATCCAACAATCTGACCTAATACACCTGTATCACCAGAAACAAAGCAAAGGCGTACCCCATGAGGGGTGGCAACGCCACATCAGTCAACCAGCTGTATGAAATAGTTTGTGTAGAATAGTCTATTAACCCAAAGGAATGATAACAGCAGATGAAGAATGAACAACATAATAAATTCAGCCAGTTCCAGAATTTGAGTAAAGTTCCACACTCAAGTTGGAGCCACTGCATGGAGGTGAGGATCCGGCCCCGTTAGCAATTGTCTGGCTGTTTTTAGGTTTGTATGCATGACAGAACTCCTGCACCTCCGTAGCAGTGTTGCAGATTCACACTCGGCCATCAACATCAACACACAATCTGGCAGGGTGAAGCATGCTATATCTCAGGCCCAAGTTCCTGAGGGTGGACTTGACCCCATTATAAATTGTGAGTGGTTAAAAGGCAGAGATATCTGAAACATTAGTCTGCAAAAATTGAATCTTTAAGCCAAATTAAAAAAAGAAAAAAAACATTGGGTCAGGGAGTATTTTCTCCATCGTCCAGTTCAGGCCTGCAAACTCAAAGGTGAGTTCCAAACCTGAGAGTTTGGATTGTCTGGCCGTGAGAGAATTTATTTTTTACAGCCCCCGCCATTACAAGATGCGGGGTACGGGCCCCATGTCCTGAAAAAATGGTCACATAAAGTGGCAGAGAGGCCAAACCGTGATCCATAGGCCTAAGTGGGGGGGGGGGCTCTCAACTGTCTCTTCAAAGTTTAAAAATAATAAAAAATATTCATCACGCAAACATTCATTAAGGTCTTATAACCTAACCATAACTTTACTTTAACTGTATCACATGGGAGCATAGTTTAGTAGTGTCCCTTTGTCACTGGAGTATCTGCCAGGGTAGTATGAGCTCTGCTTTGCACCGAGATAAATGGGTGCAGAACGTCAGCAAAGTTCCTGATGCACTTGGTCAGTTGCAATCTGCAGGCGTTCTGCCCTGCACAGAGTTTATAAATGGTCCATGGCCCCTAAAGCTGCCAGAGTTGTAAGAGCTCTTCCTGCCTCAGGGGTACACGGGAAAAGGACATTAGCAGCAGAGTGTCTGCTGCACTTGGGCAGTATAAGGCTGTAAGACATTTGCTCGGCCCGGGTCCCTTTTATCAATGCTCCTGGTGCATTCAGCAAGCATGCATGAATGAAACTGTAAGAGCACTACTTGACACAGGGAAACAGATGCAAAGCATTAAAGGCTATTTCATTCTCCTGTCTAGTCAAACAGGTAAATTTACATGTGAGTAAGCTTACATGTGTATGTTTACTCTTACACTTTGGGGCCGAGTACGATCTAGCTAGGAAGGGCTCCAGATGGGTTCCAGAACGAGCAAATCCAATTTGGAGCCTATGTTTCTGAAAAATCGTCCCCCGTTCCGAACAACCAAGTAGGATGCGAAGATCTCGTCCGCGTCGACCGAATCGTTTCAGAACCCGATCCTGTCAGCCCTACTCGTTCGCAGCCAAATCGTGCCATGCAATGGAGCCCGCTTCCGGACAAGCGAGTACGATGCATGATTCGGACAGCCGTATCGACTCTAATGTGGGAATCGGACTTCGGGGGGCTGTAGCGGGACCCCCTTCACCCAAGGCCCAACGAATCACTCCCGTGGGGGTACCCATGGGTCCCCCCTTCACATGCATGCACAGAGTGGCAGGCACCATGGGGTGCCCACCACAGGGTTTACGCTTTTCCCCACCCACCCCTTTTTGCTATGGGTGCCTGTGTGCGTGTTCAGTATACAGGCTCCAATACTCTAATATTCCTTGGCCTTGGCTAGTTCAAACCGGGTCTGCTGCCAGAGGGTGCAGAGTCTGGTGTGGTACTCCTGCACCGTGGGTAACGGACTGACCTGTGGTTCGTCCCATGGCATGGTGTGTGGATGCTTGCCCAGGAGACAGTAAAAAGGGGACATGCCGATGGCGGAATGCTTGCTGTTGTTATAAGCGAACTCCACCATCCACAATACGTCTGACCATTCTCTCTCTGCTGACAGCAGTAAGCAGCGTAGATACTGTTCCATGGTGTGATTGGTCCTCTCGGCTTGGCCGTCGGTCTGAGGATGGTATGAGGAGAATAAACGAACGTCCATATCCATGGCTGTACATACATCCGTCCAGAAACGAGACACGAACTGCGTGCCCTGGTCCGTTATGACCACCGATGGTATGCCATGCAATCTTACCACGTTCTGTAGGAACACAAGTGCCAGCTCGGCTGCCGTGGGTAGTTTCTTTAGCGAGCCGAAATGAGCCATCTTAGTTAGGTGATCCACTATAGTGAGGATGGTGGTGTATCCCAACGTGGTGGCGGGTAGTTCCACCACGAAATCCATCGAAACAGTGTGCCAGGGATGGGGCAGAACTGGTATGGGTTGTAACAACCCAACGGATGGTCCTGTGATATACTTTCCTTGGGCACATATGTTACAACGCGCTATGTAGATCCTGGTATCTTCTCCCAACGTGGGCCACCAGAAGTGTCTTTGCAAGAGGTCCACAGTGATATCCCGGGTGGTTGGAGAGGACCTGATCGTGACACATAGAGAGAGCCTGTTGTTGGCGGTTTTCCAGAGGAAGGTAGAACTTGTCTCCTCTGTACAGGAGCCCATCATGTAGGGTATCCTCCTTCTGGTTAGCATCACGGCAGCTGCATCGATCTGTGTAATTTCGTCTTGGAGAAGGGAAAGGAAGTCAGAAGACAGCACAACGCCTTGGAAGCAGTGATCGGGAATAACTGGCACTGGCTCAGGAGCCAACACCGAGTCATCGGTTTCCTCCAAGCGGGACAGCGCATCAGCCTTGGCGTTCTCTTTTCCTGGTCGGTACTTGATGCGGAAATCGTACTCATTGAAAAACAGGGTCCAACGCAATTGCCTGGCTGTGAGGGCTCGCGCTGAGCGAAGAAACTGCAAATTCCGGTGATCCGTGTAAATCACTATGGGGTGTTTGGTGTCTTTCAGGTAGTGGCGCCACTCCTCGAAGGCTGTTTTGATGGCTAATAGCTCTCGGTCCGAGATAGTATAGTTGCGCTTGGCCGACAGGAGTTTTCTGGAGTAGAATGCAACAGGGTGTAGAAGACCTGACTCCGCGTCCCTTTGTGATAATACACCACCCAGAGCCTCTTGTGAGGCATCAGCTTCAACAGTGAATGGTAGGTCAGGGTTTGGGTGTTTCAGAATGGGGGCTGTGGTGAATCTCCTTTTCAGTTCCTGAAAGGCATTCTCGGCTTTGCCATCCCAACCGAAGGAGACTCCTTTACACAATAGGCGAGTTATGGGGGTGACAATCCTGGAGAAGCCTATGATAAAGCGGCGCTAATAGTTGGCGAACCCCAAAAACCTTTGGACGTGCTTCATTGTAGTAGGGGACGGCCAACTCAGGATGGCTTTCACCTTCTTGTTGTCTATTTGGATACCAGTTGGAGTGATGATATGACCCAAGAACTCGACAGCTGTTGTGTACAAAACGCTTTTTTCCAACTTTACGTACAATCCATTCCGTTCCAGCTGTCGTAGGACAGCACGTACGTGTTGTATGTGGCCGGTTATAGATTGGGAATAGATTAATATATCATCGATATATACTATGCAGAATATATTGAGAAAGTCTCTCAGGACTTCATCAATGAAAAATTGGAACGCTGCGGGGGCGTTGCAGAGCCCGAAAGGCATGACTTGGTACTCATAAAGGCCGTATTTGGTTCGAAATGCTGTTTTCCACTCGTCACCCTTCCGGACTCTGACTAGATGGTAAGCCCCCCTGAGGTCTAGTTTGGTGAAGACGGTGGCGTTCTTTACTTGGTCCAACAGGTTGGAAATGAGTGGCAACGGGTACCTGTTTTTAATGGTGATGGCGTTCATAGCCCTGAAGTCAATTCGTCATGAAGAAAAGGGGAGAGGACACCAGGGATCGGGAATGGCGAATGAACCCATTCTTGAGGTATTCGTCCAGGTAGGAGCGGAGATGCTCGTTCTCTTTCTCGGTGAGGGCATATATCCTGCTGCAAGGAAGCGTGGAGCCAGGGATCAAATCGATCCTGCAATCGAAGGAACGGTGGGGTGGAAGGGTGTTGGCGCTTTTCTTGTCGAACACCGTAGCCAGGTCGAGGTATGCTTCAGGAACGTTGCCCTGCGTAGTCATGCCGGTTCCTGTGAAGGGTAGGGTGTGGGCCTGTATGGCATACAGGCAAGAAGAGCCGGTGTTAGCGTAACAGGAGGTGTGGCAGTAGGCCGAATTCAAGACTAGCGTTCTGGAAATCCAATCTATGCGTGGGTTGTGACGGACCAGCCAAGGCAGGCCTAAAATGACGCGGAACTGGGAGGCGTCTATCACGTCAAAGGCAATGCGTTCCATGTGGTGGTTCACGAACTCCATACATAAGTCTTCGGTTTGGTATCGAATGGGACCCGAGGTGAGGTCTGTCCCGTCTACTGCTTTCACGGTCTCAGGTCTTGTCTTGGGGATCGTAGCTATGCCTAGTTCCTCCATATACCTGGTATCTATGAAATTGCCAGTGGCGCCTGAAACCAGAAGGACGGTCACCTCCCATGCCTGTCCGGTACCAGCTCTTAGAACTACTTCCACGCCCAGGTGGTGGCTGCCGCCATGGAAGGCAGGGGTCGTCATTTTGTTGAATGAAGAACCCAGCAGACGGACCCCTCGTTCTACTGGGTTTCTCCATTTCCAGTCTTGTCGGGCTTGGACACGGGCAGTGCGAACGGCCTTCCTCCCCTAGCTCGGGTGGGTTTCACCGGACATCCCCTAACGAAGTGCCCGTTCTTCCCACAATAAAGGCACTGGTTTTGTCTTCTTCGTCTCTCTCGTTCCTCGTTGGATAGAGGTCCTCTCACACCGCCTATCTGCATGGGTTCAGGCGCGTCACCAGAGGGTTTTGGTTCCTCCCTGCTTTTCTCTTTCTGCGACAGGAAGCGGTTGTTACCACCCTTCGTCCTCTCTTGTCTCCGTTCCTGTCGTCTGTAGTTTACTTTTACTACCAGATCGATAAAGGGTCCTATCTCTTCAGGCAGATCAGGCATCTGTGATAATAAGTCCATAAGGTCATCGCGTAGGCCCCTGTAGAACACAGATACCTTCTTGTTCTCGGGCCAACAGGCTTCTATGACGAGCCTGTTGAAGGTTGTAATATAATGGAGTAGTTCGGAATTGCCTTGCCTCAAATTAAGCAGTTCATTATCCGCGGCTTGGACAAAGGTATGTCGGGTGAACATGCGCCTGAGGGCTTCCTTGAATATCAGTAGGTTGTACAGCATGGGGTCATCGTTATCTACCAGAGAGATGGACCATTGTGCCGCGTCACCTCCCATGTAAGAGAGGATAAATGCGACCTTGGCAGCGTCATCCGGAAAGGCAGTGGCTCTGGCCATGAAGTACAGGTGACACTGATGGAGGAAGACACTATATCTAGTGCTATCGCCATAGAAGCGTTCGGGTGGGGCTAATTGTACGGGATGGGGTGTTATGACCTGTATGGTGCTATCCTGTTGCGCCGCGGTAGAGGAGCCCCCATAGGTGAACACGGGAGGTCGTATCAGTCCTTCCTGCCTCACCCTAGCTGTAGGAGGGGAACCCCAAAGATTGGCCAGCCCCGCCGCTACCTGACCCTGTAAGGCCGTCATATTGTGACGCAAACTAAGGTTCTCTGTCTGTATGTTTGCAAGCATAGCTGCTATGTCTTGCAGAGTAATCTCTGGATCGCTCATGTCGTCCGGGCGAGAGAAGAGCACTTGGGCTTCGGATTCTGTCAGACTCCCCCACAATGGTACCTGTGTCTTGCGGGGAGATCTCGCAGAGACGAAATGGGCTATCGTCCCTCCACCCACCTCTTTCACAGTTGATGGTGCAACAACCTAGGATAGGAGGTGGAAGGGCAGGGATGGTAGCTAGTGTTCTTGGTTATGTCTGGTGGGGTAGCGGAAGTTCTTTTAATAACACGGACCAGGAGACGCACTCCTAGTAATGTCCTGAAGGTCAGCAACCATCCAAAAGAAAGGAAAAGGTGGACTAGTCAGGAGTTACACAATGGCACCTTACGCTACCCTACACTGGTTCAAAATAAACAAGCACACTAGTGCGGTGTCAGTACCAAGGAAAATCAGCTAGCGCTCCGGCGTGGAAAGAAAACAACCACGTACAAAAGCAGCAAGCGCTCCTGCGCGAATGATACAGTCGTGAACCAAAATCAGCAAGCGCTCCTGCACGGAATGAAAACAATCGGGAACCAAAATCAGCAAACGCTCCTGCGCGGAAGGAAAACAACTATGTACAAATCAGCAAGCGCTCCTGCGCGGAAGGAAAACAACCTTGTACAAAGTCAGCAAGCGCTCCTGCCTGGAAAGAAAACAACCTAGTACAAAATCAGCAAGCGCTCCTGTGCGGAAAGAAAACAACCTTGTACAAAATCAGCAAGTGCTCCTGTGCAGAAAGAATACAACCTTGTACAAAACCAGCAAACGCTCCTGCGCGGAAGGAAATGGTCGTAAACCAAAATCAGCAAGCGCTCCTGCGCGGAAAGAAAAACAACCTTGTACAAAATCAGCAAGCGCTCCTGTGCGAAGGAAATGTCAATGTACTAAAGTAACAAGCGCTCCTGTGTGGAGAGAAACAACTGGGGGCGACTAAGCATGAGTACCAGCGCTTAGACAAAACAATTGGGGTCTAAGGTCTGATAAAGAGCGCTCCAGCGCGTGGCAACTGGCACTCACCGGATTAGCAGCTAACGTCTCTACCATGCCAGGCAGAGCTAGGTACACCAACGCGGCAGCAAGACGTCCCTGGTCACCTTCCTTCGGTGCTCCTTGGCTTGCACTCCGTGTGTGGCCCCTCCTACTGGAGTGGAACTCTCCGGTGGCAGAGGCGGTGTCTGAAATGCGCTGCAGAGCACTTCAGCGCTTGCGACAGGCACTGGAATCGCTGGTTGGTGGCGGTCTTCAGGGAACTCCAAAGAGCGACGTTGGAGCGTTAATCCGAAGCGCCGCACCGGGGGAAGTCCGCAGCTGATAAGCGGCTTCCCCCGGAAGCGTAGGTGACGTCACGCTCCCTCCGTTGGGAGACTAGACCGCTCACGCACGCAAGCCCCAGAAGCGAGCATGTCGTCTCGCTCGTGCTCCTTTGAAGCGCATCGTCACAGGTCAGTCGGACCGTGACAGTGCATTGTACGCGGTCACTCGGACTCGCAAAGTACAATTCGCTAGGAAAGCCCCTCGGATCGGAGTCGTAAGGAGGGCTTTACTAGCGTGATCGTATTCGACCCCACAGTAGTAAATTCACTTTTGGCTACTGAACCTTTCTGGTTGTAAATTTACTACAAAGTGTAGACTTATATGACTCCACACCATGAAACTTTGGGTGGAGCCAAATTGACGAGTGTAAAGTCACTACTAGTAACTTTTCTCACATAGGCAGAGTTCTCAGTCCCAGGAGCGTATAACTCCCTATGGCAGAGGTCTTCAAACTTTTTGATGCCGAGACCCCCTGCTCAAAAGTTTATAGGTGTAAGGACCCCCTCCTGACGAAAAATTCTAGAACCTGTTACTCATCATCAATAACAATAAACACCCTCAATTCCCATGGCAAATCATTTATACGGTGGGGAAATAATGTTGAAAATAGTGTATTCTGTAAGATTCTTAGGTCTTCCACTGCCAGGTAGCTTGATATAAATTAACGGGTAGCTTAAATGAAAAATAAATATAAAACGTTGTTACTCGGTGGGAAATGCTCAATAGTACATTATGAAACCTTTATTAGTTAATGCACAACAGCGGTCTGTGTGTAACCAGAGACCCGCAGAATTAAATCTTGGATGATGCAGTGGAGAATAGGGACATGCATTTTTAGTGCTAGAAGGTCACAGCTTGTGACAGAAAGCACTGTGAATATGTAAGTCATTATTTAAATCTTGCATTTTAGTAATATCCAGATTGCAAGCAATTGTTTGTTTTGTTTTTAGGTCTCGCCTGAGCCAGCGCACATGTGCTGCTCTGCGAGGCTTATTGTAAGGACTTCCAACTCGGACCACACGGTTGTGCGTGTTTTTTTTTTTTTTGCTCACACTCTATTGGCCTTTGCGTGCGTCTAAGAAAGACAGCACACAATTGGGCAAAGGTGGGTGCATGTCACTTTTGCATCCGCCCACGGTCTAAGGCTTGCGAGAGTGAGCATCAGTGCCATCTGTTTCCAATTATCGCACCCGCGTCTCGCGTTGGCATTAATTGGAAACAAATTGCGCTCACGCTGGCCCTTTCTTTTTTTCCCTTTCAGAGCAATAGTTTACAGTCAGGAAGAATAGGGGATTTCCAGGATGTGCTGACATTCTAAATATATACAACAGGTATGCCTGAATTAACCCTGTAATGCTGATGTTGTCGTAGGTTATAAAACGAGTATGTTTTCACTTCCTGTTCTGTGTGTGGCAAACACGTCACATCTTTCTTGCAAATTAAATTGTGGAAATGTCTTTTCTAGCGTTCACATATCTTTTTATCCATCCATCCATCTATTTAGGTCACATTCTTCCATCCACCGCTCCAAGCACAATCCATCCATTTATCCATAAATACATGCCACCATCTGTTCGTACAGGCGTTCATCCATCCACACAACCACCCATCATTTCATCCATATATTCATTATTTGGGTGAGTGGTTGTATTTTACCCTCCAGCGCGGACAATTACCTGATAAATACCGGGGTACCCTTGAGCACAGGAGCACCGCGTTGCCGTTTCTGGACGGGAGCGCCTGGAGACAGAGCCTGCCTTTGAAGCGGGGGTAATCCTGCAAACTATGCCCCAGCGAAGCGCTGCTCATGTCCCCGCAGAGATCCCATTTCACAGCGCGGGTCAGCCGGGAAGAATAACTGGTGAAATCATGATTGCTGGAGGCGAAACGGAGATTAATAGATTCAGTGTCTGCTGGGGGGAGTGAAGGCTATGGAATATTGTTGATATGCATTCCTGCTTTTATCAGACGGCAGCCGCTCAAATGAACACAACATGCGCACAGGCTCGGACGGAGCCAGCCAGGGAACTGGAACCGGGCTTTAATGTGCTACAGATACCCGTGTCAACTGTGGGCCTCTAGGTAGATCTTATCCGTCACAAGGATACAGCTGTATTGAGGGTGACCGGCCTTTAAAAAAATATATATAGTGCTACGTATTGTGGGCTAGTCGGTTTCCAAGAGCTCCCTAACTTTGCATTTAAGAGAATGGAGGCACTTAGAAACATATTTTTTAATTTCAAATAACACTTAGAAACATATTGATTTGCTCAGGATCACAAAGCTTGCACATGGGAAAGAAGCTGGCATTTCTGGCTTCTGTCCCCATTGCAGCCATTTTAGACACTAGACAACTTTAAGGCTGTGTGTTTTTTCATATCTAAACATCCTGTCTGTGGTAACAATGAGCAGGCAATATGAGTCTCGTAGTTAACTGCCAAGGGTCTGCTTTCCGGGCCCTTCTTTGCTTTCTTGAACAAATTGTGCACTTTAAACGCCGCTTGGTGCTCGGTTTAGGCTAGCAGGCTTCTAAGCGCACTCGCTCTGTACCTTTCAATACATCGATGCACATTGAGTCTGGGTGATGGGAGCAGGGTCGCACAGTGTGCTCAATTTGGCAAATGAGGATTAGAACCCTGAACTCTTGATGCTCTCGTCTGCAAATTGATACCTACATGAATATCTTGCTAAAACCAACAAATGCAAACGTCACCCAAAAAAGGCCTTGCCGGATCAGACATGCAAAAAGTGCTTCAACTACTTTTTAATAGCCACGCACTCCTTTATTTAGCACCTGCTGTGCTTTCCTGAGGCAAATGTCAATATTTTTTGTGTGCAATCCTGTCCTGTTTGTAAGTGCTTCCAATACTAGCAGATAGAACAACCGTGGCGCAGGTAGATAAAAACGTGTCCAGGAACACACAGCTCTTTTGCAAATGGAGGAGCTGGGATTACATGCAGGGCAAGTTGCACAGAAGGTGCCAATACTACAAGACGGCTACTTTCCCATATGAATTCGATCATCTTTACAGGAAAATTGCAAAGCAAATACCGCCAGCTGCAATTGATGATTGCCACTAGAATAAAACAATGCGTATTACAGAACAAGAAAACTCACTCCCTGCAAAAATCCTCTCTGGAAGGTAAAATTACCACTGACTGTAAGCACATTTCCATTGCCAATAACCACCATCGAAAAAGATATGCCAGAAAATGAAGGAATGTTCCACTCAAACTAAGAATATGTGTGAAGCAGTTTTCTAACAGAAAAAATAGACGAAAACTTCCAAAAATAAGAAATGTAAATTGCACAGGCAAATAAACACTCATCTAATGATGCAAGAGAATTTTGTCTTGCAAAGGCCTTTATCTTCCCTCAAATGAAAGTGTATTGTTTGTTTTGAAGTAGTTTTACCAGGAGTAAATGTTATCATCACAATAATACACATATACATGCTCTTTGTTGTCTTCTCCAAAATGGAGACATTGGTACTCATAGTGGTTTCGAAAACATCTAGAGCACCCAAAAAAAGTCGACAAGGAGCAGATATTTTAAATACAGGGTGCATGAGAGGAAATGCCATCCAGGGGTTCTGATGACATCATAGTAATCCATGCCTTCAAAGGCCACACGAAAAATGACAAATGGCAAAAGGTAAGGAAAGTTTGTGGCTGGGTGGTTTAGGCCTGTGACTTCCATCCAATTTTCACCTCGGAAAGAACGGCCACCTCCAACCCCCAAGCCCAGCTCGCATCTTCTCTTGTGGACGCAGTACATTAACAGGCGTGCTGGTCTCAATTAAGCCGGTACTTGCCGGCCCCACCTCCCCAGCAAGACCCATCCTCTTTCATCAGCTGGTGTGGAGTGTGCACAATAGGTGTGCTTCTCAGAGTAGCTCCCAGTGCGAGGCTCTGTGGTAAAACCGCCTTGAGCTGATGCCATTCAACAATCCTTGCGTGCAGACAATAAGGCTGGGAAATGCGCGCCCCCCTTCCCATGACTCCACGACCCCCCTGGGGGTCACGCCCCACAGATTGAAGACCGCTGCCCTATGGTGAAGTAAAAAGAAAATGTAAAAACTAAAATAAATAGTAAAAATATTTGTATGTAAAATATAAATGTAAATAAATTATAAGTATGCATTTTAAATGTAGAACAAAAAGAAACCAAGTTACAGAACTATTGTGTTAATTTTACATTCAGTATTTAATTCATTTAAACATATTAGATACAAATTATTTTAAAGATTTATTTAAAAATCCCACCTGATATATGTTTATATTTATTTTTTATGTATTAACCATTACAAAAAGTTATGTATAGAATTAATTTAAATTAATGTATTTAGTTGTAAAAAATTGTTGCATTTATTTTTAAATAATTATGTTTATTAAAATCTTTTTACCATAAAATAATATTTATTTCTATGTACATTTTTAACTTTAAAATATATTTATACATACTTTAAAAAAATCAACATTAATTATTTTTTTTTAATATTATTTCATGAAGTGCTCTGTTTAATGCCCTGCCTCCATTATTTTATATGGGAGGGTATTGCAGTACCAGTGGTTGGCCACGAGTGGTGCTGGATTTGTTTTAGTTCTGAGCTGGAGTACATTTACTTCTCTTTGGTAGTATTAATATTAGAAGTGCATTTTGTGAATAGTAAAAGGGTTTCTGTGGGTGGGTGTATTTCCATCCCTAAACCCCTCTTTAAACACTTTCCATTTAGTAGTGAGTATTTTACAGCCACTCCCACGGTCCCTCCCACATTTACTGCTAAGTAATAAACTTACATGTGTGAGGATCTCCCCATAGAAATGATAGGAGAGGTGGAGATTTCCACCATAGGTTTGTAAATTGCATTTTGTAGTAAGTAATACTACTGTAGTACTACTTTACTTGGTACAAAATGTAGTTTGTGAATCAAGCCTGCAGAGCCTGGGCGGAAGAGGTTTCTCTAGCTAATTCATGCCAGAGGAGATTGCCCCAGGTTGTAAGATCAGTCTTGACCACAGTGCCAGCTTCACTTGCTTTAGTTACTGCTCCCTGGTGTCATCTTTCTGAGATAAGTAACCTGAGTACCATTAAATTGGGTATTAGAAAATGTTATTTACAGAGTTCGAACCCTATTAAGTGCTTATAAAAACTATTAAACAATATTACTTCATACTGAAACATCACTTCTGACTGACAGTAAAGTCAGGCAACCATCCGGTATTCATGCTGGGAAAACTTTGCTGTGTTATTTCAGAAATTGCTTTCCAGGGTCCCATCTATGTTATGTCGTGTTAGGTTGTGTTTACATCAACGTGTAGTCGACTTAGATAGTCGCCTACCTAAAGCATCCTCTGCCAGGGAGCAGTGCTTAATTTGAGCAGTGGTTTCCTGTGCTTGGCATCAGCAATTATTCGCCAACACTGGCACTTATGACTGTCTGCCACATGGTGGCGCTGTTTTTCTTAATTAGAGATGAGCACAACAACAGCTGTTTATTAATTCAATATGCATTAAAATGGATAACACTCGCAGCCCAAGTCATTCTTAAAGCTTTTTTTGGCGGGGGGCGGGGGGGGGGGGGGGGAAAGGTGGGGGGGGGGCTGCAACAGTCTAAGTTAATATACTGGTAGGAGTGTGATGGTTAGTAGTTGAGATGGTACTCTCATTGGCAGCGCTACTAGGGGCAATGGGTGGTGCGAGTTGAGGTGGCCTCCTGATGAGAGCCCTGGCATTTTTTTTTTCTTACAAATTAAGCAATTACAGTGTCACGCTAAACCCTCCAAGTCCAAACAGTGGAGAAACTACCCGAGTGCCAAAATAAAGAGGCATAATGAGGCAACACGTGTGCGGTGCCTCAGGCACCAGAATTCCTTGAGCGGTCCCCTGCTGCGCCTTTCACTTTGTGGTGTATGCACCGGTTGAAACCCGCTTACTGGCCCTAGGGGAAGTTTCGCTGCGGCTAGGGAGCTATGATCGCATCGCTCCGGTGCTGCAAAGCCTGCTTAATTTACCTTTGCCTGCCAGGTTAACATTTGAACTTCCCTGTTCACATTTGAAGACCATTCACTTGCACAAAGATAGACCAGAAGTGGACACTTCCTTACGCTTAATAAAAAAAAAACGCGTAAGAAACGGTCGAATGCTCACCCACGCCAAATCCCAGCTCATCTGCTTCACCAAATTGTGTGATCTAGGAAATTGCTTGAATAAATTACAGCTAATTTTCGAGATCGTCAAATCTGAGAGAACCATGCATTAATTCAGTTTATGGTGTACGCCAGCCAACAGCCTCAATTATATATTTTTTAATAGATAATCATGGTGTACTGCATATGGTATTGGGCATATGCACGGTGCATGTGCCAAACTGAATTTTCTTTTTGTTAATTAATATTTGTTTCATGGTCAGGATTTCTTGAAGGTTTCTAAGTTCATGTTTAGAAACGGTTACGTTTTTAAATGCTTCTCAATGCAGTGGTCAAATCTATTGTACTGAATTGAAACACTTACCCTATGCCTCAGAAACACCATTTTTTTAATAGAGTTCTAAAAGCTTTAATCATATTTTTCATGTTTATTGCTTCATTTGCATGAAATGTTTCAGTGGTTCAACTCGTTCTTTGGATGTTTGGCTAGGGCAAGGGCTAACGCAAGCCCTCCTTGGCGTATGTACCATTGGTGCAGCAAGTGCAGTAGCACCGGGGCACAGAGCCTGAGGGCCCATTGAACCTTGACAATTGCTTTAAGTTCCTACCCCAACAGCAGTCAAAGGAGTTGTTTGCCTCGCTTGCACCATGACCATCGGCCTCCTTGCTGCGCTACTGCCTCCCCTATCCTTGGGGGGGGGGGGGTTAGAGTTTTAAACCAGTGACTTATATATATCTGTGACATAAGGGAAGGGAGTCTCAGGGGCCCCTCCAGTGTCATAGGAAGGGGAGTGCGGGACCGCCCTGGGTGTCATCATTCAGGGGGTGACAAAATGGCAAAAATATGTGTTTTAAACACATATTTTTGCCATTTTGTCAAGCTGGTGGTGACAAGAAATTTTCCACACTGGGTAACACCTGGCCTTGCTACGCTACTGGGCCCCAGCCCCATTTTGGAGGGGGGGGCTCTTCATTTTGTTTAACACCAGTGGTCTTAGGACCAACCCATATCCTGGTTCGGAGGTCCCCGTTCATTTGCTGGCTCCCCACCTCTGCATGCCACTGCTGTTCAGCGCTCTGACTCCACCATCGACCTGAGCCCCTCTGCATGAAACTCTACAAATGTTTATTGCTTAAATCCTCTTCCGAATTATTTCTTCACCCGAAGATCAAATCTGGCCTTCCACGAGGTCAGAACACCCAACTATTTACCTCTCACTTTGCTATTTGTAGTTGTCTTCGTTTTGTTTTGTGATTATGCTGCCCTCTGCTTTTAACATTAAGGTTAGTTCACTTCTTTTAAAATTATATTTGTATTGGTTGTGTGTATTTCATATTCTGCAGGATTTCGAAGTCCTGGGCCGCGCTTTGCACTCTAGAAAGCATTTAAATAGAAAAAAAAAACAGTAAGTGCAGGCAGGGTAGAAACATTTGTGCCTTTAAGCACAGCCAAGTATTTAGGTTCCCAAAATTTCCCAAGCATGACTTTGGCCTGCAGGAGATTGCTTTAAGCAGAAAATGTCTAGTGAGAGAATTTATTTTCTTAAACCAACGAATTTTTGATGCAAAGTATGCGCCCTCGCCTTCAATTTTTATTTAAATGATCAACTAGTGAATTTTGCAAATTAAAAAAAAGTGTGATTTCCATGAAGATTCACAAAAATTGTAATTTTTCACACCCAATCCCTTAATGCATGCCGAAGCGCTGGTGAAAGTGAGTCCGCCCCCCTGGCGTGGCCCATGACAATACATGCCCTTTGGCACTGTACGATGAGACCCACTGGATCTTTGTGGACCTTTGTGAGGCTCTTCTGTCGCACCAGTAAAAGTCAAAAATGCCCTATCCGATTCCCATAGCATTTGTGGAAATCCAAATTTAACACTGAAAATCAGAGTCCAAAGTTACACAAAATGGGCATTGCACGTTAAAGTGAGAAACTAGTTTCATTATTTACGCTGCTACATTTTGCACTAATTGGAACGTCCTCGATTGGGTCAAGAGAAATTTGCACACCTGGGATTCCGGTCATTGAGGGATGCCTGCCCACCCAAAGATATGGACCAGTAGTTCACATTCTGCAGTTTGCAAGACTGGGCAGTACCCCCTATGTGTCCTCCAGTAGAACTAATTGGTCTTTAAAGTGGCCAATGCCATAACATGCACATTCAGGGTGTTGTCAAATGGGACAATAAGACAGTACACCTGATCAATGGGAGTGACCGGTGCAGTTGATTTGCGGCAGTTTGCCCTCTGATTTGTCAAACACCGATGCTATTAGATCCCATGATCTTCAGCCAACTTCTCTTCTTGCAGGTGGCCACTTCAGCCAGGCAGGGAACTGGGGAAGCACAGGCTGCTTGTGAGTTTGTTTGAGACTTAGGGATGGGTTTTATTGACATCCTGGTGGTAACCTCATGAAGAAACTGGCCTTTCGTATGAATAGTGTAAAACATCC
The DNA here is from genome assembly GCF_964204655.1 of Triturus cristatus. NCBI lineage: Eukaryota > Metazoa > Chordata > Amphibia > Caudata > Salamandridae > Triturus > Triturus cristatus. The sequence goes on along the minus strand of NC_140580.1, from coordinate 847,712,187 downwards.
AGGGGCGGCTCCTCCATAATGGCGGAGGAGCGTCGCCCCACTAAGCAGTCAGTAAAATATAAAATGATAATAAAACAATCTTATTATTTTTTTTCTGCTGACTGACTGAGCCAGGTAGTCTTGGGCAGGGTGTGACCGGGCCATGGCATGGAAGAGGATTGGTAGGTGCACTGTAAAGTTTGCATGTGGGTTTGGTCGGCCGTCTGAGGCTGGCCAAACAGACATGCACACTTCTGTTTCTCCAACCTAGCTGTGTTGCAAAGCCGGGTTGGAGAAACAGCACAGACTCCCATGCACTGTCTAAGCGGCAAACCAGGCTGCTCAGACCAATCCTGGTGCTTCTCTCATGCTATCGAGAGCAGCGCCGGGATTCTGTGGGGAGCCTTGTGGTGGTGTCCCAGGGACTGCTGGGACACCATCAGGAGCAGGAGAGAAGAGGAGCACCGAGGTGGCTGGCGGCATCGGCGGCAGGACAGGCAAGTTTATTTATTTATTATTATTTCCCTAATTGCCCCCGCCCCTCCACATGAGTTTTGCGGCAGCCACCACTGAAAATTTTCCCTGAGGAATCAGTTTCTGTCCCAAGGCCATCTTTGGCAGTTGGCCACAGCCCACACTACCCATTAGTAACTACTAGAGCCAGTGCTTCATTTGTAAAATGAGTGCAGATGCCCAAACCTCTTCTCAGAAGGCGATGGCCGGTGCATTGCATTTCCTCGCTGAATACCAAAGCTGTGATGTCTTCAATTATCCACAGGCCTCTTTAATCTTCCACCAGACACTGGTGGCCCCTCCATCTCACTCTTGCATGTTCCTGCTTTGTCACTTTGTGACGATTGTTCCATCGTTCTCTTTGTCTGTCTTTCAGCTTCGTGTGTTTTTCCTCTCTTTCTATCAGCAAAATCTCTGATGAAGAAAAATAAGTACCAGTCCCCAAATAATAAGTGCTGGTGCCCCCCCCCCCCCCCCACCTGCAACCACTGGCTCAAATTAAGCACTGTCTAGAGTAATCATTCCAGCTGAACCCTATTCTTGGTAATCTTCCCAGGTACCCATGTCATCCACCCATGAGCAGTGCTGACTAGCTGTTTACAGATAATTAACCTTTACTTGCGGCATATGGGCAAATCCACTCATCAGCCAGGCATGGCTTGATTCCAGGGACAAGGTGTGCATGAGAGCCAGGTCTGGGCATACCCATCCCACTTAGGGCGAAACACTAAAGTATACAAAAAAGTTGTGGCTGGAATGCTTAAATTAATTTCAGCCACTTGTAATTATTTAGGGCTGCGAAGGGGCTGTAATCAATAAAAAAGTAGGATATCTTCAAACGCAGGGATGTAGACCTGCTGTTCTCTGCAAGCCCTGGTGCCTACAGTTGCAGCCATTTTCAGGGAGTTGCAAAAGGAATCCTGCCAAACACCTAATGACACATGTGCACAGTGCTAAGAATACCCTAGGGGCCAGGTGTACAAAGATGCTAGTTCGCAAAAAGTGGTTGCAAATAGCAACCCAACTTCTGCTTCTGGTATATCGTTTATAATAAGAAATCGTAGGGTGTTCCAGAAAGAATGGTCTGATCAATATTTATCACACAAGTTGCAATTTGCACCCTCGCGACCCCCACCATTTGATACTATCACAGGGATGGTGGCCTGCAAGGGGCAGTATACAAACTTCCCTGCAATTGCATTTAAAAATTGAAAAAAAAAATCTTAAGCAACCAGATTTCCTTAAAGGAAACATTGCTGCTTTAAAAATACAATTTTCTAAAGTGAAAAACGTCGCTGACAGTGTCAATGGTCCTCTGGACCATTGCTTACTCTCTCGGAAGCAGCACCCCTGATCCCAAGTGGGAAGGGTCTCCAGTGGTACCCTTGCCCTTTGCGAATCATTTACTATTGCTACTTGGGAGTCTGTACCTATTCAATCATTTGTGACCAGAAATACAGTCGCAAAACATTCATACATGGATTTCAATTCGGAATCTGGAAGAGATACTCAAAACTCGCCCCTTCCAAATACCAAATTGATAACCGTTTCTAAATCCATTTTGTGATTTGGAAAAGTTTTTCCAGATTGTAAAATGTGTTTAGTACATTAGGTAAACTTCTTTTTTATGGGTTGCCAGCTCTAAACTTTACCATATCGAAGGGTATGCAAACAATAAAAAGCTTTATACATCTGGCCCCAGGTCCTATGTAAATTGTGCCTGTAAACCCTATACAAACAGTTCATCAAAGACTAGCAAGAAGACATTTTAATAAAAGTAGGTCATGACTAATCATAATTCATGTTCACATTTTTTTCATGATCAGCTGTATGGCTTTTTTATACGCAAGTAACTTGTAACTATAAAATTCAGTGGCGGCTGGATGGGATCCGAAGCAGTAGGGCGAAGGGGGGGCAACAGACAGAATAAATAAAAAAATAGAACTTACCTGTCACATTGCCCCTCTCCCGATCTTGATGCTGGTCCGGTCCCGGGCTGATCATACTGCGCCGGCTCCCAAACGCCAATCCCAGCGCTACTCTCATGTTGGTAATACCATTCCAAGCATGAGTGCAGAGCTGGGATTGGTCTGAGCGCCCTGGTTCAGCACTCAGACAAGGATTGGGAGCCTGTGGCTTTTCTCCACCCGGCCGTACAACACTGCCGGGTGGAGAAATGCTAAGTGTGCATCACCCTTCCTCCCCACTGCTGTTGCACAGAGTACATGGCCCCTGCCTATGAGGTGCTTGCTAGCAGCCTGAGGTAAGAACAAAAATAAAATGATAAGAAGATTGGCTTATTATTGTTCTATTATTCAAGTGTTTAACTTTGCTGCCAACTACTGGGGCGACACGCTTCCGGCATAACGGAGGAGCCGCCCCTGATAAAATTAGAACTAAAATTTAAAATAACATGCATTAGATCACAAACACTACCCAATTAGTCTTTACTTACCGAACATGTAAAATTCACCATAGATGTGAGGGTGTTTGGGGAGGGGAAGAGGGGCATTGTCAGGAGAGATGAGGTAGGGAAGTAGGGCATTCAAAAAATGAAAGTAGGGTAGCTTTGGTTGGAAGGTAATACTGCATTCTATGCATCTCCCTTTCACATTAATGAAATTGTCATACAAACAAATACAGAAATTGAAATAAGCATTAACATTTGCTATTCATTTAAGTAGTTAACATCACTAATTACCTACATTTGTATATACAATATTTACCATGAAGACAGTTATAGTTAATTTCCTCTTTCCGTTAGTAACTTCCATATATTACCAAAGCTCCGGCTATGTATTTGACAATTTCTGCAGTACTTTTATCTGAGGTTTAGGTTATATATTGTTTCACCTTTTCTTACATTTTTACATTCTTACAGTTTTCTTCTTCTTGAGAAATGCACAATCTCCCACACTAAAGTGACTCAGACTCTTGCTATAAGCTAATCATTATTCTTGTATATTTTTTAAATCTTCAATACCTGCACCTTCACAACTTTTCTCTTGACCCACAATGCACCCTCTTCACCTAAACCTGAAGCAATTTCTTTGATACTGCTCTCTTATGTTTACTAAACAAAGAGAGATACCAAAGTGGTTCAGCATGCTGTCATCCCATATACCCACATCATATCTGTTAGACCTGTCAGACTTCGGCTGGTCTTCCCTTAAACATTTTGCTTTACTCCTCCATATTTTTTTGATGTTATTTTGTCTGGCCTTCAGACTCTGTGCATGTTACCACTGCTAACCAGAGAAAGAGTGCATGTACTCACTCCTTAACCCCTTCGCCGCGGGGGTAATTTTCCCCCACGGTGCGGGAGGGCGCGCAGCGCCGCGGTGCTTGTGACGAACCCAGCTCCTCATGAGGCACAGTGGAGGTGTGCTCATGACGAGCTGAGCTCGTCACGACCCCGCCCACTGATTGATTCTCCCGCGCAGGCGGGGAATCAATCGTGCGTGGGCGGGCCGCGACCGTTATGACGAGCCCAGCACGTCATGAGCACAGCTCCACTGTGCCTCATGACGAGCTGGGCTCGTCATGAGCACACAAGCAGTTAAAACATGGTAACATTGGTTTTGCTGTAATTGGCAATTTTAATGTACTTATTAGTCCCCAGTAAAGTGGTACTACATGTACCTAAGGCCTGTAAATTAAATGCTACTAGTGGACCTGCTGCACAAATATTGCCATTCACTTAAGTAGCCCTGTAAACATTCCTCAGGCCAGCCACTGCAGCCAGTGTGTGCAGTTTAAACTGCTATTTCAACGTTGCACAGTAAACCTCTTGCCAAGTCTAAACCTTCCTTTTTAATACATATAAGTCACTCCTAGGGTTGGCCCTACACAGCCAAGAGAAGGGATGCACTGTATTCAAATTGTAGGATATGTACTTTTAAGTTTTACATGTTCTGGTAATACAAAACTTATACTTTTTTTCACTACTGCAAGGCCTGCTTCTCCTAGAATATAACATTTGGCTTACCTTATTACAGTTAATAAGCTGTAACCTTCAAATGAGAACAGATAAACAGATTATGTTTGGTGTTTGGAATTGTAATGAGAAATCCTCTTTTATGGTAAAGTGGATTTCATGTTACAATTTTCAAAATGGCCCTTTTAGAAAGTTATTTAACACAAAAGGGCAACCCAATATTCCTTTGTGGGCGTGGGTAACTATAATCAGGTAGGTAAGGATGCCAACAAGGGATTCACTTAAAAACAGTGTTACAAAAAAATGTGTTAGTCTTTCAAGATGTCAGAACATGGCACCACAACTTAATTGAAGGTTATTTAACCTGGTACAATATCATGAACTAAGGAAATACATTTCAGATGCAGGTGTATATATATTATCAAATTTGTATTGAAAACACCAAAATTTTAACAAAAGATTGCAGGGGTTCAGAATATCAACCCCAGCCTGCATCAACTGTGTTCATTGCAGTACATTTCAAGATTTATATACCATATGTCAATGTACTTTATGCCCACTTTAGAGATATATAGCTAGAGCCTGTTTTAAGGAAAATGGAAGGCTCTTAGTAGGTGCTAACAATTTCTTGAAGAATGTAGGTTTATGCACCAATGCAACTTTTAGAAAGTTGGCATTTTCCTGCCTTAGCCATTTAGTGCCAGCAGCCTGTCTCTGGGACTGAAGACTAGATGTTGTTAGTAGTTGATCTAGTTGTATTCCTCCAAGACAGCCACACATAATGTAGGGCTTAGTTTTGCCTGGATGGGCCATTACTGGCAGGATGGGGGAATTATGCTGGGCACAGCCCCACTTACACCTGGATAGGCTGTGTCCTGCCTTCACACAAAGGACTGCATACCCTCTGTAGTTAGTCTGGAGCCAGGGCAGGAGAGGCAGGAACCCAGTGCACTTCAGAAGATAACTACTAGAAACTTTTCCCACTTCAAAAAAGGACCTCAGACACCAACTCTTCAGTACACTTCTGGACATGTGGAAGACTGTGCTAGGAAGAAGGACTATTGTGCTGCTGTGAGGACTGCCACTCTGCTGAACTGCTGCCTGGGTGAGAAAGACTAGACCTGCAACCTGTACCCAGGCCTTCTAGAGTGACTCCAAGACTTAGTCTCTTGTAACCAGCACCTAGACTCTGCAACTGTGGGTCCAACCCTGCCAAGTGATGCCACTCCAGTTCTGCACCATTGAAGTGGACCTGAAGGTGGTCTGCCAGCCCCTCTGTGGATCCAGCAGAACCCATGCATCGCCTCTGCTGCGTGGACTTTCCTGGCGCCCATACTTCGTAACGCCCAACAAACCCGCAGCCTCTTTGGAACTGCTGCTGTGTGATGCATCCTTGAGGCAGGCACTCACATTGCAAGTCCCTTGTCGATGGCATCCTCGATGAGGACATAGGACTCTGCATTGCAAACCCCACCGCTTTTTCGGAAATCCGCCGGTGCACTATGCATCCTCGACGCAGGACTTTGCATCGCAAGCCCTCTCGTTTACCGCCTCCTCGATGATGAGGCAGAATCTCACAACACAGCTCCCCAGAACCAATGTGGAACTTCACAATGCTCCACAACCAGGATTTAAGGTACTCTTGTTTAGTGGGCCTAACTGGGTCTCTGTAGATGGCATGCACTCTATCACGGTCGACCCAAGCTTGTGACTTGTCCCGGGATGGCATAACTAGATATCCACAGTTGGTGCTTTGTGCTTTTTGGAGCTATATTCACTGACATTTTTAAATATGCAAAATTACAGTTCTACTGATAGGATTGTTGTCATTTTGGTATTGTTTCATTTATTAAAATTTACTCTATTTTTCTAATTTGATGTGAGCTCCTTCTTGTGTTGTGTGTAAATGTTATTACTGTTTGAAGTGTTGCACAAATACGTTACACATTGCCTCTAAGTTAAGCCTGATTGCTCTGTGCCAAGTTACCAAAGGGTTAAGCACAGGTCAATTTGGGGTTTGCCTGTGACTTCAGCCTGATAAGGATTGTGGCTTCTGCTTGAGTAGGGTTTCACCCCACTCAACTTGCAGTCCGATTTCTTACAATATCTATAAGTCCTTACTTCCACGAGATTTCGTGAGCTTCTGACTGTTGAATATTCTATTTAAAACCCCTATTTATTATTTCCAATAACACATTTGCCTAAGGTCTGAATAGTGCTGTCTTTTATTGCTTAATTGAATTTATTTCTGAGATTTCACACATATCTTTCAAAATGAACTGAACACTTTTGTACCATGATAACTCTATGAATTCCCACCTTCAAAAACTCTTCCGGCAAACATTCTACAATTCAAATAAAAAAATTCTATTACCATCGCTGTAGCAACATAGTCTTCCTTTTTTAGGATGAAACACTTTTGAATGATAGTCTACTAATTGTATTATGTATCTATATCTACCCCCTAATTTGTCTATTGGGCAAAGGAAGTCAGTTCCAACCCACAATCCGTTTATTACCAGTCTTGACTTCGGTAAACATTGCTTTCTAGCCTACATCGCGTGAATGAGTTGTGATGTATGTTCTTCTCTTGATATCAAAGTGTCCTAACATGGGAGCACTTCTGATCTGTACATTATTTCTTTAAGTGCCCTTCTGCACTCTGGACTCCACACAAAATGCACATTTCTATATATTCAGCCCTTTCTTCTTACCTGCCCACAAGTTTTGAGCAGTATTCGGCTAATTCCAAAGAAGACATTGACTGCTCTTTGTTGCATAGCCGAGGGTCTTCTTTCCTAACTTTGACAACACTCCTCTTTGGCTTAATTTCTTCACAAGCAATTACTTGCCCAAGATATTTGTCTTCACAAGCCTTTAGCTGACATTTACCATTTTCAGTGCTGTCCCTGATTTTTCAGTCTCTGTGTTACTTTTCCAAATGCTTCATCTTGTTTGTCTTCCATTTCTCCTTTTATCAGTATAATGTCCTGGACATGTAATGCATTTTTCATACCTTTGAAGATGTTTTTCTTGATTCTCTGAAACCCTGTTGCTACAGTTGCTAGCCCAAGGAATTCTCCCTTAATAATATGATCCCCGCGGAAGCAAAAAGGATATCTAAGGTCATAATCATCATGTAAGTGTATCTAATGATATGCCTAGAAAGTGTCTAACATACTGAATATAGTAGCTCCTTCCATTAACACCCAGCATCTCCAATACATTTAAATGGTTGATGACCTAACATGAGATTAAATCGCACAGGTCAACACACACTGCAAATCTTGCCCCCTAGTGTATTGGCAAAAACCACAGGGATGTGCGTCTGAAGTGATTCAAAAGGCGTCATATAGCCATCTTTCAATGGATTGTCTTTTTTGATGTATACCCTCACATATGATTTCCTTTATATTCAAATACAACAGGGGTCAGAAATATTATTTTTAAAGATGGCACACATCCACCAATGGTCAGTGGTCAAGCATGAGGCCAGTGAAGTGAATTGATCCCCTCCGCTGGCTTCCTGATCATGTACTGGCATATTTTGTGTTTAGATTTCCAGTTTTTCTCCCTTATTAATGTGGGGTCCCTGTTGCCTCTCTGCCCACTTGCGTGCAAATGCAACATGGAGATTTAATGTCACAGACATTTTTGAGCTTTCTCAGCTCTTCAATGCAAACTACCAAGGAAACTGGAAAACTGCTGAAACGATGACCTAGGGCCTCATTATGATGTTGGTCGGAAAGCATTCTGAACGACTCCTTGTCGGAATCCTTTCCGACCGTCTTGGGTTCGGGGAGTCCAACTAACCGATTACGATGGACTTCAATGGAAGCATGTGTTCCCACTGACAACACAGGCTCTCATTCAAAAACGGGGTGGTTGCTGAAAACCTTGCACCCTGTGACGGGCACCCCATAGTGCCTGCCACAATGTGCATGGTTGGAAAGAGGGGTCCCATGGGTACCCCATGAGCCCCAACCAGAGCCCTCTGGGTAAAGGGGGGGGCCTGCTATGGGCCCACAAAGTCGCTTAAGAAAGCCGATCTGTGTTATACAGACCAAGCCGGATTAGCTGTCGGAATTCAACATCGTAATTGGCCGGTCGGAAACGCGGCCCGTAGAGCTCTACAATTTGGCTCCGACTGACTCGGACTCTCCGAACGCCGATCGGAACCGATTTGGAATGACCAACCAACTACCTTGTATTGTAACTGGTCGGTCGGAAATGTTTAGAGTTGGTCGGAAACATAGCTTCTGACACGGGTTCGGTCAAACCGAATGCCACTCAGTGCCTTTTCGACCGACATCGTAATGAGGCCCTTAGTGTCTTCTAATGGCCATAAGATAAGACAGAATGAGGTGGCATATTTACAAGGGCATTGCGCACAGGAAATTCACTTTTAATGATGTTCCTGTGGTGCAATACCATGCTCCATATTTACAAGATGGTGTTAAGCCACTTAACATGAGCTAATGCCACTTTGTAAATATTCCACTTACCGCAGCAGTCCACTGCCACAAAGGGGCGGGCAATGGGTGTTGCTGTGGGCGTTCCACCGCAACACCCATTGCTTTTTTGGAGCACTCTCTATTTACAAGGGTGGCGTAAATATGGGGCAACACCAAAAATAAGACCAGGGAAAATCTGGTCTTAAACAGGCGCAATGAGGAGAAATTATCAATTTCTACTCATTTTTGCTGTTTCTATGTGTGCTGCATTCAGCAGCACACTTAGCAACAGCAAATCGACATTAGTAATTGTTCGTGTGCAGGAAGGTTTCCCTTCCTGGACATAAACAATCATTTGAAACTGATGTTTTGCAACTTTTATATGTGCTGCATTCTGCAGTACACCTAGAAGTTACAAATCTCCATTAGGGATTGTTTATGTCCAGGAAGAGACACCTTCCTGCACATAAACAGTCATTCACTGCAATGCAGGCACTGTTGCACTATGGTGCAAGGGTGCCTGCATTGGCACTAGGCAGCTAAATATTGCGCCAACTCTAGAGGAAACGCAGGGGGGGCAGGGGTGCACCACATTCTTGTAAATACAGTGCATCCCTACATTTTGAAACTGTTGCAGCATGGCATTAGCAATTCTGGCTTAATACTGTGCTCCAACAGTTTCTTGTGAATATACCCCGACATTCCTTGATTCGCTTTTATTTGCTACAGTTGTCCTTATGCATATACTCATGTACAGCCAGACTATCACATGAGTACATGTGTGCAGAACCATTTCTGATCCTATAAAAGTAAGTGTGCCTTCCCTAACTGTGATCTGCAAAGGTGAATTTCTGTTGTTGATAAACTGCCATTGACATGTCTAGGATCATCGCTCTTTGGAAGGCTTAACAACACAGATTTTAAGTAGAAATAAGGTAGATGTTGCATTTTTATAGAACAATAGACTAATCTCTCCAAAAGTGAATGCATTTGCCTTTGTATTTATTTATAAGATATTGCACTCAAATGCCATTCAGCTTTGCGGTGTCAAATATCAAACTACAATATGAAAATTTTACATAAATGAAAGAAAATTACAACAGATGACCAAATAAGAAGAAAAGAAGATTGCATAAATATTTACCTGGCACGCTAAGTAATTTACTTCTAGAACATTCCAAAATCCCTTTGGTAATTATCAGCTCATAATCAGAGGTGAAATGTAGGGATCTACAATGGAGATAAAACTGAAAAAAGACTTGATAAGTGTGATGGATAAGTCCCACTGATGGCTATTCAAATTCTACATAGAACTCTGAACTGAATATAGCTGTGCAGTGGCGGTCGTCCTAGTTGAGCGTAATATTTTGAAACTTTCTGAGACCAAAAACAATTTTGATGGCTCCATTTTGCGTGGCTTGCATCATCTCTAAATATTTATGTGGCAGGCTTAAATAAATCACAACACAAAGCCTTGAAAAACTACTGCTTGAATTAGCAAGATTAAAGATGGTGAGCTCAACGAATGGCCGATTTTTTATAGTTTCATAAAGTGACAAAATGTGAATTTTTTTCAGTGGCGGCTCCTTCGCTAAGGAGGAGCGTCGCCCCACTGCTTGTTAAGCAGTGCAAAATAAAAATAAAATGATAATAACAAGAAGTTACTATCATTTTATTTTTCTTCGGGGGACTCCGACTCCAGCCAGGTCAGGCGGGCAGGGCTCCCCCACGTCAGAGGGAACAGGAGTGGTTTACACCCCCTCTTTAAGTGCGCATGATGGCTTGGTCGGCTCTCTGGGGCTATCCAAACAGTCATGCGCACTTGACAGTCATGCGCACGTGGCATGTTCTCCACTGGGCTGTGTTGTACAGTCCAGTGGAGAACATACCCAGCCTCCCAGTTACTGACTGAGCGGCCATTTCGGCCTCTCAGACCGAGCAGCGTCGTGATTGGCTGGTAGAGTCCAGGAGAGTGGGTGCTTCCAGTGCTGTGCGAGGTCTACCGGGGACGTGCGGCGGCCTAGAAGGTAACTTAGTTCTTTACTTTTGTATCATGCCCAACCCCATACAGAGGCAGCGGCCACTGCATTTTTTTACAAACGAGAGATCCTGATGTTCAAAACAAACCTTGGAATTAAAATAATCCCAGGTTTCTTGCGAACTGACCAGGAACTGGGGGAGTTCATATACTGAAGGTCACTTAAACAGCTGCAATAAGGGATACTCTGCAACCAGCAATAACATTTCCATTTAGCCAGCATTTAAGTACAGATAATTAGAGTCCATGCAGCAAATCTCATCCTGTGAACAGGAAGTAGTGGTAAAGCGGCCAGACATAAATTCACTCACATCCACTAGAATCTGAGTTTCAACAGCATGCATTTGAAGCCGAACACCATGGACGCTAATCATTTCTGTCATAGAGATCATGCAGGTGATAAACATCAAGGGACATAAGGTGGTTCCCTGGGGTATGCCACATATAAATTCCTGAGGACCAGAGACAAGGATTCTCAGATGCACTTGTTTGGTTTCACTCCCAAGAAAAAGTTTAAACAATAGCAACTTTCCTGGGTGGTATCAAATGCCGACAACAAGTTTAATAGAATTGGAGTCGCAGGATGTTTTGGATCAACGATTTGAGGAAGTTGTTCACATATATTTGGATGAGCTGTCTCTGTATTCTTGAAGGGTCAGACCCCAGATTCAAGGTAGATATTAGTGCTTTGAACTCAGGTTCATCCTATGAATGGCCCGTGACAACATAGTTAGTGTTTTCTTACAAGGGAAGGAATGGTGGATATAGGCAGAAAGATACTTATGGCGTGATTCACAAAGGTAAGTTACACTTTTGAGTAAGTTTACGATTTTGAATAAGTTTACTACTTTTCGTTATTCTCAGAAGATACTGTGAAAAACAGTAGTAAGTCCACCACTACACATGACCAACTACTAGTAATGCAACACCCTTCCCTAGAAAATATTAGAGATAGGTACTTAAAATAAAGCCCCGTAGGAAATAATGTTAAATGGCATGAACTTATTTTAAATAGTTAGAAATTTAAATAAATAGTGTAAGCTACAGTTGTGACCCAGACCCAATATATTTTTTAACTAAGGTGGCTGATAGAACATATCTTATTGCCTATGGTTGATAGAATATATCTTATTGCCTAAGGTCTAGTTAGGTACTGTTCTTATAACATTCCACAGGGGAGACAAGAAAAAACCCACTTCAATAGAAGACTGTTTTGTAAAATGGAATTAAACTCCTTTTCAGATTGCATAGAAAAAAAGAGGATGATACTTCATTCTTGGTCGAGGTCATTCATTTTTGATTGGAAGAATACTCCAACTGCATAACTACATTTTTCAGTTTTGGAATTTATTCCATCAGCGTTAGGCTGTGGAGCACTTTTTCAGCTGTATTGATTGAATATTAATAAAAAATGTTTTTGTGACAAAGGATGTATGCTTGAAAGTGCGTTTTCCAGCCAAATTTCTCAGCATGTGATTTGGTTTTAGGTCAATTTCTAACTAGCTGCATGCCTGCTAGATATATAATGGCTGATTATTTTGTTTTAAGTGTAAAATATATTTAGAAAACCATGAAATAAGTGAACAATCATTATAAAAAAGGATTACGGAAGTAACCAGTATTACAAAAGCTACAGATCTTAAACTTCTAAACTGAAATTGAGAATAGATGTTACAAAATACTTACTGATCATTATCAGAAATCTCTTTAATGCAAATCACTACAAAGTTTCATTCCGAACCTTGATGAAGTAATGAGTATATTGGTGTAGATGGTGATCAAACAGGGCTGGATATGAGAATCAGTGGGGTGTCTTCCATCTTTAAAATGCTATCACCTGATAAAAAAAAATGTTTTTAGTTCAAAAGTAATTTTATTAAAGAAACAAAGAATAAAAATACAAATTGTGATGGACAATAAGTAAACACAAAAATAAGAATTAAAGAATGAAAAACGTTCAGGTAATACAAAATAGCATGCAAACATGGCTATGGTGAAATGGCAAAACAACAAGACAACAATACAATCAATAAGATAATACATTTCATGCAAATTGCATTAAAAAAATGAAATTGACAAAAATATAATAATATATTATTATTTATAATTAACATAAGGAATGTCATGGAGGTCAGGCAACTTCTTGTTGAATAAGAGTTGGGGAGAAAGAGTGCTTAGTGCTAGCATCAATGAACGTTGTAACAGGTGACCATAAATTCAAACGTTTTATAGCTAAATGGGTAGGATGAACGAGTGCTGTGTCCAGTCTATGATTGTAGCATACTGCATACCACCATGCCTGGAATGATAATTTGGCCAAATCATCCAATTTTTTGTGATCGGCTGAAAAGCAACTGCTAGCAATAAATCAATAATCCTTATGTTAGAAATGTAATCATCCCAAATAGGTGATAGACTTCCTAAAAATAAATGAACAACAGAGAAAGGGAAATTGGAGTTGAAGATTAAGTTAATTTGGGCCCATACATTTTTCCAGAAAGTATGCACATGTGATCACGTAAAGAGTAGGTGTTTCAAGTCAGTAGATGAGGAAAAGCAAGATCAACAGGTATCAGGTACATCAGGGCCTTATGTAGGTAGCCTAACATTTACCACTTCATAAATACCGAATTTTACCGATTCGGTATTTATGAAGTGGTAAATGCTATGTAGGTAATCAGTCGGTAAAAATTACCGAATCGGAATTGGTCGGTAATTTAGAATCGGTATTTACCGATTCGGTAATGGTAACTGGCTTCCCATTGATTCCTATGGGCCAGGAGGCCCATAGGAATCAATGGGAAGCCAGTTACCATTACCGAATCGGTAAATACCGATTCGGTAATGGGGGGAGCACAATCAAGGGTGGCAGGGTGTCACAGTGACACCCTGTTGCACCCCTGATTCCTGCATGTGTGCACATGTGGCACACATACATGCCCTAAGGGCATGTATGTCTGCCACATTGCACACTTCTAAGTGCCAAAAAATGCTTTTTCTAAGCCATTCGTCATTTACCGCCAACTTTTAGTTGGTGGTAAATAACGAATCCACACAACACCCACACACTCCCCCTACATCTCATTTCAGGATTCGGTATTTACTGAATCGGTAAAATTACCGATTCGGTAATTTTACCGATTCGGTAAATTACCGAATCCTGAAGTGTCCCCCTACATACCAAAAGCCTGAATACCGGTCGGTAACGGGATTTTTACCGAAAATCGGCCGTTACCGACCGGTATTAGGCTACCTACATATGGCCCTCGTCTTTTATGGAACATGACCTTGTGTAGCAAAAGTCTATTATAGATAAAAATAATGTTTCTGTAGTGTTAGCTGCCCTGGAACTTTTCCTGATCTTGGTCCATATTTTATTTCATAAAAGAGGTGGCCAATCCACTTCAAGATCCTCTTCCCAAGAAAGTTCAACTTTAGTCTTCTATCTATCAGAATGTAAAGAACGCAGATGAGTGTAAATAATAGAAGCTTTAGGGCAAGAACATAGGAGAGTGTATAAGCCGTGAACAGGGAGAGGATTAGTATGTGAATGAGATAAAACTTGAGCATATACATTTGAGAGGGCTTGTTTAACAAGATTATATTTATAATGGAAGGAAGGAGGTAGGTCAAAAAGCTGACTAACCTCTGAAAAAGATAAGACATCATTTTGAAGAAAAAAAGTTGGTGTGTCCAAATTAAGCCTTCCAATAGAAAGGGTTTCCACAAATCAATATAGACTTATTGTGCCATAATGAGGAACCGAGAAAGGAGTTTAAATCATTAGGGGATGTGGTTGGAGTAGAAGCTAGAAGTTTACCGGTGTGTTTGAGAATAGAGGTAGAAATAGATTGTGGTCTGCGGGTGAAAGAAAGATACTCTTTAAAAAAAAAAGGAGAAAGATATGAACGTTCAAGATCCACCCATGGAGGACAATCCAATATAGAATTAGAGAGCCATCTCGAAGCTTGACGAAGTAAGAAAGATTTTTGGTAAATAGGGAAATCAGGATAATTAACTCCGCCCTCTGCATTTGGCTTCGTTAATCTCAGCAATGACATGCAAGCTTTTTTATTATTCTATAAAAATGATGATAATATGGAGTTAATTGTTTTTTTTTTTTAAGAGAAAGGGTACTGGAATATTGGAGAGAGTATATAAAACTGTAGGGGTGAGCATCATTTTAATGGTATCCAGTAGGCCTGGGCGGTAAACTTCGCTCCGTTCGCGGAGTTCCCGGAGTGCAGTAAACTCCACTTCGCGATGTGCAGGGGAGTTTTTTCCCCGCTCGCGAACGCTAACGGTAAGTTCGCGAGCGCGAGCTGCCGCTTGGGGAGAATTATTACCCGAGCGGCAGGAATACGAGCACAAACTGCAGTTCGCACTGCATTCCGCTACTCGCGGACCTACGCAGAGTATTTTTGTAACTTCGTGGAGTTCCGCGTAGCAAAACTCCGCAAACTACGCCTAGGCCTGGTATCTAGGCGCCCCCACCATAAGCGATATAAGGGGTGCCATTTAGATGTTAAAGTGGAGATTCTATGGATGCACTTCTCCATACATAGAGAAAGTGTTGGTGGAATTAAAGGGTTAAAATAGAGACCTAAATATTTAATATGTTGAGAATTCCAAGTGAAAGTTGAAGAACTAAAATCATCCTTAAAAGTATTCTTGGTTAAAGGCAATATTTCACATTTGTCTCTATTTAGTTTATAACCAGAAACGGAGGCAAAGAGTTCCACTTCTTGTAGAAAGGCATGGAAAGAAGATTGTGGATTAGAAATAAATAACAATATATCATCGGCATATGATGGGAATTTAATTTGTATGTCATTGGCTTCAAATCCCTGTATGTCTTTGTTTTGACGAATTCTGAACAAAAAAGGCTCCAAAGCTAAATTAGAAAGGAACGGAGATAGAGGGCAACCTTGGCAAACACTTCTTCTCAAATCAAAATAGGGGGATGGGTTTCCGTTTACAAAAACGGCTGCTTGTGGATTGGAATATAGAATTGAAATCAGGGAAATGATCTTTGGGCCAAAGCCGAACCATTTAAATGTTTGAAAGAGATAAGACTAATTGACTCGGTCAAACCTTTTTTCCGCATCCAAGGCCATAGCTGCTAATGAATGAGATAAATGGGAGTATTTGGATAAGATATCAATAAATAAACGAGTGTTGTCTGAAATAAGGCGGCTTTTAACAAAACCGGATTGTTCCGCACCCAATAATTGAGGGAGGAAAGTTTCCAGACGAATGGCCAAAGCCTTAGAAAAAATGTTGTAATCAATATTAACAAGTGAAATAAGTCTAGATTTCTTACAATATTTTAAATCTTTCCCTTCCTTAGGAATTGGACAAATTAGAGCTTCCAAGGAGGACCCAGGAGATTCTCCCGAATGTGAACATAAGTTTAAGAGAGTAAGTAATTTGGGGAGAAGTAGTGAAGCGAAGTGTGAGAAACATTCCACTGAAACCATTCGGTCCCGGCGCTTTGTCTTTCTTGCGTGCTTGTAGGGCAGTGAGAAGTTCCTGTTGTGAAATATCAGATTCTAAAGGAGTAACATCTAGTTGAGTAATAGAGGACCTATGAATGCCTGAAAGGAATTGTGAGATATTAGATTCCGAGGGGCATATGCATCAACCGATTTTTTAATCGCAAACACTGCGATTCGCAAAAAACAGCGTTTGCGATTAAAAATTCGCAAAACGGGATGTATGAGGCAAAATCTCATCGCAAAATTAAGGAATCGCTAATTTAGCAATTTCTTAATTTTGCGTAAGCATTTAAGAAATCGCAAATTGCGATTTCTTAAATGATATGTAACACGCACCAAAGCATTGCGAATTATCCTCAAGAAATCGCAAATTACCACCAACTTCTAGTTGGTGGTAATTTGCGATTTCTATAAAAAATTCACTGTTTGGAATTTTACGAAGTGCCACGTGGCGCACATACATGCCCTTAGGGCATGTATGTGCGCCATATGCACACACATGCTCATTTCAGGGGTGCATCAGGGTGTCATCATGACACCCTTGCACCTTTGAAATTATTCTCAAATTGCGATTAGCAAATTGCGAATTGCAATTTCAGAATTACTTCCCATTCATTCCTATGGGTCTCCTGGCCCATAGAAATGAATGGGAAGGTATTCCTTGATTGCGATTTCGCAATTTGCTAATCGCAATTAAGGAATTTTAAGAAATCGCAAAAGTTTTGCGATTTTTTAAATACATCCCGTTTTGCAATTCTCAAATAGCGATTCTTTAAAAATCGCTATTTGAGAATCGCAAATGGTGATGTTGATACATATGCCCCCGAGTGTATTATTTCAGGTGTGTATAGTTGCTTTATAGAAATGAAGACATTTGTTTAATATCTCTGAGTCTTTGCAACCGCAATGCGTTTTGCTCATCCACAATAGAGTCTTATTATGTTTAACTTTAAGTAATTCGCTAAGAGTTTGCCAGACTTGTTCTGTCCACCATAAAACTATGCACTTGATTTTAACAGATAAAGTGAGGCTTTATCAGTTGATTACTTATTGAATTGAAATTTTGCCTTAACAAGTTGAGATAAACAATTTTTGGACTGTGAAGAATAATAGGAGTGCTACAAACTTGTTATCTTGGCCAAACGAACTTAAGTTACTTTGCGTGCAGTTTTGCGCTTTCTGTAAACAAAACCAATAATAAAGTCTCTGGCGGCTGCTTTAAATGCATCCCAAATTACGGAGAAGGGTAGAGTATCAGTTTGGTTTAAGGAAAAATAATCATTAAAGAAGGAAACAAAAGAGGGGTCAAAATTTGGGTCTAAAAGGAGTGAGTTATTAAAACGCCATCTCCTAGGTAAGTTGGATTTTGGAGCTATATCTAATTGAATGGAAATGAGGGCATAATCAGATATTGGAATAGACCCAATATCTGCATTTTCTAATGATTGGGAAATATTATGTCAGACAAAAAAGTAATCGATTAGAGATTGGGTTTGATGAACCGGGGAGTAAAATGTATATTCCCTCATGGTAGGGTTGGAAATTCTTTTTTTTATACATATTTTTTTTTTTTAATTTATTCCGGTCAGCAAAAAGAAAATACAGAGTTACACATCATAAATATTGTTGTTTTTGTACATACAACTGCATATTACAAGGACCTTACATTTATTGACATTTATAGCCTATATAATATATTATTTTTTAGTATTCACCCAACAGCTTCTTTTAATGCTTGTTACATTATTATTATTATTATTATTAAGGGGCATTTATAGAGCGCCTGGTTACGCAAACTGCGTGTCCCCGCGCTGAACTGAAACACTCCGAGAGAGAAGTAGGGGAGGAGCCCACTATTTTGAGAAGAGGTAGGTTTTTAATTTTCTCCGGAAACTGGATTCGGAGGGGTCCAGTCGGAGGTTAAGAGGTAAATTGTTCCAGCTTTTTGCCGCCAGGTATCGGAAGGATCTACCTCCCATACGGGCCTTTTTCACCTTAGGAACCTTAAGCAAGCCTCCTTGCGAGGAGCGCAATGCACGGGTTGGTGCATACCTTGAGATGAGGTTCAGGAGTGGTGCTGGCGCCTTCTTAGCGAGGATACGGTGGCAGGTGCAGAGGGACTTAAATTCAACTCTGCTCCTCACCGGCAACCAGTGGAGTGTCTGGAGGGCGTCCTTGGAGTTAGATCTTTTTGGGAGGTTTAAGATAAGGCGGGCTGCAGCATTCTGTAGCACCTGAAGTCGATTTATCGCTTTACAGGTAGCTCCTAGATACAGTAGGTTGCCAAAGTCTAGGCGTGAGGTGACAAGGGCATGCACCAGTGTTCTGCGGGCGGTCGTAGGAAGAAAAGTTAAGACCTTCCGCAGAGTTTTTAGAATACTGAAGCAAATGCCCGTCACCCTGTTGATCTGTGGTCCGAAAGACAGGTCGATATCTAGCCAGACCCCGAGATTTCTGACTTCTTTCCGAGGTGTGGGGGCCTCACCTAGACAAGGTGGCCACCATGCCGACGTCCAGACAGATGGGCTGCCTCCCACCACGAGCACCTCGGTCTTGTTGCCATTTAATTTAAGGCAATTAGTGGACATCCAGGTTGCAAGATCTTGCATGCAAGCCCTGAAGCTGTCCATAGCAAGGCCGGGTGCACGCGAGAGGGAAACAACCAACTGTGTGTCGTCGGCATAGGTAACAATTTGTAGTCCGTGTCCCACTACAATTGGAGCCACTGGGGAGACATAGAGATTAAAAAGAGTTGGGCTCAAGGACGAACCCTGAGGAACGCCCTGACCCAATTCTATGTCTCGGGAATAGTGGTCCCCTTGACGGACCTGGAAACTTCTTCCCGTCAGGAAGGATAGGAACCATTGGAGTGCGGCTCCAGTTATACCTCCATCATTCAGACACTGTAGCAAGGTGGAGTGAGCTACAGTGTCGAATGCAGCACTCAGGTCCAGTAGGATAAGGGCCATAGTATGACCTTCATCCACCCCCTGTCTTAGGGATTCCACTGCCGTCAGTAGTGCCGATTCCGTAGAATGGCGGGGGCGGAAGCCAAATTGGGTGTCGTGCAGTAAGGCAGCTTTGTCTATGAAATCCATAAGTTGGATATTGACCGTTTTCTCTGCCACCTTGGCAAGATAAGGTAAGAGAGAAATGGGCCGCAGATTATCCAATTTATCAAAGCTGATGGTAGGTTTTTTCCTGAGCGGAAGGACCACCGCTTTTTTCCATTCTTTAGGCACCGTCTTTGTCATAAAAGACACATCCAGTAGATGCCTGATGTAAGGCTCCAAGGCCCCCAGGCTGTCTTTTAGTCGTTTGGGAGTAGTAGGGTCCCGTGGGGAACCCGACTTTACAGATCTGCATATTTTTAGGAGAGTTTCTGTGGGTGGGGTAACAAAGTTGGTAAGGGTGAGTGAGTTTCCCCTATCCCTAGAGTGTTCTACAAACTCAATCCCATTCGTGGGTTGAGTTGGAAAAGCCGAGTAAATTTTGGATATTTTCTCAGCAAAAAAGTCTGCGATTCTGTCGCAAGATTCAGGCGAGCAGTCATCAGGGACAGTGGCGGATTTTCCACTAGAGAGAGTTTTGTATAGTAGAAATAACTCCTTTGTCGAGTTACCTGCTTCGTTGATCTTAGTCTCATAGTGTGTAGTTTTTGCCTTTCTAATCAGTCCATGGTAGACTCGCCTCTCTGACAGGTAGACCTCTCTAGTATCTTTGGAGAAAGCCCGACGCCATTGCCTTTCAGCTCTCTTCAGTAAGGTTTTAGCATTCCGCAGTTCAGTAGTAAACCAGGGTGCGGTTTTTTGAGCACGGTCACTGGGATTAATTTCAGATAGCGGGGCTGTGAGATCTAATGCATCGTAGATGCGTTTGCATAGGTTGGAGTTAGCTGTATCTGCATCATCTCCCCCTGGGTCGCCTCCTTTTGTTAGTTCCTCGCAGAACTTGGACTGGGAGAAAGAGGCCCATTTTCGCCTTAGGTGGTATAATGCTGTGGGTTGTCGGGCTCTACCTTCAGGAATATGAATGGTGAAAGGTACCAGGTGATGATCTGACCAGGGAATGGGAATGGGAGTCTTCGCTTCTACTTCCCCCCAGTTAACAAATATGGGATCTAGTAAGTTCCCTAACTGGTGGGTGGGCCCGCTTACAATTTGATTAAGTTGTAAAGCTTCTAATACTTGGCAGAGGTTTTTGCTGGTGTTATCAGATGGATTGTTGAAATGAAGGTTGAGGTCACCAAGTACCATGAATTTATTTTTACATATCGAGGACTCTATAATGTATTCAACTAGACTCTCCTCGAACCTAGTTGAGGGGCCGGGGGGTCTGTAAATTAACATACCTTCCAGTGTGTGGTTGTTATTCACCTTTATCGTGAAGCTCCCTGCCTCACTGTCCAAGATAGGCACATAGTTAAGTTGGCAGCGGAGACTTTCCTGTGCAATTATTGCAATGCCCCCTCCTCTGCCTGTAGGTCTGTCTTGTCTGTATATTGTATATCCCTCTGGAAGTGCCTCCAAGGCGTCAGGCGTGGATTCCTCATCCAGCCAGGTTTCGGTTAAGAATGCCAGGTCCCATTGTGTTTCAGTAAGTAGATCATATAGATCTAGCTTGTGTTTGCGTAAAGAGCGGACATTAACCAGTCCGCATTCTAGGGTATTGTCCGTAGTGGCCATGCTTCTACCAGGATCGTAGGAGAAGTGACAGTGTTCACAACCTATGTTGTCCTCTACTTTTAGTTTGTGCTTGCACTGCTCAACAGTACTAGGACGAAGCGCTAGTAGTTCTAGCTTACTCCACCGTGTATGATTCGCACGAGGGACATGGGGTCTAGCCCTAGACCGCGTGCGATCGCGGACGGGCGCAGACGGGCTTGCCTTAAGCGCGCCTTCGGCGCGCACACGGCGCTCCCGCTGCGCTCGTCCGCTGCGCTTGTGCTGGGGGCACATTTAGGGAGAAGGTTGAGGGCGTGGCCTGGCTGAGGGGCGTGGCCTCGTGTCGCGAGGGTGAGGCGTTCGTGCTCCGACTCTGGCACCAGACAGCGCTATGTCCGCTGTAAGTGGAGTGGAAGCCTGTCCTTTTTAATCAGGTAGAGGTCGTTTAAAAACAGAAAACAAAACAGATAAGTGTTTTTAAAAAGAGCAACAAAACCTCCGGCTTCCGCCTCAGAGGGTGTCAGTTTCACTAAGACGCGCTGTTGGTCTGCGCAGTCTTATGGGCGGGAAAAGTGGGCGTGGCCTGGCTGGGGGCGTGGCCTCGTGTCGCGAGGGTGAGGCGTTCGTGCTCCGACTCTGGCACCAGACAGCGCTATGTCCGCTGTAAGTGGAGTGGAAGCCTGTCCTTTTTAATCAGGTAGAGGTCGTTTAAAAACAGAAAACAAAACAGATAAGTGTTTTTAAAAAGAGCAACAAAACCTCCGGCTTCCGCCTCAGAGGGTGTCAGTTTCACTAAAACATTATATCCGTGTTACACACTATCTACATCGCCACTCCCATTATGCTATAGGTTCACCTTCTCGGCTGTTCTGAAGAGTCCCACTTACTGAAGCGCTATGGGTATGCTGTGTTATAAGTTCAGTCAGCGCTTTGTGTAGGTATTGTACAAAGCGTTCCCAAAAATCTCTAGGTCTAGAGGCCTGTGGTAATTCTTCTGCATATATCTCCAGTGTCTCTTTACAGTAGGTCATGTCTGTGATCCAGTCCTTGTATCGTGATGGGCGCTTGCTACCCCAACGTAGGGCTATGCGGCTTTTGGCCAGCAATAATGCCACAGCCAGAAGCTTTCTTCTCCTAGCCAGACGGATCTTATAGATACCCAGCAGACACACTAGCGGAGCGTTAGGTACCTGCTCTGACAACATAAGCGTAAGAGTGCTAGTGGCGTCTTGCCAATATGGTTGGAGTTGGGGGCATGACCACGCCATATGCAGAAAATCTGCATCAGAAGCACCACATCTGTGGCACTTGTCGTCTTCTGGTCGCAGTCCATGATTGTGCATTTTTGTTGGAGTGTAATACGTTTGATGTATAAATATGAAATGAATGATGCGCAGGTTGCAATTTGGTGTGAGCAACTGCATTTGCGCACAGTTATAATCCCAGTCTTCTTTAGCTATAGGACCACCGACTGCCCCTTCCCACCTTTGAAGCGATTTATTTAGGGCTTGGCTCTGTTCTCCCTGGCTTGGGTTATGCAGGCGTGTTACCAAACTTTGGCGTGTGGGTGCTGTGAACAGGATTTGCAGTGCGTTAAGCTGTGTTGGTTCGTCTAGGAATGATGGATATAATTCCCTAACTGCCATACGCAGACGCAAATATGCAAATCTCTTTAGTAGCGTGCGGTGCGCACCGAGGGACAGGTCATCCTGTCATATAAATTGGATATGCGGAAATATGTTACCCATGGTACTGAGACCCATTCCCCCCAGTAAAGTTAACATATTCTTTTCTTGTGTTACTGTTATTCGCGATGGTGGTAGATGGGGAGCGCCGGGGCATATATTGGAAGTTTCTGTGCACGTTTTGCTAGCATGTACCATGCTTGCGATATGAAATTTACTGGCTGTATTACATCTCTCAGTGTGTTCCTCCTTGGGTCGGATATGAAAGTGATCAGTGGGGTCGGCTGCACGCTGTCATGTTTCACTGCTATGTGTGGTATGTGATCGTGTGGATGTAACCAGTAATTGGCATGTTGCACCTGCGCACAGTAAAAATATCATTGGAGGTCTGGTGCTCGAAAGCCCCCTTGGTGATAAGGTCTGGACAGAACTTTCCATCCAACTTTCGCCTGCTTCCCCGCCCATGCTAATCTCAGCATGGCTGAATGCAGTTTAGTAAACACCGCTTGTGTGAGCCAGATAAGTATAAACATTTTGGCAATACAACCATCTTCTGTATGGCAATCCTGTCGGCCAGTGACAGCGGTAGCTTGATCTACCTATCTATCTGATCCTCTAATTTGGTTATTGCTCTACCATAATTATCTCTAATCACCGCCTCTGGATTTCGGTGTATCCATATGCCAAGGTATTTTACCAGTTCAGTCTGCCATTGTAATGGGAATTCCAGATTGGGCTGTGTTGTGGCTGGTGTAAGTGGTATTACTATTGATTTGTCCCAATTAATGCTGAGTCCTTAATAGTGTTCAAATGTAATGTATTCTCTAATGAGAGGGTTTAAATTGAGATCTGGATATCATGTATAGAGAACCATATCATCAGCATACAGTGATATGCTGACTGGACGAAGCTGTAATTGTAGAGCGGATTCTGCATGCTTTTGCCGTATTTTACAAGCTAGTGGTTCTAGGGCTAGTGTGAAGAGAAGCGGCGAAAGTGGGCATCCCTGCCTCGTTCTGTAGCTTATATTGATCAGGTCAGATGTATTGCGGTTAATTCTAAGATGCACGCTGGGCTCCGTGTACAGAAGCCCAATCCAGTGCAAAAATGGTTCCGGAAAACCCATCCTACGTAGTACCATAAGCATGAATGGCCATCCCTCTGAAACAACAGCCTTAGCTGCGGGCAGGTCGGGATTTAAGTAGTGGAACATCGCACATATGGTCCGCAAATTTTGCGTTGTGGACCGTGTCGGTATAAATCCAGCCTGTTCTGGCAAGATCAGATTACGTAGCAAAGGCTGTATTCGGGTTTGCAATAATTTTAGCTAGTATTTTGGCGTCTATATTTATTAAAGACAATGGGCGGTAAGATTTGCATTTACTGGGTCTTTGCCTGGTTTGGGGAGACTAATCAGTAACGCCTCTCTCAGCGAGGCCGGTAGCCTGCCATCTTCGTAGGCCTCTTCGTACATCTCGGCCAGGTGTGGGATTAGTATGTCTTTAAATTCTTTGTAGAACTCCCCTGGGAGTCCATCAATTCCGGGAGGGTTATTATTTGGGAGGGAATTAATCGCCTCTTTTATCTCATCTTCCGTGATGGGATGGGAAAAATATTCATGGTGTTCGTCGGACAGCCATGCCAGAGCAATGTCGTCTAGGTAAGGGCATATTTCAGGCGGGGACGAAGTCGATTGTGTGGAATAGAGGTGTATGTAGTACTCCGAAAAGCAGTCCAAAATCGCTGGGGTGTCATGCATAAGTTGGCCTTGTATGTTCCCCCTCACCATAGTTGCGTGCGGTATATATTCGCGAGATATATTTGATCTCATCATCGGCGGATCTGTGATAAGTATCAACCTTCAGCCTAATGTCTACCAGTAATTTAGGGTCTTGTGTAGTCACATATTCTACCTCTAGTTGTTGAATATCCATTTCTACCATGGATAGTTGCTGTTGAATGCCTTTTAATATGCCCGCATGTTTACCAATAAAGTGGCCCCCTGATAGTCACTTTGAAAGCCTCCCACAGTATTTTAGCACTACTAGCAGATCCTACATTAAGGTCAAAGTACTCTACCATTGCCTAATGCAATTCAGAACGGAATACCTGGCCCAGAAGTGCACCCTGTTGTAGACGCCAAGTAAACTGCCGTGGAGTGTCTGTGGGGTTGGCAAGCGCAAGACGGACAGGAGCATGGTCTGACAGTGTCTTAGGCATGTGTTCCACCGATGCTGTCCAAGAACAAATGTCCTGTGTGGCAAATCAGTAGTCTATTCTGGACCACGTATTATGCGCTGTTGACGTACAAGTACCCTCTCTGCGACCTGGGTGTCTCAGAAGCCATATGTCTATCATGGCACATTCAACCATACCTTCTCTAAGCGCCTTTGCCGCTTGCTTCCCATATCTTTAATTACCTGTGGACCTATCCAAAGCTGGATCAATGCATGTGTTAAAATCCCCTCCCCATATGACCGCTGTGGGAGGTAGGGCGTGCAATTTTGCCCATATTTGTGCATAAAAATGCGGGTCATCGTTGTTCGGGCCATATATTGTGACTATTGTTAAGGCTGTGCCACCAAAGTTGCCCTGAACTATTACATAACGCCCCTGATCATCTTTAATGGAGCTGATGAATGTGAAGGGGGTTCCTCGTCTCACAAGGAGCATTACTCCTCTGGCATATTTAGAGTAGGAAGATGCCATTCGATAGGATGCCCACCTTTTTCCTATTCTCCCTTCTGTGAGGTTAGTGAGATGTGTTTCTTGAAGACAGGCAACATCTACCTTGTGGCGGTCTAGGTATGCTAGGACCTTGAGAATTTTCTGTGGGTTGTGGAGGTCACGTACATTCTATGTCATGAATGTCAATGGTCTGGTATGTCGTAATCTGTTATCCATACGCATTGTCGCACTTAGGGTGGACTTGCCAGCATCTAGTGTGTGTGTCTCTACTGTGAAAGATGGTATCTGCCATTCTAATGCCGACCAGGTTTTTCAAAATAACACCCTGCGCCCCCCACTCCGCCCGTCCCATTTCAGCAAAGACAATCCAAAAAACTCGTAACTTACCCAACTTCCCTCCCCCAGCCCCCAAACAAAAAGTAACAAAGTGTGGTGTACACAGGTGGGCGGGAGCTGCCACCCCGGTTGCCCTGTGAAGTACTTCACATGGGTGGTCGCTGTGTTAACGGGAAATCTAATGCAAACCTGAGCCTGCCAACCAACAGCTAAAGAGCAGGATTATCCATTCACATCAATAGTCATATTGTTTTTTGGACATATAATAGGAGTTTGTGATTATAACATTCAAGTAGTGCTACATTAGCTATTTCTCAAACCCTTAATTAGAACTTATCTGTGTCCTTTGGATACGTGTTCATGTATCGACCCTCCTGAGTTCGTAGGCGCTGGTGCCCCTATTTGGATAATGTTTGTGCGTCATCCGAGGTGATACCCCAACTGCGCACCAACTATTTCACTGCCTCTTTGTGATCATAAAGTCCCATTTTCAGCACCGACGTGTGTCTCTAGTGGGTCGCCTACTTTGTCTCTGTATTTACTTCTCTGTGGATATGGGTTGTTCTGCAAGTGGTTCCCCATTATTCGACGTCTGATGTATTATCCTGTTCTTCCGGACCTCCTCTCGGTGATCTCCTGCGTGTTCTCTGGGATCCTTTCTGCTGCAGGTACTTTAGCACATCTTTTGGTTCACTATATATCTTAGTCTACCCGCTCTCTGTTACTCACAATCTGGCAGGATAAAGCATCGCATAAGAGATATTTTGTTCGCGAAGCTTCTGTTTCACAGGCACAAACTTCTTCCTCGCCTCTTGGACAAGCGGCGCAAAGTCAGGGTAGATAGATATGTCCGTTCCCTCATGTTTCAGGCTACCTAGTTCCTGGGCCTTACGAAGAGCCGCATCCCTATAATTTAATAGTTTGGCTATTATTGGCTGTGGTCTTGTCCCTGGCGGCGGTGGTGGGGCTAGAAATCTGTGTGCCCTTTTGACGATAAAGACGTCAGAAAAAGTTTCCTTACTTAGGAGAGTTATAAGCAGTTGTTCGATGTAGCGTTCCATTGCCCTGTGTTTGTGGTCTATTCCCATAAGCATATTTTATTGCGTTGGGATCGCGCCTCAATATCTTCAGCCCTCGCCATTAATGCTGTCAAGTTTTTGTCCATTTTCCCTTGTCCGGTTACCATTTGCTGGTGGGCATCTTCAGCGTCGGCGATGCGGTGCTCCGCCATGTCAATCTGTTCTGTATGCCATCTAGGCGTTCAGACATGCGGTTCACTCTGTAGGTTAAAGAATCTATCTTACCGTCAATGTTGGAGAGGGCAGCTTGTACAGTCGAAAAAATGGCCTGCACGTGACTATTGATAATTCCGCTCGTAGTCACGGTGGCCTGCTGCGTATTGTGTTGGTCATCCAAGCTATTCTGCGTCGATTTTTTGCATTGTTCAAAGGTAAGTTTAGGTTGATTCCTGTCAGGTTTGCCCATGACTAGTCTTGGAGTATCGCCCAGTTCCTCCCTTCTGATGTACGCCGTATGATGAGTACTCTGCACACATTTGAGGGGTAGTGGACAGTTCATGTGCACATTTTGTTATAAGCTGGCTATTGCTGTGCAGGCTGTGGTTTCAAATATGTGCGTATCAAAGTCCCGGCGGGGAGCCGCAGGTGCACTTTGGTGGGGTAGTCTGCTTATATGGGTGCACGTCTCCCACACTATAACCGGATCCCAGAAGCAGTAAGAGTGGACTCATTGCTTTCAGCAAGCAAACGCCATTGGCCTCGTGGTGGTGGCGTTGTGCAGCACGTTGGTAGTGAGGAAAGTGCCCTATGCAAAAGTAACAGAAGTGGACGATCCTTGGCTCAGTTATTCACACTCTCCCCACCATGCAATAAATAACATAACAGTCTGTTGTGGTACACTGGTTATTTTTTACATCTGCTCTGCGGTCCCATATGTGTGTCAAAGCCACGCTCCTGCTGTGACGCAGCTCACAATCGCGTAGACACGGCACACCCGGGGCCTCAACGATCCAGGCCCTAGATCTGTCCCAGCGACGCACAGTAACTCAATCCCCCAGCAGTATTGGTGTCCGCAGATCTTTTGGGCTCCCCCCGGGGTATGCGCTATGTCCCATGGTCCCACCACCGTTGTTTATAGGCACCGTGGTGCTTTAAGGCAGTGTTCTCCTGTCTCAGCAGTAGTTCAAACAGCAGCCTTGGATGCCTTAGCTGAATATTCCGCAGTTGTTAATTAGGCCAACACGGAACCCTCCATGCACTCGCCTGGCCAAGCAGCCGTGGATCCCTCGCAGTGTCGCTCTTATCGTTTAACTAATTGGGGCACCAGTTCCGATTTTGCAGCGTTGGGTGTACCCAGGGGGAGTCTGCAGGTGTTCCGCTTCGCACAGAGGGCGGCCGCCCCCCCGGTCGGCACCACTATTTTACCTGGCGACAGATCCTCGTTCGCACACAGCAGGATGGCTGGTGCGGGCTTGTGAGCGTTGCGTCTTGGCCCGCTGCTTCAACTCCCATGCATACGTCGCAAGCCACACCACCGTAGCTCGGCAGCAATACGCCAGCAGCAGGTCTGGGCCAGCTCAGTCAGCTACAAGGGGTTCTAACGAAAGCCACGATCCTCCAGTTTATTTATTTCATTGGTTTGAGTCTCTGCCGGCAGTTTGGGTACAGGATAAGTTCAGGATAGTGCATTGGCTGAAGGAGCTCGATTAAGAAGCAGCCATCTTCCAGGGTGGCTAACCAGGGTTGCAAATTCTACAAGCATCTATGAGTTTATATTGCTGAGTGGTCTGCATAAATAATTTATGTGTTTTGTGTGGCTTAAAAAAACAGCGAATTGCAAACTATAAAGGGATTTACTATTTGATTTCAATTACAAGCAAGGATGAAATTATCATCGATACAAGATCAAATTTGTTGGGATAGAGAAATCCAAAACATGGAATCACCGTTAGTGGGAGCATAGATAATAAATAAAGTGACTGGAGCACCTCCAATTTGTAATTTAGTGTACAACCATCTTCCCCCTTCATCAGATTGTTGAGAGAGCAACTTAGCATCATTTTATGACAAAGAATTATTACACCATTACGTTTACCGTCCCCTGGTGAGAAAAAAACTTCCCCTTTTTTCAATTTCAAAGATTCAGGTGCAATAAGATGGGATTCTTGTAAAAGAATAATATCGTCCCCTAGTTTAGATAGATGTGTTAAAACACATTGTCGTTTAATGGGAGAAAAATAAGACCTCTGACATTCCACGATATGATTTTCAGAGACATAAAGGCAACAATGAGGTAACAAGAAGATGAAGGCCTGGACAGACAATCAAAGAGCAAAGGATAGAATATATATCAATCCAACCATGTGAGCATAAATCATGACGATAAATAGAATTTAAGAAAAATGGATGCAAGTATAAGTATGAAACAGGGAACTAAAAAAAGAGCAGAAGGATAGATATAGAATAAAAGATGAAATAAAGCGTAGAAAGAAAAGGAGAAAAGGAAAGAAAGGAGAAACAATAAAAATGATACAAAATACCTACACTTAAGGACATCATAGGAAGGTGGGGGGGGGTAACACTACATCACAACACTTCACATAGGGTTAGGGTATATGGCAGGAACAGACATGAACAACCCTGGGGAGAAAGAGAAAAAACGATTATCATAAAGAATAGATTGATATTATAAAATAGAATGACATGACATATTGATTTGATAAAAGATAAAATGGCCAAATAGTAAACATCCTAAAACTAATAAACCATAAGCTAGAACTTCAGAACCTTAGAATCAAGAAGTGAAATTACTACTATGGATTAAAAAAAAACATCAAACAGTTTGAGATGACGAAGCACCAGAAAAATCCATAGACTCTGATTTGCAGGAATTAATGAAGCTCTGTAATTTGATAGGTTCCTTCATATATCGTAGTTTTGTTCTTATAAGTAACCCTGAAGAGGCAGGGATGCAAAAGTCCACAGTGAGCTCCCATAGCTCGTAAATCAGGTCTCATGTTAGGAAATTCTTTGCGTCTGTTTGCTGTGGTTTTAGCGTAGTCTTGAGCAAAAAATAAAGTGGAGCCTAACCATGAAACATGTTAAATTGATTTGGCTGCTGAAAATATTTTGAGTAGGTCTGTATACTCAAGAAAGTACATGATGACACCTCGTGGTCTCCGAGAGGTGGCTACACCTGCATGTTGATGACCAAGTCTATGAGCACGTTGAATGTTAAGCGAAGTTCCCTCTGGTAAATGCAGCAGTTTAGGAAGGAAGGACTTGAAGAAAGAAAGAGGATCTGAGCCGTCTGAGCCCTCTGAGCCCTCTGGCAGACCATAAATATGGAGATTATTTCTTCTATTTCTGTTTTCGAGGTCTTCGATTTGCCGTTGGAGTGAAGAGACTAGAGATTGAAGATTATTAACCTTTTTGTTTGTGTGAGCATAGGAGGAAACACTATGTTCCATAGAAGTAAGACGATCATTCATCTGAGACCAATTCTCTGTTAGAAAATGCAATTTGGTTGTTGTGTCCTCCATGAAGGGAAGGAGAGCACATATCTCCTCTAATAACATGTCAAGAGAGACAGGAGAAGAAGGCTTTGGTGGGGAAGGTAGATCTTTTTTCAGACGTTTGGTGGTTGCCTTCCCTACTGCAGGAGCGATAGTGCACGGAGGTGATGAGGCTTTAGAAATAGAAACCAACAAGTCTTCCATTCTAGAAAATTTAGTGAAGATTGTAGAATTTTTAATAAAGGACTGCGTAGAAGATAACGTACAGGGGGACAATTTTTTCAATCTCCCTATAAGAGGTTGTAAATGGTGTGGTATTGTGTCTCCGTTATGATAAGAAATATGTAGGCTCTCCCTCAAATGCAGAACCACAATAAAAATATTGCCGGCAAAGTGACAGAAAAATAAAGATTTCCCTTCGTGAAGAAGGAAAATACATCAAGCTGCCCCCAAAGAAATATGGTATGGAAGTTTCTCACATTTAACTCAGCAAGAGAAAGTGAGGCATGTCATAAAGGAACAACGTTTTTGGAGATCGAGGCAAAATTATGGCAGGAGTAATTCATGGAGACAAAATGGCAGATGCAGCAGAACTTGCTATAAATTGCACATTAAGTGAACCTTTCCAGCTGTAGAGATATTCAGTTTTTATGAAGAAAATATATAATGAATGAGCCCGTAGAGTGGAGAATGACAAACGACTCTCATCAGGCGTCCGGCTGAAGAGAAGTTGAAGCGTCCAAATTGGTGTTCGCGGTCAGCGCTTTGTGAATGTAGAATGCGACATGAGGGAAATAAAGTTGCGCGTCCCAGAGAAAGCTCTGAAAGTGTTCCCAGGGAGTCAGCACATCATCTGCTGGACACGTCTCTTACCACGAACAGGCAGTTGGCTTCGAAATGTGGGTGGTCTGCGCCGTCCCAAGGAGCTTCACACGGGTGCCGCCATCCTCCAAGGGCATCAAGCCACGCCCCATCACCTGATAACGTTCAGAGTGATTGATGGGAACTAGGACAAAACAGTCCAACTTAGAAACCAGAGAAGTACACAGGCAACAGGAGACTCCAGCTGACACTTTTACTGAAAATGGTCATGTTAGTCTGCTGCACAGAAAGAGATGCAATTAAACAGTATTTGTACAAATTATATTGTAGAAGCAGGTAATTATGCAAAAGATTGTGTTAGCATTTATGCAGTGTGAAAGAATGCTGGTAATTAGGTGTTGTCCAGTGATAGCTAAGATCCGCATGCAATTAAGAAGAAAATGTTGTCTTTAGTAGGCATATTTTTAACTAGAGGGCTGGCCAGAGCTTTTTTGGTTTGCTAAAGCTACCCTAAAGTATCCTTTTCTTCCATAGCTGTCACCTGTATATATGGGACCACTATTCCTGAATTGAAAACGCACTTTGGAGAGCTCTTGTTTATGCTGCTATGGAACCCCCTCAAAGACTGGAGAGGTATCGAAGCATAAATCGGGAGGAGAGGACGCTGCTGAGAGATGCAACCTCCCAACCTTGGCCTAAGACCAGGCGGAGAGTCCGAGGTAAGATTGAGGAATTTGTAACTAGGAGAAGCCTGAGTGAGTCCTACAAAAGCCATCACCACTCTGATTTCCTAGTAAGCTGATCCTTTTTCTGGTCCAACCTCAACTGAAATCTCCCCTTAAGACACTAACAGTTATATCAGGTGGTTTTTGGAAGTGGCAGGGCATGATTCTTGTCCTAAACTGTAGTTAGCGAGTGAAACGAGGAAGCCTGGCTTCTTCTACGGGGTTTGGTTAAGCCCCCTTGAGAACATTTTCAGACAAAATGAGATTAAATAATTTTCACATAAGTTTGCTAAAACGTCATAAGCTCTGAAAGGGCACTCATTAAATATTGAAGTATTGTGTTCTAAGCCAATGAAATCTGATGCGGCTCAGTGAGTTGTCCTCTTTTTTCCAAAATGTTCTATGGGTGGCACTATATATCCAAATTGGCCTCCATTGTATCCGGGTCAGTATTTTGTCATGAGTGCCTCCCATATCCCATGGGTGTCCCCTTATGCCCATCAGTACAAAGACTATGCAAGTGCCATCATTTTGCCATTGATGCACTCCTTGTTCCATGGCTGACCCTTATGTCACAAATTACCTCAAGTAGGTCAGGGCAGCTCTCTAACATATCCTGTGGAGTCCTCCCTTATCCCAAGCCTTACTTCCAATGTGCCAGTGCAAGCATTTTGCAGCAGGTGTCCCTTTTACCAAAAGATTCTTCCAGTAGGGCGGGCCAGAATCCTTTCTTTATGGGTGTCCTAATGTATCAAAATTTACCTCCATTGTGCCAGGTCCAGTATTTTTGTTCTGCTTTCTCCCATATGTCACAGTTATCCTCCCTTATTCCAAGGATTATATCCAATGTACCAGTGCCAGCATTGTTGTCACAGGTGCCCCATATAACAAGAAGTTTCACATGAATGCCAGCACCAGTAATCTTGTCATGGGTGCCCATTGTGTCAAGAGTTACCCTCAATATTTGAGCACCATAATTTTACTATGGGTGTTTCATATGACAAGTGTTACCACTAGTATGCAAGTCCCAGTATTTGGTCACAGGTGACTGTTATGCTAATAATTGCCTCCAGAATGCCAGTGCCAGCATTTTAATGAATTGTTGCCTGTGGGCCAATGGCAGACTTGCAAGCATAGTAGCACATATTCAATCATATTAACTAACATTCACCCACTCACTAATTTCTAACTCAGTCACTTTCACTCATTCATCTAGTTTCACTCACACACTTGCACTGTTTTTACTGTCACTAACTCATCTCACTCATTTACAATCACTCCTACTTGTTTGCACTCACTCTCACCCCACCAGCTCTGCTAGTCCAATATCATAACAGGAAAATGAAGAGTTGAGGCTGCAGATGTCTATTTTAGGGAGAACAAAGGGGCAGTAGAACTCGGGGTGGCCTTATGGGAGGTGTAAAAACAGTGGTGAGAAGCCAGTAAATATCTCATATATCAGGTGGAGGCGAGAGCACTATACAGGGCAAAACAGATCAAGTTGTATGAGGTGAGGAGCAAGGTGGGGAAACTTCCGGCCTAGCTTGAAAGGAGAGAGGAGGGACTGAGAGTGGTGCAAAAGGTGTACACAGAAGATGGTGTTCTGGTGGAATCGGCAAGTGAGATTGCACAATCATTCACTGGATTTTTGAGCAACCAATCAACACAACGTACTAGTGGGGAACAGGGGAGGGATCTGAACAATTTAGTTAGAGATATTCCAGTCCCCAAATTGGGGAGAGAGGCCAGGGAATTATTAGAATGGAAGGTACAGGAGGTGATAGTGCAAAAGCTGTCACAAACTAAGCGTGGGAAAGCACCAGGCCCGAATAGCCTGCCTTGTAAGGCCCAAATAGCCTAAACTTGTGAGGGATCGGGTGGTGCAAGCAATCCGAAACATGTTAGATAAGTTAGGGCAGTGGGTCAACTCCCAAGGGTTCTTCGACAGGAGACTATTCTTATTCACAAGCAAGGAAAACCACCAGAAAGTTGTGCTTCATATAGACAGATCTCCCACCTAAATATAGAAACAATGGTATTAACAAAGGTGATAAACAGTATTATTGCCCCAGGTCAAGGAGGCTTTATACCCTATAGATCAACTAGGCACAACCTTACATGATTATTCAGCTGCATGATTCTCAAGGAAAGTGTGAAGGAGCCAGTGGTACTGTTATAGTTGCACACTGAGAAAGCGTTTGACTCACTGGAGTGGCACTTCTTGATGGTGCTGCTCCTTTCCAGCCTGGATGCGTCTTCTATACAGTCATCCTACGGCCTGGGTCAGGGTGAATGTCACCATGTCAGGGGAATTTGAACTGGGCAGTGGGACAAGACGAGGATGCTTTGGAGCCAGTGGTAAACGAGTCTCACTGCAACTCCCAGATATGGGGACTCCAGTGGGACTTCAAAATTTGACTATGTTATCTCATTATATGTGGATGACTTCCTGCTTTATTTGGCAGATCCAGAAAGGCCCATCTCGAGGACTCTTGAGATCCTAAAAGGTTTCTGGAACGATTTGTGTATCTACACTAACTGGGGGAAATCTATCACTTAACCCCTCTCAAAGTGGCAGCATAGCGAGGGATGGAGGTGTCCCATACACGGAAGGAGAGGGGGATCATCTACTTGGGGATATATGTGACCACAGATCAGATTTATTGTTCCATGAGCGGGATCTGGGTAGACTATTGGAAGAGTACAGATGAGATATAATGGTCATTGGTGCCAACTTGCCCAATCGTGAATGGGCAGGGCGGCTCTTTATAAAATAATATATTTACCCAAATTCCTCTATATCCTACAGAACTCACTTTTTGAGGTCCCTGTGGCAAAACAAACTAACACGGAGACACCACTGTGGGATATGGCATCCCTTGCAGCTCTATGTGGGGTAGAGGGGTACAAGAAATGGAATTTGTTGGGTTCTTCAAACTGGGAGATATATGAAATGAAAGAGGAATTTTACCTAATTCACGGACATACAGACACAGTATGAGCTGACACGGAATCAATATTTGCGGTACCTACAAATCAGGCATTCAAATGGACTGTATCGGCCTGTCACCCGATATAAAACATAAGAATCAAGTGGAATATAGTCACTTTCACTCATTCATCCAGTTTCACTCACACACTTGCACTGTTTTTACTGTCACTAACTCATCTCACTCATTTACAATCACTCCTACTTGTTTGCACTCACTCTCACCCCACCAGCTCTGCTAGTCCAATATCATAACAGGAAAATGAAGAGTTGAGGCTGCAGATGTCTATTTTAGGGAGAACAAAGGGGCAGTGAACTCGGGGTGGCCTTATGGGAGGTGTAAAAACAGTGGTGAGAAGCCAGTAAATATCTCATATATCAGGTGGAGGCGAGAGCACTATACAGGGCAAAACAGATCAAGTTGTATGAGGTGAGGAGCAAGGTGGGGAAACTTCCGGCCTAGCTTGAAAGGAGAGAGGAGGGACTGAGAGTGGTGCAAAAGGTGTACACAGAAGATGGTGTTCTGGTGGAATCGGCAAGTGAGATTGCACAATCATTCACTGGATTTTTGAGCAACCAATCAACACAACGTACTAGTGGGGAACAGGGGAGGGATCTGAACAATTTAGTTAGAGATATTCCAGTCCCCAAATTGGGGAGAGAGGCCAGGGAATTATTAGAATGGAAGGTACAGGAGGTGATAGTGCAAAAGCTGTCACAAACTAAGCGTGGGAAAGCACCAGGCCCGAATAGCCTGCCTTGTAAGGCCCAAATAGCCTAAACTTGTGAGGGATCGGGTGGTGCAAGCAATCCGAAACATGTTAGATAAGTTAGGGCAGTGGGTCAACTCCCAAGGGTTCTTCGACAGGAGACTATTCTTATTCACAAGCAAGGAAAACCACCAGAAAGTTGTGCTTCATATAGACAGATCTCCCACCTAAATATAGAAACAATGGTATTAACAAAGGTGATAAACAGTATTATTGCCCCAGGTCAAGGAGGCTTTATACCCTATAGATCAACTAGGCACAACCTTACATGATTATTCAGCTGCATGATTCTCAAGGAAAGTGTGAAGGAGCCAGTGGTACTGTTATAGTTGCACACTGAGAAAGCGTTTGACTCACTGGAGTGGCACTTCTTGATGGTGCTGCTCCTTTCCAGCCTGGATGCGTCTTCTATACAGTCATCCTACGGCCTGGGTCAGGGTGAATGTCACCATGTCAGGGGAATTTGAACTGGGCAGTGGGACAAGACGAGGATGCTTTGGAGCCAGTGGTAAACGAGTCTCACTGCAACTCCCAGATATGGGGACTCCAGTGGGACTTCAAAATTTGACTATGTTATCTCATTATATGTGGATGACTTCCTGCTTTATTTGGCAGATCCAGAAAGGCCCATCTCGAGGACTCTTGAGATCCTAAAAGGTTTCTGGAACGATTTGTGTATCTACACTAACTGGGGGAAATCTATCACTTAACCCCTCTCAAAGTGGCAGCATAGCGAGGGATGGAGGTGTCCCATACACGGAAGGAGAGGGGGATCATCTACTTGGGGATATATGTGACCACAGATCAGATTTATTGTTCCATGAGCGGGATCTGGGTAGACTATTAGAAGAGTACAGATGAGATATAATGGTCATTGGTGCCAACTTGCCCAATCGTGAATGGGCAGGGCGGCTCTTTATAAAATAATATATTTACCCAAATTCCTCTATATCCTACAGAACTCACTTTTTGAGGTCCCTGTGGCAAAACAAACTAACACGGAGACACCACTGTGGGATATGGCATCCCTTGCAGCTCTATGTGGGGTAGAGGGGTACAAGAAATGGAATTTGTTGGGTTCTTCAAACTGGGAGATATATGAAATGAAAGAGGAATTTTACCTAATTCACGGACATACAGACACAGTATGAGCTGACACGGAATCAATATTTGCGGTACCTACAAATCAGGCATTCAAATGGACTGTATCGGCCTGTCACCCGATATAAAACATAAGAATCAAGTGGAATATAGAGTTTTGAGGGCCCCCTTTAAACAGACATCCCATATTACTGATTTACACCACATTACTTACTAAAAGTCTGCCCCCAGTGACCGCCGAGAGAGAGAGATGGGAAGGAGACTTGGGTAGACTGAAAAATGTTGACTGGGGCGCAGCCTGTAGATATCCTGGGGAGGTTGAATAAAGGCTGGATTTTGGTTGGTTCAACTGAAACAATTTCACTGAGTTTATTATACCAGGACCAGATTACATGCTCTGGGTAAGACTGATACTGACAAGTACCTGAAAGGCTGTATTCTGTTTGGGAATGCCCAAGGGTTCTAAAGTTCTAGGCAGGGGTGTAGCATAGAATGTCTCAGGCTCTCAGCGAGTCACTCAAGCGTACCCCATGCCGTTACAGTAGGAAAATGGAGGGAACAGACTTTGGATAGATACTCTCTTCGCTTCTGTAATATGGCACTAATAGTGGCTAGACAAGACCTTGCACAATGGTGCAGGAGAGCTGGTGCCCTGAAAGTGAAGACGTGGGAAGCAAACATGGACTGGTACATGCGGGCAGATGAACAAATATATAATACAAGGGGTTGCTTGAAAAAATTATTTAAATAACGTGAATCAAAGATTTTTCATAGAGCGTCATGTCCAGGGATGCCCACCAATTGCATCGTGGTTTGTTGCTGTGAAGTAGTAGAACTTGTCAGGTGGGGATAGCAACAGGGATGGTCGAGATGGGCTGGAATCCTGGTAGGTATGATCCATCATGTGGTTGAATGTAACCTTCCTAATGATTGCCTAACATAAAAGCCGTCTGATATGGATTGTAATTTTGTTTACAGTTGTGTTAATGTGGCAAAAACTTAACAAAAGAGATTGGAAAAAAAGAAAGAAAATAAAAAGCCCCTAATATCACCTGACCCAGAAGTTATACACATACATTCCATATTTCTTCGTCCTGCCTGTACTGAACATGATCTGAACACACATTCATTTTCATGCGTTGGCTGGGGTAGGATATCTATGCGGCATCACACAATGAAACAAACTGGACTTGTCAAACGTTGTTTAATTTGTAACAAAAAAAGTAAGTGCTGGTACCCAAAGTTTTTCTTCTGAGCCCACTGCCAGTGTTACTGAGTGCCAGGTTTGCTGAATACCACAGCTGCCTCACCCTGATCCCGCCTTCTACGACCCTACACTTTCTGTCTCTCTAGCTCACTCTTACCAGTTCTTGTTCATCTCTGCTTTCTCCCCTTGTCACTGTGCTGCTGTCTTTCACCTTCTTCTTTCTCCCTTTTTTATCTTTTTGCTCTCTTCTCTGGTCAAAGTCTGATACTGAAAACTAAGTCATGGTGCCCACCACCTGCAAACACCTTCACAAAGTATCCACTTTCAAACATTGCCACATAAATCACTGTTCCTCATAAACCCAACTCCCATTTCACCCAAAAGACTTACACTGAGGCATCTGAGACCTCTGTCAGTCCCAGTCTTGTCTCAGGGACAAAGAACTTGACACATTTATTGGGGGGGTGACAAAGTGCTGAGACAGTATTCCTTGAATTTCATCACTTAGCTCTGCACATTCCCTAAATGAGTTAGTGAGGCAATGGTGTACAGTGGATTCTGTACACACTAGCAACTCCCACTCTCCCTCTCTGCACAGCTGTATTGTCTCTCATCTTCTCTGCAGAATTCCTGGATCAGTCTATCTCTTTTGGACTTCCCTGATGTTGACTCTGCATCAGTGTCGTTGATCTGTTTCCATGTTATCTATGTCCTCTTCCCCTCCCCTCTCCAGCTCTCTGTGTTATGTGCTAAGGACAATCTACCTCTTATTGTCCCGCCTGATGGCTAATTTGAGCTTTTTCTTTCAGCTTTTGTATCTCATCCCTCTCCGCAGCCCAATTTCTTCCTTTCTGAAGACTTCTTCCCACTCTATCCCTACATAATTCATGGTTTTGGCTAACCATTTGATCCCGCCTGCAGGCTGCCTGGAGTTTGTGAAGCGTCAGCTCTTTCGCATCGGAGATGACTGGTACTTTCTTTTCGCACTGGGAGTGATCATGGCGCTCATCAGTTTCACAATGGATTTCACTGTGTCCAGGATTCTGAACGGTAAGTTGAAAATTCAGAGACGTCTTAAAGAATGGGCAAAGTGGGTGATTGCCCATGGACCCAACTTCCAAGGGCCTCCCTGGCAAAGTAAACTTTCTGTCACTTTTGTGTATTTTTGTTTCTAATCATTAATGTATAATTCAATATTGTTTGACAACATAAGGCTTGAATTAGCAAACAATGTGTAATAAAATTCAGAGTTATTCCAAACAGGGACCCCCAACATGTTCTTTGCCCAGATCCCCCAAAATCCTTAAGATGACACTGCTTAAAATACCTAAAAACAACAGTTGATGGACAGAATGCAGAACAATGTCATACATTCACCCCAGTACAGAGATCTGGGCCTAAATCCATCGTTTTTTTGCTCACCATGCCATTCTCCTTGTGTTTACTGCTTAAAATACCCCCTCTTTAAGCCACTGCTTCCCAGCCACTCTATCAATGTGTATGGCAGCACTTACCCGAATAAAGGGGACCATTTCATTTTAATATGTCTATTTTATTTCTATTGATCTTGTGCTAAAGAACTATACAGATATTTCCAAACTCCTGAAAGAAAATAACCAAGAATGCCACAGAGAAACTGTGGGTTTTAAGAGGAGTATTTATGTTGTTTTTGAGAAGATATAATTAGGTACAACAAATACATCAAAAGTTGGTTTTGGTGAAAAGCCATGTTGGTGAATAGAAAAAAGTGTGAAAAAACTTGGAATTCTTCACATACCATTTATCAGTCCGTATTCTGATAATGTCAAAAAGAATTTCAGAGCCGCACAAAAACTTAAAACAATTCAGAAAAATGAATATGCATGGACGTTTATGCTTCGATTTGTGGTAGTCATTTTGCAATTTCTAACATTAGCCTAAACAAGGAGTAGGAAAGAGCACGGAAGACAGTAGTAGCCGAAAAAATGGAAGGAGGTAAGGTTTTTAGGGTGGCATCTTTGGATGTAGATGAGGCTGGAGAATTAAGATAGGAAAGTGGTCAAAAATTTAGGAATAAGGGAAAGTGTAAAGGGTAGTGCAGTGAGAAATGTACGAAAAGCAGGGGGAAGCGAGATGGATGTTACCCTCAAAACAAAAAAGGATCGCCATTCATTAGGAGGCGGCAGATGGAAGTGATATGGAGAGGGGTACAAGGATTAAACGAAAAGGGAAAATTGAGAGAGCAGGAGGTGTTCTCAACGTTACAGAAAAACCCCCAGAAGAATTGACAAATGGTTCTTAAACACTTATATATCTCCGGTCCGAGCGAGAAAAATCATACACTAGACCACCTCTGGGCAAGATTTCACAACATGGGGTGTTTGCGACAGGTTGCTACTGCTCGAATTGAGAAACCTGCCATTCGCGTTGTGGGAGCTGGGGCTTGAGTAGAAAGAGGCAATGCCCTCTTGTGCTGCACGCACTGCCGTCTGCGCTGATTTTACAGCACGGGACAAACTCCTGGTACTAACAAGCATTTGCAATGCAATAGGTCTCGCATTTGTCAGAGTTAGAGCTATTGGTGTTGTAAATGTATATGTTTTTATTTATGCATACTCGT
The DNA here is from genome assembly GCF_964204655.1 of Triturus cristatus. Classification (NCBI taxonomy): domain Eukaryota; kingdom Metazoa; phylum Chordata; class Amphibia; order Caudata; family Salamandridae; genus Triturus; species Triturus cristatus. The sequence continues at coordinate 847,671,648 of NC_140580.1, read as the reverse complement.
TTCCTTCCCTTGGTGTACTCCTCTGTGCTAAGACAATAAAGACGTGAAGTACACTCTGAAAGTACCAGATATTAAAAAAAGCTTCACGTGGCTCTTGGGTTCCTTCAACAGAAAAGCGTGGGGGGGAGTTGATTTAGAAACAGAGGAAAGCGAGAGGAGGAGGAGGGCAGTGGGTTTTAAAAGAACGGCAAGCTGGTGAGTTTTAAAAATATCAGATCGGGCAGGGGTGAAGTAGAGGGCATGAAAATTATTTTTGTTTAAAAAGAGTTCCTGCAGGAGTCTGCAATGGAAAGACACTAGCCACTGGTGGCAGACTCCACTGCAGGACAAAGACCACGAGGAAGACAGACGAGAGGAGGAGGCGATGACCAATAGGAACCAAGGAAAGGAGAGTTTCATGGGAACAAGCCAATGGTAAGTGAAGATAAGTAATGGGCGGGCACAAAGCCCCCTAAAGACTTTCTTTTTTAATCCAAGAGATTTTAGAAGCACAGAGCAAGCGCTGTGCTGTCAAAACCTAAAAACAAAGTATTCAGCCTTTTCCATCTATGCACTCAGGATCTGGAATAGTGACCCATTATCCCTACTACCTGCCCCTGCACTGCAGCAGATTAGGAAGGAGTTGGAAACACACCTATTTGAAGAACGCTACATCACAATGTAGTGACAATGCAGCAACCTTCTACCTTTCCTATCACTCATTAACAGTATGCTTGCCTTTGAATCTTTACAGTGGCTACATTTGTGTATCACATCCAACATAAATGTTTATTTGGTGTGAAAAATAGTGATGGCAATATTAAGATCTGAGTAATGGTTAACTAAGTTTCTTAATACCTGTTCAAAGAACTGATACACACTGAAGATCACAGTCCCAAGATGATTGATAATTATTTCAAACCATGCTTCGTGTGCTACTCCTTAATCATTTTGGGCCCATCGTTTTCAAAGGCTTACAAATTTCAAAATGCAAAACTATCCTTCAATGCCTTTTGCTCAATGGAATAAAGCAAAGCCTTTGCAGATGCAATACTGAGTCCAAGTGAAATCAAGGTCAGAAATCCAAGGGGGTCTAATGATCCCATTTGGTCATTAACACATAAGGGGTTTTGTTAGTATTGGCGAGAATTACTATCAAAGGTACATGCATCGTACTTCACTGCAACTATGTTTGTTTGTCCTATCTGTTTTGTATGCCAAGACCGTGTAGATGTATACATATGTAGTGCTTCAGGTGTTAAGGTAAGAGTGGATGGAAATGGGTAATATTCACTACAATGTTAGAGGAAGAGTTTGAAAAATAAGAAGAGGCAGGGGGAGGGTCACAGAATTCACAAACTCCTATACGAATATTTCTTTCTCATAAACTACATGTAATTTTCACCAATACAATGATAATCCAAGTATTGTGGGCAGGTGGGGTTTCTTCTTCAAAATCAAGATTTGAGAGATAGTTGCTGCCTACAAGTGTAATTTGTTGGGAGTCAGTCATGAGAATGATCTAAGACAAATATATACATGATACAAAGAGTTACCATCGCAAGACTGTTTCAAAGCTGATCTCTATAAAAGCTATACAGGATACATTGAGTACAAAATACACTCATGCTTCTGTCATCAAACAGTTCAGAGTCACTATCACGAAATTGCTTCAGTACGAACTTGAATACAAAATGCGTGTTAATTGCTGGCAACCAAACAAAACTCTTGAAAGAAAACTACACAAAGGCTTAGTGTTTAAAGAAAGAGTCATTAGATACGGAAAGATCACTGATGAGTAACTATGCAAGCAATGCTTCCATTATAAACACTTCACAGAGCTGTACTGTTGTGGGCGTGGTGGGCAGCACCATGTTACCTGAGAAGGCTGAACTATGATGTGTATTGTGCTAGCATGAATTCATATACTAGAAAGGACCCCACCTCCCGACCTGTCCCCAGTCTCGGCTGAAATGCACCTTATTGGGGTTGTGCCCTAAAGCTTGCACCTATACATGCTTTGGTGTATGGTTCTGTCATGAGGGGAACAGCGCGGCAGCAATCAGCCCATCTAGAGCTTAGAAGAAGAATCAAGCAGCAACTGGGCGCGTGCAAGGAGTGTGCCTAAAACCACATCTGCAGTGCACGACATTGCCGAGGGGTGTGAAGCCACTCTTGAACGGATCCCATACAGGGAGTGTTCCTGGCTGGAGGCTTTGCTGCAGACACTCACCACAGCTTTCGTGCACTCCTGTTTCCTGTAATCTTAGACACTGGTGGTTTGTGCTTTTTCCCACGGGTGAAAATCAACATCTCTGAGACTCGCACCAGCCTACTTCTGTAACTGTAGCTTCTGATGCCGAATCTACAGCAACACTGAAAGGACACTGCAGTTACAAAATGAAAGTAGAAACTCACAAAATGGGAAGAACACAGACATTTTGCAGTATTTAACATAAAACGAATGGAGTGTACTAACAGGCATGTTCCAGCATCGCATAGAAAAATAATGTTTCTACTTTGGTGATAAGTGGTCTCTGTAAGTGTTCTGGGGTATTGAAGTTGTGTTTTGTGTCCTTGTGCGCTTGTAATATTTGTCCTGTACGTCACTAGTGAACCATGGCCCGTAAAATACTAGGAGTCTGCCAATACTGCAGAGCTCCTGTTTTCCACAGTAAATTACCGTGTCCTTGTGCTACCCATGACCATGAGGCCATATAACGCAGCAGTGAGTGCAGCGCGCAGCTGCAGACATTGATAGAAGCAGCAACGGGAGGTGTGGTGAGGGTCGGGGGGCGGGGGTCAATGCATGGAGAGATAGGGATAGCGACGAGCAGGGCACAGAAGACACTAGAAGCTGCAGGCATGTTGATAGGAGCAGAGACCCATTCCAGCAAAACACACACGCACGTTATTTTAATACAAAGGAGTGCCAGGAACACAGCGCCTAATGTAAATAATGATGAAAGAACATCGCACGAACGGTGTGTTTGTGAAGTGTGTGCCGCTAATTTCATTAAAGCGCGGCCACACTTACAAACAGATATAATTTAAATAAAGAGATGGTGGATGTCGTGGCGGCTAAGTGGCTGGTCCATAACCTAGACACTAATCCCGGTTTCGCCACATACATCATCTGGCAATTGCGTGATTCTGGGAATCACTATGGTCTGTTGCCACCCAGAGGCCTGCTATGGCGGTGAGAGCTGTGAAACTTGGGATGGGAGGCAGAAGGGAATAAACAGTACCTCAATTCATGTTGGGAGACTGAGAACTGATGTAATTTAGGGCACGTGAATTCACTTTTCGTGGCTGCCTTGCACAGCGCGCGCTCTCTGTAAGGGTGACAACGTTCATCTGCTACGTGCTGTGGAGCTGTGTGCTCGGGCTTACGATGCATTTAAGCTGCCACAACAGGAAAGAAAGAAAACAAGCACTGCCCTGTGTCAGTATTCACCTTTCCATGGCAGACCCCGGGGGCAGCAGCCCGTGCTCCATGTCTCACCCCAGGCCAGTAGAAGCGGATCCTCTCCAAATGTAACAGCGGCCCGAAACATAACTAAACGCGTATTGGGCACAATCACGACTGGTGAGGGTGAAATCAGACTTGCAGTACTCTGGGGTAGCAGCACACACATTCACGGTCTTCAAAGCGCGGAAGTACAGGTCCTGGGTTCGTGTCATAGAGCAGAAGTGGGCCGTTCAACAGGGTGACACGGACACCTAACTGATCAAATCACGCTTTGCATTTACAGATCTGCAGTCTTGAACAGGACTGAAGATTAAGCGGACTCCTTAATGATTAGCAATATATTAAATAAGTAATCCACTACGAAACACATAACCACCTACTGCACAAGTAAACTGTAGTTGGCACGGCGCTCGTAAAATGGAATGAAACAACAAGCGCGCACTGAAGCTGACGAAGTGGGAGGGGGAGTGGGGGCGGGCACGCAGGCTGCCAAATGGTGCGATGAATCACGGCTAAAGTGAAAGCAAACAAGTGGTTGCAGGACTCCAAATGGTGCGCGCGCCCGGACGGGTCACATGCACTGTAGTTGGAGGCCTGCAAAGCCACTGTTTGCACTTCCAAAACGCGCTTACTATAAGTCTCGCCAGAGCAGCGCTAAAGCGCTGGTCAGGCGAGACCTAAAAATCAGTGCGAACAGCGCAAATTACCACACTCCACCGCTAGCGGAACTCTGCGGAGCACAGATGAGTTTTTTTGGCACTTCGCAGAATTACGCTTAGCAGAACTCCACCCAGGACTACTAATAACCTTCCATCCCAGAAGAACATTTCCAGCTGAAATTCTTCATCTGGAGATGGATAATTGTTCTATCCTTATATCCTATCCTTTGCATGTGAGCATGAAAATGTAAGGCATGACGCTGAAGAGGGAGATGCAAAGTGTGATGGTCCTAGTTCCATAGAGGCCCAGGTGACATTGTGAAATTTATGTCAAGTGAGATTATGCATAATTTACAAAAAATATATGTATTCTGTGAAATATATTTAGACAGTTGTCTGAGTAAAACTAATAATACGATCCCCTTCCAGGAAATTCCGACAGCTTAGGGCGGCCTGCTATAGTCCACGTTGTTGGACTTTTAGTTGTGTTCTGATTATTGGTTGTGTTGGCACTGACATTTTGCAGTGCTGGCATGGGCGGCGGGTGGCACAAGCTGCAGTGGTGTCCTGAGAAATGCCTTGGGCTCTTGCACTTACGTTTTTACAAATTAAGCACTGGAGATATGCCTTGTTTTAGGCTATTTCTGAATTTCAAATGATCGGATTGGGTTCCAAGATGATAAGGAGGGGCCAGGCCAAGACCCCCTGCATGCTAACAGGTCTGTTTTCTCACCTTTTGAAATTTAAATAGAGACTTAATACAGCAGCAGGGAGTTGGAGCTCAGGAGGCATTTAGGGCTATATTTAGTCAATTTCTGAAGCAAGACAGTTAGATGAATGCCCATAAAAATTCAGTGCAAGATACATGATGCTTTAGATAAAACCCTCTTGTGATAAGGGAGCCAATGCAACTGATGAAGATACTCTGTTTTTAGGTCATATTTATTCAGATTAAGCAAGCCTTAGAGTTCTCACTGTGTTAACCATGAACTCTATCAGTCAGACTCGTTTTACCTCAAATTTCTCTAAATGCACAGTATCCGTCCTATTGCTCCTTCCCACGCGTCTCAATCTTCCTTCTTCCAGATGGAATAATCACATGCTTCTACTTTGCATCAATTTACATTTACATAACTATTTCCGTCTGACTTGAGCATGCGGGTACTGGTCTCGCTCTCTTTGCTATCCACCTGAACATCGGGGTTACCGGACCCATCCCAATTATAAGTTTTTGTTTTCCACTTGGAGATTTTGGCTGAGGAAAGCAGTTGAAATTTCAACGCCATGGAAAAACATGGAGGAATTGATGCAGAAACACCATTCCTCCATGTTATTCCCCAAAAATATGAATACTACTAAACAAAAGAGTCCCCCTGAATATCAGAATATAGGGAGAGGAGGGCAGGGGAAATCACAAAACAATAACAACAAACCTCGCCCTATTCATTAATTAATAGGTAATACATCGAAGGATAATAAAAAAACATCATTGTCCCACAGACAATATTTTCATCTTGATTTATTTTATGAAAATAATTTTTTTATGGAGAAGTTATATCTATATACATTCAATTATAACAAATCCAATGATTTATCTACATAAAATCACAGGAACAGCCCCACCAGAACGTAATACACAATGGACACAGAAATAACAACCTCACTATTCACAGACACAACATGCATGGTAAGAGTGGTGTGAAGGGTGAAGATCTTCCGCTCTTGTGCAGAAACTGCTGTGTGCCTTGGGAATGCAGCGTATGGGTTAGAAGCCAGTCGTCGCCAAATTGTAGTAAATGAGTAGGCATAGAAAGGTATCTTCTTGAAGAGCAGTTTAATTAGGCAGAGCAGACACAAGAACGGACTCTCCACGACAGAAGCCAACAGCAACTGTCTAGGAAGAGAACCTAGAACTCACAAGGCAGGGAGGAACGTAGGAGAATAAACATTCCATAAGCATAGAAACACTAAGCATGTACTACACATACCTAAATAAAGAAACAAGAACAATACATCTGGTAAACCATTATTACAAATATCTCAAAATCAATATTTTCAAAATGTCAAACTGGAAATGGCAGACAAAAAGCGCCGACGCGTGTTTCGGAGTGGACTTAAAGACCAAGAGTTCCTTCGTCAGGGCGCATCAGGCGGTAACAAATCCCATCCAAAATTTCTTTGAATATATACATACACGTAGTGTTGTCGGGGGCTCCTTAATAACAATGTTTCTAAACACACATATATATATATATAATCTGGGGACTGTTGGTCTTTAAGTCCACTCCGAAAAGCGCGTCGGCGCTTTTTGTCTGCCATTTCCAGTTTGACATTTTGAAAATATTGATTTTGAGATATTTGTAATAATGGTTTATCAGATGTATTGTTCTTTTTTCTTTATTTAGGTATGTTTGGTATGCATGTTGTGTCTGTGAATAGTGAGGTTGTTATTTCTGTGTCCATTGTGTATTATGTTCTGGTGGGGCTGTTCCTGTGATTTTATGGAGAGAAATCATTGGATTTGTTATAATTGAATGTATATAGATATAACTTCTCCATAAAAAAATTATTTTGATAAAATAAATCAAGATGAAAGTATTGTCTGTGGGACAATTATGTTTTGTATTATCCTTGGATGTATTACCTATTAATGAATGAATAGGGGGAGGTTTGTTGTTATTGTATTGATTCCCCAAAAATATGCAATTCCTTTTGTTGTCTTGTCCCTTGAATTACTGAGACTTCAGGTAACAGTAATTTTGAAGATGAAGGATTACAGGAATTTTAATAGGTCATTCCTATTGAGGGTTATTTGTTAGCTACTACCGCAGACTCTTCTAAGAGTAGAAGGTGTGTTATGCCATGAATTGCATTTTGCCCAGGAGAATGGAACAGCAGCGGCCCTGCACAACTATACTTCATAGGAAGGCCAGGTTACCTATGGATGCACAGAGTCAGATGTCTGTAATCCCTGCAGACTGACTCCTTATGTTGGCTCTGCGATACCACTGTGGCCATATTGGTGATGGTGACCGGACTGAGGGGATGACTCAATTTCTGCTCTGTCTCCCAGCCTACAAAAGTGCACCTCCATTACAGGTCCCACGTGGGGGAGGGGGGCACACACCAAGTGATCTAAACTGGTGCAGCTCTCTTCAGATTCTCAGGTCTAAATACACTATCCTGGGGGTCCCAGTATCAGAATTGATTCTACAATAAATTTAGCTGGTGGAAAGATACAAATCGAGGGAGGTCAGAGAAAGAAAGAAGCCAAGGGAGGTAAGACACAATTGGAAAGGGAAATTGATACCTGAGAATGGGATAGCTTGTATGAGACAAAGGAGGAGAGGATATTAGAGAGAGAGGTTGTAAACAGATGGTCTAAAGAGTAGAATTGTAGAGTTAGGGATCAAAGAATAAGGGAGCGCTGAGCAAGAGATGAGTGAAGAATCTTCTGTTTGTGGTGTTTTTTTGTTTCTCATGCCCTGTCTCTTAACTGCAGCCCACAGGTGGCTTTACCAGGAGATCGGGGAAGGACACATGCTGCTCAAGTACCTGTGCTGGATTGTCTACCCTATTGCACTGAGCTCCTTTTCCACCGGCTTCGCACAAAGCATCACTCCACACTCCGGAGGTGAGGCACAGGCACAAAACATTGGGAGATTAAATGGGAAAAGCAAACACATATCCGACTCATCATAGTTGAAGCCCATTGGTCTATTGGCTAATTCTGAGGTCTTCAAATTACTAGTGTGTTTAGAAGGTTGGTGGTAGCCTCAAAGATCTGACAAGTTGTGTGACCAATGTGGGATGAGCAGATTCCGCCTAGAGTTTGTGTGTTCACTTTGATAAGTGCAAATGCCTCCCAAGATACCTACGTCACCAGTGAACATGCACACTCTTGTCTGTGGTTGAAAAAATCCTATCTAGTGCATGGCCCAACACTGTGCTGCAACTGGTTACATTTTACCCTCCTTGCAAGCTGGAATCTGGTAGCTTGGAGATATTTATTCTTTTCTGTTTTCACAGGCTCTGGCATTCCTGAGCTCAAGACTATCCTCTCTGGAGTGATTCTAGAGGAATACCTGACCATTAAAAACTTTGGTGCCAAAGTCGTTGGGCTCACCTGCACCCTAGCAGCTGGAAGCACAATCTTTCTTGGCAAAGTGGTAAGGGGCTGTTGAGGCGGCCATTCAGAGGAAGGCGGGAGGGATCAGGGATAACCTGTTCAGTCTTATAGAAAAGAGGAACTAAGAGGTGGTGGGTCAATACATCACATATTGTAAAACCCTTATAATGTCGTTTGTTGAACAGGATTTTATCAAACCGCCTCGATTTCCTTAGCTCAGGATCTGCTAGTGACATCCAGCAGCCCATGAGTGGTCCAGATCTGTGGAATTCTTGTTTGGTGTAAATATTCTCTTAAATTCTGTCCTTGATTCATCTCTGCACAATCACAAACCAAGAAGAGTCTGACGCATGTTCAGTTCCTCCATTCTGAGCTTTGAGTCATTGCTAACTTGATGCATGCAACTACAGCTCATTGAAATGGAGAGCAACTCTATTTACAAAATTCTCAAACTAGGAAATTCACAATTCTTTTTCTTTCACGGCCATTTTGACAGCACACTAATAAACCATTTCAGTGTAATGGATAAGAAAAGTAAAAATGAATCTTTAAGTGAGTTGGTTGTTCCTCATTTATAATTTGCACACTAGCACCTATCATCTTGAAGACCATTACGAAGCTACTGTGGGAGGATGATGTTGTAACGATGGGTAATGATGGGGATGCTTCTCTTGATTGTACAATTCACAATAAAGAATTGCATAACGATCTGTCGAAAAAGCCACAGACACCCTAGTGCCTCGGTCATCTATCTGTCTTCCATACACTTTTGAGAACTGCCTTGAAGAATTAGTTCAGTTCATTTTTTTTCTATAAAGCCTTTGAAAAGCTACGCTTGTGCCATCATTCTAAAGACAAATCCACCTTTCAGCAGGCCATGGACAACTTTTCTCAGGATTGAACTCACAAATTAAATAACTCTTATTCCTTCTCATAAACTGTTGGCTACCAGAACTGACCCAACTAGAAGGTTCTGAAAGATTTCTAATTCCCCATTAAATTACAATAATTATCCTCTCTGCAGATTTGTGGGAAGGCTTACAAGAGCATGTGTGCAAATCAGTCAAACCAATTCCTTTAAAACACATCCAAGCATATCTTTTCCCCACTTAGGGATTCCCAGTCAAGGTTTACATGCATGATAGTTAGGGATTGCTGAGGCAATGATGGGTGGTCACTGTGACCGACAGCAGCAATTATCTGTATAGTTTTTAACCATTGTCAGAGGAAGTCCCAGATTTGGGGAATTGCCTTTAGCCCAAGCTCAACTTAGTATCAATCAGCATATAACAGATAACTACCAGAAGTCTGCCTCTCAATAATCAAAGGTTATCACTTGTTCAAGAGGTTGTCTGTTGACCTGTGCACTTCGCTTTCCTATATTCATCTGCTGTCAATCATCACTTTACCACCACAACATCAAAGCCTTCAAGGAGATATCTCAGTCAGATTTATGTTCTATTTCAACAGATCCTATGCACACGCAATAGAATGCTCTATTGCGTGTGCATAGGATTTGTTGAAATTTATCGTTTCGGACCATCTGGTCCTTGTTTGGGGATTCAAGTTTTTTTTCCCCCACCTATAGCACTGCATTTATTCTTTCCCTAACAAGCACTTTTCACACTATTTGGTTTAGCGCCGCTGTAAATAACTGTGAGCATTAATAACCCCCCGTCTTTTTCAGCCTCCAGATTTATGTTCTAGTTTGGACCATGGAATCATTTGAAAGACACATAAATAGCATTTTAAATTGCCTCATCATCAGAACCTCAACAATATTTCAGGCCAAACCAAGAAATCAGGCGGAAATTGGATGGTGCCACAGTCCAACCTATTACTGGAAAGGGAGAGAGCTTCTTCCTGAGAACTGCTAAATGGGAAGCCTGGAAATAGACAGTGTAGATGGCTGATGTCACTGAGGTCTCCGTTCATTGCCAAACATAAAGTAAGAAACTTGGGCGCAATATTCAATTCTGAGTTTGCCTTTGACTTCCAAAGGCTTCAACACCTGCCCTCAAACTGGAAAAATGTAACTAGATAAAGCTGGCAGCGAATTTTCTTCACTGGCTCCCAGTGGCATCCATTTTTGATAAAATTAAAAGTCCTATGCACTTCCCTAAGGCATTTTAGAGCATTGGTGCAGCAATGTGCAGAGATGCACCATTCAATACATCCCCCACACAGCTTTCCACTAAACCATGTCCAACACTATTTGTCATAAATGGCACAAAAAACAAAAGCAGGAAATAACACCCTGTAATAGAGAGCCAAGCTTGTGGAATGGACACAACCTACTCATAAGACACTTATCAAACTAGTGCATCTTCAAGAAGCTTTAGAAGACTATTTGAGAGAGCATTGAACTTATCTAGAGAGTGTGACATAGTAAGAGAGTAAAGTCTCCAAAGCCAGCCTCTACCCACATTTTATTTTTGTTGTCCTCCCCCTGCTCTCACTACTGAATCGTAACCACCTTCCTGAAAATTCTCAACATCGCTATGGGAGACAAACTAGACACGCCTTGAAAAAACACAATTGCTGCTACTTACATGAACACCATTTTGCCTGTTTTTGTCTTATTATTAACTCTATTACCCCCAAGTAAACAATGCTGATTGTTCATGTTCCTATGTAACGATGCTGCAAATCTGGTAACAAATGTACATGTTTTTAAAATGATTAATTACCAATATTTCACTCTACTGGATATGACACCATGCATTTCTATTCAAAAGGGTGAGATTATTGGCTTAGGATATGAGGATGACCCTTAACGAATGTCTTTAGTTACAATTGCACCTTTTGTAACATCAACCTCCATTAAGCTATGTTTTGTCATATAACAGATATATTATAATGTGTGATTTATGTAGACCATGCTAAAGCAGATGTCGGCACATTGTAGCACTAATTTGAAGTTAGTAGTAATCGTTTATCAATCTCAGAAGGACGAGAGTCTGCAGCGCACTGGTTGGGATTAAACCTGTGTCCGTACATGTAGATGGATGCCTGAAAATTGCACAGGCTGGCAAATGTGTCCACCAGGATACATGTTCCCACATTGTGCCTCAAATTGAATGAGTGCTAGGCAGGGCCGGACTGGGAACCAAAACCGACCCTGGCAAAGTGCTCGGCAGGCCCCCCTGGGGGGTTGGGGTTGCCGCCGAGTCCTTTGCCAGGGCCGGTTTTCGGCCGATTTTGTTACGGGGCCGATTTTGCAGCTATGCTGCAAAAACGGCCTTGTAACAAAAACGGCCCCCAGAGGCCCAAAACCGGCCACCAGAGGCCCAAAACCGGCCCCCACCCGTGCGCCGCACTGGGGGATTGCCCGGTGCCCATTATGGCCAGTCCGGCCCTGCTGCTAGGAAATTCTTTATAGCCAAATGTCACGATGCAACATTTTTCTTTTCGTTTTACATTAAATATAGGTTTCATATAGCCTCACAGCACAAAAAAAAATAAAACAAAACGGCACTAAGATTCATGTTTTTATTTCATACACTTTTTTGTTTATTTTTCTCTTAGGAGCCCGAAATCCTTTGCCTATTCTGCCATGTCATTGTTTTTGTCTCTTAATTACATTGTGATGGGTGGTTTGTTGTAGTTGTGGTGCTGCAGGACCCCCCTGCTGTTTTTGTGATTTGGGGAAGGATTGTGATAACTATAGTTTTTACCTGTCCTGACCTGACATTTATAGTGAGACATTTTGAAGCGCCTTGGTCATTGCTGGGTGTCCTCCTTGTAAGTGATGCGGCAAAGGGCAGGGAGATGGGAAGCTATGAATAAAGGTTGAAGGTTTCCCCAGCTGTAAAGTGCCTTCTGCAGGCAGTGCCGTCTTAATGCATGGGCACGCTGGGCAGTTGCCCGGGGTCCCCACTCGCATTGGGACCCCATGCAGACCGGAATTTAACACAAATTTTCTATTAAACATTTTTATTCCTGTGAGTGGTTGTATAGGCAGGGCCCAGTGCACTGCTTTGCCCGGGGCCCTTTAATGCTGTTAGGACGGCCCTGTCTGCAGGCCAGCAGGATACCTTGGATGAGCCTGACCTACCAGGCCACCCGTTAGAACCAGCCCAGACTGTGAGTCACCGGAGCATTGAGAGGTGAGGGCTGGTTGGCGGCTTGGAGTCTCATGTAAAGGATCGATATGACATGGTGTTGAGAGATGTTGTCCTGGTTGCCTTTGAGAATGTGCAGTACTGTCTTTGTTTCATTCACTGAAATGTAATTTTCTACTCTAGTCAGGGTAGAGTCAATGGCAGTCCACCTCTCATCTACCAGGACCTGTGCATTCTTTAAAAAAAAGCTTTTATCAAATAAACTGACCTATAGTAAGGGCCAATGGAATTATGTGATGAGGCTGCTGTGGCATCTTCCGCATAATTACGGATTTGTTATATTTTTCCCCACAATCCATCATCTGATGCATATTTCACACAAAAATGTTTCAAGCTCAAATGGACCAAAACGTACTAAAACAAAGCCCCACAACCCGGTTCCATGCAATGCCAGACCATTTGCAAAGCCTAACTTGTGACTTTTCAGTTGATGATTGCTGTGTTCAGGTGGTAAACCAGTACGAATGTGGTGCTACTTTGTCAGGACATTAATAGATGTTGAAGTGACAAAATAGGGAGAGAATTCTGCCACATAAGCTGGCGTTTTTGATGCATAATGTTGTCAACCTTGCTGCGTGCATTGGCCCTCATACCTACAGTGGCCCTGCCAATAGAAACGCTGAACTGCCCAACGTTATTGGTCACAAGCTCATGGTGTTGACAAACTTTGCTGAATTTTTTCACCCCACTTAACACAAATGTCCAAATGAGATCAAAACAAACTTCATCCTATTTCTGGCATCTGAGACTTGTCAGCAGGAGTATCTCAAGCTTAGCATGCTGTGTATAGAACAATATCGCCTCTATTGGGGCTAGGTGAAAACTACTTATTTATACCAGATTCTGACAAGGTGGGAGATAGCAACCTGCAATTGGAAGTGGGTCGAACAGGGAGATACAGTATGCAGTGCTTAATTTGTGGCAGTGGTTGCAGATGGTGTGCAACTAGGCGACTTATTTTTCATCATCATACGTTGAGTCAGGTATTAGCTAAACCTAGCATTCAGCAGGCCTAAGGGCGGGATCCTAAGAAAACAGTGAGCCTTTGAATTAAGCACTACAACCACAAACACATGATGGTGGTCGCATTTCAAAGTTGGGATTAGAACTCAGGTTGTGAGGTTTCGAGGTGGTAATGAGTACATTTGAATATAGTGCAAGACACAAGCTTGTACTTTAATTTGGAGGTAGCGTGAATGATACCTGTTCTTGTGCTCTACTCTGGGACCTTAGTGACGTGCTGTCTCATATTTCACAGAATAATTTTTTGAAGTACTTTTATTATGCATCTGCTAGTAGATGGGTCTGAAAGTCAGGCCTGTCTTGCTAAAGAGGAACTTCTGGTGTGTATGAACAGATAAGCGCAGGGCTCTAAACCTATTTCCTTATCCCTGTAAGAAAATGTAAAAAACACAAGGAGAGGTGATGGGTGCATTTGCCCAGTGTTATTCCAACCACAGCACTCTCAGTCTCCATGTAAATACATTGAGGCTGCAATGAATATAGGACATTAGAGATTCTCCTCCTCTGCTCCCACCCTCACAGCTAAAATATTCTGACATTGTTTGCCCTCCCAGAGCAGAAATTGTGAGGAAATAGTACTTTTCACTAGTTGTTAATGTGCATGTTAATGGGCGTTAATCACTCCCTTTGTTTGGCCTACACTGTGGTGTGTAGGAGAGGAAGGGATTTGTCCCCCCTCCCTTTAGGAAACCTTAACCTTCCAGTACTGAATCACGAAAACCCTCTGCTGGAAGCGGGAAACATGAACTGTACTCCCGGAGCCCACAAATCTGCCCAGCTATGAATCCGTGAAACCCAAGGTGTTATCCTGGGTTCATCGCACCACACTTGGGCACAATCCTTCTGACCCTCAGCAAGGAATGTGACTCTTGGGCTTGAATAACCGCAGGAACCACAATCCGGCCAGTGCCCACACAACGTCACCACTGCTTCCCCCTACACCCATGCGACTTCTTCTGTTTCTTTGACCTGATGTCCCTCTTCCTGCCACCCATCCCTTCGCAGGATAGTGCAATAATTCCCATGACAATGCAAGGAGGAAATTTATAAATAGAATAACGTTTATGGCTAGAATCCTTCAAGCTCTCTAAAACTAAAGGCCAGATTCAAATAGGTTTTGCTATAAATGTGTGTGCTTTAGTCTTGAAATGCTCCTGGTTTACACCTGGATTCTAGGAGTAAGCTAGGAGTATTGCTGACTTTTTTCTGGAAGTCAGGAGTAAGACAGACGTAGTACAAGTGTTATTTAAAGTAATCTGTGTGATACCACAACAGTGGGACAAGTGGGGAAATAACGTGTGTGTGTGTGGGGGTGCATATTAGTCATTGTTCTTGTGCTACTGGTTGAACATCAATTTAAATGCTGACTATGTCTGTGTTTCTGCTAATTTCTATGGGATCCTAATTCCCTATTAGCTTTCCTTTTTTCTTGTTAACTTTCCCTTTTCTATTAGCTTTCCTTTTCCTAGAGTTCATTTTTATTAACTCAACATATTTCACTTACTTTCCCCATCCTAAATAATCTCAGCTTGAAATGCATTCCCTGTTTCCAATTCACATCTGGAATCCTCCATGCACACATCTTTGTTACAGGAACAACCACCTTCCCATCCCTCAGTCGCGCAGCAGGAAGCGGCCCCCTGACCAGCATCTTACGCCTACTCGCGAGCTGTAAGCTTTCCAGCAGTGAGGCTGTGAATGCAGTGGCATTAATGCCCCCATTTATCTGTGCTGATTCGTTTTAAGGAAAACTGACACAATGTTTGGTATAGTTGTGCCAAAATGTCAGTAGTTTATTTGCTTAAAAAATCAGCCATTGATTACAAACTGACAAGTAGAACCCGTTGTCTGGTTTCCCTGTCTAGAAAGCATCATAGCGAAAGGAAGGGCGACCAATGGCAGTAAATTTACTTATAGGATTGTTAACTTTTCCTTTGCACGTGCTCCATATCGCCCTGTACTTTACACCAGTACCAGGACCTATGAAATACCATTGGTAAATCGTTTCCTATTCATGCCGATCTCCTTAATTTCACTAACTAGGTAATAATGATTGTAATTTTGTAATATTGCACATTGATCTGCAAATAGTGCTCCATTACTCACAAGATGGACTTCTAGGCCTTCTTGATACACTTGCCTTACATAAAGCTAGATTTGAGGGTGTGAAAATCACAATTGCCCATGACCACCACCACATACAGCACATCATAGATGCTCTTTACGACGCGCACCCAACATATGCATGCTATTTTATCATCTGGATTGCATCGAGTTTCCAACACCTCTCTCCACTCAAAATCATCACACACCAGCGCTCCAACGGTCATTCACAGAGAGCACGTTACACAGAACACTTACACCCTCACACGCACAACTCAACACCAAAGACATATTTTTGGCAAAGCTCTTCCAAAGCAATGTCACCATACACCATAGAACCAATCAAAAAAGCCTGGCAAGTATATACATACCATCATAGGTCCCTACCTGGATTGTGAAACATTGATAGAGAGCAGTTCACTCCACCAAGGAATGGACAATCCACCCCCCAACATGAAGCCAAAATGGAAAGGTCCTTCAGCATACTCAAACATATCCGCTAATGAGACGCTGCAAAGATCTCACAATTCACCTTCAGGCTCAGCTACACAAGCCACTACTAAACTAAACGTCAAACACACACTGTACTGCCCTCACACAACCCATGAACAACAAACTACAAGTGATGGCCAAGCCTGATCCACTCCAAAAGGGTGCTCAGTAAGTCACTAATATGCTACAGCAATCATTGTTAGCTTCACACAAATGCAAACAGTAGATGATTAAAATGACTGTTTTACCAGCTATCTTATTTTTACATTCAAAATTGTAAAGTTGGGAAGAATTGATCAATCGATAGTGGCAAAAGAGCTCTACACAATTTAAAAAAAAAACACTCGTTTCTTGCTTTACTGGGAATGTAATTGAAACGGTGATGATAAACCCAAAATATAGTCATTTCTCCACACCTCTTTTTTCCCATAGGTAAACTTCATCACGAGCAGCCACTGGCAGCCAGCTATAAACAAGCACAGAAACAAGGCTGATTAGAACAAGGAGCAAAAAATAGGGAAAAGGGGGAAATTGATACATGTTTCCACGCCAATGACACTCTAAGTAGGGGCCCAATGATTACCGACAGACTTTTGAACTTTTATTTGCAAGGTGTGCTTAATTATTCAAATAGATCACGGTATAGTTCCCTATGTATTCACACAGGAGGATAAAAGTAAACTTATCAAAATTGCGTAACCCCTCAAATATGATACAAATACAAAAAAAGAACACAATGGTTTATCAAATTAAAGTTAAAACAGACCTCAGATACCTTGGTTTTAGGCGTTGTGTTGGTTTAATGACGCGTGAAAAAGTGAATTGTGGTTGTATCCAAAAAAGGGTAGTGTAAGGGCCACTGAAACGTTCTGATTTATTTCTCTTTTTGGCTTCTACAGATATACAATCATGTCAACGCCTTGAATTAAATCCATCCTGATATTTCGTGCACACTATATCCGACTACATATTCATTAAAAAAAAAAACAACACAGTTCAAACTTCAGTCCCTTGTACACATTAGAATGCTGGAGCGTACATTCCAATCTTCAGGGGCGGCGCGCCAACCGACCACCCACGGCTTCCAGCAGGGTGCCTGTTCTCCGCACACAGAGCTGCTGAACGGGTTGTTTTTTACCTCCTTAATTGATGGATGTGGGTTGAAAGCTGGCACAGGTTTTCTTGTTCGAGGTTAATAAACACAAGCTGGGCTTTTCAGACCTGATTAAAGCTGGAATACATCAATCTGTATCAAGTTTGCATCACATGTCTAATTGTTTCATCTCTATATACATAATTTCCCCAAAAATATGCAGTTACAGAAACTGTATCTATGTCTCAATCAGGGGTGTAGGAAGGTCCCATGCTAGATTTCAGGATAATTACTGTGTAAGTGATTTCCTTATGGCTTCATTGTATGTAAATGTACATTTATTTTATGTAGACATCCTGAACATTTGATGTGGATCTACTTCTCCTGGACTTGAGATGGACATGCATTTGGGCACACATTAATTTGCCAACTGTTGAGTTTCACTTCTTTTGCTCCTCAAAAAACATATCCCTACAATTTTGTTCTGAGATCTTACCATGAGTTCTACTCTGATATTCCATCTTCGGTGGTTGTCATTGTACCCTTGTCTCATCGAGACAGTGATACCTTGAGGGCTACACTGGTGCATGAAGAACCATACAGCAATGAATGTATTTAGTTTTCTCGTTTAACTGTTCATCACATGCACAGCGATTAAGGGTGCAACTCCCGCTACCACCATGTGGACATTTGGACACAGACTTCCAGGTCAACAGTGGAAGCCCTACTGGTTGAAAATGAGTGGGAGTGTGGTGAGCAGGAAAAGAATGGGGTCTCTAAGAACCTCGTCTATGAAAAGAGTCTCCACAGCATGAGACTGAAATGGAGAGAGGAGAGAACAATCGGTGTTGCTAAAATAACTCTTCCATATCTTGTTTTATAACAGGGTCCTTTCACCCATCTCTCCAGTATGATAGCGGTCTACTTGGGAAGAATGCGGTCTTCCGTCACCGGAGAGTATGAGGTAAAGCATTTTGGGACATGGCCATACTTTCGTGGGTTACTGCATGATTTCCTTTCTTTTGTTACAGCGGATCAGTAAAAATACCAATATCAGGTGTTTGAACTGAGGAAGTTTATGGTCCAATTTAAGGAATTTTGATGGGTTAGGGATGTATGACATTACAACAAATACCATTGCCACACTTGCCTTTACCATGCAATGCCTTTACTATGCATTGCCTTTAACACACATTCTTTACCACACAATGCCTCTACCACACATTGCCTATACTACACATGACTTTACCATGCAATGCGTTTGTCACGCATTCTTAACCACACAGTGCCTTTGTCACGCATTGCCATAACTATGCATGCCTTTACCACGCATGCCTTCACAATGAAAAGATTAGTATGTATCAGGTAAGTGAAACCCCTATTTTTCGGTGAGGATCAGGGAGGATACGTGGATCCTCTCGTGATTAAAAAAGAAAAGGGTTGTGGACAATTTCTTGCCCATGAGGGGTCCCTCAAAGATTCCTCCAATAGTCCCATGGGGTCAGAGTACCTCTACCAATCCTGGCATTGCTTTTGGCGTGTGGCTCCACGAATCCAATGAGGATATGGGGCTGATATGCATCCGTAGATATCCAAATTTGGATTTCAGTTAATTTCTCACAAACTACTGAACGTATTCATACCAAATCACAAAAAGGTTGCGTTCTAGACCAAGATCAAGCTTTCTACCAAATTTGGTGTAATTCCGTTCAGCGGTTCGGGCTGTAGTCGTGTCTAAAATCCCTATGGGAATTAACATGGGAAACACACTTTTTTTTACAACCCCGTTTTCTCGGCCACCACTTGACAGATCACCGCCAAACTTTCCATGCACAACTAGAGTCACCGGCACACTTTTTGGGAAAATGTTGCGAAGATTTGGCAGACAACACCAAAAGATATAGGCATGTCAAAAAACGCTTTTCGTATGGAAACTAGGTCCACACTATAACTACCTACTGGCAGCTGTCAGTAGGCAATATATGTGCGTGTGTGTGTATATATATATATATGAGGCTCCTTTGATTCGCCCATTGGAGGGCGTTATTTAACAAGGATGACGTTTGTGCTCGTTTTGCCACCCAACAAACAGCCCGTGAACAAGGAGCGCAGGGCTCCGAAACGCATAGGGCAGAACTTCAAAGCCTGATGTCGAGTCAGTTCAGCCTAATAAAGACTTTGTGGTGCATAACGAAGTCTGCCTGTTCCTGAGTGCATTCTCGAAATTGGGACGCTTTTGGGATGATATATATATATATATTACCTACTGGCGGTCGCCAGTAGGTAGTTATAGTTAGGACCACGTTTCCATAGGAAAACCTCAACATTCTATTTTGAATAACTTTGGCGCCGGTCGACGAATCCTCGCGAATTTCTCAAAATAGGTGGGGCGCTACGCTCCGCTCCTACCCTGAAAGTCTCGGGGGGATCCGTCAAGCGGGGGCTGAGATAAAAGGGGGGTCCCAAAACGCGTTTTTCCCATGCATTTTTCCATAGGACCTTTAGAACGAGCTACAGCCCGAACGGCTGAACAGAATTACTCAAAATTTGGCAGAGAGGTAGTCCCTAGGTCAAGGAAGTGCCTTTTGTAGGTTTGGTGTAAATCTGTTCAGTAGATTCTGAGAAAATAGCCTTTAAATCAATATATATATCTGAGCCCGCTTACGGTACGCTTACCGTACGCTTACGGTAAGCGTACGGTGGCGTGCGCGAGCGCGATTCTGATTGGCTCTTAGATCTTAGTAAACATTCTAATCGGCCGAAACCAGGAAGCGGCGGCCGCCATTTTGTCTCTCGCACTGAGTGTTGTTTATCAAACATGATGGCCAAAAACATGTTACGGGGCTGTTTTGACAACTCCCTCCCACATAGTCATGTTGAGGGAGTCCACAAACATCCCCCAAGAGCAAAAACGGTTTTATTTTTTTTTCGGCAATTTCGCGGGGTACGCTTACCGTACGCTTACCGTAAGCGTACGGTAAAAAAATAAAAATAAAAAAAACACTATCCACACTTACCCCACCCCCTGTGCTTTTGGTGGCCGAAGGCCACCAAATGTACAGGGCTTATTAATAGGTAAAAAAAACTAAATTTTGGCAACATGAAATTATAAAATTGAAATAAAAAAAACACTATCCACATTGACCCCACCCCCTGTGCTTTTGGTGGCCGAAGGCCACCAAATGTACAGGGCTTATTAAAGTTGATAAAAACCGTGCACGGAACGAACTGCGTTAAGTGGGCGCACACGCCTCGAATGGCGTAAAGTAACTTAGCATTTAAAAAACCGTACAAATTCACTGAAAAAACCATAGGTTTCACACACGTTATAGTTAGGAATTAGCATTTAAAAAACCTTGCAAATTCACTGAAAAAACCATAGGTTTCACACATGTTATAGTTAGCAGAAATTTTACTGATAAAAAACCAGTGAAATTCCCCCGTTATAGTTAGTGCAGGCAACTATAACTCACGCGACCGCAATCTTCTGCTGATGACATATGTGTCTTTATGAAAAAAAAATATTTGTAATATATGTATAGCTAAAAATGTATGGAAGAAGACATGGGCATATAAGTGTCTAAATACAGTATTAGCATCAGCAGAGGATTGCGGTCGCGTGAGTTATAGTTGCCTGCACTAACTATAACGGGGGAATTTCACTGGTTTTTTATCAGTAAAATTTCCGCTAACTATAACATGTGTGAAACCTATGGTTTTTTCAGTGAATATATATATATATATATATATATATATATATATAGTTATAGTTAGGACCTATTTTCCATAGGATATCCGCAACATTCTATTGGGAATATCTTTGGCGCCGGTTGATGAATCTTCGCGAAATTTTCCAAACTTTTGGCCAGCTCCGCTCCGCTCCTACACTGAAAGTTTCGTGGTGATTCGTCAAGCGGGGACTGAGAAAAAAGGGGGGTCCCAAAATGCGTTTTCCCCATGCAATTTCCCATGGGACCTGTTGTCGCAGCTACAGCCCGAAATGCTGAACGGAATTACACCAAATTTGGCAAGGAGGTAGTCCTCAGTTCAGACTCATGCCTTTTACTTAAATGGTGTAAATCCGTTCAGTAGTTCCTGAGAAAATTAGAGTTAAAAGTTAGTGATATCTATGGCCGGGGAGGATCCGCAGATCCTCCCGGCACCCTCCCCGAACCCTCCCGAGCACGAGCTGAATGCTAATTGGTTGCCAACACTCTGAATCAGGAAGTGTTGGCAGCCATCTTGTGCCTCGATAGAATCAAGGCACAAGAAAGCACAAAAACAAAGGTGCAAAACGCGACAAGGGGGCAGGGTAGAAACACCCTGATCCCCTAGGCCTGTTCAGGGGTCCCACAAGGTCCCCCAGGGCCAAAAAAAGTATTTTTTTTAAAAAACAAATCGGCGAGATTCGCGCACCCAGCCAAATCCTGGGGGCAGAAATAAAAAAGTGTGTGGGGGGGTCCCAATCCCCCCCACACTGCCCTGGGGACCACCACCCCCCGGGGCTTATAGAAAATGGGTGGGGGGGCTCGCAGCCCCCCCAGCCCGGGGACCGCCACCCCCCGGGGCTTGAAAGTATTTGCAAAGGGGGGCTCTCAGGCCCCCCCAGCCCCGGGGACCGCCACCCCCTGGGGCAACTTGTCCGTGTGGGAGGGGGGCCACGCGGCCCCCCTCCTGGAGCCAATGATGGCCCTGGGGACCGCCACCCCCAGGGCCGGCTCCTGCAGTGTCCTGGGGTGCCCACCCCCGAGACACTGCTGTTTGCAATGACAGGGCGGGAGCCTCGCGGCTCCCACCCTGTCATTGCAAACTGCTTTGCTTCATTGAAGCAAGAGCAGGGAAACGTGCTCTAGCTTCAATGAAGCAAAGCTGATTGCTTTTCCACATGGGGAGCAGCATGGTAGCTGCTCCCCATGTCCAAAAGCAATCCGGGCAGAAAAGATCGGGATCGGGCCGGAGGCCACGCCCCCTCCTTACACGACTCGGCAAACG
Organism: Triturus cristatus; assembly: GCF_964204655.1. Lineage (NCBI taxonomy): Eukaryota > Metazoa > Chordata > Amphibia > Caudata > Salamandridae > Triturus > Triturus cristatus. The sequence continues at coordinate 847,649,582 of NC_140580.1, read as the reverse complement.
CGCCCCCTGGCGCGTTTGCAGAGGGGGAACTAATTCCCCTTGAATACTGGGGGTCCCTGGGGGCCAACTAGCCCACCAGGAACCTCCAGTATGCGCCAGGGGGCTGCGTTGCAGAGAGGTGTAATGAGGCCACACCCCTTTTTACACCTCTCTGCAACGTAGCTCCGTGGCTCTTACTGGCGGTACCTGGTGGCCTAGTTGGCCGCTAGGGGACCTCAGGATTCAAGGGGACTTAATCCCCCAACTTAAAATGCGCCACGGGGCGCGTTTGCACAGTGGTGAAAGTAGGGGGCGGGGCCTGAGGTGATACTGTGCAAACACGCCCTGTGGCGCGTTTTAAGTTGGGGAATTCATTCCTCTTCAATCGAGAGGTCCCTTAGGGGTCAACTAGCCCACCAGGTACCTCCAGTAAGCGCCACGGAGCTGCGTTGCAGAGTGTTGTAAAAAGGGGCATGGCCTCTGAACACCTCTCTGCAATGCAGCTCCCTGGAGCATACTGGAGGTACCTGGTGGGCAAGTTGGCTGCCAGGGGACCTCAGGATTCAAGGGGACTTAATCCCCCAACTGAAAACATGCCACAGGGCGCGTTTGCACAGTGGTGAAGGTAGGGGGCGGGGCCTGAGGTGATATGTGTGCAAACACGCCCTGTGGCGCGTTTTAATTTAGGGAATTAATTCCTCTTCAATCCAGAGGTCCCCTAGGGGCCAACTAGTCCACCAGGTACCTCGAGGAAGCGCCACGGAGCTGCGTTGCAGAGTGTTGTAAAAAGGGGCGTGGCCTCTGAACACCGCTCTGCAATGCAGCTCCCTGACGCATACTGGAGGTACCTGGTGGGCTAGTTGGCCCCCAGGGGACCGCAGGATTGAAGAGGAATTAATTCCCCAACTTAAAACGCGCCACAGGGCGTGTTTGCACATGTCACCTCAGGCCCCGCCCCCTTCCTTTACCATTGTACAAATATTCCTCTAAAATCAGCCGAACTACGAATTCCGATTTACTCACCTGTTATCAGGAGAGAACCCAGGGCTGCATCTTTTAGCCCAGCACTGACCCTGAAAAATAATTCTAAGCGTACTTAACAGTAACTTGTATTTCCTTCCATAGGAATCCATTGTGTGGTTTTCAGCAGAAAATTTTCTAAGTGTCCATTTTTGAAACGTACAAATATTACTCTAAAATCAGCCGAACTACGAATTCCAATTTAACTCACCTGTAATCAGGAGAGAACCCAGTGCTGCATCTTTTAGCCCAGCACTGACCCTGAAAAGTAATTCTAAGCGTACTTACCAGTAACTTGTATTTCCTTCCATAGGAATCCATTGTGTGGTTTTCAGCAGAAAAGTTTCTAAGTGTCCATTTTTGAAACGTACAAATATTCCTCTAAAATCAGCCGAACGACGAATTCAGATTTACTCACCTGTAATCAGGAGAGGACCCAGTGCTGCATCTTTTAGCCCAGCACAGACCCTGAAAAGTAATTCTAAGCGTACTTACCAGTAACTTGTATTTCCTTCCATAGGAATCCATTGTGTGGTTTTCACCAGAAAAGTTTCTAAGTGTCTATTTTCACAAAATAAAAATATTCCTAAAAAATCATCTGTATGACTTAAACACATTCTTTCAACTGTTTACAGGACGTTGGCCAGTGCTGGATCCAGGATCTACCACTGAGTAAGAAAAAGTAATGATAACACTACTTACCTGCTAAGTGAATTTTCTGCCATAGGATAACATTGGTGATTGTATGTGAAAAAATTTCTAAGTGTCAACTTTTAAAATACAATAATATTCCTTAAAAATAACTACTGTAACCAAAGCGCTTTTACTCAACTGTTTACAGGAGATGCCAAGGACTGAATCTAGGATGCAGTCCTGTGGTTAGAAAAGTAATCCATAAAGTAACTAATTGCATTTCACTAGAAATTCACATTGAGCTCAATGTTGCTTTGTGTTTGAAATTGTGTTGCCCGTTGCAACAACTGTAAATACTGTACTTAAAAGTCTGTTGCCTATTTGCCAAGTATTTAAACTAAAGTAATTCATTCTGAGAAAGTATATTTTGTATTGTAATGGATAATGTAATTATAATGTAATTTAAAAAAGTATATCTAAAAATAAATAGTTTTAAAAATATAGTAAATCAGTATAAAAAAAATCAGTATAACAATTAATACATTCAAAACTGTCATTTACAAAACCTTTGAAATTCACTGAAAAAACCATAGGTTTCAGGCCTGATATAGTTAGGAATTAGTATTTAAAAAACCTTTGAAATTCACTGAAAAAAACATAGGTTTCAGGGGCGTTATAGTTAGGAATTGGCATTTAAAAAACCTTAGAAATTCACTGAAAAAACCATAGGTTTCAGGGGCGTTATAGTTAGCTGGACATTTCCCTCGTACAAAACCCTAGAAATTCCCCCGTTATAGTTAGTTTAGCTAACTATAACTCGCGCCCCCGCAATGCACTGCTGATGACGTCACATATTACATCACTCATGACATGGTCAGTGACATCACTGATGACATCACTGATGACATCTGAAATTACATCATTGATGACATCACTGATGACGTCATCCAGTGAGTGTGTGTTTCTGTAAATTTTAAATATGTTTAATATATATATTGGGAAAAACCTATGGAAGAATGAGTGGGTGTATAAGTGTGTGAATGGATGATTTAGTAGGTGCGTGACTGACTCTATAAGTGAGTCATTAAACGTATCTTACTCCAGACTAGTGACTAAACTATGTGAATGTCTGTATCTGTCTGTCTGTTGGTGTATAAGCGGCTGCATGGTTTTGTGAATAGCTATATGAGAGTTTCTATGGGTTATTGATTGGTTGTCTGAGTATCTGTTTGGGTGCCTGAGTGTTTGTGTGGGTGGGGTGTGTGTGACTCTGTGCATACATGTGTGAGTGGGTGATTCTATGGGTGCATGGTTTTAAGAGTGCATCTGTGATGGAGTGTATGGTTGGGTGAGTGTATGTATGGGTGTGTTAGTGATTAAATGTATATCTCAGTGGTGCATGTGTGAGTAGCTACATATGTGAAAGGCAGTATATATGTGTGTAAGAGTATATAAGTGGGTATATGTGAGAGTGTGTGATTGTTAGAGTGGCTGTATGGATGAGTGTGTGCTTGTATCAGTGATTGTATAAGAGCATAAGAATGTGGTACTATTTTTATGAGTAAGTGAACTTGTGTGTGTATAACTGCATAGGTGAGTGAATGGGAGTGTGATTAATTATTTGCATGACTGACTAGGTGTGAGAGTACCTCTATGGATGATTGGTGGTGTGTGAGTGTCTATGTAGGTGTATAAATGCATATGATAGTCCTGTACTGAGTGACTGTAAGTATGATAGACTGTACAGGTGAGTGAGTGGATGTGTGTGTAGATCTAAGAGTCAATGAGTGGGTATGTAGTTATTGGTATTGGAGTATCTATGGTTTTGAGAATGGACGTCTGAAATTTTGATTGAGTAAATCGAAGGGTGTGAGAAGATGCACTAATTTATCACATGGATGACGTCATCAGTGATGTCATCAGTGATGTCATTTCAGATGTCATCAGTGATGTCACTGACCATGTCATGAGTGATGTAATATGTGACGTCATCAGCAGTGCATTGCGGGGGCGCGAGTTATAGTTAGCTGAACTAACTATAACAGGGGAATTTCTAGGGTTTTTTACGACGGAAATGTCCAGCTAACTATAACGCCCCTGAAACCTATAGTTTTTTCAGTGAATATATATATATATACACATATTAAATGAGTGGTTTTGGTAGCATAAAGTACTGGTTGGGTGACGTTTTTGGTGTACTATTCTGTAGTTTCCTGTAATAAGAGCTACTTTGGATGCAAGGTATTTGGCCCGGAGAATTAGATTAAAGAAGAAAGGGAGGAGGTTTGGTACCACAAGTTGAAGGTGAAGTAAATTTTGTGTGGGGCACTTTTAGCATATTGTATCAGAAATCTGTTTTATTTGAGTTTGTTTTACATTATTCAATAACATTGCAATAAAACAACCACTCTCCCCCATGTAAAGTATAGTTGACAGCATTCTCAGTGTCTCAAGTTTCATACTTAGGGCATTATTTAGGCCCCTATGATATGGCTGCCAAGCCTCTGGGCTGAAGGAGAGCTCACCTCCTCTGACCGATCCTGCCCAATTAAAGGGTTTTCAGCAAAAGGTCAGGAAATCACTGCAAAAACTTCTGCTGAGGACATGATAGGTGCAGTTTCCACAAACAGCCAGCCCGCCATGTCATGGTGCCCTTGGTTTGCTTTTTTCCCCACAAACAATCCACCAGAGCAGCTGGGCGTTCCTGCAAAAAAATATCAGTGCCCCAGGTGTACTTGGAACTTTATTCCCAGTATGTGGGTGACAGTTTTATTTGTTTGCTGAAGAGGTGGTGCCATGATTTATCTGGTGGTCCCAGTAGAGAAGTACGGTCAAGGTATATTTTGGGGGCCCCTATACTGAACAAATCTGAATTTTATCCCACATGTCCTGCTATTTTATGCTCCTGAGGCCAAACAAGACTAAAGTAGATGTTTAACTTTAACATGGTCACACACCAACAGCTGAAATATGTCAGAACACTAAAAACCCAAGATAACACTGGGCTGAGAGACTGAGTCAGAGGTAGATGTAGGCAGAGAAAGAGAGAGAGGTTTAAGAGACAGAAATAGAATAGACAGAGGTCAAAAATAGAGAAAGTTTGCTTTCCCTGGGTTCCCCCGTGGAAGGTGGGAGCCCTGGTCAATTGCCCATGCCTTAAAACATCTGTGCTGCACCCTAAATATGGCTCTCTTTTACTAGCTGGCTGAGTTGGAGTGTAGGGTTATATGAGGGGCTTGCCGAGCTGGGTTGGAGCCCCAAGAGCAAATACGCCAAAATAAACGACGCAAGACCATGAGAGACTTATTCACAACAGAAAACATGACCATATCAAGATAAATAGAACTTTGCAATGTCAAAAATTCAGTCTCCACATGTACAATATTGATAACATCTTACTATGTACATAGAAACCAGGCTGGTAAATTCCTAATGCATAATTCTTCCATGCCCTATCATAAAAAGATTAGTAATAGACCACCAACTGGTTCCCCAAGCATCTCTGAATCCAGATCAATTGCTAAGACCTGGAGGCCCCTGATGAATTCCAGATGTCATATTCTGCTTCCAAAACAGGGTGCAGTGCCAGCTCAGATACTGATCCAAACAATGCAGAAGGCATCCCTGTGAGGACCCCCTTCACCATTCAGTAGATGTGCCTGTACAACGTGGCCATACTTGGTCCCATGGCGCAAGCCTCACTTCCCCATTGCACCACAGTATTATTATGGAGTACCCTCAATGGACTAGGACCAGTTGCTTAAATGTCCCACCACCCCTCCCTGTCAACATTGGAACTCCAAAGCCCATACTTGGGATGAAAAACGCAGGTCCAGGAATTTGCAGCAAAGTTGATGAATGATTACAAGGTGATTTCAAGTCGGTCTGGTGTTGCAGGGGGGTTACTGAGGGTCCCAGGAAAAGTGAGAGGGTACTTCCTTCATTGCCCTCGCTTAAGTTTGTGTGGTGGACACGCCCTCTGTATTTCAGGCCAATCGCCGCCCCCACCTGGCCTTTGAACTTTTTCCACGGGAGCCACCTTTTGCAGATTCCCGCTGCAAAAAAAGGCAAAATATAAAAAATCTTCAGCTGTTACCACTGACTGATCCTCTGCCCCTGCTGGGCCTGTACCTAATGCCAGGACACCCAAACTCCAGGTGGCGTGTGGGCAATGTCTTTAGACTGCTGGGAAAGAGTGAGTGTCTTAGACTTGGGCACTCAGTTGGGGGCAATCGGAGTAGATTTTTTAAATTCAGGGTGGGAGTGGATGAGTGTATGTGAGAGATTTAGGAAGGACTCGGTGGGATCTGGTGACAGACTCAGGTTTAGGAGAAAAATAGGTGTGCTCTGAAGTACATCTCACTTTTAATTTACTACCAGTGACTATTTTGTTTGTCACCTGATTGAGGTTTTCATGTTTTTTGCAGAACAAGAGTAAACAATATGAGATGCTTGTGGCAGCTGCAGCAGTTGGGGTCTCCACTGTCTTTGGTGCCCCAATTAGTGGTAAGTGTAATTGAAAGCTGATGGGGTTGTGGGAACATGGGGGAGTTGAGATATGACATATCTCTTTGAGCTTGAGGGAGTATCCTTTATTTCTATACAGATCTTTGAAACTGGCAACAATGTGGTGTTGGGAAGGAAAGTATATTTTTATACTAGGTTCCTACTTGCACATATGCATTTGAGGTGATGCTATGTCCACCAAGCACTATGAGCATAATGGTGGAAGCTCCCATAAACTAGGATGTGGTGGCAGAAACTATCAAAACCTGCAGCATGTCAGCATATTTTCCTAAAACCTGGGCCATCCTGGTCAAAGGTCCCATAAACTGAAACAGGTTAGCATTAAAATAAAGATTTGCCCCCCAGAGTCAGGTTTATTTGCAATTGAAGAATCATTAGTTGGAAGACAAGAGCTTTCTGATGCGGTGAATGAGTTCCAACAAAAGGAGCGGATCCACTCCAAGATCCACCCTACGATGCAAGCCCTCAGATCAGGGTGACATATGGTGCTGGGTGGCATGAGCTCCCAGAACCAAAGCAACTTGTTTTCTCAAGTTCAAGCGCAGCTAGCAATCCATACAAAACAGCATGACCACAAAGAACTTAGAACAACGCAACCTGAAATCTGAGAACCCAGAGAAGATTGGTGAGAGCTCTTACAGTGAGTAACTGGTGGTATGCATTCCAGAATTAACAGAAGACATCACAGGTGGCATGCACTCTCCCGACCTGAAGCCTGGTGACGTGTGTTCTTTGATACAGGTAGTAGGAGAATCTGGAAATATAAGAACAATGACTTTTGCTCTAAAATCCTAAAGCATTGCGGCATTAGTTGCCATAAGCTAGAGCATAGTGGTATATGCTCCCAAGAGCAGGGTAGCATGAACCACTATATGAGGAGCATGGTTGTCCGAGCTTGCAAACCACATAGTAGGTGGTTGAAGCTCCCAGGGCTGTTGCAGGATGGCCTGAACTCCTAGAAGTTTCAGAATACTGAGCAGTTTATAATGCTCTACTATAACATGAAGTTTGTAAAAAAAAAAGATTGGCCTGAGATACCAACATCAAAACCAGGCTGTCATAACTCACCAGAATCTCGAGCAGGGTGGGGTATGACTAAATCTGGACACTATTGCTAGGGCCTCTTCAATCAGGAGCAAGATGGTAAAAACTTCACAAAATGGTGGCTCAAGTAAATTGATGCAAACTCTACTCCTGATGTCTGTTCCATAAAAAAGCATGAGTGTTGCATCAGACCCTTCCTTCTCTGCACAAAAACTAATTTGGAAATCCTTAGCCAATGGATGGAGCTCAGCATGACATACTAACCAGACCCTCCTCTTCCTTCCTTGTAGGTGTCCTGTTCAGTGTGGAAGTCATGTCCTCTCATTTTGCTGTGAAAGATTACTGGAGAGGCTTTTTTGCCGCCACCTGTGGTGCATTAGTTTTCCGACTGCTGGCCGTATTTAACAGCGAACAAGGTACATTTGCCATTTTTTTTCCAGAAAGCAATTGCTGTGTTCTATTTGCTGAGCAGTGACACTCACCACCCCACTCCAAAATATGAATCTTTTGGAAAGAAGTCTTAACAGGCAAATTTAAAGTTTGGGATATTCTGTCTGGGGAGAACTGGCGACGCTGGTTTTGGGGCTTCCAACCAGTCAATGGTATGAAGTAGACAGCATTAGCTGGACATTGAGACATCAGTTGATATTGGCAGCAATGTTGAGCATTGCTAGTGTATGGGAGAGAGTGGAGGCTCCTACACTTTTAAACTGACTGCATAAAATCTGGAAAATAATGGTGAGGGAATGTTTCTTTAAATAGCTTGTCTAAAAGTTGAGATAGGTCGCCCGCAGCTTAGCTGCTGATGGTAGACTAGTTGGCAAAAAACGTCTTGGAGGCTGCAGGCCCAAGGAGACAAAGACTTCTTGGACTTGGGACCTCTTGGTCTATAATGTGTTGGGCTTAAAGACAACACAGAGATGCCTTAAAGTGGGATAAGTAGACACTGGCTGGTCGCCACAGCTCTCAGATTGAGCAATTTGTGGAATACCTAGTGGGACAGTTGAGAAAAGTTTATTTGAAGAGCACATAAGTACGTTTATAATCTGTGGAGCTTAAGAATACCCAACATCTGTGATTTCTCTCTTGATGAAACGAAGGTGGGGAGATGAGTGGGTAAATGGGGTGGATGAGGAAAGCGGACAGAGATAAAATAGGCATGTGGTTAAACAAAAATATTTCAAACTAGTTACGTGCTGCACCACCATGTTCTCTGTATCTTGTTATACTTTGGCCGTGGACCCTAGCAACTAATAAAGTCACATTTCTCAGTAGTACTCCTGGAAATGGCTCTGAATTCCAAAAATGTGAAAAATTAACTCTCAACAGAGGAGTAAACATACCAAAGTAGATTTCTGACTTTTTTATATTTGGCCTATAAATATTTTTCTCTAATTAGTGCTTTCCAAAGGATATATAGATCAGTCCAGACGGAAGGCTCAAAGTGGCTCCTATTTTCCATGCAGTACATTCCTTGCACAATGCATCAACTCAGCAACAAGTTTATTTGTGTTTGTTATTCAATGTGTTTTATTATTTATACGCTCTGCATTTTTATTGCTGTATGTAGTGATTTCAGAAAAGCATTTTAAGTACGCACTTCCTAATGCAAGCCTCCTCCCCCCATCTTCCCCAGCTGTGTGGCAGTACTCAGAGTGTTTAGAGGATTAAGAGGACACTCAAGGATAGGAAACACTCCTTGAGGGTGTTGTGTCACAGTGGAGAGTGAAAGCATAAAGCTATCGAGACAGAGCTTGTACTGTAATGCTCTCCGAAGGCAAGTGAAGAAGTGGCCCTTTCCCTAATCCCAACATCACATTATTGTGGGTAACTTTCCCAAGTTCCATTGCGGGTCATGCCATCTGCTCTGGGTACTTTCCTAAAGGTAGTTTTCCAAGGGAAAACAGTGTTCTTCTCTTGCAACAATTTGTCCTTGGTTCCCAGGCCTTCTCCTGTGCGAAGCACAACGACCTTCCTGTATTGACAAAAAGCTATATGTTTGTAACTTCTTCTCTCCTGACATGAGCAAGAACAAATTCCACAGCACACATGAAATTCAGCTATTAATTCTAAAGCAAGAGTTTCCAGGGAACTGCATTCAGGCCTACAAGATTCAGCTAACATAAAAAACCAGCATATGAGCCTATACGAATTTGCATAGGAAAATAAGGCACATTCAAATAATGCATTTACCTATGTAAAACAACACAATTATTGAACACATTTAGTACATGGATAATTGTCAGTTTCACAACACGAATTCTTCACGTTAATGTTTTCTGCAGGTTACATTCATTTTCTACATTAATTCCCCATGTCACTTTAAATGGCCTAAGCACCTCACACTTCGGATGAATACATTTAAAAATTCTAACAACGCACATTAATAGGACAAAAGTTTATATGCAGGTGTGCTCTACACATCTGATTTTAATGCACCCCTACAAACAAAATGCAATTTCCGCTACATCAAGAGTATGAATATAGATGGGTTTTGGGACAAAATCAGCATCCTTCCACCAGGACATCTTTAATGGTCCGCCTGCACAGTACTTTGAAAGCTTGAAGTTGTAAACTGTGCCCAGCACAAGGTGATTCCAGGTGCAGGGAGAATGAGTGTCACATCAATGCTCCCGAAAGGCTTGCCTGCGTTACATAACTGCTTCTACCTCCGTTCTTCCCCCCATTCAGAGACCTCTAGAGATATATATACTTATGTCAGTGTTGGAGAATGCGCCCACTAGAGTAAAACTTGATCTGCAGAAAGATTACATCACCACTTTCATGCCCCAAAATGTTCATTTCTAAATATGTTGTTTCAACAACCATACTCATCACGCTTGGCCAGTTGGGCTGTGTGACTAAGGGCCGGATGCAGAAAGACCAGTTTGCAAACCAAAATGTACAGTGTGTACACCAATTGGTTTGCAAATAAGTATGCAACCTGCTTGTGACATAGCTCAAAAAGCAAGTTGTTCATTTGCAGCTGGTTGCAAAACAACCTCTCTAATGAATACTAATTAGGCACGTCACAATTTGCGACCCCCTGTGATGGGCTGCAAATGCGTGACTGGTAGCCTGCAAGGACCGGCAGACCACCATCCTTGCATTATCTTTCTCACACTGGAAACATTTTTAAAAGCAGCCTGTGTCTATTAAAAAAATAGATGTCCCTTTGAAAAAATATTTCCCCTTTGAGAACTCGTCCCAGGAAGCTGGGACTTGTCCCCTTAACAACTCCCTCCTCTCCCTAAGGATTCCCACAATGACAGCTTCCCCATTGAAAATTTGCCATCGGTATGGTATCTGATCAATTGTTTGCGACCTCACTTGCAGTGATAATCCATTAATACAAGTATTGATACAATCAATTGCGACTGCCAATTGAAGGGGAACTGGAGTCCCTTTCTCCCTCGCTCTTATTTGTGATGGGCTGTAAAACCCGTTTTAACCCCTTCCCCGCTCATGACGGCAACCGTGGCTCATGACGGAGTGGTTCCGTCATGCCGCGACCGTTGGCGGCCGCTCCTCCCACGCGGCGCTGTTTCCCCGCCTGTGCGGGGAGACAATGCAACTGGGCGGAGTCATGACGGAACCACTCCGTCATGAGCACAGCTCAACCGTGGCTCATGACGGAGTGGCTCCGTCATGAGCACAGCGCCACCGCGCTGCCCCCCCACACCCCCCAGCGCTGCGGCAGAATTCCCGCCGCAGCGAAGGGGTTAATAGTCGGCAAGTGTTGTACATTTGAAAATACTCTGAGGTGGCAAAGTGTGTGATTTTTGTGAATCGCCGGATTTGCAACTACAAGATTATTTTAGACATCAAGCCCTAAGTGAGGTGAGGATTTTACACACACTGTGTTTGACACTTGGTCCTCTGTTTAAAGTCTCATCCAGGTCCAGACTCTCCTTGCAAAGTGGGGATATCTGTTAGGAATTTGACAAAGATGGTAGATGACCCTTCTGACATAAATTTCCAACATACATTTCTGATATAAATTTTGAGCATTCGTGTCAAACGTAATCTTCAGAAAGAGCCCTTACACTTGATCATCAGTTGCAAAGGGTCATGCAGCTAGAGCCAACTTCTCATCTGTATCTTGGACACATATTTAGGCAGGTGCCACACCTTGTGACTAGAATGCCAAATTACAGTTGTTTGCATGGTCTGGGCAATGCTCATTTTTCAAACTACTTCAGAACCAGTTTATTCTCTCAAGGGGTTGGATTGTAGTCAAATCTTCAAAACGTACTTTACTCTGAGAGTTATTGTTCTTTTCTATTCTTCGTGCTGACAAGGAATCTGCCTGGCAACTTATAAACATAGCAGAACAATGTTAACCTGGGTATTATAGGAGAAATTCTATAGCATAGCAACATAGATGGAAGCAGCATGTAATTTGTGCAGGCGACTGTCTGTGGTGGGCACCCTCACCTACTAAGATCCAGGGCAAATTGTAGCAGGGGTCGGAATGATTTCCTGTGTAATATATTATATATGGTTTCCTTTTAGAGACCATCACTGCACTTTTCAAAACCAGCTTCAAGATTGATTTCCCCTTCGATCTCCCAGAGATGTTCTTCTACATGATTCTTGGGTAAGATGAACCTGGTTCTTTTTTTTGTTCATGAAATAGAGAGTGATTTTCAATCCTGTAACACCACTTCCATAGAATTGAATTCTCTCCTCTATAGATCTCTTCAGATGGAGAGCCAGCAGCAGAAAGATAATCACCTTCAAACTTCCATCGTCTAGAAGTATAAAACTGTCCTTCACCCGAAACTATGCAATCTTTGTTCTTTTCATCTTTCATAGTAAAGAATGCCATGTTCTATACTTCTGAAAAATTAATCCAGTGTCCTGTGTATGTCTTGACAAGGTTTATCTCATATTGTGTTTATTGCTTAGAGAGACACATACCATGAAATCAGATACTCTGCCAATCTCCGGGAGCTGTAAATTCCATGTTGTATCTCTTGATTATATAAACCCCCTGATTTGTACTGCTACTCAAGAAATAAATGGCTGGCTCACCTCATATCCTTGAAATACAAATGTCATAATTTTTCCTTCACCTAGTCTTAGATACAATCTTTTGTTTATCTTCCTAATTCAAAAATTACTTATAAAACCGGCATTAGTTCTAAACACCTATCTTTATTCATCTCTTAAAGACCTAAATCCCACACTCTGGCTCTGTCGTTGTATAAGTGTTCCTTAGTCCTATTACTTGACAGGGTCATTTAGAGGAAGAAAGATGGAAGGCATCATAGAAAAAATCGCTCACCCCAAAGAGAGGTGAAAGAACACGTTTGTTTCAGTGGCAGAGCCTCTACTGAATCCACAATCTGAACAACGTGCCATCCTTGTCATCCACGCCATCTATCACAGGTCCTGCAGTCATTTCAGCATCAGAAAACCCTTCCTATTAGGGAACTCCTTCCTACTCAGGTTTCTCTTTTCTGAGTTTGCTTGAGAAGTGTGGCATACTAGGAAGTCAAAGTCCTCAACAGCCTGTGTGCATTAGGGACAGTGGAGCCACCCTGCAACGTCATGGCAACAAGGCTGTCACGATTCACTCCCTGTGCTCTCGTGCCCACCACCAGTAAGCCTACTTGTGGGACTTTCCAGTGTTCTAATAATATTCCGTACCTTCCACTGTATGTATATGCTTATTTCCTGGCTCTTGGACACTCTTCAGAAATTCCCATCTATTCCTAATCCATGCCACGTTTTGTGGAAGTCAGTCTGCTCATGTTAAAAAATCCATTACCAACAATTCCCTGCTATCTACTTCCTCTCTACCCCTACAGGCAAAGGATGAGTGGAGGAATTCAGCACACCTGTGGCTGGCAGCTGCTAGCGTGATCATACCTGATGCATGGGATCACTGTGAGCTCTTTTCAGCCCCAGGTCCTTTCAGTCCAGCGTTGGTCATTTTAGCAGTGTTCCTGTTTTGGCCGACGCCTTGTGTTGTGAGCTTTTGCTATCCTTATTTCCAGAGATCCTGAGGTACAGTTATTCCTTGTTTCATATTCCTGAGCTGTAGCTAATTCCTTTGTTCCTGAGCTGGCACTGCCTGCAGTGCTCTCTTGAATTCTGAGCCAACACTTTTAGTGAACCCTTGAACTCTCTCTTTCTGTATATACCTTTTCCCATGTGCCTGCTTTCTTTCCCTTTCTTCCAGTTTCTAGTTTGCTACCTTCCTGTTCTTGCAGTTTTAGCTTCCATTTCCCTTGCGTGGTTGTTACTTGCTTTCTGCCAAGTGTATGCTTTATTTTCCTTCCTTTCGAAGTAAGTATTCCTCCTTGCTTGCTCCTTGTCCATTTATGGCTGTGTATTTAGTTGTACACCCTTACTGTTACTGCCTTGCGTATAGCTGTTTGATGGACACGATCTGTGGGTACAGCTGTCAACTTAGGTGGTGTTTCTTGTCCGCTGTAAGTATTGTCTTCGAGTTACTTTTATGACATCACCATAGGTATCAACTCCACAGATCCTGCCTTTGCATATATATCCTATATGTGGGCATTTGCGGTCAGTATCTGTAACAGCAATTGTGGATGATGAACCTTCTTACCGTATGGAGCTCCTGAGTACTCTAACCCACATTTCATTTTTGACAATGTTATATATATATATGTCTTCCACTTCTGTCCCAGATGTTGAGTGCCTGTCCTTTCTGAGCAGTAACTCTCTTGTTACCTTGTGCAGAGCTTCTCCTTTTCGATCCCCTTTCTCCTCTGACACTCTGAGGGATTTTGAGCAGCTCGGTACCTTATATTCTGCCTACTTTGTCTTACCTGCCACCAATACTTGCCAGAGTTCCTGACACAAGGTGGCATTAAAAGTTTTTTTTATGGAAGTGCTCCTGCTATGCTGGTAAGAGCACTTTCACAGAAAATTATCTCAGCTGAGACGGCAGAGATCTCAAAATATTCTGGGTAACTCTCCTCCTAGATAATTCATTTGTTCTGTCTATCATGTCAGAGTCATTAATCTCATTTTCTATTAATCTTTTTTAGGGACTCATTTAGGACATGATACGATATGTGCCTCTGCCAGCTCGACCAGAGTCTCACAACTTTTTTTGAGATCCCCACCAGCTCACCAGGGCTATTTATTGCTAAAAGTTCTCCCACTGGTACTTTTGGTGAAACTGCAATACTTTCAGGCAGCAATGCCCTGAGGGCCATTGATGATCGTCCATGTCCAGGTACGCCATGACTCTTTAGGCAGATCCAAGCAGGGAAAATGTATGTTGGAAAGCCTAACATTATTAGGGCAAGTCTTTCAATGCTGAGATTCTGTTGACCTCATGGTAGATGGGCTTCAGATACTCATTTTTAACAGCAGAGCCAGCTGACGCTTCTCTGTTCTAAACAAAGCGGTACCTCCACCTCTAAAAGGGACAGGGGGACCCCAAGGCTTGTGAACAGGGCAACAACCTTTGCTCTGTGGATCTCTTGGACACCTAGGGACCGATTCATAAAAGCATGTATGAGTATGGGAAGTAGTACTAAAGGAGTACTCTTTTTTGTACTGTAACAAGCCTTTGTGAATTGGCACCAAAACGTCCAATTCCCCATTACTCAAAGTGCAAAGAGAGCACAGTTCATTCTACTGTATATGCTTACTCCTCGCATACTCCAATTTTGCTCCCATTTATTTGTTTTCGGGTCTTTTCATAAAGACATGCAAAAATACATAAAAAGTACTATTAAAGTACTGCTTGGCATGTTCAAAAATGCATTTGTGAACACACAAAGTGCAGACCGTGTCGATACACAGACAAGGACAAACTTGACCGAAATTAACTCCTGGTACTTCCCATCACCTAAAAACATCCTTACAGGGTCCATCCCAACCTCCTCACAGATAAATACTCCGCAGTGTGTCTTTCTTCTGAAAGGATGCTATTGGCCTGTCCAACTTCTCAAGAGATACAGTTTACACTGAAATGTCAGCGGGATACAAAGTCCACCTTTTGCCATGCACCAGAGACCAGAAATGCAGAGACAAACTTGTCATTAAAAACATGGAATTTGCTGTTCTGTTGATCTCAATGGACGGCAAATCATGGGTCCTGGCCTTTTCTTCGTTTTGAAAGATGACCTTGCCTTCCCTTTAAAGTTGGCAAAGGTGAATAAAAGCAGAAATTCGATGTAATCTGTTGCCATCTTTATTCTGTCTTTCAGGGTAATTTGTGGCACGATAAGTTGTGCCTATCTTTCTTGCCAGCGGTGGCTTCTTGGATACGTCAGGCGAAACCGATTCACCGTCAAGCTCATGGCCACAGAGTAAGACATTCAGGAGAAAATGCTCGCCGGGGATGCGATGGTGTTGATGCTTCAATGTGTTTTATGTGCGGATATTTCTGAGTTTTGAAAATCCTCTGGAATGCAGAGATTGATATCTCTGTGTGTGGCTTTGGGGGACAGTAGTTAAACCTAAATACTACTGTCATGTTGTTGGGTGATAGAAAAGTATGGCTTTATAGCATCTATTTTGAAGACATTAATTCTAAAATGTATACTTTATTCCAGATATTTTGTGTTGGGAATCCACACCCAGAGCAATGCTTTGGAGTTGGCAACTTTATGTGTAGTTGGCTGGTCATGGAGTTA
This sequence comes from Triturus cristatus, assembly GCF_964204655.1. Taxonomy (NCBI): domain Eukaryota; kingdom Metazoa; phylum Chordata; class Amphibia; order Caudata; family Salamandridae; genus Triturus; species Triturus cristatus. The sequence goes on along the minus strand of NC_140580.1, from coordinate 847,633,749 downwards.
TCATATGGTGGAAACCAGAGACAATTGTTATTTTTAAAAAACGCTGTTTCTTATGAATACAATAACGATTTGTCAATTGACTGAAGGAAGTGCTTAGTTATTGGTATTATTAGTTGTATATTGCCATCATTATTGCTACATAGGACTCAAATGTGTATCTATTTACAAATGGTATTGCTCAACTAACTAATGAAATGTTTACTGGTAGCCTCGGTGATCCATGTGGTCATGCCTCATTTAATTTTCGTATTACTTTATGATTATGGTGTGTTATGTATTACATTCATTCTTGATTGATTAATACGTCCAACTAGGATAGTGGTGCATTGTGGGTATGATGACCACATTTTGGTCAATTCATGGCAGAGGATGGCAGTGCTTTGCTGTTCTTCTCACAACAACCCTGTTTGATCCTATCAATTCCAAAGGGTGCAGGACTGCTTTGTTGGTGATAACGTTTGTCAAGTGTGTCTACATTAAACATTTATGGCAGCTCGTTCTTACAGATACTTTTTTTTTTACCTCGGCACCATGTGTGTGTTGGTCACTGCAATGTTGTAAGACAAATGCTTTGCGTATTACATCTGTCCAATGGCGACAGACTGATTTTCCAAAAAGATGATTTGCTGACTAAAGCACCTCTTGTGGTTGATGAAGTGATTTTTGGTTGATTATTGAATTTGATTCCCTCCCCCTGAATTGATTAATGTAATGTGTCCCTGGATTTTGATACCCAAAGTGATCCTCCTGAGCTTAGAGGAATACCTTTGGTTTCTGCTTTGCTTTGCAACGCTTTCATTTTCATCTCGTCGTTGATATAAAAATCTTATTTATACCCAACAACAGTCTTGACACATTACTAAATTCATCCCTTAACCAGAGGTGGTATTGCCATGAACATACTAAGTGAAGGTGTGTAACTATATAAAAACTAGAAGCACACTTTCAAATTACATTTGCAATTTAGTCATTACCCATGAAAAAGTTATTATTTCTTTTTGTGTCCATCTTGGAACAGAATACTTGGTACACCAATCACAAACTACCTTGCATTGAACAAGGGTGCTGAAGGCGGGGTATTTGTTTAAGACCCGTTCCCTTCCTGCTGGTTGAGTCAGAAGGGCGGATTAGGACGGAAATATAAGGCATGGCTGACAGTACAGTTTCTTTCTGGCCAACAGTGAAATTATGATCATCTCATTGCTGCCCCAGTATTTTGGTGTCTTTGATTACTTTGACTTTCTATGCTATTTTACTTTTCCAGTAAGCCGGTGTACTCAGCATTGGTGGCCCTGCTGGTGTCTTCCATCACCTTCCCGCACAGCTTGGGAAGATTCATGGCATCAAGGGTAGGTACCATGGTCAATGTTCCCTATATCAGAACTAGCCACACCACAAAATTTGCGTTCTTCTCCATTATTGCACTCTCTTTTTCCCTATCACCATATCTTCTACAACTCTCCCACATTTTACTTTCTTTGTTACCTCTCAGTTTAATGTATCATATATAGCATCTTCCTCTCTAGTATTCACCTTTGCTCCCTTCCATGTCGAACCCAGTTCCTGCTCCCTTCATGCCTAGGTATTTACTCCTGCCTATGACAACAGTAAATCTTTAACTGTTGACATAGTTAACATGTTTGTGAATACCTACCTACCCAAATGTTTGTGGGTATTCCACACTTTCTGGGAAAGTAAACACTCAATAAAAAAATTACTTGTGGGTGTAATAACACCATAACAGGATATTATTATACATCTGTACTTGATTTACAAGTGCAACTTCCTCTTTTGTGAATATCATGCACTTGTAGATAATGCTATTTAATCATGTACATTGAATTTACCGATGCAAGGGGCTTTGAGAATCAGGCTTACAATGCTTCGGCACCTGAGTCTTGGAGTTTGAAAACCATCATACATGTTATTCGCTATCCATGGGAGATTACTGCAGCCAGATTGAATATTGAGAATGGAGCATCTCATGGAGAGGCCTCATTTCAGGTTGGTCAGGACTTTTTTGTGGAGAAGTTCCATCTGATGTGTGGGTGGATTGTATCAGTAAAAGTAGTTGTAGGTAGACCAAGGTCTGTGGTTGTGGGTAGGCCAGACTCTCAGTGGAATCAGCTCCTTTGGAGCTGAAGGATGTTTCTGAGTTGGTATCACTAGTGTTTTCTTTGCCAAAGGTAACATCTAATGTCATCAAATGCATTATAAGTAGTATGGGCAGAAGTGAATGAGCAGTTGCTTCCAGTCCATCTAAATGAATAAAGTAAGTGAATCATGTGCACTCCCATATGTTTGTAGAGATGATTAACACCGCAATGTGCGAAGCTCAGCTCCTGGGGTCCTTGAAACACACCTGGATTACTCTACTGGATGAAAACATCCATGAATCCTGCAGACCCACCCATCTCTAGACCAATAACAGGAACCCCTTTCCTCTCCAAAATCCTAGAGCGGTTGTTATCAAAGCATCTCACCCATCATGCGAGTGGATGATGATCTCGTAGGAGACTTGCATACGGTGATCAAGCCCCACCGCAGTATGTAAACTGCATTGATGGACATTCTGGAGCGGTTGTTAATGCTATTGGACGAAGAAACAGCAGTGCTATTGATGTTGCTTTAGCTCCTGGCCATATTTGGAGGTGAAAACGCTTGGAGGGTTCAGTATGGAGGGCCAGAGAAAACAACTAAGACGTTGTCATCAAATTCTTCTACTTCAAATGTTTAGGTGCTTTTGCCATAGGGAAACATAGTAACTGCAGCTGGGACCATTTAGGGATAGAGGCTTGATAATTACAGTGCATTCTTTGTCAAAGTACCCCATAGAATTTTGAACAAAATTGCAAGAGGTTTTCACTTTTTGGCAAGATAACATCACCCCACTCTGTTCAGGCTTCATTGGCTCCTGCTCTCCAAATGAGCAAAGCTCAGCACCGTCAATCTAATCTTTAGAGCAGTCCACGAAGAAGGGCTGTAGAAGGTAAGTTGAGAATGAAAACATACACACCCTGCAGGACACTCAGGCCTCTTAGTACAGGTTGACTGAAGGTCCCGGGATAAAGAGAAGTACCGTGGGAGGTACATTGCTCCAACTTACAGGCTGGTAGTAGTGGAATATCCCTTCCCAGTGAGCTTAGAAGCATTGATGGGCTTCGCTAGGGTTAGAGTAAGCTGAAACCCTTTATCTTCTGGACTGCTGGATGGTTAAGTAGTCTGTTTGTTCCAGCACCAGGATTAGTGCTTAACTTGAGCCGGTGGTTTCCGGTGCTCAGCACCAGCAGTTAATTGTCAACATCAGCACTTATGACAATCTGCCACATTGTGGTGCTGTCTCTCTAATGTAGAGATGAGCACAACAGTTGTTTATTAATTCAATATAAATAAAAAATGACTAAGACCTACCACCCAAGACATTCTTATATGTTGCAGGCATGGAATAGTATGCATTGTCCCACTTGTAGGAGTGTAATGGTTAGTGGTTGGGTTGGTACTCTCACAGACGAGCATACCTATGGGGTTTGATACCCTACATGTTACTTGACTTGGCTGGGTGGTATGTAGCCTGGGTGTTAATGTGTACTGACCTTCTTTATCATGTGTGTAATGTGTGTAAGACAGTACCTTGGGGCATGTAGGAATTTCATCTGTACAGAGGAACAAAATGTGGTTGATGTGATGCAAGGGAAGAGTGGAATTAAGAGACAAAACCATGAGCTTCCACACAGTGCTGCACTAGAATTAATTGAAAGGGTCCACATTTGAAAAGTACTTGTTTGGACTTTCAGTGGAAAAAATGATGCAAGAGCATTGTGTGGCTGCTTTAATCAATTAGATGAGATATCTCCCAAATGAGACTTGTTTTCACTTCTCTTATTCAGCTGTCCATGAAGGAGCTCCTGAACTCCCTCCTTGATAACCGCACCTGGGCGGTTCTTGCCCAGAATGCGTCGCTGGAGGCTCATGACACAGTGGACCCAAAGAACCTGTGGCTGGAGTGGTGGGACCCGACCTTCACGGCCTTCGGCACACTCGCATTCTTCCTGGTGATGAAGGTACTGCCCAGTCTGCTGTGTCCCTTAACCCGCGTATTTGGCCTTCTGCATTGTGAGAAAGCCTCTTACTGTCCCTGCATCTGGAAGGGGCTTGCAAACTTGAAGGTCTTCAGAGGAAGCTGATTTCAGGAGACCACATATCCTGTTTCTCACTCTCTCTCTCTGTCTGTCTCCTCTCAATCTACTACAGTTAAAGGTCATCTCGCACGTAGGTAAATGAAGCCAGTTGATCTGAAAGGTCAGTATGGGTTTTGAAAGGTCAGTCGCATGCCTGGTCAGCTTGCATAGCCAGCCTCCGGGGAGTAAGAAGTGGCAAACAGCACATGCTCTACAGGTAGTCCACAAATGTTTTTGCTAACATTTTCATCTCTTAGTAAACCTACCCAATACTTGCAGGGAGTGCTTAATTTGTAAAATATGAATTACAGGGGCCCAATGTTTTGCTTAGAAGCCCATGATTGTCGCTATCGAAGGTCGGAGTGACAAATACCAAGGCTGCATAGTCTTGATTTCACCTCATGCCTCTTTGATTCACCATCAGATACTCCCTGCCCCTTATCGCACTCTTAAAGGTTATTTTTCATCTCTGCTTTCTCCGTTTGTTACTGTTTTTCTGTCTTTCTATTCCTTCTTCTTTCCCACTTTTATATTTTTTTCTGTCTTGTACTGGCGGCAAAAGCAGGGACCGCCGCGGGCAACACATGGGCTACCTACGCCACTTCTCCAACAGGAGTATCCCAGAGCTAAAACCTAATAGAGAGGAGAGGTGGGCAGCAGAAAAATAGAAAAGGGGACGAATGGCTAAAATAGCCACTTTTTAAACAACATTTTAAAGACAGTCAAACTGCGACAGGAACATATATAAAAGGGCAACTTATTCTGCAACAGCAGGGGGTTAGTGCAGTGTCAGATGATCTAAGTTTCCTGACTGACTAGTAAAACTTGATTCTTGTCCAAAAGTAGACTGGACCCTTACTAAAAAAGGCTCTATGGGCATGGCACAGTAGCTTAAAAATACAGCGTTTCCAGGCAGGAGGCCAGTGAAGAAATCTCAGCACGGGACCTGTCAAGGTACCTGATGAAAGATGACAGACCAAACGGGCAACTGTGTTCCGGGCAACTTGCAGGCATGACATAAGGGAGTCATTCGCCACAACCAGATGAGCATTACCATAGCCTGAATAATGGTCTTTCTACAGTTTAGTGGGAGCCAAGAGAAGACCTTTCTAAGCAAGCAAACAATTCCAAAGCAAGCACGATAAATAGCAGTAACTTGACTTGCCAGGTTAAGCTGGTCATCCAGCAGAATACCAAGATTCTGAACAGCTTTGTTTGGGCAGAGCAGAGTGCCCAATTCCATGGGCCACCAGTCCTCTGACCAGATCTAAGTAGCTCTGCCAAATAATAAGATTTCAGTTTTCGCCCTACTAAGTTGAAGACAGTTCTGCTTCACCCAAGATGTCACAGCACTCAGGCAATCACAAAGCATAGCTCCTATTACTTCCAGGTTTTGCCCAATCAATAACACATGTTGGGTGACATGAGCATATGACAAACTTTCCAGGCTGAAAGACCTGGTAACCTTTTCCAGAGGGGCCACATAGATAATAAAGAGGGTGGGACTCGGGGAGGATCCCCGTGGCACACCACAAGTATTGTTGACAGACCTAGATTTAAAAGGGGGGATGAAAACCTCTTGAGATTTATGCTCTAGGAAGTACCTCAGTCAGGCAAGGCCTGTGTGTGAACGCCGATGTCAGAAAGACTATCAATCAGAACTGCATGCTTGACCGTATCAAAAGCTGTGGATAGATCTAATAATATAACTGCAGCAGAATTTCGTTCATCCAGGCTGGTTCTGAGAGCATCAGTGACTGCCAAAAGAGTGGTTTCTGTGCTGTGGAATGCCATAAAACCTGACTGCGAGGAGTCCAATATGTGGTTGGTCTCTAGGTATTGATACAATTGCTTGTTGATAAATGTACCCATAATTTTGATGGGGAACGGCAGCAGCACGATCAGGTGATAGTTGGAGAGGTTGACAGGGTAAGATGTGGGATTTTGTTTTTGAAATAGGGGAGACATAGGCATGTTTCCAGGCTCTGTGATTGGTAAATGTTGCTGAGAAGGTATGTTTATGGAAGTGACGGTAAAGAAGTGAAGGAACATGATTTAGAGATACTGTGTTTGAGAGGTTATGTTTAAGGAAATGACTAGAATTAAGTGACTGCACATGATTGGTAGATACTGAATTGAGGGTATGAATGCCTGTCTATATCCCATATCCCTGATGCTTTCTTTATTTGGGGGGGGGGGGGGGGGGAGGTAGGGTGACCTGAGTAAATGGCACTTCATTCTGGAGTTCAATATCATGATGTCAGTTGGGCGCACTCTTCTTTCTCAGCCTAGCGCAGTTCTGACCGCCTGGAAGCCTATTACCCATTCGTTGTGGAATGTTCTGCCTTATCGTCTTACAGAGCTTTAGTCATTCACCCTCCTTTATTCCTTATTTTTAAAGTGAAACACTGCTCCTATTATCATACTTTACAAAATAACTAAAGTGCTCAAAAGAAGGACATAGACGATTGTGTTCAAAATGCTAATAGGAAAACTAAAAGGGCTCACAGAGGGCTTAGAAAATTGCAAGCAAGGCCCACACAGCAAATACGATTTGAGGTTGAGTGAGTTCCACGTCTCCAGATCCGCCTCCTAAATATGTGAACTAGAGACATGGAGTCTGATAGGCCTGAAGCCTGATTCAGAGTTTTGTGAAGGGATTACTCAGTCAAAAGATGACAGGTATTCCATTGTCATATGTTTGGTGCATGTCCCATTGTAGTTTTCCTTATGTTAGACTATACACCATGCTGGCTGCCTTTGTGTTGCGCATGTTACTATATACACACGCTTATTTTTGTGCCACACTGTACTTTCACAGAGAACTTGCAGTTGTTTTCCAGTTCTGTTCTTTCATGGGATTTTGACTGAACACAGCAGACAAGGTCAAACAACAATGCCCCTTATTAGTTCGTTCTGGTCAGGCACTAGTACCTAGACACAGCACACGAGTGCATCTGTTGTTTTTGAGCATATGATCATTGTCAAATGCAAATGCAAAGTAATGTAACACACATAGAGCGATAGAGACGTGTCTGAGAGAAGATCGAGGCTGTAAATGAGATGTAGAGTGCCATCTGTGTATGCTGAGGTATGGGGTCTACTGCTAATCCTAGAGATTTCTGTTGTATAAACATTCCGCTTCTGTAGAAGGGGAGGGAGGGGGCAGGGTTAGGCGTATCTGTCTTATAATATGATAGGGCTTTTCATAATAAATGGTTTACTGACTTTGCTGACTGTATTTTTGTTAACCATTTGCTTTCTAATTGTGGCATGAATACTGCATTCTAGAGCAGGTTTAAATAAATATTTCAAAGTTCCTTCACGTCACTGTTATATTATTGTGGATGAGTACGAGTGTGTTAGCTAAGGGGGGGTGTCCAGTTGCTGCGATCCCTGAGAGAGTCTGGAGTGTTGTGTTCTGGGGTGTGAATTTACTTGTCCCTCTGGAGATGGTCAGGAGGGCAGGTGAGACACAGTAGCTAGTCGGACTCGGGCTCATGGTACTGAGGTGGTATGGTGACTCAGTCCCTATCTACTAATGTTCTATGTCCCAAACATAGTTCGTCCTTACAAGTATCTTAGGATGCAATGCATTGAAATAAGGCCACTCTGGGTCATGGCTCTGGGTCATGGGTAGACCTGCAATTATTTATTGCCTCTCCTAAACCTCCCCATTCCCTTTGGTCAATTGCAGCAGTCATATAAATTGGCTCATTTTCTTTCTTCCTCTGTCAGTTCTGGATGTTCACATTGGCTACGACGATGCCCATGCCAGCCGGCTACTTCATGCCAGTTTTCATCTATGGTGAGTACCTCATGTTCTTTGCCATTACTGCCGCCATGGTCCGGTCACTCAAATATTCTCTTTACTAGCCTCAGTGGAATAAGGAGATCTGTGTTAATCTGTCAGATCTTGTGTCTTGCGCCCAGAAACTACACCTCCTAAAAGCAGGAGGAGCCTCCCAGTGAAATAGTGGGAAGAGTTGTTGGAGGGATTGCGACCAGATTTATTGATTCAGCTGGCAATTCCTTCTTTCAAAGGGGACCCTCGGTGTCACACTCCTCATGTTTACTGAATTACTACAGGTCTCTAATATTGACGCCAGTTGTCTGGAGAATATCATGTCAACTTTTTGGGGATAATACATGGAGGCACCAACAGTACTCAATAGATGAATGTTCCCCCTTCCTGAACAATGCAGCATGTTTTTCATTTACAAGTCTCTCCACCAACTTCTATTTGCTGATGGATGAAAAACATTGGACATTTCGAAGTCCTTTCCCACTTTCCAGGTAACAACCAAAGGGACAGGCTGTTTTTAAGAGTGTTGGGCATTAACATTGAGTACCTGGGGGTTCCACCAGGGAGCATGTGTATAGTGAAGGGTACAAATTTGATGCACTATGCTTGGGATGGTGTGCACCCATACTCCATGACCAGCTTACACTCACAGGGCCCTATCATGTATTTAAACACTCACCAAATGCTTGCCCACTTAGTGAGGGATGGTCTGAGCGGAGACATCACTTAACGTCTGAGCAGCCACTCATCACGACCTAGACTGGTTTGATGCCCTCAATCCCAAAGCCTTAACCATGTGGGCAAGTAGTTAATGATTTTATTCCTGATCTTAACACTGATTGACACTTTTTGTAAATGGGTGGTTTGAAATCAGTTCACACTTTAAAGGTCAAGCTTGGTCTGCAGTACCTTCTTGACAAATAAACATATTAGTAAGGTCCTTGACCCAATCCACCTACTTTTCTGACATTTCTCTCTAGACGAGCTACCCTCCCAATGCAACACAATCATTGTCAAAACAAGAGAACCTCATAGAGGAGTGGCATAGCAGCCATCTTTGCCTGGAGGATTACAAGCATCAACGCCACAGGTGTAACTGATACAACGTTTGACTACATAGCCTACATAGCCACGCAGTGTATCCTCAGTGCTGACACTTCCCCGTTCTTAGCAGTATTAGGTAAGAAACAGGGATACAATATCATGTTTGTGGATGGATTCATGTATTTGACTTTACAAACTCAAAACCTTTCCCTCAAAATCATGTTTCCTGGGGATTGTAATCTTTGATTTGACAACAAAGTAAAAAACACACCACAGACCTAGGGGCTCATTACGATCTTGGGCGGAAACTTTCTACATGCCACCGAATCAGAATTGGGACCGACTGGCTCACGGTCGGCAGTTCCAACCGCGGCATTACGATGTGACCGAACACTGTTTGGTGGGATTCCCATTGTTTCCTATGGGAGCATGTGTTCTGCCCGACAACCGGCCGTAACATAGGCTCCTATGGGGAAATGGTGGGGGAGGGTGTAAACCCCGCACCCTGTTGCAGGCACCCTACGGTGCCTGCTACACAGTGCAGGGTTTTACAGGGGGGTTACTCAGGTGCCCCCTCGGCCCCCAACCGGAGGCTGCAGGATGAAGGCCAGGGCCCCCAAAGTCACTTTCCAACAGTCTTTTCGTGTCAGACAGGCCGACTCGGAAAGGCTGTTGGAAATCGACATCATAATCCCGGGGTCGGAATCGCTGTCTGTAGGGGTGTACGATGCAGTTCTGACCATCACGAATACTCCGAGAGCCAGTAAGGAACCTAGTCGAAATGACCACGCGATTTACCTTCCTACCGCGAACATCGTAATCGGTCGGGGGGTTGTAAACCGACCGAGTCGATCGAAAGGGATCTGACTATCGGGAGGAGGCTTTCTGCCCAATATCATATCGGCTCCTTAGTGTACAACTAGGAATCCCTATCGGTCTACCAACCCTTCAGGTTTTCCCATCAAAGGGCATCCATATTCTCAGTTAAGCCTTTCCACCTACTTTCATATCTACCAGGTCTGACCGGGAACTTGCTGATCTTAAATCAACTCACTACATGCTTCATACAGGGATCTCGTGGATTATGTACAGCCTTGTCTCAAACCCTGTCCGGATCTTTAGAAAAGTATATATGGACACCTTTAACAACTTAAAAACACCCCTGTATATCCTACATTTGAGGGGTGACCACCAAACAGCTGTTCGACAAGTTTAACTTTAAAACTAAAAAAAGTCCTCAAGGCACTCCTTGATGGGCTAAAAAGCCTGCACTTCCTAACATATACTCAAACTTATGTTTGCCATACATCAATCCATAAGTAATCTAAAGAATCTCTTCCATGTATGTATAATTAATTTATTGAAGTTACCTTTAAACAAACACCAGATTTTTCATCTGATTGCACAATTAATCGTCTTTGTCATTACACAGTTATCGTTGACATTTAGTCAGACTCCCCAGGATGTTGCGGCATGGATTTGGAAATTTTGCGGAACAAAAATGAAAGATTTGTGGAACACTATTGTGTTTTTTGTGGAAATATTACTACATTCTATTTTTTGGCAAAAGTGAGTTTTTCCTATTCATAAGTTGTGATTTAAACCAATAGTCTCCAATCTAAATACCTCCTAATTGCTCACTGATGACACCTTCAGTCAGTGCTGGCATTTTAGGCACAAATACTTTGGGGCTTATTTACAAGTTCCTTGTGCTGCCGGTACGTCTCTTTTTCCCATAATAAAAATGAATCACTGGAAGCGCAAGGCACTTGTAAATAAGCCCCTTTGTATGTTGAAATTGTACAGTGTTTTCATTTTAATGAAGTGGCTAAGAGAAGAGGACTTTGCAAGCTGCTGCAGAGTTCACACTTGAAGATAAGTACCATAGTAGTCCAAATAAAAAAAAAAACTTTATTCGATCATTTTAGAAAACAATCATAAAAGCACAATAAAATTCATGACAATGGGAAGACGGAAACCAATGGGTTTGACTAGAAACAAATGAAAACACATTAAGATAAAAAGGACATACTTTTTCTTGCAGATACAGATTTTAAAATATATACAGCAGTATAATAACACACATCAGGTTCATCAAGTGCAAATAGAAGGCTCATAGCGGATTTCGCAGTGAGCACAAAATATTTTTTAAAAAGTGGTTTCAGGTAAGTGATACGAAAACACAAATATAATGGGCAAATCACCAAAAAATGCTCAGGGCTTTGTTTCGAGATCCCATCACACGGGCATGGGGTAGAGGTATGTTTCTTAATTTGAGGGTAAGCTACCAGTTTATGAACTATCCCTAGTCGCAGTCTAGTAAGGACATGCTGATGAGAGTGTTTAGTGACCAATTTTAGATACTTTGAGAAGCCAAATTCAGCCAAATTATAAGAATGGTAATATATATGGGTAGAGAACTGGCATGTGGCATTACTACGTAGTTTAGCTTTACCCCCCAAATAAACATGTTTTAACTCCTTCTTCGGTATATCAATAGCGCAGGCAGGGTCTTCAAAGACGTTCAAATTAAACACATCTCTAAACGTAGTGATAGTATAATTAAGCCATGGGATCAGTCTAAATTTATCTAAACGGAGGCAATCATTGATAATTTTCCTCGTAAAGCCAGTTTGTTCCTTAGACCAGATAGATCTCCATACCAGTAGGGGTCTTATGACGTCTGCCAGGTGTTCCAATCCGACCTCCTGGCGGGTCAGTCTGGTAGAGGCTGAGGATGGTAAACAGAGGAGCCTTTTTAAAAATGTATTTTCCTCCACTTGTAAAGCCTCATGGTGACAATCTCCCCACACGCCTGAACCATAAAGGGCCAAAGATACACATCTGTGGCGGTAAATATACAACATGTCATATATGCGCCTACTTCCCAATTTGGAAGCAAATTTAAAGATACCAAAGGCACATTTCCTCATTTTTGCCCTAACATTAGACATCTCCTGAGACCATAGTAGTCGATTCTGCGGGCTTCACAAAATACACTGGCCCACCTCTGTGGTTTCCTGAAGTTTCTCTAGATTCCTTGTTCAAATCTAACAGCAGAGGCGGAGGGAAAGTAAGGGATGGCCTGTCAACCAGTAGAATACAGTAGCATGGTAGAGTTATCATCCTTGGACAAGTGGGGATGCAGCCAAATTGTATTTAGTTTTCAATAAAAATGTATTTCTGCAATTTCTTTTTTGTTACCAAAGTGTATGTCAGTCTTTTTTTCTCACTGAAAGTGTATTTTTCACTAAATAGTGTGTAATGCCTAATGACGAAATGAGCGAGACCTAAAATTTAGAAAATGACTTAAGATTTGTTATAGAACACATTGAGGCCAATGTAAACCCAAAGCAAAAACGTAAATGAAGAAATATCTTTGAGAGGTATAAGAGAATTAAACGCCTGGGCATGACAGAGTATTATTCAATAGTCCTGTGTCACAACAGAGAAGCAATGCACATTTTAAGATGACCAGAACGTCATGGAACGTCATGGAAAATGAGATTTAAGGACCCAGCAAGTGGCCTGAACTTTGCCTTTCTGTCTAGGTTCTTGGGAAGCTACCTGTGAGAGTTGTTCTACTCCTATTTCGACAGGGGATGCTTTAAAAAGATCTATGGCAACCTGGCGTTCACATGCATTTATGGCATATGATGAGGTGGTCACAAACCTAGTCACTGTTCTAGCGCTGTGAGACAGAGTCTATGGCCCACTTCCTTTTCCTAACAAAGCGACGTGCACAAGTCATGCCCACACTCAGGGCCTGATTCGCAAAGGTAAACTTTTATTTTTTTTTAATGGTTTTATTAGCATGTTTTAACAAAATTAGGCAAAACATACAATGGCAACATGTAAACAATTTACAGGTCATGGTACAACATCCTTCATCCAGCATGCAACAACATGCAATTACACTGACATTTCATCATACCTGGTGTTTGTTGTCGAAATACGGTTAGGCAACTTGGTGCATTTGTAAATATTGAATTAAATATTTCCAGTAGTCCCTAGGCTTGGACCCCGTGGGCAGCTCCTCTTCATATGTTTGCAACGTGTCCCTGCAATAAGTCAGATCCTGAATCCAATGTTTGACCTTGGGCACCATGCTGCCACCCCAACACAATGATACTCTCCTCTTGGCAAAGAGCAATGCAATCATACAAAATTTACGTTTGGTTGCTCTAACCCCGGGCAGTAAGCCCAACAGACATGTACGAGCAGTGCATTCAAGTTTCGTATCCACCATGTCACCCAATACATGTACCACCCTTTGCCAGTATTCAACCACCGCCTCACAGTGCCATGCCAGGTGTATAAAATCTGCCGGGTCTGCCCCGCAGCGACGGCAGTTTGCGTCCGACCTCAACCCATATTTATAAAGCCGTGCTGGGGTGTAATATGTCTGATGGAGATATTTATAGTGCAGCATACACAAGTTCCCATTCGGTGACAACATACCAGTGATTGAACAGGCCATAACCCAGTCCTCCTCCGTCAAGGGGTCTAGTAGGCTACAGTTCTACTGCTCCATCGCCTTGTGCGTTGTGTCAGCAATGTCTGTCTGTAGTGCTGCATATAGTCTGGACACTAACTTTTTCGCAGTAGGGGTTGTGATCAGCAACTGCAAAGCAGTCAATTGGGGAGGCTCCGCAGGATGTGTCGGATATAATTTCTGCAACGCTCTCTGTAGCCTATAGTATGTGAACTGAAACAATAACGTTGGGTTACTAATGAACGTCAACTCCTCGTGTGATCTGAAAGATCCGCTTTCATACAGGTCTCCCATGGTAACCAGGCCTATCTGCTTGAGCAAATCCATACCAACCTTCTCCTGAGTAACTAAGAGCTCAGGGTGATGCTGTAGTTGCAGTGCTGGAGCATACAATGGCAGTTTATGCGCTTTCCCACCCATAGTTTGCCAGGCTTTATTTGTCGTGTCGATAGTATTTATGTCCCGATTATGCAGTGGAGGTCTTTTATGTGTTATAATAGCACTCAGCGGGGTATGGTGTGCGTCACCCTCTTCAATTGCAGCATGTGTAAGGAATGGAACCGGATGGTACCAAAAATGCGCATATTGCGCTTGTGCGCATAAATAGTAGAGTAAAAAATCTGGAACCCTAAACCCGCCCTGCATGTACGGTAGTGTGACAGAACGCAATTCTATCCTAGCTTGCTTACCCGCCCCTATAAGGCGGAGGATCATGGCTGAGATCCTGCGAAAAACCTCGGACGGGGGCTGAATCGGAATGTTGTTAAAAAGGTACAACAGCTTTGGAAGAATAACCATTTTTACTATGGCTATGCGATCTGCCAGTGATAATGGCAGCTGGATTCAGCGCCCTATTTTGCCTTCCAGCGTCTCGATCGCCCGTCCATAGTTCATGCGTATCACCACTTCGGGGTCTCGGTGGTACCAGACGCCCAGGTATCTCACCGGCTCCGACTGCCACTCCAGTGGGAAGTCCACTGAACAGGGGTCAGTGGTGTCCGTCAAGGGTATGTTGACCGATTTTGACCAGTTAATAGTAAGACCAGAATGTTGACCGAATTTTATATATTCACGCAATAACGGATTCAAGTTCGACTTAGGATCGCGCACGTAGAGTGTCATGTCATCGGCATATAGCGAGATGTGCAGTGGTCTTTGCGGGAACTGGAGCGCCGAGTAGTGGTGTTTCTGTCTAATTTTGCAGGCCAAGGGTTCCAGTGCAATTGCGAATAATAATGGAGACAGCGGGCATCCCTGCCTCGTGCCTCTCGCAATTTTGATCGGGTCGGAGATGTATCTATTAACCTTTATCCGTGCCGTCGGCTCCTTGTAAAGGAGAGTCACCCATTGCAGGAAAAGCGGGGGAAAGCCCATACGTTGCAAGATGGTATATAAGTAAGGCCACTCGATCGAATCAAATGCTTTGGCAGCATCCAGGAACACCGCCGCCGCCTTGGTATGAGGAAGCAGGTAATGTGATAATGCGAAAATTGTCCTAGTGTTGTGGGTAGTGGATCTGGAGGGGATGAACCCCGATTGATCCGGTAATATCAATTTAGGCATCAGCGGCTTCAGCCGAATGGCGAGAAGCCTAGCCAGTATCTTGGTGTCCACATTGATTAGGGACAGCGGGCGATACGAATCGCACTGCTCAGGGTCTTTATTCGGTTTTAACAATGCAATCAGCATGGCCTCAGGCAATGTTGGCGGCAGTCGTTGCTTTTCATGGGCATCCCCATACATTGCAACTAAGTGCGGTGCCAGCTGGTCTACAAATGCCTTGTAGAATTCACATGTGAACCCATCTGGGCCCGGGGCCTTCCCATTTGGCAGGGATTTGATCACCTCCGTCACTTCCTCCACCGTGACTGGCAGCGATAAATATTCTCTCTGTCTGTCTGACATCCATGCTATTGCAACGTCCTCTAAGTAATCCATTACCACCTCAGGTGGTTCTGTATGGCGTGAGGCATACAATGTTTCATATGTGATCATGAACTCCCTCAGAATACCCTGTGTGTCGTGCTTTAGTGTCCCCGTGGCATCTTTTACCGCATGTACAGTGTGCGTCCGAGAACCCGAGCAGATTTTAGCTGCCAAGCTCCTACCTGGTCTACCACCTTCACCATATTTGTGCGCCGTTGTACGCTTGGTGACATATTTAAGCTCATCTTCAGCATAGGATTGATACTCAGACAGTACTTCCCTAATGGTGCGTCCGTTCATATTCAGTCTCTAGGGCGCGTAACTTATCCTCCCGCTTAGTCAGTTGCTGCCTAATATCTTTAAGAATACCTGCAGTAGTACCCAGGCACACCCCCCGGATAGTAGCCTTGAAAGCCTCCCATAGGAGCCCTGGATCATCTACCGTGGAGGCGTTGAAGTCGAAATATTCCTTAATGGCCTGGTGTATTGTATCCGTGTAGACAGAGTCCAACAGCGCTTTGGCATTGAACCTCCAGCTATATGGTGGTGGTGCATAGTATGGCATGTTTAAACACAGAAGCACAGGGCTATGGTCTGATAGAGTCCTGGGGAGATGGGCAACGGACCTCGTCCACAGCAGTACCTCATCCGAACCCACCCAATAATCCAGACGGGACCAGCTACCATGCGCAGCCGAGACGTGCGTGGCTTCCCTAAGCTCAGTGTGCCGGACTCTCCAAATATCCGTCAAATGTCTGTCAATCATGACATCCCTCAGCTTACCCAACGCCTTTTTGTGTGGTTCAGCCGACCCCTCCGATCTGTCGAGCTTATCATTGAGTGCGAGATTAAAATCACCCCCCCCAGAGCAACGGAATATCGGGGAAGTCACTTAGTGTACGCCATATTTTATGATAAAAGTCAGGGTCGTCTACATTCGGACCATATGTGTTCAGCAACGCTATTCTCTGACCCCGTACCATACCCTTTATAAGAACAAATCTCCCGGCTTCATCCGTTATAGTGTCTTCTACACTAAACTGTACACCCTTTCTAATCAGGATCATGACTCCTCTGGAATAGGAAGAATAGGAGGAGCTTTTTATGACCTCTGCCCATCTTTTCCCTATGTGAACAGGTGAGGCCGGTGTAAGATGCGTTTCCTGCAATAGGGCAATGTCAATTTGATGCCTGTCGAAATATGCAAATATCTGCCTTATTTTTCTAGGGTTGTTAACCCCCCTTACATTCCAGGTCAGTAAGTTCAAGTTCAAGTGAGTAGCAAGTGATTTCACCTCAGCCATCGGACACAGTGCAACTCCAAGTTTCGGATGGATATTCATTTACACCATAGCAACCAGAAATAATCAGAAGCATAGAATTGTACAACCGTATGCAATACTGGGGTTCAGCCATGTTTCTCATGCACCATAACCTGCATAACAGTCCCCAACAGTTGTGCACCCACCCCCCGCCCACTTCAGCAACCCAACCATGCCAAAGCCATACCCCACCCCTATAGAACAACATAGTGTAACTGAAAGTGGGGAGCACCCGCTTCGGGGATCCACCGAGAACTCACCAATCCATCCATTAAAATGGATGTGATCAGGCAATCGTAATCTATGCGCTGTATCCCAACCTCAACCCTCCATGCCCACCCGGTATGCCACGAACCTAATACCTCTCAACAAGTCTCTGCCTGGAGGCGATCGGCGTTATCTCCTCACATAGTGCCAGCCGGTGCACACCGCTAATATAATGTAATGGCTCGCCATCAATCCACACCACCCTGGCAGCAAGGTCCACCCCTCAACTATCTTCGCGATCCGAATCCAGTCACCAAACCAGACATCCTGGCAACTGTTTGTGTGGTACATATCAATGGTCACCCCCATTGCCGAAGCGCCCATCCTCCGACCACAGTTTACATGACAGTTATACCCAGCCCAACAGCTGCAGTTCGGTGAGTCCAATTCAGGAGGGCCCGACATAGACTTGGTCACATCCTCCATGTACACCATTGTCACTTTACGCTACCCATACCCAACCCCCGTTGGGGCACAATGGATCCCAGCGGACCGGTCCTCCACAATAGAATATGTGTAGATCTTACCGGCACAGTTCAACCAGCATGCAACAACCATATCAGCCCAGATCAGTGTTCATATCGGACTCCCGGTGCTGCTCCACCTGTCGCCGCTCCCTGCGTTTCCCGCCAAGCTTCTTGATGAATTCCTGTGCCGCTTTTGGTGTTTGGAGGATTGTCTGCCGGCCGTCATGTTACACTTGGAGCCTCGCCGGATAGAGCATGGCGTATTCAATGTTCAAATCACGGGGTCTCTTCTTCGCCGGGTTGAATTCCTTGCGCGCTAATTGAACCGCCATGGTGAAGTCCGGGAAGAACTCCAGCGCGTTACCCTGGTAGGTGATTTGCCGTTTCTCACGAGCCAGCCTTAAAATGGTATCACGATCCCGATAGTTCAGAACACGGGCAACAATCACTCGGGGAGTAGCGCCCGGCTTCGGACGCGGGGCAAGAGTTCTGTGCGCGCGTTCCACCACAAAAATAGCCAAGAGATTTTCCATTCCGAACACGCTACTAACCAGCTCCTCGATATATGTTTCCATTCTGCCTGTATTTGTGGATTCCAGAATTCCCGCGATTCGAATGTTATTGCGCCTCGATCGCGCTTCTAAATCTTCCGCCTTGTTTCTGACAATGTCGAGCAGCTTCTCCATTTCAGCGCATTTCTGTGCTGTGCCATGCGCTTCGTCCTCCACCGCCGATATACGGGATTCCGCCGCCTCCAGGCGCTCTCCATGGCCGTCCAGCTTAGCCGACATGTTGTCCACCCGTAGGGTTATGGTGTCTAATTTGCCATTAATGTCCTGTAAACTGCGCTGTATGGCCTGCAACACTCTCTCCATGCCCGCAGATGCCTCTATGGTGGGCACAGGCTCCGTCACCGGGGGCGTCGCCGTTTCCTTTGTGGTCCTTTTGGTGTCAAACGGCAATTTAGACTGCGTCTTATCCGGTTTCCCCATCTCTATGCTGCGCAGGTACCACCCCCGGCAGCAGTTGATGGGCCCTAGGCCTCGCACCATACTCAAGCTACCAGGTCCACACAACGCCGAGAAGGACACCACCCAGCACGGCTCCGCTAAGAATCAGCCCCCAAAAGTTTCAGTATAGCACGCATGAAAGATGGTCGTCAGTCGCCAGTTTGATTTACAGATGACAAGGCAACACAGGAGCGGCAGCGATAGATTACAGCAGTGGAATTGTAGCGCCTCCGACAGGTGGGCCACATGCGCACACGTCGTGCATGCAGGACGGTCCCTCAGTGTCCACTGCATGCTAGACACCCCATCTTCCACTCGTGGCTAGCAGCTCGCCGGTCGTGCCAATGAGCAGGGTACAGGCGCAGGGCAGCTTCCACAGGGATGCCCACAAGGAAACACACGCCTCGCTGTCCTCAGATGTCACCCCCTCAAGCAGCCAATGTTAACAGATGGCGCGGTTGCCACCAGCGGGACGCAGCTCACACCGCCCAGTCGCTAACTTCCCTCAGCAAACCAACGTGGCAGGAATATCCATAAGCGACGTTAGTCCGCAGCCAGCACACGGTGAACCTCCCACGCCTCAGCGTACATGCGCGGGCTTACCCTCATATTGTATTTGCGGCATACCAGTCAAGCTAGGAAATGGGCAGTTCAGGTCCGGACTTTAGTGATCACAGTCGCTGTGTATTCCATGGACAGCCGTTCATTTAGCTGGAATCAGGCTCTGCCATTTTGGACTGCGGCGCAAGATAAAATCCTCCAGGCATCCCGTGCTCTCCAAAGCGGATCATTCGTAACCACCAGTCCCGTCTCAGCAGCCGTGCCCCCACCGCCACACTGCCATCTGGGTGCTGAAACTCGATCCGGTAGAGCCAAGCTGCTACGATCCATTCCCCGGCCGCTACGCTCCGGTGCGACCGCAGCCGCAGGGCGCCGCCATTTTGACCGCGCTTTGCGCCGGAGTCCTCGCTATACCTTCGGGCGCCGATTATCGGCTCAGAAGCGCTTTATGTCACGTCGCTGGACACTCCGTACCTAGCCCAGACCTTCGGATGTCAGGACATGGTGATTGTAGGGAGACACGAGCTCGCCATGATCCATACAATGCCGCTTTCTGTGCCTGATCGGCGGATCTGTCTCAAGAGGCAGCCATTCCGCTGTGGGCTCTCTAGCGCCCCCCCAAAGGTAAACTTAGATGTTTGGTCTAAACTTAGACCAAACGTCTAGGTTTACGACTTTGGGAATTCACAAAGGGTATTTACGAGTGCTATCTTTATGTCCGCACTCCGGCCGGATCTCTGCCCCGTACACATATAGTACTCGTAAATGCCCTTTGTGAATTCCCAAAGTTGTAAACTTAGACGTTTGGTCTAATTTTAGGTCTAATTTTAGACCAAACGTCTACGTTTTCCTTTGTGGATTGGGCCCTAAGACTTTCAGACAGATTATCAAACAGCAAATAATTATTTCCCCCAGACAAATTTAGTTTATACCGGTCTAATCTCATGTAATTTCTGGCATTTTAATTTATGCTTGTACATAACTATCCAAGATTATATGCCACGTTTCATAATTGAGTTTTCGTTTGGGTAAAAATCCTTACGTAGGCGCATGGGAACAGTGCGAAAGAACAGAACTTGAGGGGCTGTTGCTTACATCATGTGCAATTGTGGAATAATTATTAGACTGAAATGTGTTCTCACATCAACAACAAACAAAATAGTGCAAAAAGCTGGACTACCATTTCAATTTTTTTTTTTTGATAAACAAATTTTTATTGATTTTGACATAATAGAGGAATACACCAGCCATACAGCACAATGCCATGAAAATCTAGGACTGAGAAAAGGAGTTAGCACAACCCGGTTTACAGACATTGATAAAGACATAGGAATATGAAATTGGACATTCCCTTTATGACTAAACCACACTCCCCAACCATTTTCCTCAAACCCTACGATATTTCTTGGGACATCCGCGTGCCTCATACAGAACCTTCTCTTGCGTGGCGCACCAGTCCACCCCAGCCTTCCATCGTCCAACATTCGGAGGTTCAGAGAGCTTCCAGGAGGCTGCAGTGTCTCTTTTGGCAACCACCATTGCTGTATTGAAAAACAACTTCTCGTTCCGAATCCCATCCAACCCATCAGTGATGCCCAGGATCGTGTGCTTTGGGTCATGAGGGACCTCCCACCTTAAAACCTCGGTTAGTTCCTCCTCAATCTCCCCCCAAAACCGCTCCAAGCGGGGCCACGCCCACACCACATGGAGGAAGTCAGCGGGATCGTGGCCACATCTAGTACAAGCGGAGGTTGGGCTAAGCCCGGCTCAGTGAAGGCGCATCAGGGTGAGACATGCAGCATGTAAATAATATAGTTGTACCAAGCGTAATCTAGTGGATACAGTGACCGTCCTAGGAGCCATAAGGGCGTCACACCAATCCTCCTCATCCAAGGTGCCCACTCAACCCTCCCACTGAGCCTGCAGTCAGTCCAGGGAAGTGAGGGTATTGTTGATCAGTGCGCGGTAAATGCGGGAGATGCCACCCTTCCCCAGGTCCCCAAACATAATCTGAGCCTCGGGCGGGCTTTGGTCAGGAAGTCGTGTACCTGTTGCACGGTGTGTGTGGAGGGTGTGGCGCAGTTGCAAGTACCTATAGAATTGTGATTGATGCAAGGAATATCTGTTTTGAAGGTCTCCGAAGGACCGCATGTGATCTCCCACCCACACATCGCCTAGCTGTGAAATGCCTATAAGGTCCCAAGCCCTGAAACCCTGCAACACGTTAACTTCCTTGAGCCAGGACCCCTGCCATAAGTGTGTCCATTTGGTGTGCCGCAGTGCAGCCCGCCAGGCTAGCAACACAGAGCGTGTTACCTCCGGTAGGCATGAAGGAATAGAGGCCCCGTACATCATCGCCTGAATCCGGGCGGGCCGAATTCCCCGACCTCGAGCCTATAAGCCAGGTCTGACCATTCCCCGTTGAACCAATCATGTATGGAGAGAAGTCGCGTGGCCAAAGAATACAAGTAGAAATGGGTCCTCCCCTGGCCCCCATTAAACGAGGGGATCCTACAGACATTGAGTGCCAGCCGGGCCCTACCTTTCCCCCACAGAAACGTGTTGGCCATGCTATCAAGTTCATAAAACCAGGCCCAGAGAAAGCCCACGGGGGTGTTTTGTAGAACATAGAGGAAGCGGGGAGCACCATCATTTTGAATAAGGCGACCCTCCCCATAGGGTTCAGGGGCAATAATTGCCACTTGTGGAGGTCCGCCCTGACCTGTTTCACCAGGGGAGCGACGTTGAGGGCCCAGCTGAGCTCAGGGAGCAAAGTCATCCATATCCCCAGATATTTGAAGGATTGACGGCAAAGAGGAATATTGGATTGCCAGTCAAAACATTCGCGGGACAGGTGGAGGGGAACCAGAACCGGGCGGGATCTGCCACGTAGATGAGGACATCATCTGCATAGAGTGCACTTTTGTCTGGTTCGGTGTTGGGCCACTCCCAGCCCCGCACATGCTCGCACGACCGCATCATGGATGCCAAGGGCTCCATCACCAAGGTGAAGAGCAGAGGGGATAGGGGACAACCCTGTCTTGTTCCCCTGCAAACCGAGAAGGGCTCCGACAGAACCCCGTTCAGCAAGACACGAGCCCGAGGGCAAGCGTAGAGAACCTTGACCATGGCACGAAAGCGGGGACCGAGTCTCATCTTATCAAGGACATCCTCTAAAAACCCCCAATCCACCGAATCGAAGGCCTTCTCAAAATCCACCAGGAGAATCACAAGATATGGAGTGAGAAGATGTCAATTTGCCTAGGCTGTTTGCAATCTACGGAGACAGTGCCTGGTGCCACGTGAGGGCATGAACCCGCATTGGTTGGGATGGACCAATGTGGCCAGGTGGGGCTTGAGTCGTTGGGCGAGGATCGTGGCGAACAATTTAACCTCGGTATTAATGAGGGAGATAGGGCGGTAGTCTGCACATCGTGGTGAGGGTGGCTGGGACTTAGGAAGAACCACAATGGTGGCCATATCTGTCTCCTGCGGGAAGGAGCCCTTCTCAACGGCCTCCCGGAACAGCCCCACCAGATGGGGGGTGAGAATATCCTGATACTGCATGTAGTACTCTTGAGGGAGGCCGTCTGGGCCCGGTGTCTTGCCGGAGGAAACAAGGGCAATCGCTTCCGCTCTCTCCACACGTGTGATGGGGTGGTCAAGGTCCTCTTGACTAACTGGGCCCAAGCTGGAGAGGAGGCCACCCCAACCTCCAGCATGTCTGCGAGAGAAAGGGACGGAGATCTGGCCTCGTAAACTTGGTGGTAGTAGGAGGCAAAGGCACGGGCCATCTCCTCTGGGGAATGGCACAGCGAGCCATCCTGCACCATGATCTTGGTAATTATGCGGTTCGCCCTAAGTATGTGGCAAGGCGATGAAGGAGCGAGCCATTCTTATCGCCCCAACCATACACCCCGGCCACGGATGAACGCCAAAGGAGTTTGGTCGCCTCCAGCAACAACTGCTTGATTTATGACCGGAGCTCGGCAAGAAGTCTGGCCTCAGGGGCGTCTGGGGATTGAACGGAAGCACGTTGGAGGCACAGAACCTGCGCCTCCCGAGTGGTAATTTGTTCTACTTGAGCTTGCCGCTGGAGCTTAAGCTGGCCCTTGGCGACCCCCCCTAATCGTGGCCTTGCCCGCCTCCCACAGAACGCCCAGAGTGGAGACGGATCCGTCATTAGAGAGGAAAGATTGTCTGAGTCCCCGTCCCACCACCCTCCGAAACTCCTTGTCTTGGAGGAACCAGGCATTAAGTCTCCATGTTTGCCGCATACAGGTGGGGGGGGGGGCGTGCGAATCGTTACCGGGGACTGGTCCGAGATACCACACGGGAGGATAAAGACATCCTGAATCGTGAGGCAATCTGTTGATGGAACAAAAATGGCATCAATGCGTGCCTGCGTGTGTTGCGCCGCCGAAGTGTGTGTAAACTGTTTAGAGTGTGGGTGCCATATATGCCATGCATCGCACAGGCCCAATGACTCGGACCAGGTCTTCAGTTGCTTCGCCTGTGTGATTCTACTAGGGGAAGGGGGAACGGTCGTATCAAGATCAGGTGAGGAGACCGCATTAAAATTGCCCCCGAGGAAAGTGGGACCCAGGGGTAGGGACGCCAAGAGGTCAGCGTATTTGGCCCTGCATCAAGAAGGGGCGCCTGAGGGCACAGTGTAGTGTCCAGAGGGAAGTCTACGTTTTCCGCCGGGTGCAAATCTGGGTGCCATGTGAGTGCTGGTGTAGCAAAACTAAAGAATAACGAAAACAAAACTAAACAAAAAACACGGGATAACGGAGCGTCGGGCTATGCGAGAGGTTCGTATCTGGAAGATCAAGAAGAGAAGGCCGGGGTGAAGCACCTCCGCATTCTGGGGCGACCGGAAGAGCCGGAGCACTTCCTGGCTGAAGATTTTCCAGAGAGTTGTATTGGTTGTCGGGAGTGACCCAGCGGGGAGTCCGACCGGGCCCATCAAGGCCCGTGGTGCCTGCGGGGGCGGTTGCGCTGCGGTTGGGGGGCGAAAGGCCTGGGAGGGATGAGTCCACCGCTTTCCCCCCCAGGGGCGAAGTCCGGTCATCGGTCCGCAGGAGGCGCTCCTCCGTTGCCCAGGCCCAGGCCTCAGTAGGACAGTCAAAAAACGGGGTTTTGTTAGCGAACACCACTCCCAGGCGTGCCGGGAAAAGGAGCCGATACTGGATGTTGAGAGCCCTCAGTTTATGCTTAGCCTCACCAAAGGATTGGCGTTGACCCTGGACCTCACGGGTATAGTCCGGGAAGATCATGATTGCATGGTTGTCATAGTGGAGCCGCTGCAGTTTGCGGGCTTCAGCCAGGAGAGCCCTCAGGGACCCACGATCGTAGCCACTTGTCCAGGAAATCCGCCACACGGCCCTGCTCTGCTCCCTCCGGAAGCCCACCAGGCGGAGGTTGTTGCGCCGGGACCTGTTTTCTGCATCCTCCACTCGGGGATGTAACTCTTGGGTATGCGACTGGAGACGGGCCATCTGTCCCTTAAGTTGCTGGACGTCATCTTTTGCAGTGGAGATTTGGCATTTCAGAGGTCCTTCCGGATGAGGGTCATGTCCACTCGCACCTCCGTGCTCTTGCTTTTCACCGAGGTTTGCAAGGCCTGGATGGCTTGTAGGATAGTGGACAAATCTGCCGATGGTGGAGGCTCTTGTTCAACGGGTCCCCCAGTCGCCCCCACATCCGAGGTGGTGAACCGGTCCACTTTAGTTTGGGTGGCAGGGGCCTTCGCTGACCTGTCAGTTCTGCCCATGATGACCCTCCTTGGAACTGCGGATTCCCAGCCTCCTCGCTGGTAATCCCCACAGCAGGGGGTGGTGGTCTCCTTCAGATAGGCCGAGGTCAGATGGAGGAAGTAGCCAGAGCGAAGGAGAGGTACAATCAGATCCGCCGCCGCTCGACTCGGCCCCAGAGTGCCAAGATGGGGCAGGAACAGAGATGCCAACAGCCGACCTCACTTCTCTGGATCATAGCTCCAGTGAGCGATGGTATAAGGAGGGGGGCTGCTCCCGAACCCCAGTCCCAAAACGATGACCAGGGGAGCCAGAATACACACGGTGGAGGCCCTCCCTCATAGCCGGGCGCCTCTCAATGTGCATGGCCGAGGGCCCCTGGTGTCAGGGCCGAAGTCACAGGCAGCTCAGAGCTGTGGTCCCAGGTAGCAACGGAACAGCGCAAAATATGGGGCGCGAGTGGGAGGGCCTTCTCCTCGCGCCGAGTCCAGCGCTTACATCGGAGAAGTGGTGGTAGGCCGGGGGTAAGGCAAATGGTTGATAGGCCCAGTCACGGGCCTCCCGCCGCTTGATTTATGCGGCCGAAGCCTTTCCCAGAGCCGCCCCCAGCCCAGGAATCACTGCGTATCACAAAGCGTCCCACGAATTGTTGGCAGGGCCTGGAGGGGCTGCCTCAGTTATTGCGCGATCCAGAGGGGGGGAGGGAAGGATCCAGATTGGCCAAACAGCGGGCAAAGCTGCTCCAAGTTGGCCCCCACCTCAGCCGGCCTCCCACATGCCTGGGGGGGCCCTAGCAAATGTTCCCGGACCCCCTACGTCACTGGGATTCACCCACCTGTAGGTCTGCCACTCCTCTGTCCCGGGGTCATCAGGCACCTCGCGGAGGCGGCAGCCGTCGTCCTTCAGTCCTTGCTGCCCAATGCGACTGCTGATTTTGCGGCCACGCCGCCAGGAGAGATCAGGGCACAGGTGGGAACCATGCCACAGGGTAGGCCACAGGAGGGACCAGGAGGCGGGAAGAGAGGGGCAGATACCGCCGCAGGTCGGCAGCCCCCCCCCGGAGCAATTCCTCAGCTGGGAGGCCTCCTCCTCCGCCCCGATGTCCGGATATCAGGCCCCCTGGTATTTACAGGCTGCGCGTCGCGAAGGGGCGACCATCCTTTAGCACCCCGCTGCCCGATGTGGCAGCCGAGAGCGCAGCCACTCCACTGGAGGAGGCAGGGGCACAAGCGGCAGCCACAACCCAGGAGAAGGCCGCTGCCCTCCCGCACTCCGGGCCCGCTCTCCCAGCGCCGATAGGGGATACCAAGAGGCAGGAAGAAGGAAACAAGCACCGCCTCGGTCCAGGTCTCCGGATCCTTAAAGGCGGCACGGTGTGTAGGAGGCAGCGATCGC
Source organism: Triturus cristatus (assembly GCF_964204655.1). Lineage (NCBI taxonomy): Eukaryota > Metazoa > Chordata > Amphibia > Caudata > Salamandridae > Triturus > Triturus cristatus. The sequence continues at coordinate 847,607,523 of NC_140580.1, read as the reverse complement.
CCTCCTCCAGCCCCCCCGCTGTCCGATGCGACAGCCGACGTTGCGGCAGCACCGCTGGGGAAAGGTCAGGCCACAGGCAGGGAACACCGTCTGCAGAGCCGGCTGCCGGGACACCTCTCACCAGGTCCGCCTCATCCTGCGCCAGTCGGGGTGACCAGGAAGCATGGAGGGAGAGGCAAGTGCCTCCCCAGGCCAGCAGAGTCCTCCGGGCACTGCAGAAGACAATGTCAAGCTGGGCAGAACACCCCAAGGGCAGCCCGGACCGCAGTCAGGAGGAGGGAGTCGTAATTGTGGCCACGAGGCACGGCTAGCCGTATTACAGCGGCTGGACGACGAAACTCGAGGTCCCGCAGTCCCAGAGCACAGCCGAAGATGCAGCGGTGAGTGGACAGCAATTTTCAAGCCTAGTTGGCTCGCTTAGGATAAGGATTGCGGGCGGATGGCGGAGGTGTCCAGGAGCACTCTCAAAGTGCGTCCACCATCTTGGCTCGCCAAGCCACGCCCCCCCCCATTTCAATTATTAACAGGTTATTTTGTGTATCATTTTGGACATTTCACTTAATTTCTGTGTTAGAAATTTCCCAACATTTGGCCGGGACTAGCTTTTATTGTGAAAACCGATAGCACAGTGAGCCATTTACGTTTGCTTACAAAGATACTGGGGGATATTCTCAAGGAAGTGGCGGTGAGAGGCGTTAGCCTCCTTGGCTTAATGCCTCTCACCGCTACTTCGGAATCACGAGGCTGCACCCTATTCTCAAGAATGTGGTGCAGCCTGGCGTTTCCCCCTGCAATGGCATTTCACAACTTAGCGCCAACGCAGATATCCTTGCACCAGAGTGCAAGGGTGTCTGTGTGCAGGGGAGGGTTGTTTATGTACACCAGTGATTCCCAAACTGTGGTCCGCGGACCCCCAGGGGTCCGTGACACATTCCCAGGGGGTCCACAGGCAGCAGTTGTAAAAGCACTACAAAGTTCATTGCATAATCAGCAGTTTTATGGCAACAATAAAACTGCCAAGATAACTCCGGTAATTAATGTACTTTCTTAGAGAGATGGGAGTTTTGTCCTGTGGCAGCTTTGAGTCATCTAAGATAGCGCAGAGGGTGAACATGCCTGTTGCAAAGAACGTGTAACATACATTTCAAAAACATTATTTTATGTGCATAGCTCAGTGGTTAACTGCTTTTGTCGTTGAGATTCTGTTGGAACTGTGAAGCTAATAAGTTACAATCGTAATCTAGCACAGTGTGCTATGAACTGGCATCAAAGAGCTGCATGCAAACTGTATGGTACAAGTCAGCAAGTTATGTTTTTTCCCAGTCTTTCATTATCGTGATGCTGCTAAAATAAGGTTTGTTTGGGCATAAATACATTCTTATTATTAAAGTCAATGCTAAACACTGTGTTATGTTCTGAATCCTGAGTTTGTGCTTCTCCAGACCAAGCACTCTTAAGGAAAGCCTACCAGTATGGGTGACATGTGAATCCTACACCTTGAAGTCCTCTTTATCTTATGACATTCTCTATACACTGAATTACACATGTATGATTCATTGTTTCTTTATGTATGTGGTGAAAAGTGCTATGACACCCTACACTGGTGTGAGAGGTGCTAAGAAACAAATGAAATACATTTAATAGAGGGGATATGAAGAGATAAGAGGCACAGTTGGAGGGTGATAGTGAGGGAATCATTGAAGAGCCCCAACAAAGATTGCCATATCCTGGTGCACTGTCAGTAATACAATTCAATATATAATGACAAATGTGTTGTAGAATGCACCTTTTTTCCCTAATGTTCTTGGGGAGAGAGGCCTCCGAAGCCCCCTTTGTAATGGTCCGGCTCACTCACTGCACTTGGTGTGCACCGTACAGGGACTAGTCTGACAACATTTACCAGGCCTGCTAGGGGTTTCCAGTTCGGCCATGGCAGGAGTAGGAGCCTCATACCGCGAAATAAAACCAAACATTGAAACGTTAGTCGCCAAGATGTAGCACCAACCTTCCCATTAAAAATTTTCGGTTTTTGCAAAAATGTTCAATATAAAATAATAACATCTTTAGTAATTCAAGTATTTGTTTGGTGTGCACTGCTTTGTATATTTTATTGCGAATGACTGTGTAAATGTTTAAAATTGAAATAGTACAAATTGCTTGGGAGTCCCCGGCTTCCAGTAGTGACTCAATGGGGGTCCACAAGAGTCAAAAGTTTGGGAACCACTGATGTACACGAAGGTGCCCCTTCCTCCACATAAACAATCCTAAAATACAATTTTGTAACTTTCATGTGTGCTGCTTCGTGCAGCACACATCAAAGTTACAAAATGGCATTTTAGAAAAGGTTTGTTCATTTACAGGGAGGGACACCTTCCTGTACATGAACAAAGCATGGCATTTTGCTTTTTCCATGTGTACTGCACAAGGCAGGGTTGTTTTGTAAGTGTATGGACAAGGAAGGTGCAACAACATTCATTGCAAAGCTTAATTTTCTAATATAAGACCATTTAAAAGTTGGAGATCCTATCGAATTGTGCAGATGTGTTGGTGGAGACATAATCATAGGCAAGGTTGTGTTTATTGGGGTAAAAGGTTAATGAGGAAAACCCTCGCTGTTGTTTGCTATGGGGTTGTGACTTGTCCTTTTTTCTATGCCTTTTAATCACAGCATTTTAGATATTCAGAAATGTTGAAGGTCTGTTTTTAAGTGATGTGTCCAGAATCCCAAGATAATGAGCCGACGCCGGTGCTCGAACTTTATTTCATTTCCAAAGTTAGGCCACATCACCTCTCTTTCACCAAGTAATAAACAATTGATTATCATGGGATTAAAAACAAACAAGCCTTGAGTTCTTGCTTTCATCAAATGTAGGGAGCAGTGGGGAAGGGGGAAAATCTGACCGTGTCATCCTTGGCTGTGCTAATCTGTGCCAGCAAGGATGCCCAGGGGTAGGTGAGAGGCCAAATGGAATCGAGCAGAATGGATTTAATGCTTCATCCTAAACAAGCATTGGCAAAGCCAATAGGTTTCCCCTATGCAAGATCTTTGCCAATGTTTTTTACATGTTGCAAAATGGCTTAAAGTAAAAAAAAAAAAGCTCCATGACGTGCGGGAGTTGACCACGTCATAGCGATATTTTCTTTTTTATTTTAAGTCATGTTGCACAGCAGCCCGCGCTGTTCTGCAACATGTAAAAACAAGCTTTGGCATAGCCAAAAGGTCTCGCCTTTGGGACCTTATAAGTGTTTAGTTATCCAGCACAATATCCTTGGTACAACAACATCAACTGTTGCATGGCTAAACACTTATAAGGTACCAAAGGTGAGACCTTTTGGCTATGCCAATGTTTGTTTTTATGTTAGCACGGCAACGCTGCCAGATGCACTGAGGTGGGTACTACTGGTAATATTGCATATGGCGGTGACTTCGTGCAGCACACATCAAAGTTACAAAATGGCATTTTTGAAAAGGTTTGTTCATGTACAGGGAGGGACAATGTAATCTTGCCTTATGTACTCACGGTTACAACTCTAATAATATTAGTAGCTCAGGACGATTTTCAGAGAACAGAAGAAGCTCCTATTGCAGACAATGTTGAAGACCTCTGAAATAACACCTCAGCTGCAAAGCTGTAACCAGGAGACTCTGTGGCGCTCTCAACAGCAGGAGCATTCCCCCACTGAGCCACTGTTATTTCGAGTTCTTGTGCATAGCATACTCGCAAGCTCTTAGGAGGTAGTGCCTTTGGAGAACTGCACACCAGGCCCATTAAGAGGCGACACCCAGCTCCTGTGAGTTGAGAGAATTACCTGCAAGTGTCTGACTCCATGTAATGTTCTGAAATGCACCCCGCACAGGCTACAGGCTTTGCTAACTAACTGCAGCATTATCTTAGTGAAAGAACACCATGGAATCCCCCCCAAAATGCGTTTGTGGAGCAAAACGGTGTTTGCCAGTATCCCAAAAGGCATTATTCATGCAAGTGCGCAGTTTACATAAAATCTAGTGACATCACGCCTGCGACGGACGGGTCCAGCAAAAATTGTGTCTACGTGACTCATTTTGGGCACAAAGTATCCCACAAAAAAATCGGGCGTGTTACCTGTAATTTTTAACATCTTACAGAGGTTTTGTTAAACCAGCAACAGTGTACAAAGGTCCCTCTTATGTAAGACATGTATTTCTCATTATGCCATTGGGGATATAAGCCACGTAGGCCTTCGCGCTGGTTCAGCTTCCACAGCATGTAACTGATTATACGAGTGATGTAATTTTCAAGCATTCCTAGCCCAAGATAGCAAACCACTGTACCAACCCATTTTTCCGGATGGCATCATTAAGCTAATTAGTGGATTCAAACTTGAAAAGCCCTACCTGTTTTGTTTGCAATAACCTTCCCAAGCACGCAATATACTCTGACTGCAGGAGGCCACTTACAATGATGACCTTAGCAGTTAATGGTAGTAGCAAAAGGCAAGCACTCATTGCTGTGTGAACATTACGTCAGCCTAACTGGAGAACAGGCTGTAGCACGACTGGCAATAAAGACCGGGTGAACACTGGGATGACAAAGTTACATTTCCCTGAGCCATTGGATGCACAGGCACCAAGGAAAAACAAGCGCGCGTGCCTCCCGCTGAAAGGAGGCAGCAGGGGGAGAGGAGAGAGGAGGGGTCCTGCACCGGTTTCCTCCCTTGCGGGAGCGAGCAGGGGCACCATATGTTTGCAAGTTAATTACAAACATATGGTGTCAAAGCTCACTCCCACAAGGGAATCGCCAAACATGCACGCGTTGCCATTGAAAGCAATGCAACGCGTGCACGTTTTTAGGGTGAAAAGCGAATCTATTACAAAAGGTCTTTTTCCTAAGCAGCGCATGCATGCTACGCATGCACGCTGCATAGGCGAGACCTAAAAAACGAATAGAGTGGGGGGTTCGGAGGGAGTCAAGCAACACGAGGAACAGTGGTGGGGTGTGGGACAATGGACAGCAGGCGGACTGCAGGGGACAATAGAGAGCAGGGGATGTGCACTCCCTGACCTCATGTCCTCTCATACAGTACACAAGCACTGGATGAGGGTAACAGGAAAGCGCTGACCAATTAAATCCCTGCTTTGCGAAGGATGTTCATCGCACTCCAGTTTCTTTCTGAAACCACCGTGAAGACTTCCTTTTCCAATGCAGTATTTTTCTTATTTGCTGGGAGGGGGGTGGGAAGTATCTACACTCCAACTCGTGCATCTTTCAAATCTGGCTATCCTTAGATTTCTGGAGTAAAAGTTGGCTAACGCAGATCCCAAAGCTGCCCCAAATGTAAAAAAAATAAATGGTAAATACGATTTTCATGAGACAGAATTATGCGATTTCACTGCGATTGGCATAAGGGGGTGCTGGCTTTTTCACATATTCTAATGATACTGTAATAAAAAGACTTCATGGAAAGGAGGTAAATTATGCAGGGATTTTTTTCACATAAAACCGTCTTCAGGGATAGTTTTATGTTTCCATGCATGGTGTGCCAATGTTAAGCACTGTAGATGTAAATAACATAGTGTTTAATTCAGTCTGTGTGTGTGGTTAGTTCACAGTTCTACAAGTGGAAAAAACAACAAGTGGGAGCAGAATATTGAGTGGTCAATGATCATAGTTTACCCAATGTCAGTTGCCAGTATCTCATTCAGGCATGATATTCCTTACATTCTGATCTGTGGCGCCTCCTCCGCTAAAGCTAATACATTTTTGTCATTTTATTTTTCCTTTTTGAGCAAAAAGGAAAAATAAAATGACAAAAAATTATTTTTATTATCATTTTAATTTTCCTATTGCAATCAGTGGCTCTATTTCATGTGGGGCAGGCCAGGGCTGGTCAGAGCAGGGGTGAAGTGGGTTGCAATTCTAAATTTGCATGACTGTTAGGTTGGCCCTATAGGACTGTAATCCACAGCCTGGTGAGGAACATGCACAGGCTCCCAGTTCCCGTCTGAGTGCTGGACCACGGGTCTCAGACCAATCACAACTCTTCATTGCAGCGTTGTGTTTGGCTTAGGGGAGCCAGGGTGCTCCCTGCTGCTAGGACTAGAGACAGGAAGAAGGAAGAGGACGGGGAAAGGCGGCTGTTGCCAGGTAAGTGATTTTCTCTTCTTAATCTCACACCCCCTCCTCACCACCCTGTCCGGTAGCAGCCGCTTCTAATTCTGGTACTTGCAGTGCTGCCTTTGTTTACTTGTTGCAGAGCAGCATGATCATTATTAAAAAATAAAAGCACTCCCATTGACCGTGTCATAGCGTTTTTTTTTTACCTTTAGCCAAATGTTGCACGGCAGCCTGTGTTGCTGTGAAACATGTAAAAATAACAGCGCAGGAGGGTTGGTGTGGGTCAAGCAACATGAGGGAGGAGGGTGGGAAAGACATTGGAGAGCAGGGGGATCTGGGTGAAACCACGGGGAGCAGGAGGAGAGGAGGAGGACGGGGGTGAAGGAGAGGGACTGCAGACGCATACACTCTCTAAGAGTGCATGACAAGAGTAAAACAAGCACCTGCAATGTAATAGGTCTCGCTTTTACGAGAGTTTGAGCTATTGGCATTTACAATGCCAATAGCTTAAACTCTCACAAATGTGAGACCTATTGTATTTCAAATATATTATTTGTCAAGGCGCCACCTGCTGCACTTTCACATTAATGGAGGCCGTGCCTCCATTAATGTGAAAACGCTGCATGGGCGCTGGTAAACAAAAAATAAATAAATAAGCACAGCCGCTATACTTAAAGTGGACCGCTCTGCTAAAATAAAGAAAGAGAGAAACGAGGCCGCAATAGGTAAAGTGGATCGCCATTAGTAATTAAAATGAAATGGGTGGTGTGCTGCAACGTAGTGGGTGGAATAGGGGCAAATCATTAAACAAAATAGTGCTCACAGCCAAGCTAAAGCAGACCTTGTAACAAGACAAGTAAAAGGTCCAGTCGTTATGGGTGGTTACAAATGCAGAACAGGGCGGTACCAAGGAGGGACTAGCAAGCCTATTCAGGAATGAAAAGCAATGATTTCAGAAGGACAGTAACAGGAGCCAATCGAAAAGATGGGCGGGACATGCATGGAGCTTCAAGTGCCTACCTCAATTCAGCATGCTCGCAGAGCAGCACATTCGCTGCCCAGGCTCGACCTAAAAAGGAGTTCCTTGGGACAGTGGAAGGACACTGGTCACAGGAAGCTGTACTATGTCCATGATCCATGGCAGGGATGAAGACTCCGCACTCATAAGGAAGCTGGAGTCAAGGAGGAGGTGCTGACCAATAGGAAGGAAGGAAACAAGAGTGACGTGGCAGCCAACCAATGGTAAAATAAAGGTAAGTAATGGGTGGGCTCTAAGCCCCTTTTAAAATCTTTTTATTTCTTTAGAAGAGAATTTGCAAGCACAGTACATGCGCTGTGCAGGCAAAACCTACAAAACTAAAGAATGGGTCTCCATGTGGTGTTTGTTTTCCTCGTTCTCTACTGTGGAAAGATACAAGGAAGCAAGTAAAATAAACAAACACCTCCATTGTTTTATTTTTTGCAGCAGCTTTTCCTAAAATTGTGGGCATCACGGTGTTTAGCGCATTTTGTGGCTAAATTATGCTTTGCTATATTGCGAAAAGCTGAGGGGTCTGACAATTGTTAATTGTTGCTGCTTCTCACCATATTCCCCATGCGGGTGTTAGATGGTCGGCAACAGGCACATACTTTTTACATCTGCAACTGCTTCTGCTCTCAGGGAGTCAATAAAGATTGTTTCAACTATACACTGTCCTCACATCCACATTCCATCTTATGGCTCTAACCACACATTAGGAACTTTAAAAAGAACATTGGCCAACATGTTGACGCTGTTGAAAACCCTGCACTTTAACAAGATTGGCATATAACACAATCATATCATCTTTTACATATATTCATAAAAATGTACAATTGAATGGGATTTAAGGTGGATGCGGGTGTTAAGTCACTACATCACAAAGCAATACAGAATAAGCGTAAGCTTGCTCCTGCCCTGCAGTACTCACCCGCATCACGGTAGTCAATTAACCTTCCCTTTCCTTCAGGCTAAGGGGCATATTATCAAGTCAGGCGATAAAATTATCGCCGCTTTAGCAGCAGAAAACTGCTGCTAAAACGGCGATAATGGGCTTGATAATATGCTCTATGGAATTCCAATTGAAGCTCAGGTTAGATGTCCTTCACATGTAACATGGGCTTCAATTGGAATTCCATAGAGCATATTATCAAGCCCATTATCGCCGTTTTAGCTGCATTTTTCTGCCGATAAAGCGCCGATAATTTTATCGCCTGCTTGATAATATGCCCCTACTTTTTTTATGGAATTTAATTGTTTTTTTCATAGAGACATGGCTCTCAAATGGTGAGAGCTGTCCTGCACCTTCTTCCCCCTCATCTTTTATGTGGGAGGCAGAAGTTGAGACAGCTATCAGGGGCCGTATTACAGTTAGTGCCCCAGTGGCGGAATGGGCGTTTGCACCCGCTTTGCGCTCCCCGGGGCAGTTTGGTATTACAAAAGGGGCGCAGACGCTTGTGTGTCCCCTTCAGTAATACCGATAGCGCTGGCGCACTTAAAGCGCCAGCGCTACCTTCATGGGGCGTTCCCTTATTTGCATAGGGGCGTGCCCTATGCAAATGAGGAAATTCCTATGCCTCTGCACCGGGGCCATATCACAGACGCATTACAACAAACAAATGATGGACGGAATGCTGACAATGCAGACATTCTCCCCCAGTCAAGAAATCTGGGTTAAATCCATCGTTCTTTTGCCCACTACGCCACCCCAGTTCAGACATGGCCATATGCAAATCAGTCTTGACCCTGTGCCTCATGGGAACAGTCCAGCCCGAACTGCCAAGCCATGTCTTCCCTGGACCGGAATCAAGCATCCTAGGACCGGTTTCCGGCTATCAGCCGTCATCAGCCAGGATAGCTTGACTCCAGTGGTGTAGTGAGCAAGGGTCCCACGTCTGGGAATACCCATCCCACTTAGGGCGAAAAGCGTTACAACAAACAAATGATGGACGGAATGCTGACAATGCAGACATTCTCCCCCAGTCAAGAGATCTGGGTTAAATCCATTGTTCTTTTGCCCACTACGCCACCCCAGTTCAGACATGGCCATATGCAAATCAGTCTTGACCCTGTGCCTCATGGGAACAGTCCAGCCCGAACTGCCAAGCCATGTCTTCCCTGGACCGGAATCAAGCATCCTAGGACCGGTTTCTGGCTATCAGCCGTCATCAGCCAGGATAGCTTGACTCCAGTGGCGTAGTGAGCAAGGGTCCCACGTCTGGGAATACCCATCCCACTTAGGGCGAAAAGCGTTACAACAAACAAATGATGGACGGAATGCTGACAATGCAGACATTCTCCCCCAGTCAAGAGATCTGGGTTAAATCCATCGTTCTTTTGCCCACTACCCCACCCCAGTTCAGACATGGCCATATGCAAATCAGTCTTGACCCTGTGCCTCATGGGAACAGTCCAGCCCGAACTGCCAAGCCATGTCTTCCCTGGACCGGAATCAAGCATCCTAGGACCGGTTTCTGGCTATCAGCCGTCATCATCCAGGATAGCTTGACTCCAGTGGCGTAGTGAGCACGGGTCCCACGTCTGGGAATACCCATCCCCTTCTGTGAGTGCGCCCCCGAGAGCAGTCCTCTGGAGGTGGAAAAGGGGTCCTATGGACCCCCCAGACATCTCCTTGCAGGTGGGTTCAGTCACTGACTGCACCCGCCTGTAAGGGGATCTCTATTCCCCTTTAAAAGTGCAGGCGAGTGCTGCCTGCACTGTGAAAACATGGAGCGGCTGCATGGGGCAGCGCATTCATCGTAATAGGGCATATTTTCATTGTTTGCGCCCGGCGCACCTTTTAAAACTAATGAAAATGCGTACTACGGCCCCTGGTTGGCTGCTTCCCTTTTCACTATTGTCTGCATGGTGTTGGGGCAGCTGTCACATGGCTTAGCCTCATTGCCATAGAGGTATGGGGAATGCACTGCCCGGTTCCTGTCAGCCATGGTGCCTCATGTAGTTGTCTTGAGCTCACAGTTGCACCCTATGTATGGGGGACAGGCAGGAAATGGAAAGGAGACATGCCCTTTTGCTCCTTTGAGCGCTTTCCATTCTACTCTCTATTTTACACCAGTGCTATATAAAGCGTTTCTGTTCTCACCAGGCAGTAGATGGAAAAACTCATCCATAACTAATTTCAGAGAATTAACCTTTCAGCGCCTAATGTGTGATGAAATCGCCTGTGCTTGAGGATATTCATAGTTGTGCAAAGAATTCCCTAATTGCTGTGATGTGATGTGATGTAGCATTAGTTGTCACCTTCTTTATGACTGTTAGCTGAGGTTATAGAATGGCATTTTCCACTCTGCTTCAGTCTTTTTATTTTTCTGCCTACAAATTCCCTCTTTCTTTCTTTCTTTCTTTCTTCCTTTCTCTTTTTCTTTCTTTTTTCTTTCTTTCTATCCTTTTCTTTTTCTTATTTTTTCTTTCTTTCTTTCTTTCCCCATCATCCGTGTCTCCCTTTGCCTGTTTCTCTGCTTATCTATGTCTATATGTCTTTGCCTGCTTTTCAGTCTCTATTTTCGCACCTATACTTCAAGTTCCCTGGCTCTCACTTGTCCCACCCTCCTTTGAACCATCTAGATTCCCCCCCAACTTTAATCTTGCAACCATGCTCTCTGGTCTAGTGTCCAAACTCTTGCATGTAACGTAGGAGGATGAGTCACGCTATATGATATATATAACCTAGTGGCAGGCACCACTAGGTAGTTATAGTTAGGTTAGCTGTTCCATAGAAAAAGTTTTTTGTGTTGTTAAAAACTTTGGCACCATTTGACTAACCACCACTAAACTTTCAAAAAAGGTGCTACTTTTCAACTAGTTTTTACATGGGACGTTTTAGGGCAATCTGCCAAGTGGGGGCCAAGAAAAAAGGGAGGTTCCAAAACGCAAAATCCTCATGCATTTTCCATAGACGTCTTTAGACAAGACCACAGCAAAAACTGTTGCACAGAATTACACCACATTTGGAAGGAAGCTTGAACTTGGTACCCAGGTTGTGCTTTTTGTGATTTGGTGTAAAGACATTTTTGAGCAATTAAGGCTACAAAATAATTGTGTATCTGGCCAGTTGGGTCCGCGAGAGTCTCAAGAGACTCTTGTGAGGGAGTCAGTTTAAAAATAGAGCGTTCTGATTGGCCCAGGGAGCTTTATTTCCCTTGGGCCATCTCTCTCCCGCAGGAGGTAGACTCCCACGAGAGTGAGTGCTCTGATTGGCTTCCAGCAACTTGAGAAAAATGTTGCTGGCAGCCAATACAGGGCTCAGGGACTTAGGGCCATATGTATTAATACATTTTACCATAGAGATAAAATGGGTAAAGCCCTTTGATACACCTAGTCCTTTGTTCCCTGTCCTGAACATGTTTATAAACACACTTATGAGGGGGCATGAAAGGGATACCCTGACCGCCTAGGCTCCATTGAGGGGGACCCAGAGGGACACCCCCCTCCCCCTTGGCCCAAAATAAATAGAATCTGCAGAAATTGTCGGTAAATTATTGGACTCCCAACGGATCGTAAAAACAAAAAAGACAAAATGGCAGCCGATGCAGCTTTATTTTATTAATAGGAGGGGGCACACAGCTCTCTCTCCTAGCCTTTACAGGCCCCGGGGAGCCCACTTCCATGGCTGAAATGAATATAAATGGGAAGGGGACGCATGGTCACCCTCGCCGAGCCATCAGACCACAGAGAGCCCACACCTGGGGCTGAAAACATTGTATATGGGGAGGGGGGGGGCATACAGTCCTCTCCTCAAGCCATGTCAGGCCCCAGGCCTGAAACGTTTCAAAATAGAGAGGTAGGCCTCACAGCCCCCTCCCTAAGGCCCCTGGGGAGCTCAAACCTGGGGCCAAAATTATTCAAACTGGGGAGGGGGGCCCCCCTCCCCAAGTCTCTAAAGCCTCTAAAGGTCCTGGGGAGCCCATTCCCAGGGCTGAAATTACTGTAAATTGGGAGAGGACCACGTGGCCCCCCTCCCAGATCCATCAATGGCCCCGGGGACCCCATACCCTAGGGCTGGCTCCCATACTTTGTCCCGGGTAACCCACCCACCGGGATATAGCGTTTTCCCTACCCACACGGGCGTGGGCAGGGAACCCTCTGTTTGCTCCCAGTGGCGGGAGAATTTTTTAATCTCCTGCCAATTGGGAACAAACACAAAGTCTGCTCCCAGGCGGCGGGAGCTTTAAAAATGCTCCCAGCCGACAGGAGCTTTATTAATGCTTCTGTGAACAGACTTTTGATCTGTTTCTCTGTCCGTACTGATGCGGACAGGGAAACAGATCAAAAGTTTGACCCTGCCCGGAGGGAGCAACATTAGTAGCTGCTCCCTCTGGATGGGAGCTGGGGTTGCCAGGGCCTTGGGGTTCCCCCGTGCTCCCCAACTAGCATATGGTGGGTGCCCTCGGTGGGCACCAGGGCACTCACCTTTAACAGTGCATGCTCCGGGGGATGGAATACCCGGGGCTGGAAAATGCTTGGGGAGGGGCTGCCCTTCCCTTTCATTTTAATAGTGACCCTCATGGTTGGGGGGGGGCACGCAGCTCCCCTCTCCTTCAATTTAAAAAAAGGGCCCTGTTGGATGGGGTTCCAAGGGCTAACAAGGGTTGGAGAGGTTGATACGCGCCCCCCCCCCACCCCTTTCAATAAAAAAACGCCTTTGGGGTTGGAGTAATCAGCGCCTAAGAATGCTCGGTGAGGGGGGTCACATCGCCCATCCCTCACGTTAATTAAAATAAGAAGCCCTGGGGGATGCGGTTTCCAGGGCCTAACAAGGCTCATGGTGGGGCCATGCAACCCTCCTTCCCTTTCATTAAAAAAGGCTCTAGGCGATGGGGTCCCCAGGGCCTAAGAAGGCTGGTGGTGGGGGGCCATGTGTCCCCCCTCCCCTTTAATTTTAAAAAAACAGCCAAGGGAATGGGGTCCCCAGGGCCTAACAAGACTCGGAGAGGGGGCCACATGGCCCCTCTCATCTTTAATTGTAGTAGTGGCCCCGGTGGATGGGGGTCCCCAGGGACTAACAAATCTCTGGGTAGGGGGCTGCGCTGCCCCCTACTCTCAATTTTAAGTAGAGGTCCTGAGGAATGGGGTCTAAAGGACCCAAGAAGGCTGAGGCCTAAGAAGACTCAGGAGGGATTATCTGAGATGTCATGAGTGATATCATAGAACATGTCATGATTTATGTAATATGTGAGTTATGTAATATTTGAGGACATAAGCAGTGCACGGCAGGGGCACAAGTTATAGTTAGCTCTGCTCTGTTTTGAACAAAAATAAACACATCATCTCACCATATATATATATCTACATATTATATATACGCAAAAAGGAGCAGAGAACTCTGGGTAGTTCCAGGTTTAGGTGGAGGGCAGCTACTTTATAAAGCACCCAACAACACCAGCAGCACTCGGAATTTGCTCACCTCAAATGTCTACTTTTCTATCAAAGTTTTTAAGTTTTAAAATTAGCACAGTGCCATCCACGCCGAGATAGAAAGGGACAAAGTATTTTGCAATTTCTACAGCAAAGTCTTTAAGCATAGGATTAGCAAAGTGCCAGCCACGCTGAGCTGTGAAATGAAAAAAAGCCTTTTACCACTTCAGACACAGTATTACAACTTTGGATTGGTAAAAACCATCCAAGCCAACCTGGAATGAATGAAAGCAACCCCATACATGTGTTTTGCTATCCTTATAGCTCTTCAGAGAGGTTTAGTTTGTCTGGACATAAGGGACACAGGGAAGAACCCAGTATAATTCAAAACAATACCCTATCAGGCATAGAGTGCCGCACAAATGATGCAAAAGAGGAACAGAGAACTCTAGGTAGTTCCCAAGTTAAGGTGGAGAGCTGCTCCTGTATAGAGCACCCTACAACACCAGCGACACTACAAATGTCTGCTTTTCTATCAAAGTTTTTAAGCATAGGATTAGCACGTGCCAACCGCACAGAGATAGAAAGGGACAAAGCCTTTTTGCATTTTTGAAGCAAAGTCTTAAAGCATAGGAGTAGCACAGTGTCATACCTTGAGCTGTAAAATGACAAAAAAAGACTTTAACCACTTTAGGCACAGTATTACAGCTTTGCATTGGTATACATAAGCTTCCCATATATGAATATTCAGCTATGTAAGTTATTGTGTTCAATAAATAGAAATAAATGCACCCTGTCTTTCTGCAGTTTGACTTTGTACCCGTAAGCCTCCCACTGCCACACGCTCTATTGAATACTCACAATTTCACATGCATGGTTACTCATCTTGTTTCTTCTTCAATGCTGTAAATGAGTCCCTAAACCTGTAATTACATATAATCTATCTCATTTAATATCCGTGCCTGTAAGCATGCAAGATCCAGGGCTTCTAAAGCATGTTCCCTCTTCTGCCCAGAAATGCTGGTCATTGGTGCTATGTAAGTCTCAGAGAAAAGGGTTTGCTGGCTTCAATACGGCAACACCATGCAACCACGCATAGTCCAGCAATCGTTGTTCACTGTGCTTTCTGCAGAAGCAGTCAGTTTCTGCTGTGGTTGTGCTTGTTTATGGTAACATCTGAACCTCTGCTGAGTACATATTGGGTAAGGCTACCATGTGACTTCCTGTCATGAGCATACAACTTTTCCAATCCTGGACTTTCCTCTTTCAAATCCATGTTTTCAGGTGTGATAGTCCAATAGATTGAATTGAACAAAACAATGGAAACAAGCCTTAGGATGCCCTAATCTCCTACATACTTAAAATCCTAGACTGGAAACCAAATGTCCCCTGTACCTAGAGTCAATTTAACCCCTTCACTGCGGCGGAAATTCCGCCGCAGCGCTAGGGGGTGCGGGGGGGGCAGCGCGGTGGCGCGGTGCTCATGACGGAGCCACTCCGTCATGAGCCACGGTTGGGCTGTGCTCATGACGGAGTGGTTCCGTCATGACTCCGCCCACAGCGCTAATCGCCCGCACAGACGGGGAATTTGCGCCGCGTGGGCGGCGCGGCCGCCAACGGCCGCAACATGACGGAAACACTCCGTCATGAGCACACGGCAACCGTGGCTCATGACGGCGTGGTTCCGTCATGAGCACGGAACGAGTTAAACCTTTTATTATTAGAATATTTGCATCCCCTTGTGTGTCTACAAGGTGTGCCCAAATATATCATGTGTTATATTACATACCAATAATATTGAATACACTACTTCGCCTGAACCACTATATAACAAGGTAGGTCTAGGTAAGTAGATGTTGTGGTACTAATGATTGCTCTGTATTTACCTTAACAATGTAGTTGATGTGATGTTATTGTAGGTCATTATTATCAACCTTGATAGAGGGCCCCTTAAATATTCCTCACAATCTCTGTGATTGTATCCTCCTTCCTGCCTATTCCTGGAGCTCAGACAAATTTTGTTCAGGTTTCTACTTTCTCCTGGACCTTTTATAAGTGCCTATTTTACCCTTTGTTCCTGGCGTTCGAAGACAAAATGTTTATTTGTGACCTTTTTATTTTCCTTGTTCCTCTTTGAGGACTTAATGTATGAGTGTTTGGTTTGTGGCATGTACTTCGGGTCTTGTAAATGCATGTTGGTTGCAGGTCACTTGTCATCCATTTTGCTCCTTAAGGCGGTCTTGAGACTTTTAGACCATAGGCCTATCCGTTAGCATTGGAAGACTTCTGGCATTTGCAAGAGTTTCTGGTTCCTTGAGTTTCTTTTACTCCTAGCTCTTGAAGCTCCACAAGATCCTCAAATGATGATATGGCATGTCCTAGGTTGGGCATACATCCCACCACAGTGCCTGTGAGTGTCCATGGTGCATTGGGAATAGTTGTACAATGTAGCTGGAGATATCTCTGAGTTCCTCACATGTTCCTCACTCAGAACTTTCTTCCTTTCAGGTGCTGCCATTGGCCGATTAGTCGGTGAAGTTGTGGCATTTATCTTTCCCACTGGAATTAAAATGGATGGCGTAGTTAACCCCATCATCCCTGGAGGGTATGCACTGGCGGGTAAGTTACTACATCTCTAGGGTCAGTATTAAACTTTTGAGAACCTGAAAAGGGTGAGGGAAGACAGGGTGATACTAGACCTGCTAAATATTCATTGTTGATGCTGATGCAGCAGTTGACAAGTCTCTCTGAAATTCTGCTAATGGCATGGTAGTCTAGGGTGTCCCTGTCACCCAGCACACAGAGGCGTTTTAAGGAATCGACGAAGTGGTGAATGCTCTGGGCCTCCACTTTCTTAGGGCCCCTAGTAAAGTGATCGAACCAGTCCAAAGTCCTGTCATAATTAAGTTGCGTGCATAAAAACCAGATTCAGATCTTACTAGACTACCTCGCTACCTTACCTCTTCCTCTACCTAATCTCTTTTTTCTTATGTCTTTCTCTATATACCTCACATCTTCCTACTTCACATATGTCTCATCTTCAGACTTTTCACTCTACCTCATCATTATCCCTCTTCCACATCTGTATTCCTCATCTCTAGCTCACCGTCTTTCTCAACTCTGTTTTTTACTGTCTCAGACTCTATTCCTCGATGTGTCTTCTTCTACCTCTAATTCTGAAAAGGAATGTGTCTCAGATCTTAAATGGCTGATGAAAATCTTACGTAATGTGGAGTCTAAAGTGGGCAAAAACAGGTGTTGATGACTGTCAGAACCCCTTTCAGAGGGTAAAGGGGCACTCAGGGGTTACTGGTCCCAACCAGGGGAGAACAGGCCTTTTACTCCTGATGTCCTGGGGCCCGACCTAATATGGATCATGAGCAACTGGGCCAAGTACCCCTTCTGGCTCTCAGTGGGAGCTACGGTTGAATAGTACAAGCCTTCCTTTTGGAGGGGGGAGGGGGAGTGTGAATACAAGTCAGTGAACACGACTCATAACTCAAAGAGCACACAGCAATGTCAATAAATTCAATGTACGGAGAAATACTTATTTTTATATCAAAGTATTTTATTTCTAACTCTATGCATTCAAAGCAATATTACAACATATAAAAACAATAACACATTTCTCAGTCAGTGCTCTAGTGTTTCACTAACAAATAAATCTCCCATCCGTGCTTTGTAACGTGGTAGGGGTTATTCCCCATTCACTGGTGGCCACATCCAGAGAATGCTCACTAGTTTGCCTTAACTCAAGAGTCCACTCTGACTCTGTAAAAAAAGTAAAAAGTGTCTTAGCACCTCAGAACCCTCAGCAGCGAGTTTGCCCGGGGCCCGATAGGCCCCTAAACAGATTTAACCGCTCCAGCAGTGAGGAGGCTTGGACTGTCCTAGCAAGTGCCCTGATCATGGGCACTCACACTGCACCGGTCCTGTGCAGGGAGGCAACTGCACACGGCTCTCTTCTGAGCATATGCAGACAGCTCCAGCTGATACGCGGGCCGAGATTGTTTAAGGATTTGTGGACCGTGCAGCAAACCTTAAACTTGAACCGCTCGCATACTGGGAGCCAATGTAGTTGATGGAGGAGAGGGCGAGAGGCAGTCCGGGAGGGGGCATTCAGGACCAGTCGTGCCGCAGTGTTCCGAACTACCTGCAATCTGCAGAGTGAGGGCTCACTTGCAGAGACCAAGAGGCCACTGCAGTAGTCCAGACGGCTCAGTATTAGTGCCTGCATCAGGGTCTTCCGAGTGGAGTCGGGAAGCAGGGGAAAAACTCTGCGTAATAGGCCAAACATCTGGAAACAGGAGCCAGCGGTCTGAGCTGCGTGCTCTTTCAGAGTGAGAGCCTGGTCCAGGCGAATGCCTAGGTTCTTGACAATGGACTTGGGGGTGGGGGGGGTGCCTAGGTCCACCGGCTACCAATCAGGAGTCCATAATAAGGGGGCATCACCAAAGAGCATGATCTCGGTCTTCCCCACATTAAACTGGAGGAAGTTATATCTCATACAGTTGGAGATAGCCTTCATTTCAGAAGAGAAGGCCGACTGTACAGATGTGGTAAGTTTATTGAAGGGGAATAACAACTGTGTATCATCGGCGTAGGAGATAGGAATGAAACCGCAAGTTCTGAGGAGATTGGCCAAGGGAGCCACATAGATATTAAACAAGGTAGGGCTCAGACACGAGCCCCGGGGAACACCCTTGGTCAACTTCAGAGGCGCCGAGCGATACGGGCCAAGATTAACGGTCTGGGTCCTGGAGGAGAGAAAGCTCTTCATCCACCGTAAGGCAGAATTTCTTAGTCCAATCTCTTCCAGTCTCCTGAGCAATATCTCATGTGAGACCGTGTCGAACGCGGCAGAAAGGTCCAACAGCACCTAAATCATCGATTGGCCCCTGTCTAGGGTCATCCTGATGTTGTCTGTAACCGCTAGCAGGGCTGATTCGGTGCTGTATTTGGGCTTGAAGCCTGACTGGGAAGGATCTAAACTGCCAGTGAGTTTTACATGGTCGGACAGATGTTTGTTGATGTGTTTCTCTAATAGTTTGCTCAGGAGAGGGAGAAGCGAGATGGGACAGAGATTGGAAAGATCAGTCATAGGAGCCTTGGAGCTCTTGCGGATAGGAATAACCTGTGCTGCTTTCTATTCCAGAGGGACATGACCCTCTCTCAGAGAGAGATTGAGGAGAAACTCTATAGATGGAGATATTTGGTAGGACAAGGAGGCTGCGACTTTGGCCGGGATGATATCTAGGGAAGAGACAGATTTTACGGTACGTAACAATGCTTTAACATCCCCCCAGGTCACAGGAGGGAAGCTTTTTAACAGCTGGATATTTACCTGTTCTGGCAGGTCAGGAGCCGAGGCGACCGGAGGCTGCAACCCTGAAGAAACGATTTTATCGTAAATAGCTCTACTTTCTGAGAGAAGTATTGTGCGATGTCATTGCAAAGGGATTGTGAGGGGGCCTCTAGGTTATCACATGCCAATGGATTGATAAAAGACTGGAGAATTTGATAAAGGGTTTTGGGAGCCTGGGCTAGTTGAGATACGATGTGAGCTTTCCTGGCGGTCTTAATGTTTTTGTGGTAGTCAGAAAGAGTAACCTTAAATATATCTTTATCCCTCTTATCAAGGGTGCGACGCCAGCGTCTTTTGAGTTTTCTACACAATTGTTTTTGAGTGCGAAGCTGAGGGGAAAACCAAGCAGTCTGAGGGCGCTTAGAGGAGTTGGGAAAAGATTTCAGTGGTGCGTGTTGGTCTATGGTGCAAGTGATGGCAGGATTGTATTTAGAAAGAGCATCCTCTATATTGGCAGGTGCGGCGCCCCAAGGCGCCTGGAAGAGGCTTGGAAGCGCTCTGGGGTGATTTTCTTCCATTGTCTATGTTCAGAATGAGAGGCAGGGGTGGGACCATTCATCTCTCTAGGGCCCTGGATGAAAAATTCAATTGATGCATGATCTGACAACGTCAGCGGCTGTGGAGGTTCACACAAGATGCAAGAGGAATTAGAAAACATAATATCCAGCGTGTGACCTGCTGTGTGGGTGGGTCCTTCATTAAGCTTAAGTAAGCCCAGAAGAACAAGGTCTGCCATAAGTGTCAGTGAGTCGGTATTAGAGCTACATTCACCATGGACATTAAAGTCTCCCAGCAATAAAAAAATTGTTGGTCGAGATCACATGGGGAGCTATTAGTTCGGTAAGTTGGAATGAGAATTCGGCTAAGGGACCTGGGGGCCGATAGACTAAGGCCCCCTTCCAGCTGAATTGTGATAGAAGGTCCAACCGAAAGACTATGATTTCAATATTAGCGTTGCAGCGCTATTCCAGTGAGGTAACTTTGATGCTGTTCTTATGTATTATTGCTAGTCCACCTCCCACCCTTGACTGTCTGATCATTCTTATAATCCTGAAACCATCAGGCAAGCTAACGTGATGGCAGGAAAAGAATGGGTCTTAAGCCATGTTTCTGTCAAGAAAGCAATGTCTGGCTGCAAGGAGGAAATGAGGTCCCATATCTCGATGGGATGCTTGGGCAAGGATCTGATATTGCAAAGCATACTTTTCTACCCTGACTTGGTAATCTGGAGAGGATCTACATAGGTGGGAGCTGTCTCAATAAAAGTACCTCGATACCGGCATGCTCAGCAGGAGAAAGGGCCCTCTAAAACTGGCCAGGTCCCAGGCCTGCATGGCAGCCGAGGGTTGGTTCTAAGATCTAACAGCTCTTTACTGGAGTAGGATCGGAGGGGAGACAAGCCTGGGTCTGGGGTGAGACGACCAGGGTCATTGGCTCCTGGCGACGTCAGGGCACGGACGGGCGCAGGCGAGCCTGCTTTTGGCGTGCCGCCGGCACGCCCGCTGCGTGTCTGGTGTAGCATCCGGTTTTGTTTTTTGAGGGGAGTTGGGCCGCTAGAACGACAACCTCCCACTCAACCAGAAGTGAGTCGAGTCAAGTCTCCCTCCACTCAAACGAGAAAATCTCGCGTTGGACCGGGGAGAGTTGCCCTCACGTGTGAATGCAGGTGATCCTAATAGAGTGAGCAGAAAGATAGGAGACGTTTTTTTAAAATTCGTAATTCATCTTTAAAATAAACAGAACTTTTTAAAACTCGTAATTCAGCTTTAAAATAAACAGAACTGTGCAAATGAGCGCGGGAGTTAAAACAATCAGGATCCGTTTTTAAGACTCGTAAATCAGTGTTAAAAACATACATAGACTCTGCAAATAGGCGCAAAGCATTCAGGATAGGTGCTTAGTGCAAGGAGCATCAGCTTTCACCGGTTCGCGTCTGCTGCGCATCTGGTGAAGCATCCGGTTTTGTAGAGGGGAGTTGGGCCGCTAGAATGACAACCTCCCACTCAACCGGAAGTGAGTCAGGTCAAGTCTCCCTCCACTCAAACGAGAAAATCGTGCGGTGGACCGGTGAGGGTTGCCCTACGTGTGAATGCAGGTGATCCTAATAGAGTGAGCAGAGAAGTAGGAGACTTTTTTTAAAACTCGTAATTCAGCCTCAATCCTCATTGCTTCATGGTGACCCACTGGTCACAGCTCAGATTTCTCGGGCGACGGGCCGATCCTTGCAACCATTTAAGTATCAGTAGCCCCTCCTGGAATACGCGGTTGCTGTAACTCCACCGGCCAAGGCACCAGCCAACACCTCACAGTAGTCAGTACCAGGGTGTCCCCTACTGGCATAAGGGGTCGCAACCGGGCTCTGCACAGGCTTTGGCCCTTTCGATCCAGCAGTAGCTTTCACAGCGGACACTCCTGGTATAAGTGGTCCCCTGCACAAGTGCCACATAGTTTCACTAATTCTGCACGGCACTCCACTCATAGCTATCTTCATAGCGGCCTCCTCCTGGCGTATGGGGGTAGTCAACTGGAATCTGCACATGGGCAATAACCTGATCCTTACAGCAGCTGTCTCCTCACACCTCGCACAGGGAGTCCACCCAGCTGGGCTCCTTACTGGACCACACTCCCTCCAATGCTCTCTTCTTCCTCACAGGGCACACTGGTCTTGGCAAGCAGCCAGGCACTGATGCTCCAGGCTCCAGAGTAGATGGTCTTGGTTTTCCCTGAGTGATGTCTCCCCACCGAGCAGGAAAACTATCAAACCTTGGCCCCCAGTCCTAGTCCCTCTTCACACAACCCATCCAGCTGCAAGGCAGGTGACACATTTTGGGGCCTCAACCTCCCCTTTTCATAGTCCATTTCCAGCCACCAAATGTGATTTAGGGTCTGAGTCTTTGAAGTCGTATGTTGGGGTTCTGCTTCTTTCGAAGTGTACACATTTCTCTCTCTTCTTCCTCTTGAAAGGCTGTCTGTCACAGCAGGATAGACTTTGAAGCTGATAGGCCCACAACACAGGCCATTGGCGTGACTAGAGTTCACATCTGGATGTCAGCCACAGTGATATGTGCATCAAAAGCTTAATCCAGGGCTTCAAGCTCTACTCTTTATGTTTCTCTAATCACCCCAGCTCCTTCCTGAGATGTGTTCGGAAATTCTTCCTTTCTTCAGTGTGTCTCACTCAGCTCACAGGAATGCAGCAATACACAAAACTGTCTGGGGGGATTCCTCTACTCATGTTTTCACCAGGTAAGCCTGGGCTTCCCAAAATTGAGCCTGTGGTTCTCCATGTACTGTGCCATTGCAGGAACGCTTGCACTCAGTGTACATACTCAGCACACATACTGTTCAGTACTGTCACCTCCATGTATTGTACCACCCCAGGGGCACACACATTCAGCAAACACCATCACTCTGTACCCACTGCTCAGTACTTTATCCTTTCTGTATTGTGCCATGGTGTGCTTTTTGCAAACGCACACATTGCCAGCACATGCTTGCGCTGCATAACTCTTCACCCTTCAGGTATTGTACATCTTACAAGCACACATCCATCCAGCACATGCCTTCATTGTACACGGACTGCACATCATGTAATGTATTCTCTCTGGTATACATACACCCAGTACACACATTCACCATGCATGCACTGCAGAGCACTGCTCTATCCCTGCACTGTACTTTTCCCAATCACACATAAATCCAGCGCAGAGACATCATTCCTGCGCTGCGCAGCACTCTACATCTAACTGATGTAGGCTAAGGGTGAGTTAAGCACACAGCAGTGGGACTTTTAAAATGGCGAGTGAGCTTGTAGGCCTCACTTCAGTTACCCAGGTTAAAAAGGACCTGTTCACTACTACTCTTCACTACACGGTATGCTGCTGCCACCACGCTTGTGATACTTAATTATTGGTGGAGGCAGCAGACTATCACCACTCTGAGGGTAGCACTTAGGGCGCCCCTGCCAGTCCAACAAGACCACAATCCGTGCAAAAGGCCAAGTCATAGTTCACACGTATGATCCATGTTTGCCAGTGACAGCAAAAATCAGCAGTAGAGATCCAGACAACAGTACAGTTGAGCACTCATGGCAGGGGAACACGTCCATTACCATGCAGAGGACTCTTCTGTCCCGCCAATGACATTAGGGCTACATGGTTCTTAAAAGCACAAAGGCAATTTTTCAATCTTTTGTTATGAAGGCAGTAATAATAATTTTGCTATCCACTGCACAATTTCAGCTTCTTTATTGACCTCTTCTAAGTTACCTTAACCTAGCTTGATAGTCTATTCAACTTAACATTAACAGGAGATTTAGAATTCTCACACATCAAAGCAAGCACAAATACCTCGGGCAGAGAGCCCACATAGAAACTGGTTACAGGTGTGTGATGAAGCATGTAATGTAGTCTGGGTGAGGAGTAGCATCATTTTTAATGGAAATAAGGAATACGTTTAAAACAAGTGTCAAGATCCTATGAGACAAAGAACTCACTAGCTCTTCGGGCATGACCACAGTACCTTTTGTTGATGGACTATGATGTAGGTAGAGTGCGCTAGCAGTTCTATAATGCCCCCCCGCTTTCCTCTGTGGGCCTAACCTGATTTGCCCTAACCTCATGTCAGGAGTCTAGTGGTCATTGTTTGGTCTGTAGTGCTGTGCTATTTGCCCTTTGTTCACGGTGGTCATCACGTGTCTCTTGGTATCAAGACCATTATTTTCTCCTGATCATGTAAAACTTTGGATGCAGATACCCATGATACAGAGGTGCAAATTGGTGATAAATGTTTTTTTCACTTTCACTGAGTGCACATTTTTTGTTATTTAGTGTGTAGTCATGTATTGCTTCTAGGAGGTGTGGCAATTTCATCTCTGTACACAATTGCCATTATATGCCCCTGGATGCCCATGTTAATATTTTCGCTTGAATCGATTGCATGGTTTCTGTCCCTGAGTTCAGAGGTCGTTTTTTTGTCCTATGTACATTGGTCATTATTTAACCCTGGGCCAACAGTCACTATCTATCCTATTATGATGACTATGCCCTTTTTGTTAATCTAGGTACAGTGATCATTGTGTATTCTTTCATACAGTGGTAACTGTTCTCCCCTATATTTAATGGTCATGAATTCTTCCTAAGTGATGCGGTCCTTATAAATCCCTAGGTTAAGTGGCCATCATTTGTGCTTCTGGCTGCAGGTGTCATTTTTAGGTCTTGCCTGCAGACAGCGCATGCACTGTCGACTGCGAGGGGTGTTGTTTACTATGAAGGGCTTGGGGACCGCCGATTGCTTATCATTCATTGGCATCATTGTCACTCTTCTTGTGGAGTGAAGTGGAGAAGTGTGGCTCAATGATTAGAGTGGCAGACCCTGATGCAGAGGTCTAGCCCGGGACCAGGGTTCAATTCCCCGCCTCGGTGGGTCTTGGGCTCAAAAATTCCACGGACCTGATAATTCTCGCCTCTTCCAATCATGGAGTCCCACTCTGCAACTCTGGGGAATAGCTTGTTTAATCTCCACAACAGCCCCCACAACACTAAGGATGCCTGGCCTCCACCTTGGGGGTGCCCAGGAGTGGACGCCTAACAGGGAAAGCCAGGATGGGTTCCACAGCGGTATTCGTACAAGCGCCTTGAGACCCTTGCGGGTGAGTAGTGTGCTATACAAGTATCAAATTTACATTTACATTTCTTTGCCGCCTCCTAATTGGCTAGCACGTGACAGGATTCACTTCCTTTTCTTTGTGTGGAGTATGAACAAAGCACAGATTAATTTATCGTAATAAGTCAGGTACTTTTTCTTTCACTTCTTCCCTTTTTACATACATCTTTTTAAAAGGATTTTTATATTAATTATCACCGTATACGTACACATTTCAGGACACTTCCTCTGTTTCTAGTTCTTGTTCTGCTTTCTCCATTCGTTTTCAAATGCATTTACGCCACTCCACGTGACTCCGCTCTATGCCACTACACTCTATCACTCTACTTTATTCACCTCTACACCAGTCCACTCTATGCTACTATACTTTACGCTACTCTACTCGATGTCACTCTGTGCAACTCAACTCCACTCCACTCCACTCTACACCATGCCACTGTACTCTATGTCACTCCACTATAGGCAACTCCACTCTATTCCTCTCCACTCTACGCCCCACTACTCAATGCCACTGTACGCCAATCCAATCTATGCCATTACTCTAGGCAACTGTACTCAACTCCATTCTATGCCACTCCAGTCTATGCTAATCTACTTCCTTCTCCTGCACGTCACTCTCCTTTACACGATCTACTCTACCCCGCTTGCACATGCTCTTCTCCAGGATACCCTCGCGGGTGATAGTGCACTCTACAAATTTATGTAACTTAACATAACACTCTGATCCACACCCCCAACGTTTATCCATGCTAAACAGCAGCCACACTTGACAAAGCCTATAGCTCTCGCATAGTCAAGACCTATTGCATTCGCAAATGCTTGTTGCACTCCTTGTTGCCATGGTCATTTATTTTGTCCAGGGTCGATGCCCTGTTTTTGTTCCTTGGGTGCAGCTGTATTTGTTACCACTAGATCTATCATTATTTGTCTTCCTGTGTGCATCTGTCATTTTCTTACCCGTAGATGTTGCGTTAATTGTTTTGATCCTTCATATAGAAGTAATCATTTAATCTTAAGGTCAAATGACTTTTTTTGCCAGAGCACAGAGGTCATTATACTGGACAAGGTGCAGTTATTTGTATTCATTCTTTTGAGCAGTGGTAATTATTTCCCCCTGAGCTCAGTGGCCTTTATTTACCACTAAATGATTCGCCCTCCTCACCCGTCCCCGTCACACCCCTCCCGGCATGTGGTAATCGTTTGCTCCCTGTGCAGAAGTCATTATTAGTATCTGGTTGGTTCACCCCGTCTTGAATACTGTGCACAGAGCCCTGTCTGAGGATCTCAGTTTTTTCTTATTTATTTCAGGAGCGGCTGCATTTTCAGGTGCTGTCACCCACACCCTATCAACAGCCCTTCTGGCTTTCGAGGCAACAGGACAAATTGCCCATATCTTGCCCGTTCTCTTGGCGGTGTTGGTCGCCAATGCTATATCTCAGAAGTTTCAGCCTTCCTTCTATGATGGCACAATTATCGTGAAGAAACTGCCCTACCTACCCCGGATCCGCAGCAGGCACATAGGGTGAGTCACCAAGAAGCTGACCTTACACATGCTTGCACAAACGTCATCAGTGCACGTGCTTTCCAGCTATTCACCCAGAAGCAGAGAACAGACACTCTCACATTCTTATCCCTTAGTCACAGCACACTATTCATATACGCTTACACAACACTCATATTCAAGCACAGTTCAACAACAGCATAACACACTCCCAGATACCGCTTACAAATCGAAGCACATCAGAGCACACTTGCCTACGTTACTCACACACAGCCGCAGTGGAGGACACTCTGACATTCTAGTTAGTACGCACTTAAACGTGCATGTTTGTGTACAGAATCTTTCATCCAATGGATATTAGTGGAAGGGGCTCTGAAGAAATTCATATCTGGACTTTCAAAATATCTTCAATTAGGACCATCAAGGAATCTAATAGTAATCATATGCTTTATCACATTGCAATCGATTATCAATTGTTTCTGGTCAACAAGTTTCAGTTGCCATACAAGTAATTTCTAGAGGACTTCATCATGACTGTTAGCTATGTCAGTCTGATGTGGTGCCCCTTTGGAATGGAATGTGTGATAAATGTGTGCCTGACAATTAGCAGAAGACAGACTAACTTTGAACAAACATGTATTACATGCTGTTAACCAATCAGAAAATGATATGAGATGATGGAACAACCACAGAAACTGCATCAATAATATCCAGTCTTAGGGTGGCGTAATAATATTCCCATCATGTTTAGATCTCCATTGCTCAGAGGTGAAAATGGCTCTCCATTTCCATGTATAATTATTAGGGCTCCCGATTTTATGGTATTTATTTTTTCGACATTTCGTTCTGTATTTATCCATATTTATTTTTTGCTCATTTTTTCATTATCCATTTTTATTTAGTGTTTTCTGTATATATGAAACTGCAATGGGTATTTTTCCACATTTATTTGTCTGATAAATGTATACTCGCATTTGTATATCCAAAAGGTTTCAGCATTTCACAGTGCAACAGTGTTATATGAAAACACTTGCATTGTAGAAA
The DNA here is from genome assembly GCF_964204655.1 of Triturus cristatus. Classification (NCBI taxonomy): domain Eukaryota; kingdom Metazoa; phylum Chordata; class Amphibia; order Caudata; family Salamandridae; genus Triturus; species Triturus cristatus. Next base: position 847,580,461 of record NC_140580.1, on the reverse strand, counting down.
AGCATAAATAAATGTAGATCTGCACTTAATTAAGGTTGATTAGGAAATCTATTATCTTTTTTTATCTCCCTTACCTCTCAATCTGTACACCTACTGACCTGGCTGTCATGACTGACAGTAGAAACATCATCAAAATAAATTTCTTTATTTACAAATAAATATAGACAGGATAATAAATTGTTTTCAGTCTGTATTTATCTGAAAAAATCAATAAAAATGGAAAACTGGGAGCCCTAATAATTATTAAAATCTAATCTTAACTTTGATAATAAATTGGGAGGCATTGATTTTGCATCCATCTGGTCATTGTGTTAAAAAGCCTGCTAGTTATCCTCTCACTCAATAAGTGTTTTGTGCCTGGTAGGATGACATATAATTTATCCCTACAGGGGATCCATTAATTGACAAAATACCTATAAATGCAACTCGGTATGCAGTCTCTATCTCCTTTAATGGACAACAAAGGTGCTCACCTGAGATAGTTTAATCTTGATCAAGATTAATTGATCAATTCAGTCATCAGTCTCACCCAGCCTGGTTAAGGTTACACAGCTTATTACTTGCTTTCAGTACATGTAAAAGTTAAAATCTAATATGACTCCACTCTACTTTATGCTACTCTATGCTATGCCACTCTACCCCACTCTATGCCAATGTATGCCATTCTACTCTATTCCACTCCACTGTACGCCACCCTACTCTACACTACTCTACCCCAATTTATGCCACTCTACGCCACTCCACTTTACTCCACTCTACACCACTCAACTCTATGCCACTCTACACCATTCCACTCTACGCCACTTCACTCTACACCACTGCACGCTTTGCCACTCTACTCTAGGCCACTCTACTCTACACCACTCCATTCCACTGTACACCATTCTACGCCACTCTACTCTACTCTGACACTCTACTCCAAGCCACTCTATGCTACACCACACCACTCCACTCTACGCCACTCTACTCTACTGTACGCCCGTTCACAGAATACCATTGATTGTTTTCATTGTCACTCTCTTTGCAGTCTTTTGATTTCTTAACTCCCATAGGCTTCCCTTCCTTTCTTGTGCGAGCCCCTCCATGGAGCATGGACCAAGTACAAAGTGCAAGTGTTCTTTATAAGTCATTCAGTATTATTCCCGGATATGAAGTGTGCTTTCCTACTTTTACCACTGATATATGGCTGTTGCTTTCACCCTATCTGCCGTCTTTTTCGATGATTTAGTCACTTACACTCAGAACTGTACTTTTCTACACCACTCTGCTGTACGCAACTCCACTCTATGCCACTCCACTCCGCTCTATGCCGCTCTACACCAATCCACTCCATGTCATTCCACTCTATCCAGCGCTACACTAGTCTACTCTATTCTACTCCACTCTGCACCACTCCATGCCACTCCACTCCACTCCATGCTACTTTACTCTATGCCACTCCATTTAACACCACCCTTCTTTGCGCCACTGTACCCCACGCCACTTTAGCCCATATCACTCTACTCTATGCCACTCAACGCCACTGTACACCAGTCTACTCTATGCCACTCCACTTCACTCAATGCCACTGTACTCTATGCCACTCTACTCCACGACTCTCTACACCACTCTATGTCTCTCCACTTCACTCTATGCCCCTCTACTCTACACCACTCTACTCTGTCTCTCCACTCTCAGCCAAACAATGTCACTCTTTGCCTCTCTTTGCTACTCCATGCCTCTCTACTCCATGTCACCCCACTGCACTCAATGCCAGTGTACTCTATGCCACTCTGTTCTACTCAACTCTACTCTATGCCACTCTACTCCACTCCACTCTACTCCATGCCAATCCACTCCACTCAATGCCACTCCACCCCACTCTACACCACTTTATTCTAGGCCATACTGTTCTCCGTGATGCCACTCTATACTGCTCTATACCACTTTACTCTATGCCACTCCATTTTAATCTATGCCACTGTACTCTATGCTACTCTGTTCAATTCCACTCTATGCCACACCACTCCATGTCACTCTACTCCAAGCCAATTCACTCCGCTTTATTCCACTCCATGCTACTCTATACTACTTTACTTTATGCTGCACTGTTCTATGCCACTCCCCTCCATGCCAAACAATGCCCCTCCACTCCACTGTACGCCACTCCATGGCCCTCTACTCCAGACCACTCTGTGCCACTCCACGTTAGTTTACGCCACTCTGTTCTACGCCACTCTACTCCACTCAACTCTACTCCACTCAACTCTACTCCACTCCCCTCCACACCACTCCCCTCCACCCCAAACAATGCTCCTCTATGGCTGTCCACGACATTCTACACCACTCCACGCCACTCTACACACTCCACTCTATTACATGCCATTCACCACTACTTCATTTTATGCCATCTCCTCTCTATGCTTTTCCACTCTGCGCCAATCCACTCTACGCCACTCCAATCTATGCCATGCAACTCTGCGCCAGGCCACTGTCTTTTAGCCATGCTAAACAGCAGCCACACTTTTGTACAACATGGCGAAAAGACACTAGCAAAGCCAAAAGCTCTCACATAGCCGAGACCTATTGGTTTTGCCATTGCTTGTTATACAGACCCCTCAGAATATGGCGATTCTGTAATTTAGAAACAATCGCAAATTTGGGATTTTTGTAAAATTCCTGCAATTTTTACAAAAGAGTCCGCAAAATTGGAGCCAAAAATACTGACCATCTATTTCCTGGCTCTGCTCTGCTTCTGAGCCAGTAAGAGGAGTGTGAACAATAGTCTAGCTTGCAGCAGAGGTGTTAACGTCCTCTGCTGCCTTCCTTTGAAATGCACAGAGCACCTCTTCTGTGCAATCTGTGCAATGAGCCAGCGGCCCGTCCGCTGCTCTGCAGGCGCTTGGACCGAACTTCTGTTCACCCCTAATCCCCCCTCCACTGACTTCTTTTATTTGTTTTGGTTTTTTATATGGCCAACTTGGCGCAAGGGCATTAGGCCACTTGCGTTCTCCTCTACCACCCCCACTCCCCTGCTGCGCTGACTCCTCTCTTGCCCTCCTCCTCCCATGACTCATCTGGCCCTCCCCAGACTCTCATACCCCGCTCCTGTGCCCTTCCCCAACCCCCAAGGAATGCAGGTTGACTGATGCCACAAAGAGCAGGTTTGGTATTGGATTCTGCACTCTGTGGCAGGAGACATCCTCCCATTTGAGGCACTGCTGCAGGAGACTCTGTGAGGTTACAGCTTGTGACAGAGCACCGTCTCCAGCAGGCAGTGCAGTATTTTTGTGGCAGGCACCTTTTCCGCCTATGGTAAAAATACAGCTAATTTTGAGGTTTTGAGCCAAACATTTTGCACTTTTGGCCACAAATTTCTCCACCTGCAGCCACAAAATCCTGGGGGGTCTGGTTATAAGAACTGGCTTTCTTTGAGTCAGTATTTCTTCCAAATGCATTAACATGTGTGTAAAATACAGTATATTTAGGTCATTTAATCTGGTTCAGCTTTGCCAGCATGATCAGTTTACGTGTTTTTGAGTCAGGATACATAGACACATATCCAGGTTCATTATTGTTGTGTTCTCCTCTCCTTAGTGGAGGGTGAGGGCCTGTAGCGCCTGCATGCACCTGTCTGGGGCCTAGCACGCGCGGCGCGCAATAAGCATACACACACACCGATACTGCCGTCAGGCGCCAACTGACCTCTGTTCGCCCGCCCCGTTATTATATATTGACGCGCTCACGTCCGCCGACGTGAGCGCAACTTGCGTATCATCACTCGCGCTCTAGCCGGAGGCTAGAGCGCTAACTGTAACATCCCTCTCCAACTTAGTCCTTGATGGCAGTTCAGCTTCTAATTCGCGGCGTCACTTACTTGGCACGCAAAGTCTCTCAACCGGCTGCTGGGCCTGGGGTTCTCTCTCAGCTCATACCTTGAGGGCCCCTCCGAGGGGCCGTGGCTTGGGTTGCTGGCGCAGCCTCTTGTCCTGGTTCGCCGCCTGGGTACTCGGTGTTGTCCAGATCAGTCCCTGGGCTGCCCCGTGGGACGGAGCTTGGTACACCTGCTGGGAAGGCCCCGGAGTCATGGTCTTCATCGACTCCCGTAGCCTCCCGGTCATCAGCGGGCCTCCTCACCACCTTGAACCATGATATGTTCCGGGTGACCAGATCTCTTCCCCGGCGCGCCGTCACCATGGTCCCATGCCGGTCAACTACTCTCCAGTAGCCTCTTTCTTACCGTGTCTTGAACTTTCCTCTGGGCCGTCGCTCTCTTAGAACCACCGTATCTCCTACATAGATCTCTCTAGGCACGGCTCATCGCGCTTTGCTGACTCTGTCATTGCGTTCTTGGCGCCTCCGGAACGCACTCTCCTCACTGAATGGTGGTGCTGTCCAGCCTGGGGCGATTGGTAGTCCATCCCTGCGAGTTCCGTTGAACATTAGGGCCCAGGGCGCCTGGCGGGTGGAACAATGGGGAGGGCTGCGGTATTCCCCCAAGAATCGCTGCAGTTCTTGTTCCGGGTCTACCTGTTCGGACACGGCGATGCGCAGTATTTTGCTGATGGTGCGCATGAACCGCTCTACCTCCCCGTTGGCCTGGGGCCACTGCGGGGTGATGCGCCGATGGTGGATGCCACGTGATTTTAAGAGCTCTTCAAACTTGTGTCCTTGAAATGGAGGCCCATTGTCACTCCGCAGCTCCTCGGGGCATCCGAACATCCCAAACACCTTTTCCAGGGCTGGTCCCACGTGCACAAAGGCAGTGGACGGCAACGCCTCCGCTATCGGGTACTTCGAGTAGCTGTCGATGATTACTAACGTGACTCGCCCGTCGGGCAGGCTCCCGAAGTCCACACTGATTTTCTCCCACGGGCTTCGTCCATGCTCTTCGGTTATGATGGGAGCTGGTGGTTGGGCTCCGCCGTTTAACTGGCATGATTGGCAGCTGCGAACGGTGTCGTCTACATACTCGTCCATGCTCGGGAACCAGACTTTCTCTCTCATCCGGGCTTTCATTCTCTCCATCGCCTGGTGTCCTTTGTGTGCTAGCTGCGTAGCTCTTGTCCTGAGGGCAGCTGGGACGACAATCCTGGAGCCTCTTAGGATGAGTCCCCTCTGGTTATGCTCAGCTCGTGGCGTACTCTCCACATGTGTTGGAGGTCGTCTCTGTTCTCGTTGGACCATGAATTTGCTGTCTGTAGGAAGTGCTGCCATGAGCCTTCGAGGATGGTGCTTTTGACTTTGACCATTACTGGGTCTTGGTCGGCCGCCTCTTGAATCTCCTCTAAAGTTAAGGCACGGGGACACGTCAGCGCAGCCACCATGTCGAGATGACCTTCCGCCTCCTCATCACTGTCCATTGGCGGGGGCTTGCTGCCGTTCTCTGGGTGTCGGGACAGGAAGTCCGCTGGGTTCTTAGCACCTGGCCGATAACCTAGCTTAGGTGATACTGTTGAAGGCCAATGGCCCATCGCTCTATCCGTGGTGGCGGGTGCGGCGCTGTCCCTCGGAATAGTGGTACTAGCGGCTGATGGTCTGTCACCACTGTGAATGGGTGTCCGCATACGTACAAATGGAAATGACGGCAGCTCCATCGGATCGCCAGAGCTTCACGCTCGATTTGGGAGTATCGTTTCTCTTGCGTCAGGACCGCCCCTAGCCCCACAGGACTCGCATCCACCAGGATTTCGGTCTTTTTGCTCGGGTCAAAGTAGACCAGTGTAGTTTGGTCCAGTAGTGCCCCCTTGATCGCCTCAAACGCTGTCTCTTCGGTGTTTGTCCACTGCCACATTACGTCTGTCTTGGTGAGGTGCCTGAGAGGTTCGGCCAGGGTGGCCAGATTCGGGATGAACCTCCCACAATAAGTGGCCATACCAAGAAGCTGCGGACTTCTGCCACTGACGCAGGGGCTGCAGCCACCTTGATGGCGTGTGACTTCCGGGGATCCACTTGGATGCCTTCTTTAGTAAACAGGTAGCCGAAGAATTCGATCGTTTGTTGAAACAGTTGGCACTTTTCCCGGTGTAGGGTGACACCGTGCTCCTGTAGACGTGCTAGGGTGGCTCGGACATGTCTGTAGTGCTCCTCCACTGTCTTGGAGTATATGAGGATATCATCGCTCACGTTTAGGACGCCAGGCAGGCCGATCAGAATGTCTTTAATGGTGTTTTGGAAAATTTCGGCGGCCGACGAGATCTCAAAGTTTAGGCGTTTGTACCGTCTCAGTCCTAGGTGCGTTCTGAATGTAGTAATGTACCGGCTCTCTTTCGCTAAGGTGAGCTGGTGGTAGCCCGCGTTTAGATCTAGTTTCGAGAACCATCGGGCACCGTTTAGATCCGACACGATGTCATCCATAGTCGGAGTGATATGCCTCTCCCGTTTGATGGCTTTGTTTGGGAGGCGCAAACCGGATCTTCCCAGGTTGTCGTGGTTTCTCAGCTATCAACATTGGTGATACCCACAGTGTGGGTCCTGTGACCTTCTCAATTACTCTTTGTTCCTTCAGCCTTTGGAGCTCCTCCTCTACCAGCGGGCGTAAGTGGAATGGAATTCGCCTGTGCCTGAGGGCTGTCGGTTGTACCGCGGGGTCGATGTGGAGGCGTATCGGTGGCCTCTTGATCTTCCCTAGTCCTGAGAATAGGCTTTGGAATGTGTCTAATAGGTCTTCAACTTGCCTGTCCTGGACCATCCGGAGGAACATGATGAGCCCTAGATCCTCTGCGGCGTGCCCGCTGAGCAGTGTGTCCACTTCTTGGTTGATTACGTGAATGTCAATGACAATTTCTGATTGTCCCGACTGCACCGCTACCGTCATCTTGCCTTTTAGCGGAAGCGGCGTGTCACTTCCGTAGGCGTATATCTTGGCCTTGGATCGTCGGAGCTCAGGCCTTGGTCTGAGGCGGTTATACTGCTGTACACCCATCACTGTTACGGACGCGCCTGTGTCGATCACGGCATTCACTTCCGATCTGGCTATGAGTATGTCGCACCGTGGCTGCGGTCGTCTGGTACTCTTGAGGGCCTAGGTGAACAACACGAGGTATGTTTCGTATTCATCGTCGGACTCTGTGCTTGAGTCTTGCTAGCCCTTGGTCTGCCCCCTCCTGGGTTTTGGCTGTGATGACAGCGACGTGTGTGATAGCTGTCTCACCAGTTTCCTCAGCGGCCTGTCCCGCTTGAATCCGCTTCTCTGCACCTTCCTCCGGCAGACCAACGCAAAATGGTTGTCGATGCCGCAGTTGGTGCACGTTTTCCCGCTAGCCGGGCATGCTTTGAGTGGGTGGTCGTCATAACCGCAGTATCCACACTGCCGGGCTTGAGCCGGGGGCCGCCGGTCCCGGGGCTTCTGTGGCCTTTTTTTCGCTCGCACCGCGTCCGTCTTTTCTTTCTTCACTTCTACGCCTTTGTCCGCACCTTTGACTAAGGCTTGGTCCATCTCTTCCGCTCGCGCCGCTGACAAATCATGTGTACTGGCTAGGACCAGGATCTCGTTCATCGTGATGTTAGGTTGGCGAAGTATCAGCCCTCGAAGCATCTTACTCCTGATTCCTAGTATCAGTTGCGCCTGGATCTCTTCTTTGGCCCTGTCCCCTACGAGGTGCGTGTCCGCGAGGGCTCTCAGCCTCGTGTGGAAAGCATCCACCGATTTCCCTTCACGCTGCTTCGCTTGGCGCAGTTTAAAGTGTTCATAGTCTGGGTTGACTTGGGGGTCGAAGTGCGCATTCAGAGCCGCCACTGCTGCCGGGTAGTCATCTGGGTTCCCCGTGTTAGGCAGGTGTTTAAACAGGAGGTACACTTCTTCCCCCGTGTCGTGTAAGAGGAGGGATCGTTTCACCGCTCCATCCGTCTCCCTTGACCCAATGAAATAGTTCTCCAGCCTGCCCAGCCAGGTCTGCCATCGCGGGGCAGCTGTCGTGGGGTCAGCGGCTTCGCTGAATGGAGGCAAGACCCCTGACGCGGGGTGATAGGGTAGCGCCCTTGCAGGGCCGGCCTGTTCAGTGTCGCTCATTATGGCGTCGAAAAACCACCCACGTGCTTGCTGTGACTACAGTAGTCCTCCACTCACTTGATTTGTTGGTGGCTCTTTATAGGCGGGTTCGGTGTGCTGCACTGCCAGGCGATGCCTTCCCAGGCTCGAGGGGTGTGTCTGCTGCTCAGAGGCCGGTGGCGCGGGTTAACAGGTCTGCTCCGATCCCTGAAATGGATGCAGGGGCCCACCTCGTCGACAGTGTTGTGTTCTCCTCTCCTTAGTGGAGGGTGAGGGCCTGTAGCGCCTGCATGCACCTGTCTGGGGCCTAGCACGCGCGGCACGCAATAAGCATACACACACACCGATACTGCCGTCGGGCGCCAACTGACCTCTGTTCGCCCGCCCCTTTATTATATATTGACGAGCTCACGTCCGCCGACGTGAGCGCAACTTGCGTATCATCACTCGCGCTCTAGCCGGAGGCTAGAGCGCTAACTGTAACAATTATAGGTCTTTTAAATCCGGATTAAATGGATCCCAGACCTGTGACTGTCTGCTGCATTGGCAGGTAGTAGGTTATTTCCTTCAATCAAATTATATAAACAGGGGGTGAAAGTAACATAACACAACTATCAGTCCTGCGACTTTCGGACAGAGCCCGCATTACCTGTTGGGACAGTTGGCGGGGAAGGATATTGAAGAGGAGGGTCTGGGATGACTATGAAGGGGTAAGAATCATATAATGTGCCACACTTACTTCAGTAACAGACGCGGCCGGTGCAGGTAAGCGTGGTAGGGCGGTGAGGCGGGGCAGGGGAAGTGATAGATGTCGGAATAGGGCAAATAAAATAAAACAAAAACACTTACCTTACGCTTACCGCAATGCTGAGTCGGCGATGCGGCGAGCGCAAGGTAAATGGTTGTATTTATTTATTTTATTTTGCCTATGCCATCGTCTGTCACTCCGCCCGCCCTTCCCCAACTCACCACACTTACCTGCACCGGCCGCCACTGGTATTTTATTGACATTCAGGAGATACATGGGCATATTGCATGGGATCCTCCCCTCCTTAGGTACCAACTACTAGTGCCTCCCATTCAGCTGCACATACTTCAAATGTGGCAAAGGAGGCCAACTGAAGTCACATCTTTCAATGATCCATGTCTCGCTGCTGTATTTACAGAAACTAAAACATTGATACTGCAAATGCAGTTCATAAACATGATTTTAATCTATGCCACATCCCGTGTAAATATTAATACAGAAGTACAAGAGAGGATACAAATCAAAGGAAAATGCTTATTTAATATGGATCCACCACGGAGGTAATAATGTGTAATTGAATTTTCATGAGCAGCGTAAATTTATCCCTAGTTCCGTAGGTTATTTTGTTTTCTATTTTGTGTATCCAAGCAGTCGTGTTGCCTTTAGCCTTCTTATATCTGGTTATAGAAATTGGGCGCAGCTGTGTTTCATTTCCCCTAAATTTTCCAAGTTCTCCATTTGGTATAAAAGTCCACTTGAATAACTTTAAGCCTTGCTAATTGGCTTGACTTCATTTGAGTTTAATGAGTGCGTTTTTTGAAATCACATAACAAACTGAGGAGTCACTCATGATGTGTTTTCCCTTTACCTCGCCGTGAATTAGTAAAAATCGCATATCCGTCCTGCCGTTCATAGCAGCACAACCGGCAGGAGATTACACCTCATATTCAGCCAAGTACTCAGTAGTGGCTGCTACTGGACAGTAGTGGTGAGACGTGGAGGAGTGGGGTTAAAAAAAAGAAATAAATAAAAGAAAAAAAAGAAAAATTCACTCACCTGCCAGCTAATGGGGGCCCTTGTCTTCGCATCAAGTGCTGCATAATTCCTTCAATATTACACTGAGTAACAACTATGTTTTTTTAAATTATACGTTGTATGAGACTGTAGAAGAGTCGGCAATAAAGACATTACATTCCTATAATCGGACAACAAGCATATCATATGCCGTTTTAACCAGGGCCGGACTGGCCATAGCGGACACTGGGCAATCCCTGGTGCGCCGTACGGGTGGGGGCCGGTTTTGGGCCCCTGGGGGCCGATTTTGTTACAGGGCCGTTTTTGCAGCATAGCTGCAAAATCGGCCCTGTAACAAAATCGTCTGAAAACCGGCCCAGGCAAAGAGCTCGGCGGCACCCCCAAACCCCCGCGGGGGAGTGAGGGGAGCGGCCGAGCACTTGGCCAGGGCCGGTTTTGGTTCCCAGTCCGGCCCTGGTTTTAACTACTGGGGACTCCTACCCCTTGGGCATATGTCAAGGCAATACATGTAGGGGCAGATCTATTATTGAGTTGTGTCGCCCTTGCGCCACACAGGGGGGCGCACGGGCGACTGAACTACTATGTGAGATTTATCTAGCTATGCAAGGCCACCGTGCGTGGCCCTAAGCGGCTTGATAAATCTAGAGCAGTGGTCTTCAAACTTTTTAATGTTGCGCCCTCCCAGTGGGGGAAAAGAATGATCAAGGCCCCCCCTCAATTTTTTAAAATTATTTCATTTAATTGCCAATGTTTAAATATGTCAATACATATTTAAACATTGCAGATATGTTCTGTTATCGTTTTAAAAATGCAATCAAATACATGATGGCCAAACATACTATTCTGGCCGGGCAGGCCTCACTAACATGTACAAGTATCCACAGTGTGACTATCAGAAGTGGGGGTGAGGTGTTTGGAGAATATTTGGAGTCCCTTCCCTTTTGACACCTTCTCCCAGCTAGAGTATACATGACAAAACATGTTAGTGAAGGGCCAGCTTTTTGTGCTGCGCATTTTTGGCAGCTTAAAACAAAGCACTGTTATCAGCTCAATGCTGATTTTAGGCAGAGCCTGGCACCCGCTTCCTCCCCCCTCAGATCACTTGGGGCCCCCCTAGGGGGGTCCGCCCCCAGTTTGAAGACCACTGATCTAGAGTAATACAACACTGCCAAGGTGTTCCATGGGGGTGGGGGGCTTGGGTGGTCCCACGCATCCACCCCTGGATTCTGACACATTCCCAGATTTACCATTAGTGGTAGACTTGGGAATGTGTCAAAATGCTATGCATAACAAGGAGAAATATCATTATTTCTCTTAGTTATTTCCTCTTTCTATATGTGCTGCAGAATGTCTCAGGGGATTATTTTTGTGCAAGAAGGCGTCCCTTCCTGCACAAGAACAATCCTGCATGCAACGCAGGCACCATTGAAGGCAAGAGTGCCTGAGCTCACGGAAAGGAGCAGGACTGCGCCGTGTAATGTAAACTATGGCACATTCATGCGCTTTCATGCAGCGCAGCAAGGTGGCTTGCTGTATTGCATGAATTCGTGATAAATCTGCCCCATAATTTATACACGTTAATCGGCACTATATTGGCTGAATAGCTTTTTCTAACTCTCTTAGCATTACTGCATGTGTACCCCAAATATTAGATTCTAATCTGCTTTGTACATTGAATACATGAGCATAGGTGCATGCTAATACCTTGATGCGAGTACAAACTTACTGGCACAACTTATCATAAACAAACAAACTCACACTTGCCAAAGCCAGCTAAGGTGTACCAAATTTAAACACGGGTGCAAGCAACGTACTAACATGTCTGGTAACTAACTCCGACACGTCTTCCCTGAGGTTTGCACCCTTCAAAAGCTTCTGTGGTGTCCATTTGCAAGGTTCAAGTGTGGCCCCTATCTGATTCTCCAGCAGCATGACCACCTCTTTCAAAGTAAAACAATATAAAGTGGAACAATGTGGCTGGAGCTCAGGCATCTGGCGCCACCTAGTGGTGGTATTAGTTGCCTCATAGTGTCTCATCACAAAAGCAGACAGAGCCCTACTGTTATGGTATATTACTAGAAGTACATTATGGCACTATAGCCTGAGACCCTGAAAAGTGCAGGGCCTGAGGAAAACATCACCGGCTGCATCCCCTTGTGAGGAAACTGTGGGTGAATGAATGTGCGAGGAATGTTGGTGAGAGCGTTAGAAGCCGTGTGTCTGGGTTCTAAACTATGAGTGTAGGGGAGATAGGAGCTGGGTTGGAATAAGTGTGTTTAAAGTATTCCTTCTCCTGACACCGAATTTGATTTTCATCTGTAGCTCTTACAGTGTCACCACGGAGCAGTTTATGAGCAAAGATGTAACCTTTCTTGTCAAGAACGCAACATTTGAAGAAGCCCTTAAGATATTCACCTCATCTGAAGACCTGGAGTTTCCTGTGGTGGAGGATGCAGGTCAGTTTATACCTCTAAGTGCAGGATGCAGGCACGCTCACTCCTCTCAATAGATGTTCCAGGGCTTCATCGGGCGATGTGCAGGGCAAGATTGGGTGAATTCTGTGCTGAGGGGACCTGGGAGTTGCTTTAGCTCTGTGCAGGACATAGATACATTTACTCTGTGTGAACCTATCCCACATGGCACATGTGATCGTCACTCTAAGTGGAGGACACAGGCACAGTCTGCCAGACCCAGGAGATGTCATCATGCTAACCAAGGGTGTACACAGTGTCATCGTAAGGAAATTGTAGAACCCAGGCCTAGCACTATTTAGAGGGCTGCTGGTTGGAACAACTTTGAATTGTATTCCCTATTTTCTGCTGATTCAGGTCCCATCATGCCAAACAATAGTAAATTAAATGCTAAAGGTTGAGATAAAGAAATAGACAGAAGTAAAAAAAAGAACAAGTTCACTTTCCCAGGGCCCCCTTGGAAGATGGGGGCCCTGGGCAATTGCCCACTTTGCCCATGCCTTAAAACATCTCTGGGTGTACAGGATTTCTTCCTTCGTGGTGCAGGATACAGGGGCGTTAATGCTCCTATGTGCAGGTTAGTAGTGAGTTTACCTACCTGTGTGTGTACAACAATAGAGCTAATCTCACCTTATGCTGGATGTGGGAAAGCTTGTCTCGTCACTTGCAGAGTTAGAGTGAATTCTTCTCACGTGTGGTAGGATACAGTAGATTCAGCCTAGCGAAACTGGGATGCTAACTCAAAAGTACAAACATTATGAAATGTTCAAGACTATGGCAAAAAAGTTCATGTTCACTATTATTCCTTTGCACAGGGAGTGCCAACAGGGATATAAATTTGAGGCAGAGGCCACAAGTTATGAATTATGGATTATACACAGGGGAATGTCCTCCCCCTCAAAGTTTCAGGATCTGGGGTTTTCTCTTTTTGCGTTAGCGATTCTACCAACTAAAATGTATGCTTGCCAACAAGCACCCCCTAAAAAGCACATGAAGGAACAGACCTGCAGCAGCTCTGCTCCAATGGTACTGTGCTGGCAGTTGACTTTTTTAGCTACGCGCTGTTTCTGGGTATCCATAACGCAACCTCTTCGCATCTCATTCCCAGTCCATACCTCCATAATCCAAGCATTTATGCCCATCAACCATAGTCATCCCAAGGATGCTCTCATTTTGCCTCTGTTCACCTGGTATCAAACTGGAGGCATCTCATGACCCTTTCCTTCTTCACTTAATTTCTATATTTGTACAACCACAGCCATCCATTCGCGACTGGCATTACTTTTTTGTATTTCTTGCAAACCAAAGGCCTCTGCACCAGCGATAAATGTGTGTCCACCATAGGCACCTAGATCTCTATTTTTGCAGACCATAGACATTGAAACCAAGGGAATCCCTCAAATTGCACATACGTATTTCATCACTAGATAAAATGTACGTTGCCCTCACTTTGTGTGCACACAGCCTGGGTGCTCTGTCTGATTATATTGTACAAATCATTCAAGGAGATGTCTCATCATAGTTTTTAGTAGTTCTTGAAGAATTTGTTTATAAGTATAAAGAAGTAAATGAAGTCAAAGGATTCAGATGATCATAGATTATGAACACCATATGAGTAAATTACTCACACAACGTTCTCTTATAGCAATGAGAGAAAGATCTTGTTGATTGATTTATGCTGTTTAACAAACTATAGGCATAACATCTCATGTTCATGTTTCACTCATAGACAACCCTTGGGTAAAAAGCCCTAAACTGCAAAAAAGTACTTGTCCGCGGATCTCCATTCTATGCTCTGCTGCACTCTGTTACTGCTCCAGATTGCTTTTATACAAGAACATAGTGTTCGAAGAATTGGATCTCTATCTGCCCAACTTGAGCATCACTTAATTGAGCATTACCACCACCTCTGAAGTTCTGCAGTCCTGATCGAATGTGTACCGGCCTGTCTCGATCCTGAACCATGCTTTTGCAGTGCAATCTTCATGGCATCTCTGAATTGATTGATTGTCAGGCGAAACCACCTTCACGCATTAACATCCAGGATCTGCCGTGCAACCCCAATTCCATGTAATCCGTAGGAATCTATTCCTGATAAACCAGATTACTGATACTTATGGATCTTACAACCTGTCCTGCAATCATCTGCGTACCAGCTCCTCAGTTGGAATACTTTAAAATCACCACCATTCTATCTGATCACTGACGTCAACAAATGCCATGACACATCTGCAAACAAATAACATGTGTTCAGAAATAGGTGGGCAAATAAATTTCAAGCTGCTAACTATGCTTTCAAAGTCAAACACTGATGTGCCATTCCTCCTATCTGGGATAACTTTCTTTATTTTCCAACATCCAATTATCATTCTATTTACAAGACACCCCACTGGGTCCTCATTAGCCAATTTCATGAAAGTTAAGATGGCAAAAATATCAACCACCATTTTGAATTACTCTTCTGATATCTTTGTGCGAAATGGGACACAATCCACTTTTGGCCGCCGTAGACCATTGCCAATTCCCCAACACAACCTGGGAACATGGGAGAGAAATAATGCAAAGTCTTTTTTCACTAGATAGTAAAACTAACTTATTGATGAAAGTAGACTTTTGATACTCGAAGTCGGAAAACAGCCTTGAAAAAATTGTTCTGCCTAAGTGCAAGCTTTTAAAGCTACCTAGCTTGGTAGCACCAACCCAAGACTTCATTACACATCCCAGAATAGGTGCCAATGACGGGCTTCCTGGGGATCACTGAAGCTGCCTCAGAGAGCAAGAAGGCTGAAGGGGTGTCTCCAAAAACTATTTCTCAGGGATGAGTCCTCTGGGAGGAACAGATGACAAAAGAAATGGCTGCCACAAGCGCTTAGGGACTGAAACCACTCATGCCCAGACATTCTTTAACATTCTATCTGTGCTCCCAACAGGAGAGGAAACCAATTCCAGTACTGGGAGAGGGGAGGCCATCTCCACGCTTGAGAAGAGTGTTTCTGAAAGTAAGCACCAGGCTCTTAGAGAGGGGTGAAAGCTAGGCCCACCTTGAATGAGAGACTCTGGGAAGTTTTGCAGTAAGTTGTGATAGGACATACTGTAAATGGAGGTGGGTTTTCCAAAGTGAATTTGCTAGGATTAAGGGTGAGGAATTCTTCAATCACTGGTTAGTACATAGGAAAAGACTGGCACTTCACCACCAACTCCTCAGAACATTCCTGTCACAATCTTTGATTTCCCCTCTTTTCTTTTTTACACCACCTTTAATGTACCTGTTTCTTCTCATTCAGAGTCACGTATCTTAGTGGGGACAGTGACAAGGTCAGAGCTGGTCCACTTTCTGCATACTCATGAAGCCCAACGGCACCTCCCGGAGGACGGAACTAAGGTAGGTTCAGGTACATGTAGAAGGTTCTTTTGTGTGGGCTGGGGGGAGGGGCAAATGGAGCCCTTGTAGGTGGAGAATCCTTGCATTTTCTGTATATGGAAGATACCTTCATTCTAGAGGGTAGGTAAAGATTATTATATAGGTAGATTATGGAAGGAAGAATGGATAGTAATGCCCCCAAGAGAAGACAGGTGTTCAGATGGCAAGGGGCTAGAGCAGTGGCGGCTGCCGCACAACGAAAGTGGGGTGTGCGGGAGGGAGGGTGGAGGACAGGGCAGGGAATTAAGGGTAAAAATTATATTTTATAAAAACGTACCGCCTCGGTGCTTCACTCCCAGCAGTCTCAGGGAAGGCACAGGCTCCCAACCCAATCCAGATGCTGCTCTTGTGCTTGGTCTAAGTGGCCTGGTCTGCTGCTCAGACACTGCCTGGGAGCTTGCAGGTTTTCTGGCTGTGAACACAGCTGGGTTGGAGAAATAGAAGTGCGCATGTCTGTTGGACCAGCCTAAGATGGACTGCCAAACATACATGAGCACTTCTAAGTGCCCAGCACTCCTGCCTGTCATGGCCTGGTCCTGCACACATGCACCATCAGCCAGAGCAAGTCACAAAAAAATTATATAATATTATTGTTTTAATATCATTTTATTTTTCTGTGACTGACTGACCACTGGGGCAACCATTACAGAGGAGCCGTCACTGGGCTAGAAGATGCAGTGGCAAAAGCCAGCAAGGTTTCAGGATTCACACAGGAGCGGGCGCCCTGATGCTTTCTTCAATTAAATTGGATCAGAAGACTAGAATGAAATCTAGGGCAACTTATGCTCAGTGATGCATCCACCTTAGACATGCACCTTTCCAAATTCAGAATGCAGCCGAAATAGCCGATCTCCAAAACAAGTCAGACAACCTCAGCTCTTATTTAGAGTTGAATAAAGGTGCATCATCAGCACTTGATCATGGTTGGTGCTACACAAATTCCATTCATGCTTTAGTTGCAGCACTGAAACTGTTATTCATGCATTAGGTGCAACGCTGAACCTGTCATTCATGCATTGGCCACAATTCAGAAACTGTCATTCATGCATGCGGTGCAACGTTGAACCAGCTATTCATTCACTAGGCACATTGCAGAAACTGTCATTCATTCATTAGGTGCAACGCTGAACCTGTCATTCATGCATTTGGTGCAATGCTGAACCTGTCATTCATGCATTTGGTGCAATGCTGAACCTGTCATTCATGCATAAGGTGTAAAGCTGAACCTGTCATTCATGCATTTTGGACAACACTGAACCTGTCATTCATGCATTAGGTGCAATGCTACCAATGTCATTCATGCATCTGATTCAACTTTCATTCATGCATTTGGTCAAACCTCAACCTGTCATTCATGCATTAGGTGCAATGCTGAACCTGTTATTCATACATTTTGGTCAATGCTGAAGCTGTCATTCATGCATTAGGTGCAACGCTGAACCTGTCATTCATGCATTACGTGCAACGCTGAACCTGTCATTCATGCATTAGTTGCAATGCTGAACCTGTCATTCATGTATTTTGGTCAATGCTGATCCTCTCATTCATGCATTAGGCGTAATGGTGAACCTGTCATTCATGCATCATTTGCAACGCTGAACCTGTCATTCATGCATTAGGTGCAACACTCAACCTGTCATTCATGCATTAGGTGCAACGTTGAACCTGTCATTCATGCATTCAGTGCAATGCTAAGCCTGTCATTCACGCATTAGGTGCAACGCTGAACCTGTCATTCATGCATTTCTTGCAACGCTAAACCTATCAAGCATGAATTAGAAGCCATGCTGAACCTGTCATTCATGCATTCAGTGCAATGCTGAACCTGTCATTCATGCATTTGGTGCAACACTAAACCTGTCATTCATGCATTAGCTGCAACGCTAAACCTGTCATGCATGAATTAGAAGCAACGTTGAACCTGTCATTCATGCATTCAGTGCAATGCTAAGCCTGTCATTCACGCATTAGGTGCAACGCTGAACCTGTCATTCATGCATTTCTTGCAACGCTAAACCTATCAAGCATGAATTAGAAGCAATGCTGAACCTGTCATTCATGCATTCAGTGCAATGCTAAGCCTGTCATTCACGCATTAGGTGCAGCGCTGAACCTGTCATTCATGCATTTGGTGCAACACTGAACCTGTCATTCATGCATTAGCTACAACGCTAACCCTGTCATGCATGAATTAGAAGCAATGCTAATACCTGTCATTCGTGCATTCAGTGCAATGCTAAGCCTGTCATTCACATGTTAGGTGCAACGCTGAAACTGTCATTCATGTGATAGGTACAGCGCTGTTGTTAATGCATTTGGTTCATCACTGAAATTTGCGTATCATAACAATCAATTTTCTAGGTTTGTAGAATGCTACACCGCTGACGCTTCCATTTTGTCTCTGGTAGACTCTGTTGGAAGGGAACCTCTGTGATGATTGCACCATTGAGCCGGTCACTCTGCAGCTGTCTCCCTGGACGTCATTGCATCAGGTAGCTGTGGAAGCTTGTTGTAGATGTCCACGCAATTTACTGGATAGGGTGGGGGTGCATGCATGGTGTTTTTTATTATGTAGCAAGAGCAACGCAAACTTCCTACTGCTGTACCATGACTTCTTATTCCGGACTTGAAGATCCCGTTGCACATTCTAGTACTGGTACCCCGAAAAGATCTGTCAATGCATATTGTCCCTGGCTGTTTCAGTAGGACACTGTCAGAGTTGGAAGAAATACTTCAGGGACCAAAAGAATGTGTCGCCATTGCAAATCATGGTTAACTGAGCAGTCTGGGTAGTACTTGGGACTAATTGTTGGTATCATGTGTACCCCATTGGTCCGTAAAGTTGGTCAGAATTGCCTATTAATTAAATGCCTCTTCATAGGAGAAGTGGGAGCTTGTGGACTCCTCCAAATCACCTGTACATTTTAAAGCACACAAGGCCAGTATAATAATCAAAATGGATAAGCTATTATCATAATTCTACAGAGGAACCTTTCTGTGCAAATGGAGAATCTTGAAGTAGTTACATTTGACAACAATAGGCCTTATATACACATCATTTTATATGGTGAGTCGTCATTCGCGTTCTTCTATGTGTGGAGGTTTGATGGTCTCTCAGAAAGAATCATTCAGATTGTGTTATTTAACATTCTTTCTAAAGCTTAGAATACCACTGGATTGGAGTTTAAAGGCATCTTGCGCCATGCTTCCAAACAAGGAAGTTTCAGGAATAGTTGTGCTTGTTTAAGCACTTTGGCTATTAACATGTTCCTAAAACTGGATTGAATTAAAAAATACTAGGAGCTTGAGAGATCCTTCGAAGGCATATTTAGGAAACGTATGTGACAGTGACACAAATAAACCAGTTCAGGTAGTAGCATTGAAGCCTTGCTCAAAACTGGATAAATATTAAGGATACATCTACAAGTGTTTTTTGTGGTTCTCTGAAAATAAATATCATGAAAATATGAATGGCGTCTTTTAAGCACACGGGACATAACACTGTAAGTAAGTAAGTAAAAGTTTTATTGTTTTTGATTAATTAAAACCATTACAAAAATACATCTGTTGAAAAAATGTATATGTCAAGACATGCATGAGTAATTTGAAAGTGCAGAATGTCCATAGTTCCTTTTGCCCGAAGCCTCTGGGTCTATACGAAGGTTGCAGTACCGCTGGTACTTTGCTTGGATGAAACTAGAAGCAGGAACTTAACAAGCTTCCCGTTTAGTTGTGGGTCCCTTGGGTTGAAGCATGCGAGTACTGCTTGTCTCCGGGTACGTATGCCTCCTTCATTAAAATGAGTTTTTAGGAGGCCTATCCTTTCCTCTTGAGTTTTGACATAACACTGGTCAAAACTTGATATAAACTAATCACAGTTATAGAAAGGGGAAATTTCCTTCCTATAATTAGTGGCAAATCTGAATTTTTGATGGGTAAGGGAAATGGTGAAGGGATCTTGAACGCTGTAGGCAAACATGGTTGTGATCGGTGCACATCGCAGACAGTGCCTCAGAATGAACCCTATTTGTGTGTTAGGGACCACCAGACTACGTTTCACCCCCCCTTTCAAGGACAATATGGAGCAGCCTATCAGTCACTCTGCAGGTCGGTTTCAATGCCGCTAAGTGAAGAACTGTCCAATGGCATCACATAATAATTCTAGTCTTCACATTTTTTCCAAACACATCATACCTTTGATGCAAAGTAGAAGGTAGTTATTCACTTGTATGACTAAAACCTTAGAACAGTTACAGATGTAAGCACAACATTCCCACATTGCTATTTGTGCAACATCATAGCTCCACCCAGTATTAAATGGTAGCTCGTATTAGCTCTGACTGCAGTTGAAGGACATAAAACTGGCAACCATATCAGAAAATATCCTAATATTAAATTTTTTATGTTCTGCACCTCCCGATCTTAATTTGAGTAGTGTATCCTACCCAGCCAAATGCCCTGATACCAGCGATGCCCCTTCACCAAAGCCCATAACGACTGTTATTTGCCCTTGTCCTTTCTGAAGCTTAAGCATACAACTCAGGGAGCGGTTAATGTAGCCCTTGGAGGCAGGATTTAAGGCTGTATTATAGAAGAGAAGAAAAAGAAGTGGCTGAAGAACTTTCCACACCAAGGTAAACTTATCAATCGCATAATTAAATCAGAGTCATGAAAAGAGGCGGAGTTCGCTGGCAGCATCATCGAGCTTTGGAACGACTATGGTATTTAGGGTGAACTGCTCAAAGATGCGGACATGGACATTAATTAACAGTAGCGGCTGCTACCCTAGTCTTGGTATTTGTTGTCCCTGGCACTGCTCTGGCTGCCCCTAACGTAGGGGTCTTGAAAGCAGCAGCAGGAACAGAATGTAATCATGGCTCTAAAAGTCATGTCTACCTACTGTAGACTCCACTTCTTACTCCCATCCTTATCACTGGGTATGAAAAAGAGCCATTTCTATAGTTCCATAGCTCCCGTGCAAATGCATATTTTATTCTGTGTTTACTGTGTTTTTTCTTTTTAAGAAAACGTTTAGATAAAATTTGGAGTTGGGCGAGCCAACAAGTTAAAAGGGGGAGCCGAGCCAGAGCCGAGCCAAGGGGCTGGTTGGGCTCTACAAATTCGTGCACCAGCCGAGCCCTTAAACTTGGGGCACATAAATTCTGCAACATACACCATATAAAGACGGTTGGAAAATTTAAAAAAAGCGTATTTTTTTAGTTTTTAAATATACAGAGGTATTTCAGTTTAGTAAATCAGATTTTATCATTGTATTAAAAGGCATTTATTAATCAAAGTGTCAGTTTTAGAACATGATCTTAAATATACTCACACCCCCTTTCCCCTGGCCCCACCATGGTGAAAATGCCATTAGTAAATTAGGAGGCAAGTTAGTTGTCATTTGTACCCTATATGTGACCTAGATTCTTACATGGAACTACATTATTGTCTATTTAGTTCAGACACAAGAGAGGTGTTTGCATAGCACCCCTTGAACTCAGATACTTCAAAGCGCTAATAAATGTAATATTGACGACAAAGAAGGCATGGTAAAATAAAATATTTGCTTGGGATCACACAATTTGGTAAAGATGGGATAAATCCCATTTTTTGTGGTGTCATATTGTGCCCATTCAGCCACTAGATTGATATCTCTTCCGCTACCCTGATTTACATCAAAGGATAATGCTTTTTCTTTAATTCGTGTCATATTAGGTTAGGTAAAGGGTGGCAGGCAGAACCCACATGAAAGCTCAGCTCGTTTTGGGCTTGAGTGTCTAAGAGGACGTCGAGTTGAGCACGGCCAAGCACCCGGCTCGAGCCTGGCTCTAGCTTTCAGTGCCTCACTTAATTCTAACAAAATGTACCCTTTTGGGAAGGGGATTCAGCAGGGGTGCAACGCAGGCCCCAGCATCTCCAGAGGGATGAGGGGCCCTAACCCTACAAACAGTTCCCACATAGACCAAAATTAATGAATATCTGTGAGATATGGTAGGCTCAGGAGCCCCTCATAATAGTCTGCAGGGAGCGCACTACATTACTCTTTGCGATTTATTGAGCTGGAGTCAATATTTACATGATATAGTGCTGTCCTCAGTAGGAATAATCAATGTGGCCAAGATACTGCCTATTTTGGGGAATTACTGTTTCTGAATGCGCATGTTTGAGAAGCTATAGAAATCAACAAAGAGATGGTTAAGAAAGGAATGACTGCAGCGTATTGTTTGCATGTCTGCCTGCCGGCGGGAGGGTGTATAAATATTTTAGAGGTGTCAATGTTACAAAGAGCTGAGCTATTTCGGCCTGGTGGTGGGTGAGACAATGACCCCTGTTGTTTGGTCATACTGCAGCTTGATTGGGCTATAGGGAGCAGCACAGACCACTGACACTTTGTATGTGTGGAAAAGTCTGCTTTAATGAAGCAAGTGCACATCATAATCTATATATATATATATATATATATAGATAGATATATAGATATATAGATATATATATATTATACATATATATGACGCTCCACTGCCCCTTCAAACAGTGAGGACCAGCACTCTTGTTGGTTTTAAATCCAGATACGGATGTATTTGTGCACAAAAATATCAACAACAAATGCGTTTCAGCCTCAGCCTTCGTCAGTGTCGACAGGCACCATAGAAACGAACATACATATAGGTTGAAATTAACAAAACTAAAGAAGGACATTTCATTTGCAAATGGTCAGCGCCATATTGGAGTGTGCAAAATAGTCTAAACTTATTTCATTATTAACCATGTCATTGATTCTGTTTTCTAAAACCAAATTACAATTCTAATTCATTGCAATAAATAAACACAAATCAGATTAGGTTATTTTACAAAACAATTTGATTGCCATCTAGTGAATAATTGATTAAACCACTTTTTACACACAGCATGTCACATGTCATTGTAAACACATTTCAATTTGCGTTATTCCACCCTGGATGGGCATATGCATTATCCATATTCCATGTAGTACACCCACTGCTCACTTCACCCTGAATGAGCTTAAATAGGTATAGCGGGCCATTTAGTACTTAGTATCCACCATGACATGTGCATCTCATTCAATAATTTCTACCAGTCTTTAGTCCTTCATTGCCAGAACTCTACTCGTACTACGCTCGACATTTGCTTCACAAATGTGTTACCAGCTCCTCCCCTCCATTCAGGCAACTCAGAAACTTCGTCTGGAGCTCGATGATATACCTCAACTCTAGACGTCGTAATCTCTTGTTCCTGTCTCCTCCCCTGATTTAATTAAGGATACAGTCTACACAGAAGAACTGTAGGTATGCCCTATTGCTCCTATGGTGACTTAGAAAGTGGCGTGCATCATTATTTGCAATTGCTTGTTGGTGTTCTAGAACTCTCATTTTTACTGGATGTATGGTACTGCCCACGTAGCGAAGGCCACATGGGCATTCCAAACAGTAAACCACATGAGTTGTGGTACAGGTCATGAATTTTGTGATCTTTCTTTCTTTGCGACAGCCTGGGATCAGATATGCGATTACTCTCTTACTATTAGTGCACGCTTTGCACTTCCCACATGGAAAGGAACCATGTAGGTCCTGTAAACTGGAACCTGTTTTAAGTGGGGGTAGGTGGCTCTCCACTAGATGATCTCTTATAGATTGGGATTTTCTAAATGAGATTTTAGGATAATCTGGGAGTTCCCTGCCCACCACACTATCTGATTGTAACGTTCTCCAGTTTCTACGCAGGATAGCTCTTATTTTCCCCGTGGCATTTGAGTAACTCGTAATCAGTCTCAGTCTTCCTAGATCTTTTACTGTTCTTGGTGTGTATGTTTCTTGCAGTAATGTATGCCTCTCTTTATCCCTGACTTTCTGTTGGGCTGTTCTCAAAGTTTTTTGTGAGTATCCCCTAGTTCTAAAGCATCTCACACTGTCACTTGCTGCCTCCTCATAATCCGATTGTTGTGAGCTGTTCCTCTTTATACGGAGTAACTCCCCATAGGGGATGCTCTTTATGTGGTTTACTGGGTGGCAACTACATCCATGTAGAACGGAGTTACCTGCCATTATTTTCCTATACCAGGCTGTCTGGATGACCTTAGAACTAACAAACACTTTCAGGTCAAGGAAATTTACTTCACTGGTACTCATTTCCCCAGTGAATTTGAGATTCAGTTCATTTTCATTGAGGACGGAGATATACCATGTAGCTGATTCTTTTGACCCTTTCCAAATGATGAAGAGGTCGTTGATATATCTCCGCCAACAAATGACCTTCTCCACCCAGTGTCCTTTATCATCAGCCCAGGCCACTTGCTTCTCCCACCAGCCCATGAACAAGTTCGCATAACTGGGGGCGAAGCATGTGCCCATAGCCGTTCCCTATATCTGCCTGTACCTTTGGCCTTGGAAGATAAAAATGTTATTATTCAGGCAAAATGTGATGAATTCTAATAACATTTCTCTATCCTCCAGATACCTGATTGGATGGCATCTCAGAAAGTTGTCTACAGCTGCCAGACCATCGTTATGTCTTATGCTGGTGAATAGATTTCAAACGTCCAGCGTAATCATCACAAAGTCTGATTCCCAGCGTATACCTTGAATTTGTCTCAGGAAATCTTTAGTATCCTTGGTATAGGAAGACAATTGGGTGACAAAGGGAGCAAGGAAATGATCTATAAACTTTGACATGTTCTCTGTCAATATATATATTTCAAAATGCCCGTGACGCTCTGAGGATGCCCTGCATGGCGGACCGGGGCTCTTTACACAGGCGTCGTCCGTATCAAATATTCCAAAAGAACAAACCTCTGCTCCCAGAGGCAAATAGAGCCCACCAGCCGGTATAGTCGTTTACAAATCCTTTAATCATTGGAAGGTTCAGCATAACTCGTTTCAGCCTCCTCTAGGCTTTAATCATATGCATCATGTGATGTGGTCAGTTGATCTGTGTTTAAACCCCACAGGTCATATCAATATTGAAGATGCCCCCAACTCACCTGCCTGTCACTGATTACTCTACACTTCATCCTGAACACTAACTTACTTTTTAAACTGTAAACCTTTAACTTCCTGCCTTCACCAGGTGTCTACTTACTCCTTTCTCTCTTTCAAACTACCTGACCCACCCAAACAACAATAAAACCTAGTAAAACCATGTAAATCTCTTGGCCACCCAGAAAAACACTCAGCAAGAAAAACCATCTCTTCCTCCCAGGATGGTAGAGCCTCACCAGACTCCCCCCTGGTCTGCTGCCACTTGCCAACTTGCAACTGAACCATCAACAAGGCCCAATGTGTTGGTAGCTGCCCTTTCAAAATCTAACTCTGACTCTCCCCTCTGTATCCACACCCACCTGCTCTCCTTGCCAGTGCCTCTCCTATCTGCCGCCTTGCGTACCTGGCCCTCCTCACCCCTATTCTCTCTCCTGCACCAATCACCCTTCAATCTGACCCCCTGTTTGTTGCCTTTGCCTGTACTCTGACCCCCAGCACCTATGATATCAACTGCCCTTGAGGTGTGTGCCTCCCTTGTGGCAGCAGCAGTGCCCCAAAATGTACTAATGTAGACTCTCTATGGCTTAGCAGTTGTTTCCTTAGGGGCAAACAGTGCCTCAAAAATGTAATGTCCTTCTCTGTCCTCCTCCTCTCCCCTCTGTCGAGCCCCCTTCATCACAGCAGTCCAACATCACTTGGACTATTGCAGTCGTGGTCCCCCCACTGGGCCATGCTGCTAACTTCATCTGCGCCCCCTCTGGTCCTGTTCCCCAGCTTTTTACCTGCTCAGCACCAACTGAGTGTGCCCCCATTGCCACCCCTGCCTCCTTCACCAACCCTCTACCCGTAGCATAATCTGGTAATGAAGCGGCCTTCCCGGCTGTTTTCTGTGCTATGGCTATTCCTTTCCCTTAGTTCACCAAACCCAGTGTCCCAAGTATCTCCTGGGTAACTTGCCCACATTGCTACCTCCATCACCTGTTCCATGTCGATATACGCTAAATCCAAAATGGTGCCCTGCACCACTGTTCCCCTCCTCTTTACACAACTCCGCCTCATGACCCCTTAGGCCGCAAACGCTTGTGATCCCCTAGCCCGCGCCTGGTGCAACGTCTTGAAATCAGCCATTCCTTTTTGTTGATTGAGTACCCTATCAAATGTACACTCATTTTTTTTTTTAAATATATTTTTATTGCAGGAATCAGTAAATCGTTACATAATCAACCAGCATAATATAACAAGCAAGATCAATGAGACACCCCCCTCCGTCCCCCCGCCGTAAGTTTCTTACACAGCCATTTAGCCCACAACCCTGGGGTCGGGCGGCGAAATTCAATGGGGGCTCAGAAGGATGTCGGGGCTGGTCCGGATGATCTACTGTCCGTCATCTGCTTTTCCAAACAAGCCTATAAACCCAGAAAGAAAAACCCCACCCTCAAAACTCTACGAACCAAAGAAAACCCACCCAACCCCGCCATCAGCGCCCGGCAACAACCTCAACAGGATCTGCTAAAGGACCCATGGGGAAAGCAACAGAGCTGAAAAGTGCAATCGTCTATCGGGACTTGGGGCGAGCTGCTTCCTCACTTTCAGAGTCGCTGGGGGCGCAATAATCCCTAAGGGCCTGCACTAACGTCTCCCACTCCAGCGCTGCCTCCTGTGCCTTCTCATTACGCTGCCTCCAAGCTAGCTGGTATCTTAACGTGCTCTCCCCCGTCGCCCACTTCAAAAATTCGCTGTGCCACCGGCTTCCCGTCGGACCAGCGCGTGCCTTCCAGTTCCTGGTCACCTCCCGCTTAGCAAGGAGCAGCCCTAAATCAATGAACTTGCTAGATATTTTGTTCTTGGGGGTATGAGGGAACCAGTGCAGGAGTCCCACCGCCGCGTCAAACGATAAGGATCTCCCCGTCGTCTCCTCCAGGGTCTTCCCCACTTCTACCCAATAGGATGACAATCCCGGGCAGGCCCACAGCATGTGGAGAAGGTCCGCCTCCTGGGCCGGGCACCTGGGGCATTCCGCCGAATTCGTAGCAAAATATCGCCTGATTTTCACCGGGGTCAGATATGCTCTATGGAGCACGTAGTAGTGGACCAATTGAAAGCGGGCGTGGCGTGTGCCCTTCCAGGCTCGCCGCACCAGCTGGGACCAGGTCGTCTCCGGGATCTCCTTGCCAATGTCCTCCTCCCAACGGTTTCTCAGAGTAGTGAGGGGAGCCAGCCCCTCATTGATCAGTCTGCCGTAAAGGCAAGTGACCGCCTTCACCGTGCCCGCAGACATCATCACGTATTGGCATACCGGGGCTAAAGGAGGTTCCTCCTGCCCGCATTTCCAGTGCGCCTGGATCGCCCGGACAAGGGCCGAGTGCAGCAGAAAGTCGCCGCGGGGAATCCCGAAGCGATCAATGAGCTCCTGAAAGGGCAAGAGCGCCCCGTCCTCGTATAGGTCACCCATTAGCTGTAGGCCGGCGTCCTCCCAGTTCGCCAACTGTGACCAATCGCCCCCATGGGGCAAAGCCGTTAGCATCCCCAAAGGTATTTCGGGCGCATACGGTGTTCTCAGGTGGCCCCGGGCGTGAGCTCGGTTCCAGCACAGGCGAACGGTCCGTTCCTCCATCGACAAGTCCTGCAAGGCCAACCGTTGTCGCATCGCTATGAAGGAGAGAACATGCCTGGCCATACCCGTTCCCCTCCTGTCTTCTGGGCCCCGGAATTTCCGGGCGATCTCCTGGGTGAAGGTCTGGAGCTGCGCCGCTAAATAATACTTTTCGAAGTCCGGCACCGCAAGCCCACCCTCAGCCTTCGGCCGCATCAGGGTCTTGAGGGCCACCCGCCGGCGGCCCGAGCCCCAGAGGAATCCGACTATCATTGATCGTAATAGTCGAAACGTGGCCGGTGGGACCCAGATCGGTAGTGTCCGGAAATAATATAACAACCGGGGAAGCGCCACCATTTTAAGCAAAGCAATCCGCCCTGCCACCGAAAGCGGTAGCGTGGCCCAGAAGTCCATACTGCCTCGAAGTGCTCGAGTGCCGCGGGCAATGTTCCCAGCCAGGAGGTCAGAAGGTTCATGATAGACGTACACCCCCAGGTACTTAAAGCAGTCGGGTTCCCATCTAATCTCCCTACTTGGAGCAGGGGTAGGGGTGCCCCTGCGAACCGGGAAAAGACAGGTCTTAGTCCAATTCACTCGGAGGCCCGAGACCTCCCCAAACTCCGCGAGCGCCGTCGCAGCTCCATCAAATGTACACTCATCTGCTTTCACCGCCAACATCGTCGCTATCAGGCCTTCTGAGGCTCTCCTTATTTGCCTGCGACGATACCAGCCATCATGCCACCTTGTGCTAAAATTGTGCCTGGTATCCCAAACCCCCTCTACTTATCTCCTTCCTGCTGCCCATCCCTACCAAAAAAAAACAGTTACGTGTACAGTCCTCTGGAGTGTACCAACAGCAGGAAATTGCCTGGGGGACAGACCTTCGAATGTCCAGTGTCACCCAAGTCCCTAGTCGGTTCCATGTGTTAGGGCCAGGTTAAAAAAAAATCACTTTGATTCACTTCCGGTTAAGAGTGCAGGAATTATTAATGTAGAAATGTTTCTTTTTTTTATAATCACAAGGTAATATGTATGTGGAATTCTGAGTTAAATCTCAGAATTTCTTTTAATTTGATTAATTATTTTTCTACTGGAGACCCCCATCTGTATATACCTTCATATGTCTCACTTTCCCATCTTGAGGTGGAATATTGAATTGAATCCTTGGGCATGGGGATCCTTGCGTCATATTGGGCACTAAGTTAAAATACGATGTTATACTTTCACAGAGCTTGGTCGCTTCGATGGCCGTTGAAAGGCATTATAATCATTAGCAGCTCACCCCTGCCACTCTGTCATTGCTAAACCCTAAGTGCCACAAGCTCGCTTATGCATCATGGACCCATGTGTTGGTGTTTGTGGCAACACGTGCCTTGCAACTCATTGCTATGGTTCCTTATGCAATTACAAGTGCTAAGTCAATAAACCTGCAGATTTGTTTTGCCCTTGAATTTATGCATGTGCCCTAGTAAACACAGTGATGGACTAGGCGCCAGTCTTCTGCCTGTTTCCTCCACTGTAAGTGGATAATTTCCTCACAGAATTGTTGGATGGAAGAAGACTGCACCAAACCCCCTGAAATAAGTCTGCTTGTGTGTTATGGTATCTAGGTAGGCATCAGATTCTCCCTAATAAAAACACACTAACCTAACAAGAGACAAGTGAGTCTGGTGTAAATAATTGAACTGGGTAAGTTTGAATAATGGATTTCTTTTTACACTTTTGGCATATTCTAGTGTTTGTACCCACTCCATGTCTGTGAGTGTCCTACCCAAATGTATCTCCCATTTTTCATCACTGCTGTAGAATCATGGTATAAAGCTGGCACCAGTGCTGAATGTAACACGCTCATACCATCCTTGCATTTCCCATGGGTTAATAATATCATAAGCCACTCAGACTTAGGAGGTTCCTTTTCTTCCTCCCTCAAGCTATTTTTGCTGCCCTTGCTAGAGCAATATACATCATGAATTGTTGCCACAAGGCTAATCCAAAATCCTCCCCCATGGATTCAAGTGTGCAGATTGTCCCGTCACAATATAGGTCTCCTACTGCAACCATTCCCACCTCTGTCCATGGCTGTTTATCATGTCATTTTGTTACGTCTTTGAACTTTAGAAGGCACCACAGTGGGATATCAGGGGCGTATAACCCGAATACATCCCGTATCCTAAGTTGCTGCCGCCAACAGTACCTCAGAGCAGGTAGTGCTCTCAGGTGTACCCTGGTCAGTTTTCTGTCCACTAATACCATATCAAGAATCAGTAATAGCACATATTATATGCAGCCCCTGCCGATACAAGCTTTGACTTTCACTTCCTCTGTGTCCGCAGTAGCCATCCACCTCATTGGCCATAATAATTGAGCGGCCATATAGTAGATCTCAAACTTTGTGGTGTTCATGCAACCCCTTTCAGCTGGTGCCAACTTTCACTTCAGATAGTCTTCTCCTGGCACTCCCTCATATCTTCTTCTTTAAATTAGCTCCTTTTGATGATTATAGGTTTTGCCATGAAATAGGATACAAACCTGAGCAATATTAACATTTTGGCTCTCGGCACTATTCTTAATAGGGAAAGTGGCAGCTTAGACCAAATGTAAGTCGATTGTCTGATTGTAGTCATCATTTTCTTAGTATTGCCAGTCACGAGTCTCATGTCGTTATTGTAAATTTGGAACCTAAATACTTAAAGGTGTTTCAACCTCTTCGAGATGATATGGGGTATCCACTAGGCTAAGGGGGGAGAAGGCACAATTTCTTCCAATTCATCACAAGAGCAGATATGTTACCAAATGTATCTAGTTCCAGTAGACAACTAGACGGGTCTCTCAAAAAACAAGAGTGCGTCATCTGTGTCGAGCGAGACAATAGGCACGCTGCACAACAAGCACCCTCCGCAGTGTTGTGCCCTCTCATGCATCAGGCATGCTAGAGGCTCCATCGCGAGCGCAAACAGTAGTGGCGAACAAGTGCACTCAGGCGGGCCTTGTGACCCTATGAATGGGCCATTGTTCTGAAAAGAATTAACCACTGCTGACTTGAGTAAGCGGTTTAGCATATAACAGTTGAATCCACAAAAGGATGCTTGCACCCATACTCATCCTTTTCAGTACCTAAAACAAGTATGGATTTCTTTTTACACTTTTGGCATATTCTAGTGTTTGTACCCACTCCATGTCTGTGAGTGTCCTACCCAAATGTATCTCCCATTTTTCATCACTGCTGTAGAATCATGGTATAAAGCTGGCACCAGTGCTGAATGTAACATGCTCATAGCATCCTTGCATTTCCCATGGGTTAATAATATCATAAGCCACTCAGACTTAGGAGGTTCCTTTTCTTCCTCCCTCAAGCTATTTTTGCTGCCCTTGCTAGAGCAATATACATCATGAATTGTTGCCACAAGGCTAATCCAAAATCCTCCCCCATGGATTCAAGTGTGCAGATTGTCCCGTCACAATAAAGGTCTCCTACTGCAACCATTCTCACCTCTGTCCATGGCTGTTTATCATGTCATTTTGTTACGTCTTTGAACTTTAGAAGGCACCACAGTGGGATATCAGGGGCGTATAACCCGAATACATCCCGTATCCTAAGTTGCTGCCGCCAACAGTACCTCAGAGCAGGTAGTGCTCTCAGGTGTACCCTGGTCAGTTTTCTGTCCACTAATACCATATCAAGAATCAGTAATAGCACATATTATATGCAGCCCCTGCCGATACAAGCTTTGACTTTCACTTCCTCTGTGTCCGCAGTAGCCATCCACCTCATTGGCCATAATAATTGAGCGGCCATATAGCAGATCTCAAACTTTGTGGTGTTCATGCAACCCCTTTCAGCTGGTGCCAACTTTCACTTCAGATAGTCTTCTCCTGGCACTCCCTCATATCTTCTTCTTTAAATTAGCTCCTTTTGATGATTATAGGTTTTGCCATGAAATAGGATACAAACCTGAGCAATATTAACATTTTGGCTCTCGGCACTATTCTTAATAGGGAAAGTGGCAGCTTAGACCAAATGGAAGTCGATTGTCTGATTGTAGTCATCATTTTCTTAGTATTGCCAGTCACGAGTCTCATGTCGTTATTGTAAATTTGGAACCTAAATACTTAAAGGTGTTTCAACCTGAGATGATATGGGGTATCCACTAGGCTAAGGGGGGAGAAGGCACAATTTCTTCCAATTCATCACAAGAGCAGATATGTTACCAAATGTATCTAGTTCCAGTAGACAACTAGACGGGTCTCTCAAAAAACAAGAGTGCGTCATCTGTGTTGAGCGAGACAATAGGCACGCTGCACAACAAGCACCCTCAGCAGTGTTGTGCCCTCTCATGCATCAGGCATGCTAGAGGCTCCATCGCGAGCGCAAACAGTAGTGGCGAACAAGTGCACTCAGGTGGGCCTTGTGACCCTATGAATGGGCCATTGTTCTGAAAAGAATTAACCACTGCTGACTTGAGTAAGCGGTTTAGCATATAACAGTTGAATCCACAAAAGGATGCTTGCACCCATACTCATCCTTTTCAGTACCTAAAACAAGTATGACCAATTGCCGTGTCGAACACCTTTCTGTTTCTAACAAAGCAACATCAGATATCTGGTGTTCGCACGGCGGGCTTTATCACAGACATGGAAAAGATGACTCAAGTAAACATGAGTGCTGCAATCAAGAATAAATGCACTCTGATCCTGATGTACTAGAACTTGCATTAATGGCACTAGTCTATCAGCAATTTGTTTTCCCAATACTTTGTGTTTCAAATTTAGAAGGGCTAATGGTTGATTTAGAAGGGATATTGATTTGACATTCAGCGGGTCTCTTTCAGCGTTGAACAACACTTCAGTATTGGCTTCCCTAGTCGTCATGGGCAATACTCCTTTCTCAATGTCCTTTTCATACATGGACAGAAGTTTGAAGGGCAGTTCATTTTTATATGTTATATAAAATTCTGGAGGCAGTCACTTGCACCCGGGGTCTTACCCTTGGCCAGTTAGTCATGCAACCGCCACAGCACTCTAATAATTCGCAATAAACTCTGTGGCCCCAGTGGCAGGTGCTGAGTATAAAATGGCATAATAGTTCGCAGTTGCTTTGTTAATTTCCATTTATGAGTGTACTATACCTCCCACCAATCACAAATGTATTTCTTAAGCACCCATGGCTGAAAAATTCTTGGCCAAATATTCTGCACGTTTTTCCTAAATTCCCATTTGTGGTGGACATGTGAAGTTCTACTGAGTACTGTTCTCTTTAGAAAGCGAAGACACCATTAGAAATGACAGACGTGTGCTATACAAAAACCCCACAATACAGAACAGCACAGCACAACACAACCCAACACAACATGGGACAGCCCAACACAGCGCTCACATTCCAGAAAGCCCTTCTTAAACTTTTTAGATATAAAAATCCCGAAAATAATACTATACTGACAACAGACATCTTGAGTGCTCTTCTGAAACTCTCCCAGCCCAGTAGTCTCCACGACGATTGGCATCATACGGCACTGTTTTCAACCATTACCCAATATGAATCTTGTCAAATTCTGATATTCCTTGCAACCTGCCGATTATGTACAGATAGTCTGCTTTTCACCTTGGTAAAATCTTATTTGACGTACTTCCCTACACCCAGATGCTCATCATAAATGGATCTTCGGCATCAGGCTCCATCGCCAAAATGCTGATTGATGGGTGAGAGCTCTATTTAATAACCCTCCTGGATCTCACATCTCTAAGTAATTTCCATCCTGATGACAAACTTCCTTTTCTTGTTACAGGGATCTTGTTGTCACTCTATTCAAATCTCAGTAAGTACCCAACATCGTTGGTCATTCTTTTGGGTCTCTCAGCACCTTGAAAATAAGCTATCAGATTGATTCACCTCTTGCCCTGTCAAATAGTCCACTGTAGTTCAGAATATCTTTCTTTCAGCTACCATAAGTACTCATAAAAGTAGTATTCTAAGTAATAGTTCATCTGATTTCCAGTGCTGCCTTTCTCACAAGTGGAGCGTTTCACGAAGGAAGAGAGAGTCTTAAGATGTATTAATGTGGCTGAAAGTCCCAGAAACCAAGCTTAACTACACAATGGCCTATCCTGGCTTCAATCTGCTCCTGCAATCATCACGATTCCTTTGCTCGCAGGCCTGTAACTTTGCACAAATTCTCGCGTAATATATGCAAAATAAAAAGAAAAAGTTATTTTACCTACTAGTACTTCTATAAGGCTTTCCCAGAATCACTGCATTCTATTAACGGGTCCTTCCTTTCTTTCCTTACTCTCACTCTAAATTCTTACACTCAAGATGTTACTGTGTTCTTTTCATGTACTTAGCACCTGGTCCCCTTTTGCATGAGCTGTGTATTCAATATTTACATCTAACTGAAACATATTCTCTCATAGTTTTACCCCTAAATTTCCAGTCTGTCCTCTGTACATTCACGATCAAATGTTAAGCACTCTGATGATCCCCTATGTCTAGAGTGTCCTATTTAAAATGTGTGGGTAGGTGAGCTGTAGTGCATGACAGCGCCACTGCCTGGCATGATACCCAAAGGATGTTCTACCTGTCTGCATATTCTCTTTTGGGTCAATTTGAAGTGATCGTTAGCAGCATAAATTTCCATTTTGTTGGATCTGAATGTGATTTGCAGGTCCGCATGGTGTTGAATCAGAGAGTCTCGGTGGAAGATGTCTTCATCACTGATTGAAGGTGCATTTTTATGAGAAGGGGTATGAGGGGCATGTCCTATCTAGATACAGGAGAAACACTATGAGAAGTTGTAGATTTGTCCATGGTTTTCTTGTGTTTGGAGGCTTCTATTCCCAACTGTGCTCAAGATAGAAAGAGCAGCTACTGTTTCAAATTGACAGCACCATGCTTCTCATTGTCCTACTTATTGACAGGTATTGTGTACTTTACAAATATGTCTTCCTCTTGTAATTTTCCCAGGCACACAACCTCTTTGAGTTGCTCAGCCTACAGAGGGCCTTTGTGACCACTTCAGGGAGAATTGTCGGATGTGTCACCAGAAACGAGGTAAATGAATGCAAGATGCTGTGTGGAGTGCATTCCGGCTTAAGATTTTGCAGATGGGTGTGGTAAGAGCTGTGCCCAAAGGGCTAGGAAGAGACATTGCTATTACAAACATCAGCAGAGAAAGGAATTCATTATATTGATTGTTAAGCCCTTCACTGTTCGTCCAGTATCATCAGCTTCTTTGTGATATACTATCTGGATTGGGTGTGTAGTCATTGAGAAAGAGGTTTTAGGAGAATATGCAAAGCTGTTTCATTTAATCGAGGAGGTGCAATCGTGGATATAGTGGACACATGGGAGTAAGATGTTCAGGACAGAGCAGTGATCTTAGGATGTTATCTGGGAGGATGTAGAGAAATAGGGGTGAAGATTAAGAACAAGGCTGAGGTATTGGGGCATGAGATCCGGGATGAGCAATAGCAATGAGAGCTTCATATTCAGGTTCAGGTGGAGGAACGAGGGCAGGCTATACAGTTTCAAGTGAAGATTTAGACTTGATACCAGGCATCGAAGAGATGAGTGCAAGAATGAGACCTAGAAAAAGGCAATGGAAGGAAGGCACAATAGGCGTAGTCAGGGGGATGAGTGTTGCATGTTATGAGTGATGCGGCAGATGAGTTGATACATGGTGTTTTGTAGTGGTGGAGCTCTTCTCTCAGAGCCCTACATCCCTATCTATGGCTGTAGCTGCTGTCAGCTGCCCTCATATTTATTATTAGCCACGCTACTCGGCATGAAATATGGAATGTTTTGAAATCGGGGCATAACAGTATTGTAAGGCAGACGAATGGGAGCTTGATAACCTGGATAATGTGAGGGAATGGGGTATGAGATCAAGTATCAGGTGGTGAATCACACATTATATCAGGTGCCAGATAGATGGGGCAAAATGGAACCCAAGAATGAGGCATGCTAGTTATGGTCAGGCAAAGGGCTTCAGCATTAGATGGTTGAGGAGAGGAATTAATGGATGGTGTTCTTTGGGATTCATTTTTCAGAGCACCTTATATGTGTATGCCAGTTCCAGTTGCTATGACATTTTCATTATTAGCTGCTATACCAGACCTTAATCACATCCAAGCAAGCTTGAAAGATTAAACAGACAGTCACCAAAGCTCTGAAGGTTTTAATAGATGACAATTACAATTGTGACTCTCCACATTACAATAGGTCTCGTATACCAGATGTATAAGTCAGATGAGCTTTTGTAACTTTCTTGTTGTAGTTTGATTAATTTCATTGTCTTGCCTACAACTCATCTTTACAAATTACTATACAGATGGAGGTTCACCTCTGTGGTCCTGTCTGTGTTGAGTGGTACCAAGAGGTTGATTGTGTAGTGATGTTTTAGATTTTATTGTGTCAGAAGTCCTAGATGGTATGAAGGAATTCTTTGTTGAATAAAAGCATGTACTGTATGTATCTTTTCAGTTGAAAGCTACAATTGAAGATTTGGCCAATCCAAAAACTCCAAAGTGAGAAAGGAAAACATGTCAAGCTCTAAAACATCCAAAGAGTTGTGCATGAATCTACACTCCCAATAAATCCAATATGAAGAGGTAACTTCAGCAAGAATAAACTAAAGATGATTCCAGCACACCCCAACACCGTAAGAGAAAAGGAATGATGGACATACCTTACAACTTGCAAAGTGAAGTAAGCAAGGACTACAGCACATCCCCAAAATACCAAAAATAATGCACAAAGACTATAGGACACCTAAAGCTTCCAGAATTCTTTGGGGGGGGGGGGGGCTCTGGCATTACCAAGCACCCATTTAGAATCAAGGAAGGACTTAAATACACCACAAACCTCATGAGAAGAAGCACACAACTTCAGCAAAATCCAAAAGCTCCAAAGTGTGTTCAGGAAGAAAGTCTGCACTCTTCAAAACCTTTGAAAGATAAGAACCATAGGATGCTGGTACACAACACAAATGCCAGCAAAAATGCCATAAAAAACAAATGAAGAATTCCAGTCCCAAATCCGAACCATCCCCAAATCGACTCTAGCACACCCTAAAACCTCCAAAAACTAAGGAAGATGTCAAATCACATCCTAACATCCTTAAAGGAAAGTATAAATACACTTCAGCCAACTCTAGACCCCCAAAGTAAAGTAAAGGTCTCCAGCACACCCTCAGAAGCACCAGTGAAGAAGCACTAGGACTTCAGTGCAGACTAGTAGCTCAATCAGTAAGCAATGACTCTTGCACACCCAAAAGCTCAAGAAAGAATGAACAAGGCGCTCCAGTGCACCACAGAGCCTCTAGTGGGAAAGCCCAAGGAACTATGGCCCACACAGTGCCTCCAAAGACGCTGGAGGAAAAACTAAACACACCTCACACCTCAAGAGAAAGAACACAGAGCTGACACCAACTTCTCCCAAACCCACCCCAATTAAAGACTGATGGATGGACTTTAGTATACTCTGCTACCTCCAAGATAAAGGGACAATAGACTCAGGCACACTCCAAGGACTCTAATGAGATAGAGTAAAAAAGCCATCACTGGTTAAAAATACAAAAAGAGGTAAGACACGACTGAAGCTCACCATCAAACTTCCGAAGACAAAGGAACTAGGGTCTCCAGCTCTCTGTATAACATTGTATAAGGAAGAATATCTGCACTCCCAAAACATTCAAAGGGAAGAGCAGTAGTATGTTGACACACACAACAATCTCCAGCAAGAAGGAAGGACTAAATAGGACTAAATGACTCTGGTACATAACTTTAAAAAATATAAGAAAAGAATCCAGCATGTCCTAAACCCCTCTGTGAAAAGGATCAAAAGACTCTGGGTGTCATCCAAATGAAGAAATGAAGGCGTCTAGCATACCCTAATAACTTAATTGAAAAAACAATTGGATTACAGCACACACTAATAACTCCAGGAGGAAGGGACAGAAGACTCCTGCACAGCTGAAAGTCGTGTTGAGAAAAGCTCAACGGCTAAAAACCAACTGAACAAAACCAATCATATACATAAAAGGCTAAAACCTCACAGAAAAGTAGGAATGTGTTACAGTCCAACCCTTCAAAATAATGGAAGAAAGGGCAACAGCATACTCAAATTATTTCTCTGGAAATAGAGATGGACTCCAGTACAACGTTACATTTTCGGTGTAGAGTATAGAAGAACTAAAACACACCTTACATCAACATACAAAGGAATCACACAACAAAATCTCCAGAAATGGGTGTGCAAAAAACTTCCAAACTCACCCCAAACTCTCCAGACAGATTAAGAAAAAGACTCCTGCACACTGCATAAACTGGAGGTGGTGTCATGAAGGACTTCTGTATACCTCAAAATATACAATGGAAAGGATCAAAAGGCTACCACAAACCCCAAAATATCCAGGGTAAAGTGACAAAGAAATGAAAGAATTCTCCATATATTCCATATCCTCAAATGACAATAAGACAAAAAGTGACTTAAGGACATTCCACAGACTCCAGAGAGCATACCTAATGTCTCCTCATATGCTAGATCTCACAAAGAGAATGAATGAATGCATGCATGATTCAGCACACTAAACATCCAGTAAAAAAGAACAAGAGTCTACAGACAATCCCAATAATCTTCAAAGAGATGGAAAAATTGATTAGATTCAAAAGATCCATACATTTCTGAGTAAATAAATGCACTCCAAAATCTTCAGAAAATGGAAAACTGCTAAAAGTACTCCGGCCTGATCCACCACTCCAGTGTGCTTGAACAAAGGAAGCCATCACACCAAGAATTCTCTGAAGACAAAGTAAGTAAGACTGCAAAATATGAGGAGGGCTACAACAAGAGGAAGCAAAGGAGTTTGTAGACTTCAAAACTTACATTAAGAAGAAGCAAAAGACGTTGGCTTAGCCTTAACATTCTAATATAGCATGTAAGATGGTGAACTGAACACGCCAATACTTCCAAAAACATGTGCAGCATTCGAGCATGCTCAAAAATTACTGGGAAGGTGAGAAAGGAAGGAACTCAATAATCCTCTTAATCTCCAAAGATGCAGTGCAAAGGCAGACACATAACGCAAAATGATAGGGTCCCCCTTCAGACTGTAAGGCTGGCCCCTGAGTCTCTCATAACTCACTGATTTTCATTGACCTAGGCCTGAATGGATGCCTCCTGAGGGATGGAGGGGGACCCTGATCGAGGCCCCCTGCACTGCAGGGGCTTGTGTTACGCTAATGTTCAAAGGGTTCCAGTATACCTGCTGCCTATACATAGAAGATACACAGAATTTAGCACAGACCAAAACCTCCAAAAAAGAAACAACATTCTCTGTATACACAAAACACCCAAAGGGTGTAAAAATCTCCAGCGACTTGGAAACAAAGTTATAATCACATATCAAAACATCCGTGGAGAAAATAACGAATGAATCCAGCACATCTCCAAATGTCAATGGAGGCCTAGTAAAAAGGACTCCTGTTTACCCCAGTGGAAGTGGCCAAAAGTTTACCTATTACCAAGTACACTCCAACAAGAAAGAATGAGTGTACACCACAAACTCTCAAGTGAAAAGAAATTCTGCCACAACAAAACCTCCAACAAGAAGTAAAGGACATGGGAAAACTTGCACAGAGAATGAAAAAACAAAAACAAAAGAATTAATGATTCTGAAAAACCCTGTGAGAAATAGAACAAACCTCCAGAGTCCCCCAAAGCTCCAGAGAACCAGAGGAAAGAAAAATAGCACTCACCATAATCGCTAATAAGGAGGAACATTGATGTCAAGCATATGCTTTACTTTATGTTCCAATTAGAGTGAAGAACTAACTTCAGCATATACAAAACCTTCAAAGAGAAAGTAATCAGGGGATAAAGGACAACAAGAAGGAAACACACAAGATGAGAGAGGCATCGTTATAGAGGAAAAGTTCATCGGATTCAAATCCCACAGATGATGGAGGACTGCGATGACAGAAAAGGCCAGTCTTTCAACTAGATGATTCTGTAGATTCTTTTATTCATAATTAAATACACAACAGCCAACGCGTTTCACCCTTGCGGGCTTCTTCAGGGCAGGCAAATTTGTTCACACCTTTGAAAAAGGTGTCCTAGAAGTGATGGCCCAATTCGGTCGGCACTTTTAAACTTGTTAAATTTCGGTCGTTGAGTCTGAAAAAGTGTTTCCAATGTATACTGGTCCGTAATAACTTATCCCCTTCAGGGACATGGGTGTATTGCGCGCTTAATCGCCAGCCTCTTCATGCGGCCCTATGGGAGACTCGTGTCACTTCCAGAGTTTTTCCCGTAACCCATATCCCTGAAGGGGATAAGTTATTGCAGGCCAGTATATATTGGAAACACTTTTTCAGACTCAACGACCGAAATGTAACAAGTTTAAATCTAAATCTCTAACCAAAATCAAGGAAGGACTCATGGACACTCCATATTTCTGAACGAGAAGAGCAACTAAGCAGTGCATCACTGACACAAATCGCCAAGGACAGGGAACCAAGGACTGATGCACACCTCAAATCCTCCAAAGAGACATAACAAAGCCACTGCTTCCAAATTTCCCAAATAAAAAGGAACAAAAAGATACAGAACACCATAAAATCTCTAACAGAAGAGCATCATGCTCTATCATAGCAGCCTAATCCAAAGATGCATACTTTAGCACCATCATTCATTTAGAATGACAGATGTTTTATTACACAGACGTACAGTAAAGGACAAAAATATACCTGCTACACTGTCACACTTTGTCAGAGGCAAAATCTTGGAATAGTGTGGAATATTGTACATAAGTGCAGCACTTGGTCTGTCAGCATCATTTAGGGTAGCCATTTCTTTCAACCCTCATAGCGACCATAGTCTGAGCATTTGATCCTATGAACACATGGACACTTCAATATAAAATAAAATATAATGAGCGCTTTACACCATACCATGGACTAATCAATCTGATTTCCATACTTACGTCCAATTACATTAGTCATCTCTCTAGCAATCTTGCATGGCTTGTGACTGTTTAGATCTTCTGTTTTTGATCTCATAAAGTTTTACATGCATGCCAAGCCCTGGCTATCACACAGCTTCC
Organism: Triturus cristatus; assembly: GCF_964204655.1. Lineage (NCBI taxonomy): Eukaryota > Metazoa > Chordata > Amphibia > Caudata > Salamandridae > Triturus > Triturus cristatus. Next base: position 847,540,131 of record NC_140580.1, on the reverse strand, counting down.
ATTAAAATGATTCCTGCTTAGTTTTTTACTCTCTTCCTACATTTCTTAGTCCTAATCCAGACATTCCTTTCTGGTACTTGAATTAGTTCATGCCTCCATTTGTGTCTGATATATTTGCTCTTTCTCTTCATCTGAATGTCCTAACCATGGTATTCCTGCCAGTTTCCTGTCTAAGTCTCTCTGGGTATTTGCTTCCATGTTTTTGGCTTTATCCCTCGCCCTGTGTGTTTTTATCTCCGGTGTTTCTGGCTGGTTCTTGACTCCATCCTTTCCCTTCCTTTGATGCTGTTGACATTTCCTGTTTGTAGGTTGTGCTCTACTTCCACCTAATGCTTTACAGGTTCTGGTATCTACTGACAATGTGAAGGAAAGTTACAGCACCCTTGAGGGGAAGAAAACAGTCAGTTGGCTGTTTTTCCAACCCAAGGATTTCTCCAAGAATTCCTAACAATTCAGTTTTTGTCATCGAAAACCTGCTCTTGCTTGGACAGTCCACTGAGTTTCATGAGGATACCAATCAAGCAGCTTGCACCGCTGAAGGAGAATGTAAAGCAGTCCCTGAGCATGATCCTGAGTTTGTACACATCTACGGCTAATACGAAGCTGTGCAAAGCTTCACCCATAACAGGGGTTTCCATCATAGGTATGGAATTGCCGTATCCATCTAGATTTTGAAGGTGATTGTTGACTATGTAATTTGTTACAATTTAAATTCACTATATGTAAATGTATCTTATGTGGATATTCTGAAAATCTAGCATGAATCCGGCCTTTCTGTAACTACTTTGGACCCATGAGCAAGAGTATCTTTCAGATGTACAAACTGTGTCCTATCCTGCTAACAAGAAGATAACCAGCAAAAACGTAGAGATTTGTGTGTACACAAAGGCAAATGGTGACAAAAGAGATACAGTCATATCTGCTGCTGGTGAAGTGGGACCTTACACAGACCATGTTCCTCACTGCCCCAATATCAGATCCATACAGGGAACATCAGTGACAGGCCACAAGGCAATTTCAAAGTTTTGTTATGTTAAGTTAGATAGATTTGTTAAGCGCACAAATACCCATGGGTGTCTTGGCGCTGGCTACTGTGAATGACATGAGACTACTGGTACTTCAGATGACTATATAGGATCAGATAGACAGGTTTTGACCGCCTTTCTAAAAGATGAGAGATTATAAGATCAACCTCAACGTTGTTTTGAAAGAGTAGCACCAGTGACGTCTCAGATACATAACATAGGAAGACACGTGCCTTCTTAATGCAATTGAATGAAGAGCGAAGTAGGTCAAACGGGACCTCTGAGAAGAAAAAATGAACATCATAGAGGCAAGAAAATGAGCAGAGTTAGAGCAGACACAAACTGCCAGCAAGACATAAAGAACACACCTGTGAAGAGGATTGAGACAAATAAGCTCAGTTACCCCCATAGGTGTAAAACATTAAAACAAATTACCCTTTCCTTCTGCTTGTAGCTTTCCATTGGTGCCTGTAAGTTAGGTGCAGTTTTCCATGCACACCATAAGAAAACATCTCGTTCTAGGGAAATGTTCGGTGCATGTCTATGAACCTTTAAGTATTCTGTCCATTATGGACTCTTTTTAGATTTTTCACGTTTATGAGCCACACTTCTACTTGAGCTTAAAGATTCTTCAATATAAGCAAAGGTGCCTTTAACAAATTGTGCATTATTACAATGTTTTTCTTCCATATTGATAATCTCTGAAGGTTTCCCATGATATTTCAGAATTTCTTAATCTATGCAAGGTCTTGCACAATCATTGTGGCGTTACACTGGAACTTATCAATAGGCCCAGATTATGAGTTGCATGCTACTGGTAAGGAGCAAACTTTGCACCCTTAATGGCCAGTAGTACCTTGTGGGAACAAACCACCAGTACCATGCAATTACAAGTTAAACCCTTCAGACTGTGAAATAACTGAGCAAACTAAGATTGAATGTGCAAAATTCTTCATGATATTCTCTATTCCAAGAAATTTAAAATACACATTTACCACCGGCTATGAGCAGCTGGTAAATATGTGCCAGGGTGGTTGGTGTGAGGCCGGGTGGAGTGAGCAGGGTCATCAGGGAAGAAGAGCAAAGAAATGTTCATGATGGGAAGATTGCATCTCTCCACCCCCTTGCCATATTAGGAGGTCAGACTGAAGTGATTTTTAATGTGTTGATTTTTCGTGATCGGGTGGAGCGGTGTTGCACCCAGGAATACCGTTCCGCCCAACTCGTAATCAGGCCGCAGCCCTCTTTCTCTTCACTGCAGTAGTGTTGCTTGCACTGTAACTAATGTTCTTTCTGCTTTTGGTAGGAAGTCTCTCATGATCACACAGTCATCATTCTCTGTATTTGATTGTGGTCGAGACGATAGTGCCTTACAGTTCACTGGAGTATCCCACTGGTAAAATATGTCTTGGATGTAAAGAAGTCTGGTTAAAGCATTAAACTCTGAAACAAAAAGAGTATATAAGGATTATTATAATGGTACTGTCTATTTGTGAACAGGTTCAAAACCTAATCCGCCTTTTTATTTTATTTTGGTGCCCTTTGTAGTAACACAAATGCTCTTCTGTGTAAAGTATATTAAACATGCTTTGATATAGCCTGCAACTTCTTTACTTTATTCCCACAAAGGGATTTTTTATATGTTCATTCGGTATCAACTGCTGAAGTATAAACTTCAATGTAATCACGTCATACTTGTGTTTTGCATCCATCCCTCAGCTGCTCAATCTTAGAGCACAAATGAGTGTTTGCACTTAAGCTGAATTTCGGGCCCTGATTGACAACTCTGTGTACTATTCTCTTACTCCCTATTCGCAGACTCTCTATGGGGCATATCAACAAGGGCTTTATCTCTGCTTTTTTGGCTTTAAAAGCCAAAAAAGCCGAGATAAAACTAGCGCCCTATCAACAACAGGGTGCTAACATGCAAATTTGTATGTTAGCACCCATTTACTCTACGCTTCCCCTTGCATCTCTAATGAGATGCAAAGGGGGCGTTCCAGAGTAAAATAATAGGAGAAATGTCGCTAAGCGACATTTCTCCTATTATCAAGAATATCGCTAACCCTGTTAGAGACAAAAAAAGCAGCGCTAACCGCGGTTAACGCTGCTTTTTTACGTCTGGTATTTTTCTGACTTAGCCATGATATCCTATGGAAGGAGGATATCATGGCTAAGTTTGTCTGTCCCTATCAACAAGCTAACGTGAGATTATCGCTGGGTTTCCAGCGATAATCTCACGTTAGCCACTTAGCGTGAGGATTTTTATCGCTATTGAGATAAGCGTTGCTAATAGCACGCTATCTCAGCGATAAAAATCAACGCTAGCCGGCGATAATTATCCTAGCGCTAAGTGCGCTTAGCGATAATTATCGCCGGTTGTTGTTGATATGCCCCTATATTTGTGGACTTTGAAATGCAAAAAATGCAAAGCGCTTGGAGGAGGCTGTGCGTACCAAAACCTTAACGGGAGCTTCCTTGCAAGGGATGGTGAACGGGGTTCTCTATAACACCCATTCCCGCACAGTCGCCAACCACCCTGTAGAAGTGTTTCAACTTTGCCTCCTCCATCCACATGACATCAGCAAGAGTTGTACGTGATACGTTCAGCGTCTAAGAGAAAAAAGTTATCCTTGTCGGATGAGCATGCTCTAGATACATGCACACTAAAAATCATGTTCATATTTTTTTATTATAATATTATTATTTTTATTATCAAAATTTAACTTTAGGGGCTGAGTGTTCCCCTCACTGATGCTTAAATAGGGGAGTAGGTTTGTAAGGCATGTGCAGATGCAAATTAAAGCTAGCCACCGTAGGAGCGTGTTAATCTACCATACCTTTACTGAGCTCCCGTTCTTTGAGACTGGCAGATCCCCTTTCCATTGAATGCCTTATTCTCAGGGCCCGGGTGTAGTACCAGTTTGTCTTTGATTCAAAGTGTGCCTCTTCTAAAGTTCACTTCTAGGGACGCTAATGACAGTCTGGCTAGTGGCATTTTAAACGTCACATATAATAAAAAAGCATAGAGAAAATAATGCAGATGCACGTGATGGCCCACGTGGACATGGGTAATATGGGAAATTGCTGTTTTGGGTAATAGATAGGGCCACTGGAATTATGCGATTCTGTGGGTGACTGTTTTACACACTACTATGTGTAAGTGGAGGGTAGCAACCACTATCCTCTATCACTAGGAATAACAATAGGAGGTCAAGAGAAAAGGTTTTACCTCTAGAAATAGACTATCCAAAGCATCTTACCACTAGGATTTCAGAGGAAGGTTTAGTAAAATTAGCCAATTTCCAGCAGAACCAAGCAATGACTCAAGCCCCGGCAAACTGTATAAAGTGGCATGAAGATGCTGTTAAGCAGGTGCTTCATAGGTCTGGGTGTGAAATTTCGCTGCGCAAACAGGGTCTGAGAAGTTTTGCCCGCTCCGCGTAGTGTGCGGACTTCTGAAAAACTCAGTGGAGCGTAGTTTTTTCCTCACTTGCACTCGCCAACATTAAGCAAACAAGGAAAATCTTGCTCCAGACTCCCGGCAAGATTTCTCAACGCGGGAGCCAGGTGGTTGCTACGGCTCACATTTAGAAACCTTCCGTTCATATTGAGGAAGCTGCCGCTCGAGTAGAACATCTGCTCGAGAGGCAGAAAGAAGCAGTGACCTCTTGCACTGCGTGTGGTGCCATTTATGTTGATTTTACAGCGTGAGACCAAGACCTGGCGCTAAACATCAGCGCAAATGGCACGGCGTTATGCACTCTGCGCTTGAGGAACTCCACTCATGGTGGCAGAGTTTTTTGGTCCCTTTACGGAGTTCCTCTGGAGTTTCTCAGAGTTAGGGAAACTCCACTAACTCCTCCCAGGCCTAGTGGTTCATTGCCTAAGGGTAGATTTAAATGCCTTCAGGAAACATAGGTTCAGGGGCAGAGTTACCACGAGGAAAGCTAAAGGCCCAGATTAAAAAAGCAGTTAAAAGTCTCAAGATAAAGTTTGAGTATGAGATGTATGATGGCCTTCAGAATACCAAGAAAGTATATGCACAACTGATTAGAGATCGCATGAGAGCAAACAGGAGAGCTGCTGGGGGAACCTGTTAGAAACAATAGAATCAAAAACTGTGAAACCATTCAGGAAGCTTGTGAAGCCAAGAACAGGCAAGGAGGAGGGAGTAATGTATTGTGTGGTAGAAGAAGGTGCTGGGGTTGAATATTTAAAAGAACTCTATAGAAAAAATCCAGAGCCCGATAGCATAAGAGCAAATCAATGGAAGGGGGTGAACGAGGAGCTCAGAAGCCAGTTCTCGTCAGCCAGTATTAAAAACATCATAGCGTTGCTGGTATTAACTAGCACAGTGGGACCCAACAACCTTCCGGCTGTCATAATTGAGACCAAGCCAGATTGTTAGGCAGAATTCTTTCACCAGATGCTCCAAGGAATCTTAGCTACTGGCCAGTTCCCCAGCAACTGGAAAGGGGCCATTATTAGGCCCATACATAAGAGGGGGGATGCAAGAATTCCCAAAAATTATAGGCTGATTAACCTACTGGATATGGGTGAAAAATTGTTCACTAAAATTAACTTAAGCAGTCTCAAGGAATGGGTCAAACTAAACCATATTGTGCCCCTGGAACAAGGGGGCTTCAAGGAAGGCCCCTCCACGATAGACCACTGGTTCTGCTTATGGTACCTTGCTTGGAAGTCTGTAGAGCAAATGGGTAGTTTATTCTGCTGCTTTGTAGACTTCCAGGCTGCATTCGACCTGCTGCACCAGAATTGCTTATGGGAAACTCTGATAAAACAACATATTCCTAAGAGCCTTCTAGTTTTAATACAAGAGTTGCATTTACACAATTGGGCACAGATAATTATAGATATGGAGGAGACATTGACCCAGAAAATACCAATTACTAACGGGTTGAGGCAGGGTTGTGCTCTGGCCTCTGTACACTTTTTCCTATTTATAGGCGATTTGCCATCAGTTTTAACAGCGGCAAAGGGAGTGGGCCCCAAAATGAACAGGAGTTATATAGTATGTCTTTTGGAAGCAGACGAAATTGGGGCCGGTTCAAAGTATTAATCTGAGATAAAATCCTAAACTTACTACGCTTGGTATCCATAGAAGGCATTTAGTAGTAGTAAAGTTAGGACTCCTACCTTTACTACTACTAAACTGAGATAAAATCCTAAGCTTACTACTTTTGGTATGCACAGAAGGCATTTAGTAGTAGTAAAGTTAGGAGTCCTAACTTTACTACTACTAAATGCCTTTTGTGAATACCGAAAGTAGTAAGTTTAGGATTTTATCTCAGATTAGTTCTGTGAATCGGCCCCCTTGTGATTATGGATCTAACAGCATTAGGCTTGCAAAGGAAACTGGATGTGTTTCTGGAACACTTAAACTGAAAAATGTTAGTGGTAAACATGGATAAGACTAAAGTTCTGGGCTTTAGCAGAGAATCTATAAGGTATGGGTGACACCTTTGTCCCAACAAGCTGAAATCTGTCAATGAATATAAGTACCTCGGAGTGTGGTTCCAGAAGAATTTAAAGTGAAATGTTCACTTAAAATCATTGAAAGTAAGTGCCCTTACCTCAGTTAGTGGTCTGAAAAAGTGCAATAGAGATTATGGTGAGATGTCCCACAGACCAGTGTTAAAAGTCTACACGGCCATGATTCGCCACCAATTCCAGTACGGACGCGGGCTGTTAAGCTCAGTGGTAAAAATAGTTGGGAACTTGAGTAGGGGAAATGTCTAAAAGCAAAAGGTATCATTATAGTGCAAAAATTAGATTTCGCACAGTGAATTAAAATGGGCCAAAATCGTTAGGAAATACTTTGAGACCATATGTGGAGACCTGAGTGTTAGGTTATGCGCCATCTACTACATATGATAGGCAGTATTTACAGGGAAAGCCTTCAGTCCAATTTATGCTAATTTCTTGGAGAAATAAAGAGTGGTTCCCATACGTAGATTTTCTTCCCAAACGTTGGTTTAGTTTTGAACTGCTAGGGTTGAAAATGGGCATCAAGTCTTGTTAAACTAGTGATAAGATAATAATGGCAATGATAGATGCAGCCCGCAAATGTACATGTGGCTTGGGTGTGCAATGTGAAAATTTGCACATTCTTGTAGATTGTCTAAAATTCACGCCCCTCCGTAGACTATTTCAAGAACACGTTTCTTAAAATATGGTACTAGTAACCATATGCAGACATGCACCATTTGGATGTGGCTTGTGCGGTTGGGAGATTTATGATTGCTGCAAAAATCCTTTTGCTGGATATGGACATGGGTTCCTATTTTTGAAGAGTTTGAAAAAAGGGGTTTATGGTGATTCCTGTGGTTGCTCAATAACCCTATGAAATGATCCTTTTCTGTTTATATTTTACGAGAACACGTTTTTATGACTCTTTATGATTGAGTTTTATTGTTATAAGTGTCTTTATGATATTTATTGGACTGTATTTACTGTTTGATGATTAATGTTTGTGTGTTAATGTTGTTTGAAGACCAAGGGTCAAAATAGACATTTTCTTGAAAAAAAAGAAAGAAAAAAGAACGGTAATATGTGTTTGCTGCATTTGCCATAACTTGTGATCATCTGCTGGATAGGCTACAGATTTTAGCAAAAAAAAAAATCTAACTCACACAGATCAAAAGTTACTAAATCACAGTGATGTATTGCGGTGCAGTGGAAGGCCCTATGCAAAAGTTGACCAGTTAACCTTTCTGTTTCTTTTTACTGTATTTGTTATTAAACTAGTACAAATAGTACCCTTTGCTCAGGGATTGTTAACATGGTAAAAAATTACAAAATTCTGACGTAATACTATCACACAACGTGGCACATTACGTTGCGTAATTTGCCTTTTCTTGCTGCATAATTTAGTCAACTCTGCAGTATAATTTGGTATTTTCATGCTTCATAATTCCAATGGCCCTGGTAACAAATTTCAATTACTTGTTGAGGAGTTCACATTCAGTGTAAGAGAGGCTGTTATCTTTTCAATGCACCTGCTTGGATTAAAATGATCACATGTCCCTACAGAACTCCTCCCCTTAGTGTATTGCATAAATAGGGGACACCATCTCTACATCTAACTAGCTTAAACAGGGTTACAAAAGTTGTAAGTCTACATATTTGTGACATTTCATTGTTTGCAGCAGCTAATGTGTGACTTTTTTAGGCCTCACTTGTGACACTCTAAGTGACACCTTAGGGAAAACTTTACCTTTGATCCAAGCAGATATTTGTATGCACAGTAGCAGAAACTTTCCCTGAGGCACGTTCAAGGACCCTTTGCGGGAAGCAATAATTCCCTTATTGGCCGCATGTCACTATCATCACCTGCCCAATAAAATTATGAGTTTGATCGCCTTCCCTGCCACTTTTTATACACTGCTTTCTTTGGTATCACTTTCTGCCTGTTTATACAGGAGTGAAGGATTTTATTTTGGAAACCCCAAAAACTCCAACATTGCCAATGCTGCTGTACAATTCTGTTATGGAAGCTGCCAGTATGAAAACACAAATGGCCTGTTTGCAAAAGTAGGTGAACACCAAGCAGGCTATTCTAAAACACCCATAAACCTGTCCTAATCATAAATGTGGTAATGAGGTAAAAGGCCCACAATAAATGCAGATTCCTGAACTCCAATACTCCCTGGACACAATCTTGCACTGGAAAGTGGAAGACGGGTTTCCCACCCAAATTAAACTCATAGGTTTGTACACCCTGGAGACACATGTATATTTACTCCTGTCAAGGGCAGTGGCAAGCGGTTTGAAAGACAAGGAACACCCTCATATTTAATGGTGATGTGAGGCAAAGGTTTCGTCTCGGGCACAATATTTAACCTGTACAGAAAACGCAAAAATAATAATAAAACGTTAAATATGCAGATGCACATGTCGAATTTTCCACTGGGTGGAAAATGCTTTTGCATACATTTCATGCATTAGAGTACAAAAGGAGACCTTCTTTCACAAAACAATCATCACTGCAGTGTAGGCATTCTTGCAAAATGACGCAAGAGTGCAAGGGTGCCTGCGTTGGGGCATGGTAGCCAATTGTGCGCCAGCGCAGGGGAAAGCACAGGGATGCGTTGTATTGTTGTTAATAAGAAGAATCCCTGTGCTTCGAAAATGATGCAACTTGGCGCAGCTAAATAGCTTGCAGCACAGGGCTGCGTCATTTTCTTGTAGATGAGGCCCTACATCTGCAGTGCACTACCCCTCAACTCACCCTCCATTGTGAGGGCCATTATCAGCCAAGATGGACACATTCTGCTGTTTGACTAAGCCCTTGAGAGTATCCTGTTGGCTAGAGGTTGGTACCCTAAACGCAGAATAATTTGAACCATCATCCCATCCCCTAAAGTTGTGATGATATCTCCACTTAAATGTGTGCTGGCTTCTTAACCCTGATCCACATGCCCTTTTGGTGCCCCTGCATCAGTAAATGCCCCTGACACCTGATCCTCTAGTCTGTAATGTTAGTGACTCACCTTCAGTGGCAACTGTGATGTACCATGCAACACCCCCTAGAAGTAGGCAAAAATAACATTGACTGGACCAGTTTTGTGATTCCACTGGCTCCTTAAATATTGTCCATTTTCCAGCAATCCTGTGTTCAGTGTCATCCCTCCCCCATTCCTAGTACCAGAGCCCATCTGAGGAATCCTCAGTGACCAGAGATGATGCTCAGTTTCTACTATCCAAGCCAGCCAGCAACCTCATTCGAATTTAGACTGAGAAACAAATTCACTCTTGAGTATTGGGTCTGTTTAGTTCGGGAGAATCACTGGTCAATGCACACTGATCCATCAAGCTTGAACCAAGAGGAAAATATTACAAGGGCGCATGTAGTTTTCCCTAAAGTGATACATTGTTGCACACAGTCTAACCATTTATTTTCGGGTTCTAGAGCATGGGGCTCATAGAGTAATTCCCATACTCTAGACTCTAATAGGCAGCAGAAGGTACCCTAGTGGTATCCAAAGTCTACTGAGTCATTTAAAAAACCCTCCAACAGACTATGCGTACTGTAAACCCTAAAATAGATTACATTATAGTAGCTCCCTATGTATGCCTATAAATACATTTGGTCTGTTAACTCTGCCCCTGTGGAGAGGTGTGGCTCACTGGTTAGAGGCGGCAGACCCGTAAGCAGAGGACGGCCCGGGACCAGGGTTTGATTCCCGACGCGGCAGGGTCGTGGACCAGGGTCAGCGGGCTCGATAATTCGCCTCGGTGCCTACTCCAGTCAGGGACCACACTCGGCAACTCTGGGCATTAGCTTGCCTAATCTTCACAATGGCCCCCCCAGACTGCCAGGGATGCTTGGTCGCACCTTAGAGATACCCATCTCTCAGGGTGAGCCAGGATGGGTTCCCCAGCGGTCGAAGCGCAGAGATACTCCTCCGGGAGTCGATTCTAGCGCTATATAAACCCACAATTAAATTAAATTAAACTCTGCCCCTGTCACTCTCGTAGACCTATAGCAGTAGCTGGACAGTAAACTTCATTGAGTCTTATTACGTGTGGCGTGGTATACGGAGTCATGGCATATCCTGTCTGGAAACCCTTTTCACCTCTTAAACCAAGCTTGGACTTGCTCAACCACAACACACTATTGAGAGTTGCATCCAAAGCAGGAATTCTTGCCATTTAATGAGTTGCCCTTGGGCACTAGGACCTTGGACATCAGTGGTCAACAGCAGTTACTCACTTGAGAACTGTTGAAGGGTGAGTAATTAAAATGTGAAAAGTAAGGAGATAGAAGCTAATAGGGACAGAATCAACGAACAACTCATTCAAAAGAATCCAAAATAAATCTAAAATCTGCTGCCCTTCCTATGCCCTCCTGCAAGGGAGACAAGCTGAAGGAGAAATAATCTTTATTCAGGGACCTGAAAACCCAGGTGAGTAAGGAAGCTGTTGAAGCTAAGCCCACACATGGGGAAGATCTCAACTCTTCGGGGTTCGAATCAAAGAGAAATACACCGAATGCCTCCTAAAGTAGTGATTGTCTGGGTTAATTACTGGAGGTGAACTGAGAACCAGTGCCAACAGTCCCCTTATACCCAAGACTTTTTTTGGAAAGGTCTTTGTGGATGATTTATGCTTTAATGTTTTTTAAGACACTGGAATATGGAGTGTCGTCTAAAAACTCAATATGCAAGTGCACCGGGATTAATTAAGGAGGAACTACTCTAAAATGCTTTGATATTAACAATTTGTAATATACTATGAATGAAAATACACCTTTTATACATCTTGTTTATCAGTTATTTATAAACAGAAACATTCGATTAATTTAGACTTGAGAAATCAACAATTTCAATTGATTCAATGTCACCTTGAAAACTCAAAAGTAATGTTTATTTTAATTAAAGAAACACAGTTCATACACTGTTTGCCATTTCCCATGTGGACTAAAGGGAGTACATTGTAGTTCTGATGCCTATTGGGGAAAATAGTCCTCTTCTTCAGGTGTACACCTGTTCTCCTTTGATGTGATCCATGATACTTTGCAGCTCAGATCCAAACCACCGTTCAAAGTGAATGAGTACCCTCCTGGTTAAATCAGAAGGACAAAAATGAAATCTGCACAACTATGCCTAACATGACCTTCAATCTTGCACTTTATTGCCAAATTTGTAGTGCTTCCTTAACTCATAATCCCATTAGCAGGTTAAGTTAAAATAAAACATGTTCCAGCCATAAGATCTAGAGCTAGGACATTGCTTCCTTATCTGGCTAATCTGACATGGATCCCCTGCATATTCTAGCCTAGGCCAGGTTTGGTGATCCATTTTTCCGTACCTTGGGGTAAAATATAGGGGTGAATACTGGATCTCTATACCCTAGCATCTTACTACCAAACCGATCCTTCTTATATTCCAGACACTTCTCAAAATCTGACTATTCTCTCCATTGTTTCAAATGTTGTTCTTGTCTGCAGTACCTGCTGCTCCAACACCAGGCCACCCTTTATGGTAATTATGTGCTTTATAAGTATGTAAAAATAATAATAATAAAAATGATGATGATAATAATAATAAAGAAGGAATAATGGTGAATGCTGTGCCTACTCAGTCACTGCCTACCTAAGAGTGAATACCTGAGATGATGCTCCTGCACTAGGGTGAAGAGGAACCACATGGAGGTGGCTGTTTCAAATGAGGCTCTATCCCTGTGAGTAGGGAAGCTTATCATTGAATGGGCGAGGTCTATGCTACCTGCAGAGCATCAGGACATGGACCTAGGGAGACGGATAGAGCTCATTCTAATTTTAGCTTCCAGCAATGCCTCCTAGTCTTCCTTTTCAACAAGATATACAAAAGGTTGTGGTATAGGAGTAGAAAGATGCAAAAAATGCATATTCTCCTCGTTACTGGTTCATGATGTACCCTTTAATTGATTTTGAAGGTGTTTTCCTGATTGCCTAAAGGTGGACTTTCTGCTTCCATCTTTCTGGATGTTCCTTTATTGCGTCCGAAGATCTAGCTTCAGCCGACAATATAGAGAAGAGCGTTGAACATGCCTTAAAGCACCAACATTCCACAACTTAATTTGCTATCAGCGCTCAACCTTATGTATTCTACTCGGCACATTTCTTAATGAAGAGTTTTCAGAAAAAATTAAGGAGGAGTCAGATAGTTCTGCTTCAATTGACATAATTGAGTAGCAGCTCCAATTTGTGTTGGCTATTGTTCAGAATATTATTAAGGCCTCCCCCTTGGGGTAGCTTCTGTAGCAGTAACTCATCAAAGTTTCCAGTTGAGAATGTGGAAGGGTGAGCCAACTCAGAAAGCTCTCCTTTTTATGCTCCCTTTTCTTGGGCGAAAGTTATTTGGGTCCCACCTAGATACGCTTGTAAAGCAGAATGTGGAGAATAGAAAGCTTGCTGCACTTTTCCATCCTCATCATACTCTGACTTCATGGCACCAACCATCTCCTAAAAACCCCCTATAAGACCTTCTTTGAGTAGAGTTTTTTCAGAGTTGGAGGTAGAGGTTCATCTTCTGATAAGAAGGGATGCAATCTAGCATGCTATCCAGCCTCTCAACCTTTCTGATTTTTCAGAACTTTCCCTCCCTCTAATACCTCTGAATCTGGTTGAGTGTGGAAGGCTAAGCCCTTTACTCAATGCCTGGCCTCTCGATGTGGCAGACAAATGGGTGCTAGACATCATAAAAGAGGATATTTCATTGAGTTTCATCTGATGTGCCTCCTACTGATTTCCGGCAGACTCCCTGTCATCAAGATCCTTGGAAGCTGACTGCTCTCTTTCAGGGGTTCAGAAACGTATCCAAAAGAGTGCTAAATCTCAACTTCCTGAGGTACAGCAAGGGCAGTATGTTTACTCCATCATTTTTCTAGTCCCCAAATCTACCAGGAGCCATTGACCAATCATCCAAGTAAGGGAGGTGAATGTGTCTGTGAATTCTGTCACCTTTCACATGGAAACAAGAAGAAATAATTCCTTCAATGGCTCCAGGAGACTTCATGAAAATAATAGACCTTCAGGATACTTATTTTACAATCCTGAGCAGAAAATCTCAGCAGAATCTGTGATTTGCGGGGCAAGATGGCCACCGCTAGGCCGTAGGGAGTAGTCACAGTCAACCTCTCCCCCCTGCTATAGTAAAAGACGGGTCATGGAGAAATGAAAATGCGACCCTGCTCTTACCTGCTGGATCACTGGATTAGTCGGTTGATTTTCCATAGCCGTAATTTTCAGCAACGGCATCGCGATCTGGCGGCACTCAAGACAGGCTAGGGCACTGGAGATATCAGAGATCAGCCGCTCAATCCAGGTACTGAGCTGCTGTGTGGCTGCTGGCAGCAAGATGGCACCACGGACGAACAAGCCACTGAAGGAGCCCAAAGACCCTCAGAGAGATCCAGCCACTGATAAAAACTGAGGGAGTCAGCAGTGATGGCGGCAACTGCGGGAAGCAGAAAGAGGGACATGAAGGGAAGGGTAAGGCTCGGGAGAGCACCTTCCGACAACCCACGCTCACGGAGACTTTCCTGGCAGCAACATCTGTGGTGGCAGCAAACGCAGCGGGAACCGGCGACCAGACTGGAGCAGATACTGCTACCGGGGATTCTCGCGGTGGAGATACAATGTTGCAGCATCACCGGGAGCCGGCTGACAGACAAAAGGAATTGAGTGTGGAAAGGGCGGATGGAACAAATGGGCAAGAACTGGAGCTGCCAGATAGTGTACCAAACAGTAGCCTCAACGGTGAATCACCAGTAACTGATTCAAACTCAACTGATCCAAACTCAAGAGCGGCAATTAAAGTGGGAGTAGAGAACAAGGATAAGGTGCCCCATAATGTGAGCGCGCTGTAGGGGCAAGTAGAGGAACTTGCACCAGGACCGAAATGCTTCAGAACAGCGACTGGCTCCCCAGAAGGGGAATGCTTCTTTTCATTAAATGATGATACCGACCTATCGCTTTCTAGCGATGAGATTCTCTCAGATGGGTCAGATTCCGAAGAGATCTCCTCAGCTACAAGGGCCACCATGCATAAACACATGCCCAAATCTAGATCTAAAACTAGAGGGAGTCCATCCGCAACAGATGTAGCAACAGCAACAGCAACAGCGACAGATTGGAAGCTCACATGGGACTATTCTGCTACTACACAGCTCTGTCAGGAGGATGGGGTCATACCTGAAGATACCAGCTCAACTGAAGTGGCTCCTGCCCCCTCAATGGATGTAGTGTATGCCACACTAAAACAGATGCAGGGGGAGGCTAGGTTAGAAAGCCGTAGGGCACAACAAGCGAACAAAAAACTGCAGTGCTCACTACGAAAGGTCAACAAACTGTATGAGGATATGGCGGACAGGGTCACCTATGTGGAAGAAAGAACTGGCAAATTGGAAGATGAGGTCAATAAATGGCAGGTCTTTAAGGACACACAGGAAAAACTAACTGAGGATTTACAGTGGAAACTCGAAGACTTTGAAAGTAGGCAAAGAAGGAATCACATTAGACTTTTGGGCCTGGCAGAGAACATTGAGGGAGGAGACGTAAGGACATTCGTAGTATCTCTCCTGAAAGGTGCATTCCCCGAACTGGTATCATGGAACTGGGATGCCGAGAAGATCCAGCGGGCACACCGGTTTCCATTGACCCAAAGGAAGGGATGCGCTGGTGGCTCAGGAGAACAGTCCAGGGCTATTTTGGTGTATGTTGGCAACTTTCTTTTAAGGCAGGCCATTATGGACAAAGCAAAACCAGATGCCAAGCGAGCATTCGAGGGCAGTACATTCTTTGCTCGCCCTGATTTCTGCCATGCCACAGTTGAAAGGAGATGGAGGCTTAGGCAGCTGATAACCCCTTTTCAGGGGATTGGCTGCGAGGCCTACCTATTGTACCCTGCCCGACTTAAAGTCATTCACACTGGTCAAGTCCAAATGTTATTTTCTGAGATAAAAGCACAAGCTTTCCTGACGGAGTTGCAGGATAAGAAGAGAAAAGCTGGGGGGACCTTACGGATTAATAGATGGGCATAACAAGGAATATTGCTTGGCAAATACGGCAAACACAGTTCGATGAAGGGCATTCTTCATTGGTTTGAAATGATTATGGGAAAATCAAATGTTTGTATGATTACATGTATAGCTAAGCTACTTTTACACAGAGCATGGTCGCACAATGTGGGGGGCAGGGGGGCACTACAGCTCAAACAGCGGACTTTGGCTGCCTCACATAGGTCTTGTTTGACCTATTTGCCCGTGAGGGGGAGGGGGGTTGTCGTTGGGGAGGGGACTTCTGGGGACTTCTGGGGAGGGGGGGAGGGTTGGGGCATGGCACATAGTAGCTAAATGAGGAATCTGAGATGCATAGTAAGACATAAGGTGAGCAGCAAAGTAATGGAATGTAAGGAAGGAGAGAGGGTAGGAATAAAGACATTAGAGGGGGAAACAACTCCAAAGGACAACTGGGATGGACAGGAATTTGGTGTTCATTAATGAGCTTACGAATTGCATCAGTTAATGTCTGTGGTTTAAACGACCAGGGTAAAAGATAGCGAGCAGCGGTGATTTTAAGAGCAATGCGTTTAGATCTCTTGTGTCTCCAAGAGACTCACATAGAGGGCACAAGAGGCGGGTTAATGGAACAGCTGGGGTTCCGTCTTATTGCACATACTAGACAGGGTACTAGGACCAGAGGGGTTGCTATACTGCCTAGGCGACCCGACATAATAATTAAGAGAAAATTGGAGGATAAGTGGGGCAGATGGGTTATGCTGGAATGTATGCTGTATGGTGAAACCTTCACTGTATCCTCAGTATATGGCTCAACAGAGGACGACCCGGATATCTTTGAGTTCTTAGATTTGGAACTTGCCTTCTGGCCTACACCAGTTATCTTATGTGGAGATCTTAATATAAATGGGCTGGGTGGGCTCTGGTCGTAGATGGGAGATAGATATGCGGGACGGAAGAAGAAGTTTTTTCGAGCAATCTCTAGCCTTGTTCAGAATAACTCGTTGTCGAATGCCTGGGCTCGATTAAACCCGGATGACTCTGGCAGCACATATTTTTCAGCTCATTAGTTACCAGATGACGGATCGAGAAACTCATCTGGATTATATCGGATCCCAACCCCTTAATGCTAACAGCGGCCATAGGAGGAGGGGGAAGACCAGAATATGTATGGACATTTGAAAGAGGACTGCTGAAGGATGCAGGTTATGTACAACACCTGAAGGCCTGGATAGAGAGTTTCTGGGATATTAATAGAAGAAGCACCAGCCTGGGGGTAGTCTGGGATGCATTTAAGGCAGGGGTGCGTGGGGAAACGATAAGCTATAGTTTGCATAAGAAGAAACAAGAGACGTTGCTAGAGAAAAAGCTTGGTAAAGCAATAATGGAAATAGAGGAGGAGCTGAGCGTGGCAACCGCTACGGGGGTGCCACTTGACGATATACTGCTTAGACTGGCCTTAGAGAAATCTGAAGCTCAAGACAACATAGCTTCCAAGGCGGCAGTAATGTTCCTCACAAAAAGGGAGCAATGCCACGAGCTTAGTGAGCGGGTTGGGCACACTCTAGTGGTGCGTTTATTTATTTATTTATTTTAAATAAAGAATGCAGCTGGGGAGATTAGGGAGATAGTGGATGGCAATGGAAACGTAGTTGGCGATCCAGCAGGGATCCGAGAGATTTTTAGGCAATTCTACGGTAGACTATACAATGAAGAACAGGCGAGGGATCTTCCTGCAATGCAGAGGTATCTTGGGGAAATGCTGATACAGTCTATCAATGGTGAAGACAGGGACGCACTGGAAGCCCCGTTGACAGCAGAAGAGATATATGCTGCCATAAGCAGCCTTCCCTCTGGTAAAGCAGCAGGGCGTGACCAGATACCCCTAGAATTCTATAAAATCTTCTTGGAGGTAATCGGACCTGATTTAGTTGACGTAGCACTCCAAGCTCAAGCAGGTAGCTCGGTCCCAGAGTCATGGGCAGGGGCAAATATAGTGATCTTCTTGAAGAAAGGGAAGCCTCCAAGAGAGCCGGGATCATACAGGCCGATAACCCTTATGAATTTTGATGCTAAGATTTTCTCTAAAACTTTGGTGACTCGGTTGAGTAAAATAATTGGCAAAATGGTTAACCCTACTCAGCATGGCTTTATCCCAGCGAGGGGAACAACACAGCACGTCCATCGTGTTATAACCCTTCTTGACGCTTCTGAAGTCTCAGGGGACCCTATGGCGGTCATGTTAATGGATGCGGAAAAAGCTTTTGACCAAGTCTCCTGGGACTATCTCTGGACAGTAATGAAGCAGTATGGTATTGGGGCTAGCTATGTTAAAGCAATCCAGGCTTTATATAAAGGCCCAACTGCACGACTCAGAGTAAATGGGGGATATACAGCACCCTTAACAATCAAGCGTGGTACACGACAGGGCTGCCCGTGCTCGCTGCTCCTCTTTGCGCTATATATTGACCCTCTAATTTGAAAGCTGGAAGTAAATAAAAGTATTACACCTATGCGATACCACGGCCTAGAGTATAAAACCCTCACATATGCAGACGATATCGCTTTAGTCACCCCTAACCCGGTAGAGGCATTAGCTGCAATAGAGGCAGAAGCAAAAATATTTGGCTCTATGTCAGGGTACGCTTTAAATAAATCTAAAACACAGCTAATAAAGAACACGGCGGTGGTATGTAATGACTCACGGGTGTTTGACTCAGCAGTGTACTTGGGGATAACCATATCAGCAGATTTGGGGAAGACCGTAGAAAGAATCATTGAGCCAATACTTAGTAAAGCAAAAAAAGACTTTGATAGAACGCATAATCTACATCTATCGTTAGTGGGGTGGTGCAACGTGGTAAAAATGATCTTCCTCCCAAAAATCCTGTATCTCTTCAGGGCTATCCCGCTTGAGTTTGAGAGAAAGTGGTTTACCGCATTGGAGCACACGGTCAACAGGTTTATCTGGGCACACGGGAAAACCAGGAGGGCATTAAGTTTTATGACATTGCCAAGGGAGAGAGGAGCGTGGGCTGTACCCAATTTTAAAATGTATTATTGGGCAGCGGCCTTTCAGTACATAAGTGGGTTAATTGGGAGTGACGCGAATGACGTTGGAGTTAAGTCCGGATCAATTGAAATGTATGCAATACTAGTGGGAGAAGATGCTGAGAATTAAATTCTGAAATTCACAGAGCCTAGTTATTTTAAAAGAATTAGATTCAAGACCCTGATGGCTGCCTATAAGATTTGGATGGGATTTCGCAAAAAGACTGGTCTAGGCAGACGAAATGGCTATACACAGTTATTCAGGAACCCCACTCTCCCGGTGGATATATTTTCAGACTCTATAATGGCAAAATGGGAAAAGCGTGGGATTCAGAGACTGGGGGATTTAATGGGGCGACTTGGAATCCGGCAGTTTGAAGATATACAGAATACATATGGCATTTGTAAAAGGAGTTTTTTTAAATATCTACAGATTCGTAGTTTTATGTGTGGGGAAAAAGGGGGGATCTGGGGGATTCAGTACAAATTAAATTATGGATGTCATCAGAGATGGGGAAGACTGTACCATTCGAAGGATCTATGCTGAACTCTCTTTGCTAAAAAATGACGATCTTGAAAAGTACGAAAAGAAATGGGCTGATAAACTTGGAGTAGACTCTGACGCCTTTACAACCTCTCTAGAGTTTGGCTACACCCTGCTATGCTCCGCAGGGCTACTAGCCCAACAATATAAAACAATTTTTACTTTGTATTACACACCTGCAAAGATCGCGCAATGTGGGGGGCAGACAAGAACTAGGTGTCCACGGTGTGATAGCACGGATGCGGAAATAATACCCATGTTTGCGACGTGCCCACAACTACAATCTTTGAGGAATATGATTGAACAGTTTATGGATAAAACATTAGAAATTAAAGTCTCCCTTACTCCAATGGTAACTCAGTTAGGGATACATAACGAGGGTAGGCAAGATTCGTCACAATACTTTATCTTTCTGGCTATGACGGTACTGTGTATATGCATTGCCACAGCCTGGCTAGATAAAGAATCCCCAACGTTTAAGCAATGGCTTGCCAGAATATTGTCTATATATAATCTCGAGAAAAGTATATATGAGAGAAAGGGGAAAAAGGGGAGAATACTAGAAAAGCATATCTGGGAGCCCATCTATAGATTGAAGGAGAATCAGTAGTAATAACATCCTGTTTATGAAAATAGTTTTTCCTTCACACTCTTAGGCTTTGGCTCCTTTGTAATGGTTTGTGTCTGTAACAAATCATCTGTATTAAAAAAATTATTTTTTCTTTTTTCTCTCTTTGGGCCTCATGTAGGTAGCCAAATACCGGTCGGTAACGGCCGATTTTCGGTAATTATACCGTTACCGACCGGTATTTTGGCTTTTGAGATGTAGGGGGCTCATTTCTGTATTCGGTAATTTACCGAATCGATAAAATTACCGAATCGGTAATTTTACCGATTCGGTAAATTCCGAATACAGAAATGAGATGTAGGGGGAGTGTGTGGGTGTTTTTAGGAGTCGGTATTTACCACCAACTAATAGTTGGTGGTAAATAATGAATGGATGTGTTTAAGCATTTTAAAGCGCTTAGAAGTGTGCAATGTGGCAAACATACATGCCCTTAGGGCATGTATGTGTGCCACATGTGCACACATGGCCGAATCAGGGGTGCAACAGGGTGTCAATGTGACACCCTGCCACCCTTGCATGTGTTCCCCCCCATTACCGAATCGGTATTTACCGATTCGGTAATGAGGCATACCTTCCCATCAATGGGAAGGTATGCCTCATTACCGAATCGGTAAATACCGATTCGGTAATTACCGAATTTTACCGATTCGGTAATATTTCCCAAATGATTACCTACATACAAGTTACCACTTCTTAAATACCGATTCGGTAACGTTCGGTATTTAAGAAGTGGTAACTTGTATGCTACCTACATGAGGCCCTTTATCTGTATTATAGATGATATTCCCCCCTCGGTCTAGGATTGGCGTACTGCTCACTTTATATTGTTATATTGTATTAAGAAGAATGTGTATGTCTCAGTTATTATATGTATAAAAGGCTGTGATTAAAAAAAAAAAACAATTAAAAAAAGAATCTGTGATTTGCAGTCCCAGAAGGTTTTTTTCAGTTCAGGATCTTTCCATTCGGCCTGAAATCTGCTCCTCAGTTTTTTTATTAAAGTGCTAATACCTTTGGTCTGCATCTTACATCAATTATCAGTAAGGTATCCAAATACTGGGGCCGTAATGGAGTTGTATCATAGACTGGAGCTCCAAAGCTGCCGGCCTGTTGGCCAAGCTGTCCTATCAGCCCCTCTGAGCCCCGTCAGCCTGAAAGTTCATGGGAGGGGGCCAGAAACCATGGAGCGGTGACCGGGGTGCGTGCGGCTACCTGGAGTGGCAGCTGTGGCGGCATCGGGCTGCAGAACCACAAGATGCCGGTTGCTAATGATGCAGAAACCAGAGTCGGGCTGCTGCAGTGATTTTAGTGCACACCGCCATGCTGACTCCCCCAACGGTGGACCAAAAGAGCCCCAGGAAGCAGAACTGTGCAGCAGAGAGGCCCTGGTGGACACTGGGGGCTGCGATGTCACAAGCACGGAGCAAGCAGCAGGATGCATCAAACTCGCTTTCCCCTCCTTGAGGATGATGAGAGGAGCAGCGTAACCGGTGTGGTGATCCTGGGGATGGGTCTTCCGAGGTGAGAGCACCGAGGGAGTGCACACTTCGATGGTGCTGCCCAGGCCCGGTGAGACCTAAGGTGACTGGTGACTAGGCCTGGGCAGAAAACTACGCTACGCGCGCGTAGTTTGCGTCGTTTGTGCAACTACACGCTACGCGAATTGCATGTAGCACAGTGCAAAAAACGCGTAGCTTTCCATGCTCGCTCGCTGTCCTCAACGTCAAGTTGGCGACCGCGAGCGAGCTAAATGACATCCCGGCAAGACTTTTTCCTTGTTCGCGATCAGCAACATCAAGTTGCCGATCGCGAGCATGGAAAATAAACCTTCCAGCGAGATTCTCAACGCGGGGAGGTCAGGTTTCTCATTGTGAGTGGTCACGTATGCTCGAGACCGCTCGCGATGAGAAACTACCAGGCCGCATTGCGAAAGCTACAGATCGAGTAAAAATCTACACGAGCGGCAGAAAACGACCGCTTGCACTGTGCAAGATGTCGTTTGCAATGATTGCACAGTGCGGACAAGCATCCGGCACTGTGCAATCATTGCGAAAAGCATTTCCCAACCGCACTACGCAGTTCGCGTAGTGGTACGAGTGCACTTCGTGTAGCTACGCATAGAGCTACTACGCAAACTATGCCCAGGGTTACTGGTGACCACCTGGGGTGGCTTAGAGAGGAAACAGAAGCAGGGGACAAGGACAACACTCCCCCTGGGGAGGCTGCCCCACAGAGGTGGCTTCTTGGAAGGAGAAGATTCAGAGAGAGTGCCCTGTTGATGGCTTGGAGCAACAGGTGACTGATGGAGACCGGTGATTGTTGTTGTCCCAGCGCCCACCTTCCTGAATCTGTGGTACCTGCATCTGGAGAGCCCCACGCAGAGAAACTTTATTGGGACGTCACCTGAGGATCACACCAGCAGTGTGCTGAAAGGAGGGGCACCGCTGAGAACCATGACCTGGAATTTTCAGTCAATCAGCATAGTTCGCAACAGGCTGCAGGGCATGGGGCCTGCCAAGGGCGATACTGCGGCTGAATGCCGGGTCTTGACAGGGACCAAGCTGGACCTAGAGACCCACACTGCAATGATCCTAGTGGCTATTGGAGACACTCAGGAGTCTTTGGAGCAGAGGTGGCGGTGATCGATGGGGGCCTACTCAGACCGGACCACAAAAAGTCAACAGAGAGGGTCATGGACATTAACCACTGCAGCTCAACTTAAACCTACTGTTGTGGACTAAATGGCCACATTGCAGAAGCTGCAGAAAGCAGACCTTTTGTCGGTCAAAGTGGAGGAATGCTGAGGGGCTATCTGACAAAATAATATATGCCTGATGGGAGTGCCGGAGAGAGCGGAGGGGCCCACGATAGAACTCCACATAGAGCAATGGCTCTCCTAACAGGTGTTGGGGAAAAGTGTTGACACTGTTCATGGTGGACAGGGCGCACAGGGTTCTAGGTCCTGGCACCCAGACCACTGCCCAGGCCAATAGCGGCCAAACTGCTCAACCTCAGGGACTGAAACAACATAGTGCAACTCACACGGTCTCATGAGGCCCTGCAGATCGAGGGCAACCCATTGAGCACATATCCGGATTATACCATAACGGTGCAGCGCCAACATGAAACATTGCTGGTGGTCAAGAAGCACCTGCAGCACCTTACCATCAAATATGACCTGCTGTTCCCGGTCTGTCTCTGTGCCGTGGCGGGTGGAGGTGCATATTTTTTCACAGAAGCGAGAGAGATGATGGACTGGCTGGACAGGCAGGGTCATCTGATGCCACCGGAGCAGGAAAGAGATCACTCAACCAGATGACTGACACAAAGATCAAGACGATGCCCATGCTGATGCTCCACAAACGGAGGGGGACAGGATGATGTGGAACTACAAAAGAGACTTCTGCAGCCCACTTTGAACTACTGGGAGATCCTGGGTAGAGCATCGTAAAAGTCAGACGAAAGATCGATCACCTTGGGGGAGGGCATTGAAGAACTTGGCCTTTCAAAGGTTACCCCCATGATGGCAGACAAAGTTGCCTGAGATACGGGGGGCACTACACATGATCATGAGGGGTCTGAGGGTGGGTGGCGGAGTGTGGCCGGATGAATATGGGAGCGTCACGTTGCTCCCTTCCCGGAAGCACTGCTCATATTGCCCATTGCAATGAATGAACCACAATTAAGTTTGTTGTTTTTCCTTTATTCAAATTACTCCAATGTTTTCAATATTTCATTCCGTTTCATTCTGTCACATGAAAAGCCATTTTAAGAGACATCGAGCCCCAACCAGAGACTGAGCTAGCGGGCCGGCCTTGAAGGACTCCTACTTAAACTGTTAAACCAAATGCTGGGAATACGCAATGTTGGGGGGGCGACAACCACCTCAAGCATGTGGGTCTGGTCGTTTTATACCTGCAGCATGAGGTGAAAAGGAGGGTCAGTCGAGAGGAGTACTTGTGGTAAGATGCGGTGGCAAGAGGTAACCACTAGATGAAGTGGTTGTGGGGACAAGATAAGGCGACTCATAAAACCAACAGACTATGCTACAAACAGATTCCCAATTGATAGGAAAGAGTACCTTTCTTAAGATTATCTTTTGGACTATGAATGGGCTTGGGAACAAACGAAAAAGAGGAGTGATGCTGAAAATTCAAGCACACCATTCACTGGACCTGATCCTGTTGCAGAAAACACATTTAAAGAGCACCCACTGAGACTTCCAAGGGCGGACCGATATAAAACACTGGTACAAGCGGGCTACTCCTCAGAGGCCAGGGGGCTGGGTCCTGATCCATAGGTCCACACCATTCCAGGTCACGGCAACATGAACAGATCCATCTGGGTGTTGGGTGGTGGTGGGGGGCACCTGGAATTGGGAATACCTGATAGTGGCCTGGTACCTCCTGCCCAGCCTCCAGAGGCCCAGACTGAAGAGGATGGGGAAAGAGATACTGGATGCCCAGAGATGTTGATACTGGTGGGGGGGTAACCTCAACCTGACACTTGCATGAGGTGGGGGACCAAATAGTACATACGGGGGAATGCCGAGAGCTCCTTCTTGGATGCCTTTAGGATGGAGGACCTATGGCGGGCCTTGCACCTGGGGGTCAGACAGGTCTAACACATGGCCAATGCGTCACATTTGTTGGCACAACTGAACAACTTTCTGGTGCCTCAGTCCCAATGGTACAGATATAGAAATACGACCTATTTGACAAGGGGCATCAATAGCTCCTCAATAGCTACGGAGCTGTGGTCTCCGGGTGTCCCATGCCAGTCCTGGTTGGCACTTGCACCCCTGGAAATATACAAACTTGGCCAGCTAAATTCATGTCTTGGAAGTGCCCACCCTATACCTTTAGGAAAATGAAGTATTGGTGCACTCCACTGCCGTCCTCTGGGAAGCCAACAAGATGATGGTGCGAAGCCAACTAATAGCACATGTTGCAGGGAAGAAGGACAGATTCTGAACAGTGGTAGAGTTGTGAAGGGTACTGACAGAAAGGGAGACTGTATGCGTAGAGATGCCAGACCATGAGCAGGCGTAGAACTTAACCTGGCTAAGGGAGGAATACCGGGACCTGGTCCACCAGGAGGCTGGGATTCCATACAGAGCGTGGCAGAGTATGACACTGGGAACAAGGCAAGAAAGATGCTAGCCTGGTTGAACAAGAAGGAGGATGGCCAAAGATGGAACCTGGTGATCCATAAGCGGCATGAAGAGTTGGCAGAGGCAGCTAAAGACATAGCCCACATGTAAAAAAGAATAATAAGGTAACCAAAATCTCCTATATTTAGATAACTGGCTTTCCCACATCCTTCTCTCCTTTGAAAAACAGACACTTGGGATGTGTGTTTTCTACTGGAAGACCACAGGTGGATCCTGGCCAAGGCAATGCCAGTTCTTCAAACAACTCAATGCAAGGAATTTCTCTGAGGTCTCTTTGATATGCCTGTTGGAAAGATTTTCCTCCCTCCTAATCAGATTCAGAATCAACAATTTTGTCTCCGCACTTTCTTGAAGAAACCCTCATTATCTGCTCACCTTTTGCTTAAGGTCCCAAGAGACATGAGAGCCTCAATCTTGGTAGTACCATGGGCAAGGTTTTATGTAAATCTGCTGGTTCAGCACATTCTGATGCATTGATCACCTGCTTCTAGAATTCCAATTACTCTGAGACCCGTTTTCAACCAGGTCAGTTGTCATCTTGAGTGGTAGCTTCTCCTCAGCAACCTCTCCAGGGGAGTGGATCTTGCTCCACCTACACCCCTAAACCTAATTATAGATGCCAGTCTGAGGGATTGGGGAGCGGTGTTGCGTCCTTCATCTTCAGTTCAGTCATCAAACAGGAGGGAACTGACCAGAAGCCGCTCGTAGGCTGGGACATCGCTTGCTCTTAAATCTCCCACTCGCTGGGGTTGCCCTGGAGGTGCTGACTGGCTGCTGTTCACGAACGAGTGTATCTTTTTAAAGGAACATTTTATTCTTGGGACTGCGAGGACCAGCGCGCCTTGCACATTCATCAGTTAGCGCACCTGGGTCCTCTTCCCGACTCTCCCCCTGAAGCTACTTAACGCCTCGCGGCCCCCGCTTCGCGGGAGCCACTCGTAGGCTGGGACATCGCTTGCTCTTAAATCTCCCACTCGCTGGGGTTGCCCTGGAGGTGCTGACCGGCTGCTGTTCACGAACGAGTGTATCTTTTTGAAGGAACATTTTATTCTTGGGACTGCGAGGACCAGCACGCCTTGCACATTCATCAGTTAGCGCACCTGGGTCCTCTGCCCGACTCCTCCCCCTGAAGCTACTTAACGCCTCGCGGCCCCCGCTTCGCGGGAGCCGCTCGTAGGCTGGGACATCGCTTGCTCTTAAATCTCCCACTCGCTGGGGTTCCCCTGGTGGTGCTGACCGGCTGCTGCTCACGAACGAGTGTATCTTTTTAAAGGAACATTTTATTCTTGGGACTGCGAGGACCAGCGCGCCTTGCACATTCATCAGTTAGCGCACCTGGGTCCTCTTCCCGACTCCTCCTCTCGACTATTTAAGCCACGCCCAGTCTCGCGTGAGTGGGACGCGTGCGGGGCGCAGACCGGGGCGAAGCCCGGGCCAAGGGCGGGCCCGTCTGAGCCCGTCCGAGATCGTTAGAGAACGGAACGGGACCCCCCCCTAACATTTGCTGATCAAGGGCAGCCATTGGATTATAGCGGTTAAGGTACTGCTCTATCTTGCAATTCCCTGTGTATCCTGTGTACTGAGGCTATCAGTCTATTGGAAAACAATGGATAAATCTGCCAAAAGAGATGGCTCTATCATTCAATCGTCTGGGGGTGCCCTAATGGGAACATTAGATAATTTTTTGGTGCGAGTACAAACAGCGCTCGCTAAGGATATAGAACTAACTGAAAAAAGACTCTCATTGGACACCCTCTGTGACAAAAGGTCCTCTCTGGGTAATATGGCCAACATAAGATCACCTCCATGTCGTCAGATTGTTATGCCGGACCCGTTATGCTTAGCATCGTCTCCAGTGGAGGAGCGTAACATTGACGAAATAATGATTGGTTCCTCACTAATGATTGAAACCCCGGGTGAAACTGCTGTTATTTCGAGTACTGGCAATGTGGTCCCAAATTTAAAGCCTTTGACGAACATAAAGACCCGTTCTGCTAGTAACGCAAATCCGGGTCTTGCCCAACAGCAACTAGCTCCAACTTTTTTTAAAAAACGGAGGGGAACCCAACAGACTGCTGCCGGGAAAAAAACTAAGCTTGACTGTGCTTCTGCTTCAAGGAAAGACACAGTCCCATGCCCTATGCCTATAACTGATGAAGAGAGGCCAAACCTATTACTATCTCTGGGGAATAATACCATGGAAGATACAGACATAACGTTCTGGAAAAAATTGGAAAGTATTATAAAAAATCTGTGTGAACCAATTTACGAAAGGTTGGGCTCCATAGAAAGTAGGCTTGTATGTATGGAACTTTCACTTGCCTTGGCTCAGCCACGGGGTCGTAGACAGGGCTCCGGCCAGCAAAAAGGGTGTCCTAGTGTGATAGACCAATGCTCTGAGACTAAATCTTCTAATAGCAAATCAGCAAGTGGTATTGTGAATGATAACCTCTCCACTCCCCAGGAGACTCAAGTTATCCCAGTTGCTGACAACTTGTTAAATGCTGAACATCCCCCATCATGTGATGTACCACATAGCTCTGGGGTTGGTAGAGGGAGAAATGACAAGCAATCTATATCTGCACAGGACCTACCACAAGCTTCGCCAGGTTTAATTGATATACATCTTCCTTCCGAAGCAGCCCCTTATGTGGTGGTTCTAACTGGGGTACCTCCCCTGACGAATGGAGCAAGGGAATCATATAGGGACCTAAAGAACAAATGTATATACTGGCTTAACGCTAAGCGACCATTGCCGGCCCATGTGTGCGCTGAAATTTTGTTCGCTAGAAGAGTTAATTGGGTGGGCAGGAGACCTAAGTTGATAAAGGGGGATTGCGTCATTATTAACTTTAGGGATAGACAGTGTGTGGAATACATTTGTTCTTGGCCCCAAGATGATCCCTCATCCCTAATATGTACTTTGCCACTGTCCTATTTTTACGCTCCCATATCTTTGCCCTCAGGTGGGCCTATACGAAGGGGATTCTTAACAAATGGAGGCAATTCCGAGGACATAAGGTCCATTAATAGATTTGATGTGCTATCTGGGTTAGCGGATTGTGATTGACAGAATGGGGGATGTGGTTATCCTAACCACGAAAAGGCTTATGCAATTCAAGGGATAGAGGAGGGTTTAGAGCAAGGAGTGTTGCTCCAGTAGATTGTAATAGTGGTGATAACGGGTCTTTTGCCCCAAGAAATACCATTAGGGAGGGGGAACGGGGCTCACAAGCTGTGCTTCAAAAAGAACTGTTAAGCAGTGAGGCTAATCTGTTTTCCCCGCATGGTGTTGCCATTCCCCCTATACCACTTATTGGGAGTGCCGAAGGGGCAATCAATGCTGTTGGCTACATATCGTTTTTATCTTGGAATGTGGCGGGTCTGGGATCTAAACTATCATCACCCCTCTGGTCAGATTTTGTTAGTAAGCATGATATTTGTCTCTTTCAGGAGACATGGTCAACAGACCCAGTATTCATGTTGGGCTACCTTAATTTTTTTGTCCCTGCAGAGAAAAGGTCCAAAGGCCGGGCAGTAGGAGGTCTGGTCATTTGGATCAAACAGAGCTTGGAATGTATTATCCAATCTATCCCGACCTCGAATAATGACATTCTGGGAATTAGGTTGATTTTCCCACTAACTTTCAAAATTGATATATATAATGTGTATGCCAGGGGCCTACCAGGTGGGAAAAAATCGGAGGTGGTATCAGCGCTAGTCTCTCTTGTTGAAACCAGACCTATCCATGTACTCCCACTGATTGCGGGAGATTTTAATACGACTTTTGAGCCGCTAGGGCCTCATGACTTGCTTCTAACAGAGGAAGAGGACCTAAGATGGGGTGTCCCACAGCTAGAGGTAAAGCCAGTAAGAAAATGGACTGAGGCGGCCTTACATTTGAAAGGGCTCTGCTTGGGCAACCAATTGAGGGCAGCTAATGGCAGAACTGTATCAGACAGGATGTGTAGCAAAACTTATGACAATGGTATCAGGGCAAGCAATATAGACTACCTTTTGGTACACCTGAGGATGTGGTGTACTCTAGTGGATATGGTGGTCAAGCCTCGGATTGAAAGTGATCACGATCCACTAGTCGCTACTTTTAACTTGGGTTTGGGAGATAGAACGAGCCGAGCGCACGAAATGATAGGACCAGCAGCAGCTATATCTAATGACGAACGCCACCTTAAGTGGCATAATGTAGCAGAGCATCCTGATCTCTTAGACAGTATTGTTTCGGATGTCGAAGAGGCGCTGACATCAATAATGGCTGGGGGCATAAATATCCTACCTCTAGCAGTAACCAAGAAAATTTTGTAGACCTTCTTTAGGAAATCAGGTACCTAGAAGAAAACAGGAGGAATGGTATAATGCCTCCTGCAAACAAGCCCGTGGAGACCTGGGTGTTGCTCTTAAATCAAAAGATTTAAATAAGATTAAAGCAGCACATAATACCTATAGAAGGGTTCAATGGAAAGCAAAAAAGGATTGGGAAGAGAGTAAGTGGCAGGACCTTAAGGCAGCATGTATCGATAAAAATCAGAAAAAGTTCTGGGACATTTTCAAATGGAAGAGGGGCGAAATTACTGATAACCCGCACAACCACGTTCCCCAGAACTCTTGGGCTGAATTTTTCAAGCCACAATACGCAAAAGGCGTTGAGGAAGTCACTACGTCTTGTCAGGACAATGTATTTTATAACAATCCTGCTTTTAGTCTTGAGGAGGTAGATAGGGCGTTGGACACGGTAACACAAGGACGAGCACCTGGCATGGATTGCATCCCTGCTGATGTTTTCTTGAATGATAGGCAAAGATGGCGGTCATACATTACTCACTTAGCCAATGCTATAGCTCAGGGAATGGCCATTCCCCAATCCTGGAAAGGTGCTGAAATCGTCCCTATATACAAAAAAGGGGATGCATCGCTGGCTAGTAACTACAGGCTTATTAGCTTGATTGATGCTATGCAAAAAATTATGGGCCGGCTGGTGTTGGGCAAGATCCAGACCTGGATGGAGGCTAGTAATGTTCTGAGTCCTCTCCAGGCTGGGCTTCGTCCTAAAATCAGCACCATTGACCAGGTTTTCAGGTTTATAGTCCTCTATTGGAGGACAGTAGTCCTGGAAAAAGGGGTTTTGTACGCAGTGTTTGTTGACCTGCGGGCGGCATTTGATCTAGTTCCGCGTGGCAAGCTGTGGCAAGTACTGGAGGGGTTGGGGATGGCCCCGGAGTTGTTGTCATTGGTGGTCCGTTTACATGAGGACAACTTTGCCAGGGTCCGGTGGGGACGGCAGGGCGAGGTTACGGAATCCTTCCCCGTTGAGCGAGGAGTACGTCAGGGTTGTGTTTTGGCACCTACCCTGTTCTCGCTCTTCGTGAACGGGGTGGCTGAGTTCCTCTCCCGGGTCCCCTCGGATGCCCCGGCTATGGCTGGTTCTCGTGTTCCAGTCCTCATGTTTGCGGACGACACTTTGCTGATTTCTAAAACCCCGAGTGGCCTCCAGCTCACCCTCCGGCGCTTCGAGGAGTTCTGCTTGCTTCGTGGCCTGGAAATAAATATTGCTAAGACCAAGTTCATGGTCCTTAATGGCCCCAAACCATGCAGGTCTTACAAACCCTTTAAAGGGGTAATCCTTATGAACGCCTCTCCTTTGGAGCAGGTTGATGCGTTCACTTATCTGGGAGTCACGTTACAGAAGAACATGGGTTGGAAAAGCCAAATAGATCTGTCTGTATTGAAGTTCCAACAGCAGACAGGATTCCTTTTAAAAAGATTTAAAACCTTGCAGACACAACCAATTGGCCCACTTCTCGAAATTTATTCAATGAAGATTCGTAGCTCGTCCCTATATGGGTCTGAGTTATGGGGGTTTGGTAATACCACAAAACGGTTGAATGTCATGGAGAGCGAGTTTATCCGGAAAGTTGTTGGAGTCCCACAAAGTACTCCCTTGCTACCTCTTTTTTGGGACCTTGGTCTGAAAACCTTACAGGATACAGCTAATCTGCGCCCACTGCTGTATTGGCGTAGAGTGTGGGCAACTGTGGAGCTTAAGCATTACGCTTTGGGCTTAAAGGAAATTATGGAAAAAGATACTTTTCACAAAATAGACTGGCTGAGGTCTATAAAAATGTTACTGTATAAATTGGGATGGAGAATCCTCTGGGATGATCCTCTAAATGCGGTCTTCCCTTCAAAAGAAACTGTGAAGGCTAAATATTGGGAAATGATCAGGCTGGAATTATCTGTAAAGGGGAGTACATCTGGTTTGACAGCCAGATTCTTAGAATTTAAGGTCTGCCCTAGACAGGAATTGTACTGGGGCCTGATTGAAGTACCAAGTGATCACAAGCTTTTCTTCCAGTTTAGGATAGGTACCCTCCCGATTCGTACATTCACATCTAAGTGGGCCAAAGGGTCTCATGACAAATGCCCAAAGTGTGAGGACGTGATTGAATCTCTGAGTCATTTTGTGCTTTTTTGTCCCCTTTATGTATTACCACGTAACAAAATGGGTACTACCTGTGTGCCGGTTAATAGGAATTCGAAGGCACGAGGTGGCCCTAAGAATCCTGTGTTCAGATCCGAGCCCGAATATTGCTATAGCAATGGCAAAATATATTAAGTGGGCTTGGATAATACGGTCTAGACAAATTAGTACTCAAGTGACCTATTAATAGATGCCTTTATTTACTTGTTTACTTATCAAGCTGTATTTATAAAGTCCTTAGTTCAGGATATCTTGTCGTCTAGATTGTGTATACCATAGGTGGGTCAAATATTATTGTACAAATATGGATCCATAGGCACCAGCATCTTTTGTAAACTTGTATTGATAATTATGTCTAGTTTTAATTTATATTGATGTATATGGTTGATGTTTTGATACTTTTATGACTTAAATGTCGAATAAAGTTTTTCGAACCGAATCGACCAGAAACCTCAGAGCGTGACCGTATTTTGCTCCATCCATGACATGTTATGAAATTAAATGAAATGAAAAGAGAATTTATTGAGCGCGACAGCTACCCTGAGGCGTTCCAGCGCTAACAGACAAGGCGTGTGGGTAAGAATTGAGACACTTAGTTTAGTTTATTAAAGAGCAAGGTTTTTAGCTGTTTACGGAAGGAGAGCAGGTTGGGCTCTGATCGGAGATGGAAGGGGAGGGCGTTCCATAGTTTGGCCAAGTTATAGGAGAATGAGCGGCCCCCACATCTAACTCTTTTGATCCTGGGGACAGTGGTAAGGAAAGAGGAGATTGATCTGAGATGTCTGTTCGGTATGTAGGGGATGGCCAGTGATTGATTAATGAGAGCGCCGGTTTTCCAAAAGGCTCGATGGATGATGCATAGGCTCTTGAATTCAATTCTTTGCCTTACTGGTAGCCAATGAAGGTTCTTCAGTCCGGATTTGATGGAGAGTTGACGAGGGATCTGGAGGAGGGTTCGGGCTGCGCAATTTTGGATGACCTGGAGCTCGTGTAGAGTGCCTGGAAGGGTAAAAGAGGAAGGATTTTCCGAATGAGCCTGAGCAGACCAAAGCATGTCGCTGAGAGTTTGGCTGCTTGGCAACTAAAGTTAAGAGATTTGTCCAGCCAGATGCCTAGGCTCTTGATTGTATCCTTGGTTGTGGGGGCAGATCCGAGGCAGGTGGGCCATAGGTGATCGATGGTGGGATTGGGGGAGTTACCTAGGAGCATCAGCTCAGTCTTGTCTCCATTTAATTTGAGACAAGACGATGTCATCCATGAGTATACTGCTTCCAAACAGTCCCTCAGATGGTTGGGTGCGGTGTGTAGTTGGTTAAGGGTCAACACTAGCTGAGTATCATCCGCATAGGTGATTATTTTTATTTCAAAAGGACGGACAATCTCAGCTAGGGGGCTCATGTATATGTTGAAGAGCGTAGGGCTCAAGGAAGAGCCCTGCGGCACTCCGCAGCCGAGAGGCTTACTAGGGGAGATGGTTTCGCCCTTGAAGACCCTAAATGAACGATCTGACAGGAAAGACTCAAGCCAGGCCAAAGCTTTCTCGGAGACTCCTAGGCTCACGAGTCTTTGCATTAAGATGTTATGGTTTATAGTGTCGAAGGCGGCACTTAGGTCGAGGAGGATGATGGCGGCAGATCCTCCTTGATCCATGATCTTCCTTGCCTCTTCTGTAACTGCAATGAGGGCGGTTTCGGTCCCATGCATGGGACGGAATCCCGTCTGGGAGGGGTCGAGTAGACGATTATTTTCTAGGAATTCAACCAGAGCGTTGTTGACGTGTTTTTCAAGGATCTTGCTTAGCCATGGTAGTAGGGAGATTGGTCAGTAGTTCACTGGGTTGTCTGGGTCCAGGCTGGATTTTTTAAGGAGAGCTTTCACCATGGCCTGCTTCCAGGGGGGCGGGACAGTCCCAGTGGACAATGAGGCATTAAGCAAGTTGAGGATGGTAGGTAGGATGTAGTTGGTTACTGTCAGCAGATTGCATGGAGGTGCTGGGTCATTGGGAGAGCCGGATTTCACCTGACGCATGATGGTTTCTAGCGAGGTGGAATCAAGATGTGGAAAGTTCCTGAGTGTTACTGGGGCACGAAGTCCCAGCTCGCGCAGCTTGGTGGGTGGGATGGGGGGCTGGATGTGGGGGAAGGAGGTGTAAATGGTTTGTATTTTTTGAGAAAAAAAACTCAGCCAGGTTATTACAGCGGGTTTGTGCATTGAGGAGGTTAAGGGGTTTGTCTGGTAGCTTAAGGAGGGTTTTCACAATTTGATATATTTCCTTAGGCTTAGAGGCAGCTGTGTTGATTTTATTTTCGAAAAAGGTTGCTTGCGCGATCTGTATTTCGTTCTTGTATGTTCCTATTGCGGCTCTGTAAGCTGTTTTCATGGAGGGAGAGTAATCCATTCGCCGTTTCCTTTCGAGTTTTTTACAGAGGCGTTTCTTTTCCCGTAAGCCAGGGGAGTACCAGGGGGCGGTTCGAGTACTACGCTTGGATTCAGTGCGTATTAAGGGAAGCACGGAGTCAAGTGAATTCGAGATCCATTTATTATAATTTTCATTAGCTAGAGTGGGATCGGAGGTGTTGGGTGGTATGGAGGTCTCGAGACTCGATACCCAATCAGACTGGGAAAGTTTTGGCCAGTTGTGTTTCGTGTGGATAACTGTAGTGTTGGGAGGGTGAGAGAGTGGGTTTAGCCAGGAGAAGGGAATGAGGAAATGGTCTGTCCAGGGCAGGGGGAGAGGGGTTCCTACTGAGAGCTCTGTGCAGTTGCTGAAGATGGGATCAAGGAGATGCCCTTTGGCATGGGTGGGTTTTTGCACTAGCTGTTTAAGCTGAAGTGCAGAGAGGCTGATAGACAGTTCTAGGGCGATGTGGTCCGTGGCATCATCAAGATGGATGTTGAGATCTCCTAGGAGAGTAAAGTTAGATGTGTCACAGGCTAGATTGGCTAGAGTATAAGGCAGGGAGTGGAGAAATTGACCCAAGGTTCCAGGAGGGCGGTATATAAGTATCCCTGAGAACATGCTTGTGGGCGAAAAGTCTATGGAAAAGGAGAGGCTTTCACAGTCAGGTATAGGGTTAGGAGAGCTGCGGCACCCAAAGGAGTCTTTATAGATGACTGCTAGGCCGCCACCTCTTCCCGTTATGCGGTCTTCACGTAAGATTTGATATCCTTGAGGTAGAGCCTGAATAAGGTCAGGTTCTGAATCGGAATGAAGCCAGGTCTCGGTTAAAAATAAGATGTCTGGTTTGAGTTCTTCTAGGAGCATGGATATTTCTGTAGTGTGCTTGGGGAGTGACCTGCAATTCAGGAGGAACATGTTCCGCTGTGAGGTTTCGATTGGGGGGTCAGGAAGAGGCAGAAATCCACAGTGTGGGCAGACTGTGTATTCGCATGCTGGGTTCCAGGTAGAGTGGCAAGGAGTAGCTGCCTTTCCTCTTAGCTTCAGTAAGGAGTTGGGGCTGTAGCTTCTAGTATGGGTAAATAACCGGGCAGGGTTCATGGCCCCAGGCCCCGGACGTCCGCGGACGGGCGCAGACGGGCGTGCCTTTGGTGCGCCTTCGGCGCGCCGCTGGCGCGCCCGCTGCGCACGTCCGCTGCACGTAGCGTATGGCATGAAGCTTTTATGCAGCTGACTATCAGAGTGCAGGATGTGACGTAGCGCCCTCCTCCCCTCTAGCCCGGAAGTTGTTGCTGTAACCGCACCTCCCTCCACATCAATTGGGACGAATTCCCGTGGTGGACCGGGGAGAATGCGGGTGTCGGGTGTCCAAGGGTGCAGAAGTGCGAGTAAGTGGTTCAAATGGTTTTAAACATTAGTTTCTTGACAATTTTAAAAGCAGTTCGGCGATTATTTAAAAAAAGAGCAGCACATGAAATTTTACAAAGAGGAAGGTACCGTGAATGAAACTGAATGAGTGTTCTGTCACAGCGCGCGTTATGCTATTATGGTTAGACTGGGCAGTCTGAACTGGCAAGGCAGAAAGATCTTAGTCCCTGAATGTGGCAGCATGCAGGATACCTTCTCTCTCTTTCAGCAATTTACATCCCTGGAGTCGGCAATGTTTCCACAGGCGCTCTGAGCAAAGTTTATCCAACTTCGACGCACTACTCTCTAATGCTAGAACTGTTTCAGAGAAGTTGCCACAGGTTTGGAAAGCCACCAGTGGACCTAGCTGCCAGCTCCCAGATTTCTTAGTTTCAGATTCTTTCAGTGGGGAGGATTTCCAGTGCAATTCAGCTGGCTGATGGGTTAGGGTCTTGGCCCAGGGATCTCTTGTTTTTCTAATTTCCCTTTCCCATTCTCTGAGGTTCCTTCTGAAAATCAGGAGGTAGTAGCTGCAGGTCATCCTGGTGGCACCAGCCTGGCAATGGAAGTCTTAGCTACCTCTTCTCTGAGAGATGAGGGTGGAACAGGGGTAGCTATTACCTTTACAACAATCTCCTGTGCAGGTCTTCTCTTCCTTTTCACCTATGACAACATTAAGATTGACAGTCTGGCTTCTGAAAGGATAGGTCTGTGTAATTTGCGGGTATCTCTTCGGAAATTAATTACAGCTCAACCTGCAGATTTGTAAATCTGACTCTATTTGTTACGTTTGGTGCCCGGCCCAGGGCTTTAAAAGGTCAGTCTTAACTCTTAGTCATTGGGTGTGCCTTGC
This sequence comes from Triturus cristatus, assembly GCF_964204655.1. Lineage (NCBI taxonomy): Eukaryota > Metazoa > Chordata > Amphibia > Caudata > Salamandridae > Triturus > Triturus cristatus. The sequence goes on along the minus strand of NC_140580.1, from coordinate 847,504,030 downwards.
AATCTCTACAGCTTATGAGTTAGCAGACACTCTTACTCCTATCTAGGACCATGCCCCTGAAGTTGTATATGGTATTTCTGTTGTTGATGTTTGCAGAGCTGCTTCTTGGGAGTCCCGGGATGCCTTTATTCAGCACTAAGGGCCAGGTTATTCATTCAGGATCTTCCTTTGGTGCTGCTGTTTCATGTTCCATAAATCTGTGAACATTTCTTTTAAATTGACTTCTAACTAAAGTTTTATATATGCTCAATATTTAAGGAGGGAACGAGGAAGAGAGACTAAGAGGTAGTTCTTGGATTACTTCGCAGTAGTCATCATTGAGCTGAGCCTTTACGCTTCCATGTCCCAGTCCAAGTTTACATACTCCGCCCCTTTGAGTGGTATGCATTGATTTTCTTCTTTTAATTGCTACATCACCCGTTGGTAGATCACAGTTTGGAAGGTTCCTCCTCGAGAAGGGAGGAGTCTTAAAAAGGGGGGTTAGAGAGGGCTTAAAGGGGACCATCTTCAGGGGGTTGACACCTCAATAGCTGGGACTGGGACCAGGAAAAGCAAGACTCAGCATAATGAAGATTACCAGTAGGTTATCTGAGCACTATGATTTTGCCTGATTGGCTAACCCAAACCTTACCACAATGGCTGAAATAATCTACCGGATCGTTTTGAATTAGCTTGCATAGGACGTATGTGTGCCTTATCAGTGTTTTTAGGCAGGCAGTGAGACAGCTGACTGATTTTTATGGCACGTGCAATGTTAATATCCAATTGAATAAGATTCCCCATGTGCTGGCCAAGTCATTGTTGGTTGTGAAGCACTGTGCTTGTTATCTTTTCCAACATAATAATCCACTGTTTGCCCTTTACTATCTTTGTGTGTTGAAAACAGTTATTTCCTGCCACACTCACAGTTACAGGACAGCATGAGGACATTGTTACTTCGGGTTGCAGTTAGCCATGGTCAGTGAATTTGTTTGAGGGAAAGGTGGCTGAAAACAGCCAAAAAATGTACTCATGATAAAGTCACAAGCTTCTTTTTCATATTCAACATCTGAGAACGATGATCTGGGAGGTGTGTCTTACTGCACAACAAACCCAACATTAATTACTTACATCCATTCAACATATTTTAGAGGTCGGCCTTTGTTGTTGGGCAGGTCCTGTGTGTGGACATTGAGGTCCAAAAGCTTGCCATAATAGTCTGGCTGGTTCTCAGACTTCTCTTGAATGTCTTCACATGATGTAGGGATGATGGTTTGAATTTGAGTGTGCTTGAACCCTGATGGCCTTGTACTTTAAATGTATTGGTGCCAATACTTTAAACCAATTTATCTAAGGGGTTATGAGTGTCTGGACCTTAGATGCTTGGGTGTGATGTAGTGGGGTGTTTGAAACTGGAGATCTGCTGAATAATTCCATAATATTCATTATGTATGAAAGTTTGATTCTTATATTTTACTTTACTGTGAGCCAATGTAGAGGTTCCAAGGCAGTGATGCTCTAGTCAAATATCATCAGTATCAGGCAGACTGTGGCTCCTTGGTTCAATGTTCTCTGTGGTTCTTTAGGGTAAGTCAATGTAAACATCGTTGTGGCCATAACCCTCTCTTGCCGACTGGCATTTTCTTGCATCTTCTTCCTTTGAAACTAAAACTTTCTTATGTTTACACTGTTGTTGAGGGGGTTAAGGAATTGTGAATACTTTTAGCCAGATTTGGAGCTTGGGTAGTCAGATTTCAGTCCCACATTGTGATGAATTTTTTGCCTCTGCCAAGGAGTCAGTGGAAATGTAGGGCCTCATTTACAATACCTTGATGCACTGCAGTGCAGCACGCCTTCGTGATTCGTTGCCGTGCATCAAAATAAAAGGTCAGTAATGCACCATAGCTACAAGATATGGCGCATTCTTGTCCTTCTCCCCTGCGCTGGTGCACAAACAGCACCCTTGTGTCATTTTGCAAGGGAGCCTGCGCTGAGGGGATGATTATTTTTGTGCAGGAAAGGACATCTTCCTGCACAAAAACAATCATTAAAGGCAATTTCCTCATTCTATGCATGCTTAAGAATGCAGCATGCATAGAAATAGGAAAAACTAGGAGAAATTAAAGTATTTCTCCTTGTTGCCCCTCCTTGCGCCTCCCTTGGGGAGGAGAGGGATTCTGACGCGTTGCCAGGTTTAACAGAGCGTTGTAAATCTGGGAATGCGTCAAGTTTCATGGATGTTGTGTGGCAACAACCTCAGCAACACCCATGGAATGCCAGAGTTATGCGTGAAAGGGAAACATATTTACAAGGCCATGAAAAGCCACGCAGCCCAATATTTACATGGCCTTGTAAATATGGGGAAGCCCATTGTGCTGCCGGTGCGTCAATAGATGTGACACACCGGCAGCAGAATGGGCTTGTAAATAAGCTCCACAGAGTTCTACAGAGCAGCAGAGGTTGTGAAGAATGTTCTGCCTGTGCTAAGGAGGCAATGAAAATTTAGGGCCATATTATCAAGAACGGCGCAAACATTATCGCTGTTTTAGTGGCAGGAAACTGCCGCTAAAGTGGCGATAATGGGCTTGATAATATGCCCGAGAGAATTCCAATAGAAGCCCTGGTTCTGGTGTTAAGGACATCAAACCTGGGCTTCTATTGGAATTCTCTAGGGCATATTATCAAGCCCCTTATCGCCGCTTTAGCGGCAGTTTCCTGCCGCTAAGGCGGCGAATATGTTTGCGCCGTTCTTGATAATATGGCCCTAAGAGTTCTCCAGCACAGCAGAGGTTTCTCCACCAAAGTAGTTGCATCTGCCATATAGTAATGAGATTCCAGAAATGGCTGAGCCTACCAATATGTCACTATCTTGTATGAACTTTCATATTTTTGGGCATCTTGGATTCCAATTTCTGAGGATTAAAATGTAACCCAACAAATTAATGTTCTCGAGTGAGAGTACTTTGCCTCTGAACTGTCCCAATGTGCGTTAGGCGTTCTTGAGTAATAATCATGCTATGGACATCATGTAGTGTTTTTTCAATAGTAAGGATGGCTTCTGAATTGGGCATGCTTTCCTATCAATATTTTTCAACAGAAAAACATTTTTAGAAGAGTGCATATAGTAGAAGTCAGTGAAGATTTGTCATAAACAAAAATATATAAGAGCTTATATTGCACTACTGTATATAGAAAGACAGGCTAAGACCAGATGTGAAAATTGATTATTTGAAAGGCAGAGTGCATACTGTAATGATCTTATGTTGAAGCACATGTGGAGTGTGGCCTTTTCATTTCTTTTCTTTCTTCAACCTGAAGCTTATTTCAAAATAATGAGTTTTAGAGTTCATTAAGATCCTTGTGTAGCATCAATGAGTAAGCATCTATCTCAGAAGTAAACTAAAGGGCATCTTTATCAATCTTTCATGCAGCGGAACGCAGCAACCCACTTTGCATCTCTGCGTGAAAGGGCAGCAATGCCCTGTATTTAACATTATATGGCGCATTCCTGTCCTTTTTCTTTTTTTAAACAGATGTTATTGGCATTTGACTTGTATGCAGTTCCATAGTTAACATGTCAGGATATTTACATACATATATAGATTATGCTACTGTTCTCTTTCTCTTTTCTGCTGCATTGCTATTTCTTAGAAGCATTTCAAAAATCCTAATTTCAACTCTCAATCCCCTCTCCCCCTAACGAGTTGCTGTATTTATAGCTTATGGTTTCCAGCAATGCGTGTTCACCTCTTTAACTTTATTCCTGTCTGGAGTCTGTTTGGGGTAGGGAAGGTCTTGCGTCTGTCTTCCCATCTTATTCACTCTGGATTCCCATTTGCATTCCTGTCCTTTTCTAGTGATGGTGCACTTTTGTCTGCCTAGTGGCAACGCAAGCACCCTTGCGTCATGTTGCAAGGGTGCCTGCGTTGTCGGCAAGATGTAGGGAAGGGACACCATCCTGCTCAAAAATAATCCAAAGCATCATTTCCCGCTTTCTATGTGTGATGCAGAATGCAGCACATGTACAAAGAGGAAAAAACAAGGAGAAATAAAGATATTTCTCAGCAATAGGCCTCTGGGGAGGCGTAGCATTTTGACGCATTCCCAGATCTACCACTAGTGGTAAATCTGGGGAGGTGCCAAAATACCCACACTCCACCCATGGAACACCTCCCTGCCACAGAATAATGCAAGGCAGCGATTTGCACTGCCTTGCGTTACTCTAGATTTATCAAGCTATGCAGGGCCATGCAAGGTGGCTTGGCGTGGCTTAATAAATCTCACTTAGGATTTGCGTCACACTTGTGCTCCCTTGCGTGGTTCAAGGGCAACACAAAACCTTCATAAATATACCCCTAAGCACAGCCAACTGTCAATATGTCAGAATGCTTAGTTTGTTATTTTGTTATACTAAAAATGTACTTCAAACATTACATTTTTAATGATTTCATGTGTGTTTTCATAATCTGCAGTTTATCCTGAACAAAAGAATACTTGTATTATTATGATTCATTCAATCACTGCTGAATATTCTGTATCTGAAAGGCATGATTGAAGTCCTCATTCCATTGGATTCGGTGGTTGGGAGCAATATCAGGTCTTCTCAAAGTGTGGCACAGATTGTAAATCCTCTAGACCATGGGTACTCACAAACTTTCTCTCGGGGGCCAAAGTTACAGTGTGGTTTGTGGCCGATGGCCGCAAGGTGGGGGCGGGGTCATTGGGGGAGGGGACGATGCTAGAGTAACAAAAAAAACTGTGACCATGAGGTGGAACACAGGCCCCTGCAGCGGACGCCTTCGTCCACTGAGCCACCGGACCCGGCATACACATATCTCTCTCTCTCTCTCTCTGTCCCCCTCTCTCTCTCTCTTTGTCCCTCCCTCTCTGTCTCCTTCCCTCTGTCTCTTTCCCTCTCTCTGTCTCCCTCCCTCTCTCTGTCTCCCACTCTCTATCTTCCTCTCTCTATCTATCCCTCCCTCTCTCTATCTATCCCTCCCTCTCTCTGTCTCCCTCCCTCTCTGTCTCCCTCCCTCTCTCTGCCTCCACACCCTCTCTCTGTCTCCCTCCCTCTGTCTCCCTCTCTGTCTCCCTCCCTCTCTGTCTCCCTCCCCCTCTGTCTTCCTCCCCCTCTGTCTCCCTCCCCCTCTGTCTTCCTCCCTCTCAGTCTCCCTCTCTCTCCATCCCCCTCTCTCTCTGTCTCCCTCTCCGTCTCCCTCCCTCTGTCTCCATCCCTCTGTCTGTCTCCCTCTCCCTCCCTCTGTCTCCCCCTAACTCCCTCTGTATCCCTCCCTCTGTCTCCCTCCCTGTCTCCCTCCCTCTGTCTCCCTCTCTCTGTCTCCCTCCCTCTGTCTCCCTCCCTCTCTGTCTCCCTCCCTCTCTGTCTCCCTCCCCCTCTGTCTCCCTCCCTCTCCATCTCCCTCTCTCTCTCTCTCTCCGTCTCCCTCTCTCTCCGTCTCCCTCTCTCTCTATCCCCCTCTCTCTCCGTCTCCCTCTCCGTCTCCCTCCCTCTGCCTCCCTACCTCTGTCTGTCTCCCTCTGTCTGTCTCCCTCTCCCTCCCTCGCCCTCCCTCTCCCTCCCTCTGTCTCCCACTAACTCCCTCTGTCTCCCTCCCTCTGTCTCTCTCCCTCTGTCTCCCTCTCCAGCTCTGTCTCTCTGCCTCTGTCTGTCTCTGCCTCTGTCTGTCCCTGTATCTGCCTTTATCCGTCTCTGTCTGTCCCTGTCTCTGTCTGTCCCTGTCTGTCCCTGTCTCTGTTTGTCTCTGTCTCTGTTTATCCCTGTCTCTGTCTCCCTCCCTCTGTCTCCCTTTCCGTCTCTGTCTGTCTGCCCAGTCCCTGTCTCTGCCTCTATCTGTCTGTCTCTATCTCTGTCTGTCTCTGCCTCTGTCTGTCTCTGCCTCTATGTGTCTCTGCCTCTATGTGTCTCTGCCTCTATCTTTGTCTCTCTCTCTGTCTCTATCGCTGTCTGTCTCTACCTCTATCCGTCTCTGCATCTATCTGTCTCTGTCAGTCTGTCCCTGTCTCTGCCTCTATCTAGCTCTGTCTGCCCCTGTCTCTAACTGTCTCTGCCTCGATCTGTCCTTGTCTCTGCCCTCTGTCACCTCACCCGACTCTCACACCCTGCTGTCCTCTGTCATTCTTTGTCCGCTCACCCTTCCACCCCCCCCCCCCCCCCTTGTGTGGCAGCTTGTCGCAGCTTCCCTTCCTGGGCACACACACAGCCCCACCGGAGTACTTCACAGGTCTTTAAGAGACCATTTGCATGATAACGAGGCTTTGTTGTATTTCACCTCTTCTTAGTCCAAGTGGAGCTGCAGGGGCGCTATCACTTGAATCGCCCGGCCCCCACAGAGCAGAGTCTGTTTGCGGACACTGTAAAAAAAAAACACAAAAACACCGGTACGATGTTTGCAAGGTCCGCGGGCCACCAAGAAAGGCTTGCTGGGCCGCTGGCGGCCCGCGGGCCGTACTATGAGTACCCGTGCTCTAGGGCATATTTACAAGTGATTGCGCCACCAGAGCGTCATTTTTTATAACGCTCTGGTGGCGCAATGCCCTGCTCGAAATTTACAAGGTGGTGCTAAGCAACTTTGCATGAATTAACGCTGACTTGTAAATATCGTACCCTTTCATGCAGTTTTCTTCGTCAAAGGGGCTTGCAATGGTGTTGTTGTGGATGTACCCAAGCAAACCCATTGCTTTTTGACACTGCCCAAGATTTACAAGAAATGGTAAATCTGAGGCAGCGCCAAAAACTGATGCCACTGAAAGGGTGGCATCAGAATGGATCAACGAGGAGAAATACTTTTATTTCTCCTCGTTTTTGCTCTTTCTATGTTTGCTGCATTGTGCAGCACACATAGAAGGAGCAAATCACCATTAAAGATTGTTTGTGTGCAGGAAGGTGTCCCTCCCTGCACATTAACAATCATTCCTGCAGTGCTGACACCCTGGCACCATGGTGGGAGGGTGCCTGGCTTTTAAAAGGCAGCTTTTTCAGCACCAGTGCAAGGGAAAACACAGGGGTGGACCGTATTTTTGTAAATACGGCGATCCCTGCGTTTTTTAAATGATGCAGCATGGCGCTTCTGAATTGCTTGCAGCGCTGTGCTGCATCATTTCTTTGTACATATGCCCCCCGGTCCCTCAAAGGTGCACTGTTTCATTTTGGTCCTGTCGTCTGTCCTGGAGGGATAAATCTATGCGGCCCAGCTCTTTGGCATGTACAGGCAGCAGAGCTGCTCAGCCCCCGCTTCTGAGTGGTGGGTTTAACATTTTGCTGGTGCTCAGTTTTAATCAAGCAAATCCCCACTGCCCTGAGGTGCACCACTCTAGACTGTGCGTTGATCTGGAGCAGCGAATTCTAGTAATGAGCAAATCCACCATTTCTTGCAGGGTAATCACTGGTGAGACTTTTTACTTGAGAGCAACCCCTATTCGGTCTTGCAATATATGTAAACCATCATATTTGGTTGGGTTCAAACAGCTCATCACCATAATTGTCCCCGAGACCACTCATGCTCACTGCAGCATTTCAGGAAAACAAGGCGCGTCAAGCATTCCTGGTTTTTTAGATGTTTGCGGGACCATCAAATGAAATGTATTGAGTTCACTAATTGTTTTTTTCATATAGTCCACCAAAAAACAGGAGCTCCATTGAATGTTAATCTGCAACAACAAGTGTGCCATCCTCTGGTACCCTCAGGCCATCCTAGTACTGTTTTTTTAGTTGCCTCCGTAAGACAATGGTTTGTAGCAAATAATATACAAGTATTGGTTGTTCTTCCACAGTGACAAAAGATTTAAAAGCCCTTACACTGTGAGTTAGTACAAATTCATCACAAGTTGCTAAGTGCATGGTATGATAGATGTAATGTCAATGCTCCCCTCTGAGGTGCAATAACTGGAAATCTGGAAATTACAATTGTGAACTGAAAGCTGCACTCTAATCTCTTCAGAAGGACCATGTAAGCTGTGATAAATTTGTAAAGTTAACAAAATAAGTACAAGGGTCCAAATTTTTCTTAGGAACCCTGCTGCCGTGGCTGCTGAATATCAAGGCCCCATAGATCTCGAGTCCACCTCATTCCTTGTCTCTTAATCTCGCTCTTGCATATTATTTTTCATCCTTGTTTTCCCTCTTTTTACAGATTTTTCTCTTTCCTCCTTTTCTGGCTTTCTCTCTCTTCCTCTGTGTTAAAGCTGGTGATGAAAAATAAGTCCTGATCCCCAAAAATGAGTTCTGATGCCGATCACCTTAAACCACTGGCATAAATTAAGCACAGCATGTTTGTATATGATGATTCTGTCTGCCCAATAAAACAAGATAACAGTTATAACCCTATTAAATTAGGAAAATATGAACAACACAACTGTAATCCAGGCATTAAAATCAAACATGTGTCGCAGTCTTTAAAAGCAGACAAGCAGCCATGCACAAGAGCATCTTGCATTAGAACAGCACTCTTGAGCGTGGGTTCTCTTTGTTGTCTTGGTGACTAAGTATTTCAATCCTTGGAGTAATTAATCTAATTTACGAAGAGCTGCTTAAGCAAAAGAAAGACCACTCAACAAGAGCAGCAGCCATGCCCAAAACCTGTGCTGTCCCTCCACTCAAGGGATCTCGGAGTGATGTTGAGTTGGAGTCCAGGTACTACTGGAAAGGAATAGTCATGAAGAAAATCAAAAAATAGTTAAGGCCACCTTTTTAATGTGGAAATCCTACAGCACACAAAGTGTTACCATACAAAGTCAACAAATGCAACTTAACAACAGCCCCAAACCAAAAACACATCCTGGGTTTGGTTTGAATACAGTACAATGCTTGTGAACAGGGTCTTTTCTGATGGAGAGTAGAAAAGGAATTCAAAGCTCTCTGTCATTTGTACAAAGCCTTCCTCTTAGTTCGAGACTTAGACCGGCCGATAATTCAAAGTACTACCACCAGGCACAGTTGTACCATTCCTGGTTATCCAATCCCCAAAAACTCCTAGATGTAGCTTGTCCCTACTGGAATGGACTCTGTCCATGGAATGCCATCAATGTACAGAAGTTCACTGGTGCTCTGTGGAGCTGGCCTTAAGGCATTTTTGTATATTTCATCTGTATGGATGTCAGATTTTATTTAATGAAGGATACAGGCTAGGTCTGATTTCACAAAAAATGCAATTTAGTCCCACGCAGATTTGTGCTAAAAAACTGCGAACTTGAATATGCACATAATTCACAAAAAAGTGCGTGCCTACGTTTGAGCTGCTTATGTGTAACTTTCTCAGCGAGCAAACAATTTACACATATGCAAATTGCAAGTGATCCCTAACAAAGTGGACAGAATTAGTATACGACAGGAAACTCACAAAATGTACTTATGCAAAATGTGTCTGACCAAGAAGTGGCAAATGAAAAACAATGCAGATAAGGTTTACACCAACAAAGGGGCAAATTCCATATAAGGGGTTGCTAAGACAGAAAAGGTGAAATAGGATTTACTCTAATTCCCCTTACTCTTAAAATGCACTTGTTTCAACAAGGTGACTGCAAGTAAAAGAAAAAATAAGAATATGCACCCGTATGTGTTGAGTGCACCAAACTCTATTCAACAACATGAATTTTGATTCAGAAATGTGTTTTGTTTTGCTTAGAAAAAGATCCACAATGTTTGTTCAATGATCAGTCCCCAGGGTGTTACACATGCGCTCCATGAGCAAATTGTGCATGCACCTGTGTAAAGGTGTCGTTAAAAAAAAAGACACAGGGGCTTATTTATGAGCCCTTGTGTCACTTTTGCGCCGCCGGTGGGTCACTTTTTGTGACACACCAGTGGCGTAAAAATGCACCATGTTGCGTCATATTTACAAAGTGATGCATCTAGGTAGATGCGTCACTTTGTAAACCCCTGCGCCACATTATACATGCTCCAGGTATAATGTATGCAAGGTGGGTGTTCTGACGCAAGTAAGCCTCGTAGAAGTGACGTAGTGAAATCTATGAGATTTCACTGCGCCACTTCTAAGACACAAAAGCCTCAATATCTTACGCCTGCTTCACAGCAGGCATCAGACTGACGCAGGCACATTTGAAATGGGACTTGCCCATGTAAAATGACCCATTACTGGAGTTGCGTCACTTTTGTGACACACTCCAGCAATGCGTCATTTTTGCACCTACAGATACGTCAGAAATACTGATGTATCTGTAACTCCTTACGGCATGATGCGTCATACTGTAAATATGACGCATCCACCATGTTGCAAGGAGCGCGCAATGAAAAGTGACGCATCACTGTTTTCACGGAGCGATGCGTCACTTTTCATAAATGAGGCCCATACTTTTCTGCTGACATTTTGCACAATGCTTGTGGAAAACTATGTGAATCACCCATCTATGAGCATTCTAGTACCCAGATATAAGCTATGCATGTCACATCTTATGGCAATCAACTTGACCTTTTTGAATAAGGACCCTTTTCTTTTAATGTAGAAATCTGTTAATTTGTTAAAGAGAAATGTGTACATGCTATGTCATTTCAAATTTAAAAAGTGTACATATAGAGGTCCAATAGGAAACCTCGTTCACATACACTTTGTGCACAAGGCCAATTGTTCATAGAAATTCTTTGAACTATGTAAAAGATTGCAGAATTGGTCATACCTGTTGGACCTGTCAGCCTTAGGGTAGTCTCCCCATTTATTTTTGATCGTGCCTCATTTTTTCCACCCTCATTTTTGATGTTGGACTTAGGTCTCCGGGCGCCTTTTCATTGCCAACCAGTGTTAAGGTGCAGGTGCTCCCTTCTCCCAAGATGGCTGCCACAGACCCCTGCTACTGCAGAGTGGTCTTTCATAGTAGCACCCTAGCTGCCAGGAGCTGGCTGGAACCCCACAACAATGTTGCAACACCAGCCCGCCTTTTCTGTCCCTTAGGTAGTATGGGGAAGCTCCTGGAATGTGCTGGAACGTTCTAGAAGGGAGGTGTGGTTTTTACTTTTGCCTCCTTGGCTAGAGGTCACCTGACCTTGGGATACATAAGTGAGGGAGGGAACTTTTTGTAGTTAGTTGGCCAGTTGGGGTGACGCAGAGCTGGAGAATCCACGCAGGAGTGTAGGCGGTAGGGCCTAGCCAGGGACTTATGCCTCTGAGAGTGACAGGGCTTAGGTGCTGCCTCTTAAGTTAGTGAGGGATCCTGTGAAACCCACTGATCTTGCCCAGCAGTAGGAGGACCCAGGGAACCTCTGCCCTGCCTGACTAGGAAGGACCTAGTCGCCAACTCATCCCCTACCCCCCAAGGAACAGAACCCCAAGGGCGCCAGTATCATCTGCGCCACAAAGTCTGACTTTTGAAACTGCAGAAGTACCATCCTGAAACTTCATGCCAAGCTGACTATTGTAACTTCGTGAAACGACTGATGGCCTGACTGCTGGGGATCGACCAGGTGCTGGCGCTGTGTTTCCTGCGCTGCCAGACCTGACCTGTGACCCACTGTGCAGATCTGCTGTCGAGCGCGGAGCTGGCCGAGCTCCCGCTTAATTTGTGACCCCCCCGGGTGCCAGGACCCGCAACGCGATCACCGCCGCGGCCCGTAGGCCTCAGGGAAGTGTCAGTGTCAAGTCGGAGCCCGCGGAGAAGCCCGGGGCCCCACCGCTGCCGTCGCAGCGTCCGAAGGAAGAGCGAGTGTCCGGGAGTGTCCCGCGCCGTTGCGCGCGTCGGAAGGAGGACCTGGAGCGGAACCGAGCGACGAGATCAAGGTAACCCCCGGGGGCTGGGAGGTAGCGCGGCCGTGTGGCGGCCTGAGACTCACCCCCCCCTGCCCCCCGGGAGTCGTGGGAAGGCCCGGTGCACCCCCTGCCAGGTGGGAACGACACCGCATGCAGGAACTGTGACTTTCCCCCCTCCGTGGGATTTCCCGCCGTAATTGTGAGTCTCCCCTCCGTGGGATTACCCTCTCCTGGGGACTGCCGTTCGCCAGACTCAACAGTGTTCAAAGCATTCTATGTCCCCGTAGCGCTGATCGTTCAATTGTACTCAACAGTGTTCAAAGCGTTCTATGTCCCCGTAGCGCTGATCGTTCAATTGTACTCAACAGTGTTCAAAGCGTTCTATGTCCCCGTAGCGCTGATCGTTCAATTGTATTCAACAGTGATCAATGCGTTCTATGTGGGAGTAGCGCTGATCGTCCAATTGTATTTACCAATGCTCAATGCGTTCTATGTTAGAGTAGCGCTGATCGCTCAATTGTATTTACCAATGCTCAATGCGTTCTATGTTAGAGTAGCGCTGATCGCTCAAGTGTAGTTACCAGTGCTCAATGCGTTCTATGTTAGAGTAGCGCTGATCGTTCGATTGTATTCAACAGTGCTCAATGCGTTCTATGTCTCAGTAGCGCTAATCATTCCTGTGTATTCACCAACCCACGAGCGCTCCTTTCGCCAGTGACGGTCCCAAGTGCAAGGCACTTACTGTGCCCACCACGCTTATGCTCAGGGTGCTAGGCAGGCATTATACGACCGCAAGTTATGCTCATGTGCCTTTGTTTCTTCGTAGACACCCGTAGCACCACGTGTGCAGGCCCCGGCCCGCAGCACTAGGGAAGTTCATACTGCAGGGGTTGCGGAGGTAACAGTACTGAGAGGCTGTACATGTTAAAGCGTACAGGTAATGAACAACTGTAATGCACATGTTGAAGGGTACAGGTCATGAACAACTGTAATGCACATGTTAAAGTGTACAGGTAATGAGAAACTGTAATGCAAATGTGAATGTGTATAAGCTAAGATACATTGCCCTCCAAGATCACCGCGTGTGATCCTTTGATTAGATAAAACCTGATAAATTTGCATTCACCTTATTGTGTGGCGTCCATTATTGTGTTCGTTTACTGCTTCAGAGGATGCGTGTGTTGTATGGTCGCTTAACACACAGGCCTTTGGGTGCCCAGCCGCTCGTGTCACGTTACCCCCTTAGGGCCTGGAGACCCCAGGTCTTACAATACCAAACCTCTGAATACCACATTCTTGTTCTCAGGCAAACAACCTCTGAAGACCCCTTGGCTGAGAAGTTCCTTCCTTCCATCTAGTGGATGGTATGGCCCCAGCACAATTCACCACAAGGAACACGTGGAATGATCAAGCCATACAGCGTAGGTTAAAATTGGTGCTGGCCTTCCAGATGTATCCAACCTGTTTCTTGTAATCTATGGCATCCTCCAGGAGTCTAAAATATAAATGACTAAATGGTTGGGATAGCCAGAAAGAGAAGCAGGCATGACAAGCGGGTATTGCTGTATAGTGGGACATATGCCGCTGTGACCAGAGTTTTATGCGATACAATGCTGAGATTCGCAAAGCAGGATTGTGTAGTTCATATGCTCAGAACTGAGTGCATGACTGTTAGTGAGGGGTGGGGAAGAGGTATTTTGATGCCAAGCGACATTCGATACAGTTGTTTAAGCTGACTGAATCCTGTTGAAGAATCCTGTTTGCACTTCGGTTCATCCTACAGTCTCACAGGAGATGGTGACTGTGTGTTGGTGATTCTACCACCAGCAAGGAATTGACTTTTCTTCCTGTTGTCCAGTGCGTGCCAGTTCTGAGAGTCTGGTAGAGATAGTTGCCAAAAGAGATGTTAAACTTTCACCTTTGAAGGAAGCTACGCTGGGCCAATGCCAACCACATAACAAGCATTCTTCTGGTGTCACATTGTCTTGTAACCTATTGCAATAACAACTCATGACTTTTGGACACCTCCTGAGGAATGCTTCATTCCAAATGGTCAGGACTTGTTGCCAACAGACCTGATGTAAATTCTCCCACCATCACCCAGAGTAAGTTGGATCTAGTTATAAAACACCTCGTCCTCGGAGAGCGAGCTGCTGTCCACATAGTGAATGGAGCTGTTTAGAAGCTGCCTGTTGGCACTAAAGGCAACACCCTTCCTCTCCCCGGCGGAGATCGGCTCTTGTCTTTCAGAGCTGTTGGTCCTGGAATCTCCTGTTGGAGGAGAGCTGCCAACGGTTTCGGCTGTAAGTGCCCCATTCGCGACCCAGTTCTCAGCCCTCAGGTACTGGTATGTCCGGGCTGGAGAAGTCAGGGCAGAGCTGTTGTAGGGTTGGAGACTTCCATCCAGGATTGAGCCACCAGGGCCATGGGGAAAGCTTAGGAGCCTCCCTTGAAGATACAAGCTCTCCAGGTCTGGAAGGAGAAAAAACAGAATGCAGTGACAAAGTAGTCAGGAATTAAAGTATATTAAATTCATGAAAACACTTTGTAAGATATAGAGATTTAACGTGCAAATCGCAAGCTGCTATCTTGCAAAATCTATTTTCAGAATCACTGAAATAATGCAGAATTAGAGGACCACATTTTGTGGCAGTTTCAACTAACCTAGGGCCTGAACTAGAGTGAGGCGGAAGGGATACTCAGCAACAGACATGACTGATATCCCGTCAGCCCTATTACAAGTGCATTATATCCTACGGCACTTGTAATAAGGCGGATGTGCTATCCAACGTGTTTGTGACCGAGTAACCCGTTCACCACACTCTAAAACAGGCCCTTATGTAGTAAGATAGACAAATTGTGTCGCATAATGCAGCACATTTTTATACAGTACTGGTTCATTATTTTGTCAGTTTAACACATAATGATAATTTCTGGTCAAAACTTTGCCTTGTCATAATTTAGCACCTGAACACAACAATAAGCAACTAAAGGGTGACCAGATAACCTTTGCAAAGCGTCTGCCACTGCCTGCACCAATGTGTGGCGCTCTTATCTAACAACATTGGCTCCATATGAACTAGAAACAATTTTTGGTTGAAAACTGCAAACTCTGCCGCACTTGATGGATTAGGTGGCAAGTGAGGTGAATACCAACTCCTAAAAATAGCATCAAGAGTCTTGGAGTCTGGCTGGACAGTTCTTTGTCTTTTAACATACAATCCACAAAACTTTCAGCTACCTGTTTTGGCATCATGAGGATGCTAAAGAAAATTCTCCCTCTCCTCCCCCTGGAAGCCAAACAAGTGGCCGTACAAGGTCTTATCCAGGCACGCCTTGATTTTAATAATGTTTTATACCTCGGCGCCCCTGAAGCCCCTCTGAGAAGGCTGCAGACAGTCCAGAACTGCGCAGCACGCATTCTATTAGACCTCCCCCGCAGACAGTCAGTGAGGGCGGGCCTGGCCTCCCTCCACTGGCTTCCGGTGCGACAGAGAGTAATGTTTAAAGCTATGTGTATAGCTCACCAGGCCTTCTGGAATACCGGCCCCAGGATTACTCGGGACCTAATCTCCCATTACACGCCCACAAGATGCCTACGTTCTAGTCAGACCTTCCTTGCGACGGCCCCCAGAATTAAAAGAACCAGATCCGGAGGCAGAACATTCTCCTACAACGCAGCTAGGGCCTGGAATGCCCTGCCACCGCATCTTAGAGCCAACCCCAAGCTGACGGCCTTCCGCAAACAGCTGAAAACCTTTTTATTTCACTCAGTCTAACTTCGCTCCCCTCCTACTTCTGGATCCACTGGTTGGATTACTGGTATTCTCAGCGCTTGGACGCCTCCGGGCAGCAATTCGCGGTATACAAATGTACTTCCAATTCCAATTCCAATACCATATTTAGGCAGAAAATGTCATGGATTCAAATTTACATCGGCTCAGTGCATAGTGCTCGGAATACAGATGAATGGAGCTGTCATACACTGCCTCCTCTAACTTCTCAAAGTTGAGGAAAAAGCATCACATAGATTGTGAAGTTGATTATGTTTACTTCTTCATATTTGAGTGGAAATAATGTGGAAAAAATCAAAAGTTCATTCTTTTTAAATATAAGAAATGGGTCACTTGCTGAATACAGGTAAAGCATTTCTTTCATTCCAAACTTAAATTGAATCTTAAATAACGTTTACAGTCAAAAGTTTCGAGCAAAAGTTTCCACTATTGATCAACTGTTCAGATTACAGTTGGTCTACTGGAAGACGGTTTCTATTGGTGCTGGCAATTTATACCTGATTTTCGTGGACCTTCGGTCCGCGTTTGACATGGTTCAAAGGGAGAAGCTCTGGGCCTTATTATTGGAGATGGGCGCCCCCCCTTATTCGTGCCATCTATTCAAGCGAATGCATGATGGAACATATGCAAGGGTGAGATACGGGAGAAGTGGGGAAATCTCGGGTCCATTCCCGGTTGAAAAGGGTGTGAGGCAGGGGTGTGTTTTGGCTCCAACATTATTTTCTCTTTTCATCAATGGGCTGATTGATCATTTATTGTGTGCTAGTAATCTGGATTCCCCAAGGTTAGCGGGGCGAAAGATACCTGCCCTAATGTTCGCGGATGACACGCTTTTATTGTCAAAATCATTTATGGGCATTCAGCGTACATTAGAGGCATTTTGCTCCTTCTGTAAAATAAGGAATCTGGAATTGAATTTACCCAAAACTAAATTTATGGTCTTCAGCTCTAGTCCAGCCAACTGTCCTCATCCCCAGATGGAAGGAATAGTGCTAGACCGAGTATCCACATTTAATTACCTGGGGGTAACTCTTAATGACAAAATGAAATGGGGGTCTCATTTGGCGAAGGCCAATTTGAAGTTGACACAATCTGTGGGGGGTATTCTGAAGGTTTTTAATAACACCTCATCTAAGCCCTTGGGCCCCCCTATGGAAATGTATTAATCCCAAGAAAGAGGGGGTGCGCTCCTACGGTGCAGAGCTTTGGGGCCATTGTAGTATTGCCCCTCTAATTCTAACCGAGAGCAGCTTCATTAGGCGGCTTTTGAAATTACCAATGAGTACCCCCTTAATCCCCCTGAGATGGGATTTAGGTCTGGTTCCTATTGAAGAGATTGCCCTAAATCGTCCACTCCTGTACTGGAGACGTCTTTGGTCAACACCTGAGCTTGTGAGCTATAGGCAGGACCTTGGTGATCTCTTGTCAAGAGGGAACTCGGGGAAAATCCCATGGCTAATGCACATTAAGAACCTTTGCTATGCCTTAGGTAAGGGGGACCTGTGGACGTCACCAGAGGAGTCCTGTGCTTTACAGACCAAGAAATCACTGAGCGTGGCTCTTCAGCACTATCAAAAGGAAACATTATTAAATTCTTCCTTGGGCAGGCTTACTAACACCTTTTTGGATATTAAGACCAGTCCCCACTTTGAAATTTTTTTTGGATGCTATCCAGCCTCCACTGGCCAAGAAATTATATATCCAGTTCAGACATGGTTCTTTACCACTGAGGGCTTTAACCCATAGGTGGTCCAGCGCGCTCTGTCCAACGAGTTTTTGCCCAGAATGTGCTGATACTTGTGAGACAGAGTTGCATGTTGTGCTCTTTTGCCCTCTCTACACCAAGGCAAGAGCAAAATGGATTATCCAACTCTGTAAGTCTAGGGCATCCTGGGATACCGGGGGTCTCTGGAGAGTTCCTTAAAGGCACGGTATCCCTTTAGCAGACACATAATGACAGCCTATAGGGCTTGTCTGTCCACCCCTTCCTCTCTATTGTTTAAAGGGATTTTGGTGAAGGGAGTGTGAGATAATAAAGGAACATGTCAGATGTGAATAAAAATGACATTTAAACTTTATTTTGGCTTTTGTGTTCACTTCAGAGGAAGTGCTGGCCAGTGCAGCCATATTGTTATTAGGCTGTATTATTTTTGTCTGTCTCTTAAGTGTCTTTGCAGGTTTGCAAATGCAGGACAGCTTAAGAGATATTTTTGATTGCTCCGGGGTCCCCGCACATGGGCGGGACTATTCATAGATTATGACTATACACAGAGATCCCCTACTACAGAAGAGGATGATCCTTCGGGGACTGTACAGAAAATGGGAACTTTCTGGCGTCTCAATGTTCTGGTGGTGTTTGGTGAGATAAGAGGTAAGTGAACCATTGTAATACCATGTCAACAAAGCCCCTATGATGGAGTGTTATTGTTGCCTGATGGTTGATAGTAACAAAGTCAGCTGAGAGGTTGAAACGGAGCAGGAGTTATTTTGTTGTTGAAGAGTAGGACATTTTTGACTACTTACAGGTAGTTGTCAATGTGTTGCAGCGCGATCTGAAACCTAATTAATAAATATCATGGTAGAGGTATACTAGGTAGGAAGTTTTTCTTGATGATCTGAAACTCCAGGTGGAAAGTGGCTATTGTCTTGTCTACCTTTCTGATGAAAGTTAGGTTATAAGATACCACAAAGAGTTGCAATGTCAACTGAAAGCAAAAAGTATGTAAATAATCGTGATGTAAGGTGATGTGTGCACTGAGTTGGATAGGAAGAGCTAAAGAAATGTGATGGTCCTACACAGCAAGAATTATGAAGAGCAGTGATGTGCATGGTTCAATGAATAGGCCGAACAAATGTTCCAGTGTGGCTACAATGGCCATTTAGCCAAAGCAATTAACTATTCTGTGAAGGTTCTTCAAGGGAGACAATCAAACCTTGTTTAACATTTAGGATAGGTGTGCCAGATACAATCCAAACAAAACACTAGATAAGTCTGGGGAGGCAGTTGATGCTTAGGAGGGTGCTCTAGAGCTTCAGTGGAGTAGGAAGAAGAATCTTTTCCCAAGCGGAATATCTTGAATGTGTGGGAATAATTATTTATGATGCATGGTCACCACAATCTCAATAATGACTACTGAATGTTGTGTCCAGGCATATAGATCAATTAAAGGCTGCCCATTTTACCCATGTGATTTGAGACTGTGCCTATATCCATTTTCGGTGAAGCCAGTGTAGAGTTTGGTGGTCGAACAATTATTCCATTAGGTTTATGTGATGAGGATGGATGGTGTTGTTTTGGGGTGTGTTAAAACTTAAATCTGGCCTGTATCATGTTCATATATATTCCCATATAGTAGAATGTTAGTAATCACATACATAACCTAGAATGCATCAGCAACGTTAAGGAAATTTGAATATCATTTTATGGTTGTGTGAGGCTACTTGCATATTTGAAAATGTGTTAATTGTCATGACGTAAGTAGGCCTGTAAACCAGAGGGCTTAGAGTTGTACCTTTGCAGATTTCCTAATGGTGCAGCCTCACTTTCAAACTTGGCAAGCAGTTGCGTAGCTAGTCCTTAGGCCGCCCATGGCTGCAGCGATTCTTGCAGCCGCGACGGTCGCAGGTATGAGCGGGGGGCCACCGCCCCCAAAACTTGTGCCGCCTTGGGTGGTCAGCCCCCACCGCCCCCCTTCCCCCTACTATGCCACTGTTGGCAAGTGAAAGTGGAATTTCAAGAGAAGATTGGCACCTGTATTGTGTACATGAATGAAATGTACTGATGAACGACGTCCTGCACTTCCTCAGGGAGAAGATCCTGCCAACTGCAAATTAGGCATGTTTTTGCTATGAGTTACAATATTCTGCCATGTGAGTACAAATAGAAATTACAATTGTAATTGATCTTTTGCTGTACTGTCTGCTATTTTACATTATACGCTAGTTGTACCTTAGGCTTCCTGAGGTGTTGTGTTTATTTTTAACAAGTGCTAGTACCACACTGATTTGTGGATGATTCTCAAGCAAGCCACTAGGTAGTATGGAGGAAAATATACTGATAGAGCACGATTGTGCCCTTCAATTTGTAGGGGTGCATTATAATCACGAGTAGTCTGCACCTTCATATATTCTTATGTTGTGTTAACATTTGATCATTAAAATGTGAAATGTAATAACGTGTAAAGGAATGTGATAGAGGGATTTAGTGCAACGTGGAGGATTTAGCATTGTAATTGTGCCTTGAATGGTAAAATCTTAATGCTCGTTTTACAAGTGACTAATGAGAAATTAATTTACTGCCATGTAACGTACTGATTTAAACGTGCACAGTAACTATGTTCTTGTATATGTGTGTTTAACGAAGATCTATGGTGATTCCTATGTTAGCCGATTATCTATAGGCCTCATGTGTATTTCACCCTGTCTCTCATAACTGAAGCATTTGTAATGTTCATGTGTATGCAGAATCTTCTCTTTCTCACGTTTCTGTTGCAGGTGGAGGAGTTTAGCTTTGTTAGTTAGAATAACGCTTTTGTTTTAGGAGTCAGGCATAGGGAGGAGAGGATGCATTTGAACAAGGAGTGCTGATAATGTAGGATGGTGTTCTTTCTCCCTGGAGAAGGCCTGGGAATCAAGGTCATCGAGCCAGAGGCTGGGAGGATCGAAACTGACTGGAAAGTTCCTACAAGGAGGTTTACAGCTGGATGGAATGATTTTGTGATGAAAGGATGTGTGTGTCCTATGATTTTGTTGTTGGAATTACGGACAGTGCCCCAGGGGTTGAGTTAGGAGAGCAGATCTGATGGAGAGAAAAGTAGCATCTTAGAACGAGCTCTGTGGCTTTATGTTACTTGGCCCACTCAACGGGAGTGCACTTTTTAGGACGTCTTCATGCGCTGACACCTTTTCCTGAACTTGTCTGGGGAAATGCTAAGTAGGGATGTCGCGTTAAGTAGTAGCGTAGGGACAGACTAATGCTTTTTACTTACGAACCTCAAATGAAGAATACTCTTGATGTTGGCGCAGTGATCATCTGCGTCCCGATTTTGGAGCTGGTCATTCCTTGTTTGCATCATAGATTGAATGTAGTCCATAGGTTTGACTTTGTATTACTTCCAATGTATTTTTACACCCTCGTTCTGAGGTGTTTGTATGTCCAATTGTTCTTGGCTTTGTAATAAACAAACTAAATTTAGAACTTGGAGTCAGTGATGGTTTATTCAAATTGTGAGATCTAATTAGACAGGATACTTCTGCCCTCTACACTTTTAAGCTGGAACCAACGGTCTGTCGACCACGGGTTCCCGAGCAAATCTAGGACATGGAACCAAGCCCCATCAATAATAATAATAATTTATTGGTATTTCAATAAATATAATTAAGTTATATATAACATATATAGTGCTTTCGGAACCTACCCTCAGCACAGTATATCAAGTTATAACTTAGACAATTTAAGAGGGAACTTAGGAGACTCGGGGGTAATCTATCCAGAACCACAGACCTTTTGGTGTTTCTAAGACAACCATGGGCCGTATATCCGTACTCTCGAACAGTCCGTGCCTGCTTCTGATCCAAGCACTAAGCCTACATAGCCATCGAAGTTTGGGCATGTCCCTCTTAGCTTTCACAATGCCCACACTAATTAAAGCTTTCCAACACCTACTGGCCTCGAGCTCGTTGAGAATATTTAGAAGGGTTGTCTACGCGAGGAAAACTATTGCCTGTGTTGAGCTTCCGAGAGGGTTTGGCCACTTTTTTTCTAGAATATCCAAATGACCATTGCAAGTCACAGCCACAGCATAGGGTCTCACCCAGTAAATGCAGACATGGAGGGTATGGTTGTTAAAGGGAGTTTTCCTTGAAAAAATGAGGAATTTCATGCAGAAGTTACATCATGTTTTCATTCAGTAAATGTTGGCAGGATTGACCTTAAATTGAAGAGGTACTTTAATAACCACCTCTGAATTCTGAAACAGGAACTGGTGCAAGTATCAGATTGTAACAGACCACCTGGAAACAGGGTCTTTGGTACATTCACCTCGGTGACATAAAGCAGTCATCTACAGTAATGTCCACCTGTCTAAAGATACTATTGACAGCATAACACAGGTGCTCTCCCCAAGGTGGAGCCTGTATTTGTGTTGGCAACATTCTTTTCCCTTTCTGCGATGAAAGGGCACCAAGTTGTCTTCTTTAAGAGGCCCAATGAGGAGCACAAACCTGTACAGTCTTCTGTTTTCCCTTGTTGGGCACTCTTCTCACATAGCCTAAACCTGTCAAGTGCCATGGCTGTGATAGAGCACATTACGTCTTTAGCTATGCTTTTTGAAGCTGGTGGGATGAAAACTCACAAAAGGTGATGGGAGGAATGCCTACTGTGTGTGTTTCATGTACCACACTAAGTGGCATTGGTATGCCCAGATATGGGTCTCATGCTCAATGTGTCACTGCAACCAAG
The DNA here is from genome assembly GCF_964204655.1 of Triturus cristatus. Taxonomy (NCBI): domain Eukaryota; kingdom Metazoa; phylum Chordata; class Amphibia; order Caudata; family Salamandridae; genus Triturus; species Triturus cristatus. The sequence continues at coordinate 847,482,083 of NC_140580.1, read as the reverse complement.
ATGTACCCAGCCGTTGAGCCTATATCTGGGTCAAAACTGGTCTTGGATTGCTTGTGTACTGGTTCAGGGAGGACCTGGCTTGGCACTTCGGGCTAAACTGTTCCCATGGAGGGTCAAGACTTATTTGCATATGGCTGGGTCCAAATGGAGGTGGCATGGTGAGCAAAAGAAAGATGGGCTGGGATGCTATCCCAAGCGATTGCCGGTGAGTAGCCAAATGGTTTGCATTCCTCCAATCACCTTTTGTGTATTTCATGTACTGCCCTAATTTGCATGGGTATGCCCAGACGTGGGTCCAATGCTCACTGTTTCATTGGAACCAAGCTGTACCCGGCTGATGAGCCTGTAACTAGGGCTCCTTGGTTGCTTGTGTTCTGGTTCAAGGAGGACCTGCCTTTGCAGTTTGGGTTGGACTGTTCCCATGAGGAGCAGGGTCAAGGCTGATATGCATATGTTTGGGTCCAAACTGAGGCGGCATGGTGAGAAAAAGAACAATGGGTTGGGATGCTACCCTGAGCGATTTCCAGTGATTAGACAAATTGCAAGCATTACTCCCATCACCTTTTGTGTGTTTCACTCATACTTGAATGACTGACAGGTTTCAATGATATCAATGCACTTACATGAAAACATGAATGTTTCAGTATATGAACTGTTGGTTAGATCTCATTTTTAAAATGTCCCTCTTTTTAATCCCCATACCTTTTAAAGTGCACAGCTATGGGCCTGGCAGTCATGGCTTACTGCATTTAGAATCACTCAAAAAAACAACCTAATTTACGTTTCTATCCACAATAAAAATAAATTCAGGCAGGATAATAAATACCTTTTTATTTGTATTTATCTGTAAAAATCAGTAAAAACAGAAATCAGGGAGCCTTACTTATAATGAGTAACTTCAGTTGGGAGAAGCCACACAATTTAAGTATGTAAGTGGAATTGGGGGAAGGGCCAAAAGATGGGAGGAAGAACTGATACAAGGTGAAAGAAAGAAGGGTCTAAAAGAAAATAGAACAAGGAAACCAAAATGAAGCGACTGGTATGCAGGCAGACACACTCAAAAGCAGCCGTGTCTTTGTCTCCATTTCTGCGTCTCTGACCGATGAAGTACCCACTGACAATCCAACAACTACAACTGGAGAACTAAGGAGCACTGTGGCATCTGTAGAAGTGATGTTCAGTGGGAGGGGCACACTCTGGGTCAAAGACAAAACTGGTGGGGCCACGTAGAAAGGACAATTGTAAAGAGTGTGAGATTGTGTGCTCATTAGTGTGTGTTTGTGTGTGTGTATATATATTATATATATATGTGTGTATATATATATATATATATATAGAGAGAGAGGGAGAGATGTGTGTATATATATAGATAGATAGATATATACATATATATTTAAATGTTTACTAAAATCTGATGACTTAGTGTAGTGTGTATGGCTGTGTGCAAGGTGCAGTTTCTTTTCTGGCACATTTAACATCTGTGTTGGTGGGACTCAAGTAGGGACCAGGCCCCTCTCCAGCAACGCCACTGAAAATTCATTGTCAATTTACATGGCCATCAGTTCAAAGGTGTTACCACCGAATAGCAAGGCTCCAGGCGAGGATATGCAAGAGAATACGAAAGAAATTACTGGCCTGCACAAATAATATAAATATAATATAAAAATAATAGCATGAGCAATAGTAGTAATGCATGGAAATACTTGGAGAAAAGCAGACCACGCAACACACATGCATACACTAAGAGGCAAGCTCCATCCAGTGTCTTACCACCTCAAATAGTTCTATTCTGATAAATAATTACCTCAAATTAGACATATATGTCTCTGTAGTACACTCCACTTACAACATGTTGGAGACATTGGATAGTCAGGCTTGGAAACTGCTTGAAAATCACTGAGAAGGATGATGAGATGAAACAATCAGTACTGGTACACCAAGCAGGCAATGACGTACACCAGCCATTGAAGACATTACTGAATCAGAAACTGCTTTGACCAAATATTTTGAACCACTTGTAAAACCTAACTATGGAAGTTCTATATGCAGAAACGCAACTCAAAAAGAAAAATGATTCACAAAAGCATTTCATGTCACAGTAGAAGACTTAGCCATCAAGTCCACACTACCAGATGCACTGAATGAGATTAGAGGAAAACTAATACATGGGTAAAGATTTGCAAATCTTCAAAAACTGATCTTAAGGCAACTTTGAATCGGACTGCAGAGCCTCTTAACGCTCGAGCAACCATCCTTAAGGGCCATCCACATGGTGTCAACCATGCCCAAAGTAGCAGTCAAAGATGAACAAGGTGGACGTGTTCACCACCAACACTCGCTGTGTGGGGATTGTGAGAATACCTACCCATGTACTACTAAATGCCCAGGCAAAAGAAAGAATTGCTCAGTGTTTGCAAAACTCAATCACATTGCAAAAGATTGAGGATCCGCTGGAACCAATTCCACCTCAATCAAACAATTCACCAAAATATTGAATCAGTTGAAGCAATGCAGAAGGGCCAGCACTGGAGATGGACAAAGATAATCTAGAAGATGTCATTCATTTAACATACAGAAAAATGAGACCTTTCAACACAAAACACTTAACGGAGCCACCAAATCATAACCCAAGGACAACCAGCCTCCTTCCTTATTAATATAGAAGTGTCAATAAATGGGATGTTGAATATACAATGTTGCAAATTACACCCAACACCAAAGACACTAAAGACAATATCTATGGCTTTGGAAGCACGACCTCAATATATTGAAAAGAAACTTCTCTGCAGAAGTCAATCACGATAACCATCAAATAGTTGTAGTGATTCTCATAACAGCAAATGACACCAGCATGCACTTTAGCTGCAAGACTGATGCAGCAGCAGTCATAGGAGGTTTCAAGGGAACATCATTTATTTACATCAGTGATTCTTAACCTGTGGTCGAGGACCTATGGAGGTCCGCAACGCCTACTCTGGGGGTCCGCGACTGCTTAGAAAATGAAATAATATAATTAGATTAATAAAGTGCTTATAAATAAAGAAGCAAAATGTACAGTTGACAATTTTAAAAAGTTCTGTAAATGCAAAGGAATTTTAAATTGGAAGTTAAAAATTAAGTCAGTATCCTCAGATTAATTTGTGAGAGCAGTGCATTAAAGAGAATATAGTATGAACGATAAGTGGCCTCAATTTAATTTAGAAGAGTTCAAACCGTCTTATTAAAATGTTGATTTTTTTTATATTTCTTTGAGAATTAAATAAAATATTTAATCATTTGTGTATTTGTTTGATGAATGCTTTGTTTCTGTATTTTGCATGTATGGTTTTGCTCTTAAAATCATCAAAATGCTTAGGCCAGGGTCCTTTGCTTCCAGTAATGACTCAGAGGATGCCCCTAGGTTCCAGTAATGATGAAGTGGGGGTCCACAGAAGTCACTGGTTTACATCATTACTCATAGCAGTGTAAAGCCTTCCAGCTCAAACAGATTTGTGTCAGTGAAATTTGGGCCGTATTAATTCCATGACCAGGTGTCCAGAAAGATTGGTGAGATACTGTCTAAAGGGTCAATTAAACGCCCTTTTGTGATTGTAGGACTCTCTATTGTAGAGCATACATGCCAACAGACCCGATTCAGACGGGAGACTTCCAATTTTTAAAGCCAAATGTGTCTTTATTTTAGCTTTCTCCTGCCTAAAATTGCCTCCCCTTCAAGTAAAGTCACTGGAGAAAATAAATTCCCCTGTTTTCTCCCTATTTCATGTTTACAAATGTTGTCATGTATGAGACTACGTGGAGCAGAAGATCAGATGATGAACTGGTGAGGGGAAAGATTGGCCTAAGGCGGCCCTAAGAGGCCCAAGGAGGTGAGACCCTTTGATTTGGCCCTTAGTGGAAGATGCCGGGTTCACATGCTCTATATTGTGAGTGGAACTAGAGGCCGAGATCTCAATTCCCACTTCAAAATGGCAGGATGGCTGTTCTTCAGTGTGCCACCACAAAAAGAAAAATGTCAGCCACGTGTGACTAAGGCCTGGCTGGATGACTCTCCTTGCTGCCAGTGGTGACTTTCTTACTTCGAGGTCGGCAGGCAGAGGCAAAGTAGCACAGTAGGCAATTAGGTTTCCTACCTTTCTAAGAGAAACCTACTGACTAGGGGATCATATTCTCAAGGAGCTATCGCAGAATTATCGGCACTTTAGCGCAGCCAAAGTCGTGATAAATTTATCGCCCCAGTCACAAGCTGGTGCTAACAGCCCATATCACCAGTTTACCTGCAATAGCAGCCTCAAAAAACATCGCCACAGATGACCCCGGCAACTATCACTAATGATATGCAGAATAAGCGTTTCCCGTGCAAAAAGCCGCAACAACACCACTCCGCAACATTCTCAATGACCAGCCAGATCAGCGATAAGAACACCAAACATGCAATAAGACGCGTTAGTTGCAGGAAATTGACACCTGCTCTTATCTGGTGTAAAGTCGGACGACAGCCAGCACCAGACAAGGGAGCAGAGCCCAGAGCCACACCTGAAGAACAACGGATGCCATGGAGCTACTGATCATGCAGCCCGGAGCCCCAATAGGGCAACAACACCCACTGCCACTACCCCAGGTCCTCCACCCCTCCCGGACCACCCCAGAGGCAGTGCAGACAAAGACAGCAGACCCTCGGAAAAGGCACCAACCTCACAGACCCAACACCAGAGAATGTCATTGCCCACTACAGGCCCAAAAGGACAACCATCCTCCACATCCTGACCATCATCGCCCACAGGCCAACGGTACTAACACAGTGGACAACCAACATCCCACCTCAGACAAAGCTGCTGGCTGTACTGCATCTGTTGGCCTCTGGTACCTTCCAACCAACAACCGCCAGAGTCGGAGGAGTCTCACAGCCAGCCGTCCTGGATCCCATCATCAGCGTGGTACCCCAGTACCTATACCCTCCACACACTGTGCAGGAACAGCTGTTGACCAAGCGCGGCGTCTACACCATAGCTGGCTTCCTGCACGTGTTATGGGGCAATAACTGCACACATGTCCTACCTGTGCCCCCTGGTGACACTGCACACAATTATCTCAATGGAAAGCACACGTATTCCATCAATTTGCAGGCAACAGTTGACCACCGGGGAATCGCCACACAGGTCGTCGCCAACTACCCAGGCAGTGTGCATCATTCCACTTCTACCGACAGTCCATCATTAACCAGCGCTACCAGGATGGCATCCATGGAAATGCACTGCTCGTTGATAAGTACCAAATGAAGACACGACACACCTCAACTCCACAATCATGCAACTCACAACACTGGGAATGCACACGTTACAAACTCACATACAACATGCCCACCCACCAGACACGACAGCACAACTTACTGTGGCAACCTGGGCCAGCCATGTACATAAGCCATCAATGGCATGGCACATCAGCCACACAATAGCAGATAGTGGGGAGAGGTGGGAACCAAGCATGTACAAAGGAGGCAAGCGACCCATGAATGAGAAGGTACACAATGGCACGTGTGGTGTGGATGTGATGGCCAGACTGCAGTATGCAGACCACACCCATATTCAGGTCGACATACACCTCTGGTGTATGGAGTGTAGTGGACAATGGACGCAACCATGTCACCCCAGCCAGTGGGGAAGATCGCGAAAATGTAGCTTGTTACATCCCCCCTGTAAGCGTGAGCGGAGTGGGTTGGCCCGGCGTACGCCAGGCAAGCGTAGGGGTGTGAACAAAAAGCACGTAGCTCTGGGCGTGGTTCTCTTCTGGAATGCCCAACGTCTCTGCCAGGGGGGCGCCTCTCACCCCGCCACTAGGCCGACGCCGTCGTTGTGAGCCAAGTTGCCTGCGATCCTGTGCGCCTGCTGTACCCCAAGCCGCTGGGCCGCGAACCCGTCCTGCCCGCCCCTGCGCACCCAGGCCTCACTGCTCACCTGCCGACACCGGCCTGTGTCAAAGAGGGCCCACCACGTGCCTATGCAACCTCCAGGTGACCTTGGCAGCCTGCTCAGCCCATCACGGCCTCCTCGAACAAGGCCCGCAGTCCTCCTTTCTCGTGACCTGCCGACACCAGCCTGTGTCAAAGAGGGCCCACCACGTGCCTATGCAACCTCCAGGTGACCTTGGCAGCCTGCTCAGCCCATCACGGCCTCCTCGAGAAAGGCCCGCAGTCCTCCTTTCTCGTTGACGTACTCCACGGGCATACACAGCGGACAAGTAGGTCACATATTTGGAACTGAGTCTTGATTACACTATGGCAGAGTACATATTCATGGCTGATTTTATGTCACTATACTCCCTCCGATGTGGTGCCACCAAGTCTGTGTATGTCTGTGGGCCCTCGTGGACAACTGCCCTCGGCCCACACTGCGCTCGAGTAGGTCACACATTTGGAACCGAGTCTTGATTTCATCATGGCAGAGTTCACATCATTGCACGCAAGAAGAGGTGTAAGAGGAAACCGCGTTTCAGTCAGGAGGAAAAAAGGATCATCGTTACGGAGGTGATTGAGCTCTACCAACAACTGCCCTGGTGTCACTAACTCTGTGCATCGCAAGCCGACGACACATGCTTGTGGGCCCGTGCTGACTGCTGCCTTTGGCCTACACTGTGGTCCAGCAGACCTCACACCAATCTAATCCAGTCTGTACCAGGCAGGACATGTCATCGTTGCTGACTGAACACCCGCTCAGCTCTGGTGCTTCTACCTCCGTCAACCACACCGACACAAGCCATTTCAACATTGTGTGTTAGACTTCCAGGAGGAGCTCGCTGAACAGCGGTTGGCCCTCGCTGACCGCTGCCTCGGGCCTACACTGCGGTCGAGTAGGTCACACTTTCAGAACTCAGTCTTGATTCATTAATGGCAGATTTGATCTAATTGTACAGGCCTCATCGCAGACTGCATCCCCTTTCAGCTCCGTTGCCACTAAGTCTGTTCCCGACATCCATGGACACTTTCTGGTTGAACTTTGGTAGCGACTGAGTCTATGGACAGGGGTTGTCGTCATCATCATGTCACGAGGCAGTAGCATTGCACTCCTCCATTTCCTGCTTCCGGATGGCTTCTACCCTCTGCATCATGCCCTGGAGGACACCTTCCACTGTCCCCCACAACCCTCCGCCACATTCACCCTGGACATCGCTAAGGACCCGCTCAGCTCGCGTGGCCCTATCTCACTGTACCGCAAGCCACCGTCCTGTGACAGTGTGCCTGTGCCAGCCGCAGTACATCCGGGGCCACTAACTCTGTGCAGCTCATGTCAGGGACTCTGTCTGCTAAGATATTGGATGGCCTCTGAGATGATGGCCTTGGGTTAACAACGCCATGTGTATGTGGCCCTGCGCTGTCCGCTGCCTCCGGCCTCAACTGCAGTCTACCAGGGCTCACACATCAAATCGAGTCCTGACCGGGCCAGACGTCGCATAACCGCAGGAGGCACACGCCACCACTGCCAGGACCACCTCCATACGCCAACTGCCAGAGTCTAAAGTGTCTTACTGCTAGACTATCAGAGTTGCTCACACCTGTCGTGGATGCCATCATCTGCCTGATACCCTACTCAGCACTACAGGTGCCACTAACTCAGTGCATCACAGCTCATGGACACTGGTGTTTGCTCATTGGGTGACCTCTGTACTTGCTCCGGCTACAACCATGATGCTCTGCAGTTGTCTCTGTAATGCTGGTATTTTCGGTTTCCGTTTTAATACTGTTGTAGTTGTTGCCAGCACCAACAACTCCTTGCGGGCTGGCTTACACTCACCCCACACACATCCAGCACAGGCGTCACTGTACATGTGATCCTGCCAATAAAGGGGCCGGGCGCACGTGCCCGTAGTCAGTTCCACAAACTATCTGCGTGTGTCCGTGTGGTCATAATGTATGCATGAGGGTCACGGGGCCCTACAACATTACATTGCTCTGTGTACAGCAGACACAACCATGTCCCCGCTGGCAGCGGGTAAGACCTTGGATATGTAGCTTTGTCGCCACCCACTCAATAGGTGAGAGGAGTGGACTGGGCCGCCGTACGGAGGTCCGGCGTGGGTGTGTGAATGATAATTACATGTCTCTGGGCATGGTTCATTACAGGGCATGTGCAAATGCATGTGTCTCTGTCCCAGTGTGGGTCTCCTATATGGGGTTTAGGTGGTCCCTGATGGGACTTAGACACCCACGTATGTGGTCCAGTTCGGCTTCCATGAGCTCTGATCCCACCCGTACCTGTTCGGCCACCTCCTTTTGGCATTCTGACACCTGGCATTGGATTGCGATGTGCGCCTCGGTGGAGTGTTGGGAGCCAGCCATGGTGGTGGGTGCTTCCTGCTGTGTGGTCTGTGCAGGGGATGGGGTCTCCTCTATGTAGCTTGACTGCCCTGCTCCTGGGGGTGGGTTGCCTAAGATGTCCATGAGCTGTTGTAGGGTGTCGGAGGTGTGGTGGTCCTCTCCAGCATCACTGATGAGTTGTCTGGTCTGCTCTGCTGGAGGGGTTGTTTGTCCCTCTGCAATGTGAAGGGGAGATGCATGTTGACATTGTGTTGACATGTATGTTGGCGCATTGTTCTTGTTTATATGCAGACTGTATGACAATGTACATTGTGACTGTTTGGGAGGTGCTGAAATTAGAGGCGGGACAGTGGACATTTGGACTACATGACGGATGTGAGCTTGAACACGTACATTTCAAACTCACAGTTTCCTGCTATGTTAGATGTGATTGGCCTGTTTCTGCGCATGGGCGGACCCAGTTGTGTCCTCTGTTCTGCAGTGTCGGTGTTGCACTTTGTACCACATTGACGTGGGATATGCTGTGATTGCTATGTGTGTGTGCTGCAGTGTGCCACAGGGATCAGGGACATGATCCTGGGTCATTGTGGGTGTGCAGTGTGCTACACATCGTTCTGCATGGTGCCATTGTGCCCATCTCCCCCGTCCCCCCAGTCCCTGGTCGTTGTTCACCCTGTTGATGTTGTGTCAGGTCCTATCGAACTGTGTCCGTACTCCGACTCCTTGCACCGTCTCCACACTGATGACGGTGGCCTCCATTTCCACCAGCTCCTCCTGTGGCGCAGGACTCCCACTTCCTGTCGCCATTGCTGCCTTCCTGTTGGCAGCGGGTTTGTGCTTGGTTTGGCTTTTAACATCATGCCAGGGCATCTTGGCCTCCTCCATGGACCTCCACGACACTCTGACTGCATTCACGATTGTCAAATTGGCGTTCAGTTGATGGTAGTGTTCTGTCACCTCCGTGACGCTGATCTGGTTTTCCTGCAGACTGCACCCAGTCTTCCTCTTCTCCTTGCCCTTCCCCGACCTCGAAGTTCCTTGCTAGTGGTCTGTGGGGTGTTTAGCCAAAATATCGAGTTTTAAATTTCGACCTACAATAATATCGTGTTTTTAATATCGTAGGTACAGAATATCGAAGTCAAGAATATCGATGGACAGAATATCGATCCCAAGGTAAGTAATATCGAAGTTAATAATATCGAAGTAATTAATATCGATGTAAGTAATATCGTAAGCAAAAATTTCGATGTCAATAATATCGATATTTATTTAGTGTAATGTAATTTAATATGTATTTTATTTGTATGTTAAACATTATTGTAATGTATTTTAATACATTTAAAAATAAATGTTTAGAGATTAATAATTATTTTAAATTTAATTTAGCGTTTTAGTATCAGAGCGGGTTGTGGGTTTATAGGGGAATAGGGTGGGAAGTAATTTAATTATAATTAATGAATTAATATGTATTGTTTAATTGGTATTTATGATTAATTAATTGGTAATTAATTAATAATTGGTAATTAATTATATTAATTGATTAATTAATTGGTAATTAATTATTAATAGTAAAATAATTTATTAATTGGTTAATTATATACATTATAACTAGTTTGATATTAATATTTATTTATTGTTATTGTTAATTAATTAATTGTTAATTAGTCATTAATTTGTGATTGAATTTTATTAAGTGATTAATTGATAATTAAATTAATTATGTGAATGTTTATGTGTAGTGGGTTGTGGGTTTATAGGGGAATAGGGTGGGAAGTAATTTAATTATAATTAATGAATTAATATGTATTGTTCAATTGGTATTTAGGATTAATTAATATGTAATTAATTAATAATTGGTAATTAATTATATTAATTGATTAATTAATTGTTAAATAATTATTAATTGTAAAAATATTTTATGAATTGGTAATTATATACATTATAATTAGTTTATTATTAATATCTATTTATTGTTATTGTTAATTAATTAATTGTTAATTAGTAATTAATTGGTGATTTAATTTTATTAAGTGATTAATTGATAATTAAATGAATTATGTGAATTTTTATGTGTAGTGGGTTGTGGGTTTATAGGGGAATAGGGTGGGATGTAATTAAAATAAAATAAATAATGATATTTTTTATTTATTTGTAATTATTATTAATTAATTGTTATTAGTTAAATATAGTAAATATAAATAATTTATAATTGTATTTTATTTGTTGTTATTGCTAATTAATGTATTACTGTTGCACTCTTTGGAGTTGGAATAGTAATTTTTACCCCTACGCTATCCAACCTTTTCTCTACTGTTGCACTGTCTGAAGTGGGAAGAGTCATTTTTACCCTTACGCTATCCAACACTTTCCCTACTATTGCATTCTCTGGAGTGGGAATAGTAAATTTTACCCTTACGCTATCCAACACTTTCCCTACTATTGCACTCTCTGGAGTTGGAATAGTAATTTTTACCCCTACGCTATCCAATGTTTTCCCTACTGTTGCACTCTTTGGAGTTGGAATAGTTATTTTTACCCCTACGCTATCCAACGTTTTCTCTACTGTTGCACTGTCTGGAGTGGGAATAGTAATTTTTACCCTTACGCTATCCAACACTTTCCCTACTATTGCACTCTCTGGAGTGGGAATAGTAAATTTTACCCTTACGCTTTCTAACACTTTCCCTACTATTGCACTCTCTGGAGTAGGAATAGTAATTTTTACCCCTACGCTATCCAACGTTTTCCCTACTGTTGCACTCTTTTGAGTTGGAATAGTTATTTGTACCCCTACACTATCCAACGTTTTCCCTACTGTTGCACTGTCTGGAGTGGGAATAGTAATTTTTACCCTTACGCGATCCAACACTTTCCCTACTATTGCACTCTCTGGAGTGGGAATAGTAATTTTTACCCTTACGCTATCCAACACTTTCCCTACTATTGCACTCTCTGGAGTTGGAATAGTAAATTTTACCCCTACGCTATCCAACGCTTTCCCTACTGTTGCACTCTTTGGAGTTGGAATAGTAATTTTTACCCCTACGCTATCCAATGTTTTCCCTACTGTTGCACTCTTGGGAGTTGGAATAGTTATTTTTACCCCTACGCTATCCAACATTTTCCTTATTGTTGTTTTTGTTGAAGTTGGACTAGTAGTTTTATTGTGTCTGATATTTAATATGTTTTGTAATATTTTAGCTATTGTAATATATAATTAATATTAAAAATTATTCAAATTAAAAATAATGATTATTATTTGCTATATGTAATTATTTAATATTTATTAATGTTATTGTTTTATGTGTATACATGTATTGGTAATTAAAATAAATATTTAATAATTTATATGTTACAGACATTATTATTAAAAGTAATTATTAAGTAAGTGTATATATTATATATTATATATATATGTTTAATTAAAGTTTTATTTAATTATATATATTTATTATAAATTTTACATATTATAAAATATATTTAATTATGTTTCTTTGATTTATAAGTATTATTTGGTTTATTTTACATATATTTTTAAAGTAAAAAAAAAACGATATTTTTGAATTACGATATTTTTGACATCGATATTAAATTATCGATATTTTTGTACTTACCATGTTGTAGATAGGATGTCGATATTCTTGACCACGATATTTTTGTTGCGATATTTTTGTAGGTCGAATTTTTGTCTTTCGAAATTATGTCATACAACCGGTCTGTGGGGTATGTGGGGTTCGCGCTGGCCTCTGCACTTGGTCCGGGTGCATCCATGGTGCTACGCAGTTTCGTTTTTTTCTCCCTTTTGTTTTGTTGCTTTTATCGTGCATTTTCCCTCATGACGTGTGGGATTTGCAGGCCTGTGGCTGGTGTTCGCTGGTTTTTGTATCGCGATTGGCGTAATCGCTGCTATTTTCACCTTTGTGTTTCGCATTTTTGGGCGTTGTGTTGATTTTAACGCGTTCATTTGACGCGTAATCGTGGGTCAATCGCATGGTACCGCCGTGTTGAGATTACCACGTTAACACGGAGTTATTTTCCCGCGATAGACTGCGATGTGAAGAGTTGCGCTAAGCTACTTTTGCGATAGTTATCACACGTTCTTGAGAATATCCCCCAACGTGTTTATGTTTTGAAACAATGGCGGGCCAGGAAGTAGCAGACAAATATGAATTTGTTTGAAACGTCCTGTATTATTTTTTAACATGCGCTTTTGCTTCTGTTCACCTTTGTAACCATTTAAGATTATTTTGGACAGGTCTACAATAATTTACAAATGATTTCTACTTTAGTGTGTTGGGTTTATATTGAGAAGTGGGAAAATCCCCGCCTTCCTCTCTTATTTTTTAATAAATACTGAACTGCTTTTGGAGACTGAGTGAACCTGCTGCGCACTCACTCACTCTCCCAAAAGAACTGGTTCTGCATGCTGATGACGACCCTGGCGCCTGTTTCTGGCTGGGCCGAGGGCCCGGAGAGCGAGAAGGTGCTGATTAATGGAAACGACCCAGTTTGTCGTCATTGTTGGGGAGCAGCTGCTGCTGCCAGCGGGGGCCGCCATCTTTTGGGTGACAAATCGTCCTTGGAAGGAGAGCCTCAGTGCTCTCTCCAAGAACGCTAACCTGATTAGAAAAGTCGGCACGACAAAAATATCAGCTGCCTTTGGGCACAGTACGTCCTGGAAGAAAGAAGGGAAACAAGGGCAGTTGCTAAAAAGATATCCGTCCATGTCGTGATATATGCACCACCGGCCCTCCTCACACCAAAAGCCTGTTTCTGGGTGCTCAACATCCACAGATATTTTCCCATGTGTTGATACCGGTAACCAATCAAAGACATGCATTGTAATTTTGGTAGCCAATGTCAGTTATGTTAAGAAAAGTTTTAACCAATCACATATTTGTTCTGGAATGCTGATAACCAATCAAGGATATATTGCGGTATGCTAGTAATCAAACTGAGAATTGTTTTGATAAGCTGGGAACCATTCATATATAAGGCGTTGCGCACTAGTGGCCTATCCAACCTATCGCGTGCTCACACTCATTCAGACAATGGCCGTTTTCCAGGGAGAATATTAAAAAGAAACACATGCACAGTACTGTGTGTTATGCTCTCTTGGCTTGGTGTAAGAATATGAGACAGAGAACAACGTCCTAAATGGATCAATAGAATCACGTACAAATAAAACACTGAGCTCTTTTGTAGGTAGAGCCTATTTTAAGTGGGGTGGTGTATTTTCCACTAACTGTGTTGGTAACATGTTACAGATTTGTTATGGTACAATGTTAACCAGCACTAGATATGATGTGCTAGGTGGATAATCACTCACAACATCCGCTGAACTTTATCCAGTGTAGAAAACCTACGTTTGACACGGTGTACTATGATGGCTGAATATTTTATTTTTAATCATTTGAGTAATCTACCAGATATCCAACTTCGCAATGAAATATCAGTAGTTTAATTAGGGATCAAGTAAGGATGAATGTACTAAGGCGAAGGGAGAATGACAAAAATGTATTTGTAAAATTAATTTGTCATATAACTATAAATATCTTGTTCTGGACTGTCCTTTGCTGCTTTTATTGAGTAAAGTATACCTGTGACCGCTCTTTGTTTTGAAAAAATGCTACGAAGGGGGTGAGACGTCTAGCTGTTAGTCGAAATGGAGACTAACGACACTGGTGGGCTTGCTCGTTCTCTTAAATCTATTAAGAAACATTTTGTTGGAATCTGTACTTAATGAAGTATATTAAACTTGAGCAGCTATTTCAATGAATAGGCATGTATTGACAATTATGTACTTTATTCAACCATGAAGTAATAATGTAAAGAGCATGACGCTGACATGGATTTAAAGATCCAGAATATTGCCTTCTCTATTTCAGCTTCTCAGATTTGATGTCAATCTCTGGCCCCAATTTAGGGCCCGATTCTGATCTCACTAGGAAAGCCCTCCACCCGACTCGGATTCAGAGGGTTTTCCTAACGAATCGCAGTGTGAGAATCTGACCGAACAAGTATGATGCATCCGTATGCTGACGGACTCGGTTCGGTCGGGCTCCCATTGAACTCTCTGGGAGCCTGTGTACGTGTTCGATAGCAAAAAGGGGTGGGTAGGGAAAAGCATACTCCATGTGGCGGGTACCCCATGGTGCCCGGCACACTATGCATTTTTGGATCGGGGGATCCATGGGCACTCCCCGTGACCGATTCGGAGGGTCATGGGCCTTCCTAACAACATAAAAATCGGCCCCTTAGTGTATAACATTAGCAGAATACTTGTTTCTTTGTATTCATCTAGTCTTTTAGTAAAACCTTTACTGAAGTTGGCCTGATCTCGGGATGCTTATCCCAAAAGCCTAGTTTTGTGCGACTTAACATGTTTAAGTCGCCAATGAAGACTAGAAGTAAGGTATAGACTTCAGAGAGAACACCAAAGTACTGTAGGTAAGCCATCTCATTAGCACTAGCCCTGATAATGCTCGCTGTGCACTCAAGCCAGTCTTGATTCACATCAAACCATGTAAACTTGAGGGCTGCCATACACCTTTGTGAACACTGAGTGGTCTTTCTGAGCGTTGTCCACATTCCCAACTGATTCTGATGATTCTGCGACATATTGACCCACCAAAGAGGCCTACCACAAAATCTGTAAAGCAAACAAGTTCCTTGCTCACGCTGGGTCAACAATGCACTCAGACTTCACAAGAGGACGTGATGTGCTTGCCATATGCTGAGAAAGCAGAAACCAAAGATCAAATAAGTCAATGAATAGATTGCTTGGTAGCAAGCAAACCTAAGCATGGTGGTCTGCAATGGAAATAGACCAAAACTAACTCAGAGTAGTAGATGGCACTGTATAAAATCAATACGAAAAGATATGATGAAGAAGGTAAACAGCGGACTTATCTAAAACCTTTTCAAGATCTGCTGTGAAACCACTCATCTAGTGTCCCTAAAAGCATGCAACATGTGAATTGGGGCATAGCAGAACAAGTTCCCTGCTCAGGCCAACTTTGCCACCATAAATGTCTGCTGAATGTAGACAGAGATCTTCATGTTCTATGGGGAGCATTCACAACGCAAGCTTCAACCTGGTGCTGTCTCTAAGGGGTGACCAGAGGTCCCAGATTCCCCTGTACCCTTCTCGGTTTTCAGAAGACTGCCTTGACGCTTTTATTCATTTTTAATAAACGTCCCGTTTTTCGGGGCAAAGAGGAAGTCATTCTGCAAAGCCGAAATTTAAATTTGCTTTCCTTTAAAGAGACGCCACTAAAGTGATTTAATGTATTATCTGTTTCTTTCAGTCAGCACAGGAGGAGGTCGGACATGTCCTGGCAACAGAGGGAAGACAGAGTGGGTAGGAGGGCAGGGGCTCACAGTGGAGGTTCTGCCACAGCTAGCAAATGTTATATAATCTAGCCTTGTTAGAGCATATGTATATGACTATATGGTCCAGTAGAAGGCTATCGGAAGCTGAAATGCGTAGACGTCCTGTTTTGTTTGTTTGCACTATGGTGTGTGAAATAAATCATCTTTAAAAATCATTACCTCTGCTGTGGTGCTGTGACTTTCGCCGTGCAAAAGAACTGTACACGGAACGCGAAGGAATTCCAGGTATATTACCTACTGGCGGTCGCCAGTAGGTAGTTATAGTTAGGACCTATTATCCATAGGAAAATTGCAACATTCTATTCCCAATAACTTTGGCGCCGATTGACGAATCTTCCCGAATTTTCAAAACTAGTGGGGCGCTCCGGTCCGCTCCTATCTTGAAAGTTTCGGGGTGATTTGGCAAGCGGGGGCCGAGAAAAAAGGGGGATCCGAAAACGTGTTTTCCCCATGCAATTTTCCACAGGGAATTTGAGACACGGCTACAGCCCGAACTGCTGAACGGAATTACACCAAATTTGGCAAAAAGGTAGCCCTTGGTACAGAAAGATACCTCTCTGCAACGCAGCTCTGTGGTGCTTAATGGAGGTACCTGGTGGGCTAGTTGGGCCCAGGGAGCCTCAGGGTTAAAGAGGAATTAATTCCCCAACTTAAAACGTGCCACAGAGCGTGTTTGCACACATGTCACCTCAGGCCCCGCCCCCTTCCTTCACCATTGTGCAAACGTGCCCCCTGGCGAGTTGTAAGTTGGGGAATTAATTCCCCTTCAATACTGAGGGTCCTTGAGGGTCAACTAGCCCACCAGGTAACTCCAGTATGCGCCAGGGAGCTGCGTTGCAGAGAGGTGTTCAGAGGCCACGCCCCATTTTACACCTCTCTGCAACGCAGCTCTGTGGCGCTTACTCGAGGTACCTGGTGGGCTAGTTGGACCCCAGGGACCATCAGGATTCAAGGTGACTTAATCTCCCAACTCAAAATGGCCACAGGATGCGTTTACACAGTGGGGAAGGGAGGGGACGGGGCCTGAGGTGACGTGTGCAAACACGCCCTGTGGCGTTTTTTAAAGTTGGGGAAATAATTCCCCTTCAATCCTGAGGGCCCCTGGGGACTAACTAGCCCAACAGGTGCTTCCAGTAAGCGCCACTGCGCTGCGTTGCAGAGAGGTGGTCCAGGCCGTGCCCCTTTTTACACCTCTCTGCAATGCAGCTCTGTGGCACTTACTGGAGGTACCTTGTGGGCTAGCTGGACCCTAGGGACCCTCAGGATTCAGGGGGACTTTATCCCCCAAATTAAAATTAAAACTTTATCCCCCAAATTAAAACACAGGGCGTGTTTGCACACGTCACCTCAGGCCCCCCCCTCCCTTCACCAGTGTGCAAACGCACCCTGTGGCGCGTTTTAAGAGGTAGTTTTAATACCCCAGCTCTTACAGAGGAGGCCATGGTAATCACAGGGGTACCCCAACGCATAGTGTTCCCTAGTGTATGTAGGTGTTTTCACTGTATTCTAAGGGTCTTTTAGCATAGCACTGGCTCTAGGACTGGTTAGTCAGAGTCAGTTACCACCAGTAACCATCTGAAAAAGTTGAGGGTACTGGATGATTTTGCAACATAGCCTCTTTCTGCTCCTCTGTTTGTTCTTTCTGCACGTCTTCTTTCTTCCTGCACTTTTCTTCGTCTTTGAGGACTTCTGTTGCTTCTTTCTGCATTTCTTTTTCTTCTTTCTATGCGTTTTTTCTTCTTTCTTCACATGTCCTACCTCTGTAGGCATAGTTAGAAACTAGCATTTAAAAAAACCTTAGAACTTCACTTAAAAAACCATAGGTTTTAGGCACGTTACAGTTAGAAATTAGCATTTAAAAAACCTTAGAAATTCACTGAAAAAACCATAGGTTTTAGGTAGGGGTGGGCGGAATGTGCAAAATTCACTTTCGCAAATTATCGCGAAAATGTTAAAAATCTCCGCAAACACGCGGAAATATCGCGAAGATGCGGAAGATTTTTTCCCGCCCGTTCACGGTATTTTCTGCGTGGTCGCAGCTCGCCAACTTACCCATGCGGTTGCTCGCGGGCGCGGCCATCTTGTTTTCACTTGTCTCGCGGTGCATGATCGCGAGAAGAAAGACGTGATCGCGCGACGAATGACGTTACTGCGGGCGCGAACTGTCGCGAGACAGCTCAAATGGCTACCAACAATCCAACATCTCGTGGAGAACGCGACCGGATCGGGAAAACTTGTTGGCGAATGCGTGGATTCAGGTATGGCGATCGCACGCACGTGAGAATGTATTATTTTACAGCGCGAGCAAGCAAAAAATTTCCGGTAAAATGCGGATTGTGGAAATTTCGACATTTTTGCGCTCTCTGCGGAACGCGAAAATGTCAAATTATCACAATTTCCGCGAGCGGAACGGAATTTTAGCCCAGGCCTAGTTTTAGGGAAAGTTATGGTTAGCTGGACATTTCACTCGTACAAAACCATAGAAATTCCCCCGTTATAGTTAGTTCTGCTAACTATAACTCGCACCCCCGCAATGCACTGCTGATGACTTCACATATTACATCACTCATGACATGGTCAGTGACATCACTCATGACATCACTGATGACATCTCTTTTGTTGGATGTTAAGCGGCCCCTCCTGAGCCACAGGAAGAGCCTGCTGCACTGCGTGCAGCCCTGTTGCAGCGTCAATTACTAGGCAACATGAGGGCGAGGATGCCAGTGACGGAGTTAATTCAAAGAAGGCAAGCTGTTTGTGTGGCATTTTGCAACCCACTGGGGAAGAATTAACAAACGTACAGCTGCTCATAAGCAAACGACTCACTTGGGATTAAAGTAAGGTACCACGAGCTCCAGAATGCCACGCAAGTCACACGCCCACTGAGGCGGGAACTTTTACTCACCTGGTACTTTAAAAACAGTGATGCCTTTGCATAGAGAGAGTGTCCACAGCCCCTGAAGAAATGCTGAATGCATGAAACGCGTCGGGAGGACAGAAGTTTCAGCGAAGCAGCGAGCAGTTTGTTCCTTCTGTAATCCTTCACTTGAATAGAAGGCAAATCTTTCCTCCTCGTGTGGCTCTCCTTCAGCAGGCAATCTTTTGTTGGATGTTAAGCAGCCGCGCCTGAGCCGCAGTAAGAGCCCACTGCACTGCGTGCAGCCCTGTTGCAGCGTCAATTACGAGGCAACATGAGGGCGAGGATGCCAGTGATGGAGTTAATTCAAAGAAGTCAAGCTGTTTGTGTGGCATTTCGCAACCCACTGGGGAAGAATTAACAAATGTACAGCTGCGCATAAGCAAACGACCCACTTGGGATTAAAGTAAGGTACCACAAGCTCCAGAATGCCACGCAAGTGACACGCCCACTGAGGCGGGAACTTTTACTCACCTGGTACTTTAAAAACAGTGATGCCTTTGCACAGAGAGTGTCCACAACCCCTGAAGAAATGCTAAATGCATGAAACGCGTCGGGTGGACAGAAGTTTCAGCGAAGCAGCGAGCAGTTTGTTACTTCTGTAATCCTTCACTTTAATAAAAGCCGAATCTTTCCTCCTCGTGTGGCTCTCCTTCAGCAGGCAATCTTTTGTTGGATGTTAAGCGGCCCCGCCTGAGCTGCAGGAAGAGCCCACTGCACTGCGTGCAGCCCTGTTGCAGCGTCAATTACGGGACATGAGGGCGAGGATGCCAGTGACGGAGTTAATTCAAAGAAGGCAAGCTGTTTGTGTGGCATTTCGCAACCCACTGGGGAAGAATTAACAAACGTACAGCTGCTCGTAAGCAAACGACTCACTTGGGATTAAAGTAAGGTACCACGAGCTCCAGAATGCCACGCAAGTGACACGCCCACTGAGGCGGGAACTTTTACTCACCTGGTACTTTAAAAACAGTGATGCCTTTGCATAGAGAGTGTCCACAGCCCCAGAAGAAATGCTGAATGCATGAAACGCGTCGGGTGGACAGAAGTGTCAGCGAAGCAGCAAGCAGTTTGTTCCTTCTGTAATCCTTCACTTGAATAAAAGGCAAATCTTTCCTCCTCGTGTGGCTCTCCTTCAGCAGGCAATCTTTTGTTGGATGTTAAGCGGCCGCGCCTGAGCCGCAGTAAGAGCTCACTGCACTGCGTGCAGCCCTGTTGCAGCGTCAATTACGAGGCAACATGAGGGCGAGGATGCCAGTGATGGAGTTAATTTAAAGAAGTCAAGCTGTTTGTGTGGCATTTCGCAACCCACTGGGGAAGAATTAACAAATATACAGCTGCGCATAAGCAAACGACCCACTTGGGATTAAAGTAAGGTACCGCAAGCTCCAGAATGCCACGCAAGTGACACGCCCACTGAGGCGGGAACTTTTACTCACCTGGTACTTTAAAAACAGTGTTGCCTTTGCACAGAGAGTGTCAACAACCCCTGAAGAAATGCTAAATGCATGAAACGCATCGGGTGGACCCACTGGGGAAGAATTAACAAACGTACAGCTGAGCATAAGCAAATGACCCACTTGGGATTAAAGTAAGGTACCACAAGCTCCAGAATGCCACGCAAGTGACACGCCCACTGAGGTAGGAACTTTTACTCACCTGGTACTTTAAAAACAGTGATGCCTTTGCACAGAGAGAGTGCCCACAACCCTGAAGAAATTCTGAATGCATGAAAAGCGTCGGGTGGACAGAAGTTTCAGCGAAGCAGCGAGCTATTTGTTCTTTCTGTAATCCTTCACTTGAATAAAAGGCGAATCTTTCCTCCTCGTGTATGAAATGAAATGAAAAGTGAAATGAAATGAAATGAAAAGTGGATTTATAAAGCGCAATTGCTGCCCTGAGGCGTCCAAGCGCTACTTGAAGAGTGAGGTGGGGATGGCCGGAACAATTCAAGGAAAGTTAATTTTGGAGGGTAAAGAGAAAAGTCTTTAAATGTTTTCGAAATGAAGAAAGGTTGGGATTGGATCTAAGTTGAGAGGGCAAGAGGTTCCACAGCTTGGCGACATTATATGAAAACATCCTGCCGCCGGCCCGTGTTCTCCTAATTCTGGGTACTGTTGCTAAAAAAGCCTGGCTGGAGCGGAGGTGCTTTGTAGGATGATATTTTCCGTGGCAGCTGTAATAATGTGCGAGCGGCACAGTTTTGAACAGTCTGCAGCTTACGGAGGGTATAGTCAGGGGCACCTAGGTATAAGGAGTTGCCAAAGTCCAGTCGGGACTGGGTCAAACCCTGTACAGCGACTTGCTTGGCCTCCATGGATAATAATGGGAGCACTTTCCTAAGCATCCTAAGTAGGCCGAAACAAGTTGCAGACAGCTTCGTGGCCTGCGTGTTGAATGTTAGGGCTTTGTCCAGCCATCTACCCAGACTTTTTATATTATCCTTGGGTACCGGCGGAGTGCCAAGACAGAGGGGCCAGAGAGAGTCAAAAGATGTGGGGGCAGCAGGCCCCAAAAACATCAGCTCCATTTTGTCCCCGTTAAGTTTGAGGAAGGATCTCGTCATCCACACTTTCACATCCTCCAAGCAATCCCTTAGTCCCCTTTGCAAGGGGCTGCTGTTCTCCTGTGCCAGGGATACCACTAGCTGAGTATCGTCCGCGTAGGAAACTATCTTAATACCAAATGGGCGGACGATCTCAGCTAGTGGTCGCATATAGATGTTAAATAATGCAGGGCTTAGAGATGAGCCCTGCGGGACCCCACAGCTCAGAGATTTACTGGGGGAAAGATCCGTTACTTAAGAAGGATCTAAACCAGCATAAAGCCTTGCCCGAAATTCCTATTTCAGAGAGACGGCAGAGAAGCACATCGTGACTAACCGTGTCAAAAGCTGCGCTTAGATCAAGGAGAATCACTGCCACTGATCCTCCCTGATCCATAATCCTCCTGGTTTCTTCGGTTACTGCCAATAAGGCAGTCTCCGTCCCATGTTTTGGTCGGAAACCAGTTCGGGTGATGTCCAGCAGCTGGTTGGACTCCAGAAAAGCCTTGAGGTGGATATTGATGTGCTTCTCCAAGATCTTACCCATCCAGGGGAGCAGGGAAATGGGGCGATAGTTACTAAGATCGCCAGGGTCCAGATTGGTTTTTTTTAACAAGGCACGGACCATAGCCTGCTTCCAGTGTGCTGGGACTATGCCGGCAGTGAGAGAAGCGTTAAGAAGGTCCTTGATGGTAGGAAGAACCGTCTGAATGACCGAAAACATAGCCTTTGGAGGGGCAGGGTCAGAGGGTGATCCAGATTTCACCTGCCGTGCTAAAGACTCCACAGCGTCCTGTTCCAACATAGGGAAACATTCCAAGTTGGCCATAGTTTGGGAAGAAAATTCCGCATGGCAGGGCCATGTTTGAGAAACCAGATGAGAGCCAGTAGCAGAGAAGGAGGAATATATTTGGAGAACTTTTTGATGAAAAAAAGCTGCCAAGTTGTTACAATGCGTTAGTGTTTTACCAGGTAGCGTGGACGGCGGTGGAGGTTTAATAATGAGGCTCTTTACTATTTGAAAGATTTCCTTGGATTTGGATTTGGCCCGCAAAATTTGAGTGGAAAAATAAGTTGCTTGAGCGAATTTAACCTCATTTTTATAGGCTCTAATTGCCTTTCTGTACAGAGCTTTGTCACTTGAAAGAAAGTCAAGTCGCCATCGTCTCTCAATTTTCCTGCAATGCCTCTTTTTTTTCCTAAGTTCCTCAGAGAACCAAGGAGCGGATTTTTGTAGACGTTTTGTGGTAATTTTTTGAAGGGGGAGGATAGTCTCAAGAGAATGAGAGATCCACTCTTCATACTCCTGATTAGCTACGTTAAGATCCATATTGAGGGAAGGGCGTGAGCTGGCAAGGCTGTTGGACCAGGATTCTGCAGAGAGTTTTGACCAGTTTCTAAAATTCTTCTCGCAGTGAGTTAACCGAGGAGATGTATAGGTAGACCATAAAAGAGGGACAAGCAGGTGATCTGTCCATGGCAGAGCAATGGGGTGTCCAGCCTTAAGATCAGAGCAATTGCTGAACACAGGATCTAACAAATGGCCCTTAGAATGAGTGGCAGAGTCAACCAGCTGCTCCAATTGTAGCGCCGCTAGGTCATTCACTAGCTCGCTAGCGATGTGGTCATGGGCGGCGTCGAAGTGAAAATTAAGGTTGTCCAGCATTGTATAGTTCGAAAATGTAGTGACATCTTCAGCTAGAATCGAGGGCAAGACCTTATGGAACTGCCTCGAGGGGCCTGGGGGTCTATAGACCAGGGAGCCTGAAAAGCAGATATTGGGGGAAAAGTTAATACTGAAAGCAAGGCTTTCACAGTCAGGGATAATACTGGCCATACTTCGACAGGGATATTGTTCTTTATATACAATTGCCAGGCCACCTCCTCTCCCACCCGATCGGTCCTTTCGTAGAATCTGAAAGCCCAAAGGTAAGGCAGATACGGTATCTGGGTCAGAGTCTGGCGTGAGCCAGGTTTCAGTTAGGAAGGTTACATTGGGTCTATATTCCTCCAACATCAACTTAATTTCAGTCTTGTGCTTCGGTAGAGATCTACAGTTTAGAAGCAACAAATTAAAATCCTGTCTGTTGGAGGGAGACAGAGTACTATGAAACACATGTTTGCATAGAGGACAGACCTCAGGGAGATCTAATACATTTAAAAAGTACAGGCAGTCTGTTTTCCTGGTAACGCGTAGATTTAATAGCTCATCAGCGCTATAGGGCTTTATTTGGTAAGACCGGGGGACAGGGGGCATGGCCCCTGGTCCCGAACGGTCGCGGACGGGCACAGACGGGCTTGCCTTTAGCGCGCCTTATGCGCGCTGGCGGCGCGCCCGCTGCGCCCGCCCGCTGCGCGCTCGCATGCAAAATTATAGTACTGGTCGTCAGATAGGCTAGAGCGCTATCCGCTCTCCACCCCACCCAAGATGTCCGCCACAGTCACCCCGCCAGTCCTCCTACGCCGCAACTCACCAAAGCGGCGAGGATCCGGACGGCGGTGTTTAAGGCAGGGGTGAGACCAGAAGGGATACAGTCCCAACATGCGTGATTAACAGCCCGAGAGAAACAGGTAAGAGTACACAGTAAAGTTAAAAGTAGTATTTAAAATGTTTGCAAAATCTCCCGGCTTCCGCCTCAGGAGAAACTTCAAGTGTGCACGCTCGCGCTGGCATGCAAACATATAGTACTGGTCGTCAGATAGGCTAGAGCGCTATCCGCTCTCCACCCCACCCAAGATGTCCGCCACAGTCACCCCGCCAGTCCTCCTACGCCGCAACTCACCGAAGCGGCGAGGATCCGGACGGCGGTGTTTAAGGCAGGGGTGAGACCAGAAGGGATACAGTCCCAACATGCGTGATTAACAGCCCGAGAGAAACAGGTAAGAGTACACAGTAAAGTTAAAAGTAGTATTTAAAATGTTTGCAAAATCTCCCGGCTTCCGCCTCAGGAGAAACTTCAAGTGTGCACGCTCGCGCTGGCATGCAAACATATAGTACTGGTCGTCAGATAGGCTAGAGCGCTATCCGCTCTCCACCCCACCCAAGATGTCCGCCACAGTCACCCCGCCTGTCCTCCTACGCCGCAACTCACCGAAGCGGCGAGGATCCGGACGGCGGTGTTTAAGGCAGGGTGAGACCAGAAGGGATACAGTCCCAATATGCGTGATTAACAGCCCGAGAGAAACAGGTAAGAGTACACAGTAAAGTTAAAAGTAGTATTTAACATTTTAGCAAAATCTCCCGGCTTCCGCCTCAGGAGAAACCTCAAGTCATATATAGATATAGATATATATGAGTAAATATATGTATATATATATGTATATATATATTACCTACTGGCGGTCGCCAGTAGGTAGTTATAGTTAGGACCTATTTTTAATAGGAAAAGCGTTTTTTTGTTTTCCCAATAACTTTGGCGCTGGTTGACGAATCTTCGCGAAAGTTTCAAAACTAGTGACCCGCTCCGGTCAGCTCCTGTCTTGAAAGTTTCGGGGAGTATCGTCAAGCGAGGGCCGAGAAAAAAGGGGGATCCCAAAACGTGAATTCCCCATGTAATTTTCCAAAGGAAATTTTAGACAAAGCTTCAGCCCAAACTGCTGAACGGAATTACACCAAATTTGGCAAAAAGGTAGGTCTTGGTTTAGAAAGAGCCTTTTTTTTAACTGGTGTAAATACGTTCAGTAGTTCCTGAGAAATTCAAAAATAAAAAAGTTTCGATATCTAGGGACGTGGTGGATTCGCGAACCCTCCCGGGCATGAGCTCCACTCTGATTGGCTGCCAAAACTCCAAACCAGGAAGTGTTGGCAGCCATCTTGTGACTCGGTAACCAATACCAGTTACTACATATGCACTCACTGATTCCTAGGTCTACACACACATCCACTCATTCACCCATACAATCACTCATACATGCAGTCACTCATCAATACAACACTATCATATGCACTCATATACCTATACAGACACTCACACACCACCACTCATCCAGAGTTACTCACACACCAAGTCAGTCATGCAAAGAATCAATCACACTTCCATTTACTCACCTATACAGTCATACACATACCACATCACTTATTCAAACAGAAACAACAAATAATGACTCGCTTATACAATCACTGATACAAGTACACACTCATGCATACAGCCACTCTCACTATCACTCACTCTCATGTATAGTCATTTATATACTCCAACACTCACATATACTGCCTTTCATGTATGTCGTTACTCACACATATACCACTGAGACATCCATTCACTCACCAACACAGCCATATGCACACTCACTCACTCATACAGCCCTTCACAGATACACTCTTGAACCCATACACCCAGTGATTCACCTACTCACACATCTATGCACAAAGTAACACACTCCCCACCCACCAACACAAACACTAAGGCACTTATACAGATACTCAGGCAACCAATCAATAACCCATATAGACACTCATGTAGCTACTCACCAACCCATGCAGCAGCTTACACAACAACAGACACACTGATACAGACATTCACACAGTTTAGTCACTAATCCATGCATTCAGTAAGACACATTTAAACACTCACCTATACAGTCACGCACCTACTAAATCCTCCATCCAGACACTTATACACCCACTCATTCTTCAATACACCCCTTGGCACATATATAAAACATATTTAAACTTTGTAGAAACACAGTCACTGGATGATGTCATCAGTGATGTCATCAGTGATGTAATTTGAGATGTCATCAGTGATTGTCATCAGTGATGTCACTGACCATGTCATGAGTGATGTAATATGTGAAGTCATCAGCAGTGCATTGCTGGGGCGTGAGTTATAGTTAGCTGAACTAACTATAACGGCGGAATTTTTCAGGTTTTGTACGAGTGAAATGTCCAACTAACTATAACGTCACTGTAACCTATTGTTTTTTCAGTGAATTTCTAGGGTTTTTTAAATGCTAATTTCTAACTATAACACGCCTAAAACCTATGGTTTTTTCAGTGAATATATATATATATAAGTATAAATATATATATATATTTTTTTTTTTACGTGGCAACGCAAAAACCAGGACAGGCCAGTCATAAAAGTAACACAAAAGACTTTAGTACTACTTTTCTGTCTGACCTGTTCCGATTTTTTGCTCTCAAAATCTGATCACCCTACCTTTCAGGCAATTGTGGGCTTGCACTCAATCAAAGTTTGTTGCGACCTCTGGGACAAATCTTTTCACTGCAATGAATTCATGCAGTGGCAGCTTTTGGGTGGATCATGCGGTGATATAATCCCTTTGCTCCTTTTTGTCAGTGGCAGCAGCACTCAGTGATCAGACCTACTGCTGACTACCAAGGGTGACACTTTACAGGCACATCTCTGTTACAGTTCACTCCATAAGCTGTGCAGAGAGGCCTAGAGGAACATTTAGACAACATGGGACTCTTCTGGTGCACTTTATTTGGGTTGTCAGCTTCCTCTACAATTCAACTTTCTGGGAAGATGTGGGCATCTCTTCCTGGACAGTCTCTCTTCATGTAGGGCCAGGCACACTCCTTCCCACTCTCAGCAGACAGGCAGACTTCTATGCACATCAAGCAGACTCCTCTACTCCTCCAACAAACAATTATGACTTGAGGGGTTGTCCCCCCACCTCTTGGAGACTGGCTATCAGACAGACATCAGCCTGTTTATAAGGCAGCTCTTCCGGGTACTCTGTGGAGCACCCCCTTCCTTGGTCAAGAAGAACAGGTTATTGGAACAAAGAGGGGTGTTTGGATCCCATTTTTATACTCCTTTTTGATACAGGGAGGTGGATTCACTGTCTCAAACTTCAGAACCAATCTGGGGTGGTTCTCCTTCAAGTGTACTTCTCATTCTTCTCCCCAGGCACAGCCTTTTTCTAAAATGATGCACCAACAGCATAGGTACAATGAGATATTCCTTTTCAGTGCCTGGCTGTCATCTGCCTTTTTGAAGCATTATTCAATACAAACAAAAGGGCAGGCTTGGAATAGAAACCTCTTCACCTTCAATAACAGAAACTGTCTACCGATCCTTCACCCCTATATCTACCAAGTAGCAGTGCTCAGGAAGTGCTAATCAGCAGCCCCTTTGACAACCAAATCTTCATGGAATTTCTTGTTCTAAACTGGGTGCATTCAATACACTTCCACTGTCTAGGAAAGCACTCCTCATCCTCTATGTTGAGAATGCTACAACCAGGGCATCCAAAATGGATCCTACTCTCTTCCGTACTCAGACTCCCTCACACACAAATTCCTATTTCCACACATGTACGGCATGCATACTGTACATGCACAAGCACTCAACATATGCACCAGATAACAGTGCAAGATTCTGGCTTTCACAATGCACTTTATGCAAGAAGTGTCAGTAGGCCACACTTTCACTGACACAGAAAAAAACATCTGGTCATATTAAGGTCATACTAAGGAATCACAAAACACAGTACACTACCACCACAGTTTATGTGCTACACCCGAGAGAGTAATCCGAGACAGTAATCTGTGATTACAGCATCCTGCAATCAAATGCAATTAAATGAGGTAATTAATTATCCCTGCATGCATGTCAAACGCATGTTTTTTTAAGTCAATGAAGACATCCAATCTCCCAGGTTTTGTTTTTTAAGGTCGCTTACTTATCCCCAAATACTAGTATGAATTATGTCTTGATTTTTTATTTGTAAATATCACTCTTAAGATGTTGTCAAATGTTTGCAATACAATGTTGATGCCCTTAACTTCTAAAATACCATTAAATCGCAAAAACAGAATGGGTTAAATACTTGGGGTGAGATACAATCTCACTGCTTATATATACCTTATGGATATAAAATAGTCCCTGGGTGTAGTATTGGTTCATTTTGTTTGAACATTTGAATAAAGTATTACATTGAGAGAAAGTAACTGTCTCTTCTGTTTCATGACACGTCAAGGGCCACCAAGCCCGAGGTTAGTAAGGGAGTAGCATGGGACGCTGGCTGCGAGCCCATTTAATTTAATATGACCTGGCCATAGAGTGACTTGTTCCTGAAAAATAAATGGGAATTCTACAAACATAGAAGTAGGACTACAACTTTTTAATTGACCAAGAGGCAGAAAATCGCTCAATTGACAGCACTGCCACACAGAAAGTGAGGTAACTGAAAGGAATTAAATGCAACACTTACACGCAGTATAATTTATTGTAACTTTGGGCCTCATTACGATGTTGTTATGTAAGCCTCCAACCGATTGTCGGAGGCTTACCGACAGACATGGTAGGTTTACAGTCCGACCACTGAATTTCAATGTCGGCGGTCGGAGTGGAAACCTGCAGGTCGGAAACCTTCCATTATCCCTTCAGGACGACGTTTCCACTGTCAGGATTATGATGTTTGTTTCCGACAGCCTTACCATGTCAGCCTTTCTGATGTGGAAATGCTGTCGGAAAGCGACTTTGAGCTCCCAATGTATGCCCCATCCCTCCGTGGCCTACGGTTTTCCGCCTGAGGCCACCTATGGTGCCCCCCTAAAAATCCCTGCACCGTGTGGCAGGCACCCACACGGTGCAGGGATTTACACAAACCTCCCTTTCTCAATGGGAGCTTGTGCTGCGGGCAGTTTCCACCTGCCGCACAAGCTCCTATTGAGAAATGGGAGTTTGCGACTGCACCATGTGCGGTCATGCCTTAATTAGGTGTGCGGAATCGCTGACCTATGGTCGCTCGGTTCACACACAGAAACGGTGTCAGTCAGAGGCAACTCCAACCAACATAGTAATAGGGGCCTAAGTTGTTTTCTGTTGCTGGCACCTATTTAATTATGCACTAAAACCCATGAAAACTTGCCTTTTTTCTGTGTTCAGAAAACCATGACGCATGTTAAATTTACTGAAATCTCCTGGGATAGATGCTGAAAAACTGGGACTGTCCAGGCAGATCCAGGACGCCTAGACATTGTACCAAGGTGGTACTAACAACAGGATAAAGTGATGGTTTCTTACTTGCATCACAGCATAAAAAGCTTGAGAAAACACATTCATGTGAGGTAGAGCAATGCATGAAGTTCAGAGGTCAAACAAAAATCAGCTGCCTCTATTAATATTTTCTGCGGTACCTGTAGACCCTGAAATGAATAACTGCATGCTTTCTTTTGCTACAATTTTGTTGACTTTTATTTATTTTGTTTTTGCAAATTTTAATAGTGCTGCACTACAAGATAAAAAGCATATAACACTTTTCGGGCCACTTACTAAATCCAGAAACTTTACAAACCATTGGTCTGCATAGCACCTCAGAACTCCCCAATATATATTTGCGGGCACACAAGGTGCATTTTTCTGTACCAATATTTTATATTCTGTCCCTGTGAAATCACTGCAGGGGGTGAGGGGCATGTAGGTGCATTGCTTTTGTGTCTTTTTGGAACCATGCAGAGATAGTTGCAGAAGGAATTTCCCAGCAGCGCTATGTACATTAACCTTGGATTTTAAATCATTGGAGCGGCCAGTGGGTCAATGTATTTTCAATGGCCATTTTCTTTACTACAATGATAATGTGCACACACACTGTCAAAAATATTTGCACAGTTCCAAAAGTATTTGCATTCTATATATTTTGAGGCGGTTCTCTTTCAAGTTTCCTTCTGTGGCTGCCATCCAGACACAGCCATTGTATAAAGTGATTGGTCTCAAAGGAGGTAGAACTGGGACTAACTCCAAACTAGAGCATCCACAACAAAGGTCATTGACGTATACAGTTTTGTTTCTGGCTGTCATCAGCCTCTCTGAAGAAAAATGCAGATAAATGGCAAGCCTGACCTAGAAACATCCTCACCTTGCACAACAAAAAATGCAGTCCTTCCCTTCACCCCTACCATTTACCAAATGGCAGTGAAGCTAATTAGAAGTGCCATGCTAACAAAGTCCTCATGGAATTTCTAAAGGTATCTATAGCTCTATTTGCCTCACTTCAGTGTCTGCATTGACACCCTTTACCAGCAAGAGTTTAGAAAATACTCTTCCACTGTTTGGGGAATCTGTCTTCAACTCCCCACACATACACATACACACAAACACGCACAGTCCTAATACTGCATATATTTCACACACTACCCACAAACGCACAGGATATCAGTGCAAGGTGCTATGTTTTCACATAACAGCAGAACCTTATGTGAGAGGGGTTTGTAGCCCACACTCTCACTGAGAGACACATAAAGGTCTGGTCAACTATAAAACAATATATAGTGCCACCACCGCCCTTTGCGCTAAACCCAAGGACAGCAGTCCTCTTTCCACTTTGGGGGTACTCTTAGGGTGCCCCAATGCGTCATAGGACAGATCCTTGATCCTCAAATTGTCAGGGATAGGACTAGCCTACAGAGCACACTCTAGTTTACTTTGATGCAAGGGTAAACTAAAAAAGTCGGGATACCAGATAAACACACAGTGGGGTACTTAGTGCAGGAGTACACACCTCTTTAACATTAAGAGGGCATTTCCAGCCCAACAGAAATGAATGCTAGTAGCAGAAAGACTGTTTCATCAGATTCTAGTGTCCATTAATATACGTAATATATCACAATCTCACATGCAAATAAGTTTGTTTTGATTACGACTTTGTGGTGCGGTGCCGGGTCCAGCCAGCCACTGCACTGCCAAATCCGTGGTTGGGCTGCCTGCCAGATTACGAGAGTAACTCGTGTCTGGCGGGCTTTTGTTTTGATGCTCCCACGACGGTGCCCTAAAAATGGGCACAGCAATGGGAATGCTAAAAACTGTTCCTGCATGGCATGGACTGATAAGTCCATGCTGTGCAGGAACTGGGGTGCATGCATACAGACGGGCACATGTGCGCCTCTGCAGTTATCCCAGGGTGCAGCGGCACAAGTTTCCTCTTCGCCAGGGTTATGAAGGAGAAACCGCTATGAAAACCATGGCGGAGAGGAAACTCATAATATGCTTGGTGGGACTGCGGCAGACCCACCAAGCATACTCATGCCTCCTGACCGCCGCAACACCGCTAGGGAACGATGATTCCCTGGCAGCTGAGGCGGGGCAATGACAGTCTGACTGCCCTAACCGTAATAGGGCGGTCGGGAGACTGCCGTGCCCCCACGAGTCCAGACTCGTAATCGGGCCCTTAGTTTGCATGTAATCTTAAAAAGCCTCCTCCCACTATATTCTCAACCCTCCACGAACATTATTTGACTTTGACTAAACATTTTTAATTGTTCCCTGTTGTTTCTTTCTTTTAAATGACCTGCTAACATTCAAACTCTGCATGCCTCCTCTTTCTGGGTATAGCACCGTTAAGTTGCAAATAAGGTCTGCCTTATTCTAGGTACTGTATTTCTGCAATTGCCTACACCCCATTTGGTGTTTGCAAAACATAACGAGCTGTAAATATCGGAAGACAGAAATATCCTAAATAAAATATTGTAATTCAAAACTATTTTAATGCGAAAATACCTTTGTCAAGAATATCTCTTTTTAGGTAATTAATATCGTTTTAAAGAATTTTGTTGTTTTTAATATCTGATGTAGTTGTAGATAAAATCGTTTTTTAAATTATTTTATTGTGTTTAAGTTCATACATGAATTCTATATGTTACTATTGTTTTTATAATTGCTATTATTTTTTATAAATAGTGTGCAATGTTAAGTGATTTAGGGTTTCGAATTTTTATGAATTGTTAATAGTTATTTAAAGTGTTTCAGTGGGTTGTTGGTGTTGTAGGGTGGGAAGTTACTTATGTAATAATTAATTAATTAAGTTAATTATGTGATTAATATTGTAAATTATGTAATACTGATGTGTTTTAATTATATTTTTGGTGCAGGTTGGTAGGTTTGTAGGGGTATAGGGTGGGAAGTTAATTAAGTAATTATTAATTAACCATACATTAACAATTTGGAAATAACTCTTTAATTGATTGCTAAATATGTAAATTGTGTAATGCTTATATATTTCAGTTATAATATAGATGCGGGTTGCTAGATTTGTAGGGGGTTAGGGTTGGAAGTTAATTAAGTAATAAATAATGAACAATTAATAATTAATTGTTAATTACTTATTTTATTGATTATCAATTTAGTCAATTTTGCTATACCTATTTATTTTAGCTTTGTTTTTTAAAACAGTAACTATTACAATTATTTTTAAATAGTAAAGAAGGATTATTAAAATATCAAACAATTATTTTTAAATTATTAAATAATTATGTAATTGATTATCAATTATGAAAATATATATTTAATGTTAATTAATAATGTTTATAATTTTTTAAAATCTTTAAATCTTACCCCTCCAAAGTCCAACACATTCCTTACTGTCGCATAGACTAGAGTTGGCATTATAAATTCTATCCCTTCGAAGTCCGATACTCTTCCTACTAGTGCACTGTTTGGAGTGGGAATAGCAAATGTAACCCCTATGAAGTCCAACACGTTCCCTACTGTTGTACTGTTTGGAGTGGGAATTGTAAATGTAACTCTTTCAAAATACAACTCTTTCCCTACTGTTATGCTGACTAGAATGGGAATGGTAAATGTAATGGCTCCAAAATCTAGCACTTTCGCTATTGTTGCTTAGACTGGAGTGGGAATAGTAAATCTAACCCCTCAGATGTCCCACGCTTTCCCTGCTGTTGCATAGACTGAAGTCGAAATAGTCAATTGTTGTTAGGTTATAAAACCTTACAATAGCGTTGGATCTAAGCTCGATTGTTAACACACTTTTCTGCAATTGGCTTGTCCACCTTAGGTTATCCATTAATCTAACACCCAAATAATCAAAATGATGTTCTCATTCGAGGACCTCTCTACCTGCAATAACAGTACGGCATTTCTTTTTGGTCTTTTCAAAGACCATATACTTAGTTTTATTTACATTCAGTTCTAAGCCTCTAGAGTTACAAAAACTTAAAATCTGGAGTCCCATGGGTGTTTTAGAAATCAAGAGGGAGACATCGGGAAATAAAAGGATGGGAATCTTGTTGCCGTTCAGGGCCGGTGTATCGTTCCTGCCTTGCTCTAGGAATGCTACCACATAATTAATATATAAAGAAAATAAGGTGGGTGACAAAACACAGCCCTGACGGACTCCTCGTTCAATAGGGACACGTTCTGTTAATTCTCCATTCGGACCACAGCAAACTTTGGCATAATTATTTGTATGCAATTTATTCATTAAATGTACTAAATTGCCAGGGACCTCCCTTTCAATCAGATTTTGCTACAATCTTTGTCTCGGGATTAAATCGAATGCTTCTCTAAGATCAATAAAAGCCACATAACGTTTTTGATTCTGTAAAAGAACATATTTCCAATAGAAAATAGAAAATCTAAATATCTGATCTATTGTGCTAACCTTTGTCCTAAACCAGCCTGGCGGTGGGACAATATTCCATATATAAATTCACCCAATCAAGAAGCCGTTCTAAAATTTGTATGGCAACATGTTTTTGAGCATTGTCGATAAGACTAATAGGCCTTTAATTTGATGGGTCACTTGCATCTTTTTTCCTTGGCTCACCTTATAGTGTGGGTATACCCCATATTTCGTCTTCCAATCTTGTAATCTCAATTAGATCCTCATAGGGATCAAATGAGATGTTAAAATATCCTGCTACAATAATTTTTGTTGTGGCTTGGACGTTATCCAGAGCTTCTTCTAGAAGTGACAGGGTAGGGGATTTATCAGAACCCCTTTAGGGGTTCTAACATAAATGTTAGAAATAGCTATAATAAATCCTGTTGAAAAGGTGACAGTAACCCCCATTAAATCAAGAATATCAATGGTCATTTGTGTAAGTGTACTAATACATCCATTTCTGATTAAAACCATAAGGCCACCAATCGCTCTACCACATTGCTCAGCTGGTTTTGCATTTACACTGAGTGTAGTATACCCATTTATAAATACCTTCTCTGTTACCCAAGTTTCTTGAAATAAACAGATTTCATATTCTGATATATAGGACAACCATTCAGGGTCAATCAACTTATGCCCCAGCCCAACTACTTTCCGACATAGTAGTTTAATAGTTAGTGGAGAGCAGTTCGATTTGCTACACCCGCTATCTAATAGAACCGCTGGTATCACATTAGGGCCTGTATTCTCACATGAGTTGGTATTAACTTCCCCGGGAGAATGATTGTGTAAGCTCTAATCGTCCTAGCACAATCCCTCCACTAAATGGTGGAGTTGCAACTCCTTTTTGGATGAGGTATAGTGGGAATAGTGGGAATAGTAAATTTAACCCCTCCAAAGTCTAACACTTTCCCTACCGTTGCTTAGACTGGAGTAGGAATAGGACATTTAACACCTCATCGTCCAACGGATTCCCTCCTGTTGCACTGAATGGAGATGGAATAGTAGATCTAACTCCTTCGAAGTCCAACACTTTCCCTATTATTGTTGCAGTGATTGGAGTAAGAATAGTACATTTAACCTTTTTCCCTACCATTGCATAAACTAGAGTGGGAATAGTATATTTCATATTCTTGGATCCAATAGTTTTCATAATATTGGTGAAATAGCAATTAATTCTTTTATTTTTTAAATATTTTATAGCATGTGTTTATTTTTATATTTATTTTAATGTTTATAGTATTTTTTGTACATGTGTTTTGGGAATTTTTTATTTTAATATCTATTGTCTACATTAAATAATATGTTTTATATTCAATTGTTCATATTTTGTATGGTTTTACTGTGTGTATGCATATACATATATATATATATCACTGCTCCCTCCACACCATAAGTGGGAAGCACTCACGAATGTGTGTCGGCATTACGAAACAAATCAAACCTCCAATGCTCCCTTTTCACGGAACATAAGCCAGCACGAATGTTCGGGAGGACCGGGAGCAGCAACCTAGGATGCACGAGGGATACTTTCCTGAGACAAACGAACAGGAGTTTCCCCTCCCCCCATGGGGCAAGTAGTTTTTGCGATTAGGGCTTGACGTTTGGAAGCCATTTAGGAAGTGGAGCATTGCCTTCGCCACACCCGCACAGTGGTAATGTCTTGCCACCAGTTGGTAAGAACGGAGCCCCCCTGTTTATACTTAGGTCCTGATGAATGCCTTGGACCCACTTTGCCCGACGCGGCAGAAACATGTTGACCACCCACGAGACGGTTAGGGGACACTAAACACCCCACTCACCGTCCAATGCTTTTAGTATCATATAGTTATTAGCCACATTAAAATAGATTTTCTGGTAACTGTAATGATTTTTAACCTCACACACATTTTCACGGGCCCCCACTTAATAGCTTAGAAGTGCATCCCTGTCGTCAGGTGTATGCCCGCCCTCTATCAAACTGAGGTTTTAGAGGGCGAGGACTGGCCGATGATGAAGCATGACACCAGGTGGTGTGTGAGACCAGTCCGACATTTTTTGTGAGATGCCCTCACTCATAATGTTTTTGTAACTGTATTAGGGTCATCTTCACTAGGAGCAGCTTTCTGTGGTAAACATGGTCAGGGATATCACTGATGACATCACTCATGACATCTCAAATGACATCACTCATGACATCAGTGATGGCATCATCCAGTGACTGTGAGTGTTTTTAAAAAGCTTATGAGTGTTAAATATATATACACCGGGGTGTATTGTTGATTCAGTGGATGTATGAGTGACTGTATGGATAACTCAGTCGGTGCATGACTGACTGTATAAGAGTGTGATTAGGTGTCTCAGTGAATGTAGGGGTGAGTGACTGGTTGTGTGAATGTGTGTATCTGTCTGTCAGTTGATGTCTAAGTGTGTGTCTGAGTGTGTTAGTGGGTACGTGAATGGCTATAAGGGTGATTGGTTGTCTGACTACATCTAAGTTTGTCTGGGTGTCTGTGTTTGTGGGTGAGGAAGTGTGTGACTGCCTAAATGGATCAGTGAGTGGGTAAGTCAGTGGCTGTATGGGGTACTGTTGCATGTGTGAGAAGTTGTATGGGTGAGTGAGTGTCTGTATGACTGTGTTGGTGATAGAGTGCATGTGTCAGTATGGGTGAGTAACTTAGTATGTGAAAGGCAGTATATGTGAGTGACGGGGTATATGATTGACTGTATCCGTGAGTGACTGAATGTGAGAGTGGCTATATGATGAGTGCATGCTTCTGTCAGTGACTGTAGAGCTGAGTGAGTATGTGGTACTAGTTGTATGAGTAAGTGGGAGGGTATGTAACTGGGCGAGTAAGTTGCTGTTTGATTGACTGTATGGATGAGTGTCTAGGTGAGTGAGTAGTTCTATGGGTGACTCTCTCAGTGTGTTTCTTTTCAGTGAATCTCTAAGGTTTTTTAAATTCTAATTTCTAACTATAACGTCGATGAAACCCATGTTTTTGTCTGTGGATTTCTAAGGTGTTTTAAATGGTAATTTCAAACTATAACGTCCTTGAAACCGGTGTTTTTTTCAGTGAATGTCTAAGGTTTTTTAAATGCTAATTTCTAACTATAATATTTCTGAAACCTGTGTTTTTTCAGTGAATTTCTATATTTCTTTTAAACTTGCAGTCGCGTTCGCAGAGTGGTGGAGAAAGAGGGCTGGGCTTCCAACCAGTGCTCAGGAATTCCGCTGCGTAGGACATACAGAAGGTACCAGGAGGGCTTCCTGGCCCCCAAGGTCCCTCAGGAGTAAAGTGGACTTCATCCCCCAACCAGTAGTGCACCAGGAGGCTTGTTTTCAGAGTGGTGGAGAAAGGGGGCGTGGCCTTCGAATCGCTCTAAGCAATCCCACTGTGTGGGCCTTACCGGAGGTAACAGGAGGGGTAGTTGGCCCCCAAGGACGTCTTTGGGGGCCAACTATCCCTCCTGTTACCTCTAGTAAGTCCAACACAGCAGGATTGCTGAGTGCTGATACCAGGCCACACTCCCTTTGTCCATCACTCTGTGCTTTTGGCTGGGGGATGAAGTCCCCTTCACTGCTGAGGGTCCTTAGGGGACAACTAGCCTACCTGTTACCTCCAGTAAGCCCCACACAGTGGGATTGCTGAGAGGTGGTTGCAGGCCACGCCCTCTTTCTCCACCACTCTGCAAACGCACCTCTGCATGCTCTTGGTTGGGGGATGAAATCCCCTTGCGAGTCCCTGGGGGCCAACTAGCCTATCTGTTACCTCCAGTAAGCCCCACACCATGGGATTGCTGAGAGGTGGTCACAGGCCATGCTCCCTTTCTCCACCACTCTGCAAACGCGCTTTCTGGTGCACTCTGGGTTGGGAGATGAAGTCCTCTTGCCTCTTGAGGGTCCCTGGGGGGCAAGTAGCTCTCCTGGTGCACCACACAACTATATTGCTGAGAGGTAGTCAGAGGCCATGCTCTTGGTTGGGGGATGAAATCCCCTTGCGAGTCCCTGGGGGCCAACTAGCCTATCTGTTACCTCCAGTAAGCCCCACACCATGGGATTGCTGAGAGGTGGTCACAGGCCATGCTCCCTTTCTCCACCACTCTGCAAACGCGCTTTCTGGTGCACTCTGGGTTGGGAGATGAAGTCCTCTTGCCTCTTGAGGGTCCCTGGAGGGCAAGTAGCTCTCCTGGTGCACCACACAACTATATTGCTGAGAGGTAGTCAGAGGCCACGCCCCCTTTTTACACCACTCTGCAAACGCACCTCCTGGCGCACTGCTGCTTGGGGGACGAAGTAAACTTTAGTCCTGAAGACCTCAGGACACGAAGGGACCTCATCACCCCACCAGCAGTGCACCAAGATGTGCGTTTTTCAGAGTGATGTAAAAAGGGGTGTGGCCACCAACCACCTCTCAGCAATCCCACTGTGTGGGGCTTACTGGAGGTAACAGGTTGGCTAGTTGGCCCCTAAGCACCCTTAGCATCGAAGGGGAATTCATCGCTCAACTAAGAGCGTGCCAGAAGGAGCGGTGCAGAGTAGTGCAGTGAGGTAGCGGGGCCTTTGGTGAGTTTCTGGCTTTGTATTTTTTTCTTTAGGAAGGGGGGCTGTGTGGCCCCCCTCCCTTGATTGTTTTGGGTCCCGGGGACCACATCCCCGGGGCCTGACTCATTTAAAACAAATATTGACCAAACAAAGGAGGGGGTGACGTGGCCCCCCCTCCTGAGGCTGATTTCGGCCCCAGGGACGCTATCCCCCAGGGCTAGGCCTTTCTTTCTTCTTTTATCACATTCTACATTCATTTTTAAAGGAGGGGGGCCCACCGGCCCCCCTCCTGGACCATTTTCAGGCCCGGGGATCCCATCCTCTGGGGACAAACTATTTCTTTCAATTTTTTTATTTATTCTTTTAAGGGAGGGGGCTGTGCGGCCCCCCTCCCGGACCATTTTTGGCCCCAGGGACCACATCCCCCGGGGCATGGCCATCTGTTTGGGGACCGCAGGGGAAGCATGAACCCCCGCGGTCTGACTGGCTCCTGCGGGAGCCAGCATGGCTTTTTATACCCAGGGAGCTGCTGACATGCAGCTCCCTGGGGGTAAAAAGCAAAGTGCTCCACTTTGAACAAGTGAGAGCAACACGCCCTCACTTGTTCAAAGTGGAGCACTTGTTTGCTATGGGATAGCAGGAGCAAACTGCAATGTCCCATGGGTGGGCAACCCAGGACATTGCTGAAGATGGCCCTGGGGGGGGTGGAGGCCCCCAGGGCCATTTACGTCTCCACAAGGGGGCCGCATGCCCCCCTCCACCAATATTGAAGCTCAGGGGAGGTGGTGGTACCCCACACTTTAATTTCTGATATATAGCCCTGAGGAGGTAGCGGTCCCTGGGGCTCTGTGGGGGGCCAGAGCCCCCCATGCATCTTTTCAATGTAGCCCTGGGGAAGTGGCGGTCCCCGGGGCTGCAGGGGGCCCCCGCATTTAATAAAATTAGCCCTGGGGAGGTGCTGGTCCCCGGGGCAGCATGGGACCCACGTGGCCCCCCGCTATTAATAAACATAGCCCCCGGGGTCTAATTAAATGAAGCGCAGGAGCCCGCACTTTGTTTTTTTTAAATTTCCAGCCGGATTCACGGATCCAACGTGTATCCCACCAATTTCTTTAAAAAAAAAAAAGCTTTTTTGGGCCCGACCCTATTGGCAGGTCTGAGGGTGAAGGTGTTTCTATCCTGCCCCTCTTTCTTGATTTGTAAAGTTTTTTACCCTTTTTCCTTGTGACTCGATTCAGCAGAGTCACAAGATGGCTCCGAACTCTTACTGGTTGGAACTGTAGGCAACAATTACATTGCAGGCTTGAGATCAGGAGGGTTCGCTGATCCTCCGCAGCCATATTTGTATATCTGAGAATTGCTTACATTTCTCAGGAACTACTGAACGGATTTACACCATTTAACAAAAAGAGTGCTTTCTGAACCAAGAGCTACCTTTTTGCCAAAATGAGTGTACTTCCGTTCAGCAGCTCGGGCTGTAGCCGTGTCTAAAGTTTGCTATGGAAATTAACATGGAGAAAAAGCGTTTGGTACCCCCCTTTTTTCTCAGCCCCCGCTCGACGAATCACCCTGAAACCTTCCAACACAACAGCTGAGGTGAGTGAACCATGAGTTTTGAAAATTTCGCGGAGATTCATCTAACTGTGCCAAAGATATTGGCAAAAGAAAAAACGCTTTTTGAATAGAAACAATGTCCTAACTATAACTACTTACTGTTGACCGCCAGTAGGTAATATATATATATACCCAAGCAAAGTTTTTTGGCCTAGAAACAGCCGCCATACATTAATAGTTTCATTAATTATATTATATTATATTATATTATATATTTATATATATTTTTATTTTTGTTTTGTTTTTATACTAATACATTTAAAATATCAAAAAGGTAATAGAAAAAATCTTTCATTAATAATGTTACACTATATATATGCATATTATATACAAACATATATATTTATATATATATGTCTGTGTGTTTATATAAGTATATATTTATATATAGTATTGAATATTAGTGGAATGTTATTAATTTATATTATATTAAATTGTATATTAAAATATATAAAAAAAAACTAGTTTAAAATCTATATTAATAAATATATATATTTTTTAGTCTATTTTTGGATGATAATAGTGTCAATCATATTTTTCCCCGATATTTTTGTACTTACTATTATAATTATAGGAGTGCGATATTGTGGTATACAATATGTTTTGACACAATATTTTTGTCAACGATAATATTTACCACGCTATTGTGTCAGTGATCCCCCCATTTAATTGATCACAACCTCCACTTCTTTGAACCATACTCATGCAATCTAACAAAACATATCTTCTCTGGCTTACCTCTGTATCCCACCAACCGTTTGCAAGAACTTGCATAGTTCCTACTAATGACCACACCTAACTCCTATGAATCTATCTACTACAAAAACCTGGGGCAAACGTGTGAAATCAAACAAATCCCTATTAACAAACAGTGATAAATAGCCACTGGATTAACCATTAATCTTCGCCTCCGGCATAGCATACCACTCACCGTGAAGTGCTTCAAAACCTCATCAGGAATTGTGAGTGTTATGTAAATCCAATGACAATATAATACAATAATACGTGAAGCAGAAGACCCTGGATGTAGGCCAGGATGAGGACAGCTGTGCAGAGCATATTCTGACGACCACCATGAGAGCGCACTGTACCTTGAAGTTGTATGACCTCTTGGGATCCATTCCCATAATGCACTTCTTCATCTTCAAGCGAGGACCAGGCACTCAGAGTCGCCTCAGTTACTGCAAACTGCTCGGCCACTCCTATATAAAATTCATGAGAAAAGCCAACAGAAATGCAGTGTTACTTCTCTTAATTGCATTTTTTGTGATTTGTTTATAAGGCAAACTGGCCAACGGCATTAGAACGTTGAACGACACAACCTAAGTGGTTACTCGTTTCCAACATTTACTAAGGCAAAGTGAGCTCAGCGTAAGTAATTTTCCAAGAATTGCAGTATGCTGAACTGATGGCAGGAGCAGTACCAGCAGGTCTCGTGGCAGAGTGGCAGGGGATGGGGCGGAGGGGACGGGCAGGTGACAAAATAAACAAAAACACAGAAAATAACTTACCTGCTCCTCGCCAATCTCCGTTCTGCCACTCTTCTCTTCTGTGTATGTGCTGAGGCTCCCAGACTCCCCACAGCTAATACCAGCGCTTCTCTCATGCTGGCCAGCATGAAAGAAGTGCTGGGATTGGCCTGAGCAGGCTTGTTTTCCACTCCAAAGGGGACTAGGAGCCTACACCTGCTGTTCTCCCCAACCGTCAATGCAGCTTGGGTTGGGAAAATGTTAATGCGCATGATGGGCTGGTTGTCCCAAGAGAGCCTGCCAAACCATGTGCACTGACAGCAGTGCTGCCCACCACTCCCCTACTGTGCCTGTCATGGCATGGCCCCACCCCCAAAGACTCGGCTCCATCCAGAGGAAAAATAAAATGGCAATAATACTGCTTTATTATCATTTTATTTTTCCTTTCTCTCAGCTTGCTAGCAGGGGCCGAAGCTCCTCCGCCAGGTAAATGGTGAATGTTCTCTGCTATTTATCTAACTCCTGGCTACATAGGAGAGACCATGTACTATTTGGCTGACAGCAGATAAATAGGCACTTTCCTATTGTGATAGTCCATAGGCTGCATCGCCTCCCCCCTATAGCATGTTTAAATCATATATATTTTGCCCCAGCAAATAAATATGTAAATCTAAGAAGAAAAGTCAGGATGTACTTTTGGCTTCGAAATGACCCTCTTTATATTGCATGCACAGCTTATGATGTCATAGCAAGTGAATGGATGCCACGTTCCCATCAATTAATCTACAGTCACAGTCACTCCATAGGCCTTAAGTCCACAGCAAAACTCAAGCAAGGGCATAACAGGCCCCTCCTGCCCCTGTTGTGCAGGGTGGGCCCAACCCTTCAAGGGACCTCCAACCCTTCAAGAGGCCCCGAATATACTTAATTGCAAATGAAAATCTATGAGATATGGAAGAACCAGGGGCCAGTCACCATATTTTGCAGGGGGGCCCCATCATTTCGCATTACCACCGCCCACAAGCACTGCCACTGTGTTTTCATGCAGGATTTGCATTATTGGAAGGCATCCTAGTGGTGCCTTAATTATATAAGCCTTCATTATATAACCTTAGTTTATTGCAGGCGGATGTAACAGAGTGACCGATTGTAAGTACAATGAATCTCTATATCTCCTGAGCAGTGGACGTAAACTGTTCACATACTCTAGCCCTGATTACAAAATTGTGGTTAAATTCCAATCCTTGTACAGATAAGAATTCCGAGTAATGGAGTAATTACTGTATGCTCCATCATTTTTCACTGATGAAAATTATCAGGGGGAAATGTGCAGAAAAAAGGCACATGGGGAATTCAGCGCATTAAATGCCAATTCTGCATGTTATGTACACCTTCACAGTACAAAATACATACATGCCATCAGACCCATTTTAGGTGGGAGAATTAAGATTTTGTATGCCCAACTGTCTTTTTTTTAGGTGTTTCCCGCCTAAAATCTCCTCTTCAATGTAAGTCAATGGTAAAAATCAGTCCCCCCTTTTTTCCCCAAATCTCCCTCTTACCAGGTTCAAAAAGTTGGCATGTATGAAAATACGGAATAAGAGGTGGATAACAGGTACAGTACATACCCTCATTATACCACACTCATCATCA
Organism: Triturus cristatus; assembly: GCF_964204655.1. Taxonomy (NCBI): domain Eukaryota; kingdom Metazoa; phylum Chordata; class Amphibia; order Caudata; family Salamandridae; genus Triturus; species Triturus cristatus. Next base: position 847,439,285 of record NC_140580.1, on the reverse strand, counting down.
GGTCCATAGTGATGATACGGACATGTAGTGACGAAGCACATTTCCATAACCCACCTTTGTCCTCCTTTGTATGTAATACATATTTAATGCATCCATGACCATTAGCTCACCATTTCTCTAGGACCTAGCAATACATGTCTCTAGAATCTTTTTTTCCAGGACCTCCTCCAAATACATTAGAACACAGCTCACGTAGACTCATGTCAGAAAATGTCTCACATAGGGCTAATTACAAGTAGGCCGTTATTATTGCATCTGATAGAAATCCGACATCTAGGTGTTCTGAATTTATAAGATCTAATAATTATTGCATGTTTCCACTTTTGGGGGAATAACATGCAAACATTGGTGCTTATAGCAGCAAAATCCACATGTCCTAGTAGATACCATTCTTTTTTCCCAAGTTAAAATCTGGCAGGATTCACCTGCCGAATTTGAATCAAGGGCGCACTCTTTACCGCAACTGGTAATTATCGGATGCGATAAACATCACACCACTTGTAACTGCTAACCCTGTGCAGAGATCACGATTGAATGTGTCACTTGTAATCAGACGTTAAGTTGTTTGTCTCTCCTTGTCTTGCAACGTGTAAGCACTGACACATCAATATGTTATTTTGAACATTATCCGTTTCACAAATTGCAATGGAATGACTGTTCATTTTAAGCTGTTCTGCCTTTTGCATAGACTGGTGCAATTTTTAATACTAATAAAGTATGCTGCATTGTTTTGTGTGGTATAGGAATTATAGGCTCTGCCCCTATTGTGCCAGCAGCCCTCTATTCATATAGCTTAGGTCCGACAAATCTGGCTTCTTCCTGTTGCCACAAAAAATCTTGGAGTGTAATGGATGGGGTTCTGCAATAGCCATCCTCAACACTTCTGAAACATCAGCTCCAAACCTTGTGAGGCTCAGTCCTACAAGAAAGACAGAAGCATTACTAAAGCATCCATAGAGTAAATCTAGGTGAGTTCTTGAATGCTGAAAGCCCAGTGTAGTCCTCACTCAGCCGAGTAAGTTGTAAGGCTACACCTTCAGAAGCTTGGGAAATGTGAAACTCTCAGCTCTCCCTGCTTCAAGCCGCTTCTTTAGGCATTGGCCCTCATCTACATGTGTCCCTTAGGGAGAGGCCTATGAGAGATGGATCCGGCAGGTGGAGAGGTCATAGGATCAAGGACCCATTCTCCTGCCTCCTATAGGCTCAACCTGACTGCCATAAAATCTGTCAAACAGATAGTGTGACGCTATCCTCTATGTTAGGTCGGAGTGCCTTCAATTGTCAGCCATCACCCTTACTAGACTTCCTCCTCCTTACCTCTCATTTACCCTGCTGCCTTAATGTTACGGGTTGTTTTTAATGTAGGTTCCATTTGGAACCTGTGGTAGAATGTTGTCACGGACATTCTGACAGAGCATTCTAGAGTAAACAGTTTGGGCCTTATTACGAGTTTACGAGTTTGGAGGTCCGACCGCCGTAGAGCCGCATCCGCCTGCCAGCAACCCATGGCGTTTGTGGTTCAAAGACCGCCGTATTACGAGTTGACCAAGGTGCCAGCAGTGTAAAGGCGGGGATCTTGCAGAGGGGGTGTGTACTTTTCCAAATATATCCATGCCGGTGTGTGCATTTCGACTGCACACGTGTCGGATGCACACATATGCATGATACATGTGGAAAAATACCATTTACCCAGTATCGGGGTTCGGCCCATATGTGGGCAGTCCTGGCAATGTCTATATGGTACGAAAGGGACTCACCTGTAGATCGTCGCAAATGGGGTTGTAATCCTCGAGGTGAAGATCCTGCTGTGAAGGGGGGACCTCAAGAAAGGGATCCACATTGGACTCTGCCTGGAGGAACAAGAAAGCGTTGAGTATACACCCCAAATCCTTCCTCACCGCCACCTAAATACAGGAGGCCGGACCTCCATGGTGCACTTGTGGAACAGGAAACTCGTAATATGCAAGGTGGTGCAGCTACCCTGTACCACCCTATGGCAGCTGTCTTTCCCCAAATGTGAACTTGATGGCCAGAAGTCTGCTGGCGGTCTCGGCAGTCCAGGCAGGGTCTTCGCAAAGGCCATCCACCCAACTTATAAAACAGCCGGAAGACTACCGAGCTCTCCATGCTCAAACTACCACCGCCGGTACGGCGGTCCACAGAACCTCCAATCTTGTAAAAAGGCCCTTAGTCTTGACTGGACGTGCTGCTGGAATGGCTGTCCTCCGTAATAAACAGCAACTTTATTTATCAAGATACCAGTCTCATGTTGTTCTTTACAACACGTTTTGGAGACAAGCAGCTAGAAACCGTGTCTCAGGACGGCACTAGTACGGCCGTAATATTTGATTTATATCATGATGAAGGTGGTCAGGCAAGTTATGGCGCTCTGCTTATGTGACTATTCAGGCTCGTTTAAGACGGAGCAGATTGTGAGATGGTGTACTTATGCACATTTACTGTTGGAAGCAGGTGGAGTGGCTGGAAGGTCGGGAGGCAGTTGTGGAGCTGGCCGTTGGGTGTGTCAGGCCATGCTTCTACGAGGTTTGTTTCACTAGCTCAGTACTGCACACCCACCTTTGTTAGTGCAAGCTTTGCTAGCTGTTCACTCACTGTTTCTCTCATGTCACTGGCTTTCTTTGTTAGTCTGTGCTGCACATGTCATCTAGAGCGCATACACGCAACACCAAGGCGAGTCTCCTACCGAAAGGACGTCAGTTATGTTTGGCAGCCATATTTTGGGGCAAGAATTTCCATCTTGAAGTCCGTTTGAGGCAATAGGCATGCCTTATTGTCACTATATCTAGCATTTGCCGTGGTCACCGATCTCCATTCTGATTTCCTGTTTGCAGCAACAGGCATGCCTTATCCCTTCTTTGTTGCCTTGTCTTCCGTGATAGGCATTCCTTACTGTCACCTAGTTACAGTATTTGTACAGTTTTTGCTGCATGGTATTTGCTTGTCCTTGGAGATGGGCACACCTCCTGCTTTCATTCAAGGAAGCACGCCTGAGACCCCTGTAGTATCATAGACGTTTTGGCTTTTTTTATCTGGTATATCTGCTACAAGATTCCAATTCAGAGACAGACATGCTCTGGGAATGGTAATTTATAAGTTTTGACTTTGGTGGAAACAAACTTTTAGACTGGTGCTATCCTCAAATTTTAACAACTTCCATATATGTTGCTGTGGGTGATGCAGTATACAGTTGATGGGTTTAGTGGTATTAATTAGGTGTCTCAACTTTCCTGTACTTTATGACGTATAGTTCTAAGTGTGTTTTTGTCTTATCATTATTTGTGCAAGATGCAAAATGCCAATATTTCACCACCATTCTTAGTGGAAGCTGGAATTCAAAAGTAGTGGATTCAATGGTTTAAAAACCTTGACAGCTATTTAATTGCTATTGACGGGGACAGATTTAATGCAAGAAGAAAGTTGTCCCTGCTTTACAATTGTTTAGGTGCTGAAGGCCAACGCATTTTTGACCATTTACCCGGGGCTCTCCATCCTCCTGACATGGAATGGGATACATACACAGATGCTATTAATAGACTTAAAAATCATTTTAAAGATGAACACCATTATCATAGTGGAAAGGCATAGGTTTTTTTTACCAGGACACAATCGCAGTTTTCAACTCATTTAAACTTTCTTGGATGAATTAAGGGTTTTAGCCTCTACATGCACGTTTGAGGATAACCTGGACAATTATTTCAGGGACCAAATGTTGGTTAATTGTTTTGACAAGCGTATCCAGCAGCAATTGTTCTGTTGCCATAACCCCAATTTCCGGGAAACACTAGAGATAGCCAGAGTAATTGAAAGATCGACCTAGCGTTTGAAGGAATTGAACAAAGGCAAGGAACAAGTATTTACATAGCAGGTGCATGCAATCACACTCAAAGCCAAATCACATGATAAAGATTCAAGGAAGGATGGGATGTCTGTCGGTTATTCCAACATACGTTTCAAGTGTGGAACCAGCAGCCACTTAGCTAATGCTAAAAATTGCCCTTCGGTCAATAAACTGTGTTTGAAGTGTAAAGAATTTGGACATATTGCAAAAAATATGTGGGAGTGCACAAAAGGTGGGAAGGAAAAGGATTCCCATTCTTACCATGAGTTGGCAGAAGAATTAGAAACTAGGGTAGTATTATCCATGAAGATGGTAGAGATTAAGCAAGGTAATGTTAAAAGTGGGGATCCCATTTGTGATGTCAGTATTGGTAAAACCAAGTACAAAGTCAAAGTGGATTTAGAATCAACAATCTCCATTATTACTGACAAAATGTATTATTCAGAGTGATTTTCAGTCGAAAATTGCGCCTACAGACATACGCACCATTGCATTTGGTGGTCATAGTATTGACTTGATGTTTTCCTAAGGATGTATTATGATTTCAAGAGAGGTCCATCTATACCAAGATTTATTTGGCAATAAAGGGCTACAGCATCTTGGGGTGGAGAGATCAGGGGGCACTTGGCTTGGTGCTCAGACCAGGAACTGATTGTCCCATATCCTTAGTTGATGCGGTAGCACAACTTCAAAAGAGAACAAGGTTACTTGAGGATCATAAATCTGTTTTTAAAAATCGCCTAGGGTTGGTGAAGGGATTCAAGCACAAGATCCTCTAAAATAAAAGGTGCAGTGCTAGTTGTGCATAAAGTAAGAAATGTTCCATTGAGTGTTAGGGGGTTAGTTGAAGGATAATTTAGATAAATTGGGTTCAGCAAAAGGCATTGAGCCTCTTGATTCTTCTGAGTGGGTTTCCCCAATTGTGGTGGCCAAAAAGAAGAATGGAGAGACAAGGCTCTGTGTGTACCTTAGATCTCTCAACAAGAACATTCTAGTGGATTGTTTTCCCCTTCCCAAAATCCAAGAGACGTTAGCACAATTGGTTGATGCTAAAGTATTTTCCACCATTGACATGAGGGCAGCGTACCTCCAGATAGATTTGTGTGCTAATTCCAGATCATTAACCACTTTAACACACCTTTATTTTTTTTGTATTTTTTTTTTTTACATTTTTATTAACCATGAGAGATCAGTGCAGGTACATAATATCATACAGCAAACAGATATCCACAAAAAATTATACCACATGAGGCAGATAGCAAATCTTAACAGACAAAAAGTGTACAAATAACAGCAAGAAAAAAAAGAAAAGGAGTAGGGAGCAAAATGGAAAGGAAGCACATAAAGCACTCCAATAAAACATTAAGGAGAACCTAATTCGCCCTTCTTATCAACCATCATTATCTTTCTAAACAAAATAGATAACATTATATTGATTCCTTCCATTTTATTAAAGGTGCCCAAATATTTTTGCCCAGTGATTTCGCTTTTTTTCCCTACCTTTCATAAACTGCACTTTCTATTGTATATATGGAAAGTAAGCGAGCTAGCCATTGTTGAAATGTAGGGGGAAGGGGATCTAACCAAGCAGAGGCAATGTTTATCCTTAAAACCGCCATAGCAACAAAGATAAATTGATAAGCAGTCTCATCCTGATTTGAGGAACTTAATCCTAACAAAATAATTTCATGGGTTAATATTGTTTTCACCCCAAGTATATAATCTAAGTATTCCATAATTAAATTCAGCAATGCCTGCAACCGCGGACAGGAAGCAAACATATGCACCAAATCCGCTTCCGATTCCCCACAACGTGGGCATAAGGTCCCAGTAGTGCCGCCCCATTGTGCTATTTTGGCCGGGGTATAATATAAAGAAAAAACAGTTTTAAAATGTTGTGCTTGAAGCCCAGCCAAAAATAGAACTGACTGACCCAACTTTAAAGATTTCACAACTGTTCCGGGGGCAGCCCCCACTCGCTCAGCCCACTTACCCTCATGTTTAATTAAATCATCTTGTTTCAAGTTAATCAATTCTGCATAGATTAACTTAATCGTCCACTTAGCACCCCTTTTCATAATATCAATTATGCTATTGCTAGCAAGCCCACCTTCCCCACCAATTTTCTTACAAAAAAAACTACGAAGTTGTAGGTACTTAAAGAAATTGCAACTTTCCAACCCAAAGTCCTGCTGTATATCTTTGAATTGTCGAAAGCCTTGCTTTTCTATTATATCCCCGGCCTGATGGATACCCTTGCTAGCCCATCCAGCCATAGTTTCATCCAAAAATACCTCGGGAAGCATTGGATTTTTAAACAAAATTGTGTAGAAATTGAACCTCCCTAATCCAATCTTTTTCTTTAGCCCACCCCATATCTTAAAAGCAGCTATCAGCGTCTTAAATTTTGTGCGTTTGTAATAACTGGGTTCTGTAAATTTAAAAAAACAATATTCAGCATTTTGGCCCAATAATAATCTATAAACATCCGAGATATCATTTTCACTTTCCATTTCCCCAGAACACGACCCTACCAATATCCTCATATATTGCAGAGCTGCTGCCCAATAATAACTGCGAAAATCCGGCACCGAAAATCCTCCTTTCTCCCGTGATAAACACATAAACCGAAGAGCCCGCCTAGTTTTCCCATGTGCCCAAATAAACCTATTAACTAAACCTTCTAAAATAATGAACCAAGATTTTTGAAATTCTAAAGGAATAGACCTAAACAAATACAATACTTTTGGTAAAAATAGCATCTTAATGAGATTACACCGTCCCACAAGAGAGAGATGGAGATTATTTAATCTAACAAAATCCACCCTCGCTTTACTGGCTCTATACTAACGGCAACCAATTTCCCAAGATCTGAGGTGACACGTATCCCCAAATAAATGGCTGAATCAACAACACGAATATCTTCAAAATTAATAAAACGATTCTTAATAACTTGAGTCTTAGTTTTATTAAATTCATATCCTGAAAAAGTACCAAACTCACTAGAGATTGACTCAGCCCTTTCCAAAGCCAATTGCGGATCCGTTGTAATAATAGCCACGTCGTCAGCGTATGCAAGAACTTTAGTTTCTATCCCCTGGCACACGACTGGTCAGATTCCTCTATTAGCTTCAAATAATCGTAACAGGGGATCAATATAGATGGCAAACAGCAATGGAGAAGAGGGACAGCCCTGCCTGGTCCCCCTCTGTATACAAAATGGGGATGTATAGTTGCCATTAATCTTCAACCGAGCTGTTGGGGCCAAGTTTAATGCTTGAACAGCTTTAATAAATCCTTCTCCCAACCCGAACCACCTCATGGCCTCCCAAAGAAAATCCCAGGAGACCCTGTCAAATGCCTTTTCAGCATCTAATAGTAACACAGACATAGGGTCCCCTGAGATCTCCGTTACATCAAAAAGGGTGATCATACGCCTTATATGTTGCGTGGTTCCCCAGCCCATAATAAACCCATGTTGACACGGATGGATAGTTTTTCCCAAGATACCATTTAATCTCATGGGCAAGATTTTTGAGAAGATTTTAACATCACTGTTCATTAGGGTAATTGGGCGATAGGAGCCAGGATCCTTAGCTGGTTTATCCTTTTTCAAAAATATAACGACATTTGCCCCCGCCCAAGATTCGGGGGTAGAATCCCCCCTTTGTGCCGATAGCATAACCTCCACCAGATCCTGTCCTAACGAATCAATAAAGATTTTATAAAATTCCAACGGAATCTGATCTGGACCGACAGCTTTACCAGACGGTAGATCCTGAAGAGCACCCATTATTTCTTCCTCGGAGAAAACCCTCTCGAGCTCCTCCCTATCTATAGAATCAACCTTCTGACTGGGTATATTATCTAAATATTCACGAATACCACCAGGTATAGCGACAGGTCCACCGGAGTATAATTGCTGATAGAATAACCTAAAAACTTCCCGAATACCTACTGCATCGGTAATTACCTTTCTACTGGTATCATAGATTTCAGAAATCGTCTCGGTCGAGGTTTTCTGCTTAGCTCTTACTGCCAGCGTGTGGCCTATTCTCTCATTAAATTCATAGTAATGCTGTTTTTTAGCCAAAAACATTTCTGCTGCTTTTTTAGCCAAATGATCACCTATCTCGGCCTTTTTAATAGCCACCTGTGAAAGTATCCTATCTATTCCTTCGCCGGTACTGATGGCTGTAGCTAAGATTCCCTCAAGATTATTTAATTCCTTCCTTATCACTCTTTCTCTTAGTCTTTCCATCTTTTGTCGCCGTAAGCTAAAACTTAAAGTTTCCCCTCTAACTCCTGTCTTAAAGGCATCCCAAACGACTCCAACCCATGTGCTCCCTCGATTAATCTCCCAAAATTCTTTAACCCACCCCTTCATGTTGGCAATATAGTCTGGATCATATAATAACCTCCTTTCGAAGGTCCAGCCAACGTTCTTTTTTTCCAACAAACTGATATTAATTGTCAGAACTAAAGGATTGTGATCTGATATAATACGTGGATGCTTTTCGATACCCAAGTTAGTAAGAAGTTGATTGGATACAAAAAAATAATCCAAACGGGAAATAACTTTATGTGGAGCTGAAAAAAAGGTGCCACCTAAATCAGTAGGTTTTAAGTGAGCCCAAGCATCTATCAAACCATTGTTGTGAGCTAAATAATATAGGGCAGTGCTAACTTTCTTCTTTCTTCCTAAGTATTTATTTCCTTGACTATCCCATTGAACCCCTAAACCATTAATATTAAAATCTCCGCATAAGACAACTGGGACAGACCATAATGCCAATCTACCATCTAAATACTCTGAGCCATACAGTGAGCAAAGTGTAAATTTAAAATTGTTAACCAAACATTCAATTATTACCCACTGACCGCATTGATCAGCTGATTTACGAAGAACCCTTATATCACTTCTCCGAGTGAGGATTGCCACCCCACGAGTTCGGGCACCTTGTGTAGTATGTGCAATCAATCTAAAACCAAGGTGCTCCATTAAATAAGCTCTACTGCCCTCCATATGGGTTTCTTGAATACATACTAGATCTATTTGTAAAGACTTCAACCAGATCGCTACCTTATTCCTTTTTTTCTGATCATTTAGCCCACAAATATTTATTGTCAAAATCCGGAGATTCATATCTTGAAATTAAGGTTTTCTCTCTTTACATTCGCACAATAGACCCATTTAGCTGCTAATCCATCAGACCTTGCCTTGCCATTCATACTCATTTTCATTTTCATTTTACAAACCTTATCAAGTAACCTGTCCAGGACACATTTAACACCACTCTTCTGCCTCTTTATTTGCCTAACAATATGAAACACCTTGACCTGCGCTGATCCCCCCCCCACCCCCAACAACCTTACCCCTGACCAACCCACCCACCTCCCCCCCATTACCTCCCTTACAGGCAATTAGGTCACCAAAGACCTAAATATGGCTGAGACATCTTCCATAAAGGCCGCGGCCGACCCCCCCCTTCCAACAAGAAAAACAAATATAAAAGCAAATATAAACCCCATCAATAGTATATATCACCACCAGGTATGTCCAGCAATATAAAGAAAAAATCTCAACATATAATCAGCATTAAAAATCACATCACACTTTTCCTTGATCACCCTTATTGCTTTCCCCCGTGCCAGACAGTGCCCTCAACCCTCGTGTTTCAATTAAATCAGTGAGAAACTCTTGGGCTTTAATTTCTGAAAAAAAGATTTTAGCCCGACCTCTGTCAATAATCTTAAGTCTTGCAGGAAACAGCAAAAAGGCATCACAGCCTGCCCCTTTAAATGCAGATATCAGCTGGCGCATCCTCCACCTCCGCTCAACCGTAGTGTGACAGAAATCCGGCCGAGCAAAGAAAGTATGCCCTTCCACTGTTATCTTAGAATCAGGTCTAGCACGGTCCAAATTTGCCTGTCTCAACAAAAAATTCCCGACAAAAATAAAAATCGCTCTAGGAATCTCTTTGATTATTAGGCTGATTTTTCCTGAACATTGGGAAACGGTGTGCCCTCTGCACTTCCGTCTCCCAGTTCCAATGAGCCAAATCTGGGAAAGCTGCCTTCAATAGCTTCACCACAAAGCTCAAAGTGTTCTCCCCCTCCACTTTTTCCTCCAAACCAAGAAGTCGGATATTGTTCTGGCGCTGCCGATTTTCAAAATCCTCAAGTTTCCAGTCCACATCTTGTGAGCGCTTTTCCTGAGCATCTTTTCCCGCAAGTAGTTTCTCCACATCCTCCTGTACGGCAACAGTCCTCGTTTCAACCTGGGTTATCCGCTCAGACATATCAGAGCATAATCTATTTGTTTTGCGAATTGCCCCTTGTAGCTTATTGGTTGCAAGTTGAGATCTCTTGCTCTCCTGCCGAGCCTCGCTCTGCATTTGCTTTAATGTTGCATACAGCAGCTCCAACGTTGGTGATGAGTGCACACTGCCTGACTTGTTGGCACCTTCTGTTCCACTGCTGCCCCCAAGCCCGCTACCTGAGCAAGCTATGAGGGTTGAGGCAGAGTAGTCCCACTCAAGCCGTCTGCTAGTTGAATCCGAAGATTGGCCTTTACCCCTGCTCCGACGCTTAATAGTCTTAGACTTCAGCTTAGACTGAGTAATATCCTGCTGAACCACCAAGGAATCCTCTCCAGAGACACTCTCCTGTGTTGACTCAAGCTCACTCTCCAAAGATGAATCAGAGTCATCGTTCAGTGAGAAAAACCGGTCACCATCCGGAGAAAGCAATGGCACACATACCTGAAGGATGTCAGACTCCTGATTATCTCTCTTACTAAATGTGCCAATTAAATCACCAGATTTAAGAACATGGGACCCCACATTATCATAAGACTGTATAGATATTATAGGGTTATCTTGAATTGTTTCAGGGAGTGAAACCATAGCCTCAACCACGCCTTCTGTTCAGCAGTCATCTGTTACCGCCTTCTGACAGCTACTTCGAGCCCCAATTAGCTCCTCTCCATCACCATCACTGCCGTCTTGACTACTATTGTGACTATTTATATCATGGGACTTTAACAGAGGATTTTCTCCCTCTATCACCCCCGCTATAAGAGTTCCAAAAGAGCCTTCCGATGTTGTATCCATACGCTGCTGCGTACTACTAGAGTCTAACTCCATACTATCAGCCTGTTGATGCAGAGAGATAGGCGGACTACGTTTCCCAGAATGCACTGGTACCACAATCGGTGCAACCAATTTGTCACTTAGTGAGGCTGAGTCAGACTTATGAGAGATTGCTTCCAATTGCAGGGATACATCAGAGGAGCATACAGGCGTTTTCACATTGCCCTCAGGGAGTGCCTTTGATTATGATGCTCCTGCCTTATCTCCATTCAAAGATGATGCTAAAGGCCTGATCATCACTTTGACGGTGTGGTTGCAGGCCGCCATGCTGCCCCCCTGCTCCAGCACCCCCAAAGCTCACTGCCAGCAGCCCACCAGATATAAGTACTTTCGTAGACTGGCGGGCAGGCCTTTGGCGTTCCCACGGTGGTGCCTTTTGGAACGGCACTGCAATGGCCATGTCAAAGGCCATTCCTGCACGGCATGGACTGTTAAGTCCATACTTTGCTGGAACAGATGGTGTATGGACACAAGGTTGCATGACATATGCCCCCCTGCATGTATCCCTAAGCCCTGGGGCACAAAGGGGCCCTGTGAGGGCCCCCTTACAGGGCCCCCTTTGTTTCCTCCCTGCCTCACTTTTCACTGAGGGCAAGCAATATGCTTGGTGGTGCCGCAGCAGCACCGCCAAGCATATTGTGGCCTCAGGACAACTGTGCCACTGCCTGGGATAGTGGATTTCTGGCGGTTGCAGTGGTCCTTTCACGGTCTGACCACCACACTTGTAATGGGGCGGTCGGACCACTGGTGTGGCGGTCCATGACCGCCACTGCACCTCCACGACGGGGAACTCATAATCAGTCCCTAAGTCAATTGTGAAGGTAGATGCCACAATGGTGTGGTAGTTACCAGTAAAACGATTTTGTATGCGGAATGGAAGGAGTGTGCTGGGGAAAAAATTGTCAAGTCAAGTTAAGACAGTTCATTATCAAGGGTTGGCCTCAGAAAAGGAAAGTCAGTGATGATATTAGACCCTTTTACAAAGTTGAAGATGAGCTGTCCATAGACAGTGAATTGGTGCGGCGTGGGAACAGGCTTATTCCGCCAAGTTTTCTAAGGAAGTGATTGGTAGATCTTACACATCAAGTTCATGTTGGCAGGACCGGTACAAAAAAAAGTATGCATTACTTTTATTGGTGGCCAGGAATGGACAATGAAGTAGATATGTGGGTGGACCAATGTATAGGTTGTAGTCAAGCCGACAAATTCTTGAGGGTTTATCAAACTCCTTTGTGCTCAGTAGAATTTCCTAAGGGCCCTTGGGAAAAGATGGATATGGTCTTGTGGGGCCTATGTTTGATTTACCAGTGTGTAGAAGATATGCTTTGGTAGTTGTGGATTACGACTCTAAGTGGGTGGCGTATACATTTTTGAAAGAACCCAACATGGAGGTGGTGGTAGGGTTCTTGTCATCCTTGTTTGAGAGGGAAGGTTATCCCCAGGTTATGGTCACTGACAATGGGGTGCAGTTCAAGTCTAACACCATGCAAGAGTTTATTAATGACTATTGTATTAAACATCCCACAGTTGCTCTCTATAGTCCACAAAGCAAGAGGATGGTAGAAAGAGTTAACCAAATGTTGCAGGAAACTGTCCAGTTACAGTTGGTTGCTGGGGTAGAAGTGTTGAAGGCTGTCCAAGATAGGTTGTGGAGTTACCGTAATACCTGCATTCTTCCACAGGAGTTTCTCCTTTTGTGCTTCTGAAAGGTAGGCACTCTTCTTGTGATTTATCTCCTGTGTGTTTTTTTTATAAAACTGAAGAGAGGAAGAGAGTTCCTGGTAGTGAGGATGTGCGTAGCAAGGTAAGAGAAGAGCAAGGGAGGTGCAAGGTGCAGTATGAAGCACTTCACAATATTATGGAGGTCATTTTCCACGTAGGTGATTTGGTGACGATTAAAAGACCCCAGGGGAAAAAGAAGCTGGATTCTATGTTCTTCCCAGCCACATGTGTAGTGAAAGCTTCCAATCATGCCATATCTGTTGAAAATGGGAAATGGTGGAGCAAGAGTAGGGCGGCTCTGGTCAAGAATGAACTTGAGTTTGGTACTGGTGCGGGTGTGGAAAAGTGGCCTAATGAAGTTCTGGATACGGAGGCTGAATGGAGGTTGGAGGATGAGTTGAGTAGGGCTAATTAGATGGGGCAACCTTGAGTGTAATAATGAGGGAGCGGGAGATTCTCGCCTCATTCAAGAAATTGAGTCATCTTCTAGTCCTAACGCTGGCCCATGTGGTGAATCTACTAATGTTGCCCGGGGTGATGTGGCAGATCCAGTTTGTTCCTCATTTGTCAGAGGGAGGGTACGCAACATAAGGAGTACTGTTCTCCCTAAATATTTACATGAATATGTCTTGTGCTAATTACTTGATTTGCATTAGGGTTAATTTGATTAATCCTTAGTTAGCTTTTGCAAATCCATTTTTGTTATTCAGTTTTAGTTGTTTCTGTGGGAGCCTGTACTGCTTTACATTGTATTTTACATGCTATGTATTATTTTGAAGGTCAAACTTGTGTCATTTATCCTTGTATTTCCTTTGATAGTTTTGGTTCTTTCATGTATCATAGATTTGTATTTTTGTTTGGTGTTTGTTAAGGGGGAAAATATCTTATGGGTTATTCTTAATGTAGGTTCCATTTGGAACCTGTTGTAGAATGTCACCACGGACATTCTGGCAGAGCGTGCTAGGGTGAACAGTTAGTCTTGACTGGACGTGCTGCTGAAATGGCCGTGTGCTCTCCTCCGCAATAAAGAGCAAACTTATTTCTCATGACACCTGTCTCGTGATGTTCCTTACAACACTTATCCTGCCCACCACCCTACCTCTCTTGCTCCCCTCTCCATATCTCCCTACTTGTTGAACAAATAACTAAGGCCAACTCAGCGCAATAACTTATTGCTCCATTCAGAGAAAAAAAGTGTTTTGGGACAGGTCGCCATATCTATCCATCCATCGCCAAGATCTGTTCTAATTCTCTCTAACCTGCCCGACCTCTCTACTAGTTCCTCTTGTGCGTCTCTCCTACCGCCTGTCTCCTTAGGGCTCTGAGGTGACTTTAGGGTGGCATAAAGCTCCCTACAGAAACCCAACATGTCACAACAGTCAGTCTCTGAGGCTGAGTGAATGAGTGCACACTAGGCCTGGGCGGTGAACTTCGCTCCGTTCGCGGAGTTTACTGCACTCCGCACTCCACGGAGCTTGCGGAGTGCAGAAAACTCCGCTTTGCGATGTGCAGCGGAGTTTTTTTCCCACTTGCGATCGCGAACGGTAAGTTCGCGATCGCGAACGGTAAGTTCGTAAGCGCGAGCTGCCACTCAGATAGAATGTCTACCTGAGCGGCAGTAATACCAGCACAAACTGCAGTTCTCACCGCACTCCGCCACTCGCAGAACCACGCAGAGGTTTTTTGTAAGTTTGCGGAGTTCCGAGTTGCGAAACTCCGTGAACAACACCCAGGCCTAGTGCACACGCCATGAAGGTAACCAGGCCATGCCAAGTCTGGTCACCAGGATCTGCCACTGTGCAGTGCATGTGTTTTCACGTGCCTCACAGTCTGTAGGCAGCCACTCCAGCCACACTGGCTTCGGCTGGAGAGGGGCAGGAAGGGATTGAACTCCAGGCTCTGGAGGACTGAGTGATCCATCCACAGTTACATTGATGTAGAACCGCTACCACTGTCACATGTTCCATGCCCTAAAGTCAAATCTCCTGCCACGTTCTAAGCAGTATGTTTAATACCACAATGTTACACCACGACCCTCAGGTCCCCAACCATAGGTACCTGCAGCGAAGCGGGCTTCCTTCAGTTCATCCGTGAGGCAGGAGTAATGATCCTCGTCCGTCAGCGAGGGGTCCCAGCCAGTCTGCTGTGTGCTCCAACCCTTCCACTCTATCAGGTGGGCAACGCGGCCACGTGCCATGGCTGTTGGCTTTGTGATGTGGTCCTTGATGGTCTGTACTAATCCTAGAGGGAACAGAAGTCACACAGTCATTAGGGCGAGGGTCTTTCTCCACTAGAGGCTTGGAGAAAGGACATGCAAGCAGATGTGGGGACGGGGTGCTTTAGTCAAGAAAGGTATAGATCATCTCACAAGCGGATGAATGGGTAGGAATGGTGGAAAAGTGCACTATGATCAGTACTGCGGAGAAGTAGTAGTAATGAGGTAAAATGAATCACGTGCCTAGCACACCTGCCTCTGAAAGTCCAAAAGACGAGACAGAGTCATTCACACTGGCCGACTGTCTTTTACAAGGCACCACTTTTTCAACAAATTGCACAGCTTGCCTGTCAGTAAATTATTAGTGGTACATGAAACACACAAAATGTGATGGAAGGAATGCATACAATCTGAGGTGGCCTGGTGAGCAAAAGAACGATGGTTTGGTATGCTACTGCGAGCTTTTGCCAGTGCTGAAACTTATTGCAAGCATTCCTCCTATCACCTTTAATGTGTTTGAGTGAATCTTTGGGTTCTGGTTTTACAGATTCAGACAGTCCAACCATTCTTTGCCACTCTCTACACTGTCCAGACAAATCCACTGCCAAATGATTGTGAACAAGCTTGGTAAAGCCAGTAGGTCTTGATTTTAGAAGGCGAGTGCCTGCCAAATGGTTTCACCAGTTCTTATTTACAGTAGCACATTATGGCCATTTTTAATTAGTTTACAGTTTTGACTTGGCTATTGGCAATGTTGGAATGGTTAATTAAAACAAAAATGCCAAAATGCCTACCGCCAGATCACAACTCGTGTGTTGAGGCATCATAGGGCATGCATGTGTACGTGTTGCTAGGCACGCACATTTATGTGTGCATAAGAAAGCCATCTTGGAATACCATGTGTACACATGTATTACATTTGACATTAAGGGGTTTATGTACAAGCCCCTTGCACAGCTGGTGTGTCATTTTTTCCCATTTTAAAACCCTAGGGGTGCATATTTACAAGTCTCTATTGCCACCACAACGTCGCTTCGCCTTATTTACAAGGCAGCGTTAAGCCACTTAACGTGGCTTAACGCCACCTTGTCACCCTTTCACGCTCCCACTAAGCATGAAAGGGGAGAGCAATGAGTGTTGCGGTGGGCGTTCCACCGCAACACCGATTGATTTCGACGCTGCCCCATATTTGCAAAGGTGCTGTAAACAAGGAGCAGCATCAAAATTAAGGCCAAAAAAAACCTGGTCTTTACCCTGGCGAAACGAGGAGAAATGCTTTATTTCTCCTTGTTTTTGCTGTTCCGATGTGTCCTGTATTGTGCAGCACTCACAGAAACAGCAAAATGCCATTGATTGTTTATGTGCATGAAGGTGTCCCTTCCTACACATAAACAGTCTTTAAAAAAAAATAAAGCATTGCAACTTCTATGTGTGCTGCATTCTGCAGCACACATAGAAGTTACAACACACCATTGGTGATTGTTTATGTGCAGGAAGGGACACCTTCCTGCACATAAACAATCTTTCCTTTCAACGCAGGCACACTTGCACAATAGTGCCTGTGTTGGAGCTAGGCAGCTGCAATTAGCACCAGCGCATGGAGAAATGCAGGGCTGCACTGCATTCTTGTAAATACGGTGCAGCCCTGTGTTTCTAAAGTGTCGGAGCACGGCATTAAGCCAACAAGGCTAAAACCACGGTCCGTCACTTCATTGTAAATATGCCCCTAGGTATCGCAATTAATGCTTTGAGAGGTGGCGGTGGCCATTTTTTTTCTTCACTTTACTGTTTCAAAGAGGCAGACAGCCATGCCAGAATGAAAAAACTAAAAATGAAAGACAAAGTGCACGTAGCACTTAAAGTGAAGCAAACAGCAGAGAAAGTTAAGCAGAAAAGAGACGGTCCTGTGAGCACCAGGAAAAACCGTCAATTGGGTGGAAGCCAACGGGCTAAAGGGTCCAGGGAGTGTGCAGAGGCACCCCCAATAAATAGTATATATGTCACGCATTGCGATGCAGCGCGCACAACGAAATTCGTTTTATTCATTTTTTTCGTAACTTACCTGAAATCGGCCG
Source organism: Triturus cristatus (assembly GCF_964204655.1). NCBI lineage: Eukaryota > Metazoa > Chordata > Amphibia > Caudata > Salamandridae > Triturus > Triturus cristatus. The sequence goes on along the minus strand of NC_140580.1, from coordinate 847,422,260 downwards.
TTTGCCGCATTTTGCAACCCCCCACCCTGCCCCTCCTCTGCGCCACGTCACCGCCCCGGTAAAACGCCCTACACGGGCCGTCACTGTATATGTGTGTCAACCACTTTTTGAAGTAGTGAACATTCGTGAAATACTGTGGGCTGACACCATTACCGACAGGCAGACTGGCTTCTTGTGCCTAGAGCGAGCAGAGCCACTTTAGCCAATGGTTCAACGGAGCCATCAAAAGCCTCTTTTCTTATCTCTATGTGTACGCTGTGCATTGTATAGTGTGGTATATGTGTTGTGTGAAGACATACGCTCTCGTCAACACCATAAGCCGTCTGTAGGCAAGACCTAAAGATGTGATGCTAACGAAAGAACTAAAACGAAATTGCTCGCCCTCACAGGCCAATCAGCTTAAGTCCTGTGATGGGATGCTCTCGACACAGTAACACTTTAAGCGAAAAGGAGGAAAATGCTCGGGGCAAAGGGAAGAAGAGGGAAATGTTTTTGCTCCAGGTATAACAAGGCAGGGAGCCGAGTGTGTGTCGTATTACTATTAGTATTTTCTACTTTAATAAGAAGTCACATAAGTGTAACAGAGTTGATCCCCAGTTAGCAGGTACTTGGAAGTGATGTCATGAGACATGCAGATCTTTCCTGCTTGAGGTGAGTCAAGGCAAGTGCCTGGTATCCTTGAGGTGTCTAACAAATACATTTCTAGGTAATAAACAAATATATATATATATATACTGCAGTTGCAAAAGCTAAGACGTAAACTAGGGAAGAAAAGGTGGAATTAAAAAGATGTAAGTAGATTTCCAGATGCCATGGTAAGGGCAGGTGCAAAGTTTGAGGTTGTTTGACAGACCAAAAGGGAAAAAAACACAGATTGCCAGGGAAGAGTAGACGATTTCGGGTTGGTAAAGGTCTGTGCATGCTCTAGCGTACATGTCAAGGAAGGACGAGTTTATGCCAGATTTTATAGCTGTCCTCATACAATACTTTAACCTACTAAGGGGCATATCAACAACAACCGGCGATAATTATCGCTGAGCGCACTTAGCGCTCGGGTAATTATCGCTGGCTAGCGCCAATTTTTATCGCTGAGATAGCGTGCTATTAGCAACGCTTATCTCATCAGCGATAAAAATCCTAGCGCTAACTGGCTAACGTGAGATTATCGCTGGAAACCCAGGGATAATCTCACGTTAGCTAGTTGATAGGGACTCACAAACTTAGCCATGATATCCACCTTCCATAGGATATCATGGCTAAGTCAGTCCTGAAGCAGGTGTTAGGAAAGTAGCGATAACAGGTGTTATCGCTACTTTTCCTGACGCTATGCTTCATATCGTGGGGCTTGATGATAGGAGAAATGTCGCTTAGCGACATTTCTCCTATCATGTCAGGTCATGAACGCCCACTTTGCATCTCATTAGAGATGCAAAGCTGGGCGTTAGACATCCCCACGCTAAAGCAAGGTTTCACGCGTTAGCGTGGCCTTGCTAATATAGCGATAAAATTATCGCCGCTTTTTGGCCGAAAACGGCCGCTAAAGCGGCGATAATGTTTTATCGCCTTGTTGTAAATATGCCCCAAAGGTCCTTATTATGAGTGGTGTAAGACTCTCTGGGTAATATTTACCCCAATAGCTAAATAGCTTTACCCCTGTGTAAGTTATTTATACGGTATGGTAAATTCTTCTTGTAATGAAGGATAGCTTGCAAAGGCAATATTTATTACACACGAACTAACCATTTTCCCTGCTGCATTTCAAGATGGATGTCCGGGCAGACTTGTGTGAGTGTGATAATCATTACGCAACTTGTAACTCGATCCCTGTACAGATTCCTGTTTACAGAGGGATTGCACACAGGGATTGCAATTTACCTCCTGACTCCTAATCAGGCCCATGGTATAAAAAACACAAATTACATAGTAGTTATCTTGGAATTCTGAGGGGCATATTCACAAGGTTCTATCGCCGAGTTAGCGGCACTTTATCTGCAAAATTCATCGCACCATTCACAAGCTGGGGCTAACAGCTGATATCACCAATTTACCTGCGATACAACGCCACGGATGACACCGGCAACTAACGCTAATGAGATGCAGAGTAGGTGTTCCCGTGCAAAAACACGCGAAAAAACCACACCACCACTTTCACAACAAACTGCCAGATCCGCGATGTGAGTCAAAACCACGCGATAAGCTGCAGTAGCCGCAGGTATTTAAAACCTGCCTCAAGCAGGTGTAAAAACGGATGAGTCCCTGCAGTAGGCAATGGAGCCCCGCACACAGCCACACCCTAAGAACAAACTACGCCATGGAACTACACATCATGCAGCTCGGAGCCCCAACAGGGCCACAACACCCACCGCCACCCCCCGCAGGACCTCCACCACCCCCTGGACCCAGACCCGCCCCCCCCGGTCCACCACAGAGGCAGCGCAGAGTAAGACAGCGGCCCTACCAAAAATACCCACTCTCACAGACCTAACGCCCGCGGAAGTCATTGCCCACTACAGGCTCAAAAGGGCAACCATCCTCTGCATCCTGACCCACATTGCCCACAGACTGACGGTACGAACACAGCGGACAACCAACATCCCTCCGCAGACAAAGCTGCTGGCTGTGCTGCATCTGTTGGCCTCTGGTACCTTCCAATCAACATCTGCCAGAGTCGGAGGGGTCTCACAGCCATCCCTATCAAAGTTCATCACACCTGTCCTGGATGCCATCCTCAGCTTCATACCCCAGTACCTTCACTTCCCCAACACTGCGCAGGAACAGCTGGAGACAAAGCAAGGCTTCTACGCCATAGCCGGATTCCCGGCCATGTTGGGGGCAATCGACTGCACACATGTGCCAGTTGTGCCCCCTGCGGATACTGCACACCACTACTGCAACAGAAAGCATCAGCATTCCATCAATGTGCAGGCAATAGTGGACCACTGGGGACTCTTCACCAATGTCGTCCCCAACTACCTAGGCAGTGTGCATGATTCCTTGATCTTCCGACAGTACATCATCAACCAGCACTTCCAGGATGGCACATATGGAACGGGACTGCTCGTTGGTAAGTGCCAAATCAATACATCACACACCCCAAAGCCACCAACATACAACGCACAACTGTGGGAATGCACACGTGACCAAACCACAAACAACATGTCAAACTACACGACCACCTACCAGACATGACAACACCACTCCATGGTCATCCTGGGCTACCCCTGCACCCAATACAGACATTACATGGCACCACGCCACACAACAGCTGAACGTGTGGAGATGCGGAATGCAGCCATGTGCGAGGATGCATGTGACCCATGAATGGGAATGTACACAACGAGAAGTGAGGCGTGGATGTGCAGAACAGACATGTCACCCTGGCCGTGGAACAGATAGCGGAAGTGTCGCACGATGCGTCCCCCTCTGTGTGCATGAGCGTAGTGTGTTGTCCCTGAGTATGCCAGGGCAGCGCAGGGGTGTGGACCAAAACACCGTGGCGCAGAGCGTGGTTCTCTCCCGGAAAGGCCACTGTCACTGACAGGGCAGCGCCACGCAGTCTGCCACGAGGCCGACGCCGTGAGTAGGGGGGCCTGCGACCCTGTGCACCTGCTGCACCCCAGGACGCTGCTACCCAGACCAGGCCTGTCTGCACCAGCACCCAAGGCCGCACTGCTCACCTGCCGACACCGTTGTGTGTTGAAGAGGGCCCAACACGTGCCGGTGCAAGCTCCAGGCCCCAGTCACGCGTGCTCAACAGCCTCCAAAGATGCTCGCTGGCCCCCGACCCTGGCCCACATCACTCCTTAATTACTGACATGCTCCACCGGCGTCCTCTTCGGACCAGTAGTTCCCACATGTGGAACAGTGTCCTGAGTCCTGAATGGCAGTGACCCCAAGTCCATGGCAGCGGCCACAGCACAAGACTCCCTTCGATCAGTGTGGCATAATTCCATTAAGCAGGCCTGCTACACGTGATGCCACTAACCCTGTGCGCCATGAGTGACCGTCATTGGCCGGCAGAACATTGTTGGTGTCTGAGCCTGTGGCATGGGGGTTTTCATCAGCAATGGGCAGGTATGGACTTGGTGTCGGGCCTAGGTCTGTGGCATTCGTATGCGCCATGTTGCCGGACCCAGCTGGCATGTGCCCTCTGCATCATGCCCTGGGGGTAGGCCCCCCATTCTCCCCTGTGACACTCCGCGAAAGACACATATGACACATACGAGACCCGGCTATGCCCTCATGACCCTACCCCAGACTCCTGCAGTTCAGTGTCCCGTGTCGGTGGGCCCGTGTTGGCCGCTGTGCATCTGGGGCCACTAGCCCTGTGCAACTAGAGTCATACCCCCTTGCAGTTCTGATATTGCATCACTGAGTGCCTGATGACTGTTGGAGTTGTTGCCAGCACCAGCTACTCCCAGAAGGCTGGCTTACACTCACCCCACACCCAGCCAGCACAGGCGTCACTGTATTGGTGGGCCTGCCATCACATCCTGCCGAAACAAGTATTGACTCTTTTCTCCCTGCACTGTCACAGGTGATCAAGGATATGCACTCTGCCCTTGGATGATCACACCCCTCCGAGACCCGAACACACCCGCCCAGAGGCAGTACAATGCAGCCCACATACGCACCAGGGGCATCGTTGAACGCACATTTGGTGTGTTGAAGTCACGTTTCAGGTGCCTGGACGTCACAGGTGGAAAGCTCCTGTACAGCCCGGACATCGTGTGCAAGATGATCGTTGCATGTTGTGTGTTGCACAACGTCTGTGTTCCCAGTTCCTGAGGTACCGGACGATGATGGTGATGTTGGGACAGGTGGCCCACATCCCACTGCAGCTGCGGCAGGAATGGCCCGTAGGAACTCCATCATTGAGACTTACTTCTCATCAGCAGGCCACATTGTGGCCGTCCATGGCAATCGTGGGATTATTGAGGATGTCCAATAGCGATGCATGTGTGATTAAAACATATTTGCCGGTAACAGGTTGTACTTATACATTGTCATGTTCCATGTCCCTGCGGTTTCAGGTGTGATTTGCCATGGTGTGCACATTGGCGGAACCTGTACTGTCCTGTGTTCTGTTGTGGAGGGGTTGCTCTTTGTACCGGGATGTTGTCAATGTCGAGGTGCACTTCTGCTTAAGTGCGTATTCTGCACGGTGGGCGAGTCGCTCCTGCGGCTCTGATTTGTCTGCCACTGGTCTCTTTCATGCGGTGTGCCGGCTGGTTCTGTTCTTCCACGGTGCTTGGATGTTGTGGTGCACATGTTGTCCTCTGCAGTCGGTCAGGGTGCATCCGTGGTACTCCGCTGTTGATGCTTTTTTCTGTGGCATTTTCCGTATGCTGTTCTTGTGCTTTTTCCCGCATTATGCGTGTGTATTGCTGCCCTTGCGCTGGTTGTCACTGTTTTCTTTTTGCGCTTTGGCCCATCGCAGGTTTTTTGGTGTTGTGGTTTGTGTTTTTATCTCCGTCAAGGTGATTGTATCGTGGTCATTGTCCGTAGTTTCAGCAAACTATCGCATGGTACCGCATTGTTGTGAATTCCATATTGACACAGGGTTATTTTCCCACGATGAGCTGTGATGTTGAGAGATGCGTTTAGCTGTTGGACCTGTCTGCGGCCTTTGACACGGTCGACCATGACATCCTGGTCGACCGTGTCAGGGGGGTCGGAGTCTCTGGTACAGCAGCTCACTGGATTTCCTCTTTTTTGAGGGACCGCCATCAAGCAGTGCGTCTTGGCCTATTCTCATCTGACTCTCACAATATTACTTGTGGGGTGCCTCAGGGCTCTGCCCTCTCCCCTCACTTATTTAACATATATATGTCCCCTCTGATTAAATCATTGAAAGAAAGAAAGGTACTGGTTCTTAACTACGCTGATGATCTGCAGCTTCTCCTCAGGGTTGATGGGTCTAATTACTCCGTTTCGGAGTTCCAGAAGACTATGTTGTTCATCCAAACTTGGATGGATATGAACCATCTGAAGCTTAATCCGGGAAAAACTGAAGTGGCCTTTACGGGTGACAGCCTTTAGCACTGGGGCCCCCAGTATTGGCCTCTGGCACTCTGCCCACCTCCTATCCCCTCTAGCTCCGCCAAGACTCTGGGGGTACTTCTGGATAGTGGTCTATCCTTAAAAGCCCAGGTTGGAGCAGTGGTGTCCAAGTGCTTCTACCAACTGCGAAAAATTTGAAAAATCCATCGCTTTCTCACTCATGAAGCTCTGGTCCAAGCCATGATTTCTACTGTGCTATCCCACCTAGACTATTCCAACTCGGTCTACCTGGGAATGCCTCAGTATTTGTTTAATCGCCTCCAGTTGGTTCAAAACCAGGCTGCCCGTCTGATTTACCACCAACCTAAATGGCAACCCGCATCTCCTCTACTGAGGAAACTACACTGGCTCCCGGTACAACGCCGCTGTTTCTTCAAAACTGGCTGCCTTATTTTCAAGGCTCTACACGGTACCAGTCCGGAATTCATCAACAACATTATACGTAGGTACTCCCCCACCCGTTACCTAAGATCTACCTACCTTTCCTTTCTTTCTATTCCGAACTTCAAGAGGGCCCGTCTTGGAGGCCGTAGGTTTGCCATTCTCGCTCCCAAGTTGTGGAATTCCCTCCCTCTGGAGCTCCGTACATGTACTGATCTCCTTCCATTTAGGAAACTCTTGAAAACTTGGTTGTTTACTCAGAGTTAGTTTCCGCTGCCCTTGTCAAGATGTCTGCTAGCGCCATGAAGCCAACCTGGCGTACGTGCGCTTTATAAATCCCCATTAACATTAACATTAACAGCTACTCTTGCGGTAGTTATCACACATTCTTGTGAATATGCCCCTGAGTGTCCAACTTGAGTCCAGAAGAATCTATGCAATCCATGCAGACTCTATGCACGATAACTACATATTATGTAAATAAGAAAATAAGATACATATTTAGTAGCTATCACATGATATGAGCGGCCTCTACCAACTGCACACAACACAAACGCATTCTACAGGAAGGCCACAATACACTCCTACCCTGTTACACTCCCACATAAAAACACCTTATAAGGTGAAGCGTCCCATCTCTTACTCATTTTGACTCCACTGCACGTGGATGTGCAGTGATATATAACAACTTAAAAGTACAACTGTGGACTCAACGCATTACCCTGAAAAAATTCTCATGTAGGCCATTCTGTCAAGCAAGACCCTTACTACCATGCATGTCACATGAAGTTGTGTGAAAGTGCTTTTAACACATTGTCAGGGTTTTTGAAGCCCTATACAAATGCAGCTATAATACAAAACAGTAAAGCAGCTCTAATGAATCAGAGAGAGGAAAGGATTACAGCAAAGATGTGTCCTTAGAGGCTGGTGATTAGCTGGGCATTGGCCTGACATACTAATATGCCTCATGTGAATGGAAACATCCTGTTCTTAGAGACACAATGGTGAACCTGTCACGGACTACTAGCACAATTTGTCTGCCTTCGAAACAGTCAACCATACCATCCTCATACACAACATGGATTCCCAAATGGGATTCAATGGAAATGTCCTTCATTGGTTCTTCTCCTACCTTTCCAACTGACACAGTCTGTTTACATAGGCACCTCCAGGTCACAAATGATTCCTCTCACCTGTGAAGTACCCCAGTGCTCCATATTGTCTCCTGTCATCTTCAACCTTTACCTGGAGCTGCTTGTTGCTCTACTCGCAGATAACAGCATCAAGATTCACCAACATGTGACGATACAGAACTCTACTTGAAAGTCTCCTTTGCTTTGGACATCCAGTGCCTCAAACACTGCTTGCACATCATACCTACCTGAAGCTCAACCAAGCCAAGACAGACTTCCTGTTTTTTGGCAAGAGCAATAAACAAAATCCAGTACAAATCTGGCTCAATGACATAAAACCTTGCTGGCATCAAGCCCCAACATCACCACCGAATGCCAAGTCTCTTGGATTCAACCTGGACACCAACTTCACACTCAAGGAACACACTGCCAAAAAACACAATGACTTGCTACCAGCTCTCTCTAGTAAAGGAAATCAAACCATTTCTTCCAGAAAACGGCTTCAGAACTGCTGTTTAATCCATCTTACTCTCACAACTAATGGTTTTAATGCCCTTCTCTATGGTTCGCAGACTCTACACTGGCACCATGTAAGCGTATCCTACAGGTGGCAGCACATCTCATCCAGGATTCAAGAAAAATGATCAAATAACCACCATTCTGATAGAGCTTCATTGGCTACCCTTGATGGCCGACAATACCTTTAAAACCAGCTGCATCATTTACAAAGCTATCACAACCACCACCCTTGCTTATCTTTCAGACTGGGCACACCTGCAGCCAGGACAAAATCAGGTTGCAGACTAAGAAGTGTAAAAAAGACACCAGGCCTTTTCCATCTATGCACCCAGGATCGGGAACCACATCCACATATCCATCAGGACGACCCCGATGCTGATCCAATATAGGAAAGTGTTGAAGACACACCTCTTCAAAGGACACCGTATTACAAAGCATGAACATCTACAAACCAGCCTCTTCTCCTTAAATTTATACTTGCTCCGCTGCCTTTTGACTAAGTTTACGATATAGAAATACTGTATAGCTACATACATGTATAGATACGCAGAAATATGTCTATCATTGACGCTATTTTTGTATTGCTATTTCTCAGACGTGAAAATGTGAAATGTAAATTAAAGCCCAGATTAACAACGCGTATATTTTAGAATCTTATAGAGTGTAGATGTATCAAGAATCTCGCAATACAAAGTGAAAATCTTGTGTGTTGTGGAAACAGCAAGAAGTAGCGAAGCACCAAATTTACAATGTGTCATGCACTAAGGATGTCAGTGGCTATGCACATGCTACATTTGCAGTGTTGAATGGCATTCAAAAGGATTTAACATTGCACCATAGCACTACTGCAAGTGGGCACTTGCGCTGGTTTTGTACTAAAGGCACACCCTTAATTTACAAATCATGCGGAGATGCCAAACGGTCAATTGTGTAATATATGTAAATTTTAGGGAAATTATACACAATACCTGTGGAAGTATGCTATTTTGATTTGCCCATTAGTGGTACCTGTTTCATTCTGGTGCTAGGACCCGGGTGACTGAAAAAAGAATCACTCAGGATTAGCTGTTAGGTGCCCATTTAGATCAAGCCAAGGCATTGTCTGTCTCATGTGGCGGGACCGTTTACCTACTAGTAAGTTGATAAAGATCACCAGACTGGACTTTGAGAATGTCTTTCTACGGTATTGTGTTCTTTTGTGGTACATGAACATGCCACATGTTTTTTTTTAATAAATCTTTTTTTACTGAAAACAAGGCATGACAAATGAAAAACCAAGTTATACGTAGATTGGCAATATTGTTTACACTGCAAGTGATACGTTGAAACATATTTATCTCAAAACAAAAGTGAAATTCTCCAATTGAACTTAATTAGGTCCCATTGATAATATCTTCTCTCGGTCTTGGAGGTTCACATATCTCTCCCCTGTGGACATTCCATTGCCCCCACTCTTGCGTCCATTTATTTGGGCACCCCATGGCTTCGTATATAGACTTTTCCGTGACCATACACCAGTCCATATCTTTACCCCATTCTTCTATGCTCGGTGGGCTCTGAGCCCTCCACAATCTTGCATTGTTTCGTTTTTCCACCATCAGCCCCAAGGTAACCCATATTCGCTCCTTGGAGTTCAGGCCGGTAGGGCACCATACATCCAGGAGGGCCAATTTAATATTGCAATCAATCTGCTACCCCAACGCTTCCTCCATCAGGTTCCCCACCACCTCCCAATATCTCTGGATAGCTGTGCACTCCCAAAGTGTATGGACATAGGTTCCCTCTTGCCCACACTGTCTTACAAAGCCACCATATGAACTATATCCCATGCGAACCAGCTGGGGCCCAGACAGGTAGGATCTATGGAGAAGCTTTAGCTGCACCAGACAAAGCCTGGAGGAGATGGCCACCTCCCGAGGGGAGGCCACCGCCGCCAGCCATTCTTCATCGTCCAATCCCGCTACATCGTAGTCCCATTTTACCCTCAAGCGAGTCAGGGGATCTGTAATGTTGATGATCAGCTTTTTGTAAATAAGTGATATGGCCTGCTCTGGTAGGTCGCCATCTAAAACTCTATCTTCGAGTGGGGAGGACTCGGGAGTGCACTAACTTTAGGAAGAACCGCAAGTAAGGCATGTCTAAATTGGAGATACCTAAAATGTTCAGATTGTGCTAGTTTGTATTCCTGCTGCAGCCAGAAAAAAGGGACCACCTCACCTGACTTCCACAAATCACCCACCCTGGATATACCTATTAGGTTCCAACGATCGAAGCCCCTCGAGCGAATCAGCCTGCCCAATTGTTCACTGTGCCAGAGTGGTGTCGCCTGTGTGAGTTTCCCCTCCCATCCCAAGCTTTTGGTAGCCACTTTTCACACATGCACACATGCCCAGTCGAACCAATCAAAGCAGGCTTCAACGACCGCACATAAAGAGCCCCTTCAAAATTGCCACCCGGGAGGAGCCATCTATCGATCTGGAAGGCCGGGTCGTCCTGCGGCCTATACATACATTGGTTAATTGCTGCAAGATGTGATGCCCAGTAATACTTCCTTATATCTGGAAGTCTGCTGTCCCCATCAAACCACTCTAGTGTGAGTTTGTGTGTTGCAATACGAGGTGGCTTACCCTCCCACAGCAAGTCCCGTATGATACAAACAAGTTCTTTAAAGTACGAGGAGTCAACAGGGTGCGGAGTATTTTGCAGCGCATATAAGAATCTGGGAAGGGACATAATTTTGAACAGGGCTGCATGCCCCAAGAGGGACAACGGAAGTGACTTCCAATGTAGGACATCCGATTTAAGACGGACTAGAGGCGGCAGGAGATTGCGATTGTAAAATCCGGACAGATCTTTTAGAGACCCAGATACCCAGGTACTTGAAGCCGTCAGTGGCTTCCGCCAGTTGATAGCCCCAAGGGAGTGAAGGTCTCTTGCCATAGAGGGCATATAGCACTGATTGAGTCCAATTTATAAAATAACCAGCATATCTACTGAACACCTGAAATATGTCCAGGACCACATTGAGGGATGCAGCTGGGGAGGCCAGATAAAGCAAAATATCATCCACATACAGCGGTCCTCGCATCCAGACGTCCATTTGAGGCCCCTTATGATGGGGTCCTTGTGGACCCACATTGCCAGAGGCTCAAGGGTCAGGGCAAAGAGAAGCAGGGACAGGGGGCATCCCTGTCTGGTGGCCCTGCTGAGAATGAAAGCGGAAGATTTCCTATTGTTGACTACTACTTGGGCGAGCGGTTGTTGGTAGAGAAGCCAAACCCAACTGGTAAATTTTTGAAGGACTGCAAACATGTAGGGCCACTCGATGGTGTTGAATGATGAAGCATCATCAAGAGAGACCACGACAGTGTCTTCTCTAATTGTGTCGGCATGGCACAGCACCCCATGGAGCCTGCGCGGGTGGACCACATGGGTAAGGACCCCGGATAGACAGGATGCAAGGAACTTTGCCAGGATTTTTGCTTCGCAGTGGAGCAACGAGATGGGTCTGTAGGGTGAACACTTATTGGCCGGTTTGCCCACTTTATGAATGACAACGATATTGGCGAGCTTCTGATCCTCGAGCAGGATACCCCCTTCTTACGTTCGCTGAACATTTCAGTGACATAGGGTGCTGTCTTGCCCGCTGTAAGCTTGAACAGCTCAATGGGCAAGCCATTAGGGCCAGATGCTTTCCCACCGCATAAGTCGTGAATGGCTTTTTCGACCTCCGTAACTGTGATATCTAGGTCAAGATCAGAACGCTCCTCTTCAGTGAGTGAAGGCAATGAAATATCCCGCAAAAGCAAGGAAGCCTCCTCCTCCATGTGCAGTGTTTGGGATGTATAGAGTGTCTGATAATATTGGCCGAATGCATCCAATATATCCTGGGGGGCAGTGAGGCGGGAGTGAGAGTCTGAATCTATCTCAACCACACGCAATGAGCCTGATCCCTGCAATCTAGCCAAGCTAGCAGTTTGCCAGCCTTATCGCCAACGTCATAAATTCTGCTGAGCATGGCCCTGTGGTGCGACCTGGCAGCCTCGGTTGACAAGTCGGTGTATTCCTTGACTTTAATTCGCAGCTTCTGTCGCACCTCTGCCGAGTCATGTAACCAAAGTTTGTCCTCTAAGTGTAAGATTTCCCCCTCCAAGCGAGTCATATCTGCACCCTTCTCTTTCCAATGTCCCGAGATCTGGGCCAAAGCCACCCCGTATAACAACCTTGTAGGCCTCCCAAAGCGTTTGCATCGAGTCTACCGACCCGTCATTCTCCTGGAAGTAGAGGTCTGACTCACTCAAGACCTTGTCCCTGATTTGGGGAGTCGTAAGATACCAGGAGTTAATCGGGGCAGCCCCAGGCGACATAGGATAGGTGAATGGTCGGAGAGTCCTCTGGCCAGTTGCTGTATTTCCTTTACGCTGTGGAGTTGATGTGCTAGCGTCAGCAAATAGTCTATACAGGACATACAACGGTGTTGGCCTGAGTAGAAGTGTATTGTTGCTCGGTCGGGTGCAGTCCTCTCCAGACATACACCAGTCCCATTGCTCCCAGAAAGCTGTGTGGGAGGGCGGCAAGGCCTTCTGGGGCGATCGGTCGAGGGAGTCAGAGACAATGGAATTGAAATCACCCCTGATCAACAATCTGCCGTCCGGCAAATCTAAAAGGAGATCCCCAAGGTCTGTGAAGGCCTGGGTGTGCAGTCCCGGCGGTATGTAGACAGAGAGGAGCTTGAATATGTGCCCCTCCTAGGTCCCGGAAGCTGCAACGAGTCAATTGTCATGGGGAATGACGTCCGGAGCAGTATGCACACTCCCCGGGAGCCAGACCCAAAAGCTGAGTGTGCCAGCAGCTGAAAACACCATTGCAACATGGCCTTGCAAGCATTCCCAAGCAAGTGTGTCTCTTGAAAGAGGACTACATCGGGGGAGTGTCTTTTAAAAAACTTGGAGCACTATGCCCCGCTTGATCTTATCTCCCAGCCCATTGACATTCCACGACAACAGCTTGAGCCCTTGTCTAGTCGTCATGCCCATCACGCCCTATTTCGTGTTCACTCAGTCGCGGGGGAGCCACCGGTAAGCGCCCCCCATGAGGGGACACATCAGTGGACCACTTTCCCTTCAAAAACAGAAATACCAAAAGCATGTAACCAGTGATTACCCTTCCACGGAGCCAGTCATATGTGTCATACATGTGAAACAAAAAACAATACAAACTAGAAATACCCCCCCACCTCTCGCAGGAAAAAGAGCACTGAACAGTACAGGAGTATAGTTCATGACGGAGAGATGCTGCGAGCAGGATGCCCACCCCACAAACACCCAGGACCCAACCCCCCCTCTGTGCACCCCTGCATGGCGGATTATGATGCATCAGATTTACTCACCCAGAGTGTTCTGGAATATACGATACAAAGTGTGTCACAGTCATCATAAAAGAACAAAATTCAAAACAATAGACCATAGCCCCATTCCCCACCCCCCACCCCCCACCCTGCACGACGAGCACAGAACCACCCGCCACCCCCAACTTGCAGAGTGCCTTTCGCCCACCCTCAACAGAATTGAGAACATGATCCAAACCCACTCCCTGAGGCATTAGTTTGTGTGAGTACTTGCATCCCGGGCCTTCGAATATGCCACATGTTTAATGATGGTCCGACTAGTCAAGTCAGTCTTTATTGTCAGTTAAAACCCCCAACAAACATAAGTTACACTCCTTAAGCTTCTCTCACACAAACACAGCCTACAATTACACATGTGCTACACGCACTACACATGCTCACGCTCTTGACATACACACAGGATGCCAATGCAAGGTTTTGGGCATACACATACCAGCGGAACTGTACACAAATGGGGTCAGAAGGTCTCACTCCCTGTGACACAGATGAAAAGATCTGGTTCCAATATTTATCCTTCCAAAATATGGTTTGCTGCCACCACCGCTTTATGCAACACCCAGGGCAGTAGTGCTCCACCCACAATGAAGGCATACTAGGTACACCATCAATATTATACGTGGAGTCAAAGCATCTATTGGTAAAGGAGCCATGCTTGGTGACGTTTCACAGTTTTAAGGTACCAGTGGCTTATCATTTTGACTGTCTAAGCTTTTGCAGATGCAGGGTAGCAATATATCCCTCCCATCACTCATAACATGTCAAAACACCAATTTATTGGTTGCTCCTCTAAGAGATGCAACCTCAGACATAGCTTTACTATATACACCTGCCTGAGAGTTTCTATGCAGTCGAAACCAACACAGTATAGGTTACAGTGCATTGGGAGAGGTGTGGTGCAGCGGCCAGATCGGCTGAATGCGGAGCGCGGGGCTCACTGTTTGATCCCCGGCGCTGGCCTCAGCTCAGCATCATGTGACTCTGGGCGATAGCTCACTTAATCTCCCTGAGGGCCCCCCAGAGCCTGGATACCCTTAGGGGTGATAAGTTTGCACTTTACAAATGTGGAAATGTTATGCATTGACACCAGCAAAAGGATTAATGCCAAGCTCAAGGTGCAGGTACACCAAGTGGTTGATGTGTCCTAGTCTGAAGCAACAATCTTGAAAAGTATTTTTGGATTTCTCTATCACGGCCGGACTGGGAACTGAAACCATCCCTGGCAATCAGCTCGACCGGCCAAGGGGCATGGGGGGCGGGGGGGTGCGAGTGGGAAGCACCACTCCCGCTTTTGTTACAGGTGGCCGGCATTGCAGCACTGCTGCATAACCGCCCACCTGTAACAAAACCGGCCCCCAGGGGTCCAAAACCGGCCCCCACATTGCGGCCCACCGGGGAAACACCCGGTACCCACTATGGCCAATCCTGCCCTGTTCTCTATATGACGTCCAGATTACTTCACAGTTCCCTGCCTTAACTTGCTGGCACCACTGTCTTCATCTTACAGGCTTGTAATATTCAACCTATCGGATGCCTGCCCAACCTAACTGTACATCTCAGAGCAGCCGCTGAAGAGAGCCTCCTTACACAGGCTGGTTTTACTCTATGCCCAATCCAAGTTGACTTTGAGTCAAATGGAATCCCCAGGTAATCAGTTAGTCACTCGTTCAACCAGGTGATCATTACTGCAAGGTGATGTCTTGAGATGAGATGTTGGTAATCATAACATTTGTTTTAGGAAAATTACCGATCAGCTGTTTCATGGTACAATATTTTTCGAAACCCTCGATTAAAAGGCGCATGGACAATTCCATCAATGAGCGCAACTCGACGTCATCAGCAAATAGTAATATTTATTTTCTCCATGTAGACGTCTTCGGGGTACCAAGATTAACCCCATTTAGGTAATTGTCAACATCATTCAGAAACGGCCAGAAAAGTAGAGATGCGAGCACACAACCTTGAAGTGCTTCAACTGTGATTGAAAAGCCTTCAGTGCATTTCCCACGGTGACTATAACATTCTCCAGCTGATGAATCACCTTTAAGTACCAATATTAATGGGTTTTCAAGCCCCTGGAAGTCCAATGCAAGCCATAGATCATTACTGTTGAGCAAATCAAGAGCAGATTTTAAATCAAGAAAAGTCTAAAATAATGGCACTTGTCTAAGACCCTCATTACGCCTTCAGGCAATTAATATATTGCATCTGATAATATCAGTGTTTAATTTGTGAAAATAAATAGTGCCAGGGCCCTCTTCAGGAGGACACTACAGGTTGCATCATCTGTTGCTCCTACCGGCACTGCCAAAGACAGTGCCAACATAAGAACCAACCATCACACTCTTACAAGTGTGACAATTCATTCTATTTCAGGCCCCCAAAGCTATATAAATGGCTCAGGTGGCAGGTATTAATCAATTTCAATGTATATTATATTAAAAATAAACTTGTGCTGTGCTTATCTCTAAATTCGGCAGACAGCGCCACCATGTTGCAGACTGTCATATGCGTCAGTCCTGCCAATTAAGTGCTGGTGCCGAGCACCGGAAACCACCGCCTCAAATTAAGCACTAGATAAGATATGACTCTGTCGAATCGGAATGCTTCAGATGCGATAAATACCACCCGGTTACAAGTTTTTGGAGATTAAAATGCAGATGTGAGTAATTACCACATCAAAATCCACATGTTTCGGTCAATATGAGCCAATTTCCCGCAGATACATATTGGCAAGTTTGACCTGCTGATAGTTATCACAAAACTGATGATTGCGATATGTGCAGTAACAAGAGTTGCTGCACATATCACAATAACCTGGGCCGCTCGTAATAAGGGCTTAAGCTGGACACATTTTCAGTGGTGGCTGCCGAAAACAAAGGATGGTAAGGCGGGTAGTAAGGAATGCAGGAGGGGGACACGACCGGGGGTGTTAGAGTATGAAAAAATAATAACTTACCGTAATTTGCCAGCCGCCTTCTGCGTCGCTCTTCCTCTCTTCTCTTCCCAGCAGACACTGGGACCACCTCGTCACTGACTCCCATCCAATCCCCACGCTGTTCTCCTGCTAGGAGAGCAGTGCGCGGATTGGCCTGAGTGGGCTGAAAAGATGCTCTGCTCAGGCCAGGGAGTCTGTGGGGTTTTCTCTAGCCCAGCCCTACAATGCAGCCGGGCTGGAGAAACTTAAGTGCGCATGTGTGTTTTGGTTGGCCTGAGACGGCCGGCCAAACACATATGCGCACTTAGGGAGTGAAGATAGCACTCCTCCTCCCGTGCACCACCCCACTCTGCACAAGTTGCATTCAAATGAAAAATAAAACAATGCAAGAACATCGTTTTATTTTTAATTTGCTGGCTCTGAGCCAGGCAGTGGGACAACGCTCCTCCGCCATTGCTGAGGAGCCGTCCGTGCACATTTTGTATAGATAACATACAACAACATGGCATGATCGAACCGACAAACCCTTTCTAAAAAACACAGGTATATTAGCCTCTCTAGTAATAATGTTTATTGATCTTATGGGTGGCCAGTACAACTATATTGATTTTTTTTTTCTGAGTCTCATGGCCAGTTTGTCCTTATGTCATTTTATCAATTGATATGTGCAATGCATTTTGTGGGTTTAGTTTCCGTTGTAAATTTTGCGCAGATGATTTTATTATAATTGTCTTCAATGTACTGTAAATGATTTTTACAAAGTTAATTCAATAAAATGTATTACCTCACACTACTGCAAAATACTCAGAATGGCGGAGGCCTGCAGCAGGGCCCTGTCTAGGAAGCAAAATAATCCGGGGCAGAAATCTTTCTGAGTGAGCGCGTCCAACACTCTTGGGGAAGGTTGGAAAGGATTCTCTCCCAAAGAAAAAATTGGGAAAACGGGTCATGCTGTGCACATTACAAAGTCTTTTGAAAAGAATCGATGCACAGCAGGCAAATGCACATACGATATAGTGCCTCTCTGGGAGAGTGTGTCCTAGTGAATACATGCTGATTCGAAATACTATACGGAGAGAAATCCCAATTATTTTTAGTTTTTTTTAAATCAGAGAACAAGTCCTTCACTGTTCCTGTTAAGAGTCTATCAAAACGTGTGTGCTACTCATAATACGATGTTAAATATGCCATCTGCTAGAGATGCCATTTTAGAATGTCAGAATACTTCTAAAAATGCCAGCCTGACAAACATAATCACTGATGCTTGAAAGGTCAGAGGCGCATGTTGGTACAGAAGGCAGCTCATTGTCAAGAAATTGCCAGTGCTGTTGTCCATCCTTCTAGGACTGGTGCCAGTGCTGAGTGTATAGTAATCTGTGCCACAAAGCACATTTTGCTGGCATTAACCCTGTCACACCACCCACAAAATTGCTGTGGTTTGAAAAACAACGTTGTCAGCTCTCTGCTGTCTGCTCTTCTAAATAGATGTGGCCACATGTATCAAAGTTCCATTTTGCATTCCCTAAATAGCGGATTTTAGGTAATCGCTATTTAGGGAATGCAAAATGGTATGTTAGAAAATAGCGATTCCCTAATAGCAACTCCTACAGAGTTGCAATCTCAATTAGGGAATCACTATTAGGAAATGCTTCTCCATTTGTTCCCATAGGTGCGAATGGTTTTGCATTACTTAATTTGTGATTACCTAATTGGTAATCGCAAATTAGGAAATGCAAAACCAAGGGTGCCCGGGGGCCTAAGGACCCCCTGAAGCACCCCCCAAAAAAATGTGCACATGTAAAGCGCACACATGCCTGAAGCTGAATTATAAATCTGGGCAAATCCAACTGATTCAACGTCCAATAACTGTAATCCATTAGATATTTTGAATACTAGTCTACCACCTGATTCTCCTAACCTGGTAAATGTTCCTACTTGGTACAATCCAGGACCCCCAGGACCCCCAACAATAGCAACTTACACCTGATTTTGCAGTGTGTTATGGGCTCATTCTATGATCGCACACCGATTTTATGTGTCTAAATTCTCCAGTCACCACACCAACTCCTCTTTTACCTCTTCTGCCATTCTTTATTACAGTGGCATAGTATGAGTGCGATGATCTCTAATACAAGCAAAGATCCCCTGAGCAAGGGTAAGTATCACAACACAGACAACATTGGGGTGCAATGGCCCCTCGCACCCTGTTACAATAATGATAGCTGTACTACGGTTTACAGGTCTCCAAGCTCCTCATTCTACCTTTCTTTCCTTCTCTACTCTCTATTTACATCACTTTCTCCTCCCAATTCCTTCTTTCCTTTCATTTGCTCCTTTTCCTAGTTCCTTCCTCTGTCTTGCCTCCCCTTCAGCTTTCACTCTTCCTCACTCTTATCTCCTATCTCCCTTTTCTCTCTCTGACGTCCTTATTTCTGGCTTTTTTCTCTTGCATTGTCCCTTTTGCACATCCTCCTCTCCTTCCTCTTTCATCATTATCCCCTTCTCCTATTCCATCACTTCTCTCTCTTTTCTATTTCTTTTCCCCCCATAACCCTCTCCCTCATCTACTTCCATGAAGAGTAAACGGAGAGCTAGGCCTCAGGCAGGCTCTGTGTTAAAACAATTCTGAGCGGAGTCTTCAAAAGGAGCTAGAGCTGGTGGAGGGCAGGCCGGACCACCTTCCAATTCTGGACCCTGGTGCCAAAGTACCCCTGCACTACTGATAGCTTCACCACTGCTTTAAAGTAATCACTGATGTGATCCATAGGCCACCAGTCAGCACTCGTTGGTAACAGAAAGGGGCGGACAGGACATATTTACTCCCTGAGGATCTTGTGGTGTCTCCCAAGGCTCCATATTATCACCTCTTTTTCTAACATCAACATGCAACCCCTTGCAAAATTGCTCAAAGTTGCAGAGGCCCATTTTAACATGGAGATGACACCCAACTGATTTCTGGCCTTGACAACTCGAACATAGTCAGGTTCTAGTCAGGCCTTTATGGTGGACTGTCTATCGGCCACTTATTGTGGATGGCCAACAATTTTCTGAAATTAATTCCATTCAAGTCAAGTCAAGTCAAGTCACTTTATTCGGATAAAACCATATCGATAAAAGCATATCAGACACGATAAGTTAAAAAGACAAGAACATAATCATAATACAATTCATTAACATTGGTCATAAATACACAATATCTGGGACACATATTTGAATAAAAACTCATGCATAAAAAAGGAAAAAAGCTTTTCACTGGTTACACATCATATTGCGGACCCGCACGGCAGTTCACAAACAAGTGCCGATGCGAAAAACTAGCTCTTCATCTGCCAGTGTAAGTATCCTCCTGTAAGAATCTACCAGACTGATGGGCATATTTCCTTTAAAAAATGGGATTAAAAGCCATTTAGCGTATTTTATGTAAAATAATTCTATTCAACATTGAACTCCTCCTGATCTCTACCAATAGTTTGGTGAAGGAATTTCTCGACTTAATACAAGGGTTATATACCGTCCCTAGCCACTTCAGTCTGAAATGTAGGCATCCATGCAGATGCTACACTATCCTTGAAAACCCAGTCGATGAATGTATCCAGAATCTACTTCTGGCAATTGAACAACTTGAAAATGTTATTTCCTTTTATCGATAATTTGGGGCCCATTATGATAACGGGCGGATTGCCACCGCTGGGCCAGTGGTGGCCACCGCCGGCCCAGTGGTGGTGATCCGCCTGCCAAATGCCCCTGTTACACCCCTCGCCATATTGGTATGTTTGTGTCAAAAATATCCAAATCTCTTATATGGTACTGTAGCCAACATGTCGTATTTCGGAAGGACTGCGCCGTGAGACACGTCCAAATACAAAAGGGGCATATCATAGCCCAAGAACATTTTGAAGACTGTAACTAACAAATAACCAGAAGATATACCTAGAAGGAAGAGAGATATAATACGAAAAAATACGTGGTGCGGTCTTCTCTTTTCAATAAGAGAATCCAAATATATTTTGGGGAAAGATGAGTACCATATAAGAAATTTGGATATTTTTGACACAAACACTGCATTCCGCCCGCATGATAAACGATTGAAGCCTTGAAAAAGTTTCTAAAAGAAACGAAACACGTGTCGGCTGCCGGTTCAACGCTCAAAAGGAAGATTGTCACACCAAGCTGTCTATTCCCAATCACACTGATATTGAGTTTCAAACTTGAATGTTATGATCTAAGTATTTTTGTGATATGTTCATATTAAATCAATACAGCAAGAACAGAATTGATGTCATGCTGGTACTTTAAATGGATCTTTACTAAACAACTATATGAATTGATGTAACAGTTGAATTAGAGTGCCGAGGTTTATATCTTTATTATGAATGCTTAAAATGTACTTCTTCTGCCTTGCACAATTCCTCAGGTGCTCCCACTAAGGGCAACACAAGTATGGGTGACAACACCTCGAGCGGGCCAACTCAATGAACACAACTCATCACAGCTCAATTTAAAATGTTGCTTCTTAACTCACACTAGATCTCTAAATCCTTTGGTGAAATGTAGTTGGGACCATCCAAACTTCACTCACCTACTTTTCCTAAACTCTCCCTGCAAAAATGTTTTCATAAATTAGAATAATGAAATCAAACCACCTAAAACACCCCTTCATAAACATCTTTGAAATCAAACATCATCTAAGAAGTCCACCAAATGTATTTGATGTTATCGATCTCTACAAAGCGACACGTTTAGTAAAATCTTCATACTCCAGCCTCTTTCCACAAAGAAGCAGTGGCAAGGTACTTGGCTGTTGAGGTGCAGCATTCAAAAAAGGAAGTGTTGATTGAGAAGTAACTTATGTGTAAAAGAGCATTCTGGTTCTAGAAGCAAATATTTGTAGTTCAATCTTGTACTTTAGAGATACTGAGTGGAATGGCATAAAAAAAATTAAATACATTATGGTAGACTCCATTCTTGCCATAAGACTACATATGTTCTCGGCCACTTCTCGACTAGATGAAAGCAGGTGGAATACTTGCATAAAAAAGAGCTGGGCAATTGGGAAACATGCAGAAAAATATTCAGCATTACCACATCCAGCATGTTGAAGGTCTCAAACTTGAATAGATCTACCAATGGGGCGGTAGTGCCACTGATAACTGTAACACAGGTATTTCTTATTTAGTTTTACACACCAGGAGTTTGTTTAACAAACAAGTTGTCATATGAACTTCATACAAAGTTTAAGGCCATACAGCAATTGAAAACAGAATAAAGCATAATGGTTAAGGTATTCCCACACAATTGTTAAAAGGGCACTTGCAAAGGGCCACTTAGAGGGATTGGCTTTGCATTCAATGTGTTTCGGGAGCTGTCAGAGATAAGGGTGGGCATTTTTGTCTTTGATTGGAGGGAATGCCTCTCTGGAGTAAATGGTTGTGGGGATCTTGCTAGGTAAGATATCTCTAAATGAACTGCTTGGCTCCAAGGGTCTGTGTTATTCATCTTCTATGTCATTCCTCCCTTAGACTCCTTAAGGAGGCAGCTGCTCTCTCTGCAGGAGTATATCTTTAGAAATATGACCATTAAAAAATATGCATGTTTTTGTGCTGATGTTTCTCAATTAACAGATTTAAACCATGAAATAGCCTGGTAAGCTTTCTGGGTGTAACATTATGGCATCCCATCCAGTTCTAGAAGCATTTTGCAGTTCACTAACTTGGCCCGACAGGCTAACTGAACAATGGCCTTCAGAACTTGACACAAACCTACAAATAAGGCCTCTAGATTATGATTTCCAGAAATTGACACAACCCTTCAATAAAGGGGTCCAGGTTTGTTAGAAACAGTCCAGTGGTACTGTGGAAATATGGATTTTTATGGTCGGTTATGTCCCCTATCTTGGACCCCAACGGTTTCATGTATAAGTCACAAGTACATGTATGTTCCCTCCAGTTCCAGTTATGAAGACGCAAACACATGTGCGTCCACCGTCAACATGTCCTCTTTCAGATTCGCCATGAATGGGCCGGATATTCTATTCCTAAGTATGAAAGGCCACCGGCTTTATATGGTTCACTTCCCACATTTCTACAGATTCAGGCGAGTAGGCCCTGATTCTGCCACCAAGCCTTTTCTTGCCTTCTGCCTCTGAAAGCTCCAGTTTGAGCCTGCATCTGTGACCATGAACTTTGTCTTACTCCCTGCGCGGCTAACGGTGCCTGACCCAGCCCGTCGCCTGCCAAAAACTGTATTTCACCTTCGAGATTATCTCCTTCGCTCCTCATCCGATGCATTCCTTTCTAGCAGTTTAAGTAAACATTCCTCCAGCTACCGTGCAAAGGGGCCAGGCCTCGCTGCCCTCATGCAAGTAATTCATAGCCCCGTTACCATGGAATATTCCTACCCCCTCGCATCTAGTGTAGACACTTAGACGCTTGTACACGCACTAACAGTCAGTATAGTCAGTATAGAATAAGATTCTATCCTAAGAGACCTCTCTTTTTGGATAACACAGTTCTTTAAACATAGGATATTAGATATGATTTGGGATTAGGTTGACATAACCCCAGACTTTTGTCTCCACATGTAGAGCTAAATGTCAAGTCCCATTCTCCCCCTAGTTGCACGTCAAATCACACGTCATGCTGCTGCACGCGCATCTCTGCCAAGTATTCTTGCTGACATTGCGAAATTCTTTCATGGAACCACCCATTTGTGACATCATACCTAATGACGTTCTTTAGTTACGCCTAGTTACACCCATTTTAGTTACGCATGTATGCTTTTATCTCTGTTATCAACTGTTACGCCTCCTGCATCTGTTTTACTGTAATGTATTTTCTATAAAACTGCCTATCTGTCAATAATATATGTTCCTTCCTTCCTGAACTTTCGTGGTGATGGAATAGAAGGCCCATAATTCGAATTATGTTCCTTTGTATAGGAATAAAGCCCGTTCCGAACCTCTAATACCACGGATTCTGCCTCTTATTTTACTGAGCTATTCTTGTTAATTTTCCGCATCAAATTAAGTTCCGGTAATTAAATTATTTACCACATATATGGCGCCCGAATAGGGACACTTTCTCATCTCACGCGCCGGAGGTGCGTTGCAGGCCCGGTCTCCTGCCACAGCTGGACGGACAACAACGCGTACCCACAGGATTTCCTGTATCTCCCTCCTGCCGAGCGGGGGTAACTGAGGCTGCGATCAACACCCAGACGAGGCGGTGAGAAGTGCGAAGTATCCCGACCAGAGCCTAGCTGAGAGAGCAAGATCCGAGGTATACAGAGGCCCACCAAGTTCCGAAGTTCCGAAGTTTCGAGTCGAGTCCAGTCCGGTCCGAGTCCAGTTCAGTTCAGTTCCGAGGCCTTCCGTTCCGAGCTACCCGGTGAGTACCATTGCCGGGGAGGCGTTCTGACGTGCACATAGGTTGTGCCGGTCAAGACGGGTTTGAGTACACAAATCCGGTCTGCACTGTTTCAGCAGTGTATCTGTACTGTTTAGCAGTATATCAAGTATGTCTAGTATATAATTCAGAATTACCTAGTTAGTGCCGAGTATTATGCTTAGTGACTAGTTCCTTAAAATGGCCATCATTGTTGTTCATTAAATGTTAAATGTTTTCAAATACGTTCTGCATATTGTGGTATGAATGACTGTCCATTATTGTGTTTTGTTGTATTAAACGTGTTCAAAATTAGGTATCAGATCAGTTCTCAATATGCCGCTCTTTTCGAAATTAAGACAGATCAAAACTAGAAAAGGGGTACTCGAAGAAGCTGTTCCCATTCCTCCTAGGGACACTCCAGGGTACTTCATGTATCATAAACATGGCCTAGACGCCATATTATTTCTTGATTTATGGGTAGACTACACCAAGGAATTACCAGAAAGTCAGAGGTGGCCCGCAGCTGGGACCTGGGATGCAGATTGCATCATGAAAGTAGAGGAAGAATTATGGAAAAAGAAAGCTAGACAATCACAGAAAGATGCCATTGAATTATGGCGTAAAGAATCGTATAGACGTACAGAAAAAGCACGTAGACAGGAAGAGAAGAGTAAGGAGAATTCAAATAAAGTCCGAGAAAATCTATTAATTGAAGAAGGTACCCGAGCAAAAGCAGAACAAGTAGACAGACAAAGAAATGCCCTTATGAATGGTATGTATCCTCTTCTGGCCGAAGGGTTACCTAAGGCTACTCCGGAGATACCAAAAGACTTGCCACCTCCGTTGTTTCCAATAAAAGCACATCCCAAAGGGCATCCCAGAACCGCAGAAGATGTTTTCCTTTCCTCTTATTTAGACGACGCAGCTCCCGAGTATGCTAATACTGCACCACATAGACCGCCTGCCGAGGGGGTTCAACGCCAAGACCCTCCGTCTGTACCTCCACAACAACAAACTCCGATACAAGTTCCGGCAAGCACATCTGTTTCTACAGCTGTACCCACACCTATGGTTGCTATATCACGTTCAACGAATCCTTTCACATCCAGCACCCCAGGCGGTGCTACAGGAGGTACAACAAACATTTTTTCCACGCCACCCAGAGTAAATAAACTTTCCTTTCAAGAATTAGCCCACCAACGTACGCCCAAACTAGTAACTCCCGACATGCTTAAGGAACTTCTAGTAGATTGTAGATATGACCCTGTGCCCGGCAAAAAGGATGAAATGCTGCTGGCCTCATTACGTATCCGACGAGCTGCAATATATTTAGGGAGGCTACCTGGAATGACTACACATTTAGAAAATATATATCATTTTATCCAGTCAGGGCGAGATTCTGAAAGTATTAATAGAGCCATGGAGTACCAGAAAGTGGAGATACAGGGGGAACTGTTACGTTTCCTCATAAATTGTGTGGTCAGAAATCAAGATCGACCAGGGGTAAATCCGGAAGAAATGCAAATTCTTACCACATGGAGTCGGAATATATCAGAGGGGAGACATGATAAACTACTAAGTATAGTAGCTATGTGCCGAAAGATCCGCAAAGAAGTAGAAAGAATACACGAAGAAAGATTGGCGGTAGACCAGCCTGAACAAAACGAGGAGGAGGAAGAATTAGAACTGCCCACAGGACAGTTAGAAACTATGGCCTATGTAAGTAAAGGAAGACCCCATAATAATACCAGAGGCTTTACTGATCCGATACGTCCGATGCGTCCAGAAAATAACAGAAATTTCCAAACCCCTATAATAAATATAAGGTCCCCCGAACATTCGTTCCAAGCCGCTGACAAATTACTCCGAGAACGAAGGGGTTATCATATACTCGATTCTATGGACGAACAAGAATTAGCCAGGTCAGCTGTTCACTGGGTTGACAGTCCCGGAAAATATAGTGATGATACACTAGCACACACGTTTTTGAACCTCACCCCAGATGAACAGCGTTTAGCTGGTATCTACATGATTCAACAACTCCTTATATTATATAAAAGCCAACACTCCGATCCTGGTCCCTTACCTGATATGTTAACCGAATTACTCACGAATAAATGGAGAGGTTCAGGTACTGAGTTAATTAGAGAAATACTAGAATACAGAAAGCAGTACATTCTTTTTGTATGCCCCGAACATGTCTCACTGCCCATCAAGGAAAGAACGACGTATTATATGGATAGACAGAATCCCTTACGCGAAGTGCACCCGATAAAAGGTGATGACAATCAGTTTAAACGTGTGTTTGTATACACACCCATATCTAAAATGGAACTATTAGAAATGAAGAAAGTGGTACCCAGTCATGACAAAGACCCAGCGGGTTTCCACCGTGAAATTAAAGACATGTTGCTCATGGGAGAGTATACCTATCCCGACATTATGAAAATATTAAAGGTATTAATGCCTGCGGGCATTTATGAAAAACTCAAAGAAAAGGATTGGGAGGTGGGAGACCAAAAGATAGATTGGACAGCATTAGAAAACGAAGAAACAGCTCGAGGTCCAGGTTTAGGGCTTGGGGAAAAGACCAAAATACTACCAGGTTTACTAGTACAGGTACTGCCACGTTTATTAACTACGAAAAAGGAAGACTGGGGTGCAATCTCAGCCTGTAAACAAAAGCAAGATGAAGACACTAGTGACTTTTATGCCCGATTCGAAAAATGTTTTGGTATAAATAGTGGAATAAAAGCAAATAGCGAATCGTATCCACATCTGTTTGTGACAAAATTAGTTGAAAATGCCTTGCCCCAAGTTAAGAATAGAGTATTGAAATTCGAGAGTACCTGGCAAGGTAACACTCCGTCACAAATGTTACAAATGCTACAGTACCATCACAATAGAATTAGAGAGGAACAAGAACATGAACAAAGACGCATGAAAGACACGAAAATGAAAATGCTAGTTTCCCAGACAGTTCCAGCTGACGGTCATAAAAAGGGTATGACACAGTCCAGTGTTTCAGCAGGTTCTGTAAAAGGGACATGCAACTATTGTAAACAGCCGGGTCATTATGTACACGACTGTCCGGTTTTAAAACATAATATCGCCATAGGTAATACAAAGGAAAGACCACGGCCACTTAGACAGGATCAGAACCAACAAGGAGCCCCGCAGCATGCACAGGCCATGCCAGCTCCGCAACAGTCTATGCCAGCTCCACCAACGCAGCCTATTGCTGCCACACCAACAACGACACGACAGATGTACCAGACCGCACAGTATGACTACCCTGATTATCAACGATACTCATGAAACAGCCTGGAGAGGGAAGTTGGTTTACCCCTTATCGAGGTCCCTGTAGATCAAGAAGGACCTTATGTACACAGTGAACTATTAGGCCAAAATAGAAAATTTTTACTTGATACAGGGGCAAGCCGAACAACCATAAAACGTAGTGAAGTTCCAGGGGCACCCCTCTCAGGCTCACAGAATATTTCCCTTGGTTTTTCAGGAAAACCTATCATTAACGAAGTGTCACAGCCTCTTCCACTTACGATTGGTCCCTTGACACGAACTACAGATTTATTACTTACTAAATCATGTCCAGAAAACTTGTTAGGTATAAAAACATTGAAAGCTCTAGGAGCTATAATATGTTGTTCTCCGGAAGGAGTAAGATTGTTTTTACGTGATTTCAAAGGGCACTATGTGTCCCGAGACATGGATCACCGACTGCAGACTTTACCCACACATTTATGGGCACAAGGCCCTACAGATGTTGGTTGCATGAACATTACACCATATCGAGTCACACTAAAGACAGGAGTGGTATTACCACGAATGCGACAATACAAGTTACCCCCAGATGCTGTAGTGGCTTTACTGCAAATCGTTGACGAGCTTATTACCCAAGGAGTGGTTGTGGAAACCGACTCCAATGTATGCAATTCTCCGATAATTCCGATCCTTAAACGAACTGATCCAAAAGCCCCGCCAGTATATCGATTGGTTATTGATCTGCGCGAATTAAATAAATGTATTGTACCACAATACCCCGTAGTTCCAGACATTTCTTCATTACTGACAGCCATTGATTCCGAAGCAACATTCTTTACTGTAATTGATCTCAAGAATGCCTTTTTCAGCGTCCCAATAGATCCGGAAAGCCAATACTTGTTCGGATTTAGTTTAAATGGACGAAGCTTTAAATTCACACGCGCACCTCAAGGATTCACAGAAAGCCCCAGCATCTATAGCCAAGCACTGAAACGAGAACTTGACAGTATCCACATGCCAGTCAACACTGCCCTGCTTCAATATGTCGATGATCTGCTGATCACCGCTAGAAGCGAACCTGAATGTGAAAAAGCTTCACTGACGGTTTTACAATTTTTGGCCGAAAAGGGGCACAAGGTGTCCCCTTCTAAGCTGCAATTCTGTGTCCAGCGAGTTGTTTACCTTGGGCACTCGCTGTCCAAGGAGGGGAGGCAGCTTACATCCGACCGCATCCAGTTAATTGCTAACATGCCAATACCCAAGACACAAAAGGAGGTACGGGCTTTTATAGGCCTCACTTCATATTGTAGGCAGTGGATCCCTCAGTATGCATTTCTAGCAAAACCACTCATTCAGTTGACAACACAGGAGGCAGCCACATCGACAGGCCTCGCTGCCCTCATGCAAGTAATTCATAGCCCCGTTACCATGGAATATTCCTACCCCCTCGCATCTAGTGTAGACACTTAGACGCTTGTACACGCACTAACAGTCAGTATAGTCAGTATAGAATAAGATTCTATCCTAAGAGACCTCTCTTTTTGGATAACACAGTTCTTTAAACATAGGATATTAGATATGATTTGGGATTAGGTTGACATAACCCCAGACTTTTGTCTCCACATGTAGAGCTAAATGTCAAGTCCCATTCTCCCCCTAGTTGCACGTCAAATCACACGTCATGCTGCTGCACGCGCATCTCTGCCAAGTATTCTTGCTGACATTGCGAAATTCTTTCATGGAACCACCCATTTGTGACATCATACCTAATGACGTTCTTTAGTTACGCCTAGTTACACCCATTTTAGTTACGCATGTATGCTTTTATCTCTGTTATCAACTGTTACGCCTCCTGCATCTGTTTTACTGTAATGTATTTTCTATAAAACTGCCTATCTGTCAATAATATATGTTCCTTCCTTCCTGAACTTTCGTGGTGATGGAATAGAAGGCCCATAATTCGAATTATGTTCCTTTGTATAGGAATAAAGCCCGTTCCGAACCTCTAATACCACGGATTCTGCCTCTTATTTTACTGAGCTATTCTTGTTAATTTTCCGCATCAAATTAAGTTCCGGTAATTAAATTATTTACCACAGTACCCTAAAACTTGACGTAATATGGCCCAAGGAACTGGATTTGGTAACACACTAGGATAAAGTTCTTAAGTGGAAAGCATTACTGTGAAAGGGGCTTATAGACCGGAACACACTACTCCACGTAAGAGACCAAGTACTTATAAATTGTTTCCAGATCACGCCACCACAGCTGCAACATTCCATGGTAGGACTCCAAACCTTCATAAAGTACTTCAAATAAAGCCTCCAGGAGGGGGTGCTAGAAAGTCCGGCTGCAAGATGGCCACCACCGTGTGAGGCTCTGCAGGCCGGACAGATAATCCACTATTAAGCCGCCACTTTGGCAAGACATCGAGTCCCCAAGCTTGTGGGTGACTGCCACATGGATCTTGAGCTGCTGCCCCTTCGAGCCCTGGGGTACGGCATCCACTGTTAACTGAGTGGTCAGCAGCTGCGAGCTGAGGCACTAGATGGCGGCTTGCTGACGACTCGGGACGCGAGGGAAGTGTGGCGGCGGAGTGAGGCTACAAGCGCGGGGCACAGCGGCCTTCCACACCCGCGGGTCCTGGATTTGTGGTCGGAGACCCGTGGCCCCGACAGCGGACTTGTGAGTGTGCGGGGCTGGTCCTGTGACTGCGGAGTCCCGGCCGGAGTGCTGGAGGCGGGCCGGGCGGCTGTCCAGAGCCTGTCGGAGAGGAGAGAAGAGCGGTGCTGCATCCCGAGGGCAGGCACAGGAAGTAGGCTGCGCTCCCCTGCCCGGGAAAGCGCTGGTGGATGTGGGCTGGCTGGGAGAGGCAGAGAACAGGACTCGCAGCTGTGGGAGCCCTGGAGGAGGAAGCCCTGTATCGTGCTGCGGCCTGGTCGGGCTGCGGAGGTACCTGCACTGCCCACACTAACCTGCAGTGGGAAGTCGGACAGGTGAGGAGCGCAGCAGGGGAGGGACCGCAGCAGGTGGCGGCGGCGGCCTCATTGCCCTGAATACACTATGGCAGGCGACCGAGCGGAGAGCCTGAATGTGCCGGCTTCCCCCTGCCCACTGCTGCGTCCCGCGGGTGGCTTGCCCATGTAGAGGCCATTGATCTGGAAGGGTTGTGACGCTTGCCACTGGAGGAGAGCTGGGCAAACTAGCAGGCTCTGGGAGATGCCCTGGGAGAAACGGAATGCCTGAGCCCTGCACACAGAGCCCTATAGGAGGACAGGATGGACGCATAGAGTTTAATAAATTCTAATAACCTTCCCCCTACAGGAGGCCCAGTGGAAGTTGCCGCTTGGAAACTCGTGTTTTCCCCACTGCAAGAGCTGACTCCCCTCCGGGGCTCAGGTTTAGGTTGCAATGTGCGGCTGTGTGGAGGCGGCTCAAGGGCAGTGGGGAGGTGAGAGCGCCTTCACCTGTAGGCCTGAGACTTACCATTTGCTGCGTCACTCTGCAATACCTCCCTCAGAACTTAAGGCGGAGTGGTGGATATGGGCATGACCGACATTTGCCAACCAAAGTTGACGTTTGAGCAGCGCAGGGCTCCTCGGGGTGGCGCCCCCCTGGTAGTAGGGCAAACGGAGGACAAAAGAGTGCTGAGTCAGCACATGAGGCAAACATAAGGGAAATGTATAAAGACCTCAAATAATCCAACACGGCCATTGACCTAAAAATTGATTCCATGTCTGATCAGCTGGACAGGCTCAAGGATAAGATATCCAATCACGATGAACGTCTTGAATAGGTCGAGCAGCGCACATCGGCGCTTGAGGATGAGGGTGTCGCAACTCGAGAACAGTTACTTTAAGATGGAAAAAGTACCGGAGATCATCAAGAACAAAAATGAGGACTTAAAATATGTGATCCACAAGGGAGATATGTGCTACTAGCGGGGATGTTGGGTGGGTACCCAGTTAGGCTGGCCTCGGTGTACAGGCCCAACATGGATAACCTGGCCTTCTTCGGGGAAGTCTGAAGAGTGATAAGAATGCTTGACCCGGGAGTGATCCTGTGGGGAGGGGACTTTAACGTGATTCTGGACCCGGACAAGGATAGGTCAGGAGATACCCGACGCCCTCACCCACGGTCTGCGGCACAGTTGCAGACCATCATGGCTGACTATGCTCTGATGAATTTTTGGCACCACCGTAAAAGGTTAAGAGAAGAGGGCACCTGTGTGTCCTCAGCTGGCCCCCACCAGGCCAGAATAGACTTCTGGCTGGCCTTGAAGGATGCAGTGTCGTGGATTCATAACATAACCCACCTTCCCAGAACGCTATCTGATCATTCCCTGGTATTGCTTGAGTTTTCCTTGCCTGGAGGCTCAAGCAGGGCATTCAGCTGGCGGTTTCTCAGCGGGGGTCTATGCAACCAGGTATTTCACGAAGAAATCAGAGCTGCCATAGCAGAATACTAAGAGCTGAATGAGGGCTCAGTGGCATCTCCCTCCACACTGTGGGAGGCTTTCAAGTCTGTAATCCTGGGTGAGTGCATGGCCAAGCAGGCAAGGGTATTGCGTACATTACACAGGAATCTCTCTCTCACCATGAGGGAGAAATACGGGAGCTGGAAACTGACTATTTTATTACTACTGACGCGGAGGTCTTGGGTAACATTAATAGTAAAGTCATGAAGTACGAGGAGGCAGCATTAAGGGAAACCCATTACTTGAGGAAGAAGAAGCGGGCTAGGCGATAAGGGAAGGGGAAATTCGCTCGCAATACACTTGCGGGCCAATTATTATGTCTGCGAGCTCCGCACATCTGTCAATGAGATGGTAATTGGGCAAGTAGTCGTACAAGTAGAAATAATGTCCTTTTACTCCTCGCTTTTTGCAGTGCGACAGGCTGCTACCCCTCTCGATCTGTCCGGCTTTTTTGACCCCATCCAGCTACTGTGGTTATATGAGGGCCATCACAGATACCAAGGCCCCCGGATTGGACGGACACACGTTGCTCATGCCTCATCTCCTTAAAATGTATGAAGAGTCCTTAAAGCATGGCTTGCTTCCCCCCTCTCTCCAAAAAGCTCTTATCATTTCGATTCTCAAACCCGACAAGGACCTGCTGCTGTGCGACTCATAAAGACCGCTCTCAATGATAAATCTAGATAATAACATTCTGGCCAAACCCATCGCGGCCAGTTTGCTCCTGCTGCTGCCCATCATACTTCGGCTCAATCAGTGCAGCTTTGTTCCCGTTATGGGGTTACCGCACAACTTGCGCACCTTCTTTGCGACAATGCAAGAAATAGAGCCTTCTCTTCCTGCAGCCGCGATTATTCTCGACGCCACTAAAGCGTTCAATACTTTAGAACGGCCATACCGTTTTGCACTACTCTCCGGCCTGAAAGTTAGCACCAAGGGCCAGATGTACGACCATAGCAAAATGCTATGCACAACAGTGTTTGAGACACTGTTAGCGATTCCCAATGGGGTCGCAAATTGCATACCTCATGAATATTAATGAGGCTGTCGCCATTTGCTACCTCATTGTGAATAGCTAGCACTCTCGGGGATGGTGGCCTGCTGGGGTCAGCAGACCTCCATGTTTGGGACTGCTTTTAAATGAAGCAGTTTTTTTTAAAAAAATGCAGCCTTTTTCCTTAATGCATTTAAAAAATAAAAATGTAACTTCTCATTTTCATTTTTTTAGGGCAGGCAGTGGTCCCTGGGACCACTGCCTCCCCTTAAAAAATGTTTGTGCATGCATTTACAAAGGGCAAGGGGTCCCCTGGGGACCCCTTCCAGTTTGTGATTGCTTTACCACCCTTCTGAGAAGGGTGGTCAACTGCGAGTGTTTTGCACCCGAAATTATGGTTGCAAAACATTCTTACATAGCTTTTGGAGTCGCTATTAGGAAGGGAAAGCAACTCCTAATAGCAAGTCACTAAACCCTATTATGCGAGTCGCAAATTGTTTGCGACTCGAAAAATAGGGTTGGTACATGGGCCACATGTTTTTGCGGTCGCAAACGGGCCTAAAAACCATTTGAGACCGCAAAAAACGGTCGTACTTCTGGCCCCAAGTTTCTTAAATTGATTGGCCTGCTGTACTCCTCACCGATGGCGAGACTCCGGATTAACGGGGTGATCACTCCCCTCCTCTCAGTGCATCGGGGAACGAGACAAGGGTGTCCTCTGTCTCCCCTTCTTTTGCAATGCCATGGAGCTCCTGGCGGCCCGGTTATAACAGCATCACGCGAATCGCAGCATAGAATTTGCCACTAGATTGATTCTGGTATCCCTGTAAGTGGACAACGTCACCCTGTATATCAAGCACCCAGCAAGAAAACCTTGACCCCCTCATTAGGAAGATCACTAGGTGTGCGGCCTATTGGGGATAGCCGTTTACTGGGGGAAATCCGTAATATTCCTGTTAACCAGAGCCACCGATCGGTTTCAGTCTGAATACCTGCTCAGCTGGGCAGATGGCCCAGTTAAATATTTTGGAATCTGGCAACACTGAGGAGCTCTGGAGACACAATTATGGCAAACGTATGGGCTGGTTGGAGAGCAGACTGAGTCGCTGGTGTGCATTACCTCCTCGTCCGTCTTCCTCGCCACAGTATTCACCAATGAGCCTTCGGCTCCCACAGAAACTCCAAATGCAATTTAACATTCTAGTCTCCCTATCCCTCCAATATGGCCCCCAGCTACGACAGACAATCCCATAAAGGGATACAGAAAGCCCCAAAACGACCTGTTTTTTTTCTTTCTGCACTACTCCGAGTGCTGTGTTCCTGCTTGTCAGGTGAGTGTGGGGCGGCGGTCCTGCTATAGCGGACTCTTGGGCCCCGTGTTCGTTTGGATGGGGGGACGTTGGTATGTGTTGCTTCTTTGATTATGTTCTTACCTGCTTTGTGTCCCCCTGTGCAGCGTGCCTCTCCGGTTTCTGCTTTAGCGGAACCGGCGTGGTGGCGGTCGGGTTCGTTTGGGGTCCCGCCTCCTTCCTGAGACAGCGCCTCGGTGTCCTGCTTTAGCGGACTCCTGGGGCGCGTGTTCAGTGATAGCCGACCGCGCGTCCTGCTTAGCGGACTTATGCGGTCGGCGCTTTGTTGTGGTTTACCGCGCTTCAGACACGGAGCGCTGTGTGTTTGTGACTGCTTCCTCTGGTTGGCCTGAATTCGTGGAGATTCCTCGGCGGTTGTCTGGGGCAGTCTTGGGTGGCGATTCTTGTGCATTAAGGGGCGCGGGCTTCCGGCTCTTTTTGTTTGTCTGCTGGGGGCGTGTCTTGTTTTTTTTTGATGATTACTTGCACCTGGTGGCCATTTATAATGGCTGTTTCTTGTTGATTGCTGCTGGATGGTTCTTCCTTTGCTGCCTTTGCGTTTGCTGTTATGATGGAGGTTACTGATGATGCTGTAGCTCCTGCCCTTGGGGATGTCGCTTCTGGGTCTCAGGATGCTTTGCCTTCCTTGTCTGTGATTCAACAGATGATTGATTCAGCTGTGGCTGCTGCTTTGCGTGGTAAGTTGAATGCGCCTCCTTCTAAGAAGCTCAGGTCGGATCCTGCCTCCCAGGTTGATTCTGACGCTGAGGAAGATGTGGAGGTTCGAGGTCGCTTTGTGCAGGGTACTGATCTTAAAGACGTGCTGGGGCACATTCGCAC
Organism: Triturus cristatus; assembly: GCF_964204655.1. NCBI lineage: Eukaryota > Metazoa > Chordata > Amphibia > Caudata > Salamandridae > Triturus > Triturus cristatus. The sequence goes on along the minus strand of NC_140580.1, from coordinate 847,387,495 downwards.
CAACTTGCTGTTTCCTGATTCGGTTGTTCCGAAGGAGGAGGATTTTTTTGCGCGTTATCAGCGTCCGCATCCTGATAATCTTCCTCTGCATTCTTCTGTGGTGAAGGTGTTGGAGACTGAATGGAAGGATGTTGACAAGGGGGCTTTCCCTCGATACTTGGCTAAACGTTACCCTTTACAGGATTTTTCTTCCAAGTATCCTTCATCGGTGAAGGTTGATTCCTTGATGGCAGCGATGTCGTCTCAGGGGTCTGTAGTTTCTGAGGATTCCTCTCCGGCGGATCCTGTGGATCGGAAGGTGGATGGGGTGGTGAAGCGCACTTTTTCTGCTGCCAATTTTTCCATCCGGGCTGCCACTTATTCTTCTTATGCCATTCAATCCTTGCTGAAGGATTTTCAGTCCTTGGCTGAACTGTTGGACCAGGGCGAGGATATCTCCTCTAAGTTGGCCATGATGGAACAACAGGTTCGTCTCCTTTCGGACGTCTCTTTTGATGCCTTGGGTGCGGCTGCTTCTGCGGCTGGTTCTTCAGTGGCGGCTAGGCGCCAGTTATGGCTGCGCTCGTGGAAGGCTGATGCTGCCCAGAAGTCTTTGCTTATGAAGATTCCTTTTACTGGAGTTAAGCTTTTTGGTCCTCCTTTGGAGGATATGGTGAAGAAGACGGCAGAGGATAGAAAACTGCTGGCTCCGGATCGGGCTGGTCGTTTCTGTTCTTTTGGTGCTACCCGTGCCTTTGGGCCTTCTCGTAGGGGCCGTGTTCACCAGCCCTTTCGTGGTAGGGGGCGTGGCCGGGGTGCCCCTTCCACTGATAAGTCCCGGTTCTCCAATGTTCAATCCTCCGCTTCTACTCCCTCCAAGTCATGACTCTGTTTCCCCGGGGCAGGGTCCGGTTGGGGGTCGGCTACGATTCATCCTGGCGTCCTGGAGAATGACTGTGTCAGATCAGTGGTTCCTTTGGGTGGTTTCCGAGGGTTTTCGCCTTGGGTTCAGGCAGGATCCTCCAGACTATTTCAGGTCCACTCCTTGCCCCAGGTTGGCTCTCAAGAAGGCGGCGCTTTTGGCTGGTATAGTCTCTCTTCTGGCAAAAGGTGGTGTGATTCCGGTTCCGGAGACTCAGCCGGGGTTGGGGTATACTCCATCCTGATCCTTGTGTCCAAGCGCACGGGGGATCTCAGGCCTGTCCTGGACCTAAAGTGGCTGAATGGGTTCGTTCCTCCTCAGACTTTCAAGATGGTGTCTCTGAAGATGATCCTCCCTCTCGGGGAGACTTTCTAGCGTCAATCGATCTACAGGACGCCTATCTCCATGTGCCTGTGCACCCCGCCAGTCAGCGTTTTCTGCGGTTCTGTGTCCTGGGTCGGCACTACCAATTTCAGGTATTGCCTTTTGGTCTCTGCTCTGCACCCAGGGTGTTTACGAAGGTTCTGGCACCTGTCATTGGTCATTTACATGGGGAGGGCATTCAGGTGTTTCCCTACCTGGACGATTTATGGATTTCTGCTTCCTCTCTTTCTAAGGCGGTGATCCATGTCCGGAGGGTTTGCCGGGTCCTGGAATTGCACGGCTTCCTGGTGAATGTGGGGAAGTCCTCCCTGGTTCCTTCGCAGGATCTGACTTTCATTGGGGCTCGTTTCAGGACTCTGTTGGGGTCAGTGTTCCTGCCACCTGCTCGGATGCAAACCCTACTGTATGCTGTTCGGTCCCTGCTGTCGGGTCCTTCCCAGCCTGCAAGACTTTGGTTGAGGGTTCAGGGTCTCATGTCCGCTTCCCTGTCCGTGGTTCCTTGGGCTCGCCTACACATGTATCCCATGGTGTCCCACATTTTGTTGCATTGGGACCCCTGTTCTCAGGATCTCGATCTCTTGATTCCTGTGTCGGTGGGGGTTCGGGTGGCCCTGGAGTAGTGGTTGGACGTAGTTCATCTCTCCCGGGGTTGTCCTTTTCTGGTGATTCCTTCTCGGGTCCTCACTACCGATGCCAGCCTCTTGGGCTGGGGTGCTACTCTGGGGGACTCTTCGACTCAGGGTCTTTGGGATCCGACTGTGATGTCTTGTTCGTCGAATTACAGAGCGCTGAAGGCTGTCCAGTTGGGTCTGTTGGCCTTCTCGGACCTTCTCTTGGGTCATCATGTTCAGGTCAGGACGGACAATCAGGTGGTCATGGCGTATCTCAATCATCAGGGGGGCTGCCAGGTTCCTTCCCTCAGTTCCCTCAGTTACCAGATTTGTTCTTGGGGAGAGTTGCACCTGGAGTCGCTGTCGGCTGTTTACCTTCCAGGTCGGCAGAACGGGGTTGCGGACTGCCTGAGCAGGGTCTTTCCGTCCATGGGGTCCTTGTCCCTGACGCGCCGGATGTTCCGGGCTTTGCGGAGGAGGTTTGGGTCTCCGATTGTGGACCTGTTTGCTTCCCGGTCCAATGCGAAATCCGTTCCTTTTGCACGATTATGCCATGTCCGGAGGCGTGGCGGAAAGATGCTCTGTCCTGCCTGTGGCCAAAGGGCCTGTTGTATGCGTTCCCTCCTGTTCCCCTGATCTCTGTTGTGTTGCAGAAGATCAAGAGGGAGGGGGCCCTTGTTCTTCTGATTGTGCCATGTTGGCGTCGCCGCCCATGGTTTCCTCTCTTGTTGGAGTTGGCGGTGGGCACGGGATGGTTGTTGCCCATCGATCCTTTTCCTCTGATGGGGCCTCCGCTTCCTCTTCCGGTGTTCCGGTCCTTGGGTCTGCGGGCCTGGCTCTTGAGAGGGACTCCCTGATTCGGGGTGGGTGTTCTGTGGTGGTTGCTGATGTTATTCAGCGGTCCAGGCGTCCATCTACTTTGCGTTCCTATGGGAAACACTGGGACAACTTTGCTGCTTGGTGCGTTCGGCACGGTTTGTCTATGTCTGACTTGGATCCTGCCCGCGTTCTTGATTTTTTGCATGAGGGTTTTGATTTGGGTTTGGCCATCTCTACTCTTCATGCACAGTGGGCTGCCATTCGGGCCTTTCATGCTCTTCCTTTGGTTTCTGTGACGCATTTGGTGTCCAGGCTTTTGAAGTCTCTGGCTTTTCAGTGTCCCCGTTCTGTTCTGTCTTCTCCTCCTTGGGATCTGCCGCTGGTTCTGCGTGCGCTGCAGTTGGTTCCTTTCGAGCCTTTGGAGTCGGTTGACCTGAAGTTCTTGACTCTTAAGGTCGTCTTTCTTGTGGCTATTGCTTCTGCCAGGAGGATTGGGGAGTTGGGGGCTTTCCTGCGGTCGGCTCCTTTTTTGTGTATTCTGGATGATCATGTTGTGCTGCGCCCTCACCCCACTTTTGTTCCGAAGTTGAATTCCTTTTTTCATCGTTCTGCTGAGGTGATTCTTCCGGTTCTTTGTCCTGATCCTTCCTCTGGGGATGAGTCGTTGCTGCATCTTCTGGATGTTCGGCGCGCCTTGTTGATTTACCTGGGTCGGACTTCTTCTTTTTGCAAGGTGGACAATTTGTTTGTGAATTTTGGTTTGTCCCGTAGGGGTTTGCGTCCTTCCCTCTCCACTCTCAGTCGTTGGATTAAGGACGTTATTCTGTTGGCTTATGGTTCTTCTTCCTTGGTTCCTTCTCTTCCTGTTCAAGGGCGTTCCACTTGTTCGGTTGCTGTCTCCTGGGCCGCTTTCAAGGGGGTGTCCATGGAGGATATTTGCCGTGCTGCCACATGGTCTTCCCCTCATACCTTCATGTCGCACTACCGTCTTCAGATTAGTGGTGGTGCTTCGGTTGCCTTTGCCTCTTCTGTGCTGGGTTCTGGGGTCCCATAGGTTGGAGGTTCTCTGTGTCTCTTTCCTATTGTTGTATTAAAGTTTTGCTTACCTGCTGACTTTACTGGTGGACTCTGTTCTTACATGAAGCTCATATGCTTTGGTATCGGCTCATTGGTGAATACTGTGGCGAGGAAGACGGACGAGGAGGTAATGCCCCGGTTACTTACCGGTAATCTTCATTACTCCGTGTCCTTGTCTTCCTCGCCACAGTATAGTTTCCCTTTCCCTCCCGGCCCTCTTCTTGGCTTCATGTCTGCGGCTTGGTTTCTGAGGTAGTTTTGGGGCTTTCTGTATCCCTTTATGGGATTGGCTGTTGTAGCTGGGGGCCACATTGGAGGGAGAGGGAGACTAGAATGTTAAATTGCATTTGGAGTTTCTGTGGGAGCCGAAGGCTCATTGGTGAATACTGTGGTGAGGAAGACAAGGACTCGGAGTAATGAAGATTACCGGTAAGTAACCGGGGCATTACCGCTGTCTATGACGAGGTGACCAGCAATAGCAAAGATGGTCGTGTTCCCCAAATTCCTTTACCCGTTCATCAACCTCACGCTTCCCCTTAGCACAGCTTTTAAGCGTAGACTACGATTGAATTTATTAACTCTCGTCTGGGCTGGCAAACAACCCAGGGTCTCCTGGGAGATCCTGACACTGCCCTTCGAACAGGATGGGTTGGGGGTACCTGATATGGAACTCTATTATTAATATGCACAGGCTCAATAAGGGTTCCACTGGCTCTTTCCGACCCACTTCATGGCGCACACCGCCCCTGAGCATGACCAGACAGCCCTGACATGATACACATGGCCCTCTATCAGCCGCGGACTGGGCCGTGTGCAACGGTAAACACGGTCGGATGCACGGTGCGGGCATGGCGGGAGTCCGGATAGAGGGTGCACCTGGAGAAGCTGTTTGCCCCCTCGCTGCCACTACTGCAGTACCGAGATTTACCATTTTCGGAGGATGCGGGAGTCTGCCGGAGAATTGGAAGGCTTGGCCTACGCACTATGGGAGATGCGTTCCCAGAGGGACTAATCATTATGCCTGATAAGGTACTGGTGGAAGAGATCTCAGGAGTATTGGATAGCATGATGTTTTACCAGCTCTGTGCTGCGAGCTTATACTGCCTCATTCCCTGTAGCCCTGCCAATGTTCCAAGTCCTGGAGGTGTTCCTGGGCAATCCCTGGCCGCACAAACATATTGCCCGGCTATATGCAGGCATGCAATGTACAGCTCCTATTTGCAATCCTGAGGCGTGACATGGTTGGGAGGAGCTCCTAGGAGCTCCTATTGAGGAAGAAACTTGGAAGTACTGCTGCGTGCAGGCCAGAGCGCTGCCCCAACCATAGATTGAGGCTGATTCATTTTAAGTTTATACAAATACTCAATAGAACCCTGGTATAGTTGGGCAGAGTTGGTTTGAGGGAAGATGCGAGATGTGTGTGGTACAGCTCCAAGGATGCAACTTTTTTGTACTTAGCATGGGAATGCCCGGAAGTTGCACAATACTGGGGTGGCATTTTTGACGCACTGGGAGTAATGTTGAAATGGGTGCTTGAGTGCCCCTCTCCTATTGCGTTGCTTGGATATGTGCGCTCTGTGCCTGTCATGGTAAGAAAATGGCGGCTATGCTTCGTTTGTTGACCAAGCACCGTATAGCAATGTGCTGGGGTCACCACAGATGCCCATGCCTTTATGACTGGATTGGTGAAGTTGCACTCCGCCAGGAATTACTGTCTGAATACTGGGAGAAGGTACACGAGCAGGTTCGACCCTGGGACATCTGGGAACCGCTGAAAAGGTACCTTTATGCCTAAACCCACGGCCCGACCTGAGCCCACCCTGTCTGATTGGAGGCTTGATAGAGCAGCTGGCGGGCACCCATAGCATGCTGATAGAGCCGGCACCCACGGCCTACAACACTGCTCCCTCTGGAAGCCAGTGAGCTCCTCCCCCCTTCACCCCCTCACTTTTCTGCTCTCCTCACGGCTATGTTCTGCTCTTCTTTTCTTTCTATTGGTGTTTTACATGAATGGCACAGGTGACCATCTATGAACACTGGAACTGGGACTCTTGGTTGCTGCATGCAGATTTCTAACATAGTATATTACCAGTGTAAACCATGCACCACGAGTGACGTGCACCCCTTGACGGCATTGCTCCAGTGTAGTCAAATCAACAAATGTCAAACTGTGCGTATTTCTTGTATTCACACTGTTGCATTAATAAACAATAAAAAAAGTTACAATCGTGAAATAGCACAGTGACCTATTAACTGTCATGAAAGAACTGCATGAAAACGGCATCATGTTTTCCCCAGTTTTTCATTATTTTATTGTTGCTAAAAATGTGTTGATTTGGATGAAATACATTCTTATTAGTAAAGTCACCCCGACTGCTATGGTATGTTTTAAATCCCGAGTTTATGCTTCTCCAGACCTAGCACCCTTAAAATATACTGTCTAGTATGGATGATGTGATTCCTACACCTTGTAATCCTCATTGTTTTACGTAACATTTGCCATTGACTGATGTACAAACGTATGATTCTCAGTCTCTGTATAGCTTGTGTGATATAAAGTGCTCTAACACCCTAAAAATACGGCCATCAGAAAGACCATGGTAATTCAGGTAAGAGGCAAGTCCAAAGGGCCTCCAGATCAGAATTCAACAGCTCTGAGTAGAAGGAATGGGGGGTGGGAGCACACTGCCTCACAGTCCCAGCACAGTTCGCCCCTTTGCATCCTGGTAAATGCAGTACACAGTTCAAACTTACTTCAAAATTAGCTGGAGTTTTTCACCAAAGTTGGTGCAGACGTTGCTGTATATCTCTATAGCTCTGAGTAGAACACAATAAATCAAATTGTGATCCAAAACATGGACACAATAGATCAGGTGATGCCAGAGGTTGGCTGAGCGGAGTAAGCACACATGCCTACATTTTATAAGTGGATGGAGATTTTTTTTTAAATAACCGGTATAATGTATTTCCCCCATTGACTTCTATTGAAGTATTTGAAGAAATCCCAATTTCACAGAGAAGACAGCCCAAAAAGCATTATTTTGCTTACAAGATCGGTAGTATCCCACCGAAATTGGGTCTATTGGCATGTATGAATAAGGTAGATGTTGGACAAGCCTATATAGGGCAGTGAGGGAGTGCCTGATGGGCTTTTCTGATCAACCAATGTGTGAGCTGTTTATGGCCAGGTGGGCCAGTTTTTATTGCTTATTTCCCAGATATTACCACAAGCATTGCCTAGCCAAACACAAATTCACGCAGTCTCCTATACCTTGAAAAGTATTCATACAGTGTGCTTTTATAAGTTCAAAATTGGCCTGATTTGCAAATGTGGGCCACTCCTTTAGCTACCTGGTTTGCTAGTGACAGGCACTTTTATTTTGGTGCCCAGGCCTCTTTTTTGCCACAGCCTGACCCTGGAGTAAGACACATAAGAATATATATTTACACATACAACCTACTGGCGATTGCTAGGTAGGTAGTTATACTCAGGACATAGTTTAATTAGGAAAACAGTTTTTTGACTTGCTTATTTATTTGGCGCCGTTTGATGAATCTTCACAAAATACTCTCAAAAAAGTTTGCCGGTAATTCTAGTTGTGCAAGTAAAAGTTTTGGGGTAAGACGTCAATCTGGGGCTGAGAAAAAAGGGGAGGGGGTAAAAAAATGTGTTTCCCATGTTAATTCCCATAGGGATAATGAACACGACTGCAGCTCAAACCGCTAAAAGGAATCAAACCAAATTAGGCAGAAAGCTAGCTCTTGGTCCCGAAAGAGTGCTTTTTGTTATTTAGTGTAAATCTGTCCAGCACTTTTAGAGCTATTAAAATAAATCCTCATTTGTATATATAGGGATGCAAAAGCTCCGCGACCCCTCCCTATCTCGTGCTGATATCTGATTGGCTGCCAATACTTCAACCAGGAAATGTTGCCTGCCATTTTGTGTCTGTGTGGGTTTGTGAGTGGGTGTGTAAGTGCCTTTGTGGGTCTGTAAGTGAGTCTGCCAGTGGCACTATGGGTGCTTGAGTGGCTGTTTGGGTCTGTGAGGTGGTGTGTAAGTGCCTGTGTGTCTGTGAGTGGATGTGTTAGTGGTGCTATGGGTTTGTTAGTGGGTGTGGGAGTACCTGTGTGGGTCTGTGAGTGGGTGTGAGAGTGCCTGTGTGGATCTGTAACTGTGTTTTTGAGTGGCGTTATGGGTTGTGAGTTAGTGGCTGTGAATTGGTGTGTGAGTGCCTGTGTGTGTCTGCAAGTGGATGTGTGAGTGGCGCTATAGATTTTGGCATTTGCATACTAAGGGTATTTAAAAGGGAGAACCATGGACTCTACTCCCACCAGGTGACGGCAAGAAAGAACCCCTGATCACAGCCACTTCAGATCAGAGTGAGCTACATTAGATGAACAATGCAACCACCACTGTTAAGGATTTAAGATTGTTTTTCAAAGTGGAAAATGAGAGGAAACACATTTGATTTGCCTTCTCCAAGCCCAAGAAGTTATGAACGTTTATGCTTTACTGAAGAGGAGCTTCAACTGGGGCACCTACTATGTCTATATTTATGCTTTCCGTTGAGGTTTAATTTCTGTCAAATGTGCACCAGGGCCAGAGTGGAGTGATGTAATATGTGAGGTCATAAGCAATACATTGCGGAGGCATAAGTTATAGTTAGGTCAGATAACTGCTGAATTTCTCTGGTTTTGTACATGTGAAATCGGAGCCTATCTAACGTCCCTGTAAGCTTTGTTTTTTTCAGTGAATTTCCATGTTTTTTAAGATCTATTTCCTAACTACAATGTCCCTGTAACCTTTGTTTTTTTCAGTGAATTTCTAAGGTTTTGGTTTCTTACGTATAATGTCCCTGTAACTGTTATTTCTTTTCAGTGAATTCCAATTTGTTTAACATTTATTTCCTAACGATAACCTGTAAACTTTGAGAGTGAGTGTGTGAGTGATCATATAGGTTGAAGAGTGGGTGTGTGAGTGACGGTATGGGTCTGGGTCTGTGTCTGGGTGTGTGAATGGCTGTATGGGTCTGCCGGGGGGTATGTGAGTATCTGCATGGGTGTATGAGTGAATGTGTGACTAGTTTTGAAGGTGTGTGAGTAGGTTCGTGAGTGGATTTGTGAGTCGATGAGTGGGTGTGTGAGTGGCTTTGTTGGTGTGTGTGTGTTTGTGAGTGGCTGTATGGGTGTGTGTGTGAGTGGCTGCATGGGTTTGTGAGTGAGTATTTGAGTAGCTGTAGGGATCTATAACTGTGTGTGTGAGCAGCTGTATAGGTGTCTCAGTGGGTGTGTGAGTGGTTTTATGGGTGTGAGAGTGGATGTATAGGTCCATGAGTGGGTGTGAGAGTGGATATGTAGATGTGTGAGTGGGTGTGTGAGTGACTGTATGGGTCTGGGGGTTTGTGTGTGAGTGTTTTTTTGGGTGTGTGAGTGGGTATGTGAGTGACCACTCTTGCTGTTTCCTTGCTGCCACCTTTGCCGCCGGTCCCAGGAGGAGGACTACAAGAGCCACACTGCCCTGCACCTTGTTGCGCCCACCAATAGCAACAGCGCCTGGAGGCACTTTGAAAATGGACGCGGGCTCCCGCAGCCAGTAAGGATTTGTTTTTGAACGTATCAACAGTTTCTCTGGAGTGCTATAGTAGAGATGGGGAAAAGAAAACTAGCCCCAAGTAAAGCGAAGCCTGTGGGGAAAACAGCTCCCATTGCTAACTATTTAAAAAGTGCCATGGGGATCATAAATGATGAGATTATCCAAGTTGAAGAACAATTGGCAGCTATCAAAACAGCCCTAAATGTTGCACAAAGGGAGGCCAAATCTACATTTGAGGATTGTGTTCTTGATGACAGCTCCGGTCCAGAGATCCCGGAGGGCAGGGCACAAGATCATGATCATAAGGATAGTAGTAATCAAAATAATGATTCCGACACCCCTAAGGCAAATCCATTAAAACTTTCAGGCCCATGTGCTTTACATTCCCCATTGGAAATTTCGACAACATCCGATGCAATTGATCAGGCCTCACCACCGGCCAAAAGGAGCAAACTACACACCGCACCGGTCAAAATTTGCCCTAAGAAAACTAAAAACAAAAGAGGGAAAAGTGCAAATCATGATGGAAGGGGCACAGGAACTGGAGATGGGGAGTTATTGTTAAATATGCCTGGGATTGAAATCTTTATTAAGAAGCTAAATGGAAAAATTGACACCATTGAAAGGCGCATTATGACTGAAATAAAATCTGTACAAAAGGATATCTGCCAATTAACAGAACTGAGCAAAAACAAAGGAACTGATCACAGACTTTAGACAACAAAAAATCCTCGGTTCACGTACAGAAACTCTGCCAAATAGAGACTCTGTTACGCGACCCTTATCAAATACAAGTAAAGTAATTGACAATGAAATAGGGAATGTGGTTCCTGATAAACACTCCTCTGTGAACTATGTGGTGGGGCCATCTGGCTTATCTGGATTATCCGGTTTGAGTACCACTGACCGAGGAAAAAATGGAAGCCTACAAAACCACTCCATCAATGAGACTGGCTCTGGAACCAATCTACAGCCTAAGAAGCATCAGGGTGTCTCTTTAAACTTGCCCCCTCAGGCCACCCCCTATGTCATTGTCTTAAAAAATGTCCCCAAATTGCCTGAAAACCGTATAGAAACATGGGGATCATTGAAAAATCGTGTGGTTCACTGGTTTGCTGTTAACACTCAATGCAACATTGGGCTCCTGACTCACGAAATTATAATGCTAAGGAGAGTAAGCTGGGTGGGTAGCAAGGATAAAATCTGTGAGTGGGACTGTATTGTTGTAAATTTTCGTCATCCAGATCTGGTGGCCCGTTTATTAAATGAGGTTTCAATAAATCAAGGATGGTCAAGGGAGCATGAAAATGTCACCATTACTGCCGTCCCACTTGGATACTTTTATAGACCTGAAATTGAGCAATATATAAAATCCAGAAGAGTGTGATACAGTACTTCAAATGAAATAATCCCACCCATGCCAAACAGGTTTGAATCTATGAGAAGTTGCAATGAGGTGGACTGACTGAATATAAAACCAACAATAATGGATGACTTTCAGCCTACTAGAAGACCTCTGAGTAGCCCTATAGAAACAATCTGTATAGATGCATCCTATTTGGACGAAATAAATCTCCTCCCCCCCCAACGGTATTAAGACTGTGCCAGCAAAATGTAACTCACCCTTCCTTTCTATTAGCGTTGAAGCCGTGCCATCAATAGAAGGCATACCGTCCTACACCAATAATGACCCCATTCCTTCTAGTAACTTCTCTGGCCTTGATCCAGCAAGTAGCCAACCAGTCGGATCACTGCAATTTCTTTCATGGAATGTTGCAGGGGTTAAAAACAAATTGTCCGACCCATAATGGCTTGACTGCATACAGAACCGAAATGTGGTTTTAATGCAGGAAACCTTGCTTTTAGAACCCTTCCATATAAATGGCTTTAAAACCATTTTTACTAAAGCAACCCCATCTAAAGCTGGGAGAGCGAGTGGAGGGCTGGCTGTATTACTCTCGGTAACTTCTCCGCTAACCCTAAAGAAAACCTTTACTAACTCACAGCACTTTCAGTTCTTACTACTTAGTGCTAAGGGGAAGCAAAACATTGTAGTGATTAACTGTTAGAATAATATCTTTAATAATACAAGATCAGGAATAATCATTGGCGGAGGAAATTGATACCTTTGTGAAGAGACTGGGGGATGAGTATATAGTGATATGAGACGGTGATTTCAATATTGAATTGTGTAAGCTAACGACAACGGATCAATGTGGCCATATAGATGATTTAGGGGACCAAATTACTCATTTTTTACATGATCCCTATGGTAAATCACTCAATTGCATCATGTATAAATATGGTCTGGAAGTAATGAAGTTGGGTGCCAATAACGGGGTTGCAGATGTGTATACCTAGATCTTCCTCATGTATTGACCACTTCCTGTTGTCAAGGAATAGTAGGCCTTATGTGAATGATTGTATCATATCGCATAGCTTACTAAGTGATCACCACCCACTACTGTTAACGTTAAACTCCAGCCTATACTCTGTTGAAAAAAATATGTATTTCGGCAGCTGATGTAAAAACCCAAGGAGAAAATGGGATTTTAATCAAATGGTCTGGCGTTAATCCCGCTAACTTTATGGAAAATTTAATTGCAAACAATAACCAAGATATAGAAATCTGTCTAGATGGATCCTCTGATAACATTGAGGTTGTTACTGCTTTTAATAATATCTCTATGGGTATAGATAAGGATCTAAGATTCAAAATAAAGAACCATAAACATAAACGGGATTATTGCTCACGATGGTTTAACCGAGATTGTTCGAAACTGAATAGAGATCTGAAAACTAAACCCAGAAATGGGGAAAAAATTAGAAACCTTAGAAAATGCTATACACAAGCCTTAAATGCAAGGAAAATAGAAATGAGAGAGATCGCTTGGGACAACTTGGTCCAGGCGGCCGAGACTAAGAACTCAAGTCTTTTCTGGAAAACTATAGATCAACCCCTGTTCAAGGATGCTTCCTCGGCAGGGGCTGACACTGACTGGTTATTGCATTTCGAGGACATCTTTAACCCTACCAAATGTTGCAATAAAAGGTTAATGATGGCAACATCATCCAATTAAAAATCAGTAAAATCGATATTATTACTATGGATGAGGTTAGAACTGCCTTACAAGATTGCGCAAGTGGGAAGGCAGCTGGCCCGGACGCGGTCCCGATAGACATTTTTAAACATAATATTGATTTTTGGTCCCCCATTTTAGTTAATTTTTTAAATGCTGTTACTGATGGGGTGTTGCCCACCACCTGGGTCGAAAGTGTGATTGTCCCAATTTTTAAAAAAGGTAACAGAGCTAGTGCCAAATGCTACCGTCCGATTTCCCTCCTTGATTCCACATTTAAACTCATGGGCAGGATTTTGCTAGCTAGATTGGAATCTTGGGTCAAGGATGGAAATATTCTCACTGAAGTACAGTATGGCTTCAGAAATCGGTACGGTTGAACAGTGTATTAATCTAGATCTGCTCATAGGGAAATATACCACATGCAATGGAGGAGTTACTCCACCTTTGTTTCGTCGACATCTCCAGCTCGTTCGATCTGGTAAACCATACCATGTTATGGCAAACGCTGGAAGGGATGGGTGCCCCACATAACATCATTAGTCTTCTATCCCAAATTTATGTCCATTTAGCATCAAAGATACGATCCGGACAGAACGGGGAATGCACAACGCACTTTAGAGTTACCCGAGGGATCAGATAAGGTTGTGTCCTTGCTCCGCTTTTTTTTTTCTTTATATATTAACGGAGTTGATTTTTTATTGCAGGGCTTAAAGGCGGATGCCCCTATTGTTGGTAAACGTGAAACACCAGTTTTATTATATGCTGACGATGCAGTCCTGATTTCCAGGACTGCTAACGGTCTTCAACTCATGATCGACAATTAAAAAAAATTCATGACTGATAAAGACCTAGCGATTCATTTGTCCAAGACCTTGGTTATGACATGCGGGAAGAGCAAAACTAAAAGTAGAACCCATTTTATCGATGGTGTACCAATTGAAAGGACCACAACTTTCTCTCATTTAGGATTACTTTTTAACTGGAATGCACATATTAACTTAAGCAAATTGAAATTTTTAAGGACAAGTGAGGCTAGTTTTAGATTTTCACAAAAGATAGGTAACAAGCCAGTGCGAGAGATTTTAAAATTATACGGGAGTAAATGTATATCAGGGGTATGTTATGGTGGAGCAATATGGGGGATGGCAGACACATCCACATTACAAATATTGGAAAATAAATTCTTACGTAGAGTGTTATCAGTCCCTAATACCATGGCTACTTATATTGTCCATAGAGAAACAGACGTTTCCTTCCTAAGTGACCTGATTAGCATATCTGCTATAAGTCTGTGGCATCGAATTTGGACAAAGGAAGAAACTCATTTTACAAAGGAAATAATACGTGACTGTTTAACTCTAGATTACTCAAAGAAAATACCATGGTTACAATACATCCATGATCTCCTTACTGAGTGTGACGTGAAACCTGATTTTAGAAATCCAATGAGTATTGGGAATTTTAGTAAGGGGGAGTTGAAAATGAGACTCCTTAGATCTAGGGAAACAATAAGGGAAGCAGGGTTGCATACTAAATCAAATGTCAGATTATATTGTGAAGGGCCTTTATCACTGGGCACCCAGCCTTATCTTATTTTTATTTTTTATTAGAAATACGCAACATAGGTTTTATTTTACTAGACTAAGGCTGAGAAGGCTGCATTACCAGAAAGCATTCCCAAAGATGGGCAAATGGAGCGTAAACCTTCCAATGTGCCCGTGTGATGGTAAATCTGCTCAAAGCACACTGCACTTTGTACTATTTTGTAATTTTTATAGGGACTTTAGGAAATCAATTTTACGCTCACTTTTTATTTCTAATACATTATACTCGTATAAAACCGCTTTTTACTTTATTTGTAATCTAGAACATGTTTCAGTTTGTAACGCGGTTATTGTCTTCACTCGACTTGCCATCAAGCGAAGGAAGGAGGAGCTCTCGCACCTGGAATCACTTGTCCATGAAATTGAATAGTTTATAAAATTTCTAGTTTTTAAAATATATTATGTATTTTATTTAGGCCTTTGTAGCTTTTTAGGTGATCTATGAAAAATTAATTGATTGCTATGGTGTTTATATACTATTGTTGAAATATGTTCTTCTTTTAAATAATGTTATTACGGGGAAAACAGGTCAAGGGAGAATGCAACTCGATGAAATAACTTTTAACTGTTATATAATTTTTGACAATTTGTTTTCACTATGTAGAATGCTTTTATGGATATTCTTTTATATACCGAGTAAAGCTTGTTTGACTTGACTTGACTGTATGGGTGTGTAAGTGGCTGTGTGGGTCTGTGAGTGAATGTAAGTGTGGCAAATGGGTGTGTGAGTGGGTGTCTAAGTGTCTGTGTCAGTGTGTCAGTAGCTGTGTGAGTGACTGGGCCACAACGGAACCTCACCTGCCCCTTTATCCAACAAGAGTCCACAGTTTTGCACAAAATATCTACCAAACTGGAGTACTTTCTACTGCTTAATTGCTATGTACTACCTCGCTGGGTAAATGTCCAGTGCGTATTCTAGACAATATCTGCTTGATAGACCATGAGGAAATGTCTCTAGGGAACTTTTATGCATTTTGGCTATATGATTGTTCCTTGTGTGTCTTTAACCTGAAATCTGGGATTACATGAATCCTCCGAAAGAGAAGACAACAAGACTACACAGAGGTAAATCTCCACCAAACAAGGGTGCTTCCTCTTAACTATATGAAGTAAGTGCTTCTTTGTTTGGTGGAGATAACCTCATATTCCTCGGCAACAAGAAGGCATCACCAAAATTGTCGAGAAACGCGCTGAGGAGCCTTTGCATAAGCTGTTCATCAATGTGGGAAAAGGAGGGAAGACCTTTGCATACTATTAAAGAAAACGGGGTATGGCCAAACGGGCGGAAATTTAAGATGATTTTGGGTATTTGTATACTCAGGGTAGTTAAAAGGGAGAACCATAGACTCTGCTCTCAAGACAAGAAAGAAACCACTCGCCACAGTCACTACAGATCAAATTATGCTCCAACACATCAACAATGCATTCACCTCCATAAAGCATTTCAAATCATTTTTCAACATGGAATAGGAGAGGAAACACACCTGCTTGGCCTTTGCTAAGCGCAAGAGTTAGAATAATTTGTGCTTTACAGAAGTAGAGCTTCAACTGGGGCACCTTCTGTATTAATATTTGCAAGTGCTTCCCATTGCGGTTTAATTTCTGTGAAATAAGCATCAGGGCCATAAAGTAACCTATTTTTTTCTAAGTAGAGTCCACAATTTTGCTGGAAATGTCTACGCAACTGGAGTACTTTCTAGTGATTAATTGGTAAGTGCTACCTCGTTGGACAAATGTCTAGTGCATATTCTGCACTACAGCTGCATAAAGGAGCACAAGGTAATGTCTCCAGTGACTTTGTGTGCATGTAATTTTGGCAATGTGATTGTTCCTGCAACGTCTTCTTCCACAAACCTATGATAACATGAATCCTTGTCAAGACAATGACTCTCCAAAGAGGCTAACCTCCATCAAAAAAACTTCTCTTAACTATATGAAGTAAGTGTTTCTTTGTTTGGTGGAGATGGTCTCATCTTTCTCTGCATCAAGAACACGTCACCAAAATCGGTGGGAAATGCACTTGTGGGCCCTTTGGTAAGCTGTCTATCAATGCGGGAAAAGGCGGCAAGACCTTTGCATACTACTAAGGAAAACAGGGCACAGTCAAACAGGCGGAGCTTGCAGATGGTTGTGGACATTTAGATACTCAAGGTAATTAAAAGGGAGAACCACTGACTCTGCTTTCACAATGAGATGACAAGAAAGAAACCACGTGTCACAGTCACTACAGATCCAGATTGCACTCCAATAACTCAACAATGCTTTCACCTCCATTAGGGATTTCAGTTTGTTTTTCAACATGGACTACATGAGGAAACACACTTGCTTTGTCTTCCCCAATCCCAAGAAGTTAGGGTCCTTTGTGGTTTTGAGAAGGGGAGAGGGGCTGTGTGGCCCCTCTGCCTGAGCCTCTTTTGGCCCTGGGGCTCTTTTGGCCCTGGGGACCCCATCCCCATACTGCTTGATCTTGCTTGGCGGGAAGTCTCAAAGCTCCAGCCAAACAAAAGCAAACTGCTATCTCCCGAGGGTGGGCACCCGAGAGATAGGAAGCCATCTGTGGGGAGTGACAGTCCCCAGGGCCATTGATGGTTCCAGGAGGGGACGCTGCGTGGCCCCCTCCTTTTAGTTTGCAATGGGCCAGCCCCAGGGAGGTGGTGGTCCCTAGGGCCGTATACATGGCCCGGGAGCTGAGCAGTATGGCATCCCTCCCCCATTATGTATATTTGTTGTCCCGGGGGAGGTGGTAGTCCCCGGAGCAGTACATGGAGATAGAGGGGGGCCCGCATGGCCCACCTCAGATTTAGTTTTAAAGCCCCAGGGAGGTGGTTTTCCCAGGGGCTCCTCTGAACAACTGGAGGGGGTTTGCGCAACCCTCCTCCAATTTCCCACTAATGCCCTGGGGAGGCTATGGTCCCTGGGGCTCTTATGAGCACAAGGAGGGCGTTTCGTGTTGCCCCCCCAAAGAACTATAATACCACCTGGGGCTGAAATGCAAACAAGCGTGCGAGACCGCAATTGTTATTTTTAAAAATGTTCAGAAATTTGCGACTCCATTACAATCATCACGATTAAAATGACAAAAAAATGCTTTTTGGGACAGCCTGGGGGACCCCAGCACCAGCCCTACAACGTCAGGGTATTCCTACTTTTTTTTTTACCTTTGTGTTTTGGACTTGGCTGAGTTTGAATCCCAAAATGGCCGCCAACACTTCCTAGTTGTAGTGTTGGCAGCCAATCAGGTCTCCGCACGAAATAGGGAGGATTCGCGGAGAGTATGCGTCCCTAGATATACAAATTAGATTTTCCATTATTCTCTCCAAAACTACTGAATGGATTTACACCAAAGCACAAAAAGCATGCTTTCTGAACCAATATCTTGCTTTCTGCCAAATTTAGTGTAATTCAGTTTGGTGGTTCGGGCTGCAGTCGTGTCTAAAATCCCTAAGGGAAATTGCATGGGGAAAATGCATTTTGGGACCCCTTCTTTTTCTCTGCCCCCTGCTTGATGGGTCACCCCGAAACTTGCAAGATAGTAGCTAGACTCAGGTGTGTACTAGTTTTGAACATATTGTGAAGATTTGTCAAACTTCACCAAAGTTATTGGCAAATCAAAAAAAGCTTTTCGTATTGAAAGTATGTCCTAACTATAATTACCTACTGGCAACTGCCAATAGGTGATATATATGCACATTGTCAGACCTGGCATCGTTTGTGTGGTTTCCCTTGACTTTTTTGCCTTTTGACCACCTGTTTTGCTAACTTAGAACTGGCATCCTTGGCGTGATTTCCCTTGACTTTTTTGTCTTCTGACCTTCTGTTTTGCTGACGTAATTTTTGCTGGCTTTAGGACTTTGGGCACTTTACCACTGCTAACCAGTGCTAAAGTGCATGTGCTCTCTGCCTTAAATATGGTAACACTGGCTTATTCACAATTTCCATATTTAATTAGCTTATAAGTCATGTAAATGAAATGCTACTAGTTGGTCTGCAGCACTGATTGTGTCACCCACTCCAATAGCCTGTCATTTCAATGAAGCAGTGTGTGCAGTTTAAACTGTCATGTCGACCTGGCAAGTTAACGCTCTTGCCAGGCCCAAACCTTCCTTTTAAATAAATATAAGTCACCCCTAAGGCAGCCCCTGGAGAGCCCAAGGGCAGGGTGCAGCGTATTTAAAAATTAGGACATGTACCTTTTAGTTTTACATGTCCTGGCAGTGAAAAACTCTTAAATTTGTTTTTCACTTCTGTAAGGCCCATCTCTCCCATAGGATAACATGGGGATTAATTTATTACATTTTAGAAATGTAATCTCCAATTGGGAAGACATTAGGCCCCCCAGGTTTGGTGTCTCTGGAATCACAACTTATGGTGAAGTAGGATTTTAAATTGTAATTCTGAAAATGTCACTTTTAGATAGTTGGCATTTTCTTACTTTAGCCATTTGATACCTTCTGCTTGTCTCTGAATACATGTCTGGGGTAGGAGATAGATGGGCATAATGCACCTAGCACAGTGCAAAAACTGTGCTACAACACATAGCGTAGCAGTAATAGCATTGAAACCCTTTCATGAAGCTTTTGCATTTGACTCGTGAGGGACATCTAGTAACAACTAGTGGAACTGCAGCTTGATGTAATAATAATTCCAATGCTTTTGCATTTGACTCATGAGGGACATCTAGTAAGGACTAGATGAACTGCAGCTCTTTGTAGAATTATTTTGATATTGGATATTATAATATTCACTGCCCACAGCTAATCTCGTCCCATAATGCTTTGCAGGGCCTTTGGTTGGGATTGTATTTTTGCCAAGAACTGTGCTTGGGGTGATCCTAAGAGGATGGGACCACCACCGAATCGTTCTAGAAGATGTGCTCTTTGTTTTCAAGGCATCTGCTTGGTTCTCTCCCCACGTTAGGGAGGATCCCAAAATCATCACCTCTCTCACTGCTTGCTAATTTATCATTTTCACTCTTGTGAAATGACTATATGCATTTTAGCATATAAAGACAGAGACACTTATTGTATCATAACTTGCACTTTGCAAGATGCTGTTTGCAATTATTGCTCAGAGCAGTTAAGCGCACAGTACTAACAGCTAAGCACTATTTGCGTAGCTGAGTGTAGTTCAATCCTGATTAGGCCTGGGTGTAGTTCGCGGAGTTTTGCTAAGCGGAACTCCGTGAAGTTACAAAAAACTCTGCAAAGTTCTGCAAGTGGCGAAGTGTATTGCGAACTGCAGTTTGTGCTGGTATTTCTGCCACTCGGGTAGAAATTCTACCCTAGCGGAGAGCGGAGTGCGGAGTGCAGAAAACTCTGCAAACTCCGCGAACGGAGCGAAGTTCACCGCCCAGGCCTAATCCTGATGGGCTATGCTGGGCAGGAGTGGAGGGAGGAGCTGACACTTACACCTTAATAGGCTATGTCCTGTCCTCACACAAAAGGCGGCATACCCCCTGTAGTGAGTCTGGAGCAAGGGCAGGAAGGGCAGGGACTCTGTGCGCTGCAAAGACCTCTCTTTGAAGTCCCCCCCACTTCGAAGGCACAACTGGGTGTAAGTACTTGACCCCTGACACCACCAACTCAGTACATTTCTGGACCTGTGAAGTTTCTGCCAGGAAGAAGGACCCAGTGGTGGTTGACACTAACAAAAAGTTGTGGGGCAGGTGGTAGTGTGAGAACGGGTAGTGGGTTAATATTTAAAAAAAAACACTCAACTGAAGCTGCCAGCGGCCTCTCTCCTCGATGTTCCTCTGCATCCTGGTTCCAGCAGACACTGGGACAGCATCAGAGACTCCCTGTACAATCCCTGCGCTGTTCTCATTCTATTACCAAGCATGAGAGCGGTGCGGGGATTCGCCTGAGTGGAATGGTTTAACGCTTGCTCAGGCACAAGTAGTCTGTGCTGTTTCTCCTACCTGGCTGTGCAATACAGCTGGAATGGAGAAACCTACCTGCTCATGTCAGTTTGGCTGGCCTAAGACGGCTAGCCAGACAGACATGCACACTTAGGAGTGCAAACACCACTCCATTCCTACTCCCTCCCTTGGCTCGGCCCACCAGCAGAAGAAAAAAAAACAATAATAAAATATTGTTTCATTTTTTAGCTCATGGCTCTGAGCCAGTGGGGCAATGCTCCTCCACCATTGCGGAGGAGCCACCACTGAAAGGACTGCTTTGCTTCTGAAACTCTGCTGGACTCCTGCTATGCAGTGCTGACCTTCTGCCTGCTGCCTTCCTTGCCTGGGAGTGAGAAGGCCTGGACCTGCATCTCAACAACCCAGAAACATAGTGACTCCAAGGCCTGCTGGGCCTCTTGTAAGAAGTTTAAGGAACATAAAAGATTTCCAACTCCCCTACTACAGCACCTGGACTCTGCCATCTTAGAGTCTTGCCCTGCCAAGTGGTGCCAATCTAGTCTTGGGCCTTTGGAAGTGGGTATAACATGGTGCCACTATCAAAATCCATACATCGCTGTCGTTGTGCGGCTCGGAGCTGGCGCATCTTCTTCGCTGCAGATGTATTGCCGCAAGGACTGAAGACATCGCTGGCTGCGCAGCGCATTGGCGCCAGTTCCTGACGCATCCTCAACTTGCATGGCTCGACAACGATGCATCGCCTACATCTTGGGTTTTGCGATGAAGCATCTCCAACTTGTGTGGTTTGGAACGAACTCAGTGCCTACATCTGAAGGAATCGACGATGATGCATCACCTCCTCTGCTCCACGCATCGGGTCATCGTCAATGACACAGCAAGGTACATTTCAGTGGGTCAAGGTTTGTCCCTGTATCTGACTCCATCGTAATTGGCCTGTACCTTGGGATTTTACCCGTTTTTTGCCTACCAGATAGCCCCGGTCGGCACTGTGTGCTGTTAAGCACTACATTTCAGAGTAATCTTTAAAAATTCATAACCCTGGTTACACTTATTGGATTTTTGAAATGTTGGTCTTGTTTTGGTCAATAAATGAAGCGCTATTTTTCTAACTAGGTCTGGTATGTTTTTGTGTGGTGTTTTCACTGTTTTACTGTTTGAAGTGTTGCACAAATACTTTACACATTGCTCTTAAGTTAAGCCTGACTTTTCTGTACCAAGCTACCAGAGGATGAGTATAGGTTAATTTTGGGTGCATACCTATGCCAACCAGAAAACCAAGGGGCAGATTTACAATCCCCTTGCGCCACTTTTACGCTGCCGTTGCGTCACTTTTGTGACGCAGCGGCGGCGCAAAACCAGCGCCATGCTGCGGCGTATTTACAACGTGATGCATCTGGGAGATGCGTCACGTTGTAAAGCCCTGCGCCAGAAGTAGGCGTTCCTGTGCAGGGGGGGCGTTCCATCGCAGGAACGCCTCCTAAAAGTGGCTGAGTGAAATCTACAAGATTTCACTCAGTCACTTTTGAGCCCAGGTGCGTCAAAACCCTGCGCCTGCTTGAAGCAGGCGTAAGGATTGACGCAGCATTGTACAGATAGGGCACCCCAGAGCCTTGCTGGAGCTGCTACAGCAATGCGCTGCCTTTAGGGCACAGATGCGTCACGCATCTCTCCGTTTTTGCCCCATGGTGCGCCGCATTGTAAATGCGACGCATCCATGGTGGCGTAGCCGTAACGCACAATAACTGGCGCATCCCTGCTGATATGCAGGGATGCGCCAGTTATTGTAAATCTGCCCCCAAATTAGTAATGCACACACACATATATATATCTTTAGAAATCCTTGGCTAACAAGTCGGGTAAGGAAGGAGCCACTCTGGTTCTGGATGCTTAAAGCTGAATTTATTTGGCAAAAGAAGCAAGACGTGTTTCGACCTCTCACGGGGTCTTGGTTATATATATATATATAAATATATATATATTCACTGAAAAAACCATAGGTTTCATACACGTTATTGTTAGGAATAAGCATTTAAAAAACCTTAGAAATTCACTGAAAAAACCATAGGTTTCAGGGGCGTTATAGTTAGCTGGACATTTCCCTCGTACAAAACCCTAGAAATTCCCCCGTTATAGTTAGTTCAGCTAACTATAACTCGCGCCCCCGCAATGCACTGCTGATGATGTCACATATTATATCACTCATGACATGGTCAGTGACATCACTGATGACATCTCAGATGACATCACTGATGACATCACAGATGACATCCACCATGTGATAAATTAGTGCATCTTCTCACCCTAATATAACCTTTGATACACCCACTAAAAATTTCAGACGGCCATTCTCAAAACCATAGATACTCCAATACCAATAACTACATACCCACTCATTGACTCTTAGGTCTACACACACATCCACTCACTCACCTGTACAGTCACTCTTACTTACAGTCACTCAGTACAGGACTATCATATGCATTTATACACCTATATAGACACTCACACACCGCCAATCATCCATAGAGGTACTCACACACCTAGTCAGTCATGCAAATAATTAATCACACTCCCATTTACTCACCTATACAGTTATACACACACAAGTTCACTTACTCATAAAAATACTACCACATTCTTACGCTCTTATACAATTACTGATACAAGCAGACACTCATCCATACAGCCACTCTCACAATCACACACTCTCACATATAGCCAGTTATATACTCTTACACACATATATACTGCCTTTCACATATGTAGTTACTCACACATGTACCACTGAGATATACATTCAATCACTAACACACCAATACATACACTCACCCAACCATACAGTCCATCACAGATGCACTCTTAAAACCATGCACCCATAGAATCACCCACTCACACATCTATGCATAGAGTCACACACACCCCACCCACACAAACACTCAGGCACCCATACAGATACTCAGACAACCAATCAATAACCCATATAGACACTCATATAGCTATTCACAAAACCATGCAGCCACTTATACACCAACAGACAGACAGATACAGACATTCACACAGTTTAGTCACTAGTCTGCAGTAAGATACGTTTAATGACTCACTTATAGAGTCAATCACGCACCTTCTAAATCATCCATTCACACACTTATACACCCACTCATTCTTCCATAGGCCTTTCCCTATATATATTAACCATATTTAAACTTTACAGAAACACACACTCACTGGATGACGTCATCAGTGATGTCATCAGTGATGTCATTTGAGATGTCATCAGTGATGTCATCAGTGATGTCACTGAACATGTCATGAGTGATGTAATATGTGACGTCATCAGCAGTGCATTGCAGGGGCGCGAGTTATAGTTAGCTGAACTAACTATAACGGGGGAATTTCTAGGGTTTTGTACGAGGGAAATGTCCAGCTAACTATAACGCCCCTGAAACCTATGGAGTTTTCAGTGAATTTCTAAGGTTTTTTAAATGCTAATTCCTAACTATAACGTGTATGAAACCTATGGTTTTTTCAGTGAATTTCAAAGTTTTTTTTAATGCTAATTCCTAACTATAACATGTCTGAAACCTATGGTTTTTTCAGTGAATTTCTAAGGTTTTTTAAATGCTAATTTCTAATTATAATGTTTATTAAACCTATCTTTTTTTCTAATTCCTATCTATAACTTATCTCTAAAGCTATGATGTTTAATGATTTTCATTGGATTTCTAAATTTTTCTATTTCAGTGTGTCAATTCCTTTAATTATGTTCTTTTAAATATTTTTTTTTCACCATTTTTTAACTTATTTTTTCAATTAATTCTTTTAAAAATTAAAAAATATTATTTGTTTTTATTGTTTCTTTAAAAAATTATTTAAATTTTTTTAAAATATATTTTTATATTTTTTTAAATATTTTTTAAACTATATTTTCAATACTTTATTATTTCTTTCTTTACATTTTTCCTTGGATCCGCGCACCCAACGCGTTAGGATGCGCGACTCCTAATTTTAACGTAAAAAAATAAATAGCCCCTATCACTAATTTTTATTATCCCCGGGGACCCCATCCGCCAGGGTTTATTAAAAAACGTTGGGGACCGTGGGGGGAGCCCCAACGCCCCCACGGTCCTAGCTGGCTCCCCGTGTCCTTCGGGAGCTGGCATTGCTTTTCCACATGGGGAGCTGCTGACATGCAGCTCCCCGTGTGGAAAAGCAATATTGTTTGGATTTTGAAAGAGAGAACAGGTTTCCCTGCTCTCTCTTTCAAAATCCAAATGAAGTTTGCTATGGGAGGTCGGGAGACTCCCGCCCTCTCATAGCAAACAGCAGTGTCCTGGGGGTGGGCACCCCAGGATACTGTAGGAGACGGCCCTGGGGGGTGGCGGTCCCCAGGGCCCTTGAGGGCTCCAGGAGGGGGGCAACGCAGCCCCCCTCCTTCAAACAATAAAGGCCTGGGGGGTGGTGGTCCCCGGGGCTTGGTTGGGCCGTTCAGCCCACCCACCCTGTTTATTTTCTAGCCCCGAGGGGTAGCGGTCCCCGGGGCTGGGGGGCCCCCCTGGGCCCCCCATTAATTTTTACAGGTTTTGTCCCCGGGATTTGGCCCCCCCGGGGCTAAATATTAAGGAAGCGCAGAAGCCCGCGCTTCATTTGGTTTTTTTTCGGCTGGATCCGCGCACCCTGCGCGCATTTTGCCTTTTTTTTTTGTTTTTTTAAAAAGGGGGCCCCGGGGGGTCCTTCTGGGACCCCCTAAGCAAGACTAGAGGGTCAGAGTATTTCTACCCTGCCCCCTTTACATCTTTCACACACTTATTTCCCTTACTTAATCAGCCTCGCTTCTACCGAGGCACAAAATGGCTGCCAACAGTTCCTGGTTTCGAATGTAGACAGACACTTGACAGCCAATTAGCATTCAGCGCATGATCGGGAGGGTGCGCGCTCGGTTCGCAGATGGTGAGCTCAGGGTGAGCATAGGGTGCGCGGATCCTCCGAGGCCATAGATATATCTATCTTTTTAACTCTAATTTTCTCAGGAACTACTGAACGGATTTATGCCAGTTATGCAAAAGGCACGAGTCTGAACTGGAACTACCTCTTTGCCAAATTTGGTGTAATTCCGTTCAGCAGTTCGGGCTGTAGCTGCGTCAACAGGTCCTATGGGAAATTGCATGGGGAAAACGTATTTTGGGACCCCCCTATTTTGTCATTTCCTGTGAGTCCAACTCCCATGGATTTCTGGGAGTTGTAGTTAAATTAAAAAGACAATGCTAAATCCCTATTTGACAGACTTAATAAATGTAAATTTTTGATTTCACACGTAACCCATGCTTTACATACAAGGTGAAAATAACATTTTTTGAATTTTTTTTTAATATTTATACGGCCTTGATCACATGCGGAAATGACTTGCGGTGAGACAATTTAAAAGTTTTTTTCATTTGTATATCATGTGACCCCAACCAACATAGAAGAAAGACTGTTGCCAGTATTCAAATCATAGTTTCTTCACTACAAAAAGGTATGCTGATTTCTAATGTCAGCCGACATTATTTAGCAAAGATGTTCCATTTAAAAAATATAATCAGAATTTGTGTGTATACACCTTTATTCCGAGACTTACATCTTTTTAAAGACAAATAAAAACATTCTTTCGTCAGATATTGTGTAATCTAAATTACGTGACATTCCTAAATTATTCATTAGACATATATAAATATCTATATATCTATGTCTATATATATATATATATATATATATATATATATATATATATATATATATTTATATATAAATAAATAATTATGAATTTAAAACCACAATTGTTTCTAGGCTCCATTCTAATATCATTGATTCACAATCACATGATTCATATATCAGCATAAATGCCCCTACAATGGTCCTATATAGAGTCTCCTTATTTAACCTTAGTCACAGTAAAATAAATACAATCACGTATGACATATATTAAGTCCCATATGAGATGGTACAGCCAAGTCTAACTTTGATTAGCAACAGTTTTCTCATAATTCACCTCCTTAAGGTACTTAGTGTATCTATGTGCAAAATTACGCAATAATGTGCAAAGTGCTGTATAGTGCTAAGTGTACATAAGTGCAAATATGCAAATATTAAAAAAACACATTTTTCTAAGATATATTTTTTATGGGTTTTTTTCATGGTTTTTATCAAGATAATATATATACAAAAAACAATTTTATATTCATCTGTATTGCTAAGGAGGCTATTTTTATTGTTTCATTAAATTGTCTTAGCATATTTCCACACAGTTGGTTATAAGAGAAATCAATTATCTTTCTGTACTGCACAACATAACAGCTATTCTTGAATATTTTTATACGAAATTGTGTAGATCCTCTGTGGTATTGTGTCCTTTTGGGGCCTCACTATAAAACTCCATGATCATTCGAGTTTCCAATTGTCGCAACCTGCGTTCTCTATTTCCCCCACGTCGTGGCACAGGAATTGCATCTAATATATAGCATTTCAGGCAAATTAAGGTGTTACTATGTGCTGCTTTAAAGTGGCGAGCCACTGGGCAAGTGGCATCATTATTTACTATTGGCCTCAGATGTTGCAAGATGCGTACATGTGCTTGCAATTCGGTACTTCCAATATACCTCAAATTGCATGTGCATGTTAGCACATAAATTGCATATTCTGCGTGACAAGTAAAATGGCTCCTTATTGGTATGCTCTTATTGCTAAAAGGTGTCTCATAATGGGTTTTGTTCTCACCAAACTTGCAGGCTCTGCACGTAGCACATTTATAGAAACCATGTTTTGGTTGGAGCCAAGTTGTATTGGATATCATTTCAGGGCTGCTCTTGATCAACTGGTCCCTCATAGATACTGCTCTTCTGAAAGTAAGTGTTGGTTTAGAGGGTAGACTGGGTGCCAACACTGCATCAGTTAGTACTGTAGGCCAATTCATATTGAGGATTGCTTTTAGTTGTCTTTGTTGTCTATTAAAAGTTGTAATGAGACATGGTGTATCACACGTGTCATTTTTCACATTTTTGCCTGATGCAAGATTATGCTCTCCATTTTCCCTGACAGGGCCTGGTTCTAATAAAGCTTCCCTAGTTTTTAACTAGGTTTTTAGGTCTCGCCTACGCAGCGCGCATGCGCTGAATAGGAGACCTTTATCCGTCATTCAGCTCTTTTTCGAAGCACATACTCGTGCTTGTGGCGGCATACACCGCGCGGGACCTCACAGCGCGTACTGTAAACACCGACGAAGGATTTTATCCGAAACGCGTCTTTTTTTGGTTTTAACAAGTTAATAAGTCATCGCTGTAACTAAGCCCCGCGAGTGCTCTTCTTCCTTCTATTGAACGAGGGGATTGTGGAGCATTCATATATATATATATATATATTATATATATGTATATTATCTACTGTCGCCAGTAGATAGTTATAGTTAGGACCGTGTTTCCATAGGAAATCTGAAAATTCTATTTTGAATAACTTTGGCGCCGGTTGACGAATCCTCGCGAAATTTTCAAAAATAATGGGGCGTTCCGCTCAGCTCCTACCCTGAAAGTCTCGGGGTGATTCGTCAAGCGGGGGCTGAGAAAAAAGGGGGGTCCCAAAACGCATTTTCCCCATGCATTTTCCCATAAGACCTTTAGTCGAAGGTACAGCCCAAACGGCTGAACAGAATTACTTGAAATTCGGCAAAGAGGTAGTCCTCAGGTCAGGCATGTGCCTTTTGCATATATGGAGTCAATCTGTTCAGTATTTCCTGAGAAAATTGCAGTTAAAAGTACATAAATATCTATAGGCGCGTACCCTATCGTGCGCGAGCGTAATTCTGATTGGTGGTTACATGTCAGTCAACGTTCGAAACGGTCGAAATCAGGAAGTGTCGTCCGCCATTTTATTTGTTTTGGGTGCGACAGTGAAAAAGAGAGGTGGCGAACGTGAAAATGGGGCAGTGTAGAGAGTTCCTGACCCCCTAGCCTTTGTCATGGGGTCCCTGAAGGACCCCGAAGGGTGAAAAAATCATTTTATTTTTATGTAAAAAAATCGCGGGGTGCGCGCACGGTGAAAAACCTTAAAAAAAAAATATAATAATATATACATAACTTAGCATTTAAAAAACCATACAAATTCACTTAAAAAACCATAGGTTTCACACACGTTATAGTTAGGAATTAGCATTTAAAAAACCTTGCAAATTCACTTAAAAAAACATAGGTTTCACACATGTTATAGTTAGGTGGACATTTCACTCGTAAAAAACCAATGAAATTCCCCCGTTATAGTTAGTTCAGATAACTATAACTCGCGCGACCACCACTCTATCACAAGGATGATGTCATCAGTGATGTCATGAGTGATGCCACTGACCATGTCATGATTGATGTAATATGTGACGTCATGAGCAGAGGATTGCGGGCGCGCGAGTTATAGTTATCTGAACTAACTATAACGGGGGAATTTCATTGGTTTTTTACGAGTGAAATGTCCACCTAACTATAACATGTGTGAAACCTATGGTTTTTTAAGTGAATTATATATATATATATATATATATATATATATATATATATATATATATATATATATATATATATATATATATAATTCACTTAAAAAACCATAGGTTTCACACATGTTATAGTTAGCTGGACATTTCACTCGTGAAAAACCATTGAAATTCGCCCGTTATAGTTAGTGCAGGCAACTATAACTCACGCGACCGCAATCCTCTGCTGATGACGTCAGATATTACATCACTGTATTTAGACACTTATTTACCCATGTCTTCTTCCATTAATTTTTAGCTATACATATATTACAAATTTTTTTTTTTCAGAAAGACACATATGTCATCAGTGATGTAATATCTGACGTCATCAGCAGAGGATTGCGGTCGCGTGAGTTATAGTTGCCTGCACTAACTATAACGGTTTTTCACAAGTGAAATGTCCAGCTAACTATAACATGTGTGAAACCTATGGTTTTTTAAGTGAATTTGTGCGCTGTGGGCGCACGGTGCGCTTCGCGCACCACGCTCCCACGTTACGCAGTTCGCGGAATTTTTCAGTTTCTACCGTACGCGCACGCTACGCATACTCCGCTATTTTTCGCAAATAAATTAAAGGAATTTTTGGCCCTTGGGGGTCCTTCTGGGACCCCCTGACAAAGGCTAGGGGGTCAGGAACTGTCCACCCTGCCCCCTGTTCACGTTCTCCACCTTTGTTTTTCACCCCCTCAGACTGCGAGAGACAAAATGGCGGCCGACACTTCCTGGTTTCGATCGATTCGAATGTTTACTAAGATCTAACAACCAATCAGAATCGCGCTCGCGCACGGCAGCGTGCGCGTACGGTAAGTTTTACCGTACGCGCACGGTGCGCGCTTACAGATATATATATGCTTTTAAATGCTATTTTCTCAGGAAATACTGAACAGATTTACACCAGACCTGCAAAAGGCACATCCCTGACCTGAGGACTACCTCTCTGCCAAATTTCAAGTAATTCTGTTCAGCCGTTCGGGCTGTAGCTTGGACTAAAGGTCCTACGGAAAAATGCATGGGGAAAACGTGTTTTGGGACCCCCCCTTTTTCTCAGCCCTCGCTTGACGAATCCCCCCGAGACTTTCAGGGAAGGAGCGGAGCGCCCCACCTATTTTGAAAATTTTGCGAGGATTCGTCAATCAGCGCCAAAGTTATTCTAAATAGAATGTTGCGGATTTCCTATGGAAACACGATCCTAACTATAACTATCTACTGGCGACCGCCAGTAGATAATATATATATATATATATATATATATATTCCAATCGTCATTGCTCCCACAGTTGAAGACACCACAAACGATGTTTTACACTTCCCCATTTATTGTTTAGCAGGCTGCAACAAGTACAGGTACGACTTCACAGCGTCAAATCTGCCCTCTGCCATACGCGTTTCAGGTTTCCCCTTGTTCTCTGGCTTGGCTTCTGGTGAAAAAACGGCTGTACAGAGTCTCTCGCACCTGCGAGTAATCTTATAGTCCCGCCCTCTTGGGCGTGTGCATTGGTGCACTCTGGGTCTTGCAGTTTGGTTGATTATATCTATAGTAGATTTTGCCCCTGTACAATTCCTCCTTTAATACAATCCCGTTGGGTCGCTGATTAGATCGTAGCTGGGTGTAGCATTTCTTCCACCTTGCTAAACTGGTAACATCGCTCCTGAATGCGCTGCGAACCTCACAGCGCGAGGACCCGCCCTGAAGCAGTGGGGTATCTTCGTGGCCAGAGCAGGCCACTAAATATTCCAATCGTCATTGCTCCCACAGTTGAAGACACCACACGCGATGTTTTACACTTCCCCATTTATTGTTTAGCAGGCTGCAACAAGTACAGGTACGACTTCACAGCGTCAAATCTGCCCCCTGCCATACGCGTTTCAGGTTTCCCCTTGTTCTCTGGCTTGGCTTCTGGTGAAAAAACGGCTGTACAGAGTCTCTCGCACCTGCGAGTAATCTTATAGTCCCGCCCTCTTGGGCGTGTGCATTGGTGCACTCTGGGTCTTGCAGTTTGGTTGATTATATCTATAGTAGTTTTTGCCGCTGTACAATTCCTCCTTTAATACAATCCCGTTGGGTCGCTGATTAGATCGTAGCTGGGTGTAGCATTTCTTCCGCCTTGCTAAACTGGTAACATCGCTCCTGAATGCGCTGCGAACCCACAGCGCGAGGACCCGCCCTGAAGCAGTGGGGTATCTTCGTGGCCAGAGCAGGCCACTAAATATTCCAATCGTCATTGCTCCCACAGTTGAAGACACCACACGCGATGTTTTACACTTCCCCATTTATTGTTTAGCAGGCTGCAACAAGTACAGGTACGACTTCACAGCGTCAGATCTGCCCTCTGCCATACGCGTTTCAGGTTTCCCCTTGTTCTCTGGCTTGGCTTCTGGTGAAAAAACGGCTGTACAGAGTCTCTCGCACCTGCGAGTAATCTTATAGTCCCGCCCTCTTGGGCGTGTGCATTGGTGCACTCTGGGTTTTGCAGTTTGGTTAATTATATCTATAGTAGTTTTTGCCGCTGTACAATTCCTCCTTTAATACAATCCCGTTGGGTCGCTGATTAGATCGTAGCTGGGTGTAGCATTTCTTCCGCCTTGCTAAACTGGTAACATCGCTCCTGAATGCGCTGCGAACCTCACAGCGCGAGGACCCGCCCTGAAGCAGTGGGGTATCTTCGTGGCCAGAGCAGGCCACTAAATATTCCAATCGTCATTGCTCCCACAGTTGAAGACACCACACGCGATGTTTTACACTTCCCCATTTATTGTTTAGCAGGCTGCAACAAGTTCAGGTACGACTTCACAGCGTCAAATCTGCCCTCTGCCATACGCGTTTCAGGTTTCCCCTTGTTCTCTGGCTTGGCTTCTGGTGAAAAAACGGCTGTACAGAGTCTCTCGCACCTGCGAGTAATCTTATAGTCCCGCCCTCTTGGGCGTGTGCATTGGTGCACTCTGGGTCTTGCAGTTTGGTTGATTATATCTATAGTAGTTTTTGCCGCTGTACAATTCCTCCTTTAATACAATCCCGTTGGGTCGCTGATTAGAGGTAGAACCGAGGCACAAGAAAACCGAAAAATAAGGCGCAATACGCGACAAGGGGGCAGGGTAGAAACACCCTGACCCCCTAGGCCTGCTCAGGGGGTCCCACAAGGACCCCCAAGGCCACCACCCCCCGGGGCTTTAAGTTAATGTATGCGGGGGCTCATGGACCCCCCCACAGCCCCTGGGACCACCACCCCCCGGGGCTTGTTTGTTTTACAAACAAAAACCTGTGTGGGGGGGCTTGGTCCCCCCCACACGCCCCGGGGACCGCCACCTCCCCGGGGCACTAATTATTTAAAATAGGGGGTCCGTTACGGACCCCCAAGCCCCAGGGACCACCACCCCCCGGGGCTTTAAATTAAGTGGGAGGGGGGCCGCGCGGCCACCCTCCTGGAGCCAAAGATGGCCCTGGGGACCGCCACCCCCCAGGGCCGGCTCCTGCAGTGTCCCGGCGTGCCCACCCCCGGGACACTGCTGTTTGCAATGGCAGGGCGGGAGCCTCGCGGCTCCCACCCTGCCATTGCAATCTGCTTTGCTTCATTGAAGCAAGAGCAGGGAAACCTGCTCTCGCTTCAATGAAGCAAAGACAATTGCTTTTCCACATGGGGAGCAGCATGTTAGCTGCTCCCCATGTGGAAAAGCAATGCCGGCTCCCGCAGGAAGCGTGGAGCCAGCTGGGACCGTGGGGGATTGGGACCCCCTCACGGTCCCCAACGAGATGGCCAGGCCCCGGGGGATGGGGTTCCCAGGGCCAGTAGTGGCCCAGGAGGGGGGCCACGTGCCCCCCCTCCTAAAAATTAAAAAAAATAAAATTTAAAAAAACGGCCCCGGGGATGGGGTCCCCGGGGCCTTAAGTGGCCACAGGAGGGGGGCTACGCAGCCCCCCTCCATAAAAAGATATCTTTTTTTTAAAAAGGCCCATGCTCCGGGTGATGGGGTCCCCGGGGCAGATTAAGGCCTCGGGAGGGGGGCCACGCGGCCCCCCTCCACAGTTTTAAAATAAAAAAAAAAAAATAGGGGGCAGGCCCTGGGGGATGGGGTCCCCAGGGCCAAAAAATGAGAAAAAGAAGGGGGGTCTACAGCCCCCCGTCTTAAAAAGATTTTTTTTTTTTTAAACGGGATGGGGGAGTAGGCCACGCCCCCTCCTTTCATCACTCTGCAAACGCGCCCCCTGGCACGTTTGCAGAGGGGGAACGAATTTCCCTTCAATACTGGGGGTCCCTGGGGGCCAACTAGCCCACCAGGAACCTCCAGTATGCGCCAGGGGGCTGCGTTGCAGAGAGGTGTAATGAGGCCACGCCCCTTTTTACACCTCTCTGCAACGCAGCTCCGTGGCGCTTATTGGAGGTACCTGGTGGGCTAGTTGGCCGCCAGGGGACCTCAGGATTCAAGGGGACTTAATCTCCCAACTTGAAACGCGCCACGGGGCACGTTTGCACAGTGGTGAAGGTAGGGGGCGGGGCCTGAGGTGATACTGTGCAAACACGCCCTGTGCCGCGTTTTAAGTTGGGGAATTCATTCCTCTTCAATCCAGAGGTCCCCTAGGGGACAACTAGCCCACCAGGTACCTCCACTAAGCGCCACGGAGCTGCGTTGCAGAGTGTTGTAAAAAGGGGTGTGGCCTCTGAACACCTCTCTGCAACGCAGCTCCCTGGCGCATACTGGAGGTACCTGGTGGGCTAGTTGGCCACCAGTGGACCTCAGGATTCAAGGGGACTTAATCCCCCAACTTAAAACACCCCAGGGGGCGCATTTGCACAGTGGTGAAGGTAGGGGGCAGGGCCTGAGGTGATATGTGTGCAAACACGCCCTGTGGCCCATTTTAAGTTGGGGAATTAATTCCTCTTCAATCCTGAGGTCCCCTGGGGGCCAACTAGCCCACCAGGTACCTCCAGTAAGCGCCACGGAGCTGTGTTGCAGAGTGTTGTAAAAAGGGGCGTGGCTTCTGAATACCTCTCTGCAATGCAGCTCCCTGGCGCATACTGGAGGTACCTGGTGGGCTAGTTGGCCCCCAGGGGACCTCAGGATTGAAGAGGAATTAATTCCCCAACTTAAAACGCGCCACAGGGCGTGTTTGCACACGTCACCTCAGGCCCCTCCCCCTTCCTTCACCATTGTACAAATATTCCTCTAAAAGCAGCCGAACTACGAATTCCGATTTACTCACCTGTTATCAGGGGAGAACCCAGTGCTGCATCTTTTAGCCCAGCACTGACCCTGAAAAGTAATTCTAAGCGTACTTACCAGTAACCTGTATTTCCTTCCATAGGAATCCATTGTGTGGTTTTCAGCAGAAAATTTTCTAAGTGTCTATTTTCATAAACTAAAAATATTCCTAAAAAGTCGTCTGTATGACTTAAACACATTCTTTCAACTGTTTACAGGAGGTTGGCTAGTGCTAGATCCATGATCCACCACTGAGTAAGAAAAAGTAATGATAACACTACTTACCTGCTAAGTTAAATTTCTGCCATAGGATAACATTAGTGATTCTATGTGAAAATTTTTCGGTGTCAACTTTTAAAATACAATAATATTCCTTAAAAATAACTATTGTAACCAAAACGCTTTTACTCAACTGTTTACAGGAGATGTCCAAGGACTGAATCTAGGATCCAGTCCTGTGGTTAGAAAAGTAATCCATAAAGTAACTAATTGCATTTAACTAGACATTCACATTGAGCTCAATGTTGCTTTGTGTTTGAAATTGTGTTGCCCACTGCAAGAACTATAACTACTGTATTTAAAAGTCTGTTGCCTATTTGCCAAGTATTTAAACTAAAGTAATTCATTCTGAGAAAGTATATTTTGTATTGTAATGTATAGTGTAATTAAAATGTAATTTAAAAAAATATACCTAAAAATAAATAGTTTAAAAAATGTAGTAAATCAGTATCAAAAAAATCCGTATAACAATTAATACATTAAAAAATGTCATTTACAAAACGTTTGAAATTCACTGAAAAAACCATAGGTTTCATGCCTGATATAGTTAGGAATTAGCATTTAAAAAATCTTTGCAATTCACTGAAAAAACCATAGGTTTCAGGCCTGATATAGTTAGGAATTAGCATTTAAAAAACCTTTGAAATTCACTGAAAAAACCATAGGTTTCAGTCCTGATATAGTTAGGAATTAGCATTTAAAAAACCTTTGAAATTCACTGAAAAAACCATAGGTTTTAGGGGTGTTATAGTTAGCTGGACATTTCACTCGAACAACATCATTGAAATTCCTCCGATATAGTTGGTTATACTAACTACATCTCGCGCGCCCGCAATCCACTGCTGATGATGTCACATATTACATCATTCATGACATGGTCAGTGACATCACTGATGACATCTCAAATGACATCACTGCTGACATCACTGATGGCATCATCCACGTGACAATCAGATACACCTCATCATACACTAGTATAACCTTTCACCACTCACTGTAAAATACAGAGTGCCAGATTTAAAACCATTGACACACCAATGCAAGTTTCTAAACACCCACTCAGTGATTCCTAGATCTATACACACATCTAATCACTAACCTATAGATTCACTCACACATGCTGTCAATGATCAATAGAACACTATCACTTATACACCTATATCGACATTACACACCAGCACACATCCTAATCACTTATGAAGTCATCCTACTCACTTATGCAAACAATGGATCATACTTACTTTTACTTATCTATACACTTATAAAAACACCACTTCATCTATTCATATAGATAATAAATCATACTTAGTGTGTTATAAAAACACTATTACAAGTATAATTATCCATACAGTCACTCATACTATCACTGAGTCATATATATACTTATTTATATACAACAACTGACACATACACTGGCTTTTATTTTCCTAGTTTGTTGGACATGTACCATTGAGACATGTATTGGCTCATCACCACACCCATAAAGATATTCACTCACCCAAACAACTGTTATAACATGTAGTTTTAACTTCATATACCTACTGAATCAACTATTCACACATCTTTGGGCAGTCATACACCCCCCACCGATCAACACACACATTCACTCTCCCATACAAATACTCAGTTAACTAATCAATAAATAATATAGACTTTCACGTAGCTAGTAACCAACTGGTGCAGCAGTATACACAACAACTGACAAAGTGATACAGATATTCACACAGTTTAGTCACTATCCAATATATTTAGTGAGACACTATAAATTAGTCAAGTAAACAGTCAATCACACTGCTACTAAATCCTCCATCCAGATATTTATATTTATATATCCACTCATTCTTCAATGCAAATTGCTATATATATAATACATATTTAAATAACGAAACAAACCACATTCACTGGATGAATTCATCAGTGATGTCATCAGTGATGTCATTTGAGATGTCATCAGTGATGTCACTGACCATGTCATGAATGATGTAATATGTGACATCATCAGCAGTGGATTACGGGCGCGCGAGATGTAGTTAGTACAACTAACTATATCTGAGGAATTTCAATGGTTTTGTTCGAGTGAAATGTCCAGCTAACTATAACATATATATATATATATATATATATATATATATATATATATATATATATATATATATTATCTACTGGCGGTCGCCAGTAGATAGTTATAGTTAGGACCGTGTTTCCATAGGAAATCCGCAACATTCTATTTGGAATAACTTTGGCGCCGGTTGACGAATCCTCGCGAATTTTTCAAAACTAATGGGGCGCTACGCTCCGCTCCTACCCTGAATGTCTCGGGGGGATTCGTCAAGCGGGGGCTGAGAAAAAAGGGGGGTCCCAAAACGCGTTTTCCCCATGCATTTTCCCATAGGACTTTTAGTCCGAGCTACAGCCCGAACGGCTGAACAGAATTACTTGAAATTGGGCAGAGAGGTAGTCCTCAGGTCAGGGATGTGCCTTTTGCAGGTCTGGTGTAAATCTGTTCAGTAGGTCCTGAGAAAATAGCATTTAAATCAATATATATATCTATAGGCGCGCTCCGTGCGCTTACGGTAAGCTTACCGTACGCGTACGGTGCCGTGCGCGAGCTCAATTCTGATTGGTGGTTACATGACTGTAAACATTCGAATCGTTCGAAATCAGAAAGTATCGGCCGCCATTTTCTGTCTCTCGCACTGAAAAAGAAAGGTTGATAACATGAAAAGGGGGCAACGAAGAGAGTTGCAGACCCCCTAGCGTTCGTCAGGGGGTTCACGAAGGACCAAAAAGTATGAAAAATAAATGTAATAATTTAAAAAAAAAATCGCGGATTGCGCGTACGGTAAGCTTACCGTACGCGTACGGTAAAAAAAATAATAATTAACAATCACATTTAATATATAAATCTAAGGACCCCCAAGGGAGAAAAAAACAATTGATATTTTGTAAAAAATGGCGAGGCGTGCACGGTACGAAATGCGCAACGTGGGCGCTCGGTGCGCGAAGCGCACCGGGTGCCCACAGCGGGCGCACGGTGTGCGAAGCGCACCGTGTGCGCAAAAATTAAAAATAAATACATAACTTAGCATTTAAAAAACCGTACAAATTCACTGAAAAAACCATAGGTTTCACACACGTTATAGTTAGGAATTAGCATTTAAAAAACCTTGCAAATTCACTTAAAAAACCATAGGTTTCACACAAGTTATAGTTAGCTGTACATTTCACTCGTAAAAAACCAATGAAATTCCACGTTATAGTTAGTTCAGGTAACTATAACTTGCGCGACCGCAATGCACAATGTGTCATTTCAGATGTCATCATTGATGTCATGAGTGATGTCACTGACCATGTCATAAGTGATGTAATATGTGACGTCATCAGCAGTGCATTGCGGGGGCGCGAGTTATAGTTACCTCATCTAACTATAACGTGGAATTTCATTGGTTTTTTACGAGTGAAATGTACAGCTAACTATAACTTGTGTGAAACCTATGGTTTTTTAAGTGAATATATATATATATATATATAATCTACTGGCGGTCGCCAGTAGATAGTTATAGTTAGGACCGAGTTTCCATAGGAAATCTCAAAATTCTATTTTGAATAACTTTGGCGCCGGTTGGCGAATCCTCGCGAAATTTTCAAAACTAATGGGGTGCTCCGCTCAGCTCCTACCCTGGAAGTCTTGGGGTGATTCGTCAAGCGGGGGCTGAGAAAAAGGGGGGGGTCCCAAAACACGTTTTCCCCATGGATTTTTCCATAGGGACTTTAGTCGCAGCTACAGCCTGAACGGCTTAACATAATTATGTGAAATTTGGCAGAGAGGTAGCTAAAAGTTCCATGAAGTGCCTTTTGCAGGTTTGGTGTAAATCTGTTCAGTATTTCTAGAGAAAAAAGCATTTAAATCAATATATATATCTGTACGCGCGCAGCGTACGCGCTGGGTGCGCGCACTCGGCAGTGCACGAGCGCACTTCTGATTGGTTGTTAGAAGTAAGTAAACATTTGAATCAGTGGAAATCAGGAAGTGGCGGCCACCATTTTGTCTCTCGCATTTAGAGGGGGTGAGAAACAAAGGGGGAGAACGTGTAAAGGGGGCAGAGTGGGGAGATATTGACCCACTAGGCATTGTCAGGGGGTCACAGTAGGACCTTGTAGGGCAAAAAAAAAGATTTATATATTTTTTTAAAATATCGCCGAGTGCGCGCACCCAGCGCGCACCCGAAAAAAAACTTATAAAAAAAAAGAATAAAAATCGCATTTAAGTGTTTAGATATAAGGTGGCTCTAAAAAGAGCCCTTGTGTTCATTGTGTGTTTTTTTGGTACCTACAAGTAAGTACCGATGCAGAGTCTTAAGTTCAAGAGGAAGACTCTGTTGCCTTCATCAGTGAAGTGTACACCATCTCCTCTATAAATGTCTTGCATGTTGTAACGCAAGTTGTTGTGGTATATAGAACCCATACCATAGTCTCTGAGGAAAGCAGAAATAGATTTGTTGATGTGCTTCCTTGCTTTGTCAATCTGTGGACAAAATTGGTTGGACCAGTTCCACTTTTGCCTTTGGCATATATTAGAATATACAAAGGCAGTTAGTGGAAAAAGCGCCATCAATTGCACAAAGGTGTCCTTAATAAGCATTTCCAGACCTACCCCAGTTAAAGTGCCTAGGTCATTACCACCACAGTGCACAATAATAAGGTTAGGCTGTGGGAGATGTAGAAAGGTTTTCACCAAAGGCATTAATTGGTGCCACTTTAACCCTCTCTGACCAATCCATTTAATGTCTACATTTGGCAAAGAAAGGTCTCTCACCATACCTTTTTTTCTGCATACTTTTCACTCCAGAAGACATAGCTGTGACCTACAATCCACACTGTGAACATCTTCCAAGGAGATCTGGATGCACTCAGGAGGTGTCTTTCAGTAGAAAGGCAATATGAAATGAAAGACAGTTGTAAAATGGAGGCATAGATATTTTTTTAACATAAAAAGAACACATTGGCTGATTCAAATCTTTTTACAGTAAAAAGTAGGCTGTATGTGTATTTTTTTAGAAGCATGTTTTGTATTGGTTCAGAAAATTGTGTTCCCACAGAAGATTAGATTGGATTTGCTGTTAGGTTGGACAGGTGAACCACTCTTGCACTTTGGATTTGAAACATTGTGTGCTGAACTTCTGACCTCTCTCCTCACAGCAGTGTTCCATGAGCTGTTGCTATGGTAGCAGGCAGAAGTCAAGTTGGGGGAAGGGTACATTTGGAAAGGGGTTGAAGTTTTCAACCAATAGAAATGTGGGATTTCATTTGAAAAAAAGGGGGAAGCACTGAGATTTGAAATTAACATGTATATGTGTGAAAAAAGAGAGGGAAACATTGCCATTTACTGGTTCTGGAGAGAAGAGAGAGGTGTAGAGCTCTGATATTCTGACTCTGATAGTCTGCTGTTTGAGTGGCACATTTCTTTCACAACTAACTAATTTTAAAGGTGAGTTATGAGTTTGAGAGGGGATGTATGTGGTGGTTTTTGATATAAATATTAAAATTGTGAATCTTCTTTAAAAGTTATGTTTTACATTTTGAGGTTTGGGAGATATTTAACTGTCTTTAACTACTTAAATATTATGGAGTATGTTTTCATCATAAGTTAATGTGTACTGGTAACAATGAGGAATACTGTTTTGTGCCTACCATCAAACCATGAGTCTGTGTGCAGATAAGAATTGTTGACAGAGATTTAATTTGTGTTGCTGTTGAAAAGTAAGACTTGCAGTTGAAAGAAAAGGACAGCTTCTTTTTAACTGTGATGGTTAGGATTTAGCAGACATCACTTTGAAAGAAATGAGAGGAAAATGGCAACACATATGAAATTAGCATTAGTTCTGTAAGAATTGCATTCCCAGGAAAGGGGCAGCCTGTGTTTTGTGCGTAAAATCACAGCATGAGTCTGTGTGCATATAGGAATTGTTGTCTGAGATTTAATTTGTGAAGTTGTTGTTCTGTAAGAATTGCAGACCCAGGAAAGGGGCAGTCTGTTTTCAAAACTCAAATTAACCCTTACCACACATGCACTGTTACATACATCCCAGCAGTCTTCATGCAGTTTTGGAAGTCTCTTTGCTCATTTCTCTTGCACCAGAGAATACACAGTCTCCAGAAACACACTCTTTGCACACACGCAGCAGCTTCTCCAACACTCCCATGCGTAGTACTCAGCTCTGTGTGGTGTTTCAGATAGCACTGTGTAACGCAAAGACATTCAACAACACCAAAGCTCATTTCCTTTGCTCTAGTGTAGTCACTCACCCAGGTTGCACATGCTCATGGTATGAAGTAGCTGTTAGGACATGTGCTCTTTTCTGCCTCTGTAATCTACAAGGAAAATGTGTCAGGCTGTAACAGTAATTATCACTTGCTCTACCACAGTAGTAAATGTGCTTTGAAATTGCCAATCCAATTCTGTTTTCTGCTTAGAATCACACCATGAGGCTGTGTGCGCACAGGAATTGTGGCCAGAGATATAATTTGTGTTGCAGTTGTTCTGTAAAACATGCACTTGCAGGAAAGGGACAGCTTGTTTTCTTCAAATGTGGTGGTTAGCACTCAGCAGAAAACACTAAATCGCAAATGAGAGGCAAATGCTAAAACATTTGAAACCAACAGGGTAGATTTTCCTTTCAAAATAGCAAAGGCACAGGTAGTTGCCATATGTTCAAAACTCAAAATAACCCTTAGCACACATGCACTGTTACATACATCCCAGCAGTCTTCATGCAGTTTTGGAAGTCTCTTTGCTCATCTCTCTTGCACCAGACAATACACAGTCTCCAGAAACACACTCTTTGCACACACGCAGCAGCTTCTCCAACACTCCCATGCGTAGTACTCAGCTCTGTGTGGTGTTTCAGATAGCACTGTGTAACGCAAAGACATTCAACGTCACCAAGGCTCATTTCCTTTGCTCTAGTGTAGTCACTCACCCAGGTTGCACATGCTCATGGTATGAAGTAGCTGTTGGGACATGTGCTCTTTTCTGCCTCTGTAATCTACAAGGAAAATGTGTCAGGCTGTAACAGTAATTATCACTTGCTCAACCACAGTAGTAAATGTGCTTTGAAATTGCCAATCCAATTCTGTTTTCTGCTTAGAATCACACCATGAGGCTGTGTGCGCACAGGAATTGTGGCCAGAGATGTAATTTGTGTTGCAGTTGTTCTGTAAAACATGCACTTGCAGGAAAGGGACAGCTTGTTTTCTTCAAATGTGGTGGTTAGCACTCAGCAGAAAACACTAAATCGCAAATGAGAGGCAAATGCTAAAACATTTGAAACCAACAGGGTAGATTTTCCTTTCAAAATAGCAAAGACACAGGTAGTTGCCATATGTTCAAAACTCAAAATAACCCTTAGCACACATGCACTGTTACATACATCCCAGCAGTCTTCATGCAGTTTTGGAAGTCTCTTTGCTCATCTCTCTTGCGCCAGACAATACACAGTGTCCAGAAACACACTCTTTGCACATACGCAGCAGCTTCTCCAACACTCCCATGCTTAGTACTCAGCTCTGTGTGGTGTTTCAGATAGCACTGTGCAACGCAAAGACATTCAACGTCACCAAGGCTCATTTCCTTTGCTCTAGTGTAGTCACTCACCCAGGTTGCACATGCTCATGGTATGAAGTAGCTGTTAGGACATGTGCTCTTTTCTGCCTCTGTAATCTACAAGGAAAATGTGTCAGGCTGTAACAGTAATTATCACTTGCTCTACCACAGTAGTAAATGTGCTTTGAAATTGCCAATCAAATTCTGTTTTCTGCTTAGAATCACACCATGAGGCTGTGTGCGCACAGGAATTGTGGCCAGAGATGTAATTTTTGTTGCAGTTGTTCTGTAAAACATGCACTTGCAGGAAAGGGACAGCTTGTTTTCTTCAAATGTGGTGGTTAGCACTCAGCAGAAAACACTAAATCGCAAATGAGAGGCAAATGCTAAAACATTTGAAACCAACAGGGTAGATTTTCCTTTCAAAATAGCAAAGGCACAGGTAGTTGCCATATGTTCAAAACTCAAATTAACCCTTACCACACATGCACTGTTACATACATCCCAGCAGTCTTCATGCAGTTTTGGAAGTCTCTTTGCTCATTTCTCTTGCACCAGACAATACACAGTCTCCAGAAACACACTCTTTGCACACACGCAGCAGCTTCTCCAACAGTCCCATGCGTAGTACTCAGCTCTGTGTGGTGTTTCAGATAGCACTGTGTAACGCAAAGACATTCAACGTCACCAAGGCTCATTTCCTTTGCTCTAGTGTAGTCACTCACCCAGGTTGCACATGCTCATGGTATGAAGTAGCTGTTAGGACATGTGCTCTTTTCTGCCTCTGTAATCTACAAGGAAAATGTGTCAGGCTGTAACAGTAATTATCACTTGCTCTACCACAGTAGTAAATGTGCTTTGAAATTGCCAAACAAATTCTGTTTTCTGCTTAGAATCACACCATGAGGCTGTGTGCGCACAAGAATTGTGGCCATAGATATAATTTGTGTTGCAGTTGTTCTGTAAAACATGCACTTGCAGGAAAGGGACAGCTTGTTTTCTTCAAATGTGGTGGTTAGCACTCAGCAGAAATCACTAAATCGCAAATGAGAGGCAAATGCTAAAACATTTGAAACCAACAGGGTAGATTTTCATTTCAAAATAGCAAAGGCACAGGTAGTTGCCATATGTTCAAAACCTCAAATTAACCCTTACCACACATGCACTGTTACATACATCCCAGCAGTCTTCATGCAGTTTTGGAAGTCTCTTTGCTCATCTCTCTTGCACCAGACAATACACAGTCTCCAGAAACACACTCTTTGCACACACGCAGCAGCTTCTCCAACACTCCCATGCGTAGTACTCAGCTTTGTGTGGTGTTTCAGATAGCACTGTGTAATGCAAAGACATTCAACTTCACCAAGGCTCATTTCCTTTGCTCTAGTGTAGTCACTCACCCAGGTTGCACATGCTCATGGTATGAAGTAGCTGTTAGGACATGTGCTCTTTTCTGCCTCTGTAATCTACAAGGAAAATGTGTCAGGCTGTAACAGTAATTATCACTTGCTCTACCACAGTAGTAAATGTGCTTTGAAATTGCCAATCCAATTCTGTTTTCTGCTTAGAATCACACCATGAGGCTGTGTGCGCACAGGAATTGTGGCCAGAGATGTAATTTGTGTTGCAGTTGTTCTGTAAAACATGCACTTGCAGGAAAGGGACAGCTTGTTTTCTTCAAATGTGGTGGTTAGCACTCAGCAGAAAACACTAAATCGCAAATGAGAGGCAAATGCTAAAACATTTGAAACCAACAGGGTAGATTTTCCTTTCAAAATAGCAAAGGCACAGGTAGTTGCCATATGTTTAAAACTCAAATTAACCCTTACCACACATGCACTGTTACATACATCCCAGCAGTCT
Organism: Triturus cristatus; assembly: GCF_964204655.1. Taxonomy (NCBI): domain Eukaryota; kingdom Metazoa; phylum Chordata; class Amphibia; order Caudata; family Salamandridae; genus Triturus; species Triturus cristatus. Next base: position 847,344,056 of record NC_140580.1, on the reverse strand, counting down.
TCATGCAGTTTTGGAAGTCTCTTTGCTCATCTCTCTTGCACCAGACAATACACAGTCTCCAGAAACACACTCTTTGCACACACGCAGCAGCTTCTCCAACACTCCCATGCGTAGTACTCAGCTCTGTGTGGTGTTTCAGATAGCACTGTGTAATGCAAAGACATTCAACGTCACCAAGGCTCATTTCCTTTGCTCTAGTGTAGTCACTCACCCAGGTTGCACATGCTCATGGTATGAAGTAGCTGTTAGGACATGTGCTCTTTTCTGCCTCTGTAATCTACAAGGAAAATGTGTCAGGCTGTAACAGTAATTATCACTTGCTCTACCACAGTAGTAAATGTGCTTTGAAATTGCCAATCCAATTCTGTTTTCTGCTTAGAATCACACCATGAGGCTGTGTGCGCACAGGAATTGTGGCCAGAGATGTAATTTGTGTTGCAGTTGTTCTGTAAAACATGCACTTGCAGGAAAGGGACAGCTTGTTTTCTTCAAATGTGGTGGTTAGCACTCAGCAGAAAACACTAAATCGCAAATGAGAGGCAAATGCTAAAACATTTGAAACCAACAGGGTAGATTTTCCTTTCAAAATAGCAAAGGCACAGGTAGTTGCCATATGTTCAAAACTCAAATTAACCCTTACCACACATGCACTGTTACATACATCCCAGCAGTCTTCATGCAGTTTTGGAAGTCTCTTTGCTCATCTCTCTTGCACCAGACAATACACAGTCTCCAGAAACACACTCTTTGCACACACGCAGCAGCTTCTCCAACACTCCCATGCGTAGTACTCAGCTCTGTGTGGTGTTTCAGATAGCACTGTGTAACGCAAAGACATTCAACGTCACCAAGGCTCATTTCCTTTGCTCTAGTGTAGTCACTCACCCAGGTTGCACATGCTCATGGTATGAAGTAGCTGTTAGGACATGTGCTCTTTTCTGCCTCTGTAATCTACAAGGAAAATGTGTCAGACTGTAACAGTAATTATCACTTGCTCTACCACAGTAGTAAATGTGCTTTGAAATTGCCAATCCAATTCTGTTTTCTGCTTAGAATCACACCATGAGGCTGTGTGCGCACAGGAATTGTGGCCAGAGATGTAATTTGTGTTGCAGTTGTTCTGTAAAACATGCACTTGCAGGAAAGGGACAGCTTGTTTTCTTCAAATGTGGTGGTTAGCACTCAGCAGAAATCACTAAATCGCAAATGAGAGGCAAATGCTAAAACATTTGAAACCAACAGGGTAGATTTTCATTTCAAAATAGCAAAGGCACAGGTAGTTGCCATATGTTCAAAACTCAAATTAACCCTTACCACACATGCACTGTTACATACATCCCAGCAGTCTTCATGCAGTTTTGGAAGTCTCTTTGCTCATCTCTCTTGCACCAGACAATACACAGTCTCCAGAAACACACTCTTTGCACACACGCAGCAGCTTCTCCAACACTCCCATGCGTAGTACTCAGCTTTGTGTGGTGTTTCAGATAGCACTGTGTAACGCAAAGACATTCAACGTCACCAAGGCTCATTTCCTTTGCTCTAGTGTAGTCACTCACCCAGGTTGCACATGCTCATGGTATGAAGTAGCTGTTAGGACATGTGCTCTTTTCTGCCTCTGTAATCTACAAGGAAAATGTGTCAGGCTGTAACAGTAATTATCACTTGCTCTACCACAGTAGTAAATGTGCTTTGAAATTGCCAATCCAATTCTGTTTTCTGCTTAGAATCACACCATGAGGCTGTGTGCGCACAGGAATTGCGGCCAGAGATGTAATTTGTGTTGCAGTTGTTCTGTAAAACATGCACTTGCAGGAAAGGGACAGCTTGTTTTCTTCAAATGAGGTGGTTAGCACTCAGCAGAAATCAATAAATCACAAATAAGAGTCAAATGCTAAAAATGTTTAAATTATTGAAAAGCTAAAACATTTTTTAAATGAATTATAATTACAAAAAGGTATTTTTTTAAAGTTTCTTGCAGGTATTGCCGAGCAACAGTGAAAAAATTAAAAAATGCCTTTAAGGACAAGAAAGAGGAAAGACAAGCAACAACAACTATATCTGGACAAAACTGGATAAAAAAAATAGGAGGAAAAGCTTGTGATGGCAAAATGAAAAAGTCTACTGGTAAGCAAAGTAGAGATTTCTTCAAAAAAAAATAATGGAAAAAATACATGTAAAACAAACAGTGTTTTAGGTACAAAGCAACAACAGAGTCAACAGCAAAAAACAAAAGCTAATGTACAATCAGAAGTAAGTAAAAGTGATTTAACACGAAAATTAGATTTTAAAAACATTCGTCGAAAAATGTTTCAGAGAAGAGTGATGTTAAATTTGCTAAAGGATGTAAAAAAATATAAGAAAAAAACTAAATTTATTAAGAAAAATTTTTTTATAGAAAATATTGTAAGTAAGGCTTTGGAAATAAAAAGAAAACTTTTTATTTTAATTTTGAATAGGATGCGTAGATTAGACAAATTAGTCAATGCAATGAAGTCACAAAGCAAAAGGAAAAGAGAAGTGAAAAAAAGTAACTTTTGTAAAGTGTTCTTGGGAGAATGGAAGCACAGTTCAAGTACTGAACCATTTTTTAATGAAGAGAGTTATCTTCAAAGTAATAGTTTGTTGCATGCAGTTGACACCAATGGTAGAGCATATGAAGTTAGAGATGGTTGTGTGATGGAAAAAGAGAAAATGGTTCCAAGAAATGAGGAAGAAGTGATGGCTGCTGAGGCTATGGGGAGACGTCCAAAAGCCCCAGTGTAAACTTGGAATTGTAGTAGTATTTGTACTGTGCGTCAGGAATCTATTGATACATTACGTGACTTTCTAAGAGAATATAGTAAAAAGAGTGTAAAACAGAAGATTAAGGTGCTTCAAAGACTAGATCCATGCAGAGTGAGAGAGAATACTGGTTTGCAAGGACATTCTCTGGCTTGTCTATCTAGGAAAGTGTGTCAAAGTGTTTTTCACCATTTTAGGATGCTGGCTGTTCATCATACTGAAATGAGAAAGTTTGTGAGAACATTGTATTTTGCTAAAAGTCCAGCAGTAAAGTTAAATGAGTTAAGTAATGCTCTGTTCCGTGGATCTGTATCAGATGTAGTGATGGTTACCGATGAGATTCAGTTTTGTTACTTTGGTCCAGAACAAGAAAGTGCAGAAAAGGACACAGTTAATGAGGAAAATGAGGAACAGAATGTAGAACTCATTATTACTAAAAATTTTGAGGATGAAATGACAAAATTTACTATCATCTCTAATGAAAGACCAAATATTACTTGTATTTGTTGCCGCAGAAGCCATTATAAAATTCAAACAAGGAATGTTGATCTGTATAAAAAAAGTGAAAATGAAGATAATTATAAGTGGAAGGATTTTGCAACATATATATTTCTGGAAAATTGTTTTGAATTAGGTGAAGATCAGCGTATTTGTAAATACTGTTATAATAAGTTAAATAGGATGCCGACCAGAGCTGTACATAATAATTTAGAATTGGATGCTATTCCTGCCGAACTTTCTGATTTAAATACATATGAGTCTATACTCATTCAATGTGTTCATCCGTTCCAGACCATAGTACGTATGGAGCCCAAAACTGGTAAATTACCTCCTTCAGATTTACTGAGAGGTTTAAAAGGAAGAGTGGTGTATTTGCCATTGGATTTGAAAAAAAATATGGAAACTATTGATGCAGATACTTTGGAAACTGAACCATTAGTTATTCTGGTTAATGGTGTACCAACAAAGAATAGGAAGATTTGGCAGGAGCTGGTAGATGTACGGAAAGTACAAAGAGCAAATTTATATTTTAAAAGGAATAATAAATGGTATGAATCAATTTATATAGATGAAGATGAAGAAGATTTACAAGAAGACACAGAAACACCAACTGGGCAAATTGAAAAAGTGGACAAGTCAAAAGAAGAAGAAATTTATGAACATTTTAGCATACATCCTCTTCATTCAAAATAAGTTATGGGAGACACTATTGATCTGCTTCAGATGAAGAAAGCAAAAGGAACTCCCGTGAGTGTATGGGAGAAGAGCTTGGAAGCTCGATGTTTTCCCCAGCTGTTTCCTACAGGAAAAGGTGGACGATACGATGAACGCCCAGAACAGATTCCAGCTTCTGAGTATAGGACTACAAGATTATATGCAGAAGATCCAAGATTTCGTCAAAGTATTCCTTATTTGTTTCATCTTTTATTTGAAAGCGACTTGTCTGCACTATCTTATGCAGTAAATCACATTTTAAAAAGTGGAGTACATCTACATAATATGTCTGCAAAGGATTTTATGGACAAAGTGCAGCACTGAGATGATCATTTGGAAACACAATTGATCAATCTGATGGCTTGTCAGCGTGGGACAAATGAATATTGGTACCAACGCCATGGAGAATTAAAATGCATGTTACGGAATTTAGGAACTCCAACATGGTTCCTTACCCTAAGCTGTGCCGAGTACGCTTGGGATTATTTACTGGATTTTCTTCGAGAGGCAAATTCTAACATTAAAAACATCGAATACAAGACAGCAGGAGAATTGTGCTCATTGGATCCGGTTAATGTTTGCAGATATTTTAATCATAGATTTGAGGCTATGATATCCTTCATCTGCAATAAAAAAAATCCACCTCTTGGAGAAGTTGTGGATTTCTTTTGGAGAAAAGAGTACCAAGCAAGAGGTGCTCCTCATATTCATATGCTGTTGTGGATCAAGGATGCCCCAAAATTTGGAACAGATGCAGATGAAGCAGTTTTAAGTTTCATTAAAGAATATGCAACATGTGCTATACCTAAAAGCACACAAGAGAAAAAGTTAAAAGAGCAAGTTCTACGTTTTCAAAATCATCGGTGTGGAAAATACTGTCGGCGAAAGTACAAGAGCAAAGATAAATTCTACACAAAATGTCGATTTGGATTTCCAGGACCTGTTCTTTCAAAAGGAAGAGTAAACAGTTTTATGTCAGCTGTGCGACATACTATTACAAGAAAATCACCTAAAAATACCTACAACCTACGAAGAAAAGAAGAGTCAAAATACATAAATGACTACAACCCAGTCATTTTATCCATGTGGAATGCTAACATGGATATTCAGTATGTGGCAGACAATTCTATTGCTGTTGCTCGGTATGTCACATCATACATCACTAAATCTGAGAAAACAGAATTGAAGGAAATGTGGGAAGAGATTTCTCATGAGAAGACTGTCAGTAAGAAGCTATACAGTTTCAGTTTAAAGATGTTATCGCATCGAGAAATTGGATCCTACGAATGCTCAGATAGGTTATCATCTGCAAGTCTTTACTCGAAATCCAGAAGAATAATTTGGGTAAGTTTAGGCCTTGCAGGAATGAGAAATCGGGTACTGAAATCTGTTGCAGAAATTGAATATTTGGCCGAGAATAACCCGGAAAGTACAGATATTTTGAAATCAAACATGTTGGACACGTATTACCCAAAAAGAAGTCGTCATCTTGAGAACATGTGTCTCTATGAAGTGCTGCAGAACTACATTTTTTCACGGAAAGCCACAGAAGACATCAATAATGGAAAATATAAAGTCATTGGTGAAGAAGGATGTTTGGTGAAGCAAACAAAAGGAAGTTTGATTAATCACAGGAAGCTCAGTTGTGATACAACTGAGAAAAAGGAATTTTACTACTTGGCACTTTTACAGCTGTTTAAACCATGGCGTTCAGAGGACGAACTACTGGGAGAATTTCACAGCTATGAAGATTCATTTAATGCGTATAAAAAAACAATTCAATGCAGTACTTTCACGAATTACGTGCAAATGTTAAATGAAGAAATAGAACAGGAAAGTACAATTGCAGCTGAAGTAGCTAGAGACAGTTCTCAAGACAGCCAAAGTTCTGGAACACTCAGTCAAGATCCCCTAGGACAACCTATTGTAGAAAATGAAGCTGCAATAGCCATGACTGAAGTAGAAACAGCTATGAATCAAGCACAGGAAGATTCTATAGACTTACTAAATCTGGAACAACAACTGAATGAAGAACAAAAACAAATTTATGAAGAAGTCACCAAAAAAATTGATCATGGATTACTACATGAAAATAAAGAGTGCTCATGCACATCATTTGAACCAATCAGGATGTATGTGAGTGGACAAGCTGGAACTGGAAAAAGTTTCTTAATAAAAGTCATCAGAAGCTACCTACAGCAAAAAACAGCTTCCACTTTGTCTTGTGTTGTAACTGCTCCAACTGGGTTAGCAGCCTATAACATAAAAGGAATTACCTTACATCGCTTGCTAATGTTGCCAGTGGAGCATGAGAACCAAATACAATATCACAAGCTAACAGGAGAAGCATGCTTCGAAGTTTCAAGAGTGTTGAAGAAGATGCAAGTTCTCATTATTGATGAGGTGAGCATGGTATCAAACTTAATGCTTGCCTTTGTGCATTTAAGAATGCACCAAATTCTAAAAAGAGACTATGACGTGTTATTTGGAGGAAAACACGTCATAGTTTTTGGGGATCTTTTACAGCTCACTCCAGTAAAAGGACAACCCGTGTTTAATACTGTGACACATGAAGACACGAAAAAGTCATTAAGAAGCATTGGTAATGCGAATATTTGGTCGTTCTTTGAGTACAAAGAACTCACTACCAATATGAGGCAAGCAAACGATGAAGATTATGCAAGTATTCTGAAAGATATTAGAATTGGACTTCTCACAGAAGATGGCAAAAAAGCATTATAGAGTCGGATGCTACATAATTTATTTCCAAAAGAAACAATAGTTGCAGAGAAAATATTCAAGAACATTGCTGAAAAAAATACTGTAATCTGCTTAATGCCAACACTACGCGAATGCTCAATATTCAATGAGGAACTTTTGAAATTGGAAAAAGAAGAGATTAAGAAAATGGAAGCAGTGGACAAAATTCAACATGAAGGAATTACTATTACATTAACAGGCAAACTGAAAAATAAATTGGATTCACTAGAGAAGAACATTTAAAAAACAGCTGGATTAGAAAAAAATCTATATGTTTGCATGAATTGTCGAGTGATTTTAAGGAGAAATTTGGATGTAGAAAAAGGTTTAGTAAATGGAGCTATGGGTAAAGTTGTGGGTTATGAGAAGTACCAGAAAAAAGATGGAATTGAATTTTTAAAAATAACATTTGACCAGATTGAAGAGGTTAAAGACATTAGTCGTTGTTCAGTTCGTTTTTTGCTAGTGAAAGACTTGTATGTACGTAGGAAGCAGTTTCCATTTTCTCTAGCATATGCTGTAACTATTCACAAGTCTCAAGGATTAACTGTAGATAGTGCTTTTGTAAACATTGGTTCTACTGTATTCAAAGAAGGTATGGCATATGTTGCTTTGTCACGAGTGAAAACATTATCTGGTTTATTTATGATAGACTTTGATGACTCAAAAGTTAGTGCTGATGCAAACTGTGTAAAGGAGTATTATAGATTAAGAAGAACCTATGCTCCTCATTTAGGTCAGTATCCTGTGATTGAAAAACATGTTGTTTCTCAGAAAAGGAGAATTGAGAATATCTGTAATGAGGATTGGACAGAAGAGAAAACAAAAGGAGAGTGAAGTGATTGTAAGCAAAAAGAAAAAGGACAGTGTTCAAGAGGTTGTTGGTTGTCATTTTGAAAATAGCTCTGGTGTCAACTGCTACCCAAATGTAGTGCTGAATGTTGTATTTTATCTTGAAAATTTGCAAGAGCAGATAAAAGTAAATCATGGAAAAAGATTCTGTTCCCTGCTGAGTTTCCTTTATGAGAAGCTCAGTAATGATAAAACTAAAATAGAAAGTGCTTCTGATGTTAGAAATCTTTTAGATGTATGTTCAGGATCTACGCAGTTTAAAGAAAATGTTCAGCAAGATGCACAGGAATTCTTAATATATATGCTGACGGTACTTGAAGATGAAGGAGTACAAGTAGAAAACTTATTTGGTGTCTCTTATAAATGGGAACATTGCTGTGAAAACTGTATGAACACATGCAGTAGTAATGTTGATTCTGAAAGGTTCATATATTTACCATTACCACAAAGTAAATCAGTGACTTTTAGTAAATTAGTTAAAGATTCCAATCACAACATGGAATGTTCTGAATGCAAATCTGACATGTTTTCCACGTTATTTTTACAGAAATACGGTCAGTATGTAATTTTAATGATGCAACGTTGTAGAGCTGATGGTTCAAAATTGGATACTTTAATAAAGAAGTTTATAGGACAACAATTATCAATTTCTGGAAAAACTTTTGTTACAGTTGCAATAATTTTTCATGAAGGACCTACTGTAACTTCTGGACATTACACAGATTATCTTAAATGTGAAAAAGGCTGGACACTGTGTAATGATTCCCAATTGATTTTCAAGCAACGTTTGCCTTATGATTTACCCAATTCTTACTTAATTTTTCTGAAACCTAAATTTTAAAAACTAAAAACTGCATCTGAAGAAAGCATTTTTTGAAATTTTAAAGGATTATAATTGAAGATTTCACTTAAAAAGGATTTTGAAATTACTATTTGGCCTAAAGGAAAAGTAATAAAAACAAATGTGGACTTCTTTGACAGATAATATTTTGGCATATGTGCTTTTGCAACAATGTTTAAAGATGGAATATCTACAAAAAATGTATTCATCTAGAAAGGTATTTGTAATATATATGTAATATTTCTATCAAAGTATATTTTAGTGTGGATAGTTTTGGGGCTTTTTTAAACAATCTTTCAGATTGTTTTTTTTTTTGCCCGCTGTTAAATGATGAATACAATTGTTTTCACTATTTTAAGTGAAAATTAAAAAATTCTGAAAACAGCAAAAAAAGGGCAAATAATTGCTTTGTAAAATATGTAAAAACATGTACTGCTTTATAAAAGGGATGATTGAATATTAATACTTTTTTTCTTTTTTTTCAGAACTTGAAAGAAAAATAAAAAAATGAAATTGTGTTTCCTTGCAAATTAGTAAAAATGTTTTTTATCAAAATAAGTTATTTTAAAAATAAGATAAGTTAAAAATATTTGAATTTCTTAATCCTTCCTTTTCATGATTCTTTTTCTTCACCTCTCTTTGTTCATTAAAATTAAAAAAAAAAAAAAATTCTTAAAAACCTCCTCGGGTGCGCGCAGCGTGCATGCACCCCAAAAAAAAAATCCAAAAAAAAATCCCCCAAAAATATTTTTGGGTTTAGTTTTTAGGTGGCTCTGAAAAGAGCCCTTGAGTTAATGTAGGGAAACAGGAAGAGAAAAACGAAAAAAAGAAAAAACATATATGGCCTAGAGCAATGATGCGCATCAAATTTTCACTGAAGGAGATCAAGACTGGTCTCCCCCACAGAAATAAGACTACCGCAATCAGTGCACCGTGTAGACAACCTCGCCAAACAAGGTGGACCAACAAGAGGTGTAGAAAAAGGGGAAGGCACCATCGCAGTAGAAGTGCTTGCCTGAGCTGCCGAAGATGTGCTCGGCTGAGCTGCTGCAGATGTCGTCGGCTGAGCAGGTGGAGGGTTTTCTCCAGAAGCTCGACGAAAAGTCACTGGATGCATTGCCTCAACATGCCTCATCATTGTGTGTATGCTAAAAGAATACTTCTTGTTAGCATTCCCACGTGATAAGACTTTTTGACACAATACACAAGTAACTTTCGGTGCATTCACTTTTTTTTGTCCCTGAGGGAAAGTAAAAAACTGCCATATAAAGCTGTCTTTCTGCTTCCTGTTCCTCTGTCTCTCAAGAGTGTCCTGTTCACTCTCTGAAGATGGTTGCTGCTCAGCCATTGTCTCTCAACAACAGATTAGCTCCTTCTCCAAGGGAATCAGAACTAATAATGAAGAAAGTGGGAGTGGTGTTGGAAGAATCTGGAACTGAAAGTACTTCAAACCAATCAAAAGTGATTATTGTTGATCACATGACTTGCAATGAGGGGACTGGGTGTGGTATTGAAACAATCAGAAACTGAAAGTAATGAAAACCAATTAGAAGTGTTGTTTTATTAAGAACATAACCCGAGGTGCGCGCACGGAGCAAGCTCGGAGCGCGCACCGGGCAATTACGCATGCGCGAATGCGTACGAGCGCATGCGCATACGTGGTATGCGCGTACGTAACGCGCATAAGTAGCACACGCGTATACGCGAACGACAGCGCGCGTACTCTACGCGTCTACGGAAGTGTACCGCGTGGAGCACGTACGACGCACGCACGCATGCGTACGTACGCATGCGTACTGGGTGCGCGCTCCGAGCGCGAAAAAAAACGTATGTATGCGTACGTAAATAACGTAAAACGGAATTCATAAAAACTTACGCAAACGTACTAGGTGCGCGCTCTGAGCGCGCACCCTAAGAATTATAATTAAAAAAAAAAAGGACATAACTTAATAGAAAATATTAACTATGCTGTTCAACTTTATCCTAATTGAAATTTTTTTTAAAAATGAGCCAAAAAAAATTAAAGGATAAAGATAATATATAAATGAATACATAGGAAATTTTTGTAAAAAAAAATATTTAAAAAATATAAATAAAAAATACATAACTTAGCATTTAAAAAACCTTGCAAATTCACTGAAAAAACCATAGGTTTCACACACGTTATAGTTAGGAATTAGCTTTTAAAAAACATTGCAAATTCACTGAAAAAACCATAGGTTTCACACATGTTATAGTTAGCTGGACATTTCACTCGTACAAAACCAATGAAATTCCCCCATTATAGTTAGTTCAGCTAACTATAACTCACGTGCCCGCAATCCACTGCTGATGACGTCACATATTACATCACTCATGACATGGTCAGTGACATCACTGATGACATCACTCATGACATCACTCATGACATCATCCGTGTGATAGAGTAGCACATCTTCTCACACAATAATATAACCTTTAAAACACCGACAAAAAATTTAAGAGTTCCATTCTCAAAACCATACATACTGCAATACCAATAAGTACATACCCAATTATTAACTCTTAGGTCAACATACACCTCCACACACTCACCTGTACAGTCACTCATACTTACAGTCACTTCAAACAAAAGTGTCATATGAATTTATACACACACATAAATAGACACTCACACACTACAAATCATCCATAGAGGTACTCTCACACTTACTCAATCATGCAAATAATCACACTCCCATTTACTCATCTAGGCAGTGAAACACACTCAAGTTCACTTACACATAAAAATAGTATCACATTCTTACGCTCTTATACAATCATTGATGCAAGCACACACTCATCCATACAGCCACTCTCACAATCACACACTCTCACATATACCCACTTATATACTCTTACACGCATATATACTGCCTTTCACATATGTAGTTAGTCACACATGTACCATTGAGATATACATGCAATCCCTAACACACCCATACATACACTCACCCAACCATACAGTTCAACACAGATGCACTCTTAAAACCATGCACCCATAGAATCACCCACTCACACATCTATATCCAGAGTCACACACACCCTACCCACACAAACACTTATGAACCCATACAGATACTCACACAAGCAATCAATAACTCATATAGACACTCATATAGCTGTTCTCAAAACCATGCAGCCACTTATACACCAACATACAGACACATACATACATTTACACAGTTTACTCACTAGTCTGCAGTAAGATACATTTAATGACTAACTTAAAGAATCATGTTATGCACCACAGAAAATCATCCATTTACACACTTGTACACCCACACATTCTTAAACAGGCCTTTCCCTATATATATTAAACATATTCAAATTTTTATAAAACACATACTCACTAGATGATGTCATCAGTGATGTCATTTGAGATGTCATCAGTGATGTCATCAGTGATGTCACTGACCATGTCATGAGTGATGTAATATGTGACGTCATCAGCAGTGGATTGCGGGCGCGCGAGTTATAGTTAGCTGAACTAACTATAACGGGGGAATTTCATTGGTTTTGTACGAGTGAAATGTCCAGCTAACTATAACATGTGTGAAACCTATGGTTTTTTCAGTGAATTTGCAAGGATTTTTAAATGCTAATTCCTAACTATAACGTGTGTGAAACCTATGGTTTTTTCAGTGAAAATATATATATATATACATATACCGTAGTAGAAAGGTGGAAGTGCCCCTTGGCATCCTGCTTAGGCATCCAGAGGGATGGCAGTCACTCGAGCTGAGCTCAAATGGTTTTCCCTGGAAGAAGCGTGGGCACTGCAAACTAGGCTTCCTGTATCTCACCTCTGAGCCTTGTGTGAAGGCACACTCTGTGCTGTTTCAGTTTAACAGTGACCTCCTGAATTTGGTTATTACACGGGTGCTCCAGATTTTTTGGGTACTATTGTTCTTTTTGGGATACAAATAAACATGCAAAGAATTCCACAACCTGTATATCCTCATAATGGAACAATTGTAATAGGAAGGAGAACAAGTGAACAATGTCATTATTCCACACCAATAATCTTCATTTCCTTGAATCCTAGTACTCATCGCCAAAGTCCTACAACCTTGACATAATCTTTCCTTCACACATAGCTTGTGTACAGGAAATGATGAGGTGAGGAGGGTGGTATTTGTTATGGAGAAGGAATAAAGATAGAAAAGATACTCTCAGTCTCAGAAGGAGAGATAAACATAATCTTTTCTTCGTGAAAAAAAATGTTTTTTAAATCAAACTGTGTTGCATGTTTTAAAATAAGACTGGGCTCACAAGGAGGACTATAATTCGTAGTAATGGATATAATTGTAATAGAGACATACTCAAGCAATGGGACTGAGGCTCTATATTCAGTCATAGTACCACACAACGTTTCTCACTCTATTCTCTCTTTTGTGTTTTTAATTTACAATTCCTGTCTTCATTTCCTGGTATACATTCACTAGTAAGGCCAAACTGGCTGAAACGAGCATCAGGCGTTTCCCCTTGAGGCTGAAAGGGTGGAGGGCGGCTTGTTTCCTGGGGGACAATTTTGTTACTGGGTTCCAGGTTTGCTACACTGATGCGATATCGGTCCCCAGTAACAAAATCAGCCCACAGGCAAATCCACTCACTTTCTTTTCCAGCCTCCTAGTGGTAAGCCAGCACTCCACACATGCACTCAGTTTTCAGGCAACAATAAAAATGTCAAGATAACTCTGGTGATTAATCTTCCTGCTGGAGAAGGGGAGTTTTGTCTAGTGGCAGTTTTGACTTATCTAAAGTACCACAGAGGGTTAATATGCCTGCTGCAAAGAGGTGTACCATGCAGATCACGGAACTGTATTTTATGTGGATAGCCCAGTGGGTTGCTTTTCTCATACAGATCCTTATGTTACTTGCAATTCCTAAGTTGAAATAATGATAGAGCATAGTGAGCTATAAACTGCCATCAAACAGCTGCATGCAAACTGCATGATACAGGTTAGAACGTTATGTTTTTCCTAGTCTTTCATTATCCTAATGTTGCTAAAAAGGGTTTGTTTGGGTAGAAATAAATTATTATTAGTAAAGCCAACCCTAACCACTGTGTTACGCTTTGAATCCTGAGTATGTGCTTCTCCAGACCACTCACTCTTAAAAAATGGCTACTAGAATGAATGCCTTTTGAATCCTACATCTTTTAGTCACCTTTGTCTTATGTAACATTTTCTATACATTGATTTACACACATATGATTCATTGTCTCTGTATGTGTGTGTGTTGTGAGGTGTTCTGACACCCTACACTGGTGTGAGAGGCAGTATAAAACAAGTGAAATACATGTAAGAGAGGGGCTATGGCAAGACGAGAGGCACTGTTGGAGTGGCAGTGGGGAATCTGTAGTGGAGGAGGTCCTTGCGGGGGAGCCTAAAAATATTGTTGCACCGGACGCCACCAGAACTAAAACTGGCTCTGACATGCCGCTTAATTGGTTAAAGTCACTCAAAATGGTCTTTCATTGTGTTTCTTTTTCTTGGCTGTGTTTAACAGTGAATGTGTGCACTTAAGTTATATTTAATTTCATGTTTCATGAGTGACATCTTATTTTTTATGATCTTCTTAAGAATGCCTGTGGGTACGACTGGAAATTCTAGCGCACTGTAAGGTCATCATTTACTTTGATTTAATGGCTAATTATAATGTAAAATGTGTCTTTGAGGAACACGCCCAAACCCACCTTGCAGTGGTCAGGCTTGTTCACTGAGCTTGCTTGCTACGCACCATACTGGAGGTTGGTCTGACAAAATTTGTCATGGCTGCTTTGAGTTCCCAGTCTGGCCCTGCTCACTAGCCCTCTCACACCTGTGTTTCCCAAAACCTATCACATATCGTTCCCTCACAAAAGATGCATGCTCACTCACATTTATTTGTCTTCTCTTCTTTCCCTTCCTTTCGCTCCCCCTGTAAAACTTCTCCTTTCCCAATTATTTCTTTAATTTCCTTCTTTCTCGACCATCCTTTTGCTCTCTCCTCGTTGTCTCACATTGAGTATACACTTCTGCTCCCTTTCTCTGTCTAGACTCGCTCCCTGCCTCCTCCACCATCACTGTCTTTGATACCCCATCTCATGGGAATGGCTGAAGCTGGTGCTCTTAGTTCATGCTGTTTCCATGGAAACACTCACCTTCCTAATCTCCACATCCCACAGTCAATTACACCAGAGAACGACAGAAAAGGGGGAAAAGGAGCTTTCCTACAGCACGTTCGCTTTTATACCCGCACCACTGAGTCTGTATATGGGATCCTGGCAAGGCAGGCTTTAGCACTGGTGGCGCCTGGTGCGACAATGTTTGTTGGTGCCCCCAATGACTTCCTTCTCCATGGATTTCCTCACTACCACTCCAACAGTACCCGTCAATTCTGTATAACTACTCTCTCTCACATGCATTTCTTTTGTTTTATAGTGCTACTCATACCAGTGAAAGGTGTCAGAGCACTTTACATCACACAAACATTACACAGAGACAATGAATCATAAGTGTGTAGGAAATATTACATAAGACCAAGGACTATAAGTGTAGGAGTCACATCATCCATACTGGTAGACAGTATAGTTTGAGTGCTTAGTCTGGAAAAGCACAAACTCAGAATTTAAAACATAACACCACGAGTGGGGGTTGTCTTTACTAGTAAGAATTGTGTTCTACCCAAATGAACATTGTTGCAACGCTAGGATAATGAAAGACTGGAGAATAAATCATAACGCTCTAGCGCATAGCTTGCAGTTTGCATGCAGCTCTTCAATGACAGTTCATAGGTCAATGTTCTATATTGGGACTGTAACTTATGAACTGCAAGTGAAAAAAGGATCTCTAGGACAAAAGCAGTAACCCACCTAATTATCTACATGATATGCTCTTTGTGATCTGCATGGTACACCCGCTTTGTAGCAGTCATTTTAACACTCTGTGCTACTTTATGATGAGTCAAAACTTCCACTAGACAAAACTCCGATCTCTCTGCAGCAGGAACATTAATCACCAGAGTTATCTGGACTTTTTTTTGTTGCCTGGAAAATAGAACGTCGCAGCAGGTGCTTTCAAAACCATTACATATTTGAAAACACAGCACTCCCACCCCAATGTCAGTGCCCGGAGAGGTGGCACCGGTCGCACCATGCTAGAGCTGGTCCAGGATCCTGGAATTGGGCTGGTGTCCGGAAAGGGGGCGTGTTACAGCAAACAAATGATAGACGGAATGCTGACAATGCAAACATTCTCCCCCAGTCAAAAGATCTGGGTTAAATCCATCGTTCTTTTGCCCACTACGCCACCCCAGTTTGGACCCAGCCATATGCAAATCAGTCTTGACCCTGTGCACTATGGGAACAGTCCAGACCGAACTGCCAGGCCAGGTCCTCCCTGGACCGGAAACAAGCATCCTGGGACCGGTTTCAGGGTATGTCACCCTTCTTCAGCCATGTTAGCTTGAATCCAGTGGCACAGTGAGCAGGGGACCCGCGTCTGGGCATACCCATCCCACTTAGGGCGAAAAGTGTTACAGCAAACAGGTGTCCGGAAAGGGGGCAGGTAGGCAGGTAGGAAGGAGTTAGAGGGCTAACCAAGGCATTTGTCCATCGATAAGATGGCCTTAGCTTTCATTGAGCCTTTTTTGGAGTAAAAATGCAGAATACCCCGTTGCCCCGCGGGCTAGGTGTGGGTTGTGTTGGACCCTTTATGTTTTAGTCCACCTGCCTCAACTCAATCTATAACACAAACCATCCAGGTAGATTCCTGCCTCTTTCCCCTGCCTCTGATATTACAGAAGCCATGAAACATAACACAGGACATGCAGAGCAAATTAAAACTGCAGGCTAACTACAACTATATTTTGGGGGCCTATCCCTCATGCCTTTTCCTCCATCACACTACTAGGTGCTGCGCCCCAAGACAAGATAAGAGCATCTCTCTATTCACTCATGCATGATACCAAAAAGGTCCCTTCAAAGGACCACAACATATACACCAGTGACAACACTGTACTTCCCACAAGGTAGCATGCTATCCATCCAAAAATGTACTTCAG
Source organism: Triturus cristatus (assembly GCF_964204655.1). NCBI lineage: Eukaryota > Metazoa > Chordata > Amphibia > Caudata > Salamandridae > Triturus > Triturus cristatus. The sequence continues at coordinate 847,327,537 of NC_140580.1, read as the reverse complement.
CACCCCACAACATGGTATGAAGCGCTACACAAATGCTACATTGCAATGCAATTGCTGGCTTCTGGGCAGTTGCACTATAGGTGGCAGGAAGATCAGAGGTTCTTCGCCACATATTGTGTGTGAAGGTTATACTCTGGCATCACATCACTGGTCTTCACCTTGATAACCTAGTGTCAGGGAAACTGGGGGAAGCCTTCATCTTGATCGTGAGGAGCTGGTGAAGGGGAATGGCCCTCACAAAGATAGTCCTGGACTCAGGGCATTATGCCGCGATGGAAGCACTGAATGTCATCTCTGCAAGGCCAGCTTCTGTGTGAGGGAGGAGGTCCTCACCCTGAGAGGTCAGGATGGGATGATGTTCATCCTGACAGATCGCTGTCGGGGAGGAAAGGTCTTTGCTCTAGAGCCTGATGGGAGGGGAAAGGACCTAATCGAGACACCCCGAAGCCTATTCAAGGTCATACCTGCAGATCTAACAACCTCATGACACTAAAAGTACAGAGGTATTTGGATGTCCCCCATCCCTCATCTCATTCTCCTCACCCTTTCCAGAGACTGTGTGAGTTTTATGCTTGAAGCAACATTTTAGAATGTTGTGCTTAAAGGTACATTGGGCCAGTAACATTGGACGGAGCTTTAGAGCTTGTCAAGGCCACTTGAAATGACATTAATGTTAAAATAAAAGCTTGCATCAAAGATGGCTACAATGCAGTCCACCCGTTTGGATTTCTCTCCTGTTCCTCATCAGCATTACACAGAGTTCCAGTCTTGATGGCTGTATCCAGCACAGGATGCGGATTGGTGAGATTCGGCTGTCAACCAACAACTCTGCAAGAGACCTGCAGAGTAAGTCAGAGCAACCGATTAATGTGAACTGCATGGACTCTATCACTACTTCTTCTTCTCACAACTATGCTACTAAGGTCAGCAAGTACAGACAGGATAAGAGCACCACACTGTTCACACGCACATTACCCAAAATGCTTCCCATATAGACCTCACTGCAAAACAATCCACTTGCAACCAAGCACTCCCTCGTGGTGTAGTGCACTACCCGTCAGATGATGGGAATTGGTGCCTTTTCAAGAGTATGAAGCACTATACTAATCAAGGGAGTAGCCAGAAAATTAAAATGCCCCCCACTTTGTACCAAACCTCTACTGACACCAAGTGAAAGAAAGAAGTAAGCCGGGTCCTTATTATATGTGCTTGCTTCACCCTTGCATCCACTCATCTGTCCATCCATCCTGCCACTCTTCAACCCATCCATCTGCCTTTCACCTTTCAATCAATCCTTTCATTATTCTAGCCAGCTACTGAAATAACATCCATCTGTTCACATATTCATCAATTCTTTCACCCATCCATCCACCTTTTGACCTTTCCATCCAACTATCCATCCAATCAATGACCATTCACTTCACACAAAGATCTGTCTTCCTTTCACTCTTCTAGCCATTCATCCTTTCACTCTTCTGTCCACCTTTTGATCCACTTATCTGTCTCTCTATCAATCCTTTCTTCCATCCTTGCACCAACTGATCCTTTCTCCTTCTATCCATCCATTATTCCTTTAAACCATCTATCCTTGCACTCACTCTTTTCTTTTCAACAACCATTCATTTCACTTTGCTGTATCCTTCCTTCTTTGCATCTTTCATTACTTTCACCTTCTTCTCGTTCATCCTTTACAGTTTCTAACTACCACAATTCTTTCTTTTCTCATATTACTTGGAATTTACATGCCTTTTAAAACACAGTTATCTGCTCCCTTTGTAACTTTTTTCTTTGTTACAACATTTATTTTCTTCGCTTTTGCTGGACGTGTCTGAGGCCCTGCAGAGGCCAATATAAAACTTTTAAGCCTTTAGTAGTTACCCCCCACTTGAGCTGCCAAAGCGGAGGGGTTCACCGCGCCACTGATACTAATACAATTACAATTTAATGGAGCATACAGGAACAGGGCTTCTTAGATGCCGGCTGGTACCTGTTGGTGACAGGATTCATTCCAGGAAGGTTCATGACATGGTCTGTCATTGGCTCTGCTGTGTTTAAAATGTCAACAATAACTCCCAATACAATTGGATCCTGCGTAGACACTGCCCCTGGTGAATATAAAGCGCACTGCAACCAAACTGGTATCCTGGCGCTGAAAGACTCACTGGGGCAGGAAAGGGGATGGGGGAAAGTAGCACTGCAGCTAAAATAAGTGCTAAAATATTACAAGTGCTAAAATATAAAAGAGGATTACTTAGAGAATAGCCAAGTTTTCAGGATTTTTATACATTGCAAATGATCAGGAAAGGATCTAAGAAAAGCAGGCAGCTGATTCTATATTTGAGCTGTTCTGACCATAAAGGCGCCCCCGCCTTGTCTGGTCTTCCTGAATTTTGGAATACACACAAGATTGGCTGTAGCAGAGCGAGACAGCTCTCTGTGGGGTATCTTTTAAATGTGTTTTGTAAAGACACTGGACCACGGTCCTGGAGAGCTTTAAAGACAACAAATAGAGATTTGAAAATTATTCTCTGTCCCATCGGAAGCCAATGAAGATCTTTCACAGCGTTGGAGGCTGACGACCTCCTGGGTCTGTTTAAGGCCAGTTTGGCAGCAGAGGCCTGAACTCTATGCAGCCTGTTTAAAAGGAATTCTGGTGCTCCTAACAACAGCGCATTACAATAATCTAACCTGCTCAAGATAGCACTAAGTATGATGAGTGTTTTAGCAGTGGGAGGTAACAGCGGGAGAATTTCCAAAGTAGTGAAAAATAAGTGCCAGCAACTTTATTCACATGACTATTGTCAACTGTAACCCCCAAGTTACGGACCGATTCAGAAGGTATCAGCCGTTCTTCAATCAGTACTGGCCAGAAGTTAGCGGGAATTGCGACAGGGACTTTATACTCTGAGCAACACAGTAGCTCAGTTTTGTTCCCGTCGAATTTGAGGGAATTAAGGTTTACCCAACTGATGATATCATTCATGCAATTGTGAAAAGCAGTGACATCCGCCTCCTGGCCGTTGTCAATGACAACATTAGTTGAGTGTCATCAGCATAGTTCACCCCTCTAATGTGACGAGACTTAATAAGGGTAATCGAAGGTCTCGTGTATATATTAAACAAAACTGGGCTCACGGCTGAGGCTTGCGGAACTCTGTGTTTCAGAAACTTGAACTCAGAACAGTAAGGAGAAAGAGCCACTGCCTGATAATGTTCAGGTAGGAGCGCAGCCAGTTAAAAACAGTGCCACAAGCTCCGATTGAGGCCAGCCGGTCCAGGAGCGTATTGTGGTTCACCGTATCAAACGCGGCTGAGAGGTCTAATAAGACTGGCCACCATCTACCAGCATTCTGAGATCGTCCAAGGCCAGGAGCAGGGAAGATTTAGTACCATGATCCGGCCTGAACCCAAACTGCTCTTCTTCCAGGAGGGAATGCTCTTCAGCAAATTGGGACAATTTCTTGCTGACATAGCGTCCCAGTTTTTTGTCTTGGTAAGGCAGGAGAAATATAGGCCTATAGTTACTAAGGACCACTGGGTCCAGGGAAGGTTTCTTTATACTAAGAGTAACTATAGCCTTTTTCCAAGCAGTGATCTTGAAATGTATCATTGGACTCTTTCCCATTGCCCTCAGCTAGGTTTGCGCTACACATGTACCATTATATCCACCCATTCATACATACATAGTCACATGGTTTAATAGCACATGCAACCCAATAAAGACACCCTTTGTTTGCCCATGGATATCTTATGCTTGCACGGGCAAGGGCATAGTGGAGTGCCCGCTACACCAGCTTGAGCGGCGGTGTCAGTGGATATGGCTCTTTTTAACTTTGAACTGTGACACCTGTTGCAAGAGAAAAGCAGAAACTCTTAAATAGCAGAAAGGCAAAGTTGTGACCCAGGAGTGCAAAAAGTAAAAAACACATGGGGCCTCATTTGTGAGGAATTGGTCTAGGGCAGCCTCTCATAAATAAGTCCCATGGTTCAGAGAGAAAGAGGAACAATGAAAATTGCAACAAAAATTTGAGCGGTAAATAGAGTGAAAGTGCGAAAAAAGGGAGGAAAGAAGAATACAAAAAAGGAAAGAAATATTGAAAGAAAAAAAAGGGTAGAGGGGAAAGATGATTGTAAGGAACGAAACAACAATGGAAAGACCGAAAGAAAACTGGAAAAGAGAAAAGGAAGTAAAAAGGTAGAAACAAAAATTTCTTGTGGGAAGCGACTCATGTGGACCATCCTTTAAAGGGGCGGAATCACTCGCTTCACTCACACACTCAGTGGCAGCCATTTAATTAAAGTAGGGGAATTTTATTTTTCTGGCTACTATCTTGAGCGCAGGTTTCTTTTACACATTTTGTAATTCTCAAAAAAATAACCCAGCTACTTCTTTTTGCTGCCTTCATTTACAACTGGTAATAATGGATCCTTGAAATAATAAACTGGTTTTGCAAATTGGTCTGGACAATTTCCACTGTGTTTAGAATTCAAGGAGGTATTCAGAAAGTCTTTGAGCTGAAGGGGGTTTACCTTTACTATTAGGCTAATGCAAGGAGTGACCCCTGCCAATCATGAAGTAAGACAATGCAATCGTTTTAATTTAAAGGATAAAACCAAGTAGAATGACTGAGGCTATGTCTAAAGACAAACTAACAGAGCCCATCAAATCATCCGATTTATTGCTTCCAATTTCAACAGGGCAAAAAAAAACAGAGTAGGTTCCGGAATTTACAAGTTTAATTACTCTGTCCACTTAAGAGCTTTTGGATAGAAAGCTTCTTTGATCTAAAAACATATACACAATGCCATCTACCCTGATAATGCGCAAATATTTCACTAAATGGTATACTAAATCAGTACCATCAGGCAGCGGTGTAGTGTGGGTTGCCAGCGCACGGGGCAAGGTAAGTATCCTTCCACCTTTCTTTTAAAATGTTGTGCCCCAATTAAAATTTTGCACCCCTGAAAATGCCCCTTAGAATTTTGAGCCCGGGACAACAGCCCCTGTGGCCCCTTCCACGCTATGCCACTGCCATCAGGACTTACCACATTCTGACTCCAGGGTGGCATCGGTTATGAGTACCATGGCAGAAGCAATATAGCAAATAAGGATATCTTTTAGGCTGTGTCTATATTTAAAATGTTAATATAGGCCATGTTTAAAGGGTTTAAAATGCAGTGATATTCCACAATGACTTATTGGTATTTGAAGAGATGTTTGTAATCATAATCACACCCGGGAATTGGTGTTGATGCGCATGGCAAAAGGTGAGATGACATTGAAGAACGAGAAATGCAAATTGTTCTACGAAGAACTAAATTCTTTCACAGAACTCTGTGAGTATTAGCCTGATTTTGTTGAGAATTAAGGACCAGATGCACAAAAATTCCATTCTCAAAAATAGGTTTTAATTGCTCATGTATTTTTAATCAGTGGAACTGGATGTTGCGAACTTACCTATGTACTATTAGTTATGTTCACAAAATTGCTTTCACATGGTGTCGCACAACGACAATTCCTGATTGTTTCATTGGACAGGTCGCAATTTGCGATCCCCTATGATTGGCTGTAATAACAGTGATGGTAGCCTTCAAGGGACATCACTCAGATCACCATCCCTGAGACTACATTCCAAACCATATATGTTTTTAAATCAGCCCTGTATTCCTTAAAGAAACCAGTGCTGCATAGATAAAAAGCTTTTCCGTTTTGAAAAACTTAGAGACAGCAGCAGATTCTGCAAGCATCAGTCAGTTATTGAGAGAGAGTGGCTTACAAGTACAATAATGAAATAAAGAAAAAATACAAGAACTGCTTTTACCACAGTGTTACGGGTCCCTGATCAAGGCACACACCAGTGATAAGGACTGTGCTCCACTGATTGACTGTGGTTACAAGTGTGTTGAGGTCAGAGACAGGAGTTGACTTGAGCGTGGACACTGAATTTCATTCAACTATATATTTAGGATATGTGTCTTATCTTGCGACTCATTCATAAATCATATGCAAAAGAAACAATTGATGGACGGAATGCTGGACAATGCAAACATTCACCCCCAGTCACAAGGATCTGAGTTTAATCCATCATTCTTTTGCTCACCACACCACCCCAGTTTGGACCCAGCCATATGCAAATCAGTCTTGACCCTGTTCCTAATTGGAACAGTCCAGCCCGAACTGCCAAGCCAGGTCCTCCCTGGACCGAAAACAAGCATCCTAGGACTGGTTTCGGGGTTTCATCCTTCATCAGCCATGATAGCTTGAATCCAGCACCCTGAAACCAGTCCCAGGATGCATGTTTCCGGTCCAGGGAGGACCTGGCTTGGCAGTTCGGGCTGGACTGTTCCAATTAGGAACAGAGTCAAGACTGATTTGCATATGGCTGGGTCCAAACTGGGGTGGTGTGATGAGCAAAAGAATGATCGATTTAACCCAGGTCCTTGTGACTGGGGGTGAATGCTTGCATTGTCCAGCATTCCGTCCATCAACTGTTTCTTTTGCATCATTCATAAATCATAGCATATATATTGTCGCCTAGAGGTGCTAGCCACAATAGTGCGTGTTTAGCCACGTTGGCTTTTAAGTTGCAAGAACATTGATCTGTAGTTAAATAAGATCCAGGAAGGTCTGTACAGGCAATCTGTTTTGCAAGTGAGTGGTGGCCAGCTTTGCATCAGTAAAAGAAGAAATAGAATAAGGTTTGAGTGAATGATGAAAGGCTTACAGTGGGTCAAGTAGTACATTGTGGAAGGGTGGCTAATGAGAGGGTGTCAGGATTTGATGATATTTGGCCAGATTGCAAGCAAGCTGTCAGTTGAGTCAGTTTTATGGTTACCAGGAAATAAAAAATTTACCATGGTAAGGTGTCGAAGAGGCTCATGCGTTTGGCATTAATAGGTCATCTGGCAATCACATTGGCATACTTTTTTAGTATAGTCCTGGAGGCTGAAATTAGCCAATCCATTTGAAGAAGTAAATAACTGCGCAGCAAGTAGGATGTACAAACAATAAGATCCTGAAGCATGTCTACAAATCCAGAGGGCCAGTTGGCGACTGGTAGGGATGACATAAGGGCAATACGTGTGGATTGGAGAGGATTTTCTGTTTTGCTGGTGAGTGGTAGGTTTTGTGATAGTAACAGAAGATTTTTCTTCTAACAGTATAAGAGTGGTTGACCACAGGCAAGACCATTTAAATAACTTTTTATAATGTAGTAGTTGCCATAGAAGTTAGTAACAGATAGTGGAGTGCCGTTGATTTTGCATGAAATGAAAAAGTTCCTTGAGCTTGATGGGTTCGAGCATGGGAAAGCAGTATCACACCATCTGCAAGCAAATGGTTGAATGGAGAGGGCAAAAAAGGATTAAAAAGGCAACTGTGGAAACAGCCACTACTGGTGCATTTTCATGGAGAGAGGCTTTGCAGCCCACTCAAAGGTCATGCTGAAGAGAACTGAATATGCGATGTTACATCGCATGCGGTACAACGCATGCGATTACAACGCGGTCCTTACAATGACCACTTTGTTACAGCACATACAATTACATCGCAAGTCATTTCTACGACTTGCTGTAGGGGGCACTCTGGACGTAGGAGCGGTTTAAGTTACTATTCCAACTCCAGTCTGTGCAACAGTAGGGAAGGTGTTGGAATAGTAAATTATACTATTTCTTAGTTTAGAGCGCCCCCTACAGCAAGTCGTAGAAACAACTTGCGTTGTAATGGTTAGCATTGTAACAACGCAGTCATTGTAATCACATGCATTGTATCGCATGCGATGTAAACGCTGCTTCCCAAGGGCACCGCATGTAGTGATGAATAAACAACAATTTTGCTGTGTGAAGCTTCTTATGATGCAGTTGTTGTCTACTGCACCAAGAGTTAACAATGAGGTTGGTGTCTTCTAAAACTGATTACCATGCCCTTCCCCAATTTTGCAACATGCTATGACTTTCTGGAAGTCAATGCACCATAGAATCATGCCACTATACATTGTGGCCAGCATAAATCACAGTCAGAGGCAATAATAGTATAGCCTGTGTTCCTGGCACTAACAGTGACTTTGACGATGGTCATGACTCACTCAGCTTGGTGGACCTTCACTTAAGGCTACTGGGGCCGTATTACATAAAGTGCCCCCGGGGCGCAACAGGTATTTGTGGCCGCTTTGCTTGCCCCCGGGGCACTTTGATATTACAGAAGGGGCTGCAGACGCTTGTGCGGCCCCTTCTGTGATACTAATATCGCTGGCCCACATGAAGACCCAGCGTTATCTTCAAGGGGGGTCTATTTTAAGGTGCGCCTGGCTCAATAAAGGAAAATGAGCTGCATGTATGTGGCCCCTGGTGGCTTATCTTGGCAGGGCTAGCACAATAGAGCTGCTCTGCCTGTGTTACAAGAGATACTCAACCTTAAGAGATTGACATTTGTCTGTTCCACAAGTGACTGCTAAGAGCACCCCATCCAAGAGAATAGTTAGGTTACCTACTCCACTTTTAGCTCCCAGCGATTACATTTCACCAGCTGTGTTATTTTTTGGTTCAGTTGGCACCATGAGGCAAAATAATCACTTTTATCTCAGCAAACAGGTCTTGTCCTCTTGGGCAGGGTCTTGGAATTTGGTTGCTAAACTTGGAACTAATATGCAGCATCACCATCATTATCTGACGCATACACCAGTTTCCATCCACAAGTGTGATGGATCAAGGGCCTCATTACACTACCAGGCATTAGTCCTGCTTCACAAAACCTTTTCCAGCCATAAATGCAACACTTAGAGTGGGCGTTGGATCAGCCCACTCCTTATTTTTGGTTGAATTTCTTGTCAATGTCATTTGTTCTCTTCTGATTCAATAGCTTTCCTTCCTCCTCCTGTGTTTGTCCCTCACCTGGAGCATAGCTTCTTTATAATCCTTTTGATAGGATGTCTTTTGCTGCTTAAAGCTGGATCTGGTGGCTTAGTGGACTAATGCTTCCACTGTAGGAGCCTGTGTTTGACCTTATGGTCACAGGTTCAAATCCAGGGGGGTTCTTTCATCCTTCTGAGGTTGATAAAATGAATACCATTAAGTTGGATAACAATAAACATCTGGTTTTCAGCGCCAAGATACCTTTCTGGGTAAACGTGCGCTTTACAAAAACACGTTGGGGCATATTATCAAGACCGGCGTTAAAATTATCGCCGCTTTAGCAGCAGGAAACAGCAGCTAAAGCGGCGATAATGGGCTTGATAGATAATACGTCCTTGAGAATTCCAATAGAAGCCCATGTTCACACCAGAACATGGGCTTCTATTGGAATTCACAAGGGCATATTATCAAGCCCATTATTGCCGCTTTAGCTGCAGTTTCCTGCCGCTAAAGCAGCAATAATTTTAACACCGGTTCTTGATAATATGCCCCGTTATGTTTATGCTTACGCCAATTTCATTCAGGGAACTACATTTTTCTTTTTATTACCACACTCTATATGAGTGCATGTGTTTTCTTGCTCTCTCTCTCGTGAGCTACTTTCCCTTCAAATCCCGGCTCCCATGCTTTTAGTGGTAATCTCTAAGACTCATCCATTGCTTCCACTACCTGTCCGCTTCGCCCTCTTTGAGCTCCTTTTTCATTTTATTTTTTAAATCCCCACCAAGCACCTCCGTTGCTCTCATGCTCTTCCTCCCATCTCTGCTGCTTCCCGCTCTGGCAGTGACTGCTCCCCTCACGGCCCCCCAATGTTCCCCAAGCCCTCACTGTTTTGTTGTCTTATAATACAAAAAGATTTTCTTTCTTTTTTGTAGGGACAAGCATCTCCAATTTACTACTATGCCACTACTTTTTTTCTTTAATGCATTTTCATGCACATTTTTTAATTTACTGCTTCAAGATTGGTGTCCACTATATTGGATTGCTACAATAAAATAAAATAAAAATGAAAAATGTTGACGCATCCTGATATATACTTGTATTTGTAGTGAAGCATGCACATATATATGTATATGTCATCACACTGCAGTGGCTTGTTTTTGGTGATGCTGTTCTGCATCTTCCAACAAGCATTTCTTCTTTTAGCCAATGTGGAAAAGCATGTGCAAAAAACACTGGCAAAGCCAAAGGATGGGCAATGCCACTTAAAGGTTTTTGCCAGTGTGTGTTCAAAAATGCATAGCCAGGTAGAAAAGAAGATGGTACAATTGTGTCAAACTTCAAACCTTGGCCAATGTTTTAAAACTTTTGTTTCGCACTTTGGTCGAAATTAAGGAATTGTTATTACATTGAGCATACACAGACCTTTGTGTAAATCTAGGAAATGTGTGCCACATAATAGGTAATAGTTACGTTTTAACTTTTATAGGTTTTTTTCATGCTTTTAGAAAAAGGTACGTTTTAATGGGATGCAGTGTGAAAAGGCTATGCTTACATGTTGGGTACATGGACAATTGACAGCACATATTCTCAATTTAGAGCAGAAATAACCGTTTCATTGTTAGGTGGCCGTATATTCTGCAGATGGTTGACAGATGTAATGAATTGCTCTGGTTGCTGCTCACCTGCTGTGGAGCGCTGAGAAGAAACCACAAAGCCTGTTTTGATGATGTGCAAGAACTTTCATTATTGAAACAATACTGTACCCTAGAGTGCTCGATTCATTTGGTAGTCTGTGAGGATTAGAAGCCAAGGAGCTGGCACACATTTCAGCTACTTTCACTAATAAAGTGTTTTACTATGAAAAAGCAATGCAGTTTTACTAAAAACGAATATGCAGCTGATACACCATTGTAGTCAGGGCCACTACAATTATGCGGCTATAGAGAATTAAATTATGTGTCAAAAAAGGCAAATTACATGGTGTAATATGGCGCAATACTGTGACAGTATTATTCACTATTCTTTCACTTTAACAGACATTAACACAGTAGATTAGCAGTGTAACAATCACCAACTAAACAGTATGCAGTTGCAGCAGCGTAATTGAGACTCCACCCCTACACGTCACAGAAGCAATATTTATGTGTACCACCTGACACTATCTACTTTGTGTGCCTTAACTTTATTAATGTAAAGTGAAGCACTAAAACGTATTATTGAAGTGTATTCACTGTAGAAGGTGGGGATTTATATACATGCATGTTCTAATTTTTTAGCTTAACTTGAAGATTTGTAGTTCTTATTCACATTTACACATGTATTTCAAGATACACTGCATTTACTGAAAGTTCATTGCATATGTAATCAAGAATTCATTTATTCATGCTTTGCATTTAATCTGACATTATGTGTGCACATATAATCATGTATTCAAAGAGCACATTGAAAATGCTTGACTAAGGTTAGCTTGACTAGGCCTTTATTTCTTAACATGGAATGTATGTTCGAGGCATATGTGCTGCAGATTACACACTGTGCATAGATCGCCATCTGGTGTTGGGCCCGGATGTTGCAGTTGTTTTTCTCTTGGAAAGTCTTTGGAAGTCATGAGGTATGTGACTCCTCCTTTGGATCATATTGCGCATGGGCTTCAGCTCCATCCTCAGATTGTTTTTTTCCGCCATCGGGCTTGGATGTGTTCTTCGCGCTCCGGTTCAGAACCGTTCCAATTTTCCCGTTCGACACGCAATCCTTCCCCGTTCGACGGTATTGTCTCGATCGCGTTCTCCACGATCGAAGTCTTCAATTCCGGTCATCGACGAAGGCCTTCGGGCCTACCTGGGCCTCCTGTCCTGGCTGATGGAAAGGACGCCATTTAAAAAGTGTCCTCGATGTGGGTCGAAGTTTCCCCACATCGTTCTACATGAGGTGTGCAACCTCTGCCTCTCCCCAGAACACGTGGCAAGGGACTGTCCAGCTTGCGCCTCCTTCCAATCGAAGAAGACGATTCGGGACCGACGAACAAGGAGAACTATGGCTCACTCGTCGACTTTGATCCCCGACGACATCTTCGAAGAAGGCGTCGATGTTCCGGAACAACAGCACACCGAAGAAGGCCTCATCAGCGCCTCCGAAGCTGACGACTCCGACGTCGAGGACATCACTCCGGCACAGAGGGGCGTGAGTACAGACGTTGACCCCGACCCCAAACCCCCCTCCACGCCATTAAAAAAGGCTTTGGTCACGCCTTCGCCTTCGGGCCTAGGTATATACCGAGAGACTGCTTCCCATACCTCGCTTCCGGGCCCGCTTAAGAAGCCCATCAAGCCCTCAGGCAGCTCGGGTTCGAGCCAGCCTGTGCCGAAAAACTCTCATCCACACCGGCACCGAAAAAGAAAACGCCCCTTTCCTCGTCCGCGCCGAGCTCGACACCGAAGCACTTGGCGCCGAAGACTAGCACCGGCTCCTCGGCACAGATAACATCCTCGGAGCCGAGCAAGAAATCGAAGAGCCTCGACTCCCAAGCCTCGAAGCCGAAACCCACCTCGGAATCGAGGAAGACAAAAGACATTTCTAAACCCCACGGTTCCAAACAAAGAAACAGTGCCAAATCGACACCTAAAAACCCCACGGCTCCGACACCATCGGCACCGAAGGATCTGTCCCCTACAGATCAACTGTTTCGACCCGATCCTTACCAAAAAACCCTCGTAAAGGATCCAAAGACTGGGCATTTGACGCTTAGCACCAGAAAAAGACAAATGGACATGCCTGCACCAGCTCCACCACCAAAAAGGAGAGACTTTGCCACCTCCCCTTTGAGGATTCCTTCACCTCCTCCTCCTCCTACACCTCCTCCTCCTCCGCCTCCCCCACCCCATCATTCTCCCACACCATCTCCAGATGAAGATAATGATGATGACGTTATCTATGACACAGGGGACGAAGCGGACAACCAACCAACAGGGGACCCTACTCCTACAGGCTCCCCAGACCCATGGGATGACTACAACATCCCTGATGTCCCTAACGTCCCGCAGGATGACCTTTACCCTTCCATACCCTCCCCCCAGAGGACACAATGGGCTTTAACCAGCTACTCCATAGGGCTGCCCACTACCACGGGGTTGATCTCCACACAGACCCCGTGGAGGAGGATTTCCTCTTAGATACATTTGACACTGCACACAGGTCCACCTCAATTCTGCCCATGCTTAAGGGGGTTATTAAGCACGCACCAGATTTCTTTAAAGACCCGGTTAGGGCAAGGGTCATCAACCCTTGCATTGAGAAGAAATCTAAGGCCGCCCCAACAGATCCAACCTACATTAGAGGCCCCGCACCACTAGACTCCCTGGTAGTCTCCAATGCGTGGAAACGTGCCAATTCCCAGGCATCAGGTGAGGCTCCACCGCCAGATAAGGAGTCTAAACTCCTGGACGCCTCTGGCAAGTGGACAGTATCCCAGGCGGCCAATATATGGTGCATTGCTAACACCCAAGCGCTCCTAGTCAGATATGACAGGGCACATTATGATGAGTTGGAGTCAATAATGCAACACCTCCTTGACAAATATAAACATAGGGCCAACAAACTCATTCAGGAGGGTAAAACTATCACTAATACCTCCATCCGTTGTGCCCTCGATGCAGCTGACACCGCCTCCAGGGCAATAAATACTAGCGTCCTTCTGCGTAGGCATGCCTGGCTACGCATTTCAGGGTTCAAACCTGAGGTTCAGAGTTCCATCCTCAACCACCCCTTTGATGAGAAACACCTGTTTGGCCCTAATGTCGAAGTAGCCCTCGAAAAAAGGACACAGAAACGGCAAAATCTATGGGAGCCTTGCAGTCGCAAGCTCCCAGGTGCTCCTTTCGCCGTTCCTCCTTTAGAAGCACCACCAGAGGCTACTCCTCCGACAGCGCCTCCACTTCCTACAAGGCCCCTACCCAATCCACCTTCACTAGGGGTTACCAAAGAGGCAGTTACAGGGGTAACAACAACAAAGGCAGAGGCAAAACTAACACCTCCCGCTCTGCCTCCACCCCCACCCAGTGACTTCCTTCCACTCCCCCCAGACTATTCCACTCCAGTCGGGGGCAGACTCCACAATTTCCTTCCTGTCTGGGCTACCATCACCTCAGACAGATGGGTGCAACAGATAATTCAATCAGGCTACTGTCTAGAACTAACATCTACCCCCCCAACCATTCCACCCAAACAGCGCCCAATGTCACAGGAACATTTGTCACTTTTAGAGCAGGAGGTGATCTCCCTCCTACAAAAAAGTGCAATAGAACCAGTTCCTACCCACCAACAAAACAAGGGAGTTTACTCCCTAAATTTTCTCATACCAAAAAAGGACGGCTCTCTAAGACCCATTCTGGACCTCAGACCCCTAAACCAATACATACACTCAGACCACTTTCACATGGTCACACTCCAGCAGGTACTTCCTCTGCTCTCCCAGAACGACTTACTTGCCACCATAGACCTCAAGGATGCCTATTTCCACATTCCCGTTCACAACGCTCACAGGAAGATTCTCAGATTCGTAGTGGACGGTCAGCACTACCAATTCAAAGTACTCCCATTGAAGTACTGGGAATTTTAAGCCCAGCGGTGCAGGGGAACACACCCTATGACTTCGGGTTCTTCCTGTTTCAGACCTACAGAAACACAGAGTCTTCTGGGTGAAGTCAAAGATCAGTTTATTGGCTGCAGACCAATTACAGGCGTCCTAGAAGTACAACAGCGTGTATGTTCTCAGGAGACTGCTAAAAATCACAGAAACGGGCTTCTCCTTAAATACAAAATATCCTGCTTCAGGCATACATTCCTAGTTTTATGGCATGGTCATTTAGATGTATACATTTCAAACGAAAAGGCAGAGTCATGATGACCATCCCACATTCCAGTTAAGCCAGCCCGCAATTATTTACCCAGCAAGGCTCAGATCCCACATCAGATATCGATAGGCCCAAATAAACATGAGCATCTCCTGTTTGGAAAACAAGCCATAAAGCAGGAACAGTCAGGTGAGAAAGAGATTAGCTGGAGGCTCGTGTTTAAGGTAAAGGCTTTATGGTGTGTCAAGCCCTGATGCTAATCACAGGTGGCCAGAGGACGGGGAACTCGTGAGACCGGACTGACCTGGGGCAGCGGAGTCAAGCTGCGCAGGTCACAGAAAAGTCAAAGAAAGGCACATGTGCTCTAAAAGGCCCGTATTTGCTTCATGCTATGTAGCCTATGTGAGGGCAACCATAAGATGGCCACCGCTCTAAAATGGAACCCAAGTAGTGATGTATAATAGCGTATACACAGTGCATTCATAGCTAAAACGTTACACAAAGCACTTGTACATACCGCATTAACCATTCGCGGTTCACTAATACCGGGATAGACAGGGGTAGGGCCCTGCCTCCTACGCGGTCCCAAATTCTAAAGTACGACAGACCCTCCTTTTGCCCTTACATAGGCAATAACTATACTCATTTCAATCCGAGTCTAGGTCAATATTCACAAAGTCATGGAGATGTTGCTGTAGCATCATCCTATTACTTAGCTCGTCCCTCGATACAGGTTTCCTTACACATAATGTAGCACAGAGGCCACATATCGCAGGAGCACACTGTATGCACAGACAGAACAGGAAAAGGATGGCTAAGATCATTCCAATGACCATCAGAACTTTCCAACCCCAGGCAGATATCAGTTCCCAGAACCAGCCCACCAGTGACCAATCTCCTTTATCCACGTGTATGGACTCATATATTTTATGTAGTTTGGAGATGGCTTGATAAACTGTTGGAGCGTTGTCTGGTATGAAAATGCAACAACTAGATTGGATAACCTTACATACCCCACCGCGGTCTGCAAGTATAACGTCTAGAACCATGCGGTTCTGCAAAGTCATGAGGCGATCCGCTTGGAGCTCAGCTGTCAAATTACCAAGGGCACCAGCCGTAACATTAACAGTGGATTCAACCACACGAGTCAGTTGTCTCAGGTTCCTACTATTGACCATAGGTCCCCAAAACGGCAGGAAACCCAAAAAGAAATCTCCCGCTTCCTGACCGGCAGTATCCTCCTTACTAATCACGCCTCTCACAACTCTGGTCTTGTGATAGTCAGAGGCGGCAGTAAATGTTGGCGGTAGCAGATTTGCAATATAACATGTGCCCGAGAAATCAGGGGGCAACCATGTATATGCTCGGTCATTGCAGATAAAATATGTACCCTTGGCAGCCAAAAACGCAGGGGAAAACTGTGACGGAAAAGTGTACGTTTCAGTACAGTCACTTCTTCCCAGTTGAGCTCTAGGATTCTGACCATTACCTTGCAAACAGAACCGACCTATGTGGGGTACGACCCAGATTGGGGATGAGATTTTTCGCTGTCTTTCACCCAGACTAATACTATACCCCGTTGCGTTCCACCCTACATAAGCTCTCAACTCTTCTTTGGGAATAGATGAGTATGCATCGATATCTCTGCTCATATCGGCAACTCCTTTCATTAAAGCTTTGTTATTGGTGCTAGGTCTGATGGAACGCGGTTGTCGCGGGGAGTACGCGTCTAGTGCAAAGAGAAACATGGTCTGGAATGCCCATGACGATCCATTGTAACTATACGGCAGCACTAGATAAGGAATACCCTTATTAATGGTATGTGGCATTAAACCACACACCCAAAAATTGGTTGTATTCATGACTAGTTGGTGCTGGTGCAGGAGCTGAATAAACGAGTTGTTTACAAACTCTGATCGTCTAGCTTGTTCATGTTCAGGCAGAGGGTGAAAAGAGTGTGAGGAGATAGTAGGAGGAGGTATAGGCTGTACAGTGGGTGCAATGGGCTCTTGAGAGGAGAAGAATACAAATCCTACAGTAAACACTACCATACTACATAATACAAATAGGCATAAAAATACAAAACGTTTGCTCTTCATTATTTTACACATTCTTGCTTTAAAGTTCATTTCCTCAGCGGGTCTCTCCATCTTGAAAAACTCCATCCTCTAATCGTGCCGCTCGTGGCGGGTGAGTATCTTCTGCTAAGGAGTACGCCTGTCAGTCCAGGGAACGCCCTAGACCAACCAGAACCGTCGACCTAACGTCTTCGGCCTGTACCCCAAAGTCTTGGCACCGCGACCCTGCGGCTGAACCCGGATGGTGGTTCGAAAAACAAAAATCAAGAAAGTCCTTCAGATGGGAAAGCTCTGGTTATCGAAAAATAAAAAAAAAAGGTAAAAGAAAAAGAATATTTATTTGTCCATAGGCCTTGGTCTTAGATTGTAATGGAGACGACCAGGTACTGTTTGATCTTGGAACAAGAGTTCAGGCTCTGTGGTGTCCAATCGAATTGACGGTGGCACAGCTTCTTGCAAAATATCGTCACTTTCCTGTGCTGAAGTTGTGCCTTTTATGCGTGCATCACTGAACGGCACAAAACGAGGTACAGTGTCTGTTTCAGAGTCAGCGATACCCTCCTGGACCCACTGGTCATACGGCAGAGGCAAAGGGATCCTCTTCACGTGGACGCCGTGGATCCAGTTCTTTTTCCCCTTCACTCGAACAGCTGATCTTGTAGACAGTAGTACGAGGTGAGGGCCAATCCAGCGGGGCTCATCATTGCTCTTGCGCTGAAAATTTTTCACCAAGACCCACGTGCCTGGGTTGATAGGGTGTCCTGGAGCCTCAGAGGCCTGGGGAAGAGTATCGTGCACCTGTTGGTGTAAAACACGCAGTTTAACCGTCAAATCATACAAGTAATCAAGCAGTACTGGATGTTCAATTTCACTGAATTTCGCCGGTCTTGGCACACCCCATACATTAGCCGGGCGGCCAAAAACGACCTCGTAGGGACTAAGTCCCACTCGTGAATGCACAGTCATTCTGGTGGACAGGAGTGCTAGAGGCAGAGCGTCAGGCCATTTAAGACCTGAGCTCGCTTGGATTTTGGCAAGTTTGAGTTTTAGAGCGCCATTGTAGCGCTCTACTAATCCAGCTGATTGGGGGTGATTTGCAGCGTGGAATTTCTGCTTTATCCCTACTCCCTCACACACATTCTTCATCACTTGACCCACAAACTCACTCCCATTATCACTCCACACCATTCTTGGCATTCCAAACCTAGGGAAAAATTCCTTCACAAGGGCTTTGGCTGTGGATAGAGCAGTGTTGTCTTTTAGGGGATAGGCCTCTATCCATTTTGAGAAAGCGCAAACAACCACCAATACATATTTCAGGTTGTTGCACCTTTCCATGTGGATAAAATCTAGCTGCAAAACTTCAAATGGATATGATGGAGGCGCAAAATGACCAGCTGGAGTTGGGGTTCCCCTACCAGGGTTGTACTTCAAGCATACCATACAATTCTTGACCACATTCTCTGCACACTTAGGAATTCCAGCATTCTGCCATACTGGAGCCAACAACTTACAGATTCCTTTCGTACTGATATGTGCCATTCCATGTGCCATAGTAACCACTGGAAGCACATATGCATCAGGTAACAACCATCGCCTATGTTCTGACAGATCAATCCAACAACCATTCGCATCCAACTTACCCATACTTTCTCTCCACTTACTCAACTCTTTCTCTGTGGCTTCAGCTTGAAGGGACTTTACACTCTCTATTGTGTTTTCACACATTCCAACATCACCAACCCATCTGGCAGGGCCTGCAACATACATTCGAGTCTTCACATCTTTTGCTGTTTCTTTCGCGACTTCATCAGCAAACGCATTACCACGACCAACATCATCAGTGATTTTCTTGTGCGCACTGCATTTCATAATCGCAACTTGTGATGGTAGGGTCAGCGACTCAAGGAGATCATTCACCAACTTGCCACTCTTAATCTTATCTCCATGCGAAGTCAGGAACCCATGTTCTTTCCACAATCGCCCAAAACTATGAGCCACGCCAAAGGCGTACTGGCTATCCGTATATATGTTCACTTTCATTCCTTCAGACAACACGCATGCTCTCGTAAGGGCAATCAATTCTGCTGCTTGAGCCGAATTTTGTGGCACACGTGCAGTTTCCACAATCGTGTGCAAAGTCGTGATAGCATATGCAGCAGTCGTATCACCATTCGGAAGCTTGAAACACGAACCATCCACCCATAAAGTACCATCACACTCAGTCAGGGGAGTATCTTTAAGATCTACTCTCCCTTTCGTCTCTTCTTCTGTTCTGAACAGACAATCATGTTGCTCAATCTCATCTAGGTCTGCTGGAATTGGTAATAGTGTAGCTGGATTCAATGTGTTGCATCTCTTTATGTGTATATGATTTGCTAACAGTGTCAGCTCATAACCAGATAATCGAGCACTAGTTAAGTGTTGTGTCTTGGTCCTGTTTAACAATGTGTCCACAGCATGTGGAACCATAACAATTAATGTATTATCCATTACTAGGCCAGCAGACTGTCGAATAGACATAGCTGCGGCGGCTGTGGATCTCAGACAACTTGGTAATGCCCTCGCTACCGGGTCCAAGGTTGACGAAAAATACGCGCATGGACGCGGTCTATCGCCAAAAGGCTGTGTTAACACTGATAATGCGCAACCATCTTTCTCATGAATATACAATGTAAAAGGCTTGCTGTAGTCAGGGGTACCCAACACAGGAGCTGAACACAATGCATTACGCAATTCCAAAAAACCTTTCTGACACTCTTCAGACCATGGGATAGGATTCGGTGTGTCTTTACATGTTAATGCTAACAAAGGTTTTGCCAACAAGGAAAAATTAGGAATCCAATGCCTACAGTATGAGGTAATGCCCAAGAAAGCACGCACTTCTCTCTGTGTTCTTGGCACACTCAACTGTGCAATGGCTTGAATTCTTTCTGGGGTCAGTTTCCTTCCCTCCTTCGATAAGAGATGACCTAAGTAGGTCACTTCTTGTCGACAATATTGCAGCTTTGAGAGAGACACTTTGTGATGGAATGCAGACAAATGACGCAATAATGACAAGGTAGCGTTTTTGCAAATCTTTTCAGTATCCGCGGCGATTAGTAAATCGTCGACGTACTGAATAAGGATAGCGCCACTGGGTAGAACCAGTGCATCAAGCTGCGCTTTTAAAGCCTGACTGTATATTGATGGACTCTCACAGTAGCCCTGGGGAGCGCGTTTAAAGCGGAAGCTGCGGCCTCCTAAACTAAAGCCAAAAATGTCTCTGCTCTCCTCTGCAATTGGGATGCTAAAGAAAGCATTCTTTAAATCGATCACTGAGAACCATGCAGCGGATGCTGGAATCATGGTTAACAAGGCAGTTATATCAGGGACAACTGGAAACTGTGGCACAACAATCTTATTAACCTCTCTAAGATCAATCACAAATCTGTAAACAGGTGGCTGTGAAGGGTCCGTTCGTTTTAAGACAGGTAAAACAGGACTATTGCAAACGTTGCCTCTTGTCTCTTCAATTACATCCTTTTTAATCAAATCACTGACAATTGCTAACAATGCTTTCTGACCTTCATTGGAGATCTTGTACTGGGGAATACGTGGCAATCTGACATTGGCTTTTAAAGTGACCACATATGGTGGTATTTCCAAAAGACCCACATCATTGGGACCAGTAGCCCAAAGGACATCCGGAAGGGATGACAATTCAGGTGGCATTGCATTTTTAGACAAATACATTGGGGAAATCACTTTCTTGCCTAATGTAAGTTGTACTCCTGAGGGAGAACAATATAGCGTTGCATGCAATCTTTTTAGCAAATCTAATCCTAGCAAATTTTCACCACAACCTGTTGTTAGAATGAGGGGTGCTTTTAGCTCACAAGGTCCAACAGAAAGTGACATAGGACTAGAAATCGGGTTCCTAACTGGGGCGCCAGAAAAACCTACTGAGACATTTATTTCGCCAGACAAAGGCGCGCCAGGGAGTTTTGAATGCATGATTGAACTCTTTTCAGCACCAGTATCCAGCAGAAAGGGCTCCGTTACATTTGCTGTAGTTACTTTAACATAAGGTCCGCTCTGATCCACTGGCACTGAAACAACTCCCTCGCTCTGTCTACGGCTGTCCTAGTAATCGTTATCTTCTACATTGTCATCTTCTGCATAATAATCATTATTGTAGTACTGAGCTGTATTACCAGTCGCGTTGGCTTGTTGATCAAAGCTATTTATGGTATTTTGTGGCGGAAGAGGACGCGCGTTCTGGAGAACATTTCCACGCCCTCTGCCTCTAGGAGCTTGCTGACCACCTCTACCTCTTGTGCCGTACGCATTACTTTTATGCTGCATTAATTTAGGGCAACTATATTTAAAATGACCTTCCTCTTTGCAATATGAACATTGGTTGGGACCTACAGGGATTCGTGGTTGATAATACCCATTCATTTGCTGACTATTCTGAAATTGTTGGGGTTGCTGATAGATACCTTGTGTTTGCCTATAATTACTCTGTCCTCCACGTGGCGGATAGGCCTGCTGCAAAAGGACCTTTGTCTTTAGTTCTTTCGTTTTCTTATCTGTTCTATCCTTCTCATCTTTGTCTCTATTCTCATAATACTGTGCAGTAGCCAGTATTTGCGCTGAAGAGGAAACAGCCCAAGAACTTTCTGAGTCTTTTAATTTCTTACACAACTCAGGAAGTAGATTCTGCACAAATTTATCAACAAATAACCGTTGGCCACCTTCAGTGCTCATGTCTTGACCACTGTGGTCGATAAACGTTTCTTCAAACCTGGTAAAGAAATCAGACACTGTCTCATCTTTCTTCTGCTTACATGCGGATAGTTTATCCCAATTTACGCGCATCGCGGGCATTATAGTTTTCATGTAGGTAATAATTCGACCAGGGAGTTCTGCTACCAAAGGCTCAGGTTTTGCACCACCAATTTGTCTAGTGTCTGCGGCAATAATATTAGCCCATGTAGCACCTAGTTCTGCATCGTGATCTACATTGCGAATTGACCCCCACAAAGGCTGTGGAACAACATTTCCAAACAACATATCAATGTCAGCTAGATTCATGATACATGATCCTGCAGTTTGTGATAACTCCTTATAATATCCTGCAGGGTTTTTACGGGGATCAGGCAATGTCTGTTTAAGCGCTATTACTTCAGATCGTTTCCAAGGGACATGCACCCAAACACGCTGACAATGTGCTGGCATAGCAGCAATACCATGAGCGGCATCAGCCGCAACAGCTTCCTTCCATACCGGAGGGACTTCTCTCATAGGGTATTGTCGCGCTTTTCCCTTTCTCCCCACAGGGAAATCTTGTTCAAACAACGACTGTTGACAATCATCATTCCTCAAGGCTAATAAGATCGCAACTGCTCTATTGACTTCGGGGCCCACAATCGTACCTTTTCCAAAATCGAATCTCACTCGACATAACTCCTGCGGGTTTGGATCTCTACCATGATCATCCAATTCCTCACAGAGGATTTCACACATTTTCTCGAACACATACCTCTGTTTCGGGGCATCCCATTGGTGAAAAACGTCAACAACTGACTCCACCTCATAGAGTGAAGAAAAAATAATCCACCTGCGCGCCATATGATCTAATACCTTTTTCTCTTCAGGATCAGGCAGCTGACTGCGTAATTGCTTACGTTGTAAACCAGGGGTCGCACTAGATGACCCAAAGAGAGGCGACATTAAAGTAGTCACTACATTAGCTAGTCGTTGTCGTGCTGAAGGAGAAGTTGAAGTGACAACGGGGGGATAGACAGAGGGAAGAAAAACAGATTCAGATACAGGTACCGGGGTAGTGCAAGAAGGAGCGCCAGAGGAGGCCGCTGGCGTGCTAGGCAAAGTCGCAGGAAGCGCAGGGGCAACAGGTAGCAAAACTGGCGGCCCTTGAGAGGGCTGCACTGCAGGGATAGGAGCCAGCTGAAGAGGAGCTGGCGGCTGCGGGAAGGCTTGCGGCATATTTACTGGAGGCTGCGCATTTACAAGCTGTGGAGGTGCGGTGGCATTTTGCGCATATGGGGGTGGCGAACTTAACAAATGGGACATTAGGGAATCTTTCTCATTCTCTTTTGTCTCATCTTGCACAAGGGGTGACAAAACAGGGTAACATTTATCAATCCCTAGTTTGCGCTGTCTATGTAACTGTTCCTTCATTTGTTCCTCCTCATTATCTTTAAATTGCACAGCTGCTTGCATCACTGACATACCTCTCTCTCTCTTATTTCTTTTCGCTAGCTTAATTTCCTTCTGTTTGGCTTCCTTTCGCCATAGGCGGAAAGAATCAAACATCGCCGGCCGGGCTTTCTTTTTAAACAATTTAACTTCCAAATTATCTAAGATATCTGTATCGAAACTACCATTTTGGGGCCATTTTAAAACACCGTCCTTTCTGGTGTATCGGATCCATATTTCATTATATGCAATGGGGCCCACGCCATGTTTTACATAAAGCTCATAAGTTGGAGTTCCAATTGGAGGAACCGGACATGAATCCTCTAACTGGAAATCCCTTCCACAACCCAAACAAAACAATCTACAAAATACACTAGAACCAGGCATCTTCGCTCACTAGTCTAGTTTCAAACGTCAAAGGATTATCGAATACGATAGTCTCGTGAATACACGAGTCCTCTGGCTTTGGGACTTGCAAGCACCAAATCAAAATGATCCCGAAGGATACCAAATTCAAACTAGGAGACGCTCCACTTATACTTAACTGAATATTGATGATCGATGGCGTCACCAGAAGACTCTCTCGATTGTTTCGCTCTACCAAAAAATTGTCAAGGGTCCAAAACAGGGCGATTAATCAGGGCAGCAGTCCTTCGTAGCCGTCGGGACACGGAGAACCTCGCAGAAAAGACTTTCGGACCACGTCGACATGCAGGGGTCGATGAAGTGGCGGCCTTCCTCCAGAATTTCCACACAAAGCTCCTCACGAACCTCTGGCTTGGACCGGTACCGCTGAAATCGCGCCGAGTTGGGCGCCAACTGAAGTACTGGGAATTTTAAGCCCAGCGGTGCAGGGGAACACACCCTATGACTTCGGGTTCTTCCTGTTTCAGACCTACAGAAACACAGAGTCTTCTGGGTGAAGTCAAAGATCAGTTTATTGGCTGCAGGAGACTGCTAAAAATCACAGAAACGGGCTTCTCCTTAAATACAAAATATCCTGCTTCAGGCATACATTCCTAGTTTTATGGCATGGTCATTTAGATGTATACATTTCAAACGAAAAGGCAGAGTCATGATGACCATCCTACATTCCAGTTAAGCCAGCCCGCAATTATTTACCCAGCAAGGCTCAGATCCCACATCAGATATCGATAGGCCCCAATAAACATGAGCATCTCCTGTTTGGAAAACAAGCCATAAAGCAGGAACAGTCAGGTGAGAAAGAGATTAGCTGGAGGCTCGTGTTTAATGTAAAGGCGTTATGGTGTGTCAAGCCCTGATGCTAATCACAGGTGGCCAGAGGACGGGGAACTCGTGAGACCGGACTGACCTGGGGCAGCGGAGCCAA
This sequence comes from Triturus cristatus, assembly GCF_964204655.1. Lineage (NCBI taxonomy): Eukaryota > Metazoa > Chordata > Amphibia > Caudata > Salamandridae > Triturus > Triturus cristatus. The sequence continues at coordinate 847,303,202 of NC_140580.1, read as the reverse complement.
GCTGCGCAGGTCACAGAAAAGTCAAAGAAAGGCACATGTGCTCTAAAAGGCCCGTATTTGCTTCATGCTATGTAGCCTATGTGAGGGCAACCATAAGATGGCCACCGCTCTAAAATGGAACCCACGTAGTGATGTATAATAGCGTATACACAGTGCATTCATAGCTAAAACGTTACACAAAGCACTTGTACATACCGCATTAACCATTCGCGGTTCACTAATACCGGGATAGACAGGAGTAGGGCCCTGCCTCCTACGCGGTCCCAAATTCTAAAGTACGACACCATTCGGAGTCACTACAGCACCACGAGTGTTTACCAAGTGCCTAGCGGTAGTGGCAGCACACCTGAGAAGACAACACATCCACGTCTTCCCATACCTAGACGACTGGCTCATAAAAAGCAGATCATACAACCAGTGTGTACAACACATTCACGCCACTATCCAACTACTTCACGACCTGGGCTTCACAGAACACTACGCCAAGTCCCATCTGCATCCGTCCCACGTACAACAATACCTCGGTGCCAACATAAACACCTCAAGAGCATTAGCCTACCCCAGTCCAGCCAGGATAGCAAGCATACAGGCTCTTTGCGCCAAATTTCAACCACAACACTCTCTTCCAGCCCGAGTGTTTATGCAACTTATAGGGATGATGGCCTCTTGCATATTCATAGTACCTCATGCAAGTCTCCAGATGCGTCCTCTCCAAGAGTGCTTAGCACGCCAATGGAACCAGGCTCAGGGTCAATTATCAGATCTGGTGTTGGTAGACGTCGTGCCCATCGCTCTCTGCAGTGGTGGACCACCAAAAACCTTTCCAAAGGGCGACCGTTCCTAGAGCCGGTTCCTCAAATAGTTCTAACTGCAGACGCATCGCTTTCCGGCTGGGAAGCTCACCTACTACATCACACCATGCAGGGCAAGTGGATACCTCAACAAAAGTTACTCCACATCAACCATCTGGAGTTACTGGCCATATTCCTAGCCCTAAAAGCCTTTCAAACACACGTCTCAGGCAAGGCTGTCTTAGTCCGCACAGACAACATGACAGCCATGTACTACATCCAAAAACAGGGCGGCACACACTCTCTGCAGCTCTCTCAGCTAGCACAGAGCATATGGAGGTGGGCCATACCTCAAAACATTTTTCTCCTAGCCCAACATGTCTCAGGAGTCCAAAATACCATTGCAGATCTGTTGAGCCGTCAAACACAACAGATCCACGAGTGGGAACTTCATCCACAAGTTCTTCAACCATTCTTTCAAATGTGGGGGCAACCACAGATAGACCTCTTCGCCACCCACGAAAACGCCAAATGCCCAAGCTTCGCCGCCAGATATCCACACCCATTGTCTAAAGGCAATGCGATATGGATGAACTGGTCAGGCAGATTTGCGTACGCTTTTCCGCCTCTCCCACTCATTCCATTAGTGGTGCGCAAACTACAGCAACATTCTCTAACTCTCATCCTAGTTGCTCCGACTTGGGCCAGACAACCGTGGTACACCACATTGCTGGAACTCTCCGTAGTTCCGCACCAAAAGTTACACCTCTCTCCACGCCTCTTAACCCAGAACGATGGAGAGATCAGACACCCAGACCCAGCTCAGCTCAACCTTGCGATCTGGCTCCTGAAATCCTAGAATTTGGTTACCTTAATCTTCCCCCTGACTGTATGAACGTCATTAAAGAAGCTAGACGACCTACCACTAGAGCTTGCTACGCAGCCAAGTGGAAACGTTTCGTGATCTATTGTCACAACAATAAAGTCAATCCCTTAGATGTGTCTATCCAACACATCATAGGCTACTTACTACACCTACAAAGATGCAACCTAGCCTACACGTCTATTAGACTAGACCGTGCTGCCATAGCAGCGTATCTACAAAATAGACAGCATCTATCACTCTTCAGAGTACCTGCCATAAAAGCCTTCATGGAAGTCCTTAAGAGAATAATTCCCCCCAGAGTGCCACCCTCACCTGTGTGAAACCTAAACATCATTCTCACAAGACTAATTGGGCCTCCATTTGAACCTCTACATAAATGTGAGCTTCAATTTTTAACATGGAAAACTGCTTTCCTTGTAGCCATTACTTCGCTCAGAAGGGTCAGTGAGATACAAGCACTCACCATTCAGGAACCCTTTCTGCAAATGCATCATAATAAGGTTGTTCTCCGCACTAATCCAATATTCCTTCCTAAAGTCATTTCTCTCTTTCACCTCAATCAATCTGTGGAACTACCCATATTCTTCTCGCAGCCACAAACCATTGCAGAAAGAGCTCTACACACCCTAGATGTCAAAAGAGCTTTACTCTACTACATCGAGAGAACACAACCTTTTCGTAAGACCAAACAACTATTCGTGTCTTTCTCACCACCACACAAAGGCAACCCCATCTCCAAATCTGGGATAGCTAGGTGGATTGTGAAATGCATACAGATTTGCTACCACAAAGCAAAACGAACGCTATCTGTTCCCCCTAAAGCCCACTCTACACGTAAGATAAGGGCTTCCATGGCATTTTTAGGGAACATCCCCTTAGATGATATCTGCAGAGCAGCTACATGGTCTACACTGCACACTTTTACTAAACACTATTAAGCAACAAGCTAGTGTGGGCCAGGCTGTCCACAAAACATTGTTTCAAACAACTGCAACAGATACTGGTGGTCGCCGATAGGAGCGAGTACTGCTATATAATCTATGCACAGTGTGTAATCTGCAGCTCATATGCCTCGAACGGAATATGCTACTTACCAGTATGCATCTGTTTTTGGCATGTAGAGCTGCAGATCTACACACGCCCACCCGTCTACCTTTATCTGTTCCAATTTTATCTTATTTAGATACAGCACCCATGGGCAACTTTCCTCTTTCTTACAAAGCTCCATCATTTCCCCGCTGGCGAAAAACAATCTGAGGATGGAGCCTAAGCCCATGCGCAATATGATCCAAAGGAGGAGTCACATACCTCATGACTTCCAAAGACTTTCCAAGAGAAAAACAACTGCAACATCCGGGCCCAACACCAGATGGCGATCTATGCACAGTGTGTAGATCTGCAGCTCTACATGCCAAGAACAGATGCATACTGGTAAGTAGCATATTCCTTTTCCTTACTCAACATGTTCTTTTCCTTTGCAGGTGAGTTTTCGTGATTTCATAGCTAGAGAAATTAATGTTGCATATTAGAGATAGTGAGGCCTGAGAAGAGAAATCTTGCCAAGAACGGGACAAGTTAATGAGCAGAAGAAGCCACATATGTATTGTGTATCAGGGAAGAGGGTGCCCAAAGTTAACTTGTTCGTTCAAGTTCTGTGGAATGGAAAAAATCTACTGATGTTGCAGATGCAAAGTGTGGGCTAGAGAAGTAATTGGGTTTTTGGTGAAGTGTTAGGAGATATGGATGCTCCTGGAACTTTTTAGTCTTAAATTAGTGTTCAAACTGTTAGACTGTACGGCAGATCCATTTGACTTCTGAGAGGTACAGACCTCTCTGCTTCCTTTTATCCTTGTGAGTATGTGGCTTCATGCTAAACACTGATTCCCTTTACAACAGACTTCTACTATAGTCTTCACTATGCTGACACCTTTCTTCCTTTCTTCCAGAATTATTTGAGACCCTCTAATGTAAACCATTCTCATTCTATCTTAGAGCCTGGATTCAATGACCCTTAAATCTGCCAATTCCTGTTTCTTAGTATTTGTATTGCTGTGATTATCTTCTTTGTATGTCTTATGCTACTGAGACTGAACCTATTTCGGCATTTTAGCTTGCCGGCTCTGAATCTGTATCTTTATAATGTGCTCTTGTGCACCTATATTGAATTGATTACTACGTTGCAATAAACCTACTAAACTTTACCTAACGATTTTTGGTTCTCATTGTGTGGCCAAATGGGTTACACAGAAAACGAAATTGTAATTTATTGGCTAACTCCCTTTGTCTCTTTGTCAACTAAAAGGATCCATCAAATGAAGACTGACCTCAGTTTCGATGACCGCCCTCACAGTGAATCTTTGCAAAGAGTCTGCCAATGTGCAGCACCATGTGGTGCCTTTTTAGTAACTATTGACGTGTTCATGCTACAGAGGATTTGCATTTTTTTGTTGACATCTGTAAATTATGCCACAGATGGTCTTTAAGTAGCAATTGTGGGAAATTTATACTGAGGTTGAAAACACAACTCTATTGACTAATTCCAGTGGCCCTAATTGGGAAGATTACTCAGTGGCATGTCAATGATGGCACAGTACTTGCTGAATGCGAGCCTGGGGGCAGAGTGAAATACCCACATAATACTATGTTTCTAATGAAAATATTTTAGCTTGGAATGAAACCACAATGCAATTTAATGACAACCTTACCAACTGTAACTGTATTTGCAAGTTCAAATGCACTTATTAAATTATTTTCTTTTTCTCTCAATGACAAAATATATATGTTTTGCATTCAGAAATTTCTTCTGCATACCGACCTATATTAGTGAGTAATCCCCTTCCAGAAAGTAATTTCATGGGGAGGCTCAAGACCAGTTGTGTTCTGGTTCAGAGAGGACTTGGCTTGGCAGTATGGGTGGCTCTAATCTAATAACTTTTGTTTCCTTCAGCATGATGCCCTAGGTTTGATGGGTATAGCGCAGACGTGGGTCCCATGCCCACTTTGCCCTGGAACCAAGCTGCACCTGACTTGAGAGCCCCAACTAGGGCGAAATGGGTCATGGGTTGCTTGTGTTCTGGTTCCGGCTGGACTATTCCAACTGAAGGAGAATCAAGGCTGATTTGCTTAAGGCTAAGTCTATGATTTGCTTATGGCTCGGTTTCATCTGAGGAAGCATTATGGCCAAAAAATTGATGGACTTGGATGCAGCCTTGAGTAATTACCAGTGACTTAGATTAATTCAAACATCCCGCTCATCAATTTTTTGTTTATTTCATTGATACTGAGGCAGCTTGTTTGGCTAGATCATTTTTTAATACTCAAAAACAGGTGCTGTTTATCATACCTGGCCAAAATGGAAGAAACATTCAGAGGCCCGCATTAAGTATGGTGCCAGGCCTCACACTAACTTCTGAAAGGACTGAGGCAACTATCTGACACTAAATTGGCCTGCTTTATTTTGTATTCTTTCTAAGAAATTTCTCCTGATCTTTTAACAGATTAAGTTGGCCTGTAAGGGATGGCAAGGCTAGACTACCTTGTGTAGAAGTCTCTAGAAATAATGTTTTTGCCCTTGCCAGGAAAACAGAAGTGTAATGGAAACAGCATGTTCCATTACAGCATGTTCTTCGCTTCCTCACTTAACAGCCCCGATTTCTCCCTCTCCTCCTTTCCTAATTTGAGCTATGCTGCATGTTTTGGACAATGTATATTTGATCAGTCCTATCCCATTTAACTGCATAAACGAAAGCCTTGTCCCGGGTAAACTACCCTTCTTTAGCTCCCTTGCCTTTTTTATTGTTTCTGTGTTAACTGTCTGTAGTGACATTTTCGTTCTACTCATGGCCATAACTGTTAGCCTATTTGCTTATTTAAGAAGTGGTTTTTTTTTAATGTGTAATGTCTGTATATTTTTGGATCCCGCTGAATCTACTGTACCGACTGGAATCTTAATGCTCATGTAAAGCACTCTGCTACCCCCGGGTCTTGAAGCGCTATATAAAACTTTTCAAATAAATAAATAAATTAGAGGACCTAGCCTTTCTCCACTGGTCCATTTACCTTAGGTGTAATGACAGATGAAGTTTATCAAGTACAATCCCACAGCCACTATATAATTGAAGCTGCACTCATTTAAAAAACATAGAAGGAGCACCAGAGAAAACACAGTCAAAAACATGCATTGGCATAGAATATATATTAAAAAAATGGGATGTCCCTGCCAGCCCGGGCACGTTAATCCTAAATCTTTGTCATGCATGTGTGCAAACTGGTCAGATAAAGTGCCTTCGTTCTCAGTGGAAGTCAGTGGTTGAAGTTGGCTAACGCACTACCCCATGTTTTGGGTGAAAGCAAAATCTGACTGACATGTGAACTGGCCAATAGATGACGATGGCTGACCCTGCAGGTCTGTATATAATTAAGCATTTCTATTATGAAAGTTTGGGAAAACATTATGCCACCGAAACAGCAAAGGCTGTCTTTAGGCCAGACGTAAAAAAACCGAGTTGGTCTTGAAAAACAAAAAGAAAAAAAATGCTTTTCCTTTGCGAGGAGCATGCATTTTTCAGCCAGTGGATTATAGCGACATAATTGATGTGAGGATAGGGACTTTCTATCTGCAGTAGCCACAAACAAAATGTGCTTTTTTATTTGTTTCAGGTGATGGAGGACGGTGTGTCTGTGAGAGTATGTTTGTTGCTATCAACTCGATACTGAAAAAAATATATATTTATTTGGAATGCATTCGAATTTTTCGAATGGGGGGTTGCTGTCCACCATTTTGTTCCATGTTTTACTCTGAATTGTTTCCTGATAATTAGCCGCAGATTCTTTCTATTACGTTTGGAAATGTGCACAAGGGTCTCTTACGCCGTGCTATTCGCCTCGATTATAAACGGGCCTCAGGCATGTTGTGTTTTTATACTGTGTTAGGTGTGACGAATAGGGGTGTCTGGTGCTTTTTTATGATTTCTTAATTGGATTGGTAAGATATTTGACAAGGCGGACCCTAGGGCCATGTTCTATCCCTCCTGGAGTCGAACGAAGGAGGGACGTACGCGTCACCACCCGCCCTGCGTTGAAATCTTGTTTAAAAAAAATTAAGAGCAGAAATAAAATGCTGCACTGGGCCCAGCATGGGTGGATTACAGTAACTCCACCCACAATGTAGCAGCCTTGGAGGTCAGTGGTGGAGGCCACAAGAATGTACAGTGACGTCACACTGGTAAAGGCAGAACCAGGACTTGATGCCACATGTTTTTTTTGTCTCTGTTTAGGTTTATGAATATATAGTTTGTTATATACAGTGCACAACCAATAGTTACTGGTATTCCAGCCATTGATAAAAACATCAAAAAAAATCAATTCATATGTAACACGTAAAACCTTACAACTAAAATAAATGGATTAAAAAAATTCAACATCAGTCGAATTAACAACACAGAACAGTAATTCACCAACAAAGGAATTACAAATTCCTACTTTTTCTGTAGCTTTGAAAAATGTAAGAACGTTTCAACATATCTAACAATTCAGGATTGCTTTTTCCAAATTCGAGAGGCATATACAGAATATCCTGTATATCGTTGACCAAATATACAATATTCTGACTTTTTGGGGAATTACATGCTGATTTGCATACCAACAGCCACATGACCTAATAAGTGCTGTGCCTTTTTCCTATGTTAAATTATAGCTAGTTTGACCTACCAAAATGTTAACATAGTGTGTGACCTTCTGGGGTTGCTTACAATCACAATTACACAATTTAACAGGCCATTTGTAATCAGACTTAAAATATTGGCAGTTTCAATGTAAGAATATTTACCTGTAGAAGGTTGTGACACCAAAGCAATCGAAGTCTTTTAAGTTATAACAGCCCCTATCATCAACCTTTCTGCCTAATGTTTGACTTTATGCTGCAGATATTTAGACACCATGACTCCCAAGTCTTAAAAAACTGAAAAATCCTGCCTGTAAAACCAAGCCCAGACTGTATTGGTAGTTGAAGAAAAAAACAAAACAGTCTCATCTGCGAAAGCCTGTACGCAGCCTTCCTAACTGTAGGAAGGTGGCATAGTATGTGGTGATACTAGTTAGGCTGCACCATGCAATACTATCAGAATACCCCAAAGATTGTCCTTGGATTCAAAGTAACAAAACCTCAGCTCGGTGCTGGTAGAGTGGCAAAGAGCAGTCAGGCTTTACTAGAGGTGTGCTAATCACTTCAGATAACCAACATGGACGATAAGTAATTGACACGACTCAAAGGAAATCCAACACCAATTTATAAAAATAAAGCTGTTTTGAATTTAAATTTAGACACCAAAACGAAATCAATAGGATAAGTATAGTCGGTTTTATGGATTTTAGAAGCAAAATTAAATAAGGGCAAAACAGTACTGCAATCTTTTATCATTGCAGTCAATGGGAAAAAGCACTAGTGACAATCAGTCACCTGTAGGTCGAGTTGCGTGCAACCCAAGGAAGTAAATGTAATGCGAGTCTCAGGACCAAGCCACAACATTCAGTTTGATTTTACCTGGCTCGAGAAGCCCGGGTGAAGAGTTGTCCTGGCTGTCTTTGGTACTGAAGCGGGAGCAACGGGGGCCTCCTTTCACCACTTACACAGTGTAATGCATTTTACATTACATTGCTCCATGTCCCATGAAACCCAATACAGGAAGGCATTAAAAACTTGGCTTTTTTTAAGAACTGATGCTGCATGTATGGCAATGGTTTAGGTATGTGATGTTTAGCGTGAAGTGTGTTCTCTCCCACTAACCCCCTTCATCTGGGTTGGGTGAGCGCCATGATACTCTTTGAGTGATAATGGCGCTATAGAAATACATTTTACATTACATTACATTACATTACATTACATAATGTTGTAACTGTACCATAACACTAGGGCGCTAGGACCCTGGTGGTGAAAGAAACTCTGGGAATGGAAGTAATTAGGGAACCGGAATGGGAGGAGTCAGGGACAGAAGGAGAAAGGGAGGGAACAATCCAGGTTGGAGCTGCCTGAGCTACTGTAATTGAAGGCCAATAAAAGATCATTTCAAGCCTCCTTCTAGTGTCGCCCATCCTTTGTTACACTCGTGAAAGTACATATGGTGCTGGTGGGGAACAGGGTGAAAAAAGTCAACAACGAAGCCACTACGATCTATCCTTTGGGTCGGTAACTTGTTTCCACCTGCAGTGTGCCAGGGACTAGCGCTACTAGTCCAGTGGAGTCTGCATTTGCCTTTGGCTTTCAAAGGGGTGCCTCTGTCTGGGGGAACCAAGCTTTGGTCCAGGACGAGTTGCAGTCATGCAGTTTCAGGAAGGTTGCCACAGGTGCAGTTTATCAAGCCTTTGCTTTGTGTAGCCCCTATCGTCACAGACTCGGGTCTCCTCTTGTGTCCTTTGTTGCAAGTCAGATCGGAACTGAGGTACTAGTATCAGGGTTAGCCCTTAAATCCAAGATTTAGGGGCATTAGGGGTGTGAGTACAAGTGGGCAATAGGCTACTAGCTACAGTGGCTAATCTGCCCCTGAGCGGACCACATCCAGAGGTGTGTGTCAACTTTTCTACCCAGAACCCTCTCTTCTATCACTTTTAAAAATGGCAGAACTCTTCCCCAGCTGTACAGACCAGTAGCCCACCCTAGAGATGTGGATAGCCTTCTGGGGGTTTACAACTCCTGAAAACCTAATTTTCCTGCCTGCCCGGGTGCAGATGTGCCTGGGGCAGGAGCAAGGCTGCTTCCTCCTTTGAGAGTCAGCCTAATTGCATATCACAGGGGGTGCAGGCTTTGAAGCTCTCCGCCTTGATGCGGCACTTCACTAGCCATCCTGTAAGGAAGGGCAGTGTGACCTCTTTCCTGTCCAGGCCATCGTTTCTGACACCTTGGAGAGTTCACACCTCCTGGCAAGTGGGCAGATACCTGTCTTGGCGGCAGCAGTTGCAGGCTGGCAGCCAGAACACAGCAAAGGCAGGAGCAACCAGGTAGCCACCTGGGTGCATACCACATTGTCCTCAACATGAGATTTGTGTCAGGGGTTATGAGGCACGTTGTTTTATACCAAACACGACATATTACGGCTGTACCATAATGGAGCTGCCAACCTCGGCTTTGCCCCGGTCCCAGCCCAATGTCTATTGCTTCTAGTAGCCATTAATGGTAAAGCTTGCACTGATATATCCTCATCTTTAATTTAATGCACCTTGCCTCCTGGGCTCAGGATGCCTTCCTTAGGGGTGACTGGCATATATTAAAAATAGTGCATTGACTTTGCCAGACAGGGTGAGGGCAAAGTCGAGTTTGAGCAGTTTGCACTCCTCCTGTAGTCTGCAATGGTAGTTCTACTGTCATTAGTTTACTTGGGTCACTCAGGGTGACACAAACCATGCTTCAGACCCTGGTGACCCCTTTAACACTCATGCGCTGGGTACCACTGGAAGGGGCTTAAAGTCCTTGCCAATTCCGTGTGCCAATTCACATGTGTCCAAATGGGGGCATAAAGTGGGTGGGGGGGGCATCTGCAACAAGGCCAGTTTTCTTACAATGATGTATTTTTTTACTCTCTATTAGAACATTGGAATGTTGGGAGCTCCAATGAAAACAATGGAGTGCTCCGGGCTTATAATGGCTGGTATAAGCCCGGAGCACCAACATTCCAATGTGTCTTTGTTCACAGCTCTGGCTGTGAACAAAGACTTCAGGGAGCCTGAGGGGATTTCAATCCCCTCGCGCTCCCTGAAGGCTTTGTTTTGTTAGAACATTCTGCCCTCTAGTGGCAGAATGTTCTAATAGCCTTATAGCCCTTCGTAGCAGGGCTATACCGGCTTTTAAAGTCCCTCTGCTTTGTTAAAGTCCCTCACCTTCGGCTCGGGCCTTTAACGCTGCAGCGGGCCTTTAACAGCCGGTATAGCCCGCTACATAAGAGCACATTTTGATGTGCACGAGGACCTGCCTTGGCCAAATTTACATGTGGTCAAGGGTACGTTGTATGCCCGAAATGCGTCATATGGCTTAAAAAATAAAGAAGTTCCAGCCACGAAACTTTGGGTCCGTGACTCCGTGTTCTTGTCCGTGTGATTCAGACAACGTGCAGGAGTCGTCTTGCAAATATATATATATATATATATATATATATATATATATATATATATATATACATGCAAGCTAGTACATAATAATAATAATAGAGTGCACTGTATGTCATATAAAAGAATAGATACCACATTCAAACCAATATTGCCTTACATTGCTAACTGCAGGACTAAGGAGTCAGCATTTCAGGTCTGCATATGATTTATATTACACTCTGGCTAAGCTATGTAGATGGGGTAGGAAGTCAGATGTCAAATGCCAGCGATGTGGAGCAGCTCGTGCAGAAATCATACATATATTCAAGTACAGAATGTAATATAAATCATATACAGACCTGAAATGTTGACTCCTTAGTCCTGCAGTTAGCAATGTCTCGCCCAGACCTCTAATGATCTCTGTAGTTTCGGACCGTCTATCCCCAGCCTTTTTTCCCAGCTAGCATTCTGAGCCTCTGAGTCGTCTGACATAGCTTGTATAAATTTGCCCGATCCTGGATCCTCCATCGATAGCTTCTATAATAGGGATTTTGCTGTCCAAGACTTGGTTCTTATCCATTTTGAAGATAAAAGCACTAATCTGTGACTATTTTTTGAAACTTCTCCTTTGTTAGACCATATTTTCCCTTTATTTCACTAAATGAATAGAACTGTCTGTTATCATAGAGATCACCAAGTCTAACAATACTATTCAGTTCCCATCTTTTGCCAGTATTATCATGGAATAAAGAGGGTAGAATAGGGGAACTTCATAATGGAGTATATTGATTCAATTTAGTAACAACTATTCTCTTCTTCACTTTCCACCAGACCCTATACGCCCCTACACGGTCTTAAACCTAATCTTCTTGTAATAACTGTATTCTATATTTTTCAAGAAGCGCTCCTTAACCTCGGAGCATAAACTTAGCCCACATACAAATGTTGTTTCTGCATATCCTATATTATGCATCATTCTGGTGATCAGGATCCCCATATGCTGCAGCGTACAGAACCAATAATAAAATATAAAACTGGGAACTGTCCTAGTAAGTATCATAGACTTATAAGCCTTCCTTGCCTTTTTAAACTGCCCCAAAAAGCTAAAACATACACTCTCGAGCTTTGAGAGTCAGTGCTTATTAAACTCTAGAGGGATAGCTCTGTACATATATCAGATTTTTGGAAATATGACCATTTTCAGTACTTTACATCTTCTCACCAGTGAGAGGGGAAAGTAATTAATTTTGTTAAGTTCCTGCCTTATCTTAAACAGCATTGAAGCTTAATTCGATTCAGCCATCAGGTCCAGCACAGGTGTTATCCTGATCCCCAGATAGATTGCAATATCCATCATGCACTGGTCCCGCAGATCAATTTCACAGGTACAGATTACCTGAGTTTTACCCTCCTTAAGATGATATCCTGCTAGTGCCCCAAAACTTTTAGCCTCATTCCCAACTTCCGTCTGTGCTCTTACGGGACTTGGTGTTACCAGGGCCATGTCATTCGCATAGCCCAATACTTTATAGCTTGGCCTAAATATAGGATTCTTCTCTAGTTGGGAAATAAAAGGGTTGATATAAAATGAGAAAAGGAGCAGCGAGCATGGGCACCCATATCTTGTCCCCCTGGCTATTAAAATCCTATCTGATTCTATCCCCATTATATGTAATCTGGTGCTTGGAGCCTGATATAGTGCCCTGATGGCTTTGATGATGCCATGACTGAGTCTCTTCCACTTTAGGGTCTTCCACAAGTAGCCACAAGAGACCCGATCGAAGGCCTTTTCTACGTTCAGTAATATAAGGTCTATAAGTGTTTTGTAGCCTCGTCTATGTCAAATAGGGTGATTACTCTTCTGACATGACCCACAGTGCCACGACCAGGGATAAAGCCATGCAGACGGGGCAATACCAGTTTAGCAATTACCGTCCCTAAGCGCATTGCAAATATTTTCGTGTATATTTTTAAATTGCTATTTATTAATGAAATTGGTCGGTAGGACCCAGGGTTTAGAGGGGACTTCTCCTCTTTTTTAAAAATTATAATGTTGGTGGATTCCCAAGAGGGTGTGGCCTCTCCCTCCCGCTGTATCCCCAAAAAGTTGAGGTCATGTCCATCCCTAGTTCTGGATAAAAAAATCCTATAAAACTCCAGAAGTATCTTGTCTGGCCTGTAGCTTTCCCCAGCACCAGAGATTTTACGGCATCAGCTACCTCTTCGTTGGATATTGGTAGTTCCAAGGAGGCCAGGTCTTCATCCTTTAATACACCTCCCTCTGTTATGCTTAAAAGATGGTATAGGTTTCTGATGGAGGAAATGAGTCCTCCCTGTATAGCTCTTCTTAAAAATCCTAGTGACATCCTTCAGAGTGTCAAACATTTCCCCACTGTCTATCCAATTTAGAATCTATTGCGCTTTCTGTCTCCTTCGGTCTCATACGGAGTGCTAGCAATCTCCCAGTGTTTTCACCATCTTCATAGCATTCTGATTTATAGCTTTTAAATTTGGCGGCTACTTCCTTACTATAATACTGATTCTTCTGGGCTTCAAGCACAGCAGTCTTCTGTTGTATCTCCCTATCATCTCTTCTGCCTGTTATCAACTTAATCTGTTGTGCTTCTAAAAGTTCATCATATAAGTTCATCATATATTCCTTGGATCTGGCCACGCCTCTGTTTCTGCAAGTGTAAAGTATAGCTCAGAGTTTCACCTCTGACCCCCAACTTTAATGAGTCCTAAACAGCAATATCAGCAGCAGTGCCTCTGTTTATTGCCAGGAAGTCTGATATCCATTTATACATATTGTCGACATATTCTGCCTTCAAAAAGAAGTTTTATATCAAATGTCCAGGCCGCTCTAGACTTGAATAATCCCTCGACTTGAGACCTAAAACCAATGGGTTATGATCTGATAAAACCGTGGGATATATCTCGATTCCTACATGTCCCTCGAGAGATGACGAGACCAAAAAATAATCCAAGCAGATCAGCTTCTTATGGGGGGTGGGGCGAAGAAGAACGTAAACTCAGTGTCTGGTGTTTTAACTCTCTCCCAGACATCTACAAGCATGTGATCTTTTGTTAGCCACTGAACTGTCACATACACCAATGGTTTCCTACCAATATATGGTTTATGCCCCCCTGCATCCTCTCTAAGTTCTATGTGGATGTTGAGGTCACCACATAAAATAAGAGGCTCTGGACAAGATGAAAGCTGCAGATCTAGATAGTGCAATACGGCAGCCTCATCTAAATTAGACCCATATACTAAGCATAAGGTAAATTTACCACCCATGGCCTGACACTCCAAAATTACCCATCTAAGTTTATCGGTAGATCTCCGGGTTACCGAACAGCTATTTCTGTTTGCGATTATTGTCAGCCCCCTGGATGTCGAATCTTGTATTGAATATCCGAGGAGCACTTACCCCAGATCCATTAGGGAATTCTATTTTCCCCAAGCAACACACATCTCCTGAATACAAATAATAACAGCCCTCATGGACCTGAGACCAAGTGCCACTCTCCCCCTCTTAGCTCTGTCATTTAATCTGAAGATATTGATATAACAGGTACAGAGAGTGTTATTTGGAATAGGTGACTTTACCACGCATGCTATTCCATCGCATGCCGTTGCAACGCAAACTTTTACTCCGACTTTCTTTCGAGAGGGGCACTAGAAGTTGGAATAGATTAATTTTCTATTTCAACTACAGTGTGTGCAATAGTAGGGAAGGTGTTGGAGTTAAATCCAACACCTTCTACCCACTGCTGCACACCTTTTGCGTTGCAACAACATGCGATGTAAAGGCATGCGTTTAACAGTTTTGTTGTAAAGGCTGTCTCCCGTTATTTGACTTCCTGCATGCTAGTTGTTGCTGCAATCTAAACCACAGGCAATATTTCATTACAGTTGGTAATCATGTTGAGTCTTCAGGATAGCCGTATATAAACAATAAAACAGAGAGATGCATTTTACTATGCACCTGTAACTTTGCCTGTTGTGCCAAATTCTTAAGCAACGATTAACCCATCCCACCCCACCCTCCCTAAAAACCCATTACCTCCTACTTCACATGATCCCTGCCATTCCTCTCCCTCCTCCACCACCCCTGTGATGCAATGAGACCAGCCAAGGTCTACTGATGCTTGTGTGTCCTTCATCCAAACCTTCACCACCTTAAATAAATCAAAACATTATTAATTATCTCTGTAAAAGGAGAAACAAATCATATCACCCACTTTGTGACCTTCAAGACGGAATAGAGAAGAGGGCAAGGAGAAAATAGGTTTAAACCTAAGACAGTACTATCAGGTCAAGTTATCTAAAAACTCCTTGGCCTTAACCTCTAAATAAAATATGGATGTTTTCTTATGCATTACCACTTTCAGTCTAGATGAATTTATCAGGAAAGCGTCTGCCCCTTTATCCTGAAAGGGTTTGATCATCCAGCACCTTTCCAGTGTGACACAGCAGAAGTCCTGCCTCGTGAAAAATGTGCACCCTCCAGCGGTGGGCCAAGAGTTTTGTTGTGCCTTTTCGAATACAGCCTGCCTAAGGAGATAGTTCCCAAAATAAGACCAGGATAGCCTGGGGTCTCCTGCTGTCTCGTGAAGTTTGTCTTGTGTGAACGGGAATCTGTGAGCTCTTTGTAGCTCCACTTCTGAGTTCCATTCTTCCAACTTGAGGAAGGACTCCTTAAATAGCTGAATTAAATATGATCTTGTATCACTCCCTTCCATACCTTCAGGCATGCCCCAAACCCTGAGATTGTTATGCCTCAGTGGATTTTCAAACTCTTCCAATTTCCACTGACTGTCAGTTAGCTGTGATTCATATGCTGCAACTGAGCTCCTGTTGGCCATAACTCCTGCCCTACATCATAGCTATTTTTTTCTCAAAACTCTGAGCATGTCTTTATCACTTTTCAGATGGCATCTTGCAATTTTCTTGTCGCTTGATGAACCCAACGACTATCCATTTGTTTCCTCTCCATGTGACATAATACCCTGATAGATAGAAACAAGTGTGGCTGAGTCGCCTATCCCCTCCTAGGATGCTGTTAAACTCCCCTCTAACCAGGAAATAGCAGAGTGGCCCCATTTGAGGCCGGCCTCCTCCCTGGCTTTATCAAGAGTTTCTCTCACAGGAGTTTTCTTGACTGTCACTCAAGTGCCTTTGTCCCCAGTTTTCTATGGGCGGTGTCATTATGTTTGTTTTCCTCACTTGAGTCATCTCTAATACTCACTTTCGATCCCCCCCATAAAGAAATCAACTGGGGATTCTGAATCCTTCCCTGACCAATTTGACTGTTCAGACAAAGAGAAGAAATGCTCCATCAGTTCTGCATCTACTGTTATGGCCATTTTGAGAGCACTTCTTTTCCCCTTCTGTCTCTTTTTAGGTCACGTATTACCTCTGGGAGTCTGTGGTTTGCCATCTCCATCTCCCATGCCAGGGCTGCATTTTCTGTGGTTTCTTTGTATATTAACAAGAGCAGAGTAGCTCCCAGCACCTATATCCATATTAGGCTGATTTTTATTGCAGCTAGCTCCTTTAACCCCATCCACATACATTCCTGCCCCCATATCACTGACCTCTATCCCCACTTTGCTCGCTGCTGGAGATCCCATCGGGAGGAGGAAGGGTGTGCTCATGCTAACACAGAGGAATCTAGAAGCTCTCAGCACCTGGAGAAGCCAAGGGCCCTTCCGTCTCACCCTCCTTACTGGGGTTCAGTGAAGATTGTCCCAGCGGGACCTCCGTTCGATTCTCCATGACATCTGAATTCACTCTCAAAGGTGGTAAACTTTGAAGCACTTTCTCAGTAGTTAGTCAATCAGACTTTCTTTCATTAATTGTCCTGCCATTGATGTAGGCTTTTTAAAAATGCTTGCAACAGGTTCAGGAGTAGCCGAGACCATCGAGCTATCTTTGTGTTTTCTCTGCCCCTTGCCACTACTAGGAGCACCTGCAGTGAGACTTCGCACACTGGGCTTCCCTCACCCCACGCCGCCACCGGAGACGTTGCTGCCCCGGGCTTTCGTAACTCCCACATTTTTCAACCCCATGATCCTCACCGCAGCACGCCAGGGTGCAGAATTGCAGTGCCGATCAGACTGCCTCCGAGCAGTCAAGAAACGCTGAGCAGCAGTTTCCCCAATTTAAGTCTGCCCCCCAGCCAAAACGTGTAACATAAACTGGGTTTACGGCACGGATATGACGAGCACACTGAAGTCATGCTCCAAGTGGGAGGAGAAGGATCATTTTGCTGGCTGCGTTCCCGTGGTTGGCTCCGAGAGGGTGAAGGGCCGTGTTTAGCCATACTTGAACGGCCGCCATCTTTCTTCAGCCTGCCCTCTACACTAAAACCATTCTAATCTAGAATTTTGGCCTAGATGAATGTAACACACCATCCTATTGTAAGTCTCTTCAGAGCTAAGAGAAGAGTAAGGCATGGTGTGGCATAATTAGAGGGTGGCAAAAAGAGGAAGGGTTTGTCTGTGTAATACATTAAACAAGCATTTGCAATGCAAAAGGTCTCGCATTTGCGAGAGTTTAAGCTATTGGCATTGTAAATGACAATGACTTTTATTTTGCTGCTTTGGTAATTAACACATAAATAAAAGGCATTGTAATGCCAATAGCTCAAACTCTTTGACATACAATACCTATTTCCTTGCAAAGAAGTGTCCGCCATTGTCCCGGGCTGCTTGGAAAGTGAAAGCGCCCATGGCACGCTGAATGTTGCAGGACAGCATGTTGCACCGGCAGTAGGAGTAACTCATTCGAAAACAGGCATTAGATTGTGCTGTGCAGCGTGAGGCATGAGCGTGCACCAGGATCCATGCGTGAAAACCAGCCATGTGGGAAACCACCATTAGAGTGTGCTGTGCAGCATGAGGCATGATCAGCATGAGGCATGATCATGCACCAGTATCCGTGCACGAAAACCAGACGTGTGGGAAACCAACATTAGAGAGTGCTGTGCAGCGCTAGACACGAGTGTTCACTAGGACCCATGCATTAAAACCAGCCCTGTGAAAAACCAGCATTAGTGTGTGCTGTGCAAAGTAAGACACGAGCATGCACCAGGATCCGTGCAGAAAAGCCAGCCCTGTGGGAAACCCGCATTAGAATGTGCTGTGAAGCCTGAGACACAAGCGTTCACCAGGATCTGTGTATGAAAACCAGCATCAAAATGTGTGCAGTGCAGTGCGAGACACGAGTATGCACCAGGATAAGTTCATAAAAAATACCCTTGTGGAAAACCAGCATTAGAGTGTACGGTGCAGCATGCGACACAAGCGTGCTCCAAGATTTGTGTAGGAAAACCTACCCTCCCATGTGGAAAACCAGCATTAGAGTGTGCTGTGCAGCATGCGACATGAGTGTACACCAGAATCCCTGTACAAAAACCTGCCACATAGGAGCCAGCACCAGAATGTGTGCCATGAGCCATGCACCAGGATCCCTATGTGAACAAAGGCAGTAAGGGAACTAGTGCCAGAATGTGTGCTGTGCAGCCTGAGACACGCGCGTGCACCAGTATCTGCATACGAAAATTAGCCATGTGAGAAACGAACATCAGAATGTGCGCCACCAGCGTGCAACAGGAGCCATGTATGACAAGCATTTGCGATGCAATAAGTGTCACATTTGTGAAAGTTTAAACTATTGGCATTGTAAATGTAAAATCTGTTTTGCTAATTAACACACACATAAAAGGCATTGTCATTTACAATGACAATAGCTCAAACTCTTCTAAATATTCAAACCGGCCGCCCTTGTCCCTGGCTGCTCGGCAAATGAAAACACGCATGGTGCGCTGAATGTTGCAGGAAAGCATGTCGTGCCCGTAGTAGGAGACACTCATTAAAGAAAATAGTGCTTAAAGACTATAAAAGACGTACCATGTATTAATGGAAGTAAAAGGGCCAGTCCTCATTACAAATGAAGACACGGCGGTACTATGGAGGGACTAAAAGCCTATTAACGAATCACAAGGCAGCATTTGCAAAGGGCAATGACACAAGTCAATGACAAATATGGGCAGAGGGTGGCGGGTCATCTAGTTCTTACTCCACTACAGCATACCGCAGAGCAGTGCATGCAATGCCCAGGCTTGACCTAAAAGGAGTGAGGTATAATGGTCTAGAATGGTTATGCAGATGTTCACCTAACATGTCACTGACCCCACCTCAAGTCCACTAGGCTCTGCAGGTACCCAAGTCAGTCTCCTACTGGTAAGAGCAGTTTAACATATGTGAGGTGCATATTGGTCGAGACATGTAATGTTTTTGTCCCATTATTGATTGCAGTACAATTCCATCAGTACACATGCGTCCTATAATTTGCGTCAATGTATGGCAGCTTTGGGGTTCTTTGATGTGAGGAATAGTCCCACGGTAGGACATCCTACCCATGTGAAGGTGGTATTAAAAATGTGCTGAGGCAGTGCCAAGTGATGAGAGGCTACTCTCACAGTCTGGGCTTGTGCACAAAATAAGATATACAAATTGCAATATGATCAATATTATATAGGATGGTTTATGCATGCAGTGTAAGTGTAACAGCCATTTGTAGCTATCCCCGAAAGGCAAAATGGAGGCAAGAGTCTTTAAGGTGAAAGTATGGTGACGTCTGCTCTTTAGTTTCTTCCAAGGGTAAATAGTCCTCCTTAGGATGGCCTACACAGTGTGTTCCATCCCCCAGTGCAACCAGAAATAACTTATGGGGTCTTCTTCAGGACAAGGTGGTCTTTTTATCTCATCAGATAGATTGGTTGGGTCTGAGATACTCTAAAGCAGCCATGCTTCAATTGACTATTCCTCAAGTGGAAGTAGCTGTAATTGCCTGTGCAAAATGAGTTATCTCTGAGGAAGATAAGATGTTAAGTGTACTTATTTCTCTATTTCTTTATTCAAGATGAAGGATGCTGCACAAACAGATACAAATGTACTAAAACGTGTAAAATCATGACCTATCACTGATGAAGTGCGACTACTCCATCTTAAATAAAAAAAATAGAAAATGAAGCGCAGGGCCCATCACAGGACCACGGTCTCCTATGTATGCTGACTATCCATATATGTTTGGATGGCATGCCTATGAAATGGATCCAATTCTTCGTCTAGTCCATATCCAAATTGTACCACTAACTAAAGCTCTTTCCTCGCCATAAAATTCCACCACTCTCCACATACCTGTTCTCCTCCTGATTATGCATTATGAAAAATAATGCACTTTGATCAGACAGAGTCTCTAGATTCAAAACGTGATTCGAGTAGGATGAGGTGTTCCTCAGCACTTAAGACCATGACTTAAGATGAGACCATTAAGTAAAACATATACTACCTGCATTTGCTTATCGGGTGAATCCTGACAAAACTCAGAACTGCATTCAATTCAATTCAGTTAAAAAATACTTTATTTCGAAATGATAATCATAAAAACTACTGTACAATAAAACTTGAAAAACGTATTAAAAGAGCATAGCATTTTGGGTTCGAAGAACAGATTTAAAAAAAAGTTCCTAATGTGAAACAAACAATGTCATCCGATAACATTTCTAAAAAGCACAGTGCAGCTCTGAAGCTGCCAGAATTATACTTTCTTAACAATGGCACTTGAAACTGTAAAGTATAAAATTCATAATACTCACAACATAAATCAAAGTTCACGAGTGATTGGTTCCAAGTGACGTCACATGGGCATGTACAAATGCTAGAACTACCATGGAAACATAATAGATTGCTGATTGTGCCTCAACTAAATCTAAAAACAAAGCCCTTTTCCATTGGCTGGGTACAATTTGCAAATAATAATGATATCTGCTGTTGTTTGTACTATTAAATATTTCTTCACCGGCGATTCTAGGAAGGCACCTTTTTTTCAAGAAAGATCGCTTGACCCAAATCGTGTTCCTCTTTTTCGCAGAGGAAGATTCTTGAAAAATGAGGACTGCCCAAGCTCTCTAATGGCTGCTTGACATATAGCAGTAAGGGGATTTTTAGGCTGTTATTGCTCGATGACTGGCAATCACTTTTATTAGCTTCATTGAGGGTAGCAGAGGTGTTTGCCCAAATTGATAGCCAAAGCACAACGAGACCTAGCATGGTATAATTCTCAAGGTGTAAGAGTCCTAGGGCCAAAGTATCAAGTAACTGTTTTGCGATTCCCTAATTGCGAATCCTTGCAATAATTAGGAAATTGCAAAACGGCATGTATGAAAGTGTGTTGAACACTTTCTGCGATTCCTAGGGAGTCGCAAATGACCTACCTCATGTATCGCTAAAATCACAAGGGATGGTGGCCTGCTGGGGTCAGCAGACCGCCATGTCCGTAATTGCTTTTAAATAAAGCAAACATTTATTTTTTAAATGCAGCTCGTTTTCCTTAAAGGAAAACTGGTTGCATTTAGGAAAGAAAAATTGAAAAGTTTCTTTTCCTTTTTGAAGAGCAGGCAGAGGTCCGTGGGACCACTGCCTGCTCTGAAAAAACATTTTCGCTGCCATTACCAAAAGGGAAGGGGTCCACATTTGCAAATGGGTTACCACCTACATGAAGTAGGTGGTAAAATGCGAATGTTTTGCGACCGCATTTACGGTCACAAAACATTCATACATACCGTTATGATTCGGTATGTGGCAGGGATGCCCTAAACATGCCTCCTTTAAATACCGAATTGCGAACCCATTTTGCAATTCGGTAACAGGTTACCGAATCGCAAAATAGGGTTTGATACATTTCAAAAGCATTTTTGTGTTCTCAAACGGGCCAATTCTCAGAATCAGCCCTTTTGCGAATGCAAAAACTCTTGGTACATGTGGCCCCTAATTCCTTGTGGCAAATCCGGATTAGCGTGCTACTCGCTGAAAAGCACTTCAACACCTCATTCGGGGTACCAAGCACTATATAAATTCAAATTCTTTCTATTCCTCCGGTATCCTTTTCAATCCAAATAGAAGACTAACATATCCACCGCTCACATTAATTTCATATTTCACTATACTAATTAACCACTTTTCCTTATTGGGTTCCACAGTAGTGTGCTACTCACCCAAAAAGTGCTTTGATGCCTCGTCAGGGGTTATAAACGTGATAGAAATGCAATTACAATATAGTGCAAAAGTGCAATGTGGGAGAGAAAAGAGGGGGCGGCAGAGGAATTCTCTTCCACTTGTAACAATGAGGAATTGGAAGATTCCCAGACTCCAGCTCAATATGTCACAATTGGGACACATCATCTCTTATAGATTTCTAAAACTAGAGTAATGGGTTTACCACCCAGGGAAGATGAGAGGTTAAACAGGGCTCCCTTAGCTTGACTACATTTTAAGCATCGGATGGAAACGTTAGTCCCACATGTCAAGATGAATTAAAAACTCCCTCCAAACAGGAAAACTTATCTACCTTCTCTAAATTATTTTTGTCAATAGAAAATGTGCACAGTTCAGAACTACTTGGGCCACATGACATGATTTGGGACTATGAAAAATGTATATCACAGTCTAGGTCAGCCATTAACTCAGTAAAAGCTGCCGTCAAATTTCTTAAGGCCCTTGTAGTGCTCGCAAACAAGAATGCACCACCCGTGTATAAAAGCACGGTTATAGGTCTAAAGCTTACCAATCGCATTTCTTGGCAACCATTATGCAAATGCAAATTTAGTTTGTTAATATATAAAATAAATAAAGAGGGGAAAGCTCAGAGCCCTGGCGAATTCCATGCCCAAGCTAAAATATTCCATTATTCCTCACAATTTATTAATTATTTCTCATGATTTATACATTAAAAGGTAGGTACAATATGCAATATGGAATATTTGCTAATTATCAACTGAAGATTTGAGCATTGCTCTATAGCACCTAGCCGTTCCTGAAAAGCCATATTGACAAGGGATTATTATATTACTCGCATTGACTCATTCATGAATTCGACTAAAAATCACTCTTTCAATACCTTTGACAGTACAGTCGATAAGAAAAATTGGTCTGTAACATCTAGGATCCAACATATCTCCTTTTCAAAAGATGGGGACTTTAGTGGGCGATGACCAACATTCTGGCAGCTGAGAATGGAACAGGCTGTTAAAAATGTTATATAACAATGTGGCTCACAATTCCATGTTGCATTTAAATAGCTACACTGGTACCCCATCTGGCCCAGGAGCTTTCCTTGAGGGGCTTTGTTGCAAAGCTATTGAATTCTCCTTTTGGTCAAAGCTTAGCTTGGAATTGAAACCTAAATAACTGCATGAATTTAATTAATAATCAGAACTGGATGAAAAATAGTAAATGCCCTTAAAGGGGGAAATTCATTGGTCAGCAGTGATCTATGTACTCAGAGTAGATAGTGGCGGCTCCTCCGCTAAGGCGGAGGAGCGTTACTCCACTACCAGAAAGCAGACAAAGAAAGAAAAAAATTTAATTATAATAAAGGAATGTTATTATCATTGTATTTTGTCGTCCTGCTGCGGCAGTGAGTGAGGGGGCAGGGTGGAGCTGCAGGGGAGGAGTGGTAGAACACTCCTGTGCACAATGTCTGTTTGGTCGAGACGCATGCACACTTTCCCCCTTCTCCATGCAAGCAGCATTAAAGCATGCATGGAGAACATGCCCACCCCTACAGCTGCTGGCTGAGCGCCCTGTCACGGTGCTCAGACCAATCACAAGGCTGCATTGCAGCGTTGTGATTGGCTTAGGGGTGGGAGCCTGGCTGGCTGCTTCCTGTTCTGACCTGGAGTCGGACACAGGCGAGCAGGAGAGAAGACGTAGGACCCAGCGACTGCAGCAAGGTAAATGTTATTATTTTTCCAATGCAGCCCACGCTCCCCCCGTCCACCCCACTCGCCTGCACCCTTACCCGTGAGCTGTGCCGGCCACCCCTGAGAGTAGATTGAGTTGTCTTGTTAGACCTAATAAAATTAACAGTTTGCCAAAAAAATAGGATTTTTCATTTTAGTGGTCGCAATTAATCAATCCCACTTGTGTTTTTTATTTAATTTTCCCCCAATTTCAAAGCTGCATGGTATTGTGTGTGGCACATTTTAACCTCCTCTATGTCCCTATGTTTTTCGACAGGACTTCGTGCAGACGTCTGTTGGCAGAAGAACAGGCTGCATTAATCCATCACTATGATGATAATATCTTGTGTTGGATGGACTCCAAAGTGCAATATTGATACAATTCACAGTTTAATAAAGCTCAACAAGACTTGTTCGCTATCTGCATTCTCAGACAGGCATGACACGAAGAGGTTAAATTTTGATTTTACCCATGTAGTTAGGAATTTGCAAGGATCAGGCAATTTCCACCCCAGCCTCATCCCATTATATTTAGGATGAGCGTAATGCTCTGGCTCAGGGGTACGGGCATTACAACAGGGAGGTAAGAGAGAAAAAGCTAGAGGATTATGATCCCCATAATTTACGTCCAGAAGGTCACTCTTCAAACGATGCTTCAGGAACCTGCGAGACAAAAAAATATAATCTATAGCAGTTGCACATCCCCGGCCACAAAAGGTTATAATCCCTTTTTCACTTCCAATGTCACTCTCTGTAACATTGATTAAATCACAGGCCATGATATAGCTGGCTAATTCAATCTCTCGATGTTCCTTGAAAACTAGCATAAGAGTGGTATCCTGAAATAAGTGCATTCATTAAATTTAGCGTTAAAATCTCCAAAACAGATCAGATGAAGATCTTGGTGCAGAGATTTAGTGATCTTTGGCAAACAATCAATTACATTAAAGAGTTTAAAAGCTGTAATTGTTATAAATTACAAAATCATTATTGTAAAAATTACCTAAATAAAAATGGAAATCACTCGTGGTTTTTACTAAAATTACCAGTAACCTCCCGCCCCCCCCCCCCCCCCCCCCCCTTCTCCATTTTTGGTCTATATAGGCTCAATCTTGACATAAGGGAAAGCTTGAACCAGGTCGAGAGACCTCCTTTTGCTCGACCCTGCTTTGTGTTTCCCACACCCCAACTCTGGAGCTAGCATCATGAAACCGAATATCAGCTTGCTTGTTGTGGTTAGGCCAAGAATTCATATATTCAACCTTTTGATTATAAGTGTTAGAAAGCTGGCCCGATGGCTCCTTGAGGTGAGAGATTGTAGCTGAAACATTCAGTGATTTGCATAACTTGAGTTCAGGTCCTAGCGAAGCAGACTTAATCTCCCTTCTTTCAAAGGTCCATGAATTGAGTAGCAATAACTTGGGTATTATTGGCATCTCTTATTTACAGCACTTACAAACAGAAAAAGTGTGGTACGAAGCACTATATAAAATATAGTATCAAAGCAGCTGCCACTCAGTTGGAATCTTAAGGTAGAGCTTGGTTTTACTCAGACACATCACATAGCTTTTTGCACAGTCAAGCGAGTAAAACTAATGCTGAAGTCATCACCATGTAATGGTGGGCTCTCTTTTTCTGCTTGAGGATTGGCTCACAGTTTCATGCTTGCTTATACAAACAACGGTTGCACACACGAGAAATTGAAAGGACACGCTTACCATACACTCAACGAACACATGTAACTGAGATTTCAGGACATCTAATGGGAGATTTAGTGCTCATGTTTAACCAGTGGGACTGCAGTGCTTAGAGGTGGAAGATACAAAAAGCCCTAAATTGGCACCAAATGAGGAAAGGCGGAGCATGAAGGCAATGGAAGGATGGCTTGCCTTTACCTACCCACCAGAGAGGACGTCGCCAGCTCAGTGATGTCATAGCTGTTGGAGGTTGACTTGGTCTCTGCCAGGATGCCATTAGAATTCTTACAGCATTTCTAAGGGAATAAAATGAAATAGTAAGGACAACTTGGGCACCAACTGGTTTCATTTATCGCATCGAGGGCCTCATTTACAAGAAACGGACGCATCAGAAGTCAGTTTCCTTGCGCCTGCACCAAATGCCCATTCGACACCATGGATGGCTTTTATTTTCAATACAGGGCTCCATGTCACAAGGATATAACAGATGCATCAGAAATTCTGACACTTCTGTTGGCGCAAAAGTAACACATTGCTAGAGTTGGTCATAAAACTGACGCAACACCAGCAATGCATCAAAAACATAGGCGAGTCCCATGTTAAAAGCCCTGCATCAATCCTTACATCTGGTCTACGTGGCTCGTTTGCATGGGAACGCCTACCCTGCATACATTATACCTGCCACAGATATAATGTGAACCAGGGCTCTAAAAATTGGACCCAATGCATCAGTTTGTAGACATGGAGCAGTGTGGTGCACTGATTGCGCCGCTGTTGTGTCAAAGTCACCCAGAGGTGGTGCAAGCTCCTCATAAATTAAGCCCTAAGACTGAGCCCAATCATTGCCTCGATAATGGAATCTCGACATAGGTAGGGGACAAGGCTGACATAATGGTTCAGGCCAGACCAGCTGACTACTTCTACCCTACAGTATAAACTTTATTTGACACAAACAGGTTGCCCAAATGGTTTGAGATGCATGCACCTCACCATACATGAAGAAGAAAGTGAGCATAATGTATTAATTGTACTGTGGAACCTTCCACCTGTCTCTATCTAGATCCATGAAGACTTCCAACTTTTTGGTACTTCAATATACTATGGAAAAGTGTGAACAGCGCAGGCATTATGATCGGTTAAAGAAAAGGATTGTGTATCTGATATTCAAGGCCACTTGAATTTTGTGATTCTGCAGCTGTGATGTTAACTGTATAATAAAGGATTTATCACATTTGCCACAAAGTCCACCACATGCTGTATAATTTCAATAAAAAATAGTTTCTAGCCAAAATGGATCAAAAGCTATTAGCAAAACATGAGGCTATATGGTGACATAACTTTGCACAGTTTATCTAGCCAACGTTCAGGTGACAATTTGTAAAGTAAGATGTTGAACGGGCGCCAATGAGGTGAAACTTTTTCCCATTCAATTTTAATGTGTATTAAATTGACAAGGTACAAAATACCATGCCACAGAAGACGCTACATTATGCTGTATAATTTGCATTTCCTTGCCGTTTTATTTAGTGAGCCCTGCCACATAATTTGGTCCTCAATTTCGGAATTGTTCGAGTGTCCCTGCTTATATCACACAACATATTGTAGTACAGTTGATGATGGAAGATTTTAGTTCCCTACCTATTAAAAGTGCTGTCTGACAAATATCCGTGCACAGACTTTCAGTTAGTGCTGGTCAGAGCCAAGGATAGTAAATCTGGTGATGTTAATGTGCTGCTTCCATTTATAAGAACTGTCTGGGTTACATTGTTTACGCTCATTAATTACCAGGCGGCAGCCGCTCCTGTATAAGCAGGTGTCGCTTGCAAAGAAGCACTGGCAGTTGCCTGGATCTATGCAACAAATTGGATTTGCAGCAGGTGCAGAACTGGCATGTGCTATAAAAAGAACCAATGGGAAAAGTTGCAGGCAGAAATGAAATGACCTACATGAAACCTCAAGATTTCCTTAGGTGACTCTGCAATGTCCAAAATATGAGAAACCTTTGAGTAGGGGCAGTGCATTTGCATATTACTGGAATATCATACTCTAAACATCATCTAAGGAAAATTATCCTCTGCACCCAATGGAGCTATATGTTTGAAAATGATATTTAGGATGCAACATTAATGTCAATGAATTCTGACATAACCACTGAGTTTGCATTATATCCAGGTAAGGGTGCAACTTACATCTGGTGGACATTTTAGTGGCAGTGATCTCCTACAAACTATATAAGCCCTGAGGACTGCAGTATTTCAGTGAGTTAAACCACCAGTGAAAAAGGTGATACCATCCAGTACCTTTTTTACCCAGGCGCGGCCCGTGCAGGTAAGAGCAGTTGGACGGGGAAGAGTCGACAGACAATGACGAGTGAAACTTTAATTTAAAGATAACCACTTACCTTGCGCTCGCCGCATCAACGAGTTGGTGATGCAGCGAGATCAAGGTAAGTGGTTTTCTTTTTTTAAAATTTAGGTTTCCCTCGTCTGTTGACTCCCCCCCCACCCGGCCCCAAACCCCACCGCTCATACCTGCACGGGCCGTGCCTGTTTTTATCATAATAGCAGTTTTACCTTCCCATTTCAAGTTTCACAGGTCAGAATGGGGAATAAAACGTTAATAGTGCATGTTTTCCATCATTCCCTGCTGCAAAATTTGTAATTAGGACCTTTTTTCTGAAAGCATTTGTGTGGTTAAATACGACTGGTGTGCATTAATTTTGCATATCTCAGAAATGGAAGTTGGTCACAAGCACAGTTTGAGCTAATATGGCTCCCCCCAGTTACAAGTCTAATACACCACTCATCTGAGGTGGAAATGGCAGATAATAAGTCTGATGGTGGGGCTCCTTGATGAGAATGAATGAAAAAGCACTGACCTGCAAGGGGTCCCAGCAGAAGTCCGACTGGCCATCCTAAAAGAAAGAACACAATGTGAAGGAAATCAATATAAGTTTGACCTTGATATACCAGTACTATTTTAGATGTGTGCTTTTATGTCAGAATATCATAGTCAAAAATACCATCTGACATAAATATTTTAGTTGTAGATCTCTGTCACCATCTGGATGTAATTTTCTGACTTTTTGAAATTCACAAACATTCCCAGGAGTGCCCCTGGAAAACAGTCCAAGCTCAGGTTTCCAGGCCTACCTCTAGAAGGTCATGAGCCATTCTCATAAGGGTCATATTCCTGCAGTGTGGAGTTCTCCACAGTAGCGAACTCCAAATAGCGGGGGACTATGGGCTCCTGTAAAAATGAAAAGCTTTTTTCTTTGTTGGAAAAATATTTTTCCCATTGGAGAAAGCCCTTCCCCTGCACCCCCAGCAAACGGGAATGATCCATTCTCCTTCACACCATGGAAGGGGGCCCTAGGCTGAAGTGAAAATCCTACTGTTTTTGGAAATTTGAATGTGGAATTTTGTGAATGCCTACACACATACATGTTTGTGAGCATTCACACACTTCCAAGCTGAACCACATTTTGGATAGCCCATTTTCTTACCACTTACGCTGGATTTACAGATGTGAAGAACAACTCTGGACACTGTAGTGGGGATGTCCGCACCGTAAATGGATTTACACCTGAAGGAATCCCTCTGTGAATTCCTTCATGCGTGCAAAGGGTAAATTTAGTCGTATGCTTATGTTTAAGGCCAAATTTAAGTTTGTGTCCTAAATATTGTTTACAAAAATATGGTCCTCGAGCCTCAAGCGCAACACATATTTACCTAGGCTAGGAAGAAGAGGCCTTAGTCTGTGTTCTGGTAAAATGCTCCTTTAAAGTCAGCATTGGAATCAGACCTTTTAGTTATCTGGCTGGGGAAACATCCTTTACAACGCATGCATTATTCTGCATGCCATTACCCCGCATTTTTTTACACTGCAAACACTTTTACAACGCAGGGCTTTACACCGCGAATTGTTACAACGCATTCCCCAAAGTAACGACCCTGTGAAGTTAGAATAGTAAATGCGTTGGAATGGGTAATGCGTTGGGGAAAAACTTGGCTCTTCGCCTTGTTATTAACCTCCCATATGAGTAGTTTTCTTGGAGCAATGTATTTTGGTCAACACATAAGAGAATGTTATGGGTAATTTATAGAGGGTTGTGCATTTTAACAACATTATATTAATAGTATAAAAATACTACTTAACACAGGAGCTCGAATTTCCTAAATCATGTTATGAGAATATACCAGAAAACATGGGAGCAAGCTACATACAAAGATCAGGTTCTCTTGCTCAGATGCCTCATAAATTGATATTAATGACTCCTTATGGAATCCTTCAGATAAATAATTATTTTGAGCAGCTATATAGATTTAAAAAAGTAATTGTCATTGCACGCTAAACAGCAGGATTCTGTAGTTCAGTCTCAACTTCATCAATTTGTGGGGATTGTGTTTCACCGTCTGCAGGAGTCATCTGCTGCTTGCTTGTACTGTCAAAATCCAAGGTTTTTACTTTTATTGGTATCAAATGGTTTGGTATACATTTGGCTTCAAATAAAGAATGCACCATGTCTTCTCTAACTTTTGCTGGGAATGTGCACCAGTGATTTATCTCTTCTCATGATTCTGTTACAATAGGTATCATACATTTTCCTTAAACTATGCCAGCTTCTTTCCAATTGTAGCTACTGCATACAGAGTGTTATTAAAAGTAATGCACATAAAAAATTACAAAAAGGAAAACCTTTAGGATATTCAAATATATATCCTTACATACCAATTGACCAAATTAACCAATTTATATCATTGCTCATTTACTGATACTTGAAAATCTTTAATGTGAAAAAGCAATCTATGTGCAATGAATTAGATTAAAAAGGGTAGGAATCATATGAAGAGTCTGTATTGATTACAAAAGAATCAAGATATTTTAAGAAAACTGAAAAGTATCTGTAAGGTGCCTAGATTTTTCGCTTTTTGATCATCTGTTTTTTGTACTTTTTTACTGTTGGTCAGTCTCACTACTGGGGACTCACCCACGGTAAATGGACTGTGCGTGTTTACCAACAGTGTCTGCCTTTTAGGATAAGGCTGTTTTGACGCAGAAAGGGTAATGGGCACTTGACTGGTTACATGTGCACACGTGTAAGGGCTGTGCATGTGAGACACCTGTTGTGCGCAGTCCTGTACCTACGCACAGGAAGCCTGGCGCAGAGGGGACTCTGCAGGATTGGATATTGATCTGGGGTGGGCCTCATAATGGTAGTGTATACTCATAGGAAAAGTCAGTGTGGTTTACTGTCTTGGCTGTAGTGACACTCCATTATACACTTATGGGGAAAGATTGTCTTAGAGTGCAGCTTTGCTTCCTTTTGGCCTACAAAGACCAGTGACGTATCGAACGGGGGTTGAATCTGCATGCCAAACCCAAATTTGAAAGTTCCAAAAAGATATTTGTATATCTGTACAGCTTATGGGC
Organism: Triturus cristatus; assembly: GCF_964204655.1. Classification (NCBI taxonomy): domain Eukaryota; kingdom Metazoa; phylum Chordata; class Amphibia; order Caudata; family Salamandridae; genus Triturus; species Triturus cristatus. The sequence continues at coordinate 847,272,505 of NC_140580.1, read as the reverse complement.
CATCCATGATTGTCATATTTCTCTGGCTCAGCTCAAGATCAGAGACCAGGCCTTTGTCACCCTGCTGTGCCAAGTTAATTACATTTCTCTCCAACAGCAGGTACAAAGGCCACCCCAAAGGGAGCAATTAACAGTGCATTACTCAGCTCCTGGGGAAGAAAGGGGTGGGGATGAAGGATCTGCATCAATCAATAAGCCGTCACACTGTACCAGAGATGGGCCAGCCCAAGTCCCCTGATCAAAAGTGGGAGCCCAGACCTCTATAGCTAACAATAGGAGGGGGCTCCTTCTGAAGATTTGGTGGAAATAGCCCAGGCAGTGATATCAGTGAGGGATGGAGCTGAGGCCCCCAGAGCAGATGTGATTAGTGACTCCTGGGTGATGCCATTTTGAAATGTCCCAGCAGGTTGTGAAGGAGGGTTGAGACAGGTGCGCAGAGGGGATGTGGCACCCCTGGTAGGCCAAAATGCCTCGCTTCTGGACACTTCCGCCCCCACTTAAAAGGTCTTGTGCAAGTAAGAGAGTTCTCTCTTGGTTCTCTCTTAGTTTTGACTTTCTTCTGGACACTGGGACTGGAGACGGCAGCCATAGATAACTGGAAGGAGAAACCCCCTGATATCCATCTGGACAAAGGACTTTGGCTTCAGGTGCCTACAGGACCAGTGGGGCTCTCCCCAGGACCAGGGACCGGGCCGGTTCATAGAATGGGGGTCCCAAAACCCCAAATCTGGGCCCCCTGATGTCCCGGTGGACCGGGAGTGCCGTCACACTCCCCTGAAAGTGAAATACAAAGAGAGGCGGAACTGGGGATCTCCAACTCCGAGCCCCCGGCAGAGTAGAGGAGGTCGGTGATGGACCTGCCCTGCTCTCCATGCCTGTGTCTGGGGGGAGCAGGCAGCCACCACCAAAAGGAAGGGTCCTGGGAAAGAGAACTGCCGGATCCCGTGGAAGCACAGAGAAGTGCTGTCTCCAGGAGGAACCGACTGGGGGAGCCAGGGATGGCCTCCCTGTGCTGCCCCACAATGTCTGGAGGGATGGGGTGCCCTGGTGGGACTGGCCACCCCTTAATTAAAAAGGAAAAAAGCTGCGCGGCATGAGTCTGCACAGCAAGAAAAACAAAACAGCAGTACTGGCTCTCCCTTGCGCAGCAGGAGAGACGCTCAATTGGTATTCACGTTACCAGAAAGGAGCACTCCATACTGCCATGAAGGGCTTCCCAACAGTCCAATGTTTCACCAAAGGGGTGGCCCCCGGATAGCAGGAGCACTACCAACACTTGAAGGAAGCCTACGACTGGGAAGGGCCAAAGACTTAGAGATTGAGAGGATAGCACAGCGAGGTCTAAGCGTAATATTCTTTTTAAATATGTTTTTAGGCTGGCTCTGCATTGGACACCCACACAAGTGAGGTATGATTTTTGAGGTTTGTAGGGGATACTGTGTAGGAAAACATTGGGGGATCCATGCAAGCCACACTTCCCTGGTCTCCTCCGGGTATCTAGTTTTCAGATGTATCTGGATTTGGTAGGTTTCCCTTGATGGCCGCCGAGCCCGGGACCAAACACGCAGGAGTCCCCCTTTCACAACCAGGTCGTTTTGTGATAGATAATTCTGATGTCTCCACAATATGTTTTGGGCCCTTCCCTGTCACAGGTACTTGGCCCACCTATATAATTGAGGTAGCATTTTTATCTGGAGACCTGGGGGAATGCTAGGTGGTAGGAAATTTGTGTTGGCTTGGTGATCCGACAACTTTCCAATATAGTAATGTGAGGAAAATGTGATTTTCTTTAGATGAATTTGATGTTTGCAGGGGATTCTGGGTAGGAAAACTTTGGGGGATCCACACAATCACACCTCTCTGGACTCCCCCAGGTGTCTAGTTTTCAGAAATGTCTGGATTTGTTAAGTTTCCTTAGATGGACGCCAAGCAGGGACCAAAAACGCAGGTGCCCCTTTGGAAAACCAGGTCGTTTTGTGATAGATAATTCAGATGCCTCCACAAAAGGTTTTGAGTCCTTCCCTGTCGCGGGTACTTGGCTCACCCACACAAGTGAGGTAGAACCTTTATCGAGAGACCTGGAGGAATGCTGGGTGGTAGGAAATTTGTGTCGGCCAGGTGATCCCACAACTTTCCCACACAGAAATGTGAGGAAAATGAGGTTATTTTTGTTGCTAAATTTGAGGTTTGCAGGGGACTCTGGGTAGGGAAACATTTGGAGCTCCATGCAAGCCACACTTCCCTGGACTCCCATGAGTGTCTAGTTTTCAGAAATGTCTGGGTTTGGTAGTTTCCCTAGATATCCGCCGAGCCCGGGACCAAAAACGCAGGTGACTCCCTGACAAAACCAAGTCTTTATTGTGATCGATAATTTTGAAGTCTTCACAGTACGTTTTGGGCAATTTCCTGTCACGGGCACTGGGTCTACCGATACAAATGATGTACCATTTTTATCGGGAGACTTGGGGAAATGCTGGGTGGGTGGAAGTTTGTGGCTCCCTACAAATTCCAGGACTTTTCGTCACAGAAATGTGAGGAAAATGTGTTTTTGTTTACAACGTTTGAGGTTTGCAAGGGATTCTGGGTAACAGAACCTCGTGAGAGCCACACAAGTCACCACATCCTGGATTACCTGGGTGTCTAGTTTTTAAAAATGTACATGTTTGCTAGATTTCCCTAGAATCCGGCCGAGCTAGGTCCAAAATTCACAGCTAGGCACATTGCAAAAAAGGGTCAGTTTTCACTGGAAAAATGTGATGTGTCCACGTTGTGTTTAGGGCGGTTTGCTGTTGCGGGCACAAGGACTACCCACACAAGTAAGGTTCCATTTTTATCAGGAGACTTGGGAGAATGCTGGTTGGGTGGACGTTTGTGGCTCCCCACAGATTCCAGAACTTTCCATCACAGAAATATGAGGAAACTGTGTTTATTTTATTTTAACAAAGTTTGGGGTTTGCAAGGGATTCTGAGTATTAGAAGCTGGTGATAGCCACACAAGTCACCCCATCCTGGATTCCCCTTGTTGTCTAATTTAAAAAAATGTACAGGCTTGATAGGTTTCCCTAGGTTCCCGCTGAACTAGGGTTAAAAATCCACAGGTAGGCACATTGCGAAAAAAGGGTCAATTTTCATTGGAAAGATTTGATGTGTCCACGCTGGGTTTTGGGCCATTTCCTGGCGCGGACACTAGGCCTACCCACAAGAAGTGGGGTACCATTTTTATAAGGAAACCTGGGGGAATGCTGGGTGGGTGGAAGTTTGTGGCTCCCCAAAGATTCCCAAACTTTCCATCACAGAAATATGAGGAAAATGTGTTTTTAGTTTTTTACGAAAATTGAGGTGGTTTGCAATTGATTTTGGGTAACAGAACCTGGTGAAAGCCACACATATCAATCACCCCATCCTGGATTCCCCTAGGTGTCTAGTTTTAAAAAATGTACAGGTTTTCTAGGTTTTCCTAGGTGCCAGCTCAACTAGGGTTCAAAGTCCACAATTAGGCACATTGCGAAAAAAAAGATCAGTTTTCACTGGAAGAATGTGATGTGTCCACATTATGGTTTTGGACGTTTCCTGTTGGGGGCACTAGGTCTAACCACACAAGTGTAAGACAACGTGTAAAAAGAAGTAATTTTGAAAAATGCCCACTAATTCACATGCTAGTATGGTACCCACAAATTCGGAGATGTGCAAATAACCACTGCTTCTAAAGTCCATATTTTGTTCCCCTTTTGGAAATACATACATACCTTGATACCTATTTTTCTCTATTTATATTTTACCAGATGAATTGCTGTATACCTGGTTCACAATTAAAAACCATTGCAAGGTGCAGCTCAGTTTTTGACGCAGGATACCTCGGGTTCCTGGTGACCCTACAAGTGCTATATATACGCGCAACCAGAAGGGCCCAGCAGACATAATGGCATATTGCTTTAAAACATCTGCCATACTTAGAAGAAGTTACAGGTGAAAACATAGGCACAAATGGCTGTTTATTTAAACTCAATTTCAATATTGTTTTATTTCAGCTGTTAGTTTCTTTAGGAAAACCTTGAAGGGTCTACACAGATGGCACCTTGCTGAATGCAGAATTGTTCCTACTTTCAATAAATGTATAGCCATCTTTGTGATCCATTATTAGTTTCATAGCCATTTCTACCACTAACTGTAAAGAGGTTAAAAGCACAAAAAATAGGAAAAATAGGCTATGTCCCAGTAAAATGCCAAAACTGTGTAGACAATTTTGGTTTTCTGACAAAAGTCTGCCTGTTCCTGAAAGTTGGATAGATGGTGATTTTAGCACCACAAGCCCTTCATTAATACCATTTCAGGGGGGAAAACCAGATGCTTTCTTCTGCAGCACTTTATTTCCATTTCACCCCCTAAAAACAGAAATTTCAGTATTTTGACTAATTTCTTGGTCCCTTCCAGGGGAGTCCACAAACCCTGGGTACCTGTAAAATCCTCAGGATGTTGGAAGAAAAGGATGCAGATCTGGTGTGGATACCTTACGTGGACAAAATGTTACAGGGGTCAAAGCAAAACTACCTCAAATAGCCAAACAAAAAGGCTTAGCACAGGAGAGGCCTAGCAGCGAAGGGGTTAATAAGTACATTTACACATGGTTATTATTGACTATTGCATTTACTCCTAAAATTATGTTTTTTCAGGTGCTTTTTTGAGCTTGAACCTTTGACCAAGTCAATAGTCTCATCTGATATATATATATTATATTTATACTTGCTTAGTCTCCAAACACAAAAAAGCTCAAACTCCAAAGTGTCAAAATTCGTGAAGTTTACTGCAAAGGCAACTGCATTTAGACCGGAACGGTCTCTTTCAAAGACCGTTCCGGTCGAAATGCGTCAGTCTTTGCAATACATTTTACAGATTTTGACACTTTTTGGGGCAAGCTTTTCTGTGTTTGAAGACTAACACAGTGTCATTTACATATTTAGTGGGTCCTGATCCCACTGTTTCGCACTGACCTCGGGGGCTGGATGAAATCGTATATATCTATATATATATATATATATCTATATATATATATATATATATATATATATAGATATATATATATATATATATATAGATATATATATATATATATATAACAGTCTCTTCCCAAAGGCGCTCTGTTTTCCGGCGGTGCGTTTACCTCCCCTGGCAGGGCCTGGTCTGTAACCTTTTCTGATATCAGGCTCGCAAGCTAAGAAAGTAGGGAGCGCACTCACGAGCAAGGTTCATTTCTTCTTTATTAGCATTGTGAGTACACAAATATTATCCCCAACGCGTTTAGGTCTGCCTTCAGACCTTGATCACAGTGATCAAGGTCTGAAGGCAAACAGAAACACGTTGAGGATAATATTTGTGTACTCACAATGCTAATAAAAAAGGTCTGAAGGCAGACCGAAATACGTTGAGGATAATATTTGTGTACTCACAATGCTAATAAAGAAGAAATAAAACGTACTTGTGAGTGCGCTCCCTACTTTCTGCGCTTGCGAGCCAGACATCGGAAAATAGATATACACACACACACACACACACACACACAGGCAGACCAGTGGCCATAGCCACTGGGTAGTTATAGTTAGATCAGAGTCTCCACAGGAAATGTGTTTTTTGTGTTGGTAATAACTTTGACATCGTTTGATGAATCTCTACAAACCTCTCCAAAAACGTGCTCCTTTTTGCCTAGTCTGTACATGGAAAGTTTTGGGTTAATCTGTCAAGCGGACGACTGAGATAAAAGGAGGTCCCAAGACGTAAAATCCCCATGCATTTTCCATAGACTTCTTTAGGTGGGGCTACAGCAATAACTGCTGACTAAAATTACACCAAATGTGGTAGAAAGCTAGATCTTGTTATGCGGATTATGCTTTTTGTAATTTGGTGTAAATTTCTGCAGTTTTTGAGAAACAAACGTTTAAAAATATTTGTATATCTGGACGGTTGGATCTGAGCGAGAGTCTCTAGGGAGCGCCAATATAAAAATGGAGCCATCTGACTGGCCCCGGTAGCTTTTTTTTCTAGGGCTTATTTGCTCCTGCGGGAGTCAGGCTCCAACGGGAGCATGAGCTCTGATTGGCCGCCAGCAAAATCAGAAAGATGTTGCTGGCAGCCATTACAGGACTTCAGGACTTAGTCAGGGTCACGGTAGGGACTTCCACAGGATAAAAATAAAAAGGCAGCCCGGGAGCTAATTCTTTAATTAAGGGAAGCGGGTGAGTGGCCCCCTACCATGACCCATATTCGGCCCCGGGGACACCATTCCCCAGGGCCCAATTTATTACTATGGGGAGGGGGTGTGTACTCCACCTCCCCATGCCTAATTCGGCCCCAGGGGCCTCAACCCTGGGGGCCAATTTATTAATATGTGAGGTGGCATGGAGCCCCCCTCCCCAAGCTGTATTCAGCCCTGGGAACCCCAACCCCGGGGCCCACAGTTCTTTTTTAAGGTAAGGGGACTGTGCGGTTCCCCTCACCTAGCCTTTAAAAGGTCCAGGGGACTCCATCACCGGGTTATGTCTTTGAAAAAAAGGGAGGGAGGACATGACGCCCCCTCCTTGAGCCTTTAATGGCCTTGGGGACCCCATCGCCTGGGAGCCGGCTCACTTGCGGTGTCCCAGGGAGGCTACCCCCAGAATATTGTAGTTTCCCTACCTGCATCGGCGTGTACAAGGAAACTTGTGTTTGCTCCCTACTGGCGGGAGCATTTTTTAATCTCCCGCCAAACGTGAGCAAACAAAAAGTTTGCTCCCAGCAGGTGGGAGCTTTAAAAATGCTCCAGTTGCTGGGAACAGACATGACATCGGTTTCCCTGCCTGCACTAATTTGGGCAGGGAAACAGATCAAGATATTGCTCCCACCCGGGGGAAACAGCATAAATAGCTGCTCCAGCCAGGCTTTAGCAAAGCCAGTTCCTGTAGCATGTGGGGAGACGTCTGGGACCACAAGGGATCTGGGGCTCCCCCAGTGGGCCCTAACATGTGTATGGTGGGTGCCCTGGGTGGGTCTCGGGACACCCACATATTATAAGGACAGGCAGTCCCTGAGGGAACAATTGTCTCAGGAAGAGGGGCCTTACGCCTCCTCCCCTTATTAAATTATGAGGCCCCTGGGGATAGGGTCCCGGGACCCAAAAAATGGCTCAGGGAGGTGGGCCTCGCACCCCCCTCTCCATAACTCATAAACCTGGTCCTGGGGGATGGGGTCCACAGGGCCATAATAGGGTCGGGATAGGGACCACGCTAAAGGCCGTGCACAGTGGGGGTCGGCTTACATTTGGTAATAAAATACCTAGAAATTCACTGAAAAAGACAAAGGTTAAAATAATATTTAGGTGAATGTGTCAGTGACAACATTACCGTTTTGAACCCAAAAAACAACTGAAATTTACCAGTTATTTGTGATGTAATCAATGATGGCATAAATGATGTCATAGAACATGTCATGAGTTATATAACATGCAAGGTCATAAGCAGTGAATGGCGAGGGCAAAAGTTATAGTTAGCTCTTTAAAAGTGGTGGGCATGAAGGCCTGTCCTGAGTTGAAAGGAGCGGGTAGATGTTACAAATTAAGCACTGCACTTACCTCCCACTCTCCCACTCATTTTAAAGTATCAAGATTAAACACATGCAAAATCAGGTGACATTACCACTCTGAGCAATAACAAGACATAATAAAACAGTGTTCAAACTCAGTGATAGATGGTGAAATTTAAAAGCAGCGGGCGTGAAGGCCTGTCCTGAATTGAAATAAGCGGGTAAGTCAAGCAATCGAGCCCAACTGTTTCAAAATGGGTTTGAGGGGAATCTCCCATTGCCCCAAAAATAAAGGGAAATGTTTTGCATTTTTAACCACATTTTACAAAACCATTTGGATTAACAGCTGCATGTTCAAAAGGAAGTTCTGAATGCAAACTCTTGAAACATTCAAATAGTTGAGTGTTATCCAACTTCCTGTGGCCTTCATGTAAAAAAATGAAAGAAAGCGGCACCACCACAGGTCCAACTTTTCATCTGAATTATTTTCTAAATAGAATTATTCGGGTGAATTGGACAACTCGAGTGTGCACGTTTCTTTCTTTCTTTTTTTTTTCTTCTTTCACACTTTTGTTGGCAGAAAGAGTGAGGAAAGTGACACTGCTGAGTTGTGAAGTGTTCCCTGACTCCACGGAGGGCACGACCAGCAGCTTCACGTTTTAAATGCCTTCTTGCAGCAGGTTGACGTCTTCCCCAGCCGAAGATGAGTTGACACCTATAATTGATAAAAACCACTAATGATTGTTGAAGGGAAAATTATAGAGTGAAACCCAGTAAATCTATCAGAAATGGTTTAACTCTCACAGAAACCGAAACCTCTGAAATTTGCCCTCGCCTTCATACCAAAGTTTGCACATGGGGCCACTTCCCAATGCAAATGAGGGAACACCCTCTCCTAGTGGCATTGTATTACAGAGGGGGCCGCACAAGCGTCTGCGACCTTCTGTAATCCCAAAGTGCACCGGGGGCGCACAAAATGGGAGCAAACACCAATTGCACCCCCGGGGCACTTCTGCAATACAGGCCCAGGTGCTAATTTTGATAGAATGCATGCGGCTACTGCGAAGTGGTACTCATCCTGTTGAAGTACTTCAGCTCTGCCGAAAAGTGCAGGCATGCTCCCTTTCTAATAAAAGAAGTGGAGGTGCTTGGAGTCTGTAAGTGCCTGCCTGTGTAAAGCAGTGAATGTCACAAATGACAAGCAGGGATATGCCTGGCAGGCGACAGTATTAATGGAATATTCACTGATCATCATGAAAACATCAGAGTTTGTAACGATATTAAGAAGGAAGCGAGAAAAAGTCGGAAAAGGGTGATTAACACAAAAGTGATGCATGAGGCTGCATATACTGACACACCATACAGACAGTGCATCAACCTGCAGAGTGTCTTCAGCAGACTGCAGTATGACGGCTCTTTGTACTTTTCCTTAATTATAAAACAGTTCACCTAATGATACAGAATCAGCTGTGAATGCTTCACGATTCTACTAGAGATCCCCCATGCACAAAGCTAGGAGTCTAAAGGTGACAACCCTTAACATGCTGCACTGAAGGCCCACGTGCAGTTCAGAAAGAGCAGTGCACCATGTGTATCCCAACTTTCTGGTATGGTCGGACTGACCAAAGGGGCAAACTGGCAGTGCCCAAAAGACTGGACTGGCAGGTAAGCGTGTGGGACATTTTTCGGTCGAGCCTGGGCAGCGCATGCACTGCTCTGCGAGGCATGATGTGTTAGAGTATGGACTTGAAGCCACACCCACTCTCCGCCCATATTTGTAATTGGCTTGTGTCAGTGTCCTTCGTAAATGCTGGCTTCTGATTCGTTAATAGGCTTGTTAGTCCCTCCTTAGTACCGCCATGTGCCATGTCTTCACTTGTAACCTCCCTGGAGGACTGGCCCTTTTACTTTGGTTGTTAGACTGTATGTCTTATTTAGTCTGTAAACACTATTTTCTTTGATGAATTTCTCCTCTTGCAGGCACCACATGCTTTCCTGCAACATTCAGCACGCCACTTTCCAAACAATAGGACTCGCATTTACAAGAGTTTGAGCTATTGGCATTGTAAATGTCAATGCCTTTTATTTATGTGTTCATTATCAACACAGATAACTAAAAGGCATTGTCATTTACAATGCCAATAGCTTAAACTCTTGCAAATGCGAGACCTATTGTATTGCAAATGGTTGTTCTGACTGTTTGCTGGCCTGTTTCATGGCCTGGTGGGCCAGTCTTTCATGTTGATTGTACTAATATTACCACTCACATTGCCTACAGCAAGCACAAATGCTTGCAGTATCCCATATGCTGCAAAACACCTTTATAGTGTGTCTTAGCAAGTTCACAACTTCCCAGATTGAAGAATATGGGTCACTTTTCTAGATAACTGATTCGTTACTGGGTTTCTCTTCATTTTGGTGCCCGAGACTATATTATGTGCCAGTTCGACCCTGCTGTCTGCTTGTGCATTGTGCATCAATTTGCCAACACCATTACACAAACTGCACATGACATAAGTCATTACTTTGTCTCCGAAACCCATAGTGAGGAGAAACAACAGCATCTCAAAATGCTGGGAAAGGAGAGACAAGCTTCAAAGCCCCTTTGCCCACTTGGCAGAAAGCCCTAGTGCAAAGGTCTTCAAACTGTGGGGCGCACCCCCCTGGGGGGTCCGTGGATGGTTTCCAAGGGGGGCACGAATGCCTTTGCAAATACATGTCAATGAAGATGACCAGGAACTGCAGCCTTATTCATTTGACGCATTTCCTGGTTGTCTTCATTTACACGCAGCCCAGAGTGCTGTGAAGGGAGGTCACTGAGTGTCAAGAAGTTGACTAAAAGAAAAGAACTTACTAGTTTTTTGTTTTTTCGGTGTCAGCTAACTACATATAAAACAATGAGCAAACAGATTCATTGAAAAATAAAGTCAAGTTATACTAACCCTTAGTACATGTACTCTTTTATGTTATGAAATTTCAGTTGGCACATACCATCACTGCAGATGTCTGTGAGTCTGAAACCAGAGCAATACATGATTGAACCCAAGTTGACACATTGGGGAATAGTGACCTTTGTACTAATGGTGCCATGAGGTCTCAGCGTGTGACAGAAAGCACTGTGAATATGTAAGTTATTATTTTAACCTTGCATTACACACAGTCTAACATAGGCTGCTGCAAAATATGCAGTGTTTTAAATAAAAGCACGTTCCTACAAAATATAGCTTTTAGGAATGTGATCAGACTGTCCCCAATGTAAGCATTTTTATAAGTATAAGATAACACCCCTACATTACCTCTAAGAAAAAAATAGTTGGCACTTTGGTGAATTAAGCAGGGCCACTGAAATTATGTGGCAAGAGAAGACCAAATTATGCAGCAGGGTTGATTCAATTACACAAGAAGAAAAGGTAAATTATGCAGCATAATCTGACACATTTTGTGGTTAGCTTTATTTAATTTTTTATCATTTGTAGTCATGTTAACACTGTTAGGTGAAATATTATACCTCATTTGTACCAATTTAACACCCAAATACATCAATAAGCAACTGCAAGATGACCAATCAACCTTTATGAAGGGCCTTCTATTGCTCTGGAACACGGCGCCAGCCACGTTTTAAGTAACTTTTGATCTGTTTGAACTAGAATCAATTTTTTTTGTTAATATCAGCAGATTATGTAACAGATGATGGAATATGTAGGTAATGCGCTAAATCTTTAACAATGCAGAAAACGCTTCTGCCTCAGAAACTCATAATTCCAGTGGCCCTGGCTTTAAGTGACTAAGCAAGTAATGGCTGGTAAGAGGATGTAGTGTAACGGCCATAGTGGCCGACCTTGAACCTGGGGAACAAGGTTCGAGTCTTGACGGGAGGCTCAAGCATCCTGTGATTGTGGGCATATTCCCTGTACCTGAAAAATAATTAACGTGTCCGTCTGTAATGCAACTGGTGGACATGCATAGTGCTCTGACACCTTCGGGTCGAGTACGCGCAATATAAAAATGCAACAAAATAAAAAGTCTTGTTTCCTCTTTAACTGTTTGCACTACTACCCCACCCTTGCTTTCAAGCAGAGGCACCACAAGGTCAGCACTAACCATTCAGGTGATAGGGAGCAGAATTTTTGGGTCTCATATTTAGTGTGGGTTATGAGTTATAGAAAAAGTACTCCTGAAATGATCTCATAAGCCATGCCTTCTGCGTGCAGCCCTTTCCCTCCCGCTCACCCAATTCTTGCCTGTAAAGATTTGGAGGAAGGGGGGCCTACATTAAAATATTTTGCTTAGAGACGCTCATTTCTGTGACCTATATCCTGTGCATAGTTTGCATGGTAGCACTACACATAGCTACACAGAGTACACTCTTATCTACATTCTATAACACAGCATCTTGCACACTGCAAGTTACAATAAAATTAGAATATCTGTCTTTATATGCTATAATGCATAAGTGAAAATGATACATTAACAAGCAGTGAGAGACGTGATGATTTTGGTATCCTCCCTAACCTAGGGAGAGAACCAAGCAGATGCCTTGAAAACAAAAAGCACATTTTCTTGAACGATTCGTCGGTGGTCCCATCCTCTGAGGACCACCCCAAGCACAGTTATTGGCAAAAATACAATCCCAACCAAAGGCCCTGCAAAGCATTATGGGACAAGATTAGCAGTGGGCAGTGAATATTATAGTATCCAATATCAAAATAATTCTACACAGAGCTGCAGTTCAACTAGTCGTTACTAGATGTCCCTCACGAGTCAAATGCAAAAGCATTGAAATTATTGTTACATCAAGCTGCAGTTCCACTCGTTGTTACTAGATGTCCCTCACGAGTCGACACAAGTCAAATGCAAAAGTTTCATGAAAGGGTTTCAATGCTTTTGCATTTGACTCGTGAGGGACATCTAGTAACGACTAGTGGAACTTCAGCTTGATGTAATAATAATTTCAATGCTTTTGCATTTGACTCGTGAGGGACATCTAGTAACGACTAGTTGAACTGCAGCTCTTTGTAGAATTATTTTGATATTGGACACTATAATATTCACTGCTCACTGCTAACCTCGTCCCATAATGCTTTGCAGGGCCTTTGGCTGGGATTGTATTTTTGCCCATAACTGTGCTTGGGGTGGTCCTAGGAGGAAGGGACCACCACGGAATCGTTCACCAGCATGATATGCTCTTTGTGTTCAAGGCTTCAGCTTGGTCTTCTCCATAGGTTAGGGGGGACCCCAAAATCATCACCTCTCTCATTGCCAAACATTTTTCATTCACAGTTCGCTTTTGTGAATTAGGTATATGATTTCTAGCATGTAAAATTGCTGTAGCAAAGCATTTGTTAGTTATGTTGCTAATACGACTACACTATGTGTGGGATCACAAATTTCCACTGGGCTATGTCCATGTTGCATAGTGCACAGTACTGCAAACTATGCATGCTTTGTCAGCAAAGCATAGTAAAATGCCCAGGCTTACTAAAAACATACCTGAAAAAAGATTGTGCTTTATGGACAGTCCTACAAGAAAGCAGTTCCTAGTGCCAATGGAAAATACTATTACTATTTTTCCAAGACTGGAAAAGAAACTGAACCACCTGCAGTATAGAGTGCCCAGCTCAGGGCTTCTGTCTCTCAAATGCCCAGGCTGCACTGAAGCTGGCACAAGAGTGAGCAGGGACTGCCTTAGGAAGATGGTAAGAGATTGGAGGTGGAAAGCTACGCTCATCTCCATATCTTTGCTGACAGTAGTGTGTGAAAGGAAAATGTACGCTCACCAAACTCATGGACAAATAACCACGTGACTACAAAATAAAGCCGCATGGTGATTGGCGCTAGGTTGTAGTAATCTTCTCGCCCCCATGTTGTTTACCTGGCACAGTGCATGGTCCCGGGGTCGCTTACCGGCATAGCTTGAGCATTACAGCCAATCTCATCACTGCTTTCTTGCTCTTTATCACATTGAAAAGATTAATAGTGCCAGGATTGGCTTGGCAAGTGAACCTAGCGCTCTATCAGAGTCCAGGGAGCTGTGTCTCTGTCCCCCGGCTCCCTGGTACAGCATGGGTTCAGAAGGCTGAAGTACACATGTTGGTCTGGACATGCTGAGACCCATCAGCAGGACATGTGCACTCCACTTCAGCAGCACCGGGTGGACAGGCAGCTTGTTATTGCTGTGAACCTCATGATCGGCCTTGCCCACGGGAAGTGTACCCAACATTGCAGCCCGTCCTTTCCCACTGATACTGTGAAGTGGAGACCAACAGGAACACAAATTAAAGTGAAAAAACCAAAATGCCACAATTAAATATCTGGTGTCTGACAGCGCGCAGTGGGGGCGGCAACGTCCTGACACCCCTATGGACAATCTGCCACTGCTCAAGCGAACAGCTGCAGAAAAAAACAAGCATTTGCAATGCAATAGGTCTCGCATTTATACGAGTTTGAGCTATTGGCATTGTAGATGACAATGCTTTTTATTTAAGTTTTTAAAAAAAAAAAACATATATAAAAGGCACTGTCATTTACAATGCCAATAGCTCAAACTCGTATAACTGCGAGACCTATTGCATTGCAAATGCTTGTTTTAAATGTAAAGTAACTAACCAAGGAAAGTTTATTCTCATTTGCATGACCAATACCTCACTAAGCAACACACATTCACGCACACAAACGCATACACATCAACACATGGCCATTCATACCCTTTAGATTGCTAATATAAATATGTATTGAAATTAACAAACATATACAAACATAAATTTGCATACTCAATCATACGCCTACATATATATTAATGTCTAGCTACACGTGCACATGTATGTAAATTGTGTACGTACACACGCACTAACACATTTGTCATATTTAGTTGCACATGCATGCATACAGAATCCAGCCATCACTCCAACATCCTATAATAAACAAATCAGTGTTTACTTACGTATAATTAGACACGCGCGTGCGAACAGGCAGACACACAGGGACTCTAGAGAGACAATATTATGCATTTCTGCTAGTTTTACGATTGCTTATTGGTTTGTAGAAAGCACTTTGTTTTCTTGGTGTTAACAATGTTCTGGTTTGCAGCCACAAGTATAGTTATGAAATGGTGAAGGAGGTTCTGGAATGAAAACAAGATTCTGGAACTAAATCCACGCATCTGGAACGATGACGGGTTCTGGATTATGGAGCCATGGCTATGAAATGATGTAAGGATTCCCAAGACATGGTACTTGGATGATGACTGGGTTCTGGATCCGGTGAGAGTGCTCTGTAGTCAGAACAGGGTTCTTGAAAATGTCTCAGTTCTGGAACATGATGCATGCTTCTGGAATGTATTGAATTGATATTGGATCTGGAAATATTTCACGACTTTGGAGTGAAGGCACGAGCCTGGAAGATGACCGGTCCCACTGTGATGGCAGGGTTCTAGATTGATATATGTTGCCTGATAACTCGGTGGGTATTTTTCGGTGGGTGCGCGCGAGAGGTTCAACGTCATTGACTGATACTCCCTCATCTGAATAAACCATTTGGGATAGATGCTCCCTCCTCCATGTCCCCACCATCCTGTGCACCATAGCCATCCTGACGCTTCTCCAGCCCAGAATGTGATCCCGCCCCCTCGTGCAGCTGCAGACGTTGTTGGGTCCATTAATGGGAAGTGTGTGGTGAATTGTAGTGGTGGTGGTTACGGTGATACTGACGGGGGTGGTGTGCGCCTACGGAACTCCTGGGCTCGCATTGGCAACCCATTTGTATTGTCGGAACAGCTCGCAATTCACAGAAAATGTGACTTCCCTTTTAGAAATGAGAGGAATTCACCCCAAAGGAGAGACGTGTTCTGCAAAGACTACGGCGATAGGGAGCAGGGGAAGGGTGGCATGGAAAATAACAATACAGGTCGAGTAAACGTGGACCTGGAAAGAGGAAGGGTGTTGAGGGAAGGACGAATGAAAAAACGGGTCACTCGGGAGAGAAGGATCAGGAGGGTGACAGTGAATGAGAGGAAGAGACAAGACAGAAAAGGGCGCGAGAGGGAAAGATGAGTAGGAAAAAGAGGATAGTCGAATAGAATGAAACTGGGGAGAAAACGAATAAATAGGGAAAAAAGTGTAAAAGAATGGTAGAGAATAGCAAGAGAGAAGTGAAGTAAGCGGGAAAGAAACTAAGAAAATAAAAAAGAGGAGGTAAAGAGAATGAGGAAGACAACCTGAGAAGCGATAGTAAAGAAAACAGGAGAAAGGCGAGAGATGGAAGAGTACGAGAGAAGATAAAAACAAGTCGAAGTAACCTGCTAAAGAGAGCGTAGAAAGGATACAGGCACGACGCACAGATAGAAGACACGACATGGATGAGAAGACGAGGTTGAGAATCCAAAATAAAATGTTTAAAAATGCATGCGGATTGTTAAAGTGGCAGTCTGTCCATTAACAGCAACTGCAACAAAATAATAAACATAGTGACCAAAAAGACAGGCAACAGAAACAAGCATTGGCCGCACGCACGCCTCGCGCTTAAAGTTAAAAAAAACAAGACAAGCCCGGCTGAGCGTGGCGCGCGCGCGCTTGGGGGCGGGGGAGCACATTCCAGGCGGGGGAGCGAACCCTTTGAAGTGCTCCCAAAAAGCGGAGTGCATGGCGGCACCAAGCGCGTGATTGCGCGCGTGCTAGCAATGTAATCCGCTTTTTGGGAGCACTTTGAAATGCCCTTTTACAATAGTCTCGCTTTGCGATCGCTTACGTGATAGCAAGGCGAGACCTAAAAACAATCCATAGAGGTACAGAAAATGCAATGCACCAGGCTCGATCTGACTCTTACTCCCACCAACACTACCCTACCCACTGCACAAGCAAATGTATTCTGGACAACTATACACATGGCAACTAGCAGATAACATTCCACCAGCATGGCAAAACATAGTACACAGAAAAAAACTGATATGTCTCAGGTGTGAAGGAAGTGTGCACAGAAGATGCTGAAAAGACAAGCCGAGTACAGTGTCAGCTATGTTCCAGTTCCTGGCTTTTTAGTCAGAGGCGTGGCTAGGGTGAGCGGTGACTTTTTTTGGGGGAGGTGGCGAGTGCAAGGTAAGTTTTGTTTTTTCTTTATTATCCGTCGTAGGCGGGACCCTCCCGCTTGCAGTTGTCTGTTGCCCGCACCCTCCGCTGATCGTGGTTCGTTTGCCAGCACCGCCCCCCCACACACACTTTTTAGTCAATCGCATTTACATTCCAGAACTTTACATTTCACTTTTGACACTATAAGCTACGCCTAAAGAATACTAGAGCACAAAGTTCTTTTTCCAAAACAAAGTAGGGACTGGCTGAAAGTGTCACACACTGAATGAGACCACTTGGCAAGTAGGATTGCACCCATAAGGAGTCTCAAGCGACGCTGGGCCAAAATCAAAGCATGTCAGATCTTCACCGCACAAATAAAGCTCTCATACACGTCACCTTGAAACACTTAAGAGGGAGATTTTGAAAGTACAATTGGAGGCTAGGATGTTTTACGAGGGGGGAAACTAGATATATGACATATTTTTTAGCTTAAAGAATGTGTAGTTTCCCACCTAAATTAAGGATGTTCGCATGTATGATTAGTCATATCAAACGGAACACTAGAAAACCTAATGAAAAAAGTAATTAGATTTTGAAAATTAACATAAAGGGGTGTACATAAGATATTTTATTTTAACTTGTACTCTCTGAGACATCTCTGAAATATTCCTCTTTTAAAATGGAATGACATATTATCAATGACATATTATCAACCAAAAACAAGGAATTGTTTACTTGATGGAAAATCACCAACACACCTCACAGGCGTAGCAATGGAGCTGCCAGGCAGCAATTTTGCTACAAAGGACTGTTTGTGGACAGCGAAACTGAATGAATTTATGAGGCATCAGATAACATTTCAGAGCTACGTTTAAGCAACATATGTCCTTTTTATGACCCATCCATTGTAGGCCCAGCCAGGCCTTAAGAAGGGATTTTTATGTTTTGTTTATTCTTTTACTGCGTTTCTGAATCTAAAACACTGACAACAGACCTGGGGTCATCCAAGGCGCTGTGGATGGTGAAACAGTATTCAGCTAGCCTTTGGTAAAGGCCCTTCATCAGACACCACCAGCAGGTCCTTCATCGCTACCGGATGACCTTTAGAGACCCTTGACATGCCCTCAGACACCCCCAGCAGGTCCTGAGAGACCATCAAGCAGGCTGCAGCCATCTTCTGTCTACTTTGAGCCACCCCAGTCCACTCTCAGACACTTCCGGTCATCCTCAAATTTCCTGAACTGGTCATTAATGATCTTCAGCAAACCCTCTGAGACCTTGTGGCTTAAATATCCTTGAGATACCCTTATTCAGTGTTGGAAGGGTCTCTTGGGAACTAAGGCACTGACAGGTAGACCAGCTTGAAAAGGTCAGTGAGAATGGAGAACTAGACAGAGGGAAAGGTTACTTTCCCAGGGGGCTCTTGGAAGGTGGGGGCCACAGGCAATTGCCCATTTTGCCCATTCCTTAAAATGACTCTGTGAAAAACTATATCTCTTACAAAGTGAAGGCTTAACACCTACATCTTAGGGAGTGTCTAAAACAGCAGCATCCCGTGCAGGTAAGAGCGGTGGGGCTAGAGGATTTTGACAGACGACAAGGGGAAATTAATTATTTAATTTTCCCTAGTGGTCGTCTGTCGAATCTCACCCCAACCCAGCCCCAAAGCTCTTACCTGCACGGGCCACTGCTGGTCTAAAATACATGCAAAATTAGACGCTACATCAATACAACCTACAGTGACAGGACACAATTTGATCTTTACACCATTGGTGACCTACTTACACAAGAACCTAAAAAAGTCCTACAATATGTACCCACATTGATAAAAGATACTACGGAAATACTGCTTGTGAGGAAGGACAAACATCGTTCACTTGTTATGTAGTTCTATATGGTAATATACCACATGACGCAGGGAAGAAGCAGTTGAGGAATTTTTACTGAAACAACACAACTAAAAAGAGGGTGTTTTTGTTAAACATATTGCACACACCTCATACTGTACCACTTCTAGGTAAGGTTTTAAAAACAGTTTTTGTTCCAAAGTATTCATGTTTCAATAGGCAGCAACAATGCTCGTACTAATGTGAAAATTTTTATGCACAAGGTGATCAAGAGAGGATATTACATAATGATAGGTGGAGTCATCATAAAATAAGATGGTGGTGGTACATTGACGATATACGGAATTTGCCAAGGTAGCATTGAAGTCTTGAGCAATTTCATGTCATAATACCATTAAATTTACTTTTAAGATGGGAAAATCTACGATTAAATGATTGGTTGTGAACATACCAGGACAGGTTCACAAATTATGTACAAATTTACATGTAAAAAAGACTGAGTAAAAGAACCTTTTCGATGCTAAAAGCTGTAACCCTAGAGCTCTAATAAACAACTTATTATACAATTAGCTCAACTTCTGAGACTTAAAAGAATGATTATTCATGATGACATGTATGCTAAAAGGTCGACACGAGGAACTACACACAAAACAATACAGCAGGCTCAGAATCGAATGAACAAAATTAAAAGGGAGGACAATTTAAAGATATGGAAAGAACACTAAAGAACAATTAATCAAGATCATACGTTTTCACAACAAAGTTGTAAAATCAAACAAACCATCAGTAACCACTGACAGATTTTGGCACATGGTGAAATATTAGAATATCTTAACAAAAATAACCCTATGATGATGTACATCAGAAAAAAGAACTTTCATCAAATGTTGATTAAAGCAGATGTTTTAAAGAGCACCCCCCCAAAAAGGATTATTGACTCAATCAATCAATCAATCAATCAATCAATCAATCAATATAAGCTTTATTTGGTTTTAAGAATAAAAAACATAAAACTAGTACAGACATAAAATAGCACATCCAATAAAATCCAGCCTGAATACATACTAGATATAAAAATACTTATAACTGCCACAATCATTAAAAAAACATACAAAAAATGTAATCACAGCTTTTCCTCAACCTTACAGCAACTTTAAAACAAAACTAAGAACATTAAGTATGATGTTTCCTGTAAGCATCTGCAAATAAATAAGTGCAGGTCGAACATGAGAAAAATTCGCCCTTTTCAATACGGGGAGAGATATAATTTCCTGGGAACGGCATTAAAACTACAAAACATAGTCAAATGTAAAGTGTCCTGCCGAGATCTATTGTCCCAGCTGCAGGACAAAAGCTTTTAGCTCCAATTCCCACAGCGAGGGTAGGCTAACAAAAAAGGCAATAGGCCCAGCCAGACCCTCATTAAAAAAAAACTGGTCATACTGGCTATTGACACACAAAAGGTAAGGCTCAGTGGAGGGCATAGTTTTCAACATGATATATCGACGAACACTGGGTTTCAATAAAGCGCCCTCTTCCCTAACCGAAAATCTCTGTTTAAAGACTAATGACTCATTTGAGGGGAACATTTCCAGGTCTACACTACAATAGTGTCATTAATTGTGAATTTATAATGCACTCAAAGAAGAAAAGACATATCCCTTCACATGACTTTGCAGCATGGGATATAACAAGCATTGGCAATGCCAAAAAGCGTCACATATGAGATCTATTGGCTTCGATAATGTTTTTTAGTAATGTTGTATAGTATGGTATGCCCTGTCATTTTGTAGTATGGTATGGTATATAATTACATGGTGTAGTATGGTATGGCTTGTCATTGAAAAGTATGGTATGGTACCTTATGGTATGCTACAGCATGGTATGGTGTGGACTATTATTGTACAATATGATATGGCTTGTTATTGTCTAGTATGGTATGGTGTGGCCTGTCATTGTAGAGAATGTATGGCTTGTTATTGTGTAGTATGGTATGGAAAGGTAGGGTATGGTATGGCTTTGACATTATATATATGGCATGGTATGGCTTGGCTGTATAGTATTGCATGGTATGGTATTGCACGGTATGGTATGCATGGTATGGTTTGTTTTTTTATTGTGTGGTATGGTGTCTGGTATGGCTTGTTATTGTATGATATGGTATTGTATGGTATGGTAGGCTCTTATTATATAGCATGATGTGGTATGGTATGGCCCGCCACTGTATGGCATAATATGAATGACATGCCATGGCATTGCATGGTATAGTATGGTATGACCATTGCATAGTATGATATGCCCATTATTGCATAGCATGGTATGATATGGTATGGTATGACCTGCTAATATATACTATGGTATGATATGGTATGGCCTGTCATTGTACAGTCTAGTATGGCCCGCTATTATATAGTATAGAGTGGCAAGATATGGTATAGTATGGTATGGCTGGTCATTGTAGGTATGTTATTGTCTTTTATTGTAATGTTTGACATGGTCAGCATTCTATAGTATGGCATTGTATTGGTTATGATTGTATAGTATGGTATGGCATTATAGTATGACCTGTGATTGTATAATATGGTATGGTATGGTATGCCATGGTATAGTGTGGTTAATCATTGTATAGTATAGTATGGTATGGCATGGAATGGTATGGTATGGTATTGTATGGTATGGTATGGTATGGCATGGTACAGTACGATATGGCATGGTCCGTCATTGTATGGTAGGTATGATATAGTACTGTATGGTATGGTATGGTATAGGGTGGTATGGTATGGGCTGCCATTCTATAGTATATTATGGTAGAGTATGGAATGAAGACAAACATAAAGTCACACAGACTACTTTATTAAAAAAGCTAAAATTGCATGTTGAAATAGAAGAACATGCATATGTTGCTGTATTGACCCTATTATTGATGCTCCCCTAATGATGGGACAATGCAGGTGCCAAAACGCATTTGGAAAGTTTGTTGAACTGAATGGGACTTATGGGTCAAAATAATGGTGGATGAAGCATGTAAATACATTCAAAGTAGTTTGAAATTGTTTACAATAATTGGTGATGTCATTAAAGTTAAAGACTTTGACAAACATTCTGATGTTCACTTTTTTTTTAATAACTATTTTATTTGTATTTTACAAAAATGTTCATTAATGCATTACATCATTACCGATCAAAATATATACAGATACATGTACATACAGTTGCCTTCAGTTATATAATATCTGCTGTAATGTTGTAGGTCTAACCGATATCCTGGTATGCCCAACCGTCTTGCGAGGAGTGTGCTCTCATTTTTAGGTCTCGGCTAGCGAAGGCTGCGCTTGCGCAGTCTCGCTCGCGAGAATTAATGACTTCGGGTGTTTTGGAGAAGAGGGGCTTGAACCCGCCCCTCTTCTCTCCTCTTCTCCATTGGCTGGCCTCTTAAATGTTGGCCACCCATTGGAGAAGAGGCTTGTCGCGCAAAACAGGCCCCGTCCTTTTCGGATTGGGGGGCGTGTTTTTTCGTTGCTTTTCGCAGGGCGTGTTTTTCTCTCCTCCAGCCAATGGCAAGAGGAGAGAAAAAGAAACACGCCCCCGAATCCGAAAACGACACTGCGTTTCTCCGAGGCATTTGTGCTTCGCCTCGGAGAAAGGCGGTGGTGTCTCGGTATGTTCTTGCCGGGCTCAGGATGGTACCGCACACACAGTGCAATGTTTCACCCTAGCTCTACACTTCTACACACAGTGCAATGTTTCACCTCAGCTCTGCGTGTGTACACACAGTGCAATGACCCCCAGCTCTGCACGTGCACACACTGTGCAATGTTTCACCTCAGCTCTGCGCGTTCACACACAGTGCAATGTTACACCTCAGCTCTGCGTGTGTACACACACTGTGCAAACACACCCAGTTCTGGGTGTGTACGCAGTCACAGTACAATGTTTAACCCCAGCTCTTCAGTTATACACACAGTGCAATGTTTCACCCCCAGCTCTGTCTGAGTACACGCCGCCATGCTTTAAAAAACGTTAGCTCCCTAATCCTCTCTTGTGTACCAACACAGGCTACAGACATCATCCCTTCCATAGTACTCCTCCAGTGCGCATGCGCACAGAGAGCCGACCTGCTTCCCAATGTGCGCTGCACAAACGGCAGCATCACAGCCCCGGCTCCTAAAGCGACCACCTCTCTGCTCCTCGGCGTACACACCAAGCGGCAATATACCCACCCCCTCCCCATGTCCCCCCTCAGTCCGACGTCAGAACTCAGCGAATAACTAGATGAAAATTGCGGAGCAGGGTCGGCCTCTCGGCGCTCAGCGGGGCCCGGGTGGAGGGGGGGAAGGAAGCGTTTATTTAATCAGAGGGGGCTGGGGATGCCTCTGTATGCTTCCCATTGGACGCTCTTTAGCGCCTCTGTGGGGATTTCACGTGCGCGGCGCTAATGGGACCACTGCAGACATGTTAGTCGTATTTTTTTAGCATAATTTAATCTACGTTTTAGGTGATTGGACGTGGCTGCATCCCGCCAGTCACAAGTTCCACTTTCAACCCAGTGAGGATGCTCTGTAGGTGAAGTTGACACTAAAATCGGTGTGCGTCCTGCATGCCATGAATTAATTTTTGTCACACAACTGTTCACTGCGAGATTCACCTCCAAAGTCGATACACTGAACACAGTCGAACCGGCGTCGCCACACCTGTTAATCACACCGGGCTTATTTACAAATAAAAACCCTCTCCCTCCTTACATAATTAATGCAATTGCTTGTTTAAACAAATTTTGAGGAGAGCGGGCGCACTTTGGTTTGTTGTTCGGCGGTGTTTTTCTGTTTTCAATCTTTTGCTCTGCAAGAAGTCGTGCGGGTGGGCTCAAAGATGGCGACTTTTGTGAG
Source organism: Triturus cristatus (assembly GCF_964204655.1). Classification (NCBI taxonomy): domain Eukaryota; kingdom Metazoa; phylum Chordata; class Amphibia; order Caudata; family Salamandridae; genus Triturus; species Triturus cristatus. The sequence goes on along the minus strand of NC_140580.1, from coordinate 847,249,162 downwards.
CGAGCTGGAAGCAGCCAAGAAGAGTCTGAGCAAAGCATTAGGGGACAACATCAAACAGTGAGTACGACTATGGCATTCTGGCGTTTAGTTCACATTTCTTTGACATAGACGTGCATCTGGTAGCAATCATCCCAATTATCTATTTGGCCATCACTCTGTCTAGCGTGTGATGGCCCCTCCTTCATCTTCCGTTTTCCTTTACGGGGATGTGCATCTAGAAACAATCATCCCGATCGCATCTACAGTGCGACTTTTACATTTGTTTATTCTTGCTTACTCTACCGGCAGATCTGTGCTCCCCACCCTCTGTGTTTTATTACCCTTTGCGCGAACTCAGAGAGCCGATTGCTGTTTCCATACTCGCCCTATTTTAAGAAAAGCAACAAAAAAGCAAACACATTTTTAACGTTTCCCCTTTGGAATGTCAGCGATTTCCAAAATACGCAACATCTTCTGGGTGACCCTTCAGCTTACACAGAGTCCTAACTGTTCAGTTTTAGCGCTTCCAGTTCATAATGTATGTTTTTAAGGGAAGCCTTGCCTCCTGCTCAGGTTTCTCCTTTCGGTTTCCCTTTGTGGTGTGTTTTTAAATATTTCCCCGCTTTGTGAGTAATTGGGGGCGCCCCGCTTTAACGCAGTGCCCACTTTTATGTTTAAAAGGGCAATAGCTTTACGTCTCGCAATTGCGAGACTTATTAGATTGCAAATGCTTGTATTTATATCTGCCCAGCACCCACAAAGTGTTTTTGTAATAGCTTCAGCCCTTTATCTAATCTCCCCGCAGCTGTATAATTTGGTGGACTGTTGGCGTCTTACTCCTGCATACATCCCTGTATCTGTATATAATTATATTTGGAACTTACGGTGCTCATCTCATCTCATTCATTAACGAGGCACTAACAAGCGCTCTTAAAGCAGCAGTCTCCGTCTGTTCTTTGTAGCCAGGACATTCATCAGCGAGGCACTCACAGGCACCCTTACGATAGCAGTCTCTGTATGGTGCAAAAACACCCTCGCTTAATTGACCAGCACAACAGCAACAACATTTTTTGGCCATGTCTTCAGCAGTTTCTCTAATCTCCCCACAGCTGTCGAACTTGGTGGAATGTTAGCGCTTTACTCCTGCATACATCCCTCAGCCCCTCCTCCATTGAACTCCCGGACATCGTGCATTTTTATTTATACCTGCAAGTGTTTTTGGAATATCTTCAGACCTTTATCTAATCTCCCAGCAGCTGTATAACTTTGGGGAATGTTCGCATTTTACTCCTGCATACAACCTTCTCCCCCGCCATCGAACTCCTGGACATCATGCATTTTTATTTATATCTGCACAGCACCCACAAAGTGTTTTTGGGATGTCTTCAGCCCTTTATCTAATCTCCCCATAAATGTTTAACTTGATGGAATGTTAGTGTCTCACTCCCGCATACATCCCGTCAAACTCCCGGACATCGTGTATTTTTATTTATCTCTGCACAGCACATGCAAAATATTTTTGGGATGTGTTCAGCCCTTTACCTTATCTCTTTGTAGTTGCCTAACCTGGTGGAATGTTGGCTGCATTACTACCGGATATCGTGTATTTTTAATTATATCTGCATATAATTATATTTGAAAATTACAATGTTCATCTCATTCATCAACTAGGCACTAACAGGCGCTCTTAAAGCAGCAGTCTCTACTATCATTTGGTGTCATGGGTGTACACGCAAGGCAATATTCCCAATCTCTTCTTAGTAGATATATGTGAGAAACAGTGGTGCAATTTTAGGTGTTTCAAATCGGATGTGATGAGTTGCTTTCATGTTTTTATAAGGTTTCAAACTACAAATGTTGATAAACTCCCAGACAATGGCATATCTTGTTTGTGAAGTCTGGAGAATGGAGAAGTGCTTGTTTTCAGGGCTTCTGAGTACTGGCAGTAATGCAGAACTTCTACTTTTACGGAGGCAAGTGGCTACAGAACGAATTCTGTGGTAACACTGTACCACCAGCCCTAGGCTGTACTACAACAGAGTGGAAAATAAATAGCTGTGGCATGTTTTAAAGGGCTATTTAAAAGTGTGGCTACCTGGCTGGTCAAATTTAAATTTTCACTTTGCGCCATAGTTTTCAACATAATGTTTAAAGCATTCTGTTATTTTCTATTAAAAAAAAACGCAAACAGCATTCCAAGTGTGTGTGGGTGGCTCTGTGTGTGTGGGTGGCTCTGTGTGTGTGTGGGTGGCTCTGTGTGTGTGTGTGGGTGGCTTTGTGTGTGTGGCTCTGTGTGTGGGTGCAAATGCAATAAGTCTCGCATTTGAGAGTGATTAAGCTATGGACATTGTAAATAACAATGCCGTTTCTTTAAATGTTTTAAAAGCAAAAACAAACAAAAATAATGTCATGAGCAATGTCAATAGCTCTAACTTTAACAGTGCCGAGACCATTGCATTGTAAATGCTTGTTATTGTATCTGACTTCGTCTTTTCGGCATCTCAAAAATGTATGGGCATGAGGATTAATTAGTGAGGGGGGTGTAAAAGTGACTAAACTAGGGCGCTGTTCTGAAACTGGGATAACTCTGAGGGGACGGGGAAAAAAGGCAGATATGTATAGATGAGCGGCGCTGATTTTCATTGTTCGGGTTGGCGCGGAGTGGGTGCGGGGAGTTCAGGTTTCAATAGGGATCAGAGGGGGTTATTCGTATTTACTGTTTGTTTACGTCATGTGGGTTAGTCTAGTATGGGGAGTCTCTGTATCCGTTTTCGGGGGCAGCCGCATTCGGTGGTTTGTGCGAGGAGCAAGGCGATGGCGAAGGGGACCTGGTTCACTTTGAGGTATGCTTAAAGGCATATAAGAGGAAAAATAATGGGATGACCCGGTGTCCCTCAGAACCTGGGTGGGTGTATTATATAAATACAATGGTTCTGTCTGAACCATTGTATTTATATAATAAAGGCGTATAAGAGCGCCGCCCTTTGCATGGAGATACGGCGTTTACGAATGTCTTGGGCTTTTTTTTTTTTAATGCAGATTTTATATAGCGGGAACTCGACCCAAATGTATTGGAGCGCTTTACATGAGTAACCGTTACGTTATACAAGGAAACATTATGGCACGGGGAGATTAAGTGATTTGCCCCGAATCACAGGATGTGGACGCGACCCCGAGTCTCGAACCTTGGTTTCCAGCACCAAAGTCGGCAGTCTAGCCGACGGACCACATCCTCTCCCCATTTCCTCATATCGGAGGGCATCTTCCTCTGAAGCTCCCCATTTGGAGACCGCACCTATCCAGGCTGCTAATGGAGTTCATGATGGGGTTCGCCAGTACATGGGAATTCTGTGTTTTGCTAATAGGAGGGCCAGTGATGCACATTGTGTCTCGACTTTGCGATGTTTGTAGCGTTTGAATATACCCAGCACACAGGTGTCCCAGGTGGTAATGTCCGTGAGCCGGTTATTTTGCATAGTGCTGTATGTATTGCATTTCAATAGGATTGCAACACTGGGCAGCTACAGGACATGTGGAAGACAGTTGCGCTGGGGGTGTGACATCGTGGACATGAGAATGGTATGTTGGGATAGTATCGCTGGAGGTGCTCCGGTGTTAGGTAAACAAGATGTAAGATGAAGAATTGTATGTTGATAAATTGGGGATTACGGAATACTTTCTTTGGGTACTCTAGTGCTTGTTCCCATTCTTTATCATGCAGTGGCATCTAAAACTCCTCTTCCCATTTATACCGTAGGGGGGTGAGTGATGCTGCCGTTAGGACGCGGATGGCTCTGTAGATCCAGGTCACTATATGACGTCCAGGGCCCATTTCCAGGATAGCATGGAGGAACGGGTGCATTGCTGGTTCCCTGTCTGTCATATGCCAGGCACGGCAGCAATCCGCCACCAGTTGGCTGTGGAGACCGGTATCGGCTACCAGTTTGTGAAAAGGGAGGAGATGGCCATCTGTGAACATGGATCCTATCTCTGTGAGTGAATGATCTGTCCAGATCCAGAGACAGGGCCGGACTGGGAACCTAAACCAGCCCTGGCAAAGTGCTCGGCCGGCCCCCCGGGGGGTTGGGGGTGCCGCCGAGCTCTCTGCCAGGGCCGGTTTCCGGCCGATTTTGTTACAGGGCCGATTTTGCAGCTAAAACCAAGCTTTGCCAAAACCGGCCCCCACCCGTGCTGCGCACCGGGGGATTGCCCGGTGTCCGCTACGGCTAGTCCGTCCCTGTCCAGAGAGCCCGTGCGGTGTAGTGCCCGCGCCCTTGAGGCAGACCTGCAAGTGGCAGCAGTGGGGTACAAAGGGGAGTCTCTTGTGACAATCGGATAATGCGTTGCATGCAAATGTGCGCCACTCTCGCCTGCAATGGGTGGGTTGTTGTTGGACTGGGGCCTGGCATTAGCATATGATGAATTGCTGGGACGGATATTGGGCCAATGTCTGTGTTAGTCTCTCCTAATAAGCGCCCTCTGTCCAGAGCAATAGCCTTTGGAGCTGGGCTGCTAGGAAGTATGCCTCGAATGATGGGACACCCAGTCCACCCTCATCCACCAGCAAATTTACAGAGGAGGGTCTTCCAGAAACCAATGGAAGAACGGATGCCTGCCAGAACTTTACGATGATTACCCTCATAGATGTCTTGCTGGGTGTGATATAGTTGCACACCTAGATAGCGTGGGGCATGAGTGCTCCATGCGAGATTAACACCTCCAACGTGTACCAATTGTAGGGAGATCAGCAGAAAGTGGGTGTAATGTGGTCTTAGCCCAGTTAACACTTTGGCCAGCTACTGTCTCGAAGTCTGCCTGGATGATAAGGATGGGGGAAAGGTCCAGTGTGATGTCCCTTACACAGAGCAGTAGGTCATTTGCATACTTTGATATGCTGTGTGTGATTCCCGCCAGTGGGATACCCCATTGCTTGCCCTCCGTCCGAGGAGCCAGTGGCTCCATCGCTAAGGCGAAGAGCAAGGGGGAGAGTGGGCAGCCCTGTTGAGTGCCTCTTGACACTGCAAAGGGGGGATGATATATATGTCAGCCCATCCTGATTCTAGATGTGAGTTTTGTGTATATTCATCTAGTATATGCTCTCAACCATGGGTCTACTCCCATCCAATGAAGCACAGCAAATAGGTATGGCCAAGATAGAGTATCATAGGCTTTCTCCAAGTCCAGGACCAGGCATGTGCTGTGGGGGTATCGGCCTTGGACCTGGTCTTGAACATGGAACTTCAGTCGATTATTGTGAGAGGTGCATCTTCTGGGTACGAGTGAATATTGATCTGGTTGCACTAGGATTGGGAGGACAGTTGCATAGCGTTCCGCCAGTATCTTGTCAAAGATTTTATAGTCGGCAGATAATAGGGCTATAGGCCAATAGGATCCTAGGTGGCGGAGGTCTCGGTCTCGCTTTAAGAAAAATACAACCAGTGATTCCTGGAGGGTATTTGGAAGTTCCCCCTCCTCTATTGCCACTCCATACATTTCTACTAGTCACTGCACTTGTAGTGTGGAGAATGTATGATAATATTCTAGTGCTAGGCTGTTAAGACCTTGTTCTTGGCTAGGGCATGTGTCACGTCCGCAGGCATGATGACTGCCTCAAGGGTGGCCTTGTCAACAGTCGCTATGCAAGGTAACAGGTGAGCAACTAGGAATTTGTTTACCGTCGCGGGTTCCGACTGGCTTGGGGCTTTGTATACATCTGCGTAATAGGCACAGAATGCATGCATAATGTCTGCTTGGGAAAGGACTGTCGCGCCTGAGATAGTGATCACTTCAGTTATAGGGCGTGAGATGCTGTCTTGCTGGATGAGCCATGATAACAGTGTTCCTGCTCTGTCTCCCTCCCTATGTACTCTGACTGCATGTGCTCTGAAGTTGTACCGCCTGAGGTCCGCAAGTACGTCCGTGTATGTGTTTTTTTAGCATCAGCTACCTGAGCCGATGTAGCCTCATTCTTGTCCGCTGCTTGGGTCAGTGTTGTTAACCTACATGCCTCCACTAATACGTTCTAGGGTCTTACAGACTCCTGAGATTTGTCAGATGCATGTGCCCCTGATTACGATTTTAAACACGCCCTACTCTATTGTTCTTGTGGTTGCCGTCTTAGTGTTTTCATGAAAGTACTTCTGGATGTGTGTTTTTTGTTCATGTCTGAACACTGGGTCCCCTAGACATTCGCGTGGTAGGCGTCAGGTGGGGACCAGGGGCAGTGGTGGATGCCATGCTAGAGTGGGCATATGCCGTCATGATCGGAGATGACTCGCCCTAAATATTTTGAATCCTGGATCATAGGGGATTATGTGTGGTGGGCATAAGAATCGATCCAGGAGTACTCAACAGTTGTGCAGGATAGAGTGAAAGGAGTATAGCCTGGTCTTGGGGTACTTGCTGCGCCATGCATCTATCAGGGACCAGTTATCAACCCAGGAATTGTATTGCCTTGTTTGTGTAAAGGCCGGAGAGGCTAGATGTGGTGGGTGAGATCTGTCCAGTGAGAGGTCTAGCACACAGTTAATGTCTCCTCCTAGTATCCAGGGTGAAGTGGTATACTGAGCAAGAGTGTGTGACAGGGAGTCCCAGTATTTCCCTTGTTCTGAGTTTGGTGCGCATATGCTGCTAATTAGGATAGGTTGGCCATCGAGAATCCCCTCCAGGAAGGCAAAACGACCTTCCATGTCTATCACTCTGTGCAGTTCCCAGAACAGGGATCCCAGGTTGAGGCCAGATAAGCGCTCAATGGGCAAACGCTGAATATGTAGTTGCACAGAATGTGCCCCGCCAGAGCTTACACAGTTTATCTAGTTCTCCCCGCTGTTAGATGTGTTTCTTTGAGTATCGCTATCTGTGAATTCTGGTGCTTAATGTATACATACATGGCATATCTCTTGTGTGCCGTATGCATGCCTCGCACATTAAGTTTGAGGATGTTGATGTCGACACTGAGTGCCATTGTGTAATGTAATGGTTATAGCAAGAGTGCCACAGGAGAGGGAAAGGCATTGGATGAGCTCTGCGCTTTGTCCGGTTGTGGTGGTATGCGTGGGCCCTTTAGCGCTCATCCATCTGGGGTTATACACTCAGAGTGCGTATGGGTGGCAAATATAGGAGTATAAACTGGGGTGGGAAGTACTCCCAGTACTTGGGACCTACCGCAATGGGCGGCACGTCCAAACTTAGTATGTCACTCATGCTCTGGTGTATGGAGGGGTCGGGCTGGCTCGGCGTCTAGGTTAGTCCTGCGTGTGGCTTTTGTAGCATCTCTATGGGTGGAGGGGCCTGGTATTTGTCTACCTTATTCTTTGTATGATGTATATAGGTTAGAATCTTAATGTTGTGTTTATAAAATATGTGATGGGGACATATATCTGGCAATGGATATAGTTCATATTAGTTTGTCCGCAGTTTGCGGGGTCACCAGCGGTGGAGTCACTGAGTCTGCCCAAGATACGTTCATGTCGGAAGGACACCGTTAAACTTCTAAAATGTCTAAAAACATTATCAATTGGGGGTCCATGAGAATGTATAGCCATCAACTAATGCTCATGAGTTCAGCTAGTCACCTACTTGTTCCCTTGGTAAGAAACTGGTCACTGATCCATACTAAGAACTGCGTGAGTATTAGGTAAATATTTGTGTACTGCCTTCTCTCAGAGGACTTAGCTCAACTGCTGATTTATGGGAGACTCACTTATTAAGAATCTCTGTGATTCACAGACTATTACCGTTTTGTAATAAACACTTTACAGACCCAATAGAAACATGAGACACCATTTATTCTACAATATACAAATGTCAAAATACTATTCACTTCCTATTTTCTTTGTCTATTAAGTGCATATTTACACCCTTTGTGCAAATAAATATATGACTGTTCAGCTTGTCACCAATCAAATACAGCAGTATGAAGCAAAGCACTGAAAAGCAGGATATAACCAAGTTTTTAGGAAATTTCACAACTGCAGCAGGGAGGTTCTCCCTTGCAGTTTCAGCAGTATTCTTGTCCACAGGCAACCATCCAGAGTAACTCAGCAGAATCTCGGAGCATTAAAATACACAGGCCTTTTCAGATCTCAGCCAGTGTCCTGGATTATAAAATGAGAATGTATCAGAAAGAAGGTATGGATGGAGATTATGAAGGACTTTATGCACCAGGCATAGAGAGTTAAACATTTGGCTAACTGGAATCCAGTGAAATTTGGATAGAACAGGAGATATAAATGCGTAATTCCTGATGCTCAAAGTAAGTTTAGCTACAGCGTTGTGTACCATATGTAGTTGAGATTTTACTGGCAGATTTAGATACAGTGCCCTACAATAACCTAGCCTGGATGGAACAAATGCATTCATAATCTGTGTTCTTTGTTGTAAAATGTAAAAATGCATATGTTTCAATTCCCGTAGTTGGAAGACACATACCTTCACCACAAATTTAATTTGATCTTCCATTGTTAGGCCTGAATCGATCTTTAACTCCATGTTTTTAACGCTGTGAGCAGGGAAAGGTGTTTGACCAATCAAAGAGGGCCAAAATGTGTGATTCCAGGCAGACGTTAGATGTCTGCTGAAAGGGGAATACAATTACTGGTTTTCCTTCCATTCCATTCTAGATGATTTTGAAAATACACTGGTAAACACGTAACATGCATTTGTGCACATATTTTGCTTTTGTGCTTGGGTCCACAATGATGACAAATACGATGTGTGTGTCCTCTGCATACAAAAAGGGAGGTAGACCTATAGATTGTGTCAGATAGGTGGGCAGGACTACATACAGATTAAGCAATTGGGGAAGGCACTGACCCCTGCGATAGCCTGAATGTCAGTACCTTGACTTCTTACAGATGCAGGGCCATTGCAACCTGAGTGCTGCAGCTAGAAAGATCACTCTGAAGCCAAGTGAGAACAGTGTCTATGATACTAAACCCATCCAGACACTCTATCAGCAACTGGTAGTCAATATTATGGAATTAAGCAGACAGATATAAGACGACCAGGGCCACGGGCGCATCCAGCTCTGCATAATGTTGTGGATCATCCCATATCGCCATTACCACACCTTCCGTGTTACAACCTGCACAAACGTCTGCCTAAATTGAATGAAGATATTGAACTTGACAAAAGAAGATCATTGATTTAACATTGTTCAAGTCATTTAGCAAGAAATGGCAATTATGACACTGGAATATAATTCTAAATATACTGTGAATCCAACATTGTATTTGTAAATCTGCACTATTTTTATGTTAGAGGTTGTGCTATCAGTAATAATAAGGGAGGAACAGGTGGATATGTTGGACTCTTTACCCACGAAGAGAGTGGAGTATCCACCACCAGAGCAGCCCATTTACCGAGCTGAAACAGATCGGGCGTTAAAACAGTTGCAAAAAGAAAAGACTCATGGAATGGATGGTATACCAGGGGAACTCTTCTTATCTCAACCATACATCTGGTCCCTGTATCTAAATGCAGTATGCAACAGCATTCTAAAAGGGGATCCAATTCCCCCCACATGGCATGGAGCTGTTATTATCCCCATATATAAAAAGGGTGAAAGAAATAATTCCTCTAATTATAGACCTATAAGTTTGCTGGATAAAACACAAAAGATTTTTGTAGGCAGGTGCTGTTTAGGCTCAGTGACTGGATAGACGCGATTAACATACTTGAAGATGTGCAAGCGGGATTTAGAACTAAGATTAGTACCTTGGAGCAGGTCCTCCGTTTCAAGTTGATAACTTGGAAATATTTCACCTTGAGGCGAGACCATCTATAAGTCGCTTTCATTTACTTGAGAGCGGCATTTGACCTGGTACCAAGGGAAACCCTATGGGAAGGTGTGGATGGGTATGGAATGCCTATAGATCTATTAAGAATACTGAAGGCTCTCCATGCAAATTCCTATGCAATGGTGAGATGGAATAATACAGGAGACTTGACGGATAGGATTGATATTAATCAGGGGGTGAGAGACTGGTGTGTTGTTGCCTCCACATTCTTTAGCTTATATATCAATGGAGCTGTGAGAAAGTTAGCCAAATACAGACATGATGCCCCTATATTAGCAGGAGTGCCTATCCCAATCTTGATGTTCATGGATGACACCCAACTATTCTCAGGAACACCAATGAGGCTCCAATCTGGATTGAATGCCTTTGTCACTTTCTGTGGGGAAAGGGGCTTAGAATTGATCCCACCAAATCCAAATTTATGTCCATTAATCCCCATAGATTGAATAGAGGAAATGTGACAATACAGGAGGTACCCCTAGATAAGGTCTCACATTTTGATTACCTAGGTTTCAGACTAACAAATAACCAAACATGGGGAGCCCTGATAGAAAAAAGTAAAGCCATCCTACATTTGAAAGCCTCTGCAATAGGAAGGAAATACAAGGCCACCTCAGCGGGTTCCGTGTGCACTGTTATCACAGCATAGAGAGCCTCAGCGTTAACAGCGGCAGTCTATGTAGCTGAGATTGGGGCTATGTTAAAAAAGAAACTTTGACCAAAATTGAGAATAAGTTTGCCTGGGCTCTTCTGAAACTCCCCCCAAGCTCACCTATTACACCATTGAGATTAGATCTAGCTTTAAACCCAATACACTTAATTATTCTGAATAAACCATTGTTGTACTGGATCAGACTTTGGTCTACTCAAGACCTAGCAATATATAGGGACTCTGTAAAGGATCTGTTAGCTCTTGACAAGGACGTAAGCACTCCTTGGTTGAAGGTAATAAGAGAAACATCAAATAGAATAGGAGTGAGAGAACTATGGACGTCACCAGAGCTGATCGCCAAAGGAGATGCACAGAAAGCAAAGCATCTAAACTGGGGGGAAGTCTTGAAGCAAACATAGAGAGTCCATCAGGAGAGTAGTATATCTGGCCAGTTTTTGAACCATAAATGTGTATCAAGTAACCCTGGGCCATGAACTTCGCTGCCAGAGTTTGCGGAGATTTGGAAAAACATGGAATTCAGGCAACAACTCCACTCCTCCATGTAACAGAATCAGCTACTAAACTGCTCCCACAAATGCTTTGATAAAGCAACTTTACATCCTGATAAGCATACAACCAATTCAAAAAAGTGAACTTTGAAAATGAAAAATATTAGGCAATGAGAGAGGTGATGATTTTGGGGTCCCCCCAACCTAGGGGGAGGACCAAGCCGATGCCTTGAACACAAAGAGCATATCATGCTGACTGATTTACTGGTGGTCCCATCCTCTTAGGACCACCCCAAGCACAGTTACGGGCAAAAATACAATCCCAACCAAAGGCCCTGCAAAGAATTATGGGACGAGATTAGCAGTGGGCAGCGAATATTATAGTATCCAATATCAAAATAATTCTACAAAGAGCTGCAGTTCAACTAGTAGTTACTAGGTGTCCCTCACAAGTCAAATGTAAAAGCATTGAAATTATTACATCTTGAAATTATTACATCAAGCTGCAGTTCAACTAGTCGTTGCTAGGTGTCCCTCAAGTCAAATGCTTTTGCATTTGACTCATGAGGGACACCTAGTAACGACTAGTGGAGCTGCAACTTCATGAAAGGGTTTCAATGCTTTTGCATTTGACTGTTCTGTTGGGTGCTTGTCTGACGCTTTTTGGTGTTGAGTAGTGTTGCTAGCATTGTGAGAACAAGGTATATCTGAGCCCTGTTGAATACTTATAAAATGTTCTGTCTCGCCTGTTCTGGTGAAAATAATAGGAATTATTAGAGAAAAGTCACTAATCTGATTGCAGTAAATACTATAGTTTACCTTTACCAACCCCCGCCATTATCTGTTTGTTATTGCAACTCTTTGAAATTTGAGCTCAAATGATAAAAAAGTAAAAAAGTATTTCTTTGTGTATACTGAGAAAGAACTGGTCTTATGAAGTATGTTTCAGCAGTTTCTGTTAACATTTTCTCTAGTACTGAACGCAAGTTAGTGTACAGCTCTTTTATGTTTTTTTGCCTAGAAGGTGAATATTATTGAAGGTTAGCTAATTTACAGTAACGCTCAATCCCGTCTGACGAGGTGACCTGTTTGCTCAGATTGCCATATAGATGGTAAAGTGGGAAGGAACTTTAGGGGACACTGGTACAGATACTTGAAGAGGCAGGCAGCAAAAAACAGTTGCAAATTGCCCACCAGCGTTTTGAGAACTGTCTGATTTTCAGATGCAAGTTATGTACTAATTGGTCACGTCGCAAAATTACCAATCACAGAGGGTCATAGAATTGGGTGTCTAATAGGCATGTTGTTATGTGTGACCCCTTGTGATTGGTTACAGGCACAAGGATGGTGGCTTGCAAGGTACATCAGGCCACAATCACCGTGTTGGATTCCCAAACATGATTTATTTTTCTTAAAGCAGCCTGTGCTCCTTAAAGGAACCGGTGCTGCTTTAAAAAGCCAACATAATTCCCTGTTTGAGAAGACATCAGGGGATTAGGCAGCAATCCGCTAGACCACTGTATCCCCCCTCTGAGGTCGTTAAACATGATTCTGAAAGGGTTGGGGTCCTGCTTTGAGGTATTGGTAACTGGTCAATGGTTTGTAGTCGCAAACCACTGACACCTACCCTACTGACTTGCTATTCGGAAGCAACACCCCTTTTATGCTCCTTCCTAATTGCAGTTTGCAATGGGTCACTAAGCCATTTTTTAATTGGAAACGCATTTCTGAGTTGCAACGTTGATTTTGAGTAAACTGTAAAATAACATTCTGCCTTTGCAACCCCTGTGATTTGGTGAATCGCAGGGTTTGCGAGCACAAAATGATTTTGTACATCAAGCTTGCTGTTCTTAATTTTATTTGATTATTATTATTACCTTGATAGAGCAGCATTTACCATAAGAGCATCCTGGCATTAAGGAAAGAAAAAAACAGCAAAAAACAAATACTAGAAGTACATCAGCAGAATAAAACAAAGCTTTAATGTAATTATATTTCAATAATAAATGTGAGGGAGACAGGGTGGAGAGGCTGGAAAATGAGAAATACAACTAAATGGGAGTGGTTAGAGAGGAGGGGTTAAGTGGCAGCTAGGAATGGGTTTAGGGAGAGATATGCACCCCTTCACAAAAGAGTGCAAGACCGTTCCTAATCACAAACTGACCATTCTATAGTTGCTACAACCAACGAAAAGGACCCAAAACTTTTGTATTTGTACTCCAGCTTAGACCTGGAGTAAGTCTAGCATTACATATGGCCACCTATTGGTATTTCAAAACCCTCCCATAGAAAACAATGGAGGAAGTGACTTAAAATAACACTTTGCAGTAATGTTAAAAGAAAGTAATTTATTGCGACCTTTTTGAAAATATATTTCAATTTAAATTAATATATACATGAAAAAATTCATTTGTAATAAAATATTTTAATAACCATTTTTTATTTATAGGTAAAAGTCGTTTTTTTTTCTTCAAGAATTTGAATTAATTCTATATATACCTTTAGTAATTCTTAATGCATAGGAAGTAAAAAAAATCACTTTAAGTGATTTTTCTAAATAAAACCTTTACAAAATTATTTTAATTTAACTTCATACATTTAAATTCATTTAATATTTATTTGAAAATTAAGTTACTAGTGCTGTAGCATTTTGCTTATTTGCTCTGCATTTAAAAATAAAATTTATGATATTAGTTTACATTATTATTCAACATCAAATTATCTTTCCTTTTTTTAATGTTTAATTCACTTTTTTTCTTTTGACTATACCATAGGAAGATCTCTACCCCGATTGAAGAGATCTTCGCATGCATCTGAAAAGTTATCAGTAGTAACTTTACTCTGCTAAATTTGAATTCAGGGGTGGAGACATTTAAGTTGGCACTTTTAGTAAATTTGCACTTGTGAATGGTGATTAGCCACAAGTAATACTATTATCACGAAGTGTGTGAAGAGTAAATTCACACGTGTAGATTTACCCCCGTATAAATTAACCTTTGTGAATAGACCCAACAAATGTAAAAAAGGAGTTAATTCCAAGCCTTTTGAACTGAGTGAGCAACAGCACCCAATGTGGTAACGACTGATCTTCTGGGCATGAAGTTCTTGAAGAGAAGCAGATTACTGGGCATGAGTTGGTTAATCAGTCATGTAGGCAGGAATGGTCCATGCCATAAAATCTTTATGCATGATACAAATGAATTTAAATTGCTGCACCGATGCACATCCAACCAGTAGAGCTGTCTGCAAATATGGAAAACATGGTACATTTTGCTTAGACACACAACCTTTGGGGGGGAAAGTGTTGACTGCTTTTAATTTCCATCAGTGCACTGTTTGGAAGCTCCAGATTATTATCATACTCTAACCTGGAGAGAACATATGCTGCACATAGGGAAGTGTGAGCCAGGAGGCAGAAAAGGGAAGCCCGTGTCCAGGACATTCAGGACAAAACGCATTACTAGGTAAACAAGTAGATCTGAGCACCAGGGGAAATGTCTTCCTGAAGGAGAACAACCAGTAAGGTCACCTTACAAGTGGCATGGGGGTGGATGCTCAGGGCTGACGGCTATATGTACTTTTGTTTGCCGAGGCTTGGTTTTGTTGAGGTTTAGCCTAAGGAAGTTGAAGGTCAACCAGTCCTGCATGGCTAGAGAGCTATTGCTCAAGGCAGATGTTGTGGTAGGGTCCTGAAGGATCAAACACAAAAGGGTCAGCTGGATGGCCATGTGTCCAGTAAAGAAGAACTGTCATGTGGAGTTCCCCAGGGTACCACGTTGTCCCCCCTGCTTTTCAATATCTACCTTCAACCACTGGTGGCAGCACTAGCTCAAATGGACTGCCAATTGTTTAATTACGCAGATGACACTCAACTGATCTTTCGGATTGACAATTCTTTACAAGCGCAGTCTAGCACACAGAATATCCTTAGGTTCACAATAAACTGGATGACTGCTAACTTGCTCAAAGTAAATCCAGATAAGACTGAGGTTCTAGCAAATCACCACGGGTGGTAACACCTGGTCAAACCTTTTTTGCCCACAAAAGCTAGGCGCCACTCCTGCACCGGTGCCTGTTGTGACAAGCCTAGGCATTAAGCTGGATAGTAAGATAGCACTGACAAAACAGGTGATGACAGTGGTAGGAAACTGTGTGGGCCTTTTGAGGCAACTCCGGAAATTGGTACCCCTTCTAGCTTTCTCAACTATGCAAACTGTGGTGACGGCACTGATTGTGTTGCGACTGGACTACAGCAATGCACTATATATTGGGCTAAGTGGTTAGCGAAGTTTCAGGTAATTGTGAACAATGCGGCAAGACTATTTTCAAGTTGCCAAGGCAATCACATGCCACACCATTGTTGCAACAATTGCACTGGCTTCCAATTAATCAGAGGACTAGGTTTGAGGGCCTGTGTATTGCACATAAGGCCCTGTATGGGACGGCACCAGATTACATCAAGGACCATATAAAGAGATATGTGCCGGGGCGATGCCTTCGGTCATCCAGGGCAAGTCTGCTGTCCTATCCACGGTTTGCAATGGCTACCATGGGCAGACAAGCCTTTTCAGTACTGATTCCCCAGCTGTGGAACAAGTTGCCAGAGAATGTGCGAGGGGATGCCACTCTCCTTACATTTAGGAAAAAACAGAAATCTTATTTATTTACACAGGCCTTTGGAAAGATCAGCTTTAGTGAAGTGGTACTGTGCAGATAACATTTGAGGTGGTTTGTAATTCTATCACAAGTGCTAAGAGACAATTGGTAATTATGCGCTATAGAATTGACACTTAACAATAACAATAACAAAAGGTGATAATTTAAGTGTCACCTGCATAAACGAAAGTCTAGGAGTCAAATTATCTGATGAGCTGTGGCAGAGGTCTTATATAGATGTCATATAGCATGGGGAACGGGGAGATGACTCGGAATGCCACAACGTAGGCTGAAACTACTAGAATGGAAAAGTGAGTAGGGAGGGTTAGGGAATGGTCAGAAAGAAATTTGTGAGTTGTGCTTTCACCGACCCTGAGATGCCCATATTTTTATTCTATATGAGGGAGATGTTACAATTGACCATATCACACAAGGGCCGAGGACTAAAAGACCCTCCTTCATGTGTCACCCTCATCCAAAATACAACGGATCTCGCCGACTGCTAGGCTGCCTATAATTGTTCAATTTTCTTTCATAAGACAATCATACCATCCCAACTCTGATAACTAACAGGAAAATGCATGCAATCAGGTGACTAAGAAAGAGTTAAGGTGGTTGGCCCATCCAGGGTTTTTTCATACCTCTGCCTCTTTTCCACCATCCTGCTCCAAATCTTTGAATTTGCATGACAATAAGTCATATTTGGAAGTGGGGACAAATAGCAACAAGAGGTTATCACACCATGTCTCCAGGCACAGAAGGACGCGCAGGATCACTCATCGCTTAACAAAGTAAAATGGCTCAGTGAGTTGAACATTCATAACAAATACAGTGATCTGCAAGTCATGAGTTTGAATTCTGGCACAATAGATTCAATCTTCAATTCCTCTGAGATCGGTCAATTAAATACCAGAAATTAGTTCAGCATGCCATCTGTTGTTTACAGTGAAGTATGAAGCACTGTATAAAAACAAGCTGTTATTATCAAAGACACAAGCTTCAAGCTCCCATCACAAGCTAGCGAAGAGACAGGATAATTTTCTTTCAAGCACTCCCCAAGAAAACCAAACATTTGAAGTGGTTCATTTATATTGAAGGGATACTCTGCTTGCACTGAGTAGAAAGGTGTGGTAGATGTGTCTGGCGAGGGTATGCTGGTGCAGGAAGAAAGGCTGTGCATGTCATTTTCAGAGCACGGCAGCGAGTCCTCAACCAACTCAGTTATTGTAAGCAAATGGGTGTGGGCGATCCCTGAGAGAATATTTGTGCTGCTCCAGCGCTGCTCTTTCACCACACGGAACCATTGCTTCAAGCCACTAAGACGTACTGCAACTACCAGTGGCAGCTGGTGATCTTTAAAGGTGGCGGGGTGTTAAACGGAGCCTACATTTGACTGTCTTAGGGTTGTGGTGTAATCCCCTGGAGACATTTTTGAAAAAGCCGGTCGAATAGAGCTTTTCCAGCACATTTGTGTATACATTTTCTAAAAAGAATACTGTCTGAAATTGCGTTCATGGAATATTCCACTAGTTCCACAGAGTCTCAGTAAACCAGACCCTCTCAAGACGTGTTTCTGGTTCACCTGCCCAAAGATAATGGCTGCTCCGGCATACTCTTAATGAGGACCTTGGAGTAGGACAAAGACAAGTATGAGAAAATATGGCAGATCCTGTATAGCAGTAAAGAGCTTAGAACTGATAAGGCCTTAGAAATAACATGTCTCTTAATATACCATAGGAAGGATGGTCCGAGAGGAGTAATACATTTGTTTTAGTATTGCACCATGACAAGAATAAATCCTAAGAACCCATGGGTCTGTTCTAAGGTTGTGCCATGTGAATAGGTCTAAATGAGCCTTGAATATTTCCTAGTATAGCACACTGATGAAGAGAGGTCTTGGAATGAATGAGTCTGTACTAATGTAGCACCATGACGAAGAAGAACTTTGAGCCTAGACCTGATGAATCTTAAAAATGTTCCAGCAAAGCACCAGGGCAAGGATAGGCCTGGGTATGGAAGCGGCAATACTATTATAGTACCCATGTAACGACAGGCCTCGAGGATGCTATGGGCTTTCCTAGCATCGCGTCGTGGGAAGGATAGGTCTCAGGGAATCATGAGACTCTTCCAGTAAGGGACAGCGGTAAGGATATGCTTTGAGAATGCATGGGGCTGTTCTAATATAGCACCATGGTAAGGTTATATTTTAAAAAAACATGAGTCAGTTACACTTTGGAACCAAGGATAGCCCTTGAGGAACTATGATTCTGCTGTAGTAGAGCACATTGATAAGGCTAGACCTTGATGAGACCTAAATGTATCCTAGCATAGCATCATGATAACGATAGGCCTTGATAATCATAATCTAGTTTTAGTATGGTACCATGGTAAGGATAGGCAATGATGAACCTTGAGTTTGTTCTAGTTTAGTAACAGGGTACAGATAAAACTTCAGGAACAATGAGTATGTTCTAGCATAGTACCAAAGTAAGGAGGAGCCTTGCAAAACCACGAGTCTAACCCATTATGTTGTATTTTGTGGCTATGCCTTGGTAAGAAAAATACAAAAAGAGGGCCTGAGGTGATTTAAGGACCAGCAAGGGCAAACTCCCCGATCTATGACTATGAAACACACAAAAAGGTCTCGGGACCGGGTCGCACAAGGCGAGTAGTGTGTGGAACAGACTATGCTAGGAGGAGGAACGGGGGGAGTCCCTATTCAGGACAGTTTCCCTCACACACCAGAGGTGTCATGCTTCTTCCTAGGGATACCTCCTCGTGTTGCGAACCTATTCGTGACGCGGGCTATGACCCCTTGCTGCGAGGGAGGAGCTCAGAGATGTTTTTTGATATGAGGAGTGGTCATAAAACCCAATGTGAGCATGGTGTGTGGTGGAGGGGGTGCAGTGCTAAATAGACAGTGAATAAAACTAGCTATGAGGTTAGCCTAACACAGTTTATTATTGCTACCTAGTGCTAGGGTTAAAAACAAATAGAGAGTGGTGCAACTGCTGGCATTAGAGGCTGTGGCACTAGAAAGTGATCAACATGTTTCAACCAGTTGACCTATACAAGTATCATGGCTTTCTTTAGGATCTCTTAGGCAAGCTACTGCTACGTTAGTGGAAAAAATGTGATTAAAGGTGAATGCGTCTGTGTGTATATTAGAGATACTGAAACCAGTGATCCGGCAGTTCTGCAGTATCACCGGTAAACCTGCAAAAGTCACGTATACTACCACATCTGTCCCTGGCAGGTTGCCATAGGTACAAAATGCCAGTCTAACCGCTCAACTCGAGCGTAGAAGCCAAGGCGTCTGTCCGAGGGGCTTGGTAATCCCTGAGTATGGTCTACTATAGCACCATGGTAAGGATAAGTCACAGTGAACCTTGATTGACTTCTAATGTGGTAGCTTGGTAAGAGGTTTGCTAAAATATCTGTGAACATACCAGCAGAGTAAGATAGCCTTTGAAAAACCTAAACCTCAATAAACCTTGGGTATGTTTGCAGCATAGAAGGGATAGGTTTTTAGGAACCATGAGCTTGTTCCAGTAAATTGCCTTATGGTAAGGACTGGCCTTGAGGAACCATGATTATGGTTAAGTATAGTAAAATGGTATGGTTAGTCTTAAAGGAGTACTAGGAGTAAGCTTTGAGGATCTATTAGTACAGTGCAATACAGCACTAGGCTAGGCCTTGAGGAACCTAGAGTCTGTTCGAATATGACACTAGCATGAGGATGGTCCTTAAGTAACCATGTGTGCTCTAGGATAAGTCGATAGACAGTATGGTTTTCAGGGAAGCATACACTTCTCCTTGTGTGCCCCCATTACATAGAGGAGTATGTTATGAATTATGTCAGTTTGGAAGTGATATTCCAAGAGGAGTTATATCTATCAAACTACATCGCCTTGCGGAAAAGAACAATGCCCAATTTAATTCCAGTATTTTCAATTTACTGTGGATGATCTAAAGAAAACATGCCTCCCTCTGAAACTAGGAACAGTGTGCATAAAAGCTATAAAATTCCATGAACTTAAAAGTCATGAGTTATTAACTGGTTGTTTTACAGACCATTAATTACTATAGATTGGTAATTTAGGATCCATCGGATGTTCACAAGCATTCCCATAGCAAAGATAGATGCTCAGGACATTGTGGTCCCCACACTGATTCCTTCAAGTTTTTCCTCCATTCAGGACTTTTTGCCTGCGCACATTTCATCAGGTTTATCTGGTCAAACATGCATAGTAAAAGTAATCAGAAGGGTACAGTTCCCGTGCAGGTTGGAATTGGGGGTGTGCAAAATGTATGCAATTTGTTTTCACACAATTAGGTAAAATTTCAGCAAAATTATGTGACATTTTTGCATTATATTTTAGATCAAATTTTTGCCATGATGACGTATTTAAACTAAAAGACTGCAAAACAACAGGCGCTCACATTCTGTTGTTTCTGTGTATCTATGGTATATTTTTACCGCAACTGGCGTATCATTTTGTAAAGTGGTGAAATGGCATCATTTTGAGAATTTCATGTACAAGCATAATGTGAAATTCTTGAAATGACACAGGCGTAATTCAGATTTCATCCAGGCCTAGTTGGAATCTTGTTTCACCCGTCAACCCATATTTACAGCAAAATCAGGATTAGTGTAAATTTAGTAATGGGGAGATATGGAGTATAATGCGTGACCCATGTTAGACTAGTTTGTGGTGATCTAACTCTTTTTTTACATACGAGTGATGTGTGTGTGTGTGTGAGATGCATTGTTTAATATGGTATGTTGTACCTCTTTCTGATCTTTCTACTCTTTATTTTCACATTCAATCTACCTGGGAAATCTCCTCCTCCCAGACTGTCCAAGAGCACTCTGATTTGTGGCCATTCAGTCCCCCTGCTCTCTACGCTAGAGGTGAGGTCCTCAATACAATGGTAATAGCACACCTGGTATTACCCATACCATAGGGTACAGTAATTCTGGGGTGTGGTATTACGGCATCATCGCAAGTTTTCAACCCTGGGTATCTGCTCTGGAACTTATGTTTCTACAGCGACTCCCACATGTTTTTGACTCATCAAGGCTTTTTTCCCCCCAGAACAATGACGCCTGCTTTTACCAGACGATATGTGGCCAGCAAAAAAAAAGGATGCAGGTATTCCTTGTACACCTTACACCCGAGATATGGCTACTCAAGCCGAATTGGGATTTACTCTAATCTGATGCCCAGATGCTGAAACAGTCGAAGGTACCAATCACGATCTGGCCACTAATACCTTGTCAGGTGCAAACACCTATGTTGGAGCCCAACTTGGGTTTACAACCCGGGCACAAATCGATACACACCAGGGATTTCCTTTTCATGTGATTTTTTGTCAGGATAAACCTGGCGTACAGCAGTCAGGCAACCAGCGGATATATGTTATGTTATGTTAACTACGTTTGTATAGCTCAACAAATTACTCCCAAAGGAGTATCTATTGTCCTGGCATATATGCTTTTGCTCACCTAGTAATAGAGAGTAGCATACCATAAATAAGTTCATCTAAATGTTGATGAGCAGAAAGAACAATCAGGTACATATGGCACAATGGGTAAATACTGTAAACCGTGAAAAGGGTTTCTATACTTTTTAGGGCTCGCCCCTAGTGATGCAGTGTGCAGCATTGCTCGTGCAGGCGAGAGCCCTTTTGTTCGGGGTTTGAAAAGGGACCCTGGAATCGCACACGCTCGTGCGTGTGCTTTTCCTTTTGGGTTCCGCTCTTGGGCTTTGAGTGCTCGTGTTTTTTAAACAGAGCACGCAATAGGCCAAAGGCAGGCGCATTGCTCCGCCCATGGCCTATTGGTGTCTGTTATGCGCACCAAAGCCCATGTGGTTTCAATTATCGTGCCGAGACACGGGCACGATAATTGAAAACATATGGCTCGCAGTGGTGCGTGCATGCGCACCACTAGTGGGCGTGTTATTTTTTTTTAAAATAGTGATCGCTTTCTGTACCGCTTGTTATTCCCCTGGTATGGTACTTGAGCGGAGGTTCCCCGAGACGCCGAGTTTCAGCCATCCTGCCAGAGCAGTCGAGAGCAGAGGCATCTTAAACACAGAGCTAAGCTGTTCCAGGGGGGGCCTGGTGACTTGGATAACTGTGCAGACTCGATGGAAAGCATTACGGTGGTTTCCATGTCAAGGAGAGTGGACAGGACAGAGATGGATTGGTGCTAGCGCTCCAGTGAGGGATAATCAGGGCATCATGTGCTCAAGATCAGACAGTCTGTATAATAAATTTGTTGACGGTTGTCAGGTCCGGCATGGAACCCTGGGGTTGTCTCTCGTTCCACAGTGTGGACATTAATTGAAGCCTACACAGAGGTATGATCCGCGTGAAGTCTGCGGGGATGCTGCATTATTTATGTTGTGGTCGGAAGAGGAAATTGTTCCTCGCCACCAGGGCTTCCAGACTACTGCGGCCAAGTTGGGACGGACTGTTTTTCAGCACTCAGCGCTTTTGACTACTGCCACGTGGCCACTTTATTATAGGACGTTTCTGCATCGTTGCTTCACTAGTTGCACCGAGTAGCACATTGAGCCACACAAGCTCACATAGCAGGGCCGCAGTCCGAACACCAAAGCACCCATATGCCATCCGTAGAACCGCTCTGCTATTAGCACCCAGTGGGACGAGGATTATTGCTTCAGTATGAACACCTGGAGCAACACGCGCACAGAGCAAATCGTCCAACTCCTATCACCACATGTTACGTCATATCCAGTTCCGCATCAGTGTTGGCACCCAGTGGGCACGCAAACAGTATTCTGGTTGCCTTTTTCTGTATTCCAAGGGGAGCCTGGTGACTTGGATAACTGTGCAGACTCGATGGAAAGCATTACGATGTGCTCAAGATCAGACAGTCTGTATAAATTTGTTGGCGATTGTCAGGTCCGGCGTGGAGCCCTGGGGTTGTCTCCGGTTCTACATTGTGGACATTCATTGAAGCCCACACCGAGGTATGATCCACGTTAAGTCTGCGGGGATGCTGCATTATTTATGTTGTGGTCGGAAGAGGAAATTCTTTGGCCAAGTTGGGACGGACTGTTTTTTAGCAGTCTGCGCTTTTGACTACTGCCACGTGGCCACTTTATTATAAGACATTTCTGCATCGTTACTTCACTAGTCGCACCGAGTTGCACATTGGGCCCCACGAGCTCACATAGCAGGGGCCCGCAATACGAACACCAAAGCACCCATATGCCATCCGTAGCACCGCTCTGCAATTAGCACCCAGTGGGACGAAGATTATTGCTTCAGTATGAACACCGGGTGCAACACGCGCACAGAGAAAAGCGTCCAACTCCTAGCACCACACGTTACGTCATATCCAGTTCTGCATCAATGTTGGCATCCAGTGGCACGAGTATTACTGTGCCATCTCTCAGAGCAGTCGAGAGCAGATGCGTCTTAAACACAGAGCTAAGCTGTTCCGGGGGGCCTGGTTTCTCCTTCCTAAAGGACCTTGTTTCTTTAAATTATCACTCCACTTAAAAAACATAACTAAAAAACATTACCATTTACAATGTCAATAGCTCCAACTCCAACAAATGCGAGACCTATTGCATTGCAAATGCTTGTTTTAAATACACTTGCCTGGTAGGAAGCACCAATATTGTTCTAATAAAAATTAAATTTGATCATTATTTTTCGGTAAAATGTAAAAACAATTATTGCAAGCATACGGCTGCCACGAAGCCAGTGCTGTGTTTTTTTTGTGGCAGAGGCTTGCAATATAAAAGAAAAGAAAAGAACCAGTGAGTAAGCTTGCCATTGTCAGGTCTATTCACTTTGCCAATGCTTGTTCTGATCTTGTATTATTTGTTCTATTGTCCTTATTACAAATGGGCTGAATAATTCTAGTCCCACTGCAAACGTTTGGGATGTATGAGTTTTGTGGGTTATGAGTTTTGTGAAGTTTACCACAACTGGCAATTACTGAGTGCAATAAAGTCCACACACCCATCATGTCCCTGATTTCAAGGGGGAAACTGATAAATGGAAATAATTATCACACCTGATTAATACCAAACACTGTGGCATCGGATTTTATCTGGTGCAATAATTATCCCTACATCATCCCTGGCACTTGTAATAAGTTGGCAGAGGGAGGGAACAGCCTCAAAGTTATTTTGCACTTCATAAGCCTTAGTTACAGGTGTCCCTGCGAGTAATACAGGAGCGGATCCTCCACTAAGGCAGCAGAGCGTCGCCCCGCTGCTCTTAGAGCAGTGAAAAAGGGCAAAATAAAATGCTAAAGTTATTATCATTTTATTTTTCATTGCTGCAGGACTGGGTTAGGGCTGGGCAGGGCTTTTGGCTCAGGGAGGAGTAGTTTGTGCACACTGAGTGCTTCATGACTGCTTGCCAGGCCTTCTTGGGCCAGCCAAACAGTCATGCACACTTAGCATGTTCCCCACTAGGCTGTAATGCAAATCCTCGTGGGGAACAAGCACAGGCTCCCTGTCCCCGTCTCAGTGCCTATCTACGGCAAGCAGACCCACCACAACGCTGCATTGCAGTGTTGTGATTGGCTTAGGGGAGCATGTTTGCTTCCTGCTTCTTCCGGACTGAAGTCAAGAAGAGAAGAGAAGCGGAGATGAAGAGGGGAGACGGCAAAAAAGGTAAGTATTATTTTTAAAATATTTTTCAACCTAACACCCATCCACCTGCCCCGCCACCCCCGTTCCCTACCAGACGCCACTGGAGTAATATAATAATTACTGCATTCTGTAGCAACCGATATCAAGGGGTTCAGATGTTTATTGGTGCATTAATTACCAGTAATTACAAGTTTTCTCTCAAATAGAGAATAATATGAACATTTTTTACACGTTCCGCACCAAAATTCTGCTGTCACACAATAAATGTTGGTAGGTTTGGTCTGCTGCAATTTTAGAAGGGAAATTCCATGTTTGCAATCTTTACTGAACTCAATAATTACCCAATGTGGTAAACTCTGCATTTGTAATTAAGACCCCTGCTAAACAGTTTTTGGCTGGGGTTGAAAGAAAGTGTTGCTCTTGCAGTCCATACCTTAATGATAAATGGTACACATTCCAGTGGCAAAAGACTATGGGCCTCATTTACAAGTGCATTTTGCTGCCAGTGCGTCACTTTTTTAGCCACACCTGCAGCGCAGTGTGCTTGCCCATATTAACAAGGCCAAGTAAACTCACCCTGCGTAACTTTTCATGGTCTTGTAAATATGTGCCCCTTTCATGCATTCCCCTCCGCGAAAGGAGCGCTCCTTGGATGTTGCTGTGGGTGTTCCCACGCAACATCCATGGAACCTGAAACATTCCCAGATTTACAAAGTGTCACAAACCTGGGAATGTGTCAGAATCCTATGCCTCCCCATGGGAGACATAGGAGTGGCACAAACAGAAGAAATACTTTTATTTCTGCCCATTCTGCAGCACACACAGAAGGAGCAAAAGCCATTAATGATTGTTTTTGTGCAGGAAGGTATCCGTTCCTGCAAAACGACAATCATCCCTGCAACACAGGCACCCTTGCACCATGGCTCAAGGGTACCTGTGTTGGCGCATGCCTGCTGTTTGTGCGCCGGCACAGGGGAGAAGGACAAGAATGCAACGTAACTTGTAGATACGGCGCATTCCTGTCTAGTTATTTTGACGCACGGCAGGAAGGTTGGCTGTGATGCAGTGCATCAAAATATAGTAAATCAGGCCCCCAACCATCCTTGCACTATTCCAGTCAAACGCTACCGGGCAGGTTCAGCAATGCCTTTTGGAGTTCTCATCACTGCTCCCGGTCTGCTCAAACTTGTTCCCCTCGCCACCCAAGCCCTCGCCTCCCGCCACCGTTCCCTACAAGCTGCCACTGGATTGCATCATGGTTTTCTGCCACAGATCGCACGGGCAAAGACCTGTAAATTTGACCAGACATTATTCTTTGTTTGGGTGTAAATTGAAGAGCTTAGAATGAAAAGGGGGTCTGGCTGGCTTTGAAATCTGGAAGTAGGGTGCTTCTTCCTTCTGTGTGCCAGGTGTACCCTGCCACCCCTATTCGTTCTGAGGCGGAACATTCCAATGTAACTGACATCTGAAATGGCATCACAGACATGTGGCTGAAGCCAAAGTGACAAATGTAAATGTTGATATTAAATGCAGTTTAAATGACATATGTTTCTTCTGGGACCAAAAAAACACAGTATTGGCATCCAGTCTTGGCAAGTGGTGGAATACTTTTTACCTTAAACTCTTTATTGCAAGCATGTGCAACAAAAAGAAAAAGGCAACATGCTGTCCAAACGTGGCTGTTGTTTGCTTGCAACACAATTTTAAATAAAAAAAATATAATTGCTTATAATATTGTTATAACAGTATGAGTGCCTCTTAGTAGACAGGTGTGCTTAGTTAGAACAGCCATAGAAACCCCTTTGAACTATAATGCACATCACATCAAAATATGATACTTATTGGAATAATGAAAATGTACTATTAATGTAATCTGAACACATTGCTTAAACATACTGGGATGGCTAAAAAACACTCAAAAAGAATTGGCAAAGCCAGTTGGTTTACCTTGCATTTTAAGCCCTGACTAAAACATTTAAAACAAGCCTTACTGCCGTGAAAAATTAAAAACAAATACAAACAATAGTTTTCTATATTCAATGCATTTGGGGCAAAGAACATAATGTGTGCTGGTTTAGTGTACTTTCAAGATCTAAAACAGCCCCTGCAATGCAAGAACTCCTTAAGTGGCAGAATGATGCACCAAACAGTTAATTGGAGAGGTGAGAGAGCAATACTCCTCTAGGTGAAGTCAAAGCCCACTGTATGCACACTTTATAGTATTGATAACAGCAAGACATGCAAACAGCTGCGCTGTCAAGCCAGACCCCCCAAAAAACCCATTGAATAATGAAAAGAAAAACATGGACAAAGAAAAGTAATGTCCCTTTAACCCTGGCACTGAAGTGCACTTCTTCTTAAGCAAATGTGCACTTGTGATTAGGACAACATGCTGTCAGATACGGTAAAAGAGAGTCATTGGCCACGTGAGCAGCTGACCTGCTGCTCTACCCTGTTTACTGTGATGGGAGGAAGCACAATCTGAATGACATCTGAACAGACGAATGGATGAAGACGGCTGACTCAAAGTTCCTTTATGCCGTTACTTTACACATGCACGTGGCCATCACCTGCATTGTCTACGGTCTTCTCTAGTTCATAAACAGCACTCCTTGTGAACCACAAGCCATTATCAGTTGTGCAAGAACGCCCTCACCCACACCCCATCGCTGTTTACTGCTTGTACTATGCTTTTATGACACACTGATGTTTATTTCATTTTATTTAACAGTTTTATATTGTGCTGCACCATAGTGGCATCAGTGGGCTTTACCTAGAACATGTCCTTGTATTACATAAGAGCTTTGCAAAACAAGATATCAACTAATAATACAGAAGAGTAGGTAACATTATAGATGGAAGAACATGGCAGAATACAACAGTTACTTCTGATGAGAGTATCCAGATTATTTTAGGAATAACTTGAAAAGGTAAGTCTTCAAATGGATCCCGTAGGCAAGGAGAAAGGCTGGGTTCCTACGTTCATTGAGAGTGAGTTCCAAAAAGATGGTGACTCGCCTTGAAACACAGATTTTTAGCTTGGAAGATGTGTAGCATCTTACTAGACAGAACATCTCAGCTACCCCAAAACACACTCTATGGTCTTCTTGCAAAAGTGTGGTACATGTACAGAACCTCACTTGGTGTCTGCCAATGTGTCCTTACTTATATACAGCTTTCTGTGCAGCTGCGTTCTCAACGTAACACATCGTGGTCATAGTCCACTTGGCCAACCGCATTCATCCTAACCTCACCACACATAAATCATGAGATTTTTAAATGGCTGTGTGTCTCCAGAAAACCACATGAACTCCAGTAGAAATGTACTATTCTTACATCACATAAGCCATGAATCCTGACCTCATCACCTTCATGAAGGGGTAACAAAGGAGCACGCAAGTATGTGCCTGTCCCTTGGCAAAATGCCATTTCCTCAAGGCAAACTTGTCCAACAAAAAACCTAGATTCCATGTGCAGCCTACACGGAAAGCAGTACTTCACCTCGCTAAATGCCCCAGGTGGCAATTTATCGTTGTCAGGCAAAAGGCATGGATGTGTTATTGGATGAGTCTACGTAAAGCCCAAGATGCTCAGCCACAGGTCACAGTTCATTTCTAGCACCTCATGAGACACCCACAAATACCTCTGAAAAGTCATCACAACCAGTAGTTTGCCCCAATGCAAACCTGCTCAAAGTTGTGACTCTACATGCAGTCTACATTCAAGTAGACCATTTCCCCTAACACAGGCCCAGGTTCTCTTCTGGTGCTGACAGATACCCTTTGTGGTCCCCCAGCAAGCATTGCAAGCTCTAGCCCTGTCCACCCCAAATCAGTGCCTCTAGATGGTGCCACATAATGTCCAGAGGATGTGGGTATTGTGTTTTCAACAACAGTGTCAATCCCACAGTTTCCCAATCCCTCTTGACACTGTTGTATTGGATAATAGGCAAATCACTTAATTGCAATGTCATCCAAAAAAAGGCACCTCACTGCTTTACTATGAGTAGTTTATCTACAGTGACATGTACCAAGTCAAGCAGAAACATGGACTTCTTCCATACCAGACTTCGTCAACTGGACTCCTCATGCTCTTTCATAACAAACACGAAGTGGTGCTGCATCGATCCATTTGATTTAAACTTGGATGAAAATAGCCCCTCTCTCACAAACCTCAAAGTATTCTTCACAATGAGTAAGGTAGAACAACATGATTCTAGCATGGTAGAACATTAGTCTGCTGCCACAGAAGTTTGTCTCAACCAACAATCACTAAGAGCCACTGCTATCAACTGGATGTTGCAATTCTAATGACCCACCGCATCATGATGTCCTCCATCACAATGCCACAATAAATGGTCCCTAAACCCCCATTAAGTGCAATCACAATGATGCCCCTAGTGAACCCCGGTCACACAGAGACCTGCGACTACTGTAGGGGCATTTATTCTTTAAATCACTGGTTTTTGACCTGTGGTCCGAGAACCCATGGGGATCCGCAAGGCCTACTCAGCGGGTCTGCAATGGTGTTAAATTAAATAATATTAAAATTAACAAAAGTATATACAAATAAAGAAGCAAAACTGAAAAAAGAATTCAATATTTGGTTGTGAATTTAACAAAATATTTCAATATTAGAATATTTATTTGGTGTTTACTTGTTTTTGTATTTTTGTGTATTGTTTTGAAGTTCAAATCTCGCAAAATGCTTTTGCCGGAGGTCCCCAGCTTTGAATAATGACTTAGTGGGGGTCCTCATATTCCAATAATGAATCAGTGGGGGTCCACGAAGTGAAAAGGTTAAGAACCGCTACCCTTAATGGATAAGGACCCACAAAAATATGCAGTTTTGGTATTTAATGAAAGGAAGCATTTTGCACTAATGAACCCAGCCCAACCTGCCATGTTGCAATGATTTGTGGCATGGACAACATGCTTCCTCTACCACTCCCCATAAACCTTTACCTTCTAAATCACAAGGATATTCGTAATGGCACAGTGCACTTTGGGATAAGCACCACCTTAAAACAGGTTACATCCTGCCTATACAAACTAGTTGCATCACAACATTGCCAACATAACCGTATCAATGAACGTGATGGCTGACAATATGTGTAAATTCCATTTTGTTTTAGGCTGCATTTGTACCTCTTTTAATGAGCTTGAAGAACTCCTAAAGAGGCCGGTTGACTTGTGCTGAACTCGTAGTGACCGCAACGCTTCAAGAAAAGCAAGAAGTTGACATGATAATTGCTCCTTTGCAAGTGCTGACTTTGCATAAACCTTCATCCATATGTAGTCACATATTGTGAGAAGAAAAATGGCTGGAAGAATATTAGGAAAAACAGGGCGCCACGGCATGTCTTGATTGGATGTTTATGTTTTGCAGGATGGACTGAAATCTATAAAAACCCATGAAATGTGTTGATCAGGGGGCCTGGATGCAATTGTATCTGAACTCCATGCAGCTGTGCATAAAAATTCCCTTTGAACTCTACTGATAACCTGGCCAACACACCGATCACAGGATCCTCAATTATTCTGGCTTGCAGGGGTGTCAAATACCTAGCAAAAGTAAGGAAACTTTTAAGGCAAGCCGATTTAGAGGCCATGAATAAAGCATGATCAAGGACGGCAGGGGCGTCGCGTACACGGCTTACTAGCCCAATTAGCAATAGGGTAGCGTGAGTATTCGTCCATTATGACTAGGACATACTTGCCGGATTGTAGCGGTCCAAAGAAGTCCACTGCAACATGATGCCACACACCATCCGGCAGTTCAGACATCTGAAGCGGCGCAGGGGGATCCTCTCGACTTACTAACTGACACTGTGGACAATCTTTCAGAGTAAGTTCCACCATCTGATCCAGCATAGGGAACCAGATGCGTTCCCGCAACACTCGCTTCGTGGCTACGATGCCTCTGTGTCCTTCATGTGCTAGGTTGATGACTCCTTGACGCAGCTGTTTTGGGATGATGATACGCTTGTCCCTTAGTATGAGACCATCGGCGGTGATGGACAGTTCCTCCTTCACATGTTTGAAAGAGGACAGTTCCTGAGTGTCGATCCGCTCACACTGTCCCAATTCTTCCAAGTGCCTCCAACTGTTTGCCCGAATGCGATGTTTTACATCTTGAAGTGTGACATCTTCATTAGTAGCTTCAAGGATGGCCTCTAAGGGAACAGCGGGCAATTTGGCTTGAGCCACTACAAAATGGATGTACTCCTCAGCCAGGGATGGATTGGATTTGGACATTGCCTTGGGATGTCGAGACATGTAGTCAGCAGGGTTTACAGCCTTTCCTGGCTTGTGGATTATAGAATAAGTGTATTCCTGAAGGCGGATGCCCCAGGGCTCTATTCTGGGTGGCATTTTGGCTCGGGGATTTCCGAAGATGATTATCAGGGCCTGGTGATCCGTGATAAGTGTGAACTGCTTCCCATAGATGAAAATGTGGAAATGCTCGCAGGCCCAGACTACCGCCAGGCTTTCCTTTTCAGGCTGAGAGTAGGCTCTCTCTGTGTCCGTGAGGCTCCGACTGGCATATGCTACAATATACCGTTGGTCACTCTCATTGTCATATTGAGCTAATATCGCCCCCAATCCTACGGGACTTGCATCCACAGTGATTTCGTTTTTTCTTCTCGGATTGAAATATGCAAGATTGGTGGCAGATTCAACCACAGTTTTGATTTCATGAAAGGCTTGATCACATCTTGTGGTCCATTGAAATGGGTGTCCTTGTTTGGTCAGCTTTCTCAGAGGGTAGCTAATGGTGGCATAGTCCTTGACATAGCGTGCACAGTAGCTTGCCATGCCTAGGAAGGAACGTACATCCCCCGCGTCTCGCGGCCTGGGGATGTCATTCAGAGCGGCAATCTTTTCTGGATCTGGTTTCATTCCTGCGCCTGAGAAGATGTGTCCGAAGAATTTCAAAGTGGACTTATGGAATTCACATTTGTCCTTATTTAAAGTGAGATTGGCCTCCAATAGAGCATGGCAGACTCGGTCCAGCGCTGTGCCGTGTTCTTGCATTGTTGCTCCATATACCAGGATGTCGTCACTGTAATTTAGAGTGTTGGGAATGTGATGGATTACCTTTCTGATGGCCTCCTGGAAAATCTCAGCGGCCGAAGAGACCCCAAAGCTGAGTCTTTTGTATCTAAATAGGCCTTGGTGAGTCGAGAAGGTGGTAATATATCACGATTTTTCATGAAGTTCCAATTGGTGATAGCCCTTGTTGAGATCTAATTTGGAGAATATTTGCGCACCATTGAGTGACGCAATCATGTCGCTAATGTGAGGTCCCGGGTCTCTTTCAATGGCGGTGTTGGGTACCCCCATATCGACACAAAGGCGCACTTTGCCAGGAGAGCCCTTCTTAGGCACGACGACCACTGGAGAGACCCAGGGCGTGGGTCCTGACGTTCTCTCAATAATGTCAGCCTGGAGAAGATCCTGTAGTTCTTCCTCTACAGACTGTTGAAGGTGAAATGGAATTTTCCTGTGATGTTGCGCTATAGGAGTCACTTGTTCGTTTATGTGCAGTTGAACTTGGCAGTGAGCCATCTTTCCGAGGCCGGTGAATAATTTTGGAAACTTGTGAACTATGTTCGGTTCATCATCTACTTTATACAAAATGTCCACTAGTCGAAGTCGTTCCGCCGTGGGCAAGCAAAGAAGACAATCCGCTTCAGGACCGTCAATGACATGAATGTGAGCTGGAATAGTTCTGTCCTTGTATGTAAGATTAGTCGGGAATTGTCCTAAACACGGAAGAGGTTTCTTCGACATCCAGGTGTACACTCGCACGTTGGCTTTATGCAAATGTGGTGGTGGACTCATTTTCTTGTATTCTGCAACTGAAATGTAGTTGAGAGACGCTCCATTATCCAGAACAAATTTGGCCCAGTGTGTGTCCATTTTAATATCCAGTCGCGGGTATTTCTTCAGCCGGTCCGGGTCCGCAACCAAGCAGACGTACTCATCGCTGTCTTGCGATATTGGTGACAGCGACTTTGACTCCCGAGATTGTGATCGACGAGATCGATATGTCCCATGAGACTGACGACTGGACTGTGAAGAACCCGTGGAGGAATCTCTGTAGTCCCACACTGCTTTGGCATGATGGCGAGTGTTAGACTGTCTGGATTGTCTGTAATTGTCTCTGTTTTCAAAGTGGTTGTCCCGACCACACTTCCTGCATTTGTGGCCTAAGGCAGGGCATGTCTCCGTGTGAGGGAAGTCATATCCACAGCGATAGCATTTAAGTTGGCACTCCTGTCGCTTATCAGTCCGGCTAGAACTGCGACGCCGGCGACTTGTATAATGGGACTGAACTTTGGATCTGGAAGATCTTTGCTTTGTAGGGGAGGACCTGTTGGTGTGACGGGATTGGAGCCGAAATGCTTGTTCACGTTTTTTGCCTCTTCCAGCTTCCATTTTGTTTGGCATGTTCTTCTGCCTGATCATGTACTCGCGTCATTTCTTCGATCTCATCCAGCGAGTAGCTCTTCTTTAGCAGACGTCTACGTAACGACTCAGACTGGCATCCTTCTATGATTCGCAGGCGAAGTGTGTCTTCCATCGTGAAAGAATCAAATTCACAGTAGCGGGCCAAACGTCAGAGTCGCGTGATGAAAGTATTCATGGGTTCATGTTTTTCTTGAGAAGCCAAATTGAATGTATATCTTTCGTAATCAACATTCCGCTTGTGAAGGAATTTTCTGTTTAGTGCGTCACGCACATTGGCATAGGACGAAGCAGCATCGGCCGGAAGCTCCTTTATAATCTGACCAACATCTTTCCCAATTAAATTGCGTAATGAAATCAGTTGCTGCTCTTCCTCGGTTACATGAGACCCTTTCATGGAGTCTTCAAAGTCTTCTAGCCACTCCTGCCAGCGAAGGCCCATCCCTCCCCCCGATATGAGGACCAAGGGTTCTGGTGGGCGTAGAAAAGAGACTCCGATCAAGCCGAGTCTGGGTCCAGCCATGTGCCCTGTGGACGTAGACGAGTCCGGCCTGGTGCAGAGGCATGACCCTGTCTTGACGTTGGCGATCCCGACATAGCATATGAAAATGGTGAAGCAGATGCTTTGCGAAAATTGGCAAGTCACAGGGGCCCTCCAAGCGCCTGCCACTCAGTCCAAACTGGCACCGTCAACGCCCCTCTTTAATGGCGCTAGTATGTAGGGTCAGTAACAGGGCACCTATGAAGTGAAAGAACAGTCCACCAGCCACTGGACAGATGTGAATTATCACTTGTATCACTGGACATTAAGGGTAGGCAACTAGATGTGCAGGCAGTCCCATACGTCTTTTAAATGGCCTTGAAATTAATTATAAGCACCATAAATCGTCTCACATAGCCATTTTGCCAATGCTTGTTGTCAATTGCACCAAACGCCTGACCTTAAAATGGCCGCCGGGCACTCCTCGCAGGGGATTGGGTGAGGTGCCTGACTTCAAGATGGCCACCGGTGAGATCTCGCTCCTCGCAAGATTTGGGACTTAATTCTGTGAGAGCAGCCATGCAGGCATTCACGCGGACAGCAGGAATTCATGCAGGACACAACAACAGACACCTGCCTCCCTCAGCAGGCGGCACCTGGCCTCGGACACCACCGCGGAGCACGCGGATCGCGATCAGGACAGCGGCCTCTCCTGGACAAATGCACGCGGCTGGGGTGGACTCCCAGTGCGCGCAGCAGCGTATCCTTCAGCTCCGAGGCAGCGGAGCAAGACAGCACCACAGCGGGCACAACGCAGCCGGGGTGGGCACCCGGACCGCAGCACAGCTCCGAGGCAGCGGAGCGTACGCCGGACAGGAAGCAGGTAGGCAGCATGCACAGGTTGCGACCACCTTCGTCGCCAGTTGTAGTGTCGCCCCTATAACATGAATGACGCCGACACTAGATTTCATGTAGGAGCTTTATTTCCTTGCTTTTCTCTCGTTGCTAACCCTGCTCTACTCTGCCTTTTCCTCGCTCCTCCTCTTCCGCCGCCCCTCGCTCTCCTCCCATCTCCCCTTCTCATGTGCTGGTCCTAGCGCCCAGCACATGCCACGACATTACAGTACGTAAGCAACCCAAGAACAGTTTTGTCCTTATTAGGGCTCATCTGTTGCGTATAGCTTGCCTTCAGTGGCACAGTGTACATGAGAGCCACATCTGGGCATACCTATCCTACTTAGGACGTCACACTTAAGTACACAAAAAAGTAATGGAAGAATTTTTACCTTTCATCTACCCTTTTATCCTTCATCACCCAATATTTACCAGCATTAGTGATTTAAATGCATGGCTAGATGACCCTAACAAACCAAAATATTAAGAGTTCATTGAATTGTGAAAAGCAAAAGCTTTAAACTTATAGTACAGGGAGCCACTCACATAGCTGGTCATCTTCGTGATCCTAGTTTTTCAAGTGAAAAGAGTCTGACTGTAACATCCCTGTAAGTCATGTCCTGGACTGGTTATTGTGGAGTTCCTTTTAGTATAAAGTGAAATTCCCCTTTTTCCATAAATCACCATCCACCGATATTAAATGTCTCTATTCACTCACAGCCCATGCCACCTTACCCCCCCCCCCCGCTTTACCAGATGAAACCAATGTCAGGCTCCTAGCAGAATTGTTTTATAAATGCCTGACCTGTGCCTTAGACATGAATGTATTCTGAAAAATGTGCTCTACACATAGTCTAACTCGTTCAGCTGTCTGGTATACAGAGGATCTAGCTGAGGAAAAAAGATACTACAAAAACTTTAAATAAATTGGAGTAAAACTACATTGAAGCAAATCAACAAAAATAAATTTTAGCTTTTAAATCCTACAAAAATTAATAAAATTAGCTAGCACACAATACATCTCTTTACAAGTTAGTCAGGCCATGCCCTCTCCCAAAAAATTGTTCTAAATAGTCAGTGAATTTGCAATGCCCAAAGTCAATAATAAAACAATCACTCCTTTCATGGCACTCTGTGCTAACCCTGCTACATATTTTTTTGAGGAAGGATCGATACACTTCTTGCTGCTCTGTCAAAAAATCTGATCAGGCCTTCATTACTCCTAAACTACCCTCTGCTCTCTTTTGAATTTTTTTTCAGTCTCCACTCCTTCTGTCATCAAAATGGCCAATACAATTAAATCAGGATCCCCGTTGGCTCCCTGTCTTGCTAAAACCTTAATAAGATATTACAAAATTGGAATGTTGGGAGCTCAATTGAAGAAGATGAAATGGCTCAGGGCCAATATTGGTTGGTATAGACCGTTGGTTAAACCATTCCAATTTTTGTCTTTCTATTTTGCTCTGTTTAATTTAGAACATTCTACCCTCAATGAGTGGCATATTCTAGCCTTTTAGCACTTCTGCCGAGGGCTAGATCAGTTGTAATATAGGGCTTGCTATGGGCCCTAGCCTACGACTCAACTCTTTATCATTTTCACGGCCTTAAACAACTGGTTAAGTCCTTTGCAGTGGGCTATAAGGCTATACTATATACCATTAGTCCTGATGTTTCTAACATCATTGCTTCATTAAAATGTTGAATGGTCCTCACCAACTGGAAATAAAGCCTCAGTCATTCCTGTTTAAAAAACCTAACCCGCAGAGCCTTCCAGTAATGTTCAGCCTATCTCACATCTTCTTTCTCCGGATAAATTGATTGAAGTCAAGGTCATGAAACAACCATCATATTTCATGGAAAACAATATTCCAGCTCAGTTTTACCCTTTACAGAGAACCGAAACCGCTCTTCTCGCCATCACAGGCAACCTACGTCTTTCTCTGGACAACAAAGGAACATCACTTCTGATCCACTTTGAACTTAGCGCTGCTTTTGACATGGTCTCACATCAAATAAGCAAAGGCGTATATCTCAATTGGGCATTCACAATGCAGCTGTAGCATGGTTCAACTCCTTTCTCAGCACACATTCTCATTTTATTCTTCATTCCGCCAAGTGACATGTGGCTCAGCTCAGATTGACTCTCTCTTCAATTTATACATATTCCTGCTAACCCTATTAATTCAATGCTTTGGGTTGTCATTCATGGCATACACAGATGATACCGGCGGCGGTCACAGGGGTGGACCTCGGTAATCCCGAAGTGCCTGGATCTTTGATGAATGTGTGACTACAAGACAGCACCACCCTCACAAACCGCATGACCCTTGAAGAGACACACTAGAGGAAAATCCTCTGGAGCAAAGAACCAAGACAGGTGAGAGCATTAGGCCTCACAAGTGTGCATTGTGTACGTGCACAAGAAATAGCAGGCACACTGACGATACAGCCCTGACAAAGGCCCCAGACACAACCGAGCTCATAATGAGAGCCGAAACATGTTGGCACCAAACAAAGGGTATAATTGAATAATTGTATTCAATAGAACCCACAAAATCCATATTTTTATCCATACCCCTGATACCCTCCTAATAAAGTAAAACCTTTGGGTATACCTTGAGGTATTTTTAATACATCACTTTTCTGGGTCCCTGCTTATTCAGCTTGCCTTATCTAAGAACTCTCATTTCCACCTATGGTTGAGTACGCCCTGGTAGTACCATCTTACCAGGGTGTGTATAGACGCTGATGATGAAGCATGTCACGATAAGGGAGTGAGGCGTCTACTCCAATATCTTTGGAAACCCCGTTAAGAGTAAGAACTAAGCAAAGATAACACCTGACATCTGATATAATAGGTGTTAGATTTGGGGGTCTCTGGTTGGCAATGGTTTTCACCTTTGTCCAAATGGGGACCCTTGGGTCTAGTCAGGGTAAGTGGCTACACTCCTAAAATAACCCCTGCTCACCCCCTTGGTAGCTTGGCATGAGCAGGCAGGCTTATCTCAGAGGCAGTGTGTAAAGCATTTGTGAACACATACAGTAATACAGTGAAAACACTACAGATGGACACCACACAGGTTTAGAAAAATAAGTATTCTTTACTAGACTTAACACAAGACCAACAATAAAAATCCAAAATACTGTAATCACAAAAATAGACTTTAAAATGGTGAAAATAGCTTAGTTCACTTTAGATTGCAAAGGCGACACTTTACTCTCAAAGTACCTTGGATGCGTAACGCAAAACAAACAAAAGGGTTGCAGGGAAGGTGATGCACCGTTCCTTACACTCAGGGGAGTGGATGCGTCGGTTCCTTACTGCTGCGCAGAGGAGTTGAGTCTCGCTTCCTTACTGTGTGGGGAGTTGACGTGCCGGTTTCTTACTGCGATGATGCTCCGGTGCGATGCGACAAAATGGCGTCTTGGTTACGATGCGACAACTTTGATGCGATGCATGCACGCCTGACAGCTGTGCGGCGCTCCTGTTCTTCTGAGCCGTGACAGGCCCTGTTACACGCTTCTCAGGTGATGCGACAGTGACCTCTGTGGCGGCGACACGCTTCTCCGGTGATGCGATGCGCTTCAGCGATGCGATGGTGACAGCAGCAGCGGCGGCATGCTTACTCGGCGATGCAATGGCAACTGCTGCGGAGCCCACGCGCTTCTTCTTCATGAGTCGCGCTTCCAGCTCCCAGCGACACGCAGTCTCTTAGGAGGCCCAGCACAACAGCAGGAACTTCAATTCACAGCAAGGGAATTCAGGGGGACTTGGGGGTGAAGTCTTGTATCCCTGAGACTTCAGGCAGGATGCAAATACAAAAAAAAACAATTGATGGACAGAATGCAGAACAATGTCATACATTCACCCCAGTACAGAGATCTAGGCGTAAATACATCGTTTTTTTGCTCACCATGCCATTCCAGTTTGGCCCCAGCTATATGCAAATCAGTCTTGACCCTGCACCAATGGTAACAGTCCAGCCCGAACTGCCAGGCCAGGTCCTCCCTGGACTGGAAACAAGTATCCTAGGACCGGTTTCGGGCTTTCAGCCCTCATCAGCCAGGATAGCTTGACTCCAGTGGCATGGAGAGCACGGGACCCACGTCTAGGCATACCCGTCCCACTCGGGGTGACAAATTCAAAAAGAACAATTGATGGACAGAATACAGAACAATGTCGTACATTCACCCCAGTACAGAGATATGGGCCTAAATCCATTGTTTTTTGCTCACCATGCCATTCCAGTTTGGACCCAGCCATATGCAAATCAGTCTTGACCCTGCACCCAATGGGAACAGTCCAACCCGAACTGCCAGGCAAGGTCCTCCCTGGAATGGAAACAAGCATCCAAGAACCGGTTTCAGGCTTTCAGCCCTCATCAGCCAGGATAGATTGACTCCAGTGGCATGGAGAGCACGGGACCCACGTCTAGGCATACCCGTCCCACTCGGGGTGAAAAATGCAAAAAGAACAATTGATTGGCCGAATTGCAGAACAAAGTCATACATTCACCCCAGTACAGAGATCTGGGCCTAAATCCATCATTTTTATGCTCACCATGCCATTCCAGTTTGGACCCAGCCATATGCAAATCAGTCTTGACCCTGCACCCAATGGGAACAGTCCAGCCCGAACTGCCAAGCCAGGTCCTCCCTGGACTGGAAACAAGCATCCTAGGACCGGTTTCGGGCTTTCAGCCCTCATCAGCCAGGATATCTTGACTCCAGCAAAAGAACGATGGATTTAACCCAGATCGCTTGACTGGGAGTGAATGTATGATTCATTCAGCATTCCGGCCAACATTTGCTTGCGTAGCACTTTTCGCCCTATGTGGGATGGGTATGCCCAGATGTGGGTTCCTTGCTCACTGTG
Organism: Triturus cristatus; assembly: GCF_964204655.1. NCBI lineage: Eukaryota > Metazoa > Chordata > Amphibia > Caudata > Salamandridae > Triturus > Triturus cristatus. The sequence continues at coordinate 847,210,193 of NC_140580.1, read as the reverse complement.
CCACTGATTCAAGCTAGCCTGGCTGAAGAAGGGTGACATACCCTGAAACCGGTCCCAGGATACTTGTTTCCGGTCCAGGGATGAGCTGGCTTGGCAGTTCGGTCTGGACTGTTCCCATGAGGCACAGGGTCAAGACTAATTTGTATATGACTGAGTCTAAACTGGGGTGGCATGGTGAGAAAAAGAATGATGGTTTTAACCCAGATCTCTTGACTGAGGGTGAATGTATGATTCATTCAGAATTCCGTCCATCATTTGATTGCGTAGCACTTTTCACCCTATGTGGGATGGGTATGCCCAGATGTGGGTCCCTTGCTCAGTGTGCCACTGGATTCAAGCTAGCCTGGCTGAAGAAGGGTGACATACCCTGAAACCGGTTTCAGGATGCTTGTTTCCAGTCCAGGGATCACCTGGCTTGGCAGTTCGGTCTGGACTGTTCCCATGAGGCACAGGGTCAAGACTGATTTTCATATGGCTGGATCTTAGCTGGGGTGGCATGGTGATCAAAAGAACAATGGATTTATCCAAGATCTCTTGACTGGGGGTGAATGTATGATTCATTCAGCATTCCGTCCATTTATTTGCGTACCACCTTTTGCCCTATGTGGGATGGGTATGCCCAGACGTGGGTCCCTCGCTCAGTGTCCCACTGGATTCAAGCTAGCCTGGCTGAAGAAGGGTGACATACACTGAAACCGGTCCCAGGATGCTTGTTTCCGGTCCAGGGAGGACCTGGCTTGGCAGTTCGGTCTGGACTGTTCCTATGAGGCACAGGGTCAAGACTGATTTGCACATGGCTGGGTCTAAACTGGGATGGCATGGTGAGCAAAAGAACGATGGATTTAACCCAGATCTCTTGACTGGGGGTGAATGTATGATTCATTCAGCATTCCGTCCATCATTTGTTTGCGTAGCCCTCTTCACCCTATGTGGGATGGGTATGCACAGACGTGGGTCCCTTGCTCAGTGTGCCACTGGATTCAAGCTAGCCTGGCTGATGAAGGGTGACATACCCTGAAACTGGTCCCAGGATACTTGTTTCCGGCCCAGGGATGACCTGGCTTGGCAGTTTGGTCTGGACTGTTCCCATGAGGCACAGGGTCAAGACTGATTTGCATATGGCTGGGTTTAAACTGGGATGGCATGTTGAGCAAAAGAACGATGGATTTAACCCAGATCTCTTGACTGGGGGTGAATGTATGATTCATTCAGCATTCCGTCCATCATTTGTTTGCGTAGCACTTTTCACCCTATGTGGGATGGGTATGCCCAGACGTGGGTCCCTTGCTCAGTGTGCCACTGGATTCAAGCTAGCCTGGCTGAAGAAGGGTGACATACCCTGAAACCGGTCTCAGGATGCTTGTTTCCAGTCCAGGGATGACCGGGCTTGGCAGTTCGGTCTGGACTGTTCCCATGAGACACAGGGTTAAGACTGATTTTCATATTGCTGGATCTTAGCTGGGGTGGCATGGTGATCAAAAGAACAATGGATTTATCCAAGATCTCTTGACTGGGGGTGAATGTATGATTCATTCAGCATTCCGTCCACTTGTTTGGTTACCACCTTTTCGCCCTATGTGGGAAGGGTATGCCCAGACGTCGGTCCCTTGCTCACTGTGCCTCTGGATTCAAGCTGGCCTGGCTGAAGAAGGGTGACATACCCTGAAACCGGTCCCAGGATGCTTGTTTCCAGTCCAGGGAGGACCTGGCTTGGCATTTCGATCTGGACTGTTCCCATGAGGCACAGGGTCAAGACTGATTTGAATATGGCTGGGTCCAAACTGGGGTGGCATGGTGAGCAAAAGAACAATGGATTTAACCCTGATATCTTGACTGGGGGTGAATGTATGATTCATTCAGCATTCCGTCCATCATTTGTTTGCGTAGCACTTTTCAGGCAGGAGGCAAGCACAGTTCAAGCCCTTGGAGGTCTTCTTTGAGATGATGAAAGCACACTCAGTCCCTTTCTCCTTTCTTTGGCAATGAAGCAACCACTGCAGGCAACCCCCAAAAACACAGCACAGGGGTAGTCTCCTCCTTCAGTTTCCTGATTCTTCTCCTCAGCAAAGGTTTGTCTTGATTCCCAGAAGTGATCTAAAGTTCTGGGGTCTGGGTCCCCCTTTTTATATACACAAATCCTTTGTCTCTGAAGGCAGTGAGTGTCTGTACCTAGTCCAAACCAGTTCTGGATGCATTCTGCCAGTGCACAACTTCTTCCTCTGTCAGTGTGGGCCAGGGTCATCAGACGCACCACAGGAGGTGGAGCCAGCATTGTGGAAGGCAGGCACAGCCCTAATCAGGCCCAGGTGCTACTCCTCCCACCACTCCCAATGTAGATAGGTCTATTCAGCCTAGTGCTGACTCACCCTGTCTCCTGAGGCCACCCCAGCCCCTGTCACTCACAAACCAGACAAGCAATACACAAATAGCAGAAGCAGGCTGGATGGGTAGGTAAGAAAATAACTACTTTCTAAAAGTGGTATTTTAAAACACAGAATGTTAAAACCAACTTTCCTAAAATATGTATTTTATCATTCTGAGTTCAGGCATACTAAATTCGTTTTTCTACCATGTTCCGTGGGTCAGTTAGGATTATAAGATGTTATAATCAAACTGCCCATTCTGTCCTATGGGGACAGGTACCCTTGCAATAGTGAAAAACAAAAATGGCTGTAATTCACTATCAGGACATGCCACACACATCAGGGCATGTCCTACCTTTTACTTACAATGCACCCTGCCCTTAGGCCTACTGTAGGTGTGGGTAATATGTAGAAAAGGGAAGGTTTAGGGACTGCTAAGTGGGTGCACTTACCAGTCAACGTGGCAGTACTGGACTGCACACAGGTTCTGCAATGGCAGGCCTAAGACACACTTTATAAGCTGCTTCTGTGGGTGGCTCAACCAGTGCTGCAAGCCCACCAGCAGTATTTGATTTACAGACCCTGGGCACACATGGTGCACTGGACTAGGGTCTGACAAGTGAACCAAATAAGCCAATCATGGAGTCACTAATCCATTACATCAATTTAACATAGGGAGCACTTGCATTGTGGCACTGAATAGCAGTGGCACAGTGCCCAAAGCATCTAGAGCAGCAAAACATATAGCAAAAACACAGCAGGCAACAGCAAAAAATGGAAGGGAGACCCACGCCAATGGTTCCATGTCCCCTTCAGCTGAGATGTGGGGAGAACTACCCTACCTCTTGGGAGTTCTCATCACTAAGGCAGAAAAATCTGGACAGACCATCAGCATTGGTGTGTTCTGTACCAGGGTGGTGTTCCACCGTGAAGTCGATCCCCTGTAGGGAAATGGACCACCTCAACAGCTTTGGACTCTCACCCCTCATCTGCATCAACCATCTGAGGGGCCTGTGGTCTGTCTGAATCCGGAAGGGAGTCCCAAACTTCTTCAGTGCCCAGACCACAGCAAATGCCTCACTCTCATTCTCACTCCACCTCTGTTCCCGTGGAAGTAACCTCCTACTGATGAAGGCTACAGGTTGGTATAGGCCCTCCTTATTTATCTGTGAAAGAACAGCCTCTACACCATGCTCTGGAGTGTCTGTTTGGACAATAAACTATTTTGTGGAGTTGGGTGCCAGGAGCATGGGCGACGTTCACATGGCAGTCTTCAGGGCATCAAAAGCTTTGACAGGTATCAGTCCAGTTCACTTTCTTGGTCTGCTTCCTGGAAGTCAGCTCTGTCAAGGGTGCAACAATGCTGCCATACCCCTTGACAACCCTTCTGTAGTACCCAGTGAGTCCTAAAAAGGCTCTCACTTCTGTCTGGGTCTTGGGGGGTTTCCAAGCCAGGATGGTCTCAATCTTGGGCTGTAGGGGTGCCACCTGGCCGCTCCCACCCTGGTGTCCCAAGTACACCATGGAACCCTGCCTGATCTGGCACTTACTCGCCTTGATCATGAGGACTGCTCTCTGCAGCACCATCAACACTTCCCAGAGGTGACACAGATGTTCTTCCCAACTGGCGCTGAACACTGCTATGTCATCCAGTTAGGTTGCACTGAAATCTTCCAGTACAGCCAACACCTGGTTGACCAACCTCTGAAAGGTGGCAGGGGCATTCCTCATCCCAAAGGGCATAACCCAGAATTGGTAGTGCCCATCTGGTGTGGAGAATGCTGACCTCTCTTTTGCCCCATTAGTTAAGGCGATCTGCCAGTACCCAGACATTAAATCAAACGTGCTGAGGTACCGGGCAGTCCCTAACCGATCAATGAGCTCATCAGCTCTGGGGATGGGGTGCGCGTAAGTCCTGGTGACTGAATTGAGTCCTCGGTAGTCCACACCGAACCGGAGTTCGGCGTGGCACCATTTGCGGCAGCCTTTGGGACCAAGACTACTGGGCTGGCCCAAGGGCTGTTTGAGGATTCAATCACCCCCAATGCAAACATCTTGGAGACATCCTCCTTGATGCAAGCTCTCACCCTGTCAGTCATTCTGTAAGTTTTGTGCTTAACAGGAGGACTGTCCCCAGTATCCACATAATGGACGCACCAATCAGTGACAATAGGGGTCAGGGAAAACAGGTGAGGAAACTGTCCCAACAGTTGGCGACAATCTTCCTGCTGCTCAGGGGTCAGGGAGTTAGAGAGGTTTATACCCTCCACTGACCCATCTTGTTCCTTGACACACAGGAGGCCAGGAAGAGGCTCAGTCTCCTCCTCAATTCCAGCATCTGTGGCTAGGAGCATGCCCACTTCGGACCTCTCCAAGTGGGGCTTCAGGCGGTTTAGATGCAGGACCCGCAAAGGGTTCCTAGGAGCCCGCAAGTCCACCAAGTAGGTGACATCACTCTTGCGTTCCACCACATCAAAGGGTCCGGTCCACTTATCTTGGAGCGCACAGGGCTCCACTGGGGCCATGACCTACATTTTCTAACCAGGCTGAAGCTCAATCAGAGTGGCATTCTGATCGTACCACCACTTCATCTCCTCCTGGATGGCCTCCAGATTCTCCAGAGCGAGTTGCCTGAATCTCCGGGTTTGGTTTCTGAAGGCCAGCATGTAGCTATATACATCCTGGGGAGGTTTCCTGGGAGCTTCCTACCATCCTTCCTTTACCAAACTCAGAGGTCCTCTTACAAAGTGTCCATAGAGAAGTTCAAAGGGGCTGAACCCTAGGGACTTCTGTGGCACCTCTCGGTAAGCAAAGCGAAGGCATGGCAAGAGGACGTCCCATTAACGCTGCATGGGTTCCACAAGACCCATAATCATGCCTTTAAGGTTCCGATTGAATATCTCAACCAGCCCATTACCTTGGGGGTGGTAAGGAGTGTTGAACTTGTGTTACACCGCACTTCTGCCACAGGAACTTCATATACTTGGAAATGAAGTTTGTACCACAGTCTGACACCACCTCTCTGGAGAACCCCACACGGGAGAAAATCCCCATCAACACTCGACCCACCACAGGGGCCGTCATCGACCGGAGAGGGAAAGCTTCCGGGTACCAGGTGGCATGGTCTACCAAGACCAGGAGGAACCTGTTGCCCATGGCTGTCTTGGGATCTAGAGGCCCAACAATGTCAATGCCCACCCTTTCAAAGGCGGTGCTGACCACAGGGAATGGCTGGAGAGGAGCCTTGTGCTTCCTCCCACTCTTTCCACTTGCCTGGCAAGTCTAGCAGGTCCTGCAATGAGTGTCTAAACTCTTGCTCATTTGGGGCCAATAAAAGTGGGTGACAAACCTTTCAAAGGTCTTGTCCTGCCCCAAATGTCCTGCTAAAGGCACATCATGGGCGAGCCCCAGTAGGAAGGCTCTGAAGCGCTGGGGTACCACCAGCACATTGGCTGACCCAGGCTCAGCAACCTTAGGCTCACTATATAGGAGACCATTCTCCCAGTAGATCCAATGTGATCCAGACTGATCACCTGCTGCCTGGTTTGTGGCCTGTTGCCGCAAACCCACAAGAGAAGAGCACTTTTTCTGCTCCTCATAGAACTCTTCCCTGGAGGGACCTCCTTCTTGCTGCCAATGGGTCAGCTCAGGCAGGTCTCCCAGTTCAGCAATTTTCTTCCCTGTAGGTTCCAGGGCATACCCCTCAAGGTCTGCCTCCTCCTGGACCGTGGGAACTTCAGGTGCCGGTTTCCCATGCGCCCTACTTCTTCTCTTTAAGGCAGGTACATGGGCCACTCTCTCAGGTGCCAGGTCCTATTGCACGCCCTTACTGGCTGCCATTGACTGAGTGGTCACACACGCCCACTCAGGCAGACCCAACATCTCCAAGTGAGATTTTCTCTCCACCTTAGCCCAAGGTGAACTTTCTAAGTTGTTGCCCAACAGACAGTCACAGGGATGGCTGGTCTCACAGCTACTTGAAGAGTACCTGAACCCCCCCCCACTCAAAGGGAACCTGGGCCACCTCACAGTGGCTCTCTGAGTTTGGGGATTACCTGCTCATTAAACACCAGCCGACAGCAGTCACACTGGCTCCGGTGTCTCTCAGAGCCTCCACCCTCTGGCCATTGATGGGCACCCACTGCCTGTATTTCTTAATGTTATCAGGCAGTAGGTCCTGGGGACCATCTCACAGTCTCGTAAAGAGACAAAGGACATCTCTGTGGGACCCCACCCACCTTGGGCACCCATGTCCTCCCCCAGGGCTACACTAGCCATCTGCCGGGGCGGGACACCACTGGGTGCGGTTTTCCCATACAGGGGACATCTAGCATCATAAGAGCAGTAGCCCACTAGACCACACTTAAAACAGGTCTTGGGCCACCTGTGAACAGGCTTATCTGTCGGGCCCCTGCCTTCTTCTCAGGGGGAGGCTGGGAACCCTTCCCTTGGTTCCCTTGGGGATTACTTTGGGACCCTTTCTGGAACTCCCTCTGTTTACCCTTGTCACCCTACTCCTCTGCTGGGGACCCTGCCCACCTTTGGCGAAGTCTCCCACATGACAAGCTTCCTAGGATTAGTTAGCTTACTATCAATCAGGTGCTGGCGTAGCTCTGGAAAACAATTATTGGACAAGTGCTCCCATGCAAACAAATAATAGAGCACCTCAAAATTATCCACTTTGCTACCCTTCACCTCACCCATCCAATGCTCTGCAAAAGAAAGACACATATTCCACCCATGTGGTAGACTCCAGTATCTTGCAATTCCTAAACCTTAGTCTGTACAACTCTGGGGTCAAACCATATCTGGACATTAGGGCTCCCTTCATGTGGGCATAGCATACCTGCTCCTCTGTAGGTAAATCTAACAAGGTGTCCCGCCCATCACTAACAAAGTGGCCCCACAACCCCGCTCCCCAATCCTTCTCAGGGACCCGGTGGGCTAACATTGCAGCTTCATAAGCCCTAAACCATTGACCAATATCCTCATGTTTGTTGAAATCCTTAACTACTTCTTTGGGGATGTAGGCCCTTGCTTCTACAGGCACTGGTGGTGCACTGCCACCAGAGGGAGGAACCTCTAAACTTTTGGGTTTGAGTTCCAATTCCCTCAACACTCTCTAATGTTCAAAATGCATTTTCTTTTCCTCTAAGGCTAACTTCTTCATCTCTAATTCCATCCCAACCTCTATTTTCTTGCTCTCTATGTCCTTCTGACCATCTATTTTGAGCTTGGCTAGCTCCAACTTATGCACCCTCTCCCTCTCCCTGTCCTCCAGGTCTCCTGGGGACAGGCCCTTGGAAGAAACACTGCTGTCCGCCCTGGAAGGTACTTTCTCCCAATGGCCCCTCCAGCTGCCCATCTAAATTCTCCGCCTCCACCACAGGCTCTTCAGGATGCTCACTGGCATTCCTAGATTCCAACCAGGCCATCAGCGCCTTTTGGCATTCCTCTCTCCTGGTGATGCCTTTCAAAGAGATTTTACATTTCTTGCACAGAGCTTTGAGGTTAGGCACAGTGTAGGTATCAATCCTCACCTCTTCCAATTCAATGTCTACAGATGCAATGGATGCTGGCTTACTCATGGTAGAAAGACTGGCAGTTCTCAAGAATTGAAACATAGAAAAGAAGTTCCTAGGAAAATAGGAAAAAACTCTACCAAAATGTATGTGGTTGTGTTTTGTCTGCAGTCACCAGTAGTGTATACCAATCACTGTATATGAGTCACAAATACAAGTCCAAAATCCCACCGCTGCCACCAATGTTAGATTTGGGGGTCTCTAGCTGGCAATTGTTTGCACCTTTGTCCAAATAGGGTCCCTTGCGTCTAATCAGGGTAAGGGGCTACACTCCTAAAATAACCCCTGCTCACCCCCTTGGTAGCTTGACACGAGCAGGCAGGCTTATCTCAGAGGCAGTGTGTAAAGCATTTGGGAACACATACAGTAATACAGTGAAAACACTATAGATGGATACCACACAGGTTTAGAAAAATAAGTATTCTTTACTAGACTCAACACAAGACCAACAACAAAAATCCACAATACTGTAATCAAAAATAGACTTTAAAATAGCTTAGTTCACTTTAGATTGCTAAAGTGACACTTTACTTTCAAAGTACCTTGGATGCGTAACGTAAAACAAACAAAAGGGTCGCAGGGAAGGTGATGCGCCGTTACTTATACTCAGGGGAGTGGTTGCATCGGTTCCTTACTGCTGCGTAGGGGAGTTGAGGCTCGCTTCCTTACTGTATGGAGAGTTGATGCGTTGGTTTCTTACTGTGATCCGATGCGATGACGCTCCGGTGCGATGCGATAAAATGGCATCTTGGTTACGATGCGACAACGTAGATGCGATGCGTGCACGCCTGACGGCCGTGCGGTGACTCAGTGATCTTCTGAGGAGCTACAGGCCCTGTGACACGCTTATCCGGTGATGCGACTGCAACCTCTGCGGCGGTGGCATGCTTCTCCGGTGATGCGACGCGCTTCGGTGATGCGATGGTGACAGCAGCAGTGGCAGCACGCTTATTCGGCAATGCGACGGCAACTGCTGCAGTGGCGTCACGCTTCTTCTTCGTGAGTCGCAATTCCAGCTCCCAGTGACACGCAATCTCTTAGAAGGCCCAGCACACTAGCAGGTACTTCAATTCCCAGCAAGGGAATTCAGAGGGGAGATGGGGGTGAAGTCGTGTATCCCTGAGACTTCAGGAGGAGGCAAGCACAGTTTAAGCCCTTGGAGATCTTCTTCAAGATGATGAAAGCACAGTCCTTTTCTCCTTTCTTTGGAAATGAAGCAACCACTGCAGGCCAACCCCCAACCACACAGCACAGGGATAGTCTCCTCCTTCAGCTTCCTGGTTCTTCTCCTCAGCAAAGGTTTGTCTTGATTCCCAGAAGTGATCTAAAGTTCTGGGGTCTGGGTCCCCCTTTTTATACACACAAATCCTTTGTTTCTGAAGGCAGAGAGTGTCTGTACCTAGTCCAAACCAGTTCTGGGTGCATTCTGCCAGTGCATGTCTTCCTTTGTCAGTGTTGGCCAGGGTCATCAGACACACCACAGGAGGTGGAGCCAGCATTGTGGAAGGCAGGCACAGCCCTATTCAGGCCCAGGTGCTACTCCTCCCACCACTCCCAATGAAGATAGGTCTATTCAGCTTAGTGCTGACTCACCCTGTCTCCTGGAGCCACCCCAGCCCCTGTCACACACAAACTAGACACAACCTAAAAGAGGCAGGCTGAATGGTTAGGTAAGAAAATACCTACTTTCTAAAAGTGGTATTTTCAAACACAGAGGGGCCGATTCCGATCTCTGTCGGAAGGGCACTGAATCGGGTTCGGCCGTAGCGGATCCGATTCCGATGCTTCTTTTCTGACCGATCCGTACACGGGTCTGGACGACGAAGTACGATGCGAAGATGCGCAAATTCTCCGACCGACTCGTTCCCGGCTCCGACCCGATCCGTCCGACTCGGTCGCACGTAAACCAACGCGCGCAATGGAGACGATTCTCGTCCAAACGAGTACGATTCTCAAATCGGACGGCTCGACCGTGTTGGGCATCCGGCTCGCAAAAGCTCCCGGAGTCAGACTTCGGGGGTCCGCGTTGGACCCCCCGACACCCGCAGCTGTATGACTCGCACACAAGGGGAGACCCGCACACAGGCATGTACGGCGCGGATGGCACCGACGCGTACCCACTGTACCCACTGTAGGGGGCGCACTTGTTCGAGACGTACCCATTTAGTCAATGGGAGCGCATGTACGCGTCGTACAACTGGCTCCCATTGACTTCTATCGGAGTCCGACCGAACCGAGTCTGACAGCATGCGTGCGCATCGTACTCGCTCGGTCGGACTGTAGGGGTCCAGCTCGGTCGGAAAACACTCCGGATCCGACTCGGTCGGAGTGCTTTCCGAACTGGATCGGAATCGGCACCAGAATGTTAAAACCAACTTTACTAAAAGATGTATTTTATCATTCTGGCATACTAAATTAGTTTATCCACCATGTTCCCTCGGTCAGTTAGGGTTATAAGATGTTATAATCAAACTGCCCATTCTGGCCTATGGGGACAGGTACCCTTGCAATAGTGAAAAACGAAAATGGCTGTAATTCATTATCAGGACAGGCCACACACAGGGCAAGTCCTACCTTTTACTTACAATGCACCCTGCCCTTAGACCTACCTTAGGGGTGGCTAATATGTAGAAAAGGGAAGGTTTAGGGACTGGTAAGTGGGTGCACTTACCAGTCAACATGGCAGTACTGGACTGCACACATGCTCTGCAATGACAGGCCTGAGACACACTTTACAAGCTGCTTCTGTGGGTGGTACAACCAGTGCTGCAAGCCCACCATCAGAATTTTATTTACAGGACCTGGGCACACATGGCCTTGCTGAGGCCCAAAATAAATTCTGGGACTGCATGGGCAGTATATATCTAGATGAACCCCAATTCTCCAAAATTGAATTGGGGTCAGATGGAAGTACTAATCCTCCCTAATGATCCCAGCATCTGGAGCTCTGTGTGGTGGCCTTCTGAGCTGAACACAACACCTACCCCTACTACCTCTATACTAAAACTTGGGGTTCATTTTAACTCCACTCTCTCCTTTAAGAATCATATCAATAAAATGACATTGGCTCACTTCTTCCTTATCAAATCCTAAGGAAAGATTTCCCATTTTTTCCAACTAATCTACATTACCAAATGGCCCTATTACTTATACTATATTCGCTGCACTACTTCAACTCTGTTTTGCTTGGTGCTCCAAATTTCATCTTGAAATGAATTAAATTAGGGAAAAAACTTTATCTCGTCATGTCTTCAACCTCCCAGCAAGATGTCATGTTTCTGACCATGTGGTTAGTGTACATTGGTTTCCCATCTCCAAGCGTAATATCTTCAAAGCTCTCTGTAATTGCCACTGTAGATCCATCTTAAATGCAGAATAAGCTAATCATTTTTACGCCCTATAGAGTGTTGCAATCCAGTGAATCTTTCCTGCTCCAGTGTTTCAACATTTTCAGAGAGCACATGCAAGGTACGTTAATTTTTTATTTCTGGCTACAAAACACTGGAATGCACTATCTCTGCATCCGATTTGTGATCCTGTGGATTTCATTGTAAACTTATACAATTCCCATTGGCTACTCAATGATCCTTTAACTGAACAGTCTGTATTTGGTCAGTATTGTTTCCCCTGATGCCTCATCACCAAGATACATTTTCGGGAAATACTCAAATAAAATCAAATTAAAAATTAAAAAAACAAAAATCACCCCCCATTTTGACTTCTTTAATTGGCTGCTTTTCAGAGAAGGCATCTAGTTTAAGATTCTTATGGTCGTTCACCGGGCAATCAACTGTAGGAAGGTAGAATCTGACTGCATGGTTACCCCCACTTTTTTTCCTGGTGTTTTGCTGGTTTTTGACTAGTCTGACTGGGATCCTGCTAATCAGGACCCCAGTTTATCTGCTTTCTCCCAAGATTGGTTGTGCATGTACTTTAGGTACACTCCAGATTGGATTCTGGGGTACCCTTATCAGTCCCTAATATATGGTATACTATGTACCCAGGGCATAGGTACCCCAGCGGCCTCCCAGGAGCTGCAGTATGTATTATGCCACCCCTGAGAGACCATTCAAACTGACACCACAGGTCTGCTACTGCAGCCTGTGTAAGGTGGTGCATGCACCCCTTACTTAGATATAGGTTCACTATATCTATTCTAAATCACTGCACATATGAACCTATCAGTCACCCCTATGGCAGGCCTTATCAATCCTCAAGGCAGGGTGCTGGGTTTTATGTGAGAGGGTGCACCTGCATGAGCAGAGCCCCTCTGCAGCCTTCGGGATCTATTTTAAGGGGTTGTTTTTGATGCAGCCAACCATATATATTTAAGTGCATTATACCCTCGCAGTAAATGCAAACCTTAAAACGGCTGCTTAGAAACATGTTGTGTTTGGTGTCAAAGAGACTTATGTGACACAACGGGCTACCCGGTACCAGCTTTCTCGACCTGGGCATCACAAAATGGATGCTGCCAGCCACAGACACAAGCCTGCCCTCCTGCTGCTGAGACAAGCTCGAGCAGTGGAAGACCTGACAATAGGTTTCCTGTCACAGGGAGGTGTGACCACCTCCCAGACAGGATTTAGTGTATTTGGGCTGAGTGAGTGCACTCTGAGAGCGCTTTGAAGTCTGCACTGGGGGCAACATTTGGTGTCCCTGTGCATAGTCCAGCTCAAACCGGTTGCAGGAGCCCTTTGTTCCTGCTCTGGCGCAAAACTGGACAAAGGATATGGGTGTAGCCACTCCTCTGTCCTGACCCTCCCATAGTTGGGTCCCCAGAGTTTGTCCTACCCCTTCCTTTGGTATAAAGTAGGAACCCCGACTACAGGACTCTAGAATTTACCTGGACTAAACTCTGCTACAGAAACCAAGTACTTCGACGATCTCCACTACGCTGGATGACTGAAGAATCTCCCTTGGAGTAAAGGAGCAACTCCTCTGCAAGGCAGGCACCTTCAACGCATCTGACCGGTTTGCATCTCCTGAGCTCCTGAGCACTCCGAAGATTTCTGGAACACAGGAGGTGGGTCCCGAGCGTTCTCGAGGTTGATCAGTTCTCTCAGCAATCCTGAGACCCGTATACCTCGTGGGGACCGTGCAACCTGAACCACTGTGCACCGTGTACTTTTGCAGCAGCATATGCTTTTCGGCGATCCCTGAGGTTTTGCTGTTGGCTACTTGTAGTCCTGACCCCAAGCAGTAATTCCATCGAAGATTTACGGCCTACACTCCACAAGTGTTCCATGGGCTGGTATTTTGTGATTCAGCTCGAGGTCCCTTCGCGATCCCTGGTCCGTTGGTCTGTGGGTCCCTTTGAAGGTAACTTTGACTTTCAGTGGGATTTCCTGGTTGCTCCAGACGTGCCCTGACTCTCCATTGCTTGGAGAGTCCCCAGGACCTTGCTGGTCCTCACCAAAGCTTATTTCCTCTGCCCGAGTGGGTTGCAGTTGCCACGGCTTGTTGGTGTTCAATCCAGACTCTGACCCCCCAGCACTCGACATCCTTTGTGGGACAGCTCACCTCCGGACTTTGGTCGTCGTCGACGTCTCCTGGTCCCCGTGGCTGCAGAGTCAAGAATCGCATCATCTCACCTGAAGCACCCAACATCGGTGGGCATTAGTCTATTGTGCCCCTGGTCACCCTGAAGTGACCCAGACTCTGTTCCCTCTGCTTTCAGGTTCTTCTCACCTCGGATCCAGGCTTGGATCCCACCGGACACTTTTTATCTTCCCGGCAGCAACACTTTTCTGCATCACGCCATTGAAAACGACAAAGGTTTTTGACATCACTTGACCCCTATGCACCCGACTCCTCTGGGATAGGTATCACGGGTATCTCAGTACTCTCAAGGGTACTGGCCGTAGAACCTTCTATGTTTGAAAGGGTTTTCTGAAAGTCCTCTCCAAAGTGTCCTTAATCTTTAAAATTCCAACGGTGACTTTCCCATAGGATTGTACGGAGCTCGTGCCTGTGTTCACACACTGCACCTGTCCTCTGTGGGTCCCATGTGTCACTACTTTGGGTGGTTCCTTGGGGCCCCAGCAATTCTACGTGCTCTAGGCACTGTGTCTAGTTAAGTCATGGTTGTTATACCACTTTCTTAGTATATGGTTCGGTCTCCCCCTGGAGCTCGCTGTGTATTGTGCTATTTACTGTCGTTCTAGTGATTTAATATTGTGTGCTTTGAGCTCTAATCTCATAAAGAGGTTAGTAGAGAGTGTTTAGTAATAAATACATATATTTTATATATCTCTTGTGTGGTTCTCCTTTCATTTGGTCATTCTGATCTGGTAAAACAAGCTGCTTTACATTCCTTCGAGACTTAGCCTGAAGGCTCCTCTCCATAGCTACCACTAGGATAGCTTTCAATAAAGGTTGTCTTTACCCTAATCATCAATAAGGGTTGTTTGGACCGGTACAAGGTGCCCACTTTAATTAGTGGACAGCATATACCAGGCCAACTTCTCACATCAACCTAGCCTCCCCTGATGTCCAGATTTGCTTTTTAGAGCCAGGCTGTACGTGGTGATCTACCAGCCCATTGTTGACCATAACTTTTGGTGATAGGGCAGCACAGGCCAGGAATAAATAACCTTCTAATGGATCTAAATTATCTTCATCAACACCTGATTTTTCACAGGAAACTAAAGTCCTGCTGTTAAATTGTTAATCGTGTCCTGGTAGCTGGTTTGTTTTGTCATTTTTCCACAATCTATATGCTTATAGAGTTCTGTTGTTGTATCTTAGGCACCAAGAAACTAGGGTTAATGTTACACCCTACACAAATTAATATCTTAACACAACATAACATAACATGGCCTTCTCCAATCACAAGGGACCAACCTGTCTCTTGTGTTAAGTCCCTAACACTAAAGCCCAGTTAATTTTTTCAAACTACTATCTCCGACAGCCCAGGTCAGGGGCACTTGACAAAAAGCTTGACTTAGGCAGACTGAAGGGTATGTCATCTTTATTGTACAAATCACCCTGTCCAGATCAATAATACTGGTAATGCTGTAGCAACAATATGATCACATACAATGCTTCCAACCTGCAGTTCATGTGCTACATCTATTAACAATTAGAACACAAGGGCTGCAGAAAATCGCTGGCTCACTGCCAGGCTTCTTATTTAAAAAAATTGACAGCTATTGCCGTAAGTAGTGCTGTTCTAGAACTATCTCATCAATTTTGCTTATAATTGCAATCATGGAATAATCAAAATCAAAGCCACTGTATGGAGGCTGATTTAGTTCCAGGTCATCAACTCTGTCATGGTAGTGGCCCACAGACTGCTTCTTAGATCCAGGGATGCCAAGTGTAGGTCCAGGAGGACCCAATCCCTGCCAGATATGTAAGATAACCATTAACTATGTAAATTATTTTTTTATCAGATTAGCTGTGTGTAAATTTATCCTATGTGCTTTGTCTGAAAATCTGGGATGGATCCAGTCTAAGATCATGTTTCATTTTACATCTCCTCAAGTGACTAGTTCGGGATTCCCGTCATGTCACAGAGATCAAATGTAGCTTCAGTTGACACTTAGACAAATCTTGGGAAGTAATGGTTTCCCCTTCAAAACAGTGAGCAAGATTCACAAAGTGGTTTATTTACACTTGAACCCATCTGTAATTGCTATGGTGTTAATGGGAACTTTTTTACTGAAGGCATCTGTGCTCATGCAGTCAGAGCCCAACAGCATAACCCACTTTGAACAATGTGTCAACATACCCACTTGGGCTACTCCTTATTCATTTGGCAAACCTGAGATCTCCAGGAAGCAACTTTGTCTAGATTTGGCTGCCTTTTGGTTGCCTCTCCTGTAGAAGAATGATAAATACTTTGAGATTTTAACATAATCCTGCAGCAACAGCTTTAACTACTAAGAGTGCATGAGTCACTTTGTGGAATCACTTGTACCCGTTGACCCATCTGATCCAATCCATGTGCAATGGGATTTGCAGTTGACAGTGTGAGTGATGGCCAGAGAGCCTGGCCATACTGTGTCTGAGCTTCAGAGGTGGTTGTTTACAGGGTGTCAATCATCTCCACTAGCCCCATGTCACTTACCTTTGCTGCTTCCTGCGGTGGTGCATCTGGAGCATCAGGCTCCGATGAAGGTTCTTGGTCTTCAGCATGAACCGTGGTGGGCGGGCACTCCGTCTGAGTGGTGTTGCTGGTTGTGGAATAATCCTTATGACCAGCAGTGAAAAATTCTGAAACAAGAGAAGAGAAATATTCTAAGCTGGAGAAAAAGTGTGATGTCAAGATCTAGCATTGTTTCCTTCTGCCAGGTGATATTATGTTATTAGTATCTATTGCATCCTATGTTTGCTTCGGTAGCTGTGCGTTGTACCCAACCCACGAGTGCCGAATGTAGTTTTTATTTTCCACTCCAGCGTCTCATCTTGCATTTAATTGATTTGTTTACATCCATTTTAAGGGTTCATTTAGTCTGGAGCAAGCTATGGCTGGTATTATTGCGCTTTACATTGGTCACATAATAGGAAGAGGATCACTTAATTCAATGTAGGTGCAACATATGTGTGATGATAGTGATGGTACTTGAACAAAACAAAAGAAAACAAAACAAAAATGCCCCCCTCGGCATGGAGGATCACTCCCATGGCGAGGGGGGCCTTATATTTTTAATTTCCAAAAGGAAAATCCCACTTCAGGAATTTGTTTTTGAAAATAAAAAAGAAACCAGTTTGGTGCAAGGCTCTGTCATGCTGATGGAGCTCTGCACCAAACAGTGAAAAACAGTGACTGCAACCGCCGTGAAGGTGGTTCCTACCAATGCTTTTGAATTTACTGCCACCTTGGTAGTCAAATTACTCTGTCGCCCCGCAGAGAAACAGGCCGCCCACTGAGATATAAATCGTCCCCCCAATTTGTTTGGGGCAGGATTGATTGTGGTCGAATGCACAGAGGGCCATTTGCAGATATGCACCTAGAGAAGAGTGGCTTGGGCAATGCTTTTGAACTCTTGGATCAGATGGAGCATTTGGCGTATCAGAAGAAACCCATTAATATGTCTCTAGCCATTCCTAACTAAATCACAGCCAGCCACCCAGTTCCAAGCAAAGCTCAACTATAGCAAAGCCCTACAGGCCACCATACCGAATAAATTCCTCAACTAATTGCGAAATACCTCAAAACAGCATATCCATCACCCAAACAAATCGGACAGTCTGCACCAACGCTTGTTCAAAGGCATCAGCTCTCAGCCAGGCTTGACCTATCTCCAGGCTCTTCTTGAAGCCAGCAAAGTTAACTACCCTCCTCAACCATACATTGAAGACAATCAGGCACATGCATCAAGCTAGGATTTTGCGAGTCCTTAATTGCGAATATTAAGGATTCGCTTGCAATTAAAAATTAAAAAAGTTCTAGCCATCGCAATAGCCTGCTGATTCCAAACCTACTGGTTTTATTTTATTTTCTGCTCAAGGAGCAGTGCAAGGACTTTAGATTAGGGTTTCTGGGGAAGGTATAATAGAGGCGTATTGTATATATGTATATGATTTTTCTATAGTTTAAAACTAGCCAAAAGGCAGCAAAGCACTGTAGATGTTCAAAGACAAGCTTAGAGTCAAGTCAACAAGCAATTGGAGAGGTTGATTGGCTGTGGATGGTTAATGCTTTGTAGTTTTCTTCAAAAGGTGCGTATTCAATTCTTTCCTAAATTGGAGCAGCCTTTGGGCCCTTCGGGATATTGGGTTGTTGTTCCAGGATCCGGATGCATACGTGAAAAAGGCCTGTTGTCAGGAAGTGTCGGCCGCCATTTTGTGTGTTTTGTGTGTGACAGTGAAAAAGAAAGGTGGAGAACGTGAAAAGGGGGCAGGGTAGAGAGTTCCTGACCCCCTAGCCTTTGTCAGGGGGTCCCTGAAGTACCCCGAAGGGTGAAAAAAACTTTTTATTTTTTTTTCAAAAAATCGCGGGGTGGGCGCACAGTGAAAAATCTTTAAAAAAACAAAAAAACATTTTAAACGAGCCATTCCATATTACAGGATACAGTCAATCTATAACTATATACATAGGTAGCTTATTGTAGAATAAATATATAAAAAATATAATAAAACATACATAATTTAGCATTTCAAAAACCTTCCAAATTAACTTAAAAAACCATAGGTTTCACACACGTTATAGTTAGGAATTAGCATTTAAAAAACCTTGCAAATTCACTTAAAAACCCATAGGTTTCACACATGTTATAGTTAGCTGGACATTTCACTCGTAAAAAACCATTGAAATTCCCCCGTTATAGTTAGTTCAGATAACTATAACTCGCGCGACCGCCACTCTATCACAAGGATGATGTCATCAGTGATGTCATGAGTGATGCCACTGACCATGTCATGAGTGATGTAATATGTGACGTCATGAGCAGTGGATTGCGGGCGCGCGAGTTATAGTTATCTGAACTAACTATAATGGGGGAATTTCAATGGTTTTTTACGAGTGAAATGTCCAGCTAACTATAACATGTGTGAAACCTATGGTTTTTTAAGTGAATATATATATATACATATATATACATATATATATATATAGTCCAAATGAGGTACCAAGAATTGGGGAGGGGATCAAAATTGCTACCCTACTAGTTGATGATGATAATGTTCTATTGGTCTCCAAGACACCAAGGGGCCCGCAGAATCTACTAGATGAGTTTGGTGTGTTCTCTATAAAGAAATGCCCTAACTATTAATATGTTGAAAATAGGCCTGGGCAAAAATTTCGTTCCGTTCGCGGAAATTGCGATAATTTGACATTTTTGCGTTCCGCGGAGAGCGCGAAAATGTCAAAAATTCCGGTTTCCGCAGCTTGGCGATAATTTGTTTCTTGCTCGCGCTGTAAAATGATACATTCTCGCGCGCGCGCGATCGCCTTACCTGAATCCCTGCGTTCGCTGACAAGTTTTCTTGATCCGGTCGCGTTCTCCATGAGATGTTGTATTGTTTTTAGCCATTTGCGCTGTCTCGCGACAGTTCGCGCCCGCAGTGACGTCATGCGTCGCGCGATCACGTCTTTCTTCTCGCGATCATGCACCGCGAGAACAACTCAAAACAAGATGGCCGCGCCCGCAAGCAACCACATGGGTAAGTTGGCGACCCGCAACCATGCAGAAAATCTCGCGAACGTGCCGGAAAAAAACTTCCGCATCTTCGCGATATTTCTGCTTGTTTGCGATAATTTTAAACATTCTCGCGATAATTTGCGAAGGTTAATTCCGCAAATTCCGCCCACCCCTAGTTGAAAACAATGCTTGTGATATTTCACCGTCACAAAAAGAGCAAAAACAACTTTAGATTGGACAACTCCGGCATAGAGTTAGTGAGATAGTGAAAAAATGTATCTTACAGGGAACTGACATAACACCCAATGCATAATGGAAGAAGTACACACACACACGCACACACACACACACACAAACACAGGATTAGTCAATTCAATATCTTTATTTGATCTAGTAAAAAAACAGACAATAAAGTAAAAAAAAAATGATACATCCATATTCTCTCAGAAACTGAAAAACATTTTTACATTTAAAAATAACGGTTAAAAATATACATACGTTAATAGCTTCAAACTCCACATTTCATCAAATGGCCACATTTATAAAAGAACATAAAAAGTGAAATTCGCAAACAGATTCTAAAACTTCAGTACACTAATTTCGCAGTTGGCTGAGGTTAAGGGGGAGTATGGATAAAAGAAGAACAAGAACCTCAAACAGGGTCCGCTATGTGCTCTGTCTAGTGCTGGAGTTGAACAGGGACACATCAGGCTAGCTCCACCTATCAAAGGCGGACTTCATACGAGTCATGGCTCTATTAAGCATGAGCGAGTAAGCATGGAGAAAAAAAGCTAACCAAGAAAGTCGATCTTTGCTCAAGGGAAAGAAAAATATGTTGGGGTCTGCCTAATGACCCATTACCTCTATGTAGTTCAGAAACGTAGTCAATCATATGGGTTCATTATGATGGCGGGCGGACGGGAGTCCACCCACCATCGAGGTGGTGAGTGGGACCGCCCACCTGTATGGCAGCAGTCCCGCACGTGAAATTACGATGCGACTGCCACTGTGGTGATCGCATCTTGCATGTCTACCATTGCGGCGGGTGCTGCTGGGTGCAGCACCCGTCGGAATAGTAAACATGCATGTAGTGCCTTTCCCTGCACTACGTGGCAGGCACCACGCGGTGCCTGCCACTCAGTGCAGGGAAATGCAGGGGGGGTACCATGGGTACCCTCCAGTGCAAAGCCACCTCCCCCCAACACTAGGGGGGCCTGCAACAGGCTCCCAAAACCAATCCCCGCCAGCCTTTCAATGGCGGTTGACCCGCCACAAAAAGGCTAGCTACGGCCAGCATCCGAATCTGGCGGACGGTGCCTGCTAGGCACCGCCACCATTTTACTGATGCTGACCGCTCCGCCAGGCAATCGTAACGATTGCCTGTGGTGGATCCGTGGCGGGCGGTCTTTGCCCCCGCCGTGGTCACAGTCAGATTCCCCCCGCCATCGTAATGTGGCAGGGGGAAAATTCCTTTCCGATGGCTAAAAGCCCGCCACCACCATCATAATGACCCCCATTGTTTTTCTAGCCTGAATGGCTGCTTTCAGAACAGCGCAGACACAGTAGGAAATTTCAGGTGAACTCAAAAATTGTAAGTGGAGCAATTTCCAAAAAAACATAAAGTGCAAAAGTGATTGTGCAGATTGATTGTCACAGGGGCAAGTAGCTACTATGTTTCCTCAAAGATCTGAAAAGTTTTTAAAAGACAAGGACCAATAAATTGACCCTTTCCTAAAGCGAAAAAGGAGTCATCGGTCTCATCTTGTAAGATCTAGGGATAGGTACTGTGGCGGTTCACCTGTGAATAGAAATCTATAGTAAGCCGAAACTGAGGGTTTTGCTAGCTCATTTTTCATTCTCGTGTCTGTGCAAAGCTCTATGAATAATAATTTCACCTCTGCCTTGATGGAATTGGGAATGCTGCTAGGTTCATTGAACCAAGAGGATTAACCCAGGATTCCTAGAGTGTCCTGTATATACCTTATCCACAGAATAGAGCATGCCTTGTCCAGCGGTAGACATCAAGTATAATATCTCTGCATAACTTTGCTGCTGGGTTCGTCCAGACGCTAACCCATAATAAGAGTGGCCCAAATGTACCTTGTCCATTATAAAACCCTGGTTTACCTCAAAATGCTAGATAACAAAAATTATCAACGCTCATTCATTCTTGCCCATTGGTTCTGATTTTATTTAGCCTTAATTTACCCAGTCCACAGGACATCATGTGTGACTTTGTGTAGTTGGTTTTTAAATTCAGATCTTGCATAAAAGAAGCAAAACGGTCCACTTGGAGTAAGGGCTAGAAATACCTCATCATCAGCATAAAGTAACGTGGGAATTGGAGTGCCTGCGATTCTAGGTAAATCTGAGTGGGAAGAGGTTAAGTGGGCAGTTAATCCAGTTAAATATAAAATGAAGAGTAAGGGAGCCAATATGCACCCCTGTCGAAATCCGCCCTTCGAAGGGAAATCAGGAGAAAGCTCGCCATACGAATTTAAGCTTATGCGAACGCTAGCTGAAAGATCTGCATGTAGTGAGTACAGAAGGTTTACTAGAGAAGGGTCCAATCCGTGATCCAGCAACATTAACCATACTTTGGTCCTGTTCACTGAACCAAAGGGAGTGGACAGATCCATGAAGGCAAGATAAATAGGAGCGTGCCTGGCATTGGTGTACTTCGAAATTGTCAGGGCCAAATTCCGACATTGTTCATTGGTACCTAATTTCGGACAGAAACCATTCGGAAAAGGAGAGAGAATATTCATCTCACCTGCCCATTTTACCAGGCAGTCGTAAATGACCCTTCCAATGATTTTACTTGTGCTGTCGATGAGTGAGATGGAACAAGAGCACTTAGGGGACATACGTTCACCCTTTTTAAATGTTGGCACGACCGTGGCGTTGGTCCAGGAAAGAGGAATATGAATTGTTAAGCTACAATTAAAGGCGTTGATAATAAGAGGGCCCCATATCTCAGGTGAGGATTTCAACAATTCCCCTACTGAGCCTTGCGTTTTCCCGCCCTTGCTATGTTGAATGGCCATTTCAACTTCCTGTAATGATATTAAAAGGGGTGGAGAATTCTGCAGCCTAATGCACAGGGCGGGTAACATACTTGGAACATCCTCAATAAAATAGATGGAAGCAAAGTGAGTGGCCCAATCTGAGCCCAAAATATTGTTTTGTAGAGGAGAATTAGTAGGGGAGTTTCCTGATTCAATTTGTTTTACTAAATCCCGAGAGGATTTACTGTCCTTTCCCAAGGCTACTTTTGCCAGCAGCTCCCAGTCACGTTTATATAGTTTCCTCTTCCTGCTTGAGAGCACAGTTTTATACTCACTACGTGCCAGGGAAATCTCACTCCTTACTGTGGGCCAGGCATTTAGGGGGTTCCACAATCATCAATTTGCCTTTGAACAGGCCCCTTAAAACCACCAAGGGTCCAGGTTGGATGTTTGGATTGCCTTAAGCATAGACTCCCTGATTATTTGTATTAGACTGTTGTAATGTAAAGCCATCGACTCTTGTCCAATCTCAGCTAAGCAATCAAGAAATAAGTCTAAATATAACTTGAGTAAGACTGATAGTAATTCTATAGGTTTTTTAAAGCACCAAACTAACCTTAAACCATTAGAAGAATGTTGTATGATGGAGATTACGTTACTTTTACATGCAAGCCCCTAGATTGGTAAAAGCATGGATCCACACAGAGCATTATGATCTCCCCATTTAGTAGGTAAAAACTCTCTTTTAGAGAACCAGGGTATAAACTTAGGACTTACAAACATATAGTCTATAGATGAGGCTCTTCCCCACCTCTAAAAGACGGAACTGTACTATTAATTCCTCTAGTGTGTCGAGTAAGTTAACCAAACCGTGAACAGTAAGGTACTTGTAAAGCTCTGCCTCCCCCAGCGTCCTGAGTGGTAATGTGTCTGTCCATATGGATATCTTGAATCCAGGAGCCCCCACTTAGCTGTGCATTAAAATCGCCACAAAGAAAAAAGTGGGGTTGCAAGTGACTATTTCAGCCTTAGTTTGTAGGTCGGATAAAAAATATAAACAAACTAATATAATGTGTGTAAATGGCAATGGTGAAATCATTGTTATAGAAATTTATGAAATAAAAACTATAGTTGTCTTAGGGATGCAATTATTAGCGCTAGGAAGGAAGATGACCCAGATTTAACCTGTGAAACCTCTACCTGGAGACTTAAATTAATCATCTCCTAACAGTGTGCTGTAGCAATCTTGTGCCTTCCAGAGTAGAAAGCTGAGCACCTTGTTTCTCCCACTAATGAGGTGTAGAAGCTACAGGGCCAGAACACTGCTCTGTAAGGAACAAAGATTAGGGATTATTTTTATGTTTCAGAGCTAGCTTGTCGTGAAAGAGCCTTTCTCAGACATCCATTAAATTTACCTCCCAGCACCGCAACAGTGCTGTTACTAACTGCTCACTGGCAAGGTGGTAAATGTGAGTGCACAGATTTATAAATGTTTCTATAAATTGGTTTACATGGTATTTGAATTGCAATTTTAGCTGCTACCTACTTTATTAGGAGTAAAGGTTTATGAGTTCCCATAAGTAAGCCCCTGCATCACAAGTTACATGGAAAATAGTAACAATTCTGGTTAGATTTATTAACCATTTGCATTGGTGCAAAATCAGTGAAAGAGATGCAAGCCAGTGCAAATTGTTGACTTGGTATTTATATTTCAGCCATTCCAGCACAAAATGTTTTTTGCATTGTAAGTTTGCCTGAAAGTGACTGCTTTGTCTCATTTTATGTGGAGGGGGCATCGCATCGGTAGTTCGTGGATGTTTCGGTGCTTCCACCCATGGTTTTTTAAGCTAAGCCCTATCTACTAACATTTGTAGTCAGAAATTTGCAACAAATAATATGCCTCTTTGAGCAGACATGAAGTAGGAAATTTGTTCTCCAAACTTTTCAACACTTCCGTGTGTGCAGAACACATACAATGTAGGGAATTTTTTTAAATATAGCTGAGCTTAGTATTTTCTACTGGAAAAATATCCTTACAGAACAAACTAGATGCTAGACTCATGCACACACCCTTGCACTATGGTGCAACGGTCTGCAGATGGTGTTAGGCTGACAGAGAGTGCACCAGTTCTTGGGAAGAGGGTAGCAGTGCATAGTCTTAATGGATATGGCGCTGTCCAGCTCTCTCGATCTAGGCAAAGCAGGCGTAATATATTGGTAAATCTGCCCTTTCGATTCAAATAATGTACCAACATGTTAATCTCATTTAAATGTTTATTATAAATCTGTTTAAAATAACAGGCTTGTGTATGTCTCATTGTCAAGAAAAATAGCTCAGTGATTCGACTATCTCTCAAGTGAAATGACCTTCTCTGGGAGAGGCCTCCCCTCAAAGTTAGGCCAGCAGTAACCTCTATGGTATGTGTGGCTCTCATTGAGAGCCTCTGTCATTTAGTTTAGTTTCTGAAAGTAATACCTCCTTGCTATGACATCACAACAGTTGATAACAAATGTGGTTATCAACTCTTGTGAAGTAATAAAGCCCTTTCAGGCCAGGTGACAGGGGTCTCTGAGAGCCTGTCTGAGTAGCTCTGTTTGTCTGCTATGACTGAAAGCAGAAAGCACAGCTGCCAGAGGGGGAAAGAAAGGCCGGGTTGCTAGTGGATTTTGGTTAACAATAGCAGGTAATATATTTATTTTTCACATTTGCATCAGGGAGGAAAGGGCGTTATGTCTAGCTCTCCTATTATCCTCTGCCCCTTCGCAGTAGTTGAGGGCAGTGGCAGATGACTTAGGTCTGTCCATAACATAAAATTATAAATGGGTAAAAAGTGAATTACGGGGATGTTTTTCACATAAGGGTTCTGAGCGACACCATAAACAACTCGAGCTTTGCTCTCGTTGTCTATTTGAGTCACTTACAACCTCTTGGTGAAAAACATTCACGTAATTCACTGTTACCCATCTATAATTCTATATATTAATATTTCAGTCCAAAACACTTCAAGGGGAAATTCAACTTGGACTAACTTTGAAATGTCAGAAGACCATCATCACAATAGTGAAAGGTTGGGAGCTGCGTTACTAATGTTCCTGCTGTGGAGGTCCGGGAAACCTGCATCACACTCACAATCAGTAAGAAGTGGTCTCCCGAAGTTGATATTTTACAAAGGAGCAATACTTTAACACAACTTTAGAAGCAGCACACTGTAAAAATAGAGGTTGCTATAAAGTGGCACGTAGCGTGCACTTGGCTGTGATTGCAGTGGGGGCCGGGGGTGGGGGGATTATGGTGAAATAAATGTTCCTGTGTCCCACTCAACTTTCTGGCTTGGATCCGTGACCATCACATTTATTTCTGGAGAAAAGTGGTCCGATGACCCTCGACAGAGGGACACTTATATTCTATCAGTGGATGAGCCAGGTCCCAAACCCGATATTGGTTGCACAATCCGATGGCTCCAAGACTGAGGAGGATGTGGGTGCACACATTTGATATGACTATTGTGGAGTAGTCCTCTGGAGAACGCACTTGCTTGGCTTTGATACAATCTAAAACAAAACTGTGGAACTCCCTGACTCCAGGTTGCATGAAAACTATCACTTTTCTGTCCAGGAAATCCATCGGATCTGTCTGCCTCCTGTGATTTACCACTCATCTGCAGGAGAGCTAAGAAGCCCTCTTACCTTAGGACTCACAGTCTGCTTCTAAGTGCATCGTGAATGCATGACGATAAGCACAAGCGTCCCTCTGGGGAAGACACTTTATTGATACTGTGCACTGATGCTCATTCACTGAGTGCCAGCAGCACCTCTTGCACCTCTATCCCAACAAACAGAGTCTAAAACAAACAG
This sequence comes from Triturus cristatus, assembly GCF_964204655.1. Classification (NCBI taxonomy): domain Eukaryota; kingdom Metazoa; phylum Chordata; class Amphibia; order Caudata; family Salamandridae; genus Triturus; species Triturus cristatus. The sequence goes on along the minus strand of NC_140580.1, from coordinate 847,184,295 downwards.
AATACAATGTTACTAAAGCCAAACCTTAAAAATGTTCACTACATTGTTGGTGACCTTGGGACTGATTTACAGTTTGATGGTACAGACTTTTAAAGAGAATGGCATCAAATAAAAGTGAACATGAAAAACTTAGGTCATAAAAATAGTTGTGTAATCCTTTGTAAGGGTACTTATATCCTTATGTACGGGCTTTTGAAGTTCAGTTATGCGTGAATATATGTTATGAAAGGTCTTTTAGGATTGTGTTTTTAAAGTCCTTTTTAAAATCGGATATTGATATGTCATTTAGTTTTCCTGATCTTAAGCACTTGTCCTAAAGCATAACTGTTTCAGGGTTGAAGGTTTTCTGAACTGAGAGTTTCCAGCTTCATCATAACTTGGCTTCTTAAGGTTCTACTTCTGCCAGAAAGCTGATGTATTTGAGATAGGTACTCCGGTGTGTTCATGTATAGGCTTGTAGGTGACATAAGTGGCATTAAATGTACAATGACAGCCCCTGAGAAGCGAACCTATTGATGAAGGACTCATATAATGCACTGAGACCATTTCTTTGATCATGCATGCCCAGACCCAACATATGTACTAAATGGAACCCCCAAAATGCGGAATACGGTTACCTTTCGCTACACGGGAATTAGGATATATAGCCAGAAAGCTGATCTATTGGAGGGCAATTTAGGCAGAGCGATGGCATCTATTCGTGCTCAGATGTCCTTCTGAGGAACACTTCTATTGTTGCTCATGGGCCGCGTGGCCCTCTGTAAAATGGTGGTCCTGCTGAGGCTCTTATACTATTTCACCAATTTACCCCTTTATATCCCACCTCCCTTCTTCCATATCCTTGAGGGCACCATCCAAGACTTTCTTTGTGGTAACTCTCGCTGTCACATAGCCATCAAAAATCTCTATCTGCCAGCAGATCAGGAAGGTCCGGCTGTACCTAATATGAACAATATTATCTTGCAGCACAGATTCAGTGGGTGGCTAGATGAATGGCTGGACTACAGATAGCCGACACAGCAGCCAATTCACCGCCCAGGCCCCTTTCCTCCCTGCTTTTGCTATTTCACCCTTTTGCAAAGGCAAAGCCGCCAGAGCCCCTGCTTCTAAACATTGCCTATCAATGTTATTGTAACACAGCATTTGACGCCATATGCGCCTGTATTGCCTCTGCAAGGTACAGCAAGTGGACTCGCGGTCACCAAATCAGCAGAACTGCGCCAGTGGCGAGAGGCGGTATACAAGACATGGGAGACCTATACTGGAAGGGTGCATTAACATTGTACACCACATTGGTTGCAGAGGATAGTCTGAGCCCAGGCCAATTCTTGTTGCATCGCTCACTCCTAGCAGCCCTGAGTGACCAATGGGGAGACATGGCAAGCGAACCTCCAATGCACATAACTATTCAATTTTTACACATCATGGGGCAGAGCAAACAACTCACAAAGTGGTTTACAGACTCACTTAGACAACATACCGCGGCAACACTGTTACCCCTGAGGCAGCACTGGGAAGAGGACTTGCGCCGTCCTTTTGCAGATAAAGAGTGGGCTGCAACAATGGAAAGCCCTGTGTCTGTCCCCAGGAATATGCGCTTTCGTTTGATACAATACTATATTGTGCAGAAAGCGTACCTCACCCAGGCTAAAATGAACAAATAATTTAACCTTGTGGATGACACCTCCCCACGTTACCGCCTTGTAGGTGCGGACCTGCTGCATATGTTATGGAACAGCCCGTTCCTTTATGGGTTTCGGAAGACAGTTACAGACACCCTGGCCCACTGCACAGAATGCTCAGTGCCCTTCACGTGGGAGACATGTATATTACATCTCTACTGTAGGAGTAAAAGCCAGAGGGTGACCTCCCATTTTACCAATTTGGGGGTGGAAGTGGCAAAGCGACTGATCACTCAAAGGTGCAAGTCTCCAGAGGCCCCCAAGACGTTGGCCTGTAAGCGCTTACTGCAAATATGGGCTACGGCTGAGAGCGCCGCTTTGCACAGGGAAGACACATTAGGCCTCCGCAAAATCCCAATCACTGCAAACTGGGATACCATACTACATGAACTGCAGAATGAACGACGCAGACACACTAACCCTCAGTAGGGCCACCAGGTACGGGGCGGAAGGGAAGCACTAATTCTAGCGCAACCATGGTAAAGACGCTGCTGGCTGCGAAGTTAAGTGTCTAGCCTCCCCTACATTCACCCCACCACCCACTAATAAGATTGAGGACACAAGAAACACGCAAGACTATCATGCTTGGATTCTAGGGCCGCACTAGTTAAGCACACAACTACCTGTATTTTTACTTTGTCCCACTCATTACTTTCCGCCTCCCAAAGTTAGTATGCTAAATTGCAACAGACATAATACAGTTAGCGTGCTGGGATGTTCCCAGAGAACGCAGTCGCTGATACTTGTAAAATATAGCTGGAAGGGATGCATATAAAGCGTCGAACACATACAATGTCAAAAAACTCTCTCAAAAAAGGCGGCCAAAGGCTTCAAACATAACCTTCTAAAAGCACACCCAGAAACTCCAATCTCTGACCCCTACTTCTCAAATAGCACAGGACACATAACGAATGACATTATATTCTACACCAAAAGGAGAGCACAATGGCGGAAAGCCTTTCTTACCCTATTCTCAACTGCATCCACTAAGAAAACTGCACACGGTATTACACTATCTATCATTCCCTCTCCGTTCTACAACGCAACTGCCACAATTACCATTTACCATAATGGGCTCATCCTCATGCAGGCATCAGACCATAACCTTAATATACTGTACAATATCTTCCCAATCATCAAAGCAAAGGTTACAAGACCCTATCCCACCTCTCCTAACCCTCTGAGCGTCTCCCTACTTAATCCCCGCTCTAGACATTCTCCCTCGGTATCCCACTGCACAAATACACCCACCACAGGTCCAACTATCACCCCTCTGAATAACAGACATGCATTATACCGACTCACCCCCAGCTCCAACACTATTTCTACTACACCCACCTTGCCTCACACCCGTTTCACCTCATCCATAGCCTTCCCACACACACCTTCACCCCCCACCCCCACTACCACTACCACTCCCCATCTCCACAACCACATCTTCGTCAACTCTTTGGATAGCTCACCCCTCCCCACCCTCCCCATTAACTCTATTCCAGATTTAACTCCAATCTCTCCGTACACAGCTACTGCCGTTAAGTCTGCAGTCCCACCCGCTCCCTGCAATATGAATCTCACCGTCCTTCCTCTTACAGCCCACACCAATACACCCTCACACCCCCACTCCAGTATCCCCCTTCCCAGTGACTTCCACTCCACAACAATGCCACACAAATAATCAGACACCCCACTCTCCACCCCTCCCTTCCCCATGGGACCACCACCCTTCGAACCAACACACGTCATACCCCGGGACACCACACAAGCTACAACACCTCTTCACTTAACCACAGTCCAAGCCATCAACATGACAAGCCCTACACCTGACCCCAGACTAGACGAGATACTACTATCCCTACAACAAATAAAAGATGACATACAAACTCTTCATGACCTGATCCGGCAACAACCGAAGCCCCAAGTGAAACTCATTCAGCAGCCTTGCGCTAGCCCCTCGCTTCAGGTGCCCCCCAAATGGAAAACAGTACCTTACCCCGATACATCATCCTGGCCGACCAGGGAAAAGAAAACCTTATCACCAAATGATCTTACTTCCCTACTTCACTCCTACGAACCTCCATCCCTACCATGTGGACCTGTGTACTTAGAGAATACACAGAAACGGTCCTTAATCCAACCCATCCATCCCAATGCCTCAAGACTGACAAGACACACTCCCAGAGGTACTGTTGAAAACAACCTCACAAGAGTACCCATCTTCCATGACAAGAACACCACCCCGACCAAGGCCCAGACAAAATGTATCCTACTAAACTGTAGATCGTCAGCACGTCATGCCACTGATATAGCTGACCTCATTATAACCAATGAACCCGACCTGATAATTCTAACGGAAATTTGGCTAACTGAATCATCCACGTCCATTTTAGACATACTAGTTCCCCCAAACTACTACATCACAAGACTAGATAGACCAGATAGGACAGGTGGTGGTATTGCCTGCATTCATAGGAACAACCTCTCTGTGAGACGCTCAAACACCCCGGTGTTCTCGTTCTGTGAATACCTCTGCCTACACATTACGAGCAATAACAAGCCAATATGTTCACTACACTCTATCTACCATCCTCCTGGTAACAACCTCACCTTCATCGAACACATGAAGGATATTTTAGCGACAAATGTCGGACAACAGAATACACAAATCTTCCTGGGGGGACTTCAACCTCCACTGCAACGATCCTGACGACCCAGAGGTCAATAGCCTCAAAGTCTTCCTATCCAACCTCAACTTGTTCCAAATCTGTGACAGCCCCACCCACGGAAAAGGTTCAATCCTTGATCTAGTAATTTCCAAAGCAGACTCTACCCAGCTAGAACCGATTCTCCCTTGCGATTGGTCTGACCACTACATTATCACTTACCATATCAAGGAAGTAATTAAACTACTCTCTGTCCAACCCACGAGAACGAAAATCTGGAAGAGGAACCTAGAAAGCATCAATCCGGTCGATCACAGATCCGCTAGTCACATCCTCATGCCCCCACCGGATGGATCAAAGGATGTACAGGATATGACCAATCACTACTTCCGCTCTATGAACAGGGTACTTGACACCTTAGCCCCCCTACAATTAAAAAGGGTCACCAAAAAGAACTCAAACCCTTGGTATGATGGTAGACTAAATGAAGACAGAAGAGCACTGAGAGCAATTGAAAGACAATGGAGAGCCGCCCCATACACTGCCCACCTCAAATTACTAAGAAGCACCAGAAATGCCTACTACAGAAGGATTAGATGCTCAAATGCTGGTTTCATAGGTGTACAACTAGACCAAGCCAAGAATTGCCCCAAAAAAGTGTTCGAAATAATCAAAACTCAGTCTAAGGGTGTCCCCCACTCCCCCCAAGCCAATCCGGATACACTCCCCAATTGTGAGGATCTTGCCTCCTTTTTCACAACAAAGACTGATAAATTAAAGACAGACCTACTTAATGATCTATTATCCATTACCGATACACACACAATCCCCTCACGGTCCACGCCAAGGACCCCGCTAAACTGCTCCACAATACTCGATCTCAAGAACAATGCCTCCTGGACTACCTTCAACCTCTACAGCGAAGAAACTATCCTAAACACGCTCACTACTCTGAATCCTTCCAATCATTTCACAGACCCCCTCCCAGCATCCCACTTAAAGACCTTCATGCCACTGCTAGGGCCCCTATGGACTAGGATCATAAATTCCTCTCTCATGCAAGGAAACATCCCTGACATCCTCAAAGCTGGTCAGGTAACCCCCATCCTTAAGAAAGTATCAGCGGATCCATCGGACCTGAATAACACATGCAGCTTAGTAATCACATAGACCACTTCAGCCTGCTTGACCAATTCCAATCAGGCTTCCGATCAGGGCATAGTACCGAATCAGCCATGACCCACATAATTGATGACGCATTACAAATACTGGATCAAAACAAAGCCTGTTTGCTAATCCTACTTGACCTCTCTTCCGCCTTCGATACAATCAGACACGACAACCTACTTGACCTACTGAAGCATAGAATGGGGCTATCTGGAACAGTGTTAAACTGGTCCACTTCCTTCCTCCAAAACAGAACACAAAGATTCAAGATCAACCAATCTTTATCCAACCCCACCCCAGTCACCTTGGGAGTACCCCAGGGTTCTTCCCTCTCCCGACACTCTTCAATCTGTTTATGGAACCACTCACAGAGCTTCTCAACGTCGCAAATATCCAATATCACATGTACGCCGACGACACACAACTCTACATTAAGGTCCAATCTCCTGAAGACATCAAGTCCCTTAACTCAACGCTCCAAAAGACACAGACCTGGCTAGCTAAGAACCATTTAAAACTAAACACATTAAAAACATAATTCCTCTTAATCGCTCCCCCCAACCAAACAACTATCATCCGTGAGTGGATGAAGCACCTAACTGCACTCGACGGTCAACCTCTCATCATTGTTTCCGCGGAATCTCTAGGAATAACCCTGGACAATAAGCTAAACATGCAGAAGCACATCAGCGCCGCAACAAAAGGAGCAAATTTTCAGGTTAACACACTGAGAAAATTGAAACCCTTCATACCTGCAAATAACTTCAAACAGGCAGTTCAAACTTTAGTAATTCCCAGAGTTGACTATGGGAGCGTCGCTCTCTGTGGTCTTCTCAAATCAACGACCGCTCCTCTCAGAGCCTCAATCAATACAGCCGCCAGACTCGTTACAGGCACCAAAAGAAACTGTCACATTTCCCCTGATCTTCATGCCCTCAACTGGCTACCTTTTGAGGTCAGAATCCAGTTAAAAATCACCTGTATGACACATAAGGCACTACATCACAAAACCCCGAGGTACCTAGCGGAGAAACTAGTACTATCAGGTGGTAACAGGTCTACCAGGAGTTCTAACAACCTTCTACTTAAACTACCACATTTCTCCAAGAAGAAGACTTACAATCGTACCTTCTCAGGAATGGCCCCCAGGATATGGAACGCCTTACCCCCCAGAAACGAGACTCAATCCATCTACGGCTTTTTTAAAAAAAGAAGTGAAATCGATTCTCATGTCCAAATTCACTTGAACTCGTCCTATACACTCATGTAGTTATGTACTAATCTCTGTTACCAGTACTGTATTCACATAATTCTTTGTATTTATATGTACATTTCTTTTTTCCTATGTTTGCTCTGTAAAGCGCTCTGATACCCGCAAGGGTCTTGTTCGCGCTATACAAAACGTCCAAATAAAATAAAATAAAAATAAATAAATGTAATTAGTATATGAACTAATGCTAATGTGATCAAATTGTATATATGGAAATGTGTTTGTGCATTGTATGGTTACATTGGAAATCCCAAGAAGTATGTAAATGGAAATGTGATTGTCTACTCTGTTACTGGAAAAATAAAAACAGATTTAAACAAACAAATGATGCACTGAGACTATTTTTGTATTGGCGCCCAGACATATTGTCTGGCAAGACTTGGATGCTATTAAGGTCTCTCAAGCTTCTTTTGTGACAGTTCAAGGAAAGGGAGACTGTCTCCTCCCAGTAGACATGGTGCCACCTGCACTTAATATGCATGTGTAAGGTTTCAAGTGTCTCCTTAAGAGGCTCCAAAATCCTCCTTGGCAATCTTTCGGGATTCTTGATTGTAGCTGAATAAAGATACAAGGGTGAAATAGCAAGACAACTACCCTGAACCAGGGTGGAGAAAGAGCCAGACATGCGAATTCCAGAACTTGAGAGTCCAACAGGAAGCCACATGCAGGAAAATAGAGTAGAAGTCAGGGACAAAAAGGCTACAAAGTAGCCCATGAACATGACAGAAAATAGACCAATGAATGCAAAGTGATGCATCTTTCTAAAGGTAAAGCCTCCTTATATAGGGTCCAGGCAGGAAAAGGAACCTCATGAAAATGGGTTAGTACCATCTTCGATTGGGAAAATTATACAACAAACATTGGCAAAGCAGCTATCTTGGACAAGTATAGATTTCAGACTAACCACTCCTTTTCCATGAGAATGGCGTCCTTCATACACAAGAAGAATAGCCCATTGTTGGACATTGTTGCTCTTTTTCATGCTCCTGCACTCTCTACCAGGTTGGAGCTCTATATGGCCCCAGAATAGCCCAATCACTGGCCACAGAGCAGCGGATACTGACAGAGATGACATCAAACCCCATGCTGAGGACCCATGACACGCTGCATCCTCCACGGATGCGGACCCCTATGAACATACTGCTGTCATGAAGGCAGCGTCAGAAAATGAAAGTAAACAGATCTAAGTGGTGGTTAATTTCTATATAAAAGGGTCATTGCTAAACTGCAACACTTGTGTTGGTATCCTGTTTCGCCACTGGCAGATTAAATACTTATTTATTTTATTTATATCATGCACATAGCAATGCTAAATGCATGCACACAACGGAGAGGGATTATGAACACCACTAGTGGACTCATTATGGAAATGGCAGATTTATGAAGTGAAGATACGGGATCCAGAAGTAACAAAATGACTGGTATCCTCCTCTAAATCCAGCCATTTGCCTCTGGAATGGGGACATATTGGGTGCTTTTTTGATTGGTTTCCACATTCTGGGGACAAGTCGCCGACTTTCATTACCTGCTCAGTGCAGGTGGTAAATGTTGGCTGGGGGGGCACAGCAGGACACAGGAGTTGGGGTTTGGAGGCAGTGGTGTTGGGACAATTTTCAGAGTGGGGGTCCTGCCATGAATATTAGATCACTGAAGTCATAGGGTTGTGAAAAATCCAAGAGTGACACAAAGAGCTAGAGTAGCAAATGTACTCAGCAGGGAGTGGTGAGGGTGTGTACGTAACTGGTGGTGCATTTTGGAGCGCAATGTTGCACATATATTACTAAAGCATGGTGTACTAACACTATAATTTACACTATCATTTACAGACAGCACATTTTTACTCATAGAGTTGTATAGCGCACAAACGAAAATGTTTGGAAATTGGATTCCAGTGAACATTTCATTTGACTGTCACCAAGGGTATTGATCCTATTAAAATCTTTGATTCCATCGAACCTCAGAATTACAGAAAAAGTGCTTCATTTGTGCTTTCCGAACTGCATATATATTCTGAAATTGTTGTACAGTTCATTTAAAGGTATATTAATGTTGGTGTTTGTTAATAAAAAAATGACACCCTGCTACAGTCCCTCCTTTCACACTCCCTGTACACCAGCAAAATTTTCACATACTTCACTTTACAAAATCCTCTCACTTAACAGTCAGATAAAAAAGTAAGCACCCATGTTAAAACACTAAGGTAAAAGAATAAACAGCAATTTGTCAGAAGACATACCCAGACATTTGACATGTCTTTGAAGCACAGCAAACGTGACAAGATAAAAGCAACATTTAAAGGCATCTTTACTGTTCATTCGCCTTTTGAATTCCAGCATGGTTATTTTGGGTGGTGCTGCAGCAACCCCTCGGCTTGCACCCTCACTTTGCACGCCTATACCTGGAGGGTGTGGGTGGACAGGGTAAGGTATTACCCTTCCCTTACCCCCTGAGCGACAAATAAATGGCAGTTAAAAGTTAAGAGCAGCAAAGAGGTCGCCTCTCTGATTTCGTGCAGCAGTGTGTGATGTCATTAAAGCGACACCTGCCGTTTTGGTGAATCGGCGCTATTTACGTCATCCTGCTGCCAGGGATTTCGCGGAGCAATCAGTGACTGTGCGAGTCTGCCGGGCGCCAGCGCGGTGATGGAGTGCCAGGGAAGCAGGGCACGGGGTGTGATGTATTCCCTGTCACCGCCCCTCCCAAGGCCCTATTATTAGCTGCACTCTGAGTCCTAGATACACAGGTGTTATCCAGCTCGTCTCTGGATATTTTTCAACATATCGACTGCTGGAAGCAAGAAGCAGCGAGATGAAAGTGGGGCAAAACAAACGAGAGCCGCAAAGATACAGATGGGACCTCCGCAGGGGTGTAACAGAAGCCCTGCAGCGCCAGAGGGCTCACACTTCCAGTATCCCCCCCCTCCCCCAGTGGGCCCCAATTCAGCACAAGGCCAGTGTATAGCTGTGAGGTATTCTGCGGAGGAGCCGCGGGTGGGATAGCATCGTTTCGTGTTATGCCACTGGGCCTTCGCTGCTCCTTTCTCGCTACTTCTTTGCACCAACTGGGCCTGGATCATGATTCCTTGCTCTAGTATGTAATGGAGCTCGTAGGAGGATACTGAGGGGCATATTTTCAAGCCCCTATCGCCACAGGATCGTCATTATTAATGCAATGGTTGTTGCGGTGGGCGTTCCACTGCAACGCCCATTGATTTTAATTCTGACAAGGGTGGTGTAAATATGGGGCAGCACCAAAATTAAGACCAGGGAAAACCTGGTCTTAACATGGCAAACCTAAGAGAAATGTTCAGGGAAACCCAATGAATGAATGATTCCTTCCTGCACATAAACAATCATTGAAAAAATGACGATTTGCAACTTCTATCTGTGCGGCACAATGCAGCACAAAGAGGAGTTACAAGCCGCCATTTGTGATTGTTTATGTGCAGGAAGGGACACCTTCCTGCACATAAACAATAATTCCTCCCAACACAGGCACTCTTGTACTATGGTGCAAGGGTGCCTGCGTTGGCGATAGGCAGCTTAATTTAGCACCTGCACAAGGGGAAACACAGGGGTGTGTCGTATCTTGGTAAATACGGCTCATCCCTGCAGTTTCAGAACGGCGGAGCATGGCGATAGCAAGTTTTGCTTAATGCCACGCTCCATCATTCTGTTGTCAATATGTCCCTGAATTGCTAGTTAGCGATCTAGCTGACCAGAGAACATCCCAACAGGGACAGGAAGCACACAAGGTGCAAGTGCAGAATGGGGTGGAGTACCAAAATGGAGGCTGGAGGGGAGGGAATGCGAGGAGAAGATGAGGGCTGTTAGAGGAAGAAGGATCACAAGATAGTTGTGAATCACATGTTCCTTTGAACTATCTGTGACTCATGCCTTCCCCTGTGGTAGGTGATGGTTCACTACTCCATTGCGATCATCGGGGCTTATTTACAAGACCCCACCGATGCGTCGCTTTTAACATGGGAAAAAGTGACGTACTGGCGGTGCAAGGGCCTTGTAAAACAGCCTCCTCGTTTGAACTAACTCGGCTCACTCATACCTTGCACTAGGAGTCTCTGGCTCATCCCTCCCTTGAACTAGCTGTTTCCGACTGTACCCATCCCTTGCACTCAGTCACTGGCTGCACTGGAGGTTTCGTGTTCACTCCTCTTTGGGCTGACTCTGGCTCACTCGCACCTTGCTTGTTTCACCAGTTGTCTCTGGTTCATTCCTCCCATGTATTGACTGTCTCTCGTTCGCCCCTCTCTTGCACCAGCTTCCCGTGTTGCTGCCTCAGTGACCAGCTGCCCCACTCCCTCCTTGCTAGTGCGGTCGCTCCTCACTTGCACTAAATGATACTGACAACCTTGCACTCGAGTCCCCGACCCACCCTCCCCTCCCAGGTCCACTTGTCTTTTCTTAACTCCCACCTTGCTCTGTTTTCTGTTCAGACAAGGTCTTTACTCATTGACCTCTACTCCGCGATGCTCAGTGTGGTCCCAGGTGAGCCTGGAGCTGGTCTCCGCACTCCCGGGATGCGGCCCTGTTACCACAGCAACAGGAACACGCAGCCTGAGCATCTCCTCCATAGCAACAGCTCTCACACTGCCCTCCCTTGAGACGCTCCTGCCATGGCCCTCCAGCCGTCATCTTATCCTTTCGGAAGCCCCTCTCGCTCCCTCTTGTTTCACCAGCCCCTCCCCAGACTCCTTTTCTCCGCTCTCATTCTCACATCCCACCACCTTGCCTTCACTTGTCTCCTATTCTCATTTCTCACCCTCTTGCTTCATTACACCGTGCCCCCTCCCTAGTTCACCCAGTGTATTATTATGCGATGTATCACTCCTCTCTCTCCCTTATGTCCGATTCTATCTGATCCCGTGCTCGGGTACTTCTCTCCTCTTTCTTCCTTCTTTCCCTCCTTCCATACACCCCCTTTTCCCTACCTTCCTTTTCCTCGCGTCTTCTGTTTTATTACTTCTTTTAACCCGGTTGCCCCCTTCGTTGCTGCCTCACCTTCTTCTGTACTACTGCCTACCCCCGTCTACACTTCCTTCTTTCCTTCTTTACGTCCTCCCTCCTTCCAAGTAACCATGTGAAAATGTTTTACTGATCGGATAACACTGCAAATGTGAAGCCTCATTTGCTAGTCCCAAGGTCATGGAACGATACTGGGCACCAATTCTAAAGACTAATATTGGGAGACGTTTACTCATATTGGGAGTAACTGACTATTGATGCTCTCGGCCCCTTTAGCATTTAACTTTCACTGGCAATGGATCGCGCTGTCCAAGGCTTATTCAAGGGCTGATGAGGGCTAGACACTCACAGGGCAATAGAACAATAGAATACACTTAATAGTTGCTTGTCCACTTACTTTAGAAGAAGAAAAGTACTTTATTATACCCAAATATAAATAATACACATGAATTAGGGACGTACAAACAAAATTAGAAAAAATTAGCTTCTCTTAGGAAGAGACCTGGGTCCAAACGTAGCACCTACACCTTAGGTGCTAGATTTTCCCCTAACATTAAAGTCTCGGGCCAGTGTTAGCCCATGAAGGTGTTTGCAATGTGGTCCTGTCTTCTCGAGCAGAGGAGAGGCCGACTTCACTAACCTGGAACCTAAGCTGCTAGACTAATAACCAATGACTTCAGTACGGCAGGGTTCACCGCATACTAACTAGGCCTGGGAGGAGTTCGTAGAGTTCCGCTACGCATAACTCCGCAAAGTCACCAAAAAACTCTGCCTGGCTACACGAAGTTCCGCAAGCAGCGGAGTGCATTAGGTCGCGCCGTTCTCGCAGTTTTTTAGCACCAGGTGCAAGAGGGCACTGCTACTTTCTGCAGCTCGAGTAGAAGGTCCACTTCCTCAACGTGAACAGAGGGTTTCTCAACGCGAGCAGTAGCGACCATCCGCGACCGCCCGTGTTGAGAAATCTCGGTGGGAGGTGGTCTGGAGTTAGATTTACCTTGCTCGCTCACCAACTTAATGTTGGCGAGCTCAAGCGAGAAAAAAACTCTGCTCTGCGGAGTGGAATTTTTCGGAACTCTGCGTGCTACACTCAGCGAGTGGAGTGGAATTCCACATCCAGGCCTAATGCTATCCGACAAGAGCACAATGTGAGAACTTGGTTCACCACTCAATACGATTCAGCTGCGATTGGTCCCAGTGGCTACTCTTCAAGGGGACAAGTGTTTTTGTGTTTACCTTGCAGAGATTTGTGCATTTGTTCAAAGCCATGTGTGATTTTTTATTGACTTCGTTGTGCCCACTCCGAAATTGCTCAGGGCCAGTAGGCTTCCCACAAACTCTCCCAAAATGGGCTGAGAAGCTCACCACAAGCCTGGCAAAGAAAGCAGCCTAACATGGGGAGTAGGAGACAACATCCATTAGCAGGCATTATCCATAGGAACCCACAAGCCCAATGGCTATGGTGGAGACTACAGCCTACACTTGGGCACTATTACTTAAAAGCGCTATAGCTCTAGAACTGTCAGCCATGGTTGAGCTGGTATGGTTTTAGGGAGTCCACTGGATAAGGGACTGGCCACAAGCAAAGAATGAAAGGCCAGTCTTTGAGGTGTGGCCTGGGAGCTCAAACTGTTATCCACAACCATGCAAACATTTGTATGTGGTTTGCAGTGGATTTATCAGGGCCCTCTTTCCTTCTACTTCTCCAATAACCCCAGGGCGGGATAAGGGAGGGGGGGGGGGTCAATGGTGTTTGCAAGGCACCATGGAAGCAACAGAAGAGTGCTTACAGGTTTCCTACAGCTGCTCACAAGCAGACCAGGGTATAGCAGGCTCACCAGTAAAGAAGGCTCACCACCAACTACATAGAGCGGATTCTTGCATTAGGCCATGAGTGAGCCAGCACATGTTATAGCTTCTTTTCCTGCACAGCAATGGTGCACATGGGCCTGGATCCCATTTGTGCAGCAGGTGCAGTGGCACCAGGTCCCAAAGGCTCACTGAACCCTCCTTATTGCTGTATTTCATGGTTCAAATAGCGGGCAGTGTGCCATGACCCATGGCACACTGACTACCCACTGGCTGTGCTAGCTTGTGTACAGTGGTACAAAGCACAAAATGGCTCGCTTAGGTTTCCATAGGTAGCTGGGCTGGTGGGCTCCTATGTTTTGTAGAGTACAGTTTAGAGTCCCTTCACACAGCAGACATGGTTCTTCCCTTGCAGGGCAGTACAGGCGTGCATCCAGGCTGGATCCTGGTCTGCAATGGAGACAGCAGTCAAGCAGACTCCTGGAACTCTGTCCTCCTCAGCAGTGTTGGTGCACAGCCCTATCCTTGGACATGAGGGAATCAGGACACAAGCACTGGTCAAGCTGGACAGTGTTTATCACCAGAGCTGGCCAATCAGCAGCCTTCATGGTTCATGTTCTGATGGCTCTTCCAATCAAATCTTGCAGCTGCATGATCAGCTCATCCCTGGGCGATGTAGGAAGGACACTCTTCTGGGCTGGTTTAAACTGACCCAGGCAAAGATGTCTTTTGGGTCCAGACATCAGGGCGCATTCTTTGTACATGTGGCTCAGGCAGGAAAAGAGGTGGAGCCGACAGCACTCTGATAGAAGCAGAGTGTCAAGCTTCAAAGGGAAGAATCCCTGACACCCGTAGCCACAGGAACACTGTAAGCCACTACAGCCTAATTTGTAGGAGGTTAGGGGTGCAAGAGGGGGCACAAACGACGAGCTCACATGACCTGGGCAGCCTTGCATAAAACTCTCTTTCATTACAGATTGACACTAGGGTCGGACTGGCCTATAAGGCAACCAGGCAGTGCTCAACGTACTGGTCTGATAGGTCAGCCTGTGGGCTGGGATTTTGGCTGTTTGTGGGCCTGTTTTATGGTCTGCTGGGCCCCTTTTTACGATTGATTTCCCTGATATTGAAACAAACACTGCCTGCAGCAAGCTCAAATGCATGCAATTGCCCATACCTTGCAAAACGCATATACAGTATGTCTTCTCAAGCCCACAACTGCCCTAATTTGCAAACATAGGCCACTTTTTTAGCTCACTAATTCACTATTAGGGGCCACTTTTATTTTTTTGCCCGAGCTATTTTCTGTCCAATCCGACCCTGATTGACACAAACACTTGGACTCCAAATTGGATTCCACTCTCTAAATTTACCAACACTCACAGGCCTTCCACTCAACCCCAGATACACACAATGGTGCCGATTAGGATCCTGGAAAAAATTTCCCCAACCGAATTGAATCTGGACTTTTTTCCTTACAAATGGTAAAAGCGCCGTACAAACTGCCAATTACGATTCGTATGGGAAAAAGTCCCTACAAATCGCATTGGGAAAATTCCACCACACGTCCTCGGGTCGGGAAAAGTCTCCGACACGTCCCCGGACATTTTTACGTACAAATGGGAAAACTGAAGTCCCAATGCGCAATTACGATCCGTCCCATCCGTCCGATTGTACAACTGTATGGAAAAAAGACCGTCCGGAGCGAACTCCCATAGCAACCATGGAGATGTCCAAACAAGTGCCTGGTACGCGCCGTACTCCCCCCCGTCCCCCGTATGTTCGCGCCGTACCCCCAGCCCCCCCCGCGGATGGGCGCGCCGTACCCCCAGCCCCCCGTATGTATGGAGCGTACCCCCACCCCCATATGTACGGAGCGTACCCCCCAGCCCC
The DNA here is from genome assembly GCF_964204655.1 of Triturus cristatus. Lineage (NCBI taxonomy): Eukaryota > Metazoa > Chordata > Amphibia > Caudata > Salamandridae > Triturus > Triturus cristatus. Next base: position 847,168,835 of record NC_140580.1, on the reverse strand, counting down.
CCGTATGTACGGAGCGTACCCCCACCCCCCCGTATGTACGGAGCGTACCCCCACCCCCACCCCATATGTACGGAGCGTACCCCCCAGCCCCCCGTATGTACGGAGCGTACCCCCACCCCCATATGTACGGAGCGTACCCCCCAGCCCCCCGTATGTACGGAGCGTACCCCCACCCCCACCCCCATATGTACGGTGCGGACCCCCAGCGCGTAGCGCTGGGGGTCCACACCGTACATACGGGGGTGGGGGTACGCTCCGTACATACGGGGGGCTGGGGGGTACGGGGGTACGCTCCGTACATACGGGGGGGTACGGGGGTACGCTCCGTACATACGGGGGGCTGGGGGGTACGGGGGTACGCTCCATACATATGGGGGGCTGGGGGGTTTGCTCCGTACATACGGGGGGCTGGGGGGTACGGGGGTACGCTCCATACATATGGGGGGCTGGGGGGTACGCTCCGTACATACGGGGGGTACGGGGGTACGCTCCGTACATATGGGGGGCTGGGGGGTACGCTCCATACATACGGGGGGCTGGGGGGTACGCTCCGTACATATGGGGGTGGGGGTACGCTCCGTACATATGGGGGTGGGAGTACGCTCCGTACATACGGGGGGCGGGGGGGGTACGGCGCGTACCGGGCCCCCTAATCAGCTCGCATCGCTGCGTACTTAGCTTTTCCGGCACTTTTTAGGTGCCGTAAAAATTTTCCCATCCGGACTGCAGTCGGTGCGAATCGTAATTGCTGGTACGTAAAAACATGCCTAACTCCGTCCGGACGTCACGTCCGCGGTGTCCCAGATCACATTTGTATGTATTTTTCTGTCGGTTGGTCTTTTTTCCGAATCGTACGGGAATGGTGTTTCCGAACGAATCGTAATTGCATGTTTGTAAAGTTTTACAACCCGGTACGAGTCGGACGGAGAAAAAGCTCCGACCCACGGTTTGTACCGGGTTTTTCCAGGATCGTAATCGGCCCCAATGTGTGCACACACTACACACACATATCGCACAGGAGGGACAGAGGCAGTTAATGTAAAGTAGAAGAACTGTTAACACAAAGTAAGCCAGTAGGCTTCACACCTTAAGGATGCAGGTAAAAAGGCCTATCCCTTCACTACAGCTCAATCTGCGGCCGCTTCCAGTCCCATCAAAGCCCCGATAGAGAGGTCTGTTGTCACTCTTGCGAAGATGGGGGTACACTTTGGCACCCCTACACCACAGAACACTGCTTCTTCAATTTCACTTCAATTTAACAGGGGAGCCATCAGTGACCTTGCATGATTGCCAGGCTAAATGGGGCAAAAATCAACGACAACAAAAACACATTGACTGCACATGGAAAGATGACATGGGGCAGGGGAGCATCCTCTCCAGAGCCATACAGGGATGTTCATTCCCAGCAAATATGTTTGTTTCATTTTATTCAGATCATTGCCATAAAAGATGCATCACAGAGTGAAATATTGTGATATTAAAAGGTGGTTAATTCTTTCAACAAGCCTTGCAATATTTAGAAGTTACTTTTCACACAGTGTCATTGGTCTCCGGGGGCGTATCTTAGTCAATAGTGTTAGAGGGGTGTGTGTTTGAGATTTCCCAACAAGCAAAGTGATGTGCCCAACTAAAAAGGACAAAGGGCAGGCTCTGCCAGCAGAGGTAGAGGTAATAGTCTGGGACACAGGTAGTAGTTCTACTGTATTTTGAAAATTACATTCTGAGAGGCTTTAACATAATGTTGGAGACACAAGACACAACACAAGTTAACACAGCAACTACCTGAATTGGAGTCATGTCGTATGCATGATGGTGCTTCCAGTTGAGTGTAAAGCATACTGTTGATGTAGGGCAATATGTGAGTTTAGCTTGATCTAGGTGTGTCTCTAAGATGGGAAACGCTTAGCCTGCTGGATGGTTCGGAGCAGTTTTGTGTGCATGATGGTGCCAAGAATTATGGTGAAAGCTTACTTTAGGTTCAGTACAGTTGTTTGCCCTACGAAGATCTACAAAATGTAGGTTTGGCCTGTGGGAGAAAAGCATAAGGATAGAAAAATCATTCTCCATTGTCTTAAATGCATAAACCCCACACCAGTCATTTGATTATGTCAAGACATTGATTAAATAGTTAACATGGGATTGGTTAACCTACTTTTGATTGTTGTTCAAGAAAAGGAAACCGTACATGCAACACCAACCTGAAAGGGAAGGGTGCCCAAGACCCTTGCTTTCTGTAAGTATAGCTGCTTCATAATACCTCATCCGTACTATGTCCAGAGCTGTGCTGGTAATGTTCCAGGAAGGATATGAGGTACAATAAATTTGCATGTATAGAGTGTAGAAATTTGGTCTTAACAGTGCTAAAGAGGAACTATGACAGAGCGCCACGCCAAATTGATTGCGACTCTCTTTCCTGACAATAGCCCGCCAAACCTCAAAATGATCCTGGGAGCTCAGAAGCCTAACAGACATCCAACGTCAAGTTTCCACCTCAGACTGCTAATCCATTGTCTACCATCTTCAATACCCAATGCACCAGGAGAAGATGTCTAGAACTTGGCATGAAATGATGGGGAATGCCAAACTCCAGCATGTGGTCTCTGTATAACAGCTCATATAGTCTCATCCTCAATGATTATTCAGATACTTTACTTTTTTCCAAGCACACATATGTAGGAACTATACTGACATACTGATACTTTTCTGGAAGATTGAAATTTTTGGAGATATCCTACTATTTTCAAAAAGCTGCAAATAAAATCTTCTAGAAAGATTTCACCGGCTACCTGAATAATGAAACAGGCCTAGCTTGGTTTCATGCTGCAGTCTACAGTTAGTGCACAACTCACTAAACTGTTTCTCCAAGTTGTGTTCCTTGAAACCCAAGGTTAAACAATGTCTATGCAAGATAGGCACTGTCCCTTGAAACCCACAGGTTAAACAATGCCTCCGCAATGGGGGCATTACCGCACTGAGCTACCTATAATGCACATATGTGGCCTAGTGTTAGTGGTCTCAAGCAGGTACATTAACCTCTAAATGATTTTGTGAGAATTCTAACATGTGCCCAGGATATACACAAAGTGACTCAAAGGAAGTGCATTACCCTAGGGCTATTAGACACCCTGGATTTTTTGCCATCTACTCAGACACATTTAATTAAATTTAAGATGTTGCGTATTTTGGAGTGCGTCAACTGAAGACAGAGGAAAGCATTATGAATTTCCTATTAATATCTTTTTGCCTGTATTTTCTATGTTGGTGAAGGCTGTCAATTGAGTCAATCAGTGCCTGTCGCCCTATGCAAAAGTGTAACCCTACCTCTATATTTGTGGAATGTTCAGTTTTTTGGCTTCTAAAAACTGGTGACCCTGCATTAACCAGTAAGTTATCCAGCAGTAATTTTCATATGTTCACTGCTTCTCAAATCCACTACGGCATGCAGTAAGACTGCCAGTTTCCAGGTCTCTACATTTTGGGACTTGTAGTTTTGTTTATTCCATTACAAAACCCGGACTACAAGTACCAGAATGCAAAGCAAAATAACTTACACAGTAGCAGCTAGTCACACATGGGCTTGAGAAATGTGGTGCAGCTTTGATGAAACGCTATTGTAGAAAGACATCGTTTAAATGACTATTTCTGGCTAAAGAGGTACTTTTATCTAAGCAAAAATCATAATCAGGTATACTGTTCTGAGATTGTTCCTGACTTGGCATCACCACACAGGCTCGTGGCCCACGTTAACATAATGGAGGAATAGATGGGTGACATGCTTCGAGAAAGCCTGCCTAAAACCTGGCTGTTCAGTGCTCTAGCTCAATGGATTAATAATCTAATTTAGACTAATTTAGAAACTTGACAAGCTGAAAGTGTGCTGAGCATACATCTGTTTTTTCCTACACTGTAGAGAATGCAGATGTTTGCCCAAAGTTCTGACTAAGCACCACTATGAATATGGCACATAGTCATCCAGGCAAGCAACACAGGCTGGCAGATTAAATCACCCAGTCCCTGCATACATGTCACAAACACATGTGAAAAGTCAACTATCAGAAACTTCAAGTAAAAAATGCATCAGTGCTCATGGTTGCATTTATTAGTTTGAACATCAGCTTCAAGTCCATTACATGTCAATACATAATAATTAAAACTTCTTATTTAAAATTTGGTATGATCATGATTCAATCTCCATCAGATTAAATTATATATCTACATCTTATTACATAGAGACAACCTTGACTCTAACAAACTCAATTGTGCATATATTGGATACTGTAAAGAACTTACACATATAGAATAGGAACATCTTGTGTACATTTAATATGGGTCCACGTATTTATACCGATAGAAATAATACATTTAACTATTAGTGTGTTGATGTTATCATGAGCCATTGTCTTACCTAGGCTTATTCAGTTTATCCTGATTCCACAGTACATTAATCCTCAATGGCCAAGAGCAAAATGAACCCAATAGTCCATTAGATGTTCCACATATTTGTAGAACATAATTTATCAAGATAAACATGTATATTTCATACTAATAGTTGAATGTAATTCAGGATCTATTTATAAATCCGCATAGAATGGTTGTCAAGGTACCTTAACATCAATCAGGTCTTATACGTAGCCTGTTATAAAGGTAATTCCTTGAATGTAAGAATGTGAAATGTAATAAGTTTCGAACAGTATTATATAATACATAGTATAATATGGAATTGGTGAACTAAAATGCTGAATGTGTTTTCTAATATTTTCTCCCACATATATATATATTTAAAAAAAAATATCTATATGAGAACATATTTTAAAACACATATATTTATATGTATATATATATATATATATATATATATATATATATATATATATATATATATATATATATATATATATATATATATATATATATATATACAGTTATTTATATATGACATTTTCTTTTTATATATATGATCTTAGAGTAGATTTATTGGTATTGTTAGAGTACATTTTAGCCAAATCACTTTCGTTAGTTAGTTAGTTGTGGGTACCTATTTGATGTTTTTACTTTTTCATTGTATGTTTTGGTACTGTACAGCCCTGGCGAAGCTGATAAACCCGTGAAACACTCGTTGCCATGGCTGTAATCAATTGTAATTGGCCTAAAAACAAGTACAATCATCTGAACACAGTTAATCATGATCGCTTCAACTGAATGTAGCTGAAAGTATGTGCTAATGATGAAGATAACTGTCTGAACGCAGTTCATGATGTTCCAATTCTAATTATGTTGTATTATGAACACAAAATGATCTGATGATTTGAGTCATGTAATAGCTTCAGATGATTTTGATTGAAATTTGTAGGATTTTGAGATCAACTTTATGATAATCTTAGATAGTTGGGGTACGATTTTAATGAATTTTGTATGAAGTTTTATTTAAAAAAATAATGTTTACTTTGTTACACAAATAAAATATAGGCATGGATGAAATTTAAAATACACCAGTGTGTATTGCCTAATTTCGGGAATTTCACATTATGCCGATGTAATTACACCAATACATCATTTTGCCTAATGGCGCACCATTTGCTGTAATACAACTTCTGCAAATGTGTAATGTGCAGTAAAAAGTTACAGTAAATGCACAGGAACAACAAAACATTAATGGCTGAGCTTTCGTATTTTTGCTCTATTTTGTAGCGCAAAATGTGTCCTCGTTTCAAAAATTGACATGATGATGTATTACATGCTAGAATATAGTACATAATGATGGATTTGCATTTTGCATAAAGCCACGTAATTTTGCCAAAATTTCGCATAATTATGTGAAATTAAATTACACAAATTTCACACACACATAACAAAATACACAAAACTGTATCCTTGGAAATTATTCTTTTCTCAAAGAAGAAACTTTTACCTGTGTTTGTTGCACCTTTTTGAATTGGCTAAATATGTATACATGCCCATGAAGACCTCATAAAAACTGCGGCACCTCATTTCACCTGCAGTTCACGTAAAACAAAAGGGGGGCGACGAGGCAAAACATTATGGTACAACCTTGCTTGCAGAAGGGCAAAAACAGAGCTCCTTAGACTAATCAAGGAGGGTGTAGGGGGGGATAGCCTCAAACAAAGTAGGCGAGCTTACAAGAAACTCACTGCCCACGCTAAGGTAGAATGGGAGGAAAAACAGTGGGAAGAACTCACTAAGGCACTAGCGACCCAAAACCAACGTCTGTTCTGGAGGATTGTGAACGGGGGGTCGGGGAATTTACAATCGGCAATAGAGCCCAATATTGCCCCAGGGGTGTGGCAGGCTCATTTCCAGACCCTATACAGTTCTGAGCCGGGAGAATCTCCTGCTGCTGATGAGGTGGGCTGGCCGGACTGTGAAGGGGAGCCGATAACGCTGGGTGAGGTGACCGCTGCCATCTCAGGACTTGCTTCTGGAAAGGCGCCGGGACTGGATGGATTACCTGGGGATATGTTTAAACAGGAGCCCATTGTTTGGGCCCCTTACCTTACCACCCTTTTCAATGGAGTTCTTGGTGGCATGGAAATCCCTAGTACTTGGCTGGGGGCAGAGGTGGTCCCCATCTTCAAAAAGGGCTCGCCTCTCCTCCCAGCCAACTACCGACCAATCAGCCTAATAGACGTGGCACAGAAACTGTTTGGTAGGGTGTTGCTGAATAGGCTCCAGGACTGGATGGAGGAGGTGGGAGCCCTTAGTCCCTACCAGGCGGGTTTCAGGAAGGGGGTATCCACAGTGGACCAGGTTTTTAGATTGAATCTGATCTACTGGAGGGTAGCAAAATTCGAGGGCGGTAGTTTGTACACAATTTTTGTGGACTTAAGGGCCGCATTCGATCTGGTGCCCAGGGGGAAACTTTGAAGCATCCTGGCAGAGATGGGTGTTCCCCCGGACATCCTACTGATCTTACAGAGGCTGCATCACAACAACTATGCCCGAGTGAGGTGTGGGAGGTCGGGGGAACTGACCGATAGATTCCCCGTTGGCCGGGGGGTAAGACAGGGTTGTGTGTTGGCACCGACCCTGTTTTGCCTCTTCGTCAACGGGGTTATCGCCCATCTGAATGCCACTGAATATACTGACGCCCCGAAATTGAATGGCAGCAGGGTGCCCGCAATTATGTTTGCGGACGACACCCTGCTGCTATCCAAAACCCCCATGGGTATACAGAGGATTCTTGACTCCTTCGTGGCCTTTTGTACTGATAGGGGGCTGGAAATTAATGCGGCAAAAACCAAATTCATGGTTTTTAATCCGAGGCAAAAACTACGGCCAAATCCGCAATTGGGAGCTGCTCGGCTCGAGAGAGTGGCCACCTTTGAATACCTTGGTGTGACTCTCAACGAAACTATGACTTGGGGACCTCATCAGAGCAGGGCTAACCTCAAACTTACGCAAACCACTGGGGGTATCGCCCGGATGATGACTGGTTCATCATACCGTCCACTGGGGGCACTGATCCAGATATATAAGGCCCAGGCTAGGGGAGTGATAATATACGGGGCGGAACTATGGGGCCATACGCCTTGCCAGAGTCTGTCATTAACGGAAAACAAGTTTATAAGACAGATAGCCGCACTCCCGCCCAGCACTCCGCTCCTCCCCCTGAGGCTTGATTTGGGCCTACGACCGTTAGCTGACGAAATAAGTCTGAGACCCTTAGCATTCTTGCGTAGGTTGTGGAGTAGCAACGATCTTGTAGAATATAGGGCGGAACTGGTCGAACTCCTGAATCACCCAATAGTGCTCAATATCCCTTGGGTTAAAAACATCCAAGCCAGTTGTATGGAAATAGGGCTCCCCGATCTATGGACTGAGCCAGCGAAAGCCGCACTAAACATTTCCAAAAAGTCCCTGGCCAACGTATATCACGAATATAAATTGGCCAGGGCCCAAGCCACCCAGGCAGAAGGGTCCTTAGCCTCCGTGTTCTTGCAAAGCAAGGATCTCTATAGGTTTGAGAGGGTATTGGATCCTATCTCCCCCGTACTGGCCCGGAAGCTGTTTCTCCAATGGAGATACGGCACACTACCTTTCCGGTCTTTTTCAAGCACCTGGATACCGGCTCCCACCTCAAAGCAGTGTCCGGTTTGTGATGCTACGGAGGAAACTGATCTGCATGTGGCTTTTTTCTGCCCAGCCTACAAAGCAGCACGAAAATACTGGCTCCTCCCGTTGATAAGGAACATGGGGTGCAGGGAATACGCACCAATGTATAGGATTTTAAAATCTGATGTCTCTGGCCCAACTGTTTTTGCATTAGCAAAATTTCTTACCAATGTTTGGCATACGCGCAACCGGATTCTAAAGGCGCTGGGTCCCTCTTAAAATTTTTATTCTTTTACTAGTGATTGTACATGTGCACTGTATATTTCTTAGTGTTTCTACTTTGATAACTGTTGTTTAATAATTTTTTAACTCAAAACCAGAATTATTTATGTATTTTATGTCTGTATATATTTTATCTATGCTTTTATGGTCACTGACCGAAATAAAGCTATCAAAAAAAAAAAAAAATATGTATACCAGGTGGCTTTTCGGTACTTTTCAGGTAGTGATGCACAGAGCCATATAGAGCGTTTAAATTCAAACTGATACAACAAAATTGTCACCTGATAGGAAAACTCTTGATCCTTCAGAGCAACTGCCCCACCATCCATTACTCTGAATGGTTTGTGATCTCTGTCAGGCAGACGTGGACCTCTGGCAGCGTAGCAGAGGTTAGGTCCTCCACTGACCTAGTAGATGGTGGCCTCCCATTGGTGTCTAAGTGTACTTGTAAGTCTCTTTCATGTACAAAAATCTTACTCAGGGGCAGAGCTGAACGGAATATGTGAAACGGCTCCAGCAGCTCAAATATACTAGATGACAGACGTGAACCACTCCGTTTCAGACGAGAGAGCTCAGACATATTTCCCATATCACAAGGTCTTCCATTGATAGGTTCTCTTCTTATTGGATGTAAAAAGCTTGTATCTGCTCTGCGGGCACTAGAAGAGACTTGTATGTTGTCATTGCTCCAGGACTTCACCATTGTTTTACAGATGTCCCGATTGACAAGTTTGCACATATGTGGCATAGAAACTCCAAGATGGGAGTTTGCAAAAGCTAAGGATATTCCCTCTGCAATAAAGTTAACACTAGGCATTAAACCCTGGAAAACTTAAGACAACCAGAGACGAATTAATTTGAGTGATGTAGGTACGGTGAGGTTGGTGCCAAGGACCTCTCACTTCTTGAAAGAAATTGTAGTGGTCTGCCTGCAACCAGTAAAGGCCTCTGAGATCATCCCTGCAGTATAGCAGTTCCCCAGAATTCTTGCCACTGGTCAGCAGCTTTCTCTTGATCTCAACTCACTCACCTTCTGAGATCTTCAGGCTTCCGAAGGCAAGTTTCCCAGTTAGATATCTGCAGCAGATGTAGATCCCTGTGATTGCCGGGGTCAGAGGGATCTACACTCATGGGGCGAGTGTTTTGAGGAGGAGGTTAGAAAAACTCTTCCAATGTTGCATCAGCATTCACGTGGGATTTCTTCTTCGCAGCAGGAAAGGGCATTTTACACTGTTACCCTATTTCAGGTTTGATCTCATGGTTCATTGGGATTAACATGGGTGTAACAGTAGTGTGGCACTGATAAGTTACTCCTTGTTCAGTCTTAAACTACATTCCCAACTCCTACTTTTCCTGCAGTGTGATGCGAGTGTCTTATGACATGACCGTTCTCCTTGAATCAATGCAGGTAAAAACCATAATAGCAGAATTCTATCAAAGGCAGAGCTTTTGCTGGCTTTCCACCTTCCCACTGGCAAAGCTGTCTAGCCCAGTCCACAGCACAGGCATCCCAGCACTCCCTGGTATAACCAACACATTGATAAGATCTGGAAGGACCTGCATCGTTTAGCCCACTCAAGCCTATTCAAATCCAGCAGGCAGGATGGGAATCCACAAGACTGCTCTCCCATGCATCTCCTGGCTTTTGTATCAAAATCCTTTGAAGTGAAAACAAAAGTAAATGTCCCAGTGGCAACTTACAGGGCCTAATAGTTTTTTCTCTCTAGTCTAGAAAGAGTGAGTTGCTCATTAGTTCACACTGTCTGGAAAAAGCATAAAACAACCCATCTCTCACAAAGTAAAAAACAGGTAAAAACATGAAACTTAGTTCCATCTTTACAGTTGACCTTGTCAACTTAAACATATGTCATAAAAATCAATTCAGTGGTCTGTTACTAGGTCGATTTTAGCAACAAAGGCAAGACAAGTAAGTGAAGTGGAGCTCTTGGGCTCGGCTATCTCCTCGTTGTGTGGTTCACACAAGGCACTGCCGGTTGTGGGAAAAAATAATTGTTTTGCATATTAGCATATGCTAATCATACGTCACTGGCCTGGTCGCTGTCCAGAACCTCTGCGTGAAACTTCTAATGTGGCTGTTGAATAAACGGTACCCCTTCCACGGCATCCATGCAGGGGAGTAACCACCATTGGTGCAGCAGGTGCAGTGGCACTGGGGCCAGAGCCCAACGGGCCCATTGAACCCTGATCTATGCAGTATTTTACCACCCCCACAGCAGTCAATTGGGAGAGTTTCCTTGCCTGGCATCCATGCTACACTAGTGTCTGCACGGGGACAGGACAAAATGTAAAGGTGGTGGCACTGTATTTTTTTTTAAACGCACTTTATTGATTTTCTTTTGGTTTCATAAGTCGTATATGACATTATATACTTTTTAGACATCATAGCAGTATTTGTCTTGCATAACTACAGATATGCGCCGCAATATTTCAGTGTTTGCAATCATTTTGCAACATTTCTTACAGCATACTTTACAGAAACCTTATTTAGGAGATAACAAAGTAGTATCAGGATATTCTTACAAGTGCAAGGTGGTGGCACTGTAGTAGGGGTGTCACTTAGAGTGAAAGAGACAGCATTCTGAAAGACCACAGCTAACCTTCAAAATCAAGAAGGTTGAGAAACAACAGAAAAGGAGGAACACAGTGGGCAGATGTAGCTCCTCAACATTAATAAAAGTACACTGCATTTGATACACGGTTGTAGGCACTAAACACTGATATTAACTTCAGCTCTTTAAGAATTTGTTTGTAAAGTGAGCTGTTCGAAGCGATGCTATCTAAGCTTGCAGTACGGCAGATTCAAAGAGGTGGAATCTGCTGAAATTACCAGTAGGCAGAAAATGAAATAACATATTTGGGAATCAAAATCAGAAGAGATAGCAATAACATATGAACATCAATTTAGATCACTTGCTAAGAGATACTAAGCATGTTCTTCAGGGTCTTTGGACAATGATTCCTTCCGTAAAAAAAATCCCCTGCCTTTGCACAGCATACCTTTTTAATAGTTTGTGTCTTACTTGCTGTCATGTAGGTTATCTGAAGATTGAACATATGTGAACTGCACTCATCAAAGACTCAAGAAGAAAAATAGCATTTATCTGAATACATGTAAAATTCATATGTACAAATGAGGGTTTGGAGTACTAAAATTCAGGCTATTTTTACGCCTTTATCTTTAAATACTCAAGAAACTGTAGTTTGTAACAGTAGATACAACTCCTTTGTAGGAAATAAGCAAATTGTCTTTATCTATTATCACAAGTATTTAATTTACCAGATTAGTGTTTAATTTCGAGGTCAAGAGAAGAAAACTCACTCTGTCTCAGAAACACTTGCATGGAAGAAATGAATGATTCCTATTGGATCAAGCATATTTTTGTGGCTGTGTGAGTTTGTTTCTGGAAAATTGATGCTTCGTTTCTGCACCATCAAGGAAGTGATCATTTTCAAAGCTTATGCACCATTCAGAAGCGATCATTTTCAAATAATATCTCTCTCACTTAACTTGCATCATAAATATAAGCTATTGCATTATGATTGTTGAAGATAACCTGTTGTTCTTGAAGAAAAACACATAGCTTGACAAAATTAAATTAATGAGCTCTTATCCAAAGATGCATTGATTCTAAGAGCATAAACCTGACTTTGCTTCCCACTGAACACAAGAGAACCATTAGTGTTTAGTGGAAACCCATAAACTGGCATATGAAAAACCCCAAAGACAGTAGTATCTGTTGGAGATGCAATCTGTCGATTTAAGACTACATTCATGTGAGTTCATTTTGTACATTAAGAACCAAGTTGGGAAGACGTTTTTAGAAAGATCATGTGGTTATTGGAATTTGAATTACCATGAACACTAGTCTTATATCCTTTAATGACCTGCCACAAATATCTGCTCAATAGAAGGCTATAAAGGCTGGACCTCTACAGCTTATTGATGTTCAAACGGTATCATTTTGAAAAATTGATAGGCACATATTGAAAAGTGAATTTCCAAAATGATACAATCACTGCCTAAGAGAATTGTTCTTCGTCATTGAGAAGCTTGAAGAAGTTAATGGGATTTATAACTCAGTGCTTACAACAAACCCCTCATGGCACTAGCAGACTGAGAACGAGGAGGAGATCACTAGTTAAAGAGCCTCATATTTATCACCTTTCTACCTACCAGAAGGTTCTGTTAGTTTCACATAGCATGGGGGTTGAGTTCAATTTCATAGCTTAGATTTTGCTCTGGAAATAGTTTTTCCACCTAAGTGGGACCACAATACCTTTGAGATTTGATCCTGAGAGTTTCGTTTGGTTTTAAATGACTAGCAGACGTGTCCATAAGTTCTCAGAAATGTATTACATATGTTCCTGGTGACATCCGTACTATAGGTCAATTTCCTAACTTCCTGAGTCAGCTTTATCTTCATGTTTTTTCTTTCCACATTTCCTCTCGTATTGTCTCGTACCAAGATGTCATTGTCTTCTTTTAGATACCAATAGCATGATTTCTGAGAGTTGTGCGTCTTAGTGATTGTAGTGTTGTAGCCATCTGTCACCATTTTAGTTTATGATTCATTGCTTGTTTGAAATCGCTTTCATGTTAAAGGTTAATATTTAGTTGTAGTCATTAATCTGAGGTAGATACTACACAGATTTTATGCAGTGCCTAGAAGGTGTACAGTTTGGTACTTTGTATCCGATACCTGCTAGGCAGGAGTTGTGGTGGCATTACACTGGGTCTGTGCCATACACACTGGGTATGAATTACAGAGCACATGCCAGATTAATGTGTTCTGATGTTTACATTTGGATTGGAGACTTTCAGTGTGAATGCTGCATGTACTTTTACATTGGAAGCTTTCCACAGCCAGCCAATGCAGTAGAGAGTGTTACATGATGTTATCACATAATGGTGCAGCTGGCACTGACTGAAAGCTGGTGTGACTGAGTTGGAGTAGAGCAGCCGAAGCCTGTGGGATCTGTTCATCATAGCTCTTGAAGACTCTACATTTAGTATGGTCCAAGCGTAGAGTTTTTAAATATTTTTAAACCTACCCAGGGCCTCTCTCATGGTTGAAAATGGGAGAAGACGCCGGTTCCAGGATTTTGCCCCCAGTTCAGTTGAATGTCCTCTTTTGTACTTTTGCGCGGATCTATGAGGTGGAACCTGCAATCATGGGACTGTAGGTGAACCTCCAGGATTCCAACGTAAGTCACACTAAAGTATGAATTTCTCCCTGAAATTTACAGACATGAACATCAGGCAAGAATACACGAGTTAAAGTATGATGCAGTTAGATGTGGTCTCCATCAAGGAGGTCAGTACCTCAGTAAGAGGAACAGTATTGCTCAGCGGTATGTAAAGATATGCAGTTAACATTTTACCCCTTAGTGCTTCAATTTAGCTATCACAAATATGGGAAATATAAATCCACTTAGCTATGCCGATAAAAGAGATATAGGACCCCTATCCCCACTGCACCTAAGACAGGATACAATCAGAGTTGTTTTCTTGCGACGGTGGGGATTATTAAGTCTGTGTAAAAGACATGAACTGTTCTAATATCACATGGTGTCCTGCTTTGGGACAGGTTTCTGTTTTATCTAGGTAGAAAATATTTTTAATCCAGTGACAGGGTTGAGGAGGTCTTTATTTAGTGCCAACCTGAATAGGATAAAACTAATTATAGTCACAAAAGAAGATGTTTATATCAGTGTTTCAGTGTAATGCAATTTCCTTGTGGCTGACTAGGAAAATCTGAGATGTCCACCAGGTGACAACGGCAGTGGTTCCCAGCCAGAGGTGGGGCCAGCTGGGGGGGATTTCGAGAGACAACCACAAGGGAAAATTAAATAAATAAATAATTGTTCTTCGTGATCGTCTCTCAAAATCCCCCCCAGCCGGCCCCACTGCTCTTACCTGCAGCGGCCGCGGCTGGTGGTTCCACCTTATTTAGGGCATTGCTGTCACCAATGATTTTTGCACCCCAAACTTTGGAAGTTTGTTTCAGAAAAACAAAAATAAATGCTGACCGTGCGAAACAAAGCAAACACAAGGAGATGATAGACAGAGTGCTGAAACTCTTCAGACACTCACCCCAGTTACAGATCCGGGTTGAATCCATCATCGTTCTTTAGCTCACTTCGCCACCCCTGTTTGGACCAAGCCATATGCAAATCAGCCTTGACCCTGTGCCTCATGGGAACAGTCCAGCCTGAACTGCCAGGCCAGGTCCTCCCTGGACCGGAAACAAGCATCCAGGAACCGGTTTCAGGGTAACAGCTCTCATCAGCAAGGCTAGCTTGAATCCAGTAGCAAAGTGAGCAAGGGACCGAAGTCTGGGTATACCCTGCCAACTTAGGGCGAACAAACAAACACAAGGACAATGATGGATTCAACCCACGTCTATGATTCGGGGTGAGTGTCTGAAAAGTTTCAGCGCTCCGTCCATCATCTCCATGTGTTTGCTTTGTTTGCAGGGATCTGGCACTGCCCCTCCTATCTACTCTGAGTGCTCCGTTGAGCTGCCACTGCCCCTCCCACCAGCCTAGCATGGTCTGCTGGCTGCCGCCTGTCCCTGCTACCCCCACCATGCCTGTCTTAGTTCCATGCCCTTATCCCCCCCCCTGTCCTCCATGGCCCAGTTTGCTGCCACTCCCTTCTGCCCTCCAAGCTCTGTTGTGGTGCAACTGCTCCTCCTGCCTGCTCTGCGCGGTCTGCTCTGTGAAGCCCCTTCTCCTGCCCTCTCTTGGCTGTGTCCAGCTCCTACCCCACCATGGCCCTTGTGCTGCCACAGTGCCTCCCACATGCCCTGTGTGGTCAGCATGCTGCTCCTGACCCCCTCTCACCTTCCCTCCATTGTCTGTGTATATGTCATTATAATCTCACTGTTGCCCTCCATGGTGTGCTTTGCTTCCAGGGCCCATCCTGCCTTCCCTCCATTGTCCGCTTGCTACTAATGCCCTGCCTCCTTGCCTATGCCATCCATTTTCAATGGGCAGACCCCTATCCCTTTCCTCCTGCCTTGTCTGGTCCATTGTCATGCCCCTGCTCATCATGGTCTGTTATGCTGCAACTGCCCCTCCTGTCTGTCCTGTATGGTCAGCTTGTGGCCATTGCTTTTTTCCCCTCTGCTCTCTATTGTCCATGTTCACAACCCTGTCCTATCCCTATTGCTTTCCATGGTCCATTGTGCTGTTCTGTTGTCCCGCTTTTCCTGTGTGGTGTATTGTGCTGCTGTAACCCCCGACACCTGTACTTTAAGGTCAGTGTTGTGCCCCGGCCATCCGTTATCGGAGTCCATGTCCTTATCCTATTCCTCCTGCCTTCTGTGATGCAATGTACCATACTTGCCAACATTTTAAACTTGGGTTTAAAAACATCTGGAGTGTCCTGCCTGAATCGCGTCTGCTGGCATGTATGGTGGTACTGTCACTGCCTCTTCCTCTGCTCTCAGTGGTCTCTTATATTGCCACAGCCTTTCTTGCCTGTCTTGCATGGTTGGTTTGTTGCCCCTGCCCTCCTTTCACCAGGCCACCATGGCCCATTTTGCTGCCACTGCCCCTCCCTCCTGCCCTCAATTATCTGAGTCCATGCCCCCAACCTCTGCCTCCCATCTGTATTCTAATGAACAACTAGATTGCTAACATTCTATATTTACTACAAAAGTGTGGCACGCCTGACGTCATCTTGATGTAATTAAAACTGTAATAACTAAAGCACTTTTAGAAATTGTAAAAATGAGAGGGTCTGATTCCCATAGAAATCATGGTTAGTGCTCTAAACTAAAATGAGGACGTATTTTCTGAGTTCTCAAATAACGACAAAGCACTTTTAAATTATTTGCTATATTTATGTTTTTTATACAGTTGATCACTTGATTATATGTAACACTTAGAGGAGAGGATGTGGCATTACGACCAGATCTGCAGACTTTGTAAATGGGGAACTAGGTTCGAGTTTCTGCATCAGCTCGACATCCTGAGATTCTGGTCAAATCATTGAAAAGTCTATATAAAAAACAGGGAGAAATAAAAAAACGCTACACTGGAATGGAATGGAATGGAATGAGGATTTGTAAAGCGCGTTGGCTACCCAGGGGCGTCCCAGCGCTGTAAAGAGCTTGAGCTGAGCTGGGGAGAGGCTGGAATAGGGGGGGCTTGGTGAAATTTTAAACCGAAGTTTTGCTGAATAGCCAGGTTTTAAGAATCTTCCGGAAGGTGAGAAGGTTGGGTTCAGACCTGATATGGAAGGGAAGGGAGTTCCAGATCCTGGCTAGGTTGTAGGAGAGCGAGCAGCCTCCGCATTTGGCCTTTCTGATGCGTGGTACTGAGGCGAGGTGGGAGGCCGCAGATCTGAGGGAACGGGTGGGCTGGTAGGCTTTCACAAGGGGGGAGTTGATGGAGGGACCTGTTCCCCAGTAAGAGCGGTGTGCGATGCACATGCTCTTAAATTCAATTCTGGATCTCACTGGGAGCCAGTGAAGATCTCTCAGTCTGGCTCTTACTAAGGTTCGGCGGGGAATATCCAGGAGAATTCTTGCCGCACAGTTCTGAATGACCTGGAGTTTGTTGAGTGTGGATTGAGGTGCTCCAAGATATAAGGCGTTTCCACAGTCGAGGCGGGAGAGGATCAATCCTTGAACCATAATTCGTCTCGAGTGGAATGGAAGGAGAGGAAGGATTTTACGAAGCAGTCTCATCAGCCCGAAACAGGTGGCAGCGAGCTTGGTGGCCTGATGGTTAAAGGAAAGAGTGTGGTCAAGCCAGATGCCTAGGCTCTTGATTTGCTCCTTGGGTTGTGCCCAAGATAATACATACTACAAGTTAATGAAGAAATTGCAGTCTAATGATAATGTTATTATACGACAATCAGATAAGTGCGGCAATGTCGTGTTGTGGCCAACTTCAAGAACCCGTATTACGTGACTCCAATGCAAAGGACTGCCTCACCTTAGGAATGAAGGTGAGAAGCGGTCCTATAGTTTTTTGAGCACCGATGCGGCCCAAGTTAGAAAGTGGAGGAAGGGCATGGAAGTTACAGCAAAATATACATGAAAATCATAATGCCGATTATGGACATTGACGAAGTTTATATAATAAAGCACTTAGCTAATAATTATAATGTATTAATGGACTACTCCCATAACACTCAGTGTCTGGACTATAAATACCAGCATGCCTAGCACTAGACTGAAGGCACGGCATATTGCAACCACCTGATGAAGACGAAAGTTGAAACGCGTAGTGGTGTTGCTTGAATACTGCTGAAATAAAGAGCTGTTTATTTGAACTTCTGGGAGTGCGTCGTAATCCTTCTTTGTTGGATATATATATATATATTCTCTAATACAAGGCCTCCAATGTCTCAGATCCCTGCTGACACCACCTTAGCTATACGGGACATTGACACTATGGCTGATATGAGGGAAATACAAATTGGTACCAGAGATTGGGATACAGATCGAGATCTCCTGATTAGTTTGGATATGGAAGTCAGCAAAAGATCGAGAAATGACTTTAAATCCAAATCCAAATTCAACCCTGTAACATTACATGATGGATTAGACACATTCCATGAGGCTGTTTTACTTGACCTATTGTCCCTTTGGAAAAATGAGGGCAACAATTTTGCCAAGAATCTGACTGCTGCGCAAAGGGCTGGTTTGCAGTCCTTGAAATCAGCAACTGACTTTGTTATCAAACCCTCTGATAAAGGGGGTAACGTGGTCCTATGGGACATTAACAAGTACCGAACAGAGGCTAAGAGGCAACTTGAGTTCTCAGGCTGCTATCTTAGATCCAGCCAGGCATGATACAACAAGACTATCTTAGAATACCATAAACTTCTGAATGGCTGGCGCGAGGATGACATGCTAAGCCAAAACGAGTATTTATTCTTGTTGGTCAAGAAACCTGTAACTCCGGTATTCTACATGCTGCCAAAGGTGCACAAGCACCCAACAGATCCCCCTGGGAGACCCATTATATCAGCCAAACAGAGTGTCCTTGAAAATACTTCCATCTATCTTGATTTTTTTCTTTGTCCTTATGTCCTGAATCTACCATCATATTGTAGGGACACCATGGATTTTCTAACTAAAGTACAGGAAATTCCATGGAAGGAAACATATATCTTAGCGACAATTGATGTGGTTGGACTATACACCTGTATTGAACATGATTTGGGCATACAAGCATGCAAATACTACCTTAGGGACAGACCCACCACTATGTACGATCATACCGAAATACTACTGCATATGCTACAATTTTGTCTGTATAATAACTGTTTCCTTTTTGAAGATGACTGGTATGAACAGTATACAGGTACCGCGATGGGAAGTTGCTTTGCTCCATCGTATGCATGTCTTTTTATGGGGTGGTGGGAGGCGGAACATTTGTGGCATGATATTAACATACAGTACATGGACAATGTTATGATGTGGACCCGCTATATAGATGACATTTTTCTAATATGGCACGGACCACAAAGTTCTCTAGATATTTTTATCCAAGGCTTGTCGGTAAACAAATTAAATCTACAGTTCACCAGCAAAACCGATCGAACAAGAATTGAGTTTCTTGACATTCTAGTGGAGGTCGAACACGAAACATTAAATACGAGCCTCTTCAGAAAGCCCACGTCCAGTAACAGCATTTTACATGCACGCAGTCATCATCCTACGGGACTTAAGAACAGTATCCCCTATGGGGAACTGTTAAGAGCTAAACGTAATTGTAGCACTATGAATGCCTTCGAGCGAGAAGCACAACAAATGAGGGCTCGCTTTAATAACAGAGGGTATTCGGGTGGGACCATCAGAATAGCAACTAATAAAGCAGAGAAAATAAGCAGAAATAGCCTACTGTTACCTAAAGAGAAGAACAGTGATAAACATGAGATAAGACTCATTACCACTTTTAATCATGCCTCACAGGAGATTCACAAAATAGTCAAAAAGCACTGGCACATAGTCAGAAATGACGTTGTTATAGGGAAAAAGGTTAGTCCTACACCCCATATAACATACAAGAAGTGCCAGTCGCTAAAAGACATCTTGGTGCATAGGCACCTCACAATCAAGTCGAGGCCACGTGGAACCTGGTTAAAAGAACTTCCAGGTTTCCACAAATGTGGGAGATGCAAAGCGTGCAACAGCAGTACAAATGTTAAGACATTTATCTTAGCCAATGGTAAAACAGGGAAAATCAGCTGTTTTATAAACTGCAATAAAGATTTTGTTGTCTATGTTTTGGTGTGTATTTGTGGCCTACGTTATGTGGGAAGCACAATCTTCCCGGTGAAGAAGCGTGTTCTAGAACATTTGCGCGCGATCAAGAATGGCGATTTGTCTTATGCTATAGCCAAACATTGTGATCAGGCACATCCTAATGTCAAAGATATCAGCACTAAAATCTCATTTTTTGGCATTGACAGGGTTGTACCATCCACGAGAGGAGGAGACCGGGAACGTCATTTGCGACGCCTGGAATCAGAATACATAGTGAAGTTACAAAGCAAGACTCCAGGAGGCCTCAACCATGAGGAAGATCTCCATGTCCACCCAGGCTGAATATCTCTCTCCTCTCTTGAATTTTTGTAGTTGTACTATCTGTCATTCACATGCGACATTAGGACGCCACTGTGTTAGCTCCTCACGGCTGTGAGATCCTTACTTGTCTGTACCATGCACATGCAGCTAAGACACTAGGGTCTGATTATGCCTAATCTAGGCTGATATCCAACTTCCCAGTAGTGTTTTCTCTATTGCCCCGGTCTTTGCTTCTAAGCCATTCCGATACCGATTTATTATGTTTTCAACTCAAAATTGATCATGGGCAGATTTGACTATAGGTCTTTGATTCATTTGCATTCCTTTTGAAACTTTATATCCTGAACTCCCATACAATATGCCATGGGCACTGGCCCAAGTGTTTATATTTTATATTTTTCAGAAATATGCCACTTGGCATTTTTTCGATTTTCATTAACTCACGTATTTTCTTATATACGAGTCAATTTCTTTTATTGTTGATTGAGCAATAATAATTAATTCACTTATGAATTTTAATTTATCTTATTTAGAAAATAATTTGTGACTGTGTTGCTAATTATTAACGATAAAGTTTTGTTGTTTGAATTGTATAGTCTTTCTTCCAACAAGTGTTCAGGATACACTTACATAGTTGTAAATATGTCTTCTATGTTTATGATGATAACCCGGGAATGCTTCTTTGAAAAGACATGGCTGCCCGTGATCTATTGTATGACTTTTTGACAAAGACAGTGTGTCGAAACGCGTCAAGTCAATAAATACCTTATCTGCTTAAATATATCCTGAGTGCGACTGTTTCTTGCGTTGTTCGCAGCGCGAGATATTGACAGATATATATATATATATATATATATATTTAACCTCCAGGCCAGTAGGTATTTATAGCTAGGACCAAAGGTTCCATAGGAAACGCGCTTATTATTTTGCCAATAACCTTGGCGCTGCTTGACGAATCTTCACGAAATCTTCACAAAACTTCCCCTTTTAGGTTCAGCTGCTGTAATATGATTTGGTGTAAATTCATTCAGTAGTTTGTAAGATTACCCCCCTCCCCCCCACTGCTGCAGGGACCACCACCTCCCCTGGGGCCATACATTTTTTTTTTTTAAATGCAGGGGAGGCCCTATGGCCTATCCTACAGTCCTGAGGACCACCACCTCCCGAGGCATAATAATACACGGGGGAGCCATGCAGTTCCCCCACTGGCCAGGGGACCACCACCTCCCCGGCGCACTACAGTATACCAATGCGGGGGCCCGCTCGGGCCACCCCGGTGCCCCAGGAACCGCCACCTCCTCAGGGCAATTAAAGATTGTAGTGCAGGGTCTCACTCGGCCCCCCTGCAGCCGCCGGAACCACCACCTTCCCTGGGCTATTAAAGATTGAAGTGTGGGGTGGCTCGGCTTGCCCTCCCTCAGCCCCGGGGACCACCATCTCCCCGGTACAATAACTATTAGAAATGAGGAGGGGTGCCATGAGGCCACCTCCCAGGGGCTCAAACCATGTAATGGAAGGGGTCAGCTGCGGGGGCGCCGTGGATCACCACCTCAATGGAGCTTGAGAGAAGATTGAAGGGGGCCTCCCTCCTGGAGCCATAGTTAGCCCTGGGGATCAACACCCCAGGGCCAGCTCCTGCTATGTCCCAGGGTGCCCACCCCCAGGACATAGCTATTTGTTATGGCTTGACGACAGCTTTATTGCTGCTGCCAAGCCATCCAATCTGTGCTAGCTTTCAAGAAGCGAGAGCATTCAAAATGCTCTTGCTTGTTGAAAGTGAGAACAATTGCTTTGACACAGATGGAACTGCATATTAGCAGCACCCTCTGTGTCAAAGCAATGCTGGCTCCCGCAGGAGGCAGGGAGCCAGCAGGGACTGCAGGACCTTGAGGCTCCCCCCGCAGTCCCCAACAGTGGAAAGTGGTTGCCCCGGGTGGCTCCAGGGCACCCAAAACGGAGGCTGGGTCTTCACTGAAAAAACACAAAGATTTCAGTGACGTTAAAGTTACGAAATGGAATTTAAAAAACTTAGAAATTCACTCAAAAAACAAAAGGTTAGACAGACATTATAGTTAGGCTGAAGTTTCACTCGTACAAAACCAATGAAATTCAGCAGTTATAGTTAGCTAAGGTAACTATAACTCGTGCCCCTGCAATGCACTGCTTATGACCTCACATATTACATCACTCATGACATGGTCAGTGACATCACTGATGACATCTCAAATGACATCACTCATGACATCATTCACAAAATCACTAACACATCTACTCATACCCCATAGAACGTTTCCTACACTCACACCCACACAACCCCATTCACAGACCCATACCAGTACTTATACACCCACTCACTCACTGATTCATACACATCCACTCACTCACCCATACAGCCACTGACTCACTAATACAGCCACTGACATATCCACTCATACACCCATACAGCCGCTCACTCACTGAGTTAGTCACACATACAGCTACTCACACAACTACTCACTCACCCATACAGTAAATCACCCAGCTACTTACTCACTCATACACTTACAAACACCCCCACTTACTTATTCATACAGATACTTTCACATACTTACTCACCGATACAGTCACTGACACAAGCACACACTCACCTATAGAGCCACTCACATTCTCTCACTTAACCATACAGTCACTCATATACTCCATCACTCACCTATACTGCCTTTCACATGCCCAGTTACTCACCCATATACCACTGACACATCCACTCTCTCACCCACACAGCCATACACACACTCACTCAACCATACAGGCCCTTACATACACACTCTCACTAACCCATACAGCCTCTGACACACCCACTCACTCGTCCATACAGGCAGTCACACACATCCTCATCCACCCACATAGACACTCAGACACCCATACAGGTCCTAAGACAGCAAATCAATCACTCAGACAGCCACTCGCGTACCCACTCACACACCCATACAGCCATTTAGACACCAACTGACAGACTTATACAAACATTTACACAGCCAGATATTTAACATCCATAAACGTTTTTAAAACAGTCACTGGATGATGTCATCAGTGATGTCATTTGAGATGTCACTGACCATGTCATGAGTAATGTAATAAGTGAGGTCATAAGCATTGCATTGCAGGGTGCGAGTTATAGTTAGCTCAGCTAACTATACATGCTGAACTTCACTGGTTTTGTACAAGTGAAACCTGAGCCTAAATATAACGACCTTTGGTTTTACAGTGAATTTCTAAGGTTTTTTTTTATTTCTTTGGCTTTTTTCAGCAAATATATATATATATAAGTTTGGCTGCTTTTATTACTCAAAACCAAATGCTATAAAGACTCATATTTCACAGTGAACCACTAAATATGGGAAATATTTCACGACTGCCAGTGAAACACAGATTTTCATCCTCATAATGACACGCCACAAACTATCCTCACAAGGCGCCACCAATATGGCGGTTGTGCCGGTCCCCAGGACGCTCCCATTGCGGGGCAGGGCCCGCGTCGATGGCGCAGTCCGCGCCTGCCCGCTCATTGGCTCAGACAGCTGTTCCACGGAAGCAGTTTTAAGTGCTTCCGGGGCAACGCAGGAAGAACAGGTCCCGGATCTAGCCAGGACCTGTTTTTTCCAGCTGGGGGTAGAAGCCCCCTTTAAAAGGAGCAGCGGAGTGACGGAGGAGTCTCTTCCTCGCCCCTCCACTCCAAGTACAACACCACGCCGCCTTCACATGCCGGAGGACTCGAGGGAGCCACTGTTTTTTCTCTTTTCTTTTTCCCCTTTTTAAATTGCAGGGATATTCCTATATCGAGCAGTTTCGGCGGGATCAGATGGGGAGATCGGGCAGTGTCGGCGGTAGCAGTGGTGGGCCGAGGACGACTCAGTGAAGCCTCCGGTGTTTGTTTCTCCCCTGTTCTTTTCTTCTCGTGCAGCACAGGTTCCTCGCAGAGGGGGCAGTGGCCAGAGATCGTGCAGCTTTGCGGCAGGGGGAGAGATCGGCCATTTTTTCATAGCAGAGACAGCTGGGGGCCTTTGACTGAGCGTGGAGAAGCCTTCTGAGGACCAGGATTCAAGCTTCTTGCACCCCTAGTAAACCGGCACTTTCATCGCAGTCAGGAGCCACTGGGGTTAGAGCATTACTCACCCGACCCACACGATTAGCCTGAGGGAGTGGCTCTGGCTGTGGGGGTGTTTGTGGTCAACCAGGGGATTGTTGCAGAGGTGAGGGTTTTGGGCATCGTCCCAGACCAGGCCGCAAAGTGTGGGGATAGCTGTATAGTGGTTAAGGGTAGACTGCCCATAGGTGGAGTTTAAAGTGTACCCTAAATTTTGTGCTTGCAAGCGGTATAGCGTTTAAGTGGAGGGTAGGAGCTAAGGCAGACTGCCCCTAGGTGGTGTTTAAAGTGTACCCTGAATTTTGTGCTGGGTTGCTTCCTAGTATTGGTGGGCATTTGAGGTTCTAAATCAGGCCAGTGGGGCAGCCAGCTGCAATTTGAGAGTTGAAGGTCCAACTTAATTTGACACAGAGGTTTTAGCAATGGCACCCAAAGCAAAGAGGAGGCAGGTCCCAACTGCGATGGAGGAATGGATGGCTACAATGATGCGCACTATGAGCAACTTGGGTCAGACTGTGGCTGAGCTGTGCAGGAGAGTGGAGGGGCAGAAGGATGATGTGGACTGGCCCAGGCGTTCAGTGATCACACCGAGGGCAGCGTTCCCTCTGGTACCCTGTACATCAAGAAACAAACTGGGGAGGGGGGCCGGCCCCTGCAGGGTTACCAACCCCAGCCTTTCCAGTACCTGTGGTACCGATACTCCCAGGGCCTGTAGTCCCACCCCTCCCAGCACACCCAGAGCCTGTAGTCCCAGCCCCCCAAGGACCATCTGTCCCAGTGCTGGTGGTCCCAGCCCTCCCGGTGCCTGTAGTTCCAGTCCCTGTGATCCCAGCAGGTGGTGACGCCAGGGGGCGTGATTCCACCAGCGGGCATGGGAGGGCCAGGTCAAGCTAGCGCGCCACGGGGTCCTAGTTTAGATGGGGCCCTGGCTCAACCAGTTGTACCCCCCCTGCAGTACCCCTAATTTGGTCCCGGGCCAGACTGATTTAGTGGCAGGTTTAGCAGCAGTGCTTCCATGCCTAGCTACAGCAGGGACAGTGATTCCATCTGCGGGCAGTGGGGCCCTGTTAGCTGAAGGGGATGCAGGAGAGAGAGCCAGGAGCTTGGTAGCGCAAGTTGAGAAAGCTAAACAGGTGGTGCTGCCACCAGGTGAGGGCCAAAAAGGCACAGGGAGCAACGCGGGTGGCCCAGAACCCCCAAAAAAGGCCACAGCTGCAGGACCTGAAGACACAAAGATGCAAGCAGGCACATCTGCAGATACAGTACAATTGTTGCCAAGTTTGGGGGAGCTGTGCTCAAACAGAGAGCATCTGGTAAGTCACAAAGCGCAGGACGTAAAAGAACAAATTTGGAAAGAGGAATACGTGAACATGTTTTCTTAGTTGATAGACAAGGATGAGAGGGAGGAGGCCAAAAAGCTAAGGGAATGGGCCCACCCAAAGGACTGGGCCAATTGACCTACTAAGAAAAAGATTGAGGAGACATTAATTAACTGGATTAAGGCATTTTCAAACCTCTATGCGGTGATGGTAGAGAAGTTTGCAGGGCTGGGCACAGAATTGGTGTGCTACCAGAATAGGATCACATGTGCATATGATGAGTATGGGGGAATGTGTTGGAAGGAATATGACAAGGCGTTTAGAAGAGAGAAGGCCACTTACCCAGCACTCACATTGGACCAGGTGGATATGATTTTGTGGTTAAGGCACATGAACTACCAAGCAAGGAAGCGCCAAAAGGGCAGTCCTTTCGGTCAGGGGCACCCCAAAGCGTGGGAGGGGGCAGCAAGAAGGGAGAGTATTGGGATTTCAACAAAAAGACATTCACTAGGCCCAATGGATCATGTAAATTTAGACATGCCTGCTCTTTCTGTGGCTTATCTTCCCATCCAGAATCTAAATGTTTTAAAAAAGCAAGGGACAAGGGAGGTAAGAAATAAGAATGAGGGTTCCTTACTTGGTAAAGCTCACTCACCCATAGACATAATGGCTTTGATACCCTGGTTGAATAAATACTGCTGCCCAAACACGGCCCAGATTTAGTTGGAAGGTTTCAGGGATGTGTTCAGGATTCCTGCCTCCGGCTATTCTGGGTTTTCTTACTGCCGCAATCAGCAGTCAGTGAAGGATAACATGTCTGTGGCAAGAGACAAGGTGTTGAAGGAACTGCGTTTGGGGAGACTGGCCCGTCATTTTGAATCAATTCCTGTAGATGATTTTGTCTGCTCATCACTGGGGGTGGTACCCAAAAAGGATCCTGGGGAGTTCCGTTTGATCCATAACCTATCTGCTCCCAAGGGTCAGTCACTGAATGATGCCATTGATGGAGCCCTGTGCTCCATAAGATACTCATCATTGGATGAGGCAATTGCAATGCTGCAGTCGCTTGGCCCAGGCCCTCTGCTAGCAAAATCTGACATAGAGTCTGCTTTACGCTTACTGCCAGTCCATCCACAGGATTTCCATCTGTTGGGGTTCCAGCTAGAGGGGAAATTCTACATGGACAAGTGTAAGCCGATGGGGTGCTCGGTCTCTTGCTCATATTTTGAGAAATTCAGCTCCTTTTTGGAGTGGGTTTTCAGGCAGGTCACCAGGCACCATTTGGTATTGCACTATTTAGATGACTTCTTGTTGTTAGGGGCACCACAGTCACAGGATTGTGGCAGGGCATTGGAGTCATTCTGTGCACTCATGGGGGACCTTGGGGTCCCCTTGGCACAGGGGAAGACAGTTGGGCTGGCCACACAAATTGAGTTCTTGGGCATTGAATTGGATTCCATTGAGGGTGTGTCACGCCTGCCATGGAGCAAGGTAGAAGGTTTCACGCTGGCACTAGCAGACTGCTTGCGCAAGGAAAAAGTCACTGTACATCAACTGCAAAAAGTATTGGGTATGCTGAACTTTGCATTGCGAATCATCCCTATGGCCCGCCCCTTTTCACGTCCCATTGCACAGGTGATGTCAGGGCTGAATGAAAAGCATCACCACACTAGGTTGTCCAGCCAGGTTAAGGAGGATATGCGAATTTGGATGGCTTTCCTGCGTGACTTCAATGGCGCAGTAGTGTGGCCCAGCCAGGTCCAGTCCTGAGCTTGGCCTCATGATGGATGCTGCAGGAAGTGAGGTGTTTGTAGCCGTCCTGGGTGCCCAATGGGTGGCACAACATTGGCCAGATTGGTGGATTGACTCTGCTGTAACAAGTAACATTTCATTTCTGGAACTGTTCCCCATTTTGGTGGCCGTTAGTATCTGGCCACACCAGTTTCGCAATCAGTCTGTAGTTTTCTGGTCAGACAATATGGCGGTGGTGGAGTGCATCAACCAGCAGTCTGCCAAATGTAAGATGATGCTTCGCCTGCTTAAAGAAATTGTGTTGCAATGCATGAGATTAAATGTATTGTTTAGAGCTAGGCATGTCCCAGGAATACTCAACCACGTGGCTGACGCACTGTCTTGTTTTAAGATGTAGGTTTTCAGGTCCCATCATTCAGAAGCAGCAGACTGTTCCACACCTTTTCCGGAGCATCTGTGGCAGCTTGGTGCCCCGACCTACCAAACCTCAAGGCAGCTAGCCTAGCACCCAGGACTAGGCAGGCCTATGAGGGGGCATTCACCGCATACTGAGCATTGCTAGTGCAGGGCTGGAAAGGGGTGTGGCACGACCCAGCATCCGTTATATCATTCTTGAAGGAGTTGAGGGACAGTGGGCGTTCTGTGGCATGCGCAAAGCGCCACATGACTGCAATAGGCTTCTTTGCAAAGATGATGGTACATAGAGATCCCACTGGCTCATTCTTGGTTCAAAGGGCTCCGAAGGGGTGGCAGAGCTTACAAGGGGCCCAGCCGGACGTTAGACACTCGATTAGCATTGAAGGGCTCTCAGCCATCAGGGAGGCATTGGGGAAAGTCCGTAGTTTCACCAGTGAGGTCCAATTATTCAGGTGTGCCTTTTCCCTCGATTTCTATGGCGCCTTCAGGGTGGGGGAATTGGTGGCTTCTAATAGACGCGACTGGCAGGGTGGGATGCAATTTACCCATGTCCAAATGCAGGCAGGATCAGTATCCTTATCAATTCCCAAATCAAACATGGATCAGAATGGTAGGGGGGATCACGTCATCTTGCAAAGAGCTCTGGGGAACTCATGCTGCCCAGTGGGTAACCTGGAGACATATTTGGCCTGAAGGCTGCGGGATGCAGGGGGGACATTGTTGATCCACCAGGATGGCACCCACCTCACGAGGTTTCAGTTTGGGAGGATTTTGGCATTAGCACTAGGGGCAGCAGGCATAGATGCATCCAGATTTCGTACTCATTCCTTCAGGATCGGGACAGCCACTGAAGCCACGGCTCGGGGATTGTCGGGACATGAGGTTCAAAGAATAGGGCGTTGGTCTTTGGATTGCTACAAGCGTTATGTGCGCCTAAATTTTTCTTTCGGTATCATTACTAATGTGGTCTTGTTTCACTTCTCTGCAATTTCCACGTCCTGTCCCGCAGGAGGCGAGCTAGCCGTCGTCCATCGGTCATCTGTGCCTCGCCCACGCCAGGTACCCACCTGGGGGCCGGACCACAGAGAAGTCTGGATCATAGGCCATTCATATGTGAGCAGGTTGAAGCAACATGTTGTCACAGGCAACTTTGCGGACGGGGCCCGCCAGGCGGGTTGTAATGTTTCAATGCATGTTCAAGGGGGACTGAGGCCGAATCAGTTTCAAAAATGTGTTTGCCCTTTGTTGCTTAGGTCCCCAGTGGCACCCGCTGCAGTAATAATACATTTGGGAGGCAATGCTTTGTGCACATTGGTAGGAAGGGAGTGGTGGAGGCTCTAATTACAGAAGTAGGTTGGTTAGCCAAGCAGTACCCGCAGGCAGTTCTAGTATGGTCTCACATGGTCCCGAGGTTCCAATGGCAGGGGGGAGTCTATTTGGGTCTTAAATCACTCAGTAAAGAGGATTAACAACAGCATTGACAGGCTTTTCTGCTCTCCTAAACTGCAGACAATTGCGCATGGTTGTATCGGGGGAGGAGCGGTTTTTCCTACAAGATGGGGTTCACCTGTCTAAACTGGGTAACAATCTCTTCATGGAAAATGTGATAGCCTGGATGGTGGGGGCAACACACAGGGCATGTGTCAACAGCAGATGGGGAGGCCAGGTAGTCAGTCAACTAAACTGGCCTGTGGCGGTAAGGTCATGATTGCTAGGTCAAATTTTACATCTCAAAGTAGGCATCCCATTGTTTAACGGGGACGCCTGGGGGGGGACAGTGGTCCCCCATCATACTCCAGGGTGCGCTTACGGCCGGTAGGCCGAAGGGTGCGGGGGTAGAAAGTTCCGCATTCAGCTGGCTACTTGAGCCAACCCCTGCGCAGGCGCATTGGGCGCCAACGTGACATAACATCAGCCCCTGGGAGATAGTATGGAAGGGCGTAGGGGGTGCCCGCGGAAAGGAGTCTGGTGTGCACACGGGCCTCCTGCGTAAGGTCACTCCGGTAAAGGGGGACCTGGCAAGTAGTTGGGAACAGTCATGACCTTGCACATAGGCTCATCCAGGATACGCAGAAAACAAAAGTGTACATATTCCAGTCTTAGGTTAGATATGGCTATGTATTAGACTCATGTTAAGGTTAGCCATAAAAATTTGTAAATATTTGTATTTGAAATGTGATTGAATATGTTTTGGTTTTCTGCGTATAAAAATGTTTTGTGCTATGATTTTTAATTATGATTTATTAATTATAATAAAATACGGCCTGGGTTATCCGACCCCTAATCCAAATATTGTGTTTGGATGTGTTATTATCAATGCCTCAGGGGGAGGGGGTTGGGGGGGGTTTGGGGGGTGTCGTTCACATATCATCTCATGGGAGAGGTCTCAGCAATACCAGGCCATATCACAAGGCGCCACCGGGAACTCGGTCACACCGCCAATATGGCGGTTGTGCCGGTCCCCGGGACGCTTCCAATGCGGGGGCGGGGCCCGCGTCGATAACGCGGTCCGCGCCCGCCCGCTCATTGGCTCAGGCAGATGTGCCCCGGAAGCAGTTTTAAGTGCTTCCGGGGCAACGCAGGGAGAACGGGTCCCGGATCTAGCCGCGACCTGTTTTTTCCAGCTGGGGGTAAAATCCCCCTTTAAAAGGAGCAGGGGAGCGATGAAGGAGTCTCTTCCTCGCCGCTCCACTCCAAGGACAACACCACGCCAACTTCACAAGCCGAAGGACACAAGGGAGCCTCTGTTTTTTCTCTTTTCCCCACCCACCAACCCCTGAGGCAGCGAGGTTTGTTATGCAGTTTCTGTTCAGGCATGTGTTTTCAAGAAAAACTTTGCTTTTCAGGTTGAAAGTCTTGTAATATGGTTATTTATATTTTGGTGTTCTATTACTTTACAGGTTAAGGTCAAGTTAGCCGCTTGGCATATGTCAATTTTCACGTCGGATTTTATGTCTGAGTATCCTTGGTCTGCGGTAAGGTCATGATTGCTAGGTCAAATTTTAGATCTCTTAGTAGGCATCCCATTGTTTAACGGGGACGCCTGGGGGGCGACAGTGTTCCTCCATCACACTCCAGGGTGCGCTTACGGCCGGTAGGCCGAAGGGTGCGGGGGGTAGGAAGTTCCGCTTTCAGCAGGCCACTTTAGCCAACCCCTGCACAGGGCAGGCGCATTGGGCGCCAACGTGGCATAACATCAGCCTCTGGGATATAGTATGGAAGGGCATGCCCGCGGAAAGGAGTCTGGTGGGCACACAGGCCTCCTCCACAAGGTCACTCTGGTAAAGGGGGACCTGGCAAGTAGTTTGAACAGTCATGACCTTGCACGTAGGCTCATCCAGGACACGCAGAAAATAAAAGTGTACATATTCCAGTTTTAGGTTAGGTATGCCTATGTATTAGACTCATGTTAAGGTTAGCCATAAAAATGTGTAAATATTTGTATTTGAAATGTTTGGGTTTTCTGCGTATAAAAATGTTTTGTGTTATGATTTTTAATTATGATTTATTCATTTCAATAAAATACGGCCGGGGTTATCCGACCCCTAATCCAAATATTGTGTTTGGATGTGTTATTATCAATGCCTTTGGGGAGAGGGGGTTGGGGTGGTGGTTTGGGGGTGTGGTTCACAGATCATCTCATGGGAGAGGTCTCGGCAATACCAGGCCATATGCAGAGGTTCAATATTGCCTGTGCTACTGGGGTTAAGAGGCATGAAGGACTAAATTATGCAGAAAGGTTTTCTGAATTATTCAACAAAAAATGCAAACTATGCAACACACTTTATAGCAGCATTATTTTCAGCCATTTCAACTAGAAACAGCAGTCAATCTGCAGATTTTGACAAAATGATGCATCCAATTATGTAGCAAATGCAGTGAGTCAATAATTATGAGGCATCTTCTGCAGCAACAAAATTGTATAAATTCTCTGAAATTTACCACTGGCTATGAAAGGTAACCTAAATGTATTCATGAAAGATAAGCCTACATTTTAGTATTCCAATTATTGCCCAGTGGCATCTGCCACATGAAAAAACAGAGGGCCTGATTCACAGAACTAACTTAAGACAAAATCCTAAACTTACTACCATTTTGGTATTCACAGAAGGCACTTACTCATTTTGGTATTCACAGAAAGCACTTACTCATTTCGATATTCACAGAAGTTCGGAGTCCTAACTTTAGGACTCCTAAATGCCTTCTGTGAATACCGAAAGTCTTAAAATTAGGATTTTTCTCAGTTTAGTAGTAGTATAGTTAGGACTCCTAACTTTAGGACTCCTAAATGCCTTCTGTGAATACCGAAAGTCTTAAAATTAGGATTTTTCTCAATTGAGTAGTAGTAAAGTTAGGACTCTTAACTTTCGGACCCCTAAATGCCTTCTGTGAATACCGAAAGCCTTAAAATTAGGATTTGTCTCAGTTTAGTGGTAGTGTGGTTAGGACTCCTAACTTTAGGACTCCTAAATGCCTTCTGGGAATACCAAAAGTCTTAAAATTAGGATTTTTCTCAATTTAGTAGTAGTAAAGTTAGGACTCCTAACTTTAGGACTACTAAATGCCTTCTGTGAATACCAAAAGCCTTAAAATTAGGATTTTTCTCAGTTTAGGAGCAGTAAAGTTAGGACTCCTAACTTTAGGACTCCTAAACTGAGAAAAATCCTAACTTTAAGACTTTCGGTATTCACAGAAGGCATTTAGGAGTCCTAAAGTTAGGACTCCTAACTTCTGTGAATACCGAAATGAGTAAGTGCCTTCTGTGAATACCAAAATGAGTAAGTGCCTTCTGTGAATACCAAAATGGTAGTAAGTTTAGGATTTTGTCTTAAGTTAGTTCTGTGAATCGGGCCCTAACATTTTAGGTTTCTGTGTAAGGGGGCCTGGGCTCCGCCCCCTTTACATTAACACAAAAAAACATTCAAACCATAGCAATGCTAAATCTGTTTTAATTTTAAAATGAAATACACATTTATAAGTTGCTAGAAGTGGGGACACTGTCTGCCCCACTCATCATGTTGTTGCTGTGATCGATATAACAGCAACACACACACACGTGATTTAGTGATTACGTTGCTCCCCCTGGGCGGGCCCCAAGTCTTAGTATTTCCCGGGCTGATAATCTCTTAGCCCTGAGGCCTCTGAGGTCATCAGCTCGGCAAAGGCTGAGGGTCAAGGCCTAGTCTCCACCCCCTGATGCCGTGGAGGTAAAGTTAGCCCTGGGCGTTTTGTATGCAAGCCCTGTAAAGCTAACCCTCCATGTCAATCAGGGAGTAGAGAGCATTGTAATCCCACCCTTTCCCAACACGTCGCAGGGTGGGGTGGGACCATCCTGTGAGGAGTTGGGAAAGGGTGTGATAGACTGGTTCCATGCGGGAAGGCAATAAATGAATCAGCGCAGACTCAACATGTGGGGTGAAAGAGACTTCCCACAACATATTTGGGGCAGATTTACAAGCCCCGTACGCCGCATTAGCGCCGCCGTTGCGTCACAAAGCCAGCGCCATGCTGCGGGGTATTTACAACATGACGCATCTAGGGAGATGCGTCACGTTGTAAAGCCCTGCGCCACATGTGGGCGTTCTGGCGCAGGGGGGGCGTTCCGGCGCAGGAACGCCTCCTAAAAGTGGCTGAGTGAAATCTACAAGATTTCACTCAGTCACTTTTATGCTGCGTCAAAACCCTGCGCCTGCTTGAAGCAGGCGTAAGGATTGACGCTGCATGTTAGGCATAGGGGCACCCCGAGCCTTGCTGGAGCTGTGTCGCGCTTGCGAAGCGACTCCAGCAATGCGTCACCTTTACGGCAGCAGATGCGTCACGCATCTGTCTATTCTTGCCCCATGGTGCGCTGCATTGTAAATGCGGCACATCCATGGTGGCGCAAGAGGTGTCTGCCATGACGCAAAATAACTGGCGCATCCGAGCTGATAGGCAGGGATGCGCCAGTTATTCTAAATCTGCCCCTTGGAATTCATTTTAGCTCCGGTGTGTGTCTGAGTGTTTAGACATATGATTTACTGCCGTCTGCTGACAGTGCTGGCGGTGTCCGTGTACACAGCACTGCAGGTTCGTGTGGTGACTCTAACTCGTGGACGTCGTACATGGCCTTGAATGAGTCAGCAGAGTAAGGTAACAAAAAATAATAGCTAGCGGGCCCAGGCCCATTTTGGTTTGTTGTAATTGGGTTGCTTCATGCCAGGGTCTACCGTTTGGTCCTCATTGAGAGCACAGAGAGCCGCTGCCCTGGTGGCAGGGCTGGTGTAAAACAGCGCGGTCTGAGACTGCGCGGGGCAGGGAGGTGTGCCCAGACCAGGAGACTAATGGACAGGCCGGCCTGGTTAACTGTTGATGCGCAGACACGGGAGAAGGGGGCACGCCTCATCTGGGCCCTGCTGCCCGGCATTTGAAGAGCCCTGTCTGCCTATATTTATCCTGGCATTGTGGGCAGTCATGGAGTGTTTTTGCTGTGAAAAGTAAAGTTTTACTTTCTGAATTATATATTGCTTTGTTTTAAATACATGCGTCAACTGGAGCTTGAATGATTAGGACTTTGTCACCAGGCAGGAAAATTGTGTAGAGTAGCAGAGGTTTCCCTTCTCAAACTCCTTTAAAATGCGAGCAATAAATGCAAACGATTTGGCATGACATAAACACGGGGCTGGTGATGGATGGATAACTGTATTTGATGGGGATGGAAGCGGTGGTAATCGTGATCTATGGGCTTAGGACAGGCTGTAAACTCTGGGAAAGGAAGGGGCATATTATCAAGAAAGGCGATAAAATTATCGCCGCTTTGGCGGTAGAAAACTGCCGCTAAAGCGGCGATAATGGGCTTGATAATATGCTCTATGGATTTCCAATTGAAGCTCAGGTTAGATGTCCTTCACATCTAACATGGGCTTCAATTGGAATTCCATAGAGCATATTATCAAGCCCATTATCGCCGTTTTAGCGGCAGTTTTCTGCCGCTAAAGTGGCGATAATTTTATCGCCTGTCTTGATAATTTGCCCCCATATGGTTTATTTGAATTTTTTTCAACTCGACTATAGAGTGCCTAAAAAACTTAGAACGTTAACTATTGTAGTTGCACAGAAATGAGGGGCAGTGATTGCATCATATGTATATGTTAAAGTAATATCCAGAAAGCCAGAGGTATTTTTTCAGCATTGAATAGCTGAGAATCTGAGAGACCATAAATACTGTGTCTAGTTTGAGTGTGGAGAGAGCTGCAAGTGGGAGATACTGATTTAGTTAAAACAGGATATCCTTTTTGTGAAATTTAACTGACACATCATCTCACTTCTATAACAAGTTGACCTATGACATGGTGCAGTAATATATGGGGTAGGTTTTAATGTGTTTAAATATTTCAAGGCTATGCATTCACAATTGCTTTATAAACCTTCATGTTTGCTCAAATGTGCTTTAAAATGCACCATTTGCCTTCTCTTTTTTTCAAAATATTTTGGAGAATCCTCCCTCCCCACTGAACCTCCCCTTATGACAACCGGCTCACTAGCTTTTTTTGCAACATGGCATTCATCCCCAACTTTTATGCCTTACCACTTTGAAATGTCACCAGCCGCCACTGAAAACGACCCCAAAATAAACATGTAAGACTAAAAAGACTTAACAAGTAGCATGTCCAAAATGATGCTATATTGCCATCTCACGGTTCAGTTTCAAGGTTTATGATATCACCAGAACCCCTTAATGGTAATATGAGACCATATTACAGTTACCTGCTATGCCAATGCCTTTTTACAGGTAAAGTCCCAGCAAAACATTCCATATATATGTCTCCCCTCACAACAGACACACACCACCTCTCCAGGATTCATGAGTTTCAACATTTTATTTCAAACAGTAACACGTTTCGAAGTTAGCCTTTGTCAAACAGGTTTGTGTCTGATTACCCCACCATACGAATAGTAACCTACAGTGAAAATTAACAAAGAACTACAGATGACACATTGCACTTTTATATTATTATGTCTGCCATATTAGAGTGGT
This sequence comes from Triturus cristatus, assembly GCF_964204655.1. Taxonomy (NCBI): domain Eukaryota; kingdom Metazoa; phylum Chordata; class Amphibia; order Caudata; family Salamandridae; genus Triturus; species Triturus cristatus. Next base: position 847,133,285 of record NC_140580.1, on the reverse strand, counting down.
CAGATAGTAAATTCTACCAAATCATAAATACAATATTTAGGTTAATATTACAGATCACTCAAATTTCAGATCATTCAAATTTCTTCATGAAAATGTAGGAAAAATTGAAAACAATGTATCAATCCTCTGCATTCTCCACCATGTAGTCCTATATGCCAAGCAAATGCTATCCTCAATCACACTACATTGCATTACCCTCGTAACATCGCCATCTAGTGAACGTGGGCAAATAAATGGCAGTATTAGTTCTAAAAAAGCATGGTATATTATACATGACATCATAAATGGTATTTAATATAAAGTAGATCAGTTATTAAATGTATACTACTACAGAATTTCTCCATTTTCCGAAGAAGTTACCAGAGTAATGGCTATACAAATCCAATGTCATAGACTCTAACAATATAAAAACTAATATAATGTTCACAGATTCACAAATTATCATACAATTACGTATGTGATCCAATTAATGTGGATAGATCCCAAAGTGCATTTAGAAAATTCTTAACCTCTTTAGTTTCTTGTTCAGATTTCAATTAACGTTTGAGACTTTTCAATTGTTCACATATCGAACCTAGTTCAATTTAAGCATATTTTATCAGAAGTTCCATCATGCTCTTACCCGTTGAACCCATTAGAACTGCCCATTCCTCAAGTAGCTTTGGGTTAGTGTTTTCATATGTGTGGATATTGAAAATTCATTATCCCCTGAAGACTCTCCCTGATGAAATGTAATTCTACAATGAAGAAATCTTCCACTCCCACCAAGGTTCCTTATGGGAAGGTGTTTCGAGCAGTTTGACTTTTTTTCAAAGATTTATTAGCAGCTTTACGACTTCCCTCTCTTGGTTCTTCAATATCACTCAGAATTCTGAACTCGTCGAATACTACTGCTGCTGCCTCCTAAATCCGGAGCACCATCTGACCCCTGTCCCCGCAATGTATACCAAATGGCACCTAACATAATAAGTGAATAACTCAGCATTCTCTTTAAAGAGATTATTAGGTCAAGTGTCTTCCCAGAAGCTTGGAAACTAATATCTATTCTTCCATTGCTAAAAAAGACCAATCTAGATCCCAATGACAATAACAGCTACAGACCAATAGCAAGGATCCCCTTTCCATCCAAAATCCTGGAGAAAATCCTAAACTCCCAATTAACGACCTTTATCTCATCAGTAAACATACTGGACTCCTCTCAGTATGGTTTCCGACAAGGTCATGGCACGGAAACTGCCCTGATCATGGCGGCAGAAGAGATTCGGGCCATACTGGGCACGGGTGCCAGGGCCGCCTTGATACTGTTGGATCTGTCGGCGGCCTTTGACACCGTGAACCATGATATTTTAATTGGGAGGCTCCAAGAATTGGGAGTCAAGAACTCTGCCCAGACACTGCTCAAATCCTTTCTGAACAACAGACATCAATACGTTCAGATAGGGGACCTTCGATCAGAAGAGTTTTCCTTGCCTTGCGAGATGCCACAGGGCTGCTCGCTGAGCCCCACCCTGTTTAACCTTTACGTGGCCCTGTTGGCCAAGATCGTCAGGCAATTTGGCTTCACGATTCTATCCTACGCTGATAACACCCAAATTGTGGTGTCTATCTCGAGCAATCCAGAGGGGACAGCCGAGCGTTTTAACCAGTGTATGTCCCACATCAATAACTGGATGGGAACTCACTGTTTGAAGCTTAATGGTTCTAAAACTGAGGTACTCCTATTGGGCACCGACATATCCTTCTGGTCACAAAATTGGTGGCCTACCAGTATGGGTGCTACCCCTACTCCAGTCCAGAAAGTAAGGAACCTGGGTGTTATCTTTGATAACAGATTGACCTTCCAGCAACAGGTCAACAAAGTCGTCTCATCAGTGTTTGTCACCCTCAAAGCAATTCGTAAAGTGCGCTCCTTCATCCCCCCTGAAGCTGTAAAGACGCTAGTGATAGTCCTAGCTTTGGCTAAAATGGACTACTGTAATGCACTTTATCTAGGCCTTCAGAAACAACACATGATTAAACTTCAGCGTGCACAGAATGCTGCCGCCAGGCTGTTGCTGGACATCCCCAGAATTCAATCTGTCTCTGAGGGTTTAGAAAAACTCCACTGGCTTCCTATTAAGAAAAGGATAGGCTTTAAGGCCCTGTGCATAGCATATAAAGCTGTACACGGAAATGGACCATCCTTCCTAAAACAGCATCTTACCTGGCACCATCCATCAAGGCAACTACGCTCAGCACAGAGCAAACTCCTCCAAACACCCAGATTTAAGAAAGCCAGCTGGGGAGGAAGAAGCTTTGTGCTAGGTACTGTGAGGCTATGGAACTTGCTCCCACTGAATATCAAAAGCTGCCCAACACTGCTCGGTTTCAGAAAACTCTTAAAGGCATGGCTGTTCTCAAACTAAGGCACCATTTCTGGCTTCCCCCCGCCGCTGAGCGCCTAGACGCCCTTGGGCAATCGTGCGCCATACAAATCCCAAATCAAATCAAATCCTTAAGTTTGACAAGCTTCACTGCTATGTTTTTTTTACCATTCAGGCAATGTTTGCAAAATCTCACTTTTATTACTCTCGCTGAAAGAATCCTGCTGGTGGATCCCCAATCAGTCTCTTGGGATGTGGTGCTCCAGCTCTGCATGCACCTTCATTTCAAAGGAGAAAGCTGGACCTTCCCTGAGTGGCGCTTCCACGCTACCCTAAAAGACGCTCAGCCTGCTTGTACGCTACATTGTCTTGACTCCAGCGTGGATGACAGGGCCGGGTATCTCATTAAATCCACTCTTTCAAGTGCTGCAGCAACCCACCACGTCCAAGCGTTCAAACCCATGGCCCGTTTACGGGCCAGTTAACGGGTGTATTCCCTGCAAAACATTTAATGTATGTGTCGCCCTCCTCAGCAGATAAAAAAGGCATTCCAGGATTCATGAGTTTCAGCATTTTATTTCAAACATATATAATCACAACCTGGAAACAAAACCGGCGCTCCAGGAACCTTGATTCAGTAGTTTTATTTCACATGGTTATATGTTTCGGAGTTTGCCTTCCTCAAACTTCATTGTGCCCTACTTGCCCACAATACTAAAACATGTGTGCATAAACAGTGAAAAAGAGACTTGCAAATACATTATATGGCTGCAGACATATGGTGATTACTATTTATATTTTTTTAATTTGTGCAGTCCATTAAATAGGGGCACAATTAGGTTCAGAGCATCAAAAAGAGTGTTATTTGCTAACAACTGTGGCATGCTTTCATAAATCCACATGAACATTTGACAGTTATTTAGCGTGTTTAGAGTTCTGTTAGTATGTGAAACTTCATGCAGAGCCACAAAGAGAGACGGTAGAGGGGAAAACCCCAGAGCAGGAAGCTCAGGTTTCATAAAAATCTTGCAAAAGGGGTGTGGGGGGGGGGGCAAGAAATGGATTTGCTAATACGGTTTGACGCAGTAGCATGGATTAGCAGACGCTTTACATGTTGAGCGTACTCTTGATTCTATGAGTTCTATGCAAATCTGTTAAGTGGTAAAACTTAGAAGGGTGAGCGTTGGGGTCAAACTCATTAGCAAACAGCGTTTAGCAATTGAAACTCTAACCTAACAATAACTACATACTGGCTATGTATATGTATAAAAATATATACTAAGTACCCATATATTATGATCCAATATTGCCATGGAGGGAATCTGCTGACCCTTCACTCATTTTTACGCATTATATATTAATTTATAATTAACGTTTATTTTAGGGCAGCTTGAAAAGTGTGCTTTTTCAAACAGGAAATAGCTATTGAAAATATTGAACTGAAATACTGGACTATGCTATGTTGTTGTCTGCAGTAAAAAGAAGAGAATAATAAGTAAGCAACGTAATGTGGAATGTTACAAAAACCACCCCTTGAGTAGTAAGAAAACCTTTCTGCCTGTATAAGGGAGACATTGCTAAAGTTCCTCTCTTTGAGTACAGCTAACAATAGGTTGTGAGTAGAATTAGAATGTTTAGGGTATATCTTTCATTAATAGATTTTGCAACACAGTCACATATGTAGATGCACATTTATTTGTCAGACTTCTCGAGCTGAAATGGATCAAAATAATACAACCAGACATTGTACCACCTAATGGTGTTTAATTTGCCCTTTCTTAATACAAAACTTAGATTGCTCCATTTCCACATAACTATAAATCCTAGAGAGTCACACGGGGGGATTATTAAAATGGTAAATCTCATATCTCACAGGGACTGGTGAAATATTTTCCATTATTTCAAATGTCCTTGTGAAATATGGAGATGCTTTCCACATTTCACGGTTACCAGTGAAACGTCATTTTTATACCATTGCATTTTGTGCATAAAATGCACTATAATATCTATCTATCTATCTATCTATCTATCTATCTATCTATCTATCTATCTATCTATCTATCTATCTATCTATCTATCTATCTATCCATCTATCTATCTATCGATCGATCGATCGATCGATCGATCTATACATATATAATGCAAATATATTGTAAATAGTTACAGGTGGATATAAATAAATATATGTATTAAAATGTAGGTATATTAAATTCACTGTGAACTTCACAAGAATCATATTAACGGATTCAGACATATATAACCGTTAATGTCACACTTAACAGCTAAACATTGAATGTTTAGTTAGGCATAGTTATCATCTTCAAGGAAGATTTAAAAGGGCTGCCTCATATCCTTTATCTCAGATTGTGTATGCAAAATACCTATTTTTTGCTTATAAAATCTGTAGGTACCTTCTAGAAGAAACGTCTCTCCTAGCAACAGCCGGGTCATCCGCTTGCCCCCTCCCCCTTCCCTTCCATACGTTAGAATGCAAGGGGTGTTCGCGGAGAGTGAATCAATTGCAGCGCACAGCAGGCAACGTTTCCACCTTCGGTAGGAACTTCAAAGATGCCCCCTCCTTCATCAGGACAGAAAACGAAACAAGTGCTTCCTCCGAGATCACATGCGATTGCAGATGCATTTCAAAGGGCGAGCGACTGTTCCTTTAATTTTATTGTCCACTTGATTACTTTAACACTCTGATAGATGTTTTTATTCATCCAGATAAGCGAGTTGCAGATGAATGTTTGTTATCTTTCTGTCACCTTAGATTAGCACTAGATTGGCTAAGTCAACAAGCATCCATTGAAGTAATTGACGTGTGCAGGATACATTTGCACACTTGCTCTTTCAATTTACGCCGCAGGGCATTATTAGCATCTTTCACGCTTTTCTATTAATGTGCCCGCTGTCTAAAAATAACGTTGTTTAATATTTGCTTTTTAATCGGAGGAAACTGACACAACACATGCATGTCATTATCTGCAGTTAATTGACATTGATTCTTGCTTTTTCCCTCGGGCTGCGATTGTCGAGCCAACAAACAGAAATGAATTCAAGATTTCGGAATGATCAACAAGCATTCAAATAATGAAGCATAATTGCCCTCTGCTCAGGGCGTTAACCGCGGTTATAGAAGGCAGTAAGTGGTGTTAATTGTCCGCATTGCAAATATGTGCCAATGGCACATTGATAGGCGAAGGGCAATTAACAGCTGTATAAGTATGACGGCATGTGGGTAGGACGGCTATAAGCATTCCCCTCCATTGCCAGTGCTTAATTTGAGCCAGAGGTTTCCGGTGCTCAGCACCGGCACTTTATAATCAACACAGGTGCTTTTCGTAAGTGATTTACCCAGAATTACAGGATGTTGAGCCAACCCCAAGACTCGCACCTGGTTCCCTAGTTCCTGAGTCTGCAGCCCTGGCCATTACGGCACATCTTCTCCCCACTTTCACGGCTAGTAGTTGGTTTTGTTTTAGGGGATGCTAACAGGAAAAATGGGCGAGAGCCCCGGGACTTAAATTTTTTTTACAAATAACCTCCCTATTACGAGTAACTAAACATGCCCGATAGCTCTGGCTGCTTCATGTCTCTCCCACTGAACCTACAATTCATGCAAACAACTCTAGCTAGTGTTGGCAGATAAATATCTCACTAGCACAGCCAATCTCAGCATTCCATTCAGGGCGGTCATCTCCATTCAGATTCATTAAATGGACTTTGCCTCGTATATTTTTATTGGATATCCAGAAAATGAAGCAGGATTTTACTTATCAGTACTCAAACACCACCAACCTGTGTCTGCCCTGAGAATGCTTCTACGAATGTAGTAATTTTTGGAAACCGCGCTGGCCATGAGGAGTAGCTAGCATTTACTATAGCCTTAGAGTACGCCGTAGCGGGTTCTACCACCCATTAAAGGCCTACTCACAAGTTAAAGGCCCGAGCCTTTAACAGCCGGTAGAGCCCACTACGGAGGGCTCTAAGGCTAATAGAGCATTCCGCTCCTAGAAAGCAGAATGTTCTAATTTGTAAAACAAAGGCCTCATGGAGCCCTAGGGGGTGCGGCTCCGTGAGGTCTTTGTTAAACATTGTAATGTTGATGCTCCAGGCTTCTACGGGCCATTAGAAGCAGGAAGCTCGAAGCACTGTTTTCAATGGGGCGCTCAACATTCCAATGTTCTAATAGCCATGCATCTCTGCTTGCAAAATCTTACACTGAATTCTAAAGTAATCCTGGAGTGGAAGGTCAAATTATATAAGGCATTAGTCAGAAGCAGGTTCAGGTTTCTGCCAAAACAGTTCTGCTCCAGATCCAGGAAGGAGGCATAAAAACATACAAGCTCGTCCTCACATCGATTTCTAAAAATGTAAATGCTCCTATGACTGGTCGTCTTCAGACAATATCCGACCTAAACCTCAGTGTTTTGATCACCCGGGAGTTTTTGCAAGACAGAGGCTTTTCAGATTATGAGCTTGCGAGCATAACATTGGACCAATGGGTCTTTTTAGGTAATGCGTGCAGGATGCTCTATGCATTCTCTAGTGAGGCCCCCACCTGTCCCTCCTCATCCTACCTCACAGAAACATCCTGTTGAACTATTTCTCGCCTCATTTCCCAAAGAGGCAGTTTAGGTGGTTCCTCTTTCTCAGATGGGAAATGGCTGCTATTCCAGGAGCCCTGATGCCCTGAAACGCAAGCGGTGCCTGCCTTATCCTTTTTTTAAAATTTCTAAATAGGTTCCTGACGATTCAAGATGATCACTCTTTTACAAGTCTTGTTTGTGTTGAATGAACAGGATTGCGTGGTCTCCCTGGACATCCACAATGCTCAATTCCATGTTCCATTGCCAAAAAGCATAGGAAATACTTGAGGTTCACTATAAGAGATTTTTTTCCCACTTATCTGCTCCTACATTTGTTCTGACTACAGCACCACAAGTCTTTATTAGGGCGTGTTCTACTATATTGGTATCTATATAGTCCTTCTAAACTTTTTACAAGGCCTAAAGAGCTAAAGGTGATGGTTATTGTAGTTGAACACATGTACCATAAGGCCTTTACATTTAACCTTACCGGGAAAACTATCTTTTGAAGGTGTCCACTCCTAAGTTTGTACAGAAAGATATTTCTTCTAAAGTAGTCTTTCTGTTCTATTGGGGGATTTTGAGTGAACAAGCAGAAGCCTAGTGTCCACACAGAAGTTTAAATTCATAAGAGCAATCCTTGACGCATGTCAAATACACGTTTATCCTATGATAGCAAGTCTACACAATGTTCAAGAAATGGTCTCCAAAGCAGTCTCCTGGACATATTGGACCATAATAAACAATAAACCAGACTCCCTCTTGAAATTGAGGGCAAAATGGGAAGCGGATTTAGGAGATTTAGATGAACTAGATTGGGAAATTGCGTTGATGCACCCCCGGGAGGTAGCTATTAAGCCCCACCTTAGGCTTATTCAGTTTAAGTACCTACATAGGATTTACTATGACAGAGCACGGATGCATCAAATAGGGAGAGTTGACGTACCCAACTGCCTTAGGTGTAACACGGAATAAGGCACTTAGGGGCATATGTATCAAACAATTTTGTATTCGCAAACGCTGCGAATCGCAAAAAAACAGCGTTTGCGAATACAAAATCGCAAAAGGATATGTAGGAGGCATTTCAGCCTCGCAATCTTCTTAAGGAATCGCTAAATTTGCGATTTCTTAAGTTTGCGTAAGCATTTAAGAAATCGCAAATTGCGATTTCTTAAATGCAATGTAACACGCACCCAAGTTGTGCGATTTCTCCTTAAGAAATCGGCAATTACCACCAACTTCAAGTTGGTGGTAAATTGCGATTTCTTTGAAATATGCACTTTTTTGCATATTTCAAAGTGCCATGTGGTGCACATACATGCCCTTAGGGCATGTATGTGCGCCATGTGTGCACACATGCTAATTTCAGGGGTGCATCAGGGTGTCATCATGACACCCTTGCACCTTTGAAAATATTCTCAATTTGCGATTAGCAAATAGTGATTCGCAAATTGAGAAGGACTTCCCATTCATTGCTATGGGCCTCCTGGCCCATGGGAATGAATGGGAAGGTATTTCGCAATTTGCTAATCGCAATTAAGGAATTTTAAGAAATCGCAAAATTTGTGTGATTTTTTAAATACATCCCGTTTTACAATTCTCAAATTCAAATAGCGATTCTCAAAAAATTGCTATTTGAGAATCGCAAATGGAGATGTTGATACATATGCCCCTTACTTCCATACGATTTGGGAATGTCATCAAATACAGGAATACTGGGAAGCCCTATTGAATGAGCTAGAGTTTATACCAGGGAAGAAGATACCTCTGGACCCCAAGTTTGTTTTGTTAGGCATTCACACAGAAGTCGATCTTCCCAAAATAAAGCTGAGACTACTTAACCTAGGACTAGTGGTAGCCAAGCGCGACTTGGCGCCCAAATGGGGAACGGCACAGAGGCCCCACAGTAGATGAGTGGAGGAAGGGAATGGACTTGTATATGAACGGGGGAGAAGACGACATATATGGTTCATGGCTGTCCTAAAAAGTTCCAGAAAATATGGAAACTGTGGATTAATCACTATGGTCTCTTGATGGAAGACTTGCAAGGGGACCTTATGGCCACAGGATAGCCGGGGGGGGGGGGAGAGGTGGGAGGGAAGGGCTTGAGACGAAGGGGAACTGAGATGACCTCTATACTGGGTTGTATATCACTGTTGTACATATTACTGCCTCTGAATGGAAATATAAACATGGGCCTGCTTTTGCTTCTTGGAAACTTCAACTGTATCTGTACTGAATTCAAGAAAATGCCAATAAAGATATTTAAAGAAAAAAATAAGAAATGGTCTCCAACTTCTCTGCCAGTCTCAGTATGTGGCGCAGTTCCTCATGTGACTGTTAGGCTTCATGGACTCTTAGATGAGCATGCCAGACTCTGCATGCGCCGACTTTAGAGGGGACTGAGATGCGACTTGAACCAGTGCCAAGGAAGCCTGAAGGTTGTCTCTAGTGACAGACATTTCCTTGATGAGCTAGGGTGATCCCTTAGATACATCATTCCAAAATCAACCTGATGAAATTAAGATCCCTTAGACTGGACTTGAAGATGTTTTTCCTCAGGTTCAAAGACACCAGGTTGAGGTCTTAACAGACAACACAGTGACCATGGTCAATCTGAACAAGCAGCACAGTGTATGATGAAAGCAACTGTGCAAAGAAGTTACTCTCCTTTGAAACTAGGACATGGATAGGGAAACTGATCAGCTATTCATCTGAAGAGAACACAGAGCGTCACCCTTTCTACTTGAGTCACATTTATATAAAAGATTCCCAAGGGGATGCATTTGTTCTGACATTTTTACTTAGTTTGCATTATGAATTCCCCCTGCCTCCTTTCTGCAGCGGATGATACAAATTTCATTTGTTCACTTTCTCTTATATTCTCTCCAAAGTTCAACAATATTTTTTATGAAAATCAAGGCAGAATTCTGCACCCCAATCTGGAAACTCTATTTCTAGCTTCCTTAACCATGAGAGCTGAGCCGTAACTTCCTATGATTGGCCCTCTTAGGTTATGAAAGTTCTTTTTCAGCCAGAAGACCTTTTACCCTAACTGCCTATTCAAGTAGATGGGTCATATTTTGACATAGTGTCATGACATCTCTTTGGGTTCTCTTCAAGTTCAAACATTTCATATTCTCCAGCTTGGCATTTTGCCTGATGAGAAATGCTTTATATTGAAACTAAGGGGTACATGACATCTATCTCTGCATGCATATTTTATCATCACCAAGGTTTCTTGTACAGTTTACAAATGAGTGCTATGTTTTTGACAGGGCTTCAGAATAAGATTCCTTTGGAGCGCTTTGTTGTTCTCTTTTGGGATTCAAATTTAGCACTTACGTTTTTTATGGGGTCTGCTTTCATGCACTTACATTTGTGCAATTTCAAGTCTCTTTCTTGGAAGGTGACTTTCCTAGTAGCCATTACTTCAGCCAGGCAATTGAGCTTCAAGCTCTTATAGGCTCCACTCCAATCATGGAGTTTGCTGTGGACAAAGTAGTGCTGCTGATTAAACCTATTTTTAATCTCCCAAGTAACCTCAGAGTTTTTTGTTGCCCAAGTAACTTCCTAACCACCTTACTTCCCCCTCATCACCCTTCTAAAGAAGGAGAGAGACTGCTAAGGTTAGATCCAATATTACTTTAGCCACCATATTCCTAGAATTTAATATTTCAGATTGGTTAATTATAGCTTTGTGTAATTCCAAGGGGCTGCGCTTGTCAAGGCTATCTTGAAACAGTCTCTTTTCAGGCAGCATTCATTGGAAATTTGGCACTTCTCCCAGTTAGCAAAATGATGCCCCCAGAGGGTGTGAGGGCTTGCTCTACCTGCAGAGTAGTCACTGCCTCTCATCTTTTAAGGGGAGTGCCAATCCGGTCAATATACAGCAGCTGCCTTGCCTTCAGTTCATTCTTTCTGCAAACTCTTCTTCGTTAATGCGGCGGATTGTGATCACTCACAATTTGGAAGGGCTGAAATGCAATTCTTCTTCTTAAAAACATACCTGGAGAACTTAACCCAATTTTTACTATTCAGATACTTTAGGAATGGTTTAAAGTAAGGCATTTGTGGAAGTTAACATTCATTAGACTATTTTGCAACATTTTTAATATGAATATGACAACTCCCACATATTCCTTCCTTAATTCCTTCACGCCTCCCCTCTTGAAAGAGTATGTTGTTATAGCTTTCATATTCATTTTTGACTCCTTCATTTATGCCATTGCCCCAATCGGACATGAAGAATTAAGAGAACTACTGTTGCAAGCACGGAGCGTCACTTCTGGCAAGGCCTTAATGATGGACGGTGACCAAATAGTTTAAGAACTTTCTTCAGATCCAGTCAGGCTCTCGAGGAAGAATTTCAAGGTTAGGAATCTGCAAGCTCTGTCATATCTATCTGAACAATGTTACCATTGGTAAGTCACTAGTTTGATACTACAATTTTTCCTATCTTTTGAGGTGTAAAACTTGTAATGTACTTTAGTACTTTACTTCCCCTGAACGAATTCCACCTGGCAAAAACTGAGCAAGGAAAAACCCACAAAGTATGGTAATTAACGCAAAATTAGGAATCCTGTAATACCTATACACCCGTGAACGATTTTATCATTTGGGCTGACTTACCCAACATCTCTGCAACCCATGAACCCATGGATAACCGTGGGGATTTCAGTGTAATTAAATGCATTGCGAGCCAGACAAATTCACCCTGTTTCTACCCTGCAGATGTGATCTCTGCTGCACTCTCTGTAGCAAAGGAATGGATTGACCCCCCCACCCCCGGTGCCAGACACAGGCCACCAAAGGTAAAGAAAAGGTAAAGAAGGGGCATAGCATATGATTTAGAGTTTGGTTTATGGGTTCCACATCCCAAACATGACAGATATCCCATCCGCCTTAATAGAAGTGCATTATATGTCAATGCACTTGTAATAAGGCGGACATGTTATCCGTCACGTTTGTGACAAAGTACCCGCCTGCCAAATTCTAAATCAGGCCTATAGATTAGATTTTTTCAGAATTTTACTTTAAGTCTTATTTGAAACATTTACAGTCTTTGAAATTCACAGTTTGAAGTAAGAACTTCTCCCTCTCACCCTTAGCGGCAAAATTGTATCTTTTTCCAAGAACTCACAGTATTTGAAATTCACGGCTTGAAGTATAAAGTCACTCTGGCTAAAAGTGTCAATGTTTATTGCTCTGTATCTCTTTTAAGTGTTGATATCCTCACTAATCAAATAAACCATGTTTAAAATGCATTATTGTGACGTGCTACTGCATGTAATTATCTCACAATCTCACTGAAGTGGTATATTTTTCCCTTTTGATTTATATCTCATGAAACATCACCTCCTGCAATGTACGCCTCATACCCTTCCCCGCCCCAGGCAACTTGTTCTGTCAAAGTAAGTGTCATGTATCAAGGGACATTCCATGGTCTGCAAGCTTTACAGACCATAGTATTTGCACAAACAGAAGAACCCTAAATTTATAGTACAAAGAACTCTAACACAAATGCAATAGTTGGTTTTGAGACTGGTCGCCTCAGAGCATCCTTCCGTCTCACACATATCACAGATATGGCCCGGAAGTCAGATCACAATGGGAAGATCCAAATGGGCATCTTATGCATTCGCAGCAGAGAAGGTGAGAAACCACACACTCAAATTGGGGCGAACCATTCCAAGCAGACTGATGGATTATTCAAACACAGACACAAAGATATGCACAAACTTACACATGCATACATATTTGCACACACATACTCACACACAACTCACAACCCATTTTCACACCATCTGCATTATCAAACAATGCCCCTATATATGGAACTCACTACCAACCATGATGGATAGAGCCACCTTCTTCACAGCATCCAGACCAGGCTAATAGCCACCTGCTCTCTAACTGTTAACATTTTACGCCAGGTATTCGTAGTAACCAAAACTGTGTCACTCTTCACCTGCTGGTATATTTCTCAAACTGTTCATTCTGATTTGATCATTATGTGGACTGCACCAGACCCCTTTAATTGGCTTTAGATCATGCTGTGCTAGACCCCCCCAAAAAATAAATAATTCAAAGAGGAGTTCGGCTCCATACCTTTGAGGATGGGCTCCCTGAGAAAGCTTGAGCAGGGACTCAGGGCTTGCAAGAGAGTACCTCCTCCCTGAGACAGGTTTGAGACAGGTAATTTGGCATACCTGAGAGCAAGGCTTTGCGAGTAATGCAGGCAATTTTGAAAATACTCTGAACTTCTACAGAAGGCCAGTTCAGGGGGGACAGGGTAGGGGTGATATGCTTGCAGTGTGTAACACCTGGAATTAACCTATCGGGAGGATACAGGGCAGCCTTAAGGGGAATAAGCTATTTTGGGACTATTCCTGTAGGCAGATCATTTCCAAAGTCCTGCCTCGACAGGAAAAGGGTTGACACTGCATTTTAAAGTCTAGTTGGAGGATGAAGGAATACCCTCGAAGTCTAAATTGAGATTGCTTTTTGCTGTAAAGTTAATGAGACTGGATTGCATGATATCCAATAGCACTTGTAATACAGCAGAAGGGATATCCATCACGTTTATATCAGAATAACCAGTCCGCAGAACTTTAAATCGGGCCCTCAGTTTTGAGCAGGTTTAGTTTGAGGCGGTGAAAGACATTGAAGGCTTAATGTGTCCTACAATCTTACTGAACAGAGTGACGTGTAGTCCTGAGTAAAAACCTGTGGCTGGGATTAATTCAGCCATTCCATCTATAATTGTGTTTTTGTTTTTCTCAGTGAAACGCCCATAATATGGTGGGTGCGCCCAATGTGGGTCCATGCTTGCTGTGCCTTACAACTCAAGTTGTACCACACTGATGGAACTCTTGAATCACCTGTCCCATGACTGGGTTTGCTTGTGATACAGTGCAAAGGAGGGAGGAGATTGTTTGGCTTTTCAGGTTGGGCCTAGGCTGATTTCCACACAGTTGGTACCTGGCTCTACTGGCACAATAAGAAAAACAATGCACTAGAATACATCCCAAAATAATTACCAGTGGCTGAGACTAATTCAATTCCATTGTTCACTTGTTTTTCTTGCGATAATATAGTGGGAACCTATCTTGTACGTTTCTACATTGCCACTACAAAATGACAGCATACTGTCCACCATTCTTCCAAACTCCAGCATATTATACCCAGGAACTGAGAGAACAAAATCCGACAAACGCCTTTTCCCTGAAATACTTAGATTTTTTGGCAGTTGTTTTGTGCTCAATGCCACACTATGTAACTCAAAGTCTGTCCTCTTTATGGGCAAACAAATGTGCAACCTCAGACTCCTTGGAACGTCAGTTATAAGTTCAAACTCTCCCTGCAAAGTAGCTTTTCCATTCTGGCAGTTTGTCAATTTTGTTGGTGGCAGCTATTTTTTAGGTCTCGCCTGAGCCAGCACATGCGCTGGCCTGGCAAGACATTTAGTGAGTGGGCTTTAGAAATCTGACCACAAGCTTTTGCTTGTGGCCTAAAGCTCGCGGTTACGCGTGCGGACACACGCACAGCCGCCATCTGACTTTCCTCACAGAACCCTTACAGCGCGCGATCAGGCGCCATCTGGCTTACCTCTCGCTTGCTCTCCCAAGCGCCTCGCTCCGCCCCTCCCTCACCACAGAGCGCATCGCGCTTCGAAGTTAGCTCCCCACACCTTCTCCCCAATGTTTTCGGTGTGCGTTTTCGGTCCAAAAAAATTTCCTTTTATAATGCAACTGGTTTTTATTATATTAAGCGCTGTGATATCTTTAGGGTAAGTTCACGGTATATAAAATTGACACACCGCGGCACATATAGAGCTTTAAAGCCAGCTCCATACATCTTCAGAGCGATGTTATCCACGTGAAAAAAGTATTTTTATTTATAATACATCTGTTTTTCATATGAAGCGCTGAGAAATCTTTAGGTTAAGGTTTTGCTACATTAAATTGACACAAAGCACCGCTTATTTTTAAAATGGTTTTCAATTGAAGTGCTCACGGTATAAAAAATTAACATTCAGCACCGGAGCGTGTGCAGAACATGTTTTTAATGTGCAAAAAAAAACATGTCCGTCTGTAACACAACTATTTTTTTACATAGAGCACTGTACAATTGGTTTTTATATGAAGCGCTGTAATATCTTCAGGTTAAATTTATGCTACCATGTCCTTTTGTAATACAACTGGTATTCATATGAGGTGCTGAAATATCTTTAGGTTAAGTTTACACTATATAAAATTGACATATGGTAGGTGTAGCCCTTTGAAGTTAGCTTCCCACTCCTTTGACGCAATGTTTTCCACGTGCAAAACAATGTCCTTTTGCAATACAACAGTTTTTTATATAAAGCGCTATACAACCGATTTGGATATGAAGCGATGTAATATCTTTAGGTTAACTTCACGCTATACAAAATTGACACACGGCACCATATGCAGAGCTTTAAAGCCAGTTCCCTGCACACAGGCCCCGCGTATAGACTGAAGCATCATGTTGCTGCTGCTGGTTGCATTATTTATTTGTGAATTTTTGTGTGTGGGGCAAAACACTGTGTATTATCTGCGTACATATGTAATATGTGTGCATTCAGTTGGTGTATGTGTATGTGTGCGTGTGCGTGCGTGTGTGTGCGTGCGTGTGTGCGTGGGTGTGGCTGTGTGTGCGTGTTTGTGTACTCTGTATATGCGTGCGTATATTACGTGCATGTACTGCGCTTTTCACGCCAACACAAATATTTACCAAAAACTATGGTTACAAAAAGGTGGAGCAGGAAGATTCTGTATTTGCTCTGAGAAAGCCAGCCTTTTGGTATTTCTAAGTAGAGTTTATTGCAAGTGTTCACACTACTGCCAAGGTGTTTTATGGGTGCTGCAGAAAGGAGGTAGCCCTGATAAGATAAGGATCAGGAATCAAAGGCTATGTCTGTCTTTGTGAAACATGCGTGGCTGTATTCTTGGCTAGAACGTGTGCAGCTTTTCTGTTATGACAATATGGTACAGCGTGCCTATGGGTTTTCATCCTTTGAAGGCCTACACTAATATGGGGCTTTAAATCTTGCCATAAAGCTAAACATTTTGTGGTTCTAACAAACTTACTTTTCTCCACATGCCTACAAAAAAAATGTCCTACTTTAAAACAACTGGTTTTCAAATGAAGCGCTATAATATCTTTAGGTTAAGTTTACGCTATATTAAATTGACAAGCAGAACAGCGGTGCGTGCAGAGCTTCTATACCAGCTCCCTGCACACAGGCCAGTTATCCAGCACAATATCCTTCATTAAACAACATCAAGTGTTGCATGGCTAATCACTTATAAGGTCCCAAAAGTGAGACCTATTGCCTATGCCAATGCTTGTTGTTTATATGTATTGTTCTTTAAGTGCACATGTGGTGCGTCTGTACTGCATTTCCTTACATACCAATTTGCAAACCATCATATGCAAAGTTACTTCTCAACTAATTGGGGTGGGGGCGGTGCTTAAAGGGCGAGCTGACATTTCTGTCTTTTGGGCAAAAAATATCACATCATGTCTTGGAAAAACTTCCAGTGAGTCTGGCTCCCTGCTTTATTCAACAACCACCAGTGCCCACTCCCCCACAATTCAATTCAGCCCCGCATGCATCGCGGCCAGAATGCCGCCCATAAATACCACTAGGAAAGAGTGCTCTCTGCTCCACCCTTATCCCACCATGCACTGCCTCCCTCCAAAAATGGAAGAATCTAAACGTTTTTATGAAAATTACAGTTGTGTAGTATTTTTCTTGGTAAATTTTTTAAGGTAATTAAAGAGTTATTTCTTTTAAGAGAATACTCTGGATAAACAACTCTCGAATTATTAGATTTACCACTTGTGTCATGCTGTATCTGTATACCCAATCCATTCTGCCACCTCTCACAGGGCTTTGGCTTTATTTATTTACTAAAGGTATTTATATAGAGCGGAAGTTGCCACCAGCGCATAATGTGATCATGGGTCCCTGAGTCTCCCATATCTTACAGATATTCATTGGCCTTTGGCTCAATGGGGGTTCCCATGAAGAGTTATCTTGTGTTCTGCCCCTGATGCGCTGCGTAGCACTGTACATCTAACAAGAGTCAAAAGTAACATTGCACTAAGGGTAGAGAGAAGAGCGAGTTGATCCAAAGAAAGGGAGAAGGAATCAGACCTTAACGTAGATTCTGAAGAGGAGGGTCTTAGGATCTTTTCAGAAGGACATTGAGTTCGAATTTATCTGATATCTTGGGCTAGAGTATTCCACAGTCTTGGCACTTGGCGGGATAGCTTGGTTGGGATGTTTTTTGTTCAAACTCAGCCCCAAATGTGATCCAATAAAGGTTGGGAGTTCTGTTTTGCCTTGAACTTTAAAGTAACTGGACTTCTGGGTTGCAAAGGAGCTTGGTTAGTGCCACTTTTCGGTGTCTGTAACTACAGACTAGTGAAAGTCCAACTTTTACGTACCAAAGGGATTTTTCGTGAGACCTTAGGAAAAATGTATTATAATTGAAAATAATGTTCTATGGAAGCCCATATTTCGAAATCAACATTCATGATGATGATGACGATGAACATAATGTCCTTCATCATTACCTTTGCCTCCAGAGCCACATGCTCGTTGCTCTGTAAAGATCCTTTCTGATCTTACATTTTCCGGCTGAACATGACTCCTGACAGCTCTCCGCACTCAGATGATGCAAAGAGGTGAGAGTGTACCTGACTGCAGCAACTGGGGTCCTCGCTTTACCATCAGCTACTGCAGCCCACACCTCTCCTGTCATTCTAAACATTATAGTTCCCAACTCATACCGACCACTGCTGTCTACAATGTACTGCCTACCGCTTTCTTCCATACCTCACCTTTAATCAATGTAACCCAATCTCTCCCTTCTGTCAATTTCTGCTGCAGAGGCCTTCAATCATATTTGCTCTGAGTCCCCTAAAACAAGGGGCCCCTCTAAACCTTTATGGTAAAGTTTGGAGGAATGGGAGGGTCGGTGTTGGGTTCATGAGATAATTTTAGGGAGACCTTTTCTATAGCATGTAATACACAATGAATGGGAGACTAATAAATTAACAAATTCATCAAACAAAAAAAGAAACTGACTGATCTTGATAGTAGCTAGTTGACCTTTTTTGGAGTTTTATTTAGTTCAATCAATCAATCAATCAATCAATCAATCACATTTATAAAGCGCGCTACTCACCCGTGAGGGTCTCAAGGCGCTGGGGGGGGAGGGGGGGGGGGGGGTCTGTGCTCAAAGAGCCAGGTCTTGAGCTGCCTCCTGAAGGAGAGGTGGTCAGGTATGGCGCGAAGGTTGCTGGGCAGAGAGTTCCAGGTCTTTGCTGCCAGGAAAGAGAAGGATCTTCCTCCGGCGGTGGCTTTGCGGATGCGAGGTACGGCTGCCAGGGCATGTCCGGTCGAGCGTAGGGTGCGCGGAGGAGTGTAGAAGGAGACGCGGTGGTTGATGAGTCTTGGTCCGAGGTTGTGAAGGGCTTTGTGTGCATGGGTGAGGAGTCTGAAGGTGATCCTCTTGTTCATTGGGAGCCAGTGAAGTTTCTTCAAGTGTCCAGAGATGTGGTGGTGGCGGGGTACGTTCAGGATGAGTCGTGCGGCAGCGTTCTGGATCCGTTGAAGTTTCCTCTGCAGCTTGATGGTGATGCCGGCGTACAGAGTGTTCCCGTAGTCCAAGCGACTGGTGACGAGGGTGTGGGTGGCGGTCTTTCTGGTATCGGTGGGGATCCAGCAGAAGATCTTGCGGAGCATGCGGAGGGTGTTGAAGCATGCCGAGGTCACCGAGTTGACCTGTCTGGACATGGAGAGGGATGAGTCCAGGATGAAGCCGAGGTTGCGTGCGTGGTCGGTGGGTTGGGGAGTGCTGCCTAGGGCAGGAGGCCACCAGGAGTCGTCCCAGGCGGAGGGTGTAGGGCCGAGGATGAGAACCTCCGTCTTCTCTGTGTTCAGTTTCAGCCTGCTGTCTGTCATCCAGTTCGCTACTTCCTTCATGCCTTCGTGTAGTCTGGTCCTTGCTGAGGTGGGGTTGTTGGTGAGGGATAAGATGAGCTGGGTGTCGTCGGCGTAGGATATGAGGTCGAGTCCGTGTTTTCGTGCGATGTTCGCCCGGGGGGTCATGTAAATGTTGAAGAGGGTGGGGCTGAGGGAGGATCCTTGGGGGACGCCGCAGATGATCTCCGTGGCTGTAGATCTGAAGGGGGGGAGGCGGACTCTCTGAGTTCTTCCGGAGAGGAAGGAGATGATCCATTCCAGGGCCTTGCCTCTGATGCCGGCGTTGCTGAGGCGGTGTATCAGGGTACAGGGTACGGTGGCAGACCGTGTCGAAGGCTGCAAACTCATCCCAGGGGCATTGTAGCGCTTTTCATTAGCACCAATTACTTTAAACAGGCCAGCTTCCTTTTTTGTATTTAGGAACAAAGAGGTTAAGTGGTTTGCCAAGAATCTCAGGATGTTGAGCCAATGCTGGGTCTTGAACCTGGTTCCCCAGTTCCAAAGTCGACAGTTCTGACCATTAGGTCACATCTTCCGCCTTTCAGAAATAATTGAGCTCCCACATGCTGCCATGTGCTGCCCCTCTTTTACTGCAAAGGTGACAATTAACCCTAATGCTGGCAAGGAAAATGAGCCCCCTTAAAGAAAGACAGTCATGATTGTGATACAGTGGGCTTCTAAGACCCCTGGACCCCAGTGCCCCTGCACTATGCCTCACTTATGATAGTTTCTGCCTTGAAAATTGGCTGTCTCCTGTGGCCTATGCTCAAAACATGGGTTCCAATCGTGCCTCATCCCCATCCCTGCCATCTCTCTGATGCCCAAACTAAGGTGTCTCCTCTGCTTCAATGTTCCCATTCCCCGGGCCATTGCTCCGAACCTAAAGCAACATTGGCACAGCAAGTGTACACTGGGCCCTAATGCGAGCAAGGATGGATAGTAAAACAGCCATAATTGGGGTTTAGTTGGCTGCTCCTACCGCTGGGCCCTGGTGCCACTGCACCCGCAGCGCTAATGATCCCTAAAGCTCTGTGAAGCAGGCCGTCTGCTCTGCCCACCCCACTGGGCCATCACTCCTAAGACTGAGACACAAAGCTGGCTTTCTGCCACACTGGATATAAAACAAGGAAAAAAGCTCCACATTAAAATAGCTCTATAAATACACAAGACACAATTTCCACCTGCACCAGCTAGGATTCAATTCTTTCACTGTCCGGTCGCACACATAAACCAGCAGTGATCACATTAACCAAGTGAAGTTTTACAATGTAAAAGAGCACATTTCCCACCGATTAGTTCACTTTCATTTATTTTTCATTTAACATGTGCTCATTAATTTATATGCGGTTAGCTGAAAGTGGAAAAAAATACATGTGGTTAACTGAAAGTGAAAAATATAGCAAAATAGTTGCTGAATATTTTGTTCCTTTTAGCAAAGCCTTTCAACTCACCAACCCACTCACTTACCCCATGGCACCCAGGATCAGAGGTCACGTTCCTTTTTTTAAGCACTTCAACTGCTGCATGTAAATGACGACAGTCTGGAAGAGCACAGATAAACAAAAATGCGCTTCCTGGCCATGTTTGTTTACGATTGGTTGCAGACAAATTTGCCCCACCCTTCCAGACTGCAGCCACGGACCACCAGGGGGCGCGCTCCACAGTTTGAAGACCTCTGCTCTGCTGCCTTCATCCCTCAGTCTCGAGCTCTGGTGTCCTCATCTCCCAGTCTTAGCCACTGCTGCCCTCACGTTTCATCCCCGATCACTACTGACCTCGCTTCTCAAGCCGAACCACAGCTGCCCCTTCTTCACTAGACACATTGCTCCCCTGTTTATTGTGTACTCTCCCCTCACTTCACCCGCCGATGCTCCTCTAGCCGCTGCAGAACCTCTGCAGCTGCCAGGGCCTCTCCACAACCACTGCTCACCCTTTCGGGGGTGTCACCTACCACCTCAGCTTCCAAACAGTTCAATCACATGCTCCCTTCCCACCTGACCTTATCAACTCTCCCTACCATTATTGTCTCAGACCTCCCCTCAAACCAGAATAATTGGTACACTTAAATAGTGCGCTCAACAATTTGTCTCATTTCTAGGCACTAATAACAGGCATTAATTACCTAAATCAATGGTACTCAGTTTATAGACCTCAGAACTTAACTTGAATCTAATCATCGCCATCTATAACCCACCAGCCCCACAAGGGCCGTTACTCGTACTCCACCGACCCCCCCTACAGTCACGACTCCCTCACTGCAAGTGTAACCACTGATTCCCAAACCTCTAACCCTAAATCATCCCCAGCCGCCCTTACTTCTCACCCATGGCCGATGGTCACTGCCAACAACACCAACCCACAAACAAAGCAGTATTTTCTCTAACCTCAGTGGTAATCACTACTCTTCCCCAAAACCACACTTCTAATCCTGCTGATAGTGCTGTCCATAATTGTCACTCCTTATTGATGGGACTCCATTGCCTCATCCACCAACCACTATTGCTCGTATCTCTCAACTCACTCTCACCCACTACTGTCCTCCCCTCCTACATCATCTTTCATTAATTCTGTCACCCTCTCACCTCGACCCCAAACAATGCCAAACTGATTCCTCTCCTCACCTACAACATTTGCTGTTGCTATCTCGTTTCTGAACCACTGTTCTAATTGTTTCCCAAACATCAACCCTCAACCAACTCCTTTCCAGCCACGCTGCTCAACACGCAGTCACATCATTTACATCTCCAGGTCAGTGGCGTAACAAAACTTAAGGGGCCCCCTGCAAGGTACACAGAGACCCCCCCATGGTCTTAATGAGGAGCCCACAGGTCAGGGTGCTGAGCTGAGGAGGCCCCTGGAGCTTGGGGCCCTCCGCACAGTGGGGACTGCGGGGCCTATGTTACGCCAATGCTCCAGGTCCTTCCACCCCTTGCCTAATCAGCTGCTGATGCCCTGCCTCTTACCTTGTCCGTAATCACTGCTGCTATTGGTGTTGCTCCCATCTCTCACCAACCCTGGGCAAGTTGGGGCAACATGTTTCACTTTACCACAAACAATTCCACAGAAGAGTGCTACAGCCCCCAAGTAGTGCTTTAATGTCCACCAAAACAGTAGTCCCCTCACCTTCTATTGCTTCCATCTGTCACCCAATTATTTACCGGAAATGCCCCCGAATTCATCTCATCTGCAACCACTGCTGTTGTCACCCCTCACTAGATCCACAACCAGTTCTGCCAGCAACCCTCAGCTGCACACCACCACCTACATTCTCCACTAGCCAGCACCAACTCCATCCCAAATGATCATCCAGCAACTCCTATTTCCCACCTCTGACTATCACTCTTCGACTTACCTCACCGACAACCACTGCTGCATCTACCCTTAACCTGCTTTGAGCGAGTCACCAGCTATCACTTAACTCACCGTCCACTGAAACCCCCCACCAGTCACCTCAGACCTCAAAACATTGCTTCCCTCACTTAACACCCAACCACCTGTTCTTCCACTTCGCATTTTTTATACCCCAACATCTCAGCACATCTTTAAGACATAGGGCCAAAGAGGGTGGAATGTATCTCTCCATTTTTCATTTAGTCTGCAAAAGCTCTGCTGGAAAGAGAATGCAAATATCCTAAAATTGATCACTTGGAAAGTAAGAGTCTGTCTTCCAGAGGCTTGGGTTTACCCCTCGAAAAGTATTAGAGTTGAGTTGGCACCTAGCACCTCATCGTCCACTTGGAGCACAACACATTGAGTCTCTGAGTGAAGTCAGCTGTTTGAGACAGATCTTCTTAAATGAATGCGAACAAAGGATTTGAAGTAATGTAGAAACGCTAAGTAGGTAATGACAGGGAAGCCAATTGAGGCACGTAGCATGGAAAGAAAGTAATGACAGAGAATGCGATGTAGGATTCAATTTAGCAGAGAGTAATGGCATTCAAATCTATTGTGGCATTTCTGTCTGAAAGAGGGTTTTGAACCAAAGCCATAGAGGAATTACATTTTTGAGAGTGTGAGGGCATTGAAGTCCATTAAGGCATATGGTGGCGTAAGAGGTTCATGGTACCGAAAGGCATATAACGTTGTAAGAAGGTCACTGTACCAAAGACCATAGAGGCATTTCATTTGTGAGAAGGCGATAGCACTGCAGTTACTCGAGGCATATAGAGCTGTAAGAGGGTCATGGTACTGAAGGCCATATAGCATTGTAAGAGGATTGTGATTCTGATGACCATAGAGGTATTGTTTTGTGAGAGCGTGATGGCATTGCAGTTACTCGAGGCATATAGAGTTGTAAGAGGGTCATGGTACTGAAGGCCATATAGCATTGTAAGAGGGTTATGGTGCCTAAGGCCATAGAGGTTTTTAATTTGTGAGAGGGTGATGGCAACAAAGTTGTATGAGCCATAAGAGGGTCGTGGTACTGAAGGCAATATAGCATTGGAAGAGGTCATGGTACCAAAGGTGATGGAGGTATTTAATTTATGAGAGGGAGATGGCATTGAAGTCTCTTAAGACGTATAGCGTCATAAGAGGGTCATGTGACAGTAGACTTTGGCGATACTTAATTTGCTGGGACGGTGATGGCATTGAAATCTGCTGGGGCATCTCACTCTGTAAGAGTGTCCTGGCAGTCAAGGCCGAGCAAGCATTTCATGGGCTGAGAGGGTGATGCAATTGAAATCTACGGGTGCATTTGGTTTGTAGGAGGGTGGAATAAATGTATACTAAAGACATTTGGTTTAAGAAAGTTATACATGTCGAGCTATAAATGATTTGTCTTGATGCAGCCCTAGTGACCTTGGTGCCTAGAAGAAGTGCCCTCTGTTACCCTGGTGATGAAAGTGAAGTCTGTGGAGACATATGTTACAAGGGCGATTATTTGGAACCCTAGGGAGATGGTTTGTTGAGTAAAGGGTTGCTGCTTTGTCGTTTATTGAGACGTGATACGTTACAGGGGCGAGCTCTGATTTCTAGACACGTTTGAAGCTGTTGTGAGTTTACTCCCTCAATCTTGAGGTGGGGACAAAAGCGCTCTTTTAAGGAGTAAACTTGTTTAATTCCTAGCATAAGCCTTTTCAGGTGAGTAAATCTATGTTGCCATCGTAAAACCTAGGTATTGGAGGTGTACTTCATACTCTGTGGTCAGTAATGACGTCTCTCCCTCGATCAGGCAGCAAGTACAGCGAGAGCCTCCTTGTAACACGGAAATGAAAGCCCCTGGTTTGGATATACAAGCAGATTGATGCCACCCCAAACAGGTGCAGTCTGCTGTTTTGTGCATCCTGTGCAGTGCCCACCTGTTCCTCACTACTTTATATTTTCAGAGTCTCGGTCGGTGTTTAAATAGTAAAAAGGACTCGCACAGCGCTTTCTGACTCCTGGGCGCTAGGGCTGACATTGATGAAGGTGCATGACGAGTCTGGCTGTGATCGTTACGTCAGCGGGACAGGGGCGTGACTGACTGTGATGCCAGCAGCGGTAACTAGAATGTCATTGAGGGTTAATATGATCCTAGCGAGCGTTATAAAAATGTATTGAGGATTATTAAAACGCCAGAAAGCGTGACTATGATGCCATGGTGGTTATTGTGATGTCAGCAAGAGTGAATGTGATATCATTGTGGGTTATTTTTATGCCAGCAAGAGTGACTATGATGTCATTGAAGTAACTATAATGCAAGCTAGGGTGCCTGTGTGGGTGACTATGATGGTGTGAGTGAAAGTGATTATGATGCCATTGAGAGGTGTTGTGTTCCTCAGCGTGGATGACAAAGTGTGTTGTGTTATTAAGTGCAATTGTGATGTCAGCAAGCCTGATTGTGTCACCGAGGGCTACTGTGATACCAGCGAGATTTACTATGACGTCAGTAGAGTTACTGCGATTTATGATGGCACTGTGGGTTAATATAATGGCAGCAAGGGTAGGTATGATATCACTGGGCGTTGTTATGCTGTCGGGGAGAGTGACTTATGGTGTCAGTATGGATGAATGTGACGTCATGAATGCTTTTACACTGCCAGTAAGCGTTATTATGATCCCAGCGCGGGAGGGAGTGGGGGGTAAAATGCAGCCATAGCAATTATGACGTCAGCGAAGGTGGCAAATATATTTCGAAGGACGGATGTGATGTCAGTCAGCATGGCTACGATGCCCGTGAGAGCGTCTGTGAAGCTACTGACGGTACGGTAATGTCAGTGGGGCGATGCCTGCGAGGCAACCTTCACGCAGTAGGGGTGACAGGTGTCTGGTCCCTGCTAGGACTCTACACTTTTCAAAACACTGCTCCACGGGCGGGAAGGTGTAATAAGGTCGGAGGTGAAAGCAGGATCGGTGCCCCCTTACCTTAGGTGAGAGGGGCATGGTCGAGAAACACCTTGGTGCTGATGGGTGAGGTGGTGCTAAGGTGTGAGGGGCGTGGTGCTAAGTGATGCGTGATCTGAGTGAGAGCTGGAGTACCCCCGCACCCGGACTCACCTCTGGAAATGCAGCAGCCCATCCTGAAGACCGGGGGCCGGCTGGGGCAATAAGGCTCATCTCTTCTTCCTCTGCCTCATCCTGAAGCCAGGGGCCGAGCTCTGCCCGGGGGCGGCAAGGGGAGCAGGTGGCATGGGAGGCAGGAGACGGGGCTGTTCCGCCCGCCTACCGCGTGTCCCCGCCGCCTCCCGCCTCCACCTCCGGCTGAAATAACAATGTCTAATTGGGGTCCTCGGCGCACAAGTTTGAGGACCGTCTGAGGAGTGCCAGCGCCGTCACAGTTGTGAGCAGAAGAAGCGGAGGCAGCAGGCGGGGCAGGAGGTGTGTGAGGGAGAGAGAAGCGGAGATGGAGTGGGGAGGGAGAAGGGGGGCAGAGACCGAGCCTGAGAGAGGGAGGGCAGCGCGAGAGCACGGGAGAAAAGGAGCGGGAGACTGTCAAAAACAACAAACGTGCTAATGCCAAAAAGCACCACCACCAGGCAACCAAAGGGCGAGAGAACAGAAACAGAGTACCAACCAGGAGCCAGCCACCAGTAAGTCTGTGTGGTGTCTGCGCCTGCTGACAATTTTCCAATCTGCGAAATATGTGACGTGAGATGCCTTTAAAATACTTCAGAATTTGTAACACGGCAATAAAACAATTTCTAGTTAGAGTCGCAGGCAAGAGAGGAGGGGAAAAGCGATTGGAGGTGTGGGGAGGTCAAGATGGGAGAGTTCGAAGAGGGTGGGAAAGACTAGGAGATGGGGAGGAGCGCTATGTAATGGAAAAAAGGTGATACAGTCACGTACCTTTTTATTCTGCTTCGTGGAAATAGAAAAAATACCATATAGCATCTTCAGTATCTTTTCTCTATGCCCTTCTCTATGCCAATGAGTTATTACCACCACAGAGGAAACCATTCCACATCACTATCAAGACTAATCTAAGCCCATCCCAATGAACCATACAAGCCCTCACCAAAGAACAGCCAAATGCCTAAAAGGTAGCACAATCCAGTTGCACAAAAAATACCAGTGTAAATCCGCACTAAAACCATTCTGAGCATTCAACTAGAAACTTTCCTGTTCGCAGCTGTTAACGAACCCAAGCTTCATTTGCAGACTAATACAAGCGCATGTCAAAGATCAACAGAAGCCTACCCTTAGAACCGGAACAAATCCTGCTAAAGAGTAAACTAAGCCCCACTATACTCTTACCAAATGTCAACTCCATCTTCGACCAAAGACCAACACATGTTCCCTTCACGCAGCAGCCCAAGCCACCACCAATGACAATCCAGTGCCCCAGCGCAGATCAATCCAATTCCAAAGGTCAGACCAACTTCTACCAAGTCTAATCCACGCCACCTACCAAAAACCTCTCTAACCCCAATCGACAGATTTAACTAAGCCCATACCAAAGACGAGTCCAAGCCTCAGGCACGGAACATTGCAGGCCTCGGCCACTGGAAATATTCAAGCTTCTCAAAAAAGCTTAAGTCATGCCCCATCAAAGGCCAATATTAGCCTGTCTACCAGCTGTGGCCATGCAGGTAAGAGCGGTGGTGCCGTGTTGGGGAGGGATTCCTCAGACGACCAAGGGGGAAAATTAAATATATTGTCTGTCAAAATCCCCCCATCGACTTACCGCTCTTACCTGCACGGACCGTGGCTGCTGTCTACCCATCCCCCAAAGACACTCACACTCCCACCAGTTCTAGTACCCTCAGAATTTTAATCAAAGTTCCTACGAAATAACAATATGGACCTATACGAACCACCACCCCAAGCTGTGAGAATGAAGAAAAAGAAGTACATTTCCAGAAACAATTTTGCTGTATGATTTTTTTTATCTGGTCAGCAGCATCTAGGCCCCTAGCACTTAGCCTTCTCCCCAGTCTGACCAGTCAGCAGCATCTATCTATTTTCCACAATTCAGTGACCACACAACCAACAAACAGACCCCATCATATGGTCTGTTAGCAGAACTTGTGACCCCACAAGACCTATTTGACTGACATGCTCACCAGCTCTGGCAGCTCTCAGCACATCAGCCACAACACCATTGCTCTAATGATGCAGAAATTAAAAAAAGAAAAAGTAAAGCAACAGCCCAATTATATTTATGCACCCAATATATGGAACCACCAGGAACACTGCAACTCTTCAGTTACAAATCTCTTTAAATAATACTACATCACTTTAAAGTAACGCTCCAATCTCACTCCAAATCCAGCTAGCTCTCCACCTAAAATCTGTATTTTCTCGTTTATTTTATTTATTGAAGCTTATTTCCTACCAGAAATACTTTTGCATAGTACTGTCAGAAAAGTACACAGAATAGTATGAGAGATTATGGAGTATCAATCAGTGAACAGACAAGATCTCTGACGGCAAAGGGTGAACAGACAGAACATGACCAGTTCAAATGTGTCCCAAATGAGGCCATTCCCTTTTACTGGAGCATTAGCAGTAGAGGTGGAATAGTCTTTGTTGGGAGCCAGGGTTATATATGTTCTGCAGATTCGACTTCTAGACGCCCGAAAAGGAAAAGGGGTCCTGAACAGGGCTGATATTATTTAATGGTTTACAGCATTTATCTTGCGCTGCTAACCACCAATTTGGAATCCTCAGAGCACATACAATTTTAGCCATGTATAATGAAGAATGGTGTAAGGTAGGAAGGGCCAATTTAAGTTAAAGGTATGTCCACAGAAGTGTCCAAGGATGTGAAAGCCTTGGGCGCCGTAATCAAGCCTAGGTGTTAGGTTGGAAGAACAAGTAATGTATGCAGTCACAAGAAGAAGAATATCCTAATACCATGGTGACAAGGTGGTCCTTAAGGATTTTCTGAATTTGGAGTGATCCGGTCCAACGTCCAAGTCTGAAGTGGCAAGGCAAGGACTTCCAGCAAGAGGTACTTTCATAGAACATGGGCTGTACGCCAAATCATTTACATCAGAATTTGTGATGGGTCAACAGTTGCTGTTGGCAGACCCGAGACTCCAGGTAAGTTGAAAGGGAACAAAAATAATTGATATATGATTTGGAGCATGGCTATTTATTGCCTTGTGGACAAGCCAAGTGTCTTGAACTTTGTTCTTTCCAGCAGTGTGGGGGGCGCCGATGGAGAAATTTGAGAACTGGAGTAACATGATAATGGCATTTGAGACGGTAAATGAGTCTGACAGCATGGTTGGTTTTGAACGCAGAGTTTGTGGAGAGCCTGTGTAGAGCCCATTCCAGTAATCAAGGCTGGTTGATGATCGTTGCGAGGATCAGAGCCATGTTCTGTGAGTAATTTTGAAAAAGTAAAATCCCACTCAGTTGGTGAAGTTGGAAGAATGCATTTTTGCAAACCGTATTTATCTGCCGGGAGAAAGATTGATCACCGTAGAGGATCACACCCCAAAAATTTGAAATTAAAGTAAGGATACGCTTAAAGGGCCCATATGGTAAATTATGTCCAAGCAGTTCTCAACCTCAAGCTGCCGTCATCAAACAAATGAACATCCTAGAATGCCTAATGTTTCTGAATGTTAGAGAAGCAGGACCGGGCAAGGAGCATTGTTTGTTCTCTGCACTGAAAGGCCTCTTTAAATTTAACACTAGAGGCGGAACCAGTAACGTCAACATGTTGGGTCCGTAAAGAGGGTGAGACTGCTTCTGGGTGGTTACCCCATTGAAATCAGTGAAAATGATCATTTTTTTTTTTGAGGGTGAGAAAGATCTTCAGGGTGGTTGAGTCCGTTGAAGTCCATCAAAAGTATGTGCGTCGTCTGAGGGGTGAGTAAGATTCTAAAGAGAGTGACACCATCCAAAGGAGCATCAGTTGAGAGTTATTCGGAAACCTATCAGTTAGCTAATTAAAGGGAGAAGAGGAGAGGTCAAAGATGCACACTAAATGTACCACTAAATGAAAGCACTTAGCTGGCAAAGCAAAAGGGCCTGAGCTGCATTATGGCCGGCTGCGAGTAAATGTAGGGAGTATCCAACCACAAAGCAAGTTTTGTCCTACAGATTAATTTTGCATCTGATATCTGACAGACAGCACCTCATACACTCGTGCAGCAGGGCTCTCATTTTTCACTCTTATGTGTTGTGGGTGTTTGTGTAGAATTGTGTAGTCACAGCCCAGTGTCTTCTCCACCCTGTCTGAGTTTACCACCTGCTATTTGCTGGTTTAATGCTCCTGGTTAAAAGGGTGTGCCGAATATCTGCTGCACTTTTCCGCAGTCGTCCTTTGCTACAAGAGAGTGCAACGACGCGGAAAGGCAAGGGAAGCTTGCACTGCTGCAGTCTGTGCTGTACCTGTTCTGCATATTCAGGAAGCTTGTATTTCTTGTGCTAAGCTGTACCTGTGCTATATGTTAGTGATGCTTGATGGAATATTTTTACTATTCAAAAGGCAAAACAATTGGCTTTGTTGATGCTTGCTTTGAAACATGCCAGTCCAGTGGCAGACCCGCCTACCAGGCTGGAGCCGAAAGAATGCATTGGACTGATAGGTTTGCAGAGACCAGGTATTTAATAATGTCAGATACAGTGCTCTGGCCTGTAAATCACCCTCACAGACAGAGTGATAATTTATGGAGTATCAATGTAGCGACTTAATCTATAATCCTGAAATAACCACCAGAATGTGGACAGCGGCTAATTACTTCATATGTCTTAAAAGGGGCAGAAACGAGCAGCAGAAGCTGAGGGGAAGGCAGTACGCCACAGGACCTTAAATATGCTGGTATCTGTCCCTAGGAAAACAATACCTTCCGCTCTGAGACAGACAGGGGGACTCCACAGACAAAACACCATGCACCTTTGCGATCTACCCTAGAGACAGCATTAGCTGTCTCGCCAGCCTCATATTTCCAAAACTTCACAATAAAGCTATATACCGGGACTTTCGGTCAGGCAACCCCAGCCATTGGTCTATTGAAGTGCCGTTTTGCTCCTGCTCCCCACAGCATACAGCATGTGTCAGTGGGTCAGCTTATTCATCATCGCCTCGCTTCCTCGTGAGTGGTGTTGTTTTGCTTATGCAGACCTGCCAACCTTAGAATGCCTTTCACTATATGATAGTGCAGGAAGAAGGAGGCATGGCCTGAATCAATGAATGAATCAAATATATTTGTAAAGCGCTCTAATACCCCAGGAGGCATCCTGGTGCCAGGAGAGGAGAAGCTCAGATGATCAAAGAGACCACACGAAACAGAAAAATGAAGAGGAATGCTGAAAGATTCAAGATTTTAGTAATTTCTTGCAGCAAGTGAGGTCTGGGGCTTAGGGAATTTGTGCAGGAAAGGAATTCCATGTCTTGGTGGCGATGTACGAGTGGAACATCCGCAAGATGGGTCCTTGTTATCCTGGGAACCTGAAGGAAGAAACATCCTGAGGATCGAGAAGATCGAGACGGGAAGCAGTGCTTGAATTTACAGCCGGTGCAACTTGGGGCGCGTTGATGGGGCAAATTAACTGGAAGCCAGTGGTGCGTATGGAGAGCGGGTATAATGGACTGACCCGGAGAATCTTTAGGATTAGCCAAACTATACATTTTATATGATTTTGAGACCCTTGTAAAGGGAATTGTCATATTACAGCCTGGCTGGTGTTAAAGCCTGGCTATGCCTAAAAAGTGGCTTACTTTAGAGCGAGGGCTGGTGGGCTCATCTCTTCTTTCCTTTCTGCTTCCATTTCGTGGTTAATTGTTATTTTTGCAATGGGATATATTTTACTTTTTTTTTCGCAAATATATAGACACCTCCGTTAGAGTTTGTTGTACTTTTTGTTGCTTGTAAATGTTTATTACAAACTGCCTATGTTTGCAAAAATCTAAATAAACACATGGCATGCTTGTCCAATCTGATTTTGCCAATGCTTGTTTACTGCATGCCTCAGCTTTGATAAATGGCGGACTCTACCTGACTGCAAGGCCAGGGCTAAATGCGAATAGTCCAAGAGTGAGGATTTTTAACACGCCAAGCAAAACAAAATTGTTTCCTGAGTCAACCCCATGTGCCCAAAAGGACTAGTAATGGACTTACTCGTGTTCATATAGAACAACTCAGAGCGTAAGAGTTTGAGAACCTGTGAAATTTCAGGTAGACAATGAGGTAATGGATACAATAGTGATTTTGGTGGTGGCAGATACCTGCTCAATAATACAATAATTTAAACCTTTAAACATTGTTAGTTGCAGTGGGATTAATAACAGTACAAACGAGACAATTATAGAAGTTTTATTATTACTATGGTAACTGTTTGAAGCTCTGCTTAGAGAAGACAGGAACATATAATTAACACAGCATAAGGAGAAACATGTTTTGACTACATTTTTATCACACTGCAATTCTCACCTTTTGAAGACCGCTTTCATTAATGAGACCATCTCTATTTTTGTAACTTTGCCATTGACGATTTGTATTCATGTATTTTAAAGATGTGTTAAAGTGCTTTGAAATTGTGGAAAAGTGACCTACAAACACATGAAAAAATACATTTGAATGTTGTAGAAGTGATGGCACCATTTGACAAGGGCAAGAATAGCACACATAAACAACATTCTCACAGGATGAAGGAGTTTAGGTTTTCTTAGGTTTATTGAGTGACGTAGTCATACAATAATTCTAGATAAGCAATTGTTAGACCTGGCATCCTTGGTGTGGATTTCCCCTGTATTTGTGCCTGTGCCTCCTGTGTTTTTGCTGTGTGTTAGACTTTCGTTTTTGCTGGTCCAGGTGCTTTGGGCACTTTGCCACTGCTGTTCAGAACCAAAGTGCAATTTCCCCCTCTGTAAATTGTTGTTATGGATTAGTGTTTCCATAATTGGATTATTTGGTTTACTATTAAGACCCTAGTACAGTGCACTGTGTGTGCCCAGGGCCTGTAAACCAAGTGTTGGTAGTGGGCTTGCAGCACTGATTGTGCCACTCACATGAGCAGCTTGTAAATGTAACTCAGACCTCCCACTGCAGTGTATGTGGACAGTTTGATACTGCCATGTGCACCCATTTGCCAGGCTGTAACCTTCCCTTTTCTTACATGTGCGTCACACCAAAGGTAGTCCCAAGGTTCTCCTGTGGGCAGGGTGCAGTGTATGTGAAAGGTAGGACATGCACTGCTGTGTGTGGCCTTCCCTGATAGTGAAATACTGCCAATTTCATTTTTCACTATGAAAGGTTCTCTGTCCCATAGGATAGAATCATGAGTTTGCTTATAACATCTTATTAGCATAACTGCCCATGGGAACAAGATACAAACATGGAGTTTAGTATGCCTGAACTCATAATCTAAAGGTTCATCTTTTAGTTAGGATGATTTTTACATTCTGGGATATAAAATACCACTTTTAGAAAGTAGGTATTTTCTTGCTTAGCCATCCAGTGTGCCTCTGCTTGGTTTGTGTATTGACTGTCTGGATGTGGAGTGACAGGGGCTGGGGATGTGCATTCTGTTCAGACAGCCACTTGAGGGGTGTTCTGCCTTTCCAGGGTGAGTCAGGGCTGGGCTTTATTCAAAGTAGGGGGAGGAGATTTCTTTCACAGCTGAATAGGTCTGGTCTGCCTTGGACAATGCTCTCTCCACCTCCTGCCTGATAGCTGCACCAGAGAGGACAGAACTGGTCCTGGCTGGGCAAAGAGCTTCTCTGCCACCAAAGAACAAAGGAATTTGTGCTATAAAAAGTAGGGCCCAGACCCCTAAACTTTAGATTACTTCTGGGGTTCAAGAGGAACCTTCGTCAAGGAGAAGAGCTGGAGAAACTGAGAACCACTACCCCTTATCTGTGTGCTGTCTGGGGTTGGCCTGCAGTGGCTGTTTCTGCCAAGGAAAGGACAAGGACTTTGCTGTGTGCTGTTTCCCCTGTTTGAGGAAGATCTCCAAGAGCTTGAAGTAGAGCTTACCTCCTGTTTTTGAAGTCTCAGGGATGGTATTCTACCTTTACTACGCGGTCATTACTTAGTATTACCATTACTACGCATATTTTAGTTCGCAGATGCCATTACTTAGCATGCATTTACTTAGCATGCATTTACTACGCATGTTCCATTACTTAGCATGCATTTACTACACATAATGGAGTTCCTGTGCAAATTAACGTTTTGGGGTACAGGGGTATTTTTAGGGGTCAGGGTGGGTTAGGGTTTTGGGGTGTAGGGGGTATTTTTAGGGTTCAGGGTGCATTTAAGGTTTTGGGGTGCTGGGGTATTTTTGGGGTTCAGGGTGGGTTTAGGTTTTGGGGTGCTGGGGTAATTTTAGGTGTCAGGGTGGGTTAGGGTTTTGGGGTGTAGGGGGTAATTTTAGGGTTCAAGGTGCGTTTAAGGTTTTGGGGTGCTGGTGTATTTTTGGGGTTCAGGGTGCGTTTAGGTTTTGGGGAGCTGGGGTAATTTTAGGTGTCAGGGTGGGGTGGGGGTTTTGGGGTGCATGGGCTATTTTGAGGGTTCAGGGTGCGTTTAAGGTTTTGGGGTGCTGGGGTATTTTTGGGGTTCAGGGTGGGTTTAGGTTTTGGGGTGCTGGGGTAATTTTAGGTGTCAGGGTGGGTTAGGGTTTTGGGGTGTAGGGGGTAATTTTAGGGTTCAGGGTGCGTTTAAGGTTTTGGGGTGCTGGGTTATTTTTGGGGTTCAGGGTGCGTTTAGGTTTTGGGGTGCTGGGGTAATTTTAGGTGTCAGGGTGGGTTGGGGTTTTGGGGTGCATGGGGTATTTTGAGGGTTCAGGGTGCGTTTAAGGTTTTGGGGTGCTGGGGTATTTTTGGGGTTCAGGGTGCATTTAGGTGTCAGGGTGGGTTAGTGTTTTGGGGTGTAGGGGGTAGGTTTCAGGGTGTATTTAAGGTTTTGGGGTGCTGGGGTATTTTTGGGATTCAGGGTGCATTTAGGTTTTGGGGTGCTGGGGTAATTTTAGGCGTCAGGGCTTGCTGGGTTTTGGGGTGCAGGGGATATTTTTAGGGTTCAGGGTGCATTTCAGCTTTTGGGGTGCTGGGGTATTTTTGGGGGTCAGGGTGGGATTAGGTTTTGGGGTGCTGGGGTAATTTTAGGTATCAGGGTGGGTTAGGGCTTTTGGGTGTAGTTTTAGGTTTCAGGGTGTGTTTAGGTTTTGGGGTACTGGGATATTTTTAGGGGTCAGGGTGAGATAGGGTTTTGGGGTGTAGGGGGTATTTTTAGGGTTCAGGGTGCGTGCCAGGGGATTGGTTACTATTACGATACATTTTTTGTTTTAAAGTACCAATAATACGTTGTAACGGTATGCGTAATAATTAACTGCGAAGTAAAAGCATTTTTTATGTATATATTTGCAAAGTAAAAGCATGCGCACTAAAATCATGCATAGTAAAGGTATTTGCGAAGTAAAAACTTCGAAGTAAATACCTGCGGAGTAACGGTATGCTTAGTAACATCATATATTCCTCAGGGATATAAAGACTTCTTCCCCAGCTCCCTTGAATTTCCTTGCTGGGAGTTCTAACCAGCCAGGAGGCACCTACTGCTGTTCTGGACCTCTGGAGGTTGTTCCTGCTATTGGGAGCTGGGAAAGTAATGCAAAGATGAAAGGTGCGATGCATCCTCACCTGTTTCTGACACATCGCTAAAGAAACTGACGCATCACCTGCCCAGGGCTGGAGAAATCGCCTCACGCCGCATAGAGTGCACCTATCTACGAAGTCCAAGATCACGCACCGATTCTGACGCAGACCTGGCGGTGCGGCTGCAAGAATCAAAGCATCATAGGACAGCGGCTGCAAAAACCGACGCATTGCCGATTCTCACGCATCACACCTGGGAGCCATGTCTGCAAGAACACTGAGGCTGCAGTAAGAAACCGATGCATCACCTCCCTCCACAGTAAGAGTCCGACGCATCACCTCCCCTTCAGTCAGGCAGTAAGGCACAGACGCATCACCTCCCCTGAAGTAAGAAACCAACGCAGCACCTTCCCTGAGCGTAAGGAACCGACGCATCACCTTCCCTGTGACAGTTTTTGTTTGTGGACATGGTGCATCCATGGTACTTTGTGTGAAAAGTGTGCTTTGAACAGAACTGTTTCTACCTTTTAAGAGTCATATCTGTAGTGTGGATTTTTGTCGTTTTGGTCTTGTTTGGTTTAGATAAAGATGACTTATTTTTCTAAACTGGTGTGGTGCCCATTTATAGCATTTTCACTGCATTACTGTATGTGTTCACAAATGCTTTACACACTGCCTCTGATACAAGCCTTTCTGCTCGTGCCAAGCTTCCAAAGGGGTGAGCAGGGGTTATTTTAGAAGTGTATCCCCCTTATCCTGACTAGGAAAAAGGGTCCCTACACGGACAAAAGAACCTACCTCTGCCAACTAGAGACCCCCATTTCTAACAGCAACCAAATATATATTTTGCCAAAGGCAAGAATCTACTTTAGATTCACCAAGAAAATGTATATCATTGTCACATGTTAGATACTTGCAACATTTCATTTTAAGAAAACTGCTTGCAAATGAAAGGAAAGGTCCCCTACATCATTGAAGAAAGCACATGGTCGCCATGATATGGTCGACTTCAGAAAAGAATGCAAGGGAATGGGAAGGTGCAGTGTTTAAAAACAAGCATTGGTAGTTTGCACTTCATAGTGGAAGAAGTGATAATATCTCACAGATTGGTCAGCACCTATGATTTTTCCATGTATATCACATAAAATGCCTAATATATATTATGCCAGCCAAGAGTTGTAGTATGGAATATCGAGAACAAGAATATTGTGATACCTTAATAATTTAGCCAAAATATTGCGGATCAAAATATCAAAAGATAAGTGCAAATCGGGAGGTACAGATTTCCTATTGTTAACACCATAAATATGTACCTTGGTGTTATATATACTATATATATATATATATATATATATATATATATATATATATATATAGCATTATGGGAAATGTGGTCCCAAAACTACGAGACATTGCAATTATGAATAGCAATATAAAGGGAAAAGTGTACGGAATGAACACTAATGTTGAAAGGATTAAACCTGAAGAATTGAAAGAACTTTACTACCCTTTTTTGCATAAAATTAAAAGAGTCTACAACGAGAAAATAACTGCACCTTTAAAGAAACCAGCTTTGTGGACACTAGTCCGTTTTCAATGTTGATGAGTCACGTTTATTTAAAAAACCAACGAACCCACCAGTACACAGTGGCATATGATTAAGACTCATGCGAGTCGAAACGCGTAATGCCTATCCATTTTATTTGGAATAAAGAAGCCTTTACAAGCGTGAATGGAGTGGCCTGTTTCTGCGTTGCTGAAGAAGAACGTGGTTTTCTTTGAAATATTACAGGTGTCTGACACACCTTAAACAGGCCCCGACCCGTGAGGTGGAGGCGCCCCTGTTTGTCAGAGAGGTGTTTGGAGTTTATGTAAGGAGTGCCCACCGGCTGCGATGTTGAACACGACCGGAGTTGTGATGGAAGGGCCACAGAGGCCCGCCTCGAACTGAGAGAGTGGACTTTGCAGCAGCCAGGGTCTGGGAGAGGGATTTTCCCTGCGCACATCATGCTTTGAGATTACATCGTGAAAGGCAAGTGATAAACTGTAAAAGACATCTGGTGGTAGCGAAACATTTTTTGTTGAAAATAGTGCCCGTTTTATGGAACTTTTCCGGATTGAAGCAGTGATTGCGCTCGGTGCACTAGTCAGCATAAGTAGTTTTGCCACCAGCCAACATTGAATACTAAACGGGAGATAAGCAGTTATAAAGCATTATGGGAAATGTGGTCCCAAAACTACGAGACATTGCAATTATGAATAGCAATATAAAGGGAAAAGTGTACGGAATGAACACTAATGTTCAAAGGATTAAACCTGAAGAATTGAAAGAACTTTACTACCCTTTTTTGCATAAAATTAAAAGAGTCTACAGCGAGAAAATAACTGCACCTTTAAAGAAACCAGCTTTGTGGACACTAGTCCGTTTTCAATGTTGATGAGTCACGTTTATTTAAAAAACCAACGAACCCACCAGTACACAGTGGCATATGATTAAGACTCATGCGAGTCGAAACGCGTAATGCCTATCCATTTTATTTGGAATAAAGAAGCCTTTACAAGCGTGAATGGAGTGGCCTGTTTCTGCGTTGCTGAAGAAGAACATGGTTTTCTTTGAAATATATATATATATATATATATATATATATATATATATATTCACTTAAAAAACCATAGGTTTCACACACGTTATAGTCAGGAATTAGCATTTAAAAAACCTTGCAAATTCACTGAAAAAAACCATAGGTTTCACACATGTTATAGTTAGCTGGACATTTCACTCGTAAAAAACCATTGAAATTCCCCCGTTATAGTTAGTTCAGGTAACTTTAACTCGCGCGACCGCAATCCACTGCTGATGACGTCACATATTACATCACTGTATTCACTAAGATACTGTTAATAAGTCAGTTATACAATTAATTTTACAAAAAAAAACATCCATTTAGACGCTTATT
This sequence comes from Triturus cristatus, assembly GCF_964204655.1. Taxonomy (NCBI): domain Eukaryota; kingdom Metazoa; phylum Chordata; class Amphibia; order Caudata; family Salamandridae; genus Triturus; species Triturus cristatus. The sequence continues at coordinate 847,095,384 of NC_140580.1, read as the reverse complement.
TACCCGTTTATTCTTCCATTAACCTTTAGATATACATATATAAAAAATATATATTTTACAGAAAGACACATATTCACTTGATGATGTCATCAGTGATGTAATATGTGACGTCATCAGCAGTGGATTGCGGTCGCGCGAGTTATAGTTACCTGAACTAACTATAACGGGGGAATTTCAATGTTTTTTTACGAGTGAAATGTCCAGCTAACTATAACATGTGTGAAACCTATGGTTTTTTCAGTGAATTTGCAAGGTTTTTTAAATGCCAATTCCTAACTATAACGTGTGTGAAACCTATGGTTTTTTAAGTGAATTTGCAAGGTTTTTTAAATGCTAATTTCTAACTATAACGTGTGTGAAACCTATGTTTTTTTAGTGAATTTGTAAGGTTTTTTAAATGCTAATTTATGTATGTATTATATTTTCTATATGTTTATTTTACAGTAAACTACCTAAGTATATAGTTATAGATTGACTGTATCCTGTAATATGGAATGGCTCGTTTAAAATTATTATTATTTTTTTTTGGTTTTTCACCCTGCGCGCACCCCGCGATTTTTTGAAAAAAAAATAAAATGTTTTTTTCACCCTTTGGGGTCCTTCAGGGACCCCCTGACAAAGGCTTGGGGGTCAGGAACTCTCTACCCTGCCCCCTTTTCACGTACTCTACCTTTGTTTTTCACTGCCACACACAAAATGGCGTCCGACACTTCCTGATTTCGACCGATTCGAATGTTGACTGACATCTAACCACCAATCAGAATTACGCTCGCGCACGGCACCGTGCGCGCAGGGTGTGCGCTTATAGAGATTTATGTACATTTAACTGCAATTTTCTCAGGAACTACTGAACAGATTGACACCATATATGCAAAAGGCACATCCCTGACCTGAGGACTACCTCTTTACCAAATTTCAAGTAATTCTGTTCAGCCGTTCGGGCTGTACCTTCGACTAAATGTCCTATGGGAAAATGCATGGGGAAAACGCGTTTTGGGACCCCCTTTTTTCTCAGCCCCCGCTTGACGAATCACCCCGAGACTTTCAGGGTAGGAGCTGAGCGGAGCGCCCCATTAGTTTTGAAAATTTCACGAGGATTCGTCAACCGGCGCCAAAGTTATTCAAAATAGAATTTTCAGATTTCCTATGGAAACTCGGTCCTAACTATAACTATCTACTGGCGACCGCCAGTAGATAATATATATACTTATACACACACATATATACATATCTATGTGTGTGCCCTGCAGCCAACCCCACACATGCAGCCAACTCACGCAGCCCCTCTCCGCGGGCCGCTTTTGGCCCCAGGGACTCCAACCCCAGGGTCTAGTGTATTTTTATTAGGGGAGGGGGTATGTGGCCCCCCCTTCCCTGGGCCATTTTTGGCTCTGTGTACCCTATCCCCTGGGGCCCACCACTTTAAATATGGGGGAGTGGGGCCTCGCAGCCCCATTCTCGGGCCAATTTCAGCCTCAGGGACCCCATCTCCAGGGGCCCGGCCATATTGTAAATGGGGAGGGGGCACGAAGCCCCCTCCAAAGCCAATTTTGGACCCTGGGGCCTGGCACCTTTTTAAGTGGAGAGGGGGGTACGCAGTCCACTGCCTCACCTGGCTCCCCGCATCCAGAGGGATCCGGCATTGCTCCCACCCACAGGGAGTAACTAAAAAAGCTGCACCCTGCTGGTGGGAGCAATATGCAGCTCAATTTCCTTGCCCGCATCACTGCGGGCAAGGAAACAGATCTGAAGTCTGTTCGCAGCTGGCGGGAGCATTTTTAAAGCTCCTGCCAGCTGGTAGAGATTTTACTGTCGCTTGGCGGGAGATTTACAATTGCTCCTCTAAGCGAGAGCAAACACAGGTTGTACACGCCAATGAGGGCAAGGAAACCGCTATGTCCCTGGAGTGGGCCCCCCGGCTGAGATTCCCTGGGCCAAATCTGCCCGGATGGGGAGCTGTGTGTCCCCCTCCCACTTTATATTAAGGCCTGGGGCTGCCATTGACCTGTTAGTGGGGTTGCATGCCCCCCTACCACTTAATTTGTAAGGCCGGGGAATTGGGTCCCTGGGGCCGAAATCAGCACAGGAGAGGCACCTGTACTCCCTCCCCCATTCATATTTATATGTCTATATTTATAAATCCACCACCTGGGACCAGGCCCACGTGGGAGGCATAAAGAAAAAGAAGCATGGGAGCCCATGTTTTTTTGTTTTATTTTATCGTGGATTCTCTGAAAATTCTTGGCTCCAGGTGGAATGCTTGTGGGACCCCACCACCAGGACTAGAGGGTAAGGGTATTCCTACTATGCCCCCTTTCATTTTTTTCTGTTATTTGGAACTCAAGCTGAGTCCCTAGTCCCAAGATGGCTGCCAATACTTCCTGGTTGAAGTGGTGGCAGCCAATCAGATCTCATAATGAGATCTGTCGGATTCGCGGAGCATCTGCGTCCCAAGATATACATAAATCTTTCTTCTTTAATAACTCCAAAACTACTTAATGGATTTGTCCCAACGTACAAAAAGAGTTCTTTCTGGACCAAGATCTATCTTTCTGCCAGTTTTGGTGTAATTCCGTTCAGCGGTTCCGGTTGTGGTAGTATGTCAAATTCCTATGGAAATTGCATCAGGAAAAAGCATTTTGGGACCCCCCCCCTTGTTCTCTGCTCCCGCTTCACGACTCACACCTAAACTTTCCAGACCCAGACAGCAGCTAAAGTGACTGGCAAACTAGTTTTGAAAATGTTGTGAAGATTCATCAAACAGAGCCAAAGTTATTAGCAAAACAAAAGATGCTTTCCTATAAAGACTGGCACCTAACTATAACTACCTACTGGTGACCACCAGTAAAATCTATCTATCTATCTATCTATCTATCTATCTATCTATCTATCTATCTATCTATCTATCTATCTATCTATCTATCTATCTATCTATCTATCTATCTATCTATCTATCTATCTATCTATCTATCTATCTATCTATCTATCTATCTATCTATCTATCTATCTATCTATCTATCTATCTATCTATCTATCTATCTATCTACGTCATGTGATCCAGGCAGGTAATCGGCCGAAACGCATCATGGCAGACTTTGTTTGTGAGGAATAAAGAATTATTGCAAAGAACCTGGGTCTACGCTCGTTTTTTCTCCACGGAGGAGAGTTAATAAGCAGACGAGGGATTTGTGTGTGTGTATATATATATATATATATATATATATATATATATATATATATATATATATATATATATATATATATATATCAGTGGTTTGCTGTGCCAGCCTTTGATATCTTCCACTGCAACTCAGAAAGAGAAAGGGATGTCCCCCTTCTACCCACTCCCCTTTTGAAATTTGCAGGGGTTTGCAAAGTTTACTGATGAGTCAGAATGATAGTACCGGATAGCAAAATGCCTTTGCAACCATTGTGTTTTGCAACTGCAAAGGCTGTGAGTTTGCCAATCTCATGCTTTGCGTTTGGAAAACACTCTTGTACATCATGCTCGATCTTGCTTCCTCGCTCTTCAATGTCACAGCCATGATATGACTGCTAAAAGATGTATCTTGCACAAAGTATGAAAAGACATACGTTTAACTCAGATGAAAAGTAGTTCAATTAGCATATTATGCCTTTTTAAAATTTAAACAGTCAAAACAAATCACACAAGACTGTCATAACGTTAATTGTACCCCGGATCCGGGCAGAATACTGCGATTTCATTATCGGAAGAGAATGCGCAGGCTGACAATGATTCATTGCAGCTGTGATACCTGAAAAGAATGGATAAGTTAAGCAGCTTGCTTTACAATATCAAGCTCAATTGAGATACTTGAAACATACAATCAGATATCAAATTGTTATTACTACCCTGACTGTCTTTACCTTAACCTTAGTTCCCTTAAAGATAGCATGAGGCAGGTTCAGATTCAATGTGTTGTACACACGTCAACCCAGAAATGGTTGACTAACAGGGTTTTAAAGAACTCAAATCCAAGTTGACAAAAAAATAATACTACGCTCAAGTGCTTGTTTTGCTAGACTTAAGCCAGTGTGTGCCCTTTGAGGTATTCACTTTCCTGAAACAACTTCATTTTAATTCCTAGTTATGGATTTTCTGTTGAGGCAGTGGTTCAATTGATTAAGCTGCTGTCATTAGAACCTGCTGGCGTATTTACAGCTTTTTGTATCTAAAAATAAAGGCTACCTCCAATAAAGGATGCCACCAAAAACTCAAAGGAGTCACCCCCAATACAAAGAAAAGGGACTGGATGTACTTATAGAAATAACAACAAAAAATTCCCTTTTCAATTAAAACCTAGAATTTTATATTCAAACCGGTAGAAGTGAGACCCAATGAATGATCCTAAGCCAGAAAAACATCAGAACATATTAGGCGTTAGCAACTAATCATTATAATCAGTTACGAAGAAACATATTAACTGCATACTTTGTCTCATTCAAGAAAACTAAAAAGACCTTTAGCCAAAAAAAGCAAATATCTATAAATCTATAATCGTTTTAAATCTTTTATTATTTTTATTATTCCATTTTACACATGATAAAAACAATTGATTATAAAAAATACAATCATACACAGTTACTACACAGGTTACAATTTCAAGATTTAACTCATACATCAAGAAGTTCAACAATCTTAAACACACGTTTTATAAATTCATAAAGTACTCGTATTGTTTAAACACGAAAAATACATCAATAAAAATGTTACTCCTTTGAGCCAAATATGCTCAACTGAATACATCTGTCGACGCAGCGTTTCAGTGAAACAGTCAAATTATCATCACCTTCTTCAGGACAATTTTCATTTATTCAAATATGATCACTTTCTAATGGATGAATCAGATATTGACAAAGATAATACACTCTGTCTTGTGTCGTGGAGTATCGATATCGAGTTTGACTACACCGGAATTAAAAGGCATTGATACATGAGATGCTCATTCCAGTACGCCCTAACTATTATTCTCGTACACAAACATGTGTTGTGAATTCAATTTTTATAAAACTTTTAAGCATGCCATTATGGAGAAGTGGCTGTGATAAAGGTGTTTTAAGGAATGCATAATATCGATACTCCACTACACATGACTGCAGTAATTTCCTTGAATGTAGTAATCGATATTCTGCTATTGATATATTTGTAGATTGAGATATCATATTGAGGTCCCTCTTATTCTGACTTACATCCCTCACCTTCTGCTCTAGCATAGCACTACAATATCAGTGCTCTTTATCTACACATCCACAGCACCACAGGGGCGCAGGGGGTCCTCAGCTAGTAGACGTTCTGCAGGCTCACCAGCCGCCTCTGTCATGGCCAGGCGTCCACAGGAGAGCCACCATTATTAAGGAAAGTTTAACAGAATAGGCTGCCTGTCTTACAAGCATCTGTGAGGATCTTCTGGGGTCTGGACACATGAACAACTCGGGCAGAAGGCAATCTGCGAGCCACATCTGGTATCAAACCTGGCAAAGGCACAATATTATCAGCAGGATAAAGATGCTTACACCTTGCCCATCAGAGCTGTACTATTAAGCAGCCATCTTGCAGCGCAGGTGCCTGGTGCCCCCATATTTTATCAATTTGAACACCCCCGATTTCATGTTTTGTTGGAGGAAGGTAGTACCTCTTCCTACCAAACACCAGCTACCACAGTCTTCTCTTCAGATTTAGAGACGTGGGTGGTGTCTGGGTTTACCATTTTCATGGAGGAATACTGCCCTCATCTCCGTAAACCACAAGTCATACCAACCATGCAAGAATAGGGCTGGGGCAGTGCACATACAGTTCAGACATTGGCAACCAGGAAGAGAGGATGGCCGAAGAAATGGAGTGCCCCGGACCCCGCACAGATCAGATCCTGCACTGGCTTCCATTGTCCTGCAGCACTAGCACCAGACAGATGCCTGTGAGCATCCTAAACTGTGGTTACAAAACTCCTTGTGACTGTGCAAGGTGAACGTAGCCTATGGAAGACAGCGATATAAGAATTTTGGACCCTACACCAAGTGCCTCCATTAATTGCAATATATGCGGCAACTCTGCTTACCGCACATATTGCAATTTGGAGTTTGGCGGCAAACGCCGCCCGCCCGCAATTTTCACCAGGGCCATATTGGCAGTCCAAACCTACAATGTTTATAGGGCGAAAATGGCCCAGAATATACTGGGACATGGGAAGTTTGGTGCAATTAGGACCAAAATCTGCATGCTATGCCCCAATAATCGCATGCAAACATCATGATTGGAGTAATTTATTGCATTCAATAGATAACAATCCTCATGATATCATTATTTATCAGATGCAGCAAAAAACAACCCAAATAACCCAATACCGGAGCACCCACTACCAATTTCTTAGGACCTTATTTACATTTTGGTGGTGCCGGACATTTGTCAAACAGTTACGGATGTACCATCTGCCGTATTTGCAGTTTCCTTGACATCAATGCACTCTATACGGGCGACAGGAATTTTTCCACCGTGTGCCATCACTGAACTCTAAATAAGGGCGTCACTGTCAAAAGTAAATCAAATACACAATGAAATTGCATTATTATTAATTTATCATGTCTTTCATTTTCCATTGACATTAATGCACAGAGGTTTTATCAACCTTATGATAAAAAAAGTGTCAAGTTTAATTTTTTTATTTAATATGCTTCACACCCTTGTTAATTACCTAAATTGATTTGTGGGTAAATGTTGATTTGAGAACTTTGCTCAAGTTTTGAAGTTAATAATTTTGATATCACTCTGAAAATACCTTTTACACCATAAAACAGGTTTACCTTCTCTTGATTTCAGTAAAAGCTCTACTTCTTTGGTTTGAAAGTGAAAGACAAAGAGGTATTTTTTTCGTTTAAGAAATGGGTCGTTGTGAGCAGTCAAAGATTTGGAAAAAAAAAATTAACGTGAATTAGAAAGAAGTTCAAACTGGCTCTTATTTGCTGGAAACAAGCAATTTTAATAAATATTTTATAGTGTAGGTCTCAGAATAAATGAAAATAATTTGGTAACTGCTCCAAACCATCAAAAGTAAAGTTAAAACATTTGCAAATTGGATTTAACTTTCAAAAACCAAGTTGACTCACTGTTACACATTTATAGCATTTATAGGCACCACAGGTACAACATTCAGCAGGGCCCTACAATGTATGAAAAGGTATATCTGGTTGATGTAAGAATTATGATGGGCTATTTATTTGTTTACATACGGTTTAACAATGTATAATAATTTGTAAAATTGTACTTGGAACGCTATTGTAGAGAAATATAGTAAAAACCCAGCTCATATTTATTCAGCAGTATAGAACTAGGGTTAGATTCAACAAACTTGTACACAACGCAATGCAGCAAGGAAATTTGCTGCACTGCATTGCATCAAAGGGAGAGAGCAAAAATGTGCCATGTCTACTAATATATGGCGTAGTTCTGCTTTCTTGTAGCGTTGGCGTACTTATGGCTGCCTAGCCCCAATGCCGGCACCCTTTTACCACCACGCAAGGGTGCCTGCGTTGTTGTTAGAATCGTTTTTTGTGCAGGAAGGCACGCCTTTCTGTGCAAAAATTATTCTCAGAGGATTATTCATTGTTGTGTGCAAATTGGAAGTAACCAGGAGAAATTAATATATTACTCCTCATTATGTAAGCCTCGGCTAGGCGCACCGTTTTGTTACGAACTCATGATTTCTGTCTTTAGTAAATATGAGTTTGAGTCAAAATACCTGAGTGTCTGCACGGGTACACCCGTGTTACACCCACGTAACATAAGGCCTCTCTGACTCAAGGTAACTTATACTTTCCTTAATACTAACTACTTTAGGGGCATATTCTCAACGGCCAGCGATAATTATCGCTGGCCGTGCTTAGCGATAATAATATTATCGCAGGCTATCTCCAGGACGATAAAAATTCCAGAGATAGCGACGTTATCGCCCTTTTGCAGGGAACATCGCTGGTTTTCCAGCGATGTTCCCTGCAAAACGGCGATAACCTTGTATCAGCATAATCCACCCCCTATGTTAGGGATGGCTAAACTAGGAATTTAGCAGATGTTAGATTTTGGCGAAAATCTAACGTCTGCTAAAATCATGTGGGCTGCCTTGTAAATATCGCAATGTAAACATCAGCGATATTTGCAAGGTTGTCCATCCGGGGTACGCCCAGTAACGCCCACTTTGCATCTCATTGGAGATGCAAAGGGAGGCGTTGGGAAAAAGGGTGCTAACCAGCCGCGGTCGGTAGTAGGAGTAACTGCAGGGCGGTGACGTGGGGAGGGGGAGGGGCAGGGTGGGGAGTAGTAAACTATGGATTACGGAGGTTTACAAGTAAGTTAACATATAAATTAATAAAACAAATTTCTTTGCGTGCACTGCATCCCCAAATGCGATGCTGTGCACGCAACGAAATTCGTTTTATTAATTTATATGTTAACTTACCTGTAAACCTCCGTAATCCATAGTTTACTACCCCCCACCCTGCCCCTCCCCCTCCCCACGTCACCGCCCTGCAGTTACTCCTACTACCGACCGCGGCTGGTGCTAACATGCGATCATGCATTTTAGCACCCTCCTGTGAATAGGGCGCTGGTTTTATCTCTGCTTTTTTGGGTTTGTAAGCCAAAAAAGCGGAGCAAAAAGCCCTTGTAAATAGTCCCCCTAGCTCTTTTATAATTCTAGGTCTTATCTTCGGCTGCAAACGGATAACAGGGTGTGTCCAAAGATATGACAGACTTGGATGGATTTCTAACTATATTTTCAGTGTGTCTGAATGAGATTAGAACCGATGTCAAAATTATCCCCCTTCTCTATGCAGTTTCCTTGGGAGGCTGTGAAACAACTTTTGGGCCCAGATGTGCGCAACGGCACCTTCTGTATAATATTTACACGGATGACCACTCCCATTTCATGTAGGACCCATAATTTTCATGAGAATTATGTGAATTGAAATATTTTGATGTCCCCAATTAAAGTATATTGCTTGTAGGCTTCTATTAATTAACTTTGAAATCAGAACGTGAGTAACTACAAAAATTAACATCCTTTCCTGAAAGTCCATTTCCACGTATTGGAGACCGCAGCTTTTTTAAGAGGTCATAATCAGCATGTGAGTTCTATTGTTTCAATTTAACATGTAGTACGATGCTTAATTAGCTGTTCACTATTTAATAATAACCTGAATTAATTACAATGTGCTGTGGTTATAACGTTTCCCTTTGTCTCCTTGTACAAAATGAATGTATATCCCTTTTTGTCACATTGACATATGTAACTTTTAAACGTTGAGTCCTATAACTTTCATCTTTTTACTTTGTGCTTATTCAAACTATGCTATAGACTACTTATGTTAGGTTATATATGATTATCATGTGTGTAGCGCCTATCTTACCCAGGGTGGGTATCCAGGTGCTAGAAAGAAGGGACTCTGCCTGCCCTTACAAGAGTCGAATGGAAAAGTAATCTTGTCAGCTTCTTGCAGCATTCGAGAACTGAGCTGGGGGTTCTGACATGCAAGGGGGAGGACGCCTGGCTTCAGGAGCCAAGAGCAAAAGCGCGCGCCGGCTCTGCGAATGTGGAGGACGTGGGCGAGCAGGTGGCGGGCTGAACGGTTGGTGTGTTCTTGATTTTAGGTCAAGTAGTTCCTGATGATCTCCCCCCCCGCCCGTCCCCGACCACCCACACACATTTCCTGTCTAAGGCTCTCTTACCACTAGTTGATGTCGTCGTCTGTTTACTCTTCAGCCACTCTCATGACGCAACTTAATTTTTGTGGAAAATCTCTTTCAAGCATATCTTGACACCGATCCCGGCTGCTTTGCTCATTCGGATTATTCGAAGCTGGGTCCTGTCAAACGTTAAGCTTTCCAGTGGACTGCTGTGCATCACGAGATTAAGACCAGCTTATTTTTTTTTATTCTTTAAGGTGCATCAAATTTTATATAACAAAACAATCAATGCCCTATCCAAAGTGCATCAAACAAAGAAGACAAATCATGGGATTGCTTCAGAGGATGGATAAACATTTCCATAAACCCCCAATTTACCATTGACGATCGCTTATACAACAAGCATTTGCAATGCAATAGGTCTCGCATTGATAAACTTTGAGCTATTAGCATTGCAAATGATAATGTTTGTTATTTTTTTTTATTAACAGTAGCATTGGTACTAAAACATATTCCACAAAGCACGGAAAGGCTGCAGTACCACAGGCTGTTACTAGGTGTCCCTGTGGAGTTGTAAAGGGACCTCTATTAGCCATATTAGATACTGCACCATTAATGCAATTATAAAGAGAAACATTGCAGCTGAGCATATGTTTCCATTTTCTTTTTAAAGTGAGGTTTTTGCTAGCTTGCGTTTTAAAAATACTATTTAAAATAATCAACAATGGTGCATTTGTTAAACGCAAGCTAACAAAACCTCACTTCTAAAAACATAAATGGAAACGTATGCTGAACTGCAATATTTCTTTTTATAATTGCATTAAGGGTGCAGTACCTTATGTGGCTAATAAATGGCCCTTTACAACTCCACATGGACACCTAGTAACAGCCTGTGATACTGCGCCCTTTCCTTGCTAAGTGGAGTTATTTTCTTTAGTTATGCTAATGCTAGGATATTTTTTTAACCAAAAAACAAACATTAGCATTAGCATTTGCAATGCCAACATGCTCAACCTAAAAACCATCTTCTTGTTCTCTCTGCCTTTGCATCCCAGTCCCCAAAGTTACACTTCAGAAACACATTTAGCGCTAAGCTGTTTTAAAAGCTCAAATTCTGCAGCAGCTAAGAACTTTGGGGCATATTATCAAGGGCCTTATCTCCGCTTTTTTGGCTTTAAAAGCCAAAAAAGTGGAGATAAAACTATCGCCCTATTTACAAGTGGGTGCTAACATGCATTAGCGTATGTTAGCATCCGTTTTCCCGTCGCCTCGCTGTGCCAGGGCTTAGCACCGGACAGCACCGGCACAAATTAAGCACTGGTCTGGCATATTAACAAGGGCTTTATCTCCGCTTTTTTGGCTTTAAAAGCCAAAAAAGCAGAGATAAAACTATCGCCCTATTTACATGAGGGTGCTAACATGCATAATCCCATGTTAGCGCCCTTTTTCCCAACGCCTCGCTGTGCATCTCTAATGAGATGCAAAGTGGGCGTCACTGGGCAGTATTGATTGCATGTAAATTATCGCTGATGTGCACATCGCGATATTTACAATGAGGCCCACACATTTTAGCAGACGTTAGTTTTTGGCAAAAACCACGGTTTTCGCCAAAAATTAACGTCTGCTAAAATGCTGACTTGCCTATACTCAACATTGGGGGTGGATTATGCTGATACGACCACAGGGTCGTATCAGCAAGGTCATCGCCGTTTTCCATGGACCATCGCTGGAAAACTGGCGATGTTTCATGGAAAACACCGCTATCGCTGAAATAATTATCGCCATTGCGCTATGCGTTGTTAATACAGCGCTAGCATGGCAATAATTTCCAGTGATAGCCGGCGATAAAAAAATGTACGCGCGGCCAGCGATAATTATCGCTGCCACATGATAATATGCCCCGTTGTAATGCTGAGTACTATGTGTAGGCCCGCACATCACGCAGGCAATTAAGAATTTATTTGGAGGGAATGCCCTTGGAGATGCGCTATTCCTTTCTCTCGGTATGAGCTTATTTGGGGGCATATTAACTATGCGGTGCCAAAAAATTATCGCCACTTCTGCGGCTGTTTTCGGCCGAAAAGCAGCGATAATTTTATCGCCTTCTCAGAAAAGACACGCTGTCGCGTGTTTTGCTGATTTAGCGCCCCTTACAACAACGACCAGCTTTGCATCTCCAATGAGATGCAAAGTGGGCGTTCCGTGCCAAAATAACTGGAGAAATGTCGCTAATCGACATTTCTCCAATTATCAAGCTGCACGCAAACAAGCAGAGCGGTAAGAAAAGTAGCGCTAACCACAGTTATCGCTACTTTCCTTACGCCTGCTTGTAATCTGATTTAGCCATGTAATCCAATGGGAGGTGGATTACATGGCTAAGAACACCCTGCCCTATCAGCAAGGTATCGCTGGTTGCAGTGCAATTATCGCTGGATTTCCAGCGATAATCACACTGTTTTCCAGCTAACGCATGGATTCCTATCACTTGGGAGATGAGCGTTGCTAATAGCACGCTATCTCCGCGATAGAATCCAGCGTTAGCCTGCGATAATAATCCTCGCGCTAAAAGCGCTGAGTGATAATTATCGCAGGCCCTTGCTCATATGCCCCTTGGACTTTAATATTTACACAGCAGTCCGCATGAAAAAAAAACATGGGGGCATATCAGCAAGGAACGGCGATGAATAAAGCAAAGCGCGCTTAGCGCTTTGTTATTCATCGCCATCTATCTCTGGAATTTATCGCCCTGGTAGCGCGTTATCAACAACGCGTTGCTCCAGGGCGATAAAAATTCCAGAGATAGCGGGCCAAATCACCGTTTTGCAGGGAACATCGCTGGTTTTCCAGCGATGTTCCCTGCAAAATGGCGATAACCTTGCAGATACGACCCTGTGGTCGTAGCAGCATAATCCACCCCCTATGTTAGGGATGGGTAAATCAGGATTTTAGCAGACGTTAGTTTTTGGAGAAAACAGTGGTTTTCTCCAAAAACTAACGTCTGCTAAAATGCTGGGGAAGCCTTGTAAACATTGCGATGTGCACATCAGCGATATTTGCAAGGCTGTACTGCCCAGTGGCGCCCACTTTGCATCTCATTAGAGATGCAAAGGGAGGCGTTGGGAAAAAGGGTGCTAACATGGGATTATGCATGTTAGCACCCTCTTGTAAATAGGGCGATAGTTTTATCTCCGGAGATAAAGCCCTTGTTAATATGCCAGACCAGTGCTTTATTTGTGCTGGTGCTTTCCGGTGCTAAGCCCTGGCACTTAATTCTCAGGGTCGAGTCTACATGGGGCAATTGCTGTTAAGAGAGTACAGTAAACAAAAGAAAAACCCACGAGCTGTTTCAGGCAGTACGTAAACTGAAACTCGTATTTATGCACTGTGAAAGTGAATTCACAATGCAGCTGCCCATGTGTGAACCTGGAGGCACAAGGCAGTGTTGTATAATCAGGATGGTGGGCGCAGCATTTTACAATGCCTGTGTATTTGTTTCCGAATGTCCGTTAAGTCTTTTAGCCTGGGGCGGGGCACACAGAGGTATATTTTTATACCTTCGTAACCATAATCCTGATGACCTCAACGAAAGGAGGTTGAAACGCCGTCGACCTGCCAACGCTAATTGCGGCTTTTTGAAGGGCCAATCAAGACTGGATTAATAGTGTTATAAGTGCTAATTTCTATGTGAATACTTCTGTTTGACCCTTCTGATTTGATTTAATTGTTCTCTCGCCGTTCCGCGTTGTCATTTTAAACACTTATGTCACTGCGCCGTTCACTTTTTTCACTTCACTATCAGTGCACATATGATTGTTATGGTTATTGTAAATTGGACATACCTACTGTGCCTCTAATTACAAATAACAATTTTCATTATTCTTTGGTCTCCCTTGTCCCCTTTTTGTTGTTTTTGATTAATTCTTATGTTTAATAGTCCCTTTACATGATGTTCTAGTTGAGACATTGTTTTTTGATATCATGGGGCGGGGCACACAGCACCAGAGACAAGCGAGGCAGGGTTGATTTGTAGTAAACGTGTGAACCCCTCTCCCACGCCCACCCCATGCTGGCCTGGAACGCCTTTGCCCAAAGAGCAGGGGCTGGAGGAGGGGTCCACAGGGTATTTGGCAGTTAGCCCACGTGAGAGAAGTAACAGGAGCAGATCATTTTGTTAGCAACTCAGCAAGCATGGTGTGCATTGCTTTTGTCACCACTGTTGCCTCGAGCAGCAGGATTGCAGACCTATCAGTGCTGCCAAATCCCTACTCCTTTGGAGCTGCAGTGTCTTTGTAGATTGGAGCCTGCAGCCCCAGCCAGCACATCGCCATTGACAGGATTGACGAGAGCAGGACATCTGCATTGGGTATGTGATAATATATATATAGTAGCAGTAATGCATAATTGTAAACAGAGTGTTGTCATCTTTTTGAGTTTGGTATGGAGATGCCATCCGAAGATGGTCTAACAATGCTCCTGGCCTCCCTGCACATTTAAAGAGAAGTTTGCATTACATTAGGAGGTATGCAATTTCGTCTTGGGCATTTTACATACCTTTCAATAAGGAAAGTCACAATTTTGCAGTTAACAAAGATGCCCACTCTCCCATGTCAAGTGTACATATTTCAACTGCATTATACTCTGTACAGACTACAGAGGCTTTAAAGGCAGCAACGGCCCCTAGAAGTGTCCAGACCTGCTTCCAGTCTTCATTGCCCACTGCAATGAAGAGAGGCCAGGCGGGCAGACTAATCACAGCTGCTGGAAAGAGGAACTTGGAGGGTTCATTGTTATACTCTCAGCGCATTAACAGTTTTAACCTTAAAAGTTCTGTTGTCAGAAAGACAGTGTTCCTCTAAAGGTACTAAATGGATTTAATGTGTGGTCATGCATGTCTATGATTCTACAGATTGCTGTGTGTGCTTTAAGTCTTTCCAGTTTCTTTATTTATGAGTGCAGGGTAAGTGCTGCGCAGGGTGACCTGTGTGCATGTATGAGTAAAGGTTGAGTGGTGTGCCTGTATGAGTGCAGGGTGACTGGTGTGCCTGTTTAAGTGCAGGGTGACTGGTGTGCCTGTTTGAGTGCAGGGTGAGCACTGTACCTGTTTGAGTACAGGGTGAGCACTGTGCCTGTACGAGTGCAGGAAGAGCACTGTGCCTGTTTGAGTGCAGGGTGTGCGGTGTGCCTGTATGAGTATAGGGTGAGCGGTGTTCCTGTACGAGTGCAGGGTGAGCAGTGTTCCTGTATGAGTGCAGGTTGATCGGTGTTCCTGTATGAGTGCAGGGTGAGTGGTGTTCCTGTATGAGTGCAGGTTGATCAGTGTTCCTGTATGAGTGCAGGGTGAGCAAGTGTGCCTGTATGAGTGCAGGGTGAGCAGTGTGCCTATATGAGAACAGTGTGCCTGTATGAGTGTGGGGTGACTGGTGTGCCTGTATGAGTGCAGGGTTAGCAGTGGTCCTGTATGAGTGCAGGGTGAGCAGTGTGCCTGTATGACTGCAGGGTGAGCACTGTGCCTGTACGAGTGCAGGGTGAGCGGTGTGCCTGTATGAGTGCAGGGTGAGCGGTGTGCCTGTATGTGTGCAGGGTGAGCGGTGTTCCTGTATGAGTGCAGGGTGAGCGGTGTTCCTATATAAGTGCAGGGTGAGCAGTGTGCCTGTATGACTGCAGGGTGAGCAGTGTGCCTGTATGAGTGCAGGGTGAGAGGGGTGCCTGTATGAGTGCAGGGTGAGCGGTGTTCCTGTATGAGTGCAGGATGAGCGGTGTGCCTGAATGACTGCAGGGTGAGCACTGTGCCTGTACAAGTGCAGGGTGAGCGGTGTGCCTGTATGAGTGCAGGGTGAGCAGTGTGCCTGTATGTGTGCAGGGTGAGCGGTGTTCCTGTATGAGTGCAGGGTAAGCGGTGTGCCTGTATGACTGCAGAGTGAGCAGTGTGCCTGTATGAGTGCAGGGTGAGCGGTGTGCCTGTATGTGTGCAGGGTGAGCGGTGTTCCTGTATGAGTGCAGGGTGAGCGGTGTTCCTATATAAGTGCAGGGTGAGCAGTGTGCCTGTATGACTGCAGGGTGAGCAGTGTGCCTGTATGAGTGCAGGGTGAGAGGGGTGCCTGTATGAGTGCAGGGTGAGCGGTGTTCCTGTATGAGTGCAGGGTGAGCGGTGTTCCTGTATGAGTGCAGGGTGAGCAAGCGTGCCTGCATGAGAGCAGGGTGAGCAGTGTGCCTGTATGAGTGCAGGGTGAGCGGTGTTCCTGTATGAGTGCAGGATGAGCGGTGTGCCTGAATGACTGCAGGGTGAGCACTGTGCCTGTACAAGTGCAGGGTGAGCGGTGTGCCTGTATGAGTGCAGGGTGAGCAGTGTGCCTGTATGTGTGCAGGGTGAGCGGTGTTCCTGTATGAGTGCAGGGTAAGCGGTGTGCCTGTATGACTGCAGAGTGAGCAGTGTGCCTGTATGAGTGCAGGGTGAGCGGTGTGCCTGTATGTGTGCAGGGTGAGCGGTGTTCCTGTATGAGTGCAGGGTGAGCGGTGTTCCTATATAAGTGCAGGGTGAGCAGTGTGCCTGTATGACTGCAGGGTGAGCAGTGTGCCTGTATGAGTGCAGGGTGAGAGGGGTGCCTGTATGAGTGCAGGGTGAGCGGTGTTCCTGTATGAGTGCAGGGTGAGCGGTGTTCCTGTATGAGTGCAGGGTGAGCAAGCGTGCCTGCATGAGAGCAGGGTGAGCAGTGTGCCTGTATGAGTGCAGGGTGAGCGGTGTTCCTGTATGAGTGCAGGATGAGCGGTGTGCCTGAATGACTGCAGGGTGAGCACTGTGCCTGTACAAGTGCAGGGTGAGCGGTGTGCCTGTATGAGTGCAGGGTGAGCAGTGTGCCTGTATGTGTGCAGGGTGAGCGGTGTTCCTGTATGAGTGCAGGGTAAGCGGTGTGCCTGTATGACTGCAGGGTGAACAGTGTGCCTGTATGAGTGCAGTGTGAGAGGTGTGCCTGTATGAGTGCAGGGTGAGCAGTGTGCCTGTATGAGTGTAGGGAGAGATGTGTGCCTGAATGAGTGCAGGTTGAGTGGTTCAAACAGAAAACTGCACAGGTGGACATTTCTGACTTGGGTCTGTGAAGTTTGCAGACCTACATTATATTCCCTGTAAAGCTTAAGTCATCTGCACATTTGAACAGTGTAATTTTCAGATACCACAGTATTACATACCGTGCATATACAAAGGGTCCGCATTGTATACTATAGGCATACCTGTGACACTGCATTTTACACAAGCCTATGATATATGCACATTTTGGAGACCTTATATATGATATATTAAGAGGTTTCAGATGTCCATATTGTGCATAATACAGGATTGAATGATGTGCATAAATCAGTTACAGGTCGTGCATATGCCAGAGAGGTGCATATTGTGTATCTAGCAGAGTCCAATATATTCTTAATGTGATAGATGCCTTCATAGTGGGCTTGTATCACTGAGCTCTACAGTGTCATATATCCTTTGGCAACAAAAGGTACATATATCAGTGGTTGAATTCCCCAAGTTCTGAGAGCAAAATAATTGAGAAGTGTTTAAGGTGTGGCACTGTCTTTTACAAATAGTTTAGCAGTTTAGAATGTTATTTGAAAATCAAGCCTGTGGAGACACAAAAAGCAACAGAAGTAGAAGTAGTCATTTCAGCGTTACTTTGGTGTCAGGCCTTTCACGGTCAGAAAAAGTTCATTATCTTCGGTTCCAAAAGTCATAACATCCAGTCTCTTTTGCGGTTTTGCCTTGATTTTATTAAAGATGTCCTTCACAAGGAGCTTGGAAAACCCACACGTGTTTCAAGTTAACCATTATATTATCAAAGTAGGAATTCAGACCAGGTATTACATCTGGCTTTCAGCAGTGCCAGTTGAGGATGTGGGCGGAGCCAATAGAGTAAGTGGGTGGAGCCAGTGAGATAGTGGGTGGAGCTGGGGGAAGTGGGTGTGGCCTCCTACAAAATGTGAGCACCTGCACTTAATATTTTACAAATTAAGCACTGTGCCAGACTGTACTTTCATGTTAACTTGGAACGCAAAATTGTTCTTGTGTGTAAACAAAGGGCTTACACCTGAGCCAATATCTGTTTACAACCTGTTAACATACATTGACAGGCTGACAGCATTTATTGTTCGAGAATACACAGACAGTGGGATGAGGGTAAACGGAGCGGAACACGTCATAACAACAACAATAAAAGTTCAATGATGTTTCCGTATATTGCTTCATCCCACACGTCTGTTCTTAGCGCTATAAAAATAGAAGTTACTAGTGTTTGTACCCGCTATGGCTAGTCTGCTTGCTGCTAACTGTCCTGGGCAGAGGTCAGCTCTTAAACCCTCTGATAAGTATATCTTTCTTTCCACTCAAATAAGTAACATAAGCACGGCTCCTGCAAGTATCCACCAGCCTTGCGAAAACAGGAACTTCTGGAATCCTGGTCTGACGTCATGGCGTGTAGCGCAGCTTCTCCAAAAGAGCAGATGAAAACAACTCTAACCAGCAGGATGGCTCAGTGAGATTAATGCTCGATAATTTTATCGCCTGTCTTGATAATATGCCCCATAGGGCCATATTATCAAGGAACGGCGATAACATTATCGCCGCTTTAGCGGCAGGAAACTGCCGTTAAAGCTGCGATATTGGGCTTGATAATATGCCCTTGTGAATTCCCATAGAAGCCCAGGTTCTGGTGTGAACATTGGCTTTTATGGGAATTCTCAAGAGCATATTATCAAGCCCATTATCGCCGTTCCTTGATAATATGGCCCAGAGTACTGTTACAAAAGGTGACAGCAGTAATGTTATTTACGGCACATACTCAGCTTTCTCTCCTCGTGCAGGTCAGTTCACGAGTACTGTTACTCAGGGTAACAGAAGCAACTGTTACTTACAGCACGTACTCGGCCTTCTTTCTTTTAGCAGGTCACTACAGAGTACTGTTACACCGAGTCTCACCAGCAACTGTTATTTACAGCACTTACTTGGGCTTCTCTCCTCCTGCAGGCCGGTACAGCGAGTACTATTACACAGGGTAACAGCAGCAACTGTGCACCGGCCTGCGGACGGAGAGAAAGAAGGCCTAGGAGGTGCTGTTAATAATAGGTGACAGCAGTAATGATATTTACTTTTACATTGGTAACAGAGAACCTGTTATGTGGCGGAGGGAGAGGCGGGTCGAGAGACTGGGTTGCAGAGCCTGATTGGTTGGTTGAAGCAAAGGGCTTACAGAACCATATAACCACCCTTTGGATATTCTATGGCCGAAGTCATATCACCCACTGTGGTGGAACAACGGGCGCAGCAAGGCTTCACTTCACCCAGGCTCTGAGGCGAAATAAGGGTAAAATAACGAAAGGAAGAAGACACTACAGAGAGAAGGGTGAGAGATCAAGAGACAAACACAGGAGGATGGATGCTTGAGAGAGAAAGAGGGATGGATGAAACACACCAATAATACTGCGACAAACAAGTGAACAAGGTCAGATAAGGGAGTAGGAGAGGAGGGAGAAAGGTGAAAAAGAGTGGAAAAGGAGACAGAACCGGTGAGAAAGGAGATCAGTGAGAGGGGAAACATGTATTATAAGATCTGTGAGAAAGACAGTTAAGATAGATAGGAGGGGTGAACAAGAGTCAACAACAACTGAGAAAAATGTGACAAATAATAGAAAAAGTTAGATCACAAACAGCTGATGAGAGGGTGACACCTGGTCAAAAGTCATATGACATCACTTCCTGTGATGTCACTTCTGTTGCCCCTGGGATTTTGGTGAATGGACTGCCCACGTTAGAGGCCACTTTCTGGTGGGATATTACACAAGGTTGGTGCTGTTAAACTGTATAGAAACAAGCTAAGATTGTTTTACCCGATTATGGGAACAATTACGTCTCAAAATAAATAATGCAAATGAGACACACATCTTGCAAATGTTTTTATTTGAACAATCAAAACGATCGACACAGAGATTCCGAAAACGTTAGTATATTCGAATGAATATTCGTCAAAACACCTCTAAAATGAACCGTCCATTGAGGTTAATTCACGAAGAAATCCTCCGTGCAAGAGGGTGTGACCCAGTCTCAGAGGCCGGAGAGGCGACGCTCCGAAGTTTACGAGGTGTAAAATAGGCAGTGGCGGCTGGTGACATTTGAAAGTGGCGTGGTGTAAAGTTATCATGGTACTGCACTGAGGCGAGCGAGCGAGCCCTAACAACTCCTCCGAGAAAATTTTGAAAAAAGAGTGGATAAATGGAGCATTTTCAAGCAAATTTGAGGAAGCAGGAAGGTTGATAAAGCACTTGCGAAAGTATTATGACAGGTTCTGTAATAACATCCTTATATCCATCAACTTTACCCCAACACAAGTACAAACACACACTCAAACTCTTTCAAGTACACACATAAAGCACGAGTCACAAACATTTGTTTAGGCTTAAAGACCTATAAACAAAAATCACGTTCTCACACACTGCATATGAAATGGTTTCATATATATATTAAACCAACACACCCTGGATAAAACGTAACATACAAAAGAATGCGCTCTTCCTATTGCCAACCAGTTTAACGATCCTTCCCCCAGATAAACTACATGCAGTAAACAACCTACCTAAGGCTGCGAAATCTATTGGCAGGCCTACCTATGTCCTGCTAAACCCTCTCTACAACCGGGCTGATCACTCCTATGAGAAAATGTGACCGAATCTCTTCCATTTTTAACACCCTTAAATCATTAGCACAAGAAGTCAATCATCTTATAAGAGAAGCCCCTTGCGCCGCTGGTTCCTCACTTTTTTATATGAGAAAAAGTGACGCCCCGGCGGCGTAAGGGGCTTGTGAATAAGCCCCAGACTGTCTCACATATAAACCAAGGACCTAAATCCCACCACCCACCTCACACACAAACTGGAACTATTGGATAAAAACTGCACTTTAAAAAGCAAGCCTACACTCCCTCTCACACCGCTTGCATTAATAAAAAAGTCTCCTCGACAGCACCTTCTAAGGAAATGCCCTCTGAACCTGGAATTCCCTTCCCACACTCCTGCCCCCGCACTTCAAATATTCAAGTCCAAGACACTCAACCGTCCAAAACACTGATCATGTGACGAGCCGACGATATAGTTCAGCTTTGCAGCCTATCACGTGTTGCTGCTGACTATATGTTTCTAAATGCACTGCGGCTAGAAACAATATCTCCTGGCTTTGACCTCCCTCAAAAGGATGAAGGGTTCACACGTGTCACCCTCTTGTACTTCTTGTAATGACTACATCCTCTTCATTGCTGCCGTTCACTCTTCTGTGTACCTTTTCCATGCCTACGACTGGATAGCTCACCACACATGATTATATCCTTTTCAAGCCTTTCTGTTTCACTCATCTTCCCATTCATACTGCGTGCGTCACTCGTGAGTGCTTCTATTCGCTGAAGTACATCTCGGCTACGAGCCTTAATGCTGTAGTGGTGTGGACTACGAGTGTATGTAACCCTCGCTTGCCTTGTACTCACTGTTGTATTTACATCATCTCCTGCAAACGTTGCACAAAAATCCCTTCTCTCTCACTAAGTGAATCATTGTTGTTAAGCGCTCTGCTGCCTCGGGGTTTCTTAGCGCTATATCAAACACTGATAAAAACTCATCAATGAGGCCTCGCGCATTGTTTGTTCACTGTTTCACTACTCGCAATACTAGCGGGAGAGGGGAGAAGGTCGCCGGGGGTGGGGGGTGGGGGATTACAATTAAAAAAATTAAGCTAAACTTACCAGACCAGGTCCGCGCGGCGCCTCTCTGCTTCTCGGCCGGGTCCCGTTGGCGCCTCTTCTAAGGAACAGCACTGGTTGGCAACCCCTCTAAGCCAATACTGACGCTGCTCCAGCAGCGCCAGCATTGGCTTAGAGCAGGGTGACTCACCGCCCGCCTGCCCATTAGGAGACCGAGGTTTGAGCCTTTGCTCAACCCTCGCTCTCCTAATGGGCATGCGCCAGCCACAGCAGACAGTAGTGTGCATGACTGGGCACGGAGCGAAAATTCGCCTCCTTCACCCAGCATGCGCACTGCTGCCTGCTGTGCGCTCTGCGCCACCCCTGGTCTGCTGCATGTCAGTCACTCAGCAGCATGACGTCGGACCGCCCTCCTCCTTCAGAATCTGAAGGGGGTGGGCAGTCCAAGTTCATGCTGACTGTGACTGACATGATTGTCAGAAAATTCTCCCTCGACGCTGAGGGAGCTGCCGGTGCGGGCGGCTTGTGGGGCAACGCCCCAGCGCCCTTAACGGACGCACCGCCACTGAAAATAGGAACGATTTCACTCACTCAAAACGTTGATTTCTCGGTCGCAAAAACCAAATGTGGATTTGCGTGCACGACAGAGGTGTGCAACACCGCATGCGGTGCATGTCCTCTTGCTGGTGGCAGGGTGGCACACTAGGCAATCACCTGGGTTTGCATTCCTGCACGACGGACTCTAAAAAGGCAACGTGAATACAACTGCTTACGACCTATGCGAGTCCGGCTGCCAAGAGAAATACTACAGCGTGAACATCAAGTTCAAACTGAGACTGTCCTCAGCATTGGGGGAAGGGGGAGTTAATTTCAATGTTACTCTTCTGTAGAAGACACTTCTCGCCATCACCCTGGGGGAGGAGGAGCAACCTCTGTACACTTCAGAACAGCAGACATGCTGACAACCGACCCTACCCGGCAGTGACTGAACCACCCGCAACAGATGGACGTGCACAAAGAGGACAACAGACCCCTCTTTCAAACAAAACAAAAAGTTTGTCTGGAGGGTCTGTTGTCCATTCAGCTATCACCGCCCCTCCCCCCGGCCACAAGTCTTGCACTCCAATCGGGGTGCACAATGTATGCAGGCAGCCCCCTCCCACAATGCAGGCTTTAGAAGGCGGGGTCAAAGGGTGCCAGCTGGGATGCCTGGCGGCAGAGATGGAGAGCTATGCGAGTGCGGCCCTTAGCCACAAGAAGAGGATGCGCCTACCTGTTGGCGCCCTAGCACATCTCGCAGCGCTAGCCTGTACATTAAAGCAGAAATAAAAAAATGCACCTTTGACCTGCTGCTCGGAAGTGGTGTTGTGCACGGCGCTGCCTCGCATGCCTCCTGCTCTGAGTACTGAGCTCTCAAGAGTGCCCTCCCAGCTACCGGAACCCAACACATTGAGGCACAAATCACAAGCCTCCTCGGCACAAATTGATTAAATTATTGGGAAGATTGAAACCCGAAGTGACGCTTGCAGAACGAAACTGCGTTGAACGTCTGCAGGAATATGAAACCAAAATAAAACCGACAAGACGCATGCCTCTCAGAGAAGGGGGGCTCGAGCGTGAGGCAAGAACACAACATGAAGAGACGCAGCGCGCATGAACTGCAATGCTAGGTGAGTGGGCGGGGCCTAAGGGAGACAGGGCGGTCACCAACCCCACTTCCAAAGAAACCAGACAGAAAACCAACGACTATAGATCTCGCCAAGGCGAGCAGCGCATGCGCTGCAACGCAGGCAAGACCTAAAAACTGCTGAAGAGATTTTTAAATAGAATTAAACCTTCTTGTATTCTGCCAGGGATCACGTATATGCGCATCAGCGAAGAAACCACGAAAAACGTAAGTCATTGAATGTTAACGAATCCTAGCACATTTGTGAGGAACAATAAAGTTCCCAACGCTACAGCTAAGAAAACAAATACCTTATAATAAAACCTGCATGCCTACAACTCCACTCGTAAACACTTTGTGAGAGTGAACCAGATTGTACTGATTAATAACACCAATTTGACCAACAATCCTGTACCATTAGGGCTGAATGATGGGGGAAAGTGCTAACCTATATTTCTGCATCACCAGTACGCAAGACAAGGGTCCTATTAGGATGGCGGGCAGACTTACGTTCTCCCGCCACCATATTGGGGATTGGGACCGCCTGACAGGCTGTCCGTGGTCCCGACATAGGTATTTTGACGTGACTGCCACCACAGTGGTCGCAATACCTGTTTTTTGCATTGTGGCAGGTGTTGCTGGCTGCAGCACCCACCGCAATGCAAAAAGGGACAGTTTAGATATCCGTGCACTACGTGGCAGGCACCATGTGGTACCTGCCACATGGTGCAGGGATCTGTAGGGGGGCACCCTAGGTGCCCCCCAGGTCCCATGTCTGGGGCCAGTGGGTAAGGGGGGCCCACTACAGGCCCCCAAAGTCCCTTTCCGCCAGCCTTTTCATGGCGGGTTAACTGCCATGAAAAGGCCGGTGGAAGGGGACATTGTAATCCCTACGGCGGTGCCTGGCAGGCACCACCAACATGGTAGGGACTTCAAGCACCTGCGCTGCACCGGCGGTCTCAAGGAGCCCATCGTATTTGTGGTGGTCAGACTTTCCAATCGCCATCACCCCACCCACCCTTGCAATAGGCGGGAAACATGTCTCCGGTGGCGGGCAGACTGCCACCAACAGAACGCCAGCCGACAGCTTATTGGTGCCGGTCTCCCCACCATCACATTTGGCCCCCAAGTGTCCCCCATCACCTTTCAATGGCATCTTACAGTGTCATAACTGGTATCTGGCAGTGACCACAAACAATTTCATCAGTCTTAAAAAGAGTACAATGTCCATCAACTTTCTAGATACCGTCTGCGTCTTCTGCCACAAATCAGCCACCTGGGCCAAGTCATTGGGAACTAGCTAAATAGAGTCGAATTAGAAGAGTGACAGATTAGATTTCCCCATGCTTAGAAAAGGTTGTAATTGTAACCAATGCCTATTTATTTAGTCCTATAAAGAAAAACACAAGAAGTCATGGAACTGAAGAAATGAGAAATAAATCTTCTAGGGGAAATATGAAATTCTGCATGAATATCATTGAAAAAGTTAAATTTTCTTAGAGGCTACGCACCAGCTGACTGTATCTCTCCGTCAGCCATACCCACAACTAACCCTCAACAGCCCTCAGGCAGTGTAGGATTATTGTTAGTCGGAGTGGAATATATGACGTGATCCCGCAATCAATTACCCCTCATACCATCACCCCGCATTTTTTAGAACGCGGGTGCAATTACTCCGCAATACCATCACCCCGCAAACTTTTACCCCGCATATGACTTTACCACGCATGCCATTACAACGCAAATGCATGCGTGGTGAAGGCATAAACTTAGTAAAAGTACTTTACCTAAAAATATATATATAAATATATATATACAAATATGTAGAGATATATGAGTATTTATATATATATATGCATAATTATATATATTTTTTTTTTAAATATGTGAAAATTAATTATTTATTTAAATATTTATTATATATATTTGTATATATGTAGATATATATATATATATACATATCTATATCTATATCTATATATATATATATATAATATATATATATCATATATATTATCTACTGGTGGTCGCGATTTAAAAAAAAAATAATAATTTCACGGTGCGCGCACGGTGAAAAACCTGAAAAAAATAAATAAATAACTCAGCATTTAAAAAACCGTACAAATTCACTGAAAAAACCATAGGTTTCACACATGTTATAGTTACGAATTAGCATTTAAAAAACCTTGCAAATTCACTTAAAAAACCATAGTTACTGCAGGCAACTATAACTCACGCGACCGCAATCCTCTGCTGATGACGTCAGATATTACATCACTGATGACATATGTGTCTTTATGAAAAATAAATATTTGTAATATATGTATAGCTAAAGATTAATGGAAGAAGACATGGGTAAATGGGTAAATAAGTGTCTAAATACAGTGATGTAATATCTGACGTCATCAGCAGAGGATTGCGGTCGCGTGAGTTATAGTTGCCTGCAGTAACTATAACGGGGGAATTTCATTGGTTTTTTACGAGTGAAATGTCCAGCTAACTATAACATGTGTGAAACCTATGGTTTTTTAAGTGAATATATATATATATATATATATATATATATATATATATATATATATATATTACCTACTGGCGGTCGCCAGTAGGTAGTTATAGTTAGGACCACGTTTCCATAGGAAATCCGCAACATTCTATTTTGAATAACTTTGGCGCCGGTCGACGAATCCTCGCGAATTTTTCAAAATAGGTGGGGCGCTACGCTCCGCTCCTACCCTGAAAGTCTCGGGGGGATTCGTCAAGCGGGGGCTGAGATAAAAGGGGGGTCCCAAAACGCGTTTTTCCCATGCATTTTTCCATAGGACCTTTAGACAGGGCTACAGCCCGAACGGCTGAACAGAATTTAATGAAATTTGGCAGAGAGGTAGTCCCCAGGTCAAGGAAGTGCCTTTTGTAGGTTTGGTGTAAATCTGTTCAGTAGATTCTGAGAAAATAGCCTTTAAATCAATATATATATCTGAGCCAGCTTACGGTGCGCTTACGGTGCGCTTACCGTACGCGTACGGTGACGTGCGCTAGCGCGATTCTGATTGGCCGTTAGATCTTAGTAAACATTCGAATCGGTCGAAACCAGGAAGCGGCGGCCGCCATTTTCTCTCTCGCACTCTGAGGGGGGGAGGCTAAACAAAGTGTAAAAACATGTAAAGGGGCTGTTTAGACAGCTCCCAAGCACCTAGCCATGTTGGGGGTGTCCCCAACGATCCCCCAAGTGAAAAAAGGCAATTTTTATTTTTTTGTAAATTTCGCCGATTACGCTTACCGTAGGCGTACGGTAGCAAATAATAAAAAATAAAAAAATATCCAAATTCTCCCCACCCCGTGTGCAAATGGTGCCCGTAGGGCACCATTTGTGCATGACTTATACATCACAAACAAAACATATATTCTACCAGTCACAACAATGCTCATCATATGTTTCCTCCATGTGCGCACGGTGCGCGAAGCGCATCGTGCGTTCATGGCCCATCTAGCGTAACGTGGACACGCGGTGCGCGAAGCGCACCGCGTACTCATTGTGCGCGCACGGTGCGCTTCGCGCACCGTGCGCGCACGGAACGAACTGCGTTAAGTGGGCGCGCACGCCACAAATGGCGTAAAGTAACTTAGCATTTAAAAAACCGTACAAATTCACTGAAAAAACCATAGGTTTCACACACGTTATAGTTAGGAATTAGCATTTAAAAAACCTTGCAAATTCACTGAAAAAACCATAGGTTTCACACATGTTATAGTTAGCTGGACATTTTACTGATAAAAAACCAATGAAATTCCCCCGTTATAGTTACTGTAGGCAACTATAACTCACGCGACCGTAATCCTCTGCTGATGACATATGTGTCTTTATGAAAAAAAAATATTTGTAATATATGTATAGCTAAAATTTAATGGAAGAAGACATGGGCAAATAAGTGTCTAAATACAGTATTAGCATCAGCAGAGGATTGCGGTCGCGTGAGTTATAGTTGCCTACAGTAACTATAACGGGGGAATTTCATTGGTTTTTTATCAGTAAAATGTCCAGCTAACTATAACATGTGTGAAACCTATGGTTTTTTCAGTGATATATATATATATATATATTCACTGAAAAAACCATAGGTTTCACACATGTTATAGTTAGCTGGACATTTTACTGATAAAAAACCAATGAAATTCCCCCGTTATAGTTACTGTAGGCAACTATAACTCACGCGACCGTAATCCTCTGCTGATGCTAATACTGTATTTAGACACTTATTTGCCCATGTCTTCTTCCATTAAATTTTAGCTATACATATATTACAAATATTTTTTTTTCATAAAGACACATATGTCATCAGCAGAGGATTACGGTCGCGTGAGTTATAGTTGCCTACAGTAACTATAACGGGGGAATTTCATTGGTTTTTTATCAGTAAAATGTCCAGCTAACTATAACATGTGTGAAACCTATGGTTTTTTCAGTGAATTTGTACGGTTTTTTAAATGCTAAGTTACTTTACGCCATTTGTGGCGTGCGCGCCCACTTAACACAGTTCGTTCCATGCGCGCACGGTGCGCTTCGCGCACCGTGCGCGCACAGTGAGCACGCGGTGCGCTTCGCGCACCGCGTGCCCACATTACGCTAGATGGGCCATGAACGCACGATGCGCTTCGCGCACCGTGCGCACATGGAGGACATATGATGAGCAAACTCTTAAATCTGCTTTTCATTTATTTATTTTTTTTTTTTTTACCGTACGCTTACCGTAAGCTTACGGTACGCGTACCCCGTGATTTTTTTTAAAATCAATAAATGTTTTTTTTGTACTTTTCTGTCCTTCTTTGACCCCCTTACAAATGTTAGGGGGTCTGTAACTCTCCTCATTGCCCCCTTTCCTTGTTTTCTCTGTTTTTTTTCTGACTGAAACACACAAAATGGCGGCCGCCGCTTCCTGGTTTCGGCCGATTCGAATGTTTACTAAGATCTATGGGCCAATCAGAATCTCCTTCGCGCACGCCATGTTTCTTCCGTACGCTTACCGTAAGCTTACCGTACGCGTACCCCGTGATTTTTTTTAAAAATCAATAAATGTTTGTTTTGTACTTTACAGTCCTTCTTTGACCCCCTCACAAATGTAAGGGGGTCTGTAACTCTCCTCATTGCCCCCTTTTCTTGTTTTCACTCTTTTTTTTTCAGAGTGAAACACAGAAAATGGCGGCCGCCGCTTCCTGGTTTCGGCCGATTCGAATGTTTACTAAGATCTAAGAGCCAATCAGAATCACGCTCGCGCACGCCACCGTACGCTTACCGTAAGCGTACGGTAAGCGTACCGTAAGCGGGCTCAGATATATATATTGATTTAAAGGCTATTTTCTCAGAATCTACTGAACAGATTTACACCAAACCTACAAAAGGCACTTCCTTGACCTAGGGACTACCTCTCTGCCAAATTTTGAGTAATTCTGTTCAGCCGTTCGGGCTGTAGCTGTGTCTAAAGGTCCTATGGAAAAATGCATGGGAAAAACGCGTTTTGGGACCCCCCTTTTATCTCAGCCCCCGCTTGACGGATCCCCCCGAGACTTTCAGGGTAGGAGCGGAGCGTAGCGCCCCACCTATTTTGAGAAATTCGCGAGGATTCGTCGACCGGTGCCAAAGTTATTCAAAATAGAATGTTGAGGTTTTCCTATGGAAACGTGGTCCTAACTATAACTACCTACTGGCGACCGCCAGTAGGTAATATATATATATTTTTTTAAATTACCCATGGCACCCTAAAAACCAAACCCACCCTGATCCCTTACAATTCCCCTGCACTCTTACCCCTAAAAATACACCTGTACCCCAAAACCCAAACAAACCCTGAACCCTAAAAATACCCCAGCACCCCAAAACCTAAACCCACCCTGACCCCTAAAAATACCCCAGCACCCCAAAACCCAAACCCACCCTAAACCCTAAAAATGCCCCTGTACCCCAAAAACCTAAACCCACCCTTACCCCTAAAAATATCCCTGCACCTCAAAACCTAAACCCACCCTGACCCCTAAAAATACCCCAGCACCCCAAAATCCAAAACCACCCTAAACCCTAAAAATGCTCCTGTACCCCAAGACCTAAACCCACCCTGAACCCTAAAAATACATCCTACACCCCAAAACTCAAACACACCCTAAACCCTAAAAATGCCCCTGTACCCCAAAACCTTGATTCCCTCTAAACCCTAAACATACCTCAGCACCCCAAAACCCAAACCCACCCTGAACCCTAAAATTATCTCCTTTACCCCAAAACCCAACCTCACCCTAAACCCTAAAAATGCCCCTGTACCCCAAAACCTAAATACCTCTAAACCCTAAAAATACTTCAGCACCCCAAAACCCAAATTCACCCTGAACCCTAAAAATATCTCCTGCACCCCAAAACCCAAACTCACCCTTAAGCCTAAAAATATCTCCACCCCAAAACCCAAACCCACCCTAAACCCTAAAAATGCCCCTGTACCCCAAAATCTTAATACCCCCTAAATCCTAAAAATACCTCAGCACCCCAAAACCCAAACCCACCCGGAGCCCTAAAAATATCTCCTTTACCCCAAAACCCAAACCCACCCTAAACCCTAAAAATGCCCTTTTACCCCAAAACCTAAATACCCCCTAAACCCTAAAAATACCCAAGCAGCCCAAAACCCAATCCCACCCTATACCCTAAAATTACCCTGTGCACCCCGTAACCCATCCCCACCCATAACCCTTAAAATACCCCTGAACCCCAAAACATATACCCCTACACCCCAAAACCAAAACCATATACTTACCTTAAACTTAAATATAAAAAACATATGATTTTACCATTCATGCATTTACAACGAATTTCGTTGTAAAAGCACGCATGGTAAAAGCATATAAAATGTAATGCCATGCGTAATAATGGTATTGCGGGGTAATGGTACTTGCGTTATCATGGTATGCGGGGTGATGGTATGCGGGGTAAAAGTTTTGTTGTAAAGGCTGTTTACCGTCGGGGTGTAGTCTGAGTGTAGTTGAAGTGTAAGTTATGCAGTTGCCAAACTACATGGCCCTTTATGACATCCTACCAGACAATCCTGAAAAACTTTAAGCTTCATATGTTTAAACAATTACTTAGCATTCACACAGCTAACCAACAAGTTATTATTGCCTGTGCAAACTGTTTCTTGTCAGGAGTAAATCAGAAAAAAACTCAAAAAACAACAAATAACTGCATTAATACCTATTTTTGAAAACTCTTTTCAATATGTTTACTATTTCCTGCTGCTTATTAGCAGATACTCTCGTATTTAAGATATTTTGCAGTGGCAACATTTGCATGAATAGAACATTAATCAAATTGATGTATAATGCAGCATCTGCTGTAGAAACTTTCAAGCTATCTGTGACACAAATTTTGTCTGTAGCTCAAACGCATTAAAGGTTACAAAAATGCTTCATGTAAAAGGCAAGGAACTTTTGATACCACTGACAGGGTGCTTGCTCGAGTTGTTGGTTGATATTCGTACTTCAAGCAAGTGATAATCTCTTTCCAGATGGTGTTAATATTCCCCCGTTAACTCCTTGTGGATTGTAAGCAAACCGTATTTAAATACATTCAAACTGGGGGCAGTAAGTAAAAAGTCTATTTCCAAACTCCAGTGGCGGCTCCTCCGCTATGGTGGAGCAGTGTCACCCCTCCCCCGCCCTACCAGCCTGAAAACGTAGAAAAATGAAACAACAATAAACCAGGTTTATAATCGTTCTATTTTTCAGGTTCTAATTGCGGTTTGAGTCTTGGGGGCGGGGCCATCGCGAGAGCAGTGGCTAGAGCTCCTGCTATCAGTGCACATGACAGTTTGGCCAGTCGCCTCAGGACGTCCAAACCGACATGCGCACTGAGCTGTCTCGCACATGCTCCCAGTCTCTCTGGAAGCGCAAATTAACAGCGCTCAGGCCAATCCTGACGCTGCTTTCAAGCATGAGAGCAGTGTCAGGATTGGCCGCAGGTAGTCTGGGGCTCTGTGCTGCAGCAAGGACAGGGAGCAGAAGACTAACGGGTGGCAGGTAAGTTCTTTTTTCCTATTTATTTAAAATATTTTCTTCGCTGTCCATTTCCCCTACTTCCTTCCCATGCCTCCATTATCCAGTGCCCGCCCTGCCACTCCGCCCGCACACCAGCCACTACTGCCAAATACTTCAAAAACTTCCAGTATAAACAGCAGAAAAGTAACAGAACCGAAGAAAATCAATAGCAGATGAATAAATAGTCTCCTCTGCTTGTAAATACCCCACTATTGGACTCATGCCTTAGTTATATTTCTCTAGCTAGTGTTTTTATGGATTCTTTCAAAGCTTTGTGTCACTTTTGAAGCCCTTCAGATATGCATTCCTAGGAAAGCATTAGTTTTACAATTGTGGTCTAATGGTGCTTTAGCGCCAGTATTGGGAAACTGGTAGTGTGGAATATTGCAGTAAACAGGCGGCTCTGCGGGTAGCAGCTGGTGTATCATCCAGCCTTGATTTCTCAAAGGAGGCCCTCCATGGCTCTGCAGAGAAAGGTAAAGAGTCAGTTTGTTATGATGGTGGCCTATTTGTGTTGATCCTCCTTATGCAAATATTGCTTCGCCATCTTGGAACAGCGTTCTCCCCCTTAGAAGGCCTTCTTCAATGCTGAAGACTATGGGCGAAATTAACACTCCCATTAAGTGATGCTAAATTACGCTGGACATGATGTACCGGGGCCACCAGTATCACAGCCTCCTCAGGTCAAATGTCAGTAAATGGAAACTTAGGTACAAGTAATGCACTCCATGTCCTTCTCGCCTCTGTCTTCCACCATCTGCAGTGCTTGATGCCCTCTTGTGTGCTTCCTGTCTCCCACTAGGCGTTCCCCACCCTGTCTACCATTCGCACCCCTGCATGACATTGAGTCCCCAGCCCCCATGTAGCCTGCCAATCCTCTTGTTCCATTCGCCTATAAATTCTTTCTTGTCCCTTCAGCTGTGCTGCACACTGGCGGTGCCCCCACACACCGTTCCGTCCCGAAGTTCACAATCCCCTTTCCCAATGCTTGAGTCTGTCTTGTACCTTTTCTGTGGAAAATGGAAGCTTGCACTGTTCTTGCCCTGCTCAAGGGCGTAACAAAGGTTCCTGCAACCCCTACGTTTCAAGGGGGTGGGGGGAGGGGGGGGGCTCAAACTTTCAGAGAGCCCCACTTAGCCTAAGACCAATACATAGCTTTGAGGTATGGGAGACTAAGGCCCTCTACACATTCTGCTGGGGGCCATTTTGTGTGAAGTCACTGGTCCTGCTGCATCTGTTCTGTGAGGAAGGGATGTTTACACTGCTTCAGCCCCATCTGTACCTGCTCCGTGAGGGAAGTACACCTACAGTGCTAATACCTGACCTCCACAGGTCGGGTAGGACGGTGTGCACTGTTGTTGCCATGCTGTACCTTTTCTGTGGGAGATGGAAGCTTCATTTCTTTTGCCCTGCTGCATCTGTTCTGTGAGGAAGGGATGCACACACTGCTTTTGACCCATTTGTACTTCTTCTGTAAGGAAAACATACTTACAGTGCTATTGCCTGTGCTTTACATGTACAGTTTTCACCGTTGTTCAGTGAGGAAAGAGGTTACATTGCTGCGTCTGTGCTGTATCTCTTCTGTGAGGGAAGAGATCTTCCATTGTGCTGGCCTCCTGTCTTGCACTTTGTGATTAGAAATCACTGCTTCTCTCTCTCTGCTGCCCCTAGCTCAATACTTTTCTCTTTACGTGATCGGTTCTGTGTTTTTAAGGTGTCACATTAAGCGCTGGGATGCCCCTGGGTAGCCATGCGCTTTATAAATGTGTATTCATTCATTATGGGTTTCATTAAACCTCTATTGATAATCAGTACCGTATTTCTGAACCATTTCATCCATGTGCAGGTAATTCACCTTCACATCTCTGCCCAACTCCCTGTTTGTGTCCTTTTGTTCCTACTGGCCCCCGTCTGCTTATGGTGCCCAGTCTCCAGTCCCTCTTTTTTCCCTGCTTGTGTCTCTGCTGTGCCATGCTATGATGAAAAGAAGCTTGCACTGCTGTGGAGCTGCTGTATAGTGTCTATGAGGGAGAGAAGCTTGCACTGCTGCTGCTGCCATGCTACACTTCTGCTATCCCAATCCTACGATGAAGGGAAGCATGCACTGCTGTGGTCCTGCTGCAGTGTCTGTGAGGGAGAGAAGCTTGCACTGCTGCAGTTGCCATGCACTTGTTCTATATCTGCACTGCATCTGGTTCCCTCCGTCTCTTATTCTATGCTCCTCTGCTGCAACTCTAACCGTGCTTAAGATTTCAGTGTCACATTTACCTTCCGATTCATGTTTGGTCTTGTGTTTCTGTCCCATTCTGGCACCCCATGCTTCTTTTTCCCTGTGCCCCTCTCCCTGCTCTGTACCTATATCCATATTGCCCATTCTTGCCCCTTGTGTTTGTTTTATCACACTGCCATGGTGCTTGGTCAATAGTTACCTCTTCCCTTGCCTGAGTTTGTGCTGTACAGGGACAAAAAATAGCCCCGGGCTCCAAAATAAAAGTGGACCCCATTAGCGAATCAGATAGTTAAAAAAGTGGCCCACATTTGCAAATCAGGTCAGTTTTGAACTTCTAAAGACATGCTGTATGAGGATGTTTGCAAGGTATGGAAGACTACATGCATTTGTTTTAATATCAGGGAAATCAACAGTAAAATCCAGCCCACCCGGCCATAAAACCATCCCACACACTTCTAAAAACCAGTCCAACCACTGATCTGTCAGACCAGTCCTTCAGACACTGCCTGATTGCCCTACAGGCCAGTCCGACCCTAGCTGTAGCTGTTCTTTGAAGTTTAGAAAGTGCTGCTGCATGCTATACATCTTCTGTGAGCAACAGAAGCTTGCACTATGTCGAGCAAGGAGCATCTGCGTTCCTGCTGCCCAAGCTGTATCTTTTTATGAGGGGGAAGAAGTGTTTTCTGCTACGGCTGTGCTATACCTCTTTTATACAGGGGAAAAGCTTGCACTGTTGATATGCTTATGCTGTTTATGTACATGCTTTACCTGTTCTTCGAGGGAAGGAAGCTTGCACTGCTGATATCTACACTGTAGTATGAATCAGAAGAGAATGAATCACATGTCACCTGGAGGGAGACAATCTGGTTTTTTACAGTCGTGATAAATACGTGAGAGATGCGGAAAGAGATGAATGTTAAAGCTAACTCTGATCCTGTATATTGTGATTTATTAACCAGTAAGGGGTGACATTAAAATAAAAGATCGGTGCTGGGTGGATGTATTAGAGGTCCACTGCACCTAGTGTCTGATCATGAGAGGTCGACATGTTTCGCCCCTTTGTTGCCCTAACAGGTCGGTGAACCTTTTTCAGAACAAAAGTGGGTGCGATTGCTTGACTGGGTCGCTCGCAATGGGTTGGTCGATTCACTTACCCTTGTTCGTCACATGAGTTAATTGGCTCAAAATGTGATGTTGTTATAGATATAGATTGTGCCTATAACTTATTGAGGAGTCATGTGTTGCACCTGGGACCCAGGTGGAGGACTGTCGACCGCCTGGAAGACTGGAAACTGTGTCTGAAAAAGACCCAATGATGACGCAATTCACCTAACGTTCAAGGTAGAGAATCAAAATATACTGCCACTGAAGTTAGAGTGAAGGTTTTTTTTTTGAAGACCCTGGCACACTAAAACATGTGATTCATTCTCTTTTGATCCATATTGTTACCCTATGGAAGCCAAATGAATCTCTGCTTCTCTCTCTCTCTGCTTGATGAATGGATATCCGCACTGTACCTGTTCTTTGAGGGAGGGAATGAAACTCACACGTCAGTTGACTATAATGTACCTGTTTTAGTTTAGCTTGTTAACTACCCTTTCACTATACATAGTCTCATATGCAGACGACACACAACTGATCGTCTCCCTAAACCATTTGAATAAGGGACAGTTCGGTTTGGCTAATTGCATGGAGCACATCGCCAACTGGATGGATAATTCCTTCCTTAAACTAAACGGCGAAAAAACTGAGCTGATGTTCCTTGGGAAACCCACCAACATTAACCCCAAGGCTTTCTGGCCGAAGTGCCTAGGGGAGATGCCCACGCCTAGAGAACATATAAAGAGTCTTGGAGTGTGGTTGGACCACAAACTTGACCTCAGTGTTCAAGCACAAAAAGTGGCAGCCACGTGCTTTGGAATCCTAAAAATGATCAGGAAGATTCTTCCAGTTTTGCCGTTTGAGGCTGGGAAATTGATGGTCCAGGCCTCGATTCTCTCCAGAATCGATTATGCTAACGTTCTTTATCTTGGTGCCCCTAGTTCTGTGATAAAAAAGCTCCAGAGGGTCCAGAACTGTGCGGCCCGTTCTTTGATGCAGGCTCCCTATATGACTGCTTCCAGTCCTCTGATTGCCGCGTTGCATTGGCTCCCAGTGGCTGAAAGAATCCAGTTCAATGCTCTATGTATCACGCATAAAGTAATGTCCTTGAAGGCTCCTCCTATCCTCAGATCCATCATCTCCCCCTATTTCCCTAAGAGAACTCTTCGATCAGAATCAAAGCGTCTAGCGATAACCCCTAGAGTACAGAGAGCTCGGAGTGGGGGTCGGATGTTCTCCACCATCGCTTCTCAAAAGTGGAATCTTCTCCCTGATAAGATTCGGCTCGAAACTAGCCACTCTTCCTTTCGGAAAGCTCTAAAGACTCTGCTGTTCCCTTAAGATGTTCCTTTACCGTTTGCTTTGTTTTCAGCGCTGGGAGGCCTTTGGTAGCCATGCGCTCTATAAATATAGATTCATTCATTCATTCATTCATACATAGGCAATAACGATTGTCTTGGGCACCGACTGTTTTAAGGTGGCAATCAAATTTAAAAGAACTCCAAACATTTTACTACTGTTAATGTGATGCCCAAAATCTTAACTTATCTTATCTTATGAAATGCATGGCTACCTAAGGCTTAACCTTGCTTTGAGTTAAAACCGACACCTACACCTCTGCAATTAAGCAAGAGCATTACTTGAGGTATAGCCAAGTTTTGAGATGTTTTCTGAATTTGGTCTCATCCGGCTCAGCTCTCAGACTGGTTGGCATTGTATTCCAAAGTTTGAGGGAGAGGTAGGAGAAGGATCTTCTACCCCATTTGGCCTTCTGGATATGTGGAACTATAGTGACATGATGGCGATAGGGGCTGCGCCTTATGTACAAGGCAGAGTTAAGCCACTTAATGTGGCTTAACGTAGCTATGTACATAAGGCACCCTTTCACTCTATGGTTAGCGTGAAAGGGGCGTGCAGTGGGTGTTGTGGTGGGCGTTCCACCACAACACCCATTGTTTTTGACGCTGCCCCCTATGTACAAGAAAAACCCTGGTCTTAAGTTGGCGAAACGAGGAGAAATGCATTATTTCTCCTCGTTTTTGCTTTTTCCATGTGTGCTGCCTTGTGCAGCACACATGGAAAAAACAAAATACCATGGTTTGTTTATGTACAGGACGGTGCCCCTTCCTGTACATAAACAAACTTTTTTTAAAAATTCCATTTTGTAACTTTCATGTGTGCTGCATGAAGCAGCACTCATGAAAGTTACAAAATGGCATTTTAGGATTGTTTATGTGCAGGAAGGGACATCTTCCTACACATAAACAATCCTCCCCTGCAGGCAGGCACCCTCCACTATGGTGCAAGGGTGCCTGCCTGCGTTGGCGCTAAGTTGCTAAACTTACCGCCATCGCAGGGGGAAACGCAAGGCTGCACCACATTCTTGTAAATATGGTGCAGCCTTGTGTTTCAGAAGTGGTGCAGCATGTCATTCAGCCAAGGAGGGTGACGACACGCTCCGCCTCTTCCTCGTACATATGGCCCTATACCTTGATTTTAATTGTATGTTCCCCCGGAAGCCAGTGTAAAGAGATCGAGGCTTTCTTAGCTGTGGAAACTTTGGGTATCTTGTAGATGGTTCTGGCCACTGCGTTTTGTAGAACTTGGCGCCTTTTTTAAACTGCTTTGGGGGAGCCAAGATATAGAGAATTACCACAATCCAGGCGTGAAGCGATCAATGCCTGGAGCATCACTCTTCTGCAAGAAGTAGGCAGTAAATCCAGAATCTTTCTCGGGGTCCACAATATGGCGAAGCCAGAACTAGCGTTTTGTGGCTATTGGAAAGTATTTCCTAGAGAAACACAAACATCAAAATATGTAAGAGGCTTCCAGCATGTAGATAGAGGGTTGTTCAACAGCAACCAAGTTCAACAATTTCCATATCCCCATTCATCCACCAGTAAGATTTATCTAGGTGATAGACTATTTGCTCACAGCCTTTTTTTGTCTTTTAGCCCATTCTGAGTCTTCCTCAAGGTCTTTCCAAAACGTGGAGACATTCAGCTCTCCAGTCTTGCAATCCACAGCTGATGTCCGAGAAAGGAAGAATCACACTAAAACTAGGGTTGTACAAAAATACAATTGTATCTGTAACGTTTGTCACCTTTACAAAAAACTTTGCAGGTGAAATTTCCAGTTAAAAGTGTTCTTCAGAAGAATTTTCTCATATTTTTTTTTTAATAAGAAAATTCTCCTGCTAAAAGTTGATTCCTGTAGACTCTATTACCTGCAAAGCATGCTTTTATGGAACTTGTTTCCTGCAATATTTGGAAAAAATCTAATTTTTTGAAGTAACACCATGGCCGTCTCACAATGCCTTGTTTGGATGTTACACTGCAAATGTTTTAATGTGGAAAGAGAACAATGGGGCATATTTGGAAATATCCCACAAAAGGTCGACTGAAGAAATGAACCCACATAATAGAGGCTCCACACAAAATGGTGGCTCGCTGATACGATGGCCTTAAAGGTGATCACAAAATGGTGGATGGGTGCATTTTTTCAAATAGCGCTCTGCTGCACTTTTCCTGCCTCAGTTCCACACCAGTGATCACAGACCTGGAGAACGCCACACCAGCCAGCTCGAGCATCGGGCTCTAGAATCGTTTCAAGTAGAGGAAAACGTTATTGGGCTGTGGAAGAAACAACTGCACTCTGGACTCCCCCAGTACTATGTTTGATTTGGATTCTTCCCAGGTCCTTTGACGTGATATTTAATACCTGGCTCTGACAGGATTTTGTTTAAGACGATTGCTCCCCATTTCCCCTGCCAAGGATAACATGGGTCTTTTGAACTCCTGATTGTTATGTTATTGTTATAATCTGGCGCGGACGGTGCAAGGAGAAGGCTGGCATAACAAAGAGCAATTTCTTCCTCTAAAGGGCCTAAACTTCAGTCTTCCTCGAGTCAGTCCTGGCACGGAATAAAAGGATCCTTCTCTACTGCTTACTTTCTGTTCAGGATTAGAGCTGATAATGATTTACACACACAGATACAGAGCTTCTCTTCTTTCCTTTACAGCTTGTTAAGGTTAGGTGACACCGAGCACATGAAAACCCTCCACACCATCCAGCCGCATTGTATACAGTCCGTGTATCCCTGCATGGGAACGTCTTGGACGCTGGCACTGGGCTCTCCCAGTGCCAATTAAGGACGTTTGAGAAAAGGCCGGCAGACCCTACTTTCTAGCCAACAGCCATATGAAGTTTTGACTCTGATTCAATGCGAGTTGATGGGTAAAATAAGTCCTCTCACCCGTCAATTTTCCACCAAGTCATCTATGGGATCCCAATAGTGGCGGCACCTCCGCTAAGGTGGAGGAGCGTCGCCCTACTGCTCATTGAGCAGTGCAAAAGAAAAATAAGATGATAATAACAGGAAGTTATTATAATTTTATTTTTCTTTGCAGGACTCCAGCCTGCAACCTTAATGCACATGGCTCTGTGCACCCCTCTGAAGATTGATGCCCTGGGCCTTGGCCCAACTTGCCCTTTCCAAAAGCCGGCCCTGCTTCCAGAGTCATCTTGCTAGAATCTCTAAGAGATTCCCTTTAGAAGGCTTGGGTTGGCTATTTGATTGAAGTTGGTGCCTTAGCCTTTCTGCAGTTTTTAAAATCTGCTTACATGGGTCAGGCCTAAGAATGTACCACATTGAAACGATCTGGCTATCTGCTAGCCTCCAGGAAGTCTAAGCTTTATGTTTAGGATAAAATCTACGAATGTTTCTTGAAATGCAAAGCCATCCAAATATACAACCACAAAAAAACATGTTCTCCTCTGTGAACAAGGTGCGTGACATATAATATCAAAGCCTTCCATGAGTGCATGAAGTCACTACTGAGGCGGAATGCTGCCTCAGTGACTAAAGAGGACAAATGATGAGGAAGAAATCAGAACTTTGCAAGAATTTTACAGAATACCAAGACAGATTACCTAAATCTGCAGAGTTGGCTGTGCATCAATCTTGTACATAGATCATTGAGAGAATTTTGAGTGTTTTACCATAATATAAGAAAATATAGTGTTATCATAATATTGTTGCATGTATATGGTGATTAGCAAAATATTGTCATTTAAAATATTGCAGATAAGAATATTGTTTTTAGTGCATTACTAAATGTCGTTGTCAGGAATATTGTTTAATGCGTATCATATGTGCTATTTATAGTATTGATGCATGCAATATCCTTTTTTCTGTATTTATGTTATTTTTATATTCTATTTAATTGTATTTAAAATGGCTTAATAGTGGGATGTGTTTATAGGTAAATGTGGAGGGCACATTTTTAAAAGTAGAATTTTTCATTTTTTTGTAATTTTGTTTATATATTTTTTTATTTTACTTTTTAAGAAGCAATTAATATTATTTTTATATATTTTATAGATTTTTAGCTACGTGAGAATGTAGCTTTTTTAGTGTTATATATTAATATTTTAATGTGGGATGAATAGTTTGTAGGGGAAAATGGTGGGGATCATTTTGTTTTTTTAGTTAATTTTATTGTTTAGGAAAGTTATTATTGCTATATATTATTTAAAAAATAGTTACCTTTTTATATTTTTGATTTTATTTTGCAATTATTTTAACTTGAAAATACAGATTCATTTACAATTTATTAATTTGTATTTTTGAATACAAAATATAATTTATATTAAAAAAATGTCTCTTAACTTAATTTTGTTTATATTTTCATTTTAATATGGTGTTGATGCATTTTATTTTCTTATCTTTGTTTATTGAATGTTTGTTAAAAAATTATTTTTGGTGTGACTTTCAAATTAATTCATAATAAATAATCTTTTTATATATATGTTAATGTTATTTTTATTTTAAAATATTTCAAATGTAATTTCAGTTTTTTCTAAAGATATTATTTACATATTTAAAAATTATACTAGAATTGTAAATGTGTTTTGACATATGTAATTTTTATTTTGTATTAAAGATATTAAATATTTTATAATCTTAATCATTATTTTAATTGTTAGTTTTGTGGTAGCTTTGTGAATACTTTTCAGTTATTTTCATATTGTTTATAGTTAAAATATTTTTGGATTAAGTGTTAGAAATATCCCTTGAAGTGCAACTGTTTCACCTATGTTGTTTTAATTGGAGTGGTATTTGTAAATGTAACCCTGTCAAAGTCAAAAACTTTCCCAATATTGATTACTTTGGAGTGAATGTAGTAAGATTACCCCCTTCAAGTTGAACACTTCCTACAATGTTGCTTAGATTGAAGTGGGAATAGTATATCTACCTGTTCTAAGTGCAACAATGTTCCCAATGTGTCTTAGATCGGATTGGGAATTCTAAGGGCCTAATTACGAAGTCGGGCAGACTTAAGTCCGGCTGAGACTAGCTCGGTCATGGGACTGACCGACCTCCGGTCGGCAGTCCCGACCGCCTAATTAGGATGCGACCGAACACTGTTCGGTTACATTCCTGCATTTCCCTATGAGAGCATGCATTGCTGTAATACATGCTCCCATAGGGAAATTAGATGTGCTGTTCATCCCTGCACCCCATGGCAGCCACCTAAAGGTGCCTACACGGGGTGCAGGGATTAACAGGGGGTGCCCCTTCGGCCCCCAACCGGAGGCTGCACAGACAAGGGGCCCTGCTGGGGCCCCCCAAACACGCTTACCGACATGGTTTCTACCCTGCATTGTAATCCCAAGGGCGGAAAGGCCTGCCCTTTGGGATTACGAGATGGTCCCGACTGGCTGACGGGCTCCTTGAGGGCATCGGAATCCAGCCGAATGACCAGCCGGTTTAAATTCTGACCGGATGATACATAATCAGCTGGTCAGAATAGAAACCGACGATGGGGGTCGGAAAGCTTGCGACCGAAGGTCGAAGGCTTTCCGACCTCCATTGCAATCGGGCACTAAATATATCCTCCACAAAGTCCAACAATTTCCCCAATGTTGCTTAGAGTGAAGTAGGAATAGTACATTTACTCCCTTCAAAGTTGAAAACTACCCCCAATGTTGCTTAGTCTGGAGTGGGAATAGTAAATCTAACACCCTTAAAATTCAACACATTCTCAATGTGGCTTAGAGTAGAGTGGGAATAGGTAACCTATCTCCTCAAAGTCCAACACTTTCCCCAGTGTGACTTAGATTGGGGTTGGAATAGTAAATCTACCCCCTCAAAGTCAAACACTTTACGTGGTGTGACTTATATTAGAGAAAGAATAGTTAATCTACCCTATCAAATATCCAACGCATTTCACAAATTGGCTTAGATTGGATTGGGAATAGTTAAACTAACCATCTCAAATTCCTACACTTTCCCCAATGTGGCTTAATTGGCGAGGGAATAGTAAATCTCCCTGCAATATCCAACGTGTTCCTCAATGTTGCTTAGATTGAAGTGGGAATAGCAAATATACCCCTTTTCCGAGTTTAACACTATCCCTATTGTTGCTTAGATTGGAGTGGGAATAGTAAATCTATGCCCTTAAAATTCAACACATTCTCCAATATGGCTTGGATTGGAGTGGAAATTGTTAACATATGCCCCTTGAAATCCAAAACTTTTCTCCTTTTGGTTAAAATTGGAGTGATAATAGTAAATTGATCCCCTCAAAATTGAAAACTTACCTCAGTTTGGTGAATGAAGTGGGAATAATAAATCTATATCCCTCAAAGTCCCATACTTTCCACAGTGTGTCTTGGAATGGGGTGGAAATAGCAAACCCACTCCCGAAAAGTCCACCACTTTCCCCAGGGTTGCTTAGATTGGAGTGGGAATAGTAAATATAACCCCTCAAAATCCAACACAATCTCAAATCTGGTGTAGATTGGATCGAGAATAATTAATCCACTCCCTCAAAGTCTATCACTTTCCCCAATCGGGCAAATATTGGAGTGCAAATAGTTAATCTAGCCCCTCCAAAGTCCAACACATTCCCCAATCTCGTTTAGAATGAAATGGGGATAGTAATTCACAGTACTTTACCCCTCAAAGTCAAAAAAGGTTCCCAAATATGGCTTATATTGGAGTGGACATAGCCAAATACCCCCTCAAAGTCCAACACTTCACAATCTGATATATATTGGATTGGGAATGTTCATATAACCCTCTCAAAGTCCGACATTTTCCCTAGTCTAGCTTATATTGGAGTGAGAATAGCAAATCTACCCCCCCTCAAAATTGAATACTTGGCCCAAAGTGACTTAGACTAGAGTTCGAATAGTATATCTGCATCCCACAAAATCCAACACTTTCCCCTATGTGGCTTAGACTGGAGTGAAAATAGTATATTCACATCCCCCAAAGTCAAACACTTTCCTCAATGAGGCTTCTATTGGAGTATGAATAGGAAATCTACCTCCTCAATGTCCAACACTTTCCCTAATGTTGATTAGATTGAAGTGGGTATAGTAAATACACCCCTTTCCAAGTTGAACACAATCCCCAATGTTGCCGATATTGGAGTGGGGATAGTAAATATCCCCTCCCAAGGTCCAACACCTTTCCCAATGTTGCTTAGATTGGAGTGGAAATAATAAATATACCCTCTCAAAGTCAAACACATTTTCCAATCTGTTTTAGATTGGTTTGAGAATGGTTAATCTACCATCTCAAACTTCAACACTTTCCCCCATCGGTCTAACATTGGAGTGAAAATAGTTAATTATCCCTCTCAAACTCTAACACTATCCCCAATTTGATTTAGGTTGGAGCTGGAACCGTAATTTTCTCCCCTCAAAGTCAAACACATTCCTCAGTCTGCCTTAGATTGGAGTGAGAATAGTAAATATACCACCCTAAAAATCCAACATATTCTCAAATGTGACTTAGAATGAGGTCGAAACAGCTGACCTGCACCCCTCAAATTCCAAAACCTTATCCAATCTGCCTTAGATTGGTGTGGGAATAGTAAATATAGCCACTCAAAGTTGAACAATAACCTAATCTGGCTTAGGTTGGAGTAGGTATAGAGAATATAGATCTCCTAAAGACCAACACAGTCATCAATGTTGCTTGGATTGGAGTTGGAAGGCCTATCTGGTGTCTAATGATATCAATGACCTACTCAATTCTTACTCGCCTATGCTCGACACCTACATGATCCCTCCGGGGCAAATCCAAGCCGTACACTCTAACCCGAACAGAGAACCCCCTCACAATCTTAGAGTCATTAATAATGACCACCTCATGAGAGTGAACATCATCTAGGCTCCTTCCCCCTTAATCCGGTACAACTTAAATGCGTACTACTCAACTGCAGATCAGTCAGTAAACACGCCTCCGATATCTTCGACCTCATCCAACACAATGAGTTAGACATCATCATCCTCACTGAAACTTGAATAAATCCCGCCTCCACTCCTATCTTAGACCTCCTAGTACCTCCTACCCATGACATAATTCGTCTCAACAGAGCTTTGAAGCCGGGTGGTGGCCTTGCCTGTATTCACCGGAGCACACTCTCGATATTCCACTCGATGTCCTCTACGCCATCCTTCTGTGAATACCTCTGTCTCAACATTTCAAGTAATAACATGCCGGTGTGCAAACTTCACACTTTTTATCACCACCCCCCCGGGGGACAATCTCCCCTTCATCGAGCAACTATGGAAATCATCTCTGGCAATGTCCACTCAGTATTGTCCCAAATCTTCCTCGGTGATTTCAACCTTCACTGGTCTAACCCCAATGACTATGCTGTATCTTGCCTTAAATCATTCTTAAGTGATCAAGAGCTGATTCAGCATTGTGACCGGCCAACCCATAATAAAGGAGAAACTCTAGATCTCAACATCTCCAAAGGACACACCATCACATTGGATACCATTACCCCTTGCGATTGGTCTGACCACCACTATTATTTAGAAGAAACAAGGTCCCATTCAAATCTAGATACAATTTAAATATCACAATTTTCCAATCAAAAATTGGATTTAATGTTATATTCAGAAGGTGATTTAATTATAATACAATTGCTAAGAACAAAAAATACATGTGGTGAGATAAGTGAGCAGC
Source organism: Triturus cristatus (assembly GCF_964204655.1). Taxonomy (NCBI): domain Eukaryota; kingdom Metazoa; phylum Chordata; class Amphibia; order Caudata; family Salamandridae; genus Triturus; species Triturus cristatus. Next base: position 847,050,897 of record NC_140580.1, on the reverse strand, counting down.
CCGTGAGTAGTAAAAGGAAATCAGCCGATTTCCTAACCGCAGGCAAGTGACTTAAAATGTGACTTTTTGTGTATCTAGGATAAAGATTATTGAAAGTCACAATTGAAAAACATCTCATGCTCTAGTACAAAATTGCAGTGTATCATCAGGAGATTAGAGATGTAGGTCGACGACGTTTCGATCCCCAATTGGATGGTGGGATCTCTTCAGGACTAGCAAGGTGATGGAATGCCTGGGAAAGTGTGTCTGGAGAAAGGAACAGCAGACAGCGAGACACCGTCAAGAATGGGAAAAGTGGAGGGTTGCTCCTTAGAGCGCTCCTGTGGAGCCTAAATGGCAGGACCCAGTCGGGAGGGATCGGGCGGTAGTTGTTCTGAGAATTTCAAGAAGGTTTTGAGCCGTCCTAGGTCTGGATGAGGGGCAGTTAATGCCCGCGGATAAGCAATCCTTCGTGCCGGCGAGGGTTAGTGGCAGCCAGTGATGGCGGATCTGAAAGGAGATCAGCTGAGTCTGCTGAGTCTTCGATGCGAAGGCGATGCGTGAATGGAGGTTACCGGTCAGCATTGTGACCGGCCAACCCATAATAAAGGAGAAACTCTAGATCTCAACATCTCCAAAGGACACACCATCACATTGGATACCATTACCCCTTGCGATTGGTCTGACCACCACAGCATCTTCTTTTGTATTAACAGGGAGGTGTCTATGAGGAAGGTTCAACCAATGAAATCGAAGATCTGGAAAAGGGACCTTAAAGCTATCAATACAGATGAACTAGCAGCCCACTGTAAATCTGCTCTCTCCTCCCAAGGTCACATATCTGAGGTTCAGGTACTCACTGACTTCTACAACTCTACTATCTCTAAAATCATGGATGCCATTGTACCATTTCAACAAAAAAATGCCTGAACAAAAATATCCAAACCGTAGTTCAACAACAATTTAAACTCTTAGGGCAATTGAACGATGTTGGAGATCCAAACCTTCCTCGGATCAGCCAAAACGCCTTAGAGAGGTTAGGAGCTCCTACAACAAACAAATCAAGAGCACTAAGGCAGACTACTTCAGATCCCAACTTGATCAAGCCGCTAATCGCCCCAAGACACTTTTTGAACTGGCTAAACAGCAATCGGTGGAAGCTCCAAACCACTCTGACTCTGGAGTCAGCCCACCCTCATGCGACGAACTGGCTGCTTTTTTTACTGAGAAATCGAGACTCATCAACATTGAACTCGCTTCTAAGAAGGCTCTACTGCCATCCTCTGGGTCCACACCACCTCCTCCCCTCTTAGAGAAGCTCAAACCTATCAGTCTGAGCACCAAGAACAATGCCTCTCGGGGCACCGTTACTCCCTTCCGTGAAAGAGACATCAACAAGATTCTTCAGAGTATCAACCCATCTAATCACTTCAGCGACCTGTTGCCTCCTTCCATCTTCAAAGAAATCAAGCATGTCGTCATCCCCATCTGGACGAAGATTGTCAATGCTTCACTGTCACAAGGCACGATCCCAGATTGCCTAAAAGCAGCTCAGGTATCACCTATGCTAAAAAAAAACGAATGCAGATAGTGCTGACTTTAACAACTTCCGCCCTATCTCCAACATCCCTACCCTAGCCAAGTGCATCCAATCACAACTCTGTGCTCACATCGAGAATTACCAACTCCTGGACCAGCATGAATCTGGCTTTCTGAGTGGGCACAGCACTGAATCAGCTCTAACTCATGTGATGGATGACATTTTAAAAATGCTTGACCAAAACGAATCTTGCCTCCTAATTCACCTTGATCTTTCCTCTGTGTTCGACACTGTCAATCACAAAAACCTCCGAATTATTTTGGAGAACAGGATGGGCCTTTCTGGGCAGGCGTTGCAATGGATCTCGTCCTTCCTCCACCACAGATCACAAAGAGTCAAGGCGAATTACTCTCTCTCTCAGCCCTCTCCAGTATCCATGGGGGTCTCCCAAGGGTCCGCCCTATCTCCTACACCCTTCGACTTGTTCTTGGAACCATTAGCTAATGCACTAAATTCCACGAACATTATCTTCCATATGTATGAGGACAATACGCAACTTTATCTGAAAATCTCCTCCCTGGATGACCTCAATTCACTCAACATTACTCTAACGTCTACTCGAAAGTGGTTAACCGAGAACCACTGCCTGCTCAACACCTCCAAAACAGAATTCCTTCTCATTTCTCCTCCGAATCACATTCCTAAACTAGACCTTCAGATGAATCACCTCACTGCCTTCAATTGCACCCCCTTATTATCGACTCAGCCAAATCTCTGGGATTTACCCTGGACAAGCATCTGAACATGAAGAATCATATCAGCAATGTATATAAGGGAGCTAATCACCTGATGAGGATACTCAGAAATATCAAACCATTCCTTCCACAAGCTGATTTCAAGCAGGTGGTCCAAGCGCTTGTTTTGGTGAGACTAGACTATGACAGTGCTACGCTCTGTGGCCTCCCCAAATATACCTTTGCCCCACTAAGGGCATCATTGAACACTGCGGCCAGATTGGTTAAGGGTACCAAAAGAAATGCGCACATATCCCCAGTCCTAAAATCCCGTAAGTGGTTGCCCTACAAAGCACGAATTCAGCAAAAGATTGCCTGTCTGTCGCACAAAGTCCTCTATTTAAAAAACCCCAGCTATCTAGGGCATAAGCTTGAATTATCCAGAGGTGGTAGACCCTCAATAAGTGCTAACACTTTTCTCTTGAAACCACAGATCTTTAGCAAAAAGAGAACTTGCCACAGAGCCTTCTCCGGTGCTGCCCCGAAGATCTGGATCTCTCTTCCACCGGAAGTATGCAGAATCTCCTCCACGCTTGCTTTCAAATTGGAAGCCAAAAGATTCCTTATGAACAAGTTCTTACCTTAATGGATTAGGATCATCTGCTCTAAGTCACTGATCCTACAACCTTAAGACCTTCATTGGATGCTACTCTTCTTAAACCTATCGTTTGCTCCCTTCGTAGCTCGCTATGTACCAGTTATTGTATTATTCTCCTTTGACCCCTTTGTCTTGTAATTGTTCTGTTTGGTATTCTTATCTGATGCCGTTACTGCATTTATTACCTTCCCTCTATCCAATTGTAAAGCGCTCTGATATCCTTTGGGATCTTGTTTGCGCTATATAAAACTTTATAAATAAATAAATAAATGTACTCCCCTCAGAGTTTAACCATATACCTAATTTTGCTTAGATTGGAGTGGGAATAGTAAATAGACCCCCCAATGTACAGCACTTTCCTGAATGTGGATGAGAATGCGGTGAGATTAGTAACTCTACCTCTCTCAAAGTTGGACACTTTCCCCACTATTGATTAGATTGGAGTGAGAATAGTACAAATGCTCCCTCAAAGTCTAACACTTCCCAATATTGGGCCTCCATTGTATTGAGAATAGTTAATCAACAGGGTCTCCAACCTTTCCTGTAGTGAGAGTTACTTCTGATTGGTGAAAATCATTGTGAGCTACTGAAAGGTAAGCAACTTGCGCATTGTTATCAGAAACCCCTGAGCCCAGCTTCATTGAATAAGCCTAATTTCCACAGAGCCAGATACTATGGTTAGAACAAAATACTTTGGCTAGGGGCACTATGACCGGGTTGCCATTTGTGTCAGTGAGAGCCTGGTCTTTGGGGAAATATAGGACATGTGAACGCAGGAGTGGGATATATGTGTATGGGTGACTGAGTGAGAACATGTGTTGTATGTACTTGTGGCACATGACATACCTTTCACCATATGTAGCTCTGTTACATGTATAAAACAAACATACAACTTTTTTATTTTTAAATGGGATAAATTTAAAGTGCAAAAAAATGTTCTGCAAACATTTTCATAATATGCAACATTTTCAGCACTTTAAATTTCTGCTGCTTAAAATAATGGCTGTGGTTTTTCAGTTATAAATATGACACTGTGTCTCCCAGTCTCTGGGAGCAAGATGCCTACTGGGTGTAGAGGTGACACTTTGAAATGGGAGAAAATTAAACTGAGAGTTAACTTTATGTTTCTATGGATTCCATAAAACTCATTATTTAACAAACATTAGGCATCTTGCTCCCAATCCCAAATTTATAACAGACAAAATGCAGCCATCTGTTCAAAAAGGGAGGAATTGAAGTGAAGAAAAATGCTTCATAAAACTTAAAGATATAATTTGCTTAATTGAAAGTGGAGAAAAACATTAAGGGCCTAATTATGAGTTTGGTGGTCCATGGGACCGCCAAACTTGTGGTGGCGGTCACTGGACTGGCAAACTGGCAATTCACCCGCCGTATTACAACTATGGTGGTGGGATCGCAACAGGACAGCTGCAACCGTCGGGGATCCCTGATCCCGTTGCGGTGGTGCAGCGATGTGAGGCCGTAATCTGCTTGCGGTATTGCTGTGGCACCACCAAGCATATTACGAGTTTCCTCACTGCGACTCTTTTAATGGCAGTGAATCCACCATGAAATGGGTGGCGGAGAGGAAGCTCAGTGCTTCTGTGCATGAGAGTGCATGCAGGAGGGTACATGTTGTGCCTCCCTGTATTTTTGCACCCCCTGTTCCTGCATGGACAGAAATGCACAACATTATGCATTTCTGTCCCTGCAACAACGGGCTGTGGCAATCCTATGGTGGTGCCTTTCTAAGGTGCTCTTATGAGCCTTAGAAAGGCACAGCTGTTGGACTTTCACTGCAGGACCAACCACCAGGATTACAATTCATAATCCAGCATATGGACTGACTACGGTTTGGCCATCTTGGTGTGGGGCGCTGTCGAGACGCCCGCTTCAAGACCGCCAAACTTGTAATCAGGCCCTTAATATTTCATAGAAATATTTTTCTTCACTTAAAACTTCCCCCATTTAAAACATTACGCTATATCTCAGGCCTGCTGTTTGTAATTGAAACAGTTTGAAATGGGATACAATTAAAATGAAGACTTAATTCAATCATTAGGGTAACTTTTGATTTAAATTTTCTCCCTTTAAAAACATTCGGCCGCAAATTTTGTTCTCATGCTTCAATATTGAGTTGAGAAGGACTTTTATTTAAGAGTTATATACCTCAGTGTGTCAGTTCTTCACCTTTGTGCCCCAGTCTGGGTCATAAATCTGACTGAGCACTGCTCATTATCAGGCCCTGCTATCTGCAGCCTAATGGTTATAATGTAAAATAAACACCACATTCCCTTAACTTTAAAAGAAAAATGTACCCCGGAAATACTTAAAAATGAACTCAAGGCTGGGAGCTACTGTGATGGAGTCTACGAGCCTCTAGTAGCTTGCGAACGACTGGTTGGAGACACAAAGTCAAAACGTTCCCCAATGTGGCTTGGATTGGGGTCGGAATAGTACATCTAAACCCCTCAAAGACCAACAGCTTCCCCAAAGTGGCTTAGGGGCTCATTACGATGGCGGGTGGATTTGATCCACCCGCTACCGTAGTGGTGATTGGGTCCGACCACCATGCATGCGGTGGTCCTGTCTACTCAATTATGATGGGACCGCCACCACTGCGGTCGGATTCCGCACCTTTAACATTGCGGTGGTGGCTGCTGACAGCAGCACCGCCGCGATGTTGAAAGAAGCATGTTGTGCATTTCAGGCAGGCACTAAACTGTGCCTGCAACTTGGTGCAGTCAAATGTAGGGGGGTACCATGGGTACCGCCCAGTGCACCCACACCACCCCCCTAACACAAGGGGGGTCCGTACGGGCTCCGGAAGACATTCTCTGCCAGCCTTTCAATGGCATTTCAACCGCCACGGAAAGGCTGACTACCGCCGGCATCAAAATTGTGCCGGCGCCATTGTGAGCATGCTGACCGCACCGCCAGGCAATCGTGACAATTGCTACCGGCGGAAAAGCGGCGGCCAGACTTTACCTCCGCCACAGTACTCACCGCCATCATAATGTGGCGGGGGTAAATCTCATGACGATGGCAGAACGTATTTTTCCGCCATCGTAATGACCGCCTTAGTTTGGAGCGGGGATATTTAATCTAATCCCCTCAAAATGCAACACATTTGCCAATGTTGATTAGATTAGAGTGGGAATAGTAAATATAGTCTCTGGAAAATAACACACTTTCCCAACTATGGTTGAAATGGCAATAGTAAATGTATAATTGATTTATATTTTAAATAATTAGAGATTGGTTTGGTAGCAAAAGTTTTATTTTTAAAACAATAGTAGATTTTCCAAAACAACTGCTACATTTTCCATGTTTTTATTTAAAAATATTTTTGTTATATTGTTTAAGAATTTTTTTCAAAATCATGCATTGATACCAAACAAACGTTTTTCACATGTTTACATTTTACATTTGAAGCACATTTATGTTTCAAATGTATTGTTAAGTTTTCAACATATATGTTTTCATTTTCCAAATATTTTTACACAATATTTTTCAAAAATGAAAGACATTTTTAACAAACAAATATTATTTTCATAATATTGTTTTCATATATTAACAAGTACCATAAATTAATATCTTTAAATAGTTATTGTAATTTTAATGTATATTACTTTTTTGAGAGGGTACACATAAACAAATACAATTTTAAACATTGTTTCACCCTTTCTTGGTCTTAAACAAGAGTAAATATAAACATACAGGGGCCGATTCAGAGAACTAACTTAAGACAAAATCCTAAACTTACTACTTTTGATATTCACAGATGTTAGGATTTTGTCTTAAGACAAACTTAAGACAGACTTAAGACAGACTTAAGACAGACTTAGGACAAACTTAAGACAGACTTAAGACAAAATCCCAACTTAAGTCTGTCTTAAATTAGTTTTAAGACAAACTTAAGACAAAATCCTAACTTCTGTGAATACCAAAAGTAGTAAATTCAGGATTTTGTCTTAAGTTAGTTCTGTGAATTGGGCCCTAGGTTATCATTTTCTATTATTGTCTATGGAGTGTTAGGGCCTGATTATGAATACGTTGGCCCCACAACCGCTGTACCCTAGGTGGCAGTCCAACCGCCACCTCCTCAGCGGTCTGACCACCCGATTACAACAATGGCAGTCGGACTGCCATAGAACCACCAGCACCACCAGAATCCTGGATCTCACGGCGGTGGGGAAAACGGCAGGGAATGGAGACTGTGCATTTTCATGGCTGGGAGCCCACCATGAAAAGGCCCACCATGAATTGCTGGACAAATTGCCCCTCCCCCGATCAAGGCTTCGGTCCCTTGCTACAGCCGCGACTCTAAGGCATCACCGGTGAGTGGCTGAGAGGCGGGGGCAAGGACACCCTCACCGGATCCTGAGGGCAGTTGACACCGTCGTTCTGGTGGTGGGAGGCACAGAACCAGAAAAACTTCGGTGCCTGTTTAGAAGGAAAATTGGGTGCCTGACACTAAGATGGTGGCCCCCTGGCACAGTTTGAACCTAAAGAGATGACCTCTTCAACTAAGAGGTGCGTCCACAACCTGTAGCATTAGCGTCTGCCAAAACTGATCCTCTCTTGCCCATCCTGCAGTGGGGAAGAATAAGGATCCTACCGCCTGTTGAGCAGAATACTCGGGTACCTGTCACTAAGATAGCGGCCCCCAGGCACAATCAACCCTTAAGAGATTACCTCATTAACTAAGAGGTGCATCCACAACCTCTCAGCGGAAGCGTCTGCCCTAAATTGCACCCTCTCTCTTGCCCATCCAGCAGCTGGGAAGAATAAGGATCATACCGCATGTTTAGCAAAATTACTCGGGTGCCTGACACTAAGATGGCGGCCCCTCGGGCACAATTAACACTAAAGCAACTACTTCTACAACTAAGAGATGCGTCCTCAACCTCAATTGCACCTTCGCATGCCTATCCTATAACTTGGAAGTAAAAGGATACGAACGCTAATGTAACAAAAGCCACAAAAAGATTAGAAGTCATTCGTGGGTGCCTGACCCTAAGATGGCGGCTCCTCGATCTCAATCAATACTGATGTGATGACCTTAATAGTGAAGAGGTGCGGTTACAACGTTGCTGCGGAAATGGCTGCCACCTAATACACCACCTAATGCACCACCTCATGCACCTACTCCTGCCTTTCCATGGATTCTAAAGGGAAAACAATAAATAATTAAAAAATGCTTCAACCCTAACGCAACAAAATCTACAAAAAAGATGATGAAATAACGTCACAGCTCCACATTAATACTGCGCGGCAAGAGAAGAGAGAGGCTCAGCCCCACACCAACTCCATCAACAAGAGTATTGTCTATCACAGGAAACTCACTGGCTGACAGCGGAGCGAAAAAGAGCTCTAAGATCAGGCTCCAGGACACAGGGTTCACTCACTAGTGTAAATCCTAGCTGCCCCCCCTATGCCCTACTCCTCTTCTCGGTGGCTACTATCCCACTGCGCGAAGTGGATTCACGAAGACACCTCTCCTTAGGAACCCGCAGTACAACGAAGTGGGGGAGCGAGGTGAAATTACCCTCCCATTGAGACCAGTGAACTCTCGCTGCTGTCCCGTTGCGAAGCAAGGCTTCCGAAAAGAGAAGGGGCTAATTTTAAAACAACGCTAAGCCACCAAGAAGGAAGCTAGGACCAGGCCCCTGAAACGAGTCCTTGCCTCCATCCTAGTGCTACCTCTCTAAAACCAGCAGACTGAGGAGAACTCTGGATGGTAATCCACCCTCCTCTACAGAGACAAAATGATTCCGACCTATTCAACCAGCCTCCGCGCCTCTGCACCGAATTACCTGAAACCCCATGGCCCTAACTCTTTCTCCATCATATTTCCCCCCCAATCTCTCACTCAAAGCAAAAAGAAATTTCAAACACAGGCTGATAAGACAACACCCGGAAACATTATTTGCCGACATCTACCACTGCCCCTCCAAAGGCCAGCAGAAAATGGATCTCATTTTCCACTCACAGAACCCTGTGAACTGGAACACCATCCTTAGAACTCACCTTCACTTAAACAGAACTACTACCACCCCTCTCAGCTGCAAACTGATGTTCTCAATCCTAAACTGCCCCACGCACAATGGCAACACCTTTTCGACTATCGACAGCAATGGTACAGTCCTGATCCAAGCCAACAATGACAACCTTAACTCTTTTGACTCCCTGTTCCCCAAGCAAGGCAATGCCTTCACTCATTTACAGTATTCCCACTCAAACAACTCCCTACCGCCCAACCGACCGCCCCCCATGGAGAACTGTCAAATCAACCCCAGGACACACTCCACCAACCTATCCCCCTACGACGACTCCCTCCCCTCCTCCTTTACTTCCCCTGGCCCACACAATACACACTTCGCATCCATAACAAACCCGAGGACACACTCCACCGACCTATCCCCCTCAGACGACTCACTCCCCTTCTTCTCTACTTCCCCTGGCCCACACAATATACACTTTGCATCCATAACAAACCGAGGTACATCTCTGCTGAGACTCTACAATCCCTTATCGACCTCCACCGCTCCCCTCCCTCTACACAAAACTACTACCCTTAAGCAACAAGCGTAACCACTGACCCGCAGTCAACAGCTCTAACTTCTCTCCTCCCACCGGCACCACAGAAGCTGCCTCATGATGGGACCCTCCACACCACTTGCCCACAGCCATAACCAGGAACAGCAAAGCCAACATCAACAGAGTGAGCCACACTACCACTGACAAGCTCTCTTCTTCCCATGACTACCCCACTCACAACATCCTGAACCCAAACACCCCTTCTTATAGGAATTTGACTCAAAGACTTGATCTGTTGGAAAACCAACTGGAGATCGTGATACAGGGAATCCACAAAATATTAGCAAACCTCATAACACCTCTGGAGTCTACCCAATGCCCACACCCTACACCCATAGCCACCAACAATAAACACACAAGTCCTCCCAAGGTCCAACGGCACCGCTGGAACACAACACCCTTATTGAACCAACCACAAAGACCCAAAAGAACACGCGCCGCTCTTTCATGGAGTGAGACGACTGATCTCGCCAAATTCTATGACTCAACTTCATCTATCAACCTCAGCTCCGAGATTCAGGTTATCACGGGATTCGGAAGAGACCGCATCGCACAGAGAACGTCGAGACCTCCACCCCTCAAGAATAACCCCAGGGCTCTCCGAACGAAGAAAAGTGACAATAAGGGGACGATCAACTGCCTGCTCATAAATTGTAGATCTGCTACCAAACATGCAACAGAACTGGCAGAAACCATCCTCACCCATGACATAGACATCATGTTCATCACAGAAACCTGGTTGAATGAATCCTCCTCCCCTATCATTGACATGGGTTCTCAATCATCAACAAAGACAGGAAGAACCAGTGAGGTGGTGGGATTGCAATCATCCACAAGAGCAACATCTCGGTAAAGGAATTCAGACTCCATTCAAATATAACTCATTCGAATATCGAACTGCCATCATCATGACGACTGACAACAAAGCGCTATACTGCCATCTACTTTACCATCTGCCAAGCAACACCCCCTCATTTGGGGAACACCTGTCTGACCTGATAACACACTGCTCACTCTTTGACGCTAACACCATAATACTAGGCGACCTCAACCTACATTGGAATGATGATAATAACTATCTGATCCAATCCATGATTGAACTTCTACGCAACAACAATCTTATCCTATTGACTGGTAAGACCACCACATCATTCTATTTCACATCAACCAAAAGATCCATTGCCTACCTCGCACTCAGAACTCCCCCCGATTGGCGAGAAATATAAGACAGATTCCCCGTGCCGACCTGGAAAAAAGGATCAGTTCAATCCTTCCCACCACCACATATGAACTATCTACAACAGAACTGACCTCACACTACAACGCAACAATGACCTCCATACTTGACCGAATGGCTCCCTTGAAACGAAAAAGAGTCAGGAACATCCCATCAAGATCCTGGTTCAAAACAGACCTAAACACAGAAAGAAGACAACTAAGAGCTGCAGAAAGACTCTGGCAGAACCACCCGTCCACAATCCACCTTGATCAACTCAAAACGGTACGCAGGAAATATAAAAAGCACACCAAGAAAGAAAAACTTCCTTCTTCTGCAGAGCACTAAACAACGCCAAAAGTCCTCCCAAAGAACTCTTCAATCTCATTAGACAACAAACTTCCAAGCCCCCCTCAACCTCAGTGCAGGCCTCCAAAGCCTTATGTGACAACTTTGCCAACTTCTTTAATGACAAAATCACGAAGATTGAGCTCTCCCTGGACGACCTCCTCCGTCCACTCAGAGAAAACCTGCCTCATGGCAAAGATAAAAACATCCCACCCAGGCACCACACATCCAACTGGAAGTCATTCAACCCCATCTCTGAAGCAGAAATCATCGAAATGATTACAATATCCAATCCCTCGTCCCACATTGCGGACCCTATCCCTGCCCAACTGGCAAAAAAACTCAAACACACCCATGCCCCGCTCTGGACCAAGATCATAAACAGCTCCCTGACAACCAGAATCATGCCAGACTGTCTCAAAATTGGCCACATCACATCAATACTAAACAAAACGGGCTCTGACCCAAATTACCTCAATAATTTCAGGCCTGTATCCAATCTCCCATTCTTAGCTAAAATCCTAGAAAGATGCGTTCTTCTCCAACTTACCCAGCACATGGACAGCAACTCCCTGCTAGACCCTCATCAATCGGGTTTCAGAAAAGGCTTCAGCGCGGATACAGCGATCCTGAATGTCATAGATGATGTCCATAAATCACTCGATATGGACAGATGCTCTCTGCTCATACTCCTGGAACTATTGGCAGCCTTTGACACGGTTGACCACGAATTGATCATTACTGCACTCCGAGAAAGGGTTGGAGCGGAAGAGGTGGTCTTACAATGGTTTACCTCCTTTCTGCGGAACCGCTCCCAAAGAATAAAAATTTAAAACTTCACGTCTGACTTACTACCCATAAGTAGGGGCGTTCCCCAAGGATCAGTCCTCTCCCCATCACTATTCAACATCTACATGGAGCCCCTCACCACCATACTAAAAAAAGCCAACATCCCCTTCCACCTCTATGCAGACAATACGCAGATCTACCTAGAAACCTCCTCCATGGCTGACATTCTGAGACTAAACGACACTCTAAAAGAAGTCCAACACTGGCTATCCATCAACCACCTGAAACTCAACCAAGACCAGATGGAAATCCTACTCATATCCAACAAAGAGCAGTCCCCCCAAATCACAGAATGGCTAAAAACCATTGATGCTCTTAACTGCAATCTCATCCCTGCCAACTCCGTAAAATCACTGGGAATCACTCTGGACCCAAACTTAGACATGGTCAAACATATCAAGAACACCGCCAAGAGTGCTTGCCTCAACCTAAAACTACTCAACAAAATAAAACCCTTCATCCCTCCCACTGACCTCAAGCAAGCCACACAATCCCTGGTTCTGTCCAGATTGGACTACGGGAATGCAACCCTCACAGGCACGGCAAAATCTCACTTAGCTCCTCTCCGATCAACTCTAAATGCAGCAGCCAGGATGGTCACGGGAGTAAAGAAATATGAACACATCTCCCCTGCTCTCAGGGAGCTAAAATGGCTCCCAATCGAAATGCGAGCAAGCTTCAGAACTGCCTGTCTCACTCACAAAGCTCTGCACACGGGCAAACCTGCCTACCTGGCCTCCAAACTCAACAAGGCTGGTCAGACAAGGAATCTCAGGAGCACTAACACTCTACTTCTCATTCCTCCGAAAACAAAAAACGTTATCACGCTCCTTCTCAGGGAATGCATCCAAAATCTGGAACGCCATCCCAGTCAACCCCTCCTTCAAAAAATGTAAAACCCAGCTAAAATACATCTACCTCAATCGATCCTCTCCGAAGGGATAGCTGCCGCCCAACGCAGTATCTTGCCCATTGGAGAATATAGTCACTTTGAGATGAAGACTTTTGCACCACCTACCTCTTGACTCATGCCTGTTCCCCCTCACGGAGCAGGACTCGGCACAAAGCATTTTGTTTACGATTTCTCTACCTCTAGATTCGTCTTTGTTCCCCGTCCCTGAACCAGACTTGTTCACGATTCAATGTGTTTACTATTGTGTTAATATTGTTTTACTTTGGACTCGAATACTACATGACAATACGGTTGTAAAGCGCTCCGATACCTCCGGGTCTGGCCAGCGCTATATAAAACCCTTAAAATCAAATAAAATAAAAAAAATACCATGCACAACATGGTGCATGGCAACAGTCCGTGTACAGCAGTGCAGGCGTTGCAGTGCGGTGGCATTGCCTCCAGGCTCTATGTGTGAGCTGAAGCATGCCGCGGCGGCAAGACCACCGCCAGCCTCAGCCAGCCACCACCTGCCCGGCTGTTAACTTCAAATGCGATGGTCAGGATGCCGCTGGCAGCGTTCTCCTGACCACCGACGCTGCGGCCAGGCAGTCCGGCCACCAAGGTCGTAATAAGGCTCAGTCTGGCACATGCATCAACAAAGACTTTTGCGATTCCTTAATTGCGATTTTTAAGGAATCACAATTAAGGAATTGCAAAAGCCTATGCATGTAGGAATCGCTATAAAAATACTGATTCCTACAAATTCCTTAATTGCGACTCGCAAATTGCGACTCGCAATTAAGGAATGCCGTCCCATTCATTCCTATGGGCCTCCAGGCCCATAGGAATGAATTGGAGATTGCATGAGCAATTTGCGAGTACCAGTAGGAACTCGCAAATAGCTCATGCAATTTCAAGGGTGCAAGGGTGTCAAAATGACACCCTATTGCACCCCTGAAATTGATCTGTGAACATATGTTGCACACACACATGCTCTAAGGGCATGTGTGTGCGCAACATGAAACTTTGAAAAATGCACAAAAGTGCATTTTTCAAAGTTTTTGCAAATTACCATGAAGTTCAACTTCATGGTAATTTGCTCCCTCTATTAGCGAAATCGCTAATTTTTTAACTTTAATGCATTGCATTTAAGGAATCTCAATTTGGGATTCCTTAAATGCAATCGCAATTTAAGGAATCGCAATTTAGAGATTCCTTAAATTGCGATTTTTGCATTTGGGATAATGCATCCCAAATGCAAAAATACCGGTCGCAAAGGGGCAGATTCTGAGAATCTGCCCGTTTGCGACTGGTTTTTCCTTTGATGCATGTGCATATAAGTCTATTTAAATGTTCATTTTAGCAGCCATCTTCTGTACTGCTTTCTTTATTTATTAGCCTATGTACCTCATTTTAGGTTGTTCAAGCTTCCATGTGGTGTTAGCTCTGTGTTCCTCCTCTCCTAGACAGGTAAGACTAGTTTTAAGTAACTTTTTGGCAGGTTTCGAAGAGGGGGGATACGTTTAGGGTTTGTTTATTTAGTATAGGTTAGTATTTTATGATTGTTTAGTAGTTAAATGCTAAGTTGTCGTTTTAGTAATGGTAGTCAAATGTGGTAAGACTCGTATTGTGTGTGTTTTAATATAATGCTTGTTTAAAATGCATTATGTATGTGTTTTTATAGTTATTAATATTTAAGTTGTGATGTTTATGGAGTAGTTTCCGTTGTGTGGATGGGTATTTTGTGTTCTTTTTTACACGTGCTACGTTTGGTTCCAGAATTTTCCCTCTTTTTGGATCCAGTAAATTTTTTAGGAGGCAATACGTTTGGATATATATTAACTTGGGAGAGTATGTGGCATTATGGACAGAGCAGCCGTCCTTGGAGTTAGGGAACCAGGGGGCTCATTATGATGGCGGGACAGACATCAGTCAGCCCGCCATCGTAACGGTGATGGGACCATCTGCCAGACGTGCGGCGGTCCCACCGGCCCAATTAGGATGTGCCCGCCATACTGGCGGGCGCATCCTTGCCTTTTACCATTGCGGACGGTGCTGCTGGCTGCAGCACCGTCCGCAATGGTAAAAGGGCATACACAGCATTTCCCTGCACAACGTGGCAGGCACCACGCGGTGCCTGCCACTTGGTGCATGGGACTGCAGGGGGGTACCATGGGTACCCCCCAAGTGCACCCCCCACCCCATCGGGGGCCCACAACGGTACCCCAAAGCCAATCCCCGCCAGCCTTTCCATGGCGGCGAAAGGCCTTTAAACCACCCACATCCTAATATATCTGGCGGTGCCTCCTGGGCACCGCCACCATATTAGTGGCCCAGCTCTGCCCGACTGGCAGAAAAGCGGTGGACGGACCTTGTGTCCGCCGCGATACCTACCTCAATCATAATATGGCGGGGGTATTTCACATGAGGCTGGTGTAACGATCGCCACTGCCAGCCCGCCGGTGGCGATCGCTACGCCATCCTAATGAGCCCCCAGGTTCGTGATTCTCGGTGTCAGTTCAACATCCTGTGATTCTGGGAAATCAGGTTTAATCTCCTCATGCCTAATCTACTCATGCCTAAAGATAAAAAATAGGAGCTTGTGTAATGTAATTGGTGCTCATGTAAGGCACTCTTTCGTGTCATATTCAAACTACAGAAAACTGCAAAACAAACCAATAATATGATTTAAAATTTGCTTTGTTTTCGGTTTGCCTGGAGTGTTTGTTTACATGTTAATTATAATTTTTTACATTGTATATTTTATTTTATTGTTTGCATTTTTGCAGTTTTTGGTCTTTGTTTTTACATATTTCTATGGATTGTCATCTTGTGAACTATTTCGAGTTTGTGGACTTCAGCTACAAGTAAGTAAGTTATATTTTATTTTATTCTTTATGGTTGGGAAATGTTTACGTGTTTTTAAGTTATTTGTGTGATTATACTGTCTTATAATGTGAAATGCATTGCATTTATTTTTATATTTTTTTATTTGGGTGTATCGATTTTAAAAGTTGTATTTTTATGTTTTAATATTTATTTAAGCAAGTTTTAATTTTCAGGCAGACTAGATTTTTTTAAGGTTAAGTTTATATTTTTACCTGGTTAGTAAAAATAGTTAGCAATTCTTATAAATAAATGCATTTTTAAATAAGTTTTTGACATTTAGGGTTCTATTTTGTATTTCGTTTTTTAATTTTGATTTTTACAGACATGGTAGCCATGATTGCTACAAACTAGTTGGACTTTGCATTTTAATAGTTTGTGCATTTCTATGGTTTGTTTTGATATTTTAGGTTTTAGTTAGGTTGTACATTGTTTTTAGGTCTCACCTGGCGAACGCAGCGCAAAAGTGCTGTCGTCAGTGAGATCTATTGTTGCTGACTTGCCTCGGAAACGGGACAGGAGATAGGCACGCACAGGGCGATTGGCGATTGGAGCCTCTGAACGCGCACGTACAGCCACGCGGTGTGCACATCTCCTGTCCCCCTTCCGTCCACGCAAGCCAGCTGCATGCAGTAACTGTGCCAACAAACACACACGCACCAGCCGCCCCCAGCCAGTGCACATGTACTCGATCACTCAACAACAAACACACGCACCAGCCCCCACGGTACAACTGAGCCCCACTCACTGGGCTCTTTTGTGGCTGCTACAAGCTCCGTCTCAGGACTCCCCTAGTCTCATCTCCTCCGCCTCGCATGACCTGGCACATGCGGGGCTTCCCTCACTCATGGGAGCCCCGCACTTGCATTGGCGGCATCGGCGGCCTCAGCCGCCACTTCTGACCCAGGGCTTCTCCTTACTTCTGCCACCACCGCGGGGCTCTCCCTCAGGCATGGGAGTCCCGCGTCACCACTTCTCCTCTCGGCCAGCCACTCCGTGGGCGCGGGCTTCCCGTGGAAGGCGGAAGTCCCGCCCCACGACAGGCATGACGCTGCCTGAATTCCGGTTTTCGTGCCGAATCGAGCCGGCGGCGGTGATACCTTTACTCCGGGCATAATGAGGGGTAGGCATCACGAAAAATTGTCTTGTCTTATCAGAGCCCTTCCCTCGTGTAAACTCATCCCTTTTCTGGGATGTATGCCAGCTCCGGCTCTCCCAGTAACTGGATCTGTCCTCGGACTTTGCTGGGGGAGCCGGGGGTCACCTCGGGCATGTTAAGGCAGTTCACCCTGAACCTCTCAATGCGCTTTTCTCAGATTGGGCAGAATATGATTTCAGCTCCCTTGAAGTGGCGGACTCGGCTAAGCGCGCTCCTTTGTTAGCAAGCTACAGGCACAGTGAAGGACTCCGGGAGCAGATTTCCCTCCTTTCCAACTTGCACAAATGCCCACTATCAAAAAACCCTGCGCAATGCTGGTCGTTACCTGTACAGTCATGCACTGCTTCATGCCCTGCATTTTGTCTGTTCGGCGCCCGTGCCATCTCTACCACTGTGCCCTGGTGCACGGGCTCCCACACGATAATTACAGTTGTCGCTTAGATACCAGTTTAATATTTATATTTTCTTATTGCAATTTCTTCATAATCCATGCACAACGTAATATATTTAATTGTTCTAAAATAAGAATTCATGCAGGACTGGGCAGGTCCCAACAAGAAGCATTCCCAATAAAGCCGATTTTATGCCTCACCTTATCCAGACATGCGTACCCGACAGTGAATTCTTTTTTTTACAGGACCTGGGACAGGGAACACGCCTCCAGTTCTTAGGAAATGCTATTTTTTTTATTATGAATATCATTTAACTAATGTTGTACCAATAACCCCACTGACCCCGTCTCATCTGTAAATATGATTTTCCATTTTATTCTCCGCTATGGGGATTTTTGCGCGTTCCTTTGCAAGCTGACGGCCTGTAATCCACACCGTGGGTTACAAGCAGAATTTGTGAACATCTCTTACTGTTAAGTTTTTTACTTTTAAACCGTAATCGTAGCAACAGTTATACGAAGGATATTTTCTGAACAGAAGTTCTTGGCGTGTTAGTGCGTGTTTCTGAGTGGTAGTACGTGTGCACTCATGCCTAAACGTAAGAGTTAATATGTATGCAGTAAAGTTTTATATAGCTTTAGTGTGTGCGTGCTATATATATGTTTTGTGGGTGGGCTGTTTGCTTGTATAATTTCCATATGTGTGTGTTTTTAGCGTATGTCTGCGCGGTATGCATGTTGTGTGCGTATTCACTAGACGTGAGCTTCTTTTTATGTGCGTTGTCTGCTTTATTTGTGTGTGCGCATACGTTTGCTATTGTCTCGCAGCTACGCAAGTTTAAGCTATTGGCATTGTAAATGGCTATGCCTTTTTATATTTTTAAAACCAAAATAAAAGGCATAGCCATTCACAGTGCCAATAGCTCAAACTCGCGTAACTGCGAGACCTATTGCATTGTAAATGCTTGTTTAAAATGTGTTCACTTTGTTGGTGGTTTTGTCCTAGTGTTACCTGGAAGGTGTTGTGCCACCCATCCACAGAACTATTTGTTTTAGCTTGTTGTGCCGTAGGGCTGTCTTGTACATTCCATCATGGTTTATGAGTTGGCATCTGTGACAAGAACGTTGCAGTCTGCAAAAGGAAATTTCTTTAAAGTAGTCCATTAGAGGACCTAATTAGCCTTTTTGGTTTTGTTAGTTGGGTGATTCTGTTAGTTGATTTTATTTTTGTGCTATTTCATTTACTGGGCCATATGCCAGGCCATTCACTTTTTTATTTCATGGGTGAATACAGACGTTGCTGAGTATTCGATACTTAGGGGCTGATTAGGATTGCGGTCGAAGCGTCACTGACAGGCCATCGTGGGCGTTCCGCCCAGCATCAAGCAGAGAGGTCCGACCACCGCATTATGGTGTGGTCAGTCGGATCTCATCAGTCGAAGGGATTGGCTGGTGCTTCCAACAGGCTCAAGGAGCCCATCCGACTTTCGCTCGCAGCATATACCCTTCAATAGGGGGGGGGGTGCCTGCAGATGCACTGCTGTAGGGATTACGATGGTCCATTCTGACTGTCTTTTCACAGCGGTCAGATTACCATGAAAAGATAGCTGGAATAGGACTTTGGGGGCACCTAGCAGGACCCCTATCCCCCGTGGGCCTCTGCTATGGGGACGGGGGCACATGTGGTGCGCCCCAAATATCCATGTACCGTGTGCTAGGGACCTCATGGTGCCTGGCACATGGTGCATGGATGTTTGCAAAACGCCTTTTACCATTTCTGCTTGTGCTGCGCCCCATTTCCGGGCCGCAACACAAGCCACAATTTAATCGGGCTGGTGGAACATCTGACATATAGTCGGTCGGACACCTGCATGAAATGATGGCCATCGTAATCAGGCCCTTAGCATCGATTTTTGCAGTTGTCTCCTAAACTTTGGTTAAAATGGTAGTGACTTTCCTTTATAACTGTTTGTGGGTGTATTTCTAAAGTTGCAGAAATCACTGGTTGTAAACTTTGGTCTGATGGTGCGTTGGTGGTTTCTGGTATACTTTTACCTCTTTCCCTTATCTATGTGTTTTTAATCACTCTTTATTAGTTTGATGGCCATGTGGTGTACCAAGTTCCCTATCAAGTTGGTGCAGACTACATAGCTTGAGTATTTAAGATCATCAGTTTATAATGTATGACAACAATAAACCATCAGCAAACTTCAAAAGCATATGAAACTTGGCCTCTCACTTATAATCATAATCGCTCAAACCATCCTCTATGGTGTACCATTCTCCTGAGCTCCATTCAAAGCATCTGCTGATTCACTTATTCTGATACCCAACCCCTCTGCCCAACCTCCTCCAGCCCCATAATAGCTACACTTCTGTTTTTTCAATGAAACGCCTGGTTCTACTGTAATAGCTCAATCCATTTGTAAATAATGCATTCATGCTTCGCTTTTCCCCAAACATCCTTTTTCATACATGAGTATCCTTGTTCATCGATTCCCCTACAAATTCTCAACCTCTGCTCATGTTGTAAGCATCTTGCGCCCTCCCTTTGACTGCTTGTAAAATGCTCTGTGTAAAGCATTCTAGTGCACTTTGGCACCATGTTAACATCTAGAAGCAAATACCAGCCTATGCGTTCCTAATGGGTTGGGTCACTTCTAGCTCTGAATGAAATTACATCTAGAAAGCCTGATTAGGGCTGTTCTCTGATGATCAAGGACACTGACGATGGTAGCTCATCTGGTTCCATCTTCCCTACCTCAGCCATCTTTCACATCCTTTGGGACAGGGTCTCACAGCAACTTCTAGCTTAGACCCAGGATTTTTGAAAGTCCACAAGGAGTTGGCTTGCATCTCAGGATCTAAGCAACTTAACCAAGAGTGGGGATTTCAGAGGCACTGCACGGCTTGTGCTTTGCTTTAGGGATGCCACAGAGACCATCTTAAATGTATCCGAAGAAGAGCTGAATGGATGGAGCTTTGTGGTCTACTGAAGTTACCACACAGATGAAGTCCAGTTTGCCTTAATCAAGTCTTTAAAAGGAATTCAAGAATCAGCTCTAAAGGGAAGTGCACCAATTCTCTGAGAAATTCAGTACATTTAAAAATGGTTGTAATGTACACATTTGGCTCCTGATACATTTATTTACAAAGCTGCATATTGATGAGATCTGTGATTGGGCAGTTTCTGCAATTAAAGCAGACTGGCTCCATAGGGGTACCATGGGGTGTATAGGTGGGGAAAAGAATGGCACTTGCAAAAAGTATCATGAACCGAGAAATACAGGGATTTCTTTGTTACCTCCACATGGGCATTCAAACGTCCCTGCAGCATAGCAAGCTCCAAGATGCTTATACAACAGAAAACAAAGCCAATGGCTTAAGGGAGCAGGCCCAAAATTCACTCTGTGTATATTGAAAAAATATGCCATGCAGACCACTGCTCTGCCAAGCCAGACATAAAAAGTAGTGGAGTACCAGGATGTGTTTCAACCCGCTTGGCACATTTCATCCCAGTTCATGAGAGAGTACAAAATAGAGGTGAAACCTATGAGACATGGGGCTGTATGACCCGTTTAATGTGTGAAAACCCATATCACTTTGCAGTCGGATTTCAGAGGCGCTAAACAGGTCTCACCTGTGACCTTTGATTAAATACATTAATTGTTTTTAAATAAGGGGGCAGGGAGCGTGTTTTCACCAAAGTCAACCTATTTGCAAAAATCTAATAGCTGCTCTCATATGGTAATCTTATTTAAAATATATTTTAATAGCTGGGTTCTACATTTTTTGTCTATAATCAACAAACTTGCTCAGCCTAGGTCCAGCATTTCCTCTACAGATTTGTCTCAAATGATGTGCTACAAACTGACAAGGCATTTCAGTAAAAAATGTATAATAACAGGAAAGACATAGGTAAAGAAACAACTATGGGCCTCATTACGATGTCAGTTGGAAAGCATTCCGAACGACACGGGTTCGGTGAGTCCGACCGACTGACTAAGATGCTTCCAAACATTGTTCGGTCGGACTCCCATTGATTTCAATGGTGCAGGGACAGAATATCGAATCAAAAAAATCGATTTACACAAATATCAAATTAAAAATAGTGTGGGTCAGAAATATCGACAGACAAATTCTCGTGGTCAAGAAAATCGAACTTAGGTAAGTAATATCGATGGTAAAAATGTCAAAGTGTAAAATATCATTTGCAAAAATATAGTTGTTAAAAATATCAATTTTTTATTAATGTTTTTATTTGTTGTATATATTGTATATGTATGTGATTTATGTTTTTTTGTATAAGATTTGTTTGTATTTTTAATATATGTGTTACATTTTTAGTAGTTATTAATTATTTTTTATTTGATTTTTGCATTTTTAGTTTTGTAGCAGGTTGTGGTTTTATAGGGGAATAGGATGGAAAGTAATTTAATTATATAAAATTAATTGATTATTTTTAGTAGTTAATAATATTTTTTTATTTCAATTATGTGTTTTTAGTTCCATAGCGGGTTGCAGGTTTATAGGGAATAGGGTGGGAAGTAATTTAATTATATTAAATGTATTGAATATGTTTTATTCATTATTATTTGTTTAATTGAGATGTTATAGTGTTAAATGGGTAAAGTAATTTATTATTAATTAATTAATAGTTGGTTGTTAATTAGTTTTAATTAGTTAATTGGTAATTAATTATGGTAATTGTCTAAATTAATTTTAGGTGTGTGTTGTGGTGTTTATAGGTGTAAAGGGTGGGAAGGATGGGAAGTAATTTATTTTTAATTGATGAATTAATAATTAGTTGTTAATTAATTTTAAATAATTAATTAGTAATTAATGATGGTAATTGTGTAATTAATTTTATGTTATGTTATGTTATTAAAATTTCTAAAGCGCGGCTGTTACCCTAAGGTGTCCTGGTGCTGAGCTGCCTAATAGGTTCCCGCAAAGTGAGGCATCTATAATGTGAATAGCCAAGTTTTCAGCTCCTGTCTGAAGGAGAGGAGCCCGGTTGCATTTCTGAGGTGAAAAGGTAGGCTATTCCAGGCCTTAGCGGCGGAGGTAATGAAACTCCTGCCACCCCATGAGACTTTTTTAACTAAAGGAATGATCACTTGTTTTGCTGTCAAAGAGCGCAAAGTTCTACTGGGGACATACCATTGAAACCGTTGTTTCGAATAGTCAGGACCATTGACTTTTAGTGCCTTGAAAACTGTGCAAAGGGCTTTAAACTGAGCTTGCTGTTTCACAGGAAGCCAATGAAGCTGTCTTAGTTCCCTCTTGACTAAGACAAACCTAGGTGTGCCCATCAATAACCTGACTGCTGCGTTCTGCACTATTTGGAGTTTGTTCATGAGTCTCCTTTGGATGTTCAAATAGAGACCATTGAAATAGTCCAAGCAAGCCATGATAAGTGCTGTAACTGCAGGCTATCATCAGAATGAAGAAACTTTATTTTCCTCAGAATTCTGAGGAGAAAAAAACATGAGGAGACAGCCCCATTAATCTGATCTTCGAAAGTGAGTTTCTTGTCCACAATCACCCCTGATTTCTTCACCTTTTCAGCTGGTTCGGGAAGCGTTCCCAGTTCACTTGGCAACCATTCTGGTGTCCAGATTTTAATGTTATTCCCAAAAATGATGACTTCAGTTTTCTGGAATTCAGTCTCAGGCAGTTGGACACCATCCAACCAGAGATGGCTTTCATGCAGTCGTGATATTTCCTGCCAGTTTCCGATTCCTGGTCGCGCTGAAGAGACAGTACTATTTGCGTGGCATCCGCATAAGACGTCAGTTGGAACCCGAATGTCCTTATCAGGGCTCCCAGTGTGACACGTATACATTAAAAAGTGTGGACTCAGGGAGGACCCCTGAGGTACCCCACACGGCAGGGAGAAGGGCTTGGACCTTGCCCTGTGCAGATCCACTGATTGTAGTCTGTCAGTAAAGAATAATTTAAGGAGGTTCCAGGCCGTGCCTTGAACTCCATTTTCTGATAACCGGTCCATCAGAACTTTATGATGGACCATGTTGAAGGCCGCAGAGAGATCTAACATGATCAAAATCGCGGCGCCTCCTTGGTCCAAGGCCTTTCCAACCTTCCTCGGTAGACTTGATCAGAGCCAGCTCGGTGCTGTGTTCAGCTCTGAATCCAAATTGCGTTGGGTCCAGGATGTTATTGGTCTGCAAGAACCGGCTGAGTTGCACGTTCAGGGATTTCTCGATCCTTTTTGCAGGTAGTGGAAGGCGGGAGATAGGTCTATAGTTGTTCGGGTCTTTGGAGTCGAGGTTCTGTTTTTTAAGCAAGGGCAGGATGGATGCCATTTTCCATTTTTTGGGATATGGCCCATCTTAAAAATATGGTTGAACAAGGGAGTAAGAGCTGCCGCAATGGTGTAGGTGTGTGTTGTCGTGTTTATAGGAGAAAATGGTGGTGAGTATTTTGTGTTTAATTAATTATCATATAGGGGTCGATTCCGGCCGCAAAACGAACCAACCGACAAGGACCCAGACCGAATACCGACCAACACGGACCAGCACAGTACGACCAGTGCAGTACGATGCAACGCGAGTGAATTACAACCGACACGTACGGAATACAAGCCGTACGACTGAGCCGTAGGGAAAATAGTGATCCGGCCGGAAAACCAACGCGATTTTCGCCGACCGACACGAAACCGACCGACCCGTACCCGCGATGTCCGATCAGCACAGTACAATGCAATGCATGTAAAACCAGACCGACTCGCACGGAGACCAAGCCACACGACCGACACGCACAGACAACCGGGCACACAAGCAATAGAGACCGCCGCGACCGACGCGTACCAAACACAGAAGATAGGCAGCGTGAACGAGGCGGAGAAGCCAGCAAGAGACAACAGCAGCGTCCGTTTCCGTCACATGAACGTCTTCTTCATGCCTACAAAACCCAAAGGAAAAAAGACAAAAAAAGGACCAAACAAGCAATGACAAAGCCAATAAATACCAAAGAAAAAAACATGGGACAAAGACACACCCACAACTCCAACTATATAAAGGACTACAATCACTACCATCATCCCTTGCAAACAGGAGACACAGCCAGCAGCAAACACCATTACCCAGCAACCACAGACACACTCACAACTCACCCAGCACACAACTCACACACCATCAGCACCTCATACAAAAGCACACACACATACACCCAGCAAAACCAACACCAACCCACCCTCACTTGCACCCTCACACACACATCCCTCACCACCACCACCCATCACCATGCCCCCAAAGAAGAATCCAAAGTTCACAGATAGTGAGTTAGAAGTGCTGGTAGACGAGATCATCAGAGTAGAGCCACATTTGTTTGGTACATTGGTCCAAAGGACCCCCAGCTCACAGAAAACCAAGATGTGGGCGAAGATTGTGGACAAGGTGAATGCTCAAGCACCAACAAGGCACACAAAGGACGATATCCAGAACAGGTGGTATGACTTGCGCAGGAGGGTCAAGAAACTCATTGAAAAAGATCACGCCCTGAGTCAGTGCAGCGGCAGTGGCCCTCCTGCCAAACCAGTCTACTTCAGGACCTGGGAGGAGAAGGTGCGGGACATCCTACCACCAGAGAGCATCCATGGCCTAACAGACATCCCAGAGCCTGGTGAGTACACAAACAACATACCCAAGATTGTGTGGCAAGGGGACAGTGAAACCATGCACCACAAGCAAAGCTACAGTAACCAATAGATAATCATCCCAAGATGTGTATGCCAGTCAGACAAACACAATACCTGCCATCTCATAGTGACTGGGAACGGAGTCATGACATGCACCAACCTACAAACAAATATAGCAAGCCAGTGGCACTAAGCCAAATTCACCCTACCAGACAGTTTGCCACCAAAAACACACCACCTCACAGTGCAGCTGACTGTCAGGAAGGAATAGTGGGGATACAGGTGAAGTGAGTGTATCAAAAAGAATGATGGGGCCTGTAGTCACAGCTAATGCTCCCCCTCCTAATTGGCCCATCAAGACCTCTCTGAAACATGCCCACATCACAGGGAGTGGAAAATGACTGACAAGATGGCTGACACTGGGTTGTGCTGTGGGGAGCACAAGGCCCTGCTCGGAGTTGTGTGCAAATCAAAAGCAGGACACCACTGACTGACATCCTGAAATACAACTTGCACGCCCTACAATGGAAGCACGTTTCATGATGGGAAGGAGGACTGACAGCCCTGACCATACTTACCAGCATGTGGAGACACCCCCCCTCAACACAAACTCCACACAAGTCACCGGGTACAATGCATTGACACACACCTCATTGAAATATTAGCAAAAGATACCCCGTACTGGGTGCTGCTGTGTGAAGCACAGGGGCTCACTTTGGAATTGTAGCCAAACAAACACCAGGATTTCACAGTCAGCCATCTTGCCATTGCTGTCACACCACCTCACAGGGAAGCAGAGTCAAGACGGAGGAAGTATGGGCATGCTGGGAAGGGGGGTGTAGCCAAGAGTATGATGGGAGTCGCAGTCACAGACAATCTACACCCACCCACATGGCCCAGCAAGATCAAACTGAACCATACTCGCCTCACAGGGAGTGGGAAGGGACTGACAAGATGTCTGACACTGGGCTCTGTTGTGGGGAGCACAAGGCCATGCTGGGAAATGGCCAACAACAATATCAAACTCTGTCCGTGACAAGCTGGGAAAAAGCAGTGTACAGGCAGGCATCTGTTTGAAATGTAGAAAATGTCATGTTTGTGAACCATCGATGCATGTAGAAACATAACTCACATTGTGTGTCTCTTCCAAACACAGGTGGTGCTGGGCACCCAGCACCAAATGATGAGGATACCTAGTCCTAGACTCTGGCGGACACTCAGCTCTCTGGTCTGACTCTCTCACTGTCCTCTTCGGATGACGACGACCAGCCTGGCCCCTTCGGTGTGAGCCATCATGCAGCACCAGCAGCATCAACATCTGCACCCCCTGTACCCATGCCTCCAGCATCTGGACACTGACAGGGCACCCCCGCCAACACGGACAGACCAAGGCCAATCAACACCCACAGCACAGGGACACAGGACCCCCTGGAAGCTACAGCAAACACCATCAGCAACACCACCCAAGGGGTCACAGTGTCACCTGTGCGTCCCGTCGCTGGTCCTGCCCGTGTGAATAGGGGTGCTGGGAGGGGTGGGAGGCAGAGGCGCGCCTTGCAGAGGGGTCTGGACTGCATGATGACCCCCACCTAGATGCGTACCAGGATAGCACCGGATGATTTGGCCAGGTAGTGTGGATCCTCAAGGACATGCAACAAGAGCAGGTCACCCACCATGCCCGCATGGAGGCCAAGTGGGATGCCATTACTGCGGTGCATCGGGACATACTCCAGTGCCTCCGCCAGATCAACACCAACCTGTCCACATCCCCCTGGGTGGCCACAACATCTGTCGCAACACCATCTGCCAGCGCCACAGGGAGGGAGGAGGACTCGGGCGGAGAGTCCCCTGCATCACAGAGGCCTGCACCTGAGGATCCCCCACCCCCCCCCCGGAAGAAGAGGGTTCGTCCGAAGGACATGTGAGAGGCAGATGTCCCAGCACATCCCCCAGGGCCTCTAAACCTGTTCTGGACAATGTTCTTTGTGCGCAACCCGTTTACCTTGTCCAATCGCACACAACTCACCCACATGACATGGAGGGTTCATGTTGGGCCAATGTAGCAGATGACTGTGGACTTCACTCTGGACATTTCAGCTACCAGCACTTCCAACTCTAATGTGAACTTTGGATACCAAAACCAATGTACAGCACCCATTATCCTGTGCACTTCCCACACACATGTTTGAAAATAAACTCATCAGTACACCATACTTGCCTCTGTTGTGATTCCAACTTGTCATGTTCAGGGAGATGTCGATCTGCTACACAAGACAGTGCATGCCAAATACTGCAACAATGTGACCAACGTAAGGTGAGTCATGGTGATGTGACACATGTGATGGAGACACACCACTATGGCACAACAACACATACTCACCATGGCCATGTTATTCATCACACACAATGATGGTGACCTGAAACACATTGGCATGCACAGACACAACACCAACCCCAGTCAGTGGTAACAAGTCCACAGGTGAGGTAATCAGATGTCACTCAGATGTGGACAAGACAACGCACATAAGAAAGTGTAGCGCAGGTTCATTACACATCAGCAACACGTTTATTCCACAATAGTTGCATGGTAATTCTACATGTCCACTGGACACACACTCACAATGTGTTGGAGAAAGTAAGTCCAGGGATGTTTGGTACATCAGTTGATGGGAATTGTCAACTTCCACACTGGTGTTGGCTTCTGGGTGTTGGGGGTCAGTGTTGACCAAACAACAGGCAAAGTACCCTGGGAAGGACAGACACAAGACAGTCAAAAGCACAGAAGAACAGGAGAGAACTGCAATACACATGCACAAAACATGTTGCAAGACACCTACACAAAAAATAGTTAGCAGTACTACCCTATTGTGGAGTACACACCACCTGAATGGACACATCACTGCACGCATCCAGTCAAGTGGCACACAGACACACTCAGACAGCAACAGAGCAGCCACAACACATTCCAGGCTACCTCCATACATTGACATAACAACCCTGGAAACTCACATTCAGGTGAAGAAGTTGTTGATGAGCTGTGAGCGGACATCACCCTCATCCTTATCATCACTGGCATCTTGGCCCAGGCCGTCATCCTGGATGAGAGGCACCTCCTTCCGCACTGCCATGTTGTGTAGCATGCAGCATACAAGGATTATTTTGCACACCTTTGCTGGCTCATATGGGAGGGCCCCTCCGGTCTTGTCCAGGCAGCGAAAGTGGCTTTTCAGGAGGCTGAATGTCCGCTCAATCACCCTCCTGCTCTGACCATGTGCCTCATAGTAGTGCAGCCCGACTGGTGTCACAGGGTTCCTGAGGGGTGTCAGAAACCACGGCATGTTGGGGTATCCGGAGTCACCTACACACACAAAAATGAACAAGTAGCTGAGTTTTGTAGGAGTGTGGAATACAACATTGACAAACACACACAATGAGAAACAGTCAGTACACACCGACAAGCCAGGCATGCTGAGCCGGCATCTGTGACATCAGTGTTGCAATGCGACTACTCCTCATAATGTAGGCATCGTGCGCAGAACCCGGGAACCGTGCACACACATGTGTGATCGACATGTCAGCAAGACATACCACCAGAGCATTGATGGAGTGGTAGTGCTTCCTGTTACGGTATGCCTGCTCATGTGCCTGTGGTGGTATCAGGGCCACATGTGTTCCATCAATAGATTCGATGACGTTCGGCATCCTCCCCAGTGTATAAAAGGCACCCTTTATTTCAGGGAGTTCAGCTGGGCTCGGGAACTTGATATACAGGTCTAGGAAATGCAACATCCCCTCCAAGACATCGCATAGCATCCGACTAAACATCGTTTGCGACATCCCACCAGCAGTAGCCACAGTGTACTGGAAGGTACCAGAGAAGCAAAGAAGTGCAGGGCTGCCATCACCTTCACCTCTGGGGTCAGTGCTGTAGGGTGTGTCCGGCCAGGTAGCAGATGTGGCGCCAACTGCTCCGCCAACTCCTCAATCAGTGGCCTGGTGAAGCAGTACTGTTTGATGCAGTCGCGTTCCTGCATGGTTGCAAGGTCTGGGAATGGTCGATGGGCAGCTGGTACCCTGCAGTACAGAGATGCACAAAGGAAGATTGTCAGTTCATCCACCCATGTGGCCATGACCAGGATCAATATCACATGCTAGATCATGACATTACACAATGTACTGAGGTGTGTGCTGTTGGGCATGGACACATATGTCACCTACATGACCACCACCTCACATCTCAGTTCCACATGTCCACATGAGTCCCATGTAGTGCAATGGCCAATCATCTGGCTGTGTCACCCATCCCATGTACTGCTGCAACGTTCCAAACACACACCACAGTGACAAGTGAGGCCTTATGTCACCCAGGCATCACAGATCTTTGCCATGCAGAAACCCAGGGTCCCTGTATTGCCACATCGACACAGCAATGGACATGGCGTAGCACGTACACACCAGAAGGCAAGCGTAAATACCACCGGTTGTGGCCACTGTTGTTCCTGCCGGCCCTACATGTACGTCTCTTAGACACACACCCCATCAAGGTAGATGCATATACCACATGGATGTGGAGACTGTCACCTATTGGGCACATTTGAGCAGACGCATCTGAGACACAACATGCACACAGACTGTGGGTGCACATCAGTATTGTGGCTACAGGTCTCACTGTGACGTACATGCCATCACCCCCAGGACTCATGGTGTATGTGACATGTCCTAAACATATCCAAGCTGAAATTGTGTCCGTGACTCATGCCCATTACTGTACAATTGCACATCACAGTGGTAATGTGCGCAACACACAAAGGATTCTGCCCCAATATACACGTGCACAGCCTCGGAGTGACTGCACAAAGTGCCACCCAACAAACCCTATGTGGTCCCCCGCCAAACACCCAGGTAATGCAGCCTTACATGCCATGGGATACTGTGTGGTCAATGCTGTAGTGCGGTAGGTGTGCACAGGTGTCCCTGGCCAGTAAATGTGTGTTGCATCCGTATTATAGGCACACCAATGAGGTCCGACGCGGGTGACAATGTGTACGCATTGCACGGTTCATGACCGAGCCGTGCGTACGCTTGTTCATTGAATGCAATGAGGTCCGACGCGGGTGAAAATGCGTACGCATTGCACGATCCATGACCGAGCCGTGCGTACGCTTGGTCATTGAATGCAATGAGGTCTGACGCGGGTGACAATATGTACGCATTGCACGGTTCATGACCGAGCCGTGCATACGCTTGGTCATTGAATGCAATGAGGTCCGACGCGGGTGACTATCATGCATACGCGTCGGACAGGCATGGTCCGAGACAGGCGTACGCCTTGGCCATTGAATTGTATAGAGACAGTCAGTTGAACGAGCCGGGCGCACCCATTGGCTCCGGACTGTCATGGAGACAGATGTGGATTCAAAACTTGTACAAGTTGTGCACTGGAAATTCAGTTGGATGCCTACAACAATGTTGCAATTTCAAGTGTTCCATGAAGATGAAGATTTGTACGATGCGGAAGGCGCGTACGAGTCGTACATTTAAATGGATTGGCCAGATTCATAGAATGCAACTGTGTTGGACCTATCACTTGGGACACATGGCACAGAGTCAGCCTCTGCAGCATAGATATAAGGCTGGCTGGCCCCCAGGGAGCTTACTTGCCTACACTACATGCTACTGGACCACATCCCTGCTACCACTGCTGCTGTCTCTGCATCCTCTGGCTCCTGCTATGGCACGTACTCTGGAGAGGGCCCCAGCCTTCACTGAGGAGGAGAACCATGCCCTGCTGGATGGGCTCCTTCCACAGTACAGCAAGCTCTATGGGAAACCAGGGGAGCAGGTGAGTGTGCAGTCCACTGCCTTCCTAATTATGCATGTTGTCTGACTAGCAGTACTAGAAGTGTGTACACCCGTGGCAAGCATTCTCACTGACTACTTTCATCCCCAAAGTGTGTAGGTACATGTAATGAACAGGTTTCCTGCTGCTAAAGTGCATTAGTGCAAGCTTAAACTATACAGGCATTGTTAACATGTCAGACATGCAGGTGATGTTTCCTTCCCCATGGTTGCACTACCTGTGTAATTCAGTTCCCTTTGTGATGATGACATGTATATCCAAATGTGTGCTGCACAAATCTGGGGCATGTGTGTTAATGTACGTTTCACTTTGTCATCCTCACAGGTTGATGCCCACCAGAAGCAGGAGATCTGGTTGACCATCGCTCGGGCTGTTCGTTCGGTGGGGGTCTACAAGCGACGGATCCGCAACTGCCAGAAGAGGTGGCAGGACCTTCGGGGCTGGACCCGGAGGATAGCTAGAGTCCAGCTGAAGCTGTCACCTCCACGCAGGAGGGGCGGACACCGAACCCTGACTCCCCACATGCTCCGGATACTGGTGGTGGTCTTCCCGGACCTGGATAGGCAGCTGAAGGCCAGACAGCAGCAGGAAGGGGGTAAGTCCATGCCTGATCTGTATACTATGTCTGACATGCTAATAGCAGTCTTTTGGCCTGGTCACACTTCCACATTACGTAGGTCTTGTAGTCCAATACTCATGTCCCTCAATTGTGTGATGCACCCTCCTCATCTGTTCCACAGGTGTGGCCCCTACAGTCTGTTGCTTGTGTCACTTGGGCACTGTGTCCCTGCAGTCAGCTATGCTTCAGCTACCGGTCAGCATCTGTTCCTGTGACTCTGATTGTGTGTTTCATGGGTAGGTCAATTGTTTACACAATGCCTGAGATCTGACATGTGATCTGTGTGTGCCCTTAAGGTGTGTACCAATTGCTGGTCTGACTCGCAACATGTGGCTGGGGTATTCCAAACAAACCCATGCAGCAGGGGACTCCAATTTTGGTGCCTCAGGAGTATGTATATCAAGTATGTCACACTTGCTTAGCCACCTGACTACTGTCCAGGGCCAGACACTGTTTCACGTAGACCTGGCCAGTCATGCCTCCTCAAGGGCATTTAGAAACACTCTGTAATCCCACTCCTGTGTATGAAATTGCAGGTTGTGCTTAGTGACATGTGCCCTCAGGTGTCTGCCTCTGTGTCATTAGGGTGTGGCTTGTTGTTACGTACAACTGGGGTGTCCATGATTCAGAGGGTCAGCATGACATCTGAGATGTGACTGTTAGAGACAAGACCTGTGTGACATATAGGTGTGTGATCATCTGACAGCGCACAATGGTGTATGCAACTGTGTCCTTCATGCAGCTGGGTTACATGCATGGCAGACTGTGATGTGTTAATGTACAGGGATTTGTGTTTGCAGAGACTCATATGTCTGATTTGCATGATGTGGGGTCCTGGATATGTTGTTTGCATGGGATGGGCAAGTGCACCGGTCATCTGCAGAGTTAGCTTGACCACTGAGCTAGGATTGTGAGTCAGTGCATATTGTTGTTGTCTGCATGCCCTGCCCCTGTGACAGGGACATTGTTGACTGACTTTCAGGGCATCCCAGTGTCATGGCATTTAACTTGCTACAAGTAATCCTGCATTGTGTTCAAGTGTGCACCATGCACCCCATTGTGGCATTGCCCATCAGGACATGAGTACATCATAGTATGTGTCGCTGGCATGCAGCACAAGCATGTGAAATGAGTCTCTGCCCATCCCTTCATCCGGACACCTGTACTGAGTCAGTAGCAAGAGATGTGCTGTGTGTATAGTGACATACTCCTACATGTTCACTTGCATGTACAACTAATGTGTGGGTGGTGCATGTTGGCACATTGGGGTGTTAGCATCCAACATGCAATGGACATATGTGTGAAAGTCAAGGAGGGATATGTGTGCCATGGTTGATGTTGAGAATGACAATTGTCTTATTCTAAACAGTGTTGGCACTTTGAGCTGTGTTCAGCTATTGATGCCAGGGCTTGTCCTGTGATGTGATGTACTCACTGTGGTGTGTGCAGTCGGTGCAGGTGACTGATGTTGTTCTCTTACTTCCTATTTCAATCCAGATACATTCACGGCCACAGGAGGGGACAGCTCCACGGACCAGGAGGAGCCACAGAGCCTTACAGGGACAGAAAGAGAGGAGTCGGGTGGACCCAGTGGCACGGAGAGCGAGTGGAGCCACACAGAGGAGTCGTCAGCACCATCCTCCCCAGCTGAGGGCCACAGCAGCTCTGAGGATAACTCCCTTGAGGAGGCGGGTGTCAGCAGCCACCAAACCCCAGCTAGTGAGGCTGTCCCCGCCACCGCCACCACCACCACCACCCTCCCATCGGCTCCCATCCCAGAGGTCCCTGTAGGCTCCCGTGTTCGTGAGCATGTCTCCTTTGTGCCAGGCACCGCACCCCCTGCCCCTGTGTCCCCTGTTGCCCTGAGTGAGGAGTCTGTGGACTTACTTAGACAGATCCATGTAGGGCAGACGTCGATGCTGAAGGTCCTCCATGCACACACAGGTCTGTTGACACAACTGGTGTCATTCATGGAGGACATTTTCTTGGGCATGTCTCCCCTACAGAGGACCAATCAGTCTGTGGCCTCCTCCCTGACGGCAGCAGTGTCCCTCCTCCAACAGTCCCGCACCCCTCCTACCCCTGCACCACCCACGATTCCTAGCACCCTACCTGTCCCAAGCACAGAAACACCCAAACCAAGGTCTAGACGTGCACACAAGCAAGTACAGGGGACTGATACCACACTCACAGGGGCTGGTTTGCAGACACACACACAGTCATCCACAACCACTCTGCAGTCCTCCGAGACCTCTCCTTCCCAGCCCCCTTCCCTTGCATCACCTGCAACCCTATCTCCCCAGAAGCTCCTCCTCTGTGACCTTGGCCTCTTCCCCACCGACCCAGCAGATCCTGATTACAAGGGGAAGAGGAAGTCCCCACACACAAACACCCTCCCCCAGGCACAGTCAGACAGAGACCCCCACCCGCAAGTCTCCCCGGCACCAGAAGAGCAAGACCCCCCCCCGCCACCATGCAGCTCCAAGGCAAAATCTCCGTCCTCCATCCCCCAGGCCGCCATTCCAGAGGTTCTCCCGCCACTCCAAGCCCTGGGTTACCCCACCCACAGATACACCATCCCCAAAATGCTAAGGCCATCCCCCCTAGCACTTGCTCCTCCACACCCGGTCAGACGATTAGTGCCACTGATGTGGGGACCGTGTCCCCCCCTGCCCTGCCGACCTCACCTGCCCCCCATTCCGCTCCCATGGATGTAGGCACTGCATTGGAGTCCACGACCACCCCGTCTGACTTGGGCAGTGCAGTGGTGACCCAATCCACTCCATCTGACCTGCCCACTGGAGTTGTGCCGGCAACCACCCCATCTGACTTGTGCCCCACAGATGTGACAGCACCCACCACTTCAGTCAGCTCCACTGCAGTTGCAAGTGTCTCGCCTGCATCCACCACCTCTTCACTGCCTCCTTCTGATGCACCCTGATCCTGTCCCTGTGGTGCCTGGCCTGCCCCCATGTATGCCCCTCCAAGGGGATGAGCCCGGTCCTTAGCAGTGCAGGTAAGCAAGGTGTGACAGTTGTCACTCTACTTCACTCCTTGGCATTTGGACATGGACTGGCCATTGGCCTTTTGTTTGAACAGACGTTTAACTTTTAATATTCTGAATAAAGCTTTTTTCTTTATCCCTGTGAACTTGATTTAGATGTACATTATGTTGATGATGTTTAACATGCCCTTGCACCTGTGATGCTTTGTTTCCAATGTTGAATACTGATGTGTTGCTCTGAGGTACTCCCTGTGGTCCATGAGATATGTATCCTATTCTGGTGGGTATCCATGTCATCCTTTGCAGCTACCTTGGTGTGTCAGGATCAACTATTTGCGTACATCTCTGTGAGCATTTCATTTGCATGGTCACATTTCTGGCTTGCACCCCTGCACGTATGATGTGCTTCCCATTGTCCAATTTGTCACTTCCACAGACTTTGTGCTCATTAACACTGGACCTACAGGTGTGGGCATCATTGGTATAGGAGCAACTGGGTCCTCTGTGCAACTTGCTAGACATATGTTTTGGGTATGTGCAGATGACTTAGGGGAGACTCCCCTACCCGGGCCGTTGTGACCAGAGCCTTCATTGTGTGGTAACTGATGGCTGACTGACCAAGTGTTCTGCAGACATTAGTGAGACGTGCGGTGAATATGTTTGGCACAGCTGGGATTTCACAGGAGTTGGGTTCCCTGAAGTAAGTGTGTTGTCCAGTGACATGGCCTGGGCCCATGGTGTGTGTTGTATGAGCATGTGTGTGTGTCCACATCCCTGTTCATAAACAGACAGTGTTCCCTTGATATGTTCCTGTTGTTGATGCTTGCTGAGTAGTACTGGGTTCATCCCACTACTTTTCCAATGGGCTACCAGATGTGTGGGTGCATGACACACTACTGTTAATTAGTGTATCATCATTGGGATTTGTCAGTTCTGAGTGGTGATGATGTTGTCAGACACAGATGGGACACAGTCAGGGTTCCTGAAGGCACCTGTTTATTTGCTAAATCATGTAGTCGTCCCTAGGTGGTACCTTTCAGTGATTGAGACATTTGTATGTGTGTGTGACTGCTCCCACTTGTCGGGTTCATGGCTGCGATGCTGGCAGGAGTCAGCATGTGTGCCTTGTGGTTCTCCTTGGCTTCTGCATTGTCCTGGGACTGTGGCAGGGATTCTGAAGGTTACGTGAGCTTTGAGGTCATGGCCATGTACCGCATACTGTGCAGTATGTCTGTCATTCCCCAGGGTTGTAAACTGTCCTTGTGTTATGTGTCTGTGCACCTTAGTTACTCCCAACATTCCTGTGTTTGTCAAGGGTGCATGTGCAATGTCACCTGTCCATGTGGGCTTCACAGATACACATTGTTGCAGTTCAGGGTGTGTGGTGTTGAGGGTGGACTGATGGATGTAAATATTTGCATGGATGGTTCCCTAGCTCCCGTTTGTCCATGGATGAGGGGCCATGCTGAGTGATTTGTGTTTGTGTATGTGTGATGTACGTTTGTGGCATAGGACACATGTCTGGGTTTCCCAGTTTGTACGACATCTGCCTTTGTCATCACAGTGGAGGTGTCATGCATGCTTGTGTCACCCCAATGTCTGATCCCTGGGGGTAGTGCTGTTGTGTGTCAGTCTCTTGCTGTGTTAGTTGGTGTTTATTCCAGCTTGTGTCATATGTTTCTGTTGTGCTCCCTCTCATCCCCCAATGCCTGATTGCCCACTGAGGGTGTCCCAATGATGGTTTACTTTTGTATGGCACTGTGTCCACATCTGTGTCACTGTGGTTCAGCCCCCCTCATGTGTTGTATAGTTGCCTGGGGATACTGTGACACACACACACACACATGCTGTGTCAGATGTGCAGTGTGAGTTTGCCTGTTTGTGTTTGTGCATCTGCACCAGTGCATTATTATTGCTGTTGTGGGCCTTTGTCTGGATGCTGTTTCTGTGATTTGGCCTGCTGTCCCTGTGAGTCATATCACATTTTTGTGCAGAATTAATCCTGGTTTTTAGGTGTCATTGCTGGCATGGAATGTGAGTTTGTGAGCTGACACTACAGTCTACACATGTTGTTTTGATTAGTGTGTCTATTTTCGAGATGTGTGTAGGCTTTGTGATGGTCACTTCTGCTCTTGTGTCATTGTACACTGTATGCATTGTCATCCCCCATGTGTGGTGCTTGTCTGCACATGGCCAAGAGTGTGTTATGTTTTCACAGCACTGTTAGCCTCACCACATCTCTGTGTGTATGGGACACAACCACTAGTTTGCCCCAGAAGTGTTTAATGTTTTGGGAGCAGGGATCAAACATGCTGTTTGTTATTTGCAGCGTTGACCATGATGGCACTTACCTTTTTGTCACTGCGATGAGGGGGGGTTTGGTCCCCATCACCACAATGCTCAACATCTGCTGCATTTTGGAAGCCCCCACTTATGTCTGTTCTACACAGTGAGGGGGTGTTCTTTTTACAATGCCACAGTGCTATAGTGATGCTTGCCTTGTGTATGTCACACTCATGTGGTGGTCACACATGTGCTGTTAGTTACATTGTATGTTCGAAGTCATAATCACTGTTGTGGGCATTTGTCACAGACTACACACTGTTGTCATGATGTTAGGGGCGATGTATTTTGCTGACATACCTGATGTTGGAGTATGCTGGATGTGTGGCGCATCACCCATCCTACGGCTGGGGGTGGCAGTAGTGATGGTCAACATGAGCCCTATGGCTGGGGGTGGCAGTAGTGATGGGCAACATGAGCCCTATGGGTGTGGGTGGCAGGGATGATGGGCAACATAAGCCCTATGGCTGGGGGTGGCAGGGGTGATGGGCAACATAAGCACTATGGCTGGGGGTGGCAGGTGTGATTGGCAACAGGTCCCCTTTGGGTGGGGTTGGCAGGAGTGATGGGCAACAGGTCCCCTACGGGTGGGGGTGGCAGTACTGATGGGCAACATGAGCCATATGGCTGGGGGTGGCAGTAGTGATGGGAAACATGAGCCCTATGGGTGGGGGTGGCAGTAGTGATCGGCAACAGGTCCCCTATGGGTGGGGGTGGCAGGAGTTATGGGCAACATGAGCCCTATGGCTGGGGGTGGCAGTAGTGATGGGCAACAGGTCCCCTATGGGTGGGGGTGGCAGGAATGATGGGCAACATGAGCCCTATGGCTGGGGGTGGCAGTAGTGATGGGCAACATGGGTCCTATGGGTGTGGGTGGCAGTAGTGATGGGCAACATGAGTCCTATGGCTGGGGGTGGCAGTAGTGAAGGGCAACATGAGCTCTATGGCTGGGGGTGGCAGTAGTGATGGGCAACATGAGCCCTATGGGTGGGGGTGGCAGTAGTGATGGGCAACATGAGCCCTATGGGTGTGCGTGGCAGGGGTGATGGGCAACATAAGCCCTATGGCTGGGGGTGGCAGTAGTGATGGGCAACATAAGCACTATGGCTGGGGGTGGCAGTAGTGATGGGCAACAGGTCCCCTATGGGTGGGTGTGGCAGAAGTGATGGGCAACAGGTCCCCTATGGGTGGGGGTGGCAGGAGTGATGGGCAACATGAGCCATACGGCTGGGGGTGGCAGTAGTGATGGGCAACATGGGCCCTATGGGCGTGGGTGAAAGTAGTGATGGGCAACATAAGCCCTATGGGTGGGGGTGGCAGGAGTGATGGGCAAGAGGTCCTCTATGGGTGGGGGTGGCAGGAGTGATGGGCAACATGAGCCCTATGGCTGGGGGTGGCAGTAGTGATGGGCAACATGGGCCCTATGCGTGTGGGTGGCAGTAGTGATGAGCAACATGGGCCCTATGCGTGTGGGTAGCAGTAGTGATTGGCAACATGGGCCCTATGGGTGTGGGTGGCAGTAGTGATGGGCAACATGAGCCCTATGGGTGGGGGTGGCAGGAGTGATGGGCACCATGGTCCCTATGGGTGTGGGTGGCAGTAGTGATGGGCAACATGGGCCCTATGGGTGTGGGTGGCAGTAGTGATGGGCAACATGAGCCCTATGGGTGGGGGTGGCAGGAGTGATGGGCAACATGGGCCCTATGAGTGTGGGTTGCAGTAGTGATGGGCAACAGGTCCCCTATGGGTGGGGGTGGTAGTATTGCTGGCCAAGCAACCCCTATGGTGGCCTGTTGTTTGTGGCCAGGATGTGGATCCCCTGTGTGTGTGTGCCATTTTGTGGGTGCGTGTTGTTTGTTTATGTGGTAGGTGTCTGACTTATCGCCTGCGCCATCGGCATCTGTTCCTGAGCCGGTCATAGATGTAGACCTGCGCGATGGGAGTCATGATGTGTTCATGTCGTACACACTGCTTGTTGCTCCGTCTCGTACCCGCTGCAAGCTGGTCCGTCTCGTAGCCGTGTATTGAGTTGTGGCACGAATCGTAGCTGATATGCTTGTTTTCCGCATGCTGTGACGTGCCATACGTGGCGACCCATCCGGCACGTAGGAAGTACGCATCGTACTTGTCATGCCGGAAACTGCTATGGATACTGCTTCCGGGTGACTCGTTCAGCGTTAGGAGTTATGGCTGGGACGGAGAATGGAGCTTGAATCACAGCCTACGTGTCGGTCGTGTTTTTGGCAGTTATGCACATCGTACTTACTCTACAGGACGGACCGGCTACGGGTACGTGTCGGTCGCACGGTAAGGCTACGGACAGCTGTCCGACCCGGGATCGGAATCGGCCCCATAGTTTTTAATTCATGTTAATTATTTGATATTTATTTTGTGTAATTGTTTATTTTTTGTGTGTTGTTGTTACTTTTAAAGGGGTAAAGGGTGGGTATGAAATACATTTTTAAATGGGTAATTATTAGTTGTTAATAGTGATAGTTTTTCAATTTAGGTGAGTGTTCTGGATATTATAGTGTTAAAGCATGTGTACTCAATGAATGTTTATTATTTTTGTATTAATAAGATTTTTTAAATTGATTATTAATTATGTTAAATATGGAAATACATTTTATTAAAAATGTTGAAGTGTTTTGTTATGAGTGTGGTGTTATAGGGTAGGAAATAAAATAAATACATTTATGTTTTAATTCTTTTGTTTGTTAATATTTGCTACTTTTAAATAATTATTGTTTATAAATGTAATTATGAATTTATGTTATATATTAATTGTAGTTTGTTTTATATGTAATTGATATAATAATATGTGTTAATTTTATATGCTTAGTATATTTTATTATATATATTTAAAATATTGTTTATTTTTTATGATTTTTAAAATGTAATATTTTTGGGTTTTTTTCACATGTTTGTTATTAGTATTTTTTGTTTCTCTGCTATTCAACACTTTCCCTAATGTTGTAATCGCTGGAGTGGGAATAGTAATTTTTACCTCTATGCTATTCACCACTTTCCCTATTGTTGTATTCAATGGAGTTGAAATAGTAATTTTTACCCCTCCGCTATCCAGCATTTTCCCTACTGTTGCACTCACTGGAGTGGGAATAGTAATTTTTACCCCTCCACTATCCAACACTTTTCCTAGTGTTGCACTCATTGGAGTGGGGATAGTAATTTTTACCCCTTCGCTATCCAACACTTTCCCTACTGTTGCACTCACTGGAGTTGGAACAGTAAATGTAATTCCTTCGCTATCCGACACTTACCCTACTTTTGCACTCACTGGAGTGGGAATAGAAATGTTTACCCCTCCGCTATCCAACACTTTCCATACTGTTGCACTCTTTGGAGTGGGAATAGTAATTTTTACCCCTCCGCTATCCAACAATTACCCTACTGTTGCTATCACTGGAGTGGGAATAGTAATTTTTACCCCTCTGCTATCCAACATATTCCCTACAGTTGCACTCACTGGAGTTGGAATAGTAAATGTAATTATTCCGCTATCTAACACTTTCCCTACTGTTGCATTTATTGTATTGGGAAATGTAAGTTTAATATTTTTTAAATAGTTACATCTTTTAATTTATTATAGATTTTATTTTAATTATTGTTATATATATATATATATATATATATATATATATATATATATATATATTATTTTTTATATAATTTTAAAGTTGAAAAATTAAATAAAGATAATAGTTAATAAATTATTTTTAAGTAAATATATGTATATGTATAACATTTTTAAGTTTGTGTGTTTATATTTTTTTAACTGAAATTTATTTGTTATATTTAGTTAAAACGTATATTAAATTGAATTGATTTTGTTAAAAATAATATTAATATTTAATATATTTACTATATATTATTTTACTTTATATCTTTTTTTAAAACGATATTTTTTGCATCTATATTTTTTACCTCAATATTTTTGATTAGTTCTTTTTGTACTTACCTGTTAAGGCATTGGAGTCGATATTTTTGCAGTCAATATTCTTTTCTCGATATTTAGAATATTGATGTTTGTTACATTGGTATTCTATCAGTGAACCAACTTCAATAGGAGCCTGTGTTCCGACCGACAACACCGCTCCCATTGAAAAAAAGGGGTGGTTCCAGAAAATCTTGCACCCTGTTGCGGGAACCCATGGTTCCTGCCACACTGTGCATGGTTGTAAATAGGGGTCCCATGGGTACCCCCACGGGCCCCAACCAGAGGCCTCTTGGTGAAGAGGGGCCTGCTATGGGCCCCCAAAGTCAGTTTCCGACAGCCGTTTTGAGTTAGACAGACCGATTCGGAAAGACTACTAGAAACCGACATCGTAATACATCGGTCAGAAACACAGTCCATTGACCTGTATGATTCAGCTCCGACTGACTCGGAGTCTCCGAATGCCGGTCAGAACTAAGTCAGAAAGACCGAACGGTTACCTTCTTTCATAATCGGTCGGTCGGAAATGTTTCTGAGTCGGTCGTAAACATCGGTTCCGACACAGGTTAGGAGAATCCAAAGGCTGTTCAGAGCCTTTCCGACCGACATCATAATGAGGCCCGTTGTATGTCAGCGCCTAGGCTGCAAATTCAGAAACCTAAACTGACTGCATCTTGCTTGTGTCACGTGGACGCATTGCTACAGCACTAATAAAAAAAGCACCTGGCAAAATGGAACCTTCTATTTGGCACACTCCCATTGGCAAGGCCCCCACTCCATTAGAGGTAGTAAAACAACCTGGAAGTATTAATTCAGTTTTCACCTTAAAGCCACAGATGAATAAGCTTGCCAGGATCTGCTTTTGGCATTTAAAAACTCTAATGAAAATACTCTTTTCATTCTAGCAAACTTATGTACGCAAGTGGTTACCCCCTTGAACCAATCAGGCTTACACTATGCAAATTCCTGCTACTTGGCTTTACCAAAAAAAAACAGCAGCAGACTACAGTTACTGCAAAATGCTGCTGCATGCGTTATTACCAGTGTTTCCACTAGGGAACATATATCTCCAACTTTGATACATCTCCATTGGTTACCTATAACGCAGAGGATTCGCTTTAAATCTTTCTATCATTCACAGGATAGCCCACAATGGTTCCATGGAACTGCATGGCCAAAAGTCAATGTTCAAGTTTAAGAAAGAACAAACTGACTTTTGACATGGAGTAGTCCTGTGCATACATCTGTGTATTTACCCAGCGCCAAGAAGGTCCAGGGGTTCTGCTCTCATTAAACACCCCCCTAAAAAAAAGCTTTTCAAATATTGTAACTGTTACTAATTGGATTCTGTTATTGTACCAATTGGATGTAATTTATTTCTAGGGGTTCTTTAAATCAAAATAAATCAAAAATAACATTTAAAATTGTAAAGAGTCAGAAGATATATTTAAATGTGTTTCCTACTCTGGATTAGGGGATTAACTACGAGTGAACGAGGGGCACAGGAACAAACTATGTAATTTTGTAAATTGTGCAGAAAAATCCTGAATTCGAGCGTCTCCCTAAAACAGATGGTCATTTCTTCCCCATAGAGTCTAGCAGAATTCTGGGAGCAGCACATGGGTTGTAGGTAACACTCTTCATTTAATCCTAGTAAACAGGACTGCAGAACGAATCCCACTGACACAGACTCGCCTCATCTGGGACGGTGGGGAGGAAAGTGAAGTGCATTTTAAGTATTTATGAGTCACCTGCAGCATGAAATATGTCGCGGCTACTA
Source organism: Triturus cristatus (assembly GCF_964204655.1). NCBI lineage: Eukaryota > Metazoa > Chordata > Amphibia > Caudata > Salamandridae > Triturus > Triturus cristatus. Next base: position 847,008,415 of record NC_140580.1, on the reverse strand, counting down.
AAATGTAAAGATACATTTTCATCTTTGTTCAAGTGGAAGCGTTTTAACTTGCCTGAATTGCTCATCTGAAAGCATTTTATAGAGACTGAATTGTTTGACTGAGAGGGCCTTATCATGAGTGAACTGTTCAGCCAACAGCATCTTATAATTAATTTGTTGAAATCAAAGAAACATATGATTATTAAACTTCTTCCCTGTATGATTTTATATTTTACTTCTGCCGTGTTATATTGTGCTGACTGGCCCGGGGGCATGCTCTTTTCACCAGCATCAAATGACATTGCACAAGGTCAGATTCATATTTATTTTTAAGGCATGGGGAGGTTAAGGTCCTGATTATGACTACGGCGGTTCATTGGACCACCAGAGATGCGGTGGCGGTCTGACTGATGGTCCACCTGGTGTATTACAACTTTGGCGGTCGGACCACCACTACCACGGGGGATCCGTAATCTCGCAGCGGTGGTACAGTGGGCTGAGGAAGCAACGCATTTTATGAGTTTCCTCATTGCCCTTCTCTTCATGGCGGTGATGACAAGGGTGGTGGTGAGGAAGCTAAGGGGACCCTAGAAGGGCCCCCTAACCGCCTCTGTGCCTGGGGGTGCATGCAGGGGGGCACATAGTGTGCCCCCCTGTATTTCTGCACCCCATGTTTCTGCACGGGAAGAAATGCACAACATAGTGCATTTCTTCCTGTGGAGGAACATGCTGTAGGGCTCCCGCAGCGGTGCTTTTCTAAAGCTCTCCTTTGAGCCTTAGAAAGGCTCCGCCGTGGGACCGCTGCAGCATGCGCCGCCCACCAGGATTCAACTGGTAATCTGGTGGTCTGACATCAAGTTTGCCAGTCTTCCTGCGGGGCGCTGGCGTGGCAGCCCACAGGGAGACCGCCAAACTCATAATCAGGCTTTAAGTGATCTGCCCAGAATCACAGCGTATTGAGCTCTAACAAGTCCCCACTTCCAAAGTCGGTAGCCCAAACTGCTAGGCCACATCTCCTCTCCATGATTCAAAGGAGTTCTTTTTTAATGGACTTTTAACACATGCAGATACCTTGGTGGATATTATTGTGTGCATTCACCTCTACTTTGTTTTTATGTTGCAACTTCTTACCTCCGAACCAAAGGAGGATGCGCTACACCGCAGATTTCTCAGTTGCTCCAGTTCGACAATTTATTGTGTATACACTATCGAAGCTTTCTTCTTTTTCAACTGATTTGCAACTCCTGTGATTGAAACTATCTGACTAATGATTATTTGAAGAAATGTTTAGTAGCCAAGTTTCTAGGGCTCATTTAGAAGTATGCAGAATCAACGGACACCCCTTAGGCTCACCTAACTGATCCCCAGGCGTAGCTTGTACAGTAAGATTTGGGGCGGGGTGAGCTTCAGATTTTCCAACAATCATAATATTAAAATACATTCTTAAGGGGCAGTGGGAAAAGAGAGGAATGTGGATTGGTAGAGGTCTTTAGTTGGAGAAATCACAATAATTTGAAAATATTTTTTTTAAGTCTTTCAAAACAGAGGGAGGCGACAGATTGTGTGCGTTTTTGTCTGACTGTATGCAAATATTCCTGGTGAAATCCAACAGACACTTCGCCGTTCCTGACTAAAAGAACCAGTACCCAACTATTTACCACAAAATACATTTATTGGGGGGGTCTAACACCCCAAACACCCCCTCCCCCTGAAGTTATGCCCTTGAACTGATCTTCCAGATCAATTTGCGTTTTCATTGAAAGTGGTCCCACCGGGTATGCAGAAGCATTTTCACTGAAAATTCACTGCCTCATCAAAAAGGATCTTTAAATCTGGTGGGTTGGGCTATAGCAGGCCGGGAAGGCAGTGCCCCTGTTGTCCCAGCAGCTTGGTGGCTGGCTCATTTAGGGCTAAAGGTCCTCCTTTGTATCTGTTGCAATTCGAAGCTCATGAATCTCCTGGCTTCGACATTTCATAAAATATTGCATAAAACATTTACAATTGCATTCCACTGAGTGCCAAATTGTGCATTTTCATTCCAGATCACCCTATGATTTTGGGGAAATGATGCCCCTGATGAAAGGTGTACGGTCATCACTCACATTAAGAAAATAGCATCTCCAGGCTCTTCATGGTGGTGATGCACAAGGCCAGAAACGCAACATGATTTGAAAGATGTAACTTCCTCCCAATTTGATTCCCACAACTTAAATACTGATCGATTTTCACAATCCCAATACAGAAACAGGCGTGTGAGCTGAAACCAGTGGCCAGTGTCCTAGAAAGATATCTTTTTGATTTGATAAAGAAAGCATAGAATTGGAATCGTTAGCTTTGTGGAGTGCAGAAAGCCTGGACCAACACAACCGGGGAGAGGCTTGAATGAAGTTCTCCCTGATCTATATTTATCAATTTTGAATTAAATTCTAGTATAAAGCCACAAAACAAATTGCCAAGTTCTGATACTTAGAAGATCAGTCCCCATTATTGATACTGTATTGGGAAAAGGGCCCCTGTGAAGTGTACCAGTGTCTGTCAATGAAGTGATCCTAACAGAGGCATCTTGTTCCTGACAGGCTCTGGAGGTAAAGGCTCTGGATATAGGATGGGAAGCCATTAGCAAGACACATGTGGCTGGAAAAAATCTGAGCTTGACTTCTGCATAACATTTCGACTAAAATAAAATATCCAATTGCAAACTATCCCATGCTTTACAGCCACACAGAAGCAGAGGAGGGATATCAAAAGCATATTTTGCTCCTGTGACAATAATTTCAGTAAGCTTTTACATTAATGTTTATGAACTAAGGGCCACGTACGACTGCTTCATTTTGCGAGTTCCTATTAGCGGCTTTTTGCAACTCGCAATTAGGAAGTCGCAAAATGCAAAGTACTAATGTGTGTCAGACACATTTAGCGATTACTAATGGGGTCGCAATTGACCTACCTCATCAATATTCATGAGGTAGGTCGCAATTTTTGATCCATTGGGAATCGCTAAAAACACAGGGATGGTGGCCTGCTGGGGGCAGCAGACCACCATTTATGTATTTGCTTTTAAATACAGCAATGTTTTTTTTTTAATGCAGCCCGTTTTCCTTAAAGGAAAGCAGGATCAGTTTAAAAAAGAAAAATTAAACGTATCTGTTTCATTTAAGAGTAGGCAGTGGTCCCTGGGACCACTGCCAGCTCTTAAAAAACATGTTCACAGCCATTCACAAAGGGTAAGGGGTTCCCTGGGGAGCCTTTCTGTTTGCAACTGGCCTACCACCTACTTGAAGTAGGCAGTAAACTGTGAATGTTTTGCGACAAAATGTTTTGCGACAACGTTCCAGTGGCAAAACATTCACACATCCCCCTGTGACTCACTATTAGGAAGGGACGCCCTTGACACAGCTATCCTATTTTACAAGTTGTTAATAGGTTACCGACTCGCAAAATAGGGTTAGTACCTGTCAAAAGGCTATTTAGTGGTCACAAACGGCCGATACTTCATTTGTGACCGTTAAAACCTTTTGCACATATGGCTATAAGTCCATCCTTAAGAATAGACTCTGAAATTTGGTTTGCGCAGAAAGAGGGGTTTCTGCAAAACTAGAAATTATGAGTGTGGTGGTATTACCACATTTAGGGGTCCATTAGGATGTAGGGCGGTGGGACCACCGCCGCGCTGGCAGTGCGGAAAAATGCCTTTTTCCGCCCACTAGCAGCGGACATCACGCCCGCCATATTAGTATGGTCAAACATAGGCCAATTCCCGACCTCAGCGGTGCGACGTGCACCGCCATCAAAGTGCGCCCGCCACCGCGGCGGTGGGAGCCAATGGAGACCCTCCGCTGTGCGTAATGACGTCCGCCCCGGTCCACAAATTAGGATGACTCAAGCAAGCAGACGCACCGCAGCGGAGACACCGCCCTACAAGAGACGGCGGAAACTCAACAGCGGAGCACAAAACCAGAGTCCCGGTCCACACCACCCGGACACGACCGCAATGGACCCAGTTCCACACGTCTTTCCGGTGCTGTACCTGCTACATCACCAGGAACACATGGACCGCCGCGGACGACGCCGCAGGTACCCAATAACACAACACACAACCCATGGCCTGACACGGGGTCCAAATCCACATCAGACACCCTAGGGGGGATAGGGACACATCCCCAAGGGCACCCACACATCACCCACCTGCCACAAATGCCCCGCACTGCATCCTGGACACACAGCTACCGCCACCATGCAGCAATGTCCCAGTCACATCACCGCAGCGGCGAACATAAGCAAATACATGCACAATGCAGAAGGCAGGGCCAGTGCCAGGCATGGGCAGGGCACAAAGACCACAGGGCCACACCCACACACTAGGCACATGCCATGTGCCCCCCCTGTGCACCCCATGCACAACAACAAGCCAGGGCAATCCATACCCTGTACCACACAACAAACATTCATGGAGACAAACAATGCAGGAGTGGCTGCACAGGAACACACAACACACAGCACAGTAGCACAGGGCCAGGGAAATGCACACTACACCACACTCAGGGAAAAAGCAATGAGGACAAGCAACAAATGAACACACACAAGGAATCAACATCCAAATGGACACACAGCCTGCACAGTCACACATACATATCACAGACTGACACACACACACCTACACACCCCACATGCCAACAGCAATGGAGCACAGCAAATAGGGAAACCAAAGCGGGCTGCACACAAATGGAAGGCCATGGAGACACACAACAAGCATGTGTACATCACATCAACACAAGGAATAGAGCACAACACCCTCACACCATCAAAGCACACATGGCTGGCACAATCAGTGAAATCAAACCACAGGCAGCTCAGTGCAACCACACAGGGAGACAGCAAGGCAAACCATGTATAGGCACAAGGATGAAAGGATGAAAGGAAGGCCCTGAAGTCAAACTGGGAACAGCCACACATACATACAACTACTTCACAGGAGTACACAAGCATCACTACACACAGGGACCATCTACACACCTCAGGACTGACAAACACCAGTAAGAATCTACACACATACCCCCCTCACACCAGCAGCACACAACACCAGTGCCAAACACACTGAAGGCTGGCAATACTTGACAGGCAATACACACACAAACAACCACACACCCTGGGCTCAGCCACAAACATCACACACACACACACACACACAGGGATACCACCACAAATGTGGAAACAAATACAACAGACAAACACATAACCCAACTGAAACACACACAGAGCCACAACAACAACAACACACATGCCCTGTGCAGCTAAACTGGGGAACGGCAATGGGAGCACAGACACAACAGGAGTGCACAACCTCATTACTCAGGAACAATGCACAGACAACATTCCACAACACACACAAGAAGTGCACCATCACAGAACAACTCAGCCACAGCAAACAAACAACAGATGCACAGGCAAAACAATCACATAGCAAACATAGCACGACATCAGGGGATGCACAACAGGCAATCACAAGGCAACATACACACAGCACAGCAAGCACAACAAGCTGTGTGTGCACACCAAGCATACCAGACACACACAGACATCAGTGACAGAACAGCAACCCACACAACACCATACAACACAGCATAAAGACAACAGCACACCCAGGAAGTGAAGCAATAACACAAACAACACACATACATCCAACACAACACCCAATAGTTGCACAAGTCTGGGACACAAAGGTGGAAACAACTTGACCACAGGACTGGGCAGCACACACAGTTGAACTGCATAGCAGCAACCATGGCTGACAAACAGCACCATAACATCACACATGACCCATTGGGGAAATGCACTGAGTGACACATTGACCCTGAAAAAAGAACTGCACCACAAAGCACAGTGGCACAAATGAAGCCTTGGGGAAGCACACACACATACAAACCAAGGGGACAGTTCACACCAAAGTGAAGTGTACTGTATGTCAGTAGGGGACATGGCAGGAGTGTACCATACACAAGGAGAGGGAGTGCAGACCCACAATGGGTATGCAGCTGCCACACTGGAGGCAAGAAGGCACCATGGGACAGCAAGGCATGAGAAAACACAACCACAATGGCAGTGGGGAGCAGCAGGTCTGCACAGACCCCGCAAACAGCCACCAGACACAGGGATGTGCAACAAAACACAACATTGAATTGCCAGTAACACCCTCTGCATACTCACAAGTGACAAACACAACAAGTAGGAGTCAGACAGAACTGCAAGGACACACCAACACACTGCACAGTGCACAACATACAACTCACACATGGGCATACAACCACATCCACAGGGATGAACAATCAAAACAACAGGCACACAACTCCGTGGTGACACATGTGTGTAGTTGACATTGCAGAGGCATGCACACATCAACACTCCCCACAAACTCACCCCCTTCACACTGCACAATACCTTGCCATGATGACCCTGGACAGCCTGCCTGCAATACTGTGTGCAGAAACCCACCCTGTGCTGGCAGTGCCCCCAACCTACGTGTATAATAGAGCCAACATGAACTAATCAAGTAAATGACTACTGCTAAACATTCAAAATTGACACCATTGCCACCACAAATATCTGGGCCAAGAAGAACTAAAGACCCTGTCACCCCTGAAAAAAAGAGAGCAAGTGAGCTCAAACATTGAACATGTTGAAGTGCCACACAGACCATGTGGCACAGTAAACCATTTACACACAGCAAAATAACTTTATTCAGTAAGGACACTGACAAAATAGACACTGGAGCAACTGTCTTTATTCACAAATTGCACAGATAGGCACCATGAGAAGAGAAGAGTAAGGCACAAAATGCAGAGCATGCCCATGAGAAGCTGCATAGGCAAGGGTCCAACACAACAGTGAACAACAAGGCCAGTGGCCAGGGCAGAGTTCAGAGTATGTCCATGAGAAGCTGGACAGGCAAGGGCAAAACAGCAAGGCCAGTGGCCAGGGCAGAGTGCAGAGTATGTCCATGAGAAGCTGCACAGGCAAGGGTCCAACACAGCAGTGAACAACAAGGCCAGTTGCCAGGGCAGAGTGCAGAGTATGTCCATGAGAAGCTGCACAGGCAAGGGTCCAACACAGCAGTGAACAACAAGGCCAGTGGCCAGGGCAGAGTGCAGAGTATGTCCATGAGAAGCTGCACAGGGAATGTGTGCGACTGTACCTTTCCATGGCCAGCAACACAGTCAGGGGGCAACAATGTTCAGTACAGGCCCTCCTGTGTGAGACACAGGTGTGTGAGGGTGACTACCACTCAGACTTGGCCGTCAGGCAGACTGGGAGCTGGCTGTGCCTCGGGGACTGTCAGGGCACTTAAAGGGGGAGAGAGCGGAACAGCTGAAGTAGAGCGATCAGTGTCTTGGCAGGCTAGAGGGCTGCTTGGACCAGGTGGTGTAGTGGCACGTGGAGGTGGAGTCATGCAGACGGGAGTCACGGTGTGGCTGGGAGATTGTGGAGGGGTGCCCTTGCATTTCTTGGGGATCCTAAATGACTTGACTGACTGTGGATCAATGGAAAGTTGTGTGGGCACAACAGGCACACTCACCGCCACTGCTGCAGCATGTGCAGGCGCTGGCAGCCCCTCTGGTGATGTGCTGGAACCAACTGAACGCTTTGCCTTGCTTCACCTCTGCCCCCCCTTCCCCTGTTTACTAGGTGTCACCCCTACCGGCCCCTGCTTCACTGGGCTTGGAATGGGAGTCGAGGTGGTTTGGTGATACTGCCTTTGAGCCCTTCCCAGGTGTAACCTTGGCATGCACCACCTCCTTGGTGGGCACAGACACTGTACGATTATCTTTGCGCGATGCCTTAGGGGCAGGAGAGTCCTTGGATGGGGATGCCACGGAGGCATGTGTGCCTGAGGTCTGCTGCTTTGCTGATCGTCCCCTGGTGTCGCCTGACGGGCTTTTCTCCCTGCGCTCTGGGGTGCCTTTGGTCTTCTGTGGGGATGGTGTCTGCGCACGGGACCGCTTGGGGTGTTGCTGCTGTGTGCTCCGTGTGCTGTATCGTGACTTTGATGTATGTGGACCGTGGTCACTATCGTCAGACGTGCCCACTGCCTGGGTGGTGGACAAAGGGACTGGAGCTGGACTGTGAGAATGTGCCTGTTGCAGGGCAGACGTCACTGTTGATGACAAAGCCTGGACTGTCCGGTGCAGCCCACCCACGTCGGAATGTATGCTGTCCATGAAAGCAATCACCTGGGCCAATTTCTTGTCGTGGTCAATGAAGACATTTAGGAGAGCTGTCTGGCCTACACACAGCTGGCGCAAAAGGTCCACAGACTCAGCATTGATGGCAGCAGGGGTGACAGGGGCAGGGGCAGCGGTGCCAGGGGTGGAGGACACTCTTCCCCTCTTACTGAGGCGGACACGGGCAGCACCAGAGGAAGAGGCTGGGAGGGTGGGCAATGGCCGCTGTGTGGTGGAAGTCGATGCAGAGTCCCCATTCCCTGTGCCCTCCAACATAGATGCATCCACGCTGGCATCGGATGATGCGGTGCTTTGCGTCTCAGGCTGGGACTCCTCCAGCAGACTCCTGTCCCCCTCTGATGCGCTGGTGACATCTGTGTCACTGGGCTCCTGGGCAGCTGTGGTGCTAGTTTCACCCCCACTGGTGTCTGTCTCCTGTCCCTCCGTAATCACAGGTGATGCTGCATGAGAGAGAGAGATGTAGGGTCAGGTCAGTGGCAAAAATAGAACAAACATATGCAAGCAATGCATGACAAAAGTTGAGCAAATCTACATGTTGCACACCACTATGTGCAATCACATCGTGCCAACTCACTACATAGACTCAAGCAGAGCATGGAAACTGGAAACTCAGGCATGAGTGAGCCATGTGATGACCACAGAGCACAACACCCTGCTTGTGGCTCTGTTCAAACAGACACACAACTAGTTCTGAGCACACCTAGGGACATGATGGGGGCACACAACGTGTTGCCAATGACAGAACTGGATGTACCAGGAGGGGACAACACAGACCCAGACTACAACATGACAGTCCACAATGGACATTAGCCCATCTCCACCCACCATGTCGTACCTTGGGGACAATAGAATGCTGCACATTGCTGTAAGATATCTAGCTCTCCCCAATATGGGTGCATGCAATGGACGCATTGATGAACGCACAGTCAGATTGGGCACACTGCCATTCCCTCCCATGGGATTCCCAAGACTACACCAATGCAGAAGAAACCTGAAGAGCACAACTCAGAATGTAATGTGAAGGCACAGCTTCCAAATCAACTTTGTAAGTACAGTTAGGGCGAATGCATGCCACAGGCACCCAGGGCAGCAGCTCTTACATGCCACAGCATCACACTACCAACATCACAGAGGCCAGCACTGGCACAGTCTCTGTACACATGCAGCCACTCCCATCCAAAGTCAGACTCCCCAAATGCTCACCCCTGGCTTGTTGCTGATACTCCTTCAAACATGCATCCAGCTCAGGCTGTGTCACCGCCAAGTTTCGCCCCATTAGTGGTGTCATGCTGCTCCGTGCCAGACGCCCAGTGCGAGGAAGCAGCCCCAGGGTCATCTCCGCCACATTCTTTGCCGGCCGGCTGATGTCATCCCATCTTTTGTGGCAGTGGGTGCGCCGTCGGTTTGAGACCCCCAGGGCTCACACCTTCGCTGCAATGGCCCTACACACGGCCTTACGCTGGTGTACCTTGAGCTGCAGGCATGGGAGACAAGAGGGAGAAATGATCAGGTACACAGTGCCATGTACCGACATCTATCAGTATAGCAGCAAGATACAACCAAATCACATATCCAACGATAGATTAATCAGAGACTATAGTACAGCCCACATGTGAGCCCTGCATGGGAAAAGCTGATGTTAAAGCATGCAGGTGTGAGGGGGAACACAGTCCCTGCACATCTCACACACACGCAGGATGCCAGCACTGAAACCTGCCTGCCCACATCACCAGTCAATTGTTGGGTTGAGCAACACATACATCACATATCAACCTGTGTTTGGGGGGGTGACCCACTGTGTCCAAGACTGCACAGCCCTCAATGTCCCTGCCTTGTGAATAGATAACCGTGTCATGAATGTCACATTGAGGGACATGATCTCACAAATACAAAATGCCCTTCACAAGGGCGGTTGTGTGCAATCTACAGTGCTGAGATGGGCCACAGCTGGAGTGCAATGTGAAAAGACTGATGTCATACTCTGTAAGTGAAGTGATGTGTCCTTGTCTTTGTAGACGGGGACTGTGCTGTCCAGCTGGGCTCACATTGAGATGGACTACAGGGGCACACACATCCATCCAGCCAAGCAATCACTGTCCTGACTACAGCATGAACAACCTTCTGTATCACTGTATGGCTGACAACACAACACAGGTCACTCATACTTACATGTGCAGGGAGGGAAAGCTGTGGCATTGGGTACACACACCCTCCCACTGGAGACAGCATGTCAGGCAGTGCATTACACTACCCCACACTCCCAGGCACATACTGCATCGGTCCACTACATGTGTGGCCCCCCTGCCCTACCACAACACTGTTTAAGACTCACCACGACATTTGGAGCACCATATGGCCTTGGGTACTGTGTGAGCACCTCGTCCACAAGGACCTCCAGCTCCTCGCTCGTGAAGGGACTGGCACGGATCTTCTCTGTCCTTGCCATCACTGTGGACGTGAGACAACAGCAGGGGATTTTGGTGGTGAGGGTCTCCAGGCAGCAGTCCCTGGAGGCAGCAGCAGGTGAGGGGTGTCAGACAGCAGTCCCTGGAGGCAGCAGCAGGTGATGGGTCTCAGGCAGCAGGCTCTGTGATCAGTGGCAATGTGAGGCTCACTCCCACATATATATAGCCCCCTGGGGTCGTTTCAAAGGTGCCAAGCTGCAGCAATTGGTTGTCCATGTCTGCCTCTTTCAAATCATCCAATGACCGCCTCTGCAGTGGCAGATCACGCCTACCACTACCTTCAAAATTGCATCATGCCACCGCTATCGAGCTTCGCATTGGCTCTAGGGCGAGCTCCATGGTGGTGTAACACTGCTGGGGCCCGGGGTGCGCTACCGCGATGGTGCATCTTTCAAATGCAGCCAATGACCGCCTCCGCGGTGGCAGAGCACGCCTACCGCGACCTTTAAAATTGCATCATGCCACCGCTATTGAGCTTCCCATTGTCTTTAGGGCGAGCTCCATGGCGGTGTAACACCGCTGAGGCCCGGGGTGCGCTACCGCGATTTTAGTGGCGGAGCATGCCAACCGCCATTTCCACATGTCTCCATGCCTATAACTACTGCACTGGTGTGAATGGGGGTGCTGGTGACACATCGCCGGTGCCAGGCGGTAGCCACCGCGATATGGGTGCCATGCATTGACACGAGGCACCGCCATTCTGGCGGCGGAGCATGCCAACCGCCATTTCCACATGTCTCCATGCCTATGACTACTGCACTGGTGTGAATGGGGGTGCTGGTGACACACCGCCGGTGCCAGGTGGTAGCCACCGCGATATGGGTGCCATGCATTGACACGAGGCACCGCCATTCTGGTGGCAGAGCATGCCAACTGCCATTTCCACATGTCTCCATGCCTATGACTACTGCACTGGTGTGAATGGGGGTGCTGGGGACACACCGCCGGTGCCAGGCGGTAGCTACCGCGATATGGGTGCCATGCAATGGCGATGGCCATCTGTCACACATCAACAGTGCATAGTGCCAACATGTTCAATGGCACATCATTGTGCACATGATGCCAATGTTCAATTTACTCCACTGATGGCTACACATGCCATGTTTGTGTGTGTGTAACGTACATTTGTCTGTACCCACTCACATGTCACTTGAGGATTTGATGTTGGTGTATGCAGGGCAGTGTAGTCCTGGACTGTACAATGTGTACACATGTCAATGTGTTGCGGTCCAGTGACAATCCCAGCAATGCTCGTTTCAATGAATGTTGATCTAATTAGCATTGCCTCTCATGTCTGCTCATGAACACATTCATCATTCCAGCGCCGACTGGTCATTGTGTGGTGGATGTGTGCCAGGTTGTAATGACGCATAAAGGTGTGACCGGTACAGCAGCTGGTAGGAGACAGTGGTTTTGATTAGTTACACATATGCTGGAAGCTAGACTCCCAGGCGTGCACATGTGTACTGTGGCCATATCCCTATGTGCATTCACATAGCCAAAGGTGGTGTTTGAGGTACTTGTCTTGTGTAAGTTGACACGTGTGCCCTTTGTGTAGCTGAAGGTGTCCCTCCATGTAAGCTGGTCTGTTAGTCACTCTAGATGTCAGTCATTGTTGTCGTTGTGTCATCCAGAACATGACATGCTGTGCACATCTCTTGGTGTATTGTATTGACATGTGTCCACTATCAACTCCAATAGGAGGAGGCCAAATTTGATTTGTAACTTGACGGTGCTGGAGGACATGGAGGATGTTGCGATCATACTCAAATGCCGCCTGGACAGAGCCACCCTGAAGACCCTTTGTGATCTGTTGGAGCCCCACCTGCAGCCACTCAGGACATATCCAACAGCTTTCACCCCTACTTATAAGGTGATGGCAGCCCTTTTTTTTTTCCACAGGATCGTTCCAGGAGACTGTGGCCAGCGCTGGTGGGATGTCACAACCGATGTTCAGCATGGTGCTGTGTGATGTACTGTCCGCCATGATGCTATACAAGGACAGATACATCCATTTTCCCAGGAGTGCTGAATTGCCAGCTGTGAGGGGAGACTTCTATCCCCTTGGACACATCCCCAATGTTGTTGGGCCCAATTGATTGCACCCATGTCGCTCTTGTGCCACCACAGGCAAGTGAGCACATTTACCGCAATCGCAAGCATTACCACTCCATCAATGTGCAGGTGGTGTGCTTGGCAGATATGACCATCTCGCAGGTGTGTGCCAAATTCCCAGGCTCGGCCCACGACTCCTACATCCTGAGGAACAGCATAGTGCCCCAGCTGATGGCTAATCTTCTTCCAGAGCATGCATGGATTGTGGGTGAGTATGCCTAGTCGTGTGGCATGCTGTGTGTGTGACCTGCTCCCCTGAGACTCTGCGACATTGTAGTCTATTTGGGTTTGTCATACCTAGGTGACTCTGCATATCCTAACCGTCCCTGGTTGCTGAGCCCACTGCGGAATCCCAGGTCCCCGTCTGAAGTCCGCTACAATGAAGCCCATGGGAGGACACGTTGTGTGGTGGAGCGCACTTTTGGCCTGCTCAAATCACGTTTCCGGTGCCTCGACAAGATCGGAGGTGCACTGGCAAACTCGCCCGGGAAGGTGTGTCAGATTGTTGTTGCATGCTGCATGCTCCACAACCAAGCCATTCGCAGGGAGATTCCTCTGCTCCTGGATGATCGTGAGGACCCAAGGCCCCAGCCTGCAAACCAAGCCGTGTCCAGTGATGAGGACAGTGGAGAGGAAGAAGGTGTTGACCTGCGTGAACAGCTCATCACCCGCTTCTTCACTTGACAGTGGGTGACAATATGCAACATTCCCATTGTCTGATGAGATTGCTGTTGTCGTGAAGGGGCATGTGAGAATTGTAGCATCAGCCAGTTTTAGACTCAGTGGTGGTTGGAAATGTTTCTAGGACATGTCATTTGGGAACATCAACGGAACGTGTATGTTGACACTGGGGGCCATTGTGACATGTGCATGTTGGGTTATCCTGGTGTTAGGGCTTGTGTGATGTCTGTGATGCCACACCCAGACCAATGACAGTTGTTCTGTTGTGTTTCCCTAGGTGCCTTCGACTTCTCCTTGCCTACATACAGCTCATGGTCCTGGTACATTGTGATCATGTTGAAGACTGTACACCCTGCAATAAAGACGGAGCAGACACAACATGTGTGTGAGGATATTTTATTTACTATGGTGAGATGCAAGGGGGGTGTACATTTCCATTGGGGGGGCGTGAGTTGACAGTCATGGTAGATGAGATGGTCGAGTAGTCACCACATTGCTGTGGTGAGCCAGTCCAACAGGCAGATGCCATTCACAAGGCAGTGTGGGATAGGACAGTCCAAAGAGTCAATGCAGTGGTGGAAAGGGTTACCATCATGGCTGGCTCCGTGACTTGCGTCTGGCAGGTGCTTTGCCTCCAGATACTCCCAGGGTCTTCTTGGGATAGCCCCTTTGTCGTTTGGCATGGGAGGCCCTGCTGCAGGGCCAGTGGGGTCTGAGGACTCACCCCTCTCTGTGGGCGCAGGGGAGGATGGTGAACTGTCATTGTGCAGCCCTCCAGAGGGAGGTAGAGGTGTTGTCTGGGGCGCGATTTGTCCTATGCGCCTGTCGATGGACCTCATCAGCAGGATGAGCTTGTGCAACAGATCGTCCGACAGGCCCATTCGTCCCTGGGCCTGTTCGTATGCGCCCAGGACTCTGGTGATGTGTTCCAGAGAGTGGGTCCCAGCCTCCTGGTATCCCTGGGTGACCCTGCCCCTCCCACCTGCCTGGCTGCCACAGACCTGTCGCCTCACCACTGTGGGCACCCGCATCCTCTCCCTGCCCTCCTCCATGGGTGGTGTGTGCGGGGCATCCTCTGGGACAGGGAGGGTGTTGCCGGCAGCACTGGTGGTGGTGGTGGCCGTACAGGCCGTGACAGCAGGGGTCTGCTGTGGAGTTGTTGTTGCCGCAGATGTGGTGGGGGGGACGCTGGGGTCCTGGGACCTGTTGCTCCCTGGCACACCAAATGGGCCGGCCTCGAGCTCATCATCCACGGAATCCTGGGAGTCAACATCCGAGAGTCCTTGTACCGGGGGTGGAGACTGGCTCTGCAGGTTGCTGGTGTTGTCCTCTGCAGTGAGTTCTTGGTCACCTGTGGGTCAGATGGGAAATGGTCATTGCAGTGCACCCGGCAAGCTTTGGGTTAGCTGTGTGTCATTCACATTTTGTACACTGCACAATTGACATATCATCACATTGTTGACTGTGTGCAGTACTGTCCTCCCTGACATGATACAGTGGTACAAGCATTACTTGTCCATGGTGCGAGGTGTCAGGGCATACCATGCGAACCGTGTCCAATTAAGGTTTACTGGGACTTGTTGCCATCTAGGGCCTGGCACAACATGTGTTTAATTGTGGACTCATGGTTTAGTTGTCTGACCTAGCAGGGATCCATCCTGCTCAGGTGTGGGACAGGGGGCATGGTGGGAGTAGTAGTGCAGCCCTCCCTGACACAAACACCCTCATTGTGAAGATGGCTACCTACCTGTAAATTTGTTTGGTGTACTGCAATGGCTTCCAACTGCTCCTGGGTGGGGTGGGGGAGGGATCCATCCTGCTGAGGTGTGGGACACAGGGAATGTTGGGAGTAGTAGTGCAGCCCTGCCAGCCACATACACCCTCCCAGGGAAGATGGCTACCCACCTGTAAGTTTGATGAGGGTTGTGTAATGGCTGACACATGCTTCTGGGTGGGGTGGTGGGAGTTATCCATCTTGCTAGGCTGTGGGACAGGGGGCATGGTGAGAGTAGTGTTGCAGGCCCTCCTCCCCCAGACACCCTCATTGTGAAGATGGCTACCTACCTGTAGGTTGGTTTGTTGTACTGCAATGGCTTCCAACTGCTCCTGGGTGGGGTGGGGGAGGGATACATCCTGCTCAGGTGTGGGACACAGGGAATGTTGGGAGTAGTAGTGCAGCCCTCCCAGCCACAAACACCCTCCCAGGGAAGACGGCTACCTACCTGTAAGTTTGATGAGGGTTGTGTAATGGCTGACACATGCTTCTGGGTGGGGTGGTGGGAATGATCCATCTTGCTAGGCTGTGGGACAGGGGGCATGGTGGGAGTAGTGGTGCAGGCCTCCCACCCCCAGACACCCTCATTGTGAAGATGTCTACCTACCTGTAAGTTTGTTTGTTGTACTGCAATGGCTTCCAACTGCTCATGGGTGGGGTGGGGGAGAAATCCATCCTGCTCAGGTGTGGGACAGGGGGCATGGTGGGAGTAGTAGTGCAGCCCTCCCTGACACAAACACCCTCATTGTGAAGATGGCTACCTACCTGTAAGTTTGTTTGGTGTACTGCAATGGCTTCCAACTGCTCCTGGGTGGGGTGGGGGGGATCCATCCTGCTCAGGTGTGGGCCAGGGGGCCTGGTGGTTGTTGTAGTGCTGTCTGCCTGTACACATGCCCCCATGGTTATGTTGTTAGCTATGTTTGTGGTGAATGGGAGTGGGTGAATGTTGGATCTGTGAGCCATGTTTTTGTGAGTGTGTGGTGCAGATGGATGGTGTGTGTCCTAGGTGGTGTAGCTTTGTAGTTGTGCAAGGCAGTACATAGCAGAGTGGCGGTAGCCATTTGTTTGTACTTACCAGCCTCCACACCCCTGGCTACTCCTGTGGGACTCCCTGGATGCAGTATGGCAAGCACCTTCTCCTCCCATTGTGTGAATGTTTTTTGTAGAATGGGAGGGCCACCGCCAGTCCTCTGAGCCAGCTCATGGTTCTTGCTCCTCCTCTCCTTGACCAACCTCTTCAGGTCATGCCACCACTTCATGATCTCATTTTTTGATCTTGGGGTGGTCCCTACTGCATTGACCCTTTGGACTATCCTAGCTCACATTTGGGTCCTTGTGGCTAATGGTGTCTGTAGGACCAGGGTACTAAAAAGCTGTGGTTCCACTCTGACTATCTCATCTACCATGACCTTCAACTCACTCTCAGTGAATTTGGGCATTTTCTGTGTGGCCATGGTGTGTGGTGTGCAAAGTGATTGTGGGTGCAGGGGTGTGAGTGGGGGTTGTGGTTGTGTTGTGTATGGTGTGTGTTGTGCAGGGGGTTAGTTGTGCTGGTTTGGAGGTGGTGGCGGTGCTGTGTGTGGTGTGGCTGGTGATGTTGTGTCCTTTGCCTCTCCTGTCAGCTGGGGTATGTGTCCCTTCTCTCCTGGAGTTTTGCAAGGGATTGTGGTCAGTGAAAGGGCTGGTTTAGTACACAGCTATGTGGGTGTGTTCAATTGGGGTGTTGCTGACAGGTGTGTAGTCCTGGGATTTGTATTTTTCGTTTTGCCATGTGGTTGTGTCATTGGGGTGTGTTTTGTGTATTTGGGAGGCATGTCTAGTTTTCTGTGTGCACTTTTTGGCCTTCTTGTGGGGTTTTGGCTTCGATCCCCCATATTTTTGACTGACGGTGCTTCAGCTCTTCCGCTGGCTCTCCCATTCATCCCATTGTGCGACCGCGGCGGTCAGAGACGGCGGTACATACCGCGGCACCGTCGGGGATATACTAATTTCCGGGGCGGTGTCTCCGCTATACTTGCGGTGGGGTGTTGTTTTTCCACTGCGATTCCGACCGCCGCGGATGGATCTTGGCCATCTCCGCCCGCTACAGGCGGTTATTCTGTGCCTCGTACGGCCGCGGTCGGATTTTTTGGGCGGTTAATGCTAATTTGGACACCGATTTTCCCAAGGAGCCGGCGGGCGGTTGTTTTCCGCTTCCATGGCGGTCGGGGTGTTTTTCCGCCCTACATCCTAATGGACCTCTTAGTGTTACTGCATATGGTCATAATGCATGTGAAACCATGGACAAATCCACCAGGTCAAATCTGTTTCTACATGTCCCTGAAAAAGGGTCCGAATTCAGGAATTTCACATGGAAATCAATATTAAAACATCAATTAAATTACGTTCATCCCCATTCAAAATGTTGAAGCCTACTGGCCTTTAAAAGTGTGGTGCAACCTCTGTATCGGTAATACTAGGTGTGATATTACTGCACCTTATTACCAGACTACTCTTAAAGAGGGCATAGTTAGAAAGTTACCCAGCGGCTGCATCCTTTAAGGCCATCAGCAGAAAGCCTGTGTCTGATGCCTTTGCTCGCCTGTGTCGGTGTTTCCACAAAGTTAGGATGAGAACAGCCAAGCGTCAGCTTTCACCTAATCCTATATATCTGGAATAATGTGCCAAGATCCTTGCCATGGAGCATGCCTGTCATACCTCCTGTTTGTTGAGCCATCAATAAACTAATCAGCACACCTCACTGGTGCTTGCACAGTTATGAAGAATTGCAATGCATAATATTAAATCAAAGTAAAAATCATCTTTTCTTGTTTAAATTTGTCTATTGATTTTTGAAAATTTGACTCTCACACATATTAGGTTATACATCAACAATATATATCGAGGTACAGCTATAGACAGACCTGTGCTTGAATCCTCTATATTTTATCACACTTAATTGTTACAAAGCCATGCCAACACAAGTAAAAACCATCTGTTAGTACTAAAATAAACACTATTACTAAAATAGCAATGTAAACCTCAGCCCAATGCTTCCAACAGTCAGAAGCAGTAACCCACATCTGTTCTTATCTTACCATACCACGTAACACGCTTCTTTTCAACTCAAAACCACCTCACTGGTTGTACTACTGAATACTGGCCCCAGAATATCATAGTACAAAATATACTAATGGGAAGTATAGATTTACTATTCCTAACTCCACATCTACGTTCCTTGAAGATATACATGCATATATATATATTTATTTATTTATTTATTTATTTGGTGTTTTATATAGCGCGAACATGACCCTAATAGGGTATCAGAGCACTTTACATTTACATAACTTTCCACTTAGAACAACACAAACACCTTGCAGTTTCAGAAAACCTGAACAGCATACAGTAAGTTACTAGCAACCGTTATGCTACAATGTCATACATTAGTTGTACATTGAATTGTGAGAGAAACATTTGTGCAAAACATTCAAATTTACAAAACCAAAATGCCGTTAGTGGTCGATGTGTGGTAGCGTGTGTATTAAACAAGAAGGTCCTCTGATAATGTCAAGACTGCTGGGGTTATGGCAGGAATTTGCTCATGAAAAAGTTTTTGGCTGCGTTTTTAAAAGCTGCGATGTACGAGATTTTTCTAATGTTAGGGGGGAGAGCATTCCAAATTCTTGGTGCTGTGCCAGAGAAAGCTCGGTCATAAATTATTTTCTTTCGGGAAGAGGGCCGGTTTCAGTTATAGATCTCCATGACTCCGGGAAACCCAGCATCCTCCTGATAGAGTGATGTTCTGAGCTAGGTACATAGGTGTATTGTAATGTATCGCTTTGTGAGTGTTGCATGCCTTTTTTAGTTGTATTCTTGCTTCATAGGGCAGCCAGTTGAGCGCTTTCAGATGAGGGGTGATGTGGTCGAATTTTCTGGATCCAGTTATAAGTCTTGTAGCCGCATTGAGACAGGCTTTTAGTGTTGCTGTTGAAATCTTAGGAAGACCAGCTAGTGTTGTGCAACCGTACTCGATCCTTGATATGACCAGTGTCTGGACTGCAATTTTAAGGTCTGAGTTATTTATAAAAGGTTATATATATATATTTTGCTAATATATATATGTGGATTTAGATGTAGGAAATCTAGACTTCCATGTGGATATTTTATTTTCAATATTTGTCCCTGACATTGTGTCCCATCATTATTGTGATGTTGACATTCAGGGTGCACGCCCACCTCAATTGTGCTCCTTCTCAGAGGTTAAGATACAAGGTACTGTGAAGCCGCTTTCAAGAGGAGGAAGGATGGACAGAAGGAAGACATGCGGTCAGGAGGATTCCAACTCCATGTTTGATGGGGAGTTATGTTTTGTTCTCTAAAGTGAGCTGGGGCAGCAATATAGAATGATGCATACCTTTAGCCTCTTGTCTTGCCAGAAAGTTACCCGTCGCACCACTTGCATGTTAATAGGAAGGTTTCACAGAAGGAGAAGGGTTTAGTCAATGTGTTGTTGTATAATAGATGCAAATATGTCCTCTTTCTGCTCATCCAGCCACGTGTCAGGGGAAGCACAAGAATGCAGAAGGCCCAACTATTCTATGTACTTTTAATGGAGGATAACCCATGAGCAAGTTTATGACTCTAGCCGAGGACCAGCCAAAAAATGTCATCAGAGGAAAAGGGGACTCAGCAGCTCTGCCATGTGGTATATACAGTGATACTGGTGCTGCCAGACAAAGTGTCTGCTGTTTACATGAGCACTCTTTGGGACATGCCGAAATATAATTGGGTAGCTGTGTGCCTTAAGCACACAGGCAAACTCGTAGTACACAGCATTAGCTTTAACAACATGAGGGTATGCCACAACAGAGCAGAGATGGCGCTGATGAGCTAACCAACATAAAGGGGACATTCAAGAACCGAATGCACAAAGAACTCCACTAAGTAGAGTTGAATCGTAGGCGTCGCTATCTGTGGTGCAGCCAGTGCAGTGGCACCGGGCCCAGATTTATGATGGTGGGACGGGAAGTTTCACTGGGGCCTACCTATGTGTTCAGTCTTCCCCAGAAACTGATGGGGGGGACTCTACTGGCTGGGAGGTATAGCAAAGCAAAGGGGAGCCTGGAAGAAAGAAAAAAGGAAGGAATTTTTAAAGTTTGAAAGAAAGAGAAGGAATGAGAGAGGAAAAATATAAAGAACAAAACAAAAGAAATAGAAGAAGAAAACGATAGCAAAAAAGAGCTAGGAGGCGTAGAGGGAGGAAGGAGATATGGAGGATAAAGGAATGGGGAGATTGAGTGTAGAGAAAGAAAGAGAGGGCAGAAATGGAGAGGGACGAAAGAAAAAGAAAAGGAGAAATGGTAAGGGGAATGAGGAGAAGAAAAAAAAGGAGAACAGAGATAAATGAGGAGCATGTCAGAAGGAGTAGGGAGAGGAAAAGGTGCGAGAAGGGCAAAGGAAGTGTGGACAAGAGAGAACCGAGACAAGAACAAGCAAATAGGTTTAGGGGGAGAAAGAAGATGGGGAGGAGTTAGGGTGACAGAGTAAAGCACATGAAGTGCATGATCGAGAGAGAAGCAAATACAAGATAAACATGTGAAAGAAGGGAAAGAATAGAGCGGCGACAGACCCTTTCAATGGAGGCTGAGGAAAGAGAAGGGTAGGGCGCAGCATGACGGAGGTGAGAATGAGGGAGTAGGAGGAGAGGGTATATGGGAGCAACCAGGGGAGCAAAAGTGAGAAATGGAGAAAAGGGAATAGGCACGAATGAGAGCAGGAGATGAAGAGAAATATAGTGGAAGGGATAGTGAGAAGACACTCAAAGAGGATGAGTGAAGAGAGAGGTGAAGATTTGAAGCAGGCGGGAAAACAGGTAGAATGAGGAACTCAGACACCTGTGAGCAGTGCTGTGGCATTCATTAGCGCAGTGGGTGCAGTAGCACCCAGTTTGCAACTCACATGTGCAATAATGATGCCACTGTTTTTCATAGGTTTAATTATGCCTAACGTTTTAAGGTATCTTGTAGGATAATCTCTAAGGTACTAATTAAGTGGTCTGTTGCCCAGACGGGCTGTTTCTTGAGTACTCGCAATACCCTTCCAATGTGCCAGTGTCACACTCCAGGTGTGTACACATGGCACATTAGGGTTATTAGGCGCTATATAAATGCAATTACAAATTCAATTATAATTAAGGGGAACGACCAGAATGTATTTATAGTAGAACAAAGGTATTACTGTTCACTTTGGCACACATTTACAAAAATTGCTCCTACCGTGCAAAGCCATCTTCTCGTCTGTTTAACATTCAGTAGATTGTTACTGTACTGTGCCTCAGTCTTGGACTAGGTACGACTGTCGGCCATTTTGTGAGCCTGCTTAGTGAGTCACTAAATCCACAGTTCTGACTGGATTAGAAGTGACAGCAGGAGCTGGCGAGATTCAGTGAAATAAAACATTCAGGAGGTTCTGCCGCAGTTCGGTGAACCGGAGACCAGATTGCAACTGGGGGAGGGTGAAATTCCCTCACAGAAGCGAAATGCCAATTTCGTCTGTTTAGTTTTTCACCCGTGGCATTGAACCTGCTCCAGCGCTTCATGGGTGGAAACAAAACAAGCAAAAAGCACAGCTGCAGTTTGAAACACTGAGAGGGGCTGGGAGGGAGTGGAAAATGCGGTTAGTGTGAAGGTAAATACATTGCCCAGTTCCCCTGACAGTGCATTTCAAAGCAACCTCTCCAACGGGCAGTGGTTAATTTGTAAAAAAATATATATGCTCTCGTCAGGAGGCAGCTTGCACCAGCCCAATTCTCCTGTTAGCGCCACCTGAAACAGAACACACAACTAACCATGAAAGTGGGGAGAGGATATGGCGTAATGGCCAGAGCTGCCGACTTCGGCGCTGGGGAACAAGATTTGAGTCTCGGCATGGGCTCAACATCCTGTGAGTCTGGGCAAATCATTTATATCCCTGTGCATACCATAAAAGAATGTGAATATGTCATTAACTGGTGCTCATGAAAAGGGCCCGTGTTCATGATTAAGGGCCGGATTAGGATGGCAGTCGGACTTATGTCCGACCGCCATCCCTTACAGAAACGGGACAGCCCGACTAGCTGTCGGCGGCCCCACACCCTGAATCACGAAACGACCGCCTTCAAAGCGGTCGCAGAGTGTATAGTTTGTATTGTGGTGGGTGCTTGGGGCTACAGTACACACCGCAGTACAAAATATGCGCCACTATGTGAGGGATATGTTGGGGGGCACCATAGGTGCCCCCCAGGGACCATGTCAGAGGGCCAGGGAGGAAGGGGGGCACGCTACAGGCCACCAATGTCCCTTTCCACCTGCCTGCCGATGGACCGCCGAACCCGTGGTGGAGGTACGGTGGCGGTCAGGGACCGCTGTATCAGTGGTCTGACTGCCCTATTACATCTACAGCAATCGGGCCGTTTTGGGACCACCGCAACTGCCAGAGACCAGTGTTCCCTGGCGGTGGCGCGGCGGTCTGGGGCACTGCCAAGCATATTCTGAGTTTCCCTACTGCCAGCCTCTTCATGCCAGTGAGCCCGCCATGAAAAGGCTGGCAGTGGGAAAACACCTGTTGACCCTGTACACTGGAATACATGCAAGGGGGCACATTATGAGCCCTCCTGTGTGCATGCCATGCCATATAGTAACTTGCTTTTGGTGTTCCCATTGCGGTGCCTTTTTTGTTTAAAGGCCCTGCCGTGGGAACGCCAAAGGACCGCCCGCCACAACAGGAGAAAACTCCTAATCTGGCAGGCGGCCGGCGGTCAACATTGGCAGTGCGGGAACAGAGCAGTGGCATGCTGCCCCGCTCCCGCATCACCAAAGTCATATTCAGCTCTTAAACAATAGTACAGAAGGCAGAACTTTGGAGTGGTTACATTTACTATTCCCACCCCAGTGTAAGCAACAGTAGCGAAAGTACTGGACTTTGGAGAGGTTAGAATCTCTATTCCCACTCCAGACTAAGCAACAGTAGTGAAAACACTGGACTTTGGAGGGGTTAGATTAACGCAACAGATTATACAGATCAATTTTGGAGGTGTTAGATTAATACAACAGATTATACATATTAATTGAGGATGTAGCCTTATGGTTGGAGCGGCCGACCTCGAAGCTGAGGAACCATCTTGAGTGAAGGCTCCTTGTATCATCCTCACATTCTTTTTGTCAAGAGTTCTTCTTGCACCACTAGCATAATGAAATAAATGACACTTTGTTGCCTCTGCATTATAGCTGAGTTGAGACTGTACCTATTATAACCAGATATACTCCCTCCAAAGCACCACACACTCCTAATTCTGTGCAACCTTGCAATACCTTTCACATTGTGGGCTCTCCCTGTTATAATTTGGTAATTATAAGGATGACATATCTTAGTCATTGAATTCTACTACCATCATGGTTAAGGTGCCCCCTATCATCCTCATATCCCTCTCTAAATTGGTTCCTCCAATAACACTAGCCTAATGAAAAGAATGTCATTTTGTAACCTGGCATGAAATACCAGCATTTGTAAAGCGCACAGCTACCTCCGGAGAGGTGTCCCGGCGCTAGTGGCCGTCGGGAGGATTAAGCGAGCTATTGCCCAGAGTCACATCGTGCGGGCTTAAACTGCAGCCAGCGCCGGGGATCGAACTGTGAACGCTGTGGTCCGGAACCAGGCATCCTGGCCACTGCGCCACACCTCTTCCACGATGATATCTAAGAAACATGTTATATATCTTCACTACATATTTCATTGTTGCATTTAATCAACAAATGAATGACCAACCAGGTACTACCCAAATTCAACTTGACTCCTTCCATCAACCAATCTTACCCCTGATTACGATAACTATACTTTGTTTCTTAAATTTTAGTACAACTGACTTTGACAAACAATATACTTCGAATGGTTTCTATACAATCAAAATGACAGACACATAAATACGGAAGTCAGGACCCCGCCCACTTTTACCCAAATGTGCAATTTTATGCACCCAAGCAGCGATCCTGATATTTTGAGCTACATGTACCCTCTTTTTAGCCCAGAGTTAATATTTGGTCATGGATAGCACTTGTGACTAAGTGCCTTAATCAATAAGATGACCCTGCTATTCCATTGTGACACACCTCTCACCCAAGATGGCCACTAGTGGAAGACACCTGGCAACTTCTGCCAATTGCCCATTCATGCACGGGATTGTACTTTATAAACACACATCATGCCAGGTACTATCTCCTGCCACACACCATAGTGAGGACCACCCTAGGACCAGATGCTGTGCCACTAGCCAAGAGCCTCGGAGGATGGCTTGTCCAGAGACGGACATTGCACCACCACTTCTCCTCCCCGCACTATTCACCATTGATTAACCTAGGTAAACAAAACCCTGAGGGGCTCGTGTGTTTATTATATCTTTTCTCTCCTATTTACCTTTTATTATTATTATTATTATTATTAACGAATTTTGTACCGCGCACGGTTACCCAGAGGCATCCCAGCGCTTATAGAGAATCAGAGCAAGCTGCCTGTGTGAAGCAGAACAGATTTAGAATTATTCTGGAAATAGATAAGTTTTCAAATGTTTCCTGAACCTGAGCAGGTTTGGTTCAGAGCGTAGTGAGAGTGGGAGGGAGTTCCAGGCGTGTGCAGTATGGATGGAAAAGCTCCTGCCACCTGAACGGGCTCTCCTAATTCTCTTTATCTGAAGGAGGTGTTTATTATCGGAGCGTAAGGCTCTGGTGGGCTTATAGGGCCGAATCATGTCCTTCAGAATAGCAGGTCCTTTCCCCTGAATGCTCTTGTGAGCAATACAGAGGGCTTTGAAGGTCACTCTCTCTTTGACCGGGAGCCAATGGAGTGCCTTTAGAGCGGGCCTGGCTGATTGCCTGGCCGGAACGTTCCGCAGCAGCCTGGCTGCCGCGTTCTGCACTTGTTGCAGGATTTTGAACGTTGATTCCGGTGCTCCGAGAAAGAGTGCATTACTGTAGTCCAGGCGTGAGATGATTAGACCTTGGACTAACAGCTTCCGGGAGAGTTCCGGTAAGAGGGGGAGAACCTTACGGGCCGAGCGGAGCAGTCCATAACACACGCCAGCGATCTTCTTGGCGTGTGTCCTAAAGGACAGATCAGGCTCCAGCCAGACCCCCAGGCTCTTAATTTCCTTCTTTGGGTCAGGCGGAGTGCCCATACAGTTGGGCCAGCTGCTCGGCGAGAGGGCGAAGTTTGAGTGGCCCAAGATCATCAGCTCAGTTTTTGAGCCGTTCAATTTGAGCGATGACCTGGTCATCCAGTCAAACACCTCTCTTAAGCATGAATGGAGCATTTCAGGCTGCTTCTCCAGCTGTGTCAGACCCACCACTAGCTGAGGACAATTGTTTCTTTTTTTGCCAGGAATGGTACCTATCTGAGGTACTTACTACCACTATTTCTAACTAGCAACACCACTTTTCCTTTTCCTTGATGCCCAGTTTCAATCATTTTCTTTCTTTCTATGGGATAAATATGATCGACCTCCAACCTGAACACAACGATAGGCTTCCATTTTTAATACATAGATATTCCATTTCCACTTACTAAGGTCCACCTGCACTTTAGTCAATCAATCAATCAAGAATTCTTTATTCGATGTCAAAATGAAAGATCATAAAAGTTTACAATAACGAAAATACAATATAAAAATTGTAAAACCATAAAATTGTAAAAAGGTACATTTAGAATAAAATAGCAATCATTAGTTATAAATCGAACCAAAAGTGGCACCAGGGCTCATTGTGCAGGACAAATAACAGTGGACAATAAAACCGTACTAACTTTTTTAAAAAAAATAGGGTTTCCGTCGAAGTGCATTACTATAAAACTAGTTTGTGTAAAAGGATGTTTACAAAGGCTTTATAAGATATTTTTTAAATTCAAACTTCAAAATACTTTATTTTAGCTACAAGCCAGAAAAGTACAGAGGACAATTTCATCAATATAAAACATTAAAATCATGCTATTGCACACCATAAATACATAAAACAACATCAGATAATCTATATTATAAAAAAAAAATCCAGTTCGATGTATAAAATCGCAGGGGTATGCAAATCTTGGTCCATATATACATAAAGTGCCTTTGCGTGTGGGAATAGCCGAGAACTCAAAGCAGGCCCTGATCATTCCCTATAGGTGCAAAAGAAGCATGAACCATGACCACTCTGCTAATTTTTGGGCATTTGCATTCTTGAGTCACAGCGTCACAGGTGGCTCATGGGGGTGGAATAACAGAAACATTAAAAGCCCCCAATGCTGTCAATGTACTGGGCCCAGTGTTTGCTTTAGGGGTCAAACGCCTGGTCCTTTCCATTGGCAGAAGATAGCGCAGAGATACCCCGTATGGGGTGATTCAGGCGCTATATAAAACCCATAAATAAATAAATAAATAAATAGCGAGAAACGGCAAAGACAATACATTGTTTTGTCATGTCTTAAAATACGAAGGGCCTCTACATGCTTTCTCACCCCTAATATTCGATATACTAGAAGGATCCATTTATTTCTCCACTTAACATAGGCAGGACAGAAAAATAGGACGTGCTCTACAGATTCCTTTCTGGCACCACAGCCGGGACGAGCTCAGCCTGAGGTAAAGGAGAACAGAGGAAGAGTGCCATACGAAACTGCATATATAGTTTTCTGGCTCCTGGTGGTTCGATCTTGTCAAGGAACCCTTCCTTCTTAAACTCAATTTTCGCCGCCAGGAAAGAATCGGAGCGGGCCAAAAGTGGCTTGAGACTGCACTGAATTCAATTTATACTGAGTGTAATGCGATTTAATGGCATTCGCGCTTATGGAACTAACTGTCAACAGGACTTCCCACAGAGTCCCTTTACCCAGTTTTCCCAGTGTATCTTTAATGTACCTAATCCATTGGATTGTGACAGAGCCAGGAAGCTCAATATCTCCCCTAGCCCCTCGCAGTATGTTATGAGCTCAGGGGTTGCCCAGAGTCTTCTCCAATAGAGAATTGGACTCAATCCTATCCCTTCTGATGTTTGCCTGATGCTCATACCTAACCTTAGATGGAGTAATGGTGTGCTGGCAGGAAGGCCTGTCAGTTGGCCCAGAAATCTATTCTCGACTAAAGTGAGGGCCATTGCATCTTTATGCCCCCAGAGCTCAACCCCATAGAGGACTGCTTCCATAGCCTGTTGGTTGTAAATTAGATCTGCAGTGCCGGTGATATTGGGCGAAAGTTTGACCTGCTCTGCACCTTTATCAACCCTCTAGTGTGTTGTTCAAGTTTTCATCTATAACTATCGATGTGGTGTCACCAATCTAATTGCTCGTTAAGAATTGATCCCAAATACTCAACGGTGTGCACCCGCTCCAATATGGAGCCCTTGAGTTTGGGACTGGTTCTAGTTGTGGAGCAAGGGTTAAGGACCATATATTTTGTCTTCGAGACGTTGATTTCCAAACCCCTCTTCGAACAAAAAGTAGCAAAACTGTCTAAGGTCTTCTGTAACCTTATGCGTGATTTAGATATTAGTGGGGTGTGATCTGCAAACATTAGTGCAGGAACCCTATGTCCAGCAAGTTTTGGAAAATCGCCCACACACCCGTTCAGATGATTAATCAAGTCATTAACATAGATTGTGAAGAAGGATGGGGCTAGAACGCAGCATTGCCTTACCCCTCTTGTGACACGGAAGTGGTCTGTCAGCTCACCTTGTTGATCACACCTGACCTGGGCATAGTTGTACTCATGGAGTCCTACGATATTAGCTAACAAGTATTCAGGTACCCCCATATCAGCCAATACTTGCCAGAGCTTGGATCCCTGGGCCAGGTCGAAGGCTGACCAAAGGTCTACAAATACTATATACAGCCTGCCTCTTCCCAAGACCACAGTCTTCCAGAATAACATTTGTAGGAGAAAGACCTGGTCTAGTGTACTAGTACTGTCCCTGAAATCGGCCTGTACAGGAGTGAGAATTTCCTTAGTGGCTAGCCATTCTTGGAGCCTTCCCAGCAAAGATTCTACTAAATATCTTCTGTGAGCAGTCAATAAAGCTTTTGGGGCTAAAGTTAGCCGGAAGTGACGGACAGCCTGGTTTGTGCAGGGGAACGATTTCTGCGCCCAAGTGGATGGAATGGACGCCCCATTCAATATTACATTAAAGACAACTGTAATGTATGGGCCCCAAATGTCCAACTCACTATGATAAAGACCTCCCTGGATTTTGACAGGGCCTGGTGCCTTATTTGGGACACTCTAAGAGACTGCAGATCTAACTTCTTGCAGTGTGATACTGGGTGGCTCTTCTCTTTCATGCGCATGATTCATCCCCACTGGTATGTTACAACTAGAGACTGCCACAGTGAACCTGGTCTCTTCAATTCCGGCTACAGAGTAAAGACGAGAAAAATGAGTGACCCAATCAGCCGCCGGGACATTAGCCTCCACAAAGCGATATCCATCGGCTGAGCATGTAGAGACCAAGTTCCAGAAAGACCGCTGGTCACCCTTACATACTGCTTCTAAGAGCCCTTCCCACTTTGCTGCTTCCCACTCTCTTTTGGCTTGGCGTATAATATTTTTATAATCAGCCCTTTTTATTTGGATCTCCTGCCTATGTTGCTGCTTGATAGATTGCATCATGGGAGCCCTGGCCCTCCTACAGGAAGAGTATGCCATGTTGGGAGATGAGCCTTCCCTACAGATATTTTTAGCTTCCACAAAGAAAAGACTTATATCACTCAACACATTTGGGTATGACCCACACTGATTTTCTCGAGTCTATCTGTAGTGTCTGCCTGTCCAATTTGTGTTAAAAGACCATTCAGATTATTTACCACTATTCTGTAGACTGCCACTAGACGTTCCTCAGACAGGGCCATTTGGCACCATTTCACTCTGCACAT
Organism: Triturus cristatus; assembly: GCF_964204655.1. NCBI lineage: Eukaryota > Metazoa > Chordata > Amphibia > Caudata > Salamandridae > Triturus > Triturus cristatus. The sequence goes on along the minus strand of NC_140580.1, from coordinate 846,979,259 downwards.
GTTATTGGTTGGCCTCAATCTGTTGTCAAAAGGATCAGAGGGCTGTCTAACGTGCCAGAACCTGGAAGAGCAATGACACTATGGAGAGCATTATGATCACTAACTTGTCTCCGTCAGACCTCCATGTTCATTAAATAGGGCCAGCCCCGTACATCGACTAAAACATAATCAATATCTCTATTGTATGTGGTTCTGCCATGGCAGGCTCAAAGGTCCTGATTTAATGTCATAGCAAGAATTTGTAGGTATAGGGGTGACCATTTTTTGATTGGTGGAATTACTAGCGTAGGAATTGATCAGGCGTTGTCTTCCTCCTGTGCCATCGACCTTCAAATTGACAGTTGAAATCTCCTCTCACCAATTTCCAGACTCCCGCCAGGGCTGATGTCAAATGTGTGCTTAGCAGCTCTAGAGTCGTAGAGACTCTATTCAATGCCTCAAGTCTTTGATACACATTGTAAATGTGCATACTAAATTGCGGAAAGGTCAATGAGATTCCCAGAATGTCCGGGGAAGGGATCATGTGTTCCTCCATCTTGCAGGAAAGGATGTACACACCCAGATGGTGATGCCCCCCCCCCCAAGGGTCTCCCCTTGCCTTTAAATAGGGCAGCTTTGCTAAAATTTACAAACCCATCGAAAATGTGAATCAATGAACTAGGCCCAGCCAGGGCAGTCTAGGTTGGATGCAATGTTCCATGAAAGTAATTTCAAAGGGGAGGCTGAGTGTCATGGTTCGCGTGCAGAGGCGCCTACCTCGGCGTATCCCTTAGGTACAAAAGAAAACTACATTACCCATGAAACCAAAAATAGTTGAGAAGATAATGAATACACAACTATCCCAATTCATCCAGGAAAACTAACTGCTGGATCACTCTCAGCTTGGCTTCCGACACAAGCACAGTACGGAAACTAAACTTATTAAAGCCATTGAGGAGATCAGGGCTGTGATGGATGGAGGGGGCACAGCCGCCCTTGTCCTCCTCGACTTATCAGCCGCATTTGATACTGTGTATCACATTCTCCTGCAGCAGTGGCTGGAGACGTTGGGGGTCAAGGAAGTGTTACTAGCCCTGCTCTCCTCCTTTCTGAAGGATAGGAGACTAACAGTGACAGTAGATAGATATCAATTTGAGCCATATGTCCCCCTGTGCGGAGTTCCTCAGGGATCTTCTCTGCGCCCATCTCTTTATAATGTCTATGTCTCGGAACTTGCCCCTTTGATCCGAGAATTTGGATTCAGCTTGTTGTCTTATGCTGACGATACCCAGATAGTAGTAGCATCATACAGATAGCATGCTTCTCCTGCTCTACAGTTTCAGGACTGTATGAGAGAAATAAAAAGATGGATGGGAACACCGAGAAGACCGAGGTCATAATCTTCGGTAACCTGGAACTGAGTTGGGACAACCTCTGGTGGCCGGCGGAGATGGGTGAACCACCTAAACCAGCACAAAAGGCAAAAGATTTGGGAGTGTGGATTGATAACAAACTAGCACTCTGATACCAAACTAATGCCATCGTCTCTGCCTCCCGCTTTCTCATAAAGAAAGTAAAGAAGATCCGACCGTACATCCCTCCTGACACTAGAAAGACAGTAGTAACAACATTAATCCAGTCAAAAATTGATTATTGCAATGAGCTCTACCTGAGCCTACAGAAGCAATATCTAAAAAAGCTTCAGACTGTTCAAAACACAGCTGCTCGTTGTTGGTAAACATTCCTGAGTACAAATCAGTTACTAAAGAGATCCACAGACTTCATTGGCTCCCGGTAGCACAACAAATTCAATTAAAGGCACTATGTTTAGCTTATAAGGCACTGAGCCGCACAGGACCTTCTTTCCTTGGAAATCTTTTTATCTGGTACGAACTGGCCAGACACCTACGCTCCACAGGTGCTAGACTCATGAAAGTACAGAGAATTCGATCTGTAGGCTGGGGCGGCCGTAGTTTTTCCTATGGCAACGCAAAACTGTGGAATAGTCTGCCTATTGAGCTCAGAAGTGCAAGCTCCCTCAACATCTACAGGAGAGAGCTAAAAACCTGGCTATTCCAGAATTAGACACAGGGCCAGGCTTATTGAATTCATAGCGCCAAGACACCTCTGGGTATTCACGCGCTCAATAAATCTCATTAACATTAACATGACGTGCATAATTCTCTACTTTGCAATTGACCCGGAGGCTCGAATCGACTGTGCAAGGTCTCTCGTCCGTCTTGTTTTGTGGAAGTTATTAGGCATCCTGACCTCCGTTCTTTCCTAGGAAAGTCAGTGCTGGTTAGAGGTGTAGGAGTGCCTCTATTTCCCTGGAGTGTTTCTTGTCGCTGGGCTTGGCAAGCACCCAAACGCGGTAAGATGAGGAGTCTTAGCCACGTGGAGTACCGGCGTCTTGAGGATTCAGAGACGGGTATTCCTCTTGGTTTTTGTTAGCAGGGGAGAAACAGGCTTGCATCCTGCTGGTTGGCAGAGGGTCTACATCTTGCCAGAAAGACCTGAATCTCTCAACTTCCAGGTAGGAAGTATTCAAGGGGGCCTGCAATCTTTCTTAGTATGTGGAGCTAAACATACTTATGTTTCATTTTGGCAAAATCCTTCTATGCTTTTGGAGTTCTTGACTTTGAGCCATATTCTTTTTCATGTATGGATTAGCGTTCATTGTGAACGTGAGGAGGAGCTTATTAAGTCTGTGGATTTCCGGTTGTATATTTAAGTAATCACGATACATTTCTTTCTACTGTGTTTTCAACATTAAGGAAACTGGGGTTTATGACTATAATAAACCCATGTTGGTTACAGTGATTGCAGGAGGCATACTATTGCGCATGACTTTTGAGTTAAGAAGCATTACCAGCAATATTGCACAGATCTCCTAACTATTTTCATTTTCTTGCTCACTTTGGGGGTTCGTATGGTGTATGATGTTTCTCTCTGATCTCAGTACGTCCTATGCAGGAAAGTGAATGAGAAGTGTACATGATCTTGATTCTGTTTGTTTCTTGTATTGTTAGGTTCATGCAGGGAGAATCTTACAGGAGGTTGTTGGCACAGAAATGTTTTCACTTCAGAGAACCTTTCTATATCTCTAACGTATTTACGGATTTTTAGCGAGACTTACAGAGAGTAGAATTGTACCTTGTACTATACTTATTTACTTCAATATTTATTCCACAGGTTCAAAATCCCTGCAGTTCCCTTCCTTACACCCCTATCCCTCGCTTGACCACTCTACTACTCTTTGTTGCTATAAAGTTGGGGATGTCAGGAGGTGGACCCGTTTGTGCATAATTCCGGTTCTGAGGAGGTCCTTTTTCAAGGGCCCTGAGAGAATTACGCACCCACGATTTATACATCACATAAAGTACAAGTGTTTTAACACAGGTCATGTTACATTTTCTTTGCAAACCCTCCTCTTTTCCTAGTCATCACTCATGTCATGTCATTGTATTTTCAGGAGTTGAGAGAGGAAATGAAGGACGTACTCACCAGGATAGATCCACAACCAACTAATTGTATGGATTTAATGAACCTCACTCTTAGGTTGGATCATAGAATGACTGAAAGAGGTGGCGAGAAAAGGAAAGGTGAGCAAATGAATATCAAGTACGACAGGGGCTTCAGAAGACCTTTCGTAGACCATGAACCAAGTGCTGAACCTATGGAAGTAGGGGCTGTCAGATCCCCACTTTCAAAGGAAGAAAGAGAGGCACATAGGGTGAACGGGCAATGTATGTATTGTGGAAAAAAAGGACACTTCGTAAGAGAATATCCTGCGAGACCTAGAACCACCATCTCTTTTGGTAAAAAGGTGGCGGTTTCGGTCCTACAAAAGAAACCTGAACAACCAGTGAAAGAGTCTTCGGTTTTGGTAGTAACAGAAGAAGAAGACATAAATTGGAAAGTCCCTTCCTTATCAATTTCTGAGGTTAGAGAGACTGAGTCCCATAGTTTTCTTCCAATGATGTTACAGGTCATTGATCAAGATCAGCAGGTGATGGTTATGATTGACTCTGGAGCCACTGGGAATGTTATCGATCAGGGTTTGGTACAGAGGTTGGCATTGACCCGAGTTCTCAGAAAAATTCCAAGAGGGTGTAGGCTGTTGACCGCAAGCCTCCAAAATCAGGGCCTGTTACCAGTCAGTTTGTCAGTAATGGTTGGTACACAAAGACATGTAGAAGAGATATCTTTGAACCATATTGTAGCTCGGCAGTATGAAATCATATTGGGAATGCCTTGGTTGTGGCACCATAATCCAACCATAGACTGGAAAAATAAGTAATTTGAATTCTTATCTGATGAGTGCAAGAACTCTTGTCTGAAGCACACGTCTTCCCTTGCAAGTGCATTGGCACATCCTTTTTGTGTTGCCACAGCAGCAGAAAAAGATATTGAGTTACCCATCGCATATGCCCAATACACTGTAGTATTTAGTGAAGTACAGGCTGAAATGCTCCCTCCACATTGAGTGTACGATTGCCAGATAGATTTGATAGCAGGGGCCACTATACAATCCTGCAGTGTATATGCATTATCTGAGTCAGAAAAAAAACATCTGAGGTAATATCTGGATCACCTGGACATAGGCTTTATTCAACCTTTTCGATTCCCTGCGGCCTCTTCTCTTTTTTTTATATCAAAAGCTAATGGGGATCTGAGAATGTGTATCAATTATCATTTACTAAACAAAAACACTATTAGAAACAGATACCAACTCCCTCTAGTGTCAGTACTCCTGGACCAGGTAAAAGAGGCCACCATCTATACCAAGTTGGACTTAAGAGAAGCCTACCATTTGGTCAGGATAAGAGATGGGGATGAATGGAAAACCGCCTTCAAAAAACGTTATGGGCTATATGAATATACTGTCATGTCGTTGGGTTGTGCAATGCCCCAGCAGCCTTTCAGTATTTCTTAAATGACGTGCTTAAAGAATATGTGGACACCGTCGTGGTGGTCTACATTGATGACATTTCTATCTATTCTGAGACTGTAACGGTGCATGGGAATCATGAGCTTCAAGTATTACAAAAACTAAGAAAACACCACATATTTTGCAAGTTGAGTAAATGCGACTTTCATGTCTATGAAGTTGAATTCCTGGGAGTGATGTTGTGTTCTTCAAGGCTGCGGATGGTTGAACGTAAGGTGAAGGCGGTACAGGAATGGCCTGGTACAAACAATGTGCGTGAAGTACAACGTTTTTTAGGCTTTGCCAGTTACTACAGGAGGTTCATTGTGCCTTTCTCGCAAGTAGTGGATCCTATTAGGAGACTGTTAAGAAAGTGAGAACCTTTTGTGTGGACCAGCGATGTGATGGAAGCCTTTGTATTTCTCAAAAAAGCTTTTACAACTGTACCAGTCTTGAAACACCCTCAAACAGAACTCCCTTTTGTTGTGGAGGTGGATGCCTCTGCTGTGGCCATCGGAGCGATACTTTCTCAAAGAGACAATCACACAGGACAATTACACCCATTGGCGTACATGTACAAGAAACTAAATGCTGCAGAACTTAACTATACCATTGCAGAAAAAGAGGTACTAGCCATCAAAAAGGCTTTCCAAGAATGGAGACACTATTTGTGGGGTTCACAACACCAGGAAACAGTGTCTACAGACCACAGGCATCTGCAGTATATGAAAACTGCTAGACAGTTGTTCCAAAGACAGATGCAATGGATGCTTTTCTTTGCAGAATATGATTTCATCATCACCTTTCGGCCAGGAGTTGAAAACAGAAAGGCTGACTCTTTATTAAGACAAGGAACTGATAGCGTCCCTAAGACGGTACGTCCCGAGGCCATCATTGCTCCTACACGAGTATTGTGTGTGATAACTGCAGGAAACGTCTTGGAAGAAGCAAAAAGATACAACACTGCCGAATCTTGGGACCAATGGTCTGGTGTGCATAATCAGCGGAGTGTTAAACAGGGTTCGCCTTTCTTCAACAATAAACTGTACCTACCATCCAAAGCAATTCAAAGTAAGGCATTTGACTGGTGTGACAAGTCCGTCATGGCTGGACATCAGGGTAGCGCAAAAACTACGCACTTCTTGCAATGACATTTTTGGTGGAAAACGCTAACAAAATATGTGAAAGAATGGGTAGCAAGATGTGAGGTTTGTGCTAGAGCCAAAGGAGAACCTGCAAAAGCAAAGGGTAAACTAATCCCGTTGCCCACCCCCAAGCAGCCATGGCAGAAGATCAGCATGGACTTCATTACAGGTTTGCCAAACAATCAAGGTAACACTGCCATCTTGGTAGTGGTGGATAGCCTTACCAAGATGGGGCATTTCATTCCATGTACTACTTTACCTACAGCAGGGCAAACGGCATAATTGTTGTTGGAGAATGTGGTGAGATTACATGGCCTACCCAAGGTGATATTTCAGATCGTGACCCACAATCCATAGCTTGTTTTTGGCGGATGTGGTGCAAGGCTCTACAAGTAACTCCCTCTTCATCTACCAGCTTCCATCCGCAAACTGATGCCAGACATAGCGGCTAAATCAAACTCTACAGAAACACTTCCGTTGCTATGCCAAAGAAGCTGAAGCATCCTGGGTATCTTTACTGTGGTTGGCAGAATTGGCATACAACACCGCCTGGCACAGTTCTATAGGAGTATCACCGTTTCTTGCAAACCATGGGTTCCATGCTAAAGTCCTTCCAATAACTCTGCCTAGTGACCTTGAGGATCAACCTGAGGTAAAATCCGGCATAAAGAAATCCAGTCCATTCATTAAAAGGCTCAAATCCACCTGAATCATGCCTAGCAACAATATAAAAAATGGACAGATCGGCATCATAGAGATGGTCCATGATACCAGCCTGGAGATCAGGTGTGGTTATCAACGAGAAATATTCGTTTTAGAGTACGCAGCATATTTCACCCCAGATACATTGGTCCTTATACTGTGCTGAAACAGATTAATCCAGTCGGTTACAAACTGCGTTTGCCCATCCATCTTAGGATCCAGTGTTCCACTGTAGTCTTTTGAAACCAGGTAAGGGGGTGAAACGTTGAGCTACTATTCCAGTATTACAGGATGGAAATATAGAATACGAAGTGCGTCACATTCTGGATTCTAAGTACAGAAGGGGACAGTTGTGGTACTTGACCTCATGGAAGGGCTACTTGTCTGAGGATGATTCTTGGGAACCTGCGGCCAACATCCATGCCCCTTTAGCAATACGTACATACCATGCAGCTAATCCTACCAAGCCTGGTGCTAAGAGGCACCTGGGAGGGGGGCGTACTGTCAGGGTCTGCGTGCACAGGTATCCCTTAGGTACAAAAGAAAACTACATTACCCATGATTCCTGCAGCCCTAAGAATCAGGGGATAAAAGAAGAACACACACGTCACTCAGCGTGCGTAATTCTCTACTTTGCAATTGACCGGGAGGCTCGCATCGGCTGTGCAAGGTCTCTCATCTGTCTTGTTTTGAGGAAGTGATTAGGCATTGAGTTAAGAAGCATTACTAGCAATATTGCACAGATCTCCTAACTATTTTCATTTTCTTGCTTACTTTAGTGGTACGTATAGTGTATGATGTTCCTCTCTGATCTCAGTACGTCCTATGGAGGAAAGTGAATGAGAAGTGTATATGGTCTTGATTCGGTTTGTTTCTTGTATTGTTAGGTTCATGCAGGGAACATCTTACAGAATGTTGTTGGCACAGAAATTCTTTCACTTCAGAGAACCTTTCTATATCTCTAAGGTATTTACGGATTTTTAGTGAGACTTACAGAGAGTAGACTTGTATCTTGTATATACATATTTTCTTCATTATTTATTCCACGGGTTCAAAATTCCTGCAGTTCCCTTCCTTACACCCCTATCCCTCGCTTGATCACTCTACTACTCTGTGTATTTATTGCTACAGAGTTGGTGATGTCAGGAGGTGGACCCCTTTGTGCATCATTTCGGTTCTGAGGAGTTGCTCTTTCAAGGACCCTGACACTGAACTTGGGACAATGTGTACATCTGCAGGATCAGACCCTGTCCTCCCTTCCTCAACCCCACCGGATGTTGGTTCTGTGGGTGGGCTGGGGAGGGAAACCAGCTTGTTATTATCAAAATTGGACCGAGGCTGGGTTATCGGCCTGCTAATATTGAGATGAATTAGTTGTATCTTATGTATGTGCAACTTAGTAGCACGTTTTTCCTCAGTCAGGTCACTCTGATTGGGCAACTTGGATCGCCTAGTTGTGATGTGGGTGGGAGGCCTAATTCCAAATACTATAATGTTGAACAAGACTGATATGGTAGGATCCCTCTTGTCATTTTCGTCTGGCCGACTCCCAGCATGCGCTATTTCAGTTGAGGCATGTCTATGGGAACCTGCCAGGAGAGTTTGTCAATCAACATTAGCGAGGACATCAAACTGGTTAGATATTGTAAAGCCAAACATACCTTGCGCACTAGCGGGAATGGTTGGTGTTTGCACCGGGGCATTCGCAAACTGACCATGCTGAAACTGTTGGAGAGCTAGGGCCCAGAGGGTGTTGTGGGGTTTGTAAAAGTAACCCAGTGGCATCAAGTCAATATCCGTGTGACCCACCGTCTGCTAAAATGACCCATCAAAAGATGTTCCCCTCAATGGGGGGGACCTAAAATTGATAACCACACAGTCTCCTGGTCTATCTGCCTTGCCCGGGCCTAACCATTAAACTCTACGCATTAGTAAAATATTGCTTGCTTGGGAAAAAGGAAAGTTTCTATTTCTCACCAACCAGTCAAAAACATTGTTAGTCAGCTCACCTGGAGTCTACCTCTGCCCCTTACACGTCACTGGGACTCCTATCAAAATTCCAACATAGTAGCAAGATGATGGGGGTGGATCTATAACTGGATGGCTCTGAAATAGGGCCTGTGGATTTGCCAAAAACTGGACTGGGTCCAGGTCTATATGTTCTACTGTTGCTGCCCTTGGTGACTTCTGGTTGGGACATGCTCCCACTTACATTAAAAGACAAGGGGGGAGGTGCAGGTTGTACAGGCTGTATAGGCTGTGGGACATGGGTGCAAGTGTAGAATTATTTGCTGCCAGTCCGTCTATCATGGTAGGGGCTGGAGGGATAGAGGGGATTATAAGAGGGGGCTGGCTGGGCTTTATTATATCCCTCACGGCAGTGCTTATGGCCTGGGAGCCATTCTGCTGGCTTGTAGTGAAGTCCCTGAGCCCTTGTTCAACCATCTGTAGTGCATTTTTTATTCCAAGAATACAGTCCTCCTTTAGTTGGATGACCCAGACGGGAGTTGGTTCTGTCCCATTACTTTTTGTCAAGTTCCTAGAGGTTTTGGAAGTGGCCCTTAAGTCTTTAGGGTCTGAAGTAAAACATGTTTCCGACCTCGTCGAAGGATTTGAGCGGTGGCCTTGTTCTCTTGGTGGTCAAAGATGGATAGAGGCTTGCTCCGAGTGAGGCTGCAGTGATGCAGTGATTTTGTGGTGTTTCAAGGGGGGAGACTTCTGGGGGCGTGGCTTCGGAGCCTTCGAAGATGGCCGCTGTTCCCGGGAGCTCCGCCGAGACGTGAGGGAGCGCGACCTCTGCAGGCAACGCTTCTATACCACAAACACCGGAATTGTTTGTTTCGGCATTCGGAACTGCCGCTCATCAGAATGCTACCTCTATTTTTCCACAGGGTGAGACTGGCACGCTTAATTTAACGTTTTTCCGTTGCCACCTGAGGCTGTGTGACGATGCTGGTTAACAGTTAACTGCCTTTTCTGTTATTATCACGTTCTTCCTTCATTTTTTGAGCAGCGCTTATATTATTTGTCCTCGATGCTTGTAGTTACTTTTCAACATTATTTCCTGATATTAGCTTGGACTGCTGTTTTCCACTTTCTTTGCATTTTTTCCAATTTTGCTCACTTTTGACGGACTCTGAGTATCTTCTCACATACCATCATGCCTCGCGGCAATTGTAATGCTGCCCGTTCCTCCACCGAGGCGAATTTAGAGATCTATAATCCCTTTGATATTTTACAAGATCATACTGAGGAGGCTATCAAAGACTCTGTTGGCGCCAAGTCTACTATACCGCTCACCCCTCGTTTAAATGCTAAACAAAGCTCCAAGATACCTTCTGCGTCACCTTCTACTTCTGGTAAACGGATTAAAGCTAACCCACCTTCTCCCACCAATTCATCATCCTCAATATCTATGGAGCTCCTTCTCGATGAAATTCGTGCCCTAAAACCACATATGGAGGAAACTAACGCCAGACTTCAGAATCTAGAAGCCAACTGGTCTCTCACCGAAAAAAGAGTTGGCGATCTGGAATTACGTGTTGACTCTGTCCAAAGTCTCACGGCTCAAGTTCCTCTTATTTCTAAGGAGGTTGTTCAACTTAAGCAACAGATTGAAAATTTGGAAAATCGTAATAGGCGCAATAATCTGCGCATTTACAGATGAATTGAAGGTCTTGAAGGTGCTAATCCGATATCTTTTTTCAAATCTTTTTTGCCAACTCTATTGGGTCTTCCTGAAACTCCTTCTCCATCATCATCTACTAAACCGAGAGGAGTCGTTTTGTACTTTTTGGAGTATACGGATCTACTCAGAGTCCTTCAGGCTGCCAAACAACGAGGGAAAATTGCTTGGCATGGTTCTAATCTTTTCTTTGCCCAGGATTACGCTAAAATGACTGCTGACCGTCGGAAAAAATTCTTGGACATGAGACCTGCGTTACGCAGCATAAACGCACGCTACGGTTTATTTCATCCATGTCTTTTTAAGGTGACTTATAATAACAAAACTACCAGTTATGAAGATCCAGCGCTGCTCCAACAATTTCTGCAGTATAAGGGAAAGATGGTCCCAGAATATATAAACTTTTTAGAGTTAACACAGAATCGATATCAAAGGATACAAAAAAATGATGTCAAAGTGTTATTTAATCACACGTTGGCAAGATACACATTTTTATAAATAGATTAGGCATTTGTCAAATAGTGCGGGGTGCCATGGGCCAACAATTTCTGAACAGTTGCAGAATGGAGTCCATGGAAGTGCCTCAGTCATGATGGATTTATTTATTTTAGTAGTATCTGTTTGTTTCATCCTTAGTGCTGTTTAATTTCTCCCTTAATGTATTGTATACCGTGATGTTGGGTTAATTTGTTCCTTCTTCTTCCCCCTATCAGGTAGCGACTTTGTGCTCCTTCATTGTTCCTTGTTATCCTCAGCTTGCCTAGCAGATGTCCCTTCCTTACCATCGTCCTGGAGTCTCCCGTCTCAGTGTCCCATCTTCCTCATGTGGCTTCACCAACCCCGTTCTTCATTCTTTCTGGTGGTATGTTTATTTGTTATCGTACTCTTTCGTCACTTGTGTCTGTCGTTTTGTACTTTTCTTTTTTGTAATACACGTTTCTTCTCACCTTTTTCCTTTACCTTTTATTCTCTTTCCTTCTCTTTCTGGCCCTTTTTCTATCCTTGTTATTTCTTTTCTTAATTATTTCTGATCCTCAATCTTTTTGTTTCATGCCTTTCTGCTTACTATCTTTCTTCTCCAAGACTTTCTCCTCTTTCATATTTCCCTATATTAGTCTTTCAATACTTATTTAGGTGCAATGTCACTTTTTCCCAAGTTTTTTATAAGTTGCTTTATATTTTATAACCTTTGGATATATTTGACTTTCACACTTTTTCTAGTATAAGTTATATTCTTAGATGTCGATAACTATACTTACTTGGAATGTTAAAGGATTGGGTTCTCCCATTAAACGGCAACGTGTGTTATCCCATTTAGCGAGTTTGAAAGGGGATATCGTATTATTACAAGAAATTCATATAAAAGAGGTTGAAATTACCAAATTACGTCATAATTGGATAGGTCATGTTTTTGCATCTCCTGGTTCAGGGAGGCGTAATGGTGTTGCTATTCTCTGTCATAAGCGGTTAAATATCAAAGTTATAAACCAAGCCAATGACTCTGAGGGTAGGTGGGTGACTGTATCTTTGTTGATTGATAACATTCCTATAACCATTGTTAATGTGTATGCTCCTACCACACAGGATAAATTATTTTGGCCCCAGATGCTCACCTCATTGATGCAGTTCTCTGATGATTACCTTGTTTTGGGGGGGGATTGTAACACAGTGGTGGATCCTCTTATAGATCGACGGTCGAACTCCCATTTCTTGCCCTCTCTCATGCACACTCAATTTAATTCCACTATTTCCCAACGTTCTCTTGTTGACTCCTGGAGGCTCGGCCATCCTACACTTAGGGAATACACGTATTATTCACCAGCCCATTCTTCCCAATCCCGGATTGACTACATTTTTATTTCTAAAGCCTTGACTCAACATATTACTCATTCTGAAATAGGTTCTATTTTAATTTCTGATCATGCTCCGGTTTCCTTGCAACTAGATTTACTCCCTCCCATAAAAGGTACAAGGAGATGGAGGTTTAATAATTCTCTCCTATTAGATCCCAAATTTACCCCAGCTTTTCTTGAGTTTTCATCCCTATTTTTTACGGAAAATGAATCTCCTTTGATATCCCCTCAGGTGTTATGGGACACTTTTAAAGCTGCTTCTAGAGATTTCATTATTTCATTTGTCTCTTGTAAGAGGTGTGCTGCCTCTCAATCCTTACAATCGATTAACTTGCAAATTAAACAATTGGAGCATTCTTACTACTTAACTACTTAACTAAGTCCCATTCTGACTTAAAGCTAAATTCTCTTGCAATAAACTCTCCACCGAATCTGCAAACTTATTTTTACTTAAATCTAGTGCCAAGTATTATACTGCTCAGAATAAGGCAGGGAATCTTCTTGCCAAATATCTTAAAGTTAAAAGAGAATATACAAGAATCGAATCCATTGTCTCCTCATCAAATGTCACACTCTATAAGGATGAGGATATTCTGATGGAATTCACTAATTTTTATCAAAAACTTTATACTCCGGAGTCTCCTCCCCTGTTAACTGACATTGATCAATATTTATCCTCTATTCCCTCCCCTTCCTTTCCAGAAATTGATTTTGCCCCCTTAGAAGCAGATATAGGTCCTAAAGACATTCTGGATTCTATTCACGTGCTTAAAAAAGGCAAAGCTCTTGGGCCAGATGGATTCACGATCGAATTCTATCTACATTTTTCCAAGTTACTTGTTCCTAAACTTCATCAACTATTTTCATTCTTTATATCGTCCAAAAAATCTGAGGGCTCTTTTCAAGAAGCCTTAATTTGTCTCCTTCCTAAAGAGAATAAGGATCATACCCTATGTAAAAATTATAGACCCATTTCTCTAATCAACCTGGATTACAAAATATTTGCAAAAATTCTAGCGCTTCGTCTCGAAATTTTTTTACCTAAATTAATTGGTAAGGAACAGTGTGGTTTCATTAAGGGCCGTCACCTCTCTGACAATACTCGACTCTTTTTTAATGTATTAAGTAAGTCTCACTCTTACCAACACTCTTTAGCTGCTATTGCATTAGATGCTGAAAAAGCATTTGATAGGGTTAACTGGCAATTTATGTTCGCAGTTCTTGTTTGGTTTGGTTTTGGCCCGAAATTTCTTGCGTACATCTCTTTATTATACTCCTTCCCTAGATCCTTTATATTAGCTAATGGCCTTGTCTCATCTTCTTTTCCCCTCTTTAGAGGTGTCCGACAAGGATGTCCCCTCTCTCCTCTTCTTTTTATTTTAGCATTGGAACCCTTTTTGATAAAAATTCGAGAAAATAAAGATATCGCCGGTTTCCCTTACGGAGATAAATATTTGAAACTTTCGGCATATGCGGATGATATACTTTTATTTATTTCCAACCCCCAATCCTCTATTCCATCATTTTTATCTGAAGTCTCTGAGTTTGCGAAGGTATCGGGTTATAAACTTAATGTAGATAAATGTGAAATCCTTCCTCTAAATAAGTTTTGCTTCCATATAGATTTTTTGGCCTCTTCTTTTCATTGGAGCCCGACTAAGATCAAATACTTAGGTTTGTGGTTTAAACCTTCTATTAAAGACACTGTAGCGCTAAATCTTAACAACCTACTAACAACTTTAAAAGACTCTACAACTCGATGGCATCCCTTGTTTTTATCTTGGTGGGGTAGATTAGATTCTATTAAAATGATGTTAGTTCCAATAATTTTGTTCTATCTTTCTAATCTTCCAATTAACATCCCTAAATCCTGTTATAAAAATATTTACTCCATCTTATCAAAATTCTTATGGCATCATAAAAAAGCTAGGATGTCCTTTGCCAAACTTAAATGCCCTAAACAATTGGGTGGAGTTAACTTTCCGGATTTTGCTACTTATCATATTTCATTTTTTCTTCAGCATTCTGTTCCCCTTTTATCTGATCATATTTCTGATGGCACCTCTCAGCCTCTATGGGTAGACGTTGAATCATCTTTCTTTCATCCTTTTAATTTTGAAGAATTTGTGTCACTGTCCCATATTCCCAAGAGATTCTCTCTTCCCATTCTTAAAAACTCTCGGAAAATATTTTCTCCCCTTTTGCTGGACGGTTCCGATGATCGCTCACGTTTCTTGCAGTCCTCCTTGTGGTATAATCCTCTGATTAAAATAAGAAATAAGATGCTTTTTTGGAGGGACTGGAGGGATTTTGGTCTTCATTGGACTCATCAACTTTTTCATGCAGGGACTTGTGTCTCTTTCGTTACTCTTCAATCTCGTTTTTCTTTACCAGTATCCTTTGAATCTAACTATAGTTTATTACGTGCGGCTGCACAAACTAGCTATGATTCCCTCTCTTCCTCCATCACTCACACCAACTCTTCTCCTCTTCCTCTCCCTTCTTTACTTGCTTCTTCTTCCGCTTCCCAAATCTACAAAATGTTAAGAGATACTTCTAATACTCTGGATAAATCCAAAGTAGAAAGAGATTGGGAATCAGATTTAGAGGATTCTTTTTCTGCTCCCACATGGCAAAAAATTTTGATCAAAATAAGGAAATCGTCTAGAGCAGCTAATACAACCCAAACGTTATTTTTTATATACAATAGGCTTTTAATCACTCCTGCTAAACTAAATATGATTGATCCCTCTATTCCCTCTACTTGCTGGACCTGTTCCGCTTCACTGGCAGATCTTAAACATATGTTATTTACATGCCCAGTGATTTATAAATTTTGGAATGACGTGTGGCGACAGATCAACAAACTTTTTTCCACTCATTTCCCCTTTACTTTTTCACATATTTTCTTAGGTAGTCTCTCAGACATATGGTCTTCTTCCACTACTAATACCTCCATTATTGATTTACTTATAGCTGTAGCGTTTCATCAAATCACTAAATCTTGGAAGGATGCCTCAAAAGTTTCTTTTCAAGCTTGGTGGTATGGGGTCTGTTATCATCACAGGTTAGACAGGGCCTATGTTTATCCCATTACACTTGCTATTAAACGAGATTTATTATGGGTACCAATTACAAATTTTTTAAATATGGTTGCACGCTCTCTACCCTTACATACTCCTTGTGCAGAAGAAGTTCCCAAGCCTCCATGAAACTATTCCTGTTGGTTTCAAGCATATATGCATATAGAATGTTTTATATTATTTCTGCGTTATTATTGGAGAAGTCTTTGTACATTTAATGTATCTGTATATTCCTTTTGCATACTTTTATATACCAATGATTATGTTTTTAATGTATATGTTTTGCTCTATTAATTGATAATCTTTTTTCCTTTTCCTTTCTATCTCCCTCCCTTATTTCTTTATTTCTTCCCCTCACATATGATAATATTACATTTTAGTTGATTTTATACATGTTTGTTTTATTATAACTCTGTTGTACTCAAATTAAAATAAACTTTCCTTTAAACTGTAAGGGGGGAGACTTCTCTTTCAGTGTGGTCCGAGGGTGCAGAGGTACTTCCTCCCTCATTACCAGTGGGGGGGGAGGTGGAACTGACTGCTGGTAGTAAAGCTCGCGAGTGCTGGTGGCTAGAACTCAATGAGATCAAAGGTAGTCTCCTCTCTGTGAATTCTATTTCCGTCGAGATGACTCCATCAACATACAAGGGACCACAGGGGCTCCAAACTACCGCAGACCGGGTAAAGCCTTGGCTCTAATGACAAAACACAGGTGAAACACAGATGAAGATGGTTACAAAGCCTCTGACCAGGGTTGGAATTATGCCCCCCACAGATGAAAAGAAGAGAGGGGGGTGGAGGCGTTGTATGCGGCTAGGACCAGGCACAGCTGAAGGAACGTGCTGGAAGCAGGCTAGGGGCTGAAGTCTCTCACAAGAAGGCAACTGGTACATGTCAGTCAGAGATTTTACAAGCAGGCAGGCAGGCACTGGCACAGAAAGCAGGAACAGCCAGAGGATACATGTGCAAAAGAAACACTCTAGCAGGCAGCATGCAGACGGAAGTTGTCCCTTACCTCCCCCCTCCGCTGCCTCCACCCACACAATGCTGCAGAAGTTGAGGAGTGTAGCACAGGGCGACACACACAGACACTTGTTTTTCACAGTCCCAGCCACAGCAGTAGTGGTGATGGTTGTCGATGGACAGACCAATTATTCTGATGACTTTCAAGGTTCCAAAGATTAAAGTCCTTGGTTTGGTTTTGTTTGATTAATTTTGTATTTGGAAAGTTTTGGAGAGCTTTTTAAAATTGGGGGAGGTTACAAGGTGAATGACAGGACTGTAACAAATAGACCCCCCTAAATGCGAGGGTAAAGTGACAACAATAGGGGAGAGGAGGATAGAGTCAAGGACAAATGCAAAATAACGCGTGGATTTGTATGTCCGTGCATTTGGGCATATGTGCAACGAGGTCCTTGTTATAGGGCGCTCTTGCCCCAGAGAGAATAAGGCTTGCATAGGCACTCGGGGGTTCAAAGAGTCAGGCAGCCATCTCTCCCGCTCCCTTCCCTGCCGTACACCCGAGCCTACCCGAATACACCGGGCGCAGTGACAAGCAGAGCAGAGCAATGTCGCCTGATGACGATACAAGGGGGGGGTGGGGGGCAAGAAGCAGCTGATAGCCTCCTGCTCCCGCACGACCTGTAGGTCAACAGCGGCACAATGGACAATTCCTGGTCACCCCCCAGAAGCTCAGAACTCGCTGGTTTCCTCCGGCCTCAGCTCTCCTTGCGCGACGTGCAGCGTATAGTCGGGTGTGGGCGGCCATGGTGTTGCTGTAAGGGCAGGAGGTCCGATACAATTCCAAAAGATTGTTTAAATTACACCCTGATAATATAAAAGGATTTATAATGAAATAAAACACTTAAAACATCATTGCTTTATGCAAGTAAAGTGCACGTTTCAGAAAACGACCAACACCTTTACATGTAACATAGCCGTCTAATTGTTGCAGGTCAGTGCCACTCTACATATACAAAATTTGTTTTTACGTAAGATAGGCAATAGAAAACGTCTAGTGAGGGGCAAGTAATATTTACAAATGAACAGTGGCGGCTCCTCTGTTAAGGCGCAGCAGCTTAGCCTCACTACTTTTCAGCAGTGGAAAAAAGGAAGTATAAAGTGATGATAACACTTTGTTATCATTTCATTTTTCCTTACTGGGGCATTTTTATGGGGCGGGCTGGGCTGTCTCATAGCCAGAAGTGGGAGGAGTGGTTCATACACCTAAGTGCCCATGACGGTTTGGCCGGCTGTCATGGGCCGTTTAAACAGTCATGCACCCTTAGCATGTTCCCAACCGGGCTGTAATTCACAGCCTGGGTAGAGAAAATTCCCAGACTCCCACTGCCAATCTGTGTGTGGAACCACAGCGCTCAGACCAATCATTGGCTTAGGGGAGCCTGGGTGCTTCCGTTGGAGAGATGACGCCAGAGGAGAGACGGTGGCCCTGCAGAAGAGGTAAGTGGATTTAAAAAATGTATTTCCCCTTCCCCCAAACAGACCCCTGGGGCCCGGCCCCACCAACCCCGTTCTGTACCAGCCGCCGTTGCAAAAGAAGACAAGGTGTAAAAGGGTCTGGGGGGATTCCTCATCACATGGACAAATACATATGTCAGATGGGGAAAACTGGCCTTGGAGGAAGCATAATAACCACCTAATAGATCCTAATCTAAAGCGGGTTAATAACATTCTTTCCCACAAGCCCAGGATAAGGTTTGAATAGGGAACCAACACCAGGGTTGTTTGCACAAGACAATAATCTCTTACTGCTGGTTTTATCACTTCCTTGCCCTCCCTCTGAACCTTTCTATCGGAAAGGAAACAATTCTTGACCCAATTTTTACCCTTCTTTTTAATGCTTTCTGAATTTTCATAAATGTGGGGGCAGTCTGGGGCAATGGTTATCTCTCTAATGTATTTTAGCCAGGGAAGTTTGGCCCCATTATGGCAAGTGAGGCAACTCATGGTAATCCCTTAATTTAGGACTGCCTCTTTGGTCAACCATATTGAACAACGGTGCGAGTTTCATTGAGTCCTTCACATGTTTAAGACCTAGCTCCAGATGAGATACAAAGTAAGAGGTAGCCGAAGGAACCCTAAGAATATGCCTACATACGTTTTCTTTTGTTTGCATTCTATTTGCTTCCCTATAGCCCCAAAGCCCAGAACCATATATCAGTGAGGGGAGACAATTTCTTCTTTAGATTTCAAGGATGGGTGCATTGCTTTTTTTCCTCTATAGATGCTGCTGATGATAAAATAGTACCTACTGTCGACAGAAAGCGATGGGTTCTATTCCTGACACATGGGGCCCAATTGCATGCATCATCAAACATAAGCCAGAGGTAGGAAAACTGGCTAACTTTTTCAACTATCCTTCCCTCAATATAGACGTCTTGTTTTTGTATTTTTTGGGTCACACAACATGGTATAGGTTTTGAAAAACTAGTTTCAAAATCAAATTTTTTGAAAAGGTGCAATTCTAGAAATTAATACCTTTCGTCTCTTGGCTTTCCTAGCAAGTAACACAGTATTGTCAGTATAGAGAAGTGTGGGTAGGGTTTTTTTGTTGACATATGGCACATCTGCCCCAACATTCACCAAGTCAGCTTCCAAGCCATTAATATACAGAAAAAATAGTATTGGGGCTAGTAGGCAAACCTGGTGTACACCTCGCTTGATAAGGAATGAAGGAGTGCACTCACCATGACCCCCAGATCTTACAGATGCTGATAGATCCCAGTGAATATGCCTTTCAAAAGCGACCAGATCTATATCAAGGTCTAAAGAAGTTACAATATTCCTTAGTTTTGATCTATTTAAGCAGTCAAAGGCACCCGTTAGATCCATGAATGCCATCTGCAAGCAATTACCCTTTGTAAATTTAGATTTCGACACAAGGAGATGTAGGTTTAAGCACTGTTCAACTGTGCTGATTCCTTTCCTGAAGCAATATTGGGAGAGAATGTTACTTTGAGTTGAACACAGCAGTAGCCGGTCCAGTATGATTCTCCCAGCAACATTAATAATAGAATCGAGGAGCGAAATTGGCCAGTATCGTTTAGGGTCGTGCATATTTCCGCTCTTGAAAACTGGGACGACTATGGATTTACACCAAGAAGGCGGACCACCAGAATTAATAGCTTTTGCAAGCATGGAAGACCAGAACACTGGATTTTCCTTGAAACTATCCATTGGGAATCCCATAAGGATCTGGAGCCTTTTTTGAGGGACTATTAAAGATAGCTGTGGAGACCTTCTCAACTGAGAAGCACACATTCAATGGCAGCGGGCAGTCTTCCGAGCCTCCAACTGCGATTGGAGTGCTTGACCAATAAATTGTACTAAAGGGGTTAATCTAGCAATCAGAACTAATATGAATGGCTATTTTATCGAGAGATGCCCCATGGTCGAAGCCACATCATACAGCCCTCCAGAAGGCCTTGGGATCTTTGGTCTAGCAGGCAATTACAAGGGCTTCCCACTTGCCATTGTTCAGCTCTATCTTCCTTTGCTTTACAGCCATAGTGTGGGCTTTCCTATATGCTCTAATTGCACCTTTGTCGTGGGGGGGCTTTTTAAATTTCTTTAGCAGAATAGCATTAGCAACTCTGCAGGCTTTATCGAACCAAGATTTGCCATGTGTTTCATTTTTCTTTATAGGGCTGGGCAACATCTCTTTTATGAAGATAGTTATTTATAGGAAGCTGCTTAAAATAGCGACAAACCCAGATCCCTCTAAGAGGCAACTGTTTACCAAGTCCGTGGACTCCTTCATAACCTGGTTCATTATTAGCTTCATGTCTGCTGAGTGCCAAACAAGCCTACACCCTGCGTCCTTAGTGGTGAGTAGCTGCCTACTCTCCTTGGTGTTCCCTGGACCTTTAACTGGCATTATAATGGAACGGGCAAGTGGGTTATGGTCACTGTATATTGTAGGGAGAACCATCCACCCGGGTTTGAGGGTGCATGCTTTGAGAAATAAACATATAATCAATTACCAAGCCACACCCTCTTCCAATAAATGCCGGTGTAATTGAGGTGGCCAGTGGTGGGACAGCACTTTCTAGATCATGGGTTGCCAAAAAGGTGTATAATGATTGTCCCCTTTGATACATAACAACCTCCTGTGCATCCTCGCCTATGGATTGAGGAAAGGTCACTGATGAGAAGGAGGGCAAGCTACACATTTTAGCAATAAAATCACCAACCAAAATTAAATTAAGTGGACCCACAAACTATGCATTTTTCAGCTAAATTTTCAACCAGAGAGAACACCTCTTGGAGATTCTGGTTCTCCCTAATGGAAATATCATTAGTATAGAAGATAGCCATGGTGATCACAAGCTTTGGGCTCCACCTTAAGTCAAAGACCTGCGTAGTTTCCCTCTCTGTCAAGATTGGTATTCTTTTGCATGCAATACCTATTTTAAACCACACAGCCAATCCTGCCTTTCCCTGGCTGGACTGTTCCCATGAGGCACAGAGTCAAGACTGATTTGCATATAGCTGGGTCTGAACTGGGGTGGCGAAGTGAGTTAAAGAACGATGATGGATTCAACCCAGATCTGTGACTGGGGGTGAGTGTCTGAAAAGTTTCAGCCCTCTCTCCATCATCCCCTTGTGTTTGCTTTGATGACCAGTGTATGCCATTCCTCGGCATGTAACTTGGATGCTGGACCAACAGTGTTCCAGCTTAGGTATCTCAGTTCAGTTTTACAATCACTGGGGTGGTTTGAACCAAGCCTTTATCACTCATTGCAGAAACTCCATGACCAATATATGGAGCTTGCCTATCCCCGTGGGTTTGCTCTGCTGGAGAATTAGATGAGGAGGCACTCAGAGGGGACCCAGATGGAATAAGATGGGGTGATCTCTGCTGCCTTGGTTCCCCTGGATTTCCAGGGAGAAGAGTGCGACTGTTTGGCCTAAAGGTGTTACTTCCATGTGTATAGAATCATCGCCAACAGCAAGACAATCACGCTCCCTTACATCTTGTCAATCAATGTCCTCCATACCAGCAAGTGCAATAAATCTGTTCCCAGGCAGGGGTTTTATCACACCTTGTGTTAAGATAGGAAGTAGGGGAGAAACATGACTTCCATTAGAAAGTGGAGCAGTGAGATCCAAGGGCCAGATGTACAACCAGTTTTTGAATGCGCAAACAGGTTTGCGAACCGTTTGCGCATGCAAAAACCTACATGGCCAATGTACTAACACTATTTAGTGAGGCTTAAAAAATTGTGATTTGCAAAATAGTGTTTTGTGCCATTAGGAAGGGAAATAGCAACTCACAAGCCATGTATGAATGTTTTGCAACCTCAATTGCGGTCGCAATTTACTGCCCTCTTCAAGAGGGCTGTAATGGAGTCGCAATTGGTAAGGGGTCCCCAGGGGGCCCCTTCCCCTTTGTGACTGGCTCTAACAATATTTTTTAAGGGCAGGCAGTGGTCCCAGTGACCACTAGCTGCCCTTAAAAAATGAAACGAAAACGTTTCATTTTTTTTTTTTTAAATGCAGCCCATTTTCCTTTAAGGAAAACGGGCTGCATTAAAAAAAAAAAAATGCTTTTTTGAAAAGCAATCCCAGACATGGAGGTCTGCTGAGCCCAGCAAGCCACCATCCCTGTGAAGGCCAGACATTTCCAAAGGGGTTGAAAATTGCGACTGGCTCACTAATATTCATGAGCCTCGCATTTTGCGACCCTATTGGGAATCACTAACAGTGTCTCTGACACTGTTGTACATTGGCTTTTGCGACTCGCAAAAGACAATGTCATACATCTGGCCCTAAGTGTTTATAAAGTGTTTATTGACTTGACAAAACCAACCCTGGCTTGTTTCTGAATTTCCACAACAGTTAAAGGCCTCCAGAAATTGGTGTTTATGCAGTCACCAGAGACCTGCCTGGGCAGAGGTCCAACAACCCCAACTCTACATACAACGAGAATTTCATCATAGATGTTACAAGGACATCTTTGCTGAGCCAGTGTGTGACCTTATTTTTCAATTCCAGAGTTGACTCCGCTACGCCTGGGGTCAAACTCTGGGTATTTGCACAAATAATCAATTACGGGCAGGAGGCGGGTGGTAGGTTAATCATAGGCAGAGGTTCAGTGCAAATTTGCCTCCTGCCGGTAGGGACACTGGAACATGAAGGGTGAGCAGAGCTACTTTCACCCCTGTTTGCAGGTCTTGCTGGAGATCCCAGAGGTGTGCCCGGAAGCTGCTTGAGATCTTCACCCCTTCGACAAGATTCCCTAGCACCAGTCTGATTGGCTGCTATGAATTGGGTTTGCCTTTCCTCCATGTTAGATAGCTCTTTCGGTGCGGCTGAGGAAACCTACATATTTTTTTAGCCAAATTTCCCAAGCAAGCCTCAATGGCAGTTAGGCGGTCATGTATAAGTCATAATGTGAGGTACAAAAAATCGCAGAGCCAATCACTTATACTGTCCCAGATATCGCGAGCAGATTCTAAAGGACTAGGTAATGTGCACAGTTTTTTAATAACTTGTACAGGAATCTGGACCCCCTGCTTTGTTTTCACTGCCCATTTTCTTCGCTTAGACACAGGGCCTGAGGCAGGTGAAAGCGCATTGGGCTAATCATTAATTAGCTTGTCTGTTTCGAGCAGACCTTCCCCTCTACAGTTGCTTGAACGGGTTCATTTTAGTCTCTTTTTCGGTGCACCATATAAGCCTCCATGTCTAGAAGTCTACAGTGATTACAATTGGTATGGGTTCCTTGGAAAAACTTGAGTCCCAGATTGCCCCTCCCCCTAAAACACTGGGGGGGATATTCACAAGGACTTACCTCCGATTTATCACCACCTTAACACATCAAAAGTGGAGATAGATTTAACACCCCATTCATAAGCCGGTACAAACTGCAGACATCGCCAGTATTCCCGCAATAACGGCCCCAAAATGTACCTCCACGGCGGACACCACCAACTAACCCTAATGAGATGCAGAGTAGGCGTTCCCGTGCAAAAACACATGAAAAAACCACAACACCACTTTCACAACGAACTGCCAGATCTGCGATGCGAACTAAAAACAGGCGATAAGCCGCGGTAGCACCAGGGAATTAACACCTGCCTTCTGCTCGTGTTAAGCACGACGACTACTTGCAGCATAAAAGGGAGCCCAGCCAAGAGCCACACTGGAAGACCCACAGATGCCACGGTGACAATGATCATGAAACGCGGATACCCATGAGGGCTACAACACCCACCGCAACCACCCCCAGCTGCCCCCCCAAACATACACATACCGTGCACGACACTAGAGCCACAAAAATCGCATGAAGATGCACATTGCCAAAAAAAATACACACATGTGTGCCCAGAAGAATGAGAAACAGTCACACAGCACTGACGTAACAACCAAAAACTTTATTGAAATACAGCACAAAACACCAATGCGGAAGACTCCTCGACGTCACGAAAAATAAAGCACAAAATCAGGACATGTGTCATGCGCACATCAAAGAAGCGAGACACAGAGAAACAGAGAAAGAAAGAAAGCCAGAGATAGAAAGAGAGGGACGGAAAGGAAGGGAGAGTGAGAGAGAGAGAGGGAAGGGAGAGAGAGTGAGATACCGCCGCCCCTGCGCACCCAGGCCCCACTGCTCACCTGCTGCCACCGGTGTGTCCATCAGCGGGCACACCACGTGCCCGTGCAAGCTCCAGGCCCCGGTCCCACCACCATGGCATGGCCCACATCCTGCGGACCCGCCCCCCGGGCCAGCAGGTCCCACATATGACGCTGAGTCCTGAGTCTTCAATGGCGGAGACCACATCAGTGCACACGTCATCATCGCAGGCTGCAAACCCGCTCAGCTATTTTGGTGCCACTAACCCTGTGCAACCCCAGTCAGCGCCACGTGGTGTTAGGCCCGTGACGGCCGCAAGGCTTCAGGTGCCACTAACCCTGTGCAACCCCAGTCAGCGCCAAGTGGTGGTAGGCCCATGACGGCTGCAAGGCTTCGGGTGCCACTAACCCTGTGCGCAACAACTCATGGGCCCATTATGATTGAGAACCGTGGAGCATCTGTCATCCAGTCATCACCGGTAGAGGGGAATGTGACATTGTCATTAATATGCATGAGCCGCGGATGCAATGGAAAGGGAATGCTATCCTGAGTGATTGTCAGTGGTTATATTATTTGCAAGCATTGCTCCCATCATCCATTATCCGTTGTCCTTTTCTGTGTTTGGTGCTGTTCTCTTTCCCAACACAGGCCCTATTTGCCAGGCACACACCGTAGAGTGAAGGTGTGTGTGTGTGAGATGTTTACCAGTAGTCTTGTTTAAGGAGGGTACCCTTGCAGTTTCATAAACCTATTCTTGTTCATATGTTAAAACTTTTCAAACATTGGATGTGTGCTGTACAGCACAGCACACTTGCAAAGTTGGATATGTTGGGAGAAATCAATACATTTCTTCAACTTAATAGCTGCCTCAAGGTGGTATAAACCCTTGGTGCGAATTCTTGTTTACCAATGTTAGTAGATAGAGTTTCGCATAAAAAAAACCATGCCTGGTACAATGTACCACCCGTGGAAGAAGCTCAAAGCAGTAGTTTGATTACTTACCAACAAAAATGATGTTTTTCACTGGAAAGTAAATCATTTATCAAGACTACACCAGTTTGGGTCACTTCTTGTAACTTTGCACCAGCACAAAGCCTTGATAAATCTGCTCCATAGTCTGTTGTCTCAGAGAGGCTACACATCTGGCACAGACAATGTGATGTTGCTAGGCATGGCTCAGTACGAATGAGAAACAGACAGGCACTCCTCTCTCAGAAAATCTATATCTCTCCCCCCCCCCCCCGCCACATTTTTTTATTCTTAGAATCAATTAGAAATCTACACAACAAAACCATTCACTTAAAAAACCAATTAGTGTTATGTGTATCCATTAAAGTAGCACACCAAAACACTGAGCTTTTTAATTAATGTCTGTCAGCATTGACGCATTCAGCCCAAGGTCTCCAAAATTCAACAAACCAACCACTCTTCACGCCAGAATAATTGATTATGCACTCAGAGGCATACCTGTTAATGAGCCCTTGAATCTGTAATAACATATTAGTTGGTAAGGTATTGATCCAGCGGTGATCTGTGATCAATCGAGCCATGATTGGAGCAAAAGCCACAAATGCATAAAATGTCATTCTCTGACACTGCAGCCACGCCCATATAAAGTGAGCGACTTTGGAACTGGGGAACCAGATTCGAATCCTGGCGTCTATCCACGTCCTGTGATCCTGGGCAAATCACTTCTCCCCGTGCCTAAAATACATTTAAAAAAAGGTCTAACAGTAAGCAATGTAACCAGGTGCCTCTGTAAAACTTCCAATGCTCCTGGGCCGACTTCGTGCTACATTAAACTGAAAAAAAGATCATTAATCAATGAAATATTAAGACACGAACAAGACACAAACATAAACGCAATGTTTGCCTCGATATAGTTATTCAGGCATGTTTAACATTAAGCTCTCCATTTACATTAGTTATCCAGGGTTGCATATAGCTGAAGGGCATTCTTTTAGTTCGCTAATCAGATATTAGTAAGGCCTTTGACCCTGGTCTCAGGCCTAGGCCCTCCCCACAGCCCTGCTTAGCTTGCCTCGCCGCTGGACCCTCCCCCCCCCTCCAGGGATGTGTTTGAGATCGCTGCCAGCACACACCTTCGTGTGTGCTCCGCCTGGTTCCGCCCGTCGCCGCTGGTACTGCCTGTGTCTTTTAAATTTTATTCTGTTCGTCAGTGTTTAAGCCATTGTTGGTACTTCTGTGTCCTTTTCACTATTGTATTTTAGTTTTGCTCCTCTGTGTCAGCCCTGGTCATTGTTATCCCTTTCCCTGTGCCCGTCTCTCCCGCTCCCTTCCCGCCGCTGCTGCCCCTAGGGCCCTGCCCCTCTGCACAAGCCCGCTCCCTGCCTCCCAGCTGCTGTCCCTCCCCCTCCCCTACTTAATGGCAGCTGCTGGCGCGCCAAAGGCAAGCCCGTCTGCGCCCGTCCGCGACCCAACCGCGACCAGCACCAGGTACCCTGGCCCTACCGTCGTCCACCGTTACGACTTCGCCGCACTCCGCGCACTCAACCCCGGGACTCACAGACAATGCCAACACGTCTCACCGAACTCGACCCACGGCCAGTTCTCCTGCCTCTACTGCCGACACCAGCACCAGACACACCCTCAAATGCATCCTCCTCAATGTTCGCTCCGTACACAAACAAGCCACGTAAATCTGGAATCTACTCGACTCTCTCCGCCCCCGACTTAAGCACCGCCATCCCGGACGGATACAAAATCCAGAGGAAGGACCTCCCCAACCACCCAGAAGGGGGCCTCGCCATCGCCCACAAGAGCACCCTCCGACTCACCACCCTCCACGACAACCTCGCCAACATCGGACTCAACCAACTTGTCACTACACCGACAAAGAGCAGGACACACCCTCGACCCCATCTTCACTGCAGGTAACAGTGACCACTTCAGCCACACAACGCAACCACCATGCATCGACCACCACTGTGTCCACTTCAACGTCGACAGACCCAAGGCACCAAAACCAAGCCCCCGCCCTCCACGAAGGAACTGGAGCAAGGTTACCGACGAACAACTGAACGCCACCCTC
The DNA here is from genome assembly GCF_964204655.1 of Triturus cristatus. Classification (NCBI taxonomy): domain Eukaryota; kingdom Metazoa; phylum Chordata; class Amphibia; order Caudata; family Salamandridae; genus Triturus; species Triturus cristatus. Next base: position 846,952,228 of record NC_140580.1, on the reverse strand, counting down.
ACCGAGACAACCCCCCAGGGCATCCGACGAAACACCGCAGCATGAGACCTCAACACCTGGATCTCCAACTGCGCTGACAAGCTCGCCCAGCTAAGCAACCCCGGCAAACAGCGCCCCAGGAAAGCCGCCTGGTTCACCACCGATCTCCAAGAAGCCAGGCGCAACTGCAGACGACTCGAGAAGAACTGGATGAACTCCAAGGCAACCGACAACTACTCCACCTACAAGGATGCCATGACCGACTACCACAACCAAATCAGAACTACCAAAGGAACTTCATCTACAACAAAATCCTCGCCAACTCCACCAACTCCAAGGAACTCTTCAGTGTCATCCAGGAATTCACCAACCCACGCAGTGAAGCCACAGACATCACCCCGTCCCAAGACCTCTGCAACAAGCTGAGAACCTACTTCCACCTCAAGATCAGAACACTCTACGACAACTTCATCGACCACCCACAAGACACCACAGCTGGACTCCCCCCAAGCCAAACTCCAGCCAGCACACCATCCCCAAATGGACACCAATCCTGACCGAAGGCACCGCCTCGACCATGAAAGGCATCCACTCAGGCCCCCACCGACCCCTGCCCCCCGCACATCACGCCATCGCACCTGAACTGCAACACACCATCAACACTACCTTCACAACAGGCACCTTCCCAGATGACTGGAAGCATGCAGAAGTCAGACCTCTGCTCAAGAAGCCCACGGCCGACCCCACCGACCTCAAGAACTACCGGCCCATCTCGCTCCTCCCCTTCGTGGCCAAAGTGGCAGTCAACAGGGAACTGACACGATTCATCGAAGAGAACGACGTCCTCGACCCGTCCCAGTCCGGAATCCAAAGAAACCATAGCACAGAGACCGCCCTACTAGCTGCCACAGACGATATCCGCTCCCTCCTGGACCAAGGCCACTTGGCAGCCCTCATTCTCCTCTACCTGTCCGCAGCCTTCGACAACGTCTCTCACCACACACTAATCACCAGACTACACAACGCCGGCATACAAGGAACAGCCCTGGACTGGATCCGATCATTCCTCACTGGAAGAAGTCAAAGGATCAGATTACCACCCTTCCTCTCCGCCCCCACGGATATCACCGGCGGAATCCCACAGGGGTCATCTCTGAGTCCGCCCCTCTTCAACATCTACATGGCCACCCTCGCAGCCATCGTCCGACAACATGGCCCCAACATCATATCCTATGCCGACGACACCCAGCTCATCCTCCCCCTCACCAGAGACCCCTCCACCGCAAAACTCAACTTCCAGAAAAAAATACAAGACGTGGCAGTCTGGATGACCAACTGCTGCCTAAAACTTACCGCAGAGAAGGCAGAAGTCCTCATCCTTGGAACCACCCCTTCAGCATGGGACAACACCTGGTGGCTCACCGCCCTCAAAAACCCACCCACCCCATCGGACCACGCCAAAAACCTCGGCATCGTACTCGACTCTCCTCTCGCCATGAACAGACAGGTCAACTCTGTCACCTCCAGCTGCTTCAACATCCTCTGCACCCTTCGTAAGACCTTCAAATGGATCCCTCCCGAATTGAGGAAGACAGTCACCCACGCACTCATCACCAGCAGACTGGACTACGGAAACACTCTCTAGCCGGGCATAAACAAGTCCTTACTCCGCAAACTTCAAACAATACAGAACACCACGGCCAGACTCGTCCTAGGCATCCCCCGGCACAAACACATCAGCCAACACCTGCAGAGACTCCACTGGCTTCCTGTGGAGAAGAGAGTCACCTTCAAAATCCTCACCCACGCCTTCAAATGCCTACACAACACCGGACCGAAATACCTCAACAACAGAATAAATTTCCATGCACCCAAAAGAAACCTCTGGTCCTCCAACCTTGCACTGGCTGACACCCCGCTCATCCACAGAGCCAGGCGGAAGAGCATTGTTCTACATCGCAGCCAAGACCTGGAACGAGCTACCGGTGTACATCAGACGTGCCCCCTCCCTGAACACCTTCAGGAAGACTCTCAAGACCTGGCTCTTCGGCTGAACAGATCTGCCAACGCCCCCCCCACCCCCAGTGCCTTGAGACCCTCAAGGTGAGTAGTGTGCTTACAATTCCCTGATTGATTGATTGATATTTGTTATATCTAGGTACTGTGTTATGACTGTAATAGAATTTTCAGGTTCACGACTATTGAACAGATTCCATAATTCCAGTGACTACCACAGATTGCTGATGTGTCGATTTTTTAGGTGGTCGATAACGTTAGCACAGTAACTGTTGCATTTTGGTATTTTCAAAAACCTGCCTTATACAGTAGGCTGCTACACAGGCGCATAACACCTGGAATCATCTGCTAAATATAAACCACCTTGGAGGTACTCAAAGAAATCTATTTGAGTGGAGCTATAACAATAATAAAACAAATAGGATCATAAATTAATAAGCAGAATGCAGTATTACTCCCAGTGTCTAGGCAAGTGGGGCCAGATATGCAAATTAATTTAGCGGTCAAAGACCTTGCAATTCGCAAAATCAAAGGGTTTGCCAAGGTAAAATGACATTTAGCAATGTACTAAAGCTGTGGAGAAAGTTCCTTGAAAATGGCAAAAGGGGTTGACCTACTCATTCTGCATTTCTAATTGCAGATCTCAATGAGATGCATCAATGGTTTGTGACAGCAATTGCAGACACAAACCATTTATAAGTTGTAAACTCCTCAAAGGAGGTGGTAACCCATTTGCAAAGAGGATAGTATCCCTGTTGGACAGCTTGCCCTTTCCGAACTATGACAAGCAACCGCAGGCAGAGTAGGCAGTAGTCCAGGGGCCAACTGCCAGTCCCCCCCGATCTCTTTCTAAATTAGAAACATTTATTTAAAGCAGCACCAGTTCCTTTAAGAGTTACTCCCACTCAAGAATTAAAATGTAGGGGTGGTGGTCTGCTCCTCCTTGCAGGCCATCATCTCTGTGTTTGTAGCTGAATTGTAGGAGGGCTGAAACTGTGAATTGCCCAATTAATTTTCATAAGGGATCATTCTGCTGCCCCAATACTGGAGATTTTGTGATGCCACCTATTAGTACATAAGCCACATCGCAAAATTGCAGACAGGTCACAAATAGTTGATGCACAACTTGCAACCAGTATTTGCGTGTCCGTACATTAATCTGGGCCCTGGATATTTACTGTAAGGTGTACATTTGAATTTTTCAAATGAGTAGATATCGTAAAAACTAAGATTTTTTAATTCCTCATATGTGCTATCTACCTTAAAAATTGATGTCTGTGTGGCTTTTAATTTGATGTTTTTGAAAACACAAGTTGGTGAAACTTAATTTTGAGATCTGCTTTAGAATGAAATGAATATTATGTTTGCTTCTTCTTGGCCTTCCTTGTTTTCTAATTCATTGTCTGTACATTATTCAGAATTTGGCAGCATGGCTTATTTTATGTCTTTCAATCTGTACCCCATTTTCTCCAACTCCCTCAGATTCTTCATTGGCATCCTGTAGCCAAAATATTTGTTTGAAGTCAGTTTGCATTTGCCAAGGAGCTTTATATGCTCAAGAACCTGTCTACCTTCAGCAATGTTTCACTCACAATGTCCAACCACATCCTTTGTGGTCTTCCAGCACTCAGCTCCTCAAAATTCTCATCACCTAGAAGGTCCACATGAATGGCTGCCACTTGTCTACCTGTCTGCAATGCTCTGGAAAACTGGGAAGTATCTAAATACCTATACTCAGTTTTGTAAAAAATAAAAAAAATAAACCCTTTATTTTTATTTCTGTCAGATCCCATTTGGGGACCTCAGGGCTAATCTACCCCGGCTGTGGGGGCTTAGGCCATTTGCCTCGGTTGTCCCGGGGCTCAACCTACTATGGCTCTGCAAAACTGGGCCTAGTACATCCCCATGACCCTCAGCGGAAGTAATGGCAGGGCAGTCACAAGATTCCCTGGGAGGTAGCCTGGGGGTGTGTAAGGCCAGGACTCAACTATAACCCAGCAACGCAATAACTAATTGTCCAACCCAGTGTTTTACTCTAGTAAAATAAAATTACTTTAATCTGCACACTTAAAAGGTAATACTCCACAGAACAGGTAACATGTACAAATAACACTCTGGTACTCATGCCACAGTGCATTGGATTCTGCCTCTCCTCGCCTCCTTTCTCAGCTGTGCCCCCTTTTGGTAATTCTCGGCAGGCCTCCCCTAGGATTTAGAGTTTCTCTTGTTTCTCTTGAGCATATATCAAGGTTCAGGTTCAGATTACTCTTTAGGTCACTACATGGTGTTCAGTTAATCAAAAGGAACCCTCTGAGCATCGTCTGACCACAGAGCCCTTTTCCAGTGTCCGGCGAGGACCTACAGCACATGCTTCTTTTTGCTTCTACTTCTGGGAGAAGACATGCTGGCTCAGGGCATGGCCCATGAAGACCAGCAGCAGCACAACAGCAAGTGCTGCTGTCTGATGCCCCGATAGATGGGTGCTGAATTCTAGATGATGCGGTGGTCACCAGCAGACAGTGGTTCTCTTCTGGATATCAGGTGAGGTGCTGCAAATGAGCTGCCAAGGGCCAGGGTTCAAAGTTGCATGAGAGCAGGCGTGACAGGGTCACAACGGCAATATTCAGTTTGGGCACAGTCCTTGGTCACGGTGGTACAATCCATCTTGGGCACAGTTTCTTGGTGTCTGTACAATCTGGTCACAATTCTTGGTAGAAGCTGCACAACCTGTCTCAGGCACGGTTCTTGACCAAAGTGGTGACGAGTACCATCCATGATTCCTCCCGGAACTGCTGCCCATGCTCCTCAGGGCATGCAGATGACTCTTCGCAGAGTTCCTTCTTCTGATAGCCCACACATCATAGGGGTATGCGTTACATTTTATTGTATATTATATTTTCTCAATGTCTTTCCTTTCCCTTTTATGCCTGGTATACTTTTGATTATGTCTCATGCCTTTTCTTCAATGTTACTTTTAGAATTAGAATCTAACTTGTGTCAGACTGCCTGGGACTTTGAAGAGAGCAGTACTGTGCCTTACTTATTAAAGTCCTTTTATTACTTTGGACTATGCCGGCATTTTTATTTGAATTTTACAATTTGGCAATGAGATTTGTTGTACCTGCTACTTATTTGGCACAGGAGCGGTACATTTTGGACTTAATTTTTTTATTTATTCTCATCTTTCTACAGACACTTCTCTGGAAATCTGGAAACTTATTGCTGACACTTTACAAGACCTTCACTGGATACTTTGCTGGAAACTACGCTTTCACCAGTACTTTTATTCTTATTTTGCGCCTTTTTGACGTTTTTGAGAAATTGCGGCATCTTTCAATCTCCAACGACTTACCTACGCGTGTGCAGAGAAACTTGCCGCACACCAGCTCCATGGAAACCTGAAGCGTCTTCCATTGTCCGACGCGAGGTGATCCTGCGTTCCTGGCTATCGCATCATTCAGGGAAGGCCGTCTCATGTCATCACGTTTGCGTGACACTACGTGGTGTCATCATCACGTAGCGGCCATTTTGGAAGTATTCTTCATTCTCCGGACAAGGAAATTTCCCTTACAAGTTTGTGCTCCAGTTTTCTAAACGTTGATGCGCTCGACAGCGCATTACTCAATTCTTCATTTCTTCGTCGATGCGCACGACAGCGCATTGCTCAAGTATTCATTTCTTCGTCGATGCGCTCGACTGTGACTGCACACTGTGAAATTCAACAGTTTACTAGTCATCTGTTTTACTTGAACATTCGACCCACTACAGTACAACGTGATGTTCTGAATTTCCTCTGAAGGTACTTTGTTGTTTTGACTATTTGAATATATCTGCACATCACGCTGATGTGCACAGCATTATGTTAAACCTCATTTCTTTCATTTTATTAATGACTTTGGCCACTTATTTTATTTACTGTTATTGATATTTTCTGCTACACCTATTTTAATACTTTTACTTAACATTACTATTGAATCATCACCATGCAGTTTGATCCTCCATCAAAATTTCTTCAATCGGGGGGAGGAGCCTAGCGCTTGACCAAGATGGCCGCGTGAGCCTTGAGCTCCCGCTACCCTCGCGCCCTCCGGCAATCATCCTGTCCTAAATCCTGATTTTAATGCACGGAATCCTGCAGATGAGTCACAGCTGGGGCGATTGACGGTGTCCGGGCCAAGATCGCCCACCGGGGACCGAAGTTGTGCACGGCGGAAGATTGCGGCCTACCTCCGAAGGATGCCAGGGGCTTGCGTTGGCAGGATGCCCGGCCACTAATTGAACAACAGCGGCCTTGGGAGGTGTGAACTGACGGTCGGATGCCGCGGCACTTTCACTTTCGCTTTCTCGCCCCTTTGTTTGCTCCGGGTTGGGAGTGCGTCATACAGATCTTCTGTTGTCTGGAAGACCTCCATCCGGTCCTGACTGGCTGTTGAAGACCTAGTCGTCCCTGTCTCCTCTACCTGAGTTGGGGACCTCCTCTTGCGACTGACCGTCCTGCTGTCCGAGATGTCGACCAAATCGGAGGCAGACAGGTCGAAGTCTAAGACTACCAGGCGGGGAGGCTATGTCCAATCCAACAATATGGATCGTTATGCTCAGCAGAAGGGGTCGCCTGGTGGATCGGGACAGTCGCTGGAAGCATAGAAGGCCGATTCATCCCCAGCCTCGGAGTTATCATTGCAGGATATCAAGGGGGCGATAGATGGGATGCAATCTTCGATTGGGCGACAGTTCAAGACCCTGGCGCACAAGGTGGACATGATTTTGGTCGACGTCAACTTGATTCGCGCGGACCTGGGAAAAACCAATGAGCGGGTCAAGTCCCTGGACCTCAAGACTACTGGCCTCGCGGACGATGTCTCGGAGCTCCAGGCTGAGGTCCGCAAGCTACGAACCGCGAATGACCTCTCCGCTCGCCGGCTCGAGGACTTTGAAGGTCGGGCCCGGCGCAATAATGTGCGCATTATTGGGGTCCCGGAGACTTCGGAGGAGCTCTCCGTGGACCTCCTCGTCGAGGATCTGGTGGTGAATCATCTTGCGCCAAAGGGCCTCGGCAGGTTTTTCGCGGTGGAGCGGGCTCACCGAGTGCCTGGCGGACGGCCTAAGGTGGGAGCCCCCCCGAGGCCGATTGTCGCCCGGATCTTCCACTTTCGAGATCGGGACGCTATCCTGCAAGCATCGAGGGTGACAGGCCCGGTGCCTTTTCAAAATGCCTCTGTGAGCTTTTACCCTGATTTCACCCAGCTGGTGCAGAAACAGAGGCAAAGTTTCCTGGGGGTGAAGCGGCGGCTTAGGGACATGGACCTGAAGTATGCCATGCTTTTCCCCGCTAAGCTGCGTGTGGTATATGAGGATCGGACTTTCTTCTTCGAATCGCCGGACATGGCAGGGGCCTGGTTGGATGCACTCCCTCGGCGACAGCCCGACCGGGACAGCGTGGACGGGGTGGAGGGCGACCGGGATGGACAGAAGTGATACCTTCGGTGCTGGCCTGCTTTGATTCAGCCCTGGACAGTGACTCGCATCTTATTGCAGTAATGGGAGGGCGGCGGGGGGAAGATAGGGGCACTTTCCTCCCTTGGGGTGCTTTTTGTAGATTTGTTTTTGGTATGGCGACAGGCACACTGCAAGTTGGGGGGGCTTTGTAAGCTGACGCAGGGGTGCAGGGTGGGGGGGGGTTTCAGGAGGTTGGGGTTGTTGTTTGGGGTTGTTTGTTTTTCTTGCAAGGCGTAGCAATGACTGTCAGAATTGTCCGATTGTGGTTCTCTGGGGGGGGGAGGTCTCTTTGTGTTCAGGGATGGGGGATAAGGGTTTAAATGTACTCAGCTGGAACGTTAAAGGCCTAGGGGACCGTATAAAGCGGGGGATAGTCCTGCAATTTTTGAAACGGACCTTGCCAGATGTGGTCGTCTTGCAGGAGACCCACCTTATAGGGAATATGTGTTATGCACTTAACAGAAAGGGCTACAAATTCATTGCTCACTCGGGGTTTTCCTTGGGCTCCAGGGGTGCAGGCATACTTGTCAGAGCTTCCCTACCATTTGAGGTTGACTCCACCATTGCTGATGATAGGGGGCGCTTTGTGGCCGTGTCGGGGAGGTGGGAGGGCAGAACGTTGGTTTTGGTTTCTGTTTATGTCCCTCCTGCCTTGCAGGCCTTCACGTTTGCTGATCTGGGCAAGGCCTTGTTGGAACTCCCCGAAGGGATGCTAGTGGTGGGAGGGGACTTCAATGCGGTTGGTTCTGTAATGTTAGATAGGTACCCGCCCAGAGACACCGGGGGGGCTCAGAAGTGGCTTCCCGACTTTATTGATACTTTTGGCCTGGTAGATTGTTGGAGGCTGCGGCACCCCACTCAGCGACAATACACCTTCCACTCCGGGGCCCACGGGAGTCTCTCCCGGATTGATTATCTGCTCACTCTGGCGGCACACGCCTCTTTGGTAACTGAGGTTAGGCACATGGCATGGGGCATATCAGATCATTCACCGGTGTGGGCACGTCTGGACATAGGCCGGGTGGCGGGGGGCAGGGTGGCTCCCGTTAACCCCTGGTACTTTCGGGACCCCAAGCTGCGCAGCGCGTTGCTGAAGACAGTTGACCACTATTTTCGAGAAAACCAGGGCTCAGTTGACTCCGCGGTGTCCTTGTGGGAAGCTTCTAAGGCTGTACTGAGAGGAGAAGCCTTGTCCCTGGTAGTGGCCGCCAAGCGGCGGAGAGACGCCGAGGTGATACAAGTGGAGGACGAGATAGCGGCTTTAGTGTTGGCCTTGGAGGGGGATGTTGAGACGTCCACGCTGCACAATTTGAGCCTGAAGCAATTGGAGTATAGGGATCTGGTGACAAATGCCGCCAAGACCCTCCACAGGGAGCAGCAGGGGCGGTTGTATGATGTTGGTGATAAGGCCGGGAAATTGCTGGCATGGCTGGATAAAAAGGAGCGTGTTAATCGTGTGGTGCCGGAGTTGTTGACGGATGGGGGAGAGGTTGTCACTTATCCCGACGGTATAGTCCGGTGTTTCTCAGACTATTTTCGTACGGTATACGCCTCGGTCTCGGATAGACCGACTGAGGACTCGCGTGATCTTCTGCGTGACATCGCTCTGCCCTGCCTATCCGCCATTGATAGGGAGGACCTCGATGGTGATATCACTGTAGACGAAGTGGCAGGTGCTATCCGTGCGTTGCGCTCCGGCAAGGCTTCGGCCCAAATGGTCTGCCGATAGAGCTGTACAAGCTTTGTCCGGATAAGTTTGCTCCTCACTTGACCGCCATGTTCGTGGAGGCGCGGAGGAACGGGTTTCTTCCGCTCGATCAACGGCAGGCGACGATCGTGGTAATACATAAAGACGGAAAGCCCCGGGATAGGTGTGGTTCCTATCGGCCGATCTCGCTCCTCAACGCCGAGCCGAAAATCCTTGCCAAGATTCTCGCGAACCGCCTGGTCCGGGTACTTGGTGACTTGATCCACCCGGATCAGTCGGGCTTTATCCCGCACCGTAACACTGCACTAAACCTTAGACGCCTCCATGGAGTGATTGCCAGGACGGGTACGATACGAGAGCCGGCTATTGTGGCATCCCTCGACGCCACGATGGCCTTTGACACGGTAGAGTGGGCATACTTGTGGGCGGTGCTGGCCAAATTCGGCTTCGGGCCTGGATTCGTGGGGTGGGTGAGGCTGCTCTATGAGGGGCCTCTTGTAAGCGTCGTGGTGAACGGGCGGGTGTCGGCACCTTTCGAGCTCGGGAGAGGCACCCGGCAGGGTTGCCCCCTGTCGCCGTTGCTGTTTGCCCTTGCTCTTGAGCCGTTGGCGGCGTGGATACGGTGGCACCCGGATATACGTGGGCTTCGCTGGTCGCCTGACCACGAAGACCGTATTTCACTCTACGCTGACGACATTCTGTTATATCTTGCCTCGCCTAAGAAATCTCTGATAGTGGTTTGTGACGTCTTGACATCTTTCGGTAGAAACTCGGGCCTAGTCATTAATTGGGGGAAGTCACACTTGTATGTCCTGTGTGGGGATGTCCCACCTGTTCCGCGTAACTGTTCGATCCAGATAGCCCAGCAGGGCTTTTTGTATTTGGGGATCTATATTTCCACCGACCCCATCTTGCGCTACGAGAAGAACTTGCTCCCTCCCTTGGCGCGCCTCCGGCGGGATGTGGCGGGCTGGCGGCGATTGCCGCTCTCCCTCCTTGGCTGCGCTGCACTGTTTAAAATGATGTCCCTTCCCCGTTTCCTCTATGCCCTGCAGAATACTCTTGACCTGGTCCCGGCCAGCTATTTCCGTGAGATCGAAAGCCACCAGCGCGCGCTCTTATGGGACGGGCGTCCGCGTATCGCAGTCGCTAAGTTGACGCTCCCGTGGTACGACGGTGGTATCGCGCTTCCAGACATTCGACGTTATTACTGGGCCACCCAGTTGAGCGCGATTAACCATGGTGTCTATGGTCCGGCGCTTAGCCCTGGCTTCGCCATGGACCGCTGGTTGCTCCGTGGGGGTAATTACCACAGAGCGTTGTATTCGAAATCGTCGGACCTCACCCTCACGGGGCCTACCAGAGTGGCCGTCCATGTGTGGAAGGTGGCGACGGACTCGCTGGGCTGGAGGGGTAAGCTTACCCTTGCCACCCCTCTGTTTGACTCCGAGATTCTGGGGAAGCTTTGGCGCACAAAAGGGTTCGAGAAATGGGATTTGATTGGCATATCCAGGGTTGGAGACCTTTTGGTTAAGGGTAAGATAAAGTCGTTCGAGGAGCTGCAGAAGGAATACGAGCTGGGGAGCACGGAGTTCTTCCGTTATGCACAAGTGCGCCACGCCTTGCGGTCAGTCCTTGTGGAGGGGGAGAAGGTGCCCGAGTCCTCTCCGTTGGAGGACCGGATCCTGGATGGTCACATGCCAGAGAGCACGATTTCGCTCATTTATAAGAAGCTTATCAATGTTCGGGCGGATCTTCTCCTAGGGTTGCGCGCCCAATGGATAAGGGACGGCCTTGAACTAGATGATGAGGATTGGCAGTACGCAGCTTCTTCTCCCAAAGAGGTCGCTATCCCCGCGCGCCTGCGGCTGGTGCAGCTTAAAATACTCCATAGGGTCTACGTGACGGGGCCCAGGTTGGTCCACATGGGTTTCTCTGAGGAGGGCCTATGTAAGAGAGGCTGTGGTATGGTGGGTACCTTCCTCCATATTATTTGGGAATGCGGTGCGATTATGGAGTTCTGGAGGCAAGTCCACGAGGTGATGGGGGAGGTGACAGGAATTGTTATGCAGCCTGAGGCGCGATGTTGTCTCCTGAATGTCTGGAGTCCTACTGACCACAACGCGGCACAGACTCAGTGGGTGACCCTGGGGAACATGGTAGCCAAGCGCGATATCGCTCGGCTGTGGGGCTCCAATAGGCCGCCCACATTGACAGCGTGGATGGAAAACATGGACTGGAGCATGTTTAGGGAGAAGACAGTGTATTGTGCTCGGGGGCGCCCTCGGAAATGGCATGCTGTGTGGGGGCCATGGAACCAGTACAGAGGGGACATATGCCTGCCCCCCGACCCGGATCCGCCTGAGGAGCAACTTTCCCCTTAGTCCTTTTCCGGCTTTGACTTTCCCGCTGATATGTGATTGTTTCTAGAGTGTCTGCCTTTCCCTCCTTTCCCTTACTATAGATCTGTGCCTGTTGGACGTGATGGGGCTCGTCCCCCCTGATGGGAACCTCTCTTGGTGTTTACAGTACCTTTCGCCTTGCTTGTGTTTAGGGTTGTATTTATGTTTATGCAAAATAGAACCTTTGGCTCTCCTGTCAGTGATATGTGGACGCAAGCATGTGTTGAATCTCTAAAGCTGCCGTACCTCCGGGTTGTCGGCTGAATAGCTGTGTCACTGATCTAAAATAAAGGTTTTTCAAAAAAAAAAAAAAATAATAATAATTTCTTCAATCAAAAGGTGATCCTCCAATTCCATGGTCCAGATGGAAGGAGGAATTTTTAACCTATTTAAAAGCTATTGATGGGGAAAGAATGGGAAATCAAAGAAAGAAAAATATCTTTCTTCATTGTCTTGGGTCAGAGGGGCAAGCTGTTTTTAGGACTCTACCTACTGTTCAAGGTGACCTTGGAAGTTTCGATGAAGCTCTTTTACGTATTGAAACCAGGTTCAAACCAACAACAAGTATAGCACTTAAAAGATACAAATTTTATACTAGAGCTCAAAGAGATTCAGAGTCCTTTGATGACTTTTTAACTGTTCTTCGAATGCTTGTCATTTCTTATAATTTTGGCGCTATGTCAGATGAGATGATTTGGGATCAAATTATTGTAAATGTTAAAAGTAAGAAGACACAAGAGCAATTGTGGATATTAGGTCATCCAAACTTACATGATACCATTGCTACAGCGAAAGCATTTGAGCAATCAGATATTTGTATGAGGACTATCGAAGATGTTAGTGCGAAGGGTGAGAAATGCAACAAGATTTGTGACGAGATCTGTGCTATAAACAATCCTAACAAGAATTCTCAAGCAGGGAAGCTTATCACCAAAAGTGTGGTTTGTCATAGGTGCGGTAGTAACAACCATGCTGCTTCCTTTAAGTTTTGTCCGGCTATTGGGAAAGAATGTAATAAGTGTGGTAGAATTGGACATTTTGGAAAAGCTTGTAGAGATGATAGGAAGAAAAACTTTTATAAGGGTAAGAATTTTAATAACAAAAACAGCGGAGTCTCTGTTGTTAGTGGTGACCTACCGTCTCAAGTTACTTGTACTAGATGTGATCATTTGTCTAAGGATGATTCTCAAGTGGAGAAAGGAATTGTAGTGTCCTTAATGAATGTGTGCATAATTGATGGAGAAACTCTGAGTTCTCCAAAGTGTATTGTTAAATTTTTGGATGAGGTACTTGAAATTATGTCAGACTCGGGTTCACCTTGGACCATTGTGACAGAGTGCTACTTCAATGAAAAATATGGAAATAAGGAATCAGTTGGAAAGTTACATCCTCCTGATATAGTTGCTCAAGGTTTTGATGGTTCTACTATGAACTTCATAGGATATGTTAGTTCCCAGATTGAGTTTAAAGGTAGAACAGCTGTCATTAAATTGTATGTTGCTAAAAAAGGAGTCAATGTATTGGGTTGGAGGGACCAATGGAGATTAGGAATAATTCTCAATCCACGTAACAAAGAACCAGTTAAGGTTCTGGAAGAGCATGTCAAAAGTAACAGTACTCAAAAAGGGGAACATGTAGGAACTGACTTCCAGAAGGATTTTCCAAAAGTTTTTACTGAAAGTTAGGTAAACTGAAAGGTTTTACGGATGTCATCAAACTCAAACAAGGTGCATCACCTGTTAAACAAAAGTTGAGAAATGTTCCAATTAATGTTAGGGAAGGGCCAGGGAATGTGTTGAAAGAAATGTTGGTTGAAGGAGTGATTGAAGAAATTGAATCCTCAGAATGGGTTTCGCCAATTGTTTTGGCACGGAAACCGGATATGTCTTTTAGGCTATGTATTGACTTGAGAGCCCTTAATGCAAATATACTCATTGATTGTTATCTGTTACCCAACATTAATGAGGTTGTGAGTATGCTAGGAGGTGCAACTGTTTTCTCAACTCTTGATCTTAGATCTGCATACCACCAGATTGAACTGGCAGAAGAATCCTGGAGTATGACAGCCTTCATCACACCTCAAGGTCTTTTTCAATTTAAAAGGATGCCATTTGGATTGGCATCGGCAGCGTCCGTTTTTCAAAGATCAATGTGTCATCTGTTTAAAATCATGCAAAGTTATGTAAAGTGTTTCCAAGATGATATTTTGATTTTTTCTCCAGATAAGATGTCCCACAGAGATCATCTCAGGAATGTATGTAAAAGCCTGGAGGAGCTTGGCCTTACACTTTAGGGTAAGAAATGTAAAATGTACCAAGACTCTGTTGAGTATCTCGGTCATACTGTATCCAAAGAAGGTGTGGTCCCTAAAAAGTCTCTAGTAGAGGCCATTTTGAAAGCGCCTTCTCCAGATTGTAAAGATAAACTCCTTTCCTTTTCTGGGTTATGTGAGTATTACAGTAAATTTATTGCAAATTTTGCCACAAAGATGGAACCTTTGAGAGAACTTTTGAGGACAAATATTGAATTTACTTGTGGAGAAAGACAACAGGAAGCTTTCGACAACTTAAAAGCTGAAATGGTAACTTCTTCCACTCTTAAGCCATTTTGTATGAATAAGCAATGTGTTCTTACAGTTGATGCCAGCTTGTATGGTCTGGGTTGTGTTCTATCTCAACGTGCAGGGAAAGAAGAATGGAACATTGCATTTGCTTCACGCACCCTTAATATTACTGAAAGGCGCTATGCTGTCATTGAAAGAGAATTATTAGCATGTGTCTGGGGAGTGGAACATTTTCGTAACTATATCTGGGGTGCACGTTTTGTTTTAAGAACAGATCATAAACCCTTGGTTTCTATTTTGTAGCTAGGGGGTGGTCTTAATGCCACTGCCAGAATTGCCAGACTCATGTCTCGTTTACAAGAGTATACTTTTACAGTGGAATATGTTCCAGGGAAAAGTAATGTGACTGCAAATTGTTTTTCAAGACGTCCATGCAGTACAGATGACAAATGTGATGATGTTGAAGTAGTTGCAGATATCACAGAAGTTGTAACAGGAACATTTTATTTTATATGTGAGGAGATATGGAAAAAAGCTATGAGTGAGGACCAACTTTTAAAAAAGGTGATTGAATTCACTAGACAGGGATGGCCATGCAAAAATGATATTCCAGCTGAAATGTTTCCTTACTGGAAGGTTTCTGATGAATTAATCATTGAAGGTGATTTAATATTTAGACGAGGGAAGTGTATCCCTCCCTTATCTCTTCGTAACCAAATTCTATCCATGAGTCATGAAAGTCGTTTGGGCATGTCCTCGATGAAAAGATTGATCAGGTCAGTTTTGTGGTGGACTGGTTTAGATAGATTTGTGAACAAGGTTGTAAGGGACTGTTCTGAATGTATTAGCAGTGAGAAGATGTGTAAATGTGACCCTGCTCCTCTTGTTCCAATTCCATGGCCAGATTTTCCGTGGCAGAAATTAGGACTAGATATTGCTGGTCCTTTCAATTTTTTTACCACAAGATTGTAGGTTTGCTTTGGTCCTAATCGATTATCATTCGAAATGGCCCGAGGTGAAACTTGTACCTCGCCCTACCACTGAAAGTGTCATACTATTTCAGAAAGAAGTTTCTCTCGAGAAGGCTATCCTGAAGTTCTTATTTCTGACAATGGGGTACAGTTCAAATCTCATGAGATGCTTGAATTTCTTAAGTTTTCAAATGTTAAACATATGACTACAGCTTTGTATGAACCTCGTGGTAATGGTTAGTTGGAAAGGTACAACAGGGTCCTCAAACAAGACATTTTGTGGGCACGTAATTTTGGTATTCAGTGGAAGGACAAATTGAGGGAAAAATTATGGTTGTACCTTATAACTCCTCACTCCACCACTGAAATTTCACAGTTTCGTTTATTAAGAGGTAGGGTTCCCATTTCCAATCTATGCCCTTGGTGGTTCAAAAAGGCTACAAGGAGTTGTAATTGTGAAATTGATATTAAAAATGTTGCCAAAAGAATTGAGGTTAAACAATACAAAAGCAAATGCCTTTATGATGCCAACATGAAAGTCAAAGATCCTTTGTTTTCTGTTGGGAAATGGGTCAGAATACGCAAACCTGGTATAATAACTACGGGTGAAATGAAGTTTGGTAAACCTATTAAGATTGTCAAGGTTAATTGCAACAGTGTTGTTACACAAGATGGAAAAGTATGGAACGTCAGACGTGTTAGAAAATGCATTCCTTACAAGCCTTAAGTTTTCCTTAGGGTGGAAATGTGTTACATTTTATTGTATATTATATTTTCTTATTGTCTTTCCTTTCCCTTTAATGCCTTGTATACTTTTGATTATGTCTCATGCCTTTTCTTCAGTGTTCCTTTTAGAATTAGAATCTAACTTGTGTCAGACTGCCTGGGACTTTGAAGAGAGCAGTACTGTGCCTTACTCATTAAAGTCCTTTTATTACTTTGGTCTTTGCCAGCATTTTTATTTGAATTTTACAGTAAAGCTGCTTATAGCGCTTCCTGGTTACTCACACCTCCTGTAGATGTTGGCAGGCTTCTTCTCTCTCTCAGCAGGTAGGTCAGAGGAATAGCTACTTCCAGCAAGGCAAAGCTGTAGGTGATGTCTGGCAAGCTCTAGCTGTGGCTGCATAAAGGTTTTCTGAGTACTCTGCCGAGGTCTCCTACCTTCTAGCTTCAGGAATGTCATAAATACACTTCCACTGCCTGGAAAAACAACTTCACTTCCACCTTGTACAAGTAAACAGACGAGTGGGCTTCCAAAATGGAACCCACAGGCCTCCATTTCATTCCCGTGACTCACTCATACACACAATCCATGAATCACACAGGCCACCTACACAAACATGCACAACATAACACTTGCGATTTTAGAACTAGGATCTGGGATAACTCATACAACTGAACTTTACACGAGTGGGCCAGTAGGTCTCCACTTCAATGACACAGAGAAAAAGTCCTGGTCACAACTTTGAATTAACTTGACACAGTTTGCTGGTGCTGCCGCTTTACATGCTCAGCCAATGTCAGCAACAACAGTCCACTGTCAGTAAAATGAGGACACTTGGTGCGCCTCTCCAGGTCACTGGACATGTTTAGGACCTCAATCGTGTCAAAGAACAGATATATGCTCCTACCAGATACTAGACATCATGCACTCAGGGCAGAGGGGCACAACTGTAGAACATGCAGGGAACATTCGTGTCCCAACAACTTCTGTTTAGTTAATTCTGCTTTTATGAATTTTCTCTCACTGCCAAGAAGCCCTTAGGGGGTAACAAAGCACTCCACTGAATTTGCTCATTACTCAATTAATTAACAGAATAATTGAAGAACAGATTAGTGTATTAATTTATGCATTCATTCACGTATGAATAAACAGTGAATCAATAGCTGAGGTCAAATGTGACCTTATGTTGGACAGATAAAAAAACACTTAAGTCTGGGAAACTATGGGCCTGATTTAGAGTTTTCAATCAATTCATCAATCAGGGTTCTATAAAGCGCGCTACTCACCCGTGAGGGTCTCAAGATGCTAGGGGGGGGGGGGCGGTACAGCTTCAGGTCAGTCAAAGAGCCAGGTCTTGAGGCTCTTCCTGAAGGTGTGCAGGGTAGGGGAGTGCCTGATGTTGACTGGGAGCTCATTCCAGGTCTTTGCTGCAACGTAGGAGAAGGTTCTTCCGCCTGCTCTGGTTCTGCGGGTGCGTGGGATCCCTGCCAGGGTGAGGTCGGCGGAGCGATGGTTTCTTTTGGGTACGTGAAAGGAGACTCTCTCGTTGAGGTATTTAGGTCCGATGTTGTGGAGGGATTTGTAGGCGTGGGTGAGTAGCTTGAAGGTTACTCTCTTCTCGACGGGGAGCCAGTGGAGGTCTTGTAGGTGCTGAGTCATGTGCTTGTGTCATGGGGTTCTGAGGACGAGCTTGGCTGCGGTGTTCTGGATGGTTTGTAGCTTGTGTAGCAGGGTCTTGTTGATTCCAACGTAGAGGGCGTTCCTGTAGTCCAGTCTGCTGGTTATGAGTGCGTGGGTGATGGTCTATCTGCAGTCGGTGGGATCCACTTGAAGGTCTTGCGGAGGGTGTTGAAGCAGGTGGAGGAGACAGCATTGATCTGGCAGGTCATGGTGCGGGAGGAGTCTAGGATGATGCAGAGGTTTTGGGCGTGGTCTGATGGAGTAGGTGGGTTTCCGAGGGTGGAAGGCCACCAGGTGTTGTCCCAGGTGGTGGAGGAGGGCCCAAGGACGAGAACCTCTTTCTTCTCCGAGTTGAGCTTCAGGTAGCAGGATACTATGCTGAGTCCATGCTGTCTGACGATGGCGGCGAGGGGGGCCATGTAGACGTTGAAGAGCGTGGGGCTGAGCAAGGATCCTTGGGCTACTCTGCAGTTGATCTCTGTGGGTTCGGAGAGGAAGGGTGGGAGACTGATCCTTTGGGTTCTACCAGAGAGAAAGGAGTAGGACCATTCGAGGGTGGCTCCTCGTATACCGGCGTCATGGAGTCTGGCTGCGAGAGGGCAGTGTGAGACGGTGTCGAAAGCTGCTGACCGGTCTAGTAGGATGGTCAAGTAGCATGCGGATTTCATCGTTGGCGGTCTCAGAGGGCGGTCTTGGTGCTGTGGTTCCTGGGAAATCTGGACTGG
This sequence comes from Triturus cristatus, assembly GCF_964204655.1. Classification (NCBI taxonomy): domain Eukaryota; kingdom Metazoa; phylum Chordata; class Amphibia; order Caudata; family Salamandridae; genus Triturus; species Triturus cristatus. Next base: position 846,933,964 of record NC_140580.1, on the reverse strand, counting down.
GAGGAGTCGAGGATGGCGTTCTCTTCGATGAAGGCGGTCAACTGGGTGTTGACCACTCTCTCAGTGACTTTGGCTGCAAAGGGAAGGAGGGAGATGGGCCGGTAGTTTTTCAGGTCCGTCGGGTCTTGACCTCTGCCCGTTTCCAGTCGTTGGGGAAGATGCCGAATTCGAAGGAGGTGTTAATGGTCTGGTCTAGTTCGGGTGCTATGTGGTGGCGGCTCTGTGGTAGATGTGCAGTGGGCAGGGGTCCGTGGGGGCTCCTGAGTGGGTGTTCTTCATGGACGTGGCGGTGTCTTAGGTGGTGGCGGTGTCTTAGGTGGTCACAGGTATCGAGGTGGTGATGGTGGGCTGGTTGTTGGTGGTGGAGAGGGGGGTGGTGTCTGGAGTTTGGTCGCTGAAGTTGTCGTATAGGGCTTTAATTTTCAGGTGGAAGTAGGAGCTGAGCTTTTTGCAGAGGTCCTGGGAGGGTGTGATGTCCGTAGCTTCCCTGGGGGGTTTGGTGAACTGCTGTATGATGTTGAAGAGTTCTTTTGTGTTACTGGCGTTGGTGTGGATTTTGTTCTTGATAAAGGTCCGCTTGGTGGCTCTTATGTGCTGGTGGCATTCAGTCATAGCGTTCTTGTAGGTGTTCTGGTCTTCAGTGGTTTTCCTGTTCCTGCAGGGTTTCTTGAGGCGTCTGCAGGAGCATCTGGCTTCTTAGAGGTTGGTGGTGAACCCGGCGGCCTTCAGGGGGCGTTGTTTGACAGGGTGGCAGAGGGGTGCGAGCTTGTCTGCGCAGCTGGAGATCCAGCGGTGTAGTTCTTTGGCTGCGGAGTTGGCGGCGGTCGTGGCGGAGGGGGGGTTGTGTAGGAGGGTGGGGTTGAGGTGTTACTCTGTGATCTTACTCCAGTTCCTTCGAGCGGGCGCGGGGTGGGTTTGGGTGCGGTGGTGGTGTTGAAGATGAAGAGTACACAGTGGTGGTCTGTTCAGAGGGGCTGTGTGGTGTGGCTGAAGTGGGTGTTTGTCCCTCCTGCAAAGATGGGGTCGAGGATGTGTCTGGCTCTATGGGTGGGGGTGGTGACGAGCTGCTTTAGTCCGAGGCGGGTTCGCTGCGGTTGTTGAGGTGGAAGTTCAGGTCTCTGATGAGAATGTAGTCTGTGGAGGTGATGGCATGGGGTGCGATGAGGTCAGCAATGGTGGTGGCGGAAGAGATGCGAGGCCCCGGGGGTCTGTAGACGAGGGACCCGCTGAGCGTGGTTCTGGTACTGGTCTGGATCTGGAAGTGGAGGTGATCTGTGTTGGAGAGGGGGTCGCTTGTGCTAGAGGTGGAGAGTCGGAGGGAGCTCTTGTGTGCGATGGCGAGTCCTCCTCCTGGGCGGTGGGGGCGTTCCTGTCTTTGGATCTTGTATCAGTCGGGGATAGCAGTGGCGATGTCGAGGGTGGAGGTGGCTTTGGTCCATGTTTCCGTGAAGAAGGCGACGTCTGGCGAGAAGGTGTCGAGCAGGTCCCAGTTTTGAGGATGTAGGGCATTCACCATGAGCAGCAGAAGTCCAGTCTGCCCTTCAAGAGTGTACATACATCAGTTCCCTCCGCGGTTAAGATGCAGCTTTTTGGCAGAAGTCCTGCATCTCCGAAGTCTTTCATGGTTGTAGTTTTCTTGCCAAGACATTGCATCATGAGGTTTCTTCCTACCCTAAATCTATAATGAATCTTAAAAAGAGTATTGAAGTTCCATATAACCTCCATAGGAATGAAACATGTGATAGAGGAAAATCGAAAAACAGAGAGAGGAATAACATTCATTTTGAGGTCTTTTAACCAACAAATCACCATAAGAGGTAAGTTAGCCCACTTCTTTAATTAAGACTATAGATATGAAAAAGGAGGAATACATCACATGTGTGCATTGATATATTGAATAGGGAAGGTGGAGACTGGCTGCCAAAATCTAAGGGGCATATTTACAATGAAATGGCACAGCACGGCTCCGCAAGCAATTTTGCTGCGCCGAGCTGCATCAAAAATGCAGGGATGTGCTGTATTTACATGAATTCAATGCACCCCTGTGCTCTCCCCTGTGCCGGCACACAAACAGCAGCCGTGCGCCAATGCAGGCACCCTTGCACCATGGTGCAAAGGTGCCTGCGTTGCAGGGATGAATGTTGTTCTGAGAAAGGGACATCTTCCTTCACAAAAACAATAATCAATGGCATTTTGCTCCTATTATGTGTGCTGCAGAATGCAAAAAGCAAAAAATTAGGAGAAATAATAGTATTTCTCCTCGTTGCATCAACTTTACACCTCTCCTGGGGAGGCGTATGTCTTTGGCCCTGCCTCAGATTTACGATTCCTTGTAAATCAGGGGCAGTGTCAAAAAGCCAGGAGTGTTGCTGGGAACACCCACAGCAACACCCATTGCATTCCCCTTTAACGCAGAAACCGGCATCAAAAGGAACGATATTTATAAGGCTGCGTTAAGCCACGCAAAGTGGCTTAGCCCTCTCTTGTAAATATGGAGCAGGAAATAGCACCAATAGACCCTCGCAAAAAAGGGATGCTCAGGTGGCCCAGGTGCCTTGTAAATGAGGCCCTAAGTTTTGCCTGATTTAAGATGATGTTCCTAAACCTGCTTTAGTTAGATGGTAAAATATCTATAATTTGCAAAGTTGTCAAAGAGGGTGATGTGATTTGCTAACACTGCCATACCATGTACCTTGGTATTTTAGTCATGTTTTGACATACATCAGTTCACATTAATCATCCATTAAAGGGCTAAAGTTAAAGCACAAACAGTAACCTAGGGCAACGCCACCTTGTGTCTTTCGGTACATGGAAAGATGTTGACATTAAGCCATTGACGTATACAAAGGTTAGAGGTTCTATCTCTAAGCTATGTACCACTTGGATACATGTTTCCAGGAAACCCGTTCCTCGCAACACAGCTCAGAGAAAGGTCCCATTAGTAGTCACCGTAATAAGAAGACGTGCAACAGAGCTAGTGTGAGTCGTAGTATACTCAATTCAAAGAATCTTTATTCAGCCAATCGAGGCCATAAAAGACACATATCAAAATAATACAGAGAAAAGGTCATGAAACAGCATCATCATCTCCTGCAATGTTACATAGCCTTAAAATAATGCACTACTCCTTATTTCATACAGGCAAAACATTCAGCAGAAATAACAGCAGCATACTTAAAAAGAGCAAAGTGCATATGAAATATAAATGCAGCATGATCAAAAACAATAATTATCTAAAACTGAGGTGCTATTACATCAATAAAACAGACATTGATACCCTTCCAGTGAATTCCTGGCTTGAATTGCAGCTTTAAGAAAAGCACTCACACTAAACGATAATTGGAGTATTCAGTGTTGCAACTTGTGCAAGGTCGTATTATATAACACACACCATTTATGGATATATGAAATATGAAATTGTCCTGCTTCTTTTAGGATACTGGTGGGTAGGGTACACCAGAAAGTGGATCTTTACTGGAATTGATATTCCCCCAAGAACCTGCCTTCCGATCCTAATGCAACAGAGGGTTGTATGGGATTTAGAACTCATGGAACACCTTATAGACTCTAAAGGCTAATGATTGTCCAACAAAGCAGGGCATTGTAATTGATCTTGCAGTTTCCAGCTGAGAGTTTCTAGGGCAAGCATGGATAACAACTCTCTACAGCATTTTGTACAAGTGACCACACTACCAAACTCCATATGTGTCCCTCTTTTTTAGTTTCATTTTTTGTTTGGCTCTCTTTCTTTAGGGCCCGATTCACAGAACTAACTTAAGACAAAATCCTAAACTTACTACTTTTGGTATTCACAGAAATTAGGATTTTGTCTTAAATTTGTCTTAAGACAGACTTAAGACAGAATTAAGTCAGGATTTTGTCTTAAGTCTGTCTTAAGTCTGTGTTAAGTCTGTCTTAAGACAAACTTAAGACAAAATCCTAACTTCTGTGAATACCAAAAGTAGTAAGTTTAGGATTTCGTCTTAAGTTAGTTCTGTCAATCTACCCCTTAGTCATTAATGCTTTTCTACTCCAAAGAATTCCCCTCACGATTTTCAACACCACGAGTTTGGGAGTGTTAACCCAGTGACCAAAAGTGGCATGTTTAGGGTGGTTCTCCAAAATAGCTTAGTCCCTTTGTTTGGAGCCCGGTCACCTCCCTGTTACATTTTTTTTTTAGCTTTTTCCTATTAGTGGTGCAAGGGTTTGATTGAAAAGGTCAGATAAAAACTTTGATCTCATCAGTTATCTACTCAGATGTACACTAGGGGTCATCAGACAACACCACAGAAAAAGGCAAACAATTTTAGAATATTTCTGCACTGGGGCAATGTTGTGATGAGGGCTCCCGGTTTTATGGTATTCATGTTTTTAACATTAACATTTCCGTCATATTTGTTTTTTGGCCATTTTATTGGTATTTATCCATAGTTATTTTATGTAATAAAAGAATAAATAGAGTCATAAAAGGGTATATCTCCACATTTATTTAACTGATAAACATTCACTCATACTTTGATGCCTGTAGCGTTTTAGCAAATTAAACAGAAAAATATAACAAAACACTACACCGACAGGTAAATATTAGTATTATATACAAAGATATGTTAGCATATGTCTGTTTTTAAATGAATATCACCCTGTTTTTACGTTCTGATGGTGTCTATCTGCTTAGTAGTTGGTCTGGAATTCATGTAGGACAACAAGGAAAGTCACTCACAAGAAGCACAATTTTCTGCATTTTTCCGCTTTTAAAAATAAATGCAGACAGGAATTAGATTGTTTTCTGTCTGCATTTATCAGTAAAAACCAGAAAACCGGAAGCCATGGTTATGATTGATAAATAGATTTTGCCTTTAAATCAGTGCAGAGGCAAGGACTGGAGGAAGTGGCAGAAGGACTGAAAGGGATTTTTGTAATAGCCCAGCTGATGATGAGATGCCCAATCACTCCTTTTACATAGATCCTGTTGGGGCCCTTGACCCTGTTCCTCTCCCCACCACTATTGACTTACAGCTCCTAGCGTCATAAGAAATGAAGGCTAATGAAGGGCCTGGTTGTCAGATATGGCTCGCTCATTATATTGAAGAGATTGCTATTACATCTACGAGCAGTCCAGCATGCTCATCGCCACATTAATATTTTAACAGCTGACATCTGTATTTTCCACAAACTATTTCATACGTGGAGCTAACATCGAGATCCAACCTTTCTCAAGGAACAATTGAATTCCTGTCGTTTGACACTGAAAGATGCAACTATGGTAGTCTTATCAAAAGACCCACTTTATGCCACTCTGTCTTGGATCTGATCCAATGCCCCACCAGTATTATACAACAAGCATTTTCAATGCAATAGGACTCACATTTGTGAGCATTTAAGCTATTGGCATTGTAAATGAGGGAAACATCCACTACAACGCAGTCATTACTGCGCACTGCTTTTACAACGCAGCTGTTGCAACACAACCGCCTTTACATTGCCTGCCATTACAGTGCATACCATTACAACACATGTCACTACAACGCACGCCATTACAACGCATGCCATTACAACGCATTATAAGGTTAGTAAAAGAGGTTTATTTGTTTTAGGGTGGGTATGGGTTTTGGGGTAGATGGGAATAGTAATTTTTACCCCTACACTAGCCAACACTTTCCCTACAGTTGCACTGACTGGAGTGGGAATAGCCAATTTTACCCCTACACTATCCAGCACTTACCCTACTGTTGCACTCAAATTAGTGGGACTAGTAATTTTTACCCCTACACTATACAACACTTACCCTACTGTTGCCCTAAAAGTATTATGCATTGTAATGGTATGCGTTGTAATGGTATGCGTTGTAATGGAATGCGTTGTAATGGCATGCGTTGTAAAATCATGCGATGTAATAGTAGTTGCGATGTAAAAACCACATTATAAAAGCATGCGTTGTGATTGTTTGCGTTGTAACGTCATATATTCTCGTCATATATTCTGTAAATGACATTTCCTTTTATTTATGTGTTTTGAAAAGCAACACAGATATAAAAGGCATTGTTATTTCTACGGCCAATAGCTTAAACTCTGGCAAATGTGTGACCACTTCAATGGTGGCCGCGCCCCTTTCTTTAGACGCTCCTCGCTGTATTCAGGTCACAGTGAGCAGCGTCTAAAGAAACGGGCACAGCCAACATTAAAGTGAAAGCATGTATGGAGTCCTTTCACCTAAAGCGGAAACAAATTAATCAAATAAGAAAGCTTCTGTATCATGTCGCTAAAGTGAAAGCAGTCCGCGCTGTTAATTAAAGAAATACATAAGCGCAGCCGCTAAAGTGAAAGTGGACCGTGCCATAAATTAAACAATTAAATAAGTGCAGCCGCTATAGTTAACGCAGACCGCGCTGTAATATAAATAAATTAATTATTAATAATATAAAAACGTGTGGCATGCTGCAATATTGTGAGTGGAAGATCATTAACCCCTTAACTGCATTTCTTCCCCCCCCCCCCCCCAGTGCTGAGCCCTTTTTTGGCTATTTGGGGTAGTTAGCGCGGAGGCCTCTGTAACTTTTTGACCACATAAGGTATGCACGGCAAATTTGCGTCCTTTTCTTCCAACATCATGGGGATTCTAAAGGTACCCACGGTTTGTGGATTCCCCTGGAGGGGATCCAGAAATTAGCCAAAATACAGCTAAATGTTTTTTTGGGGGGGGAAAATGGGGAAAAAAGTGCTGAAAATGAAAGCGTCTGGGTTTTTCCCTGCAAATGGTATCAACAAAGGGTTTGTGGAGCTGAAATCACCATTTTCTCAGCTTTTAGGGATGGACAGACTTTTGTCAGAAAACCAACATTTTTTACACAGTTTTGGCATTTTACCTATATGAAGCCTATTTTTGCTATTTTTTGTACTTTCAACCTTCTTCCAGCTAATGGTAGAAATGGGTATGAAAGCAATAATGGATCCTGGAAAGCTATACATTTTAGAAAATTAGAAAAAATTCCAAATTCCGTAAGGGGTCATGTGTAGATCCTTCAAGGTTTCTTCATAGAAAATAACAGTTGAATATAGGAAAAATTGAAAATTAGTTGGAAAAAACAGCTATTTGTGTCAACGTTTTCACCTGTAACTTCTTCTAATTATGACAGCTCTTTGAAAGCAATATACCGTTACATCCGCTGGACCTTTCTGGTTGTGGGGATATATAGGACTTGTAGGTTCACCAAGAACCTGACGAACCCAGAGCCAATAACTGAGCAGCGTCTTGCAATGTTTTTTCATTATGTACCGGGGACATAGCAATTAATTTGGGAAAATATATACATGAAAACATCGGTATGAAAGACACCTATGTATTTCTGAAATTTGAAGCAAAATATAGAGTTTTGAAACAGTAGATATTTGCACATTTCTGAAATTGTGAGTACCCATACTAGCATGGGTACTCACAAATTTTTCAAAATGACTTATTTTTTACACATTGTCTTTCATTTGGAAAGCAGAAATGCATCAAAACTCAATTGGTAATAACGGTTGCTCTACAATTCTGTGTTACCCTAAGTCTCCCGATAAAAATGGTACCTCACTTGTGTGAGTAGGCATAGTGCCCACAACAGGAAACGGCTCAAAACGCAACGTGGACACACTTTATTTTTACAGTGAAAACTGACCCTTTTTTTGCAAAGTGCCTAGCTGTAGATTTTGAACCCTAGCTCTGCCGGCACCTAGGGAAACCTAGCAAACCTATACATTTTTTTTTGTCTTCAAAATATTTTATTGAAATTTTATAATGAACAGCAACAACATAGACATACAAAAAAGAGTAATAATAAACTAAAATATCTAATACAATTCGTACAAAATCATTATCAAATTCATTCCAATAGAAAAGAAAATAGTCATATTCTTATAAACTTAAAAGGAGGGGGGGAAGGGAAACATCTAATAACAAATTATTGAGTAAGCAATAAATAGAGCTACTATAACATATTAAATAATATAAAAATCGTAAAAAGCAGTACAATACATAAACATACCCCTAAGATGCAAAATAGATATCAACAGGAATCCAAAAAGAGTGATAGGAAATAGGATTATGATTAACCCCAGACAAAGATAATTGAGCACCTCTTCTTGTAAAGATAACCCAAGACCACCAAGCATGAACTGATAACTTAGAAACATCTTTCCAACAAAAGGTAATCGATTTTAACGCAGCAGAAATCAAAAAATCAAAAAGCCTACATTCAAGTGTACTTAGAGATTGTGATAATGTAACTGATTTGCAAATTAACATTTTATATGATAAGTCTTCATGTATATTTAACAACTTCTTAATAAAATCCCAAACTTCTGTCCAGAATTTTGCAATTAAAGGACAATCAAAAAGCATATGTCGTAACGAACCAGGATGCAATTTACAATGCCAACAAGTGTCAGACTGAAGGAGTTTAGCCTGGAATAAACGTAATGGAGTCCATAAAGAATTAAATAAAATATAGGAATTGGTTTGATAAAGTGAGACAGGTAACCAACCAGAAATATTTCTAATCCATATAATTTCCCATGAATCATTAGACAATGTAAGTGAAAGTTCATTATTCCAGAAGGTTGCAATCATCGTTATGTTACTTCCTAAAGTGTTAGATAATGTTTTATATAAAATGGAAACACCATTAGCTTTCAGCGATATAGTTTGAATATACACGGATATATCAGCTGTAACACTAGTCGGAATAGCTTGCGGAAAGGAATCTAAAATTGAATTAATTAAATATTCATATTTAATAAGATCAGATTGAGTTAAACCAAACCTTGTTTGTAGATCCTCAAACGGTATAAAGGTATTGTTGGAATAAATGTCTTTAAGATAAAAAATACCCGCTTTAATCCACGAAAACCAAAATCTAATGTTCCTATTTAGTTTAATGATATTGCTATACGATAATGATAATTCAACAGTGTTATACATGGGGTATAGAAAAATGGAATCTAGATCATTAAAAACCATTTTAGTGGATTTGAGAACGATAGATTTATGAAAAAATGATGATTTGTTAGACATAGTTAACAGAGTTGGTAATGGAAATGGCTTCACAATAGATTTTTCAATTTGGAGCCAAGAAGGTGGATTATGTAAAGGGGAATGAATAAACCATATGGCACTTTGTTTTAAAATAAAAGCTTTGTGATAAAGAAAAAAATCTGGGATACCAAATCCAGCATTACATTTAGACATTTTTAATTTTTTATAACTAATGCGAGGTGATTTGTTATTCCAAAGAAATTTGGAGAGAAGTTTATCAATATCTTTATAAAATTTTAATGGGAACTGAGTAGGAATCATGGAAAGAGTATAAAATATTTTTGGAGCAATATTCATTTTAATAGATTCCAGTCTACCCCACCATGAAAGATGCAGTGATGCCCATTTAAACGTTTTATCTTTAATATAATCTAAGACAAAATTACAGTTTAAAGTCATTGTAGATTTTATAGATGAGGAAAATAAAATACCAAGATATTTTAATTTAGTCTTTTGCCAAACAATTTCAATCATAGGTATCATATCAGGAGTACAATAAATGTTTAAAGGGAAAAATTCAGTTTTATTAGTGTTTAATTTGTAGCCAGACACCATAGAATATTTTGTTATAATCTCTAATAAAGAAGGAAATGAGAATAAGGGGTCACTAATAAATAAAAGTACATCATCAGCATACGCTAAAGCTTTAATAATAATCTCATTAATAATAATTCCTTTAATGTTATCACATTTTCTTATAGATGTAAGGAAAGGTTCAATGCCAATTAAAAACAATAGCGGGGAAAGGGGACATCCTTGTCTAGTACCTCTAAAAAGGGAAAATTGATTTGAAACTTGGCCATTAATAAATAGACGAGCAGTAGGAGCACAATATAAAGCTGAAATCATACGAATAAAATTATCGCCAAAGTTAAATGATGATAAAGCATGGAATAAAAATTGCCAATGCAATTTATCAAAGGCTTTTTCAGCATCCAGAGCCATAATTCCTGAAGGAGTAGTTAATGTATGACCCTGTTCAATGACATGTAATAAAGTTCTTGTATTATTTGCAGAGTGTCTATTTTTCATAAAACCAGATTGATCCGAATGTATAATAGAATCTAGTGTAGGGGATAATCGTGTGGCTAATATTTTGGCATATAATTTACAATCTTGATTAATTAAAGAGATAGGGCGATAATTAGATACAAGGGTGGGGTCTTTATCAGGTTTGGGAAGAACGATAATTAAAGCTTCAGTAAAGGATCCTGAAGTAATTCCCGTAGAGCCAAATGTTGTGAAAAGTTGAAATAATAAGGGTAAAAGATGGGATTGAAACTCTTTATAAAACTCCGCCGGGATACCATCAGGACCCGGAGATTTATTTTTTTTAAGAAATTTTATAGCGGCTAAAATTTCATCCTTAGTAATTGGAGAGTCAAGCCCCATTTTATCTGATGGAGAAATTTTAGGTAGACCACATGAAGATAAAAAAGAATCAACTAAAGATTCATTATGAAACTCAGGTTTATCATATAACTTAGAGTAAAAATCCAAAAATTCATTCACAATATCTTTATGAGATAAAGCAATTTTACCATTGGATCCGTGAATAGAAGTGATTTGAGTTTTATCCTTTTTGATACGCAAGTAATTCGCTAACAATCTTCCAGATCTGTTTGCATTAAAACTAAATTTAGCTTTGGCCTTAGAAATCTGAACGCCAGCTCTATTACTAAGAATTGTATTATATTCATATCGAAGCTTTTGCAACTTACTTCTATATTGAGGGTCATTAGACGAAATAAAAAGTCGTTCACTTTCCGCTATTTGCTTTTCTAGCTTTTTAATACTGGCATTAAAAATCTTATTTTCGTGAGCCATAATAGAAATAGTAACCCCTCTAATATAAGCTTTAAAAGCATCCCATCTATTAACCAATGAAGTAGTACCTTCAGGGTTAAATTGAAAAAAATCATGAATGGCAGAGAGGAGCTTTGGTTTATTAAGTTCATTGAGAGCTATACCAGAATTCATTCTCCATCTAGGCTGGTTAGTAAAGGTTGAATTTAAATTTAAAATACAAGAAACCATAGCATGGTTAGAGACGTCAATGTTGCCAATCTTGCGGTTACTAACACAGTTGATCAGCTGTTTCGAAACTAATATGTAATCGATCTTAGAATGAGAATTATGTGGGTTAGAAAAAAAAGTAAGACATTTTTCTGTAGGGAAGTGTAAACGCCAAATATCAACTAACTTAGTGGTTTGAAGAAATAATCTAAAAGCAAAATAAACCTTAGGGGGGTGAAATTTAGTACGAGATATTCTATCTAATAAAGGATCAGATATGACATTAAAATCACCTGCAACAATTAAAGGTACATTACCAATTTTTACAACCTCCGTTGAAAGAGTAGACCAAAAAACAGGGTCATCTGCAGTAGGGCCATAAACATTTAATAAAAATAAGATAGAATCATGAACTTTAACCTTAACAATTAAATATCTCCCATCGGTATCTGTAATTTTGCTCAAAACTTGGCAATGTGCTTTTTTCGCACATAATATAGCTACACCATTTTTCTTGCCATTAGCAGGAGAAGAAACAATATTGTCAACCCATTTTTTCTTCATATAGTTTAAAATTTTATCATCTATATGAGTTTCTTGTAAAAAACAAAAATCAGCTTTGCAACTACCCAAATAATCCAACATTTTTGTACGTTTCAGAGGATGGCGTAAACCTTTAACATTCAGTGACACTACTTTAATATTAGCCATGACAAAATAAAAAGAGAGAAGGGTTAGAAAGAAGAAGGTCAGAAAAAGACACAAATGTTAAGAAGAAAGTAGCTCCAAAACACACAAAAGGGAATGGAAGAAATAAAACATAGCAAAAAAGACAAACAAAATACATAAATATGAACATTGGGACGCACACACGCTCTACAAGCATGGCCAGAAACCGCTGGAGCCCAAAATATTATGAGTTATATAAATCTGTCAAAGAAGATCATACAGGAAAGAATCAAGTGGTAGGACCCTGAGTGTCCATAGTTTGCTGTACTTGTTGATCCAGAAATTGTCGCAGATCTTCAGGACGCTGAAAGGATTTTGAAAAATTATCTTTCCAAATGCGCATAGTTGAAGGGTCAAAAAGGCCATATTGGTATCCAAGGCTTCTTAGTCGTGGGCGAAGATCAGTAAATCCCTTACGTGTTGCAACAGTTTCCTTGGCAAAATCTTGATGAATAAAGATTTTGTGACCATTGACCATCAATGAAGGAATTTCTCTAGCTGCTTTTCTGATCATAACCAAATGATGGTGACGGAGAACTTTAAATATCATTTGTCTAGGCTTGATATGTTGAGGATTTCGACGTGAAGGAATTCTATGAGCCTTATCAATTTCAAATTTTTCTGGAAATTTGACATTTAAAAGACCAGGAATTAAGTTCTCTAAGTATAGTCGACAGTTAGATCCCTCAACCTCTTCTGATAAATTAAATATGCGAAGGTTGTATTGTCTATTGCGATTTTCCATGTCCAAAAGTTGTGAGCACAGAGGTGATATTTTCGCCACAAGTGGAGTAAAAGCGTCGACTTTAACTTTATTGTCCTGTATTTTAATTGAGTTGTCTGAGATTTTCATCGACATACTCGCCATTTCCTTTCGTACATTTTTTATTTCAGTCGCAATCGTTTCTGTATTAGCACGAAGAGCCTGAATTTCCTCCAAAATTAAAGAAAGCGAAGGTTCAGATGACTCCACCACTTTTGATTTTATTGGGGGCGGTGAAATCTGCTGTTTTCTTTTATTGTTGAGAGGATTTTTATTATCCATTTTTGAGAAAAAATAATAAAATTTGAATAAAAATGAATAGTTTATGAGTAAAAAGAGCGAAAAGATGCAAAGCAATTCTCCACAATACTGGTGCAGCAGCTAAACTGGACTAGGGGTGTGGCTAGGCCCAAGCCAGGCCCTTTCCTGAAGTATGCTCCGCCCCCCTGACAGACTAACCAGGCAGTACCTCAATGCAGAGCTCGGCGCAGGAACCAGGGAGCCAGAAACACGACTTCCCACGATCAAAAAGGCCTGAAACCGCTTCACAATGCTGGTAAGCCTATAATGTTAGCAGCGACCTCCTTTTAAACAAAATTCTGACAGACATTCGTCGTTTTATATGGAAAAACGGGCGAAAACGCGGAGGAGCTCACCGGGTGGCGGCCATCTTGATTCGCGCGCTCGCGCGTCTCAAAACCTATACATTTTTTAAAACTAGACACCCAGGGGAATCCAGGATGGGGTGATGTGACTGGCTCTCACCAAGTTCTGTTACCCAGAATCCCTTGCAAACCTAAATGTTTGTCCCAAAAAACACATTTTCCTTACATTTCTGTGGTGGAAAGTTCTGGAATATGCATGGATCCACAAAATTCGACCCACCCCGCATTTCCCAAAGTCTTCCGAGAAAAGTGGTACCTCACTTGTGTGACTAGGCCTAGTGCACGTGCCAGGAAACGGCCCAAAACGCAACGTGGAACAACACATTTTCACAGTGAAAACTGACCCTTTTTTTGCAAAGTGCTTAGCTGTAGATTTTGAACCCTAGCGCTGCCGGCACCTAGGGAAACATGGAAAACCTATACATTTTTTAAAACTAGAAACCCAGGGGAATCCAGGATCGGGTGACTTGTGTGTCTCTTACCTGGTTCTGTTACCAAGGATCCCTTGCAAACCTCATACTTTCTAAAAAAAACATTTTCCTCATATTTCTGTGGTGGAAAGTTCTGTTATCTGTGTGGATCCACACAATTCCACCAACCCCACATTCCCTAAAGACTTCCAGTGAAAAATGGTACCTCACTTGTGTAGGTGGGTCAAGTACCCACAACACGCAAGGGACCAAAACATATTAAGGAGACATCAAAATTACCTATCGCAAAACGACATGGTTTGCAAAGGGGGTCACCTGGGTTTTTGGCCCCGTGCTCGGTGGCCATCTAAATAAACCTACCAAACCCATGCATTTCTGAAAACTAGACACCCGGGGAATTCCAGGGAGGTATGGCTTGTGTGGGTCCCCCACGAATTTCCTACCCATAATCCCCTGCAAACCTAAAATATAGCTGAAAAAATTACTTTTTTTCACACAGTTTTGTGTGGGAAAATTGTGGGATCACCGGGCTGACACAAATTTCCTACCACCCAGCGTTCTCCCAGGTCTCCCGATAAAAATAGTGCTTCACTCGTGTCGGATGCCCAAGTGCCCGCGACAGGCAAGTGCCCAAAACGTATTGAGGAGACATCAAAATTGCCTATCACTAAACGACCTGTTTTTGCAAGGGGGTCACCTGGGTTTTTGGCCCCGTGCTCGGCTGCCAGCTAGGAAAACCTACCAAACCCACACATTTCTGAAAACTATACACCCAGCGAATTCCATCGAGGTATGGCTTGCGTGGATCCCCCAAAGCTTTCTTACCCAGAATCCCCTCCAAACCTCAAATTTAGCTGAAAAAAATTTTTTTTTCCACAAATTTTTGTGTGGGAAAGTTGTGGGATCACCGGGCTGACACAAGTTTCCTACCACCCAGCGTTCCCCTAGGTCTCCCAATAAAAATGTTGCCTCACTCATGTGTGAGGCTCAAGTACACGCAACAGGCAAAGGCCCAAAACGTATTGAGGAGACATCAAAATTGCCTATCACAAAACAACCTGGTTTTGCAAGGGGGGTCACCTAGCTTTTTGGCCTCGTGCTCGGCGGACAGCTAGGGAAACCTACCAAACCCACACATTTCTGAAAACTAGACAACCTCAAATTTAACTGAAAAAATCACTTTTTTCACACATTTTTGTGTGGGAAAGTTGTGGCATCACTGGGCTGACACAAATGTCCTACCACCCGGCGTTCCCCCAGGTCTCCCAATAAAAATGGTGCCTCACTCGTGGCCCAAGTACCCGCGACAGGCAAGGGCCCAAAACATATTGAGGAGAAATCAAAATTGCCTACCTCAAAACGGCCTGGTTTTTATATGGGGAGACCTGGGGGAACGCTGAGTGGTAGGAAATTTGTGTCAGCCCGGTGATCCCACAACTTTCCCACACAAAAAAATGTGTGGAAAAAGTGATTTCTTTTCAGCTAAATTTGAGGTTTGCAAGGGATTCTGGGTAAGAAAACGTTGAGGGATCCACGCAAGCCATACCTCCCTGGAATCCCCCGGGTGTGTAGTTTTCAGAAATGTGTGGGATTGGTAGGTTTCCCTAGCTGGCCGCCGAGCAAGGGGCCAAAACCCCAGGTGACCCCCCCCCCCCCCCCTTGAAAAACCAGGTCATTTTATGATAGGCAATTTTTTTATTTTTTATTTTTTTTTTTGAAACCGTTTATTACAAATCTCAAGAATATACAAATATGGGCCCACAACCTTCCGGCCGGCCGCTAGGAATTGCAGAAACATATGGCATACGTTCATAAAACACTTGGCGTTACAAAGGAGCATAAGCAGGAGTTATCAACATCATGGGCCACAGCCATAATACCCCACAGTACGGTTTCATTTTATACAAACAACAAGAAAACAACACCCACAAGGCTATCCACAGTCGAAAGTAGCAGCACGTGCTCCCCAAATGGGGAACCCCAACTATCCAGAGGAGTCCAAAGAGGGGAAGGGGAACAGAGCGAGGACTGGGGGAACCCTGTGCCCGGGGCTAGGGGAAGGAGTCAGCTAAGGGGACGGGGCCGGTGAGGCAGCAGGCAGCAACGGTGGCGCGCAAATACTCCCACGGTAGGCGTTCCAGGGGCCCCACACTTTCACCCATGTCCCAGGCTTACCCCTCGCCACATACACCACCTTTTCTCGAAACATGCACCAGTCCATGTGCTCTTTCCAGGCCGACACCGCCGGGGGGTTCTGGGATCCCCACAGTTGCGCAACATCACGCTTAGCAATCATATATCCCAGAGTCACCCACCACGTTTGCGGAGCCGAGTAGTCAGTTGGTTCCCACACATTCAACAGGCATCTCCTCGCTTCCGGCAGCAGCGCAACACGCGTAACCACTCGCAGGACCTCGTGCACACCGCGCCAGAATCGCTCCACCTTCGGGCATTCCCATAAAATATGCAGGAAGGTCGCCAAGGCACCACAACCACGCTTACACAATCCATCCTCAGTATAGCCCATACGCTGAAGCCTTGGCCCCGTCATGTAGACCCGGTGGAGTATCTTAAGCTGGACGAAGCGAAGGCGAGCCGGTATAGCCACCTCCTTCGGAGAGGCCACCGCGGAGGTCCAGTCCTCATCGTCCAACTCCAGACCGTCGGCAACCCAAGCCTCGCGAAGGCCAATCAGCAAGCCCGATCGATCATTAATCAGTTTTTTATAAATAAGGGAGATCGTACTGTCTGGGACGTGGCCATCTAGCACTCTATCTTCCAGGGGGGAAGACTCCGGGATGGAGGCGACGTCTGGGAAGACGGAGCCCAGTGCATGACGGACCTGCAGGTATCGAAAGTATTCACTGCCCTGCAACTGAAACTCCGTCTGCAGCATCTCGAATGTTTTAAATCCTCCCCTCGACCAGAGGTCCCCCACTTTACTGATGCCTATCATGTCCCATTTCTCGAAGCCCTTCAAGGTCCAGAGAGAGCCCAACTTCTCAGACGCATACAGCGGTGACGCCCGGGTCAAACGGTCCTTCCACCCCATAGCTGCATTAGCCGCATGCCATACTCTGACCATGACACGCGTAGGTCCCGTCAAGCGAGCGTCGGGCGCGCCAGAGTAGAGCGCTCGATTGTAGTCGCCACCGGGCAGTAGCATCTTGTCCATCTCAAATGCCGGGTTCAAGGCGGGCCCGTAGAGGCCATGGTTAATTGCAGCTAGCTGGGAGGCCCAGTAATACCGTTTAATATCCGGGAGGGCAATCCCCCCGTCATACCATGGGAGCGTCAACTTCGCCAGGGCAATGCGCGGCCTCCCGTCCCAGAACAGGCGGCGCTGTAGACTCTCCACCTCACGGAAGTAGCGCGCCGGGACTGGGTCCATAGTGTTCTGGAGAGCGTATAAGAAACGTGGCAACGACATCATCTTAAACAACGCCGCCCGGCCGAGCGGCGATAGCGGCAGGCGCCGCCAGCGCACGACGTCCTCCTTCAAGCGCTGGAGGGGGGGAAGCAAGTTCCGCTCGTAGCGGGCCTCTGGGTCAAGAGTAATGTAGACACCCAGGTATCGAAACCCCTGAGAGGCAATCTGAATCGGACAACCCCGCGGGAGGACAGGAGCCTCCTCAGAGAGCACATACACACATGATTTAGCCCAGTTGATGACAAGGCCTGAGTTCCGGCCGAATGAACGTAAAACATCAACCAGGACTATGAGTGACTTACGTGGGGAGGCTAGGTACAAAAGGATGTCGTCAGCGTATAGGGACACACGGTCCTCATACTCGGGGGTCCAACGGAGACCACGGATGGAGGGGTGCCACCGCAGCCACTCCGCCAGGGGCTCCAAGGCCAGCGCAAACAGGAGCGGCGACAAGGGGCAGCCCTGTCGCGTGCCCCGGCCCAGCTCGAATGGCGCCAAAACTCTTCCATTCACCACCACCTGCGCCAATGGGCCCGAATACAACAATTTGACCCAACTGATGAAGCCCGGGCCGAATCCAAACTTCGCCAGCATCGCCCAAATGTATGGCCACTCAAGCGTGTCAAACGCCATAGTGGCGTCTAAGGACGCCAAAATGGCCGGCTCCCGCACGAATGGGACACGTGCGAGCACCCCGTGCAAGCGCCGCAGATTAAGGGCCGTGTTGCGATGGGGGATAAAGCCGGACTGGTCTTGGTGGACCAGATCGCCCACCACGCCGACCAGCCGATTGGCCAGCACCTTGGCGAGAATTTTGGGCTCCGCATTCAAGAGCGAGATAGGCCGATAGGATGTAACCCGGTCCCGAGGTCTCCCCTCCTTGTGGATCACCACGATAGTAGCCAGACGCTGGTCCGGCGGGAGGGAGCCCCGCGAGTGGGCCGCCAGGAACATCGCACGGAGGTGGGGTGCCAGTACATCTGGTCGCAACTTATACAACTCGATAGGGATGCCATTCGGGCCCATGGCCTTGCCAGAGGCAACCGAACGTATGGCGAGGGCAATTTCGTCGGATGTAGGAGCGGCATCCAGCGACACCCTGTCCTCCTCCGAGAGGGAGGGCAGCGCGATATCCCTAAGCAGGGAATGGGAGTCCTCCTCCGAGCAAGGAGAGACCGAAGAATACACCTCGCGGAAATAATCCGCGAAACAGGAGACAATTTCTTCTGGCTCGGTTACACTCACACCATCCGTCCTCTCAATCAGCGGGACCACACGATTCACTCTCTCCTTTTTATCCAACCACGCTATCAGTTTGCCTGCCTTATCACCCACATCATACAGTCGCCCCTGTTGCTCCCTACTGAGGCCCCTGGCCGCCTCCGTAACGAGGGCCCTGTAGGCCGCCTGCTTAAGTTGTAGGACATGTAGTGCAGCATCCGTCACTCCGCCCTCTAAATCACCCTCCAATTCAGCAATTTCGGCCTCCACCCGGGTAACCTCCTCCCGCTCGCGCCTCCGGGCATGGGAAATAAGGGACAGGGCCTCTCCTCTGAGAACTGTCTTGAAGGCTTCCCACAGGGAGATAGCCGAAGGGACGGACCCCACATTCTCATCAAAGTATCGCTGCAAGGATTTAATCCCATCAGCGCGAATGGTGGGGTCGCGCAGGTACCAGGCATTGATGGGAACTACCCTGCCCTCACCCCTCGGAAGGACATCAAAATGGAACAGGAGCGGGGAGTGATCTGAGATACCCCGCGCCAAATGGCGCACCTCCCCCACCCTCCCAGCATAGGCCGCCGGGACAAGGACATGATCAAGCCGTGAGAGGCTACCATGGGCCCCCGAGTGGAAAGTGTACTGCTGCTGCGTGGGATGTTTTAAGCGCCAGCAGTCCACCAATCCCAGTGTATCCAAGAGGCCGGATAGCCACGCCTGGGCCCGGGGGAGGTCCCTAGGGGTGTGACGATCCAGAGTCCCAGAAACCACCGCATTGAAGTCCCCCCCAACCACTAGGAGTCCCCCCGGAAGGCCCAGGAGGAGGCGCCCCAGGTCTGCAAAAGTGGTCGCCTGTAGCCCCGGTGGGACGTATACTGATACAAAGACCACTACTTTGCCTTCCATTCTCCCCACTAAAACAGCATAGCGTCCCCTATCATCATGGCGCACCTCATCAATTTCCAACGGGAGCGAGTTCTTCACCATAATGCCCACACCCCGTGAGCCCGACGTGAAGCCCGAGTGGGCCACCAAACGATAGCCACGCCGATTCATGGCACAAAAAGAGTTTCCAATAAGGTGTGTCTCCTGCAGGAAGACTACATCGGGTGAGATTCGTTTCAAATACTGCAGGACCACACCTCGTTTGATCCTATCCCCCAGTCCATTAACGTTCCAAGACAATAAAGTCAAATCCCTACCCCCCATCACACACAGGAGCCATCAGTCGTCCCCCGGAGAGCACCTTAAAAACAATACAAAAAAGGGTTTGCCTTGTGGTAAAAACGAACAACACCCCACCCCAACTCCCCCACCCCAACAGAACTCCCCCCTCCCTGCACCCCTGCATGAGCCCAAACAGCCCCCCCAAAGTGCAGTGTGCCTGTCGCCCCATAGACGGTGAAACTAACTAGACCCCCAGAGGAGGAGGGAGAACCCCCAAGAGACCCCACACGACCTCCACAGGTGGAGACTTACTCGAACAGACGAACAGTCAAAAGTGACATCAATTTTGTCCAGAGCGAGGCATAATATTAGTCCCTCAGTCCTGATCCGGCGGGCCCTCTCCCCCCACCGCTCCCCCCCCACCCCCCCGATCCCGATCCCCAGGCAAGGTATCTAGCCAGTCCCCGGCTGCTTCGGGACGATCAAAAAAGTGCGTGCGGCCATCCAACTCCACCCGCAGCTTAGCCGGGAAAAGCATAGCGTACTTGAGATTTAGGTCCCGTAGACGATGTTTGACTCCGAGAAAGCTTAGTCTCTGCTTTTGGACCGCTGGGGTGAAGTCAGGATAAAAATTTATATCCATATTGTCGAGTCTGACCGGCCCCTGTAGTCTGGAGGATTGCAGGATAGCGTCTCTGTCCCGAAAGTTGAAAATCCGGGCGATGAGAGGCCTCGGAGGGGCTCCGGCCTTGGGCCTTCCCCCGGGAACCCTGTGGGCCCGCTCCACCGCGAAGAATTTACTCAGCCCCCGGGGCTGGAGATGGGTGAGAATCAAGTCCTCCACGAATAGGTCCGCCGCCGCCTCCTCACGTCCCTCAGGCACCCCGAGAATACGGACATTGTTCCTCCGGGCCCGACCCTCAGAATCCTCCAGGCGACGATCCATCAGCGCGCTCGCCTGGCCGAGCCGGCGCACCTACTTTTGGAGGGCTGCCACATCCGTCGTGAGGCCCGATGTGGTGTGGGCCAAAGAATCGACCCGGTCATTAGTCTTGGATAGATCGGCCCTTACCAGGCCAACATCCACGAGGACCGAGTCAATTTTCTGCGCCAGTGTATCAAAACGCTGGTCCACCGAGGCCTTCATCTCAGCGATGGCGCCCATTACATCCCGCAGGGTCAGATCCGCGGGCAGAGCAGGAGCATCAGTCGGGCCCTCAGGGGACCTACGCGGCACCTCGGGAGATCCCTTCTGGAGGGTATAGCGGTCCATGCTGTTAGACTGGTGGACTGCGCCACGTCGGGTCGATTTCACCTTTGCCCGATCTCCATCTTGCTTTGTGGACATGGTTCCAGTCCCACGGCCGTGCCAGGCACGTCGTAAAGGGCGGGCAAGCCGGTTCACGGGATCCGGGGGGGGGGTCACCACAGGGCCGCGGGGCAAGTCACAGCCGGCGGGCCGGCAGGGCACCCCAACGAGGCCACACCACCTCACAGTGCCCCGCGACCCAACCTCGCCGAGACAGCAAGGAGGGTGCAAAAGCAAAAGTGAAAGTGCGGGGTACGCGAGCCGCCGCGCCCAGCCCGCCGCTGTTGTTCACTTTGCCTCCGGATCACCCCACAGCTCCAATCCGGGGTCCGGCGTGGAGAAGGCCGCAAATCTCAATCGGTGCTACCGCCGGAGTCCGAGGTCCAATTTGGAAGCGGAAAGCGGGTGCCACCTCAGCTCGGGCTCACCAACACAGTCCCCTCATCTAGGACAGGATATTGTCAGGATATATGCAGAAGGTCGCGGAGGTCCTCGGGAGCCTCGCACCTACGCGGCCATCTTGGTTGCGCGCTAGGCTCCTCCCCCTGTGATAGGCAATTTTGATGTCTCCTCAATACGTTTTGGGCCCTTGCCTGTCGCCGGTACTTGCGCCTCCCACACAAGTGAGGCACCATTTTTATCGGGAGACCTGGGGGAACGCTGGATGGTAGGAAATTTGTATCAGATCAGTGATCCCACAACTGTGATATTACTTACTCACGAAGCGGACGTGGCATGCACTTCTTAGGAACCCGTCTATAATAAGTGAATTAGAATACATGTATTTAGACCACACAGAAATGCGAACAAATAAAAATTATTAGTATCCGTGGGTGGTGCACGTGCATCACAATATCGATTAATGTAAGAGTCTAGGTGCAATAGTATTCTCTGTGTACCCCTTGGTTGGTTGAAACCAATCACTCTATTTGGCATGGTCCTGAGGAAGGTGGTTTCCATCGGTTTCCAACCCACCGAAAGGCGCGTCGACCTTCTAGCCAAACCCTGTTGCACCAGCTTCTCTCGACAGGGCTATAGAGACTAACTAGCTTTAAAGTCTCCCCATGATCCAAATATGATTATTGGTTTTGGATGAAGTATGAATGCGTATGGCTGTGATTGAGTGAATTTGTGAATTGGTTTTTACCATTTTTATTTAGGGGTCTTGAATTATATGTTGTATTTAGTCTATTATGTGTTGGTAATGTCAAAACAACTATATTTAAAAGAAAATGTATATTCAAAAGAAAATGTATGTCTTCATTACCTTGTATAAAAAAAATTAAAAATAAAAAGTGTCTTTTTTGATATAACTAATTTTGAATAATAAAAATAAGATAAATAAAACATACTGTTGAAGTGTTGTTTCCCGTATCTATACTACCTTTACTATCTGCCTTCTACCTTTGCAATATTCCTTGGAAAGCGCACCTACCATAAGCTGTTGTAACCCGTTTGTGTGTCTGTCCTCATCAGAGTCCTGACTAATCCCGTCTAATTGTCAAGAGACCCTATACTAATGCCTTCCATCTCTAGCTACTTGAAGCTTGAGAAAACATGCTCTCACTGTGCTAAATCCAACTCCTTCCAGTTTGCAGATGCAAGTTGGAGGTAGCCCGAGTATGCCGCAAAGCCATTCCTCGAGCTGAGCAAGCATATCTACCTTTGAAACTAAGGCAAACATGCTGAAAATTTTCAAAAGCTTTTTAAAGCGAACACCATAAACTATGAAGAACGGTTGAATGTTGTTAGACCCGGGATTCCTGGTTGGCTGAGGTAGGTACCTTAGGCCAAGTAGGGACCCGCGTTCCAACATCAGGGAAAGGACAGTCACCTTCTTAGACAGCTCCGCTCAACCCCTCGGTAGCTTGGCACGAGCAGCCAGGCTTATCTTCAAGGCAAATGTGTAAAGTATTCGCAACCACGCTCATAATAATCCAATGATGACACCACAAATAGACTCCACACGAGTTTTATAAAACAAGTATAAACTTTATGTAAAAAGATATACGATAATACCACACGATATAAAACCAACATATGAGGTTGTGTAATATTTCTCCTGGCCGGTTGTTAGGCCAGCCAGCCAGCCCTTGTAAGTTCTGGCGATGTCAATGAGCACTTCTAAACACTCCTGTACTCCTAATATCATGTCATACACTCCGTAATGCTAGAATCAGGCACTTTTGCAATGTGAAAATACTGTAAATGCATAACGTAGCAATCAGACACTCTGCAATGAAAAGAATGCAATGCATAACGCAACAATCAGGCACTTTACAAGGTAAAATAATGCAATGCGTAATACAACCACCAGATATATTGTTCTGCAAAAATAAGGCAATGCGTATACACTAATCAGGTAATTTGTTATGCAGGAATAAATCAATGCGCAATACACTAATCAGGAGGTTTGTTATGCAGAAACAAGGCAATGTGTCATACGACAATTAGGTAGTTAGTTCTGCAGATAAAAATGCCATGCGTCATACACTAATCAGGTAGTTCGTTATGCAGGAATAATGCAATGCGTAATACTCTAATCAGGTACTCCGTTATGCAGAAATGATGCAATGTGTAATACGACAGTCAGGTACTCCGTTCTGCAGAAATGGAATACTACGTAGTACACTCAGGCCCCGATCACCAGGCCTTAGGCGGTCTCTCCGCCTCTCCTTCTGACTTGCAGTCAGCCTCTCACAGTTGCCCCCAACACAGTATGATGTAATCCCAAAGTGCAGCGTGGGGACTATAATGCACTTGTCAATTGGCGAACAGCACAACTACCATGTTCTCAAAGTAGATAACGGTGTTGAGAAGTCCATGATTGCCTGAAGTAGAGGAACAAATATTCTGCAGCTGCTTGCGTAGTGAAGGAGTGGCCCACAGAGAGTAGGTATCCATTCACACCAATTGAAAGGTTTACCATTGGCAGCTCCACCTCAGTCAATTTCCCAGTATTTTGCTTTAGTGTGATACAACTTAAAGCAAGTAGGAAAACAGAAGGCAGGCTTACTTAGGAACTGGGGACAGTAAACACGAATCTCCTGCCTCTTTCCCTGCATCGAGCACACGTTAAAACGAAGACATGGTCGCTCCTTTTTGGGTGTTGCAGGAATTTTATCAGCAAAGTGTCGCTCCTGCAGCCTTGCCGTGTCCTTCAGAACAGTGGAGTGGACACAGACAACTCACAGACAACTGAAAGTCAAGGAAAGACATGAGTCTTCCTGTGGTGGTCTGACGATAAACAACATACGCATTGTATGTTGCCATCTGGATCAGGTGAGTAAACAGTTTCTTATACGTGCAAGTTTTACGACTCGCATTGAATGGCTGAAGAACCTGGTCGTTCTTGTCCACTCCGCCCATTTACTTGTTGTAATCAAGTATACAGGTGGGCTTGTGGACTTCGGCCATCTGACCCCAAACTGTGACAGGGGAAGTGCTCTCAGAGTGAACTTTAGTGAGCACGTACATGTCACGCCTATCTGAGAACTTGACTGCGAGCAGTTCGTTGGAACGCAACGCAGTGCTCTGGGATTTCTGGAGCTTCTTGCAAACAAGCTCCTGCGGGAATCCTTTGCGGTGACAACGAATTGTACCGCAAGCCACTGTGGCAGCTTTGTAGAGCTCACTGAACAGCTCTACACCTGTATAAAAATTGTCCACATAAAGGTTATAACCTTTGTAAAAAAGTGGCTGGTCAAACTCCCATATGATCTTTCCTGTGACCCTTAGCATGGAAGGGCAACCTACAGGGTTAAGAGTTGTGTCCTTCCCTGTATACACTCTCAAGCTGTACACATAGCCAGTCGAGTTCTCACACAGCATGTACAGCTTAATGCCATAGCGAGCGTGTTTGCTCGGAATGTACTGCCTAAACAGCAGCCGCTCTTTATACAAGATCAAGGACTCATCAATGGCTATATTCTTTTCAGGAGTATAAACCTCTGGTAACGTGGCAGACAAATGTTCCACGACAGTCCGAATTTTGAACAGCCTGTCATGGTCTGAATGCTCCCGGGGCAATGCAGCTGAATTGTCATTGAAATGCAGCATGCGCTGCCATAGCAAAAAACGATCTCTGCTCATGTATGGTGCGAAGATGGGAGTTAACCAAACCGTGCGAGTAGACCAGTAGGATAGCAAGGTTGGTTAATGCACTACCCCCATTTTAAGTATGAGGCCCAAAAATATCTTCAACTCCCCTAAAGAAGTGGGAGCCCACTTGCGTGCCCTAGAATGAGGCTCAAGAGTGCCTGCATGCTCCCTCAGAAATTGTTCGGCACGCAAATTTGTTTGCTGAACAATTTCGTCAAGGAAGTCAACATCCAAAAAGAGATGGACGTAGTCAATTCGCCGTATCGACTTTACATCCAGCGTCACCAGTCAAAGGCGGAATTTGGTTGCTGAACTAAATTGGGATGCTGCCAGGACAGCGCTCCGTCTGTGTTTGCTACCGTAGTGCCTGCTGTCTGGGTTGCTCTAACCTGCTACTGGTGTCCTGCTGCACAGACTGTGCTGGCAAAAGGACAGCACGACTGACATCGTCTCCTTCAGAATCGCTGGAAGATGAGTTGTTAGATGGAACTGTGCCGACTGAAAAATCACTCCCAGATTCTGCTCCATTGTCCTCTCCCTCAGATGCTGTCTCAGTATCTGCTGTCTCAGTCTCTGATCCTGCCTCAGAGCTGGACTCCAGAACCAGACTTAGGGCCTGGGCAGAATTTATCCAACAATACGCCATCTCTACTAGTGCCTAAAACTATGTTATATTATGTTATGTTAAGTTATACGGACTTGTAAAGCTCGCGGCTGCCCTGGCAAAGGGGAGACCCGGTGCTGATGGCAGAAAACTGCACAGCTTCTAGCAGGGAGACTGCCTTTTAAAACACTACCCAACGTAGAAGGCAGATAGGTTGTTGGTTTCAAAGTGTAGGTGGGTGTGTGCATGAGTGAAGTGTTTAACAGTCAGTAATGACGAAGTCACCTTACCTTTCCTCTGCGAAATCTGTACGCTTTTCAAAAAGACTAAGAAAGAGAGAAAAAAGACACAGTATTACTTTGCCTTGCCACATATCCATCATCGCAGCCTTTAGTGCTGGTGGAAGCCAGTGCGACAATCATTTTGGCACCCTCCCATGACTTTCAATAAATATTTGTTATTCAGTGCCAAGATGCCTACGGGTGAACCTGTGCTTTACAATTGCACACTATGACCTCCTTTGATTCCCTCACTCCCATCCTTGCAAACGTGCCCTTCATCTCTCCATAGCCTCTCACATACATTTAATCTGTTTCAAAGTGTTTATAATGCGTGGCTTTACTAATCCACTTAGCTATCCATATAACTTTATGGCGTCAAAACTGCCACTAGACAAAAGTCAGATATCTCTATCTAGCAGGAATTATTTTTGTCCTCTGCAGCAGTACCACACTTTTACTGCCTTTCATGTAACTCAAAAGAGACTCATTATAGTTCTTTCACAGTCTCATATTTTCAGCACTGAGAAATCTCTCTGTAAATATATATATATAATTATATATAATATTATATATAATATATATATTCTGTTTGAGTCACTTCTTTCTTGGATATTTTATTTCTTTGTGACTCATTGTATCCTTTGGGATCCAGATTTTTGCCCTGGCTGGCTGTTGTTTTCTTGTGATCCTTCATCTTCAAGTATATATATATATAGATATATATAACAACCAATTGATTCCCAGTGTCTGCGTGCTCAATACCTGGTGCAGGCAGCAAAGGGTAGAATCGTTACCCGATATTTAAATACAGAAACACAAAGGATGCCGCACTCCAGAGATATGTTTCAGAGTTGCTTTATTTTCACCACCACTACTACCAATTGTGGTGAAAATAAAGCAACTCTGAAACCTATCTCTGGAGTGCGGCATCCTTCGTGTTTCTGTTATATATATATATATTTGTAAAAGAATGTTGCGGATTTCCTATAGATAATAGGTCCTAACTATAACTACCTACTGGCGACCGCCAGTAGGTAATACATATATATATATCAAGAGAGGTGAGCGCCGATAATTTTTCGCAGACGCACCTCCGCGATCAAAGCACCCGTTCATGAGTGCGCTGGCAAGGTGCAACGGAGCGGAGATATATATATATATATATATATATATATATCTCCGCTCCGTTGCACCTTGCCAGCGCACTCATGAACGGGTGCTTTGATCGCGGAGGTGCGTCTGCGAAAAATTATCGGCGCTCACTTCTCTTGATTATCTGTATCCAAGAAAGAAGCACTCACGGGGATTTTTTCTCCATCCATTTTATTCGGGAGCAAACATGACGCGTTTCGGCATCCGCCTTACTCTAATGTTTGAATAGCGCACCAAAAGGTCGGTGCATATTCATCATGCCATATATCGGCATTAGGTCACCATTGAAAATAATAGACATATATTCAATACCATTATTTTATTTGCAACTAGCAAAACCGCTCCTGAGCATACTTGTTATGCCGTGTATCGGCATTTGGTCACCATTAGAAATAGTAAGCATATGCTAGATGTCACCTTTGATTAAAAAAGCCCTTTTGGTAATGGAACACATTTCGAATTTAAAAGAATTCATACAGTATACATTTCATTTTCAATTGTTAACCACAGACAATTACATGATCTTAAACATATATCATCTCTCTCTCTCTCTCTCTCTCTCTCTCTATATATATATATATATATATATATATATATATATATTCACAGAAAAAAACATAGGTTTCAGGCACGTTATAGTTAGGAATTAGCATTTAAAAAACCTCAGAAATTCACTGAAAAAACTATAGGTTTCAGGGGTGTTATAGTTAGCTGGACTTTTCACTTGTACAAAACCATTGAAATTCCCCCGTTATAGTTAGTTCAGCTAACTATAACTCGCGCGCCCGCAATGCACTGCTGATGACGTCACATATTACATCACTCATGACATGGTCAGTGACATCACTCATGACATCACTGATGACATCTCAAATGACATCACTGATGACATCATCCAGTGAATGTGTGTTTTTCTGAAAATTAAATATGTTTTATATATGTATATCTCAAGGTCGATGGAAGAATAAATGGGTATATAAGTGTCTAAATGGATGATTTGTTTTTGAAAAATGTATTGTGTAACTGAATGATTAAGTGTATCATAGTGAATACATGGCTTAGTGAGTAATGTTTAAATATGTAAATATCTGTATCAGTCTCTCACTTTGTGTATAAGTGGCTGCATGGGTTGGTGAGTAGCTACATGGGTGTCTATATAGGTTATTAGTTGGTTTTTTGAGTATCAGTCTGAGTGTCTGCATGGTTCGGTGGGGGGTATTACGTAGTGCATAGGTGCATGAATGAGTGACTCACTGTTTGTATGTGTTGAAGACAGCATGTGTGCAGGACTGTATGGGTGGATGAGTGTGTGTATGGGTGTGTTAGTGAGTGAATGGCTGTCTCAATAGTGTCTTTATGAGTAACTACATATGTTTTAAACTAGTATATGTGACTATTGGTGTATATAAGTGAGTATATGTGAGAGTGAGAGATTGAAAGAGTTCCTGTATGAATAAGTATGTGTTTCTATAAGTGATTGTTTAAAAGACTAAGTATGTGTAAGTTTCCGTAGAAGTAAGTGTGGTGGTGTGTGTATAACTGTATATGCAAGTAAATGTATGTTTGATTCTTTATTAGCATGAGTGACTATGTGTGTGAGTAACTCTATGGATGAGTGGCATTGTGTAACAGGATGTATAGGTGTATGAGTACATATGATGAGTGAGTACATGTATGAGTGACTGTATAGGACTGTTGGTGAATGAGTGGATGTGTATGTGGATCTTAGAATTACTGAAGAGGTTGTTGTAACTGGTATTGGTATGTCCATTGTTTTGAAAATTGTAGTCTCTATTTTTGAATGTGTGTAGCAAAGGTTATATTAGGGTGAGAGGAGGTCTGCCACTCTATCACAAGGATGATGTCATCAGTGATGTCATCAGTGATGTCATCAGTGATGTCATTTGAGATGTCATCAGTGATGTCATGAGTGATGTCACTGACCATGTCATGAGTGATGTAATATGTGACGTCATCAGCAGTGCATTGCGGGCGCGCGAGTTATAGTTAGCTGAACTAACTATAACGGGGGAATTTCAATGGTTTTGTACAAGTGCAAAGTTCAGCTAACTATAACACCCCTGAAACCTATAGTTTTTTCAGTGAATTTCTGAGGTTTTTTAAATGCTAATTCCTAACTATAACGTGCCTGAAACCTATGGTTTTTTCTGTGAATTTCAAAGGTTTTTTAAATGCTAATTTCTAACTATGCCTACAGAGATAGGACATGTGAAGAAAGAAGAAAAAATGCACAGAAAGAAAAAAAAGAAGTGCAGAAAGAAGCAACAGAAGTCCTCAAAGACGAAGAAAAGTGCAAGAAGAAGGATAACGTGCAGAAAGAACAAAAAGAAGAGCAGAAAGAAGCCTTGTTGCAAAATCATCCTGTACCCTCAACTTTTTCAGACGGATACTGGTGGTAACTGAGTCTGACTAACCAGTCCTAGAGCCAGTGCTATGTTAAAAGACACTTAGAATACAGTGAAAACACCTACATACACTAGGGAACATTATGCGTTGGGGTCCCCCTGTGATTAGCATGACCTCCTCTGTAAGCCCCTAGTATATAATAGGGCAGCGGGATTAAAACTACCTCTTAAAACAGGCCACAGGGCGCTTTTGCACACGTTAAGTCAGGCCCCGTCCCCTCCCTTCACCACTGTGTAAACACGCCCTGTGTCCATTTTTAGTTGGGAGATTAAGTTCATTTGAATCCTGAGGGTCCCTAGGGTCCAACTAGCCCACTAGGTACCTCCAGTAAGTGCCACAGAGCTGCGTTGCAGAGAGGTATAAAAAGTGGCACAGCCTGGACCACCTCTCTGCAATGCAGCTCAGTGGCACTTACTGGAAGCACTTGGTGGGCTAGGTAGCCCCCAGGGGCCCACAGTATTGAAGGGAAATTATATCCCCAATTTAAAACGTGCCATAGTGCGTGTTTGCACACGTCACCTCAGGCCCCGTCCCCTCCCTTCACCACTGTGTAAACGCGCCATGTGGCTGTTCTAAGTTGAGAGATTAAGTCCCCTTGAATCCTAAGGGTCCCTAGGGTCAAACTAGACCACTAGGTACCTCCAGTAAGCGCCACAGAGCTGCGTTGCAGAGAGGTGTAAAAAGGGGCTTGGCCTCAGAACACCTGTCTGCAGCGCAGCTCCCTGGCGCATACTGGAGATGCCTGTTGGGCTAGTTGGCCCTCAGGGACCCTCAGTATTGAAGAGGAATTTATTCCCCAACTTACAACTCACCAGGGGGCGCGTTTGCAGAGTGCTGCAAGGAGGGGGCGTCGCCTCCGGCATGATGCCAGTCTTTTATTTATTTTAAATTTTTAAGAAGGGGGGCTGTGTGGTTCCCCTTCTTATTCTAATTTATTGGCCCTGATGACCCCATCCCCTAGGGCCTGTCTCCTAATTATATTTTTTTGACCCCAATCCCCAGGGCCGGCCACTGTTTTTTATTATTTAAAAAAAATATATATTTATAGACACACCTAGGACATGCTGGACAAACCGTACGTACCTATCACCATGACGATTTGCGTGATATTCATTAAAAGGCGACTATGCATACAATGAATCCACGTGGAATGTATTTACACCACTAGTGAAGCTCTGACATGTCTGATGCCCTACCGTGCCTAATCCCGGTAGACACCCTTGTCGTTTATTTATATAAACATGGGTAGCTATTGACGGGCACATTTAATATACATGCACACCAAGCCATTCAAAGGGGATTCGACAAAAATTCGACCAAAACTATGCAAGAAACCCCCCTCACGATTAATAAAACACACATCTACTGCCGGATGTGTAATACTTTTTATTTTACTCTCTGGAAAGGGGACGAACATCACTTGAGAGTCACAGCGCGCTCCTGGCAGAGCCCAATGCTGTGTTACACCCACCATTGCCTGCTGAGTGCCACACACCTCTGTGTTGTATTCCACTAGCTAGTGCATATGTTATGACACTCTCTAGCCCATGTGCACTGTAACACCACCCCATGAATATGTCATGCCACACTTGTCTTCGCACGGGTTATATTGCCCCATCTAACGTGCCTTCCTCGATGCCTATGTTATAACGCACAGTGCTATGCCATACATATTACAATCTGGGATCCATATCTTTGTCACAGTGCATATGCAACGTTACACTCCCCAGCACATATTTTATATTACAACTTTAGAGACTAGTTAGGTTACACAACACTGCCCTGTGCATATTACACTCCAAGGCGCATATCGCATAGCACGCGCTAGTGCCTGTGCTATCTCGCACTCTCCAATGAATCTGTCATTGCGCACAATGTATTGCATATTATATTTCACGCCCGGTTCATATTATATCACACTTTTTGGTGCATAGTTTATACCATACACTATATCTAGTTTTCATTTTCAATCGTGCTCTCAGGACTATGTTCTATATAACACTATGTTCACCTACCCTTTTCACGGGCATTACATTTTGCGATAGGGGGTGGAGGGTCAGGGGTGTTTCTGCCAAGTGAGCCCGGAGTCACAGTCACAAACGTCCTCTTCTTCCTGAATAAAAGTGAGATTATGCTGCATACTTGTTCATATTTTAAGTAGTTCACAAAGACACACGTTTTAAAAACAATAAAGTTCCTAATACCCGCCTTCTCTGAACAGTTAGCTTGCTGCCCCATCCCCCTCCTCCCTATCCTCTGTTGTGTGAATCCATGGACTAGCCTCCTCCCTCCTGCCATGCATGGTCTGATGTGCTGCCACTGCCCTCAATTTAGTATGATGTACCAGTCCACTCCTCCTGCCCTCCATTGCCCAATTCTATGTCCCATCATTGACCTCCTGCTTAAACTCTGTGCTTAGCTTGCTGCCCCTATTCTCCTTCCCCCTGCCCTCCGATGTCTTTGTGCATGTCCCTGCTCCATCCTTTTTGCCCACCATGTTCCATGGACCTGCCACTCCTATCTTCTCTGAGTGTTCTGTTGAGCTGCCACTCCCCTCCCACCTGCCTAGCATTGTCAGATGACTGTAACCTGTCCCTGCCACCTCCACCCTGCATGTCCACATGCCATGCCCCTATCCTCTTCCTCCTGTCCACATGGTCCATTGTACTGCCACACCCTTCTGCCCTCCCTGGTCTGTTGTGCTGCAACTGCTCTTCCTGCCTGCCCCGTGCGGTCTGTGGTGAGGCCCCTTCCCCTGAACTTTCTTGTCTGTGCACAGGTCCTGACCCTCCCTTCTATCCTCCATCGTCCTTTGTGCATGCCCCTGCACCCTCCTTCTTGCCCATCATAGCCATTGTGCTGCCACTAACCCCCCCACTTGCCATGCATGGTCTTCTGTGCTGCCATGGCCCCTCCCACCTTCCCTGTGTGGTCAGTTAGCTGCCCCTGACCCCCTCCCACCTTCCCTCCATGGTCTGTGTGTATGCCATCACAGTCTCACTGTTGCTCTTCATGGTGTGTCTTGCTTCTAGTGCCCACACTGCCTGACCTCCATGGCTATCTTGCTGCTCCTGCCCTGCCCCCTTGCCCCCAGCCCTCTGTTTACATGTGCAGACCCCTACTCCCTCCCTCCTGGCTTGTCTGTTCCATTGTAATGCCCCTGATCCGTCCCTCCTGCCCTTTATGGTCTGTTATGCTGCAGCTTTCTCTCCTGTCTGTCCATTATGGTCCGCTAGCTACCATTGCCTCTTGCCCCTCTGTTGTCCATGTGCATGGTCCTGTCCCCTCCCTCTTGCTTTCTATGGATTGTTGTGCTGCACTCCCGTCCCGCATGCCCTGTGTGGTGTATTGTGCTGCTGCAAACCCTGATGTTTGGTGCACCTCTCCATGTCCCTCCTGTCCTCTGTTATCCAAGTCCATGTCCCTACCCCATTTCCTTCCATGATCCAATGTACCATACTTGCGAACATTTTGAAATTGGTAAGAGGGAGATTTTGAAAAAAAACTGGGGTATTGATTTTCCCCTTTGAGTTACATTGAAAAAGAGGAGATTGTAGACAGGAGACAGATCAAATAAAGCCCATTTGAGTTTAAAAACATTGGACGTTTCCTGGCTGAATTGGGTCTGTTGGCATGAATGGTTGTACTACCATTGCCTCTTCCTTCTGCCCACAATGGTCTATTACATTGCCACAGCCTCTCTTGCAAGTCCTGTATTGTTGGTTTGTTGCCCCTGCCCCACTTTCCACTGCCCTCCATAGTCTGTTGTGCTGCCACGGCCCTTCCTGCCTGCTCAGTGTGGTTAAATTGTTGCCTTTGCACCCTCCTACCTGCCTTCAATTTTCAGAGTCCGTGCCCCTGGCCTCTGCCTCTCAACAGTATCCTAATGAACAACTAGATTGCTAACATTCTATATTTATTACAAAAGTGTGGAACGCCTGACGTCATCTTGATGTAATCAAAACTGTAATACCTAGAGAATTTCCTTTAGAAATTACATATATGAGAGGGTCTTATTGGCATCAAAATTATGGTTAGTGCTCTAAAAGACTAAAATAAGGACATATTTTCTGAGTTTTCAAATAGCGACAAAGCACTTTTAAATTATTTGTTATCTTTATGTTTTTTATCCAGTTGACTACTTGATTAAATGTTGCACTTAGGGGAGAGGATGTGGTGTTACTTCCAGAACTGCAGACTTTGCAACTGGGGACCAGGTTGGAGTTTCTGCTTCAGCTCGACATTCTGTGATTCTGGTCAAATCACTTAGTCTCCCCATGTCTACAACCAAAATGAATTTGTTCTTGTGTGATGTAACCAATGCTCATGTAAAGCACTCCAATACCTGACAAGTCTGCACTATATAACACTGCAAAAACACAAAATAATAAGTGTTTTGCACACTTCTGTCATTGGGCTATATTTGGGCTACATCTGGGTGATTTTGGGCTACATTTGGGCTCTTTTGTCTCCGGTGGCCATTTTGGGAGATTTATTTGTTATGAAGTTTCCTAATTTCCTCATGTACTGCAGTCTCCTCAGTAGGAAATGCTTTCAGTTTTTTACTTTGATTCCATCATGAAGGTATTCAGATATGTCACACATTCGCCATAAATTCTGAATGTTAGCACTCTAGTTGCTCATTAGATCACTGTAGTAAAACTACTGTTCACCATGGAAGTCTGCTCCTGGTATTAAAAGTGCATGTTTCAGTCTGCATGTCAGAATTTTTTCATGAAATAGAAGAGGATTTGAGAAGTCACTCAAAATGTGCCCTAAAGTTTATTCCAATCAAGATGGCTTCAGCTATGCCATACTTTTGTCATAATGAAGACAGTGAGCGCTCTAGTTGTTTTTAAGAACACTCTGGGACATTCTGTCATTGGGCTATACTTGGGCTACATCTGGGTGATATTTGGGCTACATTTGGGCTCTTTTGTCTCTGGTGGCCATCTTGGGAGACTTATTTGTTATGAAGTTTCCTAATTTCCTCAAGCAAGATGGCTTCAGGTGTGCCATACGTTTATCATAAGTAGGACTGTTAGCGCTCTAGTTGTTCTTTGGAACACTCTGGGAAGCTGCAGTAGAACACAAAGGAATCAACTGACAGTCTCTGCCCTTGTTGGATGTACATGTTTTACTGAGAATGTCAGACTTCATTCTCACATGACTGAGAAAGATAATGTGAATTTACAGAAAATATGCTCTCAGTTTAGCGTATAGATTATAGCTTATAGATCACCTTCCAAGCCTCTGTGGGAAAAGCATGAGAAAATATTTTTCTCTCAATCATGATATCCCAGCAGAAGGCTTTTTCACATGGTGAAATCACCTTAGAACATACCATAATTCCTAAAATGAGTATGGTACCATCAACAAATGATTTATAATGTAACTAAAGTCTTAAAACCTTCTATTAACTGCAATGCTTTTTAATGAGGTGCTATCATGTATATTGGTACCAAGATGGCTGCCAACACTTCTTGGATGAAGTGCTGACAGCCAATCAGATCTCAGGATGGGATGTGTGGTTAGGCTCCGCCCACATATATATATGATTTTACTTTTGATTTTCTCAGGAACAACCAAACAGATTGACACCAGACCTGCAAAAGGCACTTCCCTGACCTGAGGACTACCTCTCTGCCAAATTTCAAGTAATTCTGTTCAGCCGTTCGGGCTGTACCTTGGACTAAAGGTCCCTATGGAAAAATGCATGGGGAAAACGTGTTTTGGGACCCCCCTTTTTTCTCGGCCCCCGCTTGACGAATCACCCCGAGACTTTCAGGGTAGGAGCGGAGCGGAGCGCCCCACCTATTTTGAACATTTTGCGAGGATTCGTCAACCGGCGCCAAAGTTATTCCAAATAGAATGTTGCGGATTTCCTATGGAAACACGGTCCTAACTATAACTATCTACTGGCGACCGCCAGTAGATAATATATATATATACATAATGAGAGATCTCTCTTTCTATATTTTTTTTTTACAGTTATGGCTTCCCCAGGGGCAGATCATGGCCCTCATGGAAAGCACATGACTATAAAAAATAAATCGCCCCCACAGGGGGACGGCCACTGAGCAGGTGGACCGACCCCCTGCCAATATCGCCGCCATTTTGTTTTTGTTTATTTGAAGAAAAAAAAACATTTTGTTTGCTTTTGAGGGGCGATTGCATTCCCCCCAAGGAAAGCCAAAGTATTTTATAATAAATATGTCCCCAAGGTGGGGGTTGGGCAACCCATTCCCACGAGGGCCAACCCCACAGAGACATCCCTAGTGTCTAGTGGGGTTTCCTGGCCGTGGATCGCAGCGCTGCCGCGATCCACGACCAGGAAACTCTTTCAGGAAGGCCTCGTTTGAAAGGGGAGACTCTCCCCTTTCAAACGAGGCCTCCCTGAAAGCTGGGGAGGCCGTTTTCGGCCTTATTTCCCCATGAGAGTCGAGCGCGGCCTTACCTGCTGCTGTCCTCAGCTACGGTGGGGAAATCAGTGACGTCAGAGCACCTCGCGGCGCACAACGTCACAGATGGGCGGGAGAGGGGTGGGGGGAGACGCGGAAAGCCTTCCGTGTCTCCCGCAGGGGAAATAAGAAAAAAACAATCTCAAAGGGGGCCCTCTCTGGTGACGGCCAATGGACGTGCGCCGCATTAGGGAGGTAGTGCTTGCGTCGGCCAGTGGCCGACGCAATCACCAAAAGGGTTAAACAAAATCGTGCTCACTGACTGCATAACAACACAAGTAAAAAGTCTAATTGTTATGGGAGGTTACAAATGCAGATAAGGCGGTGCCATGGAGGGACTACTAAGCCTATTCACAAATGTCAAGCAATGATTTTGCAAGGACAGTAACAGGAGCTAATTGAAAAGATGGGTGGGAAACGGGCGGAGCTTCTATGTCATACCTCAATACAGCATGCCTCGCCGAGCAGCACATGCGCTTCCCAGGCTCGACCTAAAAAAGTACCCCTATCAACCAGTATACAACAGTGTATATCAGAGGCTGATTACCTCTTATTAGGCGACCAAACGCCGAGCAGTATCTGTTTGACTCGAGATGCCCTTCGGACCTCCCCAAGACTGCCTCACCTGTTGAGGGAGTCGTTCCACCTTGTATCATGTCCATAATTCTTTCCCCTCCTGTTATGCCACAAGGGAAAGTGGGAGGGTGTAACTCATATGGTCAAGAACTGTTTTAAGTCCCTAGTGTATGGAAGAGAATTCATGATTATAAGTAATGGTAAATTACAGTTTACTAAGAAAATAATTTAAATTCTAACTATTGCGCCTGGGTGCAAAAAGCACACAAAAAATACAAGAAAAGAATAGCAGTGCAATCTATTTCATAAAATCTTTGTCTTGATTTAACTTCTAAAAAAAGCAGTAACATACTTTTTGCCTGGTAAAGTAATCTGTCACATTCACTTTCTCTCAGTTGGTGATGTTGACATGAACTTTCCGGAATATTCAGAGGTCAAAGGAAGCCATGGAAAACAGTTTAGCTTCTGATAACAAAGCACAGGTTGAGATGACTTGTGAGGCCGCTGAATTGGGTGACTTAGACACATTTTCTTTTCTTTTTGGCCTTACTGTAAATGAGACTCGACTCGTAGGGGCAGATATACTAATATTTCATGCAACATTGCAAAGCAGAGAGCGCAAAAATGTGCTATATCTATCACGATATGGCGTACTTATGCTCTCTTCTAGTGCTGGCGCATTGTGAGCTGCCTACCATCAACACACGCATGCTTGCACCATGCTGCAAGTGTACCTGCATTACGGGAAGGATTGATTTCGTGCATGAATGGATACCTTCCTGCACAACAGCAATCCTTAGAGGCATAGTCCTCTATTATGCAGCAAGTAAGAGGAAGTAACGAGCAGAAATTCAAATATTTCTCCACATTAGGCCAGCCTTGGGTAGGCGCATCGTTTATGTGTGCTTTTAAATCTGGATTTGCATCACATTACACAGGTGGATGCACGGGAATGCCCATGCTCCATCCATGGAATGCCTACCCAATGCAAACAAATGCAAGGCAGCGCGATGCACTGCGTTGTGTTACTTTGTATTTCGTGAATGCCAAAATGGATTTTGTGTCGGAGCTGCACCACAACAGTGATGCAAACCCAAACCGAGTCAACTAGATTTGGGGTGGAGAAAGAATGGATGCCCATTCATTCCATGGACTATCCCTGGGTAGTAGATGGAGTTATTTTGTGGGAATTGCCTACCACTTATTGAAGTGCAAAAACAAAACTTGTGGAACTGTAAACAAGACAGTGTGGCTGTCAACTAACCCCAATCAGCTCTTATTCAGAAGAGAATCTCCCATTCCTGAAGGTGCCAAATCTGAGCACCTCCTGTGTGTTGCTAAGTGCTAGCTGGCAAATTTAAACTTGGCTTGGTCGTGATGGGGCCGAGTTCCTTCCTACCAATTTACTGTGGAACTCTTGGCTGATGGACCTTTGTTACCTGCTGAAAAGTGTAGAGGGGAGAAATTTCTCATTTAAACAGGCTACAATTTATAAGACCATGACTCAGAAGAATCACTGACTCCAAATTTCAAGTTTGTGTGTTTATTACAAAGCAAATGACAACTGGATATACAAGCACCTCATTACGAGGTTGTAGAAATACATGGGAACTAATCCAAATCCAAACCTACAAGCCAATTTTATGCGATGGATCATAAACAAAATAACAATTTCCAGAAGCAGAATGCAAGCAGTGATTGCCCCCACGTCCAGGTCCTTCTTCCTCTGTGGTGAATGAATAAAGAGCATTAGTCTATCCCTACACCAACACTATTGTGACATCCTTACTTAGCATTTCCCCAGGCAAGATCAGGAGATGGTGTCAGCGCGTGAAGACTTTCTAGAAAGTACACTCACGTTGTACATCATTCTAAGATTCTCCTTCTCTCTCCCTCAATCTCTTCACATCATCTCCTGACTCCACCCCGGGGCACAAAACCCTAATACAAAATCACAAAACGTAAAACACGCCCACAGATCACCTCATCCCACTGGACACTTCACATAGGTGATTTTCCATGCGGTGTGGGACTCCCAGCTCCTGGTTTGATGACTGTTAGAAATGGGATTTTGGGCTGGCTATGGCAAACGCCAAAGCCAGGTAGAGACCACCACTCTAGTCTGGGCAAGGGAGTTACACACTAAAGATAACACCCCCTTGGTAGTTTGGCACGAGAAGTCAGGCTTATCCCAGTGGAAATGCGTGAAGCATTTGCGCAACACACACACAGCAGCAACACCCTAGGCACACCACAAAGGAAACTCCACACAAGGCTACATAAAAAATAGCCTTTGTATTATCATAAACACATTAGAATCATAATCACAAATGTACACTGTGCCACCTGGCACTAGGCAATACTTCACAGTGGATTATATACATGACAGGGCCAATCGGGCCACTGTCACAACCATAAGAAAGCACAAGTAGCAAATATAAAACAACCAGCAACTACTGGTGAAATACTGTACTCAGCATTATCACATTAGGCATAAAACCATTATGCTACCTCATTAGGCATAAACACATTATGCAGAAGAACATTAGGCATAAATCACATTTAGAAGTGCACCGTTGTAACACTCCCTAGGTGCATACATCACCTCGGGCATAAACACATTATGCATCCTTGTAAGGCCTTGCACCCTACCAATACCACAAAAATGACCCCAGGCCAACTGGCCTTTTTTGGAGCCCAAATGCCCTCTGTCCAAAAAGTCAGGGCGCAATAATCATTGGGCCTTCCACCAGGCCCTCCGGCTGCCAATGCAGCAGAGAGATGTGCGTGATGCACAGGGGGGTGGGGGGGCATCTCACCCCTTCCTCAGTATTAGAAAAAAAGCATGCCCCCATTGTTGCGGCTGCCCGAGCTCCCGCGGTGCAGCTGAGAAAATCAGCCTTGGCACCACTGTGCCTCTGAAGCCCCACTCCGGGACTTCTAAAACAATGCCCTCTTGTTGCAGCTGCCTGCGCTCTTGCAGTGCAGCTGTAGGAGAAAAAACACTGGCACCAACCGTGCCTTGTGAGCTCCCTTTCCAGGGCTATTCCGGTGCCACTCCGCAGCACCAACAAAGCCTGATTCCAGCCCAACTCACCGGGGCTCTTCGTGGACTCCTTCGGTCTCTCGCCGGTGAGCAGGCCCTCTTTTTGACTGCTTCAGGAACCCGGGAGGATCCGTCTCGTTCTCACCGCCGGCCGGCACATCAGGTATGGCAGGGACACTCACCCCCACCAATCCCCGGCAGCGCTGGATCCTTCGCCACGGCATGGAAGGACACGGAGTGAAGACTCCCTTGGCTTTGTTCCTTCCGGCCCGTCTTTACGGCCGCAGGCTTTGTCTTCTTCCGGGAGTCCGGCTAACCCTCCTACCAGGCTTGGCAACCATGCGGGGCTCTCCTCTTCCTACAGGAGCCCCGCCCGCAATCAGGCAATGGACGCCTGACTTCTGGCTTGCGCTGGCAGCTCCTGGAGCGCCGAGATGCGGGGTAGGCTCCCGTTCAACGTGGCACAGAATGCGGGGTAGGCTCCCGCTCAAGGTGACAGCAGCGCAACCCAGCGCTTTCCAGCGCTACTCTCCTGGAAGCATACAAATGCGGGGTAGGCTCCCGCTTTACTCCGATGCAGTGCAGGGGAATCTCCACGCCGGGATTCCCTTGGGACAATGTGCAACTCAGCGCTGCTGGGCTCAAACGCTCCTCTCGTCCTGGCACCAGCAGAAGAAGAGATGTAGCGCTCACTAAGCACTAGGAGCCAAGAGTTCAAAAGGCAAGGCTGGGCAAAGCTGGGCCCAGGCAGGCCAGCTCACAGGGCCCTCCAGTAGAGGGGCAGTCCCTTGTGGCGGTTCCTCCTGGGGCCCAGCAGGTACAACCAAGGACCCAAAACAGCACACCCACATGGGGTCACAGCCCCAATATTTATACTACATTGGTCTTTGTTTTGCCCTGGCACAGGGCTAGGAGAACCAGTCCCAACTGATTATTGGGGGTACTGAAGCACTTTGTGTACAGTGCTCACACACTCCTTTGTCAGGTTGGGCTCCGTCCTCAGACACACCACAGGGGGGCGGAGCCAGCATTGAACAAGGCAGGCACAGACCTATTCATGGTCAGGGGCTACTCCTCCCACTACTCCAAATGCAGATCTGCCCCTTCAGCCTAGCTCTGACTCACCAACCCCTGTCTCTCTGGACCCAGACATGCAATACACATCAGGCATGCAAAGACACATAGCACACAGAAATGCCAACTTCTAAAAGTGGCATTTCTAAAATAGTGATAATAAATCTGCGAACGCCATTACGCAGCATTTATTATTAATATTTGAAACATGCCAAACTTGACCACTCTGCTCCACTCATATCAGGGATTACCACTGAAACACTTATCAGTGGATCCCCAATACATTCCTATGAGAGGGAAGCCTCAGAGCAGTGAGAAACCAAAATGGTTGTATGTCACTACCAGGACATGTCACACACTTAAGGTACATGTCCTACCTTTTACCTGTATTGCACTCTGCCCATAGGGCTAGCTAGGGCCTACCTTAGGGGTGACTGACATGTAGTAAAAGGGGGGTCACAGACGTGGCACGCACTTTAGGTGGCACGTCACAGCGGCAGTAAACTGCATGCACAGGCCCTGCAATGGCAGAGGCCTGAGACAGGTTTGAAAGGCTGCTTTGGTGGGTGACCCAATCAGCGCTGCAAGCCCACCAGTAGCAATTAATTTACTGGCCTTGGGTATCTGAGATACCACTTTACGAGGGATATGCCAAACAGGTGTAGACCAATCTTACCATGTTTACCGCAGAGAGCACACGCACTTTACACTGGACAGCACTGCTAAAATGACCAGAGTCCTGAAACCACCAACACCAGGTCAGAAAAAGACTAGGAGGAAGGCAAAATGTTCTGGGATGTTGCTGCAAAAAGGGCCAATTCCAACAATCACCTTGATTCCCAGGCCTCCCTCAATGAGAAAGAACACCGTCTCCCAATTATCAGCGTTCCTTACACATTTGTATCGCATCCTCCTCAAACCTAACTCTCCTAAACAAAAGACGTTATTCTAAATAACAAAGACGACTTGCTGCACCTGCAACAGATTCGTGAGAACAGAACAAACTCAACATACACATGAATTTCACTAACAAGACATACTAGAGAACCTCCAGGGAAAATCCATTTCAGGCTTACAGAAATCGGCTAACATAAGAGTGAGACCCATAGGCCTTTCAAATACACACATAAGTGAACATTTCATTTAAGCCTTTCTACATCATAGCATTACAAGAGCACTTCAAATTCATATTTCATTGCAAACAACTTATGAAATCCTACACATTAAACACAATTAATCACATCTATGTGCAACTTTTAATATGGTGCACGTTTAAATTAAATACGTTACATCACATGTGAGCATCTTCGTTAGGCAAATGACATCAAATACTATAAACCACCATATTGAAACACGAATGCCACATTGTTTCTTTGAATGACACAATATTTTTCTTACCATTACACTTTCACATGTTATTGCTAAACACAACTAAATGACAAATTGTTATCACGACAAATGAGTATAAGTGGATGCGGACTATCCATGTTTACAGTACACTCCTACAATAAAAGAGCACCATCTCGCTCCATCAGTCCCCCCTCTGATGACAAGTGTCATCAAAACAACTCACAACTCCCTGGAGAAAGAACCGGCCTAAACAGAAGTTTGTGCCAATCTTCCCTGTCGGAACTTCTCTAGGCTTTGAGATTCTCATAGTGACTGCAGTCTCTCCATTTTCCTTTCTCGCTCCCTAAGAGACCTCTCAGCCTGACCTGCCTTATGCCATTTGTAGGCTTTTACTAATCCAAAGAAACTGATCACACAAACCACAACGATGATGATGGGCTTCAAAATGTAACCAAGTAATCCCTTTCCAGTGTTCGTAAACCAACTTCCAATCTTTCCAAAGCCCTTTCCGACCTTGTCCCAAACACCCTCTGTGGCCATATCATGTACTTCATGATGAATCTCAGTGTTGTTACTTATATACTTCCCCAGATCGTTGCTGTTATCAAGTATATAAGTACAGCACTGTTGAACCCTCAACATTCTACTGACTCCGCCCTCTTTTGCTAGCATGACATCTAAAGCAAGGTGGTTCTGCATCACCATAGCTCTTATCGACACCATCTCTTCACCTACAAGCAACAAAGACTGAGCTGTATTCGCTGACAACTTATCCACAATAGTTGATAACTTTCTAATCTTAATGTCATTCAGGACTACTCCTAGACTCAATATCATCGCTCCAAATACATCTCCAACTATCTCTCCTACTCTTGTACCTCGTCTCGCTCTATGATGTACTCCAGCTTCAAAGGGTCCTAAATCCTCAACATGATATGTTTTGAGAAACACCACAGCCACATAACATGTATCATACCAATTCAGTGGCAATCGCACATAGGTATTTTTCCCACACACAAAATGCACATTTGGTACAACTTGCACCA
Organism: Triturus cristatus; assembly: GCF_964204655.1. Classification (NCBI taxonomy): domain Eukaryota; kingdom Metazoa; phylum Chordata; class Amphibia; order Caudata; family Salamandridae; genus Triturus; species Triturus cristatus. The sequence continues at coordinate 846,891,045 of NC_140580.1, read as the reverse complement.
TCTTCTGCAAGAACTTTTTCGCAGTTGCTTCGATCGTAAAAATGTAATCACAAACATGCTGTCCTACATAGATGTTATCAGAGTAGGTCTGTACCTGTCTAATGCAAAGCTTTCCTCTCTGTTTAAAATCTAAAGCTATTGGACCAGAACTCCCTCTTGCCTTATGTGCTAGTTCCTCCTTGGTCCAAGCAATTTTCCGCTAACTACTGGTATGTTTTACTGATAACTGCCTATGTCTATCTTCTACTTGATCTACAAATTTGTTTTCTATGTCAGATAACATACATGTCAAATTGTGACGATATGCATAAGCTGTATCCAATGTGACAGTAGGTATGAAATACTTTCCCATTCTATCTTCCTGCTTGTAGTAATCATACTTATTCAGATGCTTATAAGCTGGAACCTCTGAAAGCATCACATCGTAGTTTGAAAAGTAATACTCATAATGAACCTTACCATAGAACATACTAAGCAACAGACTACACGTAATACCATATGTCAAAGGAAGATGATGATAACAAATAGCTTCCTTCACAGACGCACGCACCTGCATACACGCATAATCTCTCACATCCAACCTGTTAACATATTCATATAGCAGCTTAGCGTAAGCGTTAAGCGTATATTCACCTTGAGACAAATCTACGTGTAGCATCCGACTAGGTTGATCTAGCATAGCCTTTTCAGCTCCTACGATATACTCTTTTGTGCTAGAAGTAACAGGTGTGGTTGTCCCCTTCACTTCCACCCCTTCAACTTCTGCATCATGTGGAATTTTTACAGACACAATAATAGCTACCACTATTACTATTATTAACCCTACTGTAAGTGTACCTATAACACACTTAGACCTACGATTCAAATTTCCAGACTCCATTTTCAATTGCTGGTTTGGCACAGCACGAGGATTAACACAAAGTCTCTTTCTCTGCCTCTAATTGCTGTTATCCAATTCACAGGCAGTTTGTTGAAGTTCTGGAAACATGTTCACAGTTCGTTCCTCTTTTTTATTTACACAGTTCAAAAAGACTTCCTTAGCCCTCTTTCTTCTTCTATGGAAAGATCCACTCGGGCCTAGGTTATCTACTTTAAAACAAGCTCTTTACAGTTCACAGTTCCATCAACAGTCACTTATAAGCTCAGAACCAATCTCATCTATGACGCGTTGCAAAATCTCAAGATGAACAGCTGCAACTTCCTGAGCTGGTGGCTGATATCCAAAAGTTGGAACGGACAAATCTCGCAGAATCAAAACTCGCACTCTGCTCAAGATTGGAGGTCTTGGTACTGTCACCGTCAACACCCCCTCTATTTCCAAACCAGCAACTATCAGCTCAATATCAATTTTCAGTTCTGGGGTCCTGCTGACCACTCGTGAAGACCTTAGCCTCCCGGTCCCCACTACTCCAGGCATCGGTAGCCAAATAAGTCCACTCTGGGGCAGCGTATCTCTGACACGGCACCCTTGTTCTTTTTGACCTTCTTGGACTCTCTTGAGCTTGTCACTTAGCTCATATTCGGACATTTCAGACACAGGAGCAAGATCTCTTTCAGGTGCCAATCTCAGATTTATTCTCCTTTGCTTCCCAAGCCACAATTCATCTGCGAGCTCTGCCCTTATTTTCTGCACCTGACCACCGTGCGCACCAGTTCTTTCAGCTGAGTCTGAATCTATATCACTCGCAATGTTGTGATCTCCCTCAGAGTCAATACCTGGGCCTTGTGTAGCATGATCCCCTCAGCTTGCTCTGGTGGGCAACCAGCTTCGTCAGTAACCCTCACAGCTTGGCTTGTCCCCTCCTTTGGCTTCACAACCACAGCTGGATTTTCTTCTTGGAGAGGATCTGTTTCTTCTGAGGGTCCTGAAACTCTCCGGGTGTGGGAGGCGTGTATCCAGTTCTACAAGCACCCGCACTTCACAGCTGCATTTGTCACTAAGATCACTTGACATGGACCTTTCCAACGGGCATCAAGGCAACTCTTCCTCACTTGCTTGTGGACGAGCACCCATTAACCCGGACACAAATCATGGCACAGGTCCTTCGAGGTTGGGGCAGTCTCAGCTCCATCCTGGTGAGACACAGAACAGACTACGTCAGCCAGTGCTTTGCAATAATCAAGGATCAAATCATCTGTGATGGTTATCAACGATGTAGACGGCACTGCAGGCAAGCACATTGCCCCCCCCATCAAGATCTCATGAGGCGAAAGACCTGACCTCCTGTCGGAAATACTACAGATACTCATCAACACGAAAGGCAATGCATTAGGCCATTTCAAAGATGTGGATGAACACACTTTTGCCATTCTCATCTTGAGAGTTCCATTGATTTGCTCCACTATTCCAGATTCCTCGGGCCAGTAGCTGCAATGCAGGCTCTGATCAACTTGTAAGGCAGCACAAAGCATCCTCATGACCTCACTATGGAAGTGTTTTCCTCTATCCAACTCCAATGATTTTGGAAATCTGAAACGTGGTATAAGCTCCCTAAGCAATAACTTTGCTACTGTGAGACTATAACACCTCCTTGTTGGTTAAGCTTCCACCGACCGTGAGAAGACTCACACCACAACCAAGATGTACCTCAATCCATAGCACCTTGGCATTTCAATGAAATCAAGCTGAATCCTATTAAAGGGCCCCCCTGATCTTCCAATGTGACTCAATGCAACCACAGTCTTTTTCCCAGCATTTATTTGCTGACACGTAACACATCTGTGACACACTGCTTCAGCAAATGCATAAAACCATGGATTAAACCACGTCTGCCTGAACACTCGCACTATGGCATCCCTTCCAATGTGAACTGCTCCATGAATCTGCCTTGCCGTAGGGTTCAGTAAATCATCTGGCAACACTGCCCGACCATTAGTTAAAACCCAAATGCCATCATCCCTTTTCTCACAACCTGCCTTGATCCAACCGGCCTCTTCCTGTCCTGACGCTTCCCCAGGCAGGCACCTGAGCTCGTTCCAAGTGTCTGCTATGGCTAAAATCATGCTGAGCTCGGTTCTCTCTGGACTCTCTCCAGTGTATTCTCCTGTGAAAATGCACCCTTGTTCAGCACAGAAACGTGCAAATTCATCCACATACCTGTTCCCAAGCGTTAGAAAGTCTTCCACCCTCCTGTGGGTGGCACATTTAACCACTGCAATTTCTTTTGGCTGTTGCAAAGCTTCCAACAACAGCCTCACATACTCCCCATTTCTGATCGGAGATCCTGATGATCTTAAGAATCCCCCCTGTGACCATAGCTGTTCAAAGTCATGAACCACACCGAAACTGTACTGGCTATCAGTGTAGATGGTGAATAGGATTTGCTCAGCAACAAAGCAGGCACGTGTCAAAGCAGTGATCTCAGCCACTTGTGTGGCGTATACTCCCTGTAGACAAGCAGCTTCCACAACTCCAGAATTGGTGCACACAGCAAATGCTGTTCTTAGATAGCCCACATTGTCTCTTAAGCATGAACCGTCCCCAAAGAAGATCTCATCAGATTGGGGTAGAAGTTCATCGACAATGTCAGATCTTGGCTTGGTGCAAAATTCAGTCACATCAAGACAGTCATTTTCCTCACAATCTTTGTCATCAACATTTGGCAAAGGCTTCAAATTAGCAGGATTCAAAACAGAACATCTTTTCAGAGTCACATTCTCTGAGACAAGTATGACCTGCTCATAGCGTGTGAGTCTGTTATTTGTCAAATGCTGTGTCCTGGTTCTCGTCATCAGAAGCTCAACTGAATGTGGAATGTAAACAGTAAGTGGGTGACCCATCACAATGCTTTCACACCTTTCAATGCTGATACCTGTTGCAGCAACGGATTTGAGACATCCGGGCAACGCTGAAGCTACCGGGTCTAAGGTAGCTAAGAAGTAGACAACTGATCTATGGATATCTCCATGAGTCTGGGTTCATACTGACAGTGCACAACGCTCCCCCTCACAGCAAAATAGCAAGAAGAACTTATTGTAATCAGGCATTCCCAGAGCTGGAGCGCGACAAAGACTCTCCCTCAGCTCCAAGAAGGCGACCAAACAATCGTTATCCCATGGTACCGGATCACTTTCATCCTGGTGAGTCAATCTCTGCAAAGGCTTCGCCTTCAATGAGAAGTTGGGAATCCAATGAACGGCAATACCCAACCATTCCCAGAAACATCCTGACTTCCTTTTGTGTTGTAGGCGCAGTCATGTTCATGATTGCCTCAACACGGTCTGGTGACACCTTCCTCTTGCCTTTCTCGATTCGGTGACCCAAATACTGAACCTCAGTCAAACAATACTGTAGCTTGCTCAGGGGCACCTTGTGTCCGTTCTCTGCTAGGTGATTTAACAAGGCAACAGTATCAATTCTGCAAGCATCCTCTGTTTCAGACGCGATCAAGAGGTCATCAAAATACTGCATAAGAACTGAATTCTGTGGCAGTACGAGACTCTCAAGATTCTTCTTCAAAATCTGATTGAAAATCGATGGACTCTCTGTATACCCTTCTGGGATACGACACCACGTTAACACACGATTTTCCAGACAGAAAGCGGATAAAAAGCTTTCCTCATGCAAAGCTATCGAAAAGAAGGCCTGACAAAGATCAATCACTGTAAACCATTCGGCTTCACAAGGAATCTGAAACAAAATCACTGATGGATTCGGTATCACAGGACAACATGGAACCACAATTGTGTTGACCTTTCGCAGATCCTGCACGATTCTAAGCTTCCCACTTGGCTTCTGCAGTCCCATCATAGGGGAATTACATGGACTCCCCATTATCTCAATTACAGGCTTGATTCCTGCCACCATTTCCGGCGTTCTTGGGAACTTAGCATTTGGCTTGACCTGAATCTTAACTGGCTCAACCCCTTTGATCAATCCTATCTCTTCCCCTGTAAAATGTAAATGTAAATTGATACTTGTATAGCGCACTACTCACCCGCAAGGGTCTCAAGGCGCTTGTACGAATACCGCTGTGGAACCCATCCTGGCTTTCCCTGTGAGGTGTCCACTCCTGGGCACCCCCAAGGTGGAGGCCAGGCATCCTTAGCGTTGTGGGGGCCATTGTGGAGATTAAGCAAGATATTGCCCTGAGTTGCTAAGTGGGACTCTATGATTGGAATGGCACCGAGGCGAGAATTATCAGTTCCGTGGAATTTTTGAGCCCAAGACCCACCAAGGCAGGGAATTGAACCCTGGTCCCGGGCTAGACCTCTGCATCAGGGTCTGCTGCTCTAATCATTGAGCCACACTTCTCCACTTGAAATCCCATACCGCTAAAGTGATGGAATCCCTCAAATCAAGTGGTAAATCTTCGACTGTCAACATAGGGGACATCTCTATGCAGAGATTCTTGTTCGCCAATTTGAATTCAATGTCATCACTATTAGTCTGCAACTCCACTCCTTTGGGCGTGCAATAAATGGTACAGTTCAATTTACACAACAGGTCACGACCCAACAAACACCTGACTTGAATCGCACACCACAAATTGGTGTTGATCATGGAAAGTTCCTATTCTCACAGGTATCTTATCTGTCAATGGATTGGTCATTCTCTTATTTGCAACTCCTACAACTTGGATTGATTGTCCCAAGAGGGGTAGGTTTGGGACTACTGCGGATCTTACAGTAGAACGAGCAGCACCAGTATTAATCAAGAAGGTGATGGGGTGACCGTCAACATCTGCCTCTACATATGGTCCACTCAGGTCTACCTCCAAGACTGCTCAAAGGGTACAGTCTTCCTCCTCCCTCAGGCACCGTCATTGTAATGGGTCTGAAGCAAACTCATCGAAAGTCTCAATGAATGGTATCTGCTGATACGTTTGGTTTGCTTGTGGAATTCTCGGTGGTTCTGACATTGGCCATTCAACCGCAATGTTACAAGCTGACCACAAACCACTTGTTACTACAATGTCAAACAATGTATTCAAATCAATCCACAAAACCTTTGAAACCTTGACAAAGCGATCAACTTGCTTGTACCACTCAACAGGTTTTTCCTTCAGGCGAGGAAAATTATTAGTGAATGCTGCCAAATCACCCCTGCTCCAAGGCACATGCACATAATCTCCGCTCAGTACCTCTCGCAATGGGTAAGCATCCACTCCTACTGTTCCTCCTCCCGGAGGCAGCGTATTGCCTATACCCTTTTGACACTTTTCTTCTAGGACCACCTCTCTTCCCATTTATCAAGCATGATCGATGCACGTATCACTACAATCAATTCTCAAATGTGTGTTTTCAACCCTATAATTATTTTCTCTTCCAATTCTTGATCGCTGTAATTTAGCCTATGACTTCCCTGTAACATCTTCGTCTTAGACAAATCTACATCATTCCTCCATGCTAATTCTGTCAGTTTCTCATGAGCTTTCCTTGCCTTACGAGTCACATCTTTCACCACAAACAAGAGCTCATCTTGTTCATAAAGTTCCATCCTTTCCAAAGGTAAATTTCCACTTAAGATTTCATCCACTTCTGCCTTCAACCTCACCACATCTAGCACTTTGGCCCTTATAGCAGCCTTAATCGATGCCTGACTTGATGTACTGTTTAGTGCTCCACTTTCACTGCTCTGGTTTCCTCGGTGACTCCGTTCAACGATAGCCTGTGAGACATTTTGACTCTCTGAAATTCCTTGATCCATTCCTCCTCCTGCCACTCTCCCCACGGGACCTCTAACTGGAGATTCCCACATCCTCAAATCAGAGCGAGAGTCTGCTAACAACACTGATCTTACGGCCCTAGACTCAGTGTGTCCCCTAGAAGAGTCTGCAGTTGCTGGTAATGGAGTACTAGCCTCTATAGGTTGCAAAAGAGGACCAATTCCACTCACTGTACCATTTTCTCCAGAACAGACACTTTCTCCTGCTGCTGGTAAGTGTATTTGACTATTGTTTTCTGCTTGACCTGGATCGTACACCAACACTATGGGACCAATGGTAACCGGCACCGTATGGGCATCCGGTAACTGGGTAACAGCATTAACTCCGCTCGTCTCTGCACTACTCGATTGTTGCATTCCTATTCCCTCCGTTCCTGTTGAAATCTTTCACACTACTCTCGCCTTAGAACTCTTCTGCAACTCTCCTGTCCCTCCCGTAAGCGCTTGTCTTCCCTCCTCCGATGTTGGGTTATACGGAGGCAGACGCTCTACTAGCAACCTATCTAGCAAGCTATCATCTGTGTCACTATCATCTTCTTCTTCCTTCCTCTTCTGGGTGCCTCTTACCTTAACTAACATTGGGAATAGCCTCTCTCCCTCAATGGTAACTACCCTCCATCACTTCGCCAATGCATCCCATCGTACATCTTGAAACACCCTTATCGACTCTTTCACTCTTTTCTGACTTTGGTTCCTTTTCCTCGCATGGGCTGCTCTTATCCAAGCATCCAATGCCTCAAACTGCGTGGGTCTGTGTGGATTCGCAAGAAGCCATCCCTGCCCTCAACTGATACAATACGTCTAATTTAAACGAACCATAATGTGGAAAAGCCAAATCTCCCTCCTTCTCAGGAACTTTATGCCAATTTTGAAATCAAACTATTGTATGGAGTCCTACATTCATGGCCATATAATGTGCTGGTGTTACCTCGAGTTACTACTCTTCTATCTCCCCTACAAAGGTCACGTAACACCCTAAGGCATCGCATTTTTTAACCAAATCTTTTTCCCCCACAAGATGTTTTCATTCTTCCTGATGACAATTCATCTATTCCAGCGCGGCTTTTACACCAACCGACCAATCGCAGCGCGGCACTCCAACGTCACTCTTCCTCCTCACTAAGCTCAGCAGTTCAACCTCCTTTACAATCTCTTCCTTATGCATTCACGCACTTCACCCATAGAAACAAGTAACTGTCTGTTCACCAAATGACTGGACAGTCACATCCGACTGTCTGCCCACTAAACGACCGAACAGTCTCACAAGTAATTGTCTGCTTCACCACTGGCAACCGTTTGTTCGCGAGACGACCGGACAATCACCTCAGACCATCTGGGGACGAATGGCCGAACAGCCATATAACTAATCGATAGGATCCAATCTCCCAAAGTCATTCACACACACAGTGACCCACGACCTGCGTCAGCCACTCGAATCACTGTGGTCCACCCATGTGCACTAGCTTCCCACACAACTCTCTCAAGTTCTCTCTCAAATGTTCCCTATCTTCCAGTGGGTTTGCTGATGGCACCTCACGACTCCCATACTCAGTGGACAGACAATTTCTGCTCTGGTGTCTTCTAAACCACAGATCTATCCAGGGATCTTGGTTACTCATCGAGCCTGACATCAAACAAAACAAATCGTATCACATGGACCGCGCACGTTCGGCCCGAAAACACAATAACTTGACTCTCAACCCAACTCCGCAAGACATCACACAATCAAATCATCACTGCAATCTAACACACACATCCCTATTCATACTCACTCCACCGTGAACTGCTGTTCCTGCCGCACCGTCACTCTCTGTCAGTTTACGCCAAAGTTCATCGTCCTCCGCCTTCAATCCTCTGGGCTTTCACCCTCTGGGCTTTTTGGCGCTCTATGGCTAAACTTTCCCAAATATTTTTAGCTTCTCCCCTCACTGCAGCGGTAACCATCCTTCTGCTACCAACTGATGGGGCAGAGTTCCTTCCTACCAATTTACTGTGGAACTCTTGGCTGATGGACCTTTGTTACCTGCTAAGAAGTGTAGAGGCGAGAAATTTCTCATTTAAACAGACTACAATTTATAAGACCATGACTCAGAAGAATCACTGATTCTGAATTCCAAGTTAGTGGGTTTATTACAAAGCAAATAACAACTGGATATACAAGCACCTCATTACGAGGTTGTAGAAATACATGGGAACTAATACAAATCCAAACCTACAAGCCAAATTTATGCGATGGATCATAAACAGAATAACAATTTCCAGAAGCAGAACGCAGGCAATGATTGCCCCCACGTCCAGGTCCTTCTTCATCTGTGGTGAATGAATGAAGTCCATTAGTCAATCCCTTCACTAACACTATTGTGACATCCCTACTTAGGATTTCCCTAGGCAAGATCAGGAGAAGGTGTCAGTGCATGAAGACTTCCTAAGAAGTACACTCACGTTGTATGGGTCAAGTAGCTAAAGCTACAAAGCTCGTTCTAAGATGCTCCTTCTCTCTCCTCCGATCTCCTCACCTCATCTCCGGACTCCACCCCGTGGCACTGTCCCTAATATAAAACACAAAACATAAAAGACGCCCACAGATCACCTCATCCTGCTGGACACTTCGCATAGGTGATTTTCCATGCGGTGTCGGACTCCCAGCTCCTGGCTCGATTACCTTGATTCCCAGGCCTCCCTCAATGAGAAAAAACACAATCGCCCAATTATCAGCGTTCCTTACACATCTGTATCGCATCCTCCCCGAGCCTAACTCTCCTAAACAAAAGACGTTATTCTAACTAACAAAGACGACTTGCACCACCTGCAACAGAATCGCGAGAACAGAACAAATTCAACATACACATGAATTTCACTAACAAGACTTAATAGAGAGCCTCCAGGGAAAATACATTTCAGGCCTACAGAAATCGGCTAACATAAGAGTGAGACAAATAGGCCTTTCAAATACACACATAAGTACACATTTCATTTAAGCCTTTCTACATCATAGCATTACAAGAGTACATCAAATTAATATTTCACTGCAAACAACTTATGAAATGTTACACGTTAAACAGTTAATCACACCTATGTGCAACTTTTGATATGGTGCAGGTTTAAATCAAATACATTACATCACATGTGAGTTACTTCGTTAGGCAAATTACATCAAATACTATAAACTACGATATTAACCCCTTCCCCGCTCATGACGGAACCGCTCCGTCATGAGCCACGGTTGCCGTGTGCTCATGACGGAGCGGTTCCGTCATGCCACGACCGTTGGTGGCCGCTCCGCCCACGCGGTGCTGTTTCCCCGCCTGTGCGGGGGGACAACGCAACTGGGCGGAGTCATGACGGAACCACTCCGTCATGAGCACAGCTCAACCGTGGCTCATGACGGAGTGGCTCCGTCATGAGCACAGCGCCACCGCGCTGCCCCCCGCACCCCCCAGCGCTGCGGCGGAATTCCCGCCGCAGCGAAAGGCTTAAAACACAAATGCCACGTTGTTTCTTTGCATGGCACGATACTTTTCCTACCATTACACTTTCACATTTTATTGCTAAACACAACCTAATGACATATTGTTATCACGACAAATGAGTATAATGTGGATTCGGACTTTCGGTGATCATAGATAGTGAACCCCTAGAATAAAATGACCACCATCGCGCTCCATCAGTCGTTATTATTTATAGGGTAGCAAATCTTACCGTGCCTTTGGAATTACATATTTTACTCTTAGCAGTAGCCAGTGAGCCAAATCGTGGTCCTTGTAGTGTATATATAATTTTAAAAGAAAGTGGCGGGTGCTCGACGTGGCTGCAGGTTCCTCGTGGGGTGTTTTAACTGTCATTAAAATGTCACCGGAAAAGGAAGATTTAACAGTGTCATCTGAGCAGTGACAAAAAGCAACTTTAGACCATTTACCACCGTAAATGTTTTTAAATCGCAATGTGAAAGTTGCAAACGGTTGATGGAGCCTTGGAAACAACTGTGAGCCTCGAAAGGGGTCATGCGGATTTTACCTCCTATATTCATCAATAAATGGGATTTCCATCTGCATTTCAGCTCTGTGACACCCCTTTGAAATATCTTCACCCCAAAGGGGTGTCACAGAGCTGAAATGCAGAATGGTCGCGAGGAGTTCCCCGACAAGCAGTGTCCAATAGGCTGGCGGCCGGTGTCAGCATTTGTGGCAGGCTCCTCCCTGGTGTGTTCAGTGTCCATTGTACTTTGCAAAGCAGTGTGCTATCATTAGTGCATCGGGAGCAGTGGCACCGGAGACCATCACTTGAGGTGCGCGCTGCACTCCAGTTAAAGCTGTCTTTACCAGCCAGGGTCAGGGGGCCACTCCCCTTGATTACATTAGAGCTATCATGGGACGGTACTCCACAGGTGAGGCTCTACTTACCAGAGTGCTCAATGCAGCGCTGCGACGCCTGGCGGTACAGCAGCAGAGGCTGCGGCAAAGGGCTTCTCTCGCTCGCCCACTGCCTCTCAGCAGCCAGTTTTGCAGTTTCCCCTTCAGCAATCGAGATTTGCAAATGAATTCCACAAACCCAAAAAGAAAGCAAAAGGCACTGCACACTCGTCATATCTTGCGGTGTTATAATAAGTGAGTTTAGTCATGTTATGGAAAGGATTACAAACACTTTTATTTACAAGACATGTTCTCTCGCGTGCCTCCTTCCGCATTCTTCAGGCCCAGAGGTTGTTTGTATTCCTTAGAAAAGAAACTCGAGGTCTTCGCTGCTCTGCAGCCCTGTGACGGGGCATAGCTCGTTCTAGCCCGAGGCAAAGCTCAGCTTGTTCCTTTTTGAACATAGATCCGGCGTGCCCCTACTTCTTTAATTTATTAAGTTCCGTTCCCCTACTTTTTCATTTCAAACATGAGTCCCAGGATGCCAGAAATCATCAAGGACTATAGATAAAGCTTGGCGTTCGGGGTGGGGCGGGGTGAGCAGAGAAGGAAATGGACTCTGTCTTTTCTTTCTGGCCCAGAGAAGACTATGACAGTGTCCACTTCTGCGCTGCCACTGTCAGCTGCCCCCCCCCCTTCTTCCTCTTCTTCCCTCTCTTTCTGTCTCGCTCCACCTCACTCACTGAAATCCGTGAATTCAAGAAACTGGTATTACCCTGTCTTTCCTTCTTTCGTTTATTTGTTAGGTTTCGCCTGACCCAGCGCATGCGCTGGTCTGGTGAGACTTATTGAGAGGGCTCCAAAAAGTGCTACCAGGCCAGCCTAGAACTACAGTGCATGTGCGCGGGCGCGCGCGCTGCGCTTGACCGCGATTACTTTCACTTTCGCGGCCATGCGGCCGCTTTGATGTTTGATCGCGATCACTTTCGTGGCCGCACGACTGCTTGGCATAGCCAATAGGTCTCGCTTTTGGGACCTTATAAGTAGTTATGCAACTGTTGCATGGCTAAACACTTATAAGGTCCCAAAGGCGAGTCCAATTGGCTATGCCAATGCTTTTTCCCTTTTGAAATGGCTCCAAAAAAAGAAAAAACTTCTTCTGGAAACGTGGTCTTTTTCTGAAATTTTCAATTTCAAAGTGCAGCCTCGAGATGGAGAGAAATAAAACATTCAAAATATGAAAAATAAATAAATAAATAACCACAGCAACATAGAGCGGTCGCAAAGTGTCCAGAGTGATTTTATTCACACCCAAACACATTAGTGCCACTTAACAGTGTTTGCCGAGAGGAAGCGCTACTTTTGTGTTCTTGTCTCTCTTTGAACAACATTGTTTTCCCTGGGTTGGAAAGTGCACCATTCCTGGAGGTACTGAAATGCCTGCTTGATGGGTGGATTGGAAAACAAAACAGGGGCTGTGTGTTCACCATACTGCTTACATATTGTAAGGATATAAGCAATGGGCATTGAAACGGGTCCCTTCTGGGCCCTGTAGTCATGTCCATACTTGTCAGGCAAAAGCACTCACTCATTTCTGAACAACAAGCATAAAAGCGTTAAGGTAACCATGTTGTTCCTGCTTACACGCACCTGCTTTACTTAATCTAGCTACCTGCCTATGAGTGTTTGCTTTTTCCAGGATGTTGTTATTTTCTTTTTAGGCAGCATATTGCTCTTGTCTAGTGCGTAATTTGAATTGAGTCGTTTCCAGGTGTTTATAGTGGGGCACAATTGAGTTGTAGTTGAAGGCAGTGCGAGTTTCTCTCAGTGGGGCAGTATGGTGTTCCGTGGGGGACTATGGTCAGAGCTGCCGAATTTGGAACTGGGGAGCCAGGTTCAGCCTTCATGAAAAGTCCCCCAGACCACTATCCCGAGGGATCCCATTCCCATGCTAGACCTTAGAAGGCCCCGCAAGACTTTAGAAGCCCTGGTGTCTTAGCACCAGCAGGTGGACCCTAGCAGTGGCAAGTGTGGGTTAATCTTGAAGGCCTGTCCACCACAATCCATGAAGTTCACCCCCAGTCTTGCGGGCAGACCTATGAAGCAGCACACCCTAGAGCAACAGTACTCTGTCACTGAGGTGACAGGACCCTTGAGCAGGGTGGCTCTAGGGCGATGCGACCGGTGTGACTACACCGAGCGCGGGCTTTGGGTGGGGGCAGTGTTTGGTTTTTGCAAGTATATTATGGTTTTCAAAGCCCTTGCCGCCTCCTTCCTAGCCTCCAGCAACAATAAAAATGTCATGATAACTCCGGTGATTAATGTTCTAGTAGAGAGATGGTGTTTTGTCTAGTAGAAGTCTTGGCTCATGGAAAGGAAGTGCAGAGGATTAATGTGCCGGCTGCTAAGAACATGTACCAAGGAGATCACAAAATGCACATAATGTAAATAGGTCAGTGGGTTACTGCTTTTGTCAGAGATCCTTTTGTTTCTGGCAGTTTATAAGTCAAAATCCTAACATAGAACGGTGAGCTATTAACTGTCCTCTAAGAGCTGCACTCAAACTGCAAGTTATAAATTAGAGCGTTATGGTTTTTCCCCAAGTCTTTGATTATCCTATAGTTGCAAAAAAAAGGGTTTATTTGGATAGAAATCAAAATGTGTGATGCAAAGTGCTCTGACACCCTACACTGGTATTAATGGGACTGTACATTTTCTGATATTTTATTATGACATTTTTACAGTCTAACAGCTAACAGTCTCTGCAAATATTTTTCCTTATTAGTACCAGTGTAACATACAAATGCAGCAGTGAGAAAGGTGACCAATCAACCTTTGCAAAGGGCCCTCCACTTCACAGCAGCACAAGTCACATTGTTTAGTAACTTTTGATCCGTTTGAGCTACAAACAATTTATTAGTTAAAATCGTCAGATTATGCAGCAGATGATGTATCATGTGGCAAATATGGCAGATCCATAAATATGTGGAAAACATTTGCAAACTAGGATATTTTGCCATTCGTGCTTGAACTGCTCTTGTGGAAAAAGGGAGGAGAAGTGCTGATGACAGAAACTCCATTGCTCAAATGGCTTGTGATTCCACTTTTCAGCATATTTGGGATGTTATGTGATTGGAAACATATTCCACTTTGTGAATGTATTTTAATGTCAATAACTCACATTAAACCTTAAATAAACATGTGTATCCATTGGTTGAATTAAATAACGTAGTAAGCTGTAACCGGTTAGTGAAATGGAAAACAAATACAAAAAAATTGGGATATTTTGCTCTTTCGGTCACATCTCTGACTCCACCCACTGACCCAATTCTGGGTTATTCCCACCCTCTGATTCCCCGTCCACAGTTCCCCTACTTTTTTTCCTCCACTTCAACCACTGCATAGATCACATGATTGGCAATTAAATGGGACCACTGGCTTGGGAAGCTCTCCTTTATAATTTGATATACTACTGCTCAGTAATGCGGTCATTCATCTACAGTGTCTGAACCAAACTCAAGGAGCAGCTTATTCTGGATGTCTTGGCCGGTCCCGAATGACTAGACTGCTAACAGCGGTGGCCATCTTGTATTATTGATGCCACTCTGTGTGTTTACCCTATTAATACTTTTATCTCGGTATAAGAATATCAAAAAATACACACATTTTTACATTAATACATACCAGCCTAGGACTAGTTCAGTCTGAAAGATAGGAGAGGATGTGGTCCGTCGGCTACGCTGCCGAATTTGGTGCTGGAAACCAGAGTTCGAGCCTCGAGGTCGCGTCCACATCCTGTGATTCTGGGCAAATCACTTAATCTCCACGTGCCTGAATGTGTAATGTAAATATGGAGCTATGTAAAGCGCTCCAATACCTTCGGGTCGAGTTCGCGCTATATAAATATGCAACAAACAAAAAAAAACGAGTGTATACGTTTATATGTGTGTTCATATACGTTTCTGTTAGTGAACTGGCAGTGCAAATATGGATGTGTACCGGTGGGTGCCGGTGAACTCCGCTACATGGTGGTTGCGATGTTTTTGCCAAACTCTATGGTCCAAATGGAGCATGGAGTGACAAAACTCTGCAAACTGCGCTGGCGGAGCATAGGGTACCTCCCACCCCTAGTTATGAGGATACCCAAAGGGGGTGTCTAGTGGAATCTACAAATGGGGATGCTGCAATCCTGTAGCTCCTCTTATTCCTGTACTGAAATGAAGTAGAGTCAATCAATCAATCAATCAATCAAGGCATTTATAGAGCGCGCTACTCACCCGGAGGGTCTCAAGGCGCTTGGGGGGGGGGTGAGGTGCCGCTACTGCTCGAACAGCCAGGTCTTGAGTTTCTTCCTGAAGGAGAGGTGGTCTTGGGTCAGGCGAAGGTCGGTCGGGAGGGTGTTCCAGGTCTTGGCGGCCAGGTAGGAGAAGGACCTTCCTCCTGTTGTAGCTCTTCGGATGCGGGGGACGGCGGCGAAGGCGTGGTTGGTCGATCGAAGGTGGCGTTGGGGAGCGTAGAAGTTGAGGCGGTTGTTGAGGTAGCTCGGGCCTTGGTCGTGTAGGGCTTTGTGTGCGTGGGTGAGGAGACGGAAGGTGATTCTCTTGTTGACGGAGAGCCAGTGCAGGTCTCTCAGATGTCCGGAGATGTGGTTGCGTCGGGGGATGTCGAGGATGAGTCTGGCTGAGGCGTTCTGGATCCGCTGGAGTCTCTTCTGGAGCTTGGCGGTGGTTCCGGCGTAGAGGGCATTGCCGTAGTCCAGTCGGCTGGTGACGAGGGCCTGGGTGACCGTCTTCCTAGTCTCGGTGGGGATCCACCGGAAGATCTTCCGTAGCATGCGCAGGATGTTAAAGCAGGACGCGGAGACGGCGTTGACTTGTCTGGTCATGGAGAGGGAGGAGTCCAGGATGAAGCCCAGGTTGCGTGCGTGGTCTGTCGGTTTGGGTGCGGTGCCCAGGGCGGGGGGCCACCATGAGTCATCCCAGGCGGAGGGCGAGGAGCCCAGGATGAGGACTTCCGTCTTGTCTGAGTTCAGTTTCAGGCGGCTGGTCGTCATCCACTCGGCTACGTCTTTCATCCCTTTGTGGAGGTTGGTTCTGGCGGCGGCGTAGGAGATGATCCTCAGGGAGAGGATCAGCTGGGTGTCGTCGGCGTAGGAGATGATGTTGAGGTTGTGTTGGCGTGCGATGGCCGCAAGGGGGCTCATGTAGACGTTGAAGAGGGTGGGGCTGAGCGAGGAGCCCTGGGGAACGCCGCAGATGACTTCCGTGGCTGCAGATCTGAACGGTGGTAGGCGAACTCTCTGTGTCCTTCCAGCGAGGAAGGAGATGATCCATTCCAGTGCCTTCTCCTGGATTCCGATGTTGCTGAGGCGCTGCACTAGGGTGCGGTGGCAAACGGTGTCGAACGCCGCGGAGAGGTCTAGGAGGATGAGGGCCGCTGTCTCACCGTTGTCCAGCAGGGCTCGGATGTCATTGGTGGCAGCGATGAGGGCGGTCTCGGTGCTATGGTTGGCTCGGAAGCCAGACTGTGAGGGGTCGAGGGATCCATTCGTCTCGAGGAAGGCGGCCAGCTGCTTGTTGACGGTCTTCTCGATGACTTTGGCTGGGAACGGGAGGAGCGAGATGGGGCGGTAATTCTTGAGTTCGGTGGGGTCCGCTGTTGGTTTCTTTAGTAGAGCACTGAGTTCGGCGTGTTTCCAGCTCTCAGGGAAGGTGGCGGTGTCGAAGGAGGTGTTGATGATGTCCCGCAGGTGGGGTGCGATGACAGCGTCGGCCTTGTTGAAGACGTGGTGGGGGCAGGGGTCGGTCGGAGATCCGGAGTGGATAGAGTTCATCGTGCAGATGGTGTCTTCTGTGTTGATCTGGGTCCAGGCGCTGAGGGTGGTGGTGGGGGGCGTTGGTGCGGTCGTTGGGAGCGTTGTTTTTGGGCTGAAGCTGTTGTGTATGTCCGCGATCTTGTTGTGGAAGTAGGAGGCGAGGGAGTTGCAGAGGTCTTGCGACGGGGTGATGTCGTTGTTTCCGGCGTTGGGGTTGGAGAGCTCTTTCACGATGTTGAAAAGTTCCTTGCAGTTGTGTGCGTTGTTGTCCAGCCGGTCCTTGAATGCTGTTTTCTTGGTGGCGTGGATCAGTTGATGGTGCTTCCGGGTGGCGAGCTTGAGGTTGGTCATGTTGTCCGGTGTTGGCTCCCTTCTCCAGGCTTTCTCGAGGGCTCGGCAGTTCTTCTTGGAGCTCTTGAGTTCGTCGGTGAACCATGGAGCCTTCTTGCTGCCGGGTCTGCTAGGCGGGGTCCTCAGTGGGGCGAGGTCATCTGCGCAGTTGCTGATCCACTACGTGAGGTTATCGGCGGCTTGGCTGGGGTTCGCTGAGCTGGCGGGAGGGTGCTGGCTCAGGGAAGCGGCGAGCTGGTCTGCTGTGATCTTGTTCCAGTTTCTACGAGCAACCTGTTGCTGGTGGTGGTGGATTGTGGATCTTCTGAAGGTGAAGTGGATGCAACTGTGGTCCGTCCAGTGGAGTCCGGTGGCGTGGCTGAAGACGATGTCCTTGCTGGATGAGAAGACAGCGTCGAGCGTGTGTCCGGCGAGGTGGGTGGGGGTGGTTACCAGCTGCTTGAGTCCGAGGTTGGCGAGGTTGTCAAGCAGGGTGGTGGTGTTGCGGTCGTTGTTGTTCTCCAGGTGGAAGTTGATGTCCCCCAGGAGGATGTAGTCCGCGGAGGGGAGGGCGTGCGGGCTGATGAAGTCGGCGATGTCTTCGCTGAATTGTGTGCGTGGTCCCGGGGGTCGGTAGATGAGGGTGCCTCTGAGGGTGGTTTTGGGGTCCGTGTGGATCTGGAAGTGCAGGTGTTCGGTGGTTGTCAGGGTGTCGTCGGTGTTGGTCGTGAAGCGGATGGTGTCCCTGTAGATGATGGCGATGCCTCCTCCGGTCTGGTTGCCTCGGTCTCTTCGGGTGATCTTGTAGCCGTCTGGGATGGCGATGGCGATGTCGGGCGCTGAGGAGTCGTTCATCCAGGTTTCCGTGAGGAAGGCGACGTCAGGAGCTGTGGTGTCGAGGAGGTTCCAGAGTTCGATGGTGTGTCTGTGGACGGAGCGGGTGTTGAGTAGGATGCACTTGAGGTGGTTGCTGCTGGTGGTCGGCTTGGCGGGTGCTGGTGCGGGGCAGGTCCGGATGCAGGAGAACTTGCAGGCGTGACAGCTGAAGGGTCCATGGGTTCGTCTCGGGGTGGCTCGGTAGCATCCCGGGATTCGGACGGTGTTGAGTGCGTTGAGGGTGGCGGTGTCGTACTTCCGGCGGGTGGGCTGGGGTCTGCGGGGGCCAGAGGTCTTGGCACTGGGCGCGGTCCAGGCGCGGACGGGCGCAGACGGGCTTACGTTTGGCGCACCTTCAGCGCACAATCGGTGCTCCCGCTGCGCGTGCACGCTGCGCGTTCGCCACTCTGCCATAAGAGGAGAGTGGGGGGGGACGGAGCGAGGGAGGGGCAGCTGGGAGGCGGGAGCGGGGCGGCGAAAGGGAAGGCTCCAGGTGGAGGGGGGCGGGGCCGCAGGGGATCAGCGGCGGGGAGCGGGGAGGTGGCGGGGGCACAGCGGGAAAAACGGCGGGAAAAACGGCGGACTGGGCAAGAGACTGACAAAAAGATAGAAAGGCTGGGCAAAGCAGGGGAAAGCAGCCCCAACACAGGGGGGACAGACGAGAGTGCAGAGGCAGGAGCAACGAGCAAAAGGTCACGCAGGCAGCAGGAAGCGGCGCTGCGATCCAGAAGCTGAGACCACGCCTCGTGGTCAGGGGCACAGCTGCGAGCAGCGGCGGGAACGGGGCAGCTAGGGCACACCCACGGGGAGTGTGCGCAGTGCGTGGAGGAGTGACCGGTCCAGAGGCACAGAGGTCACAGATCACCACTGCGTGCACTCCTCCCTATATGCTCCAGTGGGAGGGAGGGGCAGCTGGGAGGCGGGAGCGGGGCGGCGAATGGGAAGGCTCCAGGTGGAGGGGGGCGGGGCCGCAGGGGATCAGCGGCGGGGAGCGGGGAGGTGGCGGGGGCACAGCGGGAAAAACGGCGGGAAAAACGGCGGACTGGGCAAGAGACTGACAAAAAGATAGAAAGGCTGGGCAAAGCAGGGGAAAGCAGACCAACACAGGGGGGACAGACGAGAGTGCAGAGGCAGGAGCAACGAGCAAAAGGTCACGCAGACAGCAGGAAGCGGCACTGCAATCCAGAAGCTGAGACCACGCCTCGTGGTCAGGGGCACAGCTGCGAGCAGCGGCGGGAACGGGGCAGCTAGGGCACACCCACGGGGAGTGTGCGCAGTGCGTGGAGGAGTGACCGGCCCAGAGATAGATTTGCATGTGTTCCTACCATTCTTCAGGTGGTTCTGGTTCTTCAGTGAAAATTGTCCCAAATCATCTGATGTTTGTATTTTCATTATGGGCTATAGCATTTGTGCAATAGTCGGTGTGAATGTGCATCATTAGCTAAGGAAGAACCAGCCACATCTTTGCTTTCTTCCTGAGTTTCAGATGTTTTTGACATTCCTTGTTTATGCTGGAACGAGTTCCATTTGAGGAGTCTATGCAGGATATGATGTGGCAAATAATGGCCTGAAGGCTTTATGGAAAGCCCAAATGAGGAGGATGACTCAGAGTCTTTCATTGTGCATAAGAGTGATTCTTGTGACTTGTGAGTTGAGGGATCAGGAAAAGTGGAGTCCATGATCACTCCAAGATCCATCCATTCATTTGATAGTCTATCTGGTTTCTTGTGGCAGATGGTAGTGGGATATTCGTTTCTCCATTCTCTACAGATTACAATCTCAGTTTCAGTTCCAGTTAGTGCTTCAGCATCCATTGAACAACATCATGGTGACAATGGCCATAGCTTGATAAATCAAACTCCTCATACTTTTATATTTTTAGGATAATCTGTGTCGAGCATGAATAGTTTATGGCAAATTAAGATGAAGGAATTCATTTAGGGGTGTGAATTGGAAGCTGAACAGGAGTGGTGAAACGATTGAGGCTTTGGGTCCTACACAATCTGTGGTGAAAGGAACCGATGTGAACGCAGAGTGAGACCCTCCTTCACCTTCCTTGGAGGTCCTAAGAGATCTAGTTATGGATGATTTCTCAGACGCCAAGATCCCATAGTCTGAGTTTATTTTATTTTATTTAATGCGATTTTTTTTATAGCGCGAACATTACCCGAAGGTGTCAGAGCGCTTTACAAAAGAACCAGTTGCGTTACATAAGGACTTTGGATTACGTGAGTTACATGAGAGATACAAACAGAAAAAATTGCAAATGTACAGGTTGTAAAGTCACTCAAGGAAGAGATACAAACAGATAAACTCTAAAATCACATAGGAATGGTAGTAAGTAAAAAGGTCTACTACATATACTAGTGGTTAGAGCTATATATATATACAAATAGTAAATTTACTCAGGATTACATTTTATCAGCGATTAGTCTTGGACAATTATATATTACATATTTACAGAGTGAACGGAGAAATAAAACATCAAAAGGGGTAGAGAGAGGTAGGGGGGAAGAAGAGTCGGAGGCTGAGATTGGTGAGAGGAGAGAGGGGGACCTGAGGGGGAGAAAGAGATAAGGCAGTCCAGCAAAAGAGAAATGTCTGAAGGTCGGCAGGATAGAGTCCAACGGACCGAAGGAAAGGACAAGAATCAACAAAATGGTGGATCCGGGTTGCGGGCATCAAAGGACACCATCTCAAAATGACAAGATGCACCCAAGTCAAGACCCAAAAAACCTGGAGAGCAGAGTTCCATCAAGTAGGGTCGGAGGGGGGACGCATCCACAGCACCAAGGGAGGGCGGAGGGCAGCAGAATGTCTGCTGTCTGCGCGCACAGGCATAGCACCGCAAGTGCACCAGGGTTGGCGACCAGCGCATCATGGAGAGCCGAGAACTGGAGCGAGCCTCGGAACAAACAGGGACCACAGAGACCGAAACAGAAGAGTGTCCAGTATGTTGCCTGCCTCGTTAGGAATAGCAACGAATCCAGGCCAAAATGCATGCATGAGGAGGGAAACCGGAGCCACCATTAAACAGCAAGTGCTGCCGAGGAGCATTCCGCCATATTGTGCTCAGCAAGCACGTATCTGACCCGGGGAGTCCAAGGCTGGTGGGGGGACAAGTCATCGGAGCCCCCCACCGTCAACACCGGAACACCAGGGGAACCCAGGGTCATCAGCAGTGCCCCTGCTCACGGTCCACCATCCAGTGGTGTGTGACAGCAAACAGTGGAGACCTCATGCATTCAGCGCTGCGCTCTCCCCCCAAGAAGCACATCGACAGCCGCCAACTCCGCTCCGATCTCCTGCGCCGTGAGTGTCCAGGCGAGGCTCGCTGGAGTGCTCGGGGTCTCCGAGACCGCGTCTGGTCTGGTTATGTACTGTATCAAAGGCAACGGTAAGTAAACAATTAAATAAATAAAACTCATTTCGTAGCGCGCGCTGCATCACAAATTGCGATGCAGCGCGCGCTACGAAATTTGTTTTATTTATTTAATTGTTTACTTACCTCCAATTATCCATATTCCGGTGTTTAGTACCCCCCACCCTACCCCTCCCCCGCCCCGCCTTTCCGCCCCACGGAACTCCCTCCATGGACCGCGGCTGTTACCTGCACACAGTGGGGTAACGCAAAATGGTGGGGGCCCTTGTAGAATTTAACGAGGAGACCTCAGAGTCTCCTATATTTCATAATCATTGACTTGGGGCCACGTGGAGTCCCCTTGAAGGATTGGGGAACCCCTGAAGGGATTCCCCATCCCCCCTCTGAGCCCAGGGGCAGTAAACCCTGTGTTACGCCCCTGCCTGCACAACCCTATTAGTTATAAAATCGCAGAATTCTCAGGGGCTTATTTACAGCCCCTTGCGCCACTTTTGTGTAATTTTTAATATGGGAAAAGTGACGTACGGGTGGCGCAAGGGGGCTTGTAAATAAGCTCCTCAGTGTTTGTAACCTGCTAGAGCTCGCAATATCTGCTCAGTGAAGTAAATGAAATTCTAACAGATGGCCAGCAGGTGGCGGCCTTACACAGTGTACAACAGTGAGCAATGTCGCTGTTGTAAACCGGATTGCTGTACCAAGTAAGCAACAGCAAAGCAATTTGTGGTACCGTTTGTACTGCACGAAAGCTGGCAGGCGCACACATGATTTATATATATTTTGAAGGGGCAACATGTTGATATAGGCAAGTGAGAGATTTTTGAAAAATAATCGTGGAAACATGTTTTTCTCATTAGCGTCTGTTGCGGCCTGTATCGGGTCTATTGGCATGTAGGACTTGCAAGCGTGATGCTGCACAAGTGGATTAAAGAAATGCAAATATACCTTTTTTCCTCACCTGTCAGGAGCACAGAGAAATCATTATGGCAGACAGAGAGAGTGTGACAAAAATGTTGCCCACTCGCCTGCAGGAGCAGATTACTGGCAGTGCAGAATCCGAG
Source organism: Triturus cristatus (assembly GCF_964204655.1). Lineage (NCBI taxonomy): Eukaryota > Metazoa > Chordata > Amphibia > Caudata > Salamandridae > Triturus > Triturus cristatus. The sequence continues at coordinate 846,868,568 of NC_140580.1, read as the reverse complement.
TCACACAAGACCAGTCCCTGCAGTCCAAAGCCTGCAGAGGAATGGTGTTTTTGCATGCAGTACTCGGGAGGCGGGGACTAGCCTTGAAATCGGTAGTCTACCACCTGAATCTGGAGGGTTGGCATCCTGCGGCGGCTCCTCTGCAATGGCGGAAGAGCGTCGCTCCACGGCTTGGCTGCAGTGGCTGGCTGCCAGCAAATTAAAAATAAAATTATGTTCTGGTTTCGTTTTATTTGTCATTTTCTGGATCTGAGCCAGCTTGTGCAGGGAGAAGCGGGGCATGGGAGGAGGAGTGCTGTGTTTACTCCCTAAGTGGGCACGGGTGTTTGGCCGGCCATCTCAGGCTGACCAAAACACACATGCACACTTAGGTTTCTCCAGCCCGGAGATGCATTGACCAGCCGGGCTGGCCTGGCCTGGGTATAGTGTCTTTTGAGCACGCTCAGGCCAATCCCGCACTGCTCTCCTAGCAGGAGAGCAGTGCGGGGATTGGATGGGAGTCTGCCCCATGGGCTGCCGGGACCAGGAAGAGAAGAGGAAGCACGACACGATGCGGGAGGCGGCCGGCAGTTTCAGGTAAGTTCTAACACCCCACATGCGTTCCCCCCCAGTTCCCGCTCCTGCGTTCCCTCCACCCGCCTCACCACCTTTTGTTTGTGGCAGCCGCCACTGGTAGCATCTTCCCCAGCTTGGGAGCAGGCAAATTAACACACAACACACAGAGCTCTAACAACAGACGTCTTTATTCCTCAACATACGATCACACTCAGTGCGCATTGTGTCATAAGTTTCATAACCACACATTAACACCTCCCAACAGACTATGTAGTTAGTGGTTAGAGTCCACCCAGAACCGCGCGGATCCTGGCGCGCATAATATCAAACATGCTACATACTTCACTGTTGTTCTTGTATTTTCTGCAAAAGATGCTTCCATGCTCAATCACTGCCTTAACTGTCAAAATATCTTTCCAAACAGTTGTTAAATAGGGCTTTACTTACACCACACTACATTTAATGGACAAGTTCATGGAACCAGAAGGTAACCAGCAGAAATGATCTTCAACCTCCATCAAATCTGGAAATCCTCCGCCTTCCCCTCCGCCACACATCAAAATCGGCCCTATCGGTGGGGCAACTGTTAATAAATGTCCAACCACATGTATTTATTTGAAAAATAACACAGGTTTGATTTACAAGTAGGCAAAATTGTACTTCCAAGAATTAAAAGCAAACCTTGCAGTCACCCACTGTTGCGTTCCCCTGATGGATTTAAGTGTGAGTGGGGGCAGGGGGCGAGGCGTTGACCCCGATGACGGCCATTGATTGGGATGTCTATCGCAAGCCGTGGCGCTGGCTGAAATGGTGGAGTAATGTCTGAGGCACTAACACTCAAAGATAATAGGCATCATGCTATACATATATATATATATATATATATTTTTTTTTTTAATATATATATATATATTCATACAACATAGAACACCATAAATGTTTACATTGCCCGTGCTTAAATAACAAAAGCTCATACACAGTGGAATAGAACGGGACAACAGCTGGCGGTCAGTGTTCGAAGATGAAATTAGTTCTCCCACTGAAAATCAAAAGATGGGGGAGGGGAGAAATCCTTTCACAGCCAACATGTGGTTTCCCCCTGCAGGGGAGCAGGTCTGGTGGTTTTTCAAGGCTCAGGAAGCAATTGTAATGCGATAGTTTTGGAGGCAAGGTAGTGGTGGCCAAATGAAACTCTTAATCAAGGTCGGAAATATGCAGGTGCAGTCCAGGCTTGAGTAAATGCTTGTTGCCCTCTAATGTGCACGGAACTTAAGCTGCAAGCAATATGGACAGCGGTCTTGTGGTCAGCGCAGGTTGCAGCCTTCAATCACAATGCTGTCTGCAGCTGTCACGAGAATCAAGGCTTGAGCCCTGAGAAAGCCTCAGGCCTGCGGGCCTACAAAGGCGAAACACATGTTGGCTATGAAATGCACTCCTCTCCCATCATGTGACTTTCAATGGGAGCACTGATTTCAACTTCAAACACAGAAAACAGCATCAATTGACATTGCATAAGCTGTTGTCCCATCTCATTCTACTCTGCATTCTTATTTTATTTACAGTGTTTTATAAGGCGTGAACATGACCCATGGGTGTGAGCTTTTGTTATTTAAGCATGGACTACGTAAATATTTATGACTTTCTATGTTGAACTACCAAACAAATACACAATATTTATATATTTCTAAACCGTTGGACTAGACATCTTGGGGGAGATTTACTAAGATTTTGCGCTGTGTTTAGGTCACAAAAGTGATGCAAATCAGCGCATAATAATTTTTTCCTAATTAACTATCCTGCGCTAAACATTTTTGCGCTGGAAATAACGTAAAAGTAATGCAAAGCAGCGCATATCGCTGCTTCGCATTACTTTGCGCCATGGGGGCGTACCACGGGGTGCTGCATGGGCGTTCCCATGCAACCACCCAAGGTTTCTCACGCTAAACCCAATTTACTAAAAGCAGTAGATTGGGTTTAGCGAGAGAAAACTGTGCCCTTTTAAACTAGGAGTAAGGATTCCTTTTCCGACTTTGCATGCGTGCTGCACTGTGCAGCACGTATGCAAAGTGGGAAAAGCTTTGCATCGTGCCTAGCATATTATTTTGTAGAGGAAGTGTACCCTTCCTGCAAAAAACTTATGCTGCACTCATGCACACACCCTAGTGCTATGGGCTAAGGTGTGCATGGCGCACTGCAGCTGAAATCAGCGCCGGTGCAAGGAAAGGGGAAGAGAGAGACATATCTTTGACAATATGGCGCACTCCTGCTCCCTCCCTGTCGCGCAATGCAACACAGCCTCACAAGTTGCTGCGCTGTGTTGCGTGGTGAATTTGTAAATCTCCCCCTTGTCTTCTGTTATGTAGCAATGAAGGTGAAAATATATGTATGGCATTATGCTTATTATCGTTGAGTGTCAGCAGCACCCCACATATTCCTTTGAGTAAGTACTTTCTGGGCTTGAAGGCTTCACCCAGGTACTAGTGCGTTGCAACACGACCCCCACAGATTAATAAATACACGCTTTGTGTTGATACAAGGTACAATAGGATTAGGAGCCTCTTTTTTCTTTATTGAAGTGGTCGCGGCTTCACTAGGAGGTTTAAGGAGCCTGACCCGATACCACTTCTTATGCGTCACTTCCGTGAGAGACAAAAAAAACCATAAAAAGGCGCTAGGACAACACGCCGAGGGCCACAGCAACCGTTCAAATGTGGGCCCTGTAAATGTACTCCACCTCTCTGGTAAATTCACAGGGTCCACAGGTTCCAAGTGATGGCAGGGGCAGAGTCACAAGGGGGTAGCAGTGGTGGAGACATGGGGGCAGATCTACAAGGAAGTGCCGCAGCATGGCACTGCAAGCCCTTTGGCTGCGTCACGCTACGGTACTTCCGGAGCACAGGGATGCAACATATTTACAAGAATATGTCGCATCTCTGTGCTTCCTCCGCGCTGGCGCACAAACTGCAGCCAGGCGCCGGCACCCTTGCACCATGGTGCAAGGATGCCTGCGTCATAGGGAGATTGTTTTTGTGCAGGAAGAGGCACCTTCCTGCACAAAAACAATCACTACAGGCATTTTCCTCTTTCAATGTGTGCTGTAGAATGAAGCACGCTTTAAAAGAGGAAAAACAAGGAGAAATGAATACATTTCTCCTCGTTGCGCCTCGCTACGCCACCTCCAGGGTGGCGTAGCATTCAGACGCATCTCCAGATTTCTTGTTCCATGGGTGTTGCGAGGGAACACCCACAGCAACACCCATGGAACGCCCCTTCAGCGCAAAGTGCTGCGTGTGAAGGGGCAGTATTTACAAGGAGAGGAAAAGTCACGCAGGGTGGCTTTTCCTCTCCTTGTAAATTTTGGAGGAGCTCCCTGCGCCACCAGTACGTCACGAAAAGTGACGTACTGGTGGCGCAGGGGGCTTATAAATCTGCCCCACGGTGTCTAGGCTGAGGTTCGTCAGAGATGGCAAGGACACATCTACAACAGTGTGTGTTTGCACCGGTGGCAGCTCCCCCCATGGTGGTAGTAGCAGAGATTAGTGAAAGAAAGGCCACAAATGGGAAAGCAGACCCCTAAATTAATTGAGAGGACCGCAACATTTTAATGATCCTCTATGTCTTCATACACTCTTCAATTAATAAAACACCTAAAATTAAACACTAAGAGCAACATCTGGAAAATTCTAGCATTAAAGGGCCTCATTGTAGGTGTCCCATCTTTTACACCGGTGCTCTCTCCCCACTCCAACTTTCCTGGCATTGGTAAACCGTAGGGGGGAGAATCCCTGGTTGACTTTGGAGGATACTTACAGGGCGCCCTCCAAAATGAGGAATTACAGAGACTTGGGAGCATATCAGCAAGGCGGCGCTATGAAATTATCGCCACATTTGCGTCCGTTTTCAGACGAAAAGCAGCGATAATTTAATCGCCTTATCAACAAAGACACGCTATCGCGTGTTTTGCTGATTTAGCGCCCCTTACAACAACGCTCAGCTTTGCATCTCTAATGAGATGCAAAGTGGGTGTTCCGTGCCAAAATAACTGAAGAAATGTCGCTAACCGACATTTCTTCAATTATCAAGCTGCACGCAAACAAGCATAGCGATAAGAAAAGTAGAGCTAACCACAGTTATCGCTACTTTCCTTACGCCTGCTTGTAATCTGACTTAGCCACGTAATCCAATGGGAGGTGGATTACATGGCTAAGACCACCCTGCCCTATCAGCAAGGTATCGCTGGTCACAGTGCGATAATCGTTGCATTTCCAGCGATAATCACACTGTTTTCCAGCTAACGCATGGATTCCTATCGCTTGGGAGATAAGCGTTGCTGATAGCATGCTATCTCCACGATAGAATCCAGCGTTAGCCTGTGATAATTATCCTCGCGCTAAAAGCGCTGAGTGATAATTATCGTAGGCCCTTGCTGATATGCCCCTTGGTCATTTCGCACTCGATCACCTCTGCGATGACTCATTCTCCCCTGGAGCATCGCCAGGAGGTTTTGTCTGCTTGGGGAAGGTGAAGACACACTGGGTCCACAGTAAATCCGTGGATCATGTCATTCTAATAGATCACTGTTAACCCCTTCGCCGCGGCACGAATTCCGCCGCGGCGCTGGGGGGGTTTGGGGTCAGCGCGGCGCCGCCATGCTCATGACGGAACCACGTCGTCATGAGTCACGGGCGAGCTGTGCTCATGATGGCGTGGTTCTGTCATGACTCCGCTCACTTGCATTGATCGCCCGCACAGGCGGGGAATCAGTGCCACGTGGGCGGAGCGGCCGCCAACGGCCGCAGCATGACGGAACCACTCCGTCATGAGCAGGGAACGGGTTAATGATACCCAAAGTGTTCAAAAATTTAATTTGTCCTTTAAATTGGGGGCGAGGTTGACTCACTTCCTGGTACCTTGCCTCTAAAGACTAGTTTGGTATTCATGATGCCACATAAAGGGTAGACTCAGGGTACGGCCTATTGACTACCATGCATGGACTCAAATCTAGCCTCACCTACCGTTCTAGAACAATGAGATCCTGCTCGACAACACCTGATGAGATGTGTATTCAGAGGTTACTGTACTCCATGGCAAGATGTATAAGTAATGGATGTTAAGCTACACTCTCAATAGATACTAATGCACTGTTATTTATTTGACAATGCCAATAAAAATGATTGATAAAATAAAATAAAGGGTAGACTCAGTACTTCTGAAATTCTTTATTTCCCTAAGCACTGAGCTTCGTGCTCTCTTGGGCTTTAATAGTCAATATTAACCGAGGATGATTATAGCATGGTGGATAGATCCGTTTCTATCCCTGGGGGCTAAAGTTACTTACAAACAACAACCACATACATACAAGAAATGAACCACGCCTACACTACTTATGATCCTTATGAAAAGACTCGGATATACCTGAACCCGACAGCCTTGCAAGGCCATGGTAATGAAATACACCTCGGGGCATATTATCAAGAACGGCGTTAAAATTATCGCCGCTTTAGCAGCAGGAAACTGCCGCTAAAGCGGCGATAATGGGCTTGATAATATGCCCTTGAGAATTCCAATAGAGGCCCATGTTCTGGTGTGAACCTGGGCTTCTATGGGAATTCTCAAGTGCATATTATCAAGCCCATTATCGCTGCTTATGCAGCATTTTCCTGCCGCTAAAGCGGCGATCATTTTAACACCGTTCTTGATAATATGCCCCCTCAACTTTAAGGGTCTCCAGGGAGAGCCAAATGAGTGGCAAAAATGTACCTCCTATGGGGTTACGTCATTCATGACCCTCAAAAACAGCTTTTTTTGTGCCACTGCCACACCCCAGCCTTTTTGCTACAACACATGCGGTTGGGGTAGTAACTCAAAGTCTAAAGAAACAAGTATGTTCCTTTTTAACTTATTTTCTCTTACTTGCAGTCAACTTTTGCAAGTACCCTGGGGATTTTTAGACCTATTTTATGTTTATGGTGCACTACGTTGCACATCAGGCTGGTAACTCAGTTCCTACTAGTTGTTGTAGGATTTTTCTGGTGCCCCTGGGGCCTCCTGGTATCTCGCTGTAAAAATTGTCAAAAAAGATACCTGTATTTCCATATTGGCCACTATAGGTCTGGATTGGTTCTTTGCCAGCTTGGGGGCTGCAGTCTCTCTGCTGGGATTCCGTATTTCATAGAGGAGGAAACATCCAAGATATCCCATCAAAGCTATCAAATGTTTTGAAATACTTCTCATATGGAACGGAGGGCGCTTGCAGTGTACCAAAAAAACGAAAAGATAGAGATTTAACAGGACTCAACGCACATTCTGAACACAGAGCCACAGAAGGTCGTCCTAGGCTCAGCACGAGTGTCATGGAAGACGGCCCACGCAGGTATGTGTTATGGAACGAGGGTGTGGACAATGGACTCTTCAACAGGCTTCTGAGGTCAGAGTCAAAAGGGTTTGCTGGTCCAGAGCTATTGTGCAGGGCCGGGCTGGCCGTAGCCGGCACCGGGCGTATCCCCGCTGGGCCGCCATTGTGGGGGCCATTTTTGTTACTGAGGGACGATATCGTCCCCCTATAACAAAAGCGGCAGCAGTGAGACGGGAGTGGTGTTTTCCACTACCACCCCCTCACCTCCAAAGGGGCTGGCCAACCTGTTTGCCAAGGCCGGTTTCAGTTCCCGGTCCGGCCGTGCTAGTGTGTCCACCCTGATGGGTTAGAGCTCTCTTCTCGTACCTGAACCTCTCATTGTTGACTGGTTAGTACCTTTCCATGCCATGGCTCGTTTCTTTTGTCAACACATAAAGGGATACTTCAGGCAGGAAGCATGGACAGAGTCAAGTTGAGAACTTAATTGAGGTGGCAGAGCAATGGGCACAATACAGGTTCACGGTCAGGAAGGATTGTGTTAGAGACATTTCATGCACAATGAGTTCCTTGCAAAGAATCCCAGTCCTTGCAGAAGTATTGTAATAGTTGTATTGTACTGGGAGAGATAGACATTGTTAAGCACTGTACAAAGTTTGAAAGCAGTTGACTTCTTAGCAATAAGCATTTTGTAGGTTGTTTTCTTCAGACAAATGTGGATGAAGATACTTAGGCAGGAAGATTTGTGGATTCCAGGCAGCTTCCAGACAGTGCAAGATATCTCTTTAAAGGGTCATAGAGAAGTTGTGGCAGAGACCAAATGGGAGGGGTCTTTTAGTCTGGACTTTCCTGTTAAGCTACAGCAGTTTAAGGCAGACACTCCTCTATGACGAAACCCATTATTCCATGTTTAGGTTTTACTCCAAAGCAGGGCTCATTGTGGGGAAGCAGAGTTGGCATCTTAGGGTCAAAGGCTGCAGGGAAAAAAGGTCAAATGGAAATTTTCAATAGAGAAAAAACAATAAAATGTAGCATGGGATAGCGGATGCAAACTGTTGCACTGCGTCAAATGGAAAGGGCAGCAATGGTCGATATTACTTACATACGGTGCATTCCAGGGGCGCAACTAGACCCAAACTCTGGGGGGAGGGGGGGCTAACACTCCCAGCCAGGGCTAGCCCTAGCAGTGGTCGCACATGGTGCAGCAGTCTTTTTTGGTGCCCCTCTCCCCCATTTCCTCCTTGCCCATGAATTTCCTCAATACCACTCACCAACAATGCCCCGCATCTCTCTATAGCACCTTTCTGACAAAGATTTCATTTTTTTATAGCACTACTTATAGGTTATGCACACTCAGTTCTGTGATCTGTATGGTACAGGGTCTTTGGAGCAGACACATTAACTCTCTGTGCTGTGTAGGGGGCAGGAGTGCCCATGTGAGTGCACGGTGAGCGATGCCACAGTGTGAGAGTAGGGTAAGAGGAGTAACTGCAGGGTGAGTGAGGTGACCATATGAATTTGGGTGGGGATGTAAGTGCAGAGTGGGACAAATGAATGCATGATTAGTAATGGGCTTGTTAGAGTGAGATTGCAGATTGAGCAGCGAGGAGGACAGGTGAATGAAGTGTCACATGAGTGCAGAGGGAGCAGTGTGCTCGTCTGACTGCAGGGTGAGGTACAGGGTGAACAGCGCAAGTGCATTGTAAGTGCAGATTGATCACTGTGAGTGCCGGGTGAGCGGGTGAATGGTGTGAGTGCATGGTGGTCAGTGGGAGTGCATTGTGATCACTGTGAGTGCAGGGTGAGCGTGAAAGTGAAGGGCGAGAATGAGGAGTGAGTTGTCTGAATGCAGGGTGCATTCCCAGACACTTGAAGTAACTCATCATGTTATTGACAGCGACGTAGGGTTTCAGATATAAGTTAAACTATTGCTATTATGCAAGTGGGATGAAAAAACTGGGGGGTTCTCTCAAAGGGGCATGGCCAATGTAAATAAGGGAGTGGCTTAAAACATTTATGCTAATATCTGTGCTCAGCATAATGTGCCGCCCTACTGGTATTTCGCTGCTTCTGTTATTGCTTCCACAAAAGTAACATTACACCTACAACGAGCCAGGACTATGGGCTTTTTCAAAGGTTGTTAGTTGCATAAGATAAATATACTACATGCATACATACAACTGTAGCTTTGTTGTATATAATATTGAAAATACTTTAGTTCTTGCTCAAGAGATTGTGGTGTAATGGCTAGAGCTGCCAATTTTGGAGCTGAGGAAGCAGGTTTGAGTCACAGTTTCGGCACAACATCCTGTGTTTTTGGACAAATCCAAAACTGTTATTTAAAGGGAACAAAGACAGAGAAGTCGCATTCATTTGTAATGTGACTTCTCTGTCTTTGTTCCCTTTAAATATCAGTTTCGGATTTGTCCAAAAACACAGGATGTTGTGCCGAAACTGAGACTCAAACCTGGTTCCTCAGCTCCAAAATATATTTATAACCCTATTTAGTGTCAAGACAAGGCCTTTGCAGGCTCTTTAAACAACACATGGCTGGCATTTTTTGGGCAACCCTACTTTATATTCCTTTTCATGAAATGCATTCTCACACTACAGCAGTAAATGTAAAATACAAATGTAAAGGGGCCCCGGGGTACTGGAACCCCCCCAAAAAAACCAGTTTACAATGGTATGTAAATATGCAAATGGTCTTTAAAGACCTGTGAAAAACGTGGGTGTGTCGGAGATAGGACTCCAGACATAGCCCAGCTGAGCCCACAGCAGCTCAACCTGTAGCAGCCAAGGCAGAGACACACGACATTGCGCTCCTGGTGCATTCCGACTCTCTCATTGCAGTGGCGCACTTGTGGTTACAAAGCACTAATGCAGGAACCCTTGTGCCATGGTGCAAGGGTGCCTGCATTGCAGGCAGAATTGTTTTTGTGTAGGAAGGGGCACTTGTGCTGCCTTGCATTCCTCCAAATGTGCTATTCCTTGCAGAACCATGCAAGGTGGCTCTGTGTGGCATCGTAAATCTGACATAACAGCTTGTGTCGCCTCGCTTCACCTTGCATAATGCAATGGAGATGCAAGCCATTAGTAAATCTGGGCCACAGTGAGTAATACAGCATCGCTGGACGCACGATGAACAGCACAGCCATGCTGGACACACATTGAGAGGCGCAATCCCATACAATATTTCTTGCGAGATAGAAGCTAAGTTTCAGAGAAGAGAGTGATTGAAAGGGTACCAGATTCCCAGGATGTGCCTTTCCAATTCACTTTCCACCATTCCATTCCAACAGGTATAGACCCCTGCAACCTCAGTCCAGCTCAGCCAAGTTACTACCTCACTGCTGAGATCCTCTCTCCCCACATTACCAGCTCACCCTTGGATATTCCCCCCACACCACAGTGACTGCTCCCCTCTCCTTTTTTGGTTTTCACTTCCACTCTGTTCCAATGTAAAAGTGAAATGGAAACATAGATACTGAACTGCCCGCATTGACTTGGGTGGTCAGGTACAGTTTGCTGTTGTTGATTATTCTTAGGTCCCTTGTGTGGGTGCTGGGTGTGAGTTTGAGCCCGAGTTCAGGTGGCCACCAGTTGAAGTCCCATGGTGAACTGTTCTTGCCAAAGATTACTACTTCTGTCTTGTTGTTGTTGAGCTTGAGACAGTTGGCTTTCATCCAGTTAGTGACTCGGTCATGCCGACGGTCAGCTAGTTTCTTGCATTGGGGGTTTTGTTCGAGAGTATGAGTTTCATGTTGTTGGAGTAGGAGAGTATGTTTATGTGTGCGCGGATGATGCTGGCCATAGGAATCATGTATGCGTTGAAGAGGGTGGGGCTGATGAATGGAACTTTAGGCACGCCGCATATGATTTTGCAGGCTTACGAGGAGTAAGATACCAGGCTGACAGCTTGTATTCTATCCTTTAACAAGCATCTGCAATGCAATAGGTCTCGCATTAGGAAAGTTTGAGCTTTTTGTATTGTAAATTGACTAACTTTTTATTTATGTGTTGGTATTGAAAATATTTAAAATTACTAGCTTTCTCATGTACAATGTCAATAGTTTTAACTGTTGCAAATGTGACACCTATAGCATTTGTAATGCAATATGTGTTGTATTTACGTGACTTAGATGTTTTGATATTACAAATAACAATGGCTTTTAATTTTGCAAATAATTAATACTTAAATAAAAGTTAATGTAAATTATAATGGCAATCGTTTAAACTTTTGTTAATAACTCTTGTGAAGATTATGTTTAGTGTATTTAATTGCGCCTAAAATCCAAGAACAGAAGTTAAATATTATCATTTTTTTGTGCCATTTGTAATAAAGCCTAAATATTGAGAGAACATATTAGAGCCAGTTGTTGTTGAATGGTTGTACAGATTGATACTGTGGTGGCGGTGAGTGATGTTGTGGTGGTGTTGAGTGATGTTGTGGTGGTGTTGAGTGATGTTGTGGTGGTGTTGAGTGATGCTGTGGTGTTAATTGATGCTGTGGTAGCCCATAGTGATGTAGTGGTGCCCTTGAGTGATGTAGTGGTGCCCTTGAGTGATGCTGTGGTGGTGCTAAGTGATGCTGTGGTGATGCGATAGATAGATAGATAGATAGATAGATAGATAGATAGATAGATAGATAGATAGATAGATAGATAGATAGATAGATAGATAGATAGATAGATAGATAGATAGATAGATAGATAGATAGATAGATAGATAGATAGATAGATAGATAGATAGATAGATGGATAGATAGATAGAGGGGGCGATAGATAGATAGAGTGTAATTATGTAGAATATAACTATGTGGCACTGAGTGGTTTTGTGTGGAGTGTATTTGGTTTTAGTGACGTGTAATTATGTGGCATTGAGTGTTATTTTGAGTGTATCTTGCATTGTTTGCATTGTAATTAATTGGCACTGAGTGTTATTTGGAGTGCATGTGGCATTGAGTGTAGTGTAATTATGTGGTGTGTAATTATGTGGCGCTGAGTGGTATTTGAAGTGTATGTGGCATTGAGTGCTGTGTAATTATGTGGTGGTGTAACTATGTGGCATTGATTGGTTTTTGGAGTGTCTGTTGTATTGAGTGGCATTCGGAGTGTATGTTGCCTTGCCTTGTACTTCTATGGTTCCTTAAAGGCAATTCTTTTATTTTAACTAAAAGGATGGTAGTTAAAGGGTGTTTACGGCAGGATGGTCGCTAAATGGTGGCTACGGAGAAGCTGTGTGCTGAAAGGCAAAGAGAACACGGGCATGAAAGTGAAAGCAAGGATGAAGATGGAATGAGTGTGGCAGGATGTTAGTTAAATGGTGGTTACGGGGAAGCTGAGTGTTGAAAGGCAAAGAGAACACGGGCCAAAGCTGGAAGAAAACACGAGATGCGAGAGGCATGTGTATGTGGCAAACACTGGTGGGGCTCAGAGCATTCTGTGGCTGCCTTGATGCCTGTGTGTGTGAGCAGTGGGGCTGTGTGTGTGAAGTGCCTAAAGTTACAAGAAAACGTATGGTTATTTAAATCCTTAGACGCAGAATTAATGGAGCTAATGTTATCGACCTTAGAAGGATGAAAAGGGAATGAGCGCGAAATATGTTAACTTTGTAAGCGCAGAAAGCGTGCAGGGCAAACTTATTATTTTGGTTGTTTGAGACTCAGATCTGGGCAAAGCTGCAAGAAAACACGGAGGGGGGAGGGCGGGCTGTGTGCTGAAAGGCAAAGAGAACACGGGCATGAAAGTGAAATCGATGGATGGCAATGCGTCTGTGAGACTAGCCCTGTGGTGGGGGAGGGACTGTTGTGAGAGGCGCCATGAGGAAACAATATCTCGGCATGCTGTGGCGGGAGCGGGGGAGCGCATTCCAGGCAGGGGAGCGAACCCTTTGAAGTATGATGCCGAGGCTGTGGCTACACGTGCACGCGCCAGTGGGCTGAAGAGCTTCCCCAAACGGGATTGCATGGCGGCACGATGCACGTGATTGTGCACGTGCTCGCCATGCAATCCACTTTTGGGAGCACTTTGAAATGCCCCTCTTACTAGAGTCTTGCATAGCGATTGCGTAAACACAATAGCTAGGCGAGACCTAAAAAGGAGCAGATCCAATGGAAGGCGGGTACTCGGATGCCAGTCTTGTGCAGGCACCTGATGAGGAGGAGTTGTTTCAAATGCTGTATAGAGGTCCAGGAGAACGTGGACTGGCCTGTCTCCTCTCTCAAGGATCATGTGGATGTAATATGTGGCAGAGAAGAGTGGTGTTTCTGTACTGTGGTTAGGCCTGAATCTGCACTTCAGCGTGTCGAGGAGCTGGTAGTTGCTGAGGTGGTCAGTGAGGCGTCAGTTGATTAGTTTCTCTAAGATATTTTGCTGAGTATGGTAGGAGGTGGATGGGTCTGTAGCTGGAAAGCATGTCTGGGTCAGCGAATGGATTCTTGCACAGGGGCATAATGGTGGCATGTTTCCTGGTGTCTGGTAATGTAGCTGAGTCAATGGAGTTGTTGAAGATGGGTTTTAGTGCTTTGCTGATCCGTAGGAGCCCTTTGATGAGGATGTGGTGGTGGCAAGGGTCAGTAATTTTAAAAGTGTTGATGGCAGGCCATGAAGTCAAGGTTAGTTCTTCGGCAATGATGGAAAGCTGCAACCGTGAAGGGCCCGTTTGAGGGTCAATGTTGGTGTATATGAAGGGGATTTTGTTGGAGAAGAACTCCAATATTTTGTCACATAGGTCTTGTGCGGTGAAGAAGTTACTGGAGGTGGCAGGATGTGAGATGAAATCTCGCTTCTGTTAGTGCTGGAGTCAATTTAATCTGCAATATCTGTGCGTTTGGTGTTCTGTATCTGATGGCGGTAGCGTCTTCAGGCTGATTTGGAAAAATCTTTATTTGTGGTGTCTTGATTTTTTCTCCATTTGTGCTCCAGTTGCTTGTAGTGGTGTTTTGACCGCCTGAGTTCCTCTGTGTACCTGCTGGCCTGTGGTCAGGCTCTTGCTGTTGGGTTACACTTGATGGGAGACAGGATGTTGGTGCAAGTGATGACCAAACTGTTGAGATTCTTGATGGGTTTTGGCAAGTTGCTGGTGTGCTCGAGCCATTGTGAGGAGAGGGCAGAAGCCCCCTTCTCTTCTGTGATGCTTTTCCATCTGTCGACAGTGGGTGGTCTGTAGTGGTGCCGGATAGGTATACTGAAACTGATGAGGGCGTGGTCTGTCCAAGTCATACTTGCTGGCTTGTCAATTGTGATGTTTCTGATTGATGACAAAATCGGGTCCAATAGGTGTCTAGTGATGTGGGTGGGGATTTCTGAAATCCCCTTGACACCTCCTACTAACACACATCTCACACATAAGACAAACCAGATCCCTCATATGGGTCTTCTCCTTCGTTTCTCCTAAAGCATGGAACGGCCTGCTGTTACACATCAGAGCTTCCTCCTCAATTCTTGAGTTCCACAAGAAGCTGAAGACCTGCCTCTTCAATTAGTCCCTCCGGCCAACCTAGCTGAGGCCATACCACACCTGTCAGTATACAGGATACCCTCCTGGGTGATAGCACGCTCTACAAATCAACAAAACATAGCATAACATAGTATGCCATAACATAGCAAGATGGATTCTGCGGTATCCATAGAACAAATGGGACCATATACTCCTAGCATACCTCTGCAACACACTGAACCTTGCACACTTTCAAACATGCACATTTATTCACACTGTACTGACACACTCATGGATGAATTATAGGGACCTCTTGTAATGAAGTGAACAAGCAATTTAGATGGTGAGGGCAGTAGGCCTGTCCTGTAACTAGGAGTTAATGCTGATACCTCTACATTAGCAACCTGGACGTGAAAAACGGCATACTACCACCATGAGTTTCCCCCTGAGCACCTCCCACTATGTACTCTATTATTGCTTAATTAAGGGACTACAAGCAATGGGACAGTGAGAACTGATGCATGTCCCATTGTGGGCACTAAGGTCAGTCACAGTGCCATTGACAGCCTAGAGCCACCCACTGCGCTTGTGGGTGCACAATCCTTTTTGTAATCAGCCTATGCCGCCACAGCCATTCAACAGTCGAGTTGGACATGGCAAGCTGGTTTATGTTAAATGGCTGTCCCCCCTACGTAACCCCCCTATTAGACCTTCTGACTATATGTATGGAATACTGTATGTGTGCAATGGTGGACTGCAACCTAAACATATTGTTACGTATCAGACTGCAGATGCGTGACATATGCATTATTGTGACTCCACTGTGTATGTTCTTAGCACTGGACTGCATCGCGGATAAGCCAATGTTATTGTTATATGTTGTAAAACCAATAAAGAAATGGAAAAAAGGAGTTCCTGCTGATACCACTGTCTGTTGCTTCCAGCCTGGTGAACTGACAGTGACCACGCCCTCAAAGGAAGAGAGGCTCCCTCACGCCACAGAGCCCCAGCTTGGATCATTGTGGCTCACTGAGGGGTATCAGCCCTCATGCAGGATGGTCATGTGTGTTTAGACCAAAATAAAAATGTGAAGCTTTCCAAAGACTCTTTCATGCAGGTTCACTGAGGGCAGAGGGCCATGCCTGTAAATCATACAAGAAACATTCCTGTCCCAGCAATGACGTTTTGTTGGGTTGTGCTCTGTTCCACAATGAAGGTTTAATTTAAATTTCTTTGTTCCATGACAGGATTGTTTTAGAATTTGATATCTGAAAAAATATTTTATTCGCACTTGTAATAACCACCCATATTAACTCTTTAGAGGACATGCTCCTACTGATAATATCCAATACTTTGTGTGTCTTTTCCTGATTGTGCTGTCAGAGCATTCTGCTCATGCTAACTTACAGCAGGACACTTCTGTGACCAGCCAAAGAAAATGATTGGTTCGAGCCGCATACATGGAATCATCCAATCCAATTGGTGGTTAATAAGCAGTAAGATTGCCAATGAAATTGCCTTGTTCAAGTAGTTGAAGAGTAGATGGTCATTTAGGTTGCGTGAGTAGGTAGTAAAAGTAATGCTTGACCATCCACTGCTTCAGTGCTTTTTGGCCAGACTGGCACAGCCTCCCAGGGCTGAAACCTAGCAGTGATGTTATTACCGGCTCAATACTGCGCTATATGTGTGATGACGGAAACAGGTAACCTACCAGTAGCAGAGGCACCTCCGCTTCCTTCGACCTATCCAGTAACAATCCACCACTTCCAGCCACACAATAATGTAATGGTTCATTTGAGTGTGATATAGTCTCCCATCCCACCGCTACCAAGCACTCAGTAGCAATGGAGAGGATGTGGTCTACCGGTGAGAGCGGTCAACCTCGAAGATGGAGAACTGGGTTTGAGTCTCGGCAGGGACGCTCAACATCCTGTGATTCTGGGCAAATCACTTAATCTCCCATGCCTAAAAATGAGTGTGTCTGTCTTTAATGAAACTGGTGCTCATGTAAAGCGCTCTGATACCTTCGGGTTGAGTTTGCGCTATATAAAACTCCAAAATAAGAAAAAAAACTGGAATGAAATGTAACATCTAAGAGATCTGTTACAGATACTGGACACCGGAGGACATAGTCCACATGAGCAGTACCCAGCTAGGTATAATCTGGCCCTTTATAGTTCAAATACTATAATAGCGATGATATAAAGGATGATAGTAACCTAGTCCATCCAGGCAGATCTGTCTCTCGTCTCCCTCTTTGTAATGCAACTTCCCCTCAGATCCATATAATCTTGTGGGAGGAGGCATAAGGTCTGGAAATATTTTCTGCTACATCAGCCTATAATTTTGGAACTCAGAAATAAAGAAGTCATGACCACAATAATGGGACCTACAGATCTAATCACAGATGCAGGCGCTACAAATTATAAACTTCTTGCGTATCACTCATGCCTCATCACTCGTCTTTCCAGTAAGTGCAGCACAAGCTCAAATATAAGAAAACACACTTCTAACCACACAAAGTGCACTCTGTGACATTCTGTCGATGTGAATAAGTGCTTCAGCACCCCACATAGGGGTAGTAAGTGCTACATAATTGTTACAATGCAATACAATGCAATACAATGCAACCCGTTTACCAGCAGTTTCTCTCACTGGAATTCAATGGAATCTCTAACAATCTCATAATGCTGCTGTCACATTGTGGAATCATGAGCATGTGGTTGTAAAGTCATCTTGCAAAGGTCCCCTGGGTAGATGGACCCGTTGTAGGCACTGAGGACCCTACACATTCATCCTGTCCGTGCACGGTCTAATGCCTTTGGAAAAATACTCTCAGGCCTCTGTGTTATCCTCCTCCCATTAGCCTAACACATAAAATGTGCTTGTCATCTTCCTCTCCCTGTTTGTAACTCACATATTCTATTCACATAACGTGGCAAATTCACTAAAGTTACGCAAAATGCAAAACAGCAACATATTTTGCTGCACAGTGCTGCGTGAAACAGAGAGATCAGAAATGCACTATATCTACTAAGATATGGCACACTTGTGCTCTCAAAACAACAATTTTAAAGGGGGGTCAGAAGCAAAACGGGACTTAGTTTAAGGACTGAAGCACCTCCAGTCCCTAATAGACACTATGAAACCAACAGAAGGTGCACAGTCCGTTCAAAACAAAAATAGCAAACTAATAGTTATTGTAAGGGCGTATACGAGATCCTGCGAATAATTGAGACACCCCCCCGCAGGAGATAGGAGTCCATCAGCCCACCCTTAATGGCGGAGCATCGTCATCTGGAACTCCAAGGAATCACTGTCTGAGCCCGAGAACGCAAATCACCCAGGACTCTGCCTGGTGCACAGGCTAGTGAAACCCAGAAGGAAAATATACTCCTGCCAGGGTGTATACCCAAGTAGTCGAGGGCTCCAGTGAAGTGCAGTGCTAAAGAGTGATGTGAGGTTAAAAATGAATACTTGATCAAAAAATGTGTTTAATATGGATTAATCAAGTTTCATATCTAAAAGAACCTATAGTCTGATATAAATTTTGCAGGCTAATTCTTGGTTCGTGTAAAAAGTGTGGTCAACATGTTTCAGCCGGAGCGGTCACTTGACCCGGCTTTCATCAGGACCGTAAGATTGAAAAAAAGCTACTGCCAAAATTAATTACATAAAGTGAAAAAAACAAACCCATGCAAACCAGATTGTGAATGTGGGATATGTATGTGGCACTTGCCACCCTACCAGAAAAGCTCATACATTGAGCGTGAGGACAATGTCCTCATTCCTGAAAAAGAATATACACATAAACCTCATGCACATCAAAACAAAACTATTAATTGCCACCAGGCAGAGCTGAATCAGAAATGCCTTCATTATCAAACAAACTCTAAATGATGTTTGGAAATACAATTTGTATGTCAAAAAAATGGAAAAAACTAGAAAAACTCACCCAGCTTTATGTGGGAGTAAAGCCTCACCTCACCCGGCTGACTGCTCGGAGAAGGAGGCACCGCTCTGTTTAAATGTGGAGAAAGAAGCCAGACAGATTGCCAATTGATACCTATCTGCTTAGAGCTCAACACACATATTTTTAAACATATTAAAAAGAACCTACAGTAATTGAAAAGTCCAAGACCTCCTGACTCCCAAGATGTATTTTTGGATAATGTCTCTGCAAACCAGTTATATTTAAGAATAATGTCTCTTTGCAAACCAGTTGTATAGTGGAAACCAGTAACAAGTGAGGTTATGCATAGTTGTTACCTATATAAAATAGGGGAATGCTGGGAAATAGTAAAGGCTAATTATAGTGGCTAGACGTGTCCACTAGGCTCTACACATTAGGTCTGGGACGACAATTGTTTTTAGAGCGAAATTAGCAAGAGCAGTCATCCTCCAACCTTACCTGTCCGTCGATACCTCAGACTGACTCACGAGCTGTCTGGGAGGTATCGACCGGAAGGGGAGGGTACTTTTTATAGCGCTCGCGTGTAACGTTCTGATCTGTAATCGAGATCAGCTGTGTGTCTCGATTGACCGAAAAAAGCGGACGTGTCCACACAAGAGCGCATGCGTCTAAATGAGATGCTAACGGAGAGGCAATCCTCAAGGGCGCATGTGTCAGCGCTTTTACACTATAAAGATAGTCTCTGTCTGCCGAGGTCCTGAACACTACAACAGTGATCAGGAAAAGTAGGTCACCAGCATGATTAGACCGCAAGTATGTAGATACGAGGAGCATAATAAACAACGCTCTTCTAGTGAGGTCCTCGTGCATCTGTCGCGCATGCGCGAGGGATAGATAGCATTTACTCACGCATGCGTGCGCGTGAGACGCTACAACAATGGAACAGCTCTCGAGGGCCGATTAAAAGACAGAACATAGGGTGTAGATGTTGACCCTAGTTGATTTGGCAATGAAAACATGTAATCCGAACTGTATACTCTCAACGGACTAAATGTTTGTGACAATGTGAGTGAGATTGCTACAATCAATGTCATGAAGAGAAGGTAAAGATAAAGTAAGGTGAAGCAACCATGCCAACACGAACACCCACCAATCAATCCTGTTGGGAAGAGTAGTCGTTACAGCCCCTCTCATGTCAGTTTAGTACAGGACTGACAACTAGATTATCATATCGGGGGTCAAGGTGGTAGTGACACCCAATATAGTGTGCTAGTGAATCATGTGTTGCCTTTATGGTATAATCTATCTGAGTCATTAAAACAGAGAACCACAAAAAAGACCAGATGGACATAGGACAAAAATGAACAATCAACACATCAGGACACCTGATCAATTGCCATATAAGGGTGTCTTGTCAGTGGAATGCGACCCCTTAGTCATAAGATTCTCACTGTGAGTCGACTGACTTAATGCTCACAATTAGAAATTACCGGTGGTCATTCAGTTGGTTAATAATCGAGCAGTTAGGCTGACTTAGGTGTAGACGGAAGCCCACGGTATGTCATCATTCAGTCCTTTGGTGTCAGTCTTCAGCTTAAAAACCCATTTCTGTTCTTTGGCAAATAGAAATTGAGAGACGTCCGTTATATGTTGTGGAATAAACGGGCGTTCCAAAACAATCCACCTGAGGTCCTCAGCTTTATGTTTTTTAGCTAGGAAATGCTCAGTCATACAGGTGGATTGTCTCATGCAGCGGATGGTACTTTTGTGTTCGCTTATGCGAAGCTTGACTTTCCGTGTGGTGTACCCTATATAATGTAGGGTACAAGGGCAAGTGATTCTGTAGATTACGCAATCCGAATTACAGTTCGTATGGTTGCGTAATATCCAGGGACGTTCTGTGCCTATGTCTACTGATGTAGTTTTGATGGTCTGAGGACAGACACTGCACATGCCACATGGGAAATGGCCTCGAACAGGTGGTAATGACCACAAAGTGTTGGTCTCACAAGTGGGACGTGATAGCGGTCTTGTGTGGACCAAACTATCACGCAAACTTGGGCCCCTCTTAAAAGCAAATAAAGGAGGCGAAATACTGCCCGCCGCTATGTTCAATATCGGCCAATGTTTACGTACTGTTTTCTGTATTTGGTTGGACACAGTACAGAAAGTAGTAACAAATGTAAGTCTCTCGCTAGTAGTCCTAGACACGGCGGTGTCCAGTAAGGCATCACGATGGTTATTAGATGCCCGTTTCCAGGCTTTTCGTACTAGACGTTTAGGATATTGTCTCGATTGTAGTTGTGTTGCTAGTACTCCGGCATGTTTGTCAAACAACTGTCTGGTGGAACAGTTTCTGCGAATCCGCAGAAACTGGCCAACTGGAAGATTCTCCCGGAGTGCCCTTGGATGATGGCTGTTGAATGACAACAAAGAATTTTTGGACATGGGTTTTTTGTATAGCTCCGAACTCAATGAGTTTTCATGAACAAAGATGGAGATATCAAGGAAAGCCAAACGGTGTTTACTGTATTCAATGGTGAAACGTAAATACGCATTCTGTTGGTTCAACCAAGAATGAAAGGCATGAATCTCGTCGCCTGTGCCTCGCCATACCACCAAGATGTCATCTATGTATCTCTTCCACAGCACCAATTGATGACGATATGGGTTGCTGTGGTTGAGTACATAGTTCTGTTCAAATAGATGGACATACAGGTTGGCGAGGCTAGGCGCGAAAACGCTGCCCATTGAAGTGCCAGATGTCTGGAGAAAGATCTGATCTTCAAACTTGAAGTAGTTCTCCATCATGGCCAGTCTGGCGCACTCCATGATAAAAGGCACAGGGGTAATGCTCTCCAAAGAACGTGCTTCTAAGAGTCCTCTGATTGCATCGAGGGTCTCTAGCTGCGGAATGCAAGTATACAATGACTCTACATCCAGGCTGACTAATAGATCGGTATCAGAGTTGAATTCAACCTCAGGTAAAATCCGAAGGTCATCAGCCGTGTCTTTAAGATATGTTGGCATCTCAGTGACCATGGGTCTTAGAAACACGTCTACAAATTTAGACAAAGGTTCCAGTAATGAACCAATCCCAGAGATAATGGGACGTCCAGGAGGTGGTCGTTGCTGTTTATGAATTTTGGGGAGGCAGTAGAAATAGGGCATGACTGGGTTGTTGGTCACCAGAAATTTAGCCTCATGTGATGTTATCCATCCCTCTGCCTCCCCTTCCTCCACCAGCTGTCTGATCTCTAGGGAGAGTCTGGGTGTGGGATCTGACTCTAAGGCCCGATACGAATTAGAATCTGATAACTGTCTAAGGCATTCGGCCCGATAGGCGACAGTATCTTGTAGGACCGTAGCCCCACCTTTGTCTGCCGGTTTTATGATGACCGACGTGTCTTTGGTGAGATTTTTAAGGGCAGTTTGATCCTTCTTAGAGAAGTTACAGAAGAAATGGGGCGTGTATCATACAGTGTCATCAAGTCATGAACAACCGCCTTTTCAAAAGTAGAGACTTGTGAGGGGACCTGGTGAGGAAGAGGACTAAAAGTACTTTTTGGACGTAATCCAGTATTGACCACATTGATCTCGTTGTCAACGGTTGTTACTGTTGAATCTTTCTCTTTAAAGAAGAAGTGCAACCGAATCTTCCTGAAGAATTTCTCGGGGGCGTGGCCAGGCGCCGAACGAAATGGCCGCCTGATTCCTGAGCTCCGCCGGGACCGTTGGTGTCCTCTACCATCCGCCATTTATTCGAGCTGCGGGGCTGGTCAGTGAATGCCCCCCGGCTCCCCCAGGGCCCAGTGATCCAGCGGAGCGCTTTTGCGGACCCCGAGGACCCTCGGAGAGCTTGACGCGGCTGCCGCGACCGACGGCGGCGGCCGAGTGCCTCGCTCCGGAGCTGCGGGGCCGCCCCCTTTCTACTTGGAGCCCCGGCTTCGGCCTGACGCGTGCGGCGCGTGGAGGGGCGCCGCCGAGGACGGCGCTGTTCCCCCGGCGGAGCCTGGGGGCCGTTGGCTTCCTGCAGCCTGCCATCGGTGACTGAGGGCCGAACAGAGAGAGGAGCGGAGTGCGGCGGCAGGGGCCCTGCGTGTCTGGCGATGAGACAGGAGGCGCCGTGATCTCGGCGGTGGGCCGCGAACCTCCGGATTGCTTCGGCAGGGGCAAGGACGTGAGACCAGCCGGGGCAGTTGCTTTGGGGTGACCCGTGTGGCCCGCCGGCTTGGGCCCCTGTTTCATTGCCGTTGGTGCGACCTGGGCGACGATCTTCGGCCCGAAAGGCGACTGAGGCTCCTGACCAAACAGCGGACGCGCAAGGTTCGTCTGGGGGGCCCCCCTACCCGGCGATTCGACCAGGGGAGTGCCGGCGGTGCCAGGGTTGCGCCCGACTACACTTGGGCGACCGGAGCTGGCGCGGCCCCCTGCGGGCGCCTCCGAGCGAAAGGGGCAAGGGGGACGCTGTCCCCGGAGGTACCGGCGGCGCCATGCGGCCTAAAGGAGGAGCCGCGACCCAGTCAAACAAACTGGACAACTACACAGTGGCCAGACCGGCGACGCAACCTGGTGGGACGGCGAAGGAGGCGGCAGGCCAGGCGGAACCCTCCCTGACGTCCATTATGGCCGCGATTCAAACCCTGGGCACCAACCTGGAGACGAAAATGGACAAGATCACAATAGAAGTTAACTTGCTCCGGGCTGACTTGGGGACCACCACCGACCGCTCTAAAACCAATGCAGCTGACATCGTCACCCTGCAGGAATCCGAGAAGCGGCTCACCGGGAGGGTTAACAAACTCATCCACCAGCATAGACTGCTGGCTTCGCGACTCGACGAGCAGGAAGGCCGGGCCCGGAGAAGTAACATCCGTGTGGTAGGTGTGGCGGAAGGCCTTGAAGGGGACTGTATGGAACTCTTTATCGAGGATTTGATCCTTCAACACCTTAAACCCAAGAGACTGTCTAAACTGTTCACGGTCGAGCGGGCGCACAGGGCCCCGATCCCGAAACCCAAACCAGGGGCCTTCCCGCGAACGATCATCGCCAAAATCCTAAACTATCGAGACCGCGATGCAATTCTCCAGGCGGCTAGGCAACACGGGGATTTGAAGTACGAGGGCGCCACTGTTCGCTTCTTCCCAGACTTCACGCTTAAGGTTCAGCAGGAGAGGCGCTCCTTTCAGGGGGTGAAGGCGGCGCTCCGTAACCGCGGGATTCGGTACATGATGTTCTTTCCTGCCAAATTGAAGGTCATAGCTGGTGGCAAATCCCATTTCTTCACATCGCCTGCGGCGGTGCAGGAGTGGCTGGACTCAGAGGATACGTCCCGGGACCCACGGCGCGATGGTGAACAGCGGAGAAGTGTGGGGAACTCCTCCCCCGGGTCAGCGACGGGGCGAGTGGACAGGGGAGAGCAGAGCCAGCGGTCTTGGCGGTCAAGATCGAATAGTCCTCGTTGGGACACGCCTAGAGACGACGCAGTGAGATGAGCCATGGACGCCCGACATAGAAGCCATCGGACAGTAAAGTATTATGGTTGTTAACTGTGAGACTGGCATGCACCATGAGGTGCTTAGACTTTAACGCCTGGGGTTGCTTAGCCGGGCTCCTTATGTAGCAGATGTTTTATGGACCTGGGGGCTGCGTTACCTGGGCACCACGGGCGGGCGGTCAGGATTGGGCTGGCTCACGACCTTCCCACGTAAGTTCCTCGGTGGGCTCTCACCGGGGTAGGGTTGGGCGACAGGCGCTCTGCTAATTGGGGTGGTGGGTAGTTTTGAGCCCACGGAGCAGGGGGCAGGGAGGGGGGGGTCTGTTGGGCAAGGGGTGGCGGGGATGTTGGGGGTTGTTGAGTTGGGGGGGGGGGAGGGGGGAGATTATGGTCACACGAACTAGGTCATCACTGCGGCAGCCGGAACATTGGGGTGGTGGGACGAGGCACCCTGCAGAGCAAGGGCGATGGATAGCCGAAGGGAGAAGAGTCTAAAAGTCCTAAGCTGGAATGTCAATGGGTTGGGGGACAGGCTTAAGCGCACTATAGTCCTGCAATTCCTCAAACGGCACCAGCCGGACGTGGTGCTGCTGCAAGAGACTCATTTGATGGGTAATGTCTGTCAGGCACTGAATAGGTATGGCTTCATGCTGGCGGCGCACTCTGGCTTTACATCTGGTTCCCGGGGAGTGGGGATCCTCCTGCGGCGCTCACTGCCTTTCCATATAGACCTGGTCAAAACTGATCCGCAGGGCCGTTTCACGGCTGTTTCTGGACGGTGGGAGGGACGTACACTTACCCTGCTTTCCATATACGTCCCGCCTGGCCTCCAGGCCCGGGCCTTCGCGGATCTGGGTGCGCTGCTCCTTTCCCTTCCCGGGGGTCAGTTGATGCTAGGTGGGGACTTTAACGCCGTGGTGTCAGGAACCCGTGATAGGCAGCCTCCCCGGGACCTCCCTCGAGGGCAGGGGTGGTTGGCGGAATTTATTGACAGCTTCGGACTCACAGATGTTTGGCGGCTGCTCCACCCTACAGACACCCACTTTACCTTCTTCTCGGGGTCGCATCACTCCTTCTCACGACTAGATTATATCCTTACCCTCCTGCAGCCCGATATGACAGTCCGGGAGACGGAGCTCCTGCCTAGGGGTATCTCCGACCATTCACCTGTCCGTACACACATCGTCTTTGGCACTCACCGGGAGGGAGGGATAGTGCCCGTGAACGCTTGGCAATTGAAACATGAGGACACCAGGAAACACGTGTCCGACTCAATCTCCCAGTACTTTGATGATAATTTTGGCTCCGTAGACTCCCCGGTCACCCTATGGGAGGCATTTAAACCCGTAATTAGAGGGGAGGCGCTCTCGGTCATAGCGGCACGACGTCGGGAGCGGCGCCTGCAGGTTACCACGATTGAGGCGGAATTGGAGGCTCTGGAGGGGGAGGCGACTGCGGGGGGGGGTCGTGAAGCTAGGCACAAATTGCAGCTGAAGGCGGCGGAATATAGGGCTCTGGTCACCCAGGAGGCTCAGACAGTGGCTCAACATAAGCTTGGCACGATCTATGATCAGGGAGATAAAGCTGGGAAATTGATAGCCTGGCTGGAGAAAAAACAACAAGCCAGCAAGGTGGTGCCTGAAATATGCACCGAGTCTGGGACTGTAGTGACAGAACCCAGGGAAATAGTTAGCCAATTCGCGAGACACTTCCAGCGGGTCTATCGGAGTGAGTCTGATAGGCCGGAGGAGGACTCCAGGGTCCTCTTAACGGACATTCGCTTGCCCTCCCTTTCGGAAGAAGATCGTGAAACTATGGATGGCCCGATCACCGAATCCGAACTGCAGCGTGCAATAGGGGAACTTCGCCCGGGAAAGGCTCTCGGACTCAACGGCCTTCCGATAGAGCTTTACAAACTCCGTCCGGATGTCACGAGCAAATACTTGAAACTCATGTTCGATCGAAGCAAGGAAAGGGGGGTCCTACCCCGCGACCAGCGCATCGCGACTATAGTGGCACTCCCTAAGGACGGGAGACCCAAGGACTCCTGTGCCTCCTACAGGCCAATTTCGCTCCTCAATGCGGAGCCCAAAATACTGGCAAAGACGCTTGCCAACAGGCTTAAGGCAGTGCTTCCCTCGTTGGTCCATCCGGACCAATCGGGATTCATGCCTCACCGTAACACGGCCCTCAACATCAGACGGTTGCACGGTGTTCTGGGGCAGCGCCACAGACTGCAGGAAGACGCAGTGGTGGTCTCCCTAGACGCCACGATGGCCTTCGACACCTTAGAGTGGCCATACATGTTTGCAGTTCTGCATAAATTCGGATTTGGACCTCAATTTATAGCCTGGGTGCGTCTCTTATACACCGAACCCCTAGCGCAGGTACTGGTTAATAACAAATTGTCCGAGGTGTTCCCGCTTGCCAGAGGGACTAGGCAGGGCTGCCCCCTCTCTCCTCTTCTCTTTGCCCTCTCCCTTGAGCCGCTCGCGGCCTGGATAAGGCAGGACGTAGATCTCAGAGGTATAGCGTGGACGGAGGGGTGGGAGGACAGAATATCCCTCTACGCCGACGACATTCTCTTATACCTTTGCAGGCCGCGCAGGTCCCTCATCGTGGCACTCGACATATTTGCGAGTTTTGGGCGTAATTCTGGCTTCCGGATCAATTGGGCCAAATCACATCTTTACGTCTTGCGGGGCGACCCCCCGAGGCTCCCTGACGCGTGCCCTATCAGGGTGGCGGACGACGGTTTCCGGTATTTGGGAATATTCATCACGACTGACAAGACCCTGTTGTACGAGCGCAACCTCAAGCCACCGTTGGTTCGGCTGCAGAGGGAGGCCAAGGCCTGGCAGCGCCTGCCAATGTCGTTGTTGGGTCGGGCAGCCTTATTCAAGATGCTGGGGTTGCCACGGTTCCTCTATGCATTACAAAACTATCCCGACTTAGTCCCTAACACCTACTTTGCGGCGATAGAGGCGGCGCTGCGGGACCTCCTATGGGCAGGGTCGCCCCGAATCTCGCTGAATAAACTCACGTTGGGGTGGTACGACGGCGGTATAGCCCTTCCCGATATTCGTAAGTATTACTGGGCGGCCCATCTCACAGCGATAAATCACGGGACATATGGTGACGGGAACGACCCAGCCTTCGGTATGGATCGGTGGCTGCTTCCCGGTGGGAACTATGAGAGAGCACTCTACTCCAAACGAGGTACGCACAACCTCACGGGTCCTACCCTTCACTCGGTACAAGTCTGGCGCATGGCCCAGAGGAAGCTCGGATGGGAGGGAGTCCTAACACTAGCCACGCCGCTCTGGGCGTCTGAACAATTGGGTAATCTTGGACGCACTAAGGGCTTCCGCAACTGGGACCTTATAGGCATCTCCCAAATCAGAGACATCTGGGGCCCCACGGGGGTCCGTGCGTTCGCCCAACTGCAGGACACATATGAGCTTGCGCACACTGAATACTTCAGATACCTGCAGGTGCGGCACTCCTTACAGGCCAATATTCCACCCGACACTAAGCCGCCGCAAGCCTCCCCGCTGGAAGATAGGTTACTGGATGGGTACCTCCCAGAACACGCCATCTCCCTCACATACAAAAAACTAATTAACAACCCCCCTGATCTGCTGCTGCCCCTTAGAGACAAGTGGGTCGCTGACGGGCTTGAGATAGATGATGAGGAATGGCTCTATGCGTTAGCCTCCCCTAGGGAGGTCGCGATATCTGCCCGGCTGCGCCTGATCCAACTCAAGCTGCTACACAGAATCTATTTCTCCTGTACTAGGTTGCACACCATGGGCAGGGTTGACACAGCTCTTTGTAGGAGGGGATGTGGGGGGACGGGCACCTTCTTCCACGTGTTGTGGGACTGCCCCCAGATTCAACGCTATTGGAGGAGGGTGGTGAAGTGTATGGAGGAGGTATGGGAGGTGGAAATTCGCCCGGAGGCCAAGAGGTGTCTCCTGAACATCTGGGAGCCAACGGACCTGCCACCGAAGGGTAGGCTCTGGGTGACGCTTGGTCAAATGGTGGCTAAACGGAACATTGCCAGACTCTGGGGAAGCCCTACTCCACCAAAACTCTCGGACTGGCACGCCGACATGGACTGGTGCATGCTGCGAGAAAAGACTGTATATACTGCGAGAGGGTGCCCCAGAAAATGGGGGGAAGTATGGTCCAAATGGAATGACTTTAGGGGTGGCATTTGTGAGCCGCCTGCAGTCGAGCAGGATGATGCAGGGGCTATATAGGACTCCCACGTTTCAGTGGCTCCCGGGGCTGAGGTGGGGTGCCGCAGCCGCCCATGGGTACAGAGTATATCGACGGTACGAGTGGTGACTGGTTTTAGGGAAGTTTGGGGGGGAGGGGGGGGAGTAGTGGCTCGTTCGGCGCCGGCGCCGCTGGGAGCTCTCCGTTTGTTTATGGTTTACATAGAGAAAATGAGGCCTGCATTATCCTTCTTTCACTGTGATACGAATGCACTTTCTAGCGCCGCCGTACCCCCGGGTTGACGGCACTGGGCTGTGTTAGTTAAGACAAAGTGCATGAATGCAATATGCGGCCGGCCCGAAGGGTTGTAGGCCAAAGCTGTGTATCGTAAACATAACAATAAAGGTCTTTAAAAAAAAAAAAAAAAAAAAAAAAAAAGAATTTCTCGATTTCACATCTCAGGGTAAAAGGATCACCTGAGTGTGTGGGAACAAAGCCCAAACCCCTGTTTAGGACATTCTGTTCATCGATCGTCAGGATTTTTGAACTAAGATTGACTACGAGGTCATTTACTCGCTGGTCGAGTTCGTTGGTGGTTGTTGATTGCCCCTCCTGCTCCGGGTGTTGGGAAATGTCTGGTCTGGTTGCCAGTGCACCGTTGGAGTTCCTCTCCGTTTGCCTCTGCTGCGTCCCTGTCCTTGATCTAAAAAAGACTGATTAGGGAAGAATTGCTGCTGAGGTGGATAGGTGTGCATGTGTGGCGGAAAGAGGGGTGGTTGGTAGCCCCAAGGGGCCGGTGGCCACCATTGACTTTGATTAGGGTAAAAGTTTTGATTACCCCTCCTTCTGTTATATCTCCGAGATTGACCTCTCCCTCTTCCTTGTGGTGCCCCTGACGCACCTGAATCAGAGTCATCAGATCCTCCTACACTTGTGCTCTCTCCTAGTGCTGACAAACTGTGTGCGGACTAACACCAATGTAGGCACAATTCCACTGTGGTGCAAGAGCACCTGTGTTAGAGGCAGGATTTTTTTGTGCGGGAAGGTATACCGTCCTGCACAAAACCAATCCATTGATGCTTAGTGGTCTTTCTATGTGTGCTCCAGAATGTGGTAAGCATCAAAAGAGGAAATAGCAAGGAGAAATAAAGATATTTCTCCTCACTATGCCTCTCTGTGATAGGTTTACTGCTTTATGTAAATCTGGGATTGTGTCAAGTTCCATGAATGGATGAACAGGAACACCCATGCTTCACCTATGGAATGCCTACCACAATGAAGTGTAACTCAACGCTAGCTGCTGAGTTACCTTACATTTCTTTACAAAGTCATACAAGGCAGTGCAAATAGCCCGTTGCGTGGCTTTGTAAATCCCATTTAGGACTTACCTTGCCTGCAATGACTTGCGTCATGCAAGCGCAACGCAAGTCCGTCGAAAATCTGACTCTAAATTGTTATTTGCATTTAATAGAGATGTTCTTGTCTGAACAAGAGACTAAAATAAAAAAATTGGCAGAATTCAAACTTCGTCTGGCCAGCTTCGTAATCCACACTGATCCACTGAGAAATCTGTAAACTGCCAACTGAGCTGGAGGGTTTATGCCGAAGCATGGGAATTGCGTATCTGCTACAGACATCTATATGCAGAGATACTCATCTCTCAGTGCTCTAAAGTATACAAAAAAGTGATGCATGGAATGCATGAATTAATGTCTGCCAATGGTAATCGCATGGGCCGCATCCCAGTTCATCAATATTTTGCACACCATGCCACCTCAGTTTGGACACATCCATAGGCAAATCAGTCTTGACGCTGCTCCAGAGGAAACAGTCCAAAACAAACTCTCCCTTAATCGGAACAGAGTCAACCCAGCTCCAGTTTTGCCCAAGTTCCTGCCTGCCAGGGACCACTGCCTGCTCTTAAAAAATTGTTTTTCACACACTCACAAAGGGGAAGCGGTCCCCTGGGGACCCCTTCCTGTTCGCGAGTGGTTTACCAACAACTTGAGGTAGGTGGTAAACTGCAATTGTTTTGCATCCGCAAATGCGGTCACAAAACAATAGTACATGCAGTGAGTCTTGCTATTTGGAAGGGACGCCCCTTCCTAATAGCGAAAGTCGCAAACGCTATTTTGCGAGTCAGTGACTCACAAAATAGCGTTTGTACATGCCATTAACCTTTTTTGCGGTTGCAAACAGGCCGATCTCCCATTTGCAAGCGCAAAAAAGGGTTGTACATCTGGCCCCAGATCTCCTTAAATGCCAGCAATACAATACGCTAGACTGTCAGTCTCTCCCATCTTAATTTTGTACACAGGGCCACACAGATAAATCAAGATGGCAGACTGACTGACTGGCAGGACACAGTTAGTCAGCCTTGCCCACTTCTCTGATGCATGCAAACTCATCTGTGGAGTTCCACAAGGATCCTCTCTTAGTCAGACCCTCTTCAACACATACATGATCCCACTGGCCAGCATCATCAGTTCCCACAACATCAACATCCACAACTACACTGAACACAAGCTCTCCCTCTTGGAAATGACCCCTATACATGTGGCAATTTCACAGCTTGTGTGACCGAAGGCGCAGTCTGGTTAAAAACCAACTGTCTCAAACTAAACACCAACTTTGGCAATAAAACCTCACAGTGGGACTCAAAGTGGTGGCTGGTGGAACTGGTACCCACCACCACCCCCACCCCCATCCCCACCACCCACACCAAGAACCTTCAGATCTTCATCTAAAGCAATTGTGCCATGACTAAAGAAATTGACGCTTTGACAGCATCCTGCGTCTACACCCTCCCAGCCAACACCAATAAATCCATTACTCATGCCCTTTTCACGTGCAAGCTGAACTATAGGAACTAGGAACACCGTATACGCTGGACTCAACAAACAACTCAGCATAAGACTGCAAATCATTCAGAACTTGGTTACCAGAATCATTCTCAACCCACTACGCACAGACATCACACTACACCCAAAGGAATTCCACTGGCTCCCTTTTCACAAACAAGCATGGTTCAAACTCCTCACTCACACCTGCAAGCTCTACACAACAGTGGCCCAGGATACCTCAATAGATGTACCTTTTTTCACAAATCTTCCAGACACTCACGGTCAGTCGGACTACTAAATTCACACATCTCATTCTTACGCAGAACCAGTTCCGGCAGGCGGGCCTTTGCCTACATCGCTCCTAAATCATGGCTCAACCTGCCATTACACACTGTAGCCTCCTCCTCTATTCTTAAGTTCTGCAAGAAGCTGAAAACCTGGATCTTTGATTAGTAATTCCATCCTCTAAAGGTGAGGCTACACCGCACCAGCTCAGTGACAGGATACAACTGACAGGGTGATCATGCGCTCCATAAATCAACATAAAACAATATAATAAGATGGAGTCTGCATTATCCCTTGAAACACGTGGGCCACATACTCCTAGCACACTTCTGCTACCCACTGAAGCATGCACACTTACAAACATGCACTCCTATTCACACTGCATTGACATATTCAGGGATAAAGTGCAGAAACATGTTATAATGAAATGAAAAAGCAATTTACACAGTGAAACCAATAAGCCAGTAACCCATGCAGCTAAAAAGGCTTGTTCTGTAACTGGAAATTAATGCTGATACCACTGCCAGTTGCTGACAGCCTGATGAGTTGACAGTAACCACATTCTCAAAGGAAGACAGGTTTCTTCACCTCATAAAGCCCCACTTTGGCTCATATTGGTTCACTCAGAGGTTCTCAGCCATCATGCATAATGGTCATGTGTGTTGAGACAAAAGTAAAATTGCAAAGCTTTCCAAAGCCTCATATACAGGTTAACTTAGGGAAGAGGGTCATGCCTGCAAATCGTGCAAGGAACATTCCTGTCCCAAGAATGATGTTATATTGAAAAGTATTTTGTTCCACAGATATTATTTTTTTTAATGTTTTTGTGTTCAGTTATTTATATTGAATTTTAAGGTATACAGCACTAAAACAAAAGCAGAAATACAGTGATATTCACATGTCTGCATAACATACATTGTGTCTGATCGAGAAGGACATGAAAAGGCTACAAATTACGGCAAAATTAACCGAATGTCCTATGTCGAAATCTAACATTATGCAGGGGAATATTATACTGCATATCATACATCAGACAATATAACATACCAGGGTAGAAGAAAATAAAAGGTAGAAAAGTTATAACTAAAAGAGAGTGGAGAAGAGATATATAGTAGGGAGAAGGAAGTCTCCATCATAAAGGGGTATTGTAATTGTAATTATATTTATATAGCGCTTACTACCCTTGACGAGGCATCAAAGTGCTTTTCGGGATTAGTATAGGGAAATATGAGTTAATTTGAGCAGTGGACATGCATGTCTGTTAGTTGGATTGAATAGGATAATGGAGGGATAGAAGAGGAAGATTCTACGAAGTGGTATTTGGCAGATCATAGTAGTAAAATGAGGTATGGGATTAGTAAAAGGAGAGATGGAGGAGGGAAAATCTCTAGAAAGGGATTAGGGAGACCGTAGTAGTAAAATGAGGTTTGGGATAAATCAAAGGAGGGATACATGAGGGAAGAATTTAGAAAGGGTTTTTGGGAGATCATACTAATAAAATGAGGTTTGCGGTGAGCCAAGGAGGGATAGAGGAGGGAAGGAGCTAGAAACGGTTATTTTGGAGATCATAGAAGTAAAATGAGGTTTGGGATGAGTCAGAGAGTGGAGGTAGAGGCTATATTGTGAGAGGTATGGGGTGAGACAGAATAGTGCGCGGAGAGAGTCAAAGTTTTTTCTTCTTCTAAAGTAGAAGTAAAGTAATAAATATATAAATACATAACTATATAGAAAGGGTATACATGGATAAGGAAGACAATATATCGAGATTTAAAGTTGTATTGTATAAACTCAGACTTTCAAGTGCTGCTGTACTTGAAGCTAATTTATTTGTGCATTTTTATAACTATTTTTTTATTCTTCTCTTTTAATTTTACCTGAGGAATGCATTCTGCTAATATATTAGGGACTGCCTATTGTAAATATTAGAGGCCTGCGTACATACTGTGCATATGTGACTGTGCACCTTGTAGCTATTGAGCATGTTGACAGAACTGTTACCCATAATCAATCCAGTGATTCTAAAGTTACCGCCTCTATTCACAGACAGCTCATGGTGTGGCACTGCTGGTCACTGACCAAACGTTTAGCAGATAGGTTGCCTAGCAAAATTTTGGAACCTTAAAGATCACCTTTTTGAGTGAGAAAGAGTGAGAACAATATTTTCAATTGACAGTGATATTTTAAGAGCAAGATAATCAATCAATCAATCATTCATAGCATTTGTAAAGCGCACTACATACCCGTGAGGGTCTCAAGGCGCTGGGGGGGGGGGGGAGGGGGACGCTGCTACTGTTCTACGAGCCAGGTCTTGAGGAATCTCCTGAAGATAGTAACAAACATATTGATTCTGAATGTTTGATGTAGTAAAATAAACTCGAAGAAGAGGACTTTGCAAAGAGCATTTTTATTGTAGCAGGAGCATCTCTAGCATGTAATTGTATGCTAGAACAGTATTATGTTTGGGGTTTTGAAGACACCAGACTATATTAACTTGTGTTTTGTGATAAGGGAGTAGGTGGGACATCATATTCTGGAGCATACCCTGTGCAGTTGTTCTTTTCACATTTGTTCAAGGTCTGCTTGTATATTATCACAGCTCCAACATGAGGGAGAGTCAATCAGACCTTATAGTCTTGTGGACGTCCAGTAGCTTTTATGGAGACCCCAAAATGTATATTGAAACAGCATTGGTGATATTTTGTGTTGAAGGCATTTAGACCGTGTGTACTCCCATGTATTTCCAGAAGGCGGAGTCACGGACAGTTCTATGAAGGGTCTTTTCCATTTCGTACTAAGTTCCTGGGAGAGCTTGTTGTCACTCTTCCCAAATAATTTATAAATGTTATTGGCCACGTGATCCTTTTTATTTGTAGATCTCAAATATGAGATACATTCAGCCTCGTGTGCTTAAAATGTGATATCTGAAAAAAGATTATTTGTATTTTGTATTTGTATTTAATGAGTTTTAAATAGCCCTGGCTAGACCCGTAGCTATCAGAGCGCTTTACATAAGGTTCAACAATGTAACAACAATGATAACAATTACACGTTACATCCAATATTTGCAACACATTAAAGAGCGAGAAGGAGAGACAAATAGAGCGAAAAAGGGGTGAGGGGGAGTGAGACGGAAGAGGAAGAGGGGGAAGACGGTATGAGAGACGAAGGGAAAGTCTGCCCAAAGACCGAATGGGTAGGTGACAACCGAGGAGGGAATCCACAGCCAGTCTCCCCTAGAGCTCTCATGGTAGCTCCATTGGGCATCGGATAGATAGATAGATAGATAGATAGATAGATAGATAGATAGATAGATAGATAGATAGATAGATAGATAGATAGATAGATAGATAGATAGATAGATAGATAGATAGATAGATAGATAGATAGATAGATAGATAGATAGATAGATAGATAGATAGATAGATAGATAGATAGATAGATAGATGACAAGGAAAAGGCAGAGTTACAGAAATTATTAGATTATCACTTTTGATAAC
Source organism: Triturus cristatus (assembly GCF_964204655.1). Taxonomy (NCBI): domain Eukaryota; kingdom Metazoa; phylum Chordata; class Amphibia; order Caudata; family Salamandridae; genus Triturus; species Triturus cristatus. The sequence continues at coordinate 846,833,962 of NC_140580.1, read as the reverse complement.
CACACACATTAACTCTTTAGAGGACATGCTAGTACTGGGAATATCCAACACTAAGTGAATCCATTTCAACAGTAACAAATTGTGCTGTCAGAGCATTTTGTGATACTAACCTACAGCAGGACACCTGTGTGAACAGCCAAAGAAAAGGCTTGGTTGTAGGGGCATGAACAGAATAATCCAATCAAATTGTTTGATTCATAGGCATTAAGATTGCCAATGAAAATGGCTATTTCAAGTACTTGAAGAGTAAATAGGCATCAAGGTTGTGTGACAAGGCAGTAAAAGGTGATGCTTGACCCTGCACTGCTTCGATGCTTATTGCCAGACTGGTGCACCCTCAGGGTACGATAACCGGTGACAGTATTACCAGCTCAATAAACTAGTTTTAACCATGCATGAAAGGATGAGTCAACGTTGTCTATGTTTTAACTCAGGATATTTTCAGATTACCGAAAAGTCTCCTCATCAAGTGCCTTAACCCGCTGACCTAATTTTTCTTACTATGAGCAGGTGTGTGCTTTTAATCCAGATGTTTTTGTATCATTACAGTAACAAGAAAGGGCAGCGTCGGGAGCCTTCTGGGGCAGGGAAAATAGCTCCAGTTTCTGAAAGCTTGCATGTGTTGTGGGGATGACAGGGGTTCAACTCCCGGATTACTGTGTTTGTCTCAGGGAGTAAATTAAGGGACGTGGAGCAGAAAAATTAGTGGTGAGAAAAGTGTCAGAAAGATTTCGTGATTCAAGAAGGAGAGGAATTGAGGGCAGAAGAGCTGATGACTGAAGGGGAAAGGATATGGAAAAGGCGGTACACGGTGTAAATGAGTTCTAAATTGCAGATTTTTTTTTAATTTCTCCCTAACCCTCCTTAGTGGTAGGGTGCTTGCTTGCTGCGCTCGCGCGTACGGCGCATTATCTAAATTGGTGGTGCGACACTCTTAACTAGTGGCGGTTTTGGTTCCTTGTCCGGCCCTGACTATCACTGGAATCCAGCGTTTGCCCCAGAGCAGTCCAACAGCTCACTGCTGCTTTTGAGCAGGTCGCCCCTCCCAGGCAAGAACAAGGATTTCTGCATATTTTAGAAATTCCTTAAAATAGTGCCTACTCCCTAACCACCATGAGACGGACTGTCTCGCGGTGTAGAAAGCGCGCGCGCTCCCGAGTTGGCTCTGCTGTATCTAGAGAATTTCAGTCAGGTGGGTGTGCACGTGCACGGAAGAGATATGCAGAGGTGGAAGAGAGGGTAGAGACATCGCTAAAGCCCGGAGTACTGAGAAACCCGCCCGCACCGTCCAAGAAAATGGCAACAGCGCACATGGAAGCGTTCAAGGAGTCTTTTGTGCTCAGGAGGGTTTCAGGGGCGTCAGGGAAAAGTTTAGTTTCCAGAAATTGCTAGAAAGAACGCTTCCAACGTTGTCCTGGGTAGGATGGGTTGCCAGCAGGAGATTATTTCCAATTTCCTTCAGTGGCGCCGGTGAGACTACGAAACCAGATGGCTGCACGATTACTGGTAAAGCGAGCGAACAGGAGAACATAGCACTCCTGACATCTAGTGGACAGTTAGAACATGGCACTGGTTTTAAGGGACGAAACAAATTCAACTAAACTCAACCATTATGCTTAGATTCATAACGGTGTGAGTTCACACAAATGTTGCAATGACAAGTTAAGTGATAAGTCTTGTTCAGCCCGCATAAATTCCAGAAAACCAGCTGGGGAATAAGGGGGATTTTGGGGGGCAGCCGAGCACAGCGAGTTCTGCCCCCCCCCCCCCCCGCAGATGGGGAGGGGCCATTTTGGGTACTTTGGGGTACATTGGAATTAGCCCAATTGTAGCCCAATTTTTAGTGAATAGCCCAAAAGTATATAGGGCTTTTTTGTGCTTTCCCAGCCACCATTTTAGGTTTGGTGACCTGGTGGCTGGGAGCGCTGCGCAGAGTAGGTTTTTTGTCAGAGTAGGTTTTGCGGGCCTAGTTGAGGTGTTTTGGTGGTAGCGACTTAGGTCTAATGAGGTTAGTCTTATAATTATGATGGCTGGTGAGGATTATCGTGTCCTGGAGGCGGTCCGTTTACTCAGCGAGGCCGGGCGGCTGGACCTGCTGATGCCGGAGGCCTCTGGTGGTGCGCGCCCGGTGAGGCGCGCGTCTGCCGGGGTGGCGGACACCATCGTGGCTTGTTTGCCCCCCCCCCGGAAAGCGGCGAGAGGCAAGGTGAGTGGGAGGGGCCACGCGGATGTCAGGAGCGCGGCCCCGTCAGGCGGTGCTAGCTCGCGTGGTGTGCGGGGGGGCTTGGGTTTATCTGTGGGGAAGGGCGGAGGGGCACGGCAGGGGAGCATGTCTCGTGTCTCCCCGCCGAGGTCTGCAGGTGTTGGGGGGTGCTCGTATGCAGGGAGAGCGGCCCCGGTTTTGGAGGTCGGCGTGCAGCGGATGGGCAGCGCCGAACGGCAGAGGGCGGCCCCAGGGGGTGTGTCTGGGCGTTTCGAGCCCATGGGGGAGCGGTGACTACGAGTGCAGCAGGCGGAAGGTCTCAGCGCGCCTCCCCGCCGAGGTCTCAGCTTGAAAGGGGCTGTTCCTGTGTCAGGAGAGCGGCCCGAGTAGAGAGGGCGGGGGAGCAAGCACAACAGGCCATGGCTGTGCGTGGAGGCACAGGCCCGACGCGCTCTGTGGAGTTGGGGGCAGACTCTGGGACTGGGAGGTTGGGGGTGGGAATGGAGGGTTTTGTTGCATCTGGCTCAGGTAGAGTGGTGCCTAAGGGCACACATGCCCTGGCAGGCGCCGTTCAGGCAGAGGGGGCGTCTGGTCAAGTGGGACAGGAGGGCCTGTCTGGGGTGTTGGGTACAGATATTGGGGAGGGGGTGGGTGCTTGGGGGGTGCAGGAGGTGGTGTTGGGAGAAGACAGGGGGTCGAGGGGGGGAGTAGTGGTGAGGCTGTGGGGGAGGAGGGGGTGTCCCCCTTGCTGTTGCAGTCAGAGGGGAGTGAAAAGGATTAGGAGGGCTTGGACATTTTCGCTTCCTGGGCGGAGGAGATTGGGGTTGCGCATGGGGAGGGTCCGCCAGTATCGGAGGGTGAGGAGTTTTCGTGGAAGGGTGTCAGTGGAGGGGTGAAGGGGGATCCAGGAGAGGGCCGTCTACGTGAGGAGGCAGGGCCGAGTGGGGTAGGTGGGCAGGGGGCAGCTGGTTTGGAGTGGAGTGACAGGGAGGGGGATGGTGGGGAAGCTGAGGAGGTGGTGGATCTTAGTGTGGTGGGGCGGGCGTGGGTAGCTAGCACATTAGGGACCGGCAGCAAGAGGGGTTGGGATGGGAGAGAGAAAAGAGGTAGGCCCAGCACACCAGACCATACTTTTCTTTTTCAGGCGGTGGAGCAACACGCAGAGCATCGAGGGGTGCCAGACTTGGTAGGGCTGGGAGCGGCCCATTGGCACCAAGGAGGAGGGAGGGTGGAGCCTTGGGCGGCATACCCAGTACCGGCAGGGGGATCCCATCGCAGCTGGCACAAGTAGGGCCAGGGTGGGCTCGCCGGCCCCACCACCCACTGGGCCTCAATGGTCCGGGGGACAACGCCGAAGGAGGAGCGACGAGGGTGAAGTGTTGTGTGTTTCTAGGAGGGTGCATTCTGCACCCCCGGCGGTGAAAGCCGGTGGTGCTAGGCAGGAAGAGTTGGATTATGAGGAGGATAGTATGGAGGAGGGAGAGTTGCGGGATGTTGAAGGCGAGAGAGAGGGAGGGCCGAGTAATGCTGTGCATAGTATTTTGCAGGTGTCACGATGCCAGGTGAGGCCACGGGTCGGACATCGGGCTGGGAGGAGAGGTCGGCCCCTTTGCCAGGACGCACAGTGGAGCGACGGGCGGAGTGGGGGGTAGGTTGAGCAAGGGTGCCTATGTGGTGGGTGTAGGGGTAGGAACAAGGGACCCAGGTAAGGGGTCAGTGGAGGGCACAGGTAAGGCGCCCGTAAGATTTGAGACAGTGTGACGGATAACAAGGTAACGGTAGAGATTCCGACAAGGGAGGCGGAGACTAAATTAGAGAGTAAAGAGTTGAAAATCAAACGCTTGCCCTACATAGGCGTCACTAAGCCATTGGGCGCTCATTTGATGTTGTCTACCAAGGAACGTATCTGGAAGGGGGAATATGTGGAGATGCTTAAACTCCTCCACAGAGAAATTCGGGCAAAAGAGGGGTCGAAAGAGGAGAAGTTTGATTTGGCATAATGGCAGAAGGTGCCTTTGACGATTTAGAATTGGACGGTGGCGTTCCTTATTTATGCCAGCGTGTACTGTGAAAAATACCCTGAAAGGTCTGTGGCCATGTTCAAGTACATGGACGTGATTAGGAAGGCACAGATTACTTGGGGTGGGTATGCCTGGGCGCAACATGATGAGGAGTTTCGGGCACGCATGGCGTGGGACCCGAAGGCTAAATGAGGTGAGCTGGACTCAGACTTGTGGCAATACACTATTGGGTTAGCCGGGTCTGGGAAAACCATTTTCACGGCCAGCGGGCACCCGCTCATTTATCGGCCCTTTTGGGGGGGCCCCACCCGAGGAGGGGTGGGGGGAGCAGGGAGGGGACAGCCAGGGTCAAGAGGGGCTTGTTGGGATTACAACAAGGGTTTGTGCTCTCGGGAGTACTGCCGTTTCAGGCACGACTGCTCCGGGTGCGGGGGTAGGCATGCGTTGGTCAATTGTTGGGGGGGGGAGACCAGGGTCAGCAGCAAGGGACACAGCAGTGGCAGGCAGAAGTAGTGATAACTTTTGTTTGGGAACAGTTGGAAGTGTCTTGTTTGATGTCAAAAGAATTGTAATTTAAAATCCTTTTTAAAAGTAAATTCAGATTTGAAGTCAAAATTCTGATAATTTCACTTTTAGAAAGCTGGCATTCTCTTGTCCTAACCATTTGGTGACTGCAGCATGTATCCTGGGTCACAAGACTAGGTGTAATATGCAGTTGGTATATGTGAATTTTGTTTAATGAAAAGAGTTTCTTAAACACAGAACACATACTCCATACCCAGCAAAAATATTCTGTCTTCCTGCACTCACAGAGAAGCTGCCTGTAGCAGTTATGCAAGCTTCCTTCATAACCATAACACAGGAAGCGCCAGAGGAAGCTTCAATTATACACAGAAACTGGAACAACGTAGGCCAAATGATGCACAGTTAATGTGCATATAGTAGTGTGTATTTGTGTAGCACTTGTTCACCTGTGGGGCACTCCGCAGTGAAAGTTACGTTATGTTGATCTAATCACCCGTGAGGGTATCCAGGCGCTTGAGCAGGATTGTAGGTGTGTGGGCCCCACATAGTTATTTCAAGAGCCTGTTCTTCAGCTTCTTGCAGAACTCAAAAAGTGAGGAGGAAGCTCTGATGTGTTGTGGGAGGTTGTTCTATATTTTGGGTGTGATGTAGGAGAATGAGCAACCTCCTTGCCTGCTTTTGTGAATGCGCAGGGGTCATGCGAATGAGAGTGAGGTTTAGCGTAGGTGTCTGGCAGGCTGGTGAAAGTGCGTGCGGCTGTTCAGATAAGCTGGTCCAGTGTGGTGCAAGGTTTTGTATGTGTGCATGATGAGTTTGAGTTGGCTGAGTTTGTGAATGGGGAGCCAGTGGAGCTCTCTGAGGTGAGGTGTGGGTACGGTGTGTGAGGCTGAGGATAGGTCTTGTGGCGATGTTCTGGATGGTCTGGACTGGAGTCTATGTGTGAGCTGCTTGAAAATTCAGGCATAGAGTGCATTGCCATAGTTGAGTCTGTTAGTGATGGGTGCTGGCCTGACAGTTCGTCCGGTGGAAACAGACAGAGCCCACTGCCTTTACTTTTGCCATTTGTTGAGCTTGTCGTCCAGGGTAGTCCCAAGGCTTCTTGCGTGGTCAGTGGGTGTTGGTCCTTGCTCCATCAGTCACTAGGTGGCACCACATGGGGAGGTCTTGTTTCCAAAGACCAAAGTACCTCTGTCTTGTCAGAGTTGTGCTTCAAGCAGTTGGTTCTCATCTATTTTGCTACCATGGTCATGCAGTTGGTGAAGTTGGTTCTGGTGGTAGTTGTCTTGTCCGTCAAGGAGGGGATGAGTTGGATATCTTCAGCATAGGAGATGATGTTCATGCCTTGGGATCAGATGGTGTTGGCAAGCGGTGTCTGGTGAAGTGGTATAGTGAGATGTGCAATGTGATCCTTTGTAGTGTGTATGGTGTGGTGTGGTGCAATTTTGTACCATATATCACATCTCAACACATTAACCCACATCACAGCACATCAAACCACATTTTGGCAGTTGTAATGTGTTGCAGCATCATGCAGACCGGTGCAGTGTGTGAGAGGTTTCTGTAAGTGTTGTATTATGGTGTAATGTTTTGTGTTTGAGGTATGGTATAGTATAATGTGGAATGGTGTGGAGTGATGTGGTTTATCAGGCTTTGGTGTTAGGAGAAATTAAGTGTTTTGTGATATGAGGGGAGTGTAAGGTGTGTTTCCAGGTGATTTATGTGTTATTTGGTAAGGTAATGTACTGTAAGATGCTTTTTATATGGCCTAGTGTGGTGGTGTCCGCTGTTGGGTGGTGAGACAGACTAATGTGGCAAATTGATATATGGCCTGTGGTGTTGTGTGGTGCTGGATGACCTCAAGGGGTGGATCTTTAATGCGTGGAATGCAACAGTTACATAGTTACACGTGGGTTGACTGTGTATGGTTTTGTAGCATGTGGGAACGAGAATTGTTATGAAATTGCCATATGCCATTCCTGATTTGCACATCAAATCTTTACTCATCAGGTATGAGGGATCACTGAAAGAAAATGTGAAATCTCGAAACTAAAATTTTATTCCCATTTCACAAATGTAGAATTCTGAAATTACAAAACATTATTTATCTCTTCAAATATCCACGGAGACATACAGTCCTAGAGATAACATGCTTTTATCAGACCCACTGAGCATTTTAAGATTAAGGGCAGTATTTTGTGCAAATTCTCTGAGCTTATCCTTACATAGAGGTAAGAGCTTCTGCATCCCTTTGCAAGTTGCAACTGAAAACACCCGGTCCTAGAAATTATAGGCAGTGTATCTCTCTACCAATTCCTGAGCCCACTAGCCCAGATTGTAAAATCTCTGTGCCCCTATGCCAGATCAAGGAACTCATCCAGTCCTATTTGTGTCATGTTCTGAAGCCTGTCCCCGAATGCACCAAGCCCCAAAAGTGGCATGCTGTCCATCAGTGTGTTATGCCACTGAGGCCACCAAGTCTTAAAGATGGCGCACCCTGTATCCTTGTGCCAATCTTGGACCCAAGTCCAACCAGTCCAAAGGTAAAAGCCTATGTTCTCTGCCTCAATTCCCTGAGACTGTCAGGTCAGGAGGTGAAAGGGGCCGTATCCCTGCGCTAGGCCCTGAATATAGTGGATAGTTCCTGCTCTTGTGCATTTTCTTCTCTGTTATTCTTAGTACGTTGTCGTGTCACTTCCTTGTGCGGAAATGATACTCAAAAGGTCCAAAGCCATCTGATCCATGCAACAATCTAAAAGGCACATTCAAAGTAAGTATAGCCATATCCAAAATATAGGTTGGTTCTATACCCTTGAAGATGTGCGCCCTGGGCTGGCTCAGAGAGAGTACTCAAAATAATAGCAAGTGTCAGTGGCGGCTCGCTCGGATTGGGGGTTGTGGGGGCGGGGGGTATTAAACAAAAATAAAAAACGTACCTTCTCCGCTGCATGCCTCTCCTGCCACCGCACGCCACTCCTCCTCTGCTGGAAGCACCGGAAGCTCTCAGGCTTCCGGGCTCTCACAGCCAACCAATCACAATGCTGCAAGAGCAGTGTTGTGATTGGCCTGAGAGTTCTGTTAGGATGCTCAGGTAGTGCCTGGGAAGGCTTGGCATGTTCTCCACGGGGCTGTGCAACATAGCCCAATGGAGAACATGCCAAGTGCGCATGACGGTTTGGCCATCATGTATACTTAGAGGAGTGCAAACTTCTTCTCCCCTGCTCTGGCGTCAGGGTACCAGCCCTGCCGGACTCCCGAAAGAAAAAGAAAATGATAATAATATCTTATTATCATTTTCTTTTTTTCACTACTGCAATAGCAGTGGGGCGACTCTCATCCACTTTAGCGGCAGAACCGCCACTGGCAAGTGTTGATTTCTGTCTCTCACTTGCAGGTCGAAGTACTCATTGATTGAGACATGTTTTTAGTTTTTGAGGGTCCCGGGTAAACGACTTTGGCGTTGGGAGAGGGGAGAATAGTTGAGTACCAGTTTCTACGTTTTAAAAACATCCTGCAGGGAAAGAGAAGACATGGAAGGTATCATCCAATGCTGTTAGCTGCTTCATTATTAATAGACAGTTCAGGTTTTCTTTTAAACCTATATATAATTGTTGCAGCACAAGCACAGGGCCCTGAAAACGTGTGGGCCTGAGGAATAATGCCCTTCTGCCCCTCCATTCTGAAGGCCCGCACTGACCCTCGCCTGGTGTTATGAATACATATAAATATGTTGATCTAATATACTTTCCGTTTGTGAAGTAATAAAATCATTTTACCTTCATATGGTGACAATGTGTACTAAAATATGATTATATAATGAATACTTTTGGTGGCTCAAATTACTAAGGAGCACCAATAAGCCTTAAAAATCTGTATTAATAAATGTGAAATATATAGGATTTCTAGTTACTGTTCAAGTGTCATTCCCCTTTTGCTTCAGTTTACTGCAGAATGAGGCAATCGGTCTACGGCCTGGTATTGCCAAGTCCCCTCCCTGGACGTGGCCAATAACCCATTGTCCCCTTCCTCAAAGTACATCAATAATCAGATCAGTATTTATTACAGATTAATAAAACACTTTATAAAATCATAGTCATTTTTATACGCAGAAAACCCAAAACATATCCAATTACATTTCAAAATTTCAGAATTTGATACAATTGAATGGCTGACCTTAACAAGAGTCTAATACAAAGCCATACCTAACCTATACTGGAATATGTACAATGATTGTTTTCTGCGTATCCTGGATGAGCCTACCGCCAAGGTCATGATTGTTCCCAACTAGTTACCAGGTCACCCCTTTACCGGATTGACCTTGCGCAGGAGGCCCGTGTCCCCACTTGATGACGTGGGTGCCGCCCCCCACACCCTTTCCTCGCACCTCCCAGGGGCTGATGTGCAAGGTTGTTGCCCAATGCGCCTGCGCAGGGGTTGGCCCAAGCGGCCTACCAGAAGTGGGACTTCCTACCCCGTGCCCTTCAGTTTACTGGCTATAACTGCCCCCTGGAGTGTGATGAGGGACCACTGTCCCCCCCCCCCAGGCATCCCCGTTAACTCGTGGGATGCCTACTAATAGAAGTAATTATTTTCTAGCAACTATGACCTTACCGCCACGGGCCAGCATTGTTGACCGACTATCTGGCCCTCCCCCATCCTCTACCTAAGGTCCCAGAACCGTGCCCTGTGCCCCCCCCCCGCTACCAGCCAGGTTAATATATTCTCTAAGAATATCTCAGTCCCTAGTTTAGAAAGGTGGACCCCGTCCTGCAGATAGCAATGTTCACCCCGGATGCAACCATGCGGGATTTTGCCTAGTTTAGGGGTCCTGAAGAGTCGATTAACCCTGTTGTTGATCCTCTTTACCGAGTGATTCAACGCCCAGACAGATTCACCGCCCCCCCCCGCCATTGGAGTCTTGAGATCATATGGGACCATACTAATGAGGCTAGGGGAAATTGTTTGGCCAACCACCCTATTTCTGAGATTTATGCATCTACTACCCCTTTTCTGCCCATGTGGACAAGGTCGTTCCCTCCCAAGTGAATTATTATTGCAGCTGGTGTCACTGGAGACTTGGCAAGCAGAGGAGCAATGAGCTTCTGCAACTGCCCCAGTCTCAACCCCCCCCTTGACCATGCATTGACATGTTCCAACCCGCCTGGCGGGCCCTGTCCATGAAGTTGCCTGTGAGAAAATGCTGTTTTAATCTGTGGATATATGAATGTCCTATGATCCAGACTTCCTTGCTGTCCGGCCCCCCGGCGGGTACCTAGAGTGGGCGGTGTGCTTTGGACAGTGTAGTGATGACATGTTCCCCTCCTGTGGGGCAGGATGTGGAATCTGCAGAGGAATGGAAAGAAGTCCAGGGTTAGCGAGAATACTTACAGCAAGTGCAGCCGCACATAACGCTTGTAACAGTCCGAAGACCAACATCCTATTCTTTGGACCTCTTTTGCAGTTAGTCCCCGGGCCGTGGCTTCTGTGGCTGCCCCTATCCTGAAAGAATGGGTCCCAAACTTGGAGGCATCCAAACCTGCTGCCCCCAAGGCCAGTGCCAGGACCCTCCTAAACTGAAACCTTGTCAGGGGGGAACTATCCTGGTGGATCAATAAGGGCCCTCCTGCCTCCTGTGACCTGACTGCCATATATGCCTCCAAATTTCCAACTGGACAACATGGGCTCCCTGGAGCCCTCTGCAGCAGAACATGGTCACCCCTCCCATTCTTATCCATTTTTGATCTAGGAATTGACAGCGAAATTGACCCCACCTGCCTTTGAACATGGACCAATTGCATACCCCCCTGCCAGTCCTTCTCGTTTCATGACACCAGCTCACCCACACTGAAAGCGCCGTAGAAGGCGAGGGAAAAAGCACATTGGAATAGGCGGGCCTCATGGCTAGAGTTGCAAATTGTTTCCAAAGCAGCCATAGTGGCTGTGAGTTCCTCAATGCTGATTGGGTGTCTTTCATCCGGCTGTGTACCCTGCAAACGTTGCCAACCCTTTAACGCTTTTTGGACCAAAAATGTACACGTGGCATCCCTATGCCCCATCATTTTTGCGAAAAATAACGTGGCGCTTTGCGCAAGCCACCGACCGCCCACCATCCCTTAGTCCCTTCAAGTATGCCAAAATAGATGTTGGTTTATGCCAGGTCCCTTCCCAATCCTGCCCTAAGGCTGCGCAGTATGCGGTAAATGCTGCCTCGTAGGCCCTCCTAGTCCTGGGTGCTAAACTAGCTGCCACGAGGTCTGGTAAGTTGGGGCACCAAGCTGCCACAGATGCTCCGGAAAAGGTGTGGGATGATCCGCAGCCTCCGGATGATGGGACCTGAAAACCTGCATCTCGAAACGAGACAATGCATCAGCTGCGTGATTGAGGACGCCCGGGACATGCCTAGCTCTAAACAACACATTCAGCTTCATACACTGCAGTACAATTTCTTTAAACAAGCAAAGCAACATTTTACATTTAGCTGACTGCAGGTTGACGTGCTCTACTACTGCCATGTAATCTGACCAGAAAACCACTGACTGATTATTGAACTGATGCGGCCAAATTGTCAAGGCCACGAGAATGGGAAATAGTTCTAGGAATGAAATGTTACTTGTGAGGCCGCTGTCAACCCACCACTTGGTCCAAGGCCCGGCCGCCCTATGTGGGCCCAGGATGGCCCCAAAACCCTCACTCCCTGCTGTGTCTGTCATGAGCCCGAGTTCTGGACTGGACTTTACTGGGTTGGGCCACACCACTGACCCATTGATGTCATGCAGAAATGCCAACCAAATATGCATATCCCGTTTGACCTCACTGGACAGCCTAGTGTGGTGATGCTTGTTTTTTAAACCTGCCATTGCTTGAGCAATGGACCGTGAAAAGGGGCGGGCCATTGGAATAATTTTTAAGGCAAAGTACAGCATGCCCACGGTTTTTTGTAACTGATGTAAAGTGACTTTTTCTTTTTGTAAACAGTTCACCAATGCGCGTGAAAAATCATTCACCTTGCTTAAAGGTAATCATGACACTCCCTCAACAGAGTCCAGTTCAATGCCCAGGAATTCGATTTTTGTTGTTGGGCCAGCTGTCTTACCCTGTGCCAGACGTACCCCTAGTTCCCTCATTAGTGTGCAGAATGTGTCCAATGCTTTGCTACACTCGTGTGACTGTGGTGCACCCAGTAGCAAAAAATCATCTATGTAGTGCAGTACCCAATGGTGCCCTGACATGTGCCTAAAAACCCATTCCAAAAAGGTGCTGAATTTTTCAAAGTAAGAGCAAGAGACAGAGCAGTCCATTGGCATGCACATGTCCATGTAGAATTTCCCTTCCAACTGAAAACCCAGTAGGTGGAAATCTTGTGGGTGCACAGGTAATCATCAGAATGCAGATTCAGTGTCTGATTTTGCCAATAAAGTGCCTGGGCCAAGCGATCTCAGCATGCAATCGTCTGGTCCAATGATGCATACCTGACGGAGCATAGTGTTCCATCAATGGCCTTATTCAATGACAGACCCTTGGGCGCAGACAGATTATGGATGAGGCGGAATTCCCCTGGATGTTTCTTGGGAACCACCCCCAGTGGTGAACAGACAATGTTGGTCACGGGGATTGAGTCAAAGGGGCCTGCCACTCTCCCCAAACACAGTTCTTTTTCTACCTTCTTTCTTGCAATAGATATGTCATCTCTCACTGACTGCTGATTGCGACAGTAAGACACCCCTGAGGACCCAGGGGCAGGGATACGGAAACCATCCCTAAAACCTTCAAGCAAAATCTGTGCTGTGCTAGGGCATGAATATTTATTCAGACAGGGAACCAGGGCCATAAAATCAATAGGTGAGTGCGCTTTTGGAAACAACTGGACCTCATTCCTGCTTCTTTGATCCCCTGTCTTTTGTCTGGGGCGTTCTAGCCTCACGCACACGGGACGATTACTTAATCCGCGCCGGACGGACGCGCAGCGCTCCGAGGCACAGTAGATACCTCGCCTCACGCTGTGTTGGCGTTTCTTTGTCGAACTGTCTTTTGCTCATTTTGCACATGTAATTTGTTTAATTTGCACATTTGAACCTTCAAAGCCCCCTGACTTGCACTTTAAAAATACTGAATACCTTTTGCAATCTGCTCCTCAGTCCGCATTTTTGCCCAATGTCTGGGAGGTGACATTGGGCAACAATATCTCGTTAGCTCAGAGTGAACTCCTCGACTTCACCATTGTATGTTCGGCCCATTCTACACTAGCCGGCACCCTAGTCTATAGGCCGCCTGGCTATGCTGGCCCTTTTCTTGGTGATCTAGGAGAGTTGCTTGTTTCCCGTGCTCTACGCTTTGCACAATATCTCTTCTTGGGTGATTGTAATATTCATCTCGATCAACGGGACTTGAGTGATTCCAAAGCCTTCTTAGAGGCGGTTGATCTTGCTCAGCTTACCCAATGGGTCAGCTCTCCTACCCATGGTGGTGGTCACATCCTGGACCCTATCTGCTCTAACTTCCCTATCTCCCTGGATAATCCTCTTCCTGTGTCCTGGTCGGATCATTTTCTCTCCTGTTTTACTTGGTCTATGAGCAATGGGCCTTTTGATCAACAGCTCAATTCCTGTCCTTCAACAGCAAAAATTGACCCTTTAGCATTTGGCCTCTGCTTAGACAACTCTAGGGTTACTCTTCCCTGTGACCTTAAAGCGGCTCTCGCTTGCTTTCTGGGTTGGATTGGACGTGCTGTGGACAGCTTATCTCCCCTGCTTTGTCGCCGTCGCCATAGGGATTCTCCCTCTCAACCTTGGTTCACCCCTAATCTGAAGCTGCTCATACGGCACTGCAAAAAACTTGAACGCAGCTGGCGCTCTGGCTTCTGTCCATTAGCCAAGAAGACGCTGAGAGATGGTCAGAAGATTTACTATCAGGCCATCCGTGATGCGAAAAGTCTTTACTACACTAATCGGATTGCGTGTGCTAGTAATAACTCAAACGAAATCTTTTCGATTGTTCAGAGTTTTATGGCTCCAGTAGCTATGGCCACTAAACTTCCAGTGTCTGCTTCTTGGTGCGAAAAGCTCTCTAACTTCTTTGTTGCTAAAATTCGGACCATTCAGGCGACATTTGCTTCCAATAGTGGGCCGCCGGTTGATAGCCCTACTCCGGTGGTACTATTTTCTGACTTCTCTCCGGTGGTGCTCCCTGACTCTCTGAAACTACTACAATCCTTAAAGTCAGGTTCCCCATCTGATCCATGCTCGGCCAGGCTCCTGGCCTCTGTTGCTGAGACTGTTAATCCTGAGGTAAACACTCTTGTTAATCTGTCCCTCACTGAGGCCGTTGTTCCACGGGAATGGAAAGAAGCAAAAATTATCCCGCTGTTAAAAAAGCCATCTCTTGACGCTAGCAATCCTGCTAATTATCGCCCGATCTCCTTACTTCCTGGCCTGGCTAAGATATGTGAAAAGGTTGTCAACAAACAACTGACTGACTTTGTTGAGAACTCGAGGCTTCTCCATCCGGCTCAATCAGGTTTTAGAGCTTACTATAGCACCGAGTCTGCCTTAGTTGAGGTCTCGGAGGCTATCCGTGAGTGTTTGGATTCAGGGGGGAGTGCAGCCCTTATCCTTTTGGATTTGTCGGCTGCATTCGACACCGTTCCTCATGCTCTGTTACTAACCCGGTTAGCTGCTATCGGCATAACAGGTCAGGCCTGGAAGTGGCTGGAATCTTTTCTTACATCACGGTCACAACAGGTTTGGCTTCCACCTTTTGCGTCTCTTCCTCAGCCTGTTTCCACTGGAGTTCCTCAGGGTTCCTCATTGAGCCCCCTGCTTTTTAATATATATGTCACGCCCCTGGTTCAACTGGCTGAGGAAGGGGGGCCAGGGTTGTTGCATACGCCGACGACACTCAGCTCCTGTTTACATGGGACAGGACTGACTTTTCTACCTCTAGAGTGCAGGGCTGTCTGTCAGCCGTCTTTCAATGGTTATCGGCAGCCCAATTGAAATGTAATGAGGAAAAGGCTGAAATTCGGCTTTACGGCAAATTTCCTCCTAATTTTAGGGATTCTATTTGGCCCCCAGCTTTTCCTCTTCCATCCTGCACGGGTCTCCCAGTAAAAAATCTGGGTATCTGGTTTGACTAGCAGCTGTCCTTTTTGACTCAGATCAAAAAGCTTACAGGCTGTTGCTTCGGTATACTCAGATCTTTGAGAAAGTTCCTGCCTCTGTTGCCTAGATCAGCTAAGGAGACGGTAGTCCGGGCTTTGATCCTCTCTGGTCTTGACTACGCCAATGGCCTCTACATCGGCCTGCCCGAGTACTTGCTGAAAAAGCTACAGGTAATCCAGAATGCTGCGGCCCGGCTGGTGGTTAATCTTCCCATCAGAAATTGCATTTCTCCTTCGCTTCGTCTTCTGCACTGGCTCCCAGTCAGGAAACGCGTTGAATTCAAGGCTTTGGTTATTGCACATCGCGCCCTCTACGATGGAGGCCCTTCCTATCTTTTTCTTTCTACCTGCCTACCAGACTGTTGAGATCTTCATCGCAGCTCCTTGCTTCTACCCCCGGCGTTCGCCTTCAACGTATGGGTGGTAGATCTCTTGCTTTTAAGGCCACCAGGCTGTGGAATGCTTTGCCGCTATCTTTGCGAGCGATTCAGGACTCCTATCTGTTCAGAAAGCATCTCAAAACTCATCTGTTTTAAGTAGCTATTGTCCATACTGTCCTCGTAGCTCGCGCCGGGACACTCCTAGGAGTAGCTGAGCGCGTTATAAATACACAACAACATAATATAACATAACATGTTTTATGACACCTAGACTCTGGGTGTGATGAGAGTCCACAGAATGAGCAGGCGTGTTTGAACTTACAGGAACCACTGGGTCTGGTGCATGTCTTTCTATTAAAATCCCAGCATGCTCTCTTTTTGCTGCCTGCCCCCGCCTCCCCCCCCCCCGGTGTGGGGTGTAGCTGGCCAAAAGGACTGCACCTTAGGTGCATCCTTGCCCTGGTAATTCATGTGTCTTAACCATAAAATCATATCCACCTGATCCCATGTGAGAGCTGGGTCAGATACTTTACCCTTCTAAAAGCCTTATCATATTCCTTCCAGCACATCCCACCATACTCATCATGAGCACATGCAATCCTGTTTTGGTAACATACCAACTCTGTGCTTAGTCCTGGGAATTTCTCTATTATTACTGCATGGAAATTCCCAGATGCCTATACCCAATTAATCAGTGTCTCATCAACCTTCTTTGTAGTTGGCCAATTGGCCCAATCCCATGGGTGGGCCCACTCCCTAGCCTTCTTGGCCTCTTCCTTTTCATCCTTGTCTACCAACAAAGAAAATATGTTTACATATTCGCCCTTCCAAATCTGCTCTTTCACCTCTTGTGCAATGTGCCTAGCCAAACGCTCTCTGTTGGAGCGCACGTCCCTCAGACCTAACATTGGCAACAATTGTGCTGTACCTGTAGACGTGCCTGCTTGCATCTTGTCGTCGTCAGGTCCTGCAGCAGTCTTCACTGGGGCCTCCAAATCAACAGCGGTGTTCCCTGTTGCTTTAACAAGAACCTCAACCGGTGGCGGTACCACCTGTGTTGCCTTCTCAAATCGCGCTGTCAGATTCCTCGCCTCCTCTAGCGCATTGCCCTCTGCTGACAGGACCCCGCTACCTGTACCTGGAATCACTGCCCCAGCCTTTGCTAGCCATGGCAGCAATGCTGCTAGGTTGGCCACCTTGTCCTCCTGCCCTAGCGCTATGTTTGGAGCAGCTGTGACCAAAGGCTGCACTGGCACAGGTGCCTCAGGACCTGGGATGGCAGGGACAATAGGCATTACTATTGGCACTGGTGCCTCAGGGGCTGGTGGCAAAGGGGGGATAGGCACAGGTATTGCGATTGGCAAAGGAGCGCATGGAGTAGGGATGGCCGGGACTACCGGCTCTAGAAAAGGTATTACTGGCCCTGCTGGGGTCACTGGGACAGCCCTCCCTTTCCTTGCTTTTTCTTTGTTCTCCGCGGTACCGGAGGAAAAGCAGCCCTGGGTGCCACATCAAAGGGCCTGGGCCTGTCCCCCTCACCTTCTCGCTCATCTACCCTTCTTGTGAAGTCCGCTACGGTCTGGTTCAAATCACTCATGGTGCGCATCATATTCTCCATCCATTCCTCCATCCTGGATGGAAACAGACCCCTCTTTACTTTTGGCGCCATTGCGCTAAAACCCCTGCCTGACACTTACTATTCGCCCCTCAATGAACCAGGTTTATATGGTATACAAACAGTGCACACAAAATGCAAGTATTGACCTATATACCTTGCTACCCAATTGTCTTGACACGTAGACTTTAAAACTGACTCCACAGTCCAACACTGGTAGCGGCAATGCCCAGGCAATATCAATATCTCATTTGTAGTACACTCCTGCGCTGCAGGTTCCCCACAATACCCCCTTACCTTCCTATATGCAGGACCCCAGACCGCAGCTGCAGCCAGAGCCAATCCCACACGTTCAAGAATGTGAGGCAGGTGAGGATATCCTGGACTGTGCTTCCCGGTCCCGGTCCTGCGCGAGGAAGATGTAGGGTGTTGCTCCTTAGATGCCTCCAGGCGCTGGCTCCTCTCTTGCCTGCATCCCTTTGCGAGCCTGAATAGCCTGTGAGGAAATTAACAGTAACAAAAGGGTTAAATTCCCTATGCCCCTGCCACGTGGGGCAGAGACTTCACTAATGCGGTAAAATTCGGTTAAATCCTCCCACAAATGTGCCACGGGGAACGTGTGCAGACACTCAAGACTGCCTGTCCCAAAAACGCTCCGGTTTCTTGATTATCTGCCTTCTTGCTGGCAGCTGTATTGGGGAAAAATAACAAGCAAATATTATTTATCTAAATGCGACTGCCGCGTGGGCAGAGGCTCCGATATGCGGCCGAAAACGCCGCAAACAAACCTGCCTTGTAGGCGTGTGCAACCAAATCCCCTCACCTGTAGTGGGGAAATAAATGCCAAGATATTAACTGCACCAATGCCCCTGCCGTGTGGGCAGAGGCTCCGATATGCGGCCGAAAATGCTGCAACACAAACCATTCTTAACCGCGCTGCCCCCCGAGCCCTCACGCCGTGTGCTCACCTGCAAAGACAAAAAGAAACAGATTCTTAAAGAGGGAGGCATCTGGAGACCTCCGGGCGCTGTAGCTGCTGGCGGTCGTCGGGAGTGCTGGGGGCTTCCTGGCAGAGCGGTGGAGAAAGAGACTCTCCTTCCACTCTGCCGCGGCTCTTAAAGGGGACTGACCGACTGACTGAATTATTTATTAAGCGCACTAATGCCGAGGCGTCTTGGCGCTGTATGAGAAAAGGGTTCTAACAGAAGTTATCTAAGATTTGGTGAATAGCCAGGTTTTTAAGGCCTTTCTAAACAGAGTCTTATTTGTTCCTAGTCGTAGCTCAATAGGTAAGGAATTCCATAATTTTGCCGCTTGAAATTAAAAAGCCTTTCCACCCCATCGAGCCCTCTTAATCTTAGGTAGACAAACTAAACCTAAACTACCAGATCTTAATGTCCGTGTCGGTATATAGCGAGGGAAAAGAGATTTCATATTGTCTGCACCTCCACCATTTACAGCCTTATACACTAGGCATAAAGCCTTAAACTGTATCCTCCGCCGCACAGGGAGCCAGTGAAGAAGCCTTATGCCCGATGATGTGGGATGGTGTTTCGGAAGATCTAACAGTACTCTTGCAGCAGCATTTTGCAGCGACTGGAGTTTTGAGAGCTGTCTTTCTCCAATTCGAACATACAGCCCATTGCAATAATCAATGCGGGATAGAACTAAAGCCCCTACAACTGTTTTTCTTAAAGAAAAAGGAATAAAAGGCAATATTTTCCGAAGAACCTTAATCGTCATGAAACAGGCCGAGGTGACCTGGTTGACTTGAGAAGTTAATGTTAGATCTTTGTCAACCAGGAAACCCAGGTTCTTTACTTTTGGTGCTGGGACTGGACACACACCTGCTTCTGGAGGCCACCATTAGTGGTTCCAGATAGAGGGTTTTTGTCCAAATTCAATCACCTCAGTTTTCTCTGTATTGAGCTTGAGAAAGTTCATATTCAATCAGCTCATGACTCTGGAGAGACAGTTTCTAAATCTCTCCGCTGTGACTTCCACACTCTAAAACAGAGACACCACCAGCTGGGTATCGTCAGCATAAGATACCAGTTTTAAACCTTGATCTTTTATTAGGTGTGCCAGTGGTGTTACGTACAGGTTGAACAATGTAGGGGATAGCGCGGATCCCTGAGGGACTCCACATGGGAGAGAAAACTCTTCAGACTGAAGTCCTTCCCAATGGATTTGTTGTATTCTAGAATCCAGAAAGGACCGAAGTAGAGCTAAAGCAGAGTCTCTAATTCCCAGTGATTTAAGGCTTTCCAGTAATACCCTGTGGTTTACAATGTCAAACGCTGCTGTTAAATCGAGTAAAATAAGGATAGCTCTACCGCCATCATCCATTACTCTGCGAATTTCCTCCGTTGCCATTATTAAGTCGGATTCTGTTGAGTGTCGTGATCTAAAGCCATGCTGTGTGGGATCCAAAGAGCTATTTAGATCTATGAATTCCATTAGCTCTTGGTTGATGGCTTTTTCCAGTATTTTAGATGGCAAAGGGAGACAGGATATAGGGCGATAGTGTTTAATATCCTGAGGGTCCAATGAATTTTTCTTAAGGATAGGCCTTATACAGGCCTTTTTCCATCTGATAGGAAAAACTCCAGATCTAATTACTTCGTTTAAGAGAGGAGTTAAGGAAGCAGTTATCGCCGTAGAAACCAGATGAAATATACAAGAACCCTCGATCCGGCTAGGACTGGTCCCGTCTATGTCCAGGACCGCCGTGTTACGTTGCCCCGGAAGCACTTGAAGTGCTTCCGGGGCAAAAGCCACTGAGCCAATGGGCGAGGATGAGGAGGACGGGATGCCCGCGCGTCATCAGCACGGGCCCCGCCCCCCACCCTTGCGAGGGACATTTGCACCGGGGACCGGCACAACCGCCATATTGGCGGCATAACCGAGTTCCCCGGTGTCGCCTATGTAATCTCTTTCTTCTATTGGCTGGTTTGCACAGTGGGTAAGGAGATTCGGCCCGACAAAATATGCACAGCTGCAGAAAAAGGTATGCACTCCAGCTTCAGGGCAGATGTGGCTGGGCTGATGCGGCACTCTTCGATTTGTATATGTTAAATATTAATGCCACGTTTTTGCCTACATTTATAAATAAATAAATAAATGAAGTTTTAACTTTACTACTCCTAAATGCCTATTGTGAATACCGAAAGTCGTAAAGTTAGGATTTTGTCTCAGATTACTTTTGTGAATCAGGCCCTATGAATTTGATCTAATATGGTGGAGGATCTGCTCTATACAAGTCACACACCGTTACCACAGAAATGACATATCTGTTGCCACATGACGTTTCTCACCTTATGAAGATGGTAAATGCACCTCTCTTAATAGCATTGAATAGAGGTATAACTTTATGTACAGATGCAAACACCTAATTCATGCCCACCCTCCCAGAGACCTGTAAGTTCTGCCTTCCTGTAGTGTCTTGTGCATAAGTAGTGGACTTTAGTACTCAGGCACTTTGCCCCATGTCCCGTCTGTGGCGGTTCAAAGGGTCATGCACTATGCACTTTATTTCCATTGTTTGGAGGTGATGTTTTATGTCCCTGTTATGATGGAGAACTAGCGGCCCTGATTTTTAGATAATTGTTTTTAACTTGCATTTATCCATCTAAAACTGCTATGGATATCTACCAAATTTATGGTAATTTTCCGCCTTCCATGATGTTAGGCCCTAGGAGTGGATAGAATAATAGACGGGTAGTCTATTTAATTTATGGTCAATTCCAGCTGTACTTGATGACCGGGGTTTAGGAGAGAATATAGCACCTTACATCGCATGCGTTTACAATGCATGCGATTACAATACGGTTATTACAACGACTGCGTTGTTACATCGCAGTACGTTATAATGCAAGTCGTTACATCAACTTGCTGTATGGGGCGCGCTGGATTTAGGAATAGTATAATTTACTATTCCAACTCCAGTGTGCGCAACAGTAGGGAAGGTGTTGGAATAGTAAATTATACTATTTCTTAGGTTATCGTGCCCACTACAGCAAGTCGATGTAGCGACTTGAGTTGTAATGTACTGCGATGTAACAACGTGGTCGTTGTAACGACCACGTTGTAATCGCATGTGTTGTAATGCATGCGATGTAATGACTGTTTCCCTTAGGGTGGGGTTGTTTATTGCACTTCACCATGCGTCATGAACTTTGTAGAATAACAGACATGTGGTCATGCCCCAGGATTTTTAAACTTTTTGATACTACCATGGAAGGGGGGGGTTATAATCTTTGCTGCTACCCCTTGTGGGAAGAAGGGGGGAGGCACCCTCAGAGGAGTACCCAAACATGCACAGTATATTTTACAGGATAGTGCTGTATCATGTTTTTAAATTGCTTACTGTTTGATCTGATAAATTGTTTATTATATGTTTGATTTTTACTCAAATAAAATTATTGTCTGCTGCTGGTTTTCATGAACGAATAAACTCGATTAAATACTATACTAACTACTGTATACTCAGACAGTGAAGTAAGTTCAATGAGAATGTCTGGTGACTGCCAATATTTCACTTCATCCTTACAGTACAGATTCAATGCATCACGACAACTATGTCTTTAGGACCCATATTAAGCGTACCTGATCCACACTATATTTTGTACCTTGGTGTTAAATGGTCTATTGCCATGGGGATCCGTTTTCCTTTCTTTGTATAATTTCTCCAGTTTTCATTTTTTCGTCTGGCAATTTTTATTTTATGTGTGTTGACCTGTATGTCTGCAGCTTCGATAAAACGTATGGGTGTATCCGCCAGAGTGAAATATGTGCAGGCTGATCAGATAACGCATTATTAAAATTAGCACTCTCACAAACTAACCTGTAGGGTCATTGGAGCTGAAAGAATTAGATCTGAAACACTTTTCTTTCTCTTTTAGTTTGTAATGTGATGTTAGTTTAAAAAGCCAGAACTGGATGAAAGTGTCACATCTGTGATGGTGTCACATGCAGCTATACATATTTATACAATAGCAGCATCACCTCCCATGCACTCAGAGTGAGATCTAGAAAAGTATCGGAACTCATGCTGAACTTAATCAGGTTTTAGATGTGCAGGAATTAATCTGGTACAAGTTATTTTGTTCAAATATTCTGAGTTGGCAGGATAAATCCTGAAGAAAAAATAAGCTGCACCTTCTACCGCACATCTTGAAAGAATGACTACACCAATGCAGCTCAACCAGTAGGTTAACTAGAGACCTTCGGATTCCACTGATGCAACATAGCATAGCATTCTGGGCCTTGCATTTTTAGATTTAACTCTTTTTATTGTGTTTCGTCAACATAACGCATACCTTCACCCACAACTTTCTGGTCGGCAAGGAGCATGATATATAGACACAATCATAGAACAACACTTTCCATCTATTCTCTCGGTAACCTCTCAACCACCCACCACCCCCATCTTATCAATGATACATAGGTTGCTGAGTGTTGCCTTTGCTTGGTGCTCAGCACTGAGGTGAATGAACAGGCACAAAAACCCAGATCCTGGGAGTGACATTCACACCTGCTCAGGAGCATCGGCACACGGTTCATCCGTGTAGGGCATGGGCTGATGCCCCTGGTCTCACCTTCTGTGGGGCTCTGAAGGCATTCTGGTGTTGGGGCAGTGGGACCATGGCAGGTGGTCAAGGGCTCGGAGAAGTGGTACTGCCGCTCAGGTCCACAGGTGGTTTTGCCTGTGTGGTCCAAATAGGATTAAGGGTCAAGTCCTTGGTGCTGCGGCATTCTCTTTCTATTGGGGAGTCCTAATTCAACTGATTCATCACCCCTTTGCATGGAGTTTGCACTGATTGTTTGCTGTGACATTTTTATTGAATGCTATGTACTATAAACCTTAAACTAGTGTTTTTTTCTTCGGAGTGTGATAATTTGCCATCTTTAGTTATGTTGTGTTTGTCATGTCCCAATACCCACACCAAGGTGTAATGTCTTGTCATTGACTCGTTCGAGTGCGGGGTGTGGTGCAGTCTCGGGGTATTTGGGTTCCTATTATTCTCTGTGTTGGCAGACATGAAGGCGTTCTAAAGGTTATCTTGGTAAGAGCCAGGATATCTCCAATGGGATGAGTCTAAATGCTTTAAGGACACGAAAGTTCTCGGATTTCATGGGCTAAAATTTGTATAAATGGATTCCAGTCCACCTCGTATGACTCTAGTTTGTTCTTCATTGCCAGGTATCGTCTCCCTGGCCAGAATGTCTCATAGTCTAGCTAACCAAGTGGAGAGAGTGGGAACGGTAGTCTCTCCCCAGGATAAGAGTAAAAGATTGTATAATCCAGCCACTATCGCTATTGTCAACTGTTTGCCTCTAAGGGATTTTGGCAATCTTTGGGAAGGATGTGGGCATCCTACAAGTATTACACTGGGATCTCTTAGGATCTGGGTTTCTGTGCAGATCTCCCTTAGAGTGCGCAAGAAAAGTTGAATCAAAAAAGTTCCAATTAATTTCTAGAGCTTCATTTTGCGCCAATTGAGATGCTTTCTGATATGTATATTATTAAAGGGAATTTTCTGTTTGTTTTTAATCACAATTAAGTTTTGCGCTAAGTATCACACAAAAGGCGTGGAATATCACTCACAAGCACACTTTAAGCGATTGAGTCACATATGCGCAATCTGAGCACTGGACTGTTCCCATGAGGCACAGGGCCAAGTCTGATTTGCATATGGCCATTTCGAAACTGAGGTGGCATGGTGAGCAAAAGAATGATGGATTTAACCCAGATCTCTTAACTGGGGGTGAATGTTTTGATTGGTTCTGCATTCCGTTCATCAACTGTGTGTCTTTTGCTTTCTCGCCCTAAGTGCGCCGGGTATGCCTAGACATGGGTCCCGGGCTCACTGTGCCACTGGATTCAAGCTATCCTGGCTGAAGAGGGGTGAAACCCCGAAACCGGTCCTAGGAGGCTTGTTTCTGGTCCAGGCAGGACCTGGCTTGGCAGTTAGGGCTGTACTGTTCCCATGAGGCACAGGGCCAAGACTGATTTGCATATGGCCAGGTCTAAACTGGGGTGGCATGGTGAGCAAAAGAATGATGGATTTAACCCAAATCTCTTGACTGGGGGTGAATGTTTTGATTGGTTCTGCATTCCGTCCATCAACTGTGTGTCTTTGCAATCTGACGACTTGGCAGGTGTGATGGACTGTGGGTTTGCTGCAGGCGGTTGTCTCGAGCACTGCGTATTTAGCATTAAAGGCCAGGTCTGGGGTAGGCATTGGTGCTTGACCCTGGGACATACCTTGACCTCTTCCACTTGCAGCAGGTGATTTCTGGCGCTCCATGTGGGGTGCCCCCTGGGCTCTACAAGGTCTTTCCTCCCTCGCCCCGGCCTGGAATCTTTATAGGGTGTTGTAATCGCCACAGTCATGTCCGGGCGGCAGCACAATACATTCCCCTCATGCCAAGCCGAGGGAGCAGGGCCAGACCCATTACCCGGGCCGTAAATCACTTTTAATTGAGTGCTTATAAAGGGATAATGAGCGGCAAACGAGCTTTCGCAGATAAGCTGTGAGACAACAACACAAACACTGAGCTTGCACATACCGGAAGAGGCCGATCCGAGGCGGTGCAGGGGGGAGAACGTGTGTGCGCGTGGGACGGGGCGTCCATCTCTTGATAACACAAACACCTGCATCATAAATCAACCTAATCTGTAGAGTGCACGGTGGAAAAGAACAGAGAAGCCAAGGTTAAAGACAACTTAGATTTTTATTGTTTTCAGTGTATTCAGCACTTAGAAGGTGGCCGATTGCTGCATTCAGTCTCCAAACTCCCTGTTGGAGAGTTTAAGAAGATAGCACCTGATCCCACCCACCAAACAAGCTCACCACTAGGGTGCAGATTTCATTGGTGCAGCAGGTGCAGTGGCACCGGGGCCCAGAGGCCTAAGGGGCTCACTGAACTTTGAATAATATTAAATGCTGTGATTCAGGTGCAGCCAGGGGAGTCCTATTCCCTCCCTGCCCTAGGGGCCATGGCACACTGCCTACAATACTTCTCACCACCCCACTCCCGACGTCTTTGGGGAACTGCAAGGCCTCTTGGTAGGCCACAGTTCCATTGTTATAGGGTACTGATGTCCGCCCTTCCAGCCTACCTCCTTATGGGAGGCATCAATCCAAATAATATAAATGCCCGTTTTGAGACCTCAGGGGTCCCCGAACTCAGGACTAACCATCCCATAAGGCGAAGTAAGGTGCAGCCCTGTGCGTCACCTTACACACCAGACAAAATTCATTTAAACGGCCTAAAAATGGACCTATTTGTATTTCTCAATTGGACTGAGCAGGCACATTTAGATTTTGCTGGGAGGGAGTTTGCAGACAATGTTCGTACCGTTCCTGCCCAAATTTACAAGAGGATTACCATTATGTGTATCTGGGTTAGGTGACTACCTCGGGTTGGGCCAGTGGGCAAGTTTAGTGCTTTTAATGCGTTCTTCTCATGGCCTTGAGGCAGCTTAAGCTGTCTAGCCAGCCTCATGCTTTCCTAGAATAATATCGTCATATTGTAATCGCTGGTTTCTTCAGCCCCCAGGCTCAAAGGGTGTGTTGAGGCCCCTGCTCAGGATGTCACATGAGAGTGTAAATACACTTGTATCTGAAATAGAAAGGCACAGAATCGAATTACCTGAGAGTTTTATATTAAAATCTAGAAAAACGTCAACAGTGACATTTAACACAATGCAGGGCAGTGCCACTGAATATAAACCTACCACTATCTCACAATCAGTGTGTGCGAGGGTCAGTGATATGCATAGGACCCATACCACCCAGGTTGCTCCCGGCCCCGCCCCCATCTGAACCCACAAATCAATACTTGACGACCAGAGCTGTGGGTAAAAGAGGCCATGTTTATTACAAACCATCACACAAACATGACAATATATAATTAATGCAATTCCATACGATATGGATTTATCAAATTCAATCTAAACGATATTTACATTTAAATTGATCATAAATTCATAATTCCTCAGCAAGTCTGACAGAACTCAATTTATATACGCAAAGAATGTTGTCTATTGCTCCAGCACTAAGGGGCCTTCTGGCTTGCGTCCCCCAACCAATTGAGAACCACGCAAGGCGCAACCCACCTGCGTCCTTGACAGGTGAGCCCCTGCCATCGGGTCCTTGTCCGCCACCTGAGGCGCCCACCCCTCCACCACCCGGCTGCCCATCGGGGCTCGTAGGGAATAACCAGGGGCCAATGCCCCATGCCCTAGTTTGTAAACTGGAGCCCTGGCCCCCAGCCGGTGTCTCCATTCTCTCTGGGGTGAGCTTACCGTCTCTCCCCCTCAATGCTGGCCTAGGGAGTATGCAGGAGGATTCCCCTTAACAATGTAAGGCAATTTATGTGGCCTCCTTACCGCCACTCTCCATTCAACTTCCAACACCTTCCCAATCTCTACCTCTAGGGATGGGTGGGTGGGAAATTCACGGAGTCCCCTGCTCACGGGACTGGCGCCGTAAGGAAAAGAGGATGAGGACCTGGGCAAGTACCCTAAATAGGCCCCGCCCTCTCCTCCCCCCTCGTTGCCTGCCCTGGCCGGAAGTGATGTCACGCCGTTGCCCCGGAAGTAATTCTTGTTTAGTCACGCCCAATCCCTCGATGAGGAGTCATGAGGGCATGGCCGGGTTCCTGGGGGGCCGTGTCCTAATGGCACACTTCCTTATAGTACGTGCTTTTCATAGGACCCGTACCCCCCAGGTTGCTCCCGGCCCCGCCCCCCGTCTGAACCCACAAATCAATACTTGACGACCAAAGCTGTGGGTAAAAGAGGCCATGTTTATTACAAACCATCACACAAACATGACAATACATAATTAATACAATTCCATACAATATGGATTTATCAAGTTCAATCTCTAAACGATATTTACATTTAAATTGATCATAAATTCCTAATTCTTGCTTAGTCATGCCCAATCCCTCGATGAGGAGTCATGAGGGCGTGACCGGGTTCCCGGGGGGCCGTGTCCTAATGGCGCGCTTCCTTATAGTACGCGCTTTTCAAGAACAGTCTACGAAAATGGAAAAAAGAGAGAAATCGTATCCAAGCATCAAGTAACTGGCCAGGACAAATGTGGCTGACCAGTGAAGGTGCAAAAATCAGGGTTTGGGGGTCGGGGTTCTGTGGAGCTTTCTGTTGACAGGGAGATGAACCCCTAAGACTGGGGACACCAGCAAGATGAGGGTGACTTGGTTGAGAAACAATGCAGACACTTTGCATTCCATGATTGGGAAAACACAAGATTATCTACATCAGCTACTAAATTGCTCCCTGGTATTTACAGTTTGCTACTTTATTTGGAAAATAAGTTGGAAAGATTGAAGGGAGTATGCATACCAACAGCGCAGACACATTAGGCGTGGAAGGGACCTCTAGTCATTTCTCACCATCTGCACCAGCTGAGAAACGGATAGAGTTGCTTCAATTAGAAAATGCACAGTCACAGAGCTACTCACTGTTAGCATAATTCAATCCCCTTTGGTTACAGGATAAAAGCAGGGTACATATAGTAAGGTATTATAGAGTCCCCGTCCCCCAACACCATGATTTGATAGCAGCCCTCAGACCATCTACCCCAGGAATCTCCCCACCCGGTGGGGTCTCCGCACCAGCTTTTCCCCTGAGGCACAGATCACTCACAACTACTGTCAGAACTTTTTAGGTTAGAGGTTATAACAACCTTGGCCGTATTTATTTACACATAATAAATCCTAAAATTTTAATTTCCCATTAATAAACAGCTACCCCCATACAATATTATTACATATTAATGGATGGCTAACCTTAACATAGACTCTAATACATAGCCATTCCTAACCATAAACTAATAAACTATATATTGTCTCTGCGTATCCTGCATTGAGCCTACGCATAAGATCATACTTGGCATTTGATAGCTACTGTTCTTACAAAAGGAAACTGTATTGCATTGTTCTTGATGTGTGTATTGTGAAAAGTTGTTTTATGAGTGTGGGAATTAAGATGGTAACATACTGTGAAGATCTGTGGAAGAACATGTTATAAAATAAAATTAAAAACATTAAAAAAAAGATCATGACTGGTTCAACTACCTGTGAGATCTATCCGGAGTGACCCTGCACAGGAGGCCCGACTGCCCAGAACGTTACCAACCTCAGGCACCCCCTACACCCTCAAATACCACCCCCAAGGCGCTGCGCTGCTAGCTTGGCGCTCCACGTGCCTGTGCGGGGATTGGCCGTAAAGGCCTGTTGGAAGCGTGCGCTCCCCCAACCCTGCACCCTATAGACGACTTGCCGTAAGCGCCCCCTGGAGGTCCCTGAGAGACCGCTGTCCCCCACCTATCCACATTAACAATAGGGATGCATTCTAAGGACCGTAAATGCCCCACCAATCATGTCCTTACCGCAGACCAAGGATACTATCATAGAAAATACGATACATGCTGACCACTGCAAGAAAAAGAGGTTAAACAGGACAAAATTGCAACAAACCGAAGCACAATACCTGAACTTGATATCTGAAAAGGAAAATGACTGGTGACCTGCACAGAAAACCAGACATTCACATAAGACAATCTGCTGCCTCAGGAGATGGTGGGCAATGGTGGGCGGGACAGAAAAAGAGGTTAGGTTACCAGGCCCCAATGGGGCAGCCGGCAGCGCATTGTCAGAGGGAGCGGTGAGCGGTGCAAAAAGACCGCATCGTCGTTCCGCCATCCCTTTTAAAGAGGCGGAGTACAGCACAGACTGGTTTCCTTCTTATCCAGAAGTGCTTTATGCACTTCCAGGTCGCAGCACCGGGCGGACCAATGCCCGAACGTCTTAGGAGGCTGGTGCTGGCGGCCTCACTCGCCGCTATCACCAGCCTGCCCCTTCCGGCGGGGACCGGCACACTGCCATAGGTGCAGCGTGCCCGAGCCGGTGGGTGCCTTGGCATATGGTCAGGTATTACCGAGTCCCCCCAACACCCTGATTTGATAGCAGCCCTCAGACCACCTACCCCAGGACTCTCCCCACCCCGGTGGAGTCTCCCCACCAGCTTTTCCCCCAACGCACAGATCACACACAACTACTGTCAGAACATTTTGGGTTAGGGGTCATAACAACCCCAGACGTATTTATTTACAAACAATAAATCATAAAATTTGCATTTCACATTAATACACAGAAACCCCCATAACAGTCCATACAATATTATTTACATATTTGTGGATGGCTAACCTTAACAGAGACTCTAATACATAGCCATTCCTAATCATAAACTAATAAACTATACTTTGTCTCTGCGCATTCTGCATTGAGCCTACGCATACGATCATGACCATTTCAACTACCTGTGAGGTCCCCCTAGAGTGACCCTGCACAGGAGGCCTGACTGCCCAGAATGTTACCTACCTCAGGCACCCCCTATGCCCTCAAATACCACCCCCAAGGGGCTGCACTGCTAGCTTGGTGCCCAACGTGCCTGAGCGGAGGTTGACCGTAAAGGCCTGTTGGTAGTGTGCACTCCACCACCCCCGCACATTTGAAAAGCGCGTACTATAAGGCAGCGTGCCATTAGGATGAGGGCCCCCAGGATCCTGGCCACGCCCTCGTGGCTCCTGGCTGAAGCATGGGTTGCCGCAGACGGCGGGAAGTACTTCCGGGGGGAAGTGATGTCACTTCTGGTTGGGGCTGGTAATGAGGGGGGAGGAGAGGGCTGGGGGCCTATTTAGGGCACGTTGCCCAGGCCCTCGTCCTCTCTTCCTTTACAGCGCCGGCCTCGTGTGCAGGAGACTTCGTGAATCTCCGGATCTCTTTTCTTTCTCCTTCTTCTGCAGGTTGACGCGACGTTGGTTAG
Organism: Triturus cristatus; assembly: GCF_964204655.1. NCBI lineage: Eukaryota > Metazoa > Chordata > Amphibia > Caudata > Salamandridae > Triturus > Triturus cristatus. The sequence goes on along the minus strand of NC_140580.1, from coordinate 846,804,200 downwards.
CCGGCTCTTCCTGGTTTCGCCTTCGTAAGTGCACATCGCAGCGGTGCCGGAAGTTGGAGGAAGTCGTTATTGTTCTGGAGGAGGAGCGGGGTGCAGCCTAGGAGGAGTGCGGTGCAGCGTTAGGAAGCAGGGAGCGAGCAGTAGAGTGTACTTGTGGTACACAGAGGTGAAGGGAGGTGGGCCTTTTATTGTTGCACGGGGCAGTCACGGGTGGAGGCTGTGTAATTTTGTTGGTTTATAGTCGAGTGGGGGGAAACTGTATCTGGTGACCCTCACACCTCCGGTACCTGCAGCTGCCCAGGGCACATAATTGGAACAATGTATGTCACATTATATGGCCTCCTTACCGCCACTCTCCATTCAACTTCCAACACCTTCCCAAGCTCTACCTCTAGGGACGGGTGGGTGGGAGATTCACGAAGTCCCCTGAACACAGGGCAGGCGCCGTAAGGAAGAGAGGGCGAGGACCTGGGCAAGTTGCCCTAAATAGTCCCCCGCCCTCTCCCCCTCCCTCGTTGCCTGCACCGGCCAGAAGTGACATCACGATGTTGCCCCGGAAGTAATTCTTGCATTAAGATACACCCAATCCCTCGACGAGGAGCCATGAGTGTGTGGCTGGGTTCCCGGGGGCCGTGTCCTAATGGCGCGCTTCCCTATAGTACGCGCTTTTCCATAGGACACGGACCCCCCAGGTTGCTCCCGGCCCCGCCCCCATCCAAACCCACAAATCAATACTTGACAACCAGAGCTGTGGGTAAAAGAGGCCATGTTTATTACAAACCATCACACAAACATGACAATATACAATTAATACAATTCCATACGATATGGATTTATCAAATTCAATCGTTAAACAATATTTACATTTAAGTTGATCATAAAATCATAATCCATCAGCAAGTCTGACAGAACTCCATTTATATACGCAAAGAATGTTTTCTATTGCTCCAGCACTAAGGGGCCTTCTGGCTCGCGTCCCCCAATCAACTGAGAACCACTCAAGGCGCAACCCACCTGCGTCCTTGAGAGGTGAGCCCCTGCCATCTGGTCCTTGTCTGCCACCTGAGGGGCCCACCCCTCCTCCACCAGGCTGCCCATCGGGGCTCGTAGGAAATAACCAGGGGCGAATGCCCCATGCCCTAGTTTGTAAACTGGCGCCCTTGCCCCCAGCCGGTGTCTCCATTCTCTCTGGGGTGAGCTTACCGTATCTCCCCGTCAGTGCTGGCCTAGGGAGTATACAGGAGGACTCCCCTTAACAATGTAAGTCACTTTATGTGGCCTCCTTACCGCCACAAGGGCGACCAGGGCCAACCAGTCCTTTGCCCTCCCCACCAGAAGCTAACTTCCGAACAACCAGGTCCCATTGATCCCCAGGCCCATAGCCATGACAGACTCCTTTATTTCATGCAGCAGGTGCAGGGGCAGTTGAGGGGGCCCTCAGAGGGAGCAAAACATTTCGACTCGGTGCACTGGAGAGGTCTGCAGTTCCTGGGACACTGGGTTCTTACGCAGACAGGCTCACTCCCTAGGGGGGCTTCCAGCCTGATCCTAGTAGGAAAGGGACGACCTATCGCGACCGGGGGGATTGATGTAGTTGGTCACTCAAATCAGAATTGGGACGGCGACATGCGCAGCAAGCTGGATATTTCACCGTAAGATAGTATGTCTTCCTAAGTTGCGTGGGTGCTGGGTCACTTACCCGTGCAATGGGCCACTTACCACTCATTGGCAGCTGTGGCGTGAGTGAAGCAGGGGGCTGGGAAAATGTCTCCTATTCAAGTGAGTGACGTGGGGGACCTTCAGATCACACACATTCACAGCTGGTAGAAGATTCCATGTGGCATGGGGGACTGCAGTCCCCAGAGTTGGTTACCCTACATTTAGGAGGTAATAATATGTTTGGGCTGGGATACAGGGCCGCAGGGAAGGCTCTGTTGTCTGGATTTGCCCTATTGGGATAGGACGTTCCCAAGATAGCGTGGTCTCATAATGCCGTGGCAAAAATTCGGGGCCAGGACTATGGTCAAGTGCCTTTTAATGTTTTGGCCAAGTGCCTTGAAGGCCTGTATGGCCTAGCGGTGCCTGAGGCAGGGGCCTGCCTGGTAACACACCACAAATTAGGCATGGGGATCATATGGTGTACTGCAATGGTGGGCACATGTGTACCTGGAACCCAGACTGGTGGATCCGGGAATTTGAATCCGACAGGGCTCCAAACCTGGGGATTGAGGGAACTTGATGGTTCACGAGTTACCTGGTGGTGGGGAGGGCGAAGGGCGTTGGCCCTGGTCACCCTTGTGGCAGTAAGGAGGCCACATAAATTGCCTTATATTGTTAAGGGGAGTCCTCCTGCATACTCCCTAGGCCAGCACTGAGGGGGAGATACGGTAAGCTCACCCCAGAGAGAATGGAGACACCGGCTGGGGCAAGGGTGCCAGTTTATAAACTAGGGCATGGGGCATCCGCCCCTGGTTATTCCCTACGAGCCTCGATGGGCAGCCTGGTGGTGTAGGGGTGAGCCCCTCAGGTGTCGGACAAGGACCAGATGGCAGGGGCTCACCTCTCAAGGATGCAGGTGGGTTGTGCCTTGCGTGGTTCTCAGTTGGACGCGAGCCAGAAGGGCCCTTAGTGCTGGAGCGATAGAGAACATTCTTTGTCGATAAATTATGTTCTGTCATTTCTGCTGATAGATTATGAAATTATGATCAACATAAATAAATTATCGTTCAGTGATCAAAGTTGATAAATATATGTCATATGAAATTTGAATATTATTGATGATATATTGTCATGTTTATATGTGTTCGTGTATAATAAACATGGCTTCTTTTACCCACAGCGCTGGCCGTCAAGTCTTGATTTGTGGGTTCTGATGACGGCGGAGCCGGGGACAACATGGAGGGTCCTTGTCCTTCTAGCCGACTTGCGGTAAGCGCCCCCCCTTGAGCTCCCTGAGAGACTGCTGTCCCCAACCCATCCCCGTTAACAATGAGGATGCCTTCTAAGGACCCTAAATGCCCCACCAATCATGACCGGACCGCCACAGGCCAGCACAGTTCCCCACTATCTGCTCCCCACCACCTTCCTAAGGTCATGCCTTGCTTTGCCCAAAGGTCAACCATGCCAACAAATTTTCCAAGAAAAACTAGCTCTCTAACTTTGAGACGTGGACACCACCCTGTAGGTTCCAAGTCCCTGATGGGGGAGCCGGCAGAGCGTTGTCAGCAGGAGTGGCGAGCTGTGCAAAGAGACCGCACGTGCTACGCTTCCCCTTTTAAAGAGGCGGGGTTCGGCACAGACTGGTTTCCTTCTGACCCAAAAGTGCTTAATGCACTTCCGGGTCACAGCACCGGATGGACCCATGCCCAAGCGTCTTAGGGGGCTGGTGCCTGCGGCGTCACCCACCGCTGTCACCTGCCCCGCCCGTTCCGGTGGCAACCGGCACATCGCCATAGGTGCGGTGCGCCCCGAGTCAGTGAGCGCCTTGGCATGCTTCTTATTGGGCTCACAGTGCTAATAGGCCCTGGAGACCTTCGTCTGAATCCCACTTCCTCAAACTCAACTGAATCAATGACAAGTCATCACACTAAGATGTTTGTTGTGGGTAAACAGGCCATGTTAATTCCTATCATAAATATAACATTCTTAAGACATACCAAAATTGTAAATAATTCCACAATTGGTAACAAAATTCACACATTAAAATCCTGTTTTTCAACAACCAACAAAGCACAGCTATCTAAAATTTACATTCTGATTATTAATGCTTATATATACTTTTATTTACATCAAGACATTCCCTGTAATTGGCACTATAGTCAGGACTTGAATTCACTTCATCCTACTAGGACCACACATGTGAAACCATCTGTATCCCTGAGAGTCAGTCCCAACTCTTTGTACAACTGGCCATCTGCAATGGTCCAATACTCACAACACTAGACTGCCAAAAGGGGCCACATGGTGTGAGACCAAGGGCTTCAGCCCCTGGCCTAGTCTGAAAAACTGTGAGCCTATGCTCCTAACCCGGTGTGGATGTCCTTGTAGAATAAGGACTGGTGCCGGTCACCTCACTGCAGTCCTAAAAGGTAGATGGAGAGTACATCTGTCCTTGGACTCTTATTCTGTTGTATGCAGGTCTCCTGCCACAAGTGTGACCAGAGCAATGAGATCCCTTGCCCTCCCCACTACAAAACAGGAATTCAGTAAATGCCCAGATGCTGCCAATGAAGCGGTCAGCCCCCCAATCATATAAATGTATCCAGTCACAGTGGAACATATGTTCTCCTCTGATTAGCTTATTGGGAATATGACTTAAGCGACCAGGCCTGGGACACAGTTTTGACATTTCAGCATTAAGCTGCCTGACTGACACGCTATTGGCGCTGGGCTTTAGAACTATGCCCCAGATTCATGTAGGTATCATGTAGAACCGTGCTTTGAAAGGATCTAGAAATAACTAACTAACCAAGCAAATTCTTTCAAGACGATTCCCTCGCTTCCCTACGCCCTAGTTTTACCCGGTTATTACCACCGAGATGCAAGAAAACAAGGTCTGGGAATTTGAGTTACATACAGTCCTTTGTTACTCAAACCATCTCTTGCAGCTGTGTGATCTTGAGACAACCACCTACGCACCATCTGAAGAAGACATTCCTCAAAGTTTCCGGCTTAGGCCTACAGATCTGCACCAACCAGTACACCACACAAAGGAATGACCAATGACACATACAACCTTGGAATGCATCATTACTATAAGAGAGCAAAGAAAGAAGAGGGTGACCAATAGAGAAAGTGAAACCAATATAACAGTTAATGGGACATAGCACTTGAAAGAAGAAGATGACCAACCCTATATACTTGACTTTCTGCTGTGTTGGGCCTGCTTCTGTTGTAAAGGTTGCAAGCCTATTCTAAAAGTGGGATGAGTAATTGGATGGGTAAACCTCGATAGCCTTAAGGGACGTGGCAAAGACTGCTGAGAAGTGGCAACGCGAAAGGCACTCACCATTCGAGTGAAGAAAAAGTGCAGATAGACCCAGACGGGGTCATAGAGACAGGTAGGCTCTCATATGCGCGACAGGGCAAATTGTAATAGATGGAGTAGCATGCAGTTTAATTTGGGCACCCTATACTGGGCTGGTATGTTTTAGACTTCTTTATTAAAATGACAAACGTCTCATGGATAATGTGAGTCTTTTGCCATTATAAACTACCAGCATGGTCCTGCTTGGAATTCCCCACCAACTGCACAATCCTGAAAGCACAGTAAAGGGCAACCATGAATGCAGCTGCAAACAGCGCTATCTCATAGGGTGAGCTGAATATCTTGTGTAGATTGGCTAAAATAGCAGCAAACGTCTGTGTATCATGTGATCGCCTGGAGTCCTTAGTGCCTGCTTCTAGCGTGGCCTAACCTGCTATAGCTTTTCTTACTAGGAAGCTGTTGCCACATCTCACACCCCTCTCAATTTTGAAAAAAACCTTGGGCTGACATCAGCACCCGGGTAAAGGACAACGGCCTGCCCTATTCCCGCAGTGCCGGCAAGAAGAGACAGAATGAGTCAACTGGGAATGGGTCAACAATATGCTTTTTCTGCAAAAAAGACCTATAATTCAGATACGCATTTTCATATGCCTCACATATAGGCATTAATGCACTACAGTCATTCTTGAACAAACGCCCTGTAGAATATTTTGAACATACCATGATGCTACTTGATATGACGAAACTAACACTTGAAAACAATGTGTTTTTATTTGATAATAAGTGGTATAGACAAAGACTCGGGACTGCCATGGGTTCCAGGTCTGCTCCGTCTTTTGCCAACCTCTTCATGGGTTGGTATGAGGTGGAGTGGATCTGGGGTCCCAGGGGCAGACAATGGATTGACAGTATTTATCATTGGGGAAGGTACATTGACGACTGTTTTTTAATATGGACAGGGACTACTTCTGATTTGGAGGACTTTTTCAGATATCTTAATTCTAACAAATATAACTTGAGATTTACTTCACATTATGATACTCAAATAATTGTCTTCCTAGATGTTGAACTGTAGATTAAAGAAAACAAGATATGTAGTAAAATGTACCGCAAAAGTACAAGTTGCAATGCTCTACCTCATGCAGAGTGCTGTCATCCTCGTTGCCAAATAAATGCCATTCCGTACGGGGAGATGGTAAGAGCACATAGGAATTGCTCTGAACAGACTGATTTTGAGGAAACTATTGAAGATATTAGGACAAGATTTACTGCCAGGGGTTACGACCGTAGTGTTGTTGACAGTGCAGCAAATAAAATGTACATGTTACGTAGAAAAGAGGCTTTGAAACCTGCTAGGAAGAACAACCTAACCTATGGTAGTGATAAGATTAGATTAGTAACCAACTATAGTCAGGAGAGTAGTACATTTTACAGGTTACTTAATAAACACTGGCATATATTAAGATCTGACAAATCGATCATGCCTTACCTGACAGAGAAACCTAGTTTGACATTTAGGAAGGGATTAACATTGGCAAACATCATTAGTCCAAGTTATCCAAGACCACCAAAAAATGTGAACTGGTTGAGTGACCAAATTAAAAGATTCCACAAATGTGGACGTTGTAGCTCATGTTGGTGGGCTGTAACTAAGATAACTCATAATTACAATAATACAGGTGATCATAAGATTAACATGTTCATCAACTGCGATATCACTTTTGTTATTTATGTCATTTCTTGTACTTGTAGTAAGATATATATCGGAAGTACAATCAGACGACTCAGAGAGAGAATGGCAGAACACTTTAGAGCACTTAAGAATGGTGACACTAGATATCCTATAGCAGCACATGCTGTTCAAAACTATCATAATAAAGAGAGTCATAAATTCAGCTTTCATGGAATAGAGAAAGTGAGAATGGATATACGTGGTGGTAACAGAGAGCTACTGCTCAGACGCAAAGAGGCACTATGGATCATGAAATTGAGGGCAATTGAATTAGGTTTGAACATTGATAATGAACTACAGTATTTTATTGGACAATGAATTGATGTGTATTAAAAATGTCGAAAAATTCTCGTATCTATGGTCCATATATTCTGAGCTGGAGGGACAATAAGATGTGATTGATGATGTAATTTTCTTTACCCCATGTTTTGTTTATTACGAGTAACTTACAAGATATTATTTTGTGCAAAACTTAATTTGTTTTCTTTGAGAGATATATGATGCAATTCAACTGAAGAGGAATTGATTACCAAATGAAATTCAATTTGCTGGTATTTTTGTTATTGGATGGCTCTTTTGAGATGTAATCAAATTGAAGATGAAAATGAGACACTGTATTAATTTTTTGATTATCATGATTGTGATTAGATAGTTTTATGAGGTGTATATCTCGCTGCCTAAGCAATTGTGACTATTATGGGAGGTACCTGTGACGAGTTTATTAATTTCCATTAGTGACACTCTTTTTTTCTGCTGTACTATTTCTTTTTTATTAATTTTACTAACTGAGCTTGTTGCCTTTTACTTTACTCTCATTACGTTACCTTTTGAAAATGTTTTACAATTAAAACATGAATAATATTATTTAGAAATTTTATACGGTTTACTAGTTTTTGAAAAGAAAATAAGACTTGGGAAATCTGCCGATACGTTTATTTGTAATCTGTTGGAACACATAAGCATTAGACAGTAGAGGAGATATTTATAAAGATATGAGTATTTTTAGATATTTCGAAGTCGGCACCCTATTTGTGCTAATGTATAGCATGTAAATATCAATAGGCTTAGATAGACACTATGCTTTTACATGGAATTTGGAGATATCAATTGCAGTGTTGATTTGGACCTTAAATTATATTGGAAGTCGGTATTATTTTTGAAAATGACATGGTGTTTTGAGAAACTATGAATATACTGTTTTGTTACTTCGATAAGGTGCATGGTTTTTATGACTATATTTGACCATTACAAGATGGCGTCCACGTAGCATATGTACAAAGGGTGTTTGCATTCAAGAGAATAGTATTACGGATATGCGGTAACTTGAATAGGTATGTGGATGAGGGCAGCATTTACATGGCTTTCAGAGATAGTAATTGCAGTGTTATATGCTGATTCGGGCCTTGTAGGGCTTATCGGCGGCGATCCTGATTAGAGAATTACTCATGACGTGTTTCTATTCATTGCACTAGTCTAAGATGGCACCTGTTTTTGAAAACGTATATTAAGTCTCTCTAAGATGGTGCTTATGGTGCACGCCGTCGAAGAGAACAGGAATACCGGGATGCGGTACTCCAATACAGGTATGGAGACAAGACCTAGTGATAGAGATATGGTTAGTTCGGGTAGTGATTGGTATTGAGGAATATTAGTGCTACAGCTCGATTATACCGGACCCTTGGGATTGTGTCTTTTAGGGACTCTGCCTACTTGTCAATATTGATAAACAGTCTGTTGACCAGCGGTGCTACATGTTCTTATGTATCCCTAGGTTATATACTCGAGATTTTTTGTATCTCTAAATTAGAATTATACTAGATTATAGCTTACATTAATATACGGACTGCTGACTTGTGGTTCTGCATGATTATCATTGTTTCCCTAGGTCACGAACGAATGATTCTTCGTTTGTTTATATTTGCATCATACTAGATTATCGTGTAGTTGGCTGATGAACAACCTTTCTCAGCTCTAGATCGCCTTTTACTTTAGGTGAGATTATTATTTACCCTCACAGTTTATACTACATGATGTGCTTGGGGTGTCTCGGATTTCTTCATCTATTTATCTTTGCTATTTTATTTTTACAGTTTCAAGATACGTATTTTGATTATACAATATTGTTTGGAAACTGGATATTCAATTTGTCACTCGCAGAGAAGGATTTAGCGAGACATAATGTGAATATAGTTTGGTATTCGGGTAGATCAAATTATACGTTAGTTCTGCATGGAGTTGCTCTTACTTTGTGTTATTTGTACTTATAGGTTCCGGTCTTATAGAATCCATACATCTTGGATATTCTACTATTTATTGTTCAGGAAAGAAGCTCTATATCAGGTGAATTTAGAGTGTTCCTTTCTTTTCTTTTTGCATTTAATTACTTCTGCTCTCTGGTAATCACGATGTTGGTGACATGATACAACTCCACTTTTCTCACTGGACTTCGGTTACAAACTCAGTGGTGGGTCCTCTCACCCATACTAAAACCCTTGCCCTTTTTCTTTAACTTTGAAACCCACACTTTACTACACAGAATGGTCAAGTAATTGTGTTATTCTTGAGATTACAGCCCTGAAGAAGTCAATTGTTTGTCATACTGCACGACGAAACACGTGTTGGCTGTTTTTGCGGTGTGAACTGAACATCTAGCTGTGTCTAGCAAAGTTTACATTGTTCCATTTTGCGAACTGGAAAGATTGAATAAATACATTGACCTTGGATCAAGAATTTTTTGGACTTTCTCAATACATTATGGACTATCAAGCTTACTAATTGTGTGCTCAGGGGCGTTTTTGAATACATTTAGTAACCCTTCAGAGGAGGGGGGACAACTAGATTGAATTGGTGACCAACCTTTCTTCCCTTTAGAGCACCACCAAGATCAACAAGTGAATGTGTACTTAACCCGTGACAAGGGTAGAGCGCCCATACAGCAGTACCTAGTTACCATAATCATTGTAGTAAGAGAAACTGCCAATAGATCGGCCACGGTGGAACGCCAATGCTCCACAGATCTTCTGGTAATTCCATCATCTTCTTGGCTATATACATCTGGAAAATCTGAAAATCCTGTAGCTTGGAGCAAGACATCAGCTGCATTATTGTGAATTTCAGGAACATGTCTGGCTTTAAACAACGCTTTAAGTTTCAAGTATGGACCAGGTGTTTCAATAAACCTAACATTACCATGCAAGAGACTCCCTGCTTGTTATTGGTTACAGCCACTGACATATTTCCAGACTAAAATATCACGCTCCTGCTCTTGAACATTTCTGACCAACAAGTTACTGCTACTATAATGAGAGACAAATCCACGAAAGCAACGTTTTTTTATCACGCCCAACTTGTGCCAAGACAGCGGCCAAGGTGAACAGCCATTAGTGCACAGCTGCTTGTATGCATGCCATTACTTTGCAAGCGTTACTACGCATGCGATGTAGCAACCACTGCCTTTAGTACGCGTGCTGTTACATCCATGCGTAGTAACGCCGCATGCGTAGGGGTTGGGCGCCGCTCTTGGAGCTCGTCACGGTGGCCATTTGCTCCAGTGAGGGGTATGCTGCTACTTTTCCGGGTGCCACTCTCTGCGCCTGCCGTCCAGCCCCCTATCAGCTTTATATCCTGCCTGCCTACGACGGAGGAAGCCGGAAGGGAGAGAAGAAGGGAACCACGCATGATAAGAGGTAAGTGGGGCTGTGTAGGGTCGTGCAGGGGCTGTGTAGGGTCGTACTTGTGTTAGTGTAGTGTAGAGTTGTGGGTTGTGTTCTTGTGTTAGTGTAGGGCTAGGGGCAGGGTCGTGCTGGGGTAGTGTTTTAGGGTTAGGGGTAGTGTTGTAGGGTTAGTGTAGTGTAGTGTTTTAGGGTTTAGGGAAGTCGGGGGTTGTGCGGGGTAGTGTTTGGGAGTAGGGACAGGACTGGGGCTAGGGGTATGGTCGTACTGGGGGTAGTGTTTTAGGGTTTAGGGTAGTGTTGTAGTGTTAGTGTAGTGTAGTTTACTGTTTAAGTGTTTAGTGTAGTGTCGGGGTTGTGATGGGTAGTGAATGAGTGTAGGGAGCGGAGTAGGAGAATGTGTATGTTAGTGCAGGGGGTAGTGATTTAGGGTTTAGGGTAGTGTAGTGGTGTTTCAGTAGTGTAGGGTAGTGTAGTGTTTTAGTGTTTTAGTAGTGTTTTAGTCTTTTAGCTCCAGGGGCCCCCCTCAGCGCATTACTCTGGCTGGAGAGCTCATGATTCAGTCCAGAGGGGGCCCTCCACGTGCCTTGCAGGGGGGCCCCCTCAAGATTCGTTACACCAGTGGTGGGGGATGGGAACTACACACAGGGCTGGGATCCTAAAGCCCTGGGAGAAACTGAGGCACAAAATCTGTGCTGCCTTTTTGCTCGAGTACAAGTTAAGCCAGAACAGCAGCCTATCAGCCTGTACTGGTGTGTGTAAAGTGACGCTAGCTGGAAGATTTAATAGTGTTCTTTTACTTTTCTTTGGACTTCTTAATGCATTTGAATTCACAGTGTGATCCAAGGCCACAAAGGGAAGAAGCAGGTTTGAATTTGTACAGTCCTGTGGGACTTGTGCATTCTTTCCTACTGAAAACCCAAAGGAACCTTTTTTATTCTCACTAGAGTGTTGCTGACGAAAAGGGTGCTGTTTGAAAGGGTTCTTATTATTGACTGTCTCTAACCGCACATTCACCTCGGTCTGATTCCATCTGATGTCAGGATCTTCAGTGTTGGCCCACCGGGGACGGTCCCTCGTTGGAGTGGAAGAGCGTCGCCCCACTTAAAATTTTTACCATTTTATTCTTCAGCCCCGTCTCGAGCTGAGTGTAAGGACGGGGGTGGGGCCGCTGCTGAGTGACAGCAACAGGGAGTAGGGTAGGCTGGCTAACGTGCACTGTTTAAAGTGTGCATGTCTATTTGGCTGGCCGTCTAGGGACAGCCAACCAGACATGCGCACTTGAAACCTCCCAACCCATCTGTCTTAGACAGCTGGGTTGAGAGTAAGTGCATGCCTCCAGAGCGCTGTGGAGCGCAGAGTGAGGCTGCTCCCACCAATCCTGGCGCTGTTCACATGGTGCATGAAGTTTGGTAAAAAAAAAAAAAAAAGAACACACCCTCGTAGTGCATTTTGTCCAGTAAAAAGTTTGTCAAGCACACTTGTATTTTTTTACCGATATGTGAGCAGTAAAATAAAAACCTCTAGTTTCACAAAAATGTAATGCAGGTATTTCCAGTTTCCATGTGCATTGCCACACAGATATTGGCAGTTTCGGCCTGCTCTGTGAAGCAGCTATTAGAATGCCACACAGATATTGGCAGCTTCCCCGTGCACTGTAAAGCGTATATTACCAATTTCCACAAGCCCTATAAAGCTAACATTGCTGGCTTCCACATGCACTGCAAAGGAGAAGCCGCCAGTTTCCATAGGCTCTGCAAAGCAGATATTGCCAGTTTTCACACACATTGTGAAGGCATATATCGCCTATTTGCATATGAACTGTTACGTAGAAAATTCGTTTCAAAATGCTTAACAATAACAAGTATTCCCAGTTTCCACGTCCACAGCGACAAATAATGAGTGTCTGCATGTAGAAAATATAAAGAAAGCACAATTGTCAATTGTAAAGACAAAGTAACAGCATGCAACAAAATGGAATTACATAATTAATTGGCTTAGAAAGCAAACATTATCCAATGATGAAACCCCCTCGCAATTCTTGGACTGCCTCCAAAATGCCTCCATCTGCCATACACGTGATTAGTTTTAAAATACGAGCTTTATAACACTTTAATCAGGAGTTATCTAAACATATACTTTGGATAGATGCCATATAATTATTAAGTTATTTAATAATATTTTTTTTCAGCGGGCCAGACTTTAACCAATTCCACACCTGACCCAATGATAAAAAGACCGGAGTGCATCATTAAACAAAATATTGTCTCTTTCACTCCTGTATAATGGGCTCCTTAAAATTACACGTGGGACACTCTCTTCACAACACAAAAGCCCAGAAAAATGTTACACAGTTTATATCTCATCACCGTCTTCGCTCACACGGTTTTACTACAAGAAGCATAGTAAACAAAATCTCTGACTCTCCACCATTAGTTCAAAGTAAGAGTTTAGTGACTGGACATTCTCTCCGTTTTTCAAAGGACTTATGACTGTTTTTTAAATAATGTTATGTGAGGAGTGAGGTTAAAAAACTCGAAGCTTACTTGATTCTTGGCTCGCCACCATTTTATCTCGAACATTGGCTAAAAGACTGTGCTCGTCCTGAACGATACCGGGGTAATTCCCTCATGCATCCATAAACAATCAGTCAATTCCCATACATGCATTATCAAGTGATCCATTGGTGTGGATATGTGCTCACTACAAGCAAGCATTGGCAAAGGCAATAGGTCTTGCCTATGCTGGAGCTATTGGCTTTGCCAATATGTTTTAGCCATGTTGTACACCTACGTGGCTGCTATTCAGCATGGCTAAAAGTTAGTGCGGTAAAGGTGAGTGGCTTGGAGTGGAGGGTTTTAAGGTGGAGAAGAGTGGAGTGTAATGGAGTGACGTGGAGTGGCGTAGAGTGGTGAAGAGTAGAGTTGAGTGGTGTGAAGTGGAGTGTCATGGTGTGGCGTGGAGTGTTGAAGAGTGTCGTGGTGAGAGTAGAGTGTTATAGAGTGGAAGGACATTGAGTGGAGTAGAGTGTTGTGGCATAGAGTGGCATAGAGTGGAGTAGATTGTTGCAGAGTGGAATGGCATAGAGTGGAGGAGAGCAAGAGAATGGAATGGCATAGAATGAAGAAGAGTTTTGTAGAGTGGAGTGGCGTAGATTTGAGTTGAGTGGCATAGAGAGTCATAGAGTGGAGTGGCATACAATGGAGTGGAGTGGCGTAGAGTGGAGTACAATGATGTAAAACAAAGTAGAGTAAAGTGGCATGGAGTGGCATAAAGGGAGTTACATTGAGTGTTGTAAAGTAGATTAGTGTTGTAGAGTGCCATTGAATGGAGTACAGTGTTGTAGGGTGGAGGGGCATAGAGTGGAGTAGAGTTGAATGGAGTATAGCATCTTAGAGCGGAGCATCATAGAGTGTAGTAGCCTAGACTGAAGTGGTGTAAAGTACAGTGGTGCACAGTAAATTGGCGTAGAGTGCATGGGGTAGACTGCACTGATGTAGAGTATAGTTTTGCAGTATAGATTGTAATGACGTAGAGTGCAGTGGCATAGAGTAGATTGTTTCAGAGTAGAATGAAGTGGCGTAGAGTGGAGTGGTTCAAGGTAGAGAGGAGTGGTGCAAGGTAGAGTGCAGAGGTGTAAAGTAGAGTGTCTCAGAGTGCAGTTGCGTAAAGTAGAGTGGTGTAGAGTGAAGTGGTAGGGAGTGCAGTGGTGCAGAATAGATTAGAGTGGTGTGGAGTGATGCAGAGTGTAGTGGAGTAGAGTGCAGTGGAGAAGAGTGCAGATGTACAGAATAGAGTGCCATTGAATTCAGTGGTGGAAAGTACAGGCTTGCAGAGTAGAGTGTTGTAGAGTGTTTTGGTGAAGAGTCCTGTGGAGTACAGTAGAGTGGCATAGAATAGAGTGGCACAGAGTAGAGTGGGGCAGAGTAGAGTGGTACAGAGAGCAGGGGTGCAAAGTACAGTGGCACAGAGTAGAATTGAGTGGCATAGAGTGTAGTGACTTAGAGCGCAATTGTGTAGAGTGGCATAGCGTGCAATGGCATAGAGAGCAGTGGTGCAGAGTAGAGTAATGTTGAGTTCTGTGGTGGAGAGTGCAGTCTTGCCGAGTCGAATGGCATAGAGTGCAGTGACATACAGGAAAGAGGCACAGAGTAAAGTGGGGCATAGTAGAGTGGTGCAGAGTAGAGTGGTACAGAGAGCAGTGGTGTAGAGTACAGTGGTGCAGAGTAGAATAGAGTAGTGTAGCATACAGTAGCATAATTGAAGTAGGGAGCAGTGGCTTATAGTGTTGCAGATTAGAGTATAGTAGCATTGAGTGCAATGGTGCAGAGTACTTGGCATAGAGGGCAGTGGCATAGAGTAGAGTGGTGTAGAGTACAGTAGGGTGGCATAGAGAGGTGCAGCATAGAGTGCAGTCACGTAGAGTATAGTGGCATAGAGTGGACTGGTGCAGAGTAGAGTAGAGGGCAGTGGCATAGAGTGCAGGAATGTAGAGTTGATTTTTGTCAGAGTAGAGTGAAGTGGAGTAGAGTTGAGTGGTGCAGGGTAGAGTGGAGTAGTGCAGGGTAGAGTGCCATGGCATTGAGTAGTGGTGTAGAGTGCAGTGTCCCAGAGGAGAGTGGCATAAAGTGGAGTGGCGTACAGTGGAGTGGTGCACAGTAGAGTGGAGTGACCTAGACTGGTGTAAAGTGAAGTGGCAACATGTGCAGTGATGCATATTAGAATGGGGTACAGTTCACTGGCATAGAGTAGAGTGGTGCAGAGTACAGCAGAGAGGTGTAGAGTGAGGTGGCAAAGAGTGCAGTGGTACACAGTAGATTAGAGTGACAGAGTGCAGTGGTGTAGAGTGCAGTAGAGTGGCATAGAGTAAAGGTGTTGAGTGTGGTGGAATAGAGTGCAGTGGCACAGAGTAGAGTAGAGTAGAGTGGTGGAGAGTTCAGTGGTGGAGAATACAGTGTTGGAGACTAGAGTTTTGCAGAGTGCAGTGGTGCAGAGTAGAGTGGCATACAGTGTATTGGTGTAGATTGCAATGGAATAGAGTGGCGCATAGTAAAGTGACATAGAGGGAAATGGTATAGAGTAGAGTGGTGTAGAATGCAGGGGTGTAGAGTAGAGTGTTGCAGAGTAGAGTATAGTGGCGTACAGTGCAGTGGTACAGAGTAGAGTGTACTGATTTTGAGTAAAGTGGTATAGAGTGCATTGGCGTTGAGTGCAGTGGCGTAAAGTGCACTGGCTTAGAGGGCAATGTTGTAGAGTAGAGTAAAGTGGTGTACAGTGCATTGGCATAGAGTGCAGTAGAGTGGCTTAGAGTAGAGTGGTACAGAGTAGAGTGCAATGGCATAAAGTGCAGTGGTGCAGATAAGTGTGGTGTAGAGTTCAGTGGCGGAGAAGGCAGTGTTGCAGAGTAGAGTGGCATAGAGTGAAGTGGCGTAGAGTGGAGTGGTGCAGAGTAGAGTGGAGTGTTGCAGGGTAGAGTGCAGTGGTGTAGAGTGGAGTGATGCAGAGTGTATTGGCGTAGAGTGTGGTGGCGTAGAGTGCATTGGCATAGAGTGGTGTGGCGTGGAGTGCAGTGGCAGAGAGTGTATTGTTGCAGAGTAGATGGTCGTAGAGTGCAGTGGTGTATAGTACAGTGGCATAGAGTTCATTGGCATGGAGTGCAGTGGCATAGAGAGGTGCAGTGTAGAGTGGTGTTGAGAGCAGTGGCAAAGAGTACAGAGTAGAATAGAGTGCAGTGACATAGAGTATAGTGGCAAAAAGAGTTGAAGAGTAGAGTACAGTGGCATAGAGAGCAGTGGTACAGAATAGATTAGCATAGTGTGCAGTTGCATAGAGTGCATTGGTTTAGAGTAAAGCTGTGTAGAGTGTATTGGAGTAAAGTGCTGTGATGCAGAGTAGAGTGCAGGGGCACAGAGTTGAGTGGGGTGGCGCAGAGTAGAGTGGAGTAGCGCAGAGTGCAGTGACAGTGAGTGCAGGGGCACTAAGTGCAGTGGCGTAGAGTAGAGTGGTTCAGAGTTGAGTGGAGTGGGGCTGGATAGAGTACAGTGGCATAGAGTGGCGTAGAGTGCATAGTAGATTAGAGTGGCGTAGAGTGCAGTAGAGTAGAGTGGTACAGAGTAGAGTGCAATGGCGTAGAGTGCAGTGGCATAGAGTGAAGTGTTGCAGATCAGAGTGACATAGAGTTGAGTGGCACATAGTTGAGTGGTGTAGAATGCAGTGGCGAAGAATGCGGTAGTGCATAGCACAGTAGTGAGGGGTAGAGTGCATTGGCATAGAGTGGAGAGGTGTACAGTGAAGTGGCGTACAGTAGAGTGGTTCAGAGTACAGTGCAATAATGCAGTGTGGAGGGGCGTGGAGTGGATTAGTGTGGACTGGTGCAAGGTAAAGTGGGGTATGCATGGTGTAGTAGCACATTGCCATTACAGACAACACATCCTCAATTGAAATGACCATTACATTTGCACATACATATAGTTATACTGATAAACGTATACAGCGCACAAACAATAATGTGTGGAAATGTCATCACCTAGTGTATTGATTTGTTTTGATTGTATTACAATATTTGTTTTTACATCACTTCAGAATTACCAAAAAAGTGCTTCATTTGTGCTTTCTAAATTCTGATATATTCTGAAAAATCTGCCCAGTTTATTTATTGACATTTAAACTTTGTTGTGTGCTTGAAAATAAAATAACATCTTACAGCCTTCCTCAAGCACCCCCTCTAGTAGTCAGCACAATTGCCACATAAATCCTCTCACTTTGAAGTCAGAGAAAGAAAAGTAAACACCAAGCTCCCTGGAAGACAGAGCCTGACATTTGATCTCTGCTTTTGAATGCACAGCACATGTGACAAGATAAGAAAAATATTTAAAGGCCTGTTCATAAAAATCTAGTACTGGTAGAAGAATACAGTAAATAGAGTTTGGGCAATTGAAGGGATTACCTCAAGCTGGACAGTTAAAAAAAATAGAGCCAACAAATAGAAAGCAAGCAAATGTGAGTGACAAACTACAAAGCCAATGGTAAGCAATAGGCAGAATGCATTTCTTGTGAAGTTTTCCGAATGTGTCCAAGATGTCGTTAGCAAACCAGACAGATGTGCTTTCTGGTAGGCTACGACCTAAAAACCTCCTATTAATTGTAAAAGCTTAATCTGGGTGAACATCAAATACTATTCTTGGACCCCTAGTTCTCCAACTGTAGATCCAATTCTGCTCTAATCACCTGAAAAATCTTGGTTTCTTCACTCCTAGAACTGATCTCCATTAGTACCCCTCTCAGTGTTGCTAATTTACCCCATTTGATAGTGCCACAGTAGACTTCACATAAAATAGATGCTTTAAAAATCCAACTGGAAACCATGGCTCTTCTAGTTCAGGTGCAATACTGCATGAGTAGTCTGTGGTATAGGCTTCTTAGATAATTCTATATGGGTCCCTCTTCTGAAGGTGGTTGTTGAAGTTAGCCTCGGACACTTCATAGCAACAACATGTTTCATGCAAGACCCATCTTTTTTTTAAAAGCTTTCCCAAATATCATTATTTTTTATTTTCCTGAAATAAACGTTCAGTCCCTTATTTTGAGTGTGAAGTTCAGTATTAGTGATGCGAGTTAACCTTTACGCCTGATTGGGTTTGCAGTACGATGGCCACATCATCCAAGTATAACAAACTTGGATATTACCGCTCCTTGGATTTGTCGCGAGCATGATGCTAAAAGAGAGAAACCCATAGGCAGGTCAGAAAGAGGACATTTTTTGGCCTCAATGCAGGTAGTACACAAATGCTTACTGGTGCCTAGCCCTACACACAGACTTTCAAAAGAGTTTGCTCTGGGCCATCCTCCATTTTCTCAACTTTGCATCATAATCTATTTTATTCAATAGAATTGAGCGCTGCTGTATTATCCACAAAACACTAATGATTGATTGTTGCCTAAGAAGAATATTTCGTAGCCAGATGGACTAGCCCCCGAGCACCTGATAGACTGCCGATCTATTTTTTTTAAATTCCCTTTGTATGTGGAGATTAAATAATTTTTTCCATGATTGTTCCAGACAGCCAAATAAGTGTGTAAAAAATGTGGCCTGTTTCATCAACTAATGTCATATGACAGTAAGGCCAGATAAAACGATGGGGTTCCTTTTACATATTGGTACTGCTAATATAACATGATGAGTATTTAATAAGTGCACATTTACCCCTAAGGGAACCTTGGCACGGTATAACAGATGTTTTTTGTTTACCAACTTAAAAGTACTCATTTTATCAAGCTTGGAAGGATGAAAAGTGCATGGACCCACCAGTATTTGAACTTGTGACCATGAGATCAAACACATTCGCTGAGTGGATGCGTTAGTTAAATGAGCCTCTAAACCCAAGCCAATTTCTGTCCACATATTTGGCTATTGGCCACTGCCACTGGGGCTAGGGAAATAGATTACTCCATATTTTGCCTCAGATATCCGAATTTTTTTCAGCAAAATGATTGATGGGCCATTCGAAGGGGAACGTTCCCTCCTCCAAGCTGCTCTCTAAAAGAATTTCATCAGCTTCCCTACAGCAGCCAATTGAACAATTAGAAGTTAATCCTTACTGACATGACTTTGCAAAACACGGGCCTGGCAGGACAATTCCTGAGCCAAAAGAGTTTGAACTTCAAGTCAGACATTCTCTGTGGCTGCCCCCAGGTTATGGAATTCCTTCGCACGCCCCACGCCTTTCAGCCTTCTTGTGAAGTAAAAACCCTGCGTTCATGTGAATATTTAAGTTAGTTTTATTTTAGGGTAATGTAAGATTACTCTTTTCTGATGGTCTATGTTTTTGTTAAGTAGTTGATATTCTCTGCATGTTTTGTCAAGAACTTGTTAATATTATGGCTAAACTGTCCCTTTTTACTAGGTATTGTTTTTTTTCCTACTTAAATGTTACTGTAGAGCTCTCTGCTTTCCAAAGTTCCTCAGTCAATAAATCAATCAATCAATCAGGGGGTTTAAAGCACGCTACTCACCCGTGAGGGTCTCTATGCGCGGGGGGGGGGGCAATCCGGATCAGCCGAAGAGCCAAGTCTTGAGGCTCTTCCTGAAGGTGTGAAGAGTTGGGGAGCATCTGATGCTACTGGGAGCTCATTCCAGGCTTTGGCTGTGATGTAGCTTGAATGTTACTCTCTTCTCGACGGGGAGCTAGTGGAGGTCTTGCAGGTGTTCGGTGATGTGCTCATGCCGTAGGATGCCGAGGACGAGTCTGGCCGCGGTATTCTGGATGGTCTGGAGTTTGCGTAGCAGGGAATTGTTGATTCCAGAGTAGAGGGCGTTTCCGTAGTCAAGTCTACTTGTTATGAATGCATGGGTGACGGTCTTTCTGGCTTCGGGGGGATCCACTTGAAGGTCTTGCGGAGGATGCGGAGAGTATTGAAGCGTTGATCTGTCGAGTCATGGTGAGGGAGGAGTCGAGTATGATGCTGAGGTTTCGGGCGTGGTCCGTGGGGGTAGGGGGTGGTGAATGCGGAGGGCCACGAGGAGTTGTCCCACGTGGAGGGGGAGGGTCAGAGGACTAGGACTTCTGTCTTCTCTGAGTTGAGTTTCAGACAGCCGCTGCTCATCCAAGCTGCGACGTCTTTCATTCCTTCTTGGAAGCTGAGTCTGGTAGTTTTGGGGTCCTTCATGAGGAAGAGGATGAGCTGGGTGTTGTCGGCATAGGATACAATGCTGAGTCCCTGCTCTCTGACGATGGTGGCGAGGGGGGCCATGTGAGGTTGAAGAGCGTGGGACTGAACGATGATCCTTGTGGTACTCCACAGTTGATCTATGTGGGTTCAGAGAGGAAAGGCGGGAGACTGATCCTTTGGGTTCTGCCGGCGAGGAAGGAGCGGAGCCAGTCGAGGGCGGTTCCCTGTATCCCGGCGTTGTGGAGTCTGGCTACGAGGGTGCGGTGGGAGATGGTGTCGAAAGCTGCGGAGAGGTCGAATAGGATGAGGGAATGCCGTGTGACCTTGGTCGAGGAGCATGCGGATGTTGTCTGTGGCGGCAAGGAGAGCGGTCTCGGTGCTATGGTTGCTGCGGAATCTGGATTGGGAGGGGTCGAGGATGAAGTTCTCTTCAATGAAGTTTGTCAGCTTGGAGTTGAAGATCTTCTCAGTGACTTTGGCTGCGGAGGGAAGGAAAGAGATGGGTCGGTAGTTCTTCAGGTCCATCAGGTCTGCTGTGGGTTTTTTGAGGAGGGACTTGACTTCTGCGCATTTCCAGTCGTCTTGGAAGGTGCCGGATTCGAAGGTGGCGTTGATGGTGCATCGTAGCTGGGGCGCAATGGTGGCAGCAGCTCTATGGAAGATGTGCAGAGGGCAGAGGTCCATGGGGGCTCCTGAGTGGGTGCTCTTCATGGTAGTGGTGGTATCTTCGGTGGTGACCGCAGTCCAGGCGGTGATGGTGGGCCGGCTGTCATTGCTGGAGGGAAGGGTGGTTTCTGGAATCCGCTGGCTGAAGTTGTCGTAGAGGGCTTTGATTTTCAGGTGAAAGTAGGAGCCGAGCTTGTTGCAGAGGTCTTGAGAGGGAGTGATGTCTGTGGCTTCACTGTGGGGCTTGGTGAATTGCTGGATGATGTTGATGAGTTCCTTTGAGTTGCTGGAGTTGGTGAGGATTTTGTTCTGGATGAAGGTCTTCTTTTCGGATCTTATGCATTGGTGGTAGTCTGTCATGGCGTTCTTGTAGGTGATTAGGTCTTCCATGGTTTTGCTGTTTCCCTATCGTTTTTCGAGACGTCTGCAGGAGCGTCTGGCATCTTGGAGTCTGCCCTTTCTTAAGCATTTTAAATTAAATTAATAAAAAAATGCCTTCTATAAGTAAAAATAGAAAACAGGTTTACTTAGCAGAACTGGTGACATACGGTCAGATTAATAAACTAATGATATACCTGCATAAGAAAATAGCTCTGAATTACTAATCTGTTACAAACTATGGTCATCGAGAGGTATTTTATGGTGACATTGCAAGTTGCATTATAAGCCTTTTATCCCAGGCCCTGGTGCACAACCATTGTTCCTCAAACTTAGAATTCTGAAGAGTTGGAATCCAATTGGATCCTTTCTCTGTCAGTCATTTCAGCAAATAGTCTTGTTCTCTAGAACCCATTTCCTATGACTCTTCTATGTATGAAGGAAGACTGCACTACAGAAGCCAGTGGTGTACTTGGCCTTTATGTATGAGAAGCTTCTACTGCTGTGCCATACATCTATTTTTGAATTTGTATATTTTTGTAAAGTGCAAGGATTTCTATCAGAGGTGTTGGTGCTATAGAATATTCAAAATTATGGACCAGATGACGAGAAAAAACTGAGATACTAGAAAGGATATAATTAGGTTTCCATGGCACCGCAAAGTTTTAGTAAATTTCGTTTGAACGGCTGGTGGAAGAGAGGAGGAGCCAGAGCTTTGCAGAGCTGTAGAAAAGCCTGAGTAGCCACAGAAGCCACCACTGCTGAATATCGAAGAACAAAGCACTTCTTCAGGCAGAAGCCCCTGACCAGAACAGGGAGCTGAGGAGGGCAGGAACCAAGACACTGAGCCCGTCTCGCAGTGGTCTTAAATAACGGGCTGCTGAGACCCCGCCCCACCAAGGGACACACACACAAATGTGGGCACTGGAAGCAGGGCGGGGGGGCAGATGAAAGATAAGATGGCCAGACCTGCCAATTAGCCATCTTACACAGTGCAAAAGTACTCCTATGGAGGTCTTGAAAACAAAGAAAAAATAGCTGCGCAAACAGGGAGCAGTTTAAGGAGACACGTACTTGCCATGTGCTATAGGAAGGCCAATCACAAGAAGATGGGGTGACACCCGCATGCCATGATGAATGGCATCAAAGAAAATGAGAGCAACTCTGAAGTTTTGCAATGGTGGGAGATGGGCAGCCTGCCCACAGATAGAACACAACATGTATCTTCGAGACAGAGAACGCGCTGTCTAGCCGAGCAGCTCATGTGCTGTCTAGCCGAGACCTAAAACAAATAGATTTTGGACAGGCGAAACTTACTGGCTTTGCCGATGTTTGTTGTGTTTAGAAATGTGGAGATTAAGTGATTTAGCCATAATCACAAAATGTGGAAATGAGGCAGAGGCTAGGGAGATGATATTGCATCCATTCGGGAGAGGATGTGGCGTAAGGACCAGAGCTGCCGACTATGGAGCTGGTAAACCGGGTTTGAGTTTCGGAGTCGGCTTATCATCCTTGATTTTGAGCTCATCACGTAATCTCGCCGTGTGTACAAAAATGAATGTGTCCTTGCGTAAAGTCACTGGTGCTGATGTAAAGTGCTCCAGTACCTTTGGGTGGTGTTGGCGCTATATAAAACTGTATCAAAAAAGGAGAGAGGGGGGACCAGGAGCTGGTTAATGGTCCAGTGCCTATGCTCCGAGAAGTCAATAGGGTAATCACTAGAAGGCACTGTTCCAGGGTCGGTATGGTTGTAAATCAACCAAGGCCAAACCACAAAAAGAGGCAAAAAAAGGACAGAAAACGATAAGTCTAGGAGTTTAAGGTCTAGGGTGAGGTACTTTGTATGGGGGGAGACAGCAAAAGTGTCTCTTGTTGCCCTCACACACCCCGAGGGATGTCATGCTTCATCATCGGGCAGTGCTCCTCGTCGGGCCGGCGGTGCAATGCCCTACGGGTCCCCCGAAGGGTCTCTTTAGCGGAGATCTTTTAAGAGAGCTGCCGATGGGTGCATGCGGGTATGTGGAGGGGGAGTACCGGGGTCAGTGGTGAGGGTAGTGTGTGCAAAGATAAAAATACCTAAGGGTTACCTGGGATGCTATTTTAATAAGGAGGTACCCTTGGCATAATAAAAAAATCGTGAATCAATTGTTACTTGTCGAGATGTAATGTGTCTGTGGTAACTGAAGATAAAGGTCAAATGGTCGACATGTTTCGCGCCTTTTAGTGGTCAAAAAGATCCATGGCGTTTCATCAGGACCAGTAGAAGTGAAAAGTGTGGGAAGAGGTGCCCAGACTATGTGTAGTGGGGGGGTTAAAAATCACCCTCTCACTTGGCAACAGGGGGGGGAGTGAAGTGTCTCCTAAACAGGTAGTGTGTGAAAAAGGAGTCTGTTGTGCCCCCTTTGCACTGGACCTATACAAAGAGTTGGGATTACTCCAAGAGTTTAAAGGCGGCGTAGGAGGCCCACACCATCTAGGGGGGTTACTCAGGTGACGGCACTGGAAACCTGCAGGTTTCCAGTGCCGTCACCTGAGTAACCCCCCTAGATGGTGTGGGCCTCCTACGCCGCCTTTAAACTCTTGGAGTAATCCCAACTCTTTGTATAGGTCCAGTGCAAAGGGGGCACAACAGACTCCTTTTTCACACACTACCTGTTTAGGAGACACTTCACTCCCCCCCCTGTTGCCAAGTGAGAGGGTGATTTTTAACCCCCCCACTACACATAGTCTGGGCACCTCTTCCCACACTTTTCACTTCTACTGGTCCTGATGAAACGCCATGGATCTTTTTGACCACTAAAAGGCGCGAAACATGTCGACCATTTGACCTTTATCTTCAGTTACCACAGACACATTACGTCTCGACAAGTAACAATTGATTCACGATTTTTTTATTATGCCAAGGGTACCTCCTTATTAAAATAGCATCCCAGGTAACCCTTAGGTATTTTTATCTTTGCACACACTACCCTCACCACTGACCCCGGTACTCCCCCTCCACATACCCGCATGCACCCATCGGCAGCTCTCTTAAAAGATCTCCGCTAAAGAGACCCTTCGGGGGACCCGTAGGGCATTGCACCGCCGGCCCGACGAGGAGCACTGCCCGATGATGAAGCATGACATCCCTCGGGGTGTGTGAGGGCAACAAGGGACACTTTTGCTGTCTCCCCCCATACAAAGTACCTCACCCTAGACCTTAAACTCCTAGACTTATCGTTTTCTGTCCTTTTTTTGCCTCTTTTTGTGGTTTGGCCTTGGTTGAGTTACAACCATACCGACCCTGGAACAGTGCTATATAAAACTGCACACAAAAAAGTATCTGGTGCTAATGTAAAGTGCTCCAATACCTTCGGGTGGTATTGATGCTAAATAAAACTGCACAAAAAAGGTAACTGGTGCTAATGTAAAGCACTCCAATACCTTCGGGTGGTGTTTGTGCTATATAAAACTGCACAAAAAAAGAACTGGTGCTTATGTAAAGTGCTCCAATACCTTTGGGTGGTTTTGGCGCTACACAAAACTGCACAAAAGCATTTGTGAAAAACAGAGTTGGGGCGTGGAGGGGATCCTTGCAATCGAGTTCAGTGGGGTCAAGCAGTGACTGGTGGGAGGTGGACGGGCAACCAACAGCAAATTCAGGCAGCCAGAGGGAGATTAAGTGATTTGCCCATAATAACAACATTTGGAACTGGGGCCGAGGCTAGGGAGACGATTTGGCATCCTCTTGGGAGAGGATGTGGCGTAAGGGCCAGGGCAGCTGACTTTGGAGCTGGGAAACTGTGTTTGAGTTTTGGCATTGGCTTAACATCCTTGATTCTGGGTAAATCACTTAATGTCCCCATGCCTACAAAAACGAATGTGTCCTTGTGTAAAGTAACTGGTGGTAATGTAAAGCACTCCAATACCTTCAGGTGGTGTTTGGAGCTATCTAAAACTGCACAAAACAAAAGTAACTGGTGCTAATATGAGGGGCTTCAATATCTTTGGGTGGTGATGGCGCTACTTAAAAATGCACAAAATCAATGTGAAAAGCAAAGTAGGGGGAGGAGGCGATCTGGGGAAAGAGGGGATATATGCAACGGGAACTCAGTATGGTTAAGCAGCGAGGGGCAAGAGGTTGACGGGCAACCAAAAGCAAATGTGGGCTGTCACAGGGAGTTTAAGTGATTTGCCTAAGTATACTGTGTCCTCGTGAAAAGTAACTGATGTTAATGTAAAGCGCCCTAATACCTCCGGGTGTTGTTTGGTGCTATATAAAACAAAAGTACTGGTGCTTATATAAAGCACTCCATTATCTTTGTGTGGTGTTGGCATTGCATAAAACCACAAAAAAAATGTGAAAAGCAGAGTTAGGGAAGGAGGGGATCTGGGGAAAGAGGGATTGTATGCTGCGGGAGTTCGGCGTCGGCAAGCAGCGATGGGCAGGAGGTGACGAGCAACCAAAAGCAAATGTGGGCTGCCACTGGGAAATTAAGTGATTTGCCTACGTTCACGGTGTCCTGGTGAAAAGTAACTGGTGTTAATGTAAAGCGCTCCAATACCTCCGGGTGGTGTTGGCGCTATATAAAACTGTTAAAAAAAAGTAACTGATGCTAATGTAAAGTGCTCCAATACCTTCGAGTGGTGTTGGTGTTCTAAAACTGCACAAAAAATGTAAAATCTGAGTCGTAGGAGGAGGGGATCTGTGCAACGGAGTTCAGCAGGGCAAGACGCGACAGACAGCCCTGGACGGGTAACCAACAGCAAATGCAGGCTGCCACAGGGAGATTAAGTGATTTGGCCACAATCATGCAGAAACTGAGGCCGAGGCTAGGGAGATGATATGGTGTCCTCTTGGGAGAGGATGTGGTGTAAGGGCCACAACTGCCGACTAGGGAGCTGGGAAACCGGGGTCGAGTTTTGGCATTGACTTAACATCCTTGATTCTAGGCAATTCACTTAATCTCCCAGTGCGTACAAACATGAGTGTGTGCTTGCCTAAACAAACTGGTGCTAATGAAAATGCTCCAAATACTTTTGGGTGGTGTTGGAGATATATAAAACTACACCCAAAGAAATTAAAGAATCACAGTGTTGATTTACAGTAGTGAACATGAGGAAATACATCACATTGGCAGCCACATTAAAACATTAATTACTTTTGCCATGGACACTGAGGGGCAGGCAGACCTTGATGGCATCGAAACATAGCCTGGCTTCTTTGAAGAGACTTCAAGTTTAGCAACAATGGCACACTGAAACACTTTATCTGTGAATGCAGAAAAAGTAAGAAAGTGTCCCGAAGGGAGAAATTTGAAGAAATAGAGTCCCACCCAATGAAATGAGGAGCAACATGGTGAGATGCGAACAGTTCAATAATTTTGCACAGGAGAAACATGGCTATGTAATTACAGTAGAAAAGACAGCTACTTCAGAAGCTCTGACATGTCCTGTGATAATGCATACCTGATTCACTTGAGATCTGATTTTCCAGCTATAAACACCATTGCCGAACTACCACATATAGTGTAGACACACACACATATCTAGTATCTCCATGGGTGTAAAAAAAACTACACATGTGCCAAGTAATAGCAGCCGTGCAAACATGCTCCAATCAGCACCACGCCAACGTTTCACTAACAGAACAGGAAGAATACCACCACCCACTAGTATGAAACAGAGTACAATGGGGGTTGAAAGCAGTGACAGGTTTGGGGGAGGAAGTGATTTGTGGACGGAGCAAGCACCAGGATGTGCGAGGGAGCAAGCAGAGATGGGTGGGAGGAAGTGGGGGAAACGGAAAGCAGCAACAAATGGAAGAATGGGTCGGGTAAGGGGGTGATTTGCTGCGACGGCTACTCCGCTTTGGGGGAGGAGGGTTTTCCCCCCTGTCAGCAGCCAAAAAATGAAAAATAACACGATAATGAACCTGTGTTTATTATCATTTTATTTTTCTATGTAGGGTCATCTAGGGGGCAAGGCCATGGGGATGACTTACAGAGGGAGAGTGGTAGGTGCAACTAGTTGTCAGTGCACATGACAGTTTGGCCGGTCATCTCAGGCTGGCCAAACTGTCACGTGCACTGAAGCTCTCTACAACCCCAGCTGTGTTGCTGGGTTGGAGAGAGCAGGCCCAGGCTCCCAGTCTACCTGGAAGGGCAAATTCATGGCGCTCAGGCCTAACCTGATGCTGCTTTCATGCAGCGTCAGAATTGTCCGAGGGGATTCTGGTGTCCTGTGCATGCAGTGTACAGGAACGGAGCCAAAGAGGAGCGTCTGAGGGTCGAACAGGTAAGTTCCTTTATTATTATGTTTTCGGTTGTCTGTGCCCGGGCCTCCTTCACCCTCTGCCCCACCACTTTGCCCTGACACCGGCCGCTACTGGTGATTTGTGGGTGGGGCAAGAACTGGGAGGAGTGAGGGAGCAAGAAGCGATGGAAGGAAAGAGGAGGAGGAAACAAAAAGCAGCAACGATAGGAAAAGCAGTGATGGGGGAGGGTGTGATCTGTTGATGGGACATCTGGTAAAAGCACAAGCACTGTATAGAGTGCTGAAAAAGTAGGTTCTAAAATGGTCGTAAAAACAGGAGCATTGGGTGGTTATAAGTACTTAGTTCATGCTCTGGGGGGAGGGTTAAACACAAGAAGAGGCATGACCATGCATGCCAGGGACAAATGCTGACAAAGATTACGATCCAGTCTGTTTTAGAACAATCGCACTCCAAGGGAAATAAAGTAAACCATGTAGATAAATGAATAAGTGCAGCCTGGTTGACCCTCCTCAGTATGAGGGTATCGAATATTTGAAAGATTGCGTTATCCCATGAAGTGGACAACGTCACCAAGGTGCACTCTGAATGAAATTTTCAATGATTGTAACCAAACAGTTCTTCAATTTTTCCTATTCTTGTTATATCTTCATTCAGATTTCTTCAGAAAAATGATTATATTCATCATATTTTTCAATCATATGCCCAATGCATTTCGGGACTTAGCCCTTCTTCAGGGGAATAACTTTCTGTAATCTGTAAAACACACAGCATTTAGCATTTCAATTCATATTATATTTGTCTAAGAAAACTCAAACAGAAAATCCATCACTGGTGAGGTACTCACCAGTGATGGATTATCTGTTTGAGTTTTCTAATGAGACAAATATAATATGAATTGAAATGCTAAATGCTGAGTGTTTTACCGATTACAGAATGTTAGTCCCCTGAAGAAGGGCTAAGTCCCGAAATGCATTGGGCTTATGATTGAAAAATGTGATGGAGTCTTCCGTTAGACATGGACATAAGACCCCTACTCCGACCGTACAATGAGGTATGTTCAGTATGTCATATGTATGGTTGTGTATGATTACAATACTATACTAGCTTAAATGGACCTTTCACGAATGCCATTTGGTTTTGTCTCCACTTTTGGTATTAATTAACCAACTTTTGCTTTTTTTCTTCTTACTTCTTTGTTTTCTTTGAACTCTGCTCTAGTTTGCTATATAATCTGTCTCTCAGGCATTTTAATTGTAATGTCCTGATGATGGTCCTTACATTGTAAGATAATTGAAACGTCGTTGACCGCACACACTCACCCTCTACTGTATATGTAATGTGAGAGGACTGGTCTGCGATTCTGTGTATTGTGACATACATGGAATATTACATGTCAATGTCACTTGGAAATAATTGCCTAAGTTAACAAATAAGTTACAATTTCTCTTTTGGCAATACCCTCTGATTGACAATTCACCAAAATCCCAGGGGTAGCGGAAGTGACATCACATACCCTTTGACCCTAATGATGTCACAGGAATTGACATCATATGACTTTTGACCCTGAATCGTACCAAGAAGTGATGTCACACGACCCTAACCCTGATGACATCACAATAATTAGCATCGCTGAAGCTACATAATAATTCCACAATTAATATTCTATATTCTTTTAGGGTAGAAGACCCATAGGCTCTGAAAAACACTTACTAAATATTCAAGTACTTTCATGGCGTGCCTAGCTAATGAAACCTGACAGTCAACATGAGTTCACCCAAATATGTTTTTAAAATGTCCTATGGGTTTCCCCTTATGTAAAAAATTACCTCCATTGCTAGGACCAGCATTTTGCTATGGTGGACTCTTTTGCCCAAACATTACATACAATATGCCAGTGCCAGAATTATACTAATGTTGCTTCTCTTGCACTATGGATGTCCCTTATATCAAAGGTTATGTCTAACATATCAAGGATCGCATTTTTGTTATGGACGGCCTCATGACATTGCCACAGTTGTCTTTACATATGTCAAGAATTTCCTCCAATGTGTCATCACAAGTAATTTGTCACAGGTGCTGCCTATGCAAGGATTTCCTCCAGTAGGCCAGTGCTGGCATTTTTTCATGGGTGCCCTATGCCAAAATGTACCTACAGTGTGCCAGCACTAGCATTTTGCTGCGGGGATCCCATATGAGAGTACTGCCTCCAGCATGCTATTGCCAACATTTTGCCAATGGTGCTTCTATACACCAAGAAGCATGCCAGGTCCAACAGCAAATTTGCAAGCATAACAACACGTTCACTTACATTCACTTACTCACACTCATTCTCTCATTAGGACTCAGTTGCACTCATTCAATTTCACCTAGTGTTTTGCACTCACTCTCGTCCTGAATCACTAATTGGCAGTCTCTCTGACTGACTTACACTTACTCACTCTTTTTAAATAAACTCACACTCACAATCTCATATGCAAACATACATGCTCACACATATACACGCTTTCTCACAAAACTTATTCTCACCCATGCACATGCACACTTTACCCATGCACATTCTCACCCATCTGCATACACACAACATACATTTAAAGCCATTTTGTTTTTTTTTTACCTCAGATGCCAGTGAAGGGCCAGATCTTGCTGCTCCACTTTTTATTGCACTAATAGTGAATAATAAACTGATACACTACAAATGTAATACAAATGAGCAGAAAACAAGGTTAGAGCCTGACTCTTATAATGTGAGACACCCTTGTGTTCTAGCCACTGATTTTGCCACCTCTTAGGCCAGGGGTCACAAAGGCAGTGTCAGGGGTAGCAAAAGATTCCGATCTCGGTCGGAAGCGTTCCAAATCGGATTCGGGTTTGCTGAATCTGATCTGGAGCCCTTGTGTCTAACTGACTCGTTCCCAGTTCCGAACTTCCATGTACGATGCTTGGAAACCGTTAGGGCTGACCAAATCGGTTCCGAAAGGCATTCAGAGAGGTTGACCTTTCCGCAGCCAATTCGTACAGCTCTATGGACTTGGTTTACGAACGAGCGAGTATGATGACCAATTCAGACAGCCTTTCCGATTCGGTTTTGCCCGGCTGCCGGAATCGGTCTTTGGGGGCCAGTAGCAGACCCCCCTTCACCCGGGGCCCTCCGAATCGGGCCCATGGGGGTTTCCAACCACGCACAGTGTGGCAGCACCATGGGGTGCCCACCACAGGGTGAACCATTTGCCCTGATTACCCCTTTCTTTAGTGGGAGCCTGTATTCTCGTTTGCAACAGAGACTCCCATTTAAGTCAAAGGGAGCACGGCCGAATCGTAACCGGATGCATACGGATGCATCGTACTCGTTCGGTCAGACTCCCTCAATCCAAGTCGTACAGAAAGCATTCCGGGACTGAGTCAGTGAGTATGCTTTCCGAACAAGATCAGAATCGAGCCCTTAGTGTCTATGGACACAAGAGGCCAGCAAGGCCCTAGTATTTTTGTGAGGTGGTCCTCCAAGAAGGCGGCCATAGGTGGGTTCTTCGTCGACTGTAGGGGGCATTGAAGGGAATTTTTAAGCAATGTAACTGTTCCAGGCAGATCAATCTTTCTTCGTTCTACTGAGTGAACACATTCCATGTCTGAGATACCGCACAGGGGCACTGGCCTGATTACCCCTGCCATGGGTAAGCAAACATTCATAAACTACAGGGGAGTAAGACTTCAAGGACACTGTGTGCTTCCAGAGAGCCCATGGTTTATGAAAAGAAAGTACATGTTGAGTCACGCAGCAAGCATTCAAGGGCAACATAGGGCTCTGGTTATTTTAGGCCACTGTGGTTTGAATCAGTTGCAGAGTGAGATAGGCCACAGAAGATGGCAGAAAGCATCGTAGTCTTAAAATTCTTGCTGTACCCACTGCAGAGGCCCACTGAAAAACGGTGCAGTGAAGTCTGTCTTGATAAAGCGAAGAAAAGCGTGAGGCAAAGAAAAGAAGGCGACTTAACACAGAAAGGCTGCAAGTGCATTTTTGGCTCCACCCCCAGTGGACTCTTGACACCGTTTTTTAAAACTATTCACTAAGAGCTGCAGTGTTTTAAACGGGCAAGCACTCATGGGAGGGCCTACATGTGAATTGAGGGGCAAGATGAAAGACTTCGTTGGTTGGTATTGGGTGAAAGTGCCACTTTATAGAACTGGAAAAGTAGTTTGGATTGCAAAACTGTATAAGTTACCCGTTGAGTACGAATCCTTAGGCCTGTCGAGAACTTTCCTGTTCTAGCCCTCCATGTGGGCGGTCAGGGTTCCAACCAGGAAGACAAGGTAACGAAACCAAGGAAATGTCCAACAACATTCCATACATGGTACATCAGAAACCTCACTTGCCCCTAAGGCCAGGAACACTAGTAAAAGGGGCGCCAGAGGAAGCTGGACTACAGCTCTGGTACAACCACCATACCTGCGAGCCAAGCTCTGCCACCCACCCAACGCCCAAGCCCTGCTTGACCAATATTCTGAGGCCCCTGGAGCTGGGTCAGGACAGCCATCTGGCCCGAACCTCAAGCCCAAAAGGGGCCTTAGATTTAGAAATTGAGTAAAGGGGGCACTTTATAAAGCTCCAATTGTGGTTGGCCGCCTTAAAAGCTGGAAGCGGCCCGGTCCTCTCTGGATGGCAGAGACGTTGGCGGCATCACCTCTAAAGAAAAGTTGCCAGTTTGAAAACTGGCACCAGAATGGAAACCGAAAGTGCTTTTCAAATACCACACCTGATCTTAGTCAAAAGGCGGGGCTGCGACTTGAAGCACCGTTCAAATGCCCCCGGGGACCTGCAAAGCAGCTGCTGTCTTCACAATGAACTCCAAGCTTTCGATGTCTGCAGTGAAACGTGTATAGTGCAAACACTGCAGAAGCACCAAGCGTGCCTTACATTAACGGAGGGGGGGGCGGGGGGGGGGGGGGGGGGGGGTTAGTCAATGCAAGAGTGGATCCACCAAACATAAAATCACACACTGAAATTAAATGACTGATATATTTCACATATTTACAAATTCATTAAAATAAAAAATAAACAGTTTTAGGAAAAGGGAAGTAAAGTTATTTGTTCAGTCACACAATTTTCAGGCAAAAATTTCCCTGGTTTCAATCTTGTCAGCTTAACTGCTGGACCACCGCATGCGCTCCAAGATGATAGTGAAAATCCTAAAATGTAAAGGCGTCCCTGCCCTGTCTAAAAATTGCTGTTCGTGCCAGCTTCCCACAGAGGTCACCATGAGGTAACTTCCATGGACAGCATGCAACACAACCAGCCTGCACAGAGTCCTTCTCCTTGTGCCGCCATTACCTTGGAAAGGCCTGCCCCCAGCCCGAATGGGAAGGCGAGCCGCGCCCCTCGCTGCTGGCAGGGGTCGTAACAGGTGCCCTAGGGCTCGCAGTTGTGACCCTTGGCGATCCCAAATGGACGTCCATGCACTACCCGTTATCTTTTGAATGCTAATAAAATATGTTTAAAAAAAGAAATTGAGATCTTGACATTTGTGTCAGTAGTAAATTCATGTGATATGATTTGACATTAACTACGCTTTTTGTAGGGACAGGTTTTCCTTCAAAATACCTTTGAGGTGGTGGTCAGGCCCCCTTCCTGCTTTTTTCAACCCCAAGAGGTGTTAGCAAGGACAGTTGTGTAGCCTTTTCCTCATTTGTACTTTTGTTTTGGATTTCTCTGGTGGGGAATTCCCAGCTCCACCTCTTTCTCCTCCTAAACAAAATAAAATACCTCACATCAGCTCCTGAGATGGGTGGATGGGAATGACTTTAGCTCCCGAGTCAGGAACTTTGATTGACTTCTACCTTCCAGCTGAGGACAACGCAGGCCAGACCCATGGAAGCAGGGCTAGAGGCTGCCTGGAGAAGGCGGTGCTGCCTGCTGCAGAAAGGGGACTGCTGGAATGCATCCTGCAGTGGAGAAACCTGCCTTATGGAGTAATTCACCCAGCTGCCTGGTGACCGAAGAGCTGTGCGACTGACTTAAACTGAATCTGTCGTAAATGAAGAGACCAACTCGCTATGGAATAATATGCTGCTAGAGTGCCCTGCAGAAGGGCGCTGCCTAGAAAAGGAGAAACCAGCTGTGCAGGATGGACAAAGAACTGAGATCAACCAAGACTTCATTTCAGGAGGATCCTCGAAGGTGGTGCTGATAAATGGAGCCAACCTCCAGGAAAAGAACACAGGCGCCCAAGATCAGGATGCTGACGGCTCAGAGCTTCCTGCTGGTAAAGTCCCTGGGGTGGCTAGCACTGGCAAAGAGGAAAGGTTTCTGATGGCTATTAGGCAACTGAAATATACAAGGTGGGAGTCACAGAGGGCCCGTGGCTGGCTTCTATGGCAAAAAATATTGAGCCGAGCCGGAGTTTTGCTTAGCTTTGAGGTGAGAGACAATTGTTAATGAGAGCATGGTTTTTTTCAGGTCGCCCCAAATGTGTTTTTCTTAGGTGCAAGACCACTTTTTACCATTTAAATGCATTAAGTTGACCTAAACGTTGTTTTAGGTCTGTTTACACAAAACCCTTAGGTTAATTTCAATGGTGTTGTAGCCTGTTCTGGTAAAAAAAAAATTAAGCATTGCCAAAGGCTGCAGGCCTTTCTAATTGACTGTGATAACATTAATAAAATGTGTAGCGTTCACTGTGTTGATCATGAAGAGTTCATGCTATTGCAATAGTCCTAGTTGGCGATATTTTGCATTTCCATATTATGCCCTAAAGGATCGCAGTTTGTCACCAGGTACCTTGCAAACGATGTCTGCAGACTAGGTTCATGAGGTGAGTTCCCTCTGAAATAAATCTGCATGGAGGTGATTTTTATTATAGTTATCTGTGAGACCCAAGTGGAAGGAGATGCAAAAATTGTTAGATAGATAGATAGATAGATAGATAGATAGATAGATAGATAGATAGATAGATAGATAGATAGATAGATAGATAGATAGATAGATAGATAGATAGATAGATAGATAGATAGATAGATAGATAGATAGATAGATAGATAGATAGATAGATAGATATTGTATGGAAAATGGCAAGATGCAAGTCAGTCCGCATTGGTAGTTTGAGGCACTTCTGGCAGTGGAGGTCTGAATCCTCCATAGTCTCTGCAATATTAAATTGTGATGCTCGTAGAGGCTATTGGTGTAGTCAAGATGATAGAGAACCTAGGATCTTTATTTCCATATTTCAAGGTGATTGTCCTCTTTGACTTGGATACGTTAATAATAATGACCCTAAACCACTAAAGTATGAAAGAACACATTGAACACAGGGGCGTAAATTAATATTAATACACATCCCCGTGACGCGGGTGGGTGTGCCCCAGTCTCTGAGCCCTGGAGCTGGCACTCCCAGTTTATGTGTTTGCTTGGGTGCGAGTTGTCTCCGCTTCAGCTTTCCGCTGCTGTCTGCAGCATGCTTTCTGAGGGGACTGTGCTGCCCCAGGGCTGTAGAGAAAGAAAGGAACAGCGTGTTACTTCATCTCTCTATCTGAGCCCCAGTGTGCCAGAGGAGAGGTCACTTTCAAGAGCAGATTGAGCTCCATTTAACGTGCCAGGGCAGCTGGTGGCAGGAAAAATACACGAGGCCAGGGTTCTATAGCTGGGGAGGCCTGAACTTTAAACGAATTGATTCAGGGTTTGAAACAATTTCGGGAAGCAGGTATTTTTATGGGGGCTTGAGCAGAATCTTAATGGCACTCTGACCCCAGGTGAGTGGTGAGTTTCGTTTTCCTGGTCTGGATGTCTACTATTTTCGTTGCTCTGGATCAGATCAAGGAGACTAAAGAAGGTACAGAAGCAGATGTGCAGTTCCACGTTCTTCTTTAGATAAAAGTTTATAGACAGGAACCAGTTGGGGCGTTCACGTTTATTTTTTCAGCCCTTTGCAGGGAAGGTTAGGAGAGGGGCAGTGTGGAAAAGGCATGCTGGGTATTGTAGTTCAGGCCTTAGGTGTTGCAAGTCTGACAACAGAACTAGAAAACCAACATGCAACGCTGTGCAAACAGCGATTTTGTGGTCCTTTTAAAAATTAATAAAAATTGGATAAAAGGAGCAGATGGCTAAGGGGTACCGGTACAGGATTTGAGAGGTGAGGTGAATGAAATGGAGAATGCGCCAAAAACGTAAAGGAGATGATTCGAACAGAAGGGTCATACTGGATAGCGACAAACTGAGGACCAACAGAAAACAAAAACACAGGAGGGTGGGGAAATGAGGGTCATTAAGGAGAGAAATATGGGAATAGAGTATCATGAAAACAGAAGAAGTAGAATGGGTGGAGGAGGGTGAGACAGGGATTTGTGGACCTCTGGACAGCCAGTGCTTGAGGGAGATGGTGTGAGCGGCATTGGAACAGAGGTAGATTTACTGTCTCAAGGCCACCAGACATGGTAAGAGTCAGCTACAAGTTCAACCCATGCTGGAGCAGGATTGAGAAGCATTGGCGTACTTGCTTTTAAGGGTCGTAGGCTGATATGGCCATAAAAGGAGCCACAGATCAGAGTTGCATTGGCAGATCCGTGTGCAAGGGCGAGGTTCCAGGAACAGCAGGATGAATATGTTGAGGCACATTGTTGAGATGAACCGGGCTTGAGGAATATTGTTGAGCTGCTTGTAAGTAGGCCTGGTCAAAATTTCTGCAAAACTGACATAATCTCACCTAATTTTGCTAATTTCAGTGATTTCACATTATGTTTATTAGGTGGAATTCCT
Source organism: Triturus cristatus (assembly GCF_964204655.1). NCBI lineage: Eukaryota > Metazoa > Chordata > Amphibia > Caudata > Salamandridae > Triturus > Triturus cristatus. The sequence continues at coordinate 846,768,101 of NC_140580.1, read as the reverse complement.
AAAATGATGCTATTACACAGGAGGATGCATTTCAGTCTAAAATGTAGCGCCAAAAGGTGGTTTTGCATTTTGTGTAATTACAGGTAATTCTGTGTAGTTTTTTTAGGTCTCGCCTGACCCAGCGCATGCGCTGGTCTGGCGAGACATTTTGTGAGGGCTCCAAAAAGTACTACCAGGCCAGCCTAGAGCTACAGTGCATGTGCGCGGGCGCGCGCGTCGCACTTTACCGCGATTACTTTCACTTTCGCGGCCGCACGGCCACTTTGATGTTTGATCGCAATCACTGTTCTCCGTGAGGCTTCAATAGATTGCAGCAGTTAAAACAAGCATTGGCATAGCCAATAGGTCTCGCTTTTGGGACCTTATAAGTGTTTAGTTATGCAACTGTTGCATGGCTAAACACTTATAAGGTCCCAAAGGCGAGACCTATTGGCTATGCCAATGCTTGTCTAAAATTTCACATAATCACGCAAAAGCAAATTGCAAAATTTACACACCCCTACTTGTAAGGGCTCTAGTTCAGGAACAGTGGGGAATACGTCTGCAAGCCAGGACTCGCTTGCATTGGCAGATTTGCTCACAGACACACATGTTCCTGAAAAACAGAGTGGTGGCGTTGCAGGCTAGGTCTGAGGTGTTTTGGCAGAGATGAAAGGAAGGGCAGGGTAACGGTGCTGCAAGTTTGAATCAACGTTTACTGACAGACTTGCTCTCAATGGCACTAGTTTTTGAATCGCAGGTTGATGGTAACACACTGGAGGACTGAGGCATATTGGCAGAGTTGCATATAACTTTTATGGATCTACAGAGGGGTGGTGCTGCAGGTAAAGATTGAATCATATTGGTAGAGCTTCTTGTAATGACCCCACTGTTCAGGTAACAGCATTTGGTGCTCGCTGGAAGTACATATTCCAATTGTGGATTTTTTATTTAATCACTTTATTCTAGCACCTGTAGCCTTGTTCCGCTTGAATTGGACTAACACATGAAAAGAATCATCTGTAAAACTATATAATTTGACTGGGGCAGCTCTTCCGTTAAGGCAGAGGAGTGTTGCCCCACTAAAAAATCTTTTCAGGGACCCAGAACAAGTAAATGTGCAATTCTAAACATGAGGTGTAATAACTAGAATTCATTCTTGTCTATAACATCAGCACTAGCTATAGAAGGTCCCACGACTATATAAGTGAAAGATTTTGGAGGGACAGAGTTGAAAATGTCTTGTATATATGATGCATGTTGTCCTAGAAATGGCTAAGAGGTGGGAAAGTGAAGAACATATGCCCTAGATCACTCATGGTTCCAGTTCCAGTTCAAAACAACTTTATTTGGCAATTTGCCATCAAAGTTCATAAACATCACAAAGTAAAAACCAAAATCCTGAGGTTAAAATAACTGCAGGTACAAAATTCATAAAAAATATAAAAATCCATTCACATATCCAGACAATAAATAATTAAAAGATAACAAGAAGGTAATCACAAACATAGTGGGTAGGCTAAACATCATTCATCAATGGAGATGCTTTTATGTCTGATCCTCCACATGGCCAGCAAGAACCTGGAGAATGGAAAAAACACCCATTGGCTTGTGTTTGATAATAAAATCCTCTCTATGTGCCCTTTCCCCTAAATCTCGGCAAAGGGGCAGTGGTGAAGAGTAGATTAGAGTGGTGCAAAATGGATTGGCACAGAGTTCAGGAGCATAGAGTTGAGTGTTACAGAGTAACGTGAATTGGTTAAGAGTGTATTGGCATAGAGTGCAGTGGTGTAGAGTGCAGTGTTCCAGAATGGCATAGAGTACAGTGGGGCGTAGAGTGGAGTTGTGCAGAGTAGATTGGTGTGGCATAGACTGGAGTGGTGTAGAGTAGAAAGGCGAAGAGTGCATTGGCATAGGGCAGAGTAGAGAGGTGCAGGTTTTTTTGTTGCTGTTTTATATAATGCAGACTCGACCCGAAGGCATTAGAGCGCTTTACATGAGCACCAGTTACATTTCACAAGGACGCATTCATTTTTTGTAGGTACGGGGAGATTAAGTGATTTTCTCAGAATAACATGATGTTGAGCCAACGACAAAACTTGAACCTAGTTACCCAGTTCCAAAGTGGGGAGCTCTGGCCATTACACCACATCCTCTTGTTTTGATTTTCACCAGTCTTGTCAGGTTCTGGGCATCAGTAGAGAGGTAGAGGACCCGCTTGTTGGTGATATCACGACAGGTAGCAGTAGTGATGCTGTGATCGATCCTGCGGTCTGTCCCACATTGCTGTGTGGCGTTCCCTTATTCCAACAGTTCCCGGGAAGGTCACAGTGTGTACCACAGCCTGTGGAGAAAGAGCACAGCTTCTCATTTGGGTATGACGCAGAGGCTTAGAAAGCACCCGTTTAAACTTTTAAAATGATATGAATGAATCGTGTATTCGCTAAACTCATAATGAAAGCAATGCACGGATTTCCTAAATTTAATTGTACATTTTCTAAACTAACAAAAAATACCTGAAAGACTAATAGTAGTGAACCCCCTGTCTTTGGTCTTTCTCTGCAGCTGTAGTGTGCAGAATGTACTGCACTGTATTGTAATTGCAATTATGTAGCGCTTCCTACCCCTGAAGCACTTGATGGAGGGCGGCGTGCTCCTCTGGTGGTTGTGTCATCTTTGCACTGGTTCCCTGTTGACATTTCTTGAGGGGAGCGGCTTCCACGTTAGCAGAAATCAACCTGAAGAGGGCTGCGTGTGTTTAATCCCCTGCCGCCAGCTGCTGACAAAGTTGAGGAGAGAGGCTCAGGAAAAGTGGGGATATGTCTGAAAGCTAATTGTGTTCTGTCTAATCCGTCAGGGCGGAGGGCAGACTGCACGAGGCCTTCTCGGGGGAGACTGGTACAGCTCCTTGTTTTCCCCTCTGCACCCTAGTGCCTGGTGCTTGCTGTAAGCGCAGTGTGCAGCACGGTGAAGTGTTTTGTGTGGCACAATGGTGTAGCACTGTGTAGCGCATCATTATGTGGTGTATCGCTGTGTGCCGTATCTCCAGCACTGTTGTACGTGTGTCTGTTTTGTGGCTGTGTGTGGCACAGCTGAATGTTAATGTGTGGTGTGTGTGAGACAACACTGTGTGCCATAGGCAGCGACTGATGGTTGTTGAGAGCATCATCACTGTGTGTCTGTGCGTGGGAGACAACACTGTGTGCCATTGGTAGCTGCTGATGTTTGTTTTGTGCATCACACTGTGGGCCTCTCACTTTAAAGTCAGAGAAAGAAAAGTAAACAAATGTCCTCAGAAGACAGAGCCTAACATTTGACTTCGGTCATTGAATGCGCAGCAAATGTGAAGAGATAAGAACAAAATTTACTGGCCTGTTTACTGAAACTGAGGACTCGGTGTGGAAGAAATGTCTGAAAATTGATGGGAATCATATTGATCAGATAATTATTAATCAGGGTATTCGTCATTTAAGGAAATTCAAACTCGCCCCACCAGGTGAGGAATTTTGGAGGCCACTTATCGAAAATATTGGAGATTATTTTGATCACCAGACTTTCATCATGGTTGATTGATTCTCGCAGATCGTCATTAAATTCAAGGCCTAGGTATTTCAGAAAACCATGTTGCCATGCCAGACCAGAGTTACCCAACAAATATCTATTCAAGAGAGCCTTCAGTAGGCATATCTTAGATGTATCTTCAATAAGGGAATATTCTGATATTTTGGCATAGGTACTAATAGTTTCCATGAGGGCCAGGATAGAGGTATCTGCTTATCCTGTCATGATCAAGATATCGTTAGCATACACTGCCATTTTCAAAACTGATATCCCTAATGGAAACCCCGTTGATTCTCGATTTATGGTTTATCATAACCAGCAAAGGTTTGACGGCCAACAAGAATAATGCGTGGGACAGAGGACAACCATGTCTGCTCCCTTGTTTAAGAATAAACAATTCGGTCAGATTACCACCAGTTCTAACTCTTGCCCTTGGCCATGACCATCCTTATAAAATCATCTCCCAGTTCAAATTTCTTAAATACTCTATGCAGAAATGACTAGGACACTCCATCAAGGGCCTTTTTTGCATCAAGTGCCAACACTGGAGATGCCTTACTTTTTTCCAGTTCTAGGACATAGCAAAAATGTCTGGCATTGTCAAAAGCCTTTCAAAAACCCTCTTTGGTATGAACCAATTAAGGAAGGTAAAATTCTATCCAATCATTTGTCTAAAAACTTTATATCATTAAGCTGTTGCATTTTGTACAATGGAATGTGGACTTACCGGATGCTCGTTTTACAGGGACATGAGTCTTCAACTTGTTTGGCTTGTGTTGTATGGTTTCTATTCGATAAACAGAATTTACAATAAAAACTTCATATAAACCTTAGAGTAAGGATTGATTAGAGATATTGGCCAATAGTTTTTGGGGAAGCTTGAGTCTTTCTCTTCATTTGGAATCAAGGTTATGATCGCTTCAGCTGAGGTCCCCGTATCTCACCTGATTTCCCATTTCCTCTAAATAGATCCATCATGGGATCCTTCAAATCTTCCCAAAACTTCATGTAAAATTGCACTATTAGCCTGCCCGGGCCAGTAGCTTTCCGTACTTTGAGCTTTTTGACCACCAGATACACTTAACGCAATGTGATATCACCGTTTACAAGGCTCTTCTGTTTGTCAGTAAATTTAGTGTTCAAAACACCTATCCCCTCTGCTGAATAGAAAAATGTGTTTTCATCATAAAGGTCTTATAAAGATCATACAAAATCTGTGATATTTCCCAGGGGTCAGAGTGAACTCTGCCAAGACCATCTCCAGCTGTCAAAGATTTACTATTATTCTGTTTGATCTTCAGGTATCTCGCTAGGGTCTTCCAGGCTTTGTTACCTTAATAGAGCTTAATAGAGTAATATTTCTTAAATCACTGACCTGCTCTTTCACTTAATATTTTATTATATATCTTCATATTTTTTACGGTTCAATGAGTCCTCAAGTTTGTTACCCTTTTCCGACCTAAATTGGAGAAAGTTGCTTGATATCTGAGTCTAACAATTTCAGTTTGTCATTCATTATTTAGTTCATTTGTGCAGGTTTTCTAATCATTACCCTCTGATCTTTGCTTTAAAGGATTCCCAGCACAACTGTGGGGCAAAGTATCTTTTACAGTTTTCAAAAATAAAATGACATTTGGCTTCCCGAATAAGTTACGAGTATAAAGGATTCTCAAGAATTTCAGGATTCAAGCGCTATATTTTTGTCTTCAGCCTCTTTGTGACCCAGTCAATTGTCAACATAATAGCTGAGTGGTCTGAAACCAATTTTGGCTCAATAGTTTTTGTGAAAATGGAGCGAGCTCTGTAATCAGCAGGCAAATTATTCTTGAGTGAGTATGATGTGGCTGGGAGAATTTTCTTTTAATTTTGGTCAACGGGATATTGAAATTACCATGCATCTCCAAGTAAATGTCTACCATAGATTCTTTGAAGTTTTTTATGTGATGGGGTCGGGCGAAGTCTGGTTTTGGAAAGTCAATCCAAAGTTAAGTTGTACATCATTGATATTGGAAGTATAGATGCTAAAAGTATAAATTCTTACCCAGCTTTGAAATGCTTTTCCTTATTAGTCTGTGTGTCTAGGATCGATATTTTAGACTGTTTTGCTAACAATGTCAACACTCTATTCTTCCTGTTTACTGCAGCCAAGCATATTATATCATTCACCCATCCACTATGTAAGTGGGATATCTCTTTTTCTTTAATTGTTGTTTCCTGTAGAAATATAATGTACATGAAGTCATTACCGGCAATGATCAATGAATTTCAGCTCAAATGCGAAAACTATGCAGATGACACCCAAATACTCCTTAAACTGGAAAACATCAAATACATTGGAAACTCAAAAACCTTCAGTTGCCTCAGAGCTGTTGATCAGTGACTGACATGGAGCCATCTCAAATTGAATTCTTCGAAAACTGAAAAACTCACATGTGGCGATTGTAAAAAATATGACCCACTCTGTGCCTGGCCTTACGATCTGGGACCACCTTCTAAAGTATCTAAGGAAGTAAGAAACCTTGGAATTACCATAGGTTCCAAGTTATCAATGAATGCCCAAGAGGGCAAATTAGCAAGATCAAGCTTCATTAACATGAACAATCTGCAACACATCTTTTCCCACCTGGGATTTCCACACAAGGTCAAGGCTACTTTCTCTATTGTGCTGTCTAAACTTGATTACGCCAATGGCCTCTACTAAGGATCATCTTTATCAACTATGAAAAACTACAATGGATTCAGAACTCTGCTGCCAGACTACTCTTAAATGTAAAGTCACAAGCCAACATCGCCTCTGCCTTGAAGGCCCTACATTGGTTACCGGTTGCGAGAAGAACCACCTTCAAGCTGCTTTATAGCACCCACAAAGCAATACATGGAACAAGACCACTTTTAATCAGGAAAAAAAATCACCATATATATTCAACAAAGGAACCTCTGCTCAAGATTGGCACATCGCCTCAAAACTTCCACCATACAAGAAGAAAACATAGGTGGTACATCGTTCTCTTTTCAAGCGGCCAAACTATGGAATTTATTACCCCCAAATATAACATAAGATACACAGATAACTATCTTATTTTCAGTAGACTACTCAAGAGTTGGCTCTTTCCTACATAATAATCATACTCAAACACTAATGTGCAGCATATCCCAGTGTTTGAAAACATTTCTAATTTGATTATATGTTTGTATCTAGATATGTGTATTTCTTTGAACAAATATGTATAATAACTTTGGTTTTTAAAATATATAGATATTCTTTAGATGCGCTTAACAACTGTATAAATACCTTATGGTTAAATATATGTATATATTATTCTCTGCTTTACATGTTTATAGGTCACTGCATAGTTTCTATATAAGTTCTTTGATTAGGTGTTTGTGGGTCTCTGTTTTATTCATCTATCACAATATGTCAATATTATCATAACTATTTCATCTACAAGTACTTCACTATTGAAATATTGAGGAAAAGATACAATTAAATAAAGAAATAGTTATAAAAAGCACAAATAAAATTGCTTCAACGACAGCAACACTTGAAAGTCTGAGTTTATACAATACAGTTTTAAATCTCGATATATTGTCTTCCTTATACATGTATGCCCTTTCTAGGAATGTATGTATCTATATATTTATCACTTTGCTCCTACTGTAAAAGAAAAACAAACAACACCTTTGACTCTCTTCAATGCACCACGTTGTCTCATTCTATTCCTCTTTCAATAAATCCTCTGTCTCCACTATCTGACTCATCCCAAACTTCATTCTTCTGCAATGATCTCCAAAATAACCCTTTCTAGTCTCTGCCCTCCTCTCTCCCTCCTTGGCTCACCCCAGACCTCAGTTGACTACTATGATCTCCCAAACAATCCAATGTTGGTTCTTTTTCTGATATAAATAGCACAGTCAGTTGGTGGTTAACACAATAAGTGACATCACCAATGATGACTTCTCACTTGTTCTAGTATAGTGAGGCTTTCGGGGTTAGCTATGATATTCATTGGGTCCAACACTAGATATAATAAAGGCACAAGTATCTGTAAGGATAATAGGTGAAATCAGGTTGCCTCACAAGAGACCCATCTGGTAAAGTCAGCCAACAGAGTCTTGAATGGTCAGAGTCCGAGGGTACGTGTACTCACCACAGATTGTTAGTTAAGAGGAGGCATGCTTCTGGTTCAAGGGATTGTCACTATTGTTATTATGTATGTTTAGCAACTTGAGAATGCCATCTTGATGAAAAGCCATAGAACTGTTGGAGCAGTATTAAATAGATAATTTCTACCTCATAGTATTGCTGAGCAGCGCAGCAGAGTTAAGATAAAAATGCTCTGTGTGCGCACTGTACATCTCTATTAGCAAGAGCTCCTTGTGTCTCCTAAAAATACTAATGATCTACACGTTTGTAGGTAACATAAATTAAGGGATTGGTGTCTAGACTGATTCTGGACACCCCCACAGGATATGTTAGCCTATAGACCAGCTAGCTCACAGTGCCACCACAAGCCCCCTAACCTTACCAAGGAGTGAATAGTTTCTGGCAACTATCGAACATGACAACCTTTGATCCTTCAGGGATCGTGGACACAGTACAGTACTTTTCACTTAGTTAATCGTACTCACTAGGGGGCATATTATCAAGGACGGCGTTACAATTATCGCCTTCTTTAGAGGCAGGAAACAGCCACTAAAGCGGCAATAATGGGCTTGATAATATGCCGCAGAGAATTCCAATAGAAGCCCATGTTCACACCAGAACATGGGCTTCTATTGGAGCTCTCTGCGGCATATTATCAAGCCCGTTATCGCCGCTTTTAGCGGCAGTTTTCTGCCGCTAAAGCGGCGATAATTGTAACGCCGTCCTTGATAATATGCCCCTTATTCTCAGAGAGATACACAGAACAAACGTTGAGGATATTTTCAATAAGTATTTATTGAACCAGTGTCATTCTAGTATAAAAAAGTGTTTGCAGCGACAATCATTAGACAGAAGCAAATGTAAAAGATTACAAGCACCAACAAAGTAAATAAAATGTAGAATTCTACCACTGTGCTAAAATAGTGAATATATGCAAGCATATAATCATGGCAGTAAACAAGCATACTCCTACAATGAGGACCCTACCTAAGTGTACCTAGCATGTATGTGGGTGTAAAGCCAAGAATCCCCGAGGAAAGAGCCAACCTAATTACATAAAGGGAGAGAATGAAGGACCCCGTCTTGGTCTCGAGTTTGACACCCTGTAAGAGATGTCAGGCCACTGCGTGCTTGAGCTTCTGCGTGCAGGGACCTCAGTGTCAGCGTGAAAGCCTCTCCTCTGTCTATCTAGTGAAGGAATGGTTCTTTTATACCATAAAGATTCCTACCACAATCGATATGTTGTGAGTATGATTATGAAAATGGACCTAAATCAAGACCTGCAATTATGCAAAATAGTTCAAATCACCCTATGATGAAGATGGCCATGACTTTTATACAGAGTATGATAATCCTGTTATGTACGTCATGTGCAGGGGACTTTTCTAAAAATCCTCATGCATAATAAATGTGCCTAGTTTCAAGCAAACCGATTGACATTTATTCAGCACATAACTGGGTAAAAGGTCAGTGCTAGAACCATTGTGCAGAGCAAGGTATGGCAAATGTAGGTAAAAGGTCATTTCCTACTTAGGCCTAGTTTGGGGTACATAACACTTGTGCTTGGAAACATATCTCACCCAACTCTGAATGGGGTCTTGGGGGCCAGCCGACCATGGGGAGGGCTGCCCCCAGGGAAAGTGTGGGGAATGGAGCAGTCCGGTGACTGTTGCGGTCTGGGCCAGGATATAGCCCAAGGGTATAAAACCCAAAATTTCACTTTTCCAGCCACCATTTTATATTGGTGGCACGGTGCTTGTATTCTGTCCTAGTAGCATTTTCCAGTTTATGGCTTAGTTATTGTCCATATTAAGCATGTCCGCTGCGGAGAAGGTAGAACAAGTGCTTCAGCTGTTGGAGGAGGCAGGGCGTCTCAACCTCCTGGCTCTGGGAGTGGCATGAAAAGGCCTCCCAATGCATCGGCAGGGGTCACAGCCCTGGTCATCACATGCTCTCCGCCATACTGGACACCTGCGGCGCAGGAAACTGAGGTAAGAGTACGGGGACAGTCTAGGTTGAAGAGAGCAGCCAGAAAGTGAGAGCAGCTGGTCGCAGGCGGATCCCAAGTCTGGGTGGCCAGCAGTGAGGGAGCGTGTGGGGCCAATGCTATGCCGTGCAGTCCCAGGACAAAGTGAATGGGCTGGGAGGCTTGCCAGGTGAATTAGCCTTCCGCAAGGCTGAGGGAGGCCTTGCGTGTAGGAGCGGTGGGCGAGGCTGTGCCAAACACACATGTGGCAGCTGGGAAAGGGCAGGAGAGTGGGGTAGAAGCAAACACAAGCTGCATTAGCTGCTGGACCCTGGTATCATTTGAGAGAACTGGTTATTTGGGGGAGTACTAGCAGGAGAAAGGAAACAGTTGGAGCAGGTAGCTCTAGGGGGCAGAATGATATCCGCAGTAGGATACCAGGGGTACAGGACACAGGAGGGGGCTGGAGTGAGAGTGGCATAGGCCATGACACAGGGGGCCACTAGGGGCCTCGCCTCTGCGATAGTGGCAGCAATGTTAGAATGGAGCGGGGAAGACGATGTGGGACAGTAGGATGGGTCTGAAGACAAGCAGCTGGAATGGAATAGAAGGAGGTCACTGGGAGATGACAGGGGGAAGCCAAAGAAGGTGTATGCACAGCAGGCCAGAGCATGGGAGAGGTGGTTCAGGAGGCACAGCGGCGTAGCATATCGGGCACACAGGGCGAGTTGTTGAGGGCACAGGCAGGGCAGAGCATAGTTCTAGGCAGTGGCAGTTGGTTGCTGCACACATTCCCAGCCCAGGATTTGCGAGATATAATTACAGCACACCAGGCCTATATTCTATTTTTACAGGGTGAACAGGGCGTGCCGTGGCCAACATTGCGACCGTAGTGGACCCTGTTTTAACATCATAATTGGCCCATGTTCTTCCCCACAGGTGAAGCTCAGTGCCCCCATGTTGCACTGTACTCGGCACTGAGCTGGAGAGGCCCCCACCGGGGTTCTGCGGCCGTGATTGGACATCAGAGCTGCCAGGGTGGGTGCTTGCGAGAGCCCTCGGTGCGGAGGTCTACACCAGGGCTGCCACGGCACATCGAGCAAACTGGTGAGGAGCTGAGCTGGGCTGATGTGGCAGACTAGGGGAGGCCATGGGCATGGCGGGTCCCATAGTGTACAGACACAATCAGCGTGGGTTAAAGACCATCAACGAAGGCAGAGCCTACACCTAGCATGGGCAGCTTGGCTCCAGCGATCATTCGCCCAGGACCACAAGGTGCCCTAATGGTGCCTCAACCAGTGGCACCGGTGGGGTGCAGAACGCCCCCCCCCCCCGTGCACAAGAAAATAATGCTGACAGCGAAAGCGAAGTGCAGTGACCGGGACAAATGAAGTGGCCTGGGACTGCGCTGTGACCCTGCCTGGTGTGGCTGGATGGTAACCAGGTGTAGGAGAGTAGGCTCTGCACTTATGTTCCCCCCACTTTTTTTCTGATGTATACACTGGTTTCTGGCTATAGTCTGGCTGGGTCCCTGCTAATCAGGGCCCCAGTCTCACTGATCTCTCTAAACAACTTGGTGTGCATATTAGATGCACTAGTGGTTGGATACTGTGGTACCTTATGAGCCCGTAGTATATGGTATTATAGGTACCTAGGGCATTGGTACTTCACAGGCTTACCAGGGCTGCAGCATGTATTATGCCACCCCTGGGAAGCATTCACAATCTGACACCACAGGCCTGCTACTGCAGCCTGTGTGAGGTAGTGTTAGCACTGCTCACTGAGGTATAGGTTCCTATATCTCACCATACACACACATATAAACCTATCAGCCACCCCTATTGCAGGCCCTAACAATCCTGAGGGCAGGGTGCTTGGTTTACTATGTGAGGGGGTGCTTCTGCATGAGCAGGACCCCTCTGCAGCTGGCAGGGTCTATTCCCTGCTGCTGTTTGTGGATGCGGTTAAACCATATACTCTTAAGTGCATTATAACCTCGCGGTAAATGCTAACTTTGGAATGACTGCATCAAAACATGTCGTGTTTGGTGTCAAACAACTTGGAATCATATCCCCACACCAGTAACTGGTGTGGGAGTATGATCCCACCCTTCTAGAGGGGATGACATGTACCCACTGTACTAAACGGTAGAAATCTTCTAGAGCCCTGGCATCACAAAATGAATGCCACCAGCACAAACACTGGGCTGCCCTCCTGCTGCTGACCGAAACTCGCAGTGGAGGAAGCCCAACAAAAGGTATCCTGTCACAGGGAGGTGTCACCACCTCCCAGACAGGATTTAGTGTATTGGAGCTGGGTGGGTGCACTCTTAGAGTCCTGCACTGGGGGAGCAGTAGGCTCCTCTGTGCATATGCCAGCTCAAACCGGTTCAGGGGCTACCTGCCCCTGCTCTGGCACGAAACTGGACAAAGGGAAGTGGGTGTAACCACCCACTACTCGACCCTCCTAGAGGAGTGGCCTTAGAGCAAGTCCCTCCCATATCTTCACTATAAGATAGCAAGCATTGCCAATGCAATTCAGATTACCCTGGACGACGCTCTACAAAGAAGAATCCTGGCCCTTCGATGTTCCACTATCTCTGGAAGACTGAAGAATCTCCCTTGGAGTCAAGGAGTGACTCCCCTGCTTGGCAGGCACCTATAACTTCAATCAATGGTTGCAAACTTCACCGCTCCCGTCGGAGTCCGAAGTCCCTGCATCCCCAGAAGCAGATTTCCTGACCTCTCAACGGCCATTTTGAGTCCCCAGCGAAGCTGTGGCATCTGGACCCCATGAGTGACGAGGAACAGCAATACCTGGGAACCGTGCACTGATTTTGCAAACCCTAACCAACGTTCTACAAACTTGTGCTTTGGACCATCTGTAGTCCAAGTCCCTAGCAGGTCTTGTTCCAAAAATCAGCGGCCTACCCCGTCCCGAGTGACTGTGGGCTCCTGTGAACCTGTTCCTGTGAAGGCTTCTTTGCGGTTACTTGCCCGTTGGCTAGTGACTCACCCGAAGACTTTCTAACTGACTTCAAGGGCTTTCCTAGTTGCTCCGGGCCTGCCCTCACTTACCCTTGCTGGGTAAGTCCATCAGACCTTGCTGGTCTGCATCACCGACTATCTTCAGTTCACACGAGACTTGCAGTTGCCAAGGCTTGTTGGCTCCAATCCGATTGCCAACACCGTCATCAGCTGCAGACGTCATGGAACACTCCGAATCCAGCTGTTGGTCATCGTCGATCCCTCCTGGACCTCGTGAGCGAAGAGATAAATCACCATCGACGACCTGAAATGACGCGACATCTGTGGTCATCCATCCTGCTGGCCACCGGTCACTGGCAAGTGACTTTGAACACTGTTCCCTCAATTTTCAGGTCCTCTTCATCTTCAATCCACCTTCGGATTCCAGCGGACACCTCTTCAGTCGTCTCAAGCAGCAAGTCTTCATTGGTCTCCATTGAAAACAGCATCGCGACCCGACACCAAAAGACACCTATGCACCCGGCTTCCCTGGGTGAGGTAAATTGTGCACTCCGGTGCCCAAGTGTGTGTTGGCCCTCGAAATACTTACCCTGTAAGTGGCTTGCTTGTTGACTTCTTCGAAGTGCCCTAAAACTTTAAAATACAAACCGCGACTTGCTCCATTGTAACCTATAGGAAACCCGCGGCTGTGTTTAGACACTGCACGCTTCTCCCGTGGGCTTGTTACTTACCTGCTAACACTGCAGTAGTGAAGTCCCAGCGATTCCCAAGGCCCTAGGCTTTGTTATTTTGCAAATCGACTTTGTTAAACCATTTTCTTAGTATATGGTCTGGTACGTCCCTAGAGCTACAGTCATATTTGTGCAAAATTTATTGAGAACTGTTGACATTTGAATGTGTATCTGGGTTCTAATCTCATAAAGAGATTAGTAGAGTGTATATAGAAATAAATACATATATATTTGATATATATACCTGTGTGGTGTCCTTTTCATTTGGTAATTCAAGAGATTAGAAGGTAAAACAAGCTGCTTTACATTCCTCAGAGACTTTGCCTGAAGGCTGCTCTCCACAGCTACCACTAGGATAGCTTTCTTTAAAAGGTTGTCTTAAACCTAACTACCATTAGAGTCGAATTGGACTGGTGCAAGGTGGCCACTATAACTAGTGACCAGCATATGCCAGGCCAACTTCTCACATTGGTGGGCAGCGTGTGGGATTCCAGCTTGCCATTGTTTTACCAGAAAATCTCTATTTGAATTACTAACTGAAAACCACTAAAGGTACTCACGGTACATATAAAGTCAATCTAGTATCAATAAGTTCTACTGAATTTAGAGCTGTTTGTGAAGGGATAAGCACACCCTTGCTACAGCTCAAGCTAGGTTCACTAGTGTAGGTAGTACAACACTGCACAAAACTAGTATGTCTCAAAAAGGTGGAGCCAGTGGATCCACCCCATCTCAGTACAAAGACATAGCCTACACTGACCTGAAGGCCTTATGCTTTGAAAGACAACTGAGGGTGGACAGGAGTCCCTCCTCACAACACCTGATAGATCTGTTAGTAGCAGATGACCTGAAACAAGCTCTAGGAGCTAGTGGGTCTGCATTAGGGAGTGGGTCAACCATAGTCTCTGGGTCTGATGATGAAAATCAAGATGACCTGGAGTCTGTGATTGAAGGGCCAGGCTCAGAAGGGTCTGAACAGAACAGAGGAATTCTCCTTAAGAGAGCTGACAAAGTGGGAGATAGGCCTAGGTCCCCCTCAAGGGACTCTGACCATTCATACCACTCTGGCAGAGAATCTGTTCCACAGAGGAACTCACACTATCCCAGAGAGACCTCCTCTGACAGAAGGTTCAAGATTCTCCAGTATGAGGAAGCTAGGCTTGCCCTCAGAACCAAGTAATGGCCTTAGATAGGGAAGCCTTCGAGCTCCAAAGAGCTTCTAAGAAGGAGGGCTTAGATACCCCTGGTGGCAGCAACAGTGTCCCTAGAGGCACAGATTACATTCCAGACCATAGGAACCTGTCCAAGGTTGTTCCTCCCTATCAGAGTGGGGATGATATCCACAAATGGATAACTGCTATGGAGAGGGCCTGTAGAGTTCAACAGGTCCCCCAGACACAGTGGGCAGCAATCTTGTGGCTCTACTTTTCAGATAAAGGTAGAGACAAATTCCTCACTGTTAGAGAAGAGGATGCTAATGATTATGAAGCCCTGAAGAGTGCTTTGATAGATGGGTTTGGCTTAACCACTGAACAGTACAGGTTGAAGTTCAGAGACACCCCAAAAGCACAGACTCAGGATTGGACTGACTTCGTTGATTGTGCAACCAAGGCTCTAGAAAGTTGGCTGGTTGGTAGTAGAGTAACTGACTTTAAGGGATTGTATATTCTTATAATGAGAGAACAGATCATTAATAATTGCCAGAACCAGTTGTTGCATCAGTACCTGGTGGACTCTGATCTGACCTCTCCCCAAGAATTGGGAAAGAAGGCAGACAAATGGGTCAGAACCAGGGTGAGGCAGAAAAACCAGAACCAAGGTGGTGACACTAAGAAGCAAGATCCTAAAGGCTCAGAGAAAGGTGGGGATAAATCTAAAGACCAGAAGTCTTCACAAGGGCCCCAAAAATCTGCATCTGGTGGGGAGTCACAATCTGCAAAGGGAAAAGGCCAAAAGAAGCCCTGGTGCAAATTCTGTCAACAGAAAGGGCACTGGACTTTTGATTGTACCAAGTCCAAAGACCAAACCACCACCACTCCAGCCCCTAAGGCAACTGTTCCCCCTAGTGCAGTCATTGGTGGAGGTAATACTCAGAATAAGGGTGTAGTAGGGTTGACCCTGGGTTCTGATGTGGACTCTGGCCTAGTCAGAGTACCAACACAGGCATTGCTAGTTTGTGAGGGAGACCTTGATATGTCCTTCCTAGTGAGCCCCAGTAATCTGGGCAAGTACAAACAGCAGCCTATCATAAATGGCAAACAGGCTTTGGCATTCACAGACACAGGTGTTAGTGTCACCATGGTGGCAGAGGATCTAGTGGACCCTGCACAGATCATCCTGGGTGAAATGTACCAGGTAACCAATGCAAGCAACACCAGGACCAACCATAGCCTGGCAGATGTGAATTTCTCCTGGGGAGGGGTAACTGGCCTCAAAAAGGTAGTAGTCAGTGCAGATCTCCCTGTCGAATGTTTGTTGGGCAATGATCTGGAGACTTCAGCCTGGTCTGAAGTAGAATTATGGACTCATGCTGAGATGTTGGGCATACCTGCAGAGGTATTTGCTGTGACCAGGTCACAAGCCAAAATGCATAAAGCTGACCCAGCTCTGGATCCTGAAACTCTGGACCAGATGCTACCCAAGAGGAGGAGCAGTAGGGTTAAGGCTGGGCCTTCCTCTCAGATCTCAGATCTCAGATTCCCCTCCTGAGGGAGGAGAAGCAGATCCTGAAGAAGGAACTGCCCCAGAGGAACTTGAGCCTGGTCAGGTTGAGTTCTTAGGGGCAGGGGGACCTTCCAGGGAAGATCTGAGCAGAGAGCAACAGTGCTGCCCCACTCTTGAACCCCTAAGACAGCAGGCTGCTGCTGAGGCTGCTGGGAGTGCTAGTGGGTCCCATAAGGTTTATTGGGATGAGGGGCTCCTATATTCTGAGGCTAGAGGTCCTACCCCTGGAGCCACCAGGAGGTTGGTAATTCCTCAGAGGTTTAGGGGGTTCCTCTTGACCCTAGCACATGACATCCCATTGGCAGGACACTTAGGCCAAAACAGGACATGGGACAGGCTTGTACCACATTTTCATTGGCCACACATGTCTGAGGACACCAAGGAGTTTTGCCGCTCCTGTGTCACTTGCCAAGCCAGTGGCAAGACAGGTGGCACAACAAAGGCCCCCCTGATACCACTACCTGTGGTGGGGTTCCCTTTGAAAGGGTAGGGATTGACATTGTTGGTCCCCTTGACCCACCAACTGCATCTGGGCACAGACCTATACTGGTGGTAGTGGATCATGCCACCAGGTATGCAGAAGCTGTACCCCTAAGGACTACCACAGCTCCTGTGGTAGCAAGAGCCCTCATTGGAGTTTTCTCCAGGGTTTCCCTAAGGAGGTCATCTCTGACAGAGATTCTAACTTTATGTCAGGATATCTAACTGCAATGTGGAAGGAGTGTGGTGTGAACTACAAAATCACTACTCCCTATCACCCACAATGCAATGGGTTAGTTGAGAGATTCAACAAAACCCTAAAGGGAATGATTAAAGGCCTCCCAGAAAAGCTTAGGCGAAAATGGGACCTTTTACTTCCCTGCCTTCTGTTTGCATACAGGGAGGTTCCACAGAAGGGGGTTGGCTACAGCCCTTTTGAACTTCTGTTTGGGCACCCTGTTAGAGGACCATTATGTTTGGTGAAGGAGGGATGGGAGTTACCTCTCAAAACTCCCAAACAGGATGTGATGGACTATGTACTTGGTCTCCGCTCCAGGATGGCAGAGTATATGAAGAAGGCCACTAAAAACCTTGAGGAAAGCCAAGAATTACAAAAAGCTTGGCATGACCAAAAGGCTGTCCTGACTGTTTACCAGCCAGGCCAGAAAGTGTGGGTGTTGGAGCCTGTGGCCCCAGCAGCTCTCCAGGACAAATGGAGTGGCCCCAATACAATTGTTGAGAAAAAGGGAGAGGTCACCTACTTGGTAGGTCATGGCACTCCCAGGAGCCCCCTTAGGGTGCTCCATGTCAACAGACTTAAGCCATATGTGGACAGGGTCGACATGAGCTTGCTCATGGCAACTGATGAGGACCAGGAGGAGGAGAGGGACCCTCTCCCTGACCTGCTCTCACAGAACCCTGATGATGGATCAGTTGATGGTGTTGCTTTGGCAAGCAGCCTCACTGAACATCAACAAACTGAATGTAGACAAGTGCTACATCAGTTTAGACATATGTTTAGCCTGACCCCAAGTCAGACTTCCTGGTGCACCCATGAGGTGGACACTGGAGACAGTCTACCTGTAAAGAGTAAAATCTACAGGCAACCTGACCATGTCAGGGATTGTATCAGGACTGAAGTCCAGAAAATGTTGGAGCTAGGTGTTATTGAGCCCTCAGATAGCCCTTGGGCTAGCCCAGTAGTCCTTGTGCCAGAACCTCACACCCAGGGTGGTAAGAAAGAGATGAGGTTTTGTGTTGACTACAGAGGCCTCAATGCAGTCACCAGGACTGATGCCTACCCAATACCAAGGACAGATGAACTAATAGACACTTTGGCCTCAGCCAAGTATCTCAGTACATTTGACCTTACAGCTGGCTATTGGCAAATCAAGTTAGCTGATTATGCCAAGGCTAAAACAGCATTTTCGACCCCTGGTGGGAACTTTGTGGTAATGCCCTTTGGTTTGAAGAATGCACCTGCCACATTTCAGAGGTTGGTGAATAAAGTTCTGACTGGTATGGAAACCTATTGCTCAGCTTATCTTGATGATATTGCTGTCTTTAGTTACACCTGGCAGGATCACCTGATCCACCTCAGGAATGTACTGGAGGCCCTGCAGAAAGCAGGCCTCACTATCAAGGTCACTAAGTGCCAGATAGGGCAGAGTCAGGTTGTGTACCTGGGCCACCTTGTAGGTGGAGGCCAGGTTCAACCATTGCAGAGCAAGATCCAGACCATAATGGAATGGGTAGCTCCAACCACCCAGACACAGGTGAGAGCCTTCTTGGGCCTGACTGGGTATTACAGGAGGTTTGTTAAGGGATATGGATCTATAGTAACCCCCTTAAATGATCTGACCTCCAAGAAAATTCCAAAAAAGGTTCAGTGGACAGCTAGCTGTCAAAAGGCATTTGATGACCTCAAGCAGGCAATGTGCACTGCCCCCATCTTACAGAGTCCAGATTACAAAAATAAGTTCATTGTTCAAACAGATGCTTCAGAGCTGGGTGTGGGAGCTGTACTGTCTCAACTTAATGATGAAGGTCAAGACCAGCCAGTAGCTTTCATAAGCAGAAGGCTGACCCCTAGAGAGAAACGTTGGTCAGCTATTGGGAGGGAGGCCTTTGCTGTGGTGTCGGCCCTGAAGAAGCTGAGGCCATACTTGTTTGGCACTCACTTCATAGTTCAGACTGACCATAAGCCCCTCCTATGGCTCAAACAGATGAAAGGTGAAAATCCTAAACTGCTCAGGTGGTCCATTTCCCTACAGGGGATGGACTATACAGTGGAACATAGGCCTGGGACCCAACATGACAATGCAGATGGACTCTCAAGGTATTTCCACTTAGAACATGAAGACTCAACTGGTCAAGGTTAGTTTAATGTCCCTGTGTTTGGGGGGGGGGGGTTGTGTAGGAGAGTAGGATCTGCACTTATGTTGCCCCCACTTTTTTTCTGATGTATACACTGGTTTCTGGCTATAGTCTGGCTGGGTCCCTGCTAATCAGGGCCCCAGTCTCACTGATCTCTCTAAACAACTTGGTGTGCATATTAGATGCACTAGTGATTGGATACCTAGTATATGGTACCTTAGGTACCTAGGGGATTGGTACTTCACAGGCCTACCAGGGGCTGCAGCATGTATTATGCCACCCCTGGGAAGCATTCACAATCTGACACCACAGGCCTGCTACTGCAGCCTGTGTGAGGTAGTGTTGGCACTCCTCACTGAGGTATAGGTTCCTATATCTCACCATACACACACATATAAACCTATCAGCCACCCCTATTGCAGGCCCTAACAATCCTGAGGGCAGGGTGCTTGGTTTACTATGTGAGGGGGTGCTTCTGCATGAGCAGGACCCCTCTGCAGCTGGCAGAGTCTATTCTCTGCTGCTGTTTATGGATGCGGATAAACCATATACTCTTAAGTGCATTATAACCTCGCGGTAAATGCTAACTTTGGAATGACTGCATCAAAACATCTCGTGTTTAGTGTCAAACAACTTGGAATCATACCCCCACACCAGTAACTGGTGTGGGAGTATGATCCCACCCTTCTAGAGGGGATGACATGTACCCACTGTACTAAACGGTAGAAATCTTCTAGAGCCCTGGCATCACAAAATGGATGCCACCAGCACAGACACTGGGCTACCCTCCTGCTGCTGACCGAAACTCGCAGTGGAGGAAGCCCAACAAAAGGTATCCTGTCACAGGGAGGTGTCACCACCCCTCAGACAGGATTTAGTGTATTGGAGCTGGGTGGGTGCACTCTTAGAGTGCTTTGAAGTCCTGCACTGGGGGAGCAGTAGGCTCCTCTGTGCATATGCCAGCTCAAACCGGTTCAGGGGCTACCTGCCCCTGCTCTGGCGCGACACTGGACAAAGGGAAGTGGGTGTAACCACCCACTACCGTGACCCTCCTAGAGGAGTGGTCATAGAGCTAGTCCCTCCCATATCTTCACTATAAGATAGCAAGCATTGCCAATGCAATTCAGATTACCCTGGATGACGCTCTACAAAGAAGAATCCTGGCCCTTCGATGTTCCACTATCTCTGGAAGACTGAAGAATCTCCCTTGGAGTCAAGGAGTGACTCCCCTGCTTGGCAGGCACCTATAACTTCAATCAACGGTTGCAAACCTCACCGCTCCCGCCGGAGTCCGAAGTCCCTGCATCCTCAGAAGCAAATTTCCTGACCTCTCGATGGCCATTTTGAGTCCTCAGCAAAGCTGTGGCATCTGGACCCCACGAGTGACGAGGAACAGCAATACCTGGAAACCGTGCACTGATTTCGAGTGCAAACCCTAAACAATATTCTATGAACTTGTGCTTTGGACCATCTGTAGTCCAAGTCCCTAGCAGGTCTTGTTCCAAAAATCAGCAGCCTACCCCGTCCCGAGTGACCGTGGGCTCCTGTGAACCTTTTCCTGTGAAGGCGTCTTTGCGGTTACTTGCACGTTGGCTAGTGACTCACCCAAAGACTTTCTAACCAACTTCAAGGGCTTTCCTGGTTGCTCCAGGCCTGCCCTCACTTACCCTCGCTGGGTAAGTCCATCAGACCTTGCTGGTCTGCATCACCGACTATCTTCAGTTCACACGAGACTTGCAGTTGCCAAGGCATGTTGGCTCCAATCCAGTTGCCGATACCGTCATCAGCTGCAGACATTATGGCACACTCCGAATCCAGCTGTTGGTCATCGTCGATCCCTCCTGGACCTCGTGAGCGAAGAGACAAATTACCATCGATGACCTGAAATGACGCGACATCTGTGGTCATCCATCCTGCTGGCCACCGGTCACTGGCAAGTGACTTTGAATACTGTCCTCTCAATTTTCAGGTCCTCTTCATCTTCAATCCACCTTCGGATTCCAGCGGACACCTCTTCAGTCGTCTCAAGCAGCAAGTCTTCATTGGTCTCCATTGAAAACAGCATCGCGACCCGACACCAAAAGAAACCTATGCACCCGGCTTCCCTGGGTGAGGTAACTCGTGCCCTCTGGTGCCCAAGTGTGTGTTGGCCCTCGAAATACTTACCCTGTAAGTGGCTTACTTGTTGACTTCTACGAAGTGCCCTAAAACTTTAAAATACAAACCGCGACTTGCTCCATTGTAACCTATAGGAAACCCGCGGCTGTGTTTAGACACTGCACGCGTCTCCCGTGGGCTTGTTACTTACCTGCTAACACTGCAGTAGTGAAGCCCCAGCGATTCCCAAGGCCCTAGGCTTTGTCATTTTGCAAGTCGACTTTGTTAAACCATTTTCTTAGTATATGGTCTGGTACGCCCCTAGGGCTACAGCCATATTTGTGCTTAATTTATTGAGAACTGTTGACATTTGAATATGTATCTGGGTTCTAATCTCATAAAGAGATTAGTAGAGTGTATCTACATATATATTTGATATATATACCTGTGTGGTGTCCTTTTCATTTGGTAATTCAAGAGATTATAAGGTAAAACAAGCTGCTTTACATTCCTCAGAGACATAGCCTGAAGGCTGCTCTCCACAGCTACCACTAGGATAGCTTTCTTTAAAAGGTTGTCTTAAACCTATCTACCATAAGAGTCGAATTGGACTGGTGCAAGGTGGCCACTATAACTAGTGACCAGCATATGCCAGGCCAACTTCTCACACCCGGCCAGATCCTTCATCATGCACATTTAAGTCCCTATGCTGGCACATGTGATCCCAGGTTGAAGGGCCCACTTCTGAGCGGCACGCAAGCGAGACTGGCAAAGGTGCAACGTATACTGCCCTAGGGGACTGGACCTCTGAGTTCAGTTGGTGGGAGCGCCGCTCGGCTCCCCTCTGCTCATGATCGGCAAACCCAAAGCGGATAGGCTGCAGACCCAGGCGCTGCCCAAACTCCAAGTTAGATAACTCGCACCGCTTTGACAAGCTTCTGGCGGCGGTCATGGACATTAAAACAACGGTGGGCCCTAAAATAGATACATCATGTGCGGAAATGGGGTTCCTGCATGAAGACAATAAAAAACTAAAGGACAGGGTCTGTATCGAATTTGGCGACTCTGAGACGCACTGTAGCGTCGGCTTCAGAGTAAATCATAGTAATGCAAAAGGAAGTGGAGTATTTAAAGAACCGGGCAAAAGACCAAGAAGGGAGATCCCAAAGGAACAACGTACGGATAGTGGGCCTCCTCGAGCGTATTGAGGGCCAAAGTATGGCACTATACCTCGAATCTTGCTTCTCTGACAAAATACTCAAGGGTAAACACTCTGCAGTGGCAGATAGAGAACAACAAAGTGCATATATACCCCGACTACACACCGGCGGTGCAATGCTGCAAGTCCTCCTTCCAGGAAGTAAAAAATTGTCCACTGGGTCACGAAGTAAAGAATGCTCTACAGTTTCCAGCCACATTGAGGATCCAACATAACGAGAGTACAGTTTTCTGCTTCACCCCAGAGGAAGCCTGGAACTGGCTGGAGCAAAACGGTCTGGCACGCACCCGAGGTCAGTGGCGGAACCACACCAGGAGAAGACGTGGAACACGACTCAAGGACAATTGCAACATCCCATTAAAGCCCAGGCAGCCAGATAGAGAGCACAGGCACTCAGAAACGCAGAGAGGCACGCAAACTCTGGCTCTCCTTTGCAGTCGGTGTTGGAGGCTGTCACTACATCGAGGCATGCCTTTCACCTAACAGATTCCCAACAGACAGAGGTACTGAGCAGAGGCCCAGCGGTAACTCCTCAAACTGCCAATGATTTAATGTGAACCGGCACTGATCGACCCAACACCATGGTCTATCGCTGTGACCTGGCCTTATCATGCAACAACCACCAAAAAGCGGGCCTATCGAACCTGATGCATCTCCTCACCCCACTCACGATAAGTGACTGTTATAGAATTGACCAAATGTTATCTTCATTCTCTATTTTCTCTTTACTTTCTTTTCTATTGCTCTCCGTACAATATCTGTTTTTTCTCACTCACTATTAAGTTTGTTTTCAGTTAAGTGCAGATGGTCATCTGCCCATTGGCAAATTGGCCTGGGATTGGGAGTTGGGTATCAATATTGTTCGAAAAGTTTTGCCCACATTGATAAACCGCAAATGCTATTCTTGAAGCACGCACTCGATAAGGCGTCACCTGGGTTTTCTAAACTAGCTGGAAGGGCGCGCATGTGCAGTTGGCCCCCTGGGAATAGGGAAGCTTGCATACACACTAACATAAGCTCTGGAGATGCAGGGTAACCAACTGCTTCAAATGACATGGAATGTCCGTGGACTGGCGGGTAGTGCAAAAAGACACCGGGTATATACCTGCATAAATGTAGGGTCTCAGTAGCCCTCCTACAGGATACACACCTGACCTCACAGATGCTCACTTCACTACAAAAACACTGGAGGGGCACAGTAATAGGGACCCCGTATTTTGGCTATGCCAGGGGCACCTTAATATGGGTAGCACCCGGTACCCCATTGCAGATGCTCCATACAAGTCCTGACCCGAATGGACGCTAGACGACACTAGAGGCTCTATTAAATGGTTCCCCAATAGCACTTATCTCGCTATACGCTCCAAATACGGGACAACCCCCGTTTTTGCACACACTGACTCCCTCGTTGCACCGAGACCCATCAGCTCCCACATACTTGGGTTTGGACTACAACTGCATACAAGACCTTGACCTAGATTGGTCACGCCCACCACTCCTATGCATGCCCCTCAACAAAGAGCTGCAAGATTTAGAAGCCAAAATCCAACAATGCGAATGTCTTTCGCCCAGTGAGATATAATACCCTCCTTGACTACAGCTAAATTATCTCATAAGGAAACACTGGCTCGGCTATGTCCCCTTGCCTATAAACAACACCTTGCCAGACAACAGGCTGAGGGTGACAAAGCAGGCAAGACACTTGCATGGTTGTTGTAAAACGAAATATCCTAATACCCCATCACAGCCATCCGTGACCTTGATGGTCGATTAGTAAACATGCAAGAAAAGATCAATGGGTCCTCTCACGCATATTATACTTCTCTTTACAAAGCCCTCAAAGCCCTCACTCCATGCAACCACTGGGAACTACAACAATTTCTTGAGCGCATACCTCTCCCACAGATTCCATAGGCCCACTACACTGCTCTTGAGACCCTCATATCCAAAGCTGAAGCCATCCAACACTTGCTGAGCGGCAAAACCCCGGGGACAGATGGATGGCCCTTGGAGTTACACGACATTTAGTACACAACTGACCCCAAGTCCCCATGACATTTGTGCAGAGGCATATGACCGTGGCATATTACCACCTTCCCTACGCGAGGCAGTGCTAGTAGTATTGCTCAAGCCTGGCAAGGACCCACTTCAGATGAACTTGTACCATCCACTATCCCTCTTAAATTCGGACTACAAAATACTGGGCAGAGTGCTGGCCAATAGGCTACTTGAGGTGGTGCACCTACTGGTGCACTCTGACCAGAATGGCTTTATTCAAGGCCGCTGCAAAAACAACAAATGATGGACAGAATGCAGAACAATGTCATACATTCACCCCAGTACAGAGATCTGGGCCTAAATCCATCGTTTTTTTGCTCACCATGCCATTCCAGTTTGAACCCAGCCATATGCAAATCAGTCTTGACCCTGTGCCCCATGGGAACAGTCCAGCCCGAACTGCCAAGCCAGGTCCTCCCTGGACTGGAAACAAGCATCCTAGGACCGGTTTCGGGCTTCCAGCCCTCGTCAGCCAGGATAGCTTGATTCCAGTGGCATGGAGAGCAAGGGACTCACGTCTGAGCATACCCTTCCCACTCGGGGTGACAAATACAAAAACAACAAATGATGGACAGAATGCAGATCAATGTCATACATTCACCCCAGTACAGAGATCTGGGCCTAAATCCATCGTTTTTTTGCTCACCATGCCATTCCAGTTTGAACCCAGCCATATGCAAATCAGTCTTGACCCTGTGCCCCATGGGAACAGTCCAGCCCGAACTGCCAAGCCAGGTCCTCCCTGGACTGGAAACAAGCATCCTAGGACTGGTTTCGGGCTTTCAGCCCTCGTCAGCCAGGATAGCTTGATTCCAGTGGCATGGAGAGCAAGGGACTCACGTCTGAGCATACCCTTCCCACTCGGGGTGACAAATGCAAAAACAACAAATGATGGACAGAATGCAGAACAATGTCATACATTCACCCCAGTACAGAGATCTGGGCCTAAATCCATCGTTTTTTTGCTCACCATGCCATTCCAGTTTGAACCCAGCCATATGCAAATCAGTCTTGACCCTGTGCCCCATGGGAACAGTCCAGCCCGAACTGCCAAGCCAGGTCCTCCCTGGACTGGAAACAAGCATCCTAGGACCGGTTTCGGGCTTTCAGCCCTCGTCAGCCAGGATAGCTTGATTCCAGTGGCATGGAGAGCAAGGGACTCACGTCTGAGCATACCCTTCCGACTCGGGGTGACAAATGCAAAAACAACAAATGATGGACAGAATGCAGAACAATGTCATACATTCACCCCAGTACAGAGATCTGGGCCTAAATCCATCGTTTTTTTGCTCACCATGCCATTCCAGTTTGAACCCAGCCATATGCAAATCAGTCTTGACCCTGTGCCCCATGGGAACAGTCCAGCCCGAACTGCCAAGCCAGGTCCTCCCTGGACTGGAAACAAGCATCCTAGGACCGGTTTCGGGCTTTCAGCCCTCGTCAGCCAGGATAGCTTGATTCCAGTGGCATGGAGAGCAAGGGACTCACGTCTGAGCATACCCTTCCCACTCGGGGTGACAAATGCAAAAACAACAAATGATGGACAGAATGCAGAACAATGTCATACATTCACCCCAGTACAGAGATCTGGGCCTAAATCCATCGTTTTTTTGCTCACCATGCCATTCCAGTTTGAACCCAGCCATATGCAAATCAGTCTTGACCCTGTGCCCCATGGGAACAGTCCAGCCCGAACTGCCAAGCCAGGTCCTCCCTGGACTGGAAACAAGCATCCTAGGACCGGTTTCGGGCTTTCAGCCCTCCTCAGCCAGGATAGCTTGATTCCAGTGGCATGGAGAGCAAGGGACTCACGTCTGAGCATACCCTTCCCACTCGGGGTGACAAATGCAAAAACAACAAATGATGGACAGAATGCAGAACACTGTCATACATTCACCCCAGTACAGAGATCTGGGCCTAAATCCATCGTTTTTTTGCTCACCATGCCATTCCAGTTTGAACCCAGCCATCTGCAACTCAGTCTTGACCCTGTGCCCCATGGGAACAGTCCAGCCCGAACTGCCAAGCCAGGTCCTCCCTGGACTGGAAACAAGCATCCTAGGACCGGTTTCGGGCTTGCAGCCCTCGTCAGCCAGGATAGCTTGATTCCAGTGGCATGGAGAGCAAGGGACTCACGTCTGAGCATACCCTTCCCACTCGGGGTGACAAATGCAAAAACAACAAATGATGGACAGAATGCAGAACAATGTCATACATTCACCCCAGTACAGAGATCTGGGCCTAAATCCATCGTTTTTTTGCTCACCATGCCATTCCAGTTTGAACCCAGCCATATGGAAATCAGTCTTGACCCTGTGCCCCATGGGAACAGTCCAGCCCGAACTGCCAAGCCAGGTCCTCCCTGGACTGGAAACAAGCATCCTAGGACCGGTTTCGGGCTTTCAGCCCTCGTCAGCCAGGATAGCTTGATTCCAGTGGCATGGAGAGCAAGGGACTCACGTCTGAGCATACCCTTCCCACTCGGGGTGACAAATGCAAAAACAACAAATGATGGACAGAATGCAGATCAATGTCATACATTCACCCCAGTACAGAGATCTGGGCCTAAATCCATCGTTTTTTTGCTCACCATGCCATTCCAGTTTGAACCCAGCCATATGCAAATCAGTCTTGACCCTGTGCCCCATGGGAACAGTCCAGCCCGAACTGCCAAGCCAGGTCCTCCCTGGACTGGAAACAAGCATCCTAGGACTGGTTTCGGGCTTTCAGCCCTCGTCAGCCAGGATAGCTTGATTCCAGTGGCATGGAGAGCAAGGGACTCACGTCTGAGCATACCCTTCCCACTCGGGGTGACAAATGCAAAAACAACAAATGATGGACAGAATGCAGAACAATGTCATACATTCACCCCAGTACAGAGATCTGGGCCTAAATCCATCGTTTTTTGCTCACCATGCCATTCCAGTTTGAACCCAGCCATATGCAAATCAGTCTTGACCCTGTGCCCCATGGGAACAGTCCAGCCCGAACTGCCAAGCCAGGTCCTCCCTGGACTGGAAACAAGCATCCTAGGACCGGTTTCGGGCTTCCAGCCCTCGTCAGCCAGGATAGCTTGATTCCAGTGGCATGGAGAGCAAGGGACTCACGTCTGAGCATACCCTTCCCACTCGGGGTGACAAATGCAAAAACAACAAATGATGGACAGAATGCAGAACAATGTCATACATTCACCCCAGTACAGAGATCTGGGCCTAAATCCATCGTTTTTTTGCTCACCATGCCATTCCAGTTTGAACCCAGCCATATGCAAATCAGTCTTGACCCTGTGCCCCATGGGAACAGTCCAGCCCGAACTGCCAAGCCAGGTCCTCCCTGGACTGGAAACAAGCATCCTAGGACCGGTTTCGGGCTTTCAGCCCTCGTCAGCCAGGATAGCTTGATTCCAGTGGCATGGAGAGCAAGGGACTCACGTCTGAGCATACCCTTCCCACTCGGGGTGACAAATGCAAGAACAACAAATGATGGACAGAATGCAGAACAATGTCATACATTCACCCCAGTACAGAGATCTGGGCCTAAATCCATCGTTTTTTTGCTCACCATGCCATTCCAGTTTGAACCCAGCCATATGCAAATCAGTCTTGACCCTGTGCCCCATGGGAACAGTCCAGCCCGAACTGCCAAGCCAGGTCCTCCCTGGACTGGAAACAAGCATCCTAGGACCGGTTTCGGGCTTTCAGCCCTCGTCAGCCAGGATAGATTGATTCCAGTGGCATGGAGAGCAAGGGACTCACGTCTGAGCATACCCTTCCCACTCGGGGTGACAAATGCAAATACAACAAATGATGGACAGAATGCAGAACAATGTCATACATTCACCCCAGTACAGAGATCTGGGCCTAAATCCATCGTTTTTTTGCTCACCATGCCATTCCAGTTTGAACCCAGCCATATGCAAATCAGTCTTGACCCTGTGCCCCATGGGAACAGTCCAGCCCGAACTGCCAAGCCAGGTCCTCCCTGGACTGGAAACAAGCATCCTAGGACCGGTTTCGGGCTATCAGCCCTCGTCAGCCAGGATAGCTTGATTCCAGTGGCATGGAGAGCAAGGGACTCACGTCTGAGCATACCCTTCCCACTCGGGGTGACAAATGCAAAAACAACAAATGATGGACAGAATGCAGAACAATGTCATACATTCACCCCAGTACAGAGATCTGGGCCTAAATCCATCGTTTTTTTGCTCACCATGCCATTCCAGTTTGAACCCAGCCATATGCAAATCAGTCTTGACCCTGTGCCCCATGGGAACAGTCCAGCCCGAACTGCCAAGCCAGGTCCTCCCTGGACTGGAAACAAGCATCCTAGGACCGGTTTCGGGCTTTCAGCCCTCGTCAGCCAGGATAGCTTGATTCCAGTGGCATGGAGAGCAAGGGACTCACGTCTGAGCATACCCTTCCCACTCGGGGTGACAAATGCAAAAACAAGGCCGCAACACTGACCTAAACCTGCGCCGACTCTTCATGTTGCCAAAGTGGGCATGCACAGAAGTAGAGCCAGCGTGCATTGCCCCTCTGGACATAGAAAATGCGTTTGACATCTTAGGTTGGGAGTATTTGCATGAGGTGCTAGCAAAATACGGCATGGGCCCCCAGTTCCTGCGATGGGTGAAGTTATTATACATTTCAGCGCGGGCTTGCATAAAAACAGGTCGGACAATCTCAGCCCCCCCCCCCGAAATAGAACAAGGCACTAGACAGCGATGCCCCCTATTACCAATTATTTTTGCCCTAGCCATGAAGCCCCTGGTGTGAGCGCTACCCTGCCAAGTCACCAACTGGGGTATAAGGGCACATAATGAATGGCATATAGTCTCGCTCGATGCTGATGATGTGCTGGTTTACCCAGTGACGGCTGGTGACATTTGAAAGTGGTAGGGCGGAGAGTTTGTGGTGAGTGCGCGGTGGCTTCAGTGTCATAGGGAGGGTTCGGGGGGTTTTCCCCCCGAGAAAATTTTGAAAAAAGAGTGGGCAAATGGTGCATTTTAAAGCATATTTGCAAAAGCAAGAAGGTTAATAAAGCAATGGTCATAGTGTCTTTTCAGACTCACAAGCCTGTCAATAAATATGCTGGCACTGCTCCAGCTCAGCTGTCCTTACAGACTCCTGTACACTCTTTAGCACTCCCAGGCCTGCCAGTAAGTCTAACGTCACTGCCCCAGCTCCACTATCCTTTCATACTTCCAGGCCTACCTGTAATTCTACAGACACTGCCCCAGCTTCACTGTCCTATCAGACTCCCAGGACCGTCAGCAAATCTGATGGCACTACACCCAGTTCCACTATCCTATCTTTGCTCTCTCTCTGGCAGGAGAGGGCCCTCTAGGCACTAGCAGTACACACACACACTTGATCTTAGCCAAAAGGCCGAGAAGCACTAACAGTTATTTCTCGTCCACTTTCTGACAGGAGATGACCCTGGCAGGGGCTGGCAGTGGTTGCCGGGAGGATAATGTCTAATAAGTCAGACTTTTTCTGGCTCAAGACCTGTTTCCCTGAACCAAGTGCATTAGCCGGGAACTTTTAAGGGATTTGAAATCACTCCTATTAAATGGGATCCTCATGCACCTGGCAGTGCGACGGGTTGCCAATAATGAGTATCAGGAGTGGGGCACCCCCACCACCAGAGTGAGGGCATTCGGAACATTAGCGGAGACTGCCTTTCCTATCACAGGCACTAGGAGGGAGAGAAGGTAAGAGGCAAGAGAAAGAGAGGGGGAGAAAGGAAGTGCAAAGGAAGAAAAGTGGAGAAAGGAGGGAAGAGAAAAGGAGAAAGTGAGTCAGTGGGGACAGACAGACGAGAGAGGACAATAGAGAGAGAGAGAGAGAGAGCGAGATGGGGATACTGAAGAAAATAGAGATAAAGAAGAAGGAGTAGTGTGGCAGAGAAAGGGAAGACCAGAAAGGAGTAGGAGAGAGTGCAAATAAACAACATCATCCATCAGCAACAGGCCAGCCCAGACAAGAAACTGAAGTGAGGCGCAGACACCACAGCTGATCTATGAGACCTGACAGTCAGCAGTCCTAAGGTTTTTGCTGCCCTGGACAAAAGTGCTCTAGAGAGCGACATCTAGCAGCCACCTCTCTAGTGTGCGAACATGTAGGAACAAGTTATTTTACTTATATGTGGTGACCTGATGCATTTCAAGGTGCATCCAACGCCATACTTGCAAACCTATCTCAGAGGAGAGAACACCACCCTGTGCCCCTAATCACCCACCTCACAGCTTCAGAAATGAAGCGATTACTTGCATTTAAAAGGCTTGAAGCTACCTCCTAAGAACCTGAATACTATTTAAAAGCGAGGAATACATTAAACACTCCTCCGCAAAGAATTATGCAATGTTCTTCTAATGTAAATGTCAGACAAGATTATAAACGAGTCTAAAACTTACTGATATTAAATAATGTCTGCCGAGACCGGAAGTTGTCTTGTTAGCACTCTTGAAGATGCACTTTTATTGTCTAAGTGAAAGTGCACCTTGAGCAAGTGAGCAGTGCAGCCTGCTATTCACTTAGCTGCACGGACTGAAATGATACTCACTCACTGGTACAGCCAGGAGCAGGAAGGTGAAGCAATTAGATTCAGAAGGGGCACCGGAAAGTGTGGAGGGGGCCTTGCAGCGAATTTACCGGCAGCACTGACTAGAGATACACATAGAAAAACGCAGAAGGTGAATGCTGCAATGTGAGCATGATTGGCCTCCTTTACAGCAGCAGCACACGATTATAGAACTGACAAAGACTGTGTTACAACACAATGCTGACAACATGGCTTTACAAATAATTATTCATATGCAGATGGAAGACCGCACTAAAAGACCTGCTGACAGTGAGCCCCTTTTATTCCATTTTATGGGCAAACAAATCAATCTGTGGACCATCATGTCTGGCTGACTGTCATACAACATGCCATGGCTTCAGGTGTTTCAGCTGGCACGTGTCACGCACAGACAGGCGAGAAACGGAATATATAATAATGTGAGCAAGCACGTTCTCGATGTAATTTTGAATGCTACCCTAAAATTTCTTTTTTTAACATACTTTGCACACATCTGCACATCCCTAAAGCCAAAACTAGGGATATGAGAAGGAATAACACATTTTATTTGTTTTATTTGTTGCTACAATTGTAAGCGCAGTCACCAAGTGTATTACATTTAACACAAATACCCCTAACAGGAGTATTTGTGTTAAATGTAATACATTTAACACACATGGAAGTTGCATCCGAGAGGCACTCGGTTATTACTACTTCAACCAAGCAAGCAGCGCCAATGAGAAACAACTGATTAAGCGTAAGGCCCATTTTTTATAAAATTCTTTTCATTGAATTTTGAAGTACAGAAACAAACAGAAAGCTGTGCAGTCTCTGCCTCTACGTAAGGCTAAGCAACCATGGCAAGGGTTATGCACGGACGCATTTTTAATGTGTTAACGGTTTGTTAAGTGCGGCCCTGCCCTGAACAGCGTGGTGCCGCGCATCACGCTATACCTACTAACTCACCTACATTCATGACACTACTGCGGACGTCTTCAAATTGATTTTTATGAATAACTAACACTCAAAAGTAACTATTTTCAATATTAACCTGTTATGTGAATTCGGCGCTTTCTTCAATACTTTCTCCCCTGGCAACCTTTCCTTTTCATGTCAACAGGAAAACAAAACCTCTCCAACTCCTTGCCATGCCTGATGGTCTTGACCCGATTACTTTAAGATCGGTGACTTCACCTTTGTACTTAAGCTTTAAAATTACAAATCTAAACTACCGCAGCAACGACTTCAAAATTACTTTGAAAAACGTACAATTAAATGCAACGTCTTTCTAAAGACCACACAACAACAATGGCTCAAGTGTAGTGCAATTACGCATAAGGGGGGGGGGGGGGGGGGGGGAATTACAATTTAAAAAAGAAAGCTAAGCTTACCAGACCAGGTCCGCGCGGTGCCTCTGCTTCTCGGCCGGGTCCCGTTGGTGCCTTTTCTAAGGAACAGCACTGGTTGGCAACCCCTCTAAGCCAATACTGACGCTGCTCCAGCAGCGCCAGCATTGGCTTAGAGCAGGGTGACTCACCGCCCGCCTGCCCGTTAGGAGACCGAGGTTTGAGCCTTTGCTCAACCCTCGCTCTCCTAATGGGCATGCGCCAGCCACAGCAGACAGTAGTGCGCATGACTGGGCACGGAGCGAAAATTCGCCTCCTTCACCCAGCATGCGCACTGCTGCCTGCTGTGCGCTCTGCGCCACCCCTGGTCTGCTGCATGTCAGTCACTCAGCAGCATGACGTCGGACCGCCCTCCCCCTTCAGACTCTGAAGGGGGTGGGCAGTCCGAGTTCATGCTGACTGTGACTGACATGATTGTCAGAAAATTCTCCCTCGACGCCGAGGGAGCTGCCGGTGTGGGCGGCTTGTGGGGCAACGCCCCAGCGCCCTTAATGGACGCACCGCCACTGGGTTTACCTCCAAGGGTGAAACACATTCTTGCAGGGTCTGATGGACCTGCTGGACGAGCACAGATGCATCTCTGGCCTGAAAGTGAACTGGGGCAAATCATTACTATTCCCAATGAAGCCCCCAACCATAGAGCAAAGGTTGTGCTTACCTAGTGCCTCACTCGCTTGGTCCTGCGATTCCTTCAGATATTTAGGGGTGCAAATATACCACTCACAGGCAGACCTGATAGAGGGTAACCTGGGCAAGGCTATAGCCAGCGCCCGCCCCACACTCACATTCTGGACAGAGTTGCCCTTGTCCCCCATGGGTCGCATTGCCATATCCAAAATGCTTGTACGCCCCAGACTCCTGTACTTCTGTGAGACTCTCTCCCACTGACTGCCAAGTAAAATATTTAGTGACCAGAGGTCGTGCCGAACGTCTTTGATTTGGTGCAAACCCAGAGTCAGAATAGCACTCACGAAACGTTACCTTCCCATCATGGAGGGAGGCCTGGGGCACCCAATTACGAACACTATTACACGGCGGCGCAACTGCAATGGCCAATGTATTGGCTGGCTGCCCACAATCTCGTTGAACTGGACTCCTGGGTGCAAGTACTACGGCAACCCGAACTTCTAGAGTGGCTATTTGGCACTAAAACGTAGACGCTGAAGGCGCAACGGAAGGCTGATGTCAGCGGCCCCGCAGATGCTGGTCGAAATATGTGCTTAAGAGACACAACTCCTCACCATATGCTCCAGATCTCCCCCTCAAGATCCTTCCCGGCCCGTACACTTGCCTTAAGTGACCAGAAATGGTAGACTGGGCCGAAACTGGCCTAACCTCCTGGGGCGACTTGTTTGTTGACTCAAGCCTACGTTACTTCAAAGAGTTGACGGATGACTTCAGAGTGTCCCCTGGATCCTTCTTAATGAATGCGACATTTACACATCAGCTCAAGCAGACATGGGGGGACACGCGAGATGAACCCACAATATCAAGCACACTACAGGTATTATTAATGCAGAGCACGGGCAGGAGAGTTCTATCCACACTATACAACTCCCTAAGGCCAGACGCACTGCGCCTCCTGGCACCACTGGGTGAGTACTGGGACTCCGCGCTGGCAATCACAGTCACAGACAAACAATGGGTGCAATGCATTGGTGTCCCTAAAGTAATATCCACGAATGCCAGAATTAAATACAAGCAATTGAATTACCTTCATAATACATATCTAACTCCACACAGACTGGAACATATGCACGAGTCAGCCACTGACGTATGCCCCAGATGCCAGAACCCGGAAGCCACTTTCCCTCACAAGATCTGGACATGCCCCCAATTTATGGCATACTGGGGTGGGGTGGCCGAGACATTATCGGACGCAACGGGCACGGTCATTACGGCTCAGGGACTACATTTCATACTTGGCATAACAAAACGCAATGCATGACAAGAATCTCAATAAATTCTTAGACCTGGCACTCGTCCTGGCCAAATGCAGACAAGCCATGGCCTGGAAGTCGGCAATGGCTCCTGACATAAGTACATGGCTCACTGACCTCCGCAGGGCACTAGTGCCGGAACATGAGATACTTCAGACCAATACCACACATATGCCCACATCGGCAACTCCCGCGGATTGGCACAGACATCTAACCTTTGTAGAGTCAAAATTCAATACTGCAAATCTTACCCCACAACAGCGCCGCAAAGGAGCTGCTACAGAAGACCAGTAAACCGCCACTAACACAGCACCGTAATACACTCTGGAGTGGTACTGCCCCTCCCCTCCCCTCTTTCCTTCCCCACCCCCTTTCCCGCCCACCCCATCACCACACCCCCAGCACGGATGTTAGTAGCACACGGTACAGGCCCCCTGATCTGGACACAACACTAGCTAAAACCTATTCTGGCACAAACCATGTCATACGAATAGCAGATTCTCCCCAAACCCCATGACGCTAGACGAGCATTAACATCAGGATGTGCCCAAGGTTAGCAGTTACCGTACAGATACTATAGATTATGTGACAGTTGTTAACAATGTTTATTGAGATGTACTTGAATAATACATGTAACTGTAAGATCCCATAGAGACACTAACACTGCATTACTGTGATATTGTCAAGCATACCGTTGTCTGTAAATTTCTCACTATTTATGTATCATCTGTAACTGTATACAAGTCAATATGCACATTTTATACTGTCAAGGATTAGTGTTCAAATTCATGAAAATCAATAAACAGCATTAAAAAAACATACAGGGTGAACAATACAGCTGCTTGACGGACTTGGGAGAACACAGTGCGGCTCCTCTGCCCCAAGGTTAGAAGAAGGCATGTCCCAGTACGGCCAGCCAGACGGTGGCAGTGAATGGCAAGATCACTGCCCCAAAAAGATCCAGCACAGCTTCAGTGGTGCAACCTGTGGAAGGGTACTGTGCTACCCTGGTGTCATGCAACAATGAAGGTGGTGTCCCGCATCAGCAGAGAGGTTGGGAGAGCATGGCATGGCCCCTTAGCAAGACTAGAATCAGAATGCATGTGTAAACCATGACATAATGTCACAGGGTTGGGCAACAAAACAGGTCATGAGGGCAGAGGATACAGACGTTTTAGAGGAGACAATGTTGGACTATGATGAGGAGAGTTTGGAGGAGGGTGAATTGTTGGAGGATGATGTGCCTCAGGTGGAGGAAACAAGATAGTGGCAGCATGGGGCAGGTGTGGAGACAAGGATGGTCACTCACCAGTCTGTGCATAGTGTCTTTCAGAATTCAGGAGATAGTGTGCAGCATTATGGAGGACTTGGAGTGCCGGAATGGAGGGGAAAGCTGGCGAGACAGCGAGCTCGAGTGGGCACCGATCCTGGTGCCAGGTAAGGATGTCCCGAGCGGGCAACACAGCGCTAGCATGGTATCAATCAGTGGGCAGGCGAGGAATCCCCAGAAGAGTGGGGCGAATCGATTAAGGAAAGGATTATGCATCAAAGATGTGGGGGCACAGAGGAGAAGGGACAAGCTGGGAAGGTAGACACAGTGAACGGGCTAGGGGGCGTCTCTTCACCGGAGTCACAGAGCAACGAGGCAGACGAATGAGTGATGGGGGACAAAAGGGTGAAACAACAGAAGGGAAGGCCGGGGGTTTAGAGAGCAAAGAGTTAAAGATTAAAAAGCTTCCTGACTTAAGGATCTTCAATCCTTTGGTTGCCCACCTCATGTTAGCTACCAAGGAGAGAATATGAAAAGTGGAATATGTGGACATGCTGAAACTACTGCATAGAGAGCTGGGGGCTCACGGCCAGGAGGTTATCTATAGTATAACACCCCTTTCAGGGACATCCCACCCAGGGAGGGGTGGGGGGTGACAACCAAAGGACGGAGTAGTCAGACAGACACATGCTGGGATTTTAACAAAGGCCTATGCACCAGGGAATACTGCAAGTTTCGGTACTGATGTTCCAAATGTGCCAGCAGACATGCTTTATCCATTGCTAAGGGGTAGGGAGTCACACAAGTTCCTCAGAAGGACAGTGGCAACAGCGGCAAGGACCCACAGGTGAGCAGCAGCACAGTCTGATGTTAGGTTTCAGGGCAGGACGGGGCGTACAAGGACCTGGGGGTAAGGGCTCATACACCAGTTAAACTAGAGCAGCTTGATTTCTGGCCTTCACATTACGATAAACAGGAGAAGGCCAGGCTGTTGCAAATCTCAAATCTCAAATCTATCAGGACATACAAGCAAATGGTGAGGGAAAAGTTGTGGAGGGAAATACAAGAGAGTAGGATGGCTGGCCCATTTGATGATTGGCCAATGGAGGATTTAATTGTGTCCCCATTAGAGTGGTTCTGAATAAAGAAAAAGGAGAGTTCAGATTGATACTACAACTTTCATGGCCAGAAGGCACCTCTGTTAACGACTTCATACCAGGTAACCAGGTATTGGTGACATATTCCTCAATGGATATGGCTCTATCCTTGGTAGAGAGAGTAGAAAAGGGGCGCAAATGGCTAAGAGCGACATAAAGTTGACTTTTCACTTACTGACAGTGCACCCAGATGACCTCCAGCTGTTGGGCATTTAGTTTGAAGGCCAATGGTACGCTGACAAAGCACTCCCAATGTGGTGTTCGATCTCCTGTGCTCTGTTTGAACAGTTCAGTACCTTCCTGCAATGGTTGATCACATGGTGCACCAGACATGATCACATCACACACTATCTTGATTACTTATTTTTGTGGGTCAACCCAGTCCCGCAGACTGCCAGCGGCTGCTGATACGTTTTCAGGAGCTCTTGGAGGACCTTGGGGTGACGTTGGCACCAGTGAAGACAGTGGGACCCAGTACGGTGCTGTCTTTCTTAGGAACTGAAATTGACTCGTTGGCAGTAGAAGCTTGCCTACCAAAGGACAAGAAACTTACGATGCAATTGCTTTTGGACACCATGCCTGCTAAATCAAAAGTCACAGTTGACGAGAAACAGGTGCTTTTGGGGCATTTGAACTTTGCCTGTAGGGTAGTGAGAGCAGAGAGAATTTTATGTAGGTGGCAAGGGATGTACCTGTCTGGCTTCCTGTTGCCACACCACCACTTGCGATTGGCGAGAGGGGTAAGAGAGGATTTAAGGTTGTGGCAATTCTTTCTAGAATCTTAAACAGAGTGCCACTGGTGGCACTGAGAGAGGTGGAATGGGATGCACAGAAGTAATCCAATGCTGCGTGGGAGGGATTGGCATTGGTTTACATTGGCAAGACAAATGCTGCACCTAGGAATTACCACACAACTGGAAGCGAGAGGGACAGAGAATCGCCTTTCTGGATTTTTTGTCCTTAGTGGTTTCAGTGACATTATGGGTGGGGGAACACTTGGCACACAAGAAAGTCCTGTTTAGAACTGATAATATTGCAGTGGCCCAAGTGGTAAACCAACAGTCGGCCAAAGATATTCAAGTGTTGAAACTGCTGCTGGTTTTTGTGCTGCGGTGTCTGAAGTGTGACTTTTTGTTTAGAGCACAACATGTTCTGGGAGTGGGCAATGACATTGCAGGTGCTTTGTCTCGTTCACAGTGGGAGAGATTCCACAGGCTGGCCACAAAGGTGGACAGGATCAGGACCAGGATGCCCAAAGAGCTTTGGACAGTAGGTGACAGAGGATGCTCCAGTTGGTGGTAGAGTCATGGTGGTGTCGATAAGAAGAGTGTAGAGTCAGGCCTGCTCAGAGCTCTTAGATAGTAGGGCACAAAGGAGGCAGGTAGGTTGGGCCAGGACTGCGGATGTAGTGCAATTCATGTTGTTGTTTTATCGAGGAAAAGCTGTTGAGAGTTACGATCTCAGGAAAGCTGGCTGGTATAGCATTTATAGGAAAACTGCTTTGGGGGTACGCTCCTTTGGCCGGGGAAATGGGGAGAAGGATGCCGGAAGGATGGGCCAGGGAAGCTGGTTGCGTCAAGCCTAAGAGGAGGCCTCTGACATGGGGTCTGTTTTCTGAGGTGATTGCGATTTTTCATGGGATCTGATGGGGGGTAGATGAATCGGTGTTGTTCACCGACATGGATGTTCTTTGGTGCATTTCGGGTGTCAGAGCTAGTAGGGGAGGTATTGTGGGAAGAGGTTTCCTGCTGCGAGGCAAGATTCCAAGTTTGGTTATAGAGGACAAAGATGGATCAGAGGGGTCGGGGCACGTCCGTTTTGCTTAGAGAATATCCAGGGTCCAGGTTCTTTCCAGTTCAAAGGGGGTTGGCACTGCGGGAGTGGACCCAGTTTGTGTCAGGGAGAGTTTTCCAACACCCACACGGTAAGCCTGTGACAGCATTGCAACTGTTGACTGTCCTGCGCAAAGTGCTGGCGCAAGTAGGGGTTGCTGCAAAAGGTTATGGGACGCACTCATTCTGCATAGGGAGTAGGGAGAACGTCACGGGCTTGGGTTGGTGGTCCTCTGAATGTTTCCAGCAGTGCATGCGGGGGGAAGTGGGCGAATGTTGGACCATTACCAGTTTTTCAATTGCTGTTGTTTTTCAGGTACGGTGCCTGGCCCAGAGGCTGCAGGTCTGCCCATATGGATCGTGGGCCATTTGTTAATTAAGTGGGTGGAAAGGCAGGTGAGGCAAGAGCAGCCATGGTGCAAATCTGGGTCTCAACCCCAACATTTTACGTGTTCTCTGGCATGGCAAGAGGGGCATGCATTGTAGGGTGCTCCTGCCCTGTTTAAATGTGCAGTTACATTTAGGTGAGAATGACTTATTAGTTGAAAAATGGTTGGCAATGATGATAGCCAGGAAGGAGGATCTAAAGGCCTTACAGCGTCACTGGGCAGGGACCCACGTTATGTGGACAGAGTTCATTCAAAGGAGAGTATGGCTCGGGGCTAAAAAAACAGCAGCAATAGACAGGGCTAGAAGGAATCTCAACTGGAAGATCTGAGACTTTGCATGGATGGTGGAATCTGCAGAACTGAGCATACAGACCTACTGTATGAAAGTGTTGAGTTTTTCCGCAGGGACAAGGTACACTTGTAGAATAATGGCATGGAGTTGTATTGATTGCAGTTAAGAA
Organism: Triturus cristatus; assembly: GCF_964204655.1. Lineage (NCBI taxonomy): Eukaryota > Metazoa > Chordata > Amphibia > Caudata > Salamandridae > Triturus > Triturus cristatus. The sequence continues at coordinate 846,728,763 of NC_140580.1, read as the reverse complement.
AGGTGTTGGCTAAGGCACTGAATGTTCATCGGTGAGCACCGAGGGCAGAGGGCAAAAAAAGGCGAGTTGGGCCTTTTTTCTGAGTGGTGGTTGGCAGTGGCGTAGCTAGAGCTTGTGGCGCCCGGGGCTATCCTTCAGATTGCCGCCCCCCTGGGGGGGTGCTGGAGAAAAAGGATGGCGAGCACCTGAAAGAGGTCAGAGACACACGTAGTATCGCCGCTAATAGTTACCTCGATCATGCAAGTTACATGCACATACATGACACGGTCCAGGGCTAGACAGCCCCTGTCCTCAAAATATTGCCGCCTGGGGCGGACGCCCCCCACCTAGCTACGCCGCTGAAGGAAAAGCAGAAGGAAACCCAAAACTTACATCAGTTCTACCTACTCTGCTTGTGACATCTCACTCATAAAATCACAGCTTGTGCAGGACCCTTGTCCCCTGTCCCCCTGTCCCCTATCTACCCCGTCCGTGACCTCAGCAATGTCTGCAGACCGGTCCACCAAACTGGGTTTGACCACGATTCCCCTGGCAGGACCTTCAGGATACTACAGGTGAGTCCAATGCACCTGATCACTAGACTAACTTGAGTTCTGTAGTTGGGGCAGTACCAGCCCTGCAGTGAAAGCCTTCTCACTCCACCCAAGCCCCCCATGAGAGCTCAGTAGACGCCATCCCACATGCCCCTCCCAGGAGAGAGCAGTGGAGCCATCCACTGCCCCAGCCGCAGAAGAACTACATACCCTGAGCCCACCCATCCCAGGAGAGAGCAGTGTAACCATTCTACTCCTCCCTCCCGCCAAACAGAGAGCATTCAACACCAACTCAGGGTCGCCTACGGTCACTACAGTATAGTAATGTGAGTTTTTAAAGACTGTCAGTGCTCCGAAAGAATTTCAATAAGCTGGAGTGTCAGGCCAGGGAATGCAGTAGAATGTGTAAAATTCCGTTTTTACCAGGCCAGAAGAGGGATCTGACCCGTGGCCCAGCGTAGAGACAGCCTTGACCCTGCACCTGTCACTACAGACAGCCCCATGCCCGCAAAAAAGATGTAAAAATCTATAGAAATATTTTCCTATTTTTGTGGGGGGAAAAGGGTATACTAGGAGGAGACAACCCACGGAATCTGCAGAAGGAACCGTGGCAATGTATACTAATAACAGTTTAGTTTCCCAATGTAATATTAAAATGAATTGCACCCAAGGTGCCTCGTTTCAATATTCCTGAAAGTTTAGAAAGGAAAGTAATTGAATGTGAGTCCTGATATCATGGTATGTGCCAGTCCTCACAAACATCTCTTGTTAGCACATGAGTAATGCCAAGGTCTCTGCACTTTCATATCGCCCGCGCTCTTTTTGTGTGTGTTACTAAGAACACGCAGGTGTTGCTTGCCACATTCACTCTTCAGCTGTAAATGTCCACTTCAGCACAGACTTACTTTGCTGAGCTGACGCTGTAATCAAAAACAAGCACTGGCAAAGCCAAAAGGTCTTGCTTCTGAGAGCTATTGATTTGGCAATGCTTTGTAGCCATGCTGTACAGCATTGCAGATGCTTTGCAGTGTGGCTAAAACTAATTTTAAATGGCACTAATACACAGCCAGGGCTAATGCACTTTTACCCGATACTTCCCCTTAAACTATCCCAACCATCAGATATCCCAATCTTCCCTCACACTGTCCCCTTCTACCTTCAATCTAGCACTTCTATACTCAAATGATCCCTCCCTTTCAACCTAACCTCCTTCACCCAAACTGCACCAAAACAACCTCTCCAAAAACAAAACTACCCCATCTTCTCGCTACCCCATACTTTTAGACTACCTCTCCACTCAAACTACTTTCTATTGTCAAAGAACTCTGCCTACAGTCAGAGTATCTCCACTTACTACCTTCTAGAACAATGTCACCCCTTCAAACAAACTACACCTACCTTCATGCGAACTCCACCTTCAAACTACCCCTCCAATGCTGAAACTACCTCCAGTTGTAAAGTATTCCCTTCCAACTTCCTCCCCAGCACCGAAGCTACCCTATATTTTGTCACATCCCTCCTGACCTCTAAATACTTCCAACTTTCAAACTGTCCCCACTTCCTACTACTCCTATACTCAGTCTCCCAGTATCAACTTACCCTGCGCACTCAGCATGACCCATTTTACCTGAGCAAATCTTCGATGTCACAAAGTCAGCCTCAATACCCCATGCCCCTTCCCTTTCACTATACCAAGGATTTCTAGAACTGGGCTTATTTACTGATATTGAAATTCTCCCTCTCTCCTCTTACATTTTATTATTCCATAAATTATAATATATATGTAACAACATAATGTTGAGTAATCTAATTCTAGTCGCGTAGCACAAAACCCCTTAGAATTCTTGTAAAGTGGGTGTAATGGGGTAGGAACCACACCAACAGGCCTAGAACTCCAAACAAAGCCATATCAACCTAACTAAAGCCATACAAACTAGCGTAGCCCAGTACAAACAACAGACAATGGGAAATGCCAAAATATTTCAAAGCATATTAGGTGTGATATTTGCTAAAATTACACACAGTGCCTAATTTACCCTTAGGAGTCTGTCTGCACAAAAGAATTACATTCGAGGGTTTACTCAAAACACAAAACTCATACAAAGTATTGTTTCTCTGCCTTTGCATAAATTAAAAATCATATTTGTCACAAATAACAGAGTTATTTGCATGTGTGTGGCTGATGCCATCATTGTGGCACAATGCGCAGTAAATACAATGCAATGCTAATTTTGGTTGTGCAAGAGAGACTATTGCACATAGTTGCATAGTGTGAATCTTGGTAAATCTGCTCACAAGTGTACTGAATTTAGAACGTGCTAGATCAGTAAATGCACACAAACATAATGACCCCTTCAACACCCAAACTACTCCATACTCCTACTACCTCTGCCTTTTATTAACCCCTTCGGTGCTCATGACGGAACGGTTCCGTCATGAGCGTCGGTTGAGCTGTGCTCATGACGGAACCGTTCCGTCATGACCACGCCCGCGCAAGCAGCGCTCAGCACAGCGGGGGAATCCGCCCCGCATGGAAGGGGTTAACCCATCCTATATTTAAACTATCCAACCTTTAAATTACTCCTTCTACCCTCACATTATATCACCAAAACTCACACACTACACCAGGCCCGGCTCCAGGAACTTTTATTTGGGTGGGCCAAGGGTGCATTCGGGTGGGCCACTACAGGCCCGATTTGTCGCTTATATGTCTAGCCAGGCCTGCTTCCAACCCTCCTTTAGCTCTTCTTAGTCTACCAAGGCCCAGTAAAACACACTCTTTTCCAAATCTCTTTATAAATGTTATTACTCTCAAAAAGTGTTTTTTTTCTCCATGATATGTCCCTTTGATGGGAAGAGGAGATTTCTAAGGTGGGAGTATCAGGCAAGTGACACTACTCAGGCTCCCTCCGTGTGACCTTCAGGAAGAATCCCTCTTCATTACTACCTCCACCTGACCACAGACTCTGCAGCGTGCTCCCTTACAGGCTTGCTTATCCACTTTTCTACCACCCCTCTTCATTGCATCTTATCTCACAGCTGACCTTGGGCCCAGGGCCCCAGCCCCATATGAGCCACCATCCAGTTGCATTTTCATTATTCCTGGTAAAAAAACATTAGTAAAATCACCTTCAAACTTGAAGCATTGAATATAGCAGTAAATGTAATTAGCATGCACTTTACAGTTTTCCTAATCACCCGACTGTTAATTAAATATACGAAAACAGAAAGGCCATGACAGGGTTGGATTTAGTGCTGGTGCAAAAGTCTTTTTTGGGGCCCTAACAATGACCTCTTTCTCCGTGGATACCTTTACTACCACCCTCCAACAGTGTCCTTCATCTCTCCGCAGCCCCTCCCCCTCATGACCTCCTCCTCAGACTCCATCACTGCCACCCTCCACCAGTGCCCCTCATCGCTGCGTAGCCCCCGTACCCCATGACCTCCTCCTCGCTTACCTCACTGCCACCCTACACTAGTGCCGCTCATCTCTCTGTAGTTCCCCCCCCCCCCCCCACCCCATGACCTCCTTCTTGGCTTCCCTCACTGCCACCCTCTACTAGTACCCCTCATCTCTCGGTAGTTGCCCCACCCCATGACCAGCTCCTCGTATTCCCTCACTGCCACCCTTAACCAGTGCCCCTCATCTCTGTTGCCCCTCTCTCATATGCATTCCATTTGTTGTATAGCGCTACTCATATCAGTGTAAGGTGTCACAGTACTTTACATAACAGCACACATTATACAGAGAGAATGAATCAGTCTACGGGGAATGTCACATAGGCCAATGAGGATTACAAGTGTAGGAGTCACATGTCATCCATGCTGGTGGGCAATATATTTTACTAGGCTTTGGTCTGGAGAAGCACAAACTCAGGATTTAAAGAGTACTCCAGTGGTTGGGGGTTGGCTTTACTGATAAAAATGTATGACTTCCCAAACAAACTCTTTTTAGCGACATCAGAATAATAAAAGACTGGAGAAGTTCTAACTATATCACAACACAAAAAAAGGTGAAGTTTGTATGCAGCTCTTTGATGACAGTTCTGAGTTCACTGTCCTATTTTAGGATTGTAACTTCTGAACGGCAAGTAACACAAGGATCTCTGTGACAAAGGCAGTAACCCACCGAGCTACCCACATAAAATACAGTTTATCTGCATTTAAAAACTAACAGACAAATGATTGCTCTCTAGCAAGATCATAAATCACCAGTTATCTGAACATTTTTTTATTATTGTTGTACATCGGTTGCAGATTCATTGCCATTGCCCAGGCCCACCCCCTAGAACCGGGCTTGCACTACACTCCAGTTTGAAAAACTGCCCATTCAGACGCAGACGCACACTGTGCTCTCCTACCTTAAAGTAAAAGTACATATTGGTAAACGGGTCCCATCCAGGGGTGTCAGGCACCATAGCCGATTCATCCACGTCATCGGGGAATGGTGGTGGGGTGCAGGAATCCATCCCAACCCCTGCACGCGCTCTCCCTGGCTGCACCAGCGTTGTGGGCTGCTCGACGTCGTGGTGCACGCGCTGGAGGCGGAGCTCGTTTCACCGCGCGCCCAAATAGCCTAATCTGGCAACGTGGTGCGTGTTCTGCATGCGACAATTTGTTGCGTTTCCTTTTTTGCAAGCACGTGAGCAGTGCTTGTATGTGAAACGGCGGCCGCGCGGCACAGGCCCGTTGCGGCGGCCTTTATAATTTATTTGGGTACACTGACTGTTAGTGTCTCCAAATAAATTATAAAGGCCGCCACAACGGGCCAGTGCCGCGCGGCCGCTGCCGCCCGCAAAACAGTGCCGCCTGGGGCGGTCCGCCCCCACCGCCCCCCCCTAGCTACGCGCCTGGTGGTTGGCCAAGAAGCTGGTGACGGTTAGCGAAGTTCATTGTCAACAGCGGCAATTCAGGGTGAAAGGGAATGGGTGGACAAGCTCACTCCTGGACGAGGCAGGAAGTTTAAGGTTCAGTAGGAAGTTCAGTTAGTTAGAGGTTAATAGTTGCAGGAAAATTGTAGGGGAGGTTAAAGGTCTCAATTGCTGAAGATCAGCCCAGGAGGAGGTAGAAACTTGCAGGTTTAAGTTTTGTGAGCGGGGGATTTATGAGTGGGGGGTTAGTTTAACATAAGTGAACAGATTTGTATAGTGAGGTTTTAGTTTTGTAAGGCGAAAGGCCCAGGGATTATATGTGATGTGAAATTGTTTCAATAAAAGTGCCCTTTTTGACACAAATCCGGTGTCAGTGGTCTGTACTGCTCCCCCTCTTCCACAATGGAGAGTTCTTGCAAAATGGCATTGTCTTAAATTGGTAAACAAGATCGGTGGGAAAAACTTTAAAACACTGTTAGAATCAGAGCCTGACATGTCGTTTGTAGGTGCTGCCCGATGGTTGGTAGGTGCTGCATGCTTTAGTGGAGGAGCCACCCCTACTTATACCACTGGTGCCCTTCTGCCTGTAGTGCTGCACTAGCTATTGCATCCAGTTATGGTGTACGACATTACTATGTATTTTCCTTTTAACTCTTCAACATTCTTTGAAATATTCAAGTATTTTAAATATTCCTCTTTGCCTTTACTCCTATATTCTTCTGTTAGGTGTTACATCATGTTACATTTTTAGTTGATGTTGGCCCTCTCTTCTTCCTACTTTTTTATACCTTTTAAACACTGCTTACTTGTGCTGCTTCTCTCCAGTTCTGCCAGGACTTGCTTGACCGATCCACCTCTTTTGGTGCTTGACGTCAATACCTGTCTGCTGATATCCTAGCAGCTAATGCGTGTGTGCCGCTTATGCTCCAAAAGCAATCCCATCTGCATTCTACTGTGTGATAAAGGCGCTGAAGGGTCAGGAAGATGTGGGTGGCTTAAATAATGCCACACTTACCTATTCACATGGGCCCCTGCTCCAACTAAGGAAACATTGCACATTAGGAAGGAATATCTCACCTAGGGCCAGATGTATGACCCTAAAAAATGAAACGAAAACGTTTCATTTTCTTTTTTTTTTTTTAAATGCATCCCATTTTCCATTAAGGAAAACAGGATGCATTTTTTTTAAACTGCTTTATTTAAAGGCAGGCCCAGACATGGTTGACTGCTGAGCCCAGCAGGCCACCATCGCTGGGAGGGCCTGTCATTCACAATGGGCTCGCAAATTGTGCGAGGTTCATTAAGATTCACAAGCCTTGCAATTTGCGACCCCATTGGGAATCGCAAACAGTGTTAAACACACTGTTGTACATGCCAAATAGCACCTCGCAAATTGTGAGTCTCAAATGAGTCGCAATTTGCGAGGCGCATTTTGCAGGTCGTACATCTGACCACACGTCCTTCTATCAAAAACTTGCTTGCCACTTCCAGTGTCCTCTCTTTGTCCCGTTTTAGACTCTCACTGACCCGAGTTTAAGTGTGCATTGCTTAGCCCGCATTTGCTGCCTCATCACTGTTCTGAACTCAACATGTTGATATCCGACAATGACAGGGATGCTGAGTTTGAAACCTTATTCTTCAACTGCTCTCTCTTTCTTAAACTATCCTTTAGTTGATTTCATATGCAGGCTACTTTCCCCTGAAGTACATTTTCAACCTAGCTTGCCAAATAGACATATCTTTTTCCATGCTTTGGCTCTTGCAACTTGAATGTTTGGATGAACATCTATTCACAATCTTCATAGCTTGATTTGATCTGCAGCCAGGAAAGTTAGTGATGCTCTAAATCCATCTCTATGGCCACTCGTTCAGCTGGCCATTCTCTTGAGCTTATTTCCTCAAATTGCAACATGATAAATACCATAATAACAGGTTATTATATGGTTCAATTCACTATAACTGTCAGCTCCACCCAAGCATTGACCAGGATGGTGCCCTTCTGTGAAGGTTGACCTCTTGATGAAACTTGATACAGCAGCCATCTCTGCAAACCACATGGAATCCTTGAAGCAAGTTCACAAGAATCATAACCTGACGAACTCACGGATTTCCTCTACCTCTCTCCACACTGAAAAACTGTTTCCCCATCAGTTTGAACTTTAGTGAGGGCTCATCTCCTTGAACAAATCCTGTGAAGACTAGGATATCTTCCTGGCCCTGTGGGAGCTGTTTTCCTTATCTGTAAGATTACAGCTTCTTCTAATTGTCCCAAAAAGCACATCATCATGAATGAGCTGATAATTTTAAATGTCAAACTTTTGCAATTGAAGTGAGAAAAGATCCTGCGTTCTCTGACAGGAAAAATGATTACAATCTATGAGAACATTTGTATTTCTTTTATTGGGTCTACTAGTATCTCTGCAGCTAATGCTGAGTATTTACCACCATCGCCTATTCATAGATGGCTTGCCTACCATCTCTTGAAAACTGGTACTCCTGATAATCAATCTCTCCCTCGTTTCTGCTGTTCCGAGACTTACTCTAACCGCTGTCTCTTTCTTTATGAATACTCTTATGGCCTCATTTACTATATTTTGATGCAAGGCAGCGCAGCAAACCTTCCTGATGCGCTGCCGTGCGTCAAAACTAAAAGGGCAGGAATGCAAGATACAAGGCACTCCTTTCTTTCTCCCCTGCACTGGTGCACAAACAGCAGGCATGCGCCAGAGCATGGTGCAAGGGTGCCTGCATTGCAGGGATGAAGGGACACCTTCCTGCACATAAACAATAATTAAAGGTGCTCTGCTCCTCTTATGTGTGCTGCAGAATACAGCACATATAGAAAGAGCAAAAAATGTTGAGAAATTAAAGTATTTCTCATCATTGCATCACTCTTAATCCTCCCCTGGGGAGGTGTAGGATTCTGATGCATTCCCATGTTTACAATACTTTGTAAATCAGGGAATATGTCAGGTTGCATGGATGATGCAATGGAACACCCACAGTAACACCCATGGAATGCCCCTTTCACACAGAGTAATGCGTGAAAGGGGCCCTATTTACAGGGCCATGAAAAGTCACGCAGGGTGACTTTACATGGCCTTGTAAATATGGACAGGCACACTGCGCCACCGTTGCATCTAAAAAGTGATGCACCGGCACGCAATGGGCTTGTAAATTAGGCCCCTAATCTTCAAGAACGGGCCTTTGGCCAAGGAAAAGAACACTAATCCTTCATCTATTGCAAAAGCATCCTTGTTTTGTTCTAAACCGGGTGCTTTTATCTCTGTCCCACCTTGGACAAACTGGGTAAAAAAATGTAATGTCCAGCCGGCTGTCCTGCCTTTTGGAGTCCACAAACCTTACGGTTCCGCATTAGTCCGACTTCAAGGTTGTGAGTGTATATTGCCAGAACTGACCTTTGCCCTGTCCAGCATGTGTTTAATCATAGACTCCAGTAGAAGTGGTTCTTGGCTCGCAGGTACCATCTGCTGTGTTTAATAAGATCAACTTATTTCAAGTCATGATAGCTATATTAGGAAAAGCTGTAAGATGGTTTAGCGGTTTCCTGACTGATCAATCACAAGTTTTCTCCCTCTCCACTTTCATGTCTTCACACTGGGAGGCATATTCTCAAGGACTCATCGCCGATTTATCGGCACTTTAGCGCCGCAAAAGTGGCAATAGATTTATTGCCCAAGTCTCAAGCTGGTGCAAACTGCCCATATCACCAGTTTTCCAGCGATAGCTGCCGCATAAAACATCGCCACAGATGAGAGCGACAACTAACGCTAATGATATGCAGAGTACACGTTCCCGTGCAAAAACACACGAAAACACCACTTCGCGATATTCTCAATGACCAGCCAGATCTGCGATTCAAAAACAGGCGATAAGGAGCGTTAGCAGCAGGGATTTAACACCTGCCTTCTACTGGTGGTAAGCAGGACGACAACCTGCAGTATAAAAGGGAGCCCAGCCCAGAGCCACATCTGAAGACCAACACATGTCATGGAGCTACTGATCATGCAGCTCGGAGACCCAAGAGTGCCAAAACACCCACCGCCACCAACTCCAGCCCCCCCCCCCCGGACCACCCCTCTCCGGACCACCCCCCCCCGGACTACCACAGAGGCAGCACAGAACAAGACAGCAGACCTTCCGAAAACGCACCAGCCTTACAGACTTAACGCCAGAGGATGTTATTGCCCACTACAGGCTCAAAAGGACAACCATCCTCCGCATCCTGACCCACATTGCCCACAGGCTGACGGTACCAACACAGCGGATAACCAACATCCCTCCGCAGACAAAGCTGCTGGCTGTGCTGCACCTTTTGGCCTCTGGTACCTTCCAACCAACAACTACCAGAGTCGGAGGAGTCTCACAGCCAGTCCTATCAAAGTTCCTCACATCTGTCTTGGATGCCATCATCAGCATGGTACCCCAGCACCTTCACTTCCCCACACTGCACAGGAACAGCTGTAGACCAAGCAAGGCTTCTATGCCATAGCTGGCTTCCCACACATGTAGGGGGCAATTGACTGCACACATGTCCTACTTGTGCCCCCTGCCGACACTGCACACAATTACCGCAACAGAAAGCACATGCATTCCATAAATGTGCAGGCAGTAGTGGACCACCAGGGACTCTTCACCAACGTCGTCGCCAACTACCCAGGCAGTGTGCATCATCAACCAGAACTTTGAGGATGGCACCTATGGAAATGCACTGCTTGTTGGTAAGTACCAAATGAATACACCACACACCTCAACTCCACAATCATGCAACTCACAACTGTGGGAATGCCCACATTACAAAATCACATACAACATGCCAAACAACATGCTCACCTACCAGACACGACAACACATGTAAGGGTGGGCGTAGTGGGCGTAGTGGGGCTACGTGAAGCAGCGCGTAGTGTGCCCAAATCTACGCACACTTGCGCGCTCCGCGTAGCCCCACTACGAGCCACCCGCCTCCCGCCCACCCTCCTTTTAAATAATACCCTGCATGTTAAATAATTAAAAGTAAAGAGACTTACCTGAAGCGCGGCGTCTCCGGGGCTCCCTCTTCCTCGTTTCCAACTTCTTCTCGCAAGAAATGCGCATGCGCGGGCGTCCGCGCATGCGCATTTGTCACAAGAAGTTGAAAACGAGGAAGAGGGAGCCCCGGAGACGCCGCGCTTCAGGTAAGTCTCTTTACTTTCAATTATTTAACATGCAAGATATGATTTAAAAGGAGGGCGGGCGGGAGGCGGTTGGCGGGCGGCAGGCAGCTACGCTTCGCCCTGGCGTGTGCGTAGCGCTTGCCTGCTTCGCCTACTTCAAAAACTGCGAAGCAGGCAGCGCTACGTACACTACGTGGGCGAAGCGTAGTGTAACGCCCAGGGTTAAACACAAGTAACTGTGGTAACTGTGGCCAGCCATGTAGACAAACCTTCCACGTCATGGCACCTCTGCCACACAATTGCAGAATTTGGGGAGAGGTGGGAACCAAGTCTGTGCAAAGGAGGCAAGTGACCCATGAATAAGAATGTACACAATGCCAAGTGTGGCGGTGATGTGCTGGACAGACTTCAGTATGCAGAGCACAGACATGTCCATGTGGACATATACTGCTGGTGTTTGTAGTGTTGTGGACAGTGGACGCAGCTATGTTACCTCAGGCAGTGGGGAAGACCTTGGACATGTACTATGTCATCCCCCCCTGTAAGCGTAAGCGGAGTGGGCTGGGCCGACGTACGCCAGTCCAGCGTAGGAGTGGAAATGAATAGCCTGGGGCTCTGGCCGGGGTTCACTTCCGGGATGGCCACCAAAGTAACTACTGGGTGTGTCTCTGTGTCCGCCATATCCTGGCCATAGGCCTACACACAAATGGCCGACCACCTTCAACGGGCAATATCAGAGTGTCGTCGTCAGGTCTGTGAACATGCGCAGAAAGTCATGACAATGGTGTGTCTTAGGAGTGCAAGTGATGCAACCGCGCAGCGCACACAAGTAAATAGGCTCGGGAGAGTGAGGAGCAGCTGTGAGTCAACATAATACACATTGATGCCGCTCATTTGCCACAAGCAATACATGTCAAACATGAATCCCAAATCGCACACATCACACACCACTAAACTAATAAGCCTGCCAACACACAATGCAGAACCACCGATTGACACATATCTCTCTCCCCTGTTACAGGTGATCAAGGATATGCACTCTGCCCGTGGATAGTGACACCCCTCCGAGACAAGAAAACACCCAGGCCCAGAGGCAATACAATGCGGCCCACAAACGCACCAGGGGCATTGTGGAGCGCTCATTTGGTGTGTTAAAATCACGTTTCAGGTGCCTGGACATCACAGGTGGGAGACTCCTGTACAGCCCAGAAAAAGTGTGCAAGATGATCATTGCATGTTGTGTGTTGCACAACATATGTGTACGCACCAATGCCCCATGGATCCAAGTGCCAGATGCACCGGACAATGATGATGAAGATGAGGGAGGTGGACCACACCCCAGTGCAGCTGCAGCAGGAATAGTCAGAAGGAACACAATCATTAACAATTTCTTCACATGAGCACGTCACATTGTGACTATCCTTAGCAATCATGGGACAGGACAAAATGACCACAGGCACAGCATGTGCACATAAAATTATTCCAACACACATTCCCTGTGTGCATGTCACTCCTCTGCATAAGCACATCACTCTGACAAGTGTACGTGCAACATTTAGTGCTAACAATCTCACAAATGGCAATTAGATGGTGGGTGTGTCACCTCTGTACAGAGAGGCTGTTTAGGGTGTCACGAATTCAAAATGCCATTTCAGGGTGTCAAAGATAGTACGTGATCCCACTCAGTAGCGTATCACATGTGTCCAAATTCATGACATAAAGGCTGTCATTTGTGACCAAATAAAGACAACAGGGCGTCTTTTGGGGTCAAATATGTACCACCATGATGCAGAGAGTTGCACCCTGTGACTCAAGACCCACAAAATTTGCAACATGGACGTGAGGGGGAATCACTGCCCCTACCTTCAGCTATACTTTCATACTTGATTGATCATAGACAAGACACATCTGTGTGAGTTAGAATGTTTTATTCACATTCAGTGGAGTGTTGAAGCTGGAACAAGACAGGGCCATGCAAACCCCTCTTCACATTGTTGCCCCGTGGAGGGCCAGCCAGAGTCCTTTAGGGATTGACAAGTTCATCGGTAGAGGAAGAGTTCAGTCCGCAGTCTGATTGCTGTGTCATTGGTAACCAAACAGAATATGGCTGTCCAAGTCGAGGTCCAAAGTGAGTGTTGCAGAGTGTATCGGGGGACAGTGGAAGGTGAGGATGCAGAGGGCAGAACCAAGCAGAAACAGGCCATATGGCGGAGATGAATGCTACTGGTTCCTTCTTACCACCAAGGCAGAATCATCCGTATCTTCGTCCTCTGATGTCTCATGTGCCTGATATGTGGGTGGTGGTGTTTTGTCTGCAGCACTGTGTGGCACTGACACTTCAGGGAGCGGAGATGTTGATGGAGTAGTAGCAGCAGCATTCATCCGCGCCAGGCCTTGTGGCAGCAATGCCATGATAAGGGTCTGCAGGGCATTGAAGATCAGGGGATCGGGTCTCCTCGATGCAGCAGGGCTGCCCTGCTCCTGGGTGTGGGGTGCTGAGGGTGTCCATGAGCTGTTGGAGGGCATTGGAGTCAATGGTGGGGAGGTCCTCTTCATCATCAGTGAAGAGATGTTCGATCTGCTCTGCAGGAGGTGTTGATTCTCCCTCTGCAATGTGAAGGGGAGATGCAGTTTAACATTGTGTTCACATGTATATTGACGCATTGTACAAGTTTACATACAGACTGCATGACAATGTACATTGTGACTGTTTGGGAGGAGCTGCCTATTTGATGCGGTACAGTGGACATTTCGACAACATCACGAATGTGTGTTTGTACTTGTACATTATTATCTCACATTTCCCTGCTATGCCAAATGTGATTGGCCAGTTTCTACACACAAGCGGCACCAGTTGTGTCCTCTGTTCTGTTGTGAACGTGTTGCAGTTTGTTCCACATTGTGGTCAATGTTGATGTGTTCTGAATGTTATGTGTGTGTGCTGCTTTTTGGGAGAGTCGCTCCTGCAGCTCTGATTTTGCTGGCCCTTATCCCTTTCAGGAGGTGTGCCTTTGACTTCTGTGCTTATGCAGGGCTGAGATGTTGCATACTTGGGTATATTGTGCTCTTGGTGGGAGTTGGGACTCTTGGGCATGGTTTGTCTGTAGATGTGTTGTTGACATCAGGGGGTGTTTGTGCACGTGCATGTGTCAGAGTGTGACCTGCTCCTTTACGGATGTGGTCCACACTCACCTACCTCAGAGTCGTGGCATTCAACATGTCATGATATATTGACTGCAGCCATGCTATTCGTCATGCAGTGTCACTTGCATTGTCTGTGTGGTTCACAGACACACCACTTTGCTGGGTTTGGCACATGGGTTGGTTGAGAAATTGGTGATGTGTGGGAAGGGCCCCCTCTGGGCACATAGTCGAGGGGAGCCTACTTGCTGTTTATAGGTGTGCTGCAGTGTGCCAAGGGGATCAGGGACATGATCCAGAGTCATTGTGGGTGTGCACTGTGCTATACTTAATTGTGCATTGGTGCCATTGTGCCCATGTCCCCCGTCCTCCCAGTCCCTGGTCATTACTCACCCTGTTGCTGTTGGGTCAGGTCATGTTGAGCAGTGTCCTGTCCCCCAACTCCTGTCACCGTCTCCACACTGATGACTGTGGACACCATTTCCTCCATCTCATCCAGCTACTCCTGTGGCGCTGGACTCCCATCTCAAGTCTGCATTGCTGCCTTCTAGTTGTTGCCGAGTTGCTGCTTGGTTTTGCGCTTCACATCATTCCAGAGCCTCTTGACCTCTTCCATTGTCCTCCTCAGCACTCCGACTGCATTCACCTTGTCCACGAAGGACTCACATATTCAATTTATTTTTGCCAATGACACAGTGGAGGTGACGAACAGTAGTTGATGGTGTTCTATCACCTCCGTTATCAGGGTCCTATTTTCCTGAGGACTGAACCGCGTCTTCCTCTTCTTCTTCTCCTTGCCGTTCCCTGACCCCAAGGTCCCAGGCTGGTCCTCTGTGGGGCTTGTGGTATTCTGGTTGTCCTCTGTACTTGCTTCGGCTACCTCCATTGTGCTTCGCAGTTGTTTTGGTTTTGTTTGTGGTTTTTCTCTCTGCTTTTATAGTGATTTTTCCCGTCTGACGTGTGTGAATTGCAGGCCTGCCGCCGCTTATCGCTGATTTTTTGTCGCGGTTGAGCCCATCGCCACTTTTTTCACTTTCGGCTTGAGATTTTTATCGCTGTACCGGTACTTTTATCACCGACATTTGGCGCATTATCGGGAAACTATCGCATGTTACCACCATGTTGAGAATACGACGTTTACACAGAGTTATTTTCCTGCGATAGACGGCGATATGAAAAATTGGGTTAACCTATTTTGGCGATGATTATCACACGTTCTTGAGAATATCCCCTTGGGTCTCTTAGGGCTCTGCCTAGTCACATCACATATACTGTTCAATGTGTATTCTCAATCTTAGGGTTTCAGAAAATGTTCCTGTGCAGGTCACTTCTACTTCAAATACGCCAGAGAATAGTTAAGAGTGTGAAAAGTGGCAGCTGGCAAGTGTTAACTTTTAGCTGCTAAAGGTGCAGATAAATGACAGAAATTACATTTCAAGAAATAAATTGAGTGGATGATGCTGGGAGTTTGCATGAAGTGCCATTCAATGCCCAAAACATGTGTTGAGTAGAACTTCCTCACTAATAAATCACAATGGAATAATTAAACAATGGACCCAGCAGTATTTCTCCCGTCGCAAAAAACATGTCTCTTTGATAACCTAATATTTCTAATGCGTACGCAATGTTCTGAAAGGTACATTAGAGATGTCTTCCTGCAGACACTGCAGACTAATACTGGGTGCTATAGCAGACCCAGAAGTACAGGTGTTGGAAGGCGGACCCCGAGAAGTCGGGGAGACCACTCAGGGGGGGCCCCCCACACTGTACGAAGTAGCCGAGCGCTGCAGAGAAGCCTCCTGGGAGATCCTTCTCCTATTATGTACTAGCACAGTAACACCACCACACAGGACTCAAGGAGGTTGTCTCAAGACGAGCAATTCTTTATCAGCACTTAAAGGTTACGGGATCAATATTTACACGAAAAGGGATCAAGGGATCCACAAAAGTCTCAGTGTCTCTTTAGAAGGGAAGGGGTAGCGGGACAGTCTTTGGCAGGAGCTTGGTACGAGGGTACCTGGGGCCCAGTTCTTATCCTCAAGCTGGAGGGCCTCCGGAACTCGGAGGGGTCGAGCCGCGACGGCGTCAGCAGGGCTCTGGCGTTCAGTTCGTGGAGAGCCGCGACCAGGTCAGCGGGGCTCTCAAGATGGTTTCTGCTCAGCTCGAGCCGCGACGTCGTCAGCAGGGCTCCGAGGGAGGATTCAGCGAGGTTGGGCCGCGACAGCGTCAGCAGGGCCCCGATGTTCCGGGGGGCTTCAGGGTTTCAGCAAGAAGGAGCCGCGACGCAGTCTGTAGGGCTCGTGGTGGTTTCAAGCAAGAGTTCTTCTCCGTAGGGTCGGCCGCAATCAGCAGGGCTCTCGACTCCGGGATACAACTGCTGGTCTGTTGCGGGGTCGCCCCAGATATAGGCCTGGAGCCCTTTGAAGTCCGGACCCTTGCGCCCGGAGGGGCGGAGAGGCCGGGGTGGGAGCGGCCAGACGCCCAGCAGGAGAGGCGCCGGGCCCAGGAGAGATGGAGGCCGATCGCACCTCGGTGTGTGGGGACGGTTGGGGGTCCCATCGATACCGCCCTCCGCCAGGGCGATGAGGTGTTCACGTGATACCCCCTGGCCAGTTCTTGGTGCCTCAATGTCTGGGCCTCGCTGGGGCCGAGGCCGGGTTGAGCGGAGTCAGGTGGACTGGTGTGCAGGGTCACGTGGCAGGCAACAAAATGGTGGAGCCCCGAGGTGTTTGCGACCTCGTGCGGCTCGAACGGGTGGCCCGTGGAGGCCAGGGCGGGGAACGGGCCCAACCCCAGGGAAGTCAGGACCACGCCACGAGGCCGGGTCCAACAGGCGTCCCCCCCAGCCGAAGGCAGGGAGAGTCACCCATCTTATTGGGGATTCTCCTCGTCAAGGCGGAAGAAGCGGGACAGGCCGTCAGCGTTGGCGTGGTCATTGCCGGGTCGGTGCTCAACCGAAAAGTCCATCCCTTGCAGGGCAATGGACCATCGCAGCAGCTTCGGATTCTCGCCTCTCATTTGCATTAACCACCGCAAAGGCCGGTGGTCGGTCTGGACCCGAAAGTGGGTACCGAAGAGATAGGGCCGGAGCTTCTTAAGGGCCCACACTACAGCGAAGGCCTCGCGCTCGATGGTGCTCCATCGTTGCTCCCGGGGCAGCAGCCGTCGGCTGATGAAGGCCACCGGGCGGTCGAGTCCCTTCTCATCAACCTGAGACAGGACGGCCCCGATCCCATATTCGGAGGCGTCTGTCTGTACGATAAACTCTTTACTGTAGTCAGGGGCCTGGAGCACAGGGGCAGTGCACATCGCGGCCTTGAGAGTCTCGAAAGCTGATTGGCAGCGGGGAGTCCAGTGCACCTTCTTGGGCTGTTTCTTCGAGGTGAGCTCCGTGAGAGGCCCCACAATGCTCCCATAGTCCCGGATGAACCGCCGGTAGTATCCGGTGAGGCCAAGGAAGGCCCGCACAACGGTCTGGGTAGTGGGAGGTTCCCATGCCTGGATGGCATCGACTTTTGGTTGGAGGGGGGCCACCTGACCGCTTCCCACCTGATGGCCCAGGTAGGTCACCGATCCTTGGCCGACCTGGCATTTGCTGGCCTTAATCGTGAGCCCAGCCCTTTGGAGGGCGGCCAGGACGGCTTTGAGGTGAACTAGGTGCTCAGCCCAGTGGTTGCTGTACACGGCAATGTCATCCAAATAGGCCGCGCTGAAGGCCTCGAGCCCGGCCAGGACCTTGTGTACGAGTCTCTGAAAAGTGGCCGGGGCATTCTTCATGCCGAAGGGCATCACCCGAAAGTGGTAATGCCCATCAGGGGTAGAAAAGGCGGATCTTTCTCGGGTGCCGGGGGTAAGCTGAATCTGCCAGTACCGCGCGGTGAGGTCCAGCGTGCTCAGGTAGCGGGCGGACCCCAAGCGATCGATGAGTTCGTCGGCCCGGGGTATAGGATGGGCGTCCGTCTTGGTCACAGCATTCAGGGCCCGGTAGTCTACACAAAATCGCAGCTCCGGGGGATGGCCGGGGGCTGCGGCCTTTGGTACCAGGACGACAGGGCTGGCCCACGGGCTGTCAGAGGGCTCGATGACCCCGAGGGCCAACATCTTCGCTACTTCGGCCTGGATGCATGCCCGTACTCGGTCGGGTACCCTGTAGGCTCGGTGTCGCACGGGGGGGCTGTCCCCGGTGTCGACGTCGTGGACGCACCAGTGGGTCACCCCCGGGGTGAGGGAGAAGAGGGCTGCGTAGTCCTGCAGCAGTTGTTGACAGTCGATGCGCTGTTCCGGGGTCAGGGAGGAGGCGAGCTGGACACCTTTGATGGATCCGTCGTGGACGTCGTTCTGCAAGAGGTCGGGTAGGGGCTCGGAGTCGTCCTCGCCCCCCTCGTCGGTCGCCAGCAGCAGGCTCAGTTCGGTCCGAGCGAAGTAGGGTTTGAGCCTGTTAGCATGTAGAACCCGGAGGGGGTTCCGGGGAGACTCTAGGGCTCTTCTTTTCCACCACCTTGAAGGGCCCAGTCCACTTGTCCTGGAGGGCGCAGGGCTCAACAGGGGCCATGACCCAGACTCGCTGGCCTGGCTCGAACTCGATTGTCGAGGCGTTCCGATCGTACCACCGCTTCAT
The DNA here is from genome assembly GCF_964204655.1 of Triturus cristatus. NCBI lineage: Eukaryota > Metazoa > Chordata > Amphibia > Caudata > Salamandridae > Triturus > Triturus cristatus. Next base: position 846,710,426 of record NC_140580.1, on the reverse strand, counting down.
GTCCTCCTGGCTGGCTTCGAGGTTGGCTTCGGCCAGGGCTCGGAACTTGCGGGTCTGGTTACGTAGGGTCAGGAGGTATCGGTAGACGTCAGGAGGGGCGCCCTGGAGCTTCGTCTCCCAGCCCTCCTTGACCAGGCTGAGGGGCCCGCGGACCGGATGTCCATACAATAGTTCAAACGGGCTGAACCCCAGGGACTTCTGCGGGACTTCCCGGTAGGCGAACAGGAGGCATGGCAATAGGACATCCCATCTCCGCCGGAGGGGCTCTTCCAAGCCCTGGATCATCCCCTTTAGGGTTCGGTTAAAGCGCTCTACCAGCCCGTTCCCCTGGGGGTGATAGGGGGTTGTGAATTTGTACGTGACCCCGCACTACTGCCACAGGGACCGCATGTATTTGGAGATGAAGTTTGTGCCCCGGTCGCTCACCACTTCGCGGGGAAATCCCACTCGGGAGAAGATTCCCATTAAGGCCCGGCCCACCACGGGGGCCGTTACAGTTCTTAGCGAGACAGCCTCCGGGTACCTGGTGGCGTGGTCCACGAGGACCAGGATGAAGCGGTGGCCCAGGGCGGTCTGGGGGTCCAGGGGCCCCACAATGTCGATCCCGACTCGTTCGAACGGGGTGCTGACGGCTGGAAAGGGCTGGAGAGGGGCCTTGACCCGACCCCCGGTCTTCCCGCTGGCTTGGCAGGTCTGACAGGACCGGCAGTGGTTGTCCACGTCTTTTCGCATCCGGGGCCAGTAGAAGTGGGTCACCAGACGGCTGTAAGTTTTGTCTTGTCCCAGGTGCCCGGCGAGGGGCATGTCATGTGCCAGGTTGAGAAGGAACTCTCGGAAGCGGAGAGGGACCACCAACACGCGGCTGGCCCCGAGTTCTGCCACTTTCTGTTCACTGTACAATAGGCCCTCGGCCCAGTAGACCCAGTGGGTGCCGGTCTGGTCACCGTTGGCTTGGGCGGACGCTTGTCGTCGGACCCCTTCGAGAGAGGGACAGGACTGCTGTTCTTGCTGGAACTGTTCTCGCGAGGGGCCCCCTTCGTGGCGCCATTGTGTAAGTTCTGGTAGGGCGCCTAGGGAAGCAATCTCTTCGGGGGAGGGTTCAGTCGGTCCAGTGTCGGTGTCCGCCTCCCCCTTGCTGCAGGCGGGGGTTGGTGCGAGCCCCTCGGGCTGGGCGGTACCGGGGGCCTGGGATGAGCGGGGGGCCTGGGCGGCCATGGACCGGGTGATGGCGCAGGCCCATTCGGATAGTCACAGCATTCGGAGGTGCTCTCGTCGCTCCACTTGAGCCCAGGGGGAACTCTCTAGGTCGTTCCCCAGGAGGCAGTCCACGGGTGCGTCGTCCCGGACAGTCACTTTCAGTAGGCCTGTCACCCCTCCCCACTCGAAGGGGACCAGGGCCATCGGGCACAGGCTTTCGCTGTTGTCGGCCGTCCGGACGGGGCACAGCACATCGGGTAGGATTTGTTCGGGGGTCACCAGGTGGCAGCGGACAGCGGTGACACTGGCGCCGGTGTCACGAAGGGCTTCGGCCCGTCGGCCATTGATGGTGACCTGCTGCCGGTATTTCTGGGTGTTGCTTGGGATTGGTGTGCGGGGCACCATTTCTCGGCTGCCCAGGCAGACCAGGGACATGGCCGCCGGCTCCCATTCGGTGGTTCCTCGGTCGAGGATTTCTTCTTCTTCCTCTCCTTCCCCCAGGGCGGCGGCCACCAGCTGTCGGGGCGGGGGCCCGCCGGCCCCGCTTCTTCGGTTCAGGGGGCATACCGGATCGCTGGCATAGTGTCCGGTTTGTTGACAGCCGTAGCAGGTTACTGGGGGCCGTGGTCCGGTTCTGGCTGAGGTCGCCCCTCTTCGGGCTAGGCTCGGGGAGAGGTGTTGCGGCGGCGGCCCTCGAGGCAGGCTCCTGGGGGCCCCGGCGGGGGGGTCCCGATTCCGGTTCGGCCCTCCCCCTCCACCGCGTTGGCGTGGAGGTCCGGTGGGGTTCCTCTGGTACTCCCCCATCGAGTTCCGGGGGACGCGGGTGTTGACCCATCGATCGGCCTCGACGGCGAGTTTACGTGGGTCGGTCATCTTGCTGTCGAGGAGGTGTTGCCTTAGCTCCACGAAGCAATTGTTGGAGAGATGTTCCCAAACAATGAGGTCGACCAGCTGCCCGTAGGTGGTGACCTTGCTACCCTTGATCCATCCTTCTAGGGCCCGGCTGAAAAAGTCCACATATTCCACCCAGGTAGTGCCCGGGATCTTCTTACAGTCTCTGAACCGCTGGCGGTACATTTCCGTGGTTAGCCCGTAGCGGGTGAGCAGGGCCTCCTTCATGTGGTCGTAGGAGGTCATCACCTCCTCTGGCAGCTGGAGCAGTGTGTCTCGACCTTCACTAAGGAACCGACCCCACAGGCCGGCACCCCAGTCCTTTCGGGGCACCCGATGGGAGGTCATGGCCACCTCGTATGCTTTGAACCATTGTTGGATGTCGTCATTTTTGTAGTACTCCTTGACGACATCTTTAGGGATATGTACCTTGTTTTCGGCAGGCGGTAGGGTGTCTCTATTACTGGGGGTGTCGGTCCCCCCGTTCTTTGCCTTGATTTCGAGCTCTTTGAGACTTCGCTCGTGCTCAAGGGTCAGTCTTTTTTCCTCCAACTCTCGGTGCCGTCTCTTCTCTTCTATCTCCTCTTGTAGCCGTAGCTGCTCTAGGGCCAGTTTCTTTTCTGCTAGCTGGAGTTCGCCGTCCAGCCGTAGTCGTGCGAGCTCTAGTTCATGGTTCCGGACCTTCTCCCGTTCTCGTATCTCCTCTTCGGAGAGGCCGATTTCTAGGCTGTTTCTTCCTCCGGTTGCCGGAGTCGGTGCGGTTGATGTGGCCACAGTCAGGGGCAGTGGACCTTCGTCCTGGGAGGGGCCTGCCCCGGCCTCTAGCCAGGTCCTCAGGGCTTTCTGCATCTCTTCTTTGGTACCTAGGCCGGTGGTTGCAATGCCCTTGTCTTTGCAGAACTGTTTCAACTCTTTGTGCGTGTATTCCTCCAACCGTTCGGGCTGGAACTCCGTGGTTGTGTTGTTCTCTTGGTTGCTCATGACTTCCGGTTGTTTGGATGAGTAGCTAGTGGGTTACTGGCTTGTACGTACTGCGTTCGGCTCGGATCCCGTCGCTGGCCACCAAATGTTGGAAGGCGGACCCCGAGAAGTCGGCGAGACCACTCAGGGGGGGCCCCCCACACTGTACGAAGTAGCCGAGCGCTGCAGAGAAGCCTCCTGGGAGATCCTTCTCCTATTATGTACTAGCACAGTAACACCACCACACAGGACTCAAGGAGGTTGTCTCAAGACGAGCAATTCTTTATCAGCACTTAAAGGTTACGGGATCAATATTTACACGAAAAGGGATCAAGGGATCCACAAAAGTCTCAGTGTCTCTTTAGAAGGGAAGGGGTAGCGGGACAGTCTTTGGCAGGAGCTTGGTACGAGGGTACCTGGGGCCCAGTTCTTATCCTCAAGCTGGAGGGCCTCCGGAACTCGGAGGGGTCGAGCCGCGACGGCGTCAGCAGGGCTCTGGCGTTCAGTTCGTGGAGAGCCGCGACCAGGTCAGCGGGGCTCTCAAGATGGTTTCTGCTCAGCTCGAGCCGCGACGTCGTCAGCAGGGCTCCGAGGGAGGTTTCAGCGAGGTTGGGCCGCGACAGCGTCAGCATGGCCCCGATGTTCCGGGGGGCTTCAGGGTTTCAGCAAGAAGGAGCCGCGACGCAGTCTGCAGGGCTCGTGGTGGTTTCAAGCAAGAGTTCTTCTCCGTAGGGTCGGCCGCGATACAATCAGCAGGGCTCTCGACTCCGGGATACAACTGCCGGTCAGTTGCGGGGTCGCCCCAGATATAGGCCTGGAGCCCTTTGAAGTCCGGACCCTTGCGCCCGGAGGGGCGGAGAGGCCGGGGTGGGAGCGGCCAGACGCCCAGCAGGAGAGGCGCCGGGCCCAGGAGAGATGGAGGCCGATCGCACCTCGGTGTGTGGGGACGGTTGGGGGTCCCATCGATACCGCCCTCCGCCAGGGCGATGAGGTGTTCACGTGATACCCCCTGGCAAGTTCTTGGTGCCTCAATGTCTGGGCCTCGCTGGGGTCGAGGCCGGGTTGAGCGGAGTCAGGTGGACTGGTGTGCAGGGTCACGTGGCAGGCAACAAAATGGTGGAGCCCCGAGGTGTATGCGACCTCGTGCGGCTCGAACGGGTGGCCCGTGGAGGCCAGGGCAGGGAACGGGCCCAACCCCAGGGAAGTCAGGACCACGCCACGAGGCCGGGTCCAACAACAGGAATAGTCTGTGATTTTTTTTCTAAGGTCGTCATATAAGATGTGAATTTCTGGAGAAACGAATTTGAAAACTCTGCAGTAAAATTGTAAAATCACAGAGTTGATGCATTTTTCTTAAAATGTTCTTAACAACAGTCTCTTCTTCAATACGACCTCGAAAAAGTCAAGCTCATTTGCTTCTCAGATTATGACACACTAATGTTTCAGGGTTAACCATTCACCAGTGGATGCACTGAGTGATTTGCCTCTAATTTGGTCAAATAAAGTAATCAAGATAAAGCCAGACACAGACTCTTGTCTAAGGTCAGCAACAAGTCTTTTGGTTGTGAAATCTGTAAATTAGTTTCTAGGCTATATCTCATTGCAGTCAGACCATGTTTGTTTAGCAGTGACACACCTATGCTCATATTGTATATATAACTAAACCCAGATCCCAGCAACTGTGCTTGTACAAGCATTTTGTAGTGGGCTGGCCCCACGTGTGCAGGATGACAAGTAGACACTGTAGACGTGGCCAGGTAGGAGTAGATGTAGTTTATTAAGATCATAGGTGTAGAAGTAGTAAATTCAGAACATGCCCCAGATCAGGCTCCACAATAGGCCCCAGTATAGACCCCAGCATTAGCCCCACCAGGAGCAGCCTCCTAGCTGCTCAGCGCATCTTCCCAACTGTCTCAGTCCCACACAGTATCTAAGCATTCCACCCACACTAACATTCTACGCGGAACACTGACACTGGCTGAGCAGCTAGGTACAGAATGAAAGGAACATAACAACATGACCTGAGGATACTACACATCCTCTTCCTTTACACTGAAAATTAATAAAACCTAGAATAGACCCAAACTACTAATAAGCAAACAAATAAATACAGAAATGTACACAAGATATGAATAGTCCATAAACCCAAGGATGCATGAAGACATACATCACGGGAGGGAAAACAGACACACTAAGGAGAAAGGAAAGATGCAAGCATAGATCAACACACTAACACCATCCCCTTCCCTTAATACTCAACAAAAAAAAATTTAAGTAGTGAAATAAGAGCTCACATACAACAAATGAATCTGATACCCAGAGTAGAATCCTACGGGTATAAATGCCTGTGGGTACAACAACACCCAAGGAAGTACTTCTCACGTGAGAAGACTGTGACGAAAAACTCAAAACACCACCCCTCATGTAAGGGACACTATGGGACTAAAAATACCCACGTGTTTAGGACTAACACCCAAATGTAAATAATACGTCATATGGGACTAAAACCCACTGACTGTGCAGCACGTAAAACCAACATGCAGCACCGTGTGGCATCAAAAGATGGCTACACACACACAAAACAGCAAATACGTAAATGAAAAGACTTAATCCCAACACAAACGTAAAAGGTGGGACTAAAACCCCCTTTAAACTTAGTAAATAGGACTGAGACCCATTACTAATGACATAGGTGGGACTCTCACCCCCTATAAATAGGTAGGACTCTTACCCCCTATAACAGAGTAAATGGGACTGACACCCAAACTCAAATTGACAAAGGTGGGACTAAAACCCCCTGTTAAAAATGGGGCTAAAACCCATTCCCATGTAAATTACTGTGAACGTGGGGTGATGGGACTAAAAACCCACTCCCATCCCCAAGGCAGGGATAAATATCTAAAAGGAAATGGGACTAAAACCCACTCCTATCCCTTAGGCAGGCAGGGATAAAACATTTTATATAAGGGTCATGGGACTAAAAACCCATCCCTATCCCTTAAGCAGGGATACGTAAATAAGAGACATGGGACTAGTACCCACTCCCATGCCAACAAAACAAGACTTGTACATAGCGATAAAACAACGTTGGCATACAGCAAATACTTGACACTGAAGAAAGAAATCTCACCAAACTGTAAACATAAAACATTTTTGTGATGAATTAATTTTCTTGAGAATCAACATTTTTCTGCGTTAAATCCATTCAGTTGTTTAAAATAACGTTTGCGTGCTAATTCTTTAAAACTTGCCCTACAACTCATATTTCTAAAGTCAATGGTGTGCCTGTCACCGCGACAGGCGTTCCAAAACAACAATTTGATTCATTCAAAAACGCAGTTTTGAAACTTCCAATTACTGATTACCTTTCTTTTTTTTTTACACCGCTGCTACCACCAAAACACAGTACCTTTAAATACGAAAACCACATTACTCTGCTTGTTCATATTTCGTTGAACTGTTCCTTTTTAACTTCCATTGCCGATGCGTTACGCCGTTGTGCAAATTCCCCTCAGGCTCTCTGACTTGTGCCCAAACGTTGCCGATTTTTTTTTTAATTTACTTTATTTCTGCACACAAAACGTGGTTGGCAGATTATGTACCAAACGTGGTTGGCAAAGAAATCTCCTGGTCCCGGAAAAGCGACTGTAACCTACAGCTACACAAGATGGTGGCACGTTCTGAAACGTATACCGAGTGGCTCACGGCGCGTTCAAGCACCCAAACGTCCTTTTGCAGCATAGAATCCCAACGTCATGAACTCACCCTCTGCTCCACGCGACATAGTTGATCCGGTAAGAGGCGCGAGCCTTATTTTAAATTTGAAATGCCGCGTAACTGTTTCTCTTAAGGCCAAAGACAACGTACACATGCCACAAATGTAAATTGAAATTCTCTCACCCAGTAGTTTAAAAAAATCAGGCAGGAAGCCGTCCGAGACGAGTTTCAAAAATCAGGCAGGCAGCAGTGAAAACAGCGTAAACATGGCAAAAAAACGTAAATTCAAAGTCTCTCACCCATCTTCACAAATTCGGCAGGCAGCAATCCAAAGCGAAAACTTTCTTCCTTTTCAAAAGCAGCCCTCTAACCTTAGCAACACGAACAAGCACAAATTTAACTCCTCAAATCTTGGATCTTGAGCGTACGTGCACATGTACATAAAACGTCACTCCGCAGTGAAAGCAAAAACTAAGACAGCAACAGGTTAATTCCTTCATGAAGCACTGCAAAAGATGTCCATTAAATTTTAAACAGCCTTAGTAACACATACCCAGGAGATGAAAAAGACAGCATCAGTATACCTTTCTTCTTTAGGCACTGTATATATATATTTCCTGTGGCACTTTCAACATTAGTTGTAATTGTAGACATTTGTTGGACCGTTTCTTCTTCAAGATGATAACAGGCTTGTGACCATATTTACTTGTATTGTAGATGATAAGATGAAAACACAGCATGCCTGGGCTGGGCTGTCCGGTGTGATGGACACTGGTGGGGCAAACAGGCATACTTGACATACTTCTTTTTCTTCAACATGTTTCTTTTCTCTTCTTTAAATTTCTTGACGCTTGTTTCTTTTTTTTTCATTTTTCTTGACCTTGGTTCTTTTCTACACGTGCTCTTTGTCTACTCCTCATTCTTGCTTGAGTTCATGTTGCTTTTAGCGTGAGATTTTCTCCAGATCGTCGCCATAAATGTAGTGGGCTGGCCCCACGTGTGCAGGATGACAAGTAGACACTGTAGACGTGGCCAGGTAGGAGTAGATGTAGTTTATTAAGATCATAGGTGTAGAAGTAGTAAATCCAGAACATGCCCCAGATCAGGCTCCACAATAGGCCCCAGTATAGACCCCAGCATTAGCCCCACCAGGAGCAGCCTCCTAGCTGCTCAGCGCATCTTCCCAACTGTCTCAGTCCCACACAGTATCTAAGCATTCCACCCACACTAACATTCTACGCGGAACACTGACACTGGCTGAGCAGCTAGGTACAGAATGAAAGGAACATAACAACATGACCTGAGGATACTACACATTTGCAATGCAATAAGTCTCGCATTTGCGAGAGTTTAAGCTATTGGCATTGTAAATGACAAGGCCATTTATTTATCTGTTTTGCTAATTAATACAGAAATAAAAGGCATTATCATTTACAATGCCAATAGCTCAAACTCTTGTAAATGCGAGACCTATTTCCTTGCAAAGAAGTGGCAGCCATTGTCTCGGGCTGCTTGGAAAGTGAAAGCGCGCATGGCATGCTGAATGTTGCAGGAAAGCATGTCGTGCCTGCAGCAGGAGAAACTCATTAAAGAAAATAATGCTTACAGACTAAATAAGACATACTGTGTAACAACTGTAGTAAAAGGGCCAGTCCTCATAGGAGGTTACAAATGAAGACAATGGGGTACTAAGGAGGGACTAACAAGCCTATTAACGAATCAGAAGCCAACATTTACAAAGGTTAATGACACAAGCCAATGAAAAATATAGGTGGAGAGTGGGTGGAGCTTCAATTCCATACACTAACACAGCATGCCTTGCAGAGCAGCACATTCACTGCCCAGGCTCGACCTAAAAAAAGGTGAAGACAGCTTTTAATCATAAGACTGAAAGCAAATTGCTTTGGCCTATGTAAGTTGGCGGTAGCACTGTCTCCCTTACCCTCAGCTATGCTGAAATTGGACTTCTCTGCCCAGCTGTTAAACGTTTTCCTCTGAAGCAGCATCTACCCTCTTGGTTAGAAAGAAAACAGTGACCGCAGTCTGATAACCAATGTCCAGGATACCCTGGGAGATTTTTCTGAATCTGTGAGACATTTCTGTGTTATTTCTGTCCAGGATGACCTTGATTCTCATGACGAATGCAAACAGAACAAAAGTTGTTGGAATGGTATCAGACATGGCCTCCTCAAGTAGGGTGGGCCGGCTGAAGCCATTCTCCATGTTCAATTCCTCCAGAAGAATTTTCTCTTTGGGGAGCAAGAAGCGGCTCTGCCATCAGGAAAGCAGTGTTCCCCTGACCTCTAAATGAGTCGAGAAGCAGATCAATGGGAAAACCAGACATGGGTGGTGAGGTCTGCGAGTAGAGGCTCACATAAAGCCAACCCATGAAAGTCCCATTTTGTAAATCAGCTCAACCCAGTCTTGATTGCGGAGCACATTGATACAGCTGTGTTCTACTTTAGCACTGAAATTTCTGCTTATTTTATGCACGTGGACGGTCAGACCTCAAACGCAAACTCCGTCTTCAGGGCAGGTGGTGACTGCCAGAGCTTGTATACAGCAGGGGGGCCCTCACCATCCCCCTTGCAGAGGGAGGTCTAAGCTTTCTTTATACCACTGACTGAATGAGGTAAGAATTAACAATGCAAGGCAAGAAAAGAAAAGGATGTGGGACACATCAAAGACAAACTAGACATGGGTATGCAGTGTCATGCCGCTGATGAGCCTGTCTTAAATGGTGAATAAAAAACAGGGCTAGAAAAGTTTTTACAACCGCAGAATGTGTTACTCAGGGCGCTCGCCGGTCGCCAGCGGTCAAGGAGCTGGGGCTCTGGTGGGTCCCGGACTGCGGACCGAACGCCGCCTGATCCCCCGTGTTGTTGCCCATTGGGACAGGATCCTGGGCTCGAGGTCCAGGCTTGCCTCCGTCGCATCTATGCGCTGCCTCGCGGCTGCTCCGGAACGACATGAAATAATAAAGCTGGCTAAAACCACACATACCGAGCTGGGCAGTCTGGATGCAGCCTGCCTGACCTTAAAATGGCAGCTGTTGCTGACTACCAGACCTAAAGTGGTGTGAAGCAATGCAAGGCAGAAAATAGAAACATTTGTCTCCTTTCCCTGTCTTTTTTCACATTGCCTTCCTCTTCCCTACCTTATTTCCACGGCCATTTTGAGTAGACTGTGCCCTATTAAGGCATTAAAATGATCTACAAAATGGAAGAAACCAGGAAAGGACAAGTGAAAGAGGACTATGCATAGAAATAGAAAAGGGGCATTCAGCTAGTAGGTGAGCTTAAACCGGTAAGACGGTGGACATCTTGGAATGACTCTATACAGCACCAATGAATGGAAATGTGGAATGGTCTGGGAAAATACACTAAAGAATACTTTTCCATACGCCCTAACCAAATGACATAGAACTAGCTAAATTCTATGATCATAAACCTAAGGTACAAATAGAGAGCCAAGACAGTAGCAGAAACCACAGAAAGACCACTCACACAATATGGCCGGAACCAATTGAAAAGCACCAGGCACAAACTCTTACGTTATAAAGTACCCAACTAACCTATCCAAGAATGCAGCCCAAAAATTCAAACACAATTTAATTAGGAAAAACCCAGACACGCTGATCTCTGACCCCTCCTTTAATCCAGACAAAGGCATTATTGTAAACGACCTGATATTTTTCACCAGGAAAACGGCTAAATTGCGCACGATCATTACGAAGATGCTCAACATAAAAAAGGTAAGCAATATCCCACAGGGTACAAAACTAGTGATCACACCGTCAACTAATCTAAGGGCGGACCTATGCATAACGATCTACAAGAACGGTATTGTGCTTATACAAGCAGCTAACAATGAGTTAGAAAGGTTCGACAACATGTTTTTAACCCTAAAAGAGTGTCAAGATTATTCAAGCTCCCAACAACACCGGGCCACACAAGCAGCCACCCTATACATCACCAACACGACCACCACAGACATCATAATACCTAGAGACCCTCAAGAACCACAACAGACAATGCTGCCAGGAGACACAACCTTGACAGGAAGCACATTGGACGGGAAGGATACAGAGACAACAGAAAAATCTATATTATATGCTAATACAGCCACAACGCCATTAGAGGGGGAAGAATCAATGCCTCTCCACCAGGATTTGACCTCTCCCACACTTAAGCCAGTCAACTGTAACCTCCAGCCAGAAATTCAGGATATGGAGACTAACACCCCTTCCATACCCCCCTCTACAACAGCACAAAGTGCATCTATGACACTACGAAACTCATTTCCCCCGAGCCTGGTACCAAGATCACAGGGAACGCATCTCACATCGCACATAGAGGAGGCACAGACAACCGAACCAATGACAAAAAAAGGAACTCTGGAAAAACCACAGATCTAAACACTGGGACACAAACAACAAATCCCAAAAAAGGGAGAAGCGCACTCCTAATAATATGTCTTCCCAGACTCAGAGAGACATTGAAGCTCTTCAAACACAAGTGGGCAAGTTGTCACAAGACATTCTAAGTGCACTACAAACTATGGAAAAAATACTAGAAATCACTGTAAGCACTCACTCCAAAGTCGAGCACATCCAAAAATCAGTGCTTAATTCGCAAGGAAAGAGCAGTGAGACAGCCATGACATTATCAAATAGGCATAATCGAGCAGACAGAAATCTTAAATACTTATCGGAAGAGGAAATCTTAACCTCACTCCAGTCATATGAATCTAAAGACAGCAGCAGAGGGGAGGAAATTGGATCAGTCCCGATCGATGCTAATAGAACATCCTGGCCTAAGAAGAGGAAAGCCAACCTTAGCAACCTATAACAAGTCCAGCTAACCGCCAAGTCTCAAGAGCTGAACCCTAGTAGCACAGAAAAACCACAGAGATGCCTTCTGCTCAACTGTCGGTCTGCAGCAAAGCATGCCTCAGACATCGCTGCCCTCATCGTTAGCCAGGAAATTGACGTGACAATCCTAACAGAAACATGGCTTACGGAATCCTCTTCCCCTTCGATGGATCTACTGGTGTCCCCTCACTATAACATTGTGAGACTTGACAGACTAAAAAAGACAGGAGGCGGTATTTCCTGCATTCACCGATCGGAGATGGAGGTCAGCAAAATACAATCCAACCCACTCGAATCCTGTGAATAACTCGGTCTTAGTATAAGATCTGCAGATAATCAAAGTTGCAACTTGCATGCGATTTACCACCCACCAGGAAATAACGCTACCTTCATAGACCAGTTAATGGAGATCATCACGGCTAACTCTAACATCCACTCTAATAACATATTCCTACGCGATTTTAATTTACATTGGGACGACAATAATGACAAACAGGTCAACGCACTGAAAGACTTTTTAACAGATTTAAACCTTACCCAAGCCTGCAAACAGCCAACACACTTGAAAGGGGCAACCTTAGACTGGATAATCTCGAGAATCAAGGATACTACAATCCAATCAATCGTTCCTTGCGATTGGTCGGATCACCATGCCATAACCTTCTTGATACCCACCGTGAAAAAGAACAAGACCACGCAGCCTATCGAACTCAGAAAGTGGACTCTGGACACCAAAGACACTAATGTTGAGCTACTAGTAGCAAGATGTGAGAAGGACCTAAATCCACCTAACAACTTGTGGAATGTGAACGAACTCACGGATCACTACACTACGTCTATGACGGATATAGTCAACTCCACCATGCCACTACAACTGAAAAGAGTCACAGAGAAAGATAAAAACCCATGGTTTAATGGGACATTAAATGAAGATAGGAGGAAATTGAGACTTGCAGATAGAAAATGGAGGCAGCACCCATCATCCCCACAGCTGAAATCTCTCAGAAAAATCAGAAACGAGTACAACAAAAGGGTCCTCATTTCCAAAAAGGAATACTTTAGATCGGAACTGGACAATGCCAAAAACAGACCGCGGAAACTATTTGAGATGTTAAAGCAAAAATCCAATAAGTTGGCCAAATCTGCCCAAGAAACGACTAAAACTCAACTGAGCTGCGAAGAATTCTCAACATTCTTCACCGACTAGGCCAACACGCTAGAAAGAGAGCTCAGGCTGGCAGCCGACAACCTCCCCAGTCAACCACCCATACTGAACAATGCTACCACGACAAACGATCATGATAGGGTGAATAACAAGGCACAATGGGCAACCTTCGAACTATATGACCAGAATACCATTGCCAAAACTCTCTCGGATATCAAACCTAATAACCACTACAATGACCCACTCCCCTCTAAATACCTAAAAAGAATCAACCATATCGTCGTCCCAATATGGACAAAAATAATAAATGCCTCACTATCGCAGGGGATCATTCCAGAATGCCTAAAAACAGGTCAAGTCCTCCCCATCATCAAAAAACCTACAGCGGACCCGACAGAGCCAAATAACTTTCGCCCAGTAACTAATATTCCATCACTTGCCAAACTAATTGAGAAATGTGTCCAAAACCAACTGAGCCATCACATCGCTAATTTCAAGCTACTGGACAACTGCCAATCAGGATTCAGAACAGGCCACAGTACAGAAACAGCAATTCTACATATAGTGGATGATGCGCTACAGGCCCTAGATCACAATCAAACATGTCTACTAGTCCTTCTTGACCTGTCGTCTGCATTTGACACGGTAAATCATGAAAAATTACTAGCCAGGCTTCGTGACAGGATAGGTCTATCCGGAAATGTTCTGAAATGGTTTGAATCCTTCCTTCAGAACAGAACACAAAGATTCCTGGTCAACCAGACGCTAAACCCATCATGCCCGAATTCAATTGGAGTCCCTCAAGGATTTACACTATCTCTGTCACTATTCAACCTGTATGTCGAACCCCTTACTGAAATTCTCCGAGACGCAAACATATCCCATCACATGTACGCGGATGACATGCAGATCTACATCAAGATCGCGTCACTGGAAGACATCAAGTTAATGAATGAGGTCTTAAAAGTGTCATTACACTGGTTAACTAGTAATCATCTGAAACTAAATGCGCAAAAAACGGAATTCCTATTAATTTCACCAACAAAGAACCACACAAAAGTGAAGGAATGGACAGAAATGATCACAGCACTAAACTGCACCCCTATTCTAGTTGATTCAGCGAAATCATTCGGAATCACACTAGATAAGAACCTAGACATGAAAGCCCACATCAAACCAATGGCAAAAAGTGCCCGTTTTCACTTAAACTATATTAGAAAAATGAAAACACTCATTTCTACAGCGGACCTCAAATTGGCAGTCAAATCCTTAGTTACTTCAAGGATTGAATATGGATGTACAACTTTAACAGGTCTATCTAAAATCTTCACAGCACCACTAAAAGCATGTCTCATTGCGGCCGCAAGACTCATTACTGGATCTAGGAAATATGACCATATCTCCCCACACCTGAAAGCCTTAAACTGGTTACCATATGAAGCCAGAATTCAGCTTAAACTGGCATGTATTACCCATAAAGCGCTCCACTAAAAAACACCAAAGTACCTAGCCCAGAAAATTGAGCTATCAGGGGGAGGCAGACCAGCCAGGAGTGCCAGAGAGCTGCTGTTGAAACCACCCATCTTTGGGAAGAAGAAAACGTATGACAGAGCTTTCTCCGGAGCAGCCCCCAGAATCTGGAACTCTCTACCTTCAAACATTAGAAAAATTCCAAATACAGCAAAATTCAAGAGGGAGGCGAAGATCTTCCTAATGAGCAAGTTCCTTCCTTAGGCAAGACTGCTCATCACCAACACCTGATATAGGTGTTACCAACACAGAACAACAATGTATGCAGAGATAAGGTCACCAGTTAGCTGAGAATAGGCATTAACGGTACAGTACTATTCGGGACTTGTTTTGATGTAGAAAGTCACGATAAAAGACACTTCGGAACCATTAGTATAGGAATACTGTTACACCTTGTACACTAGTCAGTTTCAAAAATTGTTATTTGAACACGAGAAGATAGACGTGCAGGATTTCAGATTGATAAGACACTGCTGCTTTCAAGTTGTATATCAAAACTGTATATAGATGTTACTGCTTTACTAGATGTTCGCAACCCTACCTCATGTAACTGTGAAGCGCTCTGATACCCAAGGGTCATGTTCGCGCTATATAAAACTCTATAAATAAATAAATAATGATCAAAATATTGTATTCAATGTTGTCACCTGCATGATAATGGGAAATGGAGAAATTAACTAAGCCTGTCACTCAATTCATTCTAGAGAAATAGAGACATGGCTAAGGAGAGGCTCAATTAATCAGTTGCAGGTGAGGCTGTTTCTAGTTAGAGAAACTGATTTGACCAGCATGGCATAAGTGTTCATGTTTTTCAGAAGGTCACACAACAGTTGTGCTTTGGAATAGGCATTCTACAGATGTGGTCCTTTGAGCAAAAGTAAATATTTTGTTGGGCAGATTTAAGGTGTTCAATGTATGGACAATTACAGAAATAATACTTTGGTTGTATTGAATAGGGATAGATAAGATTGCGGCAAGCACGTATTTGTTTAAGTTCCTCTGGATAATCACAAGAAAGACTCAGTTTGAAAACATACTCAAGCATCTATATGGCAGGCTGGCACATGTTCTTGACATAACTGTGCAGTATGGTTGGGTTGTAATTAACACTGTTCATTCAACAGTCTGTACACCTTTCAAATGCCCTCTGAGCACAGGAAGGTTAAATCTGGCTTATCTTACCTTTTGGATAAAGAGTGAGGAGTATGTATCTAATTTCAATACCTTCGAAAAAAACGCTGCTGAGAAGCACTGTGGTTACTCTGGGATCCCACCACCAAGTGGAGAAGGGGGTATAAAATACAGGTGAATTAAGCAAACTCTAACTCAGTGAGGATGTTACAAAAGTTCAGGGTGCTTGGTGTGGGTGTTGGTCATCATTAAAGTATCTGGATGCGAATAAGGCATTGTCGAAGTAGGCTCTGGCCGAGGGCCCCTGCCTTTCAGGGGCCCCTGTTAGAACCACCTCTGTTCTGCAGAGATTCATGCCCTGATGATCTTGAATTATTCTTAAACAGATTGTTTTAAATACCATTTTCCTTTAATTTATTTTGAATGTGGGTGATGTGTGAGAGTCTATTACAGATATTTTGTAGAGAAATGTTGTGTTTATTTTTCACGCAACAACACATATGAAAATAGGAGGGTCTTACAGAGATTATTTGCAGTAATATTAATGAACTGCTGCTGTGTTACAATATCGAAAACAGACATCACTATCTCTGAACGTGGGATGTAAACACATTAGAATGTGGACGATTGTTCCTGTTCACTGTCAGTGACCTGGCCAAAGAGGGCATGAAAGTGCTGAAATTGAATCATAAATTCAAACCTGTTCTGAACAGGGACCCCAACAATAGGTTTGGCCCTGAGCCTCCCAAATCCTTACAATGTCCCAGGAATAGAGACCTAATATCAGGTTTTTACAGCGATGAAGACAGCATCTCTAATGTGTATTGGACTCATGAAATCATCCCTTTGCTGCAAGAGGAGCAAAAACACTCAATGGGGCAATTGGCTTTTTAGATAGTTTAATCATGAAAGTGCTTGGGTTTATTGGGAAATAAATGAATGTCTTCCCTAAATACCGCAGAGAGCGATCAAAAGTCCTATTGGAAGACTCCCATTGTTACCTTTCAGTCGCAGTGTAGCATGTTTTGTGTGGTTTGCTCAGACTTTAGGATCATCCAACTCGCGAATTCTGGCTGCAGATTAGTGAATCACATTTCCACCCACTAACAGGCTTGACCATCACATCTCAATCATTTGCAAGGCATCTATCCTGAGGAAATGTCACATGACTTTTAGCAGAATGCCAGACCTCCGCCCTTTATGCCCTAATGCTCGTCCCAAAGCGATTCAAAGTACTTGTAGACTCGTCAAGAGCTCCCTATCCTATAGATGACTGGGGATTTTGCGGCTCTTACTTAGGGTGACCCATAGACTTTTGCTGTAGCGGAGCCAACACACATAGGCCCAAGTGATGATGTTGCCTGCACCGTTGGAGGACCCCATTTGCAATACTCACCTGTATCACTCATACAGGCAAGGGAATTGCATGGTGGTCTGTGAAGCGAGAGACTAGTTAGAGCAGCTCTCATCTCCATCCTATGACTGCGTTGGAGTAATTAGCATGCGTGTGTAGATTTTGAAAGTACAGTAATGCAGAAGCCACCAGACCAACCATTGCTGCACAGGTCTAGTGAACATCTTCATTTATAGAAATTCGCTATATCAATGTATTGAGACGTTGGTCACTTCAGTGTGGTCCTCTCCTCTATAGAAACCAAAATAAACTCAGTCTCCAGAACTCCCAAAAACAGCCTGCAGTTTTATCTGTCTCTTACAGCCAGTCTTGGCGACTGCTTCTACTGCTTCTTTGACATCAGACAGAATATCATCCATACTTTCGGACACTTTACAACCAGTCATATGCCGTTTTATTTGCATTAAATTTTTTCTGTCCGTGTAACTCTCTGTATTTGTTGTTTACAGTTTTTTTCAATGATGGCAATGACTATTGTTAGGGATCCTTCTCCTTACCAGCAACATTAATAGCCTATAGTACTTATGGCCAGCAACACAACTCTAACATTTTGGCAATTCTTGAGCTATCCCACCAGGTACATCACATTCACTACCTTTCGATGCTTCGTGTATTGATTCAGTGTTGTTTGCTTTTGTACCACTGAGGTGATATTTCAACATCACCTTTCCTTTCTGCTTAGTCAATGGGTCCCTGTTCTTATTACAAGCCAAGCGCCTAGTAGTTAGAGTCTGTGGTTGTGGACTCCACGAACCAGACGCACAAATGGGAGGTAGTGATAAAATGAGGCAAGTGTGGAGGGGCTGGAATTTCCATTCCCGGCGATTAGATGTGTGTACGTTGATACTCACCAGGAGGGTGATCAGTAGAGACCTCTTCGAAAGCTTGTGCAGCTCATGCACTGTTACATCAATCAATAAAATCCATCTGTATGTGTTAAGCACAGCTTATCACCCAGGGGGTATCCAGGCGCTGGAGTACCATGAGCCTCAGACAATGAGCCAGCTCTTGAGTCCCTTCCTGAAGTTGGCGAGTGAAGGAGAGGTTCAGAAGTATAGTGGGAGGTCGTTCCAAGACTTGGCGGTGAGGTAGGAGAAAGAGCAATCTCCACTGTGGCTCCGTCAGATGCAAAGGACGTTTGCGAGGGTGAGGGAGGCGGATCAGATCTGTATAGTCGATTGGTGGAAGGTCAGGCCGTGGTTGATGTAGGAGTGTACGGTGTGGTGGAGTGCATTGTAGGCAAGGGTCAGCAGCTTGAACTGGGCAGGGAGCCAGTGGAGGTTTCTTAGGGGGTGAAGCTGATCCATTTGGAGAGGTCGAGGATGAGTCTGGATGTGGTGTTCTGGATGGTCTGTAGTCATCTGAGGAGGTGGCTAGCGGATCCGGTGTAGAGTGCATTTCCGTAGTCTAGTCGGCTGGTTACGAGGGCTTGAATTACCGTTTTCCTGGTGCTGATGGGGATCCACCTGAAAATCTTGCGCAGCATGTGGAGGGTGTGGAAGCAGGAGGAGGCAACTGCGTTGACCTGGCACTTCATGGAGAGATCACTGTCCAGGATGATGCTGAGGTTGCAGGCATGGTTGGTGGGAGTAGGTGAGGGTCCGAGGATCACCATGTGTCGTGCCATGGAGAGGAGTTCTTTCTAAAGATGAGAACTTTGGTCTTGTCTGTGTTCAGTTTCAGGCAGCTGAATCTCATCCAGTCAGCGACGTTGGTCATGGCATTCTGTAAGTTGCGTCTGGTGGTTGCAGTGTCTTCCGTAAGGGAGACGATGAGGTGGGTGTCGTCCACATATGAGATGATGTTGATTCGGTGGGCGCAGATGATGTCAGCCAATGAGGTCATGTAGGAGTTGAGGGTAAGGCTGAGAGACGATTCCTGGGGGACTCCACAGATGATGCTCTTCGGTTCGGAGGTGAATGGAGAATGGTGGGTTTTTGTGTGTGCGTCCTGTGAGGAAGGAGCCGATCCACTTGAGAGCGTTTCCTCTGATGCCGATGTGGTGACTCTGGCGATAAGGGTGTGGGGGGATACAGTGTCAAAGGCCGCTGAGAGATCGAGGAGGATCGAGGCTGCTGACTCATCACAGTTGAGGATGGTTCAGATGTCATCGGTTGCGGCTATCAAGGCAGTCTCTGTGCTGTGGTTGGAGCGAAAGCCAAACTGGGAGGCATCGAGTTAGTTGTTTCCTTCCAGGTGATCGGTGAGCTGGCGGTTGACGGCTTTCCCCAGGACCTTGGCCTGGAAGAGGAGCAGCAAGATAAGACAGTAGTTCTTGGGCTTGCTTGGGCCGGTGGAGGGCTTCTTCAAGAGGGGTTTCACCTCTGTGTGTTTTCAGGTGTTGGGAAACGTGGTAGTGGGGACAGAAGAGTTGAGGATGGTGGTAAGTGTACTGCTGATTTTCTTCTGTCTCAGGTTGAAGATGTGGTGGGGGCAGGGGTCTGTCAGTGCTCCAGAGTGAATGGAGGTCATGATCACTGTGGTGATGGACCTGGTGAGTGGGGTTCATTCTGTGAGGTGACTATGGGAGTTGTCGGTGTGTGTCAGGAGATGGTTGAGGTCAGATGGCTGCCTGCATCCTCTTAGCATCATTTATCCTTTTTTTTGCTGCATGCAGGCCTTCTGCGGATCCCCCAAAGGAAGAACTTGTTTTGCTGTCTTACCCTCTGTAGCATGTTTCCCGGCACAAGGAGGCAGATCATAAACTCTTTGTGTTGTAAAACATTTCAGTAATAGGTGAAGGGCCTCAGGCGGCACTTGTTGATGCCAGCTGCGGAAAACAAGTCCTGCCATGACATGTCAGACATGCTGTGGCTGTCATCCGCTAAACACCACCTTGTATAGGCTTGGACAAAACAACTGGGCATCGGTCACGGTTTCAGGGTCAGAAGGCAGCACAGAGACATGTCAGTGTCCAGATGGTGAAAGGGTCAAGTCATGCTTTTATGCACGGTGTCCAGGGTTGACATGACCTGGCATGCTGACAGGAGTTCCTATGTGTTTCTATTCGGAGCCAAGAATTGTTGAATAAAATTAAGAAACAGGCCTGAGACAAGGACTGCAGTGCTGAGATCAGACCTTGCCTTCATTGCAACTGCTGCTACCTGGTAGGCCCGACTTAGGGTTTCTGTTTTCTGGTTCCAGTTGGACACCCACCTCCCCTCAATGCAGCAGATGTCTCGACCCACCTTCTGTGCACATATATTATGACTAATAACCATACTAGTGCTATGACCCTTTGACCTAGAGCCCGTTCCCACTGGCAGGAAAGGCACATTCCACCGAGCCCTCAGGTGTGGGATTGTTTTCTTCTCGAATAGAAACAAACTTTGCGTTGCCTCAGAGACCAGCGATACAAGGGGCTATTAAAAGCCATTTCACAAGGAGTTGGCTAATCTCGGAAGGTATTTTCCTGTCCGTTAAGCGGGTCGGCGCCTTTGAGGCAGGCGGCGAGTCCCATCCAGCTATGAATGTAAAACAAACAGCCCCTTCACCGTGCGTGGGTGGCTCCAGATAGGAAATCACCTGCGATAGGCCAGGCGGGGCCTTACACGCCGGGACCCAGAGAGCGGGCTCCAAAGTCCGCTTGTTTGGAGTTTCGAAAAATTGAGTGAGAATCTTTTGCGCACTTTGGACACCAAGATTAGCTGAGGCGCTGTACCCATGCGGTTTGGAATTTCTGGAGGAGCTAGCTACTCTCCTCCAGGCACCTGTACCAGATACGAGCACCGACGTGTGTCTCCGTATCACCTGGCGCGCATGACGCAGTTGCTTGCCTCTGTAACCCAACAGGCCCCTAGCTGTTGGACGTGTGAGTCATCCTGGGCGCGAGCGTGTGTCAGAGTTTCTATCACTGTACGACCTAATGAAACCCGATTTGTTAAGGAAAAATTAAATACATTTACGGCGGGGCCACCCTCATTGCTGGAAATCACGTGACGACCAGGCCATTCATTATCGCGTGGCATCAAGCTGTCGCTTTTTTTGATGGCAGACATTATCACGGGTCTCATAATTCACATTTATCGAGTCGTCCGGACGCCTCGGGGATTGCAAACATGAACATCAGCTCTGAAAATGACTTCACTGCGAAATAGCTCTTATCGCTTCATCCGTTCCCAGCCAGTTTTTGTGCACACAGACACACACTGTTAGGGCCAGGCCTAGCAATTTCCTCGTTCCTGTTTAAAACAAGCATTTACAATGCAACGGTCTCGGCATTGTTAAAGTTAGAGCTATTGGCATTGCTCATGACAATGCCGTTTCTTTAAATGTTTTAAAAACAAAAAAACATAAACAAAAATAATGTCATGAGCAATGCCAATAGCTCTAACTTTACCAATGCCGAGACCATTGCATTGTAAATGCTTTTTTTTTTACCAACCGAGGCTCGTGCAATATGAGTCGGGGCGGAAGTGCAAAATGGGTTTACTGTAAAACAGTGATGTTGTGCGCCCTCCCTCCACCCCTTCCACAATCAGGACAAGGAAGACATCTGTCTCTTTACCCCCCCCCCCCCCCCCCCAATCTCCACCTGGGGGATTAATTTCATTAGTGAAGCTCTTGGGGAGAGACGGGGGAGTCAGTCTTATTCAAATGTTGTCTGAAAGCCAATTGTTTAAATACCCAGGAATAAAGGGGAGTTGCCGCAGCCCCTGTGACCTCTGACCCTCTTTAGTAAATTGAAAGAGGACGAGAGAGCGCCTCGACAAAGCCCCTTTGAGGCGCTAACCCCGCCTTCTGTCTGGAATAGCTCAGCAGTGTGTGCAGCCCTTGATCTCATCTGCTGCCTCCAAACTGTCCCCCTTTGCAGAGGCGCATCGTTTCACAATCTGTTGCATTCTGGGACATGTAGTGCCGGTTAAATCAATTAAACACATACAACTCAAGACCTAGATGGTTGAGGTTTGTAAAAGGAAACACCCACACTGGAACGTGTGGTGAGGTGATGTCATGAGGTAGCCCCCCCCCCCCTCACCTCCCAACAACGCACCCCTCTTTCATCACTGTCCCAAAGAGAAGATTCGTTTCCGTGAGGGTACTCGAGAGCCGTTTGGAATTTAAGCTATGCTTTTCCTATTTTTGGGACTTTATGTTACATTTTCTACGTCATCAGTCTACGTCATCAGTGAAAGGCTTGGGGAGCAGCAATCTCAACTCTTTTATTCCGCCTGTCGTCTCCCACTACAAATAGCCCTCTTTAGTGTCACTGTACCCCCCTCTGCAGCGCAGGACACCGACGGAAGCCTCTGCAGGGAACTTACACATTGTCGTTTTTTTCTGCTCAAAACGTTTCCTTGGTTTTATTTGTTTGTAATTTATATATTTATTAATACAAGGCATGCAACACTTATTGTCTTTACATGTTCAAATTATTGAATGAATGCTGACTGTCTTGTACACTCGCACCTCCCAGTCCCACATAACCCCGGGGGGGGGGGGGGGGGGGTCCATCGACCGTTCATCATACTCGACACATTACAGCGTACTGAACAATAACCCTGATATGACACGTATTCGGGACTCTCCCCTCCCTCCTTTCCTTTTACACGCAGTCTTCGAACACTTGTGACGCTGTCATTAGATGTGTGATTTCGGGTTAACAAGGTAGTTTAGCCCCCTGGAGGTCACGCGTTTCCTCGCCCCAATAGCATGAAAGGTGGATTTGCCCTTTTGCGGTTCAAACCCGAGGTCAGCTGAATAGTGACGTGTTCGCCCCGAAACTTGTATAGCAAATGCTACTGTTAGTTTGGCATCCAAGCGCTTTCTCAGAACTCGTGCGCCAGATGTTTACATAAGCGGGTGGTGTAAGCACGTTTGGTGACGTGGTGTTAGCGCAAGGCTTACTATATGTGTCAAAGTTGGTAACTGTCAGAGTTGGTAATGTGAAAAGAATTAGTCTGTGCTGGTGAAGACCTCTCTAGCATATCTGCCGGTGAGTACATCTGGTGCAATGTTGTGCTCACGAGGGTGTAGTGTGTTTAAGCTTGTGTGACACGCAGCCGTCCTTGTAATCAGTGCAGGAAGAGGAATGTGGCGATGAGTCCAGTGGAGTGGGTTGTCTGAATCACCCTGAGGGACCCCCGCCGCCCCCCTTCCTCGCACACAAGTGTGAGAGACCCTGCCGGGCTGAAAGTAGGGAGAGAAGGGGGAGTACATGGAGAACGGAGAGCCTCCGAGCCAAGAAGACTAGGGAGGAAAGTATGGCTGCAGAGGAGGCCACCGGAGGGGCCCGCAAGGCCACCAAAAGCAAATTATTCGAATTCATGGTCAACGGTGTGGTGAGTAAACAAAGTTACTACGAGCTGAAGCCACTGTACAGCGAGCTGCACGAACCTGATGCTGGACACCACCGTCTTTCTCTGAGGCACAGCAGAAATGCCTCGGAGAAACGCAGTGGCATTTTCGGATTCGGGGGCGTGTTTGTCTTTTCTCTCCTCCAGCCATTGGCTGGAGGAGAGAATGAGACTTCTTGCAAAAAACACGCCCCCCAATCCGAAAAGGACGGGGCCTGATCGGAATGACTGACCTCTTCTCCAATGGCTGGCCAGCATTCAAGAGGCCAGCCAATGGAGAACAGGGCAGAAGAGGGGCGGGTTCAAGCCCCTCTTCTCCAAGTCATTAAATCTCCGACTTCCGGTTCTGCCTTTCGGCAGACCGGACGTCCTCGACCTAAAAATACAACGGCCTGTTTCACAAAAGTAAACTTACATTTTAGTGCAAGGTTACGATTTTTTTGCTATTCACAAACACATTTTAATAGTAGTAACTTTACAACTGCAAAGTTTCTGCATGCGTGGTGGAGACTACACTCATTAAAAGATAGGACATTCCTATTTTTTTATGTGTTAATAGCAAAAACATCGTAAATTTACCCAGAAGTGTAGGTTCACCTTTTTGAATCAGGTCTGTGTTATTCCTGTATTTAGGGCCACTTGAGTTATGTGACAAGGGATGACCAAATTATGTGGCAGAGTTGACTTCACTGTGGCAAGAAAATGTAATTATGCAACCTAATGAGGGAGATTTTGTAAGAGTATTGCTACACAATTTTGTCATTTTTTTCACTTGGTTTAACTGTTTGTGCACAGGTTTCACCTCATTGGTACCAGTTTAACATCCAAATACATTAATAAGCAGCTAAAAGATGACCAGTCAACCACTGCGTGGAAATACGTGTCATTGCGATTTTTAGTAACTTTTGATCTGTTTCAGCTAGAAATATTTTTTTTTGCAAAAATTTGTAAATTATGCAGCAGATAAGGCGCAGGAGTTACAAAACTTCTTCACCTTCTAGGACATTCCTGGCCAGTAGAAATGGTTCACCAACCTACTCCATGTTTAACCCTGGGCGTAGTTTGCGTAGCTATGCGAACTGCGTAGTGCGGTAGGGAAATGCTGTTCGCTGGGCGTAGTTTGCGTAGCTACGTGAACTGCATAGTGCGGTAGGGAAATGCTGTTCGCACTGATTGCACAGTGCCGGATGCTTGTCCGCACTGTGCAATCATTGCAAACGGCATCTTGCACAGTGCAAGCGGTCGTTTTCTGCCACCCAAGTAGATTTGTACTCGAGCGGCAGCTTTGTCAACGCAGACTGGTAGTTTCTCATCGTGAGCGGTCGCGAGCATACGTGATCTCTCGCAATGAGAAACCTGACCTCCCCGCGTTGAGAATCTCGCCGGGAGGTTTATTTTCCACGCTTGCGATCGGCAACTTGATGTTGCTGATCGCGAACGAGGAAAAAGTCTCACCGGGATGTTGATTTTGCTCGCTCGTGGTCGCCAACTTGACATTGACGACCGCGAGCAAGCAAAAAATGCACGCTACGCTATGCGTTTTTGCACTGTGCTATGTGCAACTCGCGTACTGCGTAGTAGCACAAAGTACGTGAGCGTAGCATAGTACTACGCCCAGGGTTATCCATGTTTTAGTCTGGCCAATATGCCCAGCTAGGGGGTGTCATGGGCCAATGTGAGGAGAAACTCTCTAAACTGCTGTGTTACTACCACTCTCCTGGTGGCACCAGGTTTGGGGTCCCTGGCCTCAGTGTAAAGGAGTCCCTCCTCCCAATAGGTCATGTGTGAGCCACTAACATCTCCCTTTTCCTGATCAGCAGCTTGCTTTCTCAGGCTTTCAAAAGTGGGACAGGTCCGCTGCCCCTGGCACAGATCTTACCTAGAGGATCCCCTGGGTCAAAGAGATCTGCCGTGTAAGGCCCAAGCTCCTGGGACTCAGCTCCCTCTGGGGCTGACAGATCTTTCCCCCGAGGAGAGTGGACCTGGTCAAGCGCCTTCCTCCGACTCCGAGGACCACTCCCTACCTATGTTAATTTATTTTCCAGTGTGTCAGCCAGCCTGCCATGGAGGTGGCCTATCTGTTGGTTACACAATCAATCAAAACAAAGTACCTCATGTCGTCCCATATATAAGCAATGATCATGGGATCAGATATATAATCTGCCTTTTTGTAATAGTCAGGGTAGGGTGAAAGTGAAATTGAGCAATCGCCCTTGATGTAACAGAGAGAGTATGGCCAGTGCCAATCGTAATAGAAAAATAAGAGCTTCCCAACCTGCAGATAGTAGTAAATAAAACTATTGTGAGTCTACGTCATGACTTGAGTATGTTTGTCTTGGGCGCAAGCTGACTGAGCTGGCATGCCGGCTACAACAAGGTTATGTAATTTCATTAAACTAGAGAGAAAAAGACTGGTGTACTGTGTACTGGAGTCCATAGTGCTAGTATAATGCCTGAAACTCCCACAAATGTTAGAGGCAGAGGAAGTGGGAGGACAGATACATACCACAAATGTTATGTACTGTGCTTGCTACTGCTACTGCTACTATGCCACTATGTGTTGAATTAATTTTGTGTTACTGTTTTGCTGAGAGTATTGGTAATAGTCTTTTTTTCTTTCTTGATATAGCTCCTCCAAAACCAACCAGGAAAGAGTTGGCAGCCATGGCCTGGTGCCGGAAGCTGGAGGCCATCTGCACACAGTACCGGCGGCTGGAGGAAGAGGCGGCAGCAGCTGCAGCCTCCTCCAATGCCTGGACCCCAGGCAGGCCCTTCCAGTGGTACGGCGCCGCAGTCAGGCAGCCGCCCGCCGCCGTACACCAACAAGATCCAGCACTACTGCAGCTCCCCCCCCCGTGGATGCAACTGCAGGGCATATGCGCGCCGCATGCTCCTCCAGAATGCTTGACTGGAAGAGGAGGTAGAGGAGCTCAAGAAGAGGATCAAGGTCCTGGAGATCGACATCCAAAGAGCCCGCCGCTAAAGACCCTGTTTAATTGCCCCTTTTTTATAGGTTCTTTTGGTGGGTGGGAATCGGGCGTTGGGGTTTTTATGGACAACATGGACAATTGTACATTTGATTTTTTGGACTTTTTCGTTTTGGACATTAGTTGGGGTTAGGGAGAGGGGTGGGTCAGGTGTTATTTTGGGATTTTTTAAATAGATTATTTTTGTTAGGGGATTAAATTATATATATTTATACTTTACATACGATGTGGTTAATGTTTTGTGGGTGGGGTTATTGTTTTACGTCACACTGTTTCCTTGCTGTTGCAGGGCCACAGCCAGTGTTTGATTTAAATAATTGGCTGACTTTGTAAGACACAAACAGATAGATGCTGTACCCCTCACTCAGTGACTTTTCGTACTAGTACTGTCAGTCTCTCCTCCTATTCTATTATTATACCTCCCCCAAACATCTTTTCTTACCTGTGATTGATGTTTACGTTAGGCACAGCGTTGGCTGCATGACGATGCAGGTTGGGTTTCCGAAGAGAATGGAGATGCCATGGTTGTGGTGGTAGTAGTAGACACTGGCAGTAGCATATACAAAAAAAGAAAATGAGACAGTCAGTCATCTGAGAAAGACTCTGGGAGTAGTAGAGTGAAGTTAATGAGACATAATGGTGGAGGGCATAGCCTAGTACAAGTTACAAACTGTAGTTGTGTCGAGTCACTCAACGAGGCCTACACTCGACACAAGCGTAACCTTTAGTGCTGTGTGTAATAGGATGACAATCGATGCCGGCAATTAATGATGATAGATTAGGTTCCTTTGTTAAAAAAGTTACCTCGCAAATATACTGATCATGGGTGGGCAAGCAGAAGAAGATCCTCCCCCTGCCTTGAAATTGAATTAGTGTTGCTTTTGCCACATCCGCCCCAGCAAGCGTGTGATCAATTATTGGTGTACATTTAATGTAGTCACACCTCAGTAAATCACACAGCCATGGTGAAGAGGGTTAGGGTTTGATGAATGGTTGGGAAGGGGGGTTTGGGGAAAGGTTTGACAAAGAAAAACAGTACGCATGGACAAACAACAAAAGAAAACACAATCTTTGTAGACTACTATATCCATAAATCTGATAAGGGTTAAAAAGGAAATGCATGCATGATGATGATAACTTGATGGTTAATGATAAGTAAAACTTACTAACTACTACTAGACAATTAGACAGTACAGGGCATCAGTATATTATTATTATGCAATTTGCCTTGCCTGTCTGCCCTCATAGAGACACGGATTACATACAGTTTGTGTTCTGTTCTGTTGTACCTGGCTTACTTTTAAAGATAGCAAACAAAATTTAAAAATATCTGTAGGGATGAATTATAAGCAGAGAGCAAACATAATTAATAATAACAACAACACACAGTAGTAATGATTGAAGGCAAAAAATGAATCAAATTATTTAAAAGATGATGAAAGTTGATACTGTTACTGTGTTATCCTGGTCAAAATGGGGAGTTGCATCTCTGCATTCCTCTTGGTCCTCAGTCCCTTCCATGGAGGTTCCGTTCATCAATCTTGGGTGACGCCACTGCCTGCCTGGCAGATGTAGATTCATTGGTAAGGTAAGTGTGCGTTGTTTTTCCAAGTATAGCACAGGATAAAAGCCGGCCTGTGAGTATAAATGGAAAAACAAATGGGATATTGAAAAATCAATGAATAAAAAATGCATCCATTACGGTGGAGTGCAACAAGAGAAGAGAACACTTTCAGACTGAGGCGGCATGGATACTAGGGGTGGGCGGAATTTGCGAAAGCGACTTTCGCAAATTATCGCGAAAATGTTTAAAATCTCCGCAAACACGCAGAAATATCGCGAAGATGCGGAAGTTTTTTTCCCGCCCGTTCGCGGTATTTTCTGCGTGTTCGCGGCTCGCCAACTTACCCATGCGGTTGCTTGCGGGCGCGGCCATCTTGTTTTCACTCTTCTCGCGGTGCATGATCGCGAGAAGAAAGACGTGATCGCGCGACGCATGACGTCACTGCGGGCGAGAACTGTCGCAAGACAGCGCAAATGGCTAAAACAATACAACATCTCATGGAGAACGCGACCGGATCGGGAAAACTTGTCGGCAAACGCGGGGATTCAGGTAAGGCGATGGCGCGGGCGCGAGAATGTATTATTTTACAGCGCGAGCAAGAACCAAATTATCGCAAAGCTGCGGAATGCGGAAATTTTGACATTTCCGCGCTCTCCGCGGAACGCGGAAATGCCAAATTATCGCAAATTCCGCGAACGGAACGGAAATTTTGCCCAGGCCTAATGGATACATCATGTCTACTCTGTTTACAGAATTTTAAGCTACAACAACAACAGGACATAGCAACCCCACGGCACCGGGCCGTGACCAAACCTCCATTTAGCTTAAATTTTGACAGAGCCAGACAAAGCACATATACAGCAACCTAGCATTTTCTAAATTAAGTGACTAAATCAACGCACCGCTCATAACACTGCACTCGACTCCACCACTACACGGACATGTAGGTCTGCCGTGGTTCTTGTTGACTTGTGTTTACCTTTTATGCCACTTCATAAACGCAGTTATTCCATCAACCATCTCCGATCTTAAGTACTGACTGACTGCGAAGAGTATAGTGTGTGGTCATCATGATCATGGTGTCCAACTCAGTCTGTAGTGTACCGAGTGAGTCCAGAGTCCATATTCAAATATCCAATAGATCGGCCAGCAGTAGAAGTACAATTTTGTTATTAAACAACAAGTCTGTTTACAGCATTGACCAGAAACAGTTACAGGAGGACACATATACAGCAACATAGAATTTTCCAAAGTAAGTAACTAAATCAACACATGGCTGTCAGTCATACCTCCACTACTACACTCGTGACTACTCGACTCCACCACTACAGAGACATGTAGGTTTGCTGTGGTTGTTGACTTATTTACCTTTTATGCCACTTGATTTGAAATGCCCCGAGTTATTCCATCAATCATCTTCGATCCAACTGACTGACTGCGAAGATAGCATGGTCATCATCATGGTGTTGTACGTGTTGTTCAACTCCAACTCAGTCTGTAGTGTACCGAGTACGACTCCCACTAAGTCCATATTCCATATTAAGAAATGCAACAGATATTGGCCTGCAGTAGTAGGAGTACAATTTGGTTATTAAACAACAAGAAGGGAAACATTGACTGTCACTTGAGTCACTTTTAGTTGGTAGATTAATTACTAGTACAGTTCGACTTCATGCACAACGTCATCAACACAAAAAACAGCAATCACGCTGAGTCTGCATCCAACGCATGCCATCATTACCTGTCTTGCTCTTCTCTTTGGCTGTCAGATGCCTAGTTCTGACAGGTGTGTGTGTTTTTTACCGAGGTAGTGGCCTCATCATTATTACTCCACATTCATTTTGAGTGTTAGTCGCTGTTTCGGTTTTCTTATTCATCTGTGGCACTTTGTCGCAGTTGAACTTGGTTCACTTGGTCAGCGCTGTGAGATGGGCCGAGGCCTGGGTAGCGGTCATTGGTCAATTGAGTTTGCAGAAATGTGACATGTCAGCAAGTTTCTTCGAAGAGTCTTGTCTTTCTCTGCCAAGTACCTTCTGTTCTGACATTGATGAGCTTTTGATGCCTGCCGAGGCGGTAGCCTAGTTCTGACAGTGATGAGTTTCGGATCGGAAACAATAGGAGGATAGCTATAGTCGGGTTCCACTTCTTCTGGAGGGACTGTTAGAGGCAAAATTTCTTGTACTATCCTCCATCCAATGTCTGGCTTGAGGGAAATGTATTTACGGCGAGTCACGAAGATGGAGCAGGACTCTGAGCAGTGGACAGTTAAATGCACAGAGGTGCAACTCCAATACGGAAATAAAAAGAGAAGTCGTGGTGATAGATTTGTTGTGATTTGAACCAGAAAGACAGAGACACACACAAATAAAGGAAGGAAGAAAGTAACAATTTGAAAGCCTAGTTGTCAGGGAAGAGGAGCTCGTCCTCAAACTCTGGTGGTTCGATCAGAAGTAGGTCATCTAACACAGTACTTCCGTCACCTGAGTCGCTCTCCTCTTCCTGCTGTGATTCAGGTATTTTGTACTCTGGTGGTATGAAGTGCTGATTCATTTTGATCATGGTTAACCTCTCCACGCTTTTGGGTGAGAGACTGGTCCTTTTCACAGTTACAATGGCACCAGCCGCACTAAAAACACGCTCAGAAGAGACACCGGCGACAGGGGAAGCCAGACACTTTATCGCCAGCCTGCTGAGCACTGTCCATTGGCTTCTTTTCTCATACCAATACACCAATGGGTTTCAAACCATAAAGACCTCTGTTGTGTCATCCAGATAGGCCTGGACCGTACGCTCAATGCTCAGGGGAGCTCCGATTTGCCTGGCCTCTTTTGCCTGTGCATCAGCACTGGACTTACCATACCCATGCCGTAGAAACCAATTAGTTGCCGATTGTACCGTGGCTGGTGATGATCCTGTTCTTGCTGTTGTTGATGTTATTGGTGTTGTTGGTGACTGCTGGGAGGCAAACACACTGCCCTCAGGCTCTGAAGTAGAACTTGACTCTGGATGACCTGTAGTACTTGTTCTGGCCTGGGGTGGCGGGCCTCTAATTACCAGCTGTTCGTTTTCAAAATCAGTGGCTTCCTCAGCTGTCAAAGTTTTGTACTTGGCAACATCCACTTCCGAAAAAGGAATTACTGCCTTACTGTTCAGAAATACTTTGTACCGTGGATCCAAAATTGTGACAGTAATGTAATGTTGATGTGACACAATGTTATTTTGAATCCTTGTATTTTCAGATAAGCGAACGGCTAAGGAGTCCGACAAATAATATGCGTCTTGTTTGTCATCCACACCTGTGTACATTTCAGACACCTCCTTCAGCTGTTGCTCTAGTACAGGGGTACTCACAAACTTTCTCTTGGGGGCCAAATTTACAGTGTGGTTTGTGGCCGAGGGCCACACCTTGGGGGCGGGGGTCATTGGGGGAGGGGGCGGGGCTAGAGCAACAAAACAAACTGTGACCATGAGGTGGAACACAGGTCCCTGCAGCGGACGCCTTCGTCCACTGAGCCACCGGACCCGGCATACACATATCTCTCTCTCTCCCTCTTTCTATCTCCCTCCCTCCCTCCTCTGTCTCCCTCCCTCCTCCGTCTCCTGCCGTCCTCTGTCTCCCTCCCTCTCCCTCCGTCTCCCTCCCTCTCCCTCCGTCTCCCTCCCTCCTCCATCTCCCTCCCTCCTCCGTCTCCCTCCCTCTCTCCTTCTATCCATCTCTCTCCCTCTCCGTCTCTCTCCGTCTCCCCCTCTCTGTCTCCCTCTCTCTCTGTCTCCCTCCCTCTGTGTCTCCCTCCCCCTCTATCCCTCTCCCTCCCTCTCTCCCTCTCCTTCCCTCTCCGTCTCTCTCCGTCTCCCTCCGTCCTCCATCTCCCTCCGTCCTCCGTCTCCCTCCCTCTCCCTCCGTCCTCTGTCTCCCTCCCTCCTCCGTCTCCCTTCCTCCTCCGTCTCCCTCCCTCTCTCTGTCTCTCTCCCTCCCTCTCTGTCTCTCTCCCTCCCTCTGTCTCTCTCCCTCCCTCTCCGTCTCCCTCCCTCTCCGTCTACCTCTGTCTCCCGCTCTCTGTCTCCCCCCTCTGTCTCCCTCCCCCATCTGTCTCCCTCCCCCCTCTGTCTCCCTCCCTCCCTGTCTCCCTCCCCCTCTCTACCCCTCTCTCTCTCCCTCTCTCCCTCTCCCTCCCTCTCTGTCTCCCTCTCCCTCCCCCTCTCTGTCTCCCCCTCTCTGTCTCCCCTCTCTGTCTCCCCCCTCTGTCTCCCTCCCTCCCTGTCTCCCTCCCTCTCTCTCTCCCTCCCTCTCTCTCTCCCTCTCTCCCCCTCTCTCTCTCTCCCTCTCCCTCCCTCTCTGTCTCCCTCCCTCCCTCCGCCTCTCCCCCTCTTCCCCTCTCTCCCTCCCTCTCCGTCTCCCTCCCTCTCCCCGTCTCCCTCCCTCTCCGTCTCCCTCCCTCTCCCCGTCTCCCTCCCTCCCCGTCTCCCTCCCTCTCCCCGTCTCCCTCTCTCTCCCCGTCTCCCTCTCTCTCTCCGTCTCCCTCTCTCTCTGTCGCCCTCACTCTCCGTCTCCCTCTCCGTCTCCCTCTCCGTCTGTCTCTTTGCCTCTCTGTCTGTCTCTGCCTCTATCTGTCTGTCCCTGTCTCTGCCTATCAGTCTCTGTCTGTCCCTGTCTCTGTTAGTCTCTATCTCTATCTGTCTCTGTCTCTGTCTGTTTCTGTCTCTCTACTGCCCTCTGTCACCCTCTGTCCCCTTACCCGACTCTCACACCCTGCTGTTCTCCTGTCATTCTTTGTCACCTCTCCCCCCCCTTCGCTTGTGTGGCAGCTGAGGCAGCTTCCCTTCCAGGGCACACACACAGCCCCACCCGAGTACTTCACAGGTCTTTAAGAGACCATTTGCATGATAACGAGGCTTTGTTGTATTTCACCTCTTAGCGCCCCAGCAGCTCCACTCGGACTATCACTTGAATCCCCGGGCCCCCACAGAGCAGAGTCTGTGTTTGCTGACACTGTTAAAAAAAAAAAAAGAAACATCGGTACGATGTCTGCAAGGTCTGCGGGCCGCCAAGAAAGGCTTGCCGGGCCGCTGGCGGCCCGCGGGCCGTACTATGAGTACCCCTGCTCTAGTATGTGCAACAATGGGATAGCTTCTCCCATAGTAGAGTCCTCCCTGCTGACTTCAAGTGTGAAGACCTCAAAAGGAAGTAGCATCTCTGTCAGGCATTTAACGAAGTCCCATTGGGCCATCTCAACGGTCATGCCTCTCACAGTAGGATCCCCTAATCTTTGCATGACATAAGCATTGAGTGGTATGTACTGCTCAAACAGACGATCAAGCATGTTGTAATAAGTTGAGTTCCAACGTGTTGGCACCTCCTGTATGAGTGCTTTGACTGCTCACATTGAATGACCCTCAGCTGTTTCCGGGCTTTAAAAGAATGGCTGAAAAGTTTGCATATTCTTCTGCAGGTGGCCAGTAAGTTGCTGCCTTTGTATTCATTTTTCAGAAAGTCTTGAACAACAATGTTAATGCAGTGTGCCGAACACAGGACCCTGAAATAGCCACCATCTTTCATGGCCCTAACTACATTACTGCCATTGTCCGTGGCAACAAAACCAATGTTAAGCCCTCTTGGGCACAGCTACTCAAAGACCTTGATGTTAAACTCATCCAAAATGTTTGCAGCAGTATGAGATTTCTCCAAGGCAAACATGGCTACAGTTGCATGTTTGCGAGTGACATGAAAAATCTCAGCAGCGTCAACATTAGCAGATATCTTTTCTCTAACCCCCACAAAAGAGAGCCAGTGTGCAGTGATGCACATGTAATCAGTGGCTTGGCAACTGGTCCACATGTCTGTTGTCAGGTGGATTCTCTGAACAGCACTCTGCTTCAAGGCTTTTCCAAGCAATTCCAGCACGTCATGATGTAGTGCTGGAACAGCAACTCTGGCGAAATAGTAGCGGCTGGGAACCTGCCATTTTTGGCAGATGGCTGTCACAAATTCCTGAAAACCCACCCCTTCAACAAAAGAACAAGGGAGAAGGTCCAGTGCTAACATTTTAGCCAGCTTCGCATTGTACAAACATGCTATTGGGTGGTTGCGTTCGTACTGCCCTTGCTGATAATGGTAGGCTGCATGGTTTTCCTTTCTGTTAGGCTCAACAACACACTTTTTTTCATTGCGGTACTCCTTGCTGTCTCAGGCTGACTTTTACTCTTGTGCCACTGAGATGTTGCTGAGGATGTGGGTGATACCACTGCACTGCTGGGGACAGGACTACTTTGTGTACCATTACCCGAGAGAATGCCTCCCTGTCCTTCCTCTTCCACCGTGATCAGATCTTGTACTCGTTTATCCCCACCAACACCAATGGTTGCAGTTTTTATGCTGCAAAGTAGGTCCTCCCAGTCGATCAAGTGATGTGTTTTCAGATGGGTTATTTGGCCTCCGGTACCATAGTTTGTACCAAGCTTATCCCGACTAACAGAGGTATTACAAATGGAGCATATAGCAATGTTCTCATCCTTTTCGCTAACCGTAAAGAAGTCCCAAACTGGGGAGCTTAACTTTTGTCTCCTGCTGGAGGTGCCATTTCCAATGCCGGATGAACTGGATGGTATGTGTTGAATTTGACTCTGTGCAGTACCACTACCTACTTCTACTGAGGTGGTGGTTGTGCTGGATGTAGGTCGCTGCCGGGCCTTTGCTAATGCAAATAAGGAAGCTGTAGGTGGTGTTGGTGTTACCTGTGTTGGTGTTATCCGTGCCACATCCCTCACAGCAATTTGGGATGTGGTGGTAATGTCGGTCTCCACTGGGGCGGGAGTAATGTCCATGATGACTGGCTCATCATCATCCTGCTGTTCTACATCGACCTCCATAAGTGTAAGTCTTTCTGGAACCTTCCTTTTCCCTAGCTTGGTCTTGGGACATGTCTCCCTCTCAGACTCAGTTTGAGGCTCCCAAGTGGCATTTAGATCATCAGAAGGGGTGCTTGGCGAAGAACTTGATGAACTAACCCTCTTTTTCCTGACTAGGGGATGTGAATGACAATGACAATGACAATGGATCTTCTGAATGAGTGGCTTCCTCTTCTTCTTCCTCTGCATGAGTCTCAATTTCCTGAACTGCCCCTACTTCGGGAGGAACAACTACTATTGCAGGCGGTGGTTGCGGCTGTTGTTGACTACTCATCTGCTGTGTTTCCTCCTGCGTTGATTGGGTACTACTTTGAGATAGTGATAATTTTATCTCAGGCTCAGCATCACTGGTTTCCACCATTAGGCTGGCTACCTCTTCCACACTAGGCCTGGGCTAAAATTTCGTTCCGTTCGCGGAAATTGCGATAATTTGACATTTTTGCGTTACGCGGAAAGCGCGAAAATGTCAAAATTTCCGCATTCCGCAGCTTTGCGATAATTTGGTTCTTGCTCGCGCTGTAAAATAATACATTCTCGCGCGCGCGCAATCGCCTTACCTGAATCCCTGCGTTCGCCGACAAGTTTTCTTGATCCGGTCGCGTTCTCCATGAGATGTTGTATTGTTTTTAGCCATTTGCGCTGTCTCGTGACAGTTCGCGCCCGCAGTGACGTCATGCGTCGCGCGATCACGTCTTTCTTCTCGTGATCATGCACCGTGAGACAACTGAAAACAAGATGGCCGCGCCCGTGAGCAACCACATGGGTAAGTTGGCGAGCCGCAACCATGCAGAAAATCTCGCAAACATGCGGGAAAAAAACTTCCGCATCTTCGCGATATTTCCGCGTGTTTGCAATAATTTTTAACATTTTCGCGATAATTTGTGAAAGTGGATTTAGCAAATTCCGCCCACCCCTATTCCACACTAATGTGCTTGGGCCTGGGTTGGTGGGTTGGGCCCACTGATGAGGAGGTGTTTGTTCCTTCTTCTGTTCCTTCTTCTCAATAGCAACTTTCTTGGTACTAGAGGACCTAGTACCTGCTTTCTTTGGGGCCATCATCTTCAGATGTCATCAGCACTCAGTTGCACAAGTTGTAGAGATGTCTGGTCAGGTCACAAGTCACGTCGTGTACAGCAGCAGGACGTCTGTCTGGCAGTACAACGGGCGATGAT
Source organism: Triturus cristatus (assembly GCF_964204655.1). Taxonomy (NCBI): domain Eukaryota; kingdom Metazoa; phylum Chordata; class Amphibia; order Caudata; family Salamandridae; genus Triturus; species Triturus cristatus. The sequence goes on along the minus strand of NC_140580.1, from coordinate 846,674,623 downwards.
GACACACCTCCTCCTCAGTTGTGTGTGCTCCTAAAAGCAAAAAAGCCAGAATAACATCAGTCAAATGTGGAATTTGTTGTGCTTAAATTACTAATAGTACAATCAAACAAATATAATATATAATATATAACTTAGTGTGTGGTGGTCACAATTATTAAATGTTAGTAACTCAGGGAACAACAACAGTGTAGCCATTTATGAGACTTTGACAACAAGGGCTTTCCTGGTGTACTGTGTACACTCAGGAATAATAAGAAAAGCAAAGAAAAAAAACAAAAATACAAATGTAGTGGAGCCTGTTTGACCTTAATTTGTGCATCTCATGGGATGTATGCAGCATCAGGGAGCTGCAGCTGGCAATGGGGATGGATTTGGAAGCAGTAAGACAAGAGGAACAATGGAAAGACACGCGGCCGATGTGGCAAAAACAGCACACTACTAACTGCCACCACAAAATTGCCCCCAGCCACATGGTCACTCACAGGCAGAAGGCACGGAAAACAATGAACTCAAGCAGGCCTATATGCCCAGACAGAGGATGCCTGATAAACAACACAGCTTTAATGCAAAAACGAAAATCCACATGGCTAAACAACCACAACAACAATACATACACATGCAACAAAGGCATTTATTTAACACACCCAAAAAGTGAAATACACCCCAAAAACCCCAAATTTTGCAATTCAATTTAATGCCATCAATGCCCTAAATGAAATTCAACAGACACCAAAGAAACAGTTGTTTCATGCACCCATGAGTCCCTCTGGACCTACTGGCTGAAAAGGCCTAACACACACCCAAAAAGCGAACCCCCCCAAAACCACATTTTACAATTCATCCAATGCCATCCATGCCCTAAATGATGTTTAAATTCAACAGACAACACAAAACAGTTGTTTCATGCACCCATGAGGATTGATGAGTACCTCTGGGCCTACTGGCAGACTAGGCCACAAGCTTGGAGGCCTATGGCAAAAGCACAGTGGCTGGTACCACAAAATGGACGTCACCACATGGCCAGGCCACCCACAATAACAAGAAAGTGAAGACAAACGACAGGACCAGGAAGTTGGAGACTCTGGGGAATTTCCTTTCTCTTTAAAAAAATTGTAAAAAATGAAAAAAGACTCCCTGCTCAAAAAACTGCAGCCAAATGACAACCTGAGGAGTTTTTTTAGCAAAATAAACAAAATCATCATTTTCGAGAAGGTTTTATGCTGCTCGAGAGATATTCTTCGCCAGATTGCAAATTCTGCGTGTTCGCCATCGCGATCTTCACAAAAAGTCGTTATCGCACACGCGAAAACCTATATAGAGCGTGCGAAGAAGAAAAAAGTCCGCCTTGTCGCGCAGTGCGGAGTTGCCAAAACTCCGCGAGCTGAACATCCAGGGTTACCTACTGGCTGTAAAGGCCTATTTATTTAACATACACCAAAAATCTGAAATACCACCCCAAAAACCACATTTGGCATTCAATCCAATGCCATCCATGCCATAAATGATGTTAAAATTCAACAGACAACACAGAAACAGTTTTTATGCACCCATGATGACTACCTCTGGGCCTACTGGCAGACTAGGCCACACGCTTGGAAGCCTATGGCAAAAGCAAGCACACTGCCTTGCTCCACAAAATGGCCACCACCCACATGGCCAGGCCAACCACAATAACAAGAAAGTGAAGACAGACAATGCAGGCCTATGGCAAAAGCACACTGCCTGGATGGCTCCACAAAATGGCCGCTAGCCGCTCACAACAAAAAGAAATGGAAGAAAGACGATGCAAGCCTATGGCAAAAGTACACTGCCTGCCTTCACAAAATGGCCACCACCCACAAGGCCAGGCCACAACAACAAGAAGCATAAGCCAAGGGGAATAAAGAAAAGACATGCAGGACTTTATGGAAAAAGCAGCACACTACTAAACTACCACCACAAAATGGCCCCAAGCCACATGGTCACTCACAGTCACAACAGGCCATGGAAAACAATGAACTCAAGCAGGCCTATATATGACCAGACAAAGGAGGCCTGCTAAACAACACAGCTTTAATACAAAAATGCAAAACACGAAAATCCAAAGGGCTACGAAAGGTTGGAAAGTTACACAACAAGCACACACACACATCCAACAAAGGTATTTATTTATTAACTCACACCCAAAAAGTGAAATACACCCCAAAAACCACATTTAGCAATTCAAACCAATGCCATCCATGCCCTACATGATGTTTAAATTCAACAGACACCACAGAAACATGCACCCAAACCTCTGGGCCTACTGGCTGAAATTTCAATCAAAGAAAAACAACTAGGCCCCTACTGAAACTACAGGCCACCCACAACAATAAATTTTAAAAACAATGAAAATCCCCAAAAATTGAAGGTACAAACAATGCCCCAATCAAACAAACAAGTACACCAATTCTCCAACTTACTTAAAATCTCAAATCCACAAGTCCTCAAATCCAATCCAATGATATGATGCAGCAGACAGACACAAAAAGTGATCCTTCCAGCTCCAAATCCAAATGAAAGTGAACAGCACATAGACAAAGCACTGGGATGAGCCTGCTGGACAGGAACAGGAAGTTGGAGACTCAGGGGCACTTCCTTCCTCTTGAAAAAAAAAGTAAAAAAAGAAAAAGGACTCTGTGCACAAAAAACTACAGCCAAATCACAATCTGAGGAGGTTTTTTAGCAAAATGATCATTTTCAAGAAGGTTTTATGATGCTCGAGAGATATTCGTTGCCAGATTGCAATTTCTGCGTGTTCGGGTTCGCGATCTTACCAACACTGCCGCCGGAAGTCAGATGGCACGTCCAAATGACGTGTTCGTGTTCGCACACTCTCGCGGGATCGTGTGGCCGGATTCCAAATCTCGTGGCACACGCTAACAGATAGGAAATCTAGTTGGTGAACACAGAATCCGGGTAAGTCATTACCGCGCGCTCGAGAACGCATATTGAGCGTGCGAAGAAGAAAAACAACTACGCTACGTTGCAGATTGCGTAGTATTCGGTAACTACGCATTCTACGCGAAACGCAAAGTTACCGAAACTCCGCGAGCGTAGCGTAGTTCACCGCCCAGGGTTAAACAACATATGACCACATTCAGCTTTTGCACCAGACGGAGCTGTGCATGAAAAGACCCTATTCTCCATGTGCGGATATCAATCAACACACCACTGCATCTGGTTAGCACTCCAAACTTTGTTTAAGTGTAGGGTTTCTGTTTGGGTCTAAGGAAGAACCCAGAAAGCAAGACTCTCTGGACCACGACCTCCGCACAGTTGCTCCACCACTGTTACTCACACTGCCTAGACTCCCATGTCTGACCATGTGCCTGCACCCGACTCTGCCTGAGGTTGGGAAGAAGATCAGGCAAGTTCTACTCAATTGGCCATGAATGACAACTGCAAACTGCAGCAGAGCCTATCCAAAGACATCAGAATGAAAGAAAAGTACTGTGGCATTGTGACTATTGTGGAAACAGGGTGATCTGAGCTGCAAGAGCTCCCCACAGACAATGCCCCTTGAATTACCCCGACCACTAGGGTCAATGATCACTACCATATAAAGACTGACGCAGAAACAGCGGCGTAGCAAGGTCAGGTGGTACCCGGTGCAGAAAATTCTTGTCACTCCCCCACATTGAAAATTGAATTATTATTATTTTTTTTAAGGTGGCGTGAGACCCCCCCCCCCCCCCAAAAAACATTTATTTTAAAAACCCATATTTTTGCTATTTTGTCACACTCCTCAGTGATGACACCCGGGGCAGCCGCCACCCACTGCACCCCCCTTCCTACGCCCCTGCGCAGAAAAAATACCATTTGCAGGACTCTATAACCATTATGTACAGTGTTGTGCTCTGTGTATTAAAACAGTACCCTTTTGTTCTAAACTAAACTGCAATACAGACTGGAGAGAGACGTACTAATTATTATTGGACCTTACATTAGTATCTGAGTCTCTAACTCCAAAGAACCCCCCTAACAAGCCTGGAACTGCTCCACATTGCTACCCTAAGGGTCAAGTATTAAAGAATTGTACTTGGTGCTCAGTTTTGGGTCCAGTTGTAAGACTAAGCACTGGGACATGAGTGCTACAAATGAGCTCCAATTGATACACTCTGAGCTGAGTAGCCCCTGATTGCCCTGAGACTCTTGAAAAAGTTCTCAAAAAGAGTGACCATCAAAGTTGGTAAAAAAGGGTAAATAACAGGTGCTCTGATCCTAAGAAAGAAATATCTATACCAGGTGACACATGGAGCTGCATGTCACCGGCAAGAAAGAAGAGGCTCATTTGGAGCTACAGGCTTCAAACTGATGTCCACCACACAAAAAGGCCTGAGCTCCTCTGAAAGGCAATATCCACTGGCTAGCTGCTTGCCTTTACAGTTGCCCTCAGTGGCTTACACATGCAGTATCATTCTCCGCAATTCTTCTCCTCCTGGAAGACCTTAATGCTTATGATTCACATATATCAGTCAGTGGAAGGGCTGGCCCACTATCAGATAAAAATTATATAAAATATTCTGCCAATTCTGTCTGAGTCAATCTGAAACAAAGAAAGCATTGCTTCAGAATTAACTTCTTTTTTGGGTTTAGTAGCAGTCCCTCATGCTTACCCTTCTCATTGATGGTCGGCCAGCTCAACTGAATGAGCAATACAGTTAAGCAGGGGCGGCTCCTCTGCTAAGGCATAGGAGCTTCGCTCCACTGCTTTGAGCAGTGCAGAGAAAAAAGAAAATGATAGTAACAAAACAAGTTATTATCATTTTCTTTTTTTGTTCCTAAGTGCGGGGAGGGGTGGGCTGGCCAGAGCAGGAGCCAGGGGAGGAGTGGTTTGCCCACTCAAAGTGCGCATGAATGTTTGACTGGCCGTCTTGGGCTGGCCAAACATTCATGTTAGACAGCCTGGTGGGGGACATGCACAGGCTCCCTGCCCCGAACCACAGCGCTCAAACCAATAGCAACTCTGCAATGCAGTGTTGTCATTGGATATGGGAAACTTAGGGGAACCAATCACAACACTGCATTGCAGAATTGCCATTCGCTTAGGGAGCCTGGGAGCCCAGGTGCTTCCCCTTCGACGAGGAGAGAGTGCAGAGAGGCGGCGGCTGATGACGCGAGCAGCAGGTACGTTTTTTTGTTGGCTTTTTTCTACCCCACCACCGTTCCCTACCAGCCGCCACTGCAGTTAAGCACAGTAGAGACACAAGAAACAAGACCCAAACAATGAATTTCAAATAAAGAGAAGAGGTTAATTAAGCTAAAAAATTACAACGAGACAAAACCCTGACCAGGATCCAAAGAATTCTTCCAATTCCTATAACAAATATCTGTCCCCTTAGATTCACTAAAGTGTGACTTTATGGGGATGCTGAATGGGACAAAAACCACCTATAGATGAATGTGGGCAAAAGTCTAAAAAACTGACTACACCTCAATGTAGTTGCAAAGACCAAGATGAACTCCTAGAATGTGGGATGTCTTGAACAACATGTGAGATATATTAATGGCGTTATTTGTGTCGATGAAGGATCCTATTTGTACAATTAGCTGCAGAATTTTTCAGAAACCTTAAACATTATGGTCCACCTCAGAGAGTGGATGCAGTCTAGCTTTCTGGTTGCTGTGAGAGAAATGTCTTCATGTTTGCACTTTGATACTGAATTAACAAGCATTGGCAAAACTAAAAGGTCTCACCTTTGGGACCTATAAGCAGGGCCACTGTAATTGTGTGATTTTGCAGCCACAGATTTTATTTTGCTTAGTTATGGATTTGCTGCATTTGCCATATAATCCATCATCTGCCGCATAATCTACAGATTTTAACAAAATAAAAATTGTTTCCAACTCCAGTGGCTTAAAAGTAAAAAGAAAAAAACATGGATTCGTGTTTGCTCACAGTAAAAAACCTTTTGCAAAGTTTAGCTGGTCATCTTTCAGTTGCCAATTTCTGTATTTCTTTGTTAAACTGGTGCTAACGAGGTGAAATCTTTGCCCAGTCAGTATTACCATGAATCAAAATGACAAAAACAATGAAGTAATACTACTAAAAATGTGCTGCATTATGCTGCATACTTTGCCTTTTCTTGCGGTATAATTTGATGCTCCCCTGCAGCATAATTCCAGTGGCCCTGCCTATTGGCTTTGCCAATGGAATTTAGCGATGCGGTACATCATCCTAAAGAAAACAAACATAAAAAGGCTCTATGATGTAGTGGTCGTGCGATTTTGTAGGCGTATGAACCACCCATGTGTGCACCTTCAAAATGACATGAGTGCTTTTTTTACGTTCCAAGTGGGATCTGAAAATGAAACAGAAATGTGTGCATGTGATAGAGCAACACGGAGTGCGCAGGTAGGGAAAAGCATCACAAAAGGGCATGGGCAAGATGGAGCGGGTGGAGGAAAATAACATGGAGTGTGCAGATGGCAGGAAGCAACACTGTGGACATGGCTGGGGAAAGAATCACAAAAGGCATGGGTGTCGGAAAGAACAAAGATGGTGCAGGTGAGGGAAGCATCATAAAGGATTCGAATGGAGCAACAACATGGAGAGCGTTGATGGTAGGAAGCAAAACGGAGGTCATGGGTGAGGTACAGAAGCAACATGGAAGGCCAGGGTGGAGGGGAAAATCATGTGTTGGAGAAAGCAACATGGGGATGAAGTACACAAGGGTGAGCGCAACATGGAGGGAGTAAAGGAGAAGTACACAAGTAAAAGAGAGTAAAACAGATTGCGGCCAGAGGAGAAGCAGCTGGAAAAGTCATGCACTGTCATGAAGCGCTTATCTCAAAATAAACAAGCATTTACAATGCAATGGTCTCGGCATTGGTAAAGTTAGAGCTATTGGCATTGCTCATGACATTATTTTTGTTTATGTTTTTGTTTTTAAAACATGTAAAGAAACGGCATTGTCATGAGCAATGCCAATAGCTCTAACTTAACCAATGCCGAGACCAAACAAAACAACTCAATAGTCCACTCGTATAGGGTCGTTTTGCCCATCCTTAATATGGCTACGCGACGCGACATGCAAAGATGCAGATGAACATGCGGGTAGAAAACTCAATGTGAACTTTGCCTGTACCTGCCCCAAAAAACGGGCACATTATAGCAAGAACGACAGCCATCTTGTAAGCCTCGTCCAGAGAGGCCGGGCAATCAAAAGCACTTTGACGAGAAACGAGTATGAATCTGAGAGGCATGTCGCAAATAATTTTTAAACACTCCATGTCTAACTTTGATCATCCTCACGAGTGTTAATCATTTCACAATTTTTAAAGAATATAAATACAAAAAATGTTCGTTTGGCCTGGTAGAATGCCATATGTTTGGAGCACTTCCAACTTGTAATTCAAGATGCTGTAATTGATGGGAGAGTCATTAAGAAACACGTCACTATCCCAAGATGGTAGGCCCCGTTACATTGAAAGGACTGCGTGACACAAAAACTGTCCTTTTGTTTCTATGGCCCTGGAAACGAGATTTATTCCTGTCAGGATTTGCTTTTAGCGTGTTAGCAGCCGTCGTCAGTTGGCTCGGTATCTCCGTCTCTTTCCACTGGTACTTCGGACGCTTCGTACTTTCGGTTGCTGAACCTCGATTGGGAAACGACCGTTGAGTTCTCGCGAGGCAGCCAGTTCTCGCGGGAACTCGCGCACTCTCCTCAGTGTGCAACCCCGCATGTGGGCGTCGTTTGTAACCAGGAGGAATCACGGGGAGGTGTCTATGTTTTCAGAAAAGGGCCACCATCTCAGTCTGTGCTGTCTGTTTTCCAGTGCCTTAGGAGCCGGTGGCGGGCGAGATCTACTTCCGGTAAGGATGGCGGAGGAAGGCAATAGGCTGCCGGGCGAGCTGGGCCTAAACAGCAAGACCGGAGACACCACGCAGGAGCCAGCGTGGGAGTACGAAGGAGATCAGGTGAGGGAGCAACGCCGGGACACCACCGCCTTTCTCCGAGGCACAGCAGAAAATGCCTCGGAGAAACGCCACGTCCTTTTCGGATTTGGGGGCGTGTTTTGCTGTTGTCTCCTCCCTGAGACTTCTCGCAAAAAACACGCCCCCCGATCCGAAAAGGACGGGGCTTCAACGGAGTGACTGGACCTCTTCTCCAGTGGCTGGCCAGCATTTAAGAGGCCAGCCAATGGAGAACAGGAGAGAAGAGGGGCGGGTGCAAGCCCCTCTTCTCAAAGTCACTCAAACTCATTAAATCTTGGAGCGAGACTGCGCAAGCGCAGCCTTTCGCAGCCGAGACCTAAAAAGCATGCAAGTATGCACTGCCAAACCAGGAAAAATTTGATACAACACAACCTTGTGTTACTTACACATAAACAATGTTTAATCACTCAAAAAGATAAGCACTTTCAAAAACAGACACATGGAAAAATCTAATTATCTCCCCAAAAAGGCAGACAGTTGGGTGGAATGTACACCTCATCAAGCTAAAGGAAGAGGTGGTCTGGGTGACATAAGGAGTGAAAGCTCAGAGAATGGGAGACTGCAAACGAAAGAATAAGGAGTAGAAAGGAAAAGGAGGGTAAATACCCAGACAAAATGGTTAAGAAGAGACATAACAAATACTATTAGAAAACTGATCATTTCATAAAACCTACTGTTTTAAACTAGAAAATAGAGGTAATCCTGAAAAGTCACATGTAAGACCAAAACACTTGCTGGGTTGCTGTCAATCCACTGGTCTGTATATATTCTGGGTTGGTCAACTTTTCGGGTCTAGAGACCCAACAAAAGAGCACCTAAAAGTGATAATATTCTGCCTTGTGAGAAAATAAAGATGCAATATTCCGTAAACAGACAATCCGTAACAAAGGACAATGGCAAGGTTAGGGAGTGGTTTGATAAAAATAGTAGGACATCTGACCAACTGTGCATTTCTATAAATTAAACGTAAATTCACCCAAAACATTTTTGAGGTACAGGAGTTTTTGCACAACACAAGTAACTATAAATGTGCACTCTCAAAAATTGGAAAATCATTTAGTTTTGATTTCTGTACCTCTTTGAAAGAAATATGGACACGGAGCCCCAAAATCATACTTGATTTTCAAAATACTGAAACATGCACTACAGGGCTGCGACCCCAAGGGCGCAAAGCAACTTTACTTTCTATAACATGCTGTTGATAAGCCACATCTAGTGCTTAGAAAGCCCGTGCATGGTAAGAGGTACATGCTTTTTAGAGTTGCATTAATTTTAACATTCATCCTTGCAATTGCGTTTTGGACATATCACATTGGTAATAGTTAACACACGAAAAAGAAGATGACTTCTAGCATCTCAAAGGAACATATCAGGGACGTCCATACACAAGAACGAAACTAACTTCATTAAGAAATCCAAACCATAAAGTTGAAGGATAGTAGAAAAATATGCGGCTACAAAACGCATGCGCGAAATTACCGAATTGATGCACAAAAATCCATGCACTGATGTGATGTGTAATCTTCGGAATAAACGGGAGTCAAAATGGCCATCTATTTACAAGACGGTTTGTTTAAAACTAAATTCGGCATACTCTGGTTTTTTTCCCATTAACAAATTGGTGTGTGACCACAGCATCTAGAGCTACACAACTGTTGGTGGTAAAACTTTCACGCAAAAACATTTGAAGGTGTACCAATGGAACATATGTTTCCAAGCGATCTGGTAACTAGCCTTTCAAACAAATGACAAAATTTAGCATGGCAGGTGGCTTTCTACGTAATGGGCGGGGTAAAAAAATTAGACTAACAATCAACAAACATGTAGTTTGTCATCGGATTCTAGATATACCAGTTGACAGCGCACAAAAACACAAAGGCACATGAACATGAAACCATACATATAAGAGCATTTTAAAACAATATTAGTGATGGGTAAAGCGTTAATCATATTTAGTTGTAAATGTTGTCAATGCAGTTTGCTCCTATGAACTTAGTCGCATGATATAATAAGTAGAAAGTGCATCGACAAATAGGAAGAATGATTACGATAAGTCAACACAAATAGTGATATAAGGAACCGTCTATTAAATGTGTGCTTGTTTTTCAGAGCCCTTTTAAGCTCTAAAACAAAAACCATAATCCAAACATTTTTTAATAAGGGTTTGAACACCTGTTATTTAATAGAACTTAAATTAGGCCGCCACTAGGAAAACGATTAAGATTATTTGTCTCACCCTCTAGAACCGCTGGACATGCGTCAAACTGTGCTTCTTTGCCTGTCATAGAAGAGGACCCAGATTCTCAAAGACGTTCCCCACCAGTCAGATTTCCCATGCAGGGTTCAAGGGATATACTTGGGTGCCGTCCCTTCAAACACCATGCACTCTCTCACGTTTGTTTTCCGAGTAAAGGATGGGCAAGGTAGTACAATATAATGTCGCTGCCAATACATAAAGGTGAAAAGAGCAAGGTACAAAACCGGACCCCAAACATCACCTCTGAAGGAAAGAGACAACCACCTTTGTGTGACCAGCGACTGGCTTTTGAAGGAAACTACAATTTTAAAATAATGGGTAGACACCTACCGATTTATGGTGGAAGAGGCCTTCCCCGGTGGGCAAAAGAAAGGTTCCACATAGAGGAAGATGGAATAAGAGGACACCCCCACATTAAATAAGGAAGGGAATCGATCCCCCAACGGGAAATGGAAAGACTCTCTCATACCGGAGGCAGGGGGGGCTGCCTCGATCAAGTTAGGAAATATGCCTCCACTGCACTCCTCTTTCTATTGGAAGAGGAGGAAAATGAAAACCCAACATCTAAGGGAAGAAAAATAACTCCTCAGCAGAAGAAGGGAAGGCCCAGACTGGACAAGAACACCCCACTGGATGAGTAGAGAGGACAATCCACACTGTAGTGGGAGTGGGGCTAAGATCCCTGACTTGGAGACGGATTCAGTAGCTGTAAGAGAGAAGGCCGGCAACCTCCAACCGGGCAAAAGCATGCGTCACTAATGTCCAGCTCCTAACAGACACAACCGACTGCGATCATAGGACCTGAGTGGTAGCTGTTGTCTGAGCCACTCACGTGACCAAGTAGCCGCCACCGCCCGGAAAGCTGGAGGCAGTCAGAACAGCCCTCGGTTTGCCGCATTGGTAAACAGTCGAATGCATGAGCGTGCTGAATACGGCAGACGGGTTTACGGCAGACGGGTTTACGGCGGCCATCTTTGAATGGGAGTATGTTGGATTTTGTGAGATAGTAATTCTGTTTAGAGATGACTTAATGGAGCCAGGTGCCTGCTTACGCAGGGGGGAAACCTCCCAACTTTCGAATGCACGATGCTATTTTTTATTCATTACGAAGCATATTGAATTAAATCAAAGGAAAATGTAAGAGCGGGAGATAATGTGGTGTAATGGCCAGAGTTGCCGACTTTGTAACGGAGGAATCGGGTTCGAGTTTTAGCGTGGGCTCAAAATCCTATGATTCTGGGCAAAGCACTTAATTTTCCTACCTACAAAAATGTGTTGTGTAACGGAGCTCTTGTAACGATCTCAAATACTTTCGGGTTGAGTTCGCGCTATATAACGGTAAAAACGAAAAGGAGACAAAAATACAGGTTTTTTTTTGCAAATTCCGAAGTCTTATAAGGCCTCACGGGGAGGTGTCTATGTTTTCAGAAAAGGGCCACCATCTCAGTCTGTGCTGTCTGTTTTCCGGTGCCTTAGGAGCCGGTGGCGGGCGAGATCTACTTCCGGTAAGGATGGCGGAGGAAGGCAATAGGCTGCCGGGCGAGCTGGGCCTAAACAGCAAGACCGGAGACACCACGCAGGAGCCAGCGTGGGAGTACGAAGGAGATCAGGTGAGGGAGCAACGCCGGGACACCACCGCCTTTCTCCGAGGCACAGCAGAAAATGCCTCGGAGAAAGGGAGTGTCCTTTTCGGATTGGGGGGCGTGTTTTGCTGTTGTCTCCTCCCTGAGACTTCTCGCAAAAAACACGCCCCCCGATCCGAAAAGGACGGGGCAGGATTAGAGTGACGGGACCTCTTCTCCAATGGCTGGCCAGCATTTACTAGGCCAGCCAATGGAGAACAGGGAAGAAGAGGGGCGGGTTCAAGCCCCTCTTCACCCAAGTCATTATGTCTCGCGAGCGAGACTGCGCAAGCGCAGCCATCGCTAGCCGAGACCTAAAAAGTAGAGTTTGAAAAGCAAGCAGTGGAAGGACACAAGTAATGCATCCATGCTTCAAGGGAGGTACAAGTACAAGTACAAGAAGAGGAATGAAAGCCCACACAAGCTAACAAATAAAAGGCAGGCAAAAGAGAGTGAAAGTAAAGCCAACCAATGATAAGCAATGGGTGGGCTCTAAGCCTACTGTAATCTGACAATAGACCTTTTCGCAAAAAGACACCTTGCCCTGTGTGGTAGGTGAGGCCTAAAGATGTTCCCCATTGGAGTGTTGTGTTTTCCGGTCCTGTCATTCTTTACCGTGAACCATTGTAGTTTTCAAGGTCGACCCTAGAGTTCTTACGACCCTAGAGGAAAAACCTTAGGCATGCCCTGTGGCACCTCTCCGTCCCCATGCAGCGGCAAACACAGACACAAACAAATCCATAATTTATTTATTGAAATCCTTAGTTTGACCCTCACTTACTAGCACCTAAGTAGGCTGAAAAACCACATTCAGATCCCAATCACCAAGCCCCACTTCACAAGTGTTGCTGACTGCTGCAAAGCACCCGCATTTTGAAAGTGTTTTTTAAGTACCACTTCTGTACCACTATTTGTGATATTAATTCTTCCATTAACCCAACAACTTAATCAAGATGCGTGCAGTGGTTATTAGAATCTCTTCCATATCCTACACAGCCTCCTCCTCTCCCCCTCTCTGTATCTTTACTCCAAGAACGCTGATGCGTTCTGCCTGTATATTTATTTATTTTACCACTGCACTTCTGTGCATATGTACTGCTTATCCTGTGTTTCAGAAAATTCTATAAAAAAGATTTGAATTAAAAAATAATGCTGGGCCTACTTGAATTTACATTGAAGTACATTGGACCGAAAGGATAATTTGGAGGCGCACTGCAGGCAATCATTTTTAATGTATTTTTACAAAATCTGGCCATTACACCTAACAGCGAGATTTAATCACAAATGTATAAGCGAGATTTCATCACAAATGTATTCTTTAAAAGATGTCACCCTTCACATAGCATAACATAGTGATGCATACCTGCCTTGCAATGATGAAACGCATTTAAGAAGCTATGCACTCACATTGTTACCATTTATATGTCACTCTCAACACACTGATGTCCGGGATACGTCAAACAAACAGCATGGCATAGCATAAAACATTGTGATTACTTTATATTTTTATCAGGCCTCTGGAGAACCCGCTTGACGTCCTGTTAAAAGCAATAAATATAATAAATAATAAAACACAAAAAATATTAAAAACATTTTTACTATTTCCAAATTAATAACATTGTTTCACAAGTAAAGGGATAACTGAGCTTAGAAGTGACTGAAAACAAAACATATCAGATGTTATCTTAGGAGATTTAAAACATGCAAATTGTACTGTCATTATGTACATTAAGCTGCCTGGATGTTTTTGAAGTGATAATTGTTTAGTGTTTCATCCTAGCCTATGAGGTGGTAATGCATACAGTCTGTGATGAAAGAGTGTCCTGTGATTAACGTGTTTTTACGCTCCTTAACTTATGACACCCAGGTTAGTGCTAAGTTAAAGCCAGCCTCTGGCTTTTTAAAAAAGCTGGAGAAATCTTCTTTATTCTTGGAAACATATCTCTTGTTTGAGCACACACCCTTGTGGCAGCGACTTGCACAGACTTCTCTCTACAAATATCTCCATTGATTGGCTTTCCCAAGATTCAGACGTGCCTAAGATTGATGCATCATGGAAGTCTGTTCCGGAAGAGCTCCTTTAATACATAGATCTTACACTGATTCTCAGATCAGCAACAGGGGCTACCTTCCATGGCCCCATAGCGCTGGGCAGGGATTGATCGAATCCGCTGACGCACTAGCCAGCCACACCACATGAGTCGAGCAAAGAAGGCAGAGGATTAAATACCCTTTAAGTTCCAGACTGGCATACAAGGTGAGTTGCAAGTGCTGGTAGTCCAGTCATTGCTTGTGGTCTGGAAGAGGTGGCATAAATGATGCAGAGAAAGTTTAACCTGTCCTGCAGAATCTCAGCAAAGAGTCATGCTCTGATGGCGCCCTTCCAGTACATTAAGGATAGCCCCTGTCTAGATCTCAGTAACTCACTGTATAAAGGATAGGACATGGAGAGTTCCTAAAGTAACCTAGATAGATTCAGATATCATTATTTTCCTGGAGCTAATGAATGACAGACGAGGAGTCAATTTTGAGAGAAATTCCATTTGGCTTAACTCACTCTAAACTCCTCATCTAATCCTAGCAACATTCTGCTCAGATATATGGAAGTTGGATCCCAAGTGGGGCTAACTAACTCAGCCTCTCTTGCACACAGGGAGGCGAGGAGTGGGAATAGATAAAGTCAAACTTGTTACCCATGATGAACCAATGGTAACCTCCCCTCCTGGGAGAACATGATCAGGTCTAGACACCAGATGAGAAATCCTCTACAGCTCAGGGATCACAGAAAACCACCAGCAAGAGTAATAATCCTTAGGTTCAAAGTAAAGAAAGGCTGCCAGAAAGGGGCAAATGCCTTGCAGGACCAGCTTATGTAGTTACGGACATCCCAATCCATCAGACCATGAAAGTACGTAAAAGTGCGTCAAAGCCAAAAGTAAGGGTCAACATGAGGACAGCGAAGTATCTATGGACGGGCATGATAAAACAAATTCCAAACCGATTTTACGAACAGAACTACTTTTCGAGAACAAGAGCAGAGGTGAAAGTCACATAAGCAGTAATGAAGTTTCAAAGACCCCAACACTTTGCAGGCACCTAGTTTTTATAATGGTCTGTGTTGACCAGAAGTGAAACACTTGTGCAAGAGTGCCATCTTGCATAGGGTCTGACACTCACTCTGTGGGTGCCGTCTTGAAGAGGAATATTTGAAAAAAATCAGTGCCTCCAATATCCTGCTTGGAGTAGTATACAAAGAACACATTTTTCTCATCAGTGTCATAGTTCTGTACTTTGCTGATATAACTCTGCCTTCTTACAGGTCTTCTGACATAACTAACAGACCCATGCAGACATGGCAACTGCTAACAATGAACCTACAACTGTATCATTGATTGACAATGGAGAGAGAAGCATATTGTGTATGAGGGTAAGCCCAACTGAGCAGGACAAGCCTGCCCTCTTCAGCAACTACACCGCCCTCTACAGGGCTGTCTGGGAGGTCGCGTGGAAGGCACATCTGCATCAGAGTAGAGGGTGGAAGCCAGCAACAGCCTAACTGGTGGGAAACCAATTTTTTAAATATTTATTTGAATTCAGTGGGTTGTGGGTTGCAGAACCCCTGCCAAGGACTGAGCATAACACCAGAAGTGCCATTCCAGTAAACCAATGAATCTCAGCAGCACAGGTCCTGTGCGGAGCTGCCCTGATGCTTTCCTAGCCATTAGGAGCTGAATACTGTCTCTCCCACCTAGGTTGGGACTAAGCATCAAGATGTGCCCTGAGGTCCTTCTGTTCTTCCTGCCTGATACCTGGAGATATTTTTGCAGGGAAACGTCTCAGTTAGTTCCATGAGAGCCAAGGAGATCCCGAAGTCCTCTTAAAGCCCTCCTGACTCTCTACACCAGGGGACACAGAATATGCTGATGATCGTTCTTGTTCGTTTCTTTATCGTTGCACAGATAGTTCTGCAGCAGCTCTGTACACCTTAGCCTCCATCTGACATTGAGTGATCAAGGATCTATCACCAGCCTCTACTTCAGTACTGGGAGGGGGCCCTTGAATCACAGGTGGAGGTCTCCTGAACTTGCAAGTCACCCACCTCCCTAGCCGTCAGTAGTCTTCTGCGGCCAGACTTCTTTTGCAAAGGGCTACACAGACATATTCAGCCTAGCACCCTCCTGATAATCAAGACACAACATCTCACTGAAACTGTTTACCCACAGACACTCCACCTTTCTGTCCCAGAGTCCCTCCACTCATCCAGAAACCATTCTTACCATTCCTGCCCTACTATTGTATCACCTACTCTCCACCCTTCCACATCCTACATACAAAACAGGAACTTTGACAAACACTACAACTGTACCACAAACTGAAGACTGCTCCCCTCAGCACTGACTATGTTATGCTAACAAGCCCCCGCCAACACTGTAGATGAGTGTTACACGTCTTTGTTTTTTTTAAAAAACATAATGAATTTTAACCTTTTTATAAAACAAAATTAACTGAAATGAACGATTAATACAATATTTATCATACATATTACACCCTTGACCACGACCATTAGGAGCTATATTAGGCGAGGTTCCTACAGAACATATAGTCCTTTTAAAGTGAACTAGGTAATAACTAATGTAAGCACAAAATTCTCCACTGATATCTCACCAGTCCCAGCATATATTCTTCTAGGCCTACCTAATAGGAGAACCTATGCTCAGCAAGAGGCAGAGTGATAACCTTAGCCCTCTGCACTGCCAAAAAGGTCATCAGAGCCTTAGAGGGAGACACATGGTCCCACAGTATACTACATGGCTTAACAGATTATGGGAACATCTAGAAATGGAGAAAGTCTCATTTAGGCTTGAGTAGAGCTAGGATGTGTTTTATAAATCCTGGGACTCTGTATAACTTTCCTATTGCAGGATTCAGGCAGCTTTTCTCCCCTAAGTACATGAGGGGCTGTACCTCACGCAATATTGCATCACAGATCCCGTCTGCAACAGCGCCACGTAGTTCCTCCTTCACACACCAGACGAAGGCTTTGCAGTGTAACATTTTGTCCATGGTTGTTCATATGTTTAGTGGTGCAGTCATCTTCCTTGACTAGAATACCACAAGGGAACGGGGGGTGGTGGGGGGGGTTACGGGTGGGTAAGGGGGTGTTCAAATGTGTCCATAACACTGAACCTTGTGCAGGGGAGCTGGCAGTCAGCAATCCTATCCCTGGAGCATAACATAATTTTCAGTGTCCACTGCTGTGGGATTCTAAATTCTGGTAGAGAAATCTTGGCACACTGGCTGGTAACTCTGCCCCATACTTATACCAAGTTTGCAGACACAGCTTGTGTATTCCACAAGTCCAACCCAGGAACCAGTTTCAAGCAATTTCTGACTCAAGTGTATTCCTCCTGACATCTTCAGCCATAGGCTTTGTCTTATAGTGTCACCAGGAAGGTGGGAGTGCAGTTGGGAGTTTAATGTCTAGAAAGATCAAAAATAAAGGCCTTAAAGAGGAAGAGGATTCTCAACTTAACAATCGCTTAACTTGGGGTGAGCAACACACCTGGAGTAGAACGAAACAGGAAGACGGCAAGAGTCTATCCCCACAATCTAGAGTCTGTTCCCCTACAAATGACCTTTGGAGTACTCTGGAGAAGTCCTGCAATTCACATTGCTGTCTGGTTTCTCTTCACCTTCCTCTTATGTATCCTGACTTCTCCAATGCAGGAAATGTCAATGTATTTCACAGTCATATGTAGCACACACACTCCATTTAACTTGTACCGTACATGCATGAGCTACAAACATGCATCATCGATGTCCCACATGGATGGAGAAAAAGACCCGGTTGGAGAGTAGTGGCAAAGCAATTAAAAAACACAGAAGAGGCATGTATTACTCGTCTCTTCATCCATCCCTCCGACAATGAGGCATCCACCACCACTACCGCCATTTCTTCATTCATGGGAGAGATACTTATGACTAAGTTCCGACAGAGGCAGGAGCAAAACTGGACTTTAAAGGGCCGAAGAGAAAAATTAACCCACCTCTTACCATGTCCTTGCCAGATATAACATACATATATAAATGGATTTACTTTTTAGTAAATGGCACATGTTACCAGTCTTGCACTTCTGTATCGCTGTGAGTAGTAGGTGTTATTAATGAACTAGCATGTTACCCAGTCTCAGAGGGGTGAAAAGCTGAGTTCACAACAATGAATCTGTGACCTTGAAGTTGCCCCCCACAGAGTTCCACTCAATGTTCCACACCAGGGCTTTAAGTGGGATGAAAAAACTGGGGGTTTCTCGAAGAGGCGTGACAGAAGCAGTTAAGGGCGTGCCTTAAATCACATAAGCTAAAAATCTGTGCTTGGCATAGCCTGCCGCCTGACTGGCATTTTGCTACTTCTGTGATTGAATCCAGATATATAATACAAAAAGTAAGATTACCTACAACAAGCTAGGGCTATGGGATTTGCCAGTGCCTGTTAGTTACATAAGATACATAAGCAACAACTATGGCTTTGTTGCATATAATATTGAGAATACTTCAGTTCTGAAATGATGAGACTGTAAAAGAACTATAATGAGTCTCCTTGAAGTTACATCAAAGGCAGTGAAGGGTGGTCCTGCTGCAGAGTTAACATTTTCTATTCACCCCCAGGGTGTAGGCAAAAATGGAGAGCCCGGTAGGGAGCCGTCTCGGCACCTGCTTTTAGAACTGCTGGTGATGAGCACCGGCGAGACCCGGCCCACTTAAAGCCCTGTTCCACACTATGAACATTAAGCCAGTGTTTGTTTCAGTTACTGCATCTACTGGCCAGGTACATCTGCTGATAGCATAGCCAAATGTGTTAATATACCCACTGCAGTGATCTGTGTGTGATATCAAGCAGGTGTCAGTTTCATCTACTGGTAAGAGAGCTGAGAGGTTGTATGATGTTACAACGCATTCTGTTGCAACGCACGCCTTTACCACACATGCATTACAATGCGAATGCCATTCCCACGCATAACATTTACCACGAATATTCCTTTACCACACATACTTTTACAACGATTTTCGTTGTAAATTCATGCATGGTAAGGGCATACTCTTGGTAAAAGGTATTCCCCCACCCCTAAACCCTTCTTACAAATCAATCAATCAATCAATCATTTGTAAAGCGCGCTACTTACCCGTGAGGGTTTCAAGGCACTGAGGGGGGGTGCTGCTGCTACTGGTCGAAGAGCCAGGTCTTGAGTCATCTTCTGAAGGTCAACAGGTCTTCGGTTTGTCGTAGGTTGAGGGGGAGGGTGTTCCAGGTCTTGGCGGCGCGGTGGGAGAAGAACCTGCCTCCGGATGTGGTTCTGTGGATGCGCAGGACTGTTGCCAGGGTGTGGTCAGTGGAGCGGAGTCTCCTGTTGGGTACGTAGAAGGAGAATCGACTGTTGAGATAGGCTGGGCCGGTTTTGTGGAGTGACTTGTGTGCGTGGACCAGGAGCTTGAAGGAGATTCTTTTGTCGACGGGGAGCCAGTGCAGGTTCCTCAGGTGGGGGGTGATGTGGTCGCGGCGTGGGACGTCGAGGATTAGGCGTGCAGATGCGTTCTGGATTTTTTGCAGTCTGTTGATGAGCTTGGACGAGGCTCCGGCCTAGAGGGCGTTTCCGTAGTCGAGTCTGCTGCTGACTAGGGCCTGGGTGACTGTTTTCCTCGTGTTTGTCGGGATCCATCTGTAGATCTTGCGGAGCATGCGGAGGGTGTTGAAGCAGGTGGAGAAGACTGCATTGACTTGTTTGGTCATGGTGAGTTTTGAGTCAAGGATGACTCCCAGGTTGCGTGTGTGGTTGGTAGGGGCCGGGGGTGTCCTCAGTGATGCGGGCCACCAGGAGTCGTCCCATGCTGAGGGGTTGGGCCCGAGGATGAGGATCTCCGTCTTGTCTGAGTTCAGCTTAAGACAGCTTTCCTATATCCAGTCGGCGACGGCCTTCATTCCCTGGTGGAGGTTGGATTTGGCGGTGAGAGGGTCCTTAGTGAGGGAGAGGATCAGCTGCGTTTCGCCGGCGTAGGAGATTATGTTGAGGTCGTGCTGTCGGGCGATGCGTGCTAGTTGTGCCATGTAGACGTTGAACAGCGTCGGGCTGAGGGAGGATCCCTGTGGGACGCCGCAGATGATCTCGGAGGCTTCGGATCAGAATGGGGGAGGCCGACTTTCTGAGTTCTGCCGGTGAGGAAGGAGGTGGTCCAGTCCAAGGCCTTGTCACGAATCCCTGCGTCGTGGAGTCGTGTGCGGAGTGTGCGGTGGCAGACGGTGTAGAAGGCGGCGGAGAGATCCAGGAGGATGAGGGCCGCCGTCTCGCCGTTGTCTAGCAGGATCCTGATGTCATCTGTGGCGGCAATGAGGGCGGTCTCAGTGCTGGGGTTGCTGCGGAATCCTGATTTGGAGGGGTCCAGGATGTTGTTGTCTTCAAGATGACGGGAGAGCTGGATGTTAATTATCTTCTCGATGACCTTTGCTGGGAACGGAAGCAGGGAGATGTGCCGGAAGTTCTTGAGGTCACTCGGATCCGCCTTGGGATTCTTCAGTAGGGCGTTGATCTCTGCGTGCTTCCAGCTCTCAGGGAAGGTAGCGGTCTCGAAGGAGAGGTTGATGATGTTGCGCAGGTGGGGTGCGATGGACCTGCCGGCTTTGTTGAAGATGTGGTGTGGGAGAGGGTCGGACGGGGATCCGGAGTGGATTGTGCCCATGGTCTTGATTGTGTCCTCGATGCTCACGTTGGCCCAGGTTGTCAGGGAGCCGTGGTTGGTGGGGTGCTGTGGGTCCGGCGTGTCGAGGCCTGTAGGGGTCGTCCGGGGGTTGAAGCTGTCATGAATGTCGTGATCTTGCGGTGAAAGAAGGTGGCGAGGGAGTCACACAGGGCTTGCGATGGCGGGATGTCGTTGGCGCTGGAGCTGGGGTTGGAGAGTTCCTTCACGATGTTGAAGAGCTCCTTGCTGTTGTGTGCGTTGTTGTCAAGGCGGTCTGAGAAGGAGGTCCTTTTTTTGTTCCTGATGAGGTGGTGGTGGTTGCGGATGGCGTCTTTGTGGGCCGCGCGACTGTCCGGCATCTTGTCGCTGTGCCATATGTTCTCCAATTTCCGGCAGGTGCGCTTTGAAGCGAGGAGTTCCGGGGTGAACCAGCTGGCTCTTTTGCTGGTGTCTCTGTTGGTGGGCTTTTTCAGCGGGGCTAGGGTGTTTGCGCAGTCGTTCATCCAGCGTCTGAGGGTGAGTGCACCATCGTCGGGGTTGGTGGGGTTGGTCGGTGGGTTGAGTGCGAGGCTTGTCTGTAGTTGTTCTTCAGTGACTATGCCCCAGCAGCGGCGGGGGATCTGTAGGGTACGGTGGTGTGTGAGGGGTTTTCGGAAGGAGAAGTGGATGCAGTGGTGGTCTGCCCAGGTGAGTTCGGAGGCGTGGCTGAAGGCGACGTGGGGGCTTGAGGAGAAGATGGCATCAAGCGTGTGACCGGCGATGTGGGTCGGTGTTGTGATGAGCTGTTTTAGTCCGAGGTTGGTGAGGTTGTCGATCAGGGTGGAGCAGATGTAGTCGTTGTTCTCCAGATGGTAGTTCAGGTCTCCGAGGAGGATGTAGTCGGTGGAGGTCAGCGCATACGTGCTGGTGAGGTTGGCAATGGAGTCGCAGAATTGTGGCCGGGGTCCTGGCGGTCTGTAGACGAGGGTGGTCTTGGGGTCCGTGTGGATCTGGAAGTGCATGGTGTTTGTTGAGACCCTGATGGTGTTTTTGTGGACGATGGCGATTCCTCCTCCGGCTCCATTGGTGCGGTCTCTGCGGGTGATCTTGTACCCATCGGGGATGGCTATGGCGATGTCTGGAGAGGAGGCTTCATTCATCCAGGTCTCGGTCAGGAAGGCGACGTCCGGGGATGCGGTGTCGAGTAAGTTCCAGAGCTCGACGGCGTGTTTGCGTGCGGAGCGGGTGTTGATGAGGATGCATCTGAGCTGGTTGGGATCTGTCGTTGCGGGTGTCTCGGCGCCTTCGAGGCAGGAGAAGCTGCAGTTCCGGCAGGCGAAGGGACCGTGGGTACGCTTCGGGGCGGCCTTGCAGCAGGTGTGGGTTCGTCCTGGGTTGAGAGCGACGAGGGTGTTGGCGTCGTAGCGGAGGCGGTCTTCCTGGCTGGTGCGGGGGGGCAGGGGTTCTGGCGCTGGGCGCGGTCCAGGCGCGGACGGGCGCAGACGGCCTTGCCTTAGGTGCACCTTCGGCGCGCCAGCAGCACGCCCGCTACGCGCGGCCGCTCAGCGGCCGCCATATATGGCGAGGGAGGAGCAGCTGGGCGGCGTGTGTCAGGTGCAGCGAATGGGCGCAGAGGGGGCGGGGCCGCAGGGGAAGCAGCGGCGGGGACGGGGGAAGGAGACAGGCAAGGGGCACCGAATCAAGAAAAGGGGCACAGAAGTCAGCAAGGGGTACAGAATCAAAACGGGGCACAGAAGTTAGCAAGGGGTACAGAATCAAAAGGGGGCACAGAAGCAAGCGGTGAGCGGGGGCAGGGGGGCACAGAAGAGGAGCGGGCAGACAGTTACAGGCACAACAGAGTGGATACGAACCTAAGGCCACCACTGGTCACCAGGGATGAGGCGCAGGTGAAAGCCTGCGGGTGGTGGAGGGCCTCGACTTCAACGGCGGCAGTAGTCGACAGCGGGGGTGCAGGTGGAGCTGCAGCGGGGGGGGGGAGCGACCTACCAGGTAAGGTCAAGGGTCGCTCCCCTGCCCTTAACCCTAAAATCGGACCCATGCGTTATTTTTTTAAATCTAAAATACCCCTTACCTCTCCACGTCGTCTCTTCTCCATGATCTTCCAAGTTGACGTTGCAAGTTATAAAGAGGAAACGGAAGTGTCATTCCGTTTCCTCTAACAACGCTGATTGCCTCAACATCGCTACTTAAACAGGTGCGTTTTTTGGGGTGGGAACTCCCCCAAGCCCACTTTTTTAATTTTAGCCTTTAACACACATGCCTTTACTACGTATCTCGTAGTAAAGGTATGCGTGGTAAAGGCTATTTGGGGTAACCACGCATGCGTTGTAATGCATGCTTGGTTAAGTTATGCGTGGAAACGGCCGCGTTGTAGTGGCCGTTTCCAGAGCTGAGATGGTTAATGTGTTTGTTGTAGAACAATGTGTGCTATCTGAGGGTCACAGGTTTGAATCCTTTTACCAAATCTCCATTGATGTTCCAGTTCATGAGATGGCCATAATTAGTCAAAAAGAAAATGCTAATTGTGCAGCATTTGATCAAGCATTGATACAACATTTATCTAAATGCTACGCAAAAGGCAAAGGGTTCTTAAAAAAGAAAAGTATAGAATTAAGCAGATTTTATTGAAAATGTTATCCTCCACCAAATAATATTTTTTTTTCTTGCAGGGATGCAGAGGAACGCGGCTTTCTTAAAATTGTCTAACTCTCAAAGTAAA
The DNA here is from genome assembly GCF_964204655.1 of Triturus cristatus. Classification (NCBI taxonomy): domain Eukaryota; kingdom Metazoa; phylum Chordata; class Amphibia; order Caudata; family Salamandridae; genus Triturus; species Triturus cristatus. The sequence continues at coordinate 846,651,335 of NC_140580.1, read as the reverse complement.
ATCGGAGCAGTACCACCAATATTGGCATCAAAAAGAATACATGCAATATAAATTGTTTCAAAAGTCACGATTGTGACATAAGCGTCCCAATCCAAAACCTTTATGGCAGTTGGTAGGAAAGGAACCTTTGTAAATTCGCACATCTATATAGATCAGATAGCAGGAAAAGATGAAAGACAGAGGACAGTTATTTCTGTCATCTGTCCGTGGGACTGTAGTTTCACTTTGTTCTCTCATTCTTCTTTTAATTGTTGTCATTCCTTTTCTTGCTCTCTTTCTCTATTTTCTACTTCTATGTTCACTTTGTTTTTTTACATTTCTTTCTCTCTGTTTTCTTATTTCCTTTTCCTATCCCTTTTCTCCCACTGGCTTTTTCCCTTTCCAATGCACTCTTTCTTTCTCGTTCTTCTCTTTTGTTCTGATTCTTTTTCTTGTTCTCTATTTTCTACTTCTCTCTTAATTTTGTTATTTATATTTCTTTCTCTGTGTTTCTTTAATCCTTTCCCTACCCATTATGTCTCACCCGTTCGTTCCTTTCCTTTCTCACTCCTTTCTCGCTTACCTTTTTTTGTCCTCGTTCCTTTCCTTGATCTGTTTGTCTGTTTATTTTCTACTTTTCTCTTTGTTTTTCCATGTATTTCTTGATATGCTTTCCTTTTTGCATTTCCTATTTGCGCTTTGTTTCTCAGCCTCTCTTTTCCTTTTTCTCTTTTTTCCCCTTTTCCTTCAATTTCTCACGAATGCCCTCGACGCTTGCAACAATAATTCCGAGGAAGCTGCCGCTCCTCAACTTTATTGATGGGCCTGTGGAACACTCACTCACTGACTCCCTGCATATGCAGACACAGGCACAGATAATCCCCTGCACGCACACCATAATCCACCGTCCGCCCCGCTGAGAGCTACAATCTTCCCTGCCAGAAGCGAAGACAAATTGTTGTAGATTGAGTCAATTAAAGGAAGTTTTTGTTCCAGGGTAGATTCCGCTCAGGAAGGGGAGCCGGCGTCACGGGCTCATTCAGATCTGAAAATGACTTAATGTGAGTCGGGGATCCCCGGGAGGGGTTTATCCCTCTCTAATCCTGCCCTTCGGGGAGGAGGAGGGGGGGGGGGGGGGCTGCCATCCTTCAGAGGGGTGGCAAGACCCTGACTGATGGGGCTGGGGCCGGCAGCTGGACCGGCATGAGCTGCAGCGTTTTGTAATTCCTCTAGCCTCTGCGGAGGGGACATAATTCATCACTGTCAATTAATCGATCAATCAAATCCGGGTTCATTTCAGGCCCCCCTGAAGTTGTAAAAAAAAAAAAAAAAAATGTCGGTGCCAGTTTTGATGAAGACCAAGGCTGCCTAGACCTGGTACCACCCCCACCCCCCAATTCCACCCTACATTTCTGTCTCTTTGTATCCCTTTCGCAGGTTCTTTAATCCCTGCTTTCTTCCTTGTCACTGTTTTCCTGTCTTTCTCTATCTCCCTTTTCGATCTTTCTCTCTTTTGCGCTGAGTCAAAGGGATGATGATAAACAAGCACTGGCAAAGCCAATAGGTCTCGCCTATGCTAGTTATTGGCTTTGTTAATGTGTTGTTGTACAGTAGCGCGGCCGCAGTGCAGCAGGGCTGAAAGTAAAGAAAATAAACCGCACTTTATTTTTCTTTACTTTCAGCCGTGCTGCACGGCGGCTGTACAACATGGCTAAAAAAACATTAACAAAGCCAATAGCTCTCGCGTAGGAGAGACATATTGGTTTAGCCAATACTTGTTCGAATTCCAACAACAGTTATATTCCAATAAATCGATTTGGAGTATTTTCATTCTTAGGACTGCATTGCTTATATGTGGATTTAAACCAAATGATAAATAAACGTTTGAATAAGGGAAAGCGGATCTATTCTTTGCAAATGGCCGGCATCGGTAATTACATTTCTGCATCTGGTGTTTGTGGTAATTCCATGTATTATATTTCAGGTTTCAGCAACTTCTGCCAGCAGAACTCGAAAATACTAGCATGTGCAGGGGACACGTCGCTGGAAGCCCCCACCCCTGCAGCAGAACACACCAACATTGTGTTTTTCCCCGATATAAAGCCTTAAAACAGTTAAAACGATTCAGCGCTTACGTTCTGAGCTAATTTCGTGTAAAGCGTCAAAATCAATACCTTCGAGCTTTGCCATAAAAATACTTTTTAGTGTGTTTACTTGTTTTCATTGCGGTTCTTAAGATTAATATTATTATTGTTACTGTTGTTGTTATGATTACAGTACAACAAGCCGGACACGTGACGCAGTTGCACCCCGGCCTGTAAAAGCAGGCCGTGTATTTGCAGTGACAAACATAATTGCGCCTGCTTTGGAAATAAACATTTCGCACCCTGTTATCGGAGTGCTCGTGTGCCAGGCTTCAGGCGGCTGAAGTGATTGGATGGCCACCGCTCTTGTCTCTGGGTTTTGTGTCATTTCTGTGTTTGCCTGTTTGCTTAACGTTCCATCACTCCAGACACTGTGCTGATAACAACACACACGGCACCCAGCCCTGAGTGGGCTGATAACACACAGGGCCAATTTGTAAATTATTAAGTGCCAGGGCCCTGACCAGGAGGCCCCTGCAGCCTGCACCACACATTGCCCCTCCCAGTGCTGCCAATGATGGTACCAAATCAACCACTAACCATCTCCCTCGCCCGCAAGTGCGAGAGTTCAGATTAATACCGGCCCCCAAAGTCAGGGGAAAGGCTGGGAAGGAAGTATTAGTTATTTTTAATGTATTTTGTATGCACACACAACCGTTCTGCTCATCTCTAAATAAGATGAGCAGCGCCACAATGTGGCGGACTGTCACAAGGGCCGGTGTTGGCGATTAAGTGCCGGTACCGAGCACTGGGAAACACCGGCTCAAAATATGCTCTGCACAGGGCACAACCCCGGAGTGGGCTGATGACAACACACTGCACAACGTCCTGAAGTGGGCTCAGAGCAACACACAAAACATAGTCATGGGGTGACCTAACAACACTCAAGACACAGCACCTGTGTGTGGACTGTCAGCAGATAAGACAAAGCCCTGTAAAGGGCTTACATTCACACACAAGGCACCTAGCATCTGAGTGGGGTGACAGCAACACTCAACACAGGGCCCAGAAGTGGGCTCACAACAAAACGAAAATACGTTGCACTGCAGTGGACTGACGCCACAAGGTCACACAGTCATGCTTAAAAACATGCAGGATGCACAGCCCTGGAGTGGACCCTTAACATAAAAGATACACAGCTCTGGAGCGGGCTCTTAACATACAAGATACACAGCTCTGGACCTGGCTCTTAACATACAAGACACACAGCTCTGGAGCGAGCTCTTAACATACAAGATACACAGCTCTGGAGAGGGCTCTTAACATACAAGATATACAGATCTTGACCCGGCTCTTAACATACAAGATACACAGCTCTGGAGCGAGCTCTTAACATAGAAGATACACAGCTCTGGAGCGGGCTCTTAACATACAAGATACACAGATCTGTAGCAGGCTCTTAACACACAAGATACATAGCTCTGGACTGGGCTCTTAACACACAAGATACACTGCTCTGGAGCGGGCTCTTAACATACCAGATACACAGCTCTGGAGCGGGCTCTTAACAAACAAGATACAGCTCTGGAGCGGGCTCTTAACGTACAAGATACACAGCTCTGGAGCAGGCTCTTAACATACCAGATACACAGCTCTGAAGCGGGCTCATAACATACCAGATACACAGCTCTGGAGCGGGCTCTTAATATACAAGATATACAGATCTGGAGCAGGCTCTTAACATACAAGATACCCAGCTCTGGATCGGGCTCTTAACATACACGATACACAGCTCTGGAGCGGGCTCTTAACATACAAGATACACAGCTCTGGAGCGGGAAATTTATCACCAGATACACAGCTCTGGAGCGGGCTCTTAACATACAAGATACACAGTGCTGGAGCGGGTTCTTAACAAACAAGATACACAGCACTGGAGCGGGCTCTTAACATACAAGATACACAGCTCTGGAGCGGGCTCTTAACAGACAAGATACACAGCTCTGGAGCGGGTTCTTAACAAACAAGATACACAGCTCTGGAGCGGGCTCTTAACACACAAGATACACAGCTCTGGTGCGGGCTCTTAACATACCAGATACACAGCTCTGAAGTGGGCTCTTAACATACAAGATACACATCTCTGGAGCGGGCTCTTAACAAACAAGATACAGCTCTGGAGCGGGCTCTTAGCATACAAGATACACAGCTCTGGAGCGGGCTCTTGACATACCAGATACAAAGTTCTGGAGCGAGCTCTTAACATAAAAGACACACATCTCTGGAGCGGGTTCTTAAGATACAAGACACACATCTCTGGAGCGGGCTCTTAAGATACAAGACACACGGCTCTGGAGCGGGCTCTTAACATACAAGATACACGGCTCTGGAGCGGGCTCTTTACATACAAGATACACAGCTCTGGAGTGGGCTCTTAAGATACAAGACACACGGCTCTGGAGCGGGCTCTTAACTTACAAGATACACTGCTCTGGAGCGGGCTCTTTACATACAAGATACACAGCTCTGGAGCAGACTCTTAACATATAAGATTCACAGGTCTGGACCGGGCTCTTAAAATACAAGTTACACAGCTCTGGAGCGGGCTCTTAACATACAGGATACACAGCTTTGGAGCGGGCTCTTAACATGGAAGTTACACAGCTCTGGAGCGGGCTCTTAACATACAAGATACACAGCTTTGGAGCAGGCTCTTAACATGGAAGTTACACAGCTTTGGAGCGGGCTCTTAACATACAAGATACACAGCTCTGGAGCGGGCTCTTAACAGACAAGATACACAGCTCTGGAGCGGGTTCTGAACAAACAAGATACACAGCTCTGGAGCGGGCTCTTAACACACAAGATGCACAGCTCTGGAGCGGGCTCTTAACATACCAGATACACAGCTCTGAAGTGGGCTCTTAACATACAAGATACACATCTCTGGAGCGGGCTCTTAACAAACAAGATACAGCTCTGGAGCGGGCTCTTAGCATACAAGATACACATCTCTGGAGCGGGCTCTTAAGATACAAGACACACGGCTCTGGAGCGGGCTCTTAACATACAAGATACACGGCTCTGGAGCGGGCTCTTTACATACAAGATACACAGCTCTGGAGTGGGCTCTTAAGATACAAGACACACGGCTCTGGAGCGGGCTCTTAACATACAAGATACACTGCTCTGGAGCGGGCTCTTTACATACAAGATACACAGCTCTGGAGCAGACTCTTAACATATAAGATTCACAGGTCTGGACCGGGCTCTTAAAATACAAGTTACACAGCTCTGGAGCGGGCTCTTAACATACAGGATACACAGCTTTGGAGCGGGCCCTTAACATGGAAGTTACACAGCTCTGGAGCGGGCTCTTAACATACAAGATACACAGCTCTGGACCGGGCTCTTAACATACAAGACACACAGCTCTGGAGCGAGCTCTTAACATACAAGATACACAGCTCTGGAGAGGGCTCTTAACATACAAGATACACAGATCTTGACCCGGCTCTTAACATACAAGATACACAGCTCTGGAGCGAGCTCTTAACATAGAAGATACACAGCTCTGGAGCGGGCTCTTAACATACAAGATACACAGATCTGTAGCAGGCTCTTAACATACAAGATACATAGCTCTGGACTGGGCTCTTAACACACAAGATACACAGCTCTGGAGCGGGCTCTTTACATACAAGATACACAGCTCTGGAGCGGGCTCTTAACATACAAGATACACAGCTCTGGAGCGGGCTCTTAACACCCAAGATACACAGCTCTGGAGCGGGCTCTTAACACACAATATACACAGCTCTGGACCGGGCTTTTAACACACAATATACACAGTTCTGGAGCGGGCTCTTAACACACAAGATACACTGCTCTGGAGCGGGCTCTTAACATACCAGATGCACAGCTCTGGAGCGGGCTCTTAACAAACAAGATACAGCTCTGGAGCGGGCTCTTAACGTACAAGATACACAGCTCTGGAGCAGGCTCTTAACATACCAGATACACAGCTCTGAAGCGGGCTCTTAACATACAAGATACACAGCTCTGGAGCGGGCTCATAACATACCAGATACACAGCTCTGGAGCGGGCTCTTAATATACAAGATATACAGATCTGGAGCAGGCTCTTAACATACAAGATACCCAGCTCTGGATCGGGCTCTTAACATACACGATACACAGCTCTGGAGCGGGCTCTTAACATACAAGATACACAGCTCTGGAGCGGGCTTTTAACACCAGATACACAGCTCTGGAGCGGGCTCTTAACATACAAGATACACAGTGCTGGAGCGGGTTCTTAACAAACAAGATACACAGCTCTGGAGCGGGCTCTTAACATACAAGATACACAGCTCTGGAGCGGGCTCTTAACAGACAAGATACACAGCTCTGGAGCGGGTTCTTAACAAACAAGATACACAGCTCTGGAGCGGGCTCTTAACACACAAGATACACAGCTCTGGAGCGGGCTCTTAACATACCAGATACACAGCTCTGAAGTGGGCTCTTAACATACAAGATACACATCTCTGGAGCGGGCTCTTAACAAACAAGATACAGCTCTGGAGCGGGCTCTTAGCATACAAGATACACAGCTCTGGAGTGGGCTCTTAACATGCCAGATACAAAGTTCTGGAGCGAGCTCTTAACATACAAGATACACAGCTCTGGAGTGGGCTCTTAACATAAAAGACACACATCTCTGGAGCGGGTTCTTAAGATACAAGACACACATCTCTGGAGCGGGCTCTTAAGATACAAGACACACGGCTCTGGAGCGGGCTCTTAACATACAAGATACACGGCTCTGGAGCGGGCTCTTTACATACAAGATACACAGCTCTGGAGTGGGCTCTTAAGATACAAGACACACGGCTCTGGAGCGGGCTCTTAACATACAAGATACACTGCTCTGGAGCGGGCTCTTTACATACAAGATACACAGCTCTGGAGCAGACTCTTAACATATAAGATTCACAGGTCTGGACCGGGCTCTTAAAATACAAGTTACACAGCTCTGGAGCGGGCTCTTAACATACAGGATACACAGCTTTGGAGCGGGCTCTTAACATGGAAGTTACACAGCTCTGGAGCGGGCTCTTAACATACAAGATACACAGCTTTGGAGCAGGCTCTTAACATGAAAGTTACACAGCTTTGGAGCGGGGTCTTAACATATAAGATACACAGCTCTGAAGTAGGCTCTTAACATACAAGACACACAGCTCTGAAGCAGGCTGTTAATATACAAGATACACAGCCTTGGAGTGACCAAATCCTGAAAGGGGTGTGCGTAGTTATGGTGTACATGATGGTCGCCATGCGCGATGAGATTAGTACAATAATAGAATTATGTACAGGCAGGAAGAGAGTTGGTACGAGGGCAGGTCAGTCACAAGTAAAACACGTCTGCTGTCCAGGGATGCACACATTCCCCTGGCAGGCTGTCTCCACGGTGAGTCTCGTAGGTCCACCGTATCTGCACCTCTAAGGTACGTCACCCAGTTGAGCCATCCCTTAAACGATGCCTTGGGTGTGTCTTTCCATTTATTTAGAACCATTTTTACACCTAAAAACCCTTCTAGACAATGGCGAGCACGTTTTCTTCTCTCTCCGCTCTGGTCCCTTCTCTCCGCTCTGGTCCCGTCTTCCCTGTACCTATCTGTGCCCCCTGTGACCTTTTACGAGAACAGAGGGTGGGGGGCAGCCTAAAAAGGAAACAAAAAATTGTACCTCAACTTGTACAACCAACATGCGCTGCCCTGTAACATCATGCGATAAAAGGTGCATGTTATATGTTTATGTCTATTTGTTTATTGTTTTGTTTTGTTTGGCTTTCGTATATGACAAAATCTCAATAAAATGTTATTGAAATTTAAAAAAACACGTCTGCTGTAATGTAAAAGAAGCACTTGGATGAGTTGAATGAGCAGGTATGAAACTTGTGGCATGTGGATCAGAGGTGGTATAAGCGCTGGCCAGGGGACAGGATGCTAAAAACGAAGCATTATGATGAGGCCAGCGCTGTCCTTGTCATTGGACTTTTTAGGTCAAGCCTGTGGCAGTGCATGAGCTGCTTGTGTTTTTGCTTGCAAGACATATTGTTTCCAATAAAGGCATTGGAGCACGTCCATTACTTACCATGTGTTGGCATTTAGAGTCATTCTTCTTTGTTGCCTCCTAATTGGACAGCACATGAAAAGCGTCACTTCTGTTCCTTTCTGTGGCGCATGGACCAAGCACAGATTGATTCAACTTAATAAGTGCCCATCCACTGTTCCTGAAGTGATTGAGGTACTATTTCTTCTTTACTCCTCCCCCTCCCCCTTGTGTGTGGTGCTTCTTTCCCCTCCCACCCATCTTTTCTCCGTGTTGCTGCACCCATCTGGTGCTCCCTCCCCCCACATTTTCCTCGTTTTGCTTTCCCCATTCCCCCTCCTCTTGCTGTCCATTGTTGCTGCTCCCTTCCCAGCATCTCCTCGTGTTGCTTTTCCCCTTCCCATTGTTGCTGCTCGCACCCTCCTACCACTCGCCTCTTTTGTGTTGCTTCACCCTCTCGCTTTTCTTTTTAACATATTGCACTGCAGGGCAGGCTGATGTGCAATATGGCTTAAAGAAGCACTACGACACAGTCAAGGCTGCTGGGTGGATCCAACCCCTGGTGACCTAAACCACAGCCAGGCCACACTTGTCTTTGGTTTTGCAACACCACCAATGGATTACTGCAGAGCAATCTGCACTAATGCAACCTACTCCAGTCTTACTTCCAAAACTATCTCCTAGAAGCAAAGGGGCAACAACTGTGCAGGACAGCCCATCGAAAGGATGTGTTGTGCAGACAACATTACCTAAGCCTTCAAGTCCTGACATTGGCTTCTGATAGGAGAAAGGTTCTACATTAAAAACCTTTCTGTTGTTTATGAGACTGTCTAACGTTATGGCAAGCAAGGTTCACCTCTCCAAGGTCTTCCAGAAATATCTGCTGACCAGACAACTAAGTTCTCCCTCTCTCAATTTGCCACTGACTCATTCAGCTAAACCTGTGGCCATTCATTCAGTGAGCAAGTGGTTTTCGGGGTCAATCACTCCAGGGACTATACTCTGCCTGTGGGCCTTGCATCCACACCCCAGGCTCGTTGAAGACTCTGAGATTTGGCATAGGTTTATAAAGTTCATGTTTTCCTGGTTTACTAGAGTCACTTGCACTCTGAACCCCAGTACCAAGAATTACCAGCCTGCTCTTCCATCCAGCCTGTTATCCTGCCACTAAAGACCCTCGGGCAATGAAACTGACATCTAGACCTTGCATTGTATCTTCCGCTGTTGATGAAAATCTATGAAACAGGTCCGAAGTGAAATGAACACTATTCATCAAGCATTGGCAAAGCCTATGTGAGATATGTTGGCTTTGCCAATGTTTCTTAACCATGTTGCAACATGACTTAAAGTAAAGAAAAAAAGCTGGTGACACATCCTGCGTTAACCACGTCATAGCACTTTTAACAAACTTTCAGCCATGCTGCGCTGAAGCCATCACTGCTGTACAACATGGCTAAAAAATTGACAAAGTCAATAACATTGACAAAGCCAATAGATCTCCCATAGGTGAAACCTATTGGCTTTGCCAATGCTTGTTTTCATTAAGCAAGCACATCTACGCCATTGAACTGAATGCCATTATGTAAACAAATAGGATCTTAGATATGCAGGCATTGGTGAGGTTTTTGCTGGGTGCTTTGCTCAAAACAGCATTTGAGGCTGATCACTTAATTGTTCTGATAAATCTTTTGAGTGTTACTGGTTAGCTATCTACATTCTATAAAAAGGGCCATCCTTAAGTGGTACATAACAGTGGGGTGACGCTTACATTCAGAATTCAAAGCCCTGTTCCAGATAAATAAATAAGGGCATATATTTTACATTTTCCAGGATATGTATTTTAATCGCAGCACACTACGCACAACACTGCAGGATTCCTTTTGCGGGTTTGTGGACGTCTGCATTGATCTAAATAAAGATCCGTTATTCTGTAGGAGTCCCCCACCCTCCACCCCTTTGCTGAAATGTGAGTCTCTATGGCATATGTGATGGCGGTTGCCAAGAGTGATGTAGCTTCATCACTGCAAGGAGCCTAGAAGGAAATGAGTGAATTAAGGCTTCTTTATGGATAGCCCTCAAACAAATCACTGTCTCTCGACAAACTCCTTAATGGCGCGGAACACCTTTCATGGAGAGACTGATGTTCTATTTTAAGGCAGCTTTCTGTGGTATGCTCAGTCATCATGCTATAAACCCAGCAGCTCAGTTGCAGTCTGCTTAGATATATTCATACCCACACTGGCACATAAAGTGATCTGTGATTTGTGGATAGATCAAAAACTGACTAGTTTGCCATTATGACACAATGTACCGTATATAATTATATCTGCATTTTCTGCTCTCGCCGACAACCAAATGGGGAAAACCTAATTTAAAAAATACTGCAATCTTGGTATACAGTCTAATATGAACCCACAATTTAAATTAAACAGTGACAAAAAAGTTTTCAAAACATGGACTGAAGCGAACATAGCATGAACACAAACTGTTAAATTTCCAATGCTTCTGTGGAAAATGAAACCATAAATAGGCGTACAATGTACCAAAAAATCAAAGGCTTTTCTGACAGACACGGAGGTACCATAGCAACAAGAGGAGGAGGGTAGGTTTTTGCAACAAGAAAATCAAGCGCCCTTCAAGGTAGCGCCTGACATTTGACATCAGTCTTTGAATGCCCAACAAATGTGATGAGATAAGAACAAGATTAGGCAGGCCTGTTTTATTGCAAAAATGAGTTTGTGGATGAATGTATGGGGAGGTACGAACTCAAGCTGGACAGCCTAAAGCAAATAAAACCAGCAAATGGAAAGCCAGAAAATGTGAGTTACTAACCACAAAGCCAATGGCAAGTGACGGGCAGAATGCCTTCCTAGGTCCACTTTCTGAAACTCCACAAGATGTCTTTCGCATAACAGACAGCTGCGCTTTATGGTAGACTGCGCCCTAAAAATAATAAATGTATAATCTCCTGAAATAGACACTTCTGCCACATTTTATGCTATATTATGTTATTTGATTTTGTTCTATATTATTAAATGCTATCTTATTTTATTCTCTTATTTTATGCTATGCTATGTGAGCCTATGCTATATGTATGCTATGTTATCTTGTATTTCTATGGTGTGCACTGATCCACTTAGGCACGAAATCCACACACCCTCGTTTTCAAGGATTCAACTGCAGACCAAAGTCTGGTGTTGTTTATGAGCTGTGATAAATAGCAGGCATTGTGAGGCTATTTGATTTTTTTGCACTATGCACCCCAACCCTTAAACTTCAGACACAAGTCAAACCTTCGATAGGCACAACTCCAATAGTTCAGACTTGAGGCATAGTGCATGATTTAGAGTTAGGTTATCAAAGGACTCTGTTGCAAAGGCAATGGAGTACCCTGTTCACCAAACCCTAGGTTCTAGGTCCCTGTTGGTTTCTCTGAGGGTCCGACTCAGTAGGTGCCATTGAAGGAAGGACATTACACCACTTGTCCTGTTTAGGGTGGAGGGTGTAATGTCTATTTTTTTCTGTCCTTCAGCACCAAGAAAAACCTGATGATGGGGAACATAAAGAAAAAAAACCCACACCCTGAAGAGATCTTCCAGGGTGAGGGGGTCAACAGTTTTTTTTATTTTCAGAAACAAACTCCTGCTTTATTCCCACTTTAGGAGTTGTTTCTAAAAAACAAACATTTTGAAAAAGTTTGTCGAATGACTGTCAAAACCCGATGCTAGTTGTCCACCAAACCTTTAGTAACATGAAAGGAGCCTCTGGGACGGGGGTTCCCATCAAGGTACTGAGATGCCCGCTGAGAAAACCTCTAAATTTGAGAGACGGTAGCCTGTCAGACAGGCAGACATAATGTCTGTCCACCAAACCATAGGTCCCCCCACTTGATTTAGAGATTGGCAGACCTTACGTTTTCTGTCGAGGGAGACGCTGTTGGTTCGGTCAACAGAAAACGTACTCCGACTGCCTGAAGGAGTAGAGGTTGTTAGAGGTAGAACATAACACCACTCTCCCTATTTGCGCAGGAAAGTATAATGTCTTTATTTTCAGTCTGTCTTTGCCAGGAAAATCCTAGTGGTGAGAGACAAAATAACAATCCTCCCCACACCCAAGTTGGAGACTCCCAGGGATTGAGGGTCCTTGATTTTCTGCTTGTCAGAAACAAATTCCTGCTTTGGGTGTTTCTTTATGAAAAACAAAAACTTTAGAAAGGTTTTGTGAATGGCTGTGAAAACCAATGGCAGCCATCCACCAAAAATATAATAATGTGAAAGGAGCCTCCAGAACGGCAGCTACCTTCAAGGACAGAGATTACCGCTGGACTTCCAGTGATCTCTAAATCTGACGGACAGTGGCCTGTCACGATAGAGGAGGTAATGTCCTCCCCAACCCATCAGACAGAGCACTGTCTCATAAATCAGATCCATAGAGCTTTGCATAGAAAACTAGTTTTTCAATTTCCACAAGACTTAACCAGGTTTCCACAAGACTTTACCCGGTTGCCATAAGTTGCCTGTACATAGTTTCATAACGAAAGGAGAGGGAGAACCTGGGTAGCTACGACATCCTTTGAGACCACCAGAAAGAGGCAGGGCATCAGAAAGGCAGTATTTTAGAAGTTTCCAAAATGAATTCTGGGTACAGGTGGGTAGAAAGAGTTGTGACTTTGGCCCTCATTACAAAATGGCTGGAGTGGTAGCCACCAGCGGATAGCGCTCTTGCCAATCTCTGTTCCTACATCGAAGTCCCACCCACAGACATGTTAAAGTCTACCTTGCCAGTTCTATCTCCCTGCACAGCGACCTTATGCTTTCCCACTCATATTTATGACCTGCTCTGAGAAGGTAGTATATGTGAGCAGAAAGGTCCCCAGAACTGCCAAAATACCTGGTCATTTCAGTCAAGCAGGTTATTCCCAGCTCAGCACTTTATCTCTGAATCCGCAGAGCTATGGTTAGAGAGGCCGCTGGAATTAGTAATTTTGGCTTGGCATTTCTACCGCGTAGTGGGAACTTATATGGGCTCAGATTGCCTGGTACAAAAGATGTCTTTGTGCCTTTTAATGCTATTATCTTATCTGGCTGTTCAATCTTTTCTTCCTAAGGGGCTGTTTGGAGTCATGCACAAATGACTGAACATGATACTACACCTATGTTTTTTTACACATTGCTGACATTCTAGTGCATGTATGTTGCACAAACTGATACATGCACTGTTTGCAAGGGGAATGTTTTTTCCTGTTAGCTGCACCCAAAGACCTATAGTCTTATATTTCATTTCCCTTCCGATTCTGATGACACAATTTCACAAGATAAAATAACTGATTGCTGAAAGAGAAGAGAGCCATGGATTTGCAATTGCAAATGACAGAGTTCTTCCTGAGCCCCATTAGCTACTGTGATATCTTCCCTCCTCTGCACAGACATATAGGACAGGTTTGATCTTGATCACATACCCTATCTTTTGTCGTAGTTTTTTCTACTTGCTGTTTCATTTGTTTCTGACATCCTAATCAACCCTTTAAGGTCTTGCCTCGCTTGCAAGACATTTTGTTCATTCAAAGGCGGCTTGAAGCCCACTCATTGCTTACCATTCCTGATTTCACTGTCACTCTTATTTGCTGACTCCTGATTGGTCAGTGCATGTCAGTTTCATTTTCTGTTAATTTGTTTCTTTCTTCCATTGGAGCATGGACCAAGTATTGACTGCTTCTTTTTGATTAGTGTCCTGCTGGTGCTGGGATTGAGGCACTTTGTTTCTTCTTCCTGTGTACTTTTTCTCTTCTTCCTCCATTGTTGTTTTTGTTGCTTGTTCCCCTGCCACCCCAGCATCATTAGTTTCCCGTTGTAGCTTGCCCCCTCCCATGCTGTTTCTTGCCCATGGTTGCTGCGCCATCATTTTTGCTTCCCACTCCAGCATCATTGCTTTTTCCTTCGTTGGTTGCCCATTGTTTCTTACATCGTTTTTGTTCTTTCCTAGTCCCACCTCCCCCATTTTTGTTTGACCCGTGACACCTAACACAACCACTCCCTCCCACCAATTATTGCTTGCCCTGCCCCCCCGCCCATGCTCTCCCCTCCAACCCTTCCGTCTCCCATCCGTTGTTGTGTGCCCTGTCACCTAGCACTCCTTTCACTAAAAAGAAAAAAAAACCTGAGACAGCCAAATAGCTCTCACATACGCAAGAGCTGTTTGACTTTATCAATAATTTTTTTGTCATGTTATACAGCAGAGTGGCTGGCGCGCAACATGGTTGAAAGTACAAAAAAATGCGCTATAGCCATTATTGAACGTGTCATAGCGCTTTTGTTTTTACGTTCAACCGTGCTGTTGCACAACATGGCAAAAATTAATTTGACAAAGCCAATGATCTCACATAGGTGAGACCTATTGGTCTGCCAATGCTTGTTTTGATTATTTCTTTAAGGCTAAGTCAAATCAAGGTCAGCTAAAAGACACCCAAATAGGCCTTGGCAAAATTACCACTATTCAGGTTGAGCCTTAAGCAAAATGTCTGAAATATCGCTATTACACCATGTTGTGTAAAAATAAGTTTGCTGCAAGAAATTAGCATACATGTATGTGAACAACACAAATGACTAGAAATGAGCGGTCGAAGTTTGGGTGCTTGACATTTTTCTGCTATTTTTATAGCATAAAATGTGTCCCTGAGTCAAAATGGACACGAGGTCGAAATTCACACTAAATTATAGTACCAAATGCCTGAATTGTATTTGTGTAATTAGACATAATTTCGCATAATTCTTTCCGAAATGGTGTGAAATTAAGCATTAGCAAATTACACGAATTTCACAAATGCCGACTGTCAGTCTCTGGTATATGAGCATCAGCACGAAAACTAAACTGATAAGAGAATTAAAAGAGAATAATTGTTTCTAAATCTTCAAAGGTGCTTCATGTAGCCCCTTTGATACACAGTTGCTTGTCTCTGATAGAGCTTCTTTTAAAAGCTGATATCACTAATAGGTATTTGTCGACTAAACGTAGTGGCCTATAGCTGTTAGGGCCTTAAATTTCCCACAATTAGCAAAGTGTAGGACTTGCCTGTTCACAACGAGATAATCCATTCATGATCCGTTCGGTGAAATTCTGCACATTTTTTAAGTCAAATTCAGATTTTTAAAAAGGCCCCCACAGCAGTCCAACCTATATACGAAAATGACTCTAAATATAGTCGCTTTATCTGTGACCTGCAAGTAGGTTCAACCATTTGTGGGAGAGAAACATTCAGATTCCAGAGGGAGACCTTTGGGCCTACCATTATCAGCTCAGTTTAATTTACGTTGAGTGCCAGCTGGTTTTCCTTTCATCCAATCCAAAATGTCTGCAAACGGTCTAGAGAGAACCCTGAAATCTGACTGAAAATCAACAAAGTTAGGGGGTCGATTACGATGTGGCCCGGAAAGGCTCTGACCGTCGGTTGGTTTAATTTCCGACTGCCGCATTACAATGCTGGTGGTCGGAAATTAAACCGGCCGGTCATTCCGGCTGGCTTCCGACGGGCCCAAGGAGCCTGCCGGCCAGTCGGAGGCCGACCCGCAATTGCAAAGGGAGGCATTTCCACCCTTGGGATTATGATACTCGGACTGCGGCAGGCTTTCCACTCCGGGCTTTCCAACATGGAAAGCCTGTCAGAGAGTGAGTATGGGGGCTCCTAGAAGGGCTCCCTTGCCTCTGCGGCCTCTGGATGGGGAGCGAGGGGGCACCTATGATGCCCCCCCTGCTCATCCCTGGACTGTATGGCAGGACCTCTGAGGTGCCTGCCACAGGGTGCAGGGATGAACACAGACTCCCATTCCTCTATGGGAGCTTGTGTTCTGGCCGGATAAAACGTTTTTATCATCTTCTCTTGGAATTTTAGAACGTGTAAGTAAGGGTCTATTCTTGCATAGCACCTTTTCTTCTGTACACCACATCTTCTCTCATATTGTTAGTGTTGGAGTCTTGAGTTCTGTTTTGGTTATTGATAGTAATGATTTTTGATATTTTAGATTGATTTACCTATAATTGATGTATGCATATTAGTGATTTTTCATATTTTTGATGGAAATACTACGCCATTGAATATGTATACAGGCAGGTTGTTCTATTTTTATTGATAACTTTATTTGCTCCCCTGATTTGTCTGCCTGTGTATTCATTACCTCCCAGTGGTCCTCTTTGTTGTGTTATCCTCATCCCACAGACCTCGTTTCACAATACAATTACCAAAATTTCATCCGCATACGAGTAGAAAGGGAATTCATACCTCTGAAGATGTACGTTAACGATCCAACATAAATAAATATTTATGAATCAGATGCACTTTCAATTGTGCTACTGCCAGTTTACCAATGACTTTACCTAATATGGACGCTCCACCAATCTGGCAGCAGTTCCCAGGATCCACTGAATCAAGTTTGTTTTTAGATCTGAGGTTAGGCAAGAACTTTTGATCATACATAAAATGGTTATGTTACATACTTACATATAGGGACTTTCAGCCAGCTGTCTTCATCCCTTGCCTTCTTGTCATGTACATTTTGCTTCTGTACTTGACAGCATATAACATGGAGAACTTGGCCAGACCAATTCAGCTACTGGTTCCTTTCTCTGTGAATGACAACATTCTGGAAAATTAGATATCACATCCCTTGCCCGAGCACTCCCAACAATTTCTTAAAGTGTGACAAGTCCCATTTAATTTTCAAAAAGGATTTTGGGGAAATGTTCCTGACTAGCAAAGTATTCGCCTTGGTTGCCGGTGGTGCAATAGATTCCCAAAAGCATATGTTGTTATGTCCCTTTCCTTGCTGGACACAAGAAAGAGATATAGCAAGCCTCTCTGTCTTAAGTACAAAATAGATGTTAACACATTGAAATATTGGATGTATGTCAATGACCTGGCGAAATAGTTTGGATACTGACGACACTGAAACAGGTACAGGCACAAGAAAAATTATATTGCATTGACAGGAGCCATCTAGGAGTGCTGTGGGTGGTTCAGAACGATGTTAGTGGGCATCAGCCTTAGCTGTGAAGCGCACAAAGTATCTGCAATGCACCAGGATGTTCCAATTATTCCAAGTGAGCGCTATCACTAGCCTGGGTACCATGGAAAAGCCTTTAATGATAATCAAAGGGACATGCATCAGCTGTAATTATACAGATGGTGGGAATTGCCCCAGCTATCTGGCCTGCCTAACGCAAGGGAGCATTCAAGAAGGCCATACTTTAGAGCCCATTCCAACCACAGACTCTTAACCATCGGCCATTTTGGAACTTCAAGAAACCTTTTTAGCAACTTAGGGAAGGGTGGGTGAAGATTTGGGTTTTGCCCTCAAAGTCAGGAATATTCATCCTTCGCATAGACAGGCAAAGATCTGCAACTTCGTGTGAGGTAAAGTTTAACCTTTCCCCCGATGCCACACGTTCATTTGGTGGGATGATATATCCTTGCACCAAATGGTTTTCTGCAGCAAGATGTCCAACCCATCAAAGGCAAGACTTAAGTCTGCACTTAATCCTTCAGCAAAACAATAGCAAAGTACCAGGGGAACAGTAGTTAATTCCTAAATGGGGCAATTTAACAGCTAACAGTTAGAGCTGTCCTTAGCAGTGGGAAACAGCAGCAGCAGTGGGTAAACAGCTGCTGCTCAGCAGTCAATCACTGTCAATTCTGTGCTGATGAAAATCCTACCACAAAGAGGGAGAGGCTAACAGAGCACATCTACAGAGTGATATTGGTTCACCCACTGTTGCTCGCAAAAAGACACTTTCAATCTTTATTCTGTTCTGATGATCAGCCATAGATTTACAGCTGGGTCAAAATGTTGACATGTTACAAGTAGCCACTTTGAAAACTTTAATCCTACCTGCATCATGTTCATATACTCATATTTATTACAGTGTTAATAATCCCGTATATAACTCCAAATGTACCAATATTTTATAATCAAATGTGAATGTTATTTTACAGTAGTTTGAAGCTTCCTGTGACATACATTCTTGCTAATTTTCATGGCACAAGTAGGCCCAAACGCTAAAGGGTCCAGTGTTGTACATTTGCACATTTCCTAGAAGTGCAACCTCTCTTTCGAGCCTGCCACTTTAAGCGGGATTTTAGGAAAATCCTGGACCTAGAATTGTAAGTATGAAAAATACCTTCGCCTCAAGGATGTTTAGGGATTCCTCTAGGAGAAAATTGTGTCACCTGATCATTAGATACGTTATCGCTGAGAGCAACAAGTTTCTGTCACATGATGAAGCGCCAGTTACTTGAATTGAGAAAAAGCATATGCCTACCGGTCTAATTTCCATGCTTTATTGAAATATGCTTTAACTGACACTTTTCTAGCTAGCACCCTGGTCAGGGGAAATGACACATGTCTTTGTTCTTTTGCTGTGCTACTTGCTATTTTGATGTAAACACTAGTTGGATTTTAGGATTCTAGACGTGTTTTCCATTATTTTTAACAACATGATCTCTTTGTCCCAATTTTAACTGCTACTTGTATACCTTTTTGCAAAAGGGACTGAATATTTGCTCTATTAATTCATACTGTACACTTCCCATTGGTGGTTTTGAACTTTGTGCAGAGCTGTATGCTGTCTCTCCACTTTATTTACTTGTTGCATAAGTTTGGCAAATATAAGGATTACTTCTTCTGGCCGTATGTGTGTTTGGAAGTGTGTTCAATAATACTTGTGTATTGGAGACAGAGGGTCATCCCAAAATTAAATCTGCTCTATTCTTTAGAGGAACCATTGCTGTATTAAAATTACTCAGATTCCTCTGAGGGTTTGCTGCTTCCTTAAATACTCCTTGAGTTTATAACATGTCAGGTATCCCCCCTTTGATGACATGTTGCTTGACAACTTTAACATTCTGTGGAATGATGTAGCCTAATGGTTAGAGCGGTTGACCTCGAAGCTGGGGAACCCGGGTCAAGTCTCGGCAACAACACTCAACATCCTGTGATTCTGGGCAAATCACCTAATCTCTCCGTGCCTAACAAAAATTAATCTGTCCATCTGTAATGAAACTGGTGCTCATGTAAAGCGCTCTGATACCCGATGTCTCTGGTCTAGTTCGTGCTATATAAAACTAAAAAAAAAAAAAAACATAAATAAAATGATGGGAAAAACAAATACACATTTCAAATATGGTCCTTCCTTGGCAAACAAACTATCCCATACAACACTCCAAATCTTGTATGCATATAAAAAGAAGTAATCATCGAGCTCATCATTGCAAGACAAGGTCTAATCCTGGCACTGGATCCTTGTGAAGTAGACTAGTAAGACACCTACTCCTCCTTTTAAACTCAACCCATGTCCTCCTCAATCTTTTAATAAGGTTGTCAAATTCTGCAAACTACCAGCACCTCCAACTCATGCAATCTCAATCTCAATGAGTCCAATCAAAATCCAAAGGACATTCTAGACCAGATAACCTACCTCACTATAAAAAATGTAAACACGAAAATGTAATCTGAGTGCCACTCATAACATATCCACTCTTAAAGACTTACTGTACAACAACAGAATGTAACTGGAGTAAATATCCCGCTGCCACAAACCTTGCACTTCACAGAGTTGCAGGAAGCTCCTTCAAAAATATCCTTTACAAAGTAAAACACTCTTATCTGAATAACAAACTGATCAATACCAACAATTATCCTAAAGAACTTTTCAACATTGTAAGGCAGCCATCATCCACCCGTGCCTGCTTACACAGGATGAATCGGGATGTGATGAATTTGCCAACTTCTTTCTGAACAAGGGCACAAGTCTTGTACTAGAAATTAATAGCTCACCCCTTGATGGCAAGATTACCCAAACGCTCATCCCAATAAAAAATCCTGTCTCCACGGAACACTTTTACCACTATCGCTTCTCAGAGCTTTGAGAAAGCCATATTAGAAACAAGAATTGCACAATACATTGCTGGCCCAATCCGAGCCTCAAGGGCCACAGAACTCATTGAAGCCATGTCAACCATTTGGTTTAACTATATAAGATCCTCCCTCAAGACAGGCACTGTGTTCAACTCACTGAAAATTGGACACATAAGACGACTCTTAAAGATGAATGGCATTGACCGTTTGAAAACAGAAAACCTCAAAGTGGGTACCCCATTTGACTAACGCCTCTTCTAATTCTCTCTTTATCGAACCTCCTCTTCTGCTTAAGTGTGAAGTCCCCTTCCACTATTTTGTGGATGGCACCCTAATTATTTACAATTGAACTGCCTGAAAATGTCAAGCAACTCACAAACTGCCTGCCCAACATCAAAAGCTGGGTGCCCAACATGAAGTTCAAACTAATTTCCAGAAGACTGAAGACCTCATTCTCTCTCCAAAAATAGGCATAACTCTACCAACGGAGTGGAGCAAACACCCAATAAGCTTTATATCTACCCAAAAATCATCACCTCGGCCAAATCCCTTGGTGTTGTACTTGACTCTCGACTCATCGTAGATTCTCATATTAACACAAAAGTTAAGAACACAAATCAGCATCTTAGAATTCAAGATACATCAGAATTTTCTCACCAAATCTGACCTCCAAGTTCTGGTGCAGGCTGATTCACACATACAAATGTTGTGCTTTGCTCTGCAGCTCAATTAATTTCCTGCAAAGAAAAAAATGACCCCGTCACACCTATTCTTTGCTCATTAAACCGACTCCTTTTCGAGGCTCAAAGTATAACGCCACACCAGCTCATCCTTCATCACCTCAAATTTCACTCTCATTTGGGGAAAAAAGAACCTACGTGTCAAGCTTTCATTTAATCTCCCTTAACATATAATTAAATAGCCACCCACGCTGAAACGTTCTTTTTCAGGAAATGCCCCAAAAATATTAATCTATGCCAGCAAGTCTACCATTGACCCATTCCTTGCTTCATTTAAAATTGGCCTGAAAATGCTTCTATTAGATAAACCAACTGCAGAACTTTATAAACCCTACAAATGCTTTTAATTATTAATCTTAGGTTTCTCTAGACCAGAGCTATTGAACAGCCAACCAGTTTTGGGCTGACATTTTGGCCTTTAGAACTTCTAACCTTCATATTTGATGTTATTATTCTCCTGCATAACAATGCACCTACTTGTTTTATGACTCAATCTCTCTGTAATGTTATGATAGCATCTTCTTATATAGAAGGGGGTATCCACAGTGGACTAAGGGGGTATCCACAGTGGACCAGGTTTTCAGACTGAACCTGATCTATTGGAGGACAGCAAAATTCGAGGGCGGTAGTCTGTACACAATTTTTGTGGACTTACGGGCCGCCTTCGATCTGGTGCCCAGGGGGAAACTTTGGAGCGTCCTGGCAGAGATGGGCGTTCCTCCGGACATCCTATTGATCTTACAGAGGCTGCACCACAATAATTACGCCCGAGTGAGGTGCGGGAGGTCGGGGGAACTGACTGATAGATTCCTCGTTGGCCGGGGGGTAAGACAGGGTTGTGTGCTGGCACCAACCCTGTTTTGCCTCTTCGTCAACGGGGTAATCGCCCATCTGAATGCCACTGACTATACCGACGCCCCCAAATTAAATGGCAGCAGGGTGCCCGCAATTATGTTTGCGGACGACACCCTGCTGCTATCCAAAACCCCTATGGGTATACAGAGGATTCTCGACTCCTTCGTGGCCTTCTGTACTGATAGGGGGCTAGAAATTAATGCGGCAAAAACCAAATTCATGGTTTTGAATCCGAGCCAAAAACTGCGTCCAAATCCGCAATTGGGAACCGTACGGCTCGAGAGAGTAGCCACCTTTGAATACCTTGGTGTGACTCTCAACGAAACCATGACTTGGGGATCTCATCAGAGCAGGGCTAACCTCAAACTCATTCAAACTACTGGGGGTATCGCCCGGATGATGACTGGTTCATCATACCGTCCATTGGGGGCACTAATCCAGATATACAAGGCCCAGGCCAGGGGAGCAATAATGTATGGGGCGGAACTATGGGGTCACACGTCTTGCCGGAGTCTGTCATTAACGGAAAACAAGTTTATAAGACAGATAGCCGCACTCCCGCCCAGCACCCCGCTCCTCCCCCTGAGGCTTGATTTGGGTTTGCGACCGTTAGCTGATGAAATAAGCCTGAGACCCATAGCCTTCTGGCGTAGGCTATGGAGTAGCAATGATCTTGCAGAATACCGGGCGGAACTGGTCGAACTTCTGAATCACCCAAAAGTGCTTAATATCCCTTGGGTTAAAAACATCCTAGCCACCTGCATGGAAATAGGGCTCCCTGAATTATGGACTGAGCCAGCGAATGCCGCATCAAACATCTCCAAAAAGTCCCTGGCTAATGCATACCACGAACACAAATTAGCCAGGGCCCAAGCCACCCAGGTAGAAGGGTCCTTATCCTCCGTGTTTTTGCAAAGCAAGGATCTCTATAGGTTTGAGAAGGTACTGGATCCTATTTCCCCTGTACTGGCCCGAAAGCTGTTTCTCCAATGGAGATACGGCACACTGCCCTTCCGGTCTTTTACAAGCACCTGGTCACCGGCTTCCACTACAAAGCAGTGTCCGGTTTGCGATGGTGCGGAGGAAACTGACCTGCATGTGGCTTTCTTCTGCCCAGCCTATAAGGTAGCACGAAAATACTGGCTCCTCCCGCTGATAAGGAATATGGGTTGCAGGGAATACGCACCAATGTACAGGATTTTAAAATCTGATGTCTCTGGCCCAACTGTCTTTGCATTAACAAAATTTCTTACCAATGTTTGGCACACACGTAATCGCATTTTAAAGGCGTTGGGTCCCTCTTAAAAATGTGTTAGTCTTTTTTAGTATATACATTTCAATGGTTTTATCTTTTTATGAAATGATTTATTTGTGATTGTATATGTGTATTGTGTATCTTTTATGGCCAAATGGCCGAAATAAAGATTGGAATAATAATAATAATTATATAGACTTCCATATTTGTTATCCTTCAATAGCTCTGTTTAAATGTATGTTTAATGTAAAGCGATCTAGATCCCTAAGTTGGGATGAGTAGCGTTATAAAAAAATGACAGTAGTTTACATAAATGTACCTACTTTCTGCCATGTCTGTATGGATTAAAACATGGTTCACACAGGCATGGACGAAAGAGCTCTTTCCATGCAATTCTTGAAGTGCAGCCATTTTCATTGAGCTAAAATAAACTCCCGCCCTTTAAAAAGGAATGACTCCTGGCACAATCCTTATCGGGTAGCGCATCCAGAATCTGGAACTCACCACCTCCAAAATTTCGCACTACTACCTCACGTGTGACCTTCAAAACGGAACTGAAAGCCCCCTCCTTCAAGGATACTTTAGCAAAGACATTGCAGCCAGTTCCCCTCCATTGAGAACATGCTCACACCTCTTGGCACAGAACTAAACTACCTCCACTTCATCAGGTGCTTACAAATGTTTCATTGCTGTATAACCTGCCTCCTTTGTAATTTTGTAAATGCAGTGTTTATGTAACTGTACTTGGGCTTTGCAACGTTTGGTCATTCTTGAACCCTCGGTAACTATCCCTGTAACGCACATACCTACAGTAATGGTCTCTGGCACCTTCGGGTTATGCAAAATAAAAAATAAATACAAATAAATGAATCTCCAATTCCACTGAGGCCATTATCTGACAGCACTTTACACACATCCCCTTAAAACATGACTTTGCAAACAGGAATATACACTTTACACACGGTCCCTTAAAGCGCGGTCGCTCTTGAATGCGCACATGCATTAATACCTTCAGTAACCCTACCTGTCACACAGAGGATGCCTGCTGGGGGGCGTGTGTGCACTCAGAGCGCAGTCATTTCCTGCGCGCTCGCGGCACCTCCAATCCATCACTAACGGTGTATTAAGCAGCAGGGGACCGGGCAGGGCGCATCCTCCAGGAAGGGGCGTTGGCAGTTGGCGCTCCGTTTCCTTTGGACCAGGAGCACATCTGTCATTAAGCAGCGGGGGCGGCCCCAGCGGGACACTCATCTTTCAGTACCGGGGCCCGGCTGTCAATGGACAGGCTACAGGAGGGAGCTTCATCAATAGGTTAGCAGGAGCTGGGGGGAAATCCTGGCCTGGGGCAGCTCTAGGCTCTGACGGGAGCATGGTCATCCCGGGGCACCGTGGGAACTGTTGGAACAAACTTTTTGAAGCATATTAGGTAACCGTTTTCAAGTGTGGGGCAAGGCTGCCCCCACAACCATATCACAGCTTGTACCCTAACCTGGAATACCAGGATGCGGAAATGGTCAGTGCAACCATGCGTAGAAGAGGCAGGTTAGCCATAGCTGGGCGCACCGGTCCAGGCTGGGCACCTTTGCAGCAGTCAATTCCGAGGTGGGCGTCTTCTAGGGTTTCTCAGAGACACTTTGAACTCTGTAACTCGGTAGAGGAACTCCCGAACTGGGTGACAGTTCCAGCGTGCTAGGATTCCGTATACAGGGCCTCCCACGAGGAACTCGAGTACTGAGTCACTGGGGCCTACCGGGGCCTCTCTAGCAAGAGAACAGTTATTATGGGCTGGGTATATACATGCATTGTCTCTGGGAAAGGGGTCAGCGCGAGCAGTTACACTGCTTCACACACCCCACCCTCACACTGACATGCCTTCAGCTGCTCCCACCGTTACCTTAACTATCCCTTATTTTTCATATCTGTGAAAGTCGGAGGAAAATATACCGTATAATTTACACCCTTGATCTAAAATCGCGCGCAAAAAATCTGCAGTCCAAAAAACGTATGAGCCTGGTGTCCTCCGACCTTTCTAAGTGTTCTGCCCAAATTATGTGGCAAAATGCGCAATAATTTTATCTTTAGTCAATTCGAATTCGGAGGCGTTATTATCGTATTTTCAATATTGTAAATATCGGTCTGCTTATAGAGACGAACACCCAGCTGAAAATGTATAGTTTCGTTGTTCATCAAACTGCTAGATATAATTTTCACAAATAAAAGAAAAAAAAAGAAACTAATCTTCGCTGTCTCAGTCCTAAATTGAGTGTTGATCCTCGCAATGGTTTTTTCGTTGGTTGAAAGCTCTCTACATGAATTTGAACCGGAAAAGTAACTTATGGAACCCCCAAGCCCCTCCGATCTTAATAAAGCATTCCAAGCTGAAATGGGTATATTTGTTTTAGGAAAGTTTTGTGTAGATTATTGAAATAGGGCCAGCCTGATATGCTGTCCAGAAAATACAGTTTTCCAGGAAATACGATTCGACCGCAAACGTCACAATTTTTAAATGTTATGCACATACAATCTACCCCAAATACTGCACACTTTTTGCCATTAAAGATATATTGTGTGACACAGCCACACTCGTCCCATATAACCCTGGCACAAACCCTGCGTAAACCACACTGGATAGATAAATAGAAGCGTCTACTCTGCATTTTACCATTGCTAGACAATAATGATCTGGGTTCTCAACCCTGAAGCTGCTCTACAGTAACTTCGCACTGATGCACAATAAATAAATAAATAAGGTACGTTGAGTTTTGCTGATTGTCTCCTTCGAAATGGTGAAAGAAGGTCTCCCCCTGTCCACATAAACCATTGTTTTTCATGCAGCACGTGATGGAGAAAAAAGATGTCAAAAACACATGCAATAACGCATGTTGCTTAAAAATCGTTTGATTCATCATACACATTTTAACAAAGTCTTCCTAATTCATAGATAATTATTTTTAGAACAAAAAGCGCACTATTTCGCCACTTGAATATTAATACTGGAGCAACACACTTAGGTTGTCATAATCTTAGTTCTTTATTTCCGAACTGAAATGGAGAAGGGATTGTATGTTGTGTTACGTTCTGCTATGTGGAGCAGTAGTGCAAACTGGGTTGCAATTTTGGGCGCCTGGTTAGCTGGGCAGGAAGTTGGAAGCAAAAGGTTCCAAGTGGGGGCAGTAGAGGGAAAGCTAGAGTTAGAGAGCTGTGAAATAGAACCTGGGAGAGGCCGGGAAGACGAAATGGTGGTGGCTGGAGGCAGGAGGCAGTGTCTGTCAATGTCACTGAAGAACCATTAGCCAGGGTAGCCCATTTGCGGAGGGTGAGAGAGAGCTGTGGCGATAGGCCAGACCTGCTGACTTTGGTACTGGAGAACCAGGTTCGAGTCTTAGCATCAGCTCAACATCCTGGGATTCTGGGCAAATCACTGAACGTCCCTGTGCTTGGAAAAATGAACCCCTCCTTGTGTAATGTAACTAGTGCTGTGTAAAGCACTCCAATACCTGCCAGTAGAGTTTGCATATAAAACAGCAAAGAGAGAGAGGGGAGAGTGAGAAAACAGAACACAATCAGCATGACAATATGTGCTTATGTGCATGTGTGTCTATATGGTGGCAGAATCAACATGGTCAGGGGATTTCAAATCAACCAATCTGTTGCGAGCAATCTAGGCCCAAAGTCTACCTGGGGAGCAGGAGAGAAAGAACTGCCCTCTCCCCCACCCCCTAACAGGATTGTAGATGATTGTCTCAGGAGAAGAAACAACTGTGATTAATGCTTGGTTGAAAAAAGCTCTCAATTATTTCCTTTCCCCCCCAATATTTCATGCCAAATATTTTGAGGGAATCTGAGGTAAATTCCGGAGCCCATTTTTTTTTTGCATGAAAGGGGAAAATCGCCGTCCCTCCCCAACTAATCCTTTTGCTCACTGTCACTCTACATCTAGCACCATACCTCACTGAAAACAATTCTTTACCTTTTCATGTAAGCCTCCCATTTTTTACCTAATGTTTTGTTTATCCCAATATGTTTTCAATCTCAGTGTGTTTTCGTCCTGTGAAAGTGACATGCCACCCTCTGACAGTGTCTGCACTGAGATCTCAACCTAAGTCCTCTCTCTGATTGATACGTTTACTTTCTGGGTCTACCGGCTGATGGGCAATTTTGAGTTACAATCCCCTCCACTTGCTCTGAGTTCCGGAAGAGCAGCCATGTCAAGGTACCAGGAGGGGTGCTCGCAGCACTTCCTCTCACCCAGCCTCTGTTGGTCTGGGATAGGCTTCCAGATTATAGGACTTTCTCTCAAGTGGCCAAGATGGCTGCTCTACTGAAGAACCTGTTTGCTCTCGACATGACAAATGCTTGAGTTTGGATATGGGCAAACTTGGGATGCAGGGCGCAGTCCACTGTCCATTTCACTCTTGGGATTTAATATCTTGGACTGTTAGAAGAGAGTGAGTGCAGTGTGTCTTAAAGCATGTATTTTATCTAGGGCTCAAGTACTAAAAAAAGAAGTGGGGGGGACTCACCAAGTTAGGGCCAAATGAGTGTGACATCACAGCGTGTGACATCACTAAGCATGATGTCACAGGAAGTGACATCACAGGAATTGACATCACAGGAAGTGACATCATGGCTCATGTCATCACAAGAAGTGGTATCACAACCCATGACCTCACAGGAGGTGACATCAGATGTTAGGACCTCACATTTGTTTATCAGGTCTATGATGAGCACATTTGAGTGCATTGCAATATTTAACAAATTACATTTTGCATTATGGTTGTGGCAAAACAGTGACACAACCTGCCGCAAAATCTGGGCCTCAACTTATACATTTTTTTTTTAAACCCTGCCACGAAGAAATTGGTAACAAGGAGAAATGTGGCAGTTAATTTCTTCTGCTTATTTGGTTGCAATGCCAGTATTTTAAAATATCTTATGGGGTTAAGGCGCCTGCTGCATGGATCTTTGTTTGCCAGCTACATCTCAGGAAATAATCATAATAATGGCAAGATAACGCTTGAGGATAATGTATTTGCTGGAGAGATCTGTGTTTTGCCTAGGTCTAGTTTTGAGTCAAAGTAGCACAGAGGGTTAATATGCCTCCTGCACAGCACATTATTGTAATCTGCAGAAGACAGATTTTTATTTTATTTAAATGGGTAAGTGGGTTACTGCTTTTAAGACATTTTTTAATACAGCACAGGGAGGTATGAAGGACATGTGGCTCCTACACATCGTACCCACACTATCTTATGTAACACATCCTTTATATTGATGTACACACATATGATTTATTGTGAATGTATAATCTATACGTGTGATGAAAAGCGCTCTGACACCCTGCATTGGGATGAGTAGTGCTAAAAAGCAATACAACAAATAAGTGATATTTAAATTGTTATTTGCATAAATACTGGGGCGACCAACACATCTGACATTCTTACAGCATATGCTCTTATATACAGGGACTAAACAAAGTCAAAAGCATATCTCTCTTAAGTACCTGTGAAGTGATAAGATGTGAGCCTTTGTTTCCCCTCCTTTGCATCTAGGTGTGAGGCTTCCAAAAGCTCCTGGAAAGGATAAACAAAACAAGCATTGGCATAGCCAATAGGTCTCGCCTTTGGGAAATTATAAGTGTTTAGCCATGCAACAGTTGCATAACTAAACACTTATAAGGTCCCAAAAGCGAGACCTATTGGATATGCCAGTGCTTGTTTTAACTGCTGCAATCTATTGAAGCCTCACGGAGAAAATCAAAGCGGCTGTGTGGCCGCGAAAGTGAAAGTAATCGCGGTAAAGCGCGACGCGTGCACCCGCGTACATGCACTGTAGCTCAAGGCTGGCCTGGTAGCACTTTTTGGAGCCCTCACAAAATGTCTAGCCATACCAGCGCATGCGCTGGGTCAGGCGAGACCTAAAGAGGCCTAATGGTAACTTTACTCCGGTCTTTGCTCTCGGCCCAGCTTGCATCTGATAAGCCCCTTCCCCACTTGATGTTGTGGCTCAGAACAAAAGCAGATCATTTGCAAGTGCTGCTGACAGTATTCTGGTGTCAGAAAATGACACCGGGACGAGTTCAGCATATTTCTGTGAATTCTGGGAGAAGTAGGAAAGGAACGTGGCACTCCGCTGAAAGTGGCAGGGTCTGCAGCAGGGTACACGGCGTCTACCCTCTGAAAACAGTGGGTAGACGGCATCTACCTGTGTATACCCTCAACTCGAGCCCTGATTTTATCAACTCCCTATTATGTAAACAGCAAGAGCACCTTATGTAAACAGCAAAAACAGTGTGAAATCAGTTTGCTTCATGTTTGGTATTGTAATTGTATTTTTGTAGCACTTACAACCCATGATAAAGAGTTGAAGCTCATTAAGGCGTGTAACATGCTACTCCGGAGCCCACGGTTAGTGGTTAAGTCAGTTGTTATCGGTTGTTTTTTGGGTTATTGTTTAGTATTGATTATTAGTTGTTATTTGCCTTGCACTATAAAGATAATGATATTTACTCCATTTTATGTAACGCAAGGAGCGAAAGAAATGAAAATGGATTTTATCTGATTTTGTTCTTCTATATAACCATCTGTGATGCTAGCCTAGGGCTGCTGAAATGTTTGTGCGTGGGCAAAATGCCAGCAGCGCCATTTAACTGCAGCACTAGGTTAATAGATCTTGTTAACTAAGTGTTCAAAATATAAAAAAAGTAACAAAAAACAATAATGAATAATATAATAATACCAAGGAGCCCAGAAGGGTGAATTCCTTACACAACAGAGGGAGGTGTAAGAAATAGAACATTTTACAATATCAGTGTCTGGCAAAAATATAAAACAGCCTTGTGCAGGGGAAACAGAGCTTTCTTTATGTTTATGTGTGTTAACAATGTGTTTTATTGTAACAACGAGAAACCACCAGCGGCTATTTAATTTTGCAAGGTGCTAAGTCTAATTACATTGTTTCTGGTTTTAGTCAAAGAAAACAGAAGCCCATTAATCACTGGCTTTCCTGAAAGCGGCACATTTTCCCTTTTGTCTTTCTGGCGCTGCTGGAATGTCCTAAATTGGGAACGTTTAGCATAATTACTGTACTAGTTTGAGCTGCAGGAACTGTCCTGATGTAGGTGGTGACCCGGTGTGGGCTGCAAGGACTGTCTTGATTTGGTCGGTGGTCTAGAGTGGGCTGTGGGGGCTGTCTTGATCTTGGGGGTGACTTGAATTGGGAGGCAAAAAAGTGTCCTTTTCTGGGTGGTGACCTGGGGTGGGCTGCAATGACTGTCCTGATGTGGGTAGTGACCTGGTGTAGGCTGCAAGGACTGTCTTGATGTGGGTGATGACTTGGGGTGACCTGTGTGAGTGGTGACCTGGTGTGGGCTGCAAGGACTGTACTGATGTGGGTGATGACCTGGTGTGGGCTGCAAGGACTGTCCTGATGTGGGTGATGACCTGGTGTGGGCTGCAATGACTGCCCTGATGTGAGTAGTGACCTGGTGTAGGCTGCAAGGACTGTCTTGATGTGGGTGATGACTTGGGGTGACCTGTGTGAGTGGTGACCTGGTGTGGGCTGCAAGGACTGTACTGATGTGGGTGATGACCTGGTGTGGGCTGCAAGGACTGTCCTGATGTGGGTGATGACCTGGTGTGGGCCGCAATGACTGTCCTGATGTGAGTAGTGACCTGGTGTAGGCTGCAAGGACTGTCTTGATGTGGGTGATAACTTTGGGCAGCCTGTGTGAGTGGTGACCTGGTGTGGGCTGCAAGGACTGTACTGATGTGGGTGATGACCTGGTGTGGGCTGCAAGTACTGTACTGATGTGCATTGTGACCTGGTGTTGTCTGCTATGACTGTCCTGATGTGGGTGGCCTGTGTGGGTGGTGACCTGGTGTGGGCTGCAAGCACTGTCCTGATGTCGGTGATGACCTGGTGTGGGCTGCAATGACTGTCCTGATGTGAGTAGTGACCTGGTGTAGGCTGCAAGGACTGTCTTGATGTGGGTGATGACTTTGGGCGGCCTGTGTGAGTGGTGACCTGGTGTGGGCTGCAAGGACTGTACTGATGTGGGTGATGACCTGGTGTGGGCTGCAAGTACTGTACTGATGTGCATTGTGACCTGGTGTGGACTGCAAGGACTGTCCTGATCTGGGCGGTGACCTGGTGTTGTCTGCTATGACTGTCCTGATGTGGGTGGCCTGTGTGGGTGGTGACCTGGTGTGGGCTGCAAGCACTGTCCTGATGAGAGTGATGACCTGGTGGGGGCTGCAAGGACTGTCCTGATCTGGGCGGTGACCTGGTGTTGTCTGCTATGACTGTCCTGATGTGGGTGGCCTGTGTGGGTGGTGACCTGGTGGTGGCTGCAAGCACTGTCCTGATGAGAGTGATGACCTGGTTGGGGCTGCAAGGACTGTGCCGATCTGGGCGGTGACCTGGTGTGGGCTGCTATGACTGTCCTGATCTGCGTGGCCTGTGTGACTGGTGACCTGGTGTGGGCTGCAAGTACTGTCCTGATGTGCATGGTGACATGGTGTGGGCTGCAAGGACTGTCCTGATCTGGGCAGTGACCTGGTGTGGGCTGCTATGACTGTCCTAAAATGGGTGGCCTGTGTGTCTGGTGACCTGGTGTGGGCTGCTATGATATCCTGATGTGGGTGGCCTGTGTGGGTGGTGACCTGGTGTGGGCTGCTATAACTGGACTGATCAGATTGACACAGCTAGAGGAGGAAGTGGTAGGGACTTCCTGCCTCAAAACTAAAAAGTGGCTAGGACATTGCCTCGTTATCCTCTTCCTTATCACCGTCCTTACTGAAAATAATTTGTATCAATCTCCACCACTGGCCCCGTTTAGCCCAAGCTAACAACTCCCTCCCATCTCCCCCAATGGCTATTCATCGTGAACAAGACCGAGAGCCCCTATTCGGTTGCTCTGCTTATTACCTTCCTCCAAGTCTGCCTCTTTCACTCTTCCAAGACAGGTATCCTGATATACGAAACGTAGGTACACAGTTTTGGCTTTGGGTAGGTAGGTAGGTATGCAGCCCTTTTTAGACTCAGAGCTGACCCCTGGCACCTCTTTTGTGTGGTTGAGAAGCCTGTGTTGACTGGAAAAGTTGTTTCACCCAATAACATCAAAAGGCTTTCTTCTTAAATCATTTTTTCAAGTATGTTGTTTCAAGTGGATCAACTGAAATGAGCCAGTAGCCTGGCTGATGAAGGGTGTTACCCAGAAACCGGTCCCAGGATGCTTGTTTCCGGTTCAGGGAAGACCTGGCTTGGCAGTTCGGGCTGGACTGTTCCCATGAGGCACAGGGTCAAGATTGATTTGCATATAGCTGGGTCTGAACTGAGGTGGCGAAGTGAGCTAACGAATGATGATGGATTCAACCAAGATCTGTGACTGGGGGCG
Organism: Triturus cristatus; assembly: GCF_964204655.1. Lineage (NCBI taxonomy): Eukaryota > Metazoa > Chordata > Amphibia > Caudata > Salamandridae > Triturus > Triturus cristatus. Next base: position 846,619,002 of record NC_140580.1, on the reverse strand, counting down.
AGTGTCTGAAAAGCTTCAGCGCTCCGTCCATCATCTCCTTGTGTTTGCTTTGTTCACCCAGTAGAATAGCTACCAGATTTCAAGAGGTTGTTAAAAAAAGAAATCGCTGGTGCTTTGCATTGTTGGTTAAATGGAGGCATTAGGTGGTCGCTTTGAGGCCCTGCTTGAAGCAATCACCACTGGGGCTTTTTGCTGGCTGGAAGAGAGGAAAGCATGAGGCATATTGATTGAGCAGTTGTATTGCCCTTGCGCCACGCAATGGGGTGCAAGGGCGAAACAACTACTAAGTAAGATTTCTCAATCCACGCAAGGTCACCTTGCATGGCCCTGCGTGGCTTGATAAATCTAGAGTAACACAACGCAGCGCAAATTGCTGTGCTGCGTTACTCTGACCCAGGGAGGCGTTCCATGGGTGGAGCATGGGTGTTACCACGCATCCACCCATGGATTGTGGTGTATTCCCAGGTTTACCATTGCTGGTAACTCGAGGAATGCATCAAAATTCTATGCCTCTCCAGGTGAGGCGTAATAGGTTTATTCCTCTTGGTGTGTGTCCCTTCCTGCATAAAAACAATCCTGCTTATAACGCAGGCACCATTGTACTATGGTGCAAGGATGCCTGTGTTGGTGTTAGGCAGCACATTGTGTGCCAGCTCAGGAAAAAGACAGGCATGCGCAATACAATCTTAAATACGATGCATTCCTACCCTTTTCGTAATTGTTTGATAAATGTGCCCTTATGTCCTCTTAAGAATGTACATTTTCATATTCCTTTCTATTTGTATAAAAAAATGTGAATTCCTTTTTATACCCTCTTAAAGCACACAAAAGCCCTAACATTATTGCACTGCTACACATTTTAAATGCACTGCAATTTTGTTATCCGTTGTATGACAATGGACATTTAGCATTACAGTGCTAGCCAGCATAACCTCATTCTGAGGTGGAAGTGAGAACAGCAGATTAAGTGAAGTCAGCCTTTTTACTCTAGTTGGCAATATACATCATCAAGGTCTTCTCACATTCTTCCCATGAAAAGAGCCCAACACCTACTCATTAGTGTCTATCTGTCATTTCAGTTGTATAACATGTTCTTTCCTCCGCTCGTTGCATTGAGTACAAGTGTATAAATAAAGCACCAGTGTGTGCAATTTAGCATTACATGCTCCAACTGACCAGGGGGTAAGCTCTATTTGTTGAAATGTCAATTTGCTCTTATAATATTTTGATACTTGCTGGCTATTTTTGTGTTTAATGTGTTAGATGTCTATGAGCTTTCCAGAGTTCTGTTTTCTTTCATACTCTCTGTCCTTTATTTGTGGGAATTCCATAAACAGTGCCTTTTCATTTGTCATTTGAAGTTTTCGGCTAGTTGGGAAATGTTGGCGGGATAGCAGAGTGGTTCTCACAGAAGACCCAGAGTTACGGTCTAGAGTAATGGCCACTGACCACAGAGACAAGTGCACCCCTAATTTCAAGCCAAGTTGCTATTATCTACAGAGCATTCCCACTGGGGCCACAGACAATGGCATTAATACCACAATAAGATTTATCCAAATCAATGTTAAGGCATTCCTGGGCTCTGGGCAGTGCAGTGTTGCTGTCTTGAGGTGTGGCTACAACACATGAATTTGGACTGATGCTGGTTTACTGGAGTGAGACTAAAACACACTTTTTTGGATTCAAGTCTTTACCTCCTACATACTGGTGATGATGTTCCTTTGCAATACAAAGGGGCCAATTATGATCTCGTTAGGAAAGCATTCCTACTTAATCGGTTCCGGAATGCTTTCCTAACGACTCAGATCGGGGAGTCCAACTGAGTGTTTTGGATGCATCGGGATGCATTCGGATACAATTCGGTTGGGCTCCCATTGAATTCAATGGGAGCCTGTGTACCCAACGTGAACATAGGCTCCCATTGAAAAAAGGGGCGGGTGGGGAAGAGCGTGTACCCTGTGGCGGGCACCACATGGTGCCCGCCACACTGTGCATGCATGGAAAGCAGGGAGCCATGTGGACCCCCCCGACTGATTTGGAGGGCCCCGGGTAAAGGGATGCCAGCGACGGGCCCTTAAAGTCCGATTCACAAAGCTGTTTCGTCTCGTCAAAACCGTGTCGGTAGGGCTGTCCAAATCGGTCATCGTACTTGCTTTTTCAGACACCGTTCCCATTGCGCTGCACAAATCGGCTCCGAATGAGTTGGACTGCCTAAATTGCGTCCGGAACCGATTCGGTCAGCCTCGACGGCTTCCAAGCATTGTGGTTAGTCGTCCGTAAAGGTGGTTGATTCGGTCGGAAACATAGGCTCCAAATCGGATTTGCTTCATCAGAATCCAGTTTGGAGCCTTTCCTAACGAGATGGTAATCGGCCCCAAAGTGTTATGTGAACAATTATTGAAGCATAATGCTGTATGGATACTTAACAGAGTATTCACTACAACAATCACCTTGAGCCATTGGGACATGAGGACATGAGAAGCTGTGCTTTTGAAACCTGTGACACAAAGAGAAAAAGATGAAATAAGAAGCCATACTGCTACTTAAATGTGAAAGCCAGAAGTTTGAAATAACTATAAAAAATAATTATTGCAAATACTTTTAATAGATCACTTCCTGTGCTTCCTAGCAGGCTGATGTACTTAGAACAGGTACAGACACCTTTTTTAGTTTTAATGCACATCACAGGAAAGCATAATTCCCATTGGTGCAAAGACAATGTACTATTAGCTGTGTGTTACTGTTAATGAAGACAAAATGTAAACACACCAGGATGCCTAAAATGATTTAAAGAGATACATTAAAGGTGTGAAAAACATTGGTAAAGTATGGAATTGGCTCACCAGTCCTGAGAATGAAGTAAACTTCTTTTTAGGTACGTGTGCACATGTGATGAGGAAAAATGCTGTTACTCACAGTGGATGAAAACCAATGGTTGAAGTTGGAAGACCCATCGCCCCAGGCTTTATTCTTCGGTGGGTGTAAGCAAAATGTGACTGGCAGTTTAACAGACTAATTGACGAAAAGTGCTGCTCCAGAGGCCCTAGGTGGCCCTCATTACGAGTTGGGGATTTTCATCTGGAGTGATATCTCCAGGTGAAATACCCCAGGCCAACATTATACATGTGCTCAGGCCCATACTTGATCATTGTTAATGTTAATGTTAATGTTATTTGAACTTATAAAGCGCACTATCACCCCACGGGTATCCTTGTGCTGACTTATACTAGCCCTACTGTTCACATATGTTGCTGTGAGGATCGCACTCACTAAAAATTATGAAGATCCCAACTACACTTTTGGAAAAAGCCAGGTCTTAAGCCTTTTCTTGAACTGCAAAAGGTCTTCTATCTGTCTAAGACTGGGTGGAAGTTTATTCAAAAGCTCTTCCTCCAAAACGTTGTTCTTCTTTTAAACCTAGGCACGTTCACCAGTTTAGCTGATGATGAGCGAAGGTTTCTGGTCGGAGCATACCATTCAAATTTGTTCTGCAAAGGCTTGGGCCCAAGTTCATGCAGAGCCTTTGAAATCAATGCAGAGTGATTTAAATTGTGTCCTCTGTAGCAGTGGGAGCCAGTGAAGCTCTTTAAGAAACAGAGAGGCTGATGAACGGCGTGATCTCTTTAGAGCTAGCTTAGCAGCTATTGTCTGAATTCTCTGGTTTACCAATCAGGGAATTTGGGGCCTCTAGCAATGGTAATGTTAGTTACAGCCCAGAATTTGTGATTTTAAAACCTCACTCTGTACTATTAAAAGAAAAACGCTGATATATACAACTGCTAGATCCATCATACAGTGGGAAACCAGAAAATGAGTTTGCTCTATTAAAGGAAAGGTACACAGTTGATTGGAAATTGTCTGCTGATGTTTGGCTGCAATGCAAATTTTTCGACAATGGTGGTGACCATGGCGGTTGTTGTATTTCTGACTTCATGAGGGAACCAAGAAAGTACACCTCGAAGCGGTACCCTTCTTCCAGAACCCTGGTCAAAGATGGAGAGAAGAGCAAATAAATGACCCCACTGTTGTAGCTGATGCTCAGATCAAAGCTCTGGTATATTCTTGTACAGAGAGTTTGGATAGATGCAGGATAAATCTGTGTAAAGGACAAGGTTTTCGCCCACCATTTGGTCAGTAGTTTCCCTCACTGTCGCCTCTCGCTTTTCTTCATCATCTTGATCTTCTCCCAAATAAGATGACAAGGGTTACCCCAACCCAGAGGCAAAGGAGAAATGTATCCATATGACATAACTTCAACGAGACTATCACTACTTGTCATGAAATGTGTATTCCCTGTAAGAAGACTACCAATACAGAACAATTGGGAGTATGTTTTGCCAGTTTCAGCAACATTCCTCCTTCCATCTTCCAGTGAACGAAAGCTCTACTCAGAGAGTGGAAAGACAGTCAGAGGGTTTATCTACCCTGTACATGACAGAACAATATGTATTGGTTAAGCTTGGAGTTTTCTCAGTTCTTCCTTCTTGTTGTCTAACCTTTGGTTCAGATCTCAGTAGCATCAGAAGAGGTTTCTGTGACAGACCCTGCGGATAGACAGGCAGAGGTCACTCTCAAGAGAGCTATGCATGTTTTCGAGCATTGACCACACAACTAAATTCTCATCAGGAATGCAAGCAGGTTTGTGCCTGAGCTCATAAGAATTAGTAGTTGGCATTCATAAGAAACAAAAATGCAAAACGTTTGGCTGATCAAAGCCGGTTCTCAGATTTTATGTCTCAGTTGTTAAGGCATGACTAGTTTGGTCTTGGACATGATCATATATGATAAGCTAAATCCGTGAGATCAGGAACACATGGCCACTACAGGATACAGTTAAGGCTTGCTAAAATCAAGCTATATATATAATTTATTTTCACAATTCCACTTGCTTGTGTTTTTTCATTGTATAGTCATGACTTCTTAGTTCAATGTTCATCAAACAGAACACTTCCTGCCCATCTCCATCTTCTCTACTTCCCAATCAACCATCATCAAATGTTTTATTATCATCTAGAACCATTAATGGGTACATTGTGAAAGTTTCCATGCCTCATGTGCAACCTTTAACAGAGGCAAGGCAGATATGGCCAATAATGCAAATCGGCAGGAGAAATACAGTAATAACCAAGATAACTTTAAATTTGTTATTCATCATCTTCCAAAAAGTCTTTCTAATCAGGACCAGAAGTCACACCTCCCAAATACCTTATCAACAATTTGAGAATCTTAAACACTTTAATGTATATTACTGATTTGTTTATAATTCCATTCAAAGCTGTCTGGAATATAGTAAGCTCAACAATCAACACTGATGATGGCATAGGGCCTTATTATGACTTTGGTGGTGCGGGAGAGGGCAGCCACGCCAGCGCCCCGCTCCCACACCACCACAGCCATAATGAGACAGCCCACCGGATTTCGACTGGAATCCAGGTCTGGAGGTCTTGCGACGACTGGCACATAGCGGTGTCTGTTTAAAGCAGTGATACTCAAAGTACGGCCCGGGGGCCACATGCGGCCCTCCTGACCTTTACATGCTTCCCCCTGACCAACAGATGCTGTTTACTTGACTCAGCACTAACATTAAAAAAAAATTAAACATCCAGCAAGCACTTATTTAAAGGTCGATTGTAGTTAAACAAAAGGAAGTAACTAGGCCATAAACTTCATTTTTAAAGACAGCAAACATGTAAAAATATCTTCTTTTCAAAATTAAAAAAACCTATTTCAAATTATAGAAGTGCATTCAGAAGTATTTTTTTAAAGTACTGGTCTTCAAACATGAATTTAGAAACGTTCATGCTCCCCTCCCCCCCCTTTGACAACAATGCCATTAGTGATTACATTCAAGCACAGGAGATGGTTTTGTACAGCACACACCTGAAGTCATGTATTTCAAGGTCCTTTTTTATGTGATAATGAAGAAAAAGGAGGGAAATTGAAATAGAACAATTGCCCAGGGTCACACAATTTGGTCAGGCGGAGAAGCTGGGATTCATCCTAGGTTTTCTGGTTTCACATTGCGCAATCCAGTTCAGCCAGTAGATATACATGCTTTGTTTCCCCTACACCCACTTTACACCCCTCCTCCCCTGCTGGCATCAGAGCAAAGCTCAGTCCCACCACAGACCAAACTTTGCGGCCCCCGGGAAAATGTTTGTGAGTACCCATGGTTTAAAGGCTTATTGGAGAGTCTTAACAGGCACCACAATGGTGATGCTATTGCAGGTTCCTGTAGGGCATGGACTGTCAAATCTATGCCCTACAGGAGCTGGGGGTGGGTACATGCAGACAGGGGGGCACACCATGTGCCCCCCTGCATCCATCCCCCAGGTACAGAGGAAACGCAACAGGGGGCCCTGTAGGGCCCCTTTTGTTTCCTCTCTGTCATACTTTCCACGGCGGGCTCACTGCCATGAAAACTGTGGTGGAGATACCCACTTTTAGCACTTCTTCATCTCTGACAATAGTTGGTAAATTGCATATCTAATTTGAAAGCCAGAATCAAGATGGCTGACGAGATGGAGCTCCTTGCTGAGGCTCCGGGGCTTGGGATAGTTTGTTAGTGAATATCCCTGTTTTGCCCCCACATCCACTCTTTACTCCTGTCTCATTCCGGATCGGAGGGTGCGAATCGGAGCTAGCTGCTGGCAGGAGTGCGGGGGAAGCTCGTCCGTGCTCTTCGAGGGACGGCGGTTCGAGATATCGGCAAGGGAGTTCACGGTGCTTGCTGGTGGACATGCGAGCGTCCATTTCCCCCGATTGGCTTTGTAGCATTTCCAAGTGAGTCGCCGCTCGCTCCCTTCCGCTTTACCAGCGCTGGAGAGGAATGACCACTGCGCGATCTACACCTGCTGCCTCCCGGTCTCCTTGAGGGTACGCGGTCCAGAGGCTGCACGCGCTTTGTTGTTTTTCATCAGCTGCCCCCCAGTCTGCCCGAGGGTTCGCAAACTTGAGGCTGAGCGTGTTTCAAGACCGCATTTGCTGCATTTTAGTGAGTCCTTTGGGCAGTGCTCACTGTGCCGGTTGTTCTGCTCTGGCAACTGGCAACCGGCGGAGCCTTTCCGACTCTTTTCCTGTCTGGGGGGCTTCCATGGAGAGACTCCCCACTTCAAGATGGCACCTACTTGTGATTTTTTGATTCTCCCTCCTCTAGGATTGCTGCTTATTGCGGGCTGCGCTGTGGTCCCCCACTAAGATCCCATCTCTCACACAGGCCTGGACTTTTAGTGTACAATAGGAAGTCCAAAAAGTAGAGGCAAGACCAGCCTTCAGGAGTGAACCTAATCGTGGAAAGTAAAGTAGGGCTACTCATGGTACCTTAACCCTTTGCAAAAAAGTTAGACAGGACTTCCTCACAATCCAATAGACTTTTAGTGTACAATTGGAAGTCCAAACAGAAGAGGCAAGAACAGCCTTGCGACTGCTTTTCAGGAGTGAACCTGATCATGGAAAGTAAAGTAGGACTACTCATGGTGCCTTAACCCTTTGCAGAAAAGTTAGACAGGACTTCCTCACAATCATAAAACAGCCTTTCACGACCTGAACTCTGGTTTGAGATCTTGCTGGTGACTAATTTAACTCCCAGTAAACTTGGCACTTACTTTCTAAGCGGAACCCTTGGAGCCTGACTCTAAAATGGCGTCCACCAATGTATTTTCACTGGTATGGGAAGATGTCCCATCTGACAAGGGGGTCCGATGGGCTTAGCTGAGGAAACAATTCAAAGATCTAGAGACAACACCACCTACAGAGTCTTGGAGATCAAAAGACTTGATTTGCCTGACCTTAAGATGGGTGCCAAGCTACACTCCTCTTCCCATCCTACCACCCTCGCCAGCTCCACCAGCCCGTCTCTGTACTCTAGACTTTTGGTCCCTTCCTGATTCTCATCTTTATCCAGCAGAGTCCGAAATATATGACCGAATCCCGGTGGAGCTGCCCCGACAGCTATAGGGGAGACAGGCTCTGGCACACCGCTATGACTGTCACCTACCCAGCCGGACTAATGTCTCGTCTCTTTCTTCGCTGCTGACTCTTGGTCCCTTCCTGATTCTCATTTTTATCCAGCGGAGTCCAAAATGTATGACCGATTCCCGCTGGAGCTGCCCCGACAGCTATAGGGGAGACAGGCTCTGGCACACCGCTATGGTTGTCACCTACCCAGACGGTTCTCGGACTTATGTCTCGTATCTTTTTCCGCTGCTGACTCCCTCACCTGGACACCCTGCTCTCCCTGGCCTTTTTCTTTTTTTCCCCTCTTTTTTCTGTGGACCTTGTTTTTCATGGTCGCTAACAACTTCTGTATTGAATTTGTAACCTCTCTGTAAGTAATGTGATCATTTTTGTAATTTGTAACACAATGTTTCCTTATGTTAAGCGCTAGACCTAGTTTTTTGGCTGATGCCCGGTGGAGCTACCTAATAGCTATAGAGGAGATGGCCTCCTTGGCCGTCACCTACCCAGCCGGACTTTGGGCAGACCTTCCTTCATCTCGCCTTCGCATTCTCCCTCCCACCCCTTTACCCTACCCCCTCTCCCCCTCTATGCTCCATTTTTTGTCCCCTATGCTTTTTAAATGTTTTTCCGTTGAGACCTAGCTATTTGGCCGATGCCCGGTGGAGCTACCTGATAGCAATAGAGGAGATGGGCTGTGGACTTTCCCCTTGGCCATCACCTACCCAGCCAGACCTTGGGCAGACTCTCCCTCATCTCTCCACCCTATTTACCTCCTACCCCTTTACCCTACTCCCTCTCCCTTCTAAGCTCCATTTATCTCGTCTTTACGCTCTTGAAACGTTTTTCTAGTAACTGATGTAACTGGTAACTGATGTAATTTTGTAACTTTGTGGAACCCTATGTAAAGTGCTCTGATACTTCCGGGCCTAGCCAGCGCTATATAAAACTCAAATAAATATATAAAATAAATAAAATACTGACCAACCCCAACTCATACTGACCAGACCTAACTCAAGTCTCAGTTGTGATAGCGAACGACGTCTTGGCAGATTTAAAATATACCTAATAAAGTTTCTAAAGGCTTTTTCAAGGCTGTGATTCAATCTTTCCTCAAATGTAAGTGTCCCATTTGTACCAGACACAATGCATTTTGAATTAAGGCCAATGAGGATTGTATATAAAAGGGACTGCAGAGGTTCAGATGTAGCTTTCTTAATAATGACTGTAGGTCAGCAGATTTTATCTTCAATGCATTTAAATGTGTTTTTGGACTGGCCAAACCCAGCCACACCCTTAGGTGATGGTGAGAGGTCCCTGATTCATTTGCGTCCTGCCCTATTTTCCAATTATGTAAGTTTTTCGATCTAACAAATGCTATAATTTTAGATGTGGTAATATTCACAATGAAGTCATTGGTATTACTGTACTTGTGCATAGTGAATAGTAGTGACTTTTGTAGACCCTTTGGAATTATGTCTAGGATGATCATTTCATGTGCATATTGAAGCAATGGAATGTGCTAACCTCCTATTTTCATCTGGAAATTTCTAATTCCCTGTAAACTTTAACCCAGATTGATTGTATAGATAATAAACTGGAAGGGGGCCAGCACGATTCCTGTTTTTTTTTTTTTTTTTTTTTTTTTTTTTGAAACCGTTTATTGCAGTTCGTAAAAGTTACAGGTATGGGCCTACAACCATCCGGCCGGCCGCTAGAATGACAAAAACATATTGCACACATACAGTAAAAAGTCTCTAGGCAGTGTAGAGCAGTGAAACAGGAGTAATCAATGGTGCAGGCCACACAGCTCCAAGCCCACAGTACGGTTCCCTTTTCTTGAAACAAAACAACACCAAAAAACCACACCCGCAAGGCAACCCGCGATCCAAAATAACAGCACGTGCTCCATAAGTGGGGGATCCAAACCAGCAGCAGAACTCTGGAGAGGGGAATGGGAATAGGTCAAGGACTGGGGGACCGCGCGCCCGCGGCTGAGGGAGGGGGGCCGTCTAAGGAGACGGAGCAGGCGAGGCAGCCTGTAGCAGGGGTGGCTCACAAATACCCCCGCGGTAGGTGTTCCAGGGGCCCCAGATTTTCACCCACGCCCCAGGCTTACCTCTCGCCACATACACCACCTTTTCACGAAACATACACCAATCCATATGCTCTTTCCAGGCCGACACCGCAGGGGGCCTCTGGGATCCCCACAATTGAGCAATGTCGCGCTTGGCTATCATGTATCCCAGAGTCACCCACCGCGTCTGCGGGACCGAATAGTCATTCGGTTCCCATACATTCAGCAAGCATCTCCTCGCTTCAGGCAGCAGCGCAACACGCGTCACCACACGCAGGACCTCATGCACACCACGCCAGAATCGCTCCACCTTCGGGCACTCCCACAGTATATGCATGAAAGTCGCCAACGCACCACAGCCACGCTTACACATTCCGTCACCAGCAAAACCCATACGCAGAAGCCTTGGCCCCGTCACGTAAACCCGGTGAAGGATCTTGAGCTGGACGAAACGAAGGCGAGCCGGGATGGCCACCTCTTTCGGAGAGGCCACCGCGGAAATCCAATCCTCATCGTCCAGCTCCAGCCCGTCGGCAACCCAAGCCTCGCGGAGACTAGTCAGCAGGCACGATCTATCGTTGATCAGTTTTTTGTATATGAGGGAGATCGTGCTGTCCGGGACATGGCCATCTAGGACTCTGTCCTCCAGGGGGGAAGACTCCGGAATGGATGCGACATCCGGGAAGACGGAGCCCAGCGCATGGCGGACCTGTAGGTACCGAAAGTACTCACTGCCCTGTAGCTGGAACTCCGCCTGCAGCGTCTCAAAAGTTTTGAATCCCCCCCTCGTCCAGAGATCTCCCACCGTGCTGATTCCGATCGTGTCCCACTTCTCGAAGCCCTTCGACGTCCACAGGGAGCCCAACCTCTCCGACGCATACAGCGGTGACGCCCGGGTCAAACGGTCCTTCCACCCCATAGCTGCATTAGCCGCGTGCCAGACACGCACCATGACACGCGTCGGTCCCGTCAAACGAGAGTCGGGCGCGCCAGCGTAGAGCGCTCGATTGTAATCGCCACCGGGCAGGAGCATCTTATCCATCTCGAATGCCAGGTTCAAGGCGGGCCCGTAAAGGCCATGATTAATTGCAGCTAGTTGGGAGGCCCAGTAATACCGTTTAATGTCAGGGAGGGCAACCCCCCCATCGTACCACGGGAGCGTCAATTTAGCCAGAGCAATGCGCGGCCTCCCGTCCCAGAACAGGCGCCGCTGGAGGCCCTCCACCTCACGGAAATAGCGTGCCGGGACCAAGTCCATAGTATTCTGGAGGGCGTAGAGGAAGCGTGGCAGGGACATCATTTTAAACAAGGCCGCTCGGCCGAGCGGCGAGAGCGGCAGACGCCGCCAGCGCACCACGTCCTCCCTCAAACGCCGAAGGGGGGGTAACAAATTCCGCTCGTAGCGGGCCTCCGGGTCAAGAGTGATATAGATACCCAGGTACCGAAAACCTTGGGAGGCAATCTGGATCGGACAGTCCCGTGGTAGGGCCGGAGCCTCCCCGGAAAGCACATATACACAGGATTTCGCCCAGTTGATGACCAGGCCTGAGTTGCGACCGAATGAACGCAAAACATCAACCAGGACGATCAGTGATTTACGCGGGGAGGCGAGATACAGAAGGATATCGTCAGCATAGAGGGACACACGGTCCTCATACTCGGGGGTCCAGCGGAGACCACGGATAGAAGGGTGCCACCGCAGCCACTCCGCCAGGGGCTCCAGGGCCAGGGCAAACAGGAGAGGCGACAGGGGGCAGCCCTGTCGCGTACCCCTCCCCAGCGCGAATGGGGCCGAGACTCGCCCATTCACTACCACCTGCGCCAATGGGCCCGAATATAGCAATTTGACCCAGCTAATGAAACCCGGGCCAAACCCGAATTTTGCCAGCATCGCCCAGATGTATGGCCATTCAAGCGTATCAAACGCCATGGTGGCGTCCAAGGACGCCAAGACGGCCGGCTCCCGCACAAATGGGACACGCGCGAGCACCCCGTGCAAGCGCCGCAGATTAAGCGCCGTGTTGCGGTGCGGTATAAAGCCAGATTGGTCTTGGTGGACCAAATCGCCCACCACGCCAACCAACCTGTTGGCCAACACCTTGGCGAGGATTTTGGGCTCCGCGTTCAAAAGCGAAATCGGCCTATAGGATGTGACCCGTTCACGGGGCCTCCCCTCCTTGTGGATCACCACAATTGTGGCTAGACGCTGGTCCGGCGGGAGGGAACCCCGCGAGTGGGCCGCCAGGAACATCGCGCGCAGGTGGGGCGCCAACACATCCGGGCGTAGCTTGTAGAGCTCGATGGGAATACCATTGGGGCCCATGGCCTTGCCGGATGCAACCGAGCGAATAGCCAAGGCAATTTCGTCCGAGGTGGGAGGGGCGTCCAGCGAATCCCTGTCCTCCACCGACGATTCCTGTTTTAACCCAATTTTCATTCAAATTCTTCCGGTCACTCTGGAGCCCTTCCACACATTTACATATATCCATGTATTAAAGACAAGTGCAGCAAATGGATGGCCCTCAAAAGTGTTAAAACATTATTCACCTTATCAAAGGTAGAGGAATAATCAAGAGAACAGATATAGTGCAGGAGTTTTCTTCTGTTACACCACCCTTTCTCTGGACCAGCAAGGTGAGAATGGTAACAATGTCCAGTTTCTTACAACTCTTTGTGAAACCTGCTTGATAAAATGGCAGAAGGTTAGCTTCCTCCATCCAGAGTTCCAATTCACCTAAAAGGATCTTTACAAACTGTTTAACATCTGTATCAAGTATGGCTATATTTCACCAGTCCTTTAGATTTGCTCTGTCCACTGTTTTTAAGGTGGAATGGAACCTGGATCTTATCCAAAAACCAGGAATGGTTGATGATTCCAAACAAGAGGAAAACACGGTGGTTCTGGCCCTGAACCAAAATGCTGAATCTGCTTTGAAGACAGACATTGGAACCTTATTCGGGTCGGGAGCATCAGATGATTGTACTTTTAACTTTTAACACTGTGAACAGACCATACTAAACAGGCTTACTGCAAAAAGTGCCGGCCGGACCCAATGCAAGATCGGGCAGCTGAGAAGCTTTGTTTATTCATTTACTCTTTTATTTGTGTTTTATAAAGTGCAAACATCAATCAACAGGGTTTAAGAGTGCAATTGTAAAAGAAGTTCTGAAAGCACCAGGAAGTAGTCTAGCATATGTTGACTGGAGACAAAACAAAGGAAATATTAGTTACAGTACAGTGTTTGTTAGGGATTTACAGTGGATTTCTTTGCAAAGGTATTGAAGGTAGGTAATTGTGCATTAAACTGGTTGCAGTGCAGTGTTTGAGAATTAAAGAGGATTACAGTACAAAAGCTTAAAAAGTAGGTCATTGTTGATTAACTGGTAGGCATGACAGAGCAAATCATATTTAGCAGTTCCAAATATGTCAAAGGTTTGTCAGGGATGGCACCATAAGAGTATCAGAAATCTAAGCAGCTTGGGACATAATTGAGGAAAGATCTATAAGTGTGGACTGAGATTTAACAGCGATAGCCAATAGTCAGAATACTAGTACCATATTAAAGGAATACATATGTAAATCGAAAAAAACATCACTTTGCTTAAGGCACCATTGACTTTGTTGTCATTCAGAGGATGGTGTGACCTGCCACAAATATGCTAAAGTATGCAAAAAAGTGATGAATGGAATGCTTAAATTAATCTTAGCCACTGTTAATTAATCGAGCCACATCCCAGTCCGTTGCCATTTTGCACACTATACCACCTCTGTTTGGATCCAGCCATATGCAAATCAGTCTTGACTCTGCTCTAATGGGAACAGTCCAGCCCAAACCGGCAGGCCAGGTCCTCCCTGAACCGCAACACAAGCAACCTAAAACCGATGCATATTAACAATGGACTTTAATGTGACCAGAGTAATTACCAGAGGTTCAAGCATTCAGTTCATCTCGTTTTTGTATACTGCTGCAAACATGCAGCAAGGTAGGGTTGCTGGCAGTCATTTTGGGTTGGAAAACTTACAGAGTGGAATGGATTTTGTATTTCCCTAAGATAAGTGAACAGGAAGGAGTGCGAAGGGGGCACAGGGCAATATTATCTCACTGAATATCGTGGAGCCTGTTAAGAATAATGCCAACCTTGGCTACAACAGAAACACTGTAGATGGGGTGACCTTGTGAGGGGAGTACTTTTGCTTGTGGATAATTCTGGCCAACCCGTAGCCCTGTTCAACATGAACTCTTACATAACAAATTATGTGGGAAAGTGGCCTCCTTCAAAGAGCACTACTGTACTTTAAAAAGGGTCAATAGACCTGGCCTCAGTGGTACAGTCTTGTTGCCTCTCCAACAATTATAAATCACTGCCCAAAGTCAGTAACCACAGAGCACAGAGTAAAGGTGCAGAGGTAGGAGGCATACTTAAGAGCAATTGCATAGGGAGAGGAAGATCCCTTTTTCAGCAGCAGCTTAGGATTTTGACAAACCATGGGTATCAGATGCACTAACTCTGTTTGCACTGGTTATTCCCCTTCCTTAGTGGTCCCTCAGGGTTCATCTAAGAAAGGGATGATCTCTGTACGTAGACATGCTTCCAAGCATTTGGTGGACAGCTTTAAGTGGCCTTGAAGTTTGTCCACCAAACTTTTAGCGTTTTTTATTTTGTTCACAACAAACTCCTAAAGAGGGAGTTTGCTATTAAATACCAAACATCTAACGACCCCTACACTAGGCCTGGGCGTAGCCCGTGGAGTTTTGCTACGCGGAACTTCACGAAGTTACAAAAAAAATTCCGCAAAGTTCCGCGAATGGCGTAGTGCAGTGTGAACTGCAGTTTGTGCTGGTATTCCTGCAGCTCGGGTAGAAATTCTACCCGAGCGGCAGCTTGCGAACTTACAGTTCGAGATCGTGAGCGGGAAAAAAACTCCACTGCACATCGCGAAGCGGAGTTTTCTGCACTCCGCGAGCTCCGCAGAGTGCGGAGTGCAAAAAACTCCGAAAACTCCGCGAACGCAGTGAAGTTCACCGCCCAGGCCTACCCTACACCCAGGATGTGGCAGTCATTATTCTTTTCTGTGCTTAACCTCCAGGTTTTTCCTGGTGGTGATGGACAGAAAAATAATTGCTAAATAGAGCTGGTGGTGCAATGACTTTACTCCGATGGTCCCAACTCCATTTGGCTGTCAACTGAGCTTATGGGATGCCTGGTGGATAGAATGCTGAGCATCCATCCTTCTGTCAAAGAGGCTGGTAGACGAGCAGTTTGGTGGACAGAGTACTCCATCACATTGGCAATGGAGTACTCCATCACATTTCCACCAAACACTTAAGGCCTGATTTAGATCTCGGTGGACGGGTGACTTCCTCAAAATGTTGACAGATATCCCGGGCCAGACTAGGAACACAAACCAGCCTTTGCAATCCAGTTGGACTGGCCCTGACGGGAGGGTGCGCGGGGGCGGGGGGGGTGCTAGTGAGAAGCGATGCTGCTCCTTTTATTACAGGGGGCCGATATTGCAGCACTGCTGCAAAATTGCCCCCAGTAACAAAAACAGTCCCCACCACTCAAAAACCAGCCCTCACCCTTCCGTCCCACTGGCAAAATGCCCGCTGTGACCAGTTGGCCCTAAAAACATCCCATCTGACAAAATATGAATCCCATAGGATGTAATGGGATATCCTGTCACCGCTGTGACTGAATAACACATCTGCCAAGATCTAAATTAGGCCCCAAGTCAAAGCTGAATTCTCCCTCCACATTTTCCTATTCTTCCATTCATAAAAACAAAATGCATCAAATTTGACAAAATCTCATTTTGTTTCTTGGTGGTGTCTATAAATTTGGTACAGAATTAGGCATGTTGCTACCCAATCTTCCTTGCACTTGCATACCTTTTACGCTCGCTTGCCTCCAGTTCCACAAATAGTCAGCTCAGTAAACTTGTCACTTTTGCCTCCTCATTAACATAAGCAAGTCACCTGTCAATTAAAATGATGCCAGCCATGCTAGTACTTCCATATTTAGAAAAGAATTCCCTACGAACATGGTGGGTGTGGGTGGGTATGGTGGAGAAAAAGTGACCGGAGAAGCCACTAGGGCTTACTCTACAGGTGCTTGGGTGTGTCTGCCTTAACTGCCTTTCACTTCACCGTGGGTCCCAAATTTGTCTGTCTCATCTTGCTTAATCCTGAGTCTGTATCACTTCCCTCCTGGTACGATAAGACACAACTTACAGTGAAAGCATGATAAATAGGGTTTGTATTAGCGTATATGCATTACTAACAGTTGACTCCCCTTGCCCAATGCTTGGTAATCTTAGCAGGGGATGTGGCAGATTATATACCATTCGTGTCACCTTCCTAGACTTCTAACAGTGTGCCAAGGACTCCACAAGGGCGAAGGGGTGCTTGGCAGTTCGGGCTGGACTGTTCCCATGAGGCACAGAGTCAAGAGTGATTTTCATATAGCTGGGTCCGAACTGATGTGGCGAAGTGAGCTAAAGAATGATGATGGATTCCACCCAGATGTGTGACTGGGGGCGAGTGTCTGAAAATTTTCAGCGCTCCGTCCATCACCTCCTTGTGTTTGCTTTGTTCGCTCTAAGTTGGCAGGGTATTCCCAGACGTGGGTCCCTTGCTCACTTTGCCACTGATTTCAAGCTAGCCTTGCTAATGAGGGTGTTTCCCCGAAACCGGTCCCAGGATGCTTGTTTCCAGTTCAGGGAAGACCTGGCTTGGCAGTTCGGGTTGGACTGTTCCCATGAGGCACAGGGTCAAGACTGATTTGCATTTAGCTGGGTCTGAACTGAGCTGGCGAAGTGAGCTAAAGAATGATGATGGATTCAACCCAGATCTGTGACTGGGTGCAAGTGTCTGAAAAGTTTTAGCGCTCCGTCCATCATCTCCTTGTGATTGCTTTGTTCACTCGAAGTTGGCAGGGTATTGCCAGACGTGGGTCCCTTGTTCACTTTGCCACTGGATTCAAGCTAGCCTGGCTGATGAGGAGTGCTAACCCAAAACCAGTCCTAGGATCCTTGTTGCCGGTTCAGGGTAGACCTGGCTTAGCAGTTTGGGCTGGACTGTTCCCATGAGGCACAGGGTCAAGACTGTTTTGAATATAGCTGGGTCTGAACTGAGATGGTAAAGTGAGCTAAAGAATGATGATGGATTCAACCAAGATCTGTAACTGGGGGTGAGTGTCTGAAAAGCTTCAGCACTCCGTCCATCATCTCCTTGTTTTTGCTTTGTTTGCCCTAAGTTCGCAGGGTATGCTCAGACGTGGGTCCCTTGCTCACTTTGCCACTGGATTGAAGCTGGCCTGGCTGATGAGGGGTGTTACCCCGAAACTGGTCCCAGGATGCTTGTTTCCGGTTCAGGGCAGACCTGGCTTGGCAGTTCAGGCTGGACTGTTTCTTTGAGGCACAGGGTCAAGACTGATTTGCATGTAGAGGGGTCTGAAATGAGGTGGCGAAGTGAGCTAAAGAATGATGATGGATTCAACCCAGATCTGTGACTGGGGGCGAGTGTCTGAAAAGTTTCAGCGGTCCGTCCATCATCTGCTTGTGTTTGCATTCAAACAGAGCAGCATTTATATTCTGGACTGCAAGCAAAAAAAGCAGTGGAAATGGCTCCTTCAAATGCTTGCCAGTCACTCCTGCAGCCCCTTACTTCAGAAGAGAAGCTAGTCTGTATCCCTCAGCTGCTTATTTCTGCACATCATTTGAGGGTAAGGGAGGGGATGGCTTTCTATGTCCAACTGTAGACGATGATACTAGCCTAGGATAACATCCAGATTTCACTCCTGGACTTTTGACTTTCTTAAGCAACTTTGCAACCTGGCAAACATTTTTAGTTTGTTTCTTTGCCGTATTATATGATGCCGCCAGCTGCCGTGTCAAATATGCAGCAACCTCTACACCTTTCTGAGATACAGGTGTACCTTGCACTTTCATTAAACCCAAATAGAAATACAATTCAGTCCACTCCAGTACTCTCAGGTCCCTACGCCAATAGCTAAAACTAGCCAATTGTTAGGTGTGCCATACAGACAGGTTTAGCTATCCCTTGTCAAACACCAATTACAGACAATACCAATACGTATGAACACCTTTGTGGACAATGACAATATGTACAGTGGGCTTTGTGCCAGTCCATTGCTTGCCATTGGTTGGCTCTGTTGTCAATCTCATTTTTGTATTCTTATTCAATAGCTTTCCTTTCTGTTTGTGTTTGTTCCTCCCCTGGAGCACAGCTTCTTTACCTTCCTTTTGATTTGGTGACTTATACCCTTAAACTGTTTACATTTAGAGATCTACTTTTTCTTTTCCTTGTAGCACTTAATGCAAGTGTGTGTGTTTTCTTGTTTCCTTCCTTATCTGTGCTGCTTCCTGGCTGAAATTACGAAACCCTGGCACTCTCCGTTTTGTTCGTCCTTCACCCCTACCCAGCTTAACTGTTGCTTCCACCGTCCCTTCCACTCCAGTTTTGTCTTTTTTTTAATGCTCCCCAGGGAGTCAGCCATCTTGGAGTAGTAAATGAAAAAAAGCAAAATGGAATCTGCATCATTATGCATTTTCAAGCATGTGTCCTGACATGTGCACGCACATTCCTCATGACATTGTTGTAGGACAAAATATCATCTACAAAAATATAGTGACACACAATTATTGTGTCAAAATGATTCACAACAAAAATATTGAACCAAAAATAATCTGGACCAAAATATCCTTCCAAAAAAGGTACAGGTATTGAAATATATGTATCCTCATCATATGTAATTTATTTAAAATATTACAGCTTAAAATAGTAATGTAACAAAAAAGAAGTATAAAAAAAGTAAACAATTTTTAAAGAATTACATACAAATTATTAATAATTTAAATATTATATAATCCAAAAAATAAAATTAATATAAAACTAACAAACAAACTTAGAAATAACAAATTACAAAGTATGTATTTTTTATAAATAATGTATTAATAAAATAAATGTATGATCAAACTAAACTAAACAATAGAACAGATAGTTGCTCTTCAAAGAGGTCTTTCTAACTCCAACGTTCCACTTAAATGTAAGCAAGAATGGGAAAGGTATTTGATTTTGTAGGGGTTACATTTACCATTCCACTGACTCCCAACAGTAGAAAGGAGACGATGTAGCCTAACAGCTATTATATTAACACAAGAAGATATTTAAACATTAAAATTAAAAAATCATTTATTATACATAAAAATTGTATATTAAATTAAATAATGATTTAAAAGGTATAAATAAATAAACATATTTAAAACAAGTATACTTCCCTCTCTACTACTAAAACAAAATCAATTGAAACAATTCAAATTGCTTAATACCTTGTTAATATTAAATAATTAAATAACAAATATGTTAAAACAGAAAAATATAATACGCATTTGCAACATTTTGTAATTATATAAACTGATCAACCAATTAACAATAACTAAAAACAGCAATTAATTTGTAAAACATGTAACCAATTAGATTCTTTACATAACCAATTGCATTTAGCAATTCATTTAACATAATTTGTTTTTATAAAAATAGAATACAATAATTTCTATTTGAAATAACTTCCCACCCTCATCCACTACAAACTAAGGGTGGGCAGAATTTGCGAAATTGCCTTTCGCAAAATTTCGCGAAACAGCAAAATATCTCCGCGAACACACGAAATATTGCGTGCTCGCAGAGATTTTGGGCTGATTAATGCGTTACTGAATTTGACCTTCAACTCGGGCACTTGCTTTATTTATATCTGTAAGTGCTTCCTGTTGAGGTTTAATTTTTGTGACAGGAGCATCGTGCCAGAAGGAATCCTGCCCTGCATATTTATCCAAGAAGATGCCACCGTCCGTTTTAAGCACTACCTCTACTCAACTGGAGTACTTTCTACTGGCTAATCAGTAAGTGCTACCTTGGTGGGTAAATGTATGGTGATTTTCTTACACTGCAGCTGCGTAAAGTGCCAGAAGAGTTGTCTCCAGCGACCATGTGTGTCTGTAACTTTTGCCACCGCGCCGATGGGCGCCGGGGTCCCTCGAGTGAGCTGTCCATCATAGAGGGGAAAGGGCGGGAAGACGTTGCACACCGCTGGTGTGTGGGCTGGGGCCAAACTGCGGGGCTTCTATGCAGTTCACATGCCTCTTGTTTATAAAGGGTCAGAGACCGACCAGAGCAGCAGATGAGGAGACAGAACCTCCTGGTGTCAGGAACTACACGGGGATTGCGCTCGAGAAACTCATGGATGCACAGACCTCCATCAAGGATTACAGCAAATTGTTGACGGTAGATATGGGGAGAAAGCACTCCTGCCTAGTCTCCACCGTGCTCACGAATCTTTTGTGCTGATTAATGCGTTACTGAATTTGACCTTCAACTCGGGCACCTGCTTTATTTATATCTGTACGTGCTTCCTGTTGAGGTTTAATTTTTGTGACTGGAGCATCGTGCCAGAAGGAATCCTGCCCTGCATATTTATCCAAGAAGATGCCACCGTCCGTTTTGAGCAATACCTCTACCCAACTGTAGTACTTTCTACTAGCTAATCAGTAAGTGCTACCTTGGTGGGTAAATGTATAGTGCTTTTCCTACACTACAGCTGCGTAAAGGGCCAGAAGAATTTTCTCCAGCGACTATGTGTTTCTGTAACATTTGCCACCGCGCCGATGGGCGCCGGGGTCCCTCGAGTGAGCTGTCCATCATAGTGAGGAAAGGGTGGGAAGACGTTGCACACCGCTGGTGTGTGGGCTGGGGCCTAACTGCGGGTCTTCTATGCAGTTCACATGCTTCTTGTTTATAAAGGGTCAGAGACCGACCAGAGCAGCAGATGAGGAGACAGAACCTCCTGGTGTCAGGAACTACACGGGGATTGCGCTCGAGAAACTCATGGATGCACAGACCTCCATCAAGGATTACAGCAAATTGTTGACGGTAGATATGGGGAGAAAGCACTCCTGCCTAGTCTCCACCGTGCTCACAAATCTTTTGTGCTGATTAATGCGTTACTGAATTTGACCTTCAACTCGGGCACCTGCTTTATT
The DNA here is from genome assembly GCF_964204655.1 of Triturus cristatus. Lineage (NCBI taxonomy): Eukaryota > Metazoa > Chordata > Amphibia > Caudata > Salamandridae > Triturus > Triturus cristatus. The sequence continues at coordinate 846,597,910 of NC_140580.1, read as the reverse complement.
TATATCTGTAAGTGCTTTCTGTTGAGGTTTAATTTTTGTGACTGGAGCATCGTGCCAGAAGGAATCCTGCCCTGCATATTTATCCAAGAAGATGCCACCGTCCGTTTTGAGCAATACCTCTACCCAACTGTAGTACTTTCTACTAGCTAATCAGTAAGTGCTACCTTGGTGGGTAAATGTATAGTGCTTTTCCTACACTACAGCTGCGTAAAGGGCCAGAAGAATTTTCTCCAGCGACTATGTGTTTCTGTAACATTTGCCACCGCGCCGATGGGCGCCAGGGTCCCTCGAGTGAGCTGTCCATCATAGTGAGGAAAGGGTGGGAAGACGTTGCACAACGCTGGTTTGTGGGCTGGGGCCTAACTGCGGGGCTTCTATGCAGTTCACATGCTTCTTGTTTATAAAGGGTCAGAGACCGACCAGAGCAGCAGATGAGGAGACAGAACGTCCTGGTGTCAGGAACTACACGGGGATTGTGCTCGAGAAACTCATGGATGCACAGACCTCCATCAAGGATTACAGCAAATTGTTGATGGTAGATATGGGGAGAAAGCACACCTGCCTAGCCTCCACCGTGCTCACGAATCTTTTGTGCTGATTAATGCGTTACTGAATTTGACCTTCAACTCGGGCACCTGCTTTATTTAAATCTGTAAGTGCTTCCTGTTGAGGTTTAAAATGACAGGAGCATCGTGCCTGAATGAATCCTGCCATGCATATTTCCGTTCCGCCGCGGATCGCGGCAGTTTCGACATTTTCGCGGAACGCAAAAATGTCAAAATTTCCGCGAGTGGAACGGAAATTGTCACCCACCATTTAAATTTTACGATGAAAATAGTGAACTAAAGTAGCAGTTAAAATGAGAATGATTCAATTAAACATTTAACAGAATAAATTACTAATTAATAGTTGAATGAGCATATACAAATTAAAAATAAAAAGCAATAATTTATATTTTAAACAACTTCCCACCCAATCCCCTAGAAAGCCAACAACCCACTATTAAAATAAAAATGATAACATTATTACAAACTATACTCAGAATTTTAACACCATAGTTAAAATATATCCAATTAGTTTAAAAAATAAAATTTCTTGCAACAATATTAAAGAAAACAATATTATACAAAATATTATATTCAACAATATATATTATATACCTAAAAAATAAAATTCTTAAATTCGGTATTCTGTCCCATGATATGTGTAATACAATATTCTTGTATCACAATATATTTTTCTCCAATATTTCGGAGGAATACCGATGACCATGGGGCAGCCGCAGTGTCACGACACATACACGTGCATGTGTGCTGATATATTTATTTACAGGGGCTTTGAGCCAGTCTTCTTCATCACTGATATGCAACATTCACTTTTTAATCCCACACGGGGCAGTGGATCAACCCACTTAAACCATTAGCTAACTTCACCGTGGGTGATGTCATTCTGCTGTTTCATAAGGAGCAAATCCACACACTACGTTGTTCTCTAGAATGTGAGACTACTGTGGCAATGTCGGTTCTTTGAGACCAAAAAGTAGCTTTGGTTTCGCAATTTTTTTTATGTTGGAAAGGACTGAGAGCTCTCTGAATGATAAAATTTTACAGACACTAGGATAAAACAAGACAAGCGTAGACAAAGACAAAAGGCTGGCAGCCAATGCCAGATTTAATGTCTTTTGCCAAGCTGTTTTTCTTTGTATTCTGTTCCTTGTAGTGCAGTTTATCCCATTATAAATTCAGAACTTCAAATATCAGAATAGAGAGACTAAACCTGGACTAGATGAGCTACTCATGCATGGAACCAGGGACATCAATGTCTCAAGTTCAGAAATACATTTGGGATATATGAAGCTATATAGATTTTTGTCCAGTACCCTCCCTCCTTCAACTTAATGAGGAACTGGCTCTGTGCACATGGGAAAAAGCAATATCCCGCCGTCTTAAAATAGGTTTTCAATGCCCTTAACTCCAATGAAGGCACCTAATGTGATAACATAATTCACTGCTAACACATGCACAAACAAACATTTGCTGTTTGCTATGCTGCACCATTTTTAAGGTTAAGCGGTAAATCCTTTCAAAAGCAAAGTCCATTCTAGGTGTACAGGTTTCATCCACAGACTGGTGTGTATTATCTTGATGTTTGAATAATGCTAAAAGGACTACAATACCATGTCTAGTGTGTGCTGCAAGCATACCTATCTCTTATCTTCTACCCATTACCTATAGCTTACACAGCGCGACTCCTTATCACTGTGTTTGTAGTTGAAGGAGATATCTTGTTAAACTAGTGTGTTTGAACAACTATCAAGCAGGAGCACAGTCAAACAGATGTTGAGCACGCCTGAAAACGACTCTGCCCCAGTTCTAGCGGTATTTTAAAGACAAAGGGTCATAGGAAGGCACAGGTGGCAACGACAGATATTGTTTGTCTAGAGCCGATGCAGTTTTAGTTCAATCCTTTCTCCATACATGTTTCAAATAAACAGAATTTCATGTTTCCCAAAATTTCCTTGGAGGGATGAGGTTACCTTCTCTAGTCTTCAAATTTGATCTGATCAAGTTTTAGGTCACGCCTACAGACAGCTTTTAGCTGTCTGTCAAAAGACCTTTTGTGGATTATATCAAAAATTTAGAATGGGCTTTGTGTCAGTCCATTTCATACCATTGGTTAGCTTTCTTGTCACTCTCCCATGCTTGCTTCTTATTGACTGTCTTTCCATGCTCTTCTTCTGTTTGTTACTCCCTAGGAGCTTAGTTTCTTTACTATGCTTTTATTTGGACGCCTTGTATGCTTTCACTGCTCATATTCAGGGAACTTTCTTTTTCTTTTGCTGTGACTATTCCATGTGAGTGCATGAGTTTTGTTCCTATTTGCACCTTGTGTTGCGTTGCGTAGCCCCCATCAAATACCTGCTCCACCCCACCCCCTCCCCCATCAATTGCTCTCCCCACCCTAGGTTTAAAAAAAATGTATTTATTGATTCCCCTCTCCGGCCTCATCCTTTTCTCCCTCCACCTACTTCCTGCTGTTTCCCTTCACCTTTTCCCCTCACTTGTTCCTCCATTGCTAACCTACCCCTCCGGTCTTTACATATTTCTTTGTGCAGGGCCCGGCAGCAACTGCTATTTGCTACCTGGCTGTTCTATTCTCAAAAAAGTGCTTTTGTGCAAGTAACCACTTTTTTCTTTATCACACCAAGACCCTCTTTACCCCCAGTTCGCTCCTGTCCTCGCCCCATTCATTACAAAGTGAAATATATCTATAATGCAGACAGAAAAAAACAGCAGAAGGAATACTGGAACCCCTACCCCAACCCTTCTCACTGGGAGTACTTACCCAGCAGTCCTTCTGTTCTTTTTCCTGTCTGTTGACAGAATGGGACAAGGAATACAAGGGCTGCTCCTGCGGAGATGGAGTGGTAGTGATACGGTGGGCAGTCATCGCAGCAGGGCGGCGTTAATGGCTGGCGTTAATGGCTGGCGGTGATTGCGTTTCCCTGAGTGAGGGGCTTGCAGGGAGACCCGTGTGCTGGAGATCTGTGTGTGCTTCCTGGAGGGCCGGAATTATGGGTCATGTTCCTGCATGTGGTGCACATCTCCCTGGCTGCTGGACTGACAGGGAGGTGCATTTTAGGACATACACACATATCTAGGTCCAGGGAGCGCAAGGACGGGTGAGCGCTTCCTGGGTGGCCTGACTTCCATGTGGACGATTGGCTGGAGTGCAGGTGCGCCGATTCATGAGCGTGCATCAGTGCATCCAACTGTTGGCGTTTTCTGGGACGGAGAGGGAAGACGCCTACATATACCTGGCCAGGGGTGAGTGCTGCATCGCTGTTTGTGTTTGCTGCGTTTCCTCAGGATTTGTGTTTGGTGCATATTTTCACTTGGAGTGTGTTGCGAGTGTAACCATGGGAAAATGCTCAAGAAAGAGGAGGCATGTGGAGGAGTCTTCCTCTTCTTCTTTGGCCTCTTCAGTCTCTTCTCCTTCTCTTCCTCAGTCGAAGCACCGCAGGGAGAGTAGGGATTCTAGGCTCAAACGTCTGATACGTGAAACATTTTTGGAGATGGGGAAAGGTGGTAAGTCTAATGTTGCTTACCCTGCACAATCCTTGCAGTCCTCGGGGTCAGAGGAGTAGGGTCCGGGCCCAGAAGAATGGCAAGTATATTGCTCGGGCATGCTGCCAGATTTAATAAGACATTTGAAGACAAACAAGGGATTTCTGGATGAGGAGGTACCAGACACTTCTACTGGTTCTCTTCTACGCCAGGTTCAGAGTTCAGTCAATATTGATGTTCCGGTTCGCCTTTACATTCACAAGGTTCTCAAACAAGAATGAAAGGATTCTGACACAATCATGCTGCCTTGGTTTATGGCCAAATTATACCCTTTTCAGGATATGTAAAAAGAGTTGCTGGATTCTATGCCCATAGATTCTTTTGTGGCCAGTTTGGTGGAGAGGACATTCTTGACTGAGGATGCTGTGATTAAGGATGCTGTAGATAAAAAGGTGTATGCTGGTTCACACCTGGCCCTCTGGGCTGGGATTTATGGTACCTATGTGGCCCAATCCCTGATTTCAGACGTCAAGCCCTTGTACAGATCAGTGGATAATACTTCTGACTGTTTCGGGTTATTGAATCATATCGAGCATCAGGTGAAATATCACTCCAATGTGCCCTTTGATGTGGTGCGAGCATCAACACTGTCTGGTGAGGCTTGTGTAGCGGCTCCCCGGAATTTGGTTTTGAAAGATTGGCAAACTGATTCTGCCCAGAAAGCATCAGCCCTGCGGTTGCCTTTCCAAGGAAATTTGCTGTTTGGGGCAGAATTGTAGGATTAGCACCACAAGCTATTCAAGGAGAAGAAGCATTCATCTTCTCTGAAACAGGCTTCTTTGGATAAGCAGTCATTGAAACCCAAGTCCCCCTTTCGTCAACAATCTTGGAGGCAGTTTCCCCTTTTTCAAGGGAGGTTTCCAGCTGGCAGATGGAGAGACAGGAAGGCCAAGTCTCCCCCTCCAAATCCTTGTTCCTGACTATATGGTGTGTCAGGAGTATGTGGTCGGTGGGCGAATTCAGCATTTTCTCCAGCCTGGGAGGAATCTACTTCAGACGCCTGGGTGCTGAACATAGTGAAGCAGGACTACCGGATCAAATTTGTGAAGGTTCCTCTGGATTCAGGGGTCAATTCGATGCTATGGCCATCCAAGACGGAAAATTGGGTGGCTTTGTCTCAGGGGGTTTGCCATCTTCTGCAGAAAGGTGCCATGCTGGAAGTTCCTCAGATGAGAGGGGCAGGGGTTTTTACTCCATAATTTTCCTGTTGGCCAAATCTAGGGGGGGGTTCCTGCTGGCTCTGGATTTGAAGGTTCTGAACAACTTGGCGATGCAGCACAAGGTAAATAGTTTTATTTATTTATTTTCTTACTTTACTCCTAGCCGTCGTATGTCTGACTCCACTACCACCCCACCCTGCCCCCCCCTTCCGCCCACCACGCACAGCAATCCCTCTGCCAGCCGCCACTATATGTGGGGCCTGGTAGTTCAGAAGGAATGCTAGATAAGTACCACTTAAGTATTCCCAGTGGGAGGGGGTGGGGTTCCAGTATTCCTTTTGTTCTGTTTTTTCTGTCTGCGAGATAAATACGTCTCACTTTGTAAAGAATGAAATGAGGGCAACCGGACCAGGAGTAATGAAGATTACCGGTAAGTAATAGGGCATTACTAGTTCCCTAGAGTGTTTTACCACATGTTTTCAGTAGTAATGCCTCCCTGGGCAATTACGAGTAGAACCAGGGGTGTTAAAATCACATGCAGAAAATGCAATGCAACACTGCACTCTAACTTTACACAAGTGGAAAAGACAGGTGTGTTAACTCTGAGTGCAGGTCAGTTTTTCTGTGTGTCAAAAAAAAACAGGAAACATTCCATTTACAATTGTACCACACCAGGTGAACTGCTTGTGGCAAACTGGTGTAAAATTAAGAATCCTATTACAAGTTGATGTTTCACCTTGAAAACAGGTGCAGTTGCCACAGAAAAGTGTCACCTGCTCAGAGCAGGTAGTACATTTCATAATTATTTGAAATATGAGTTTATTGTAAATATTGGAAGTATTAATACATTTCTACAATCATTTTTAACACATTCATTTTTCATAACCCAAGCCCATAAAACAGTTTAGCTTTTTTTTTAAAGAACTTTATTTATGTCCATTACTTAATTAGTAACATCCGACATGCACACTTGCATTCTGGGCTTTAAGTGACCCTGTGAACAGATGAACTGGACACCAGGCTAAATATTATGTGGATCCAAGTTGAAATCATGTCTGTATGCCAACGGGAGGGAGAAGTAGCTCCACGTCAGCAAAAAATAAAACAATGCAAGAGAAGACAGCCAAGACTAATCAGGACATGCATAAATTCCTTCAATATGACCTCAGCCTACATTTTTTCTACTGGTAGGGTGGATACGGATTCCATATTGGACTTGCTCAATTCAGTGGGAAATGCACAGGAACCTAATATATGCATAACTTCTGTACCCAGTCTAATGAAATTACTGTCAGTGCTGTCGATCGCTTCCAGTAACCAATGGGCAGTCTGCATGCATTGGCACAGCCCACATTCAGTAACGTATTGAATCAACTACTTGTAGAGTTGCTGGAATGTTCCTATTTAATGTGGAATATAGAACTAAGGAATGGAATGTCTTCTTTTGAAGTAAGGGGAGTTGGAGTGAGGAAACTGTAAGAGAGAGCTGAAGGTAACTTGTATAAAGAAAACACTTGGAGATAATCTACAAATATCTGTGGTGGATTATTACATAACTCCCAAAATTACCTCAATTTGTTCCAAAATATATAAATATTTCCAAATGATCCACATACACTCAAAAATGTCAAAGTTACATTTTCTACAATTACAGCAAAAACCAGCACTCTATAAATGCATAAATGGTGTTCATTCGGATCTTGTAATAATGGATGGTTTCCTGCATTTCCCTGGAACCTTGCATTTTTTGATGATATTTAGAAATAGTACACGTCCAAGAGCAATGGAGTGTTGGCATCGAGAAAGAACATGGTTTGTTGGTATGTAAAAATAATTTTACTGTTACAAATGCATTAAAATTACAATTCCCGGAGGAGGAGCCTAGCGCGCAACCAAGATGGCCGCGTAGGTGCGAGGCTCCCGAGGACCTCCGCGACCTCCTATCACTATCCTGAACATATCCTGTCCCAGATGAGGGGACTGTGTTGGTGAGCCCGAGCTGAGGTGGCGCCCGTTTTCCGCTTCCAAATCGGACCTCGGACACCGACTTTACCACCGATTGAGGTTTGCGGCCTTCTCCTAGCCGAACCCCGGATTTGCGTTGTGGGGCGATCCAGTGACGAAGTGAATAACAGCGGCGGGCAGGGCTTGGTGGCTCGCGGAACCCGCACTTTCACTTTCGTACCCTCCTTGCTGTGTATGCGAGGTTGGGTCACGGGGCTTTGTGTGTTGGTGTGGCCTCTCTGGGGGACCCCGCCTGCCCGCCGGCTGTGATCCGCCCCGCAGATCTGGGGTGGCACCCCCCCGGAGCCCGTGGACCGGCTTGCCTGCCCTTCACGACGTGGCTGGTGCGATCGGGAGATTGGGACCATGGCCACGAAACAAGATGGCGATCGGGCAAAGGTAAAATCGACCCGGCGTGGCGCAGCCCAACAGTCCAACAGCATGGATCGCTATACCCTCCAGAAGGGATCTCCTGAGGTGCCACGCAAGTCCCCTGAGGGCCCTACTGATGCCCCCGATCTGCCCACGGATCTGACTCTGCGGGATGTCATGGGCGCCATCGCCGAGATGAAGGCCTCTGTGGGCCAGCGTTTTGACACACTGGCGCAGAAGATCGACTCGGTCCTCGTAGATGTTGGCCTGATAAGGGCCGATCTCTCCAAGACCAACGACCGAGTTGATTCTTTGGCCCACACCGCATCGGGCCTTACGACAGATGTGGCGGCCCTGCAAACGGAGGTGCGCCGGCTTGCTCGGGCGAGTGCGCTGATGGATCGTCGCCTGGAGGACTCCGAGAGTCGGGCCCGGCGTAACAACATCCGTATCATCGGGGTGCCTGAGGGACGTGAGGAAGCGGCGGCGGACCTTTTCGTGGAAGACCTGATCGTCACCCATCTCCAGCCACGGGGGCTGAGTAAATTCTTTGCTGTGGAGAGAGCCCGCAGGGTTCCCGGGGGACGGCCTAAGGTCGGAGCTGCTCCGAGACCTCTCATCGCCCGGATTTTTAATTTTCGGAACAGAGACGCTATCCTGCAATCCTCCAGACTACAGGGACCGATTAGACTTGATAATATGGATATTAATTTTTATCCTGATTTCACCCCTGCGGTCCAGAAGCAGAGACTGAGCTTCCTTGGTGTCAAGCGCCGTCTTCGGGACCTAAACATCAAGTATGCCATGCTCTTCCCAGCTAAGCTGCGAGTGGAGGTGGAAGGTCACACACACTTTTTTGATCGTCCCGAAGCGGCCGGGGACTGGCTGGATACTCTGTCTGGAGATCGGGATCGGGGTGGCGGGGGGGAGCGGCCGGGGGAGAGGGCTCGCCGGATCAACACTGAGGGACTAATATTAGGCCTCGCTCGGGACAAAAATGATGCCACTTTTGACTATACGTCGGATTGCTTAATTTCCCCTCCTATGGAGGTTGTGTGGGGTCTCTTGGGGGTTCTCCCTCCTCCTCTGGGGGTCTAGTTAGTTTAACTATCTATGGGGCGACAGGCACACTGCACATTGGGGGGGCTGTCTGGGCTCATGCAGGGGTGCAGGGAGGGGGGAGTTTTGTTGGGGTGGGTGGGCAGGGATGGGGCGTTGTTTGTTATTATCACAAGGCAACCCTTTTTATGTGTAGGCTCTACTGTGCTCTCGGGGGGACGAATGATGGTCTTTGTGTATGATGGGGGGTAGGGAATTGACTTTGTTGTCTTGGAACGTTAATGGACTGGGGGACAGGATCAAACGAGGTGTGGTCCTACAGTATCTGAAGCGACTCTCGCCTGATGTGGTCTTCCTGCAGGAGACACACCTTATTGGCAATTCCTTCTGCGCCATGAATCGGCGTGGCTACCGCCTTGTGGCCCACTCGGGCTTCACGTCAGGCTCGAGGGGTGTGGGTATCATGGTAAAGAACTCGCTCCCGTTAGAAATTGATGAGGTGCTCCATGATGACAGGGGACGTTACACTGTCTTGGTGGGGAGAATGGAGGGCAAAGTGGTTGTCTTTGTGTCAGTGTACGTCCCACCGGGGTTGCAGTCGACCACCTTTGCAGATCTGGGGCGCCTCCTCCTTGGCCTTCCGGGGGGGCTTCTGGTGGTGGGGGGGGATTTCAACGCGGTGGTTTCTGGAACTGTGGATCGTCACCCCCCTAGGGACCTCCCCCGGGCACAGGCGTGGCTATCCGGCCTCTTGGATACACTGGGATTGGTGGACTGCTGGCGCTTAAAACATCCCACGCAGTTGCAATACACTTTCCACTCGGGGGCCCATGGTAGTCTCTCACGGCTTGATTATGTCCTTGTCCCGGCGGCCCATGTCGGGAGGGTGGGGGAGGTGCGCCATTTGGCACGGGGTATCTCGGACCACTCCCCGCTATTGTTGCATGTTGATGTCTTTCCGAGGGCTGAGAGCAGGGTGGTCCCAATCAATTCCTGGTACCTGCGCGACCCCACCATTCGCGCTGACTTGATTAAATCCCTCCAGCGCTATTTTGAGGAGAACGTGGGGTCAGTGCCTTCAGCTATCTCCCTGTGGGAGGCCTTCAAAACAGTACTTAGAGGGGAGGCCCTATCCCTTATTTCCCACGCCCGGAGGCGTGAGCGGGAGGAGGTGACCCGGGTGGAGGCTGAAATAGCGGAGCTGGAGGGTAAACTAGAAGATGGGGTGACGGACGCTGCACTACATGTCCTCCAGCTCAAGCAGGCGGCTTATAGGGCCCTCGTTACGGAGGCGGCCAGGGGCATTAGTAGAGAGCAACAGGGGCGGCTGTATGATGTGGGTGATAAGGTGGGTAAACTGATAGCGTGGTTGGATAAAAAGGAAAGAGCGAATCGTGTGGTCCCGCTGATTGAGAAAACGAATGGTGTGTGTGTAACTGAACCAGAAGAAATTGTCTCCTGCTTCGCAGAGTATTTCCGCGAGGTGTATTCCCCGGTCTCTTCTTGCTCGGAAGAGGATTCCCGTGCCCTGCTCAGAGATATCGCACTGCCTTCCCTGTCCGGGGAGGACAGGGTGCCGCTGGACGCCGCTCCCACCTCCGACGAAATCGCCCTCGCCATACGCTCGGTCGCTTCTGGCAAGGCCATGGGCCCGAATGGTATCCCTATCGAGCTGTATAAGCTGCGACCGGATACATTGGCGCCTCACCTCCGCGCAATGTTCCTCGCGGCCCACTCGGTGGGCTCCCTCCCGCTTGACCAGCGTCTGGCTACAATCGTGGTGATCCACAAGGAGGGGAGACCTCGGGATCGGGTTACTTCTTATCGGCCTATCTCACTACTGAATGCGGAGCCCAAAATTCTCGCTAAGGTACTCGCCAATCGGCTGGTCGGTGTGGTGGGGGATCTGGTTCATCAGGACCAGTCTGGCTTCATTCCCCATCGCAATACAGCCCTCAATCTGCGGCGTTTGCATGGGGTGCTTGCGCGCGTCCCATTCATACGGGAACCGGCCATTTTGGCGTCCTTAGACGCCACCATGGCGTTTGATACGCTTGAGTGGCCATACATCTGGGCGATGCTGGCTAAGTTCGGGTTTGGCCCAGGATTCATCAGTTGGGTCAAATTGTTGTATGCGGGCCCATTGGCACAGGTGGTCGTCAACGGAAGAGTATCGGCCCCGTTCGAGCTGGGCCGGGGCACGCGGCAGGGCTGTCCCCTGTCGCCGCTTCTTTTTGCGCTTGCCTTGGAGCCCCTGGCGGAGTGGCTGCGGTGGGAGCCTTCCATCCGTGGTCTCCGTTGGACCCCCGAGTATGAGGATCGCGTATCCCTATACGCCGATGACATCCTTCTGTACCTAGCCTCCCCACGCAAATCACTTATAGTCCTAGTTGATGTTTTACACTCGTTTGGTCGTAACTCCGGTCTCGTCATCAATTGGGCTAAATCGTGTGTGTATGTTCTATCTGGGGAGGCTCCTATTCTCCCGCGGGGCTGTCCGATCCAGATCGCCCCGCTGGGATTTCGGTACCTGGGGGTCTTCATTACTCTGGACCCGGAGGCCCGGTATGAACGTAATCTGCTTCCCCCCCTCCAGCGTTTGCGGGTAGATGTCGCACGCTGGCGGCGCCTGCCGCTTTCGCCGCTCGGCCGGGCGGCACTGTTCAAAATGATGTCTCTGCCGCGTTTTCTGTACGCTCTGCAGAACACTATGGACTTGGTCCCGGCGCGCTACTTCCGTGAGGTGGAGAGTCTGCAGCGCCGCCTGTTCTGGGACGGGAGGCCGCGTATTGCTCTGGCTAAGCTGACGCTCCCATGGTTTGATGGGGGGATCGCCCTCCTGGATATTAAACGGTACTATTGGGCCTCCCAGCTCGCTGCCCTTAACCATGGCCTCTACGGGCCCGCCTTAAACCCGGCATTTGAAATGGACAAGATGCTCCTGCCAGGTGGCGATTACAATCGAGCGCTCTACTCTAGCGCGCCCGACGCTCGTCTGACGGGCCCCACGCGTGTCATGGTGCAAGTCTGGCACGCGGCCAATGCAGCTATGGGGTGGAAGGACCGTTTGACCCGGGCGTCACCGCTATATGCGTCTGAGCGGTTGGGTTCCCTGTGGACCTCTAAGGGGTTCGAGAAGTGGGACATAATAGGTATCAGCAAAGTGGGGGATCTCTGGACGAGGGGAGGATTTAAAACGTTCGATATGCTGCAGACGGAATTCCAGTTGCAGAGCAGTGAATACTTCCGGTATTTGCAGGTCCGTCATGCGCTGGGTTCCGTCTTCACGGACGTTGCCTCCATCCCGGAATATTCCCCCCTGGAAGATAGAGTGCTGGATGGGCACGTCCCGGACAGCACGATCTCACTTATATACAAAAAGCTGATAAACGACCGCTCGGGCCTGTTGACTGCCCTTCGTGCGGCTTGGGTTGCCGACGGGCTGGAGTTGGACGATGAGGACTGGACCTCCGCGGTGGCCTCCCTGAAGGAGGTGGCCATACCGGCTCACCTTCGCTTCGTCCAGCTCAAGATACTCCACCGGGTCTACATGACGGGGCCAAAGCTTCTGCGTATGGGCTATGCCGGAGATGGGTTATGTAAGCGTGGGTGTGGTGCTTTGGGGACCTTTATGCATATTTTGTGGGAGTGCCCGGAGGTAGAGGGGTTCTGGCGTGGTGTACATGAGGTGCTGCGTCTGGTTACGCATGTGGCGCTGTTGCCTGAAGCGAGGAGATGCCTGTTGAATGTGTGGGAACCGACTGATTACTCAGTGCCGCAGACGTGGTGGGTGACTCTGGGATATATGGTAGCCAAGCGTGATATTGCTCAATTGTGGGGATCCCAGAGGCCCCCGACGGTCTCGGCCTGGAAAGAACACATGGACTGGTGCATGTTTCGCGAAAAAGTGGTGTATGTGGCGAGGGGTAAGCCTGGGACATGGGTGAAAGTATGGGGCCCCTGGAACGCCTACCGAGGGGGTATCTGCGCGCCACCGCTGCTGCCTGATCCCTCGCCAGCACCATCCCCTTAGCCGACTCATTCCCCCGTTGCCGGGCATTGGGTTCCCCCAGTCCTCGCTTTGCTCTCTTCCCCCTCTTCACACTTCTGTGTATAGTTGGGATCCCCCCTCTTGGGGAGCACGTGCTGCTATTTTTTGATCATGGGTTGCCTTGTGGGTGTGGTTTTAATTTTTGTTGTTCTTAATTTAAAATGAAACCGCATAATGGGGCCTGGAGGATGTGGTTTTTTGACATGGTTATCTATTGAGAAATGCTCCTCCTGTAATACCACGTGTTCCATGAATATATGTCGTATGTTCCTACTATTGCTAGCGGCCGGCCGGAAGGTTGTGGGCCCATACTTGTATACTTTTAAGACCTGTAATAAACGGTTTCAAAAAAAAAAAAAAAAAAAAAAAAAAAAATTACAATTCCCATAGTGCATTGTTTTTGCGCATAGTATGTTAAAAGGTGATGTGCTTTATTTTTCATTAACTAGGTGACTCTGGATACTAATTACGAACATGGTCAAAGATCCTCTTGCTTCAACCTTCTTAAAATGTAGAAGAAGCTTATAACACCGCACAAAGAAGGGCAATAAAAACAATAAGGTGTACCTATGGACTTTTGAAACGCGTTTCAAAGGTTTGCACAACATTGGTGGTGGTTTACAATATTTACCAGAAACTGTATGTAAAATAGCCGTGGTTTGCTGTCTTCCGGAGGATATTTGTCGAAACTAATTAATTTCTATGCTTGAAGATGGACATGATGCCTGTCCTGACACGACATTGATGAGGAGAATTAATCAAATAATTTTGGACAACACTGTCTTGATGTGTATGCAGGTGGAATAAGGGAAAGAAATATTTCAAACTAGTTCAAACTATTTCTAACAATTACAAAATAAAAAGCATTTATATATCACAAATATTGAACCAATTTTGAGATTTCAAAACCACTTGGGCCGGATTCACAAAGGTAAACTTACACTTTTGTATAAGTTTACTCTTTTTCAGTATTCACAAACTACATTTTAATAAGCAACTTTACGACTGCAGAGACTCCGCAGTCGGGGCGGAAAACTCCACACATAAAAAGATAGTACAGTCCTTCGCAGGTCTTTGTCAAGTGTAGCTGTTCAAATTGCTAATATTCTCTTCTTCTAGATGTTGGAAAGCATCTCAGTGACCACCAAGGTATTTGCCATGTTCAGAGGCTTTGCATTAGCCAATTAAGCTTGTATGTTTTCATTCTGCCTCCAGTACTAGGAAGCCAGATATGTATTTCAAAGTCATGTGCAAACCACCGTGAGCAAGCAGGCTATATGTTTCCTGTAAAAAGAGGCTGCTTTAGTGGAAGGGTTTGTCTATTTCCCTTGCACGGGAGAAATGGAAAAAGCGGACAATGGTTTCACAACAGAATTATGGGACTGGGTCTCCCACAGCCCAGTAAAGGTCAGAGCCCACCTGGTGCTCAACAAAAGCCAGGAGGGTAGGTGCGACCCTGTGGAAGAGGGAAAGTATATTCTCTTATGTACATATTTTCCATTATGTCACTCACACAACCATTTTTCACAGTTGTTAAAGGAAATCTTTGCACACACCAATGGAAGTCGAAAGATTCCTTACCAAAATAAAATTATCTGTGAATCATAGATTCAGCAATGGGGGACTTCCAGCAAACTGTATTGAGCAAGCTCAGCAGGCAGACGCAAGGAGCAGATGTATAAACAGGGGCGTTGCTTCGGTGGGAGGGTGTTTGGGGCGTTCTAGCCCCCCTAACAAACCTATTTCGTGTTAATAGTTGGGTGCAGGTGCTTTCAGTCGGGTATGGTGAGGGGTCTGTCGGATTTCACCAGGAATGTTTACACACACAGACAAAAACACACACAAACTCTCTCTGTTTGGAAAGACTTAAAACAATGTTGGTTATTTAAAAAAATAATGTGCTTTCTCTCACTTAGACCCGCTACCAATCCACATTCCTCTCCTTTTCCACTGCCCCATAAGCCCCTCCTTGTACTCTGCTTGTCTTATACTGTATTGTAACATAATAGGCCTGTGTGATTGTTGGGAAAATCTGAAGCTCACACCCCCACAGTCTTACTGACCAAGCTACACCTCTGTGTATAAAATTCTACATACAGACTTCCAATAAAGATCTCATTGCTTTACAAAAATCAAATGGAGTATACAGGTGACTGAGATCATGAGAAAAGGATATGACCTTAAGGTCGTTACAAGAATGTAAACTTTTTCAACTGAGCAGGCTGAACTTAATTTCTTGTATGGGAGCCCAGATGTGAAAGTGAGGCTCTAAGCATCATAGACTTGCATTTCCGTTAGACACGGTTAGTGTAGGAAGGTGGATATCTGACTATGGTTACCCCCAAATTTTTGCCTAGTGTCTAGCTGGTTTTTCGACTTAGTTGGCCTGAGATCCTGCTATTCAGGATCTCAGCCTGGCTGTTCTCTCTTTAAAATGGACTCCATGTACCCTAGGTACATACCCAATTGGTTGGATCACCCTGTCAGCCCCTGTACCAGTGTACACTAGGTACCCAGGGCATTGGTGTACCCAAGGCCTGCCAGGGGCTGAAGCATGTATTATGCCACCCCAGGCTTGGCCTAACAATTTGACACAACTGGCTGATCACTCAGCTGGGGTAAGTTGGTGTAATCACCTCTTACTAAGGTGTGGTATACCTATACCTAACCTTAAATGGGACACCTGGTAACCTATAAGTCACTCCTATGGCAGGCCTTAACAATCCTGAAGGCAGAGTGCTTGGTTCCATGTGAGATGGTGCTCTGGCATGAGCTGAGCCTGTCTGCAGTGGTCGGAACAACTTCCTTCTACTGTTTCCAGATATCGTCATACCATATACTCTTAAGTGCATTATGAACCTCGCGGTTAAATGCTATCTTTGGTTTGGCTTTATCAAAACATGTCGAGTAAGGTGTCATACGAATTGGAATACTAACCCCTCGCCAATTCTGGCGACGGGGTTAGCATTCCACCCTTCTAGAGGGACACGACATGTACAGTACCTGAAACCCGGGTAAAATCAGACATAGCCTCAGCTCCACAAAATGGATGCTGCCACCACAGACACAAGTCTGCCCTCCTGCTGCTGGGAGTCCTTCCAGCTTGGGAGGTGTGGACAAAGGGTTTCCTGCCAGGGGAGGTGCATGCACCACCCCAGACAGGATTTTGTGTATTGGTCAGGTAGGGCTTGAAAGAAACCAGACATGCCTGTGGCTCACAAGGAGCCTCGGTGCATATGCCAGTTCAAACCGGTCCTGGGGCACACCAGTCCCGGGCCTGGGGCGAGCTGGACAAAGGATTGGGGGTGTAACCACCCCCCTTCCTGGTCCCACCCATAGGGAGGGACCTAGCAGGTAGTCCGGCCCCTAGAATCCGCTTAAAGGTAGGAGCTGTGTCCTAAGACTTCAGACATCCTGGAATCAACTTGAAACTAAGAAGAAGACGGGAACTTCGACATTCTGCTGCACAGAAGACTGAAGGAAATCTCCCCTGTGGTCAGGGAGTGACCACCTTGCTAACGCAAGCACCATCCAGCGAGTCAATGTCTGCTTTGTCGCCGCCTCCCGCCGGAGCCCGAGCCCAGAGACTGACAAGACCTGGACCTCCAGACCTCTCACCGCCCGATCCACAGTCCCTGAAAAGAGGAGACCCGTGGAGGCACCGAGACACGTGGAGCCAGCCATCTTGAAACGACCACGACAAGCTGACAAGTGCAACAACCGAGGCTCCCTCCAAGTTGTGCTTTGGGATCTGAGAAGCCCAACCCTCGAGCAGCATCTGCACCAAAGGTGAGCCCTCCAGCATCTCCACGATCTGCGTGGGGCCCTTCTGCATTTTGCCACTCGACGCGCCTAACCGGTTGCTGGCCCGCTGGCTAGTAGCCATCTTGGCGACGAACTTTACAAAATACACCACTGGTCTGGTTGCTCCAGACTGGCCCTTGCTCCCCTCCAAAGGAGCAGTCCCTCTGACCTTGCTGGTCAGAACCATCAGCTTATTTCATCTCCTACAACAATTGCTTTTGCCAAGGCTTGTTTGCTTCGATCAAGTTGCCGACACCGCCGACAGCGAGAGCCTGCGTGGGGCAGCTCGTGAACCGACTCCTGGACGTCGTCGACCTCCAGGGACCACGTGGCTGCAGAGACAAGCTACACCTTTCTTCCTGTTTGCACCCGACATTGCCTGGTAACCACCTGGTGCCACGCCGGTCACTGGCTAGTGACTGTGAACACTGTCCCCTCTGCTTACAGGTCTTCAACATCTCCGATCCACTCTTGGATCCACTGCATCTCTCCCGGACCGACCGCCTGCAGCATCTTTATCTTCAGGCTCCACGGAACAGATAGAAGAAACCCGACGCACTTCGAGGCCTATGCACCCGCTTCCTGTGGGTGAGGTAAAGCTGGCACACCTGTGCCCAAGTGTAGTATTACATCTCTAGTGCCTGTGTTCCAAATCTTGAGTTCCTAGTCCATCCGGAAGATCCGCTTTGCAGTAACTTTGTACTTTTTACGCACCCATTGAAACCTATGGGAGCACGCGTGTGACTATTTGCTCTGCACACGCCACCCGTGGACCTCCTGGTCACTAACTGAAGTTAGCTCCTTGTAGGCCCAGCGATTCTAGAGGCCCTAGGCCTTTTCCCTTTTCTGTTCGTGGTACTTATACCACTATTTTAGTATATGGTTTGAGCGCCCACCAGGGCCTATCCATATAAAGTGCAACTTCTGTGTATTCTACTGTAATCTTGTTTGACGATTTGTGCTCCTGTGCTCATAAAGAGACTAGGGGTTACTTTGAGAAATAAATACATATATATTTTGAATATATATCTGTGTGGTGTCCTTTCATTGGTATAAAAGGGGGTTGCATTTGGTAAAACAGCTGGCTTAACACGCTTCACGAGTTTAGCCTCAAAGACTGCTTAGCCTACGCTACCACTAGGGCAGCTAGTCCGAAAAGGTTGACTTACAACCACACCATAAGGGTTGCTTGGCATGGTACAAGGTGATCACTTTAACTAGTGAGCATCATATACCAGGCCAACTTCTCACATTGGTGAGCAGCGGTTGGATTTGAGCTTGCTGTGTTTTACCATTGTAATCTCTTGGTTACCAATTGAAAGATCACATAGGTACCTGTAGGTACATATAAAACAAGATTAGATATACATAAGTTCTACTGAACTTAGTTGTTGTAGAGCAAAGGGAGTAGCACACCCTGACTACAACTACTAGATAGGTTTAGTAGGTAAACCCAAGTGTAGGTAGATTGCAACACATCCACCCACACTTAAGAGCAATGGCTGGGGCAGAGGGGTCCACTGTACCCATCTCTGTTGAGAGTGACCCCCAGAGGACACCATCCATCTTTGCTACCCTTAATCAGAATGAGCTCAGGCATTTGGCAACTCTTAGAGGCCTTAAACAGCCCAAGAACCCTACCTCTGCTGAGCTCAGAGAACTCTTGCAAAATGATGAGAATCAGAGAGAGCTCAAGAAAGCTTCCCAGTTAGCCCCCTTAGGGACAGGAACAGGAGGCCCCCCTTCTGAAGATGCTACAGAGGTACCCAGTTCCAATAGTCACCCCTTAGATGGCAATAATACCACAGAGGATGAGAGAGATAAAGGTGCTGATACAGAAAGTAGTGATGATGAAGGGAGAACTAGCCCAGTGCCAAGTGTTATACTTGGCCCAGCTAAACTAAGGCTATTGGGGACTGACAGTGGGTTTACCCCATTGGATCTCCCCAGTGGACTTAACACAGGGCTTGGGAGGCAAAGGAATTGCTCAGGTGACTCCAATGCTTCTCATGGCTCTAGAGGCTCTCAAGGTCACTCCAGGAAAAGGATGACCACCCCTCAGAGGAGGGAACATGAGGCCAGAATGCAGGAAGCCCAGCTGAGGATCAGGAAGCAGGAGCTAGAAGTAGCCCTGATGGAAGAAAAACTGAACAAGGCTAGGCAACCTAGAGAGAGTGGGTCTATACCCACTGGTGGCAGCATTGTCCCTAAGGGCAAAGATAGGGTCTTTGATAATAGGAACCTGTCTAAGGTTGTGCCCCCCTACAAAAGTGGGGATGACATCCACAAATGGATAACTGCTCTTGAGAGAGCCTGCAAAGTACAGCAGGTTCCTGAAGACTAGTGGGCAGCAATCCTCTGGCTCTCCTTTGAAGGAAGAGGCAGAGACATACTCCTCACTGTTAGAGAAGAGGATGTCAGAAACTACAGAGTCCTGAAGAGTGTTCTGGTTGATGGGTTAGGCTTAACCACTGAACAGTACAGGTTAATGTTCAGAGACACCCAAAAGACACAGACTCAGGACTGGTCTGAATATGTTGAATGTGCCACTAAGGCTTTGGAGGGTTGGCTGCTGGGAAGTAAGGTATCTGATTATACAGGATTGTACAATTTGATGATGAGAGAACAGATTTTAAGTAACTGTCAAAACCAGCTCCTCCATCAACACCTGGTAGACTCAGATTTGACCTCTCCCCAAGAATTGGGAAAGAGGGCAGATAAATGGGTCAGGACCAGGATCAGGCCTAAGAATCAGGGTGGTGACCAAAAGAAAGATACCACCAAACCTCAAGAGAAGGGAGGGGATAAGGCAAAAGAGAAATCTTCCTCAGGGCCCCAAAACTCCACACAGGGTGGTGGGTCCCAAGCTCCCTCCTCTACCACAGGTAAAAAGCCTTACTGCCATGAGTGTAAAACTCCTGGGCATTGGAAAACTGACAGCAGTTGCCCAAGGGCTACAAACAAAACTGTTCCTCCAATTACTCCTGTCACACCACCTATTACTGTCAGCAGTAATCCCCCAGGTGGTGGGAGTGCCCCCAAAAATTTGGGTGGGTTTACTTGGGGAACACAGGGGGACCCTGGCTTAGCCAATTCCCCTGCAGCAGATACTCTTGTCTGTGATGGTGGCATGGGGTTTGCCAACTTCACTGCCTGTCCCAACACTTTGGGTAGGTACAGACAGGAGCCCTACATCAATGGTACAAAAGCTGAGGCCTACAGAGACACTGGAGCTAGCATCACAATGGTGGCCCATTGGCTAGTTCCCTCTGAGCAGCTTTTGCCTGGTTTCTCCTACCAGGTGACCAACATTGATGGCAAACAGAACAGTCATCCCATGGCAGAGGTATGTCTCAGCTGGGGAGGTGTCACTGGCCCTAAAAGGGTGGCAGTGTCCCCAACCTTGCCTGTAGACTGCTTACTGGGGAATGACTTAGAACTCTCAGCTTGGGCTGGAGTTGAACAAGACACCCATTCTAAAATGGTAGGCCTTTCACAAAAGGGTAGTGGGGTTGTGCCATTCACAACCCCTGTCCAAATAGATTTCCTCCCTGGAAAGGTTGGAAGGGCAGTGGTAGCCACAGCCCAGGCACAGACAGACTTCCCTGTAGAGACTGGCAGAGCTGTGACAGTCACAGCTCAAACACAAACTGAGTGCCCCCCTGAAAAGGTTGGCAAGGCTGTAATGGTCTCAGCCTATACTCAGACTGACATAGGTGTAGTGAAGCCTGAAACTATGGATCACTCCACACAAACAGAGAGTAGTGGGGAGGAAGAAAAGTCTCCCTCTCCCCAGACATTAGGAAAAAGTCAGCCTCCTCAGGGAGCTGACCTCACCCCTTGTGAAGGAAGTGCCCCAGAGGTAGCCAGGCCTGGCCTGGCAGAGCCTCTGATGTCTGTGGCCCCTTCCAAGGTGGGACCCAGTCTGGTGCAGGTAGCCTGCCTCTCTCTACCCTGCCTCAGTCAGCCCAGGGCTGCAGAGGTCAGGGAGGCCAGTGGACCCCAAGAGTTTCCCTGTCCACAAGAACCCCCCCATCAAAAGAATGAGGATTGCCTGGCTAGTAGCCCTAGTCAGGTGATGGGTAAAAACATTCCTGAGGGATCTCCTTTACAGGTAGTTAGGGACCTACCCCAGAGGGATTCTGTTGGGTACAGGCAAACATGGGACCTTAGGGCCCCAGACCTGACCTGTCCCTCCAGTAAGCCCACAAAAGGGACCCAGCCTCCAGCTTTAGGTAGCCAGAGGCTGACCCTGAGAGCACAGTGCAACTCAGTTAAGGAAAGAAAGGCATCCATGGTGGAGGGGGATTGGAGGAAGGTGAGGCCCCACTTTGAGGACACTCACTTCAGTACTCCATCTCAACACCAGCCTTTTACTTTGCCAAGACACACCAAAGGTAGAGATTCCCTATGGTGGAGACCCTCTGATACCCTTAGGGTGAGGGATTGCTTAGTGGACCATGAGACAGGGGGTAACCATGCCAGTGCTGGTTCCTCCTTATATGGCCACTTGGGCAATATAGGCTTACCTGGTCAAGGTCAGCCTTATCTCCCTTTGTTTGGGGGGGGGTTGTGTAGGAAGGTGGATATCTGACTATGGTTACCCCCAAATTTTTGCCTAGTGTCTAGCTGGTTTTTCGATTTAGTTGGCCTGAGATCCTGCTATTCAGGATCTCAGCCTGGCTGTTCTCTCTTTAAAATGGACTCCATGTACCCTAGGTACATACCCAATTGGTTGGATCACCCTGTCAGCCCCTGTACCAGTGTACACTAGGTACCCAGGGCATTGGTGTACCCAAGGCCTGCCAGGGGCTGAAGCATGTATTATGCCACCCCAGGCTTGGCCTAACAATTTGACACAACTGGCTGATCACTCAGCTGGGGTAAGTTGGTGTAATCACCTCTTACTAAGGTGTAGTATACCTATACCTAACCTTAAATGGGACACCTGGTAACCTATAAGTCACTCCTATGGCAGGCCTTAACAATCCTGAAGGCAGAGTGCTTGGTTCCATGTGAGATGGTGCTCTGGCATGAGCTGAGCCTGTCTGCAGTGGTCGGAACAACTTCCTTCTACTGTTTCCAGATATCGTCATACCATATACTCTTAAGTGCATTATGAACCTCGCGGTTAAATGCTATCTTTGGTTTGGCTTTATCAAAACATGTCGAGTAAGGTGTCATATGAATTGGAATACTAACCCCTCGCCAATTCTGGCGACGGGGTTAGCATTCCACCCTTCTAGAGGGACACGACATGTACAGTACCTGAAACCCGGGTAAAATCAGACATAGCCTCAGCTCCACAAAATGGATGCTGCCACCACAGACACAAGTCTGCCCTCCTGCTGCTGGGAGTCCTTCCAGCTTGGGAGGTGTGGACAAAGGGTTTCCTGCCAGGGGAGGTGCATGCACCACCCCAGACAGGATTTTGTGTATTGGTCAGGTAGGGCTTGAAAGAAACCAGACATGCCTGTGGCTCACAAGGAGCCTCGGTGCATATGCCAGTTCAAACCGGTCCTGGGGCACACCAGTCCCGGGCCTGGGGCGAGCTGGACAAAGGATTGGGGGTGTAACCACCCCCCTTCCTGGTCCCACCCATAGGGAGGGACCTAGCAGGTAGTCCGGCCCCTAGAATCCGCTTAAAGGTAGGAGCTGTGTCCTAAGACTTCAGACATCCTGGAATCAACTTGAAACTAAGAAGAAGACGGGAACTTCGACATTCTGCTGCGAAGAAGACTGAAGGAAATCTCCCCTGTGGTCAGGGAGTGACCACCTTGCTAACGCAAGCACCATCCAGTGAGTCAACGTCTGTTTGCCGCCGCCTCCCGCCGGAGCCAGAGCCCAGAGACTGACAAGACCTGGACCTCCAGACCTCTCACCGCCCGATCCACAGTCCCTGAAAAGAGGAGACCCGTGGAGGCACCGAGACACGTGGAGCCAGCCATCTTGAAACGACCACGACAAGCTGACAAGTGCAACAACCGAGGCTCCCTCCAAGTTGTGCTTTGGGATCTGAGAAGCCCAACCCTCGAGCAGCATCTGCACCAAAGGTGAGCCCTCCAGCATCTCCACGATCTGCGTGGGGCCCTTCTGCATTTTGCCACTCGACGCGCCTAACCGGTTGCTGGCCCGCTGGCTAGTAGCCATCTTGGCGACGAACTTTACAAAATACACTGCTGGTCTGGTTGCTCCAGACTGGCCCTTGCTCCCCTCCAAAGGAGCAGTCCCTCTGACCTTGCTGGTCAGAACCATCAGCTTATTTTATCTCCTACAACAATTGCTTTTGCCAAGGCTTGTTTGCTTCGATCAAGTCGCCGACACCGCCGACAGCGAGAGCCTGCGTGGAACAGCTCGTGAACCGACTCCTGGACATCGTCAACCTCCAGGGACCACGTGGCTGCAGAGACAAGCTACACCTTTCTTCCTGTTTGCACCCGACATTGCCTGGTAACCACCTGGTGCCACGCCGGTCACTGGCTAGTGACTGTGAACACTGTCCCCTCTGCTTACAGGTCTTCAACATCTCCGATCCACTCTTGGATCCACTGCATCTCTCCCGGACCGACCGCCTGCAGCATCTTTATCTTCAGGCTCCACGGAACAGATAGAAGAAACCCGACGCACTTCGAGGCCTATGCACCCGCTTTCTGTGGGTGAGGTAAAGCTGGCACACCTGTGCCCAAGTGAAGTATTACATCTCTAGTGCCTGTGTTCCAAATCTTGAGTTCCTAGTCCATCCGGAAGATCCTCTTTGCAGTAACTTTGTACTTTTTACGCACCCATTGAAACCTATGGGAGCACGCGTGTGACTATTTGCTCTGCACACGCCACCCGTGGACCTCCTGGTCACTAACTGAAGTTAGCTCCTTGTAGGCCCAGCGATTCTAGAGGCCCTAGGCCTTTTCCCTTTTCTGTTTGTGGTACTTATACCACTATTTTAGTATATGGTTTGAGCGGCCACCAGGGCCTATCCATATAAAGTGCAACCTCTGTGTATTCTACTGTAATCTTGTTTGACGATTTGTGCTCCTGTGCTCATAAAGAGACTAGGGGTTACATTGAGAAATAAATGCATATATATTTTGAATATATATCTGTGTGGTGTCCTTTCATTGGTATAAAAGGGGGTTGCATTTGGTAAAACAGCTGGCTTAACACGCTTCACGAGTTTAGCCTCAAAGACTGCTTAGCCTACGCTACCACTAGGGCAGCTAGTCCGAAAAGGTTGACTTACAACCACACCATAAGGGTTGCTTGGCATGGTACAAGGTGATCACTTTAACTAGTGAGCATCATATACCAGGCCAACTTCTCACAGTTAGCATGAGCAAGAAAACATTGCTGCAGCAGGTACAGTTTCTCTAGAGCAGGGTTCTCCAAAGTCGGTCTTGGAGGGCTGGATCCATGCTAGATTTTTCTCATATCCCAATTTAGATCAATGTCGTTATCCTAAAAAAGTCCAGGACTGACTTTGGGGAACCCTGCTCTAGAGCAATCACTCCAATTTCACAGAAGCGCAGGCTG
Organism: Triturus cristatus; assembly: GCF_964204655.1. Taxonomy (NCBI): domain Eukaryota; kingdom Metazoa; phylum Chordata; class Amphibia; order Caudata; family Salamandridae; genus Triturus; species Triturus cristatus. The sequence continues at coordinate 846,573,806 of NC_140580.1, read as the reverse complement.
TTAAGTTCCCCAGTACTATAAAGTGAGGATTTGGGGAAAGGATGTAGCCTGACGGCTAGAACGGTCGCCATCAAAGCTGGGGAACCAGGCACGAGAACGTCAGAGACGCTAAACATCCTGTGATTCTGGGCAAATCACATCATCTCCCCGTGCCTACCAAAAATTAATGTGTCCATCTGTGATGCAACTGGTGTTCATGTAAAGAACTCTGCTACCTTTGGATCAAGTTTGCGCTATATAAAACTCTGGAAAAAACAAAGTGGCAGTCTGCCACAAGCCAGCACTGTACACATCAAATAAATAAATAAATAAATAAATGCACAAGTAAATGAATAAATAAATACAGGGGGCTACTAGATTAAATAATGGCAGGGCTGGTACAGATATGCTAAACCCCATAACTGATCACACACTGCCTTCAGCCAGAAGCCCCCTAGAGAACAATCAGAGCCTAGATTTCTGCAGGGAAGCACAATAGCACTGCGGTTGGTGTGTGGGCTCTCCCGTAGACTACAAAGAGAGTGACCTATCAGGGGAAAAGTGAAAAACAGCAGAAGCTACAAGTGGCTGTCTCTTTCATGCATACAAGCTGCAAGACAGCATAAGTGCTATGCAGGGTTGTGATGGCCTTAAGGGTCACAGTATGTTCTCCTTCAGGGGTAGAGGGAGAAAAGAGGGGACGGCGTTCACTGCTGTAGCCACAGTCCATTCATCCCAAAAGCAGACCAATTGCCACAAAATAATGCTCTGGCCTACTATGCCAGTCCCTGATGTACTGCAATTATACACTAGTTTCTTTTCAGTACGACTTGTAAAAACTATTGTTTTTTAGATACTTTTGTTCTCCACTGAATGCTTTGGCCTCATTTAAGAAAAAAAAAATTCTTCATTGACAATTCTCACCTTCCTGTGAAGTCTCGTTGTGAAAGGTCAGTGACACTCACTTTGCCCCCTAGCAGGTTGCAAGATAGCAAACAGGCACTGGCAAAATATATATACATTTTTTTAAAAAATCGGCAGAGCAATAGATGGCCACTGGAGTAGCGTGTTGATATACTTTAAAACCACAAATGCTATAGGAAGGTGTCAAAATGATTGCATGACATCATCAGTCATGTCATCAATGATGTAATTTGAGATGTCATCAGTACTGGCATCAACGATGTCATTTAACAAGTCATGAGTGATGTAATATATGAGGTATTATGTGAGGAAATGGCTGGGGGGACAAGTTATAGTTACTTCAGTAAACTCTAACTGATAAATTTCAGTGTTGTTTTTTAAACAATAGCTTTCACCTACTTTCAACACTTAAATATACTGTCACTTTAACCTTAAGTTATTTAAGTGAAATTCTAGTTTTTTTTTACATATAAGCTAAGATCTTATTGATTTTTCGGTCAATATTTATTAGGCCTGGAAAAAATGTAAAATACTCTAATGTAGTTCATGTAATTTGGGGCATTTCATGCTACACTTGCTATGCAAAATTCCAGCAATCACTCCATTATGCCACTTTGCGTATTTATACGCCATTTGCAGTAATCATTTACAGCAAGCATACGATTTACTGTAAACATTTACCACAGAACGCAAGAGTCTGTTGTTCTATTGCATTTTTTTTAAGCACGCAAAGAGTCTTTGCATTAAAAATTGACACACAGGTGCATTTCGCTCTAAAATATAGCACTGAACTTTTATATAGTTAAGCGAAAGTAAAATTGTCAATTGTCTCACACTCTTAATGTGTGTGCGTTTGTGTGTGTGTCTCTGCTGAGCCATACCTCAGTCTTCTTGATTTATGAGATCCAAGTGCTTGTTTTTTGTTTACATGTATATATATACACATATCTATGTATATATATATATACACATATATATGTATGTATGTATATACATGAGGCCAGTGCCAGGAGCAGTTTGTGACTCCACGTGACAGCAGGATCACTGTATCCGTGTTGTATGGCCCAGTTTTGGACCTGGTGTATGAGGCAGAACATTTGGGACCCAAGGAAGACTTGGATCGACTTATACGGGACTCACCAAGGACAACAAGCCCCCCCTTTGCTAGGTATTACAGCGCTCACTCGAGAATGGACTCCGCCATGGGTATTTACCGTTATATTGCATGATGGGTGCTGTAGTCTTCATCCACCCGAGTACAGCTGCAAACAATCTGGAGGAGCCAGCTGACTTCCCGCCCAGTGGGAGGACCATAGCAGTACAAAGGAAGGGGTTGGTGTAATCCTGGTCTTGTGAAGGGCGTCTGATGAAGGCACACATATGCCGAAATGCATTATGCCCTGCATCCTTTAATAAAGAATCTTCCGGAAAAGCCCCGCTGTGTCCTTTGATCTCTTCCTATCGGAGTGGTCGTTGGTTGATGTATGCATATATATGTATATATGTACATATATATCACATCCAATGTTGATTATTGTTTGAAAAGCAGCATGCTATGGACACCAAAGCGTTGCGAAAGGTGATTTATTAACAAAAAGGCTCTGACACACTCTACGCGTTTCGGGGAAGGAATCCTTGTTCACGATATATATATGTATGTATGTATATATATATATAGATACATATGTATGTATGTGTATATATATATATATATATATATATATATATATATATATATATATATATATATATATATATATATATATATATATATGCAGCTCGCAGGGTCCCTTGCTCCCATCCAGAGAAAAAGGCAACAGCACTCGCGGTTTCAGTTTTTTAGGGCCAGTTTAATTCCTTAGCGCTTCACAGACGCGTTTCAGGGTTTCCCTTCGTCAGTGTGTTAACGATCTACAGAGCGCGGCGCCATTTTTATATACAAGTTTACATATTTCCGAAGGTTGCGAGCAAGGAAGGACTGGCACACCCCTGTGTATATCTTGGGCGCCATCTTTAAATGTGCAGGACGCAATGTTAAACATACATTATTACATTCAGTTGATATATATCGATGTCATTAGTATTGTTTAACAAATATTCTTTCGCATAAATATACATCCTTAATATTGCCATCCTGGACATTGTTGATATAAATCTCGCTGTGGATCGGCTTTCCGGCGGTTTCACAGAACCGCCCATTGTCCCTCCTTTTACTCATGAATACAGCCGTGTATCGGCACGGAAAAACCCATTTATATACATTTTCGTTTAAGAATTTTTACATATTTACAGTACCATATTTCATATTAAAGTTCATTTCTAGTCATCTTTTTTTGGCTAAATTCCCAAATGCACTATAAGCTCTTCTCCACTATTCATGCCATTAGGATTTTTTGTTTGCAAATCAATGATGTACCTAGACTCCAGTCTTCTCAACTTAAGCACTCTATCCCCTCCTCTGATGTGGGGTGGTACATGGTCTAACCCGAAGAATTGGAGTAGGTTCCTATCACTGTTGTGTTTTATGGCAAAGTGCCTCACCACTGGGTAGCTCATATCTCTGTTTGTAATTGCACGCATGTGCTCTAGGATTCTTATTTTTACATTGTGTATGGTGCTACCGATGTATCTCAACTTACACGGACATGTCAAACAGTAAACCACATGAGTGGTATGGCATGTTATGAATTTGTTGATTGTTTTGCGTGTTCTCATTCCCTGGATTACATAGTTTAATACTCTTCTGCTGAATGCACAGGCCTTGCATTTGCCGCAGGGGTAAAAGCCCTTCATTTCACTCAATGTACCTTGTTTAGCTATGGGATTATCTAGGTGACTGTGAACTAATTTGTCTCTGAGTGACCTAGCTTTTTTAAAGGTCATCAGTGGCATCGGTGGAATGTCTTTACCAATGATGGTGTCTGTTTTCAGGACGTGCCAGTTTTTTCGAAAGATGTTTCTTATAGAGTCAACATCTTCAGAGTAAGTAGTGATAAGGCGAAATTTGCCCTCCTCTTTCTTTCTTCCATTCTCATTGGCCCTTATTAGTTTTTCCCTAGGTATCTTGCTTACTCTCCTCAATGTATTCTCTAGTAGTGTTAAATCATAACCTCTAGCTACAAATCTCTTAAGACTTTCCTTAGCTGTAGCTTGAAAGTCACATTCCCTTGAGCAGTTACGTTTCAGACGTAAAAATTCCCCGTATGGGATGCTGTTTTTCAATTTTATTGGATGGCTGCTCGTCGCATGCAATGTGCTATTGCCTGCTGTCGGCTTCCGATATAGGGCAGTTGTTATTCTCTCGTCTTGTATTTCCACTTCCAGATCGAGATAGTTCACTGCCACTGAACTTATATCGCCTGTGAAGTGCAAATTGAGATTGTTCTGATTTAGATGGTTGATGTATTCTTTGGCACTGTCGACCGACCCCCTCCAAACTAGGAAGAGGTCGTCAATGTATCTGTGCCAGGTTATGATGTTGCTTGTCCATACAGCATTTAGGGGTGACCAGGCCACCTGCTCCTCCCACCAGCCCACAAATAAATTTGCGTAACTGGGGGTGAAGCAGGTGCCCATCGCGGTCCCCGAGACCTGCCTATAGAGATCCCCCTGAAATAGGAATATGTTATTAGATAGACAGAATCTTAAACACTCAATCAGCATTTTGTTATGTTCCATCATTTTTAGTGGCCTCTTATTCAAAAAATATTCCACCGCCCTTAATCCGTGTTCATGATTTATGCAAGTGTACAGACTTGTGATGTCCAGGACTATGAGAACAAAAGATGACTCCTACTGTAATTTCTCAATGCGGGAAATGAAGTCCTTCGTGTCTCTAATATACGAGGATAGTTGTATTACAGCTTGGAATAAAAAGTGATCTACAAAAACAGACAAGTTTTCCGTCAGGCTCCCCAATGATGACACTATGGGTCTGCCCGGTGGATTTGTTGTGTCCTTGTGTATCTTAGGTAGATGGTAGTAGGTGGGGATAGTGGGGTTCAAAGTTCTTAGGAAAAGAAATTCCTCCATTGTCAACATAGATTTGTCTTGCCATTTTTTGATCAGTGTATGATATTCGTTTACACTATCTTCATATTTCTTTCTTGTTGTTAGTTCATAATCATATTTGTTTGTTAATTGACGTAGGGCTTCTCCTACGTATTGTTCTCTTGGCATCAAGACAATATTTCCTCCTTTGTCGGAGGGTTTGTAGATTATGGTTGGATCCTTCTGTAGATTATTGAGAGCTTCTTCCTGAGCTTTCGATAGGTTCCTTCTTGATGTCCTTCGTTTATCCTTCTCCCGTAATTGTACCAGGTCCTTAATGACCGCATCTGAAAAGACATCTATAGCGTCTTGCGGCATTTGTGGCAAGAATTGAGAGATTGGTTTGAAGTTACTGCATGGTGCCTCCTGATCAATTCCCAGGTTCCTAGTTCTTTGTGTTAGTGAATCTTCACTATGGTCTTGGGTCTGATCTTGTTCTTGTCGTAGTTCTTCTAGTAACTCCAATGTTGTTAAGTCGTCCACTGTTAGTAGATCTGTTTCTTTTACTTTGCCTTTGATCTTTCTGGCTTCTTTCATTGTGGGTTTCATTTTGAAGAACTTATGTAACTTCAGCTTTCTTACAAATTTAAAAAGGTCGATCCTGGTTTGAGTAAATTCAAAGCTGGTTTGCGGGCAGAATGATAGTCCTAGTTTCAATACGGATTCTTCCGTCTCAGATAGTTGTTTCGATGTTAGATTTACGATGGTGAGGTTGTCGGCTTCGTTTACCATCTTGCTCCCCTCTTGCTTCGAGTGGCTCTGGCCCCATTGCCCCTTCCTCTTCCTCTTCCAGCCGCCCCTTCTGGTCTGCCTGTGTCGGCCTCCGGGGGCTTGCTTTTCCCCCCCCTTAGCCACGACTGCCTGATCAAATTGAACTCTTCGTGAAAAGGGGTTCTTTTTTGTTCTCCTGAGGGGCCTGCTGTATCATCTCCAGACTGTTCATTTTCCGTCAGATCAGACTCTGAAGTTTCTATTCTTTCTGGTGCCACTATTGGTGTCTGTTTTTTCTTCGACATCTCCTTCCTGGGCCCGTCAAATTTCTTCGCGAATGTTAGTACTCTACCCATTGAGTAGTCCCTTTCATCGCGGTCAAACTTCTCTTGTTTCCTCTGACGTATTTTCAGTTCGTATTGCTGTAATCTTTTCTTCATTTTCTCCCTTAGGTCATCCTGTTTATTCTTATCAGAATCCTTCGCAATCTCCTCTTCCATCGTCTCTATCTCTGCTAGAGCCTTCGCTCTGTCGCTCCAAGCGAACTTTACCAAGATCTCAAGGCTTCCTTTGCAAGACAGGGCCGTGTGTGCAGCCCACTCCTCTAATAGTAGTGGGTCAGGATTCTCATAAGCAGGCACCGTGTAGATGCGCAAGCCTCGTGGGACCCTCTCCACTTCGATGTAGTTCTGGAGAGAGGTCGCCTCCCACCATTTGCGCACCTCGCGTTCGTGTAGCCTTTCCAATTTTATAAATTGGGTTTGCATGGTGTTAGATAAAACAGGATATTCCGTACGTACTGTTTCTGTTTTTTTCTTCTTAAACATGTCGGCTGCCGCCTCCCTTCGCGCTGACTCACTAAACATTTTATGTTCTAAAATAGGAGCTCCGGTCCCGGACTCCTTTGCAGGAAAAACTTACTGGTCCTTATTACTTCCCCTCGCCAAGTTCTGGACAATTTAGCACTCTGTGATCAGTCATACACAGGCATGCGGCTTACCGGACTGTCTTTAGATACAATATCTTGTTGACATCAGTCATCGGTCTTGCCTGGTTCGCCCGTGTTCTGTGCAGTCTTGTCCCGAACGGTGCATCCGCTGTATTTAAATAATCGCTCCACTGCACCAAAAGAAAACGGATCACTGGCGGGTGCTGTTTGTACGGTGGTGCTCCGTGTAAGATATGCAGCTTGCAGGGTCCCTTGCTCCCATCCGGAGAAAAAGACAACAGCACTCGCGGTTTCAGTTTTTTAGGGCCAGTTTAATTCCTTAGCGCTTCACAGACGCGTTTCGGGGTTTCCCTTCATCAGGGATGGAGCTCCTATCTGCATTGAACATGGCATCAGTAACTTCAATCAGGGAAGCATCGACACACGAATGTAAAAACCCCCCCTTCCTCCCCCATCCCCCGTCCCCACCCTCTGCGCCCCCACCCTTCAAAACAGGCCCCCCAGCCATTTCCCCCATATTTTGCGGAATTTTTTGGGGCAGCCCCGGGCAGCGTATAACGACCGTTCTTGGGCCGCACACCAATCCACCCCTCTACTCCAGGTAGCCCTTCTGGGCGGGTCTGGCTGTGACCACACGGCCGCTATATCCCTCTTAGCCACCATTAGGGCAGTAGTGAGAAAGTACTTGTCGTTACGGGACCCATCCATCCCGTCCGTGATGCCCAGCAGGGCCATTCTAGGCTCATGGGGGACCTCCCATCCCAGGACCTCCGCTAGATCGGCTTCAATCACTGCCCAGTAGTCCTCCAGGCGGGAACAAGACCACACCATATGGAAGAAGTCCGCCGGAGCCACCCCACAGCGAGCACAGGAGGCGTCCACGCGGAGGCCCGCACGATATAGGCGGTCCGGAGTCAGATAAGCGGTGTGGAGGTAATAGAGTTGGATGAGCCGCAGCCTAGCGGAGGTGGTAAGCGACCGAGGGGCCATAAGGGCGTCCCTCCAGTCCGCGTCATCTAGGGGTCCCACCCAGGCCTCCCATCGCTGTTTTAGTCCGCTCCAGTCTACCAGGGTATTGTTAATCAGGGATTTGTAAATGCGGGATATACCCCCCTTCCCCAGACACCCTAACATCACCTGAGCTTCAGGCGGGCTATGGGAAGGCAATCTGGAGTCTAGAGGGACGTGGGCCCGGACCGCATGGCGCAGTTGAAGGTATCTATAAAATTGAGAAGGCTGTAGCGAGAAGCGGGCCTGAAGCTCCTGGAAGGAACACATGCGGCTCCCACGCCATATATCGCCCAGACTGGAGATCCCGAGAAGATCCCACTGCCGAAAGCCCGCTAGTCCCACCACCTCCCGCAGCCATGTCCCGTGCCAAAGCGGTGTGAGTTGTGTGTTCGTCCCCGACCATCGGGTGTGCCTCAAAGCTGCGCGCCACGCGAGAAAAGGGGCCCGCACGACGCCGGGGAGCGACAGGGGGACCGTTGCTCCATAGAGCATGTTTTGGATAGAGGAGAACCCGAGGCATTGCACTTCGAGTCGATAAGCCAGGTCGCCCCATCCACCCGAGAACCAGTCATGGATCACCAGTAGCTGGGTGGCCAGGTAATAGAGATATAGGTTAGTCATGCTCAGGCCGCCGTCATAGGAGGGGACTCTGCAGCGGTCTAAGGCCAGCCGGGGCCTGCCGCCGCCCCAGAGAAATTTAATCACCATCTTATCCAGTTCCCGGAACCACGGGCGCGGAAAGGGGCATGGAGTGTTTTGTAGCATGTACAGAAACTTGGGGAGGATCATCATCTTATAGAGGGCGACTCTCCCCAGCGGATTCAATGGAAGTGACTGCCACCGGAGCATATCTGATCTGGTCTTGTTGACTACAGGAGCCACATTGAGGGCCCAGCAGAGTTCCGGAAGGAGGGTGACCCAGATCCCCAGGTATTTAAATGAGAGTCTCCGGAGGGCAATATCCGATTGCCAGTCGAAACAGTCCCTTGACGGGTGTAACGGGACTAGAACGGATTTTTTAGGGTTCAGATGAAGACCCGACGCTTGGCCAAACCGACGGAGAATCCGGCGGACCTGGGGCCCCGAGGTCGCTGGATCAGAGAGATAGAGGAGGACGTCGTCCGCGTAGAGGGCGATCTTATCGGGGGCCATACCTGGCCAATCCCATCCGCGAAGAGCGGGATCCGAGCGAATCAATACCGCCAGGGGTTCCATGGCCAGAGTGAAAAGGAGGGGCGAGAGCGGACATCCCTGGCGCGTTCCTCGACCTATGGGAAACGGGCGAGATAGAGCCCCATTGACTAAAACACGTGCCCGCGGGCTCGCGTACAGGACCGCAACAATGGCACGGAACCGGGGACCGAAACCCATGTGCTCCAGGACCTTACCCAAGTACGCCCACCCCACTGAGTCGAAGGCCTTTTCAAAGTCGACCAGCAGGAGGGCCAGATAGGGGGAAAGGTGGCCGCGGTGCGCCATAGCGAGGTGCAGGCGCCGCAGGCAGTGTCTGGTCCCCCGGTCTGGCATAAATCCGCATTGGTCCGGGTGGACCAGGGAGGCAAGAGATGGGCACAACCGCTGCGCGAGGACCATGGCATAGATTTTGAGTTCGGTGTTGATAAGGGATATCGGCCGGTAGTCCGAGCAGGACCGCGAGGGGGGCTGCGTCTTGGGGAGGACAACTATGGTTGCTGTGTCCGTTTCGGGCCGGAACGAGCCCGTCTCCACCACGTCCGCAAATAGGTCCCAAAGCCTCGGGGCCAGAGTCTCACGATAGTGAGCGTAGTATTCCTGAGGGAACCCATCAGGTCCCGGGGTCTTCCCGGGCGCCAGGCGGCCGATCGCTTCTTCAATCTCCTGCAGCTCGATAGGCGAATCGAGGATCTCAGAAACCTCAGGCTGCAGCCGCTCAAGCACCGCCCCATTCGTCCCCAGCAACTCCTCTAGGGAGAGCGTGGACGTCCGGAGTCGGTACAGCCGGGAATAATAGTCAGCGAACGCTTGGGCCATCGCCACCGAGGCTGTGTGGAGGCCGCCCGCAGAGTCCGCGATGGCTGGAATAATCCTACCTGCACGGGGGTAAGTAGCCAGCCGGTGGAGAAGAGTGCCGTTTTTGTCTCCCCAGCCGTATACCCGGGCCACCGAGGAACGCCACAGAGTCTTTGCCGCCTCCAGGGAGTGTAGGCGAATCTCTTCCCGCAGGAAGGCCAAGCGACGCGACCGTGTGTTGTCATCCAACTCCCCCAGGTTGCGCTCCAGTTCCAAGGCTTGAGCCTCGCATTCAGCGAGCTTCTGGGATTGAGCCCGTCTCTGCCATTGCAGATGCCCCTTAGCGGCTCCCTGAATAGTCGCCTTGCCGGCCTCCCACAGGACGGCAGGGGAGGGGACGGAGCCCACGTTGTGAGAGTAATAATCGGCTATCTCGCCACCGACCACCTTCCGAAAAGCCTTGTCGTGGAGGAACCAGGCGGTCAAACGCCACATCGGACGGGCAGAGAAGGGGGGGGGCCAAGAGCAAGGAGCACTGGCGAGTGGTCCGAAAGGCCCCTCGGGAGAATGCGCGCATCCTGTACCCCTGCGCAGTCGGTAGATGGTACAAAGATGAGGTCGATCTGGGCATGGGAGTGATGGGCCGCCGATGTGTGGGTGTATTGGCGAGCTTGCGGGTGCCAGATCCTCCAAACATCGCAGAGGCCCTGAGATTCAGCCCAGGACGAGAGCTGCTTTGCGTGAGCGACGCGGGCCAGGGATACCGGACCCGTCGAGTCCAGGTGGGGCGTGTAGACAGCGTTAAAATCCCCGCCGAGAATGAGGGAACCCGCCGGAAGCGTCGGGAGGAGACCCGCGGTGTAGGAGAGGGCCGACGACAGGAGGGATGGAGCCGCATAAAGGGACATCAGGGTGAGGGGTCGCCCCTCAAGAGTACCACATACCACCACTACCATGCCCTGGGGGTCCAAGTGCACCTGGGTCAGGACAAAGGGAAAGGACTTGCGGAGCAGGATAGCTACCCCTCGGGATCCCCGCGCAAAACCTGAGTGCCACACCCTGTCATAACCATAGCGAGTAAGAAAGGGACAGTTATTGCCCAGAAGGTGAGTCTCCTGGAGGAGGAGCACATCAATCTCCGCACGTTGCGCATATTTGAGGACCGCCATGCGTTTAAAACGGTCCAGAAGACCATTGACGTTCCAGGATAATACGCGCATGGCGGCCCTAGGAACAGGTGGGTCAGCCATAGTCTAGGACAGAAGAGGGGGCCAGTGGAGGCGCGGCTGAGCACGCCCCTAGAGAGGAAGGACAGCGGGACATCGGGCAGGAGAGCAGGTCAAAGATTACAAGATACCTTGGCACAACAAATAAGAGGGAGTCACCCCCCACCAACAAAACCTTCCCAACGAGGAAGAAACAACCCCAAACCAACCCCAAACCCCCACCCCCCACCCTATACTTCGAAAACAGAAGCATCTGTCGCCCGAACCAAATGGAAGAACCACCAAGCTAAAACGCTCGGGCTTGAGCACTAGGGGACCCCTGGTACAACTGAAGTCAAGCCTGATTCACCTGCCCTGGCCAAGAGCAACACTGACAGCGGAGCATTCCAACCCCTGCCCAGGCACCCCCCACGCCCCCCCCAAAGAAACATAGAGAGTCAAATGTTAGGGCTGCGAGAGAGGTCCGAAGTGTCCACCAACTCGGCCGGTTGGGTTGCAGGGCCCGCAAGCCGGGGCGACACGGCTCGCCGCCCGTCAGCCGCGGGACCGGCGTGCGCGGCCGAGGAGGCAGAAGATGCTCTCAATCCCCGGTGCGGCCGTCCCCCAGAGCGCGTGGTGATCACCTCCTCCGCCGTGCGCTCCCGGGTTAACGTGCGATGCCGCCGGCGGGTCTTCGATGTCCGGGGCCTCCCCCGTCCCCCCCGCATACCCGTAGGCGATCCGCACCCAGAGCGGTGCAGGGGGTGCTCCTATGTCAACCAGGACCAGGCCGCTCGTGGTGAGAGAAATGAACTTTAATATGAAATATGGTACTGTAAATATGTAAAAATTCTTAAACGAAAATGTATATAAATGGGTTTTTCCGTGCCGATACACGGCTGTATTAATGAGTAAAAGGAGGGACAATGGGCGGTTCTGTGAAACCGCCGGAAAGCCGATCCACGGCGAGATTTATATCAACAATGTCCAGGATGGCAATATTAAGGATGTATATTTATGCGAAAGAATATTTGTTAAACAATACTAATGACATCGATATATATCAACTGAATGTAATAATGTATGTTTACCATTGCGTCCTGCACATTTAAAGATGGCACCCAAGAAATACACAGGGGTGTGCCAGTCCTTCCTTGCTCGCAACCTTCGGAAATATGTAAACTTGTATATAAAAATGGCGCCGCGCTCTGTAGATCGTTAACACACTGACGAAGGGAAACCCCGAAACGCGTCTGTGAAGCGCTAAGGAATTAAACTGGCCCTAAAAAACTGAAACCGCGAGTGCTGTTGCCTTTTTCTCCGGATGGGAGCAAGGGACCCTGCGAGCTGCATATCTTACACGGAGCACCACCGTGCAAACAGCACCCGCCAGTGAGTGATCCGTTTTCTTTTGGTGCAGTGGAGCGATTATATATATATATATATATATATAAATATATGTATGTATTTATATGCTGTAGCAACAGACTTTGTCAATCTGGTGAGGGCCATTTTCATTGGTTCATTTATCGTGTCCCATACGTAGACATAGAAAAATAAAGATATATGAAATATTTAGAAAAACCCACCCATTGCATTAAAATACTAATTAATTGCTACCTGTATAGTGTGGAGCTACACAACTCTCAAATATATTGCATTGAAATGCACAATGCCCCAAAGTCTCTTTACTGTCAATACATATGTAGTCCACAAACAATTACCATCATCGCTTTACACGGGGAAATAAAAAACACAATCTTTCTTAGAATTGGAAAAACATTCTTTCAGGCAGCACTTGCATGTTTGGTGAGCTGCCACTATTTAACATTTCGGAGACTTCATTGGTATTCATGTTAATAGCTGCTATAGATTAGTCGATAACACTCAGACACTCGCCTTCATATTTCTTTTTGAAAAAGCCAGAAAGGAAACAGATTGCCGTCTTCTACTTTCACATGTGCGAGTGTTGCTCCCCGATTCTGCAAATAGTTACCACACATGGATTCTCATACTAAACTCGCACTTTGAGCACCAATAAATACATAAATATATACATGCTGCTAGAATAATACGGCTCCAGTGCATATACCTTGCTTCATTGAGACACAGGTAGAAAGTTCCAAAACTCGTAACTGGCCCATGTGATTCATGCGACGATACATCCTGCCCTAAACGGCATAATTCTTGAAACAAAGAAAATGCAATTTAATGTGTTTACTAATGTCACTGGAGACTCGCATAGTGAGACACTCTTGTCCAAAACCCGTTCAGTTTGGTGCACACGAATATGGCATGTCCAAGGCAAAATACACATCCTCACCTCTAGCTGCAAAAGTCTCCACCTCATATGGCAGCACCGTAATTTAAATTTTGCGAAGTTGGGGAAGGCCTTCTCATAAAAAATTGTTAAGCAACGCAGGGGCAGATTTACAAGCCCCTTGCGCCACTTTTACGTCACTTTTCCCATGTTACAAATGACGCAAAAGTGGCACAAGGGGCTTGTAAATCTGCCCCACAATCTTTATCGCTTGTGCCACTGCTCAAAAGTTGCCCAGTCACCAGATTTCCAACGGCATTCTGAGTGAGACTGAAGGCCTGAAGCAGGGAATTACGGTCCCCGCGCTGAAAATCATTTACTTCCCCGTGCCGAGTTCATGCCTCCCCCTCAGCCTGCGCCTTTACCGACTCTTCCCGTGGCACAATCTGGGGGCTCTCTGGTCTTGCACTTGCCATGTTGTATCCCTTTGTTTTGTGGATACACACGGCCCAAACAACTGGTGGTGCGGGGAAAGCATCCACCGCTGACTCCTAATAAATATCCAAACAACCCTATCTCCCTGGAAGGAAGAGATTACGCACACGAGAGCTGTAAGATTAAGGCTTCTTTAGTTTGGGGGCCTCCCTCAATCCAGCAACCAGGAGAGACGCGGTCGCCATTAGGTAGCTATAGTTAGGACCTAGTATCCATAGGAAGAGCGTTTTTTCGTTTGCCAATAATTTTGGCATTGTTTGACGAATCCTTGTGAAATTTTCTAAACTATTATGACGTTCACTTCAGCTGCTGTCTTGAAAATGTCATGGTGATCCATCAATCGGGATCCCAATACACGTTTTCCCCATGTTAACTCCCATACAGATTTTACACATGACTACAGCCCGACCTGCGTAACGGAATTACACCAAATTTGTCTGAAAAGTAGCTGTTGGTCCAGAAAGCGACATTTTGTAAACTGGAGGAATTCCATTCCGTAATTTTTGTGAAATTAAGACAAAATTCTAATTGTATATATAGAGAGACAGATCCTCCAAGGATCCAACAGTTCTCGTGCTGAAATATGATTGGCTACCATCACTTAAAATCAGGAAGTGTTGGCAGCCATTTTGAAACTCTGCTTTAGCCGTGTTCCACAAAAAAAGTACAAATAAAGAGAAAGGGCCAGGGTATAAATGCCCTGATCCCAAAGGCCTCTAGGGGGGGAGGGGTCCTGGAGTGACCCCGTCAGGGCAAAAGAAAGCTTTTTGAAAAAATAAATCAGTGGGAGGTACACTCAAGCCGCAGTTCCACCAAAATGTATTTTTCAAAAGAAGTGTGGTCTATATGAGGGGTTTCTTGGACCCCCCCAGGGTCCGGGGACCACCACCTCCCCGGGCCACATTGGAAAAACATATTGGGGGTCTCACAGACCCCCTGTGCTTTGGGGACCACTGCCTTCCCGGGGCTATTTAATTTGTAATGAGGTGGCTCCAGGAACAACCCTAGGCCCCTGGGAACAGCACCTCCCCAGGGCCAAATATTTATTTTTTAAATGGGAAGGGGGCCGCACGGACCACCCACGTGGGCCTTTTTTCGGTCCTGGGGACTCCCAACTCCCTGGGGAGGCCCTACAGCAACAAAGGAGGGGGGCTCCTGCTATGTCCCTGGTTGCCCACCCCAGGACATAGCTGTTTGCTGTGATTTGACAGGAGCCTTACTGCTCCTGCCAAGTCACAGCAAATGCTCCACTTCCAGCAAGCGAGAGCTGACAAAATGCTTTTGCATGCCGGAAGCGGAGAATTCAACTGTTTCTATGCCCTCTATCAAACGAGCCGGGAAACAGATTAATTGCTTTTAGACATAGGGTGGTGCATGTTTAGCCGCTCATTCTGTCAGAAAGCAATGCCGGCTCCCTCAGCAAGTGGGGAGCCAGCAGGGAGAGCATGGGCCTCAAGGCTCCCTGTGGTCTCCAACAGATGTCACTGTGCCCCAGGGGATGGGGCGCTCAGGGCCAAAATCAGCTCAGGGAAGGGGGTCATGCAGCCCTCATTCTCTTTTATAAATAAAAAGAAGAAAAGGTCAGGCCCTGGGAAATAGGGTCCCTGGGGCCAAAATCAGCACAGGGAGGGGGGGTCACGTGGCTGGAAATATCCCAAGGAGGGTGGCCACATGCCCTCACTCCCCCATTGCAGAAAGTCAGGGCCCCGGGGGATGGGGTCCCGGAGGCAGAATTTTGTCTGGGGAGGGGTGCCCCCCTCCTGATAAAAAGAAAACCATCATAAAAAAACACTGGCCCGGGGGAAGCCGCTGGAGACCCCGCCCCCATTCTCCACCACTCAGCCAACGCACCTCCTGACGCACTACTTGTTGAAGAATAAAGTCCCCTTGTATGCTGAGGTCCTTGAGGCCAAGAACCCCTCCTGTTACCTCCAGTTAGTCCCACACAGCGTGAATGGTAAGAAGTCTTTGGAGACCCCTTCCTCTAAAACTCTGCAAATGAGCCTTCTGGCGCACTTCTTGTTACGGAATGAAGTACCTTTGGATGCTGACGGTCCTTGGGGCCCAAGAAGCTATCCTGTTACTGACAGCAAGTTCCACAGAACAGGATTGCTGAGAGCTGGTCAGGGGTCTCATCCCCTTTCTCCACCACTTTGCAAACACGCTTAGTAATTAAAAAAACATAAAAATTCACTTAAAAAAAAACCAAAGGTTACAGGGACGTTATAGTTAGGGAATAGAATTATAAAAACCATAGAAATTCACTGAAAAACCAGAGGTTACAGGGACGTAATAGTTAGGCTCATATTTCACTCATACAAAACCAGAGAAATTCAGCAGTTATAGTCACCTGAACTAACTATAACTTACGCCCTTGCAATGCACTGCTTTTGACCTCACATATTACATCACTCATGACATCTTCACACAATGGGAGGTGGTGGTCCCCGGGGCTCTAAAGAGCCTATGGAGGGGGGTCTGTACAGGTCCCCTCCCATATTTAAAAAAAAGCCCGAGGGAGATGGTAGTGCTTGGGGTTCAAAAGAGCCCATGGAGGGGGTCCACATGGTGCCCTCCTATTATATAATAGAGCCCAGGGAAGGTGGTGGTCTTCAGGGCCAACAAGAGCCTAGGTGGGAGGCCCCGTGTGCCTCCTCCTTTTTTTCCATGCCCACATATTCTGGGGACCTGGCCCACTTCTGGGCTGAAATAAAAACAAGCGCTGGAGACCACGCTTGTTTTTATTTTATCAATTTGCCATGAATTTGCAGACCCACCTGTGATTTTGTGGGAACATTGCAAAAAATATATTTTGTAACCCCCAGTGTGGCCCCACCACCACATCTAGTATTACTAACAAACCCCTTTTTCTTTATTAGGTCTCGCCTGACCCAGCGCATGCGCTGGTCTGGCGAGACTTATTGAGAGGGCTCCAAAAAGTGCTACCAGGCCAGCCTAGAGCTACAGTGCATGTGCGCGGGCATGCGCGCCGCGCTTTACCGCGATTACTTTCACTTTCGTGGGCGCTTTGATGTTTGATCGTGATCGCGATCACTTTCACTTTCGCGGCCGCTTTGCATAGCCAATAGGTCTCGCTTTTGGGACCTTATAAGTATTTAGTTATGCAACTGTTGCATGGCTAAACACTTATAAGGTCCCAAAGGCGAGACCTATTAGCTATGCCAATGCTTGTTTGTAACATTTTTGGTGGCCGAAGCCAAGTCCCAAGTTGGCTGCCAACATTTCCTGGTTGAAGTGTTGCCAGCCAATCAGATTTCAGCGTGGGGACTGTCGGATACAGGAAAGATCGACTCCCCTAGATATTCAACTTTAGTTTTTGTTTTTTGTTTTATATCTCTAAACCTACTGAACAGATTTACAATAAATCCCCAAAAGGCCTCTTTCTGCACCAAGAGCTAGCTTTTTGCCAAATGTGGAGTAATCCCGCCCAGGGGTTCGGGCTGTAGACATGTTCAACATCCCTATTGGAATTAACATGGGGAAAATGTATTTTGGGATCCCCCCTTTTTCACGGCCCCCGCTTGACAGATCACTGAAATGTCAAGACAGCAGTTGAAGTGAGAAGTGTACTCAAATCAAAGTAATCTTTATTCAGTTTAAAGCATAAACCCATAAAAGCATACAGTAGCATATAATAGAATAATAAAATATGATAAAAAGCGTACTAATTTAAAAAAATTTGTAAAGCTTTGTCAAACTGAGCCAAAGTTATTGGCAAAACAAAAATGGTTTTCCTACGGCAACTATGTCCTTCCTATAACTACCTACTGACTACCTCCAACAGGTAGTTATATATATATATATATATATATATATATATATACATACATACACACACAAAAATGTACACATATATATATATCTGTGTGTGTGGTGTGTATGTGCGTGTGTGCATATATATATATTCTGAAAAAACCATAGGTTTCACACATGTTATAGTTAGCTGGACATTTCACTCGTAAAAAACCATTGAAATTCCCCCGTTATAGTTAGTGCAGGCAACTATAACTCACGCGACCGCAATCCTCTGCTGATGCTAATACTGTATTTAGACACTTATTTGCCCATGTCTTCTTCCATTAAATTTTAGCTATACATATATTACAAATATTTTTTTTTCATAAAGACACATATGTCATCAGCAGAGGATTGCGGTCGCGTGAGTTATAGTTGCCTGCACTAACTATAACGGGGGAATTTCAATGGTTTTTTACGAGTGAAATGTCCAGCTAACTATAACATGTGTGAAACCTATGGTTTTTTCAGTGAATTTGCAAGGTTTTTTAAATGCTAATTCCTAACTATAACGTGTGTGAAACCTATGGTTTTTTCAGTGAATTTGTACGTTTTTTTAAATGCTAAGTTACTTTACGCCATTCGTGGCGTGCGCGCCCACTTCACGCAGTTCGTTCCGTGCGGGCACGGTGCGCTTCGCGCACCGTGCGCGCACAGTGAGCACGCGGTGCGCTTCGCGCACCGCGCGCCCACTTTACACAGTTAGTGCCGTGGGCCATGCCGTGGGCCATGTACGCACGATGCGCTTCGCGCACCGTCCACACACGGAGGACATATTATGCGCTTCGTTGTGAAAGTTTATATATTAAATGATCAATTTCGTAAATATGCAATGCACAAAAGGTGCCCTTCGGGCACCTTTTGCACACGGGGTGGGGAAATTGTGGATATTTTTTTTAATTTTTTTTATTTTTTACCGTACGTGTACGGTAAGCGTATTCGGCGTTTTTTCAAAAAAAAAAAGAAGAATTTTTGGCCTTGGGGGTTCTTTTGGGACACCCTAACCATGGCTAGGTGGTTAGGAGCTGTCTAGCCTGCCACTTTTCATGTTATCCAACTTTGTTTTTCCTCCCCCCCTCAGAGTGCGAGAGAGAAAATGGCGGCTGACACTTCCTGGTTTCGACCGATTCGAATGTTTACTAAGATCTAACAGCCAATCAGAATCGCGCTCGCGCACGGCACCATACGCGTACGGTCAGCTTACCGTAAGCGCACGGTAAACGCACGGTAAGCTGCCACAGATATATATATTGATTTAAATGCTATTTTCTCAGGAACTAGTGAACAGATTTACACCAGACCTACAAAAGGCACTTCCTTGACCTGTAGACTACCTCTCTGCCAAATTTCAAGTAACTCTGTTCAGCCGTTCGGGCTGTAGCTGTGTCTAAAGGTCCTATGGAAAAATGCATGGGGAAAACGCGTTTTGGGACCCCCCTTTTTTCTCAGCCCCCGCTTGACGAATCCCCCCGAGACTTTCAGGGTAGGAGCGGAGCGTAACGCCCCATTAGTTTTGAAAATTTCGCGAGGATTTGTCGACCGGCGCCAAAGTTATTCAAAATAGAATGTTGCGGTTTTCCTATGGAAACAGGGTCCTAACTATAACTACCTACTGGCGACCGCCAGTAGGTAATAAATATATATATATATATACAGTTATAGACAGGCCATAAAACGCTTTTTTCTCGGGACGAAAGAAGAGAAAGAAAGAAAAAAATGAGTACCACGGGAGAAAGCAATTAAGAAAAAGAACCTGGCAGAGCGAGGTAATGAGGCATGAGATGGAATCAAGACTAAACACCATTGGTATTCGGCAACCTTGCATTTAGCAACACAAGTGAGAGGTCTTTGCGTGTATTTTTTATTTTGTTTTTCCATTACATTTCTTGTTTACATTTATTTTTCATGTTTCATTTTTCTGCAATTCCAGCATTTGAAGACGTGACGATGCCGAGACATGACTATTTCCAGCACTTGAGAAAGGCAATGATGCTGAAACATGTTGTGGAGGGAATAGCTGTGGCGGAATAAAGATTTTTAACAAAAGTGACCCCGTGAGTGCTCCCGATTTTTCCTGGAGGTTGCTGATAAGCAAGCGAGTTTCTGCCCTCGCTGTGGGAGAGAGCACCCGCCCTGAGTTCGAAGCTAGTGGCAGGAGAACGTGAATAATGTAACTTGAAAGCTTGTGAACCGCCGCTAAAGGACTTTCCCAGTCGCCCATGGAGGGTGCGAGTTATTGAACTTGTGGTGCCGCTGTTATGTAATGGACACCTGCTGGGGCATCGTGGCTTTACATCTAGGGGCTGTGGCGAGGGGTTTAGCTCACGGAGGACTGGTTTGGCCTGAATCGGGAAGAGATGCGGACGCCGTGATCCCCTGATATTCCCATCGGGGAATGGATCTTTGAATTGTCACCATATTGATTAAACATGGTTTGCGGTGGGAAAACATGGTGCGCAAATGGCATGAAAGCCGTAGGAGTTCCCGACCGTGCTATTCTCCCATTGGTTTACAAACCACCAATGGTAGTAGTGATTCCACCTTTAATAGCCAACCAGACTCCGTGTTTCATTTTTCTGCAATTCCAGCATTTGAAGACGTGACGATGCCGAGACATGACTATTTCCAGCACTTGAGAAAGGCAATGATGCTGAAACATGTTGTGGAGGGAATAGCTGTGGCGGAATAAAGATTTTTAACAAAAGTGACCCCGTGAGTGCTCCCGATTTTTCCAGGAGGTTGCTGATAAGCAAGCGAGTTTCTGCCCTCGCTGTGGGAGAGAGCACCCGCCCTGAGTTCGAAGATAGTGGCAGGAGAGCGTGAATAATATATATATATATATATATATATATATAATATATATATATATTATCTACTGGCGGTCGCCAGTAGATAGTTATAGTTAGGACCGTGTTTCCATAGGAAATCTCAAAATTCTATTTTGAATAACTTTGGCACCGGTTGACGAATCCTCGCGAAATTTTCAAAACTAATGGGGCGCTCCGTTCAGCTCCTACCCTGAAAGTCTCGGGGTGATTCGTCAAGCGGGGCCCGAGAAAAAAGGGGGTCCCAAAACGCGTTTTCCCCATGCATTTTTCCATAGGACCTTTAGACGCAGCTACAGCCCGAACGGCTGAACAGAATTACTTGAAATTTGGCAGAGAGGTAGCCATAAGGTCAAGGAAGTGCCTTTTGCAGGTCTGGTGTAAATCTGTTCAGTATTTCCTGAGAAAATAGCATTTAAAAGCATATCAATATCTATAAGCGCGTAGGGTGCGCGCACCGTGCGCGCACCGTGCGAGCACGGTGCGAGCACCCTAACGTGCGCGAGCGTAATTCTGATTGGTGGTTACATGTTAGTCAACGTTCGAATCGGTCGAAAGCAGGAAGTGTCGGCCGCCATTTTGTTTGTTTTCAGTGCGAGAGTGAAAAAGGAAGGTGGCGAACGTGAAAAGGGGGCAGGGTAGTGAGTTCCTGACCCCCTAGCCTTTGTCAGGGGGTCCCTGAAGGACCCCGAAGGCCGAAAAATTATTATTTTTTTTAAATCGCGGGGGTGCGCGCACCGTGCGCGCATGGTGAAAAACCAAAAATCGCGGGGTAAAAACTTTTTAATACGTAGTTTATTGTAAAATAAATAAATAAATAAAATAATAATACATAAATAAATTAGCATTTAAAAAACCGTACAAATTCACTGAAAAAACCATAGGTTTCACACATGTTATAGTTAGGAGTTAGCATTTAAAAAACCTTGCAAATTCACTTAAAAAACCATAGGTTTCACACATGTTATAGTTAGGTGGATATTTCACTCGTAAAAAACCAATGAAATTCCCCCGTTATAGTTAGTTCAGATAACTATAACTCGCGCGACCGCCACTCTATCACAAGGATGATGTCATCAGTGATGTCATGAGTGATGCCACTGACCATGTCATGAGTGATGTAATATGTGACGTCATGAGCAGTGGATTGCGGGCGCGCGAGTTATAGTTATCTGAACTAACTATAACGGGGGAATTTCATTGGTTTTTTACGAGTGAAATATCCACCTAACTATAACATGTGTGAAACCTATGGTTTTTTAAGTGAAGATATATATATATATCACTCCAAAGCCACTTACTTACATGCAACCCTGCTCACTTAGAGACTAGGTAACGACTATCCATGATGACATGGCGGACATCTAAATTGATTAACTGTTGCTTTTTGAGTCCGTCATCACTTACCTGCTTTCTGTAACCAATAGGAGAGTACAAATGGTTTGGGGCAACACAATTTTGTGCACACATGGCATTGAAAAAGGCGAGACGCCGAAACCGGTCTGCCTGTGAAATAAAGTATTTTGAATTACTGGATGTGGAGTCCGAGGAGTGCGTTGTAAAACCCTGGTGAGGGACATGGTGAGGAATGTTTTGACGTGATTGCCACAATCACATCAACAGCACCCGCCCGCAAGATGTTCGGCAGTAAGTGGCTTTAGAGTGAATGTTGATGTAACTGCCAGAACCGCCGCCGCGTACCCAGCAAGGAGAGGTTCATTGACACTCAGTCAGCAATCACTGGTATTGCAGGGACACAGTTACAAAACTGTTTCTCTGTGGACATACCCCTGAGCACAGCGGGGAACGGCAGGGCGAGGAACAATCCACAATTCAGCCCCGAGGAGTAAGCTGCATCATGGCACAGTTTTAAAGTTTGCATGTTCATGTCTACTCAGTTTAAACCATTACTGGAATGGAAATTCATGACATGCAACCCTGCTCACTTAGAGACTAGGTAACGACTATCCATGATGACATGGCGGACATCTAAATTGATTAACTGTTGTTTTTTGAGTCCGTTATCACTTACCTGATTTCCGTAACCAATAGGAAAGTACAAATGGTTTGGGGCAACACAAGTTTTTGCACACAAGGCATTGAAAAAGGTGAGACGCCGAAACCGGTCTGCCTGTGAAATAAAGTATTTTGAATTACTGGATGTGGAGTCTGAGGAGCGCGTTGTAAAACCCTGGTGAGGGACTTGGTGAGGGATGAATAAATAAATAAATATATATATATATATATATATATATATATATATATATATATATATATATATATATATATTGACGAATCTTCGCGAAATTTTCCAAACTTTTGGCCAGCTCCGGTCTGCTCCTATCCTGAAAACTTCACAGTGATTCGTCAAGCGGGGCCGAGAAAAAAGGGGGGTCCCAAAACGCGTTTTCCCCATGCATTTTTCCATAGGACCTTTTGACGCAGCTACAGCCCGAACTGCTGAACGGAATTACACCAAATTTGGCAAAGAGGTAGTCCTCAGTACAGGCTCGTGCCTTTTGCTTAAATGGTGTAAATCCGTTCAGTAGGTCCTGAGAAAATTAGAGGTAAAAGTACATATATATCTATGGCCTCGGAGGATCCGCGCACCCTCCCCGCACCCTCCCGAGCACGAGCTATATTCTAATTGGCTGTCAACACTCCAAATCAGGATGTGTTGGCAGCCATCTTGTGCCTCGGTAGAACCGAGGCACAAGAAACCTAAAAAACAAAGGCGAAAAGCGCGAAAAGGGGGCAGGGTAGAAACACCCTGACCCCCTAGGCCTGCCCCCAGGGCCAGAAAAAGCATTTTTAAAATCGGCGAGATTCACGCACCCAGTGTGAATTTTGGCCGAAAATAAAAAAAAAAGAAGCGCGGGGCTCCTGCGCTTCTTTGGTAATTGGCCCCCGGGGGGGCCAAATCCCGGGGGCAGAATTAAAAAAAGAAGTGTGGGGGGTTCCCAATCCCCCCCACTCTGCCCCGGGGACCACCACCCTGGGGAAACAAGATAGTATATGCGGGGAGGCTCGCGGCCCCCCCACAGCCCCGGGGACCGCTACCCCCTGGGGCTTCTTGAAAATGGGTGGGGCGGCTCGCAGCCCCCACAGCCCGGGGACCGCCCCCCCCCGGCGCTTGAAATAATTTGGGATGGGGAGGCTCTTAGGCCCCCCCAGCCCCGGGGACCGCCACCCCCGGGGTAACTTGTCAGTGTGGGAGGTGCCCACCCCCGGGACACTGTAGTTTGGAATGAAGGGCGGGAGCCTCGCGGCTGCTTTGTTTCATTGAAGCGAGAGCAGGGAAACCTGCTCTCGCTTCAATGAAGCAAAGCTGATTGCTTTTCCACATGGGGAGCAGCATGTTAGCTGCTCCCCATGTGGAAAAGCAATGCCGGCTCCTGCAGGACGCGGGGAGCCGGCTGGGACCGTGGGGGGATTGGGGACCCCCTCACGGCCCCTAACGGAGGCCAGGCCCCGGGGGATGGGGTGCCCGGGGGCCTTAAAGTGGCCAGAGGAGGGGGGCTACGCAGCCCGCCTCCATAATTTTTGTTTTTTTTAAAAGGGCCTTGCCCTGGGGGATGGGGTCCCCCGGGGCAAATTATGGCCTTGGGAGGGGGCAGGCCCTGGGGGATGGGGTCCTAAGGGCCAAAAAAATGGAAAAAGAAGGGGGACTACACAGCCCCCCTTCTAAAAAAAAGAAGCAAAAAAAAAGACCGGGATCGGGCCGGAGGCCACGCCCCCTCCTTACACCACTCTGCAAACACGCCCCCTGGCGCGTTTGCAGAGGAGGAACTAATTCCCCTTGAATACTGGGGGTCCCTGGGGGCCAACTAGCCCACCAGGAACCTCCAGTATGCACCATGGGGCTGCATTGCAGAGAGGTGTAATGAGGCCACGCCCCTTTTTACACCTCTCTGCAACGCAGCACCGTGGCGCTTACTGGAGGTACCTGGTGGCCTAGTTGGCCGCCAGGGGACCTCAGGATTCAAGGAAACTCAATCCCCCAACTTAAAACGCGCCACGGGGCGTGTTTTCACAGTGCTGAAGGTAGGAGGCAAGGCCTGAGGTGATACTGTGCAAACACGCCCTGTGGCGCATTTTAAGTTGGGGAATTCATCCCTCTTCAATCCAGAGGTCCCCTAGGGGCCAACTAGGCCACCAGGTACCTCCAGTAAGCACCACGGAGCTGCGTTGCAGAGTGTTGTAAAAAGGGGCGTGGCCTCTGAACACCTCTCTGCAACGCAGCTCCCTGGCGCATACTGGAGGTACCTGGTGGGCTAGTTGGGCCCCAGGGGACCGCAGGATTGAAGAGGAATTAATTCCCCAACTTAAAACGCGCCACAGGGCGTGTTTGCACACGTCACCTCAGGCCCCGCCCCCTTCCTTCACCATTGTACAAATATTCCTCTAAAATCAGCCGTACTACGAATTCCGATTTACTCACCTGTTATCAGGAGAGAACCCAGTGCTGCATCTTTTAGAGCAGCACTGACCCTGAAAAGTAATTCTAAGCGTACTTACCGGTAACTTGTATTTCCTTCCATAGGAATCCATTGTGTGGTTTTCACCAGAAAAGTTTCAAAGTGTCCATTTTTGAAACGTACAAATATTCCTCTAAAATCAGCCGAACTACCAATTCCGATTTACTCACCTGTTTCAAGAGAGAACCCAGTGCTGCATCTTTTAGACCAGCACTGACTCTGAAAAGTAATTCTAAGCGTACTTACCAGTAAGTTGTATTTCCTTCCATAGGAATCCATTGTGTGGTTTTCACCAGAAAAGTTTGTAAGTGTCCAATTTTGAAACGTACAAATATTCCTCTAAAATCAGCCGAACTACGAATTCCGATTTATTCACCTGTTATCAGGAGAGAACCCAGGACTGCATCTTTTAGCCCAGCACTGACCCTGAAAAGTAATTCTAAGCGTACTTACCAGTAACTTGTATTTCCTTCCATAGGAATCCATTGTGTGGTTTTCACCAGAAAAGTTTCTAATTGTCTATTTTCACAAACTAAAAATATTCCTAAAAAATCGTCTGTATGACTTAAACACATTCTTTCAACTGTTTACAGGAGATTGGCCAGTGCAGGATCCAGGATCCACCACTGAGTAAGAAAAGGTAACGATAACACTACTTACCTGCTAAGTGAATTTTCTGCCATAGGATAACATTGGTGATTCTATGTGAAAAATGTTCGGTCAACTTTTAAAATACAATAATATTCCTTAAAAATCACTACTGTAACCAAAAGACTTTTACTCAACTGTTTACAGGAGATGTCCAAGGACTGAATCTAGGATCCAGTCCTGTGGTTAGAAAAGTAATCCATACAGTAACTAATTGCATTTGACTAGAAATTCACATTGAGCTCAATGTTGCATTGTGTTTGAAATTGTGTTGCCCATTGCAACAACTGTAACTACTGTACTTAAAAGTCTATTGCCTATTTGCAAAGTATTTAAATTAAAGTAATTCATTCTGAGAAAGTATATTTTGTATTGTAATGTATAATGTAATTAGAAAAATAAAATATCTAAAAATAAACAGTTTACAAAATGTAGTAAATCAGTATCAAAATAATCAGTATAACAATTAATACATTAAAAATTGTCATTTACAAAACCTTTGAAATTCACTGAAAAAAACATAGGTTTCAGGCCAGATATAGTTAGGAATTAGCATTTAAAAAACCTTTGAAATTCACTGAAAAAACCAGAGGTTTCAGGCCTTATATAGTTAGGAATTAGCATTTAAAAAACCTTAGAAATTCACTGAAAAAACATAGGTTTCAGGCCTGATATAGTTAGGAATTAGCATTTAAAAAACCTTAGAAATTCACTGAATAAACAATAGGTTTTAGGGGTTTTATAGCTAGCTGGACATTTCACTCGAACAAAACCATTGAAATTCCTGCGATATAGTTAGTTGTACTAACTACATCTTGCGCGCCCACAATCCACTGCTGATGATGTCACATATTACATCATTCATGACATGGTCAGTGACATCACTGATGACATCTCAAATGACATCACTGATGACATCACTGATGACATAATCGAGTGAATGTGGTTTGGTTCGTTATTGAAATATGTATTATATATCTAGCAATTTGCATTGAAGAATGAGTGGGTATATAAATATAAATATCTGGATGGAGGATTTAGTAGCAGTGTGATTGACTGTTTACTTGACTAATTTATAGTGTCTCACTAAATATATTGGATAGTGACTAAACTGTGTGAATATCTGTATCATTTTGTCAGTTGTTGTGTAAACTGCTGCACTAGATGGTTACTAGCTACGTAAAAGTCTATATTATTTATTGATTAGCTAACTGAGTATTTGTATGGGAGAGTGAATGTGTGTGTGGTTCGGTGGGAGGTGTGTGACTGCCCAAAGATGTGTGAATAGTTGATTCATTAGGCATATGAAGTTAAAACTACATGTTATAACAGTTGTTTGGGTGAGTGAATATCTTTATGGGTGTGGCGATGAGCAAATATATGTCTCAATGCTACATGTCCAATAAACTAGAAAAATAAAAGCCAGTGTATGTGTCAGTTGTTGTATATAAATAAGTATACATAAGACTCAGTGATTGTATGGGTGACTGTATGGATAACTGTATACTTGTAATAGTGTTTTTATAACACACCAAGTATGAGTCATTATCTTTATGAATAGATGAAGTGGTGTTTTTATAAGTGTATAGCTAAGTAAAAGTAAGTATGATCCGTTGTTTGCATAAGTGAGTAGGATGACTTCATAAGTGATTAGGATGTGTGCTGGTGTGTAATGTCGATATAGGTGTATAAGTATATTTGATAGTGTTCTTTTGATCATTGACAGCATGTATGAGTGAATCTATAGATAAGTGATTACATGTGTGTATAGATCTAGGAATCACTGAGTGGGTGTTTAGAAACTTGTATTGGTGTGTTAATGGTTTTAAATCTGGCACTCTGTATTTTACAGTGAGTGATGAAAGGTTATACTAGTGTATGATGAGGTGTATCTGATTGTCACGTGGATGATGTCATCAGTGATGTCATTTGAGATGTCATCAGTGATGTCACTGACCATTTTTTTTAGTTATCAAAAAATGGGGGGAAATAGAGGTTCACGGTTAGGTTCACCCTCCAGCAGTACATGTATCAAAGAACAACCTGAGCTAGTCAAGTCAAAAGAACCTAACCTGGGGGAATGGAAGGTGTCAGAAATCAACTTGATTCTGAAATTCACCAATTTGAAAGAAAGTGAAAGATTATCTCTTTCTTGAGTCCCCTCACTCACCAGGGTTTCCCCACGGTGACATGCTTCATCATTGGGGTCCTCCCAGTCCTCTACGAACTGGGCCGTGCTGCGATTTACGGAATACGTAGGAGCACTAAAAGTCAGAATATGTGTAGTGCAAGTGAAAAAGTGGAGTGGGATAAGGAAAATTAAAATAACCCGCTAGTGGGCCAAATAAACTTTATTGATGCTCTTAGCTGATAGGTTTAAAAACGGGGTAATATGCTAAAAGGCCCTAACTATAATGGATAGGTGTGCCTAGCATATAATCTGGTCAACTAGTTTCGAGCTTCCCCAGCTCTTCTTCAGGACTACACTGAAACCAGCCCAGTGTAAAAGTGCCACTCCTAGTTAACCTAAATCAGGTGCAAAATGTGAGACGCTGCAACTATAAGGCATGCGTTACAATTAATACATACGTAATGTACGTCAGGCAATATCTGTAGGATACAATAAAACAAATGTTAAAGGGAAAGCAAATGTCATATGTACTGTTATCCATAATAATTGTGAGCACACTACACCCAAGTGTTCATACACTTTAGTCTCTGATGTGCCTCTTTGTGGTTTAAAAACAAGAAAGGAACAATAAATCACTTTCTCCATGCCGGCGTTTGTGCTGAAAAGTGAGTCGAAAATGCAAAAAACTAACGTGTCTGACACAACATATAACACACATACAAACATACAAATGACGAAAAAGGACATTACATACTTTTTAAAAAGCAACAATGTGCCTCATGGTCAACGGAGGGGGTGTGGCGATCTCGTACATCTAAGAGAAAATGTAAATGAGGCCGTTAAGACTGTGGCGTGCTCCGAGTTAATGGTTCGCCCTTAGGGAGAAAAACGGGAAGAATGGTTGTTCTCCGCGTAGCGCGTAGGTAAGGAGGTCCAACATAGAGCTATCACTTACTTGTACGTGGACTGCCACACTCAATAACACCTACTGGAGCCAAAACCTACCGGACCGCATTCTGGTGTGTCTCCGGTATGGAGCTGGTTATCAAAGGAAATTCTCGCATAGAAAGCGAGGAGGGCTCGTGATCGGAGACCCTTCGGGGGCGGCCATTTTGGATTGGGTCGACTATGCAAGAAAATAATGAGACACAATGTTAGTATCTGATTAGACTATACGCTATGGCGTGACAAGATATAAACACTAACTTACAGAAGGCAAATGATGTCTCATGTATGGTGATCATGATCAAGGGGAGTAGTGCGTTGTCACTACGGAGCGGCCTTGACGGATTGGGGGAAAAAAGCATTGGAAAAATTATTTTGCAAAAACTTTATTGACCTCATATCAGAAGATAGACTGCAAGGATATAGTGTCTATCATGGGACAAGAATTATTAATAATCAGGGGTAGGGGAGTTATTGTCAACCAAAAACTGGCAAGGTAATGGGCAACGTGTTAGAATCACAAAACTGACATATGGTGTAATAGATGTGAGGAGGTTCAATGGGTGTCTACGATGTTCAGAGTGAGACTGCTTTGGAAGCACAGTAGGGTTAAGGCATATGCAGTGGATGTCAATGTCATGTAAATTGTCCCCAGGGTATATCATCATTTAAACCCTTGCTGTCAGAGCGTAACTTAAACACCCAGCGTTGTTCTTTTTCGTGTAGTTTTCTTTCAATGTTTGGGTGATTGTTTACGTGTTCCAGAATGACCCAGTTAAGGTCATTAGGTGTGTGTTGTTTTTCCAAAAAATGAGTGGTCATTTTTGTGTTGTTGCGTTTACACCTAAAGTTACTCCGGTGTTCGATTATTCTGGTGTTCACCTTCCTTGTGGTCATCCCCACATAGTGAAGGTTGCAGGCGCAGGTAATCAGGTATACCACCCCTGTTGTATTGCAGTTGGTGAAGGATCGAAGGTCCCATGTCATTCCATTGGTGTAGGTTACTGTTTTCGTCACTTTAGTTAAATGACATACACTACAGTTACTGCATGGGTAATGGCCCTCAGGTAGTGGATGGAGCAAACGTAGAGGACCCATGGTTTTAGTAGGGTTGGGACGAGTATGAACTAGAAAGTCCCTCAGATTTTTAGCTTTCCGATGGCTACACATAGGTTTTTATAAATCTAAACCTCCACTGTTCAGGGTTCGCCAGTGTTTCCCTATTATTTTGGTTACTTGGTTAGATGCAATATTGAAGGTGGTAATACAGATTTGTCTTTTGCGATCTGTGTGTCTGGTCTCAGGTTTATCTTCCAAAAGTGCCTCTCTGTTATTGTTTGAAGCTCTTTTTCGGGCTCTGGATGCAAGATGTTGTGGATATTGTCGTCGTATCAGTTTCTGAGAGAGATTATTGGCTTGAATGTTGTAGTCTTGGCGTGTAGTGCAGTTGCGTCTCAGGCGTATTCCGTAAGTCGCAGCACGCCCCAGTTCGTAGAGGACTGGGAGGACCCCAATGATGAAGCATGTCACCGTGGGGAAACCCTGGTGAGTGAGGGGACTCAAGAAAGAGATAATCTTTTCCTTTCTTTCAAATTGGTGAATTTCAGAATCAAGTTGATTTCTGACACCTCCCATTCCCCCATGTTAGGTTCTTTTGACTTGACTAGCTCAGGTTGTTCTTTGATACATGTCACTGACCATGTCATGAATGATGTAATATGTAACATGATCAGCAGTGGATTGCGGGCGCGCGAGATGTAGTTAGTACAACTAACTATATTGGAGGAATTTCAATGGTTTTGTTTGAGTGAAACGTCCAGCTAGCTATAACACCCCTAAAACCTATTGTTTTTTCAGTGAATTTCTAAGGTTTTTTAAATGCTAATTCCTAACTATATCAGGCCTTAAACCTATGGTTTTTTCAGTGAAAAAAAAAAAAATATATATATATATATATATATATATATATATATATATATATATATATCAAAGAAACTTCCCAGATTATGCCGTCACGCACAACAACAGGAACGGACAACTTCAGTCGCCAATGCTGGAAAAAGGTATTTATTTAGATTTAAATTTCGTGCCTAGTCCATGACGCGTTTCGAGCCACTTGGCCCTTGCTCACATGACTGCGTTACGTGCATAACAGTGCATATAAATAGAGAACAACACCCTGCACCTGTAAACAATTAGCCGACATGACAACAGAAATGGAAAAAATACTATTACGTGCACACTCAAAATATATACATTTAAATATCACAATCCCAATTGAATCATAAAGACCAATGTTGTGGCATCTCAAAATAGAAATTAGATTACCAAAAACATCATTGTACATAAATAATGGGCTCAATGATCATCTACTGGATGAAAGATATATATGCAAAATACAAGGATTTAATCAGTCAATAGGCATAAAGCACCACGAAACTTTTATGGTTGGTGTAAAGACACTATAGAAAAATGAAAAAATGGAAAAACTTTTTCTAGTCATGCTGGCAAAGACTGAAAAACTAAAATGCTGGGTACAAATACCCCATTATCGAACGATTGGTCGGTCTCTACACAGAGCTGCTATATAACCCAAGTATAGTACATATGGAATAATTGGCAAAATTGATATAATACACATATTTCAAACTGGTACTGCAATTCATGTGTGGGAAAATATGTCCTTGAGTAACATGCAAAATATGTCGTCATGAAACAGGTGCTCGGTGCTGGAGTGAAAAAAAGTGTAGAAAGTGCAGGTAATAAAATTGCAAATTCAAAATATCAGCCACAAAGTCACTCACTCCAAAATGGAGGTGGACAAAAGAGTACTAAATCAAATTAATAATGTACATATCTAAGGCTGATAGTGAACCACAGGGATCCCCCTTAAAAACAAACCCCAAAGGTTATTAATGAAAACTGACAATGACTGTGCTGTTTATATTGTGATAAGCATACCATGACATATGCTATGAAAGACAATTCAATAATGACTCAACATCCTGACGTAATTAAATAGTGGATTAGTGTAGATGTTTGACTGACAGGATGACCACAGGAATACAGCAAAAATACACAGATGTCGATAGATCAGAGATATGTATTATTAGCCAAAGAATAAATATGTGTAAAGGGGCGGAGCGAATACCTGAAAGATTGACCTCATGTATTGTACTAGAATAGTAATTAAAGAAAGTGATGCATATCTTCACCTATATTGAGACCCTGAGGGTTCTTGGTATCGATCTCTATAATGTAGCGAGATTCTAATTGACGTAATCGCTTTTCGCGATTGCCTCCCCTTTTCTGGCTTGGTATAGAGTCAAGGACACAGTATTTAAGACAATTAAGATTGTTTGCATGGACCTTTTTGAAATGTCGGGCCACCGGATATGCGGGATCCGAATTCACGATAGCTCGCAAGTGCTGGAGAATGCGGGCATAGACCGGCAACTTCGTGCTGCCGATGTATTTCAAACCGCAGGTGCATTCTAACATATATACCGCATATTCGGTTCTGCAGGTGTAATGTCCTTTGATTGGAAGACTTTCCGTAGAGAAAGCAGTGGTATAGCTGTTAGTATTAATCCCAAATTTACAAGCGCGGCAAGAGCTGCACTTGTAAAATCCCAATTTGGGAGATAACCAACTGCCTTTAGATGTTAATTCTGGGCTAGATTTAACTAAGTCATTATGCATAGAATATGCTTTGCGGAAAGTGACGGTGGGCCTGCTGGGAAGTACCTGCTTAAGGGTGGAATCCGTCAAAACAATAGGCCATTGTTTGTTGATAATGGTCTTAATTTCTTTGGCCTGTTTGCTGTATGTGGTAATGAGCCTGCAAGAAACTTGGTTAAACTGAGAATCATCTGTAGAAATAGATGTAGTGGTATTTGTAAGGTCAGTATTGTAGCTTAGTAAAGATAGTCTGTTTTTACTGTTGGCCTTGTCTTTGGCAGATTGAAGTTTATGTGGGTTATAACCTCTCTCTAAGAACCTAAGTGTGGCCTCATTTTGATGGCGAACCAACTCATTGGAGTCACTACATGCTCGGCGTATGCGTAAATATTCGCCGTACGGGAGACTAGTGATGGTGTGAATTGGGTGGAAACTATTCGCATGTAGGATGCTGTTGCCTGCTGAGGGTTTGCGATATAGACATGTCTCTATGTGATTGTTCTTAATGTATACTGAGACATCAAGAAAATTGCAGACTGAGTCATCTATATTGGCTGTGAAATGCAGATTAATAGTGTTCTTGTTAATTCTATTAACAAAATCCTCAGCTTCCTCATGCGTACCATGCCAAATGACGAAAATATCGTCAATATAACGCCACCATCGGATGACATGTTTACTCCACAGTGTCCCATGTTCACGCTGTAGGACATGCTCCTCCCACCAGCCCACGTGCAAACACGCGTAGCTGGGGGAGAAGCATGCCCCCATCGCTACTCCCTGTAGTTGTTGAAACAATATACCATCAAAAGTGAATATGTTGTTGAAAAGGCACCAACGGATCATTGAAATTAACATCTTATTATGTGAATGGAATTCAATGGGTCTTTTGCTAAGAAAGAATTCAATAGCCCGAATTCCATCGGTGTGCCGAATACTGGTGTACAGTGAAGAAATGTCCAACGTTATAAAACAATAATCTGAAGACCAACTTTGATTGTTCAATTTACACAAAAAGTCTTTGCTATCACGTAGATATGTGGGCAACTTGGTTACAAAGTCCTGTAAGTAGTAATCTATGTACCGAGAGGTATTTTCAAAAGTGCTCTTGTTGGTAGAGATGATGGGTCTGGCCTGTACAGGATTTGTACCTTTATGGACTTTAGGTATAAAGTAAATAGTAGGAAGAACGGGGTAAAGATTGTAAAGGAAATTAAATTCATCTTTGCTGATCAGATTGTCTCTTTTCCACATCGCAAGGTCGTCTTTGTAATTTTTATTGATTTTGTTGAACTCAGTTGTATTAGTTCTGCGGTAGCATTCTTCATCATTCAAATGACGATAGGCTTCCTGCTTATATTCGGTCTTGCCCCACAGTACTATGTTGCCACCTTTGTCGCTTTTATTGATAATGATATCATGATTGGTACTAAGTTTTTTCATCAGTTGAAAATATGCATGTGGTTGATGTTTAGAGCGAGATCCCCTGTTTTTCTGTCTGTTACGTGTTACATGAATTTTCTTTAATTCCTCGATAATCCGATCATGAAAAATATCAACCGCGTCTCGGGGCATGATGGGAACAAACGTGGAGATGGGTTTGAAAGGACTTTGACCAGGAACGGAGAGATTAATACCTTCTGTGTCTGTTAGTTCTTGTGTATCGGTGCTTCCAACATCATGGTCATCAGTGTTGGTACTCAAAGAGTAGAGAGTTTTCATCATTTCCAGATCACCAGCCGTTAGGTTCTCATACTGATTAGTAACTAAACTGGTTTGCTCTTGGCGTTGCGATGGTTTGAAAGTACTGGTGGTTTTTTGCTTGGTGCCTAAAACATTTATTTCTTTTTGTTTTTCTTTTTTCGATTTTTCTTTTTTGTTGGCATCGTTGGTGTTGACTTGTTTTTTGATTGTGTAATATTTAGTTAGTTTAAGTTTTCGAATGAATTTGAAAACGTCCACTCTTGTTTCGCTGTAATTGAAATTGCTTTCAGGGCAGAAACTAAGCCCTAAAGCTAATAGCTGTTTTTCTGCAGTATTGAGCTCGACGTCCGTTAAATTGATGATGGTACGGTCAGCTGATGTTAACGTTGTTGCCATCTCTTTCTCTGCTGCCCCCTTCCTCTGCCTCTTGGTGCATTTGCGCCTTTCTCTTCTACGGCGATTTCTTTTCTGTTTGGTTGTGAAGAGGTGTTCCGAGATCTGAGTGACTTTTTCCGATCTTCTGCTATTGGCTTGAATGTTGTAGTCTTGGCGTGTAGTGCAGTTGCGTCTCAGGCGTATTCCGTAAGTCGCAGCACACCCCAGTTCGTAGAGGACTGGGAGGACCCCAATGATGAAGCATGTCACCGTGGGGAAACCCTGGTGAGTGAGGGGACTCAAGAAAGAGATAATCTTTTCCTTTCTTTCAAATTGGTGAATTTCAGAATCAAGTTGATTTCTGACACCTCCCATTCCCCCAGGTTAGGTTCTTTTGACTTGACTAGCTCAGGTTGTTCTTTGATACATGTCACTGACCATGTCATGAATGATGTAATATGTAACATGATCAGCAGTGGATTGCGGGCGCGCGAGATGTAGTTAGTACAACTAACTATATTGGAGGAATTTCAATGGTTTTGTTTGAGTGAAACGTCCAGCTAGCTATAACACCCCTAAAACCTATTGTTTTTTCAGTGAATTTCTAAGGTTTTTTAAATGCTAATTCCTAACTATATCAGGCCTTAAACCTATGGTTTTTTCAGTGAAAATATATATATATATATATATATATATATATATATATATATATATATTCACTGAAAAAACCATAGGTTTCACACATGTTATAGTTAGCGGAAATTTTACTGATAAAAAACCAATGAAATTCCCCCGTTATAGTTAGTGCAGGCAACTATAACTCACGCGACCGCAATCCTCTGCTGATGCTAATACTGTATTTAGACACTTATTTGCCCATGTCTTCTTCCATACATTTTTAGCTATACATATATTACAAATATTTTTTTTTCATAAAGACACATATGTCATCAGCAGAAGATTGCGGTCGCGTGAGTTATAGTTGCCTGCACTAACTATAACGGGGGAATTTCATTGGTTTTTTATCAGTAAAATTTCCGCTAACTATAACATGTGTGAAACCTATGGTTTTTTCAGTGAATTTGCAAGGTTTTTTAAATGCTAATTCCTAACTATAACGTGTGTGAAACCTATGGTTTTTTCAGTGAATTTGTACGTTTTTTTAAATGCTAAGTTACTTTACGCCATTCGTGGCGTGCGCGCCCACTGAACGCAGTTCGTTCCGTGCGTGCACGGTGCGCTTCGCGCACCGTGCGCGCACAGTGAGCACGCGGTGCGCTTCGCGCACCGCGCGCCCACTTTACGCAGTTAGTGCCGTGCACGCACGGTGGGCACGCAGTGCGATGACAAAGCAAGAAAGCACGTCAACAAATCTGTTTCTGCTTTCCTCCGTGACTATGGTATGGGTGCCATTTACCACAACAACTTGCGTTATGACATGCAAGACATTTATAGAGGAGATGGTGTGCACTTCAATGATGAAGGGAACAGAGTCTTCCTCTTGAACCTTAGACTCTGCATCGGTACTTACTTGTAGGTACCACTAAAAAATCATTTCATAAACACAACGGCTCTTTTTAGAGCCCCCTAATATCTAAACACTTAAATCTGATTTTCATTTTTTTTTTTTTTTTTTTCCTACCGTACGCTTACCGTAAGCTTACCGTACGTGTACCCCGTGATTTTTTTTAAAATCAATAAATGTTTTCTTTGTACTTTTCTGTCCTTCTTTGACCCCCTTACAAATGTTAGGGGGTCTGTAACTCTCCTCATTGCCCCCTTTCCTTGTTTTCACTCTTTTTTTTCAGAGTGAAATACACAAAATGGCGGCCGCCGCTTCCTGGTTTCGGCCGATTCGAATGTTTACTAAGATCTAAGAGCCAATCAGAATCGCGCTCGCGCACGCCACCGTACGCTTACCGTAAGCGTACGGTAAGCGTACCGTAAGCGGGCTCAGATATATATATTGATTTAAAGGCTATTTTCTCAGAATCTACTGAACAGATTTACACCAAACCTACAAAAGGCACTTCCTTGACCTAGGGACTACCTCTCTGCCAAATTTTGAGTAATTCTGTTCAGCCGTTCGGGCTGTAGCTCGTTCTAAAGGTTCTATGGAAAAATGCATGGGAAAAACGCGTTTTGGGACCCCCCTTTTATCTCTGCCCCCGCTTGACGGATCCCCCCGAGACTTTCAGGGTAGGAGCGGAGCGTAGCGCCCCACCTATTTTGAGAAATTCGCGAGGATTCGTCGACCGGCGCCAAAGTTATTCAAAATAGAATGTTGAGGTTTTCCTATGGAAACGTGGTCCTAACTATAACTACCTACTGGCGACCGCCAGTAGGTAATATATATATATATATATATATATATATATATATATATATATATTTTATAAAGCCTTATGCTCCTGCAGCGTAAGAGAAAAGTCGCACTCAGGATTCCAATCAGCAAAAAAACAAGTTTATTGACTTTGACGCGTTTCAACAACAACTGTCTTTGTCAAAAAGTCATTCAATGACCCGGAAGTGGTCATGGGCTTAAGAACACTTCCTCAGAAATGAGTAGACATAGAAAACAGAGTGTGTTGCAATCAATACAAAATGCATATCCAATGAAAGACAGACTGTCACAATAATTTTACATAAAATCAAACATTGAATCAAATTAATGCAACATACATATACACCATTCTGCAAAGTAAAATACAATGACAAAATGTATATATATGACCAAATCGTATGTGATTGATAAAAAGCCTACACATACTAATGTCCTACTCCGGGCAAAAAGAATTCAACAGTTTATAAATTAGAATAAATGCCAAGTGGCAAAAATGCTCTAATCTTGAATTCATATCTTGTTTATAATAATATAATGCTCCGCTTGTGTATAAATTTTATACTATAACACACTCTGTTACAAAAAATATATATATATATTCACTGAAAAAACCATAGGTTTCACACATGTTATAGTTAGCTGGACATTTCACTCGTAAAAAAACAATGAAATTCCCCCGTTATAGTTAGTGCAGGCAACTATAACTCACGCGACCGCAATCCTCTGCTGATGATGTCAAATATTACATCACTGATGACATATGTGTCTTTATGAAAAATAAATATTTGTAATATATGTATAGCTAAACATACAGTATTAGCATCAACAGAGGATTGCGGTCGCGTGAGTTATAGTTGCCTGCACTAACTATAACGGGGGAATTTCATTGGTTTTTTACGAGTGAAATGTCCAGCTAACTATAACATGTGTGAAACCTATGGTTTTTTCAGTGAATTTGCAAGGTTTTTTAAATGCTAATTCCTAACTATAACGTGTGTGAAACCTTTGGTTTTTTCAGTGAATTTGTACGGTTTTTTAAATGCAAATTTTTTTGGGAGATTTTTGGTAAACCTATGTATAAAATAATATATGTACTATATCCTGCATTATGGAATGGTTAATTTTTTTTTATGCATTTTTTTCCGTGCGCGTACGGTAAGCTGACGCTACGCGCTCCGTACGTCATAAGTACGGTGCGCTTACGTGATATGATGCGCGTACGGTAAGCTGACGATACGCGCTCCGTACGTCATAAGTACAGTGCGCTTACGTGATACGTATGTGATGTACGCGTACACGCATGCGTGTTGCGCGGAAGCAACGTCGCGGTTACGCAGGGGCGTGTAATGCGCATGCGCGAGTGCGTCTTACGTACGCGCTCCGTAAGCGTCACGTTTGCGCATGCGTACTTGTTTACGAGCGCGTACCGTAAGCTTACGGAGCGCGCACGGTTGGTCATGTGATCCACAAAGAACACTTTTCATTGGTTGAAACTACTTTCAGTTCCAGAAACTTCCCACACCACACCCATTCCCCTCATTACTGCTTGAGATCCCCTAGGAGAAGGAGCTGAATTGACATTGAGATACAGTGGCAGAGCAGCAGACCTCTTCTGAGAGTGAGCCTAGCAGCACCATCATCAGACAGAGAAGGAGGAAACAAAAGGATTCTTTTGCGTGGGAGTATTTTACTTTTCCAGAGGGCAGAAAAAGGTCAATGCTCCATTGGTCACTTGCACACTTTGTGACCGTGTTTTATCTAGAGGAGATCCAAGGAAGAAGTATTCCTTTGGAAATCACTCTATGAAGAGACACCTTAGGGATAAACATCCCAGGACCTTTGCTCGACATACTGAAGAAAACTCTTCAGTAAGTCACCGGAGCCCAACCTCAGGAGCTCAGCCGAGTACATCATCGGCAGCTCAGCTGAGCCCTTTCTCTGAGGTGGGAGCATCACCTTCTTCTGCTCCTCTGGACATTAACCCTCGATTTCGGAGGGTTTCAATGAGGTGTACAACGTGTAGTGGTCTTATTGTTTTTGGGGAGACCAGTGTTTCCCTTATTAACAATAAGATAGACCAGCACGTTTGTAGACGCTCATAACATTCCCAGTCTTTCTTTCCTCCATCCCTGTATTAACCCAACGGCTCTTTTAAGAGCCAACCTTACCTCACAATTTTTTTTATTTTTTTTAAGCTTTGCTTTATGAAATTTTTTTTTAGCCGTGTACGCGTAATCGCGGAATAGTTACGCGAAGTTTACGGAATTTCTCCGTTTACGCCGTGCGCGTACGCTACGCACATTCGGCGATTTTTCGAAAAAAAATTAAAATTCATTTTTGCCCTTGGGGGTCCTTCTGGGACCCCCTGACAAAGGCTAGGGGGTCAGGAACTGTCCACCCTGCCCCCTTTTCACGTTCTCCACCTTTGTTTTTCACCCCCTCAGACTGCGAGAGACAAAATGGCGGCCGACACTTCCTGGTTTCGACCGATTCGAATGTTTACTGAGATCTAACAACCAATCAGAATCGCGCTCGTGCACGGCGGCGTGCGCGTACGGTAAGCTTACGGTACGCGCTCGGAGCGCGCCCATAGATATATATATAGATTTAAATGCTATTTTCTCAGGAAATACTGAACAGATTTACACGAGACCTTCAAAAGGTACATCCCTGACCTGAGGGCTACCTCTCTGCCAAATTTCAAGTAATTCTGTTCAGCCGTTCGGGCTGTAGCTCGGACTAAAGGTCTTATGGAAAAATGCATGGGGAAAACGCATTTTGGGCCCCCCACTTTTTCTCAGCCCCCGCTTGACGAATCCCCCCGAGACTTTCAGGGTAGGAGCGGAGCGGAGCGCCCCACCTATTTTGAGAATTTCGCGAGGATTCGTCAATCGGCGCCAAAGTTATTCCAAATAGAATGTTGCGGATTTCCTATGGAAACACGGTCCTAACTATAACTATCTACTGGCGACCGCCAGTAGATAATATATATATATTGGCCCCGTGAGTGCGGTGTGTTTCTTTTGGGAACCGGAGCTTTGATATATATATATATATATATATATAATTATTTGTACAATCTGCTTACAGAATCTCAACGACATGGTGAATCCTGTTTCTCAAACTGTTGTGAGTTTCTAACTGCAGTGACTTCAGTGCAACAATTTTAAAATTATACATACACAAATGGTCTATCTCTAGACTGAGTGTGCATAAAAGGAGTCGTAAAGTGCTAACTGTGAGTGTAGGTGGCTGAGTCAGGATATTTGTAGAGAGAGACAAGCCAATGTTCTGGCTTTGTTCAAAGAGCCAAAGAATGAGTCAAGCCATCCAACGAGTTGGCAGGTAAACGATTCAGCAAATGCAAGTAAAAATATCATAAAGACTCATTCAAATTTAAAATGTTTTTTTCTTTAACACTTGTGTTTCCCTACTGCACATTAATCTATATCACCATGCTGACATCAGCTAAAAGTACATTTTTAAACATGATTTTGTCTCCATCAATCATGCCTCAACAATACTGCCTCGAGCAAACCAAGAGATGTCAGTTTGTCATGGGCACTGTTTATATTTTCAATACTGTAGTTGTATGTGGAGCAATATTATTGTTTAGTAAACCTTACATAAGTGATGTTTTTACATAGCACAAATCCTGAACTGAATTTCTTAAGGGTGGCCTCAGATTTGACCCTCAATTAAAATGAGGCAGAGGGAATTAAAGAGATTTGGGTGGGATCAATCAGTTTGTTCAAGTGAAGAACTCGGTATTTGAATCCAAGTTTCGTAGCGGAATTCGACATATGGATGGGTATTGCCTTCCTTGTCCTGTGTAACACCAAAGGACAATGCTTAGTGTTTGTTTGTGGTGCTAGATTAGTACAACATGTAAATCAAATACACGTATTAAAAGCCAAATCGAGCTCACGCAAGAAGTGCTTTACCTCCAGACCTCACACAGGCCTGTGCTCGGATTCAGATTGTTTTTGACACAATCACTGGGAGTAAATCAAGCACTGGGCGCAATATTTGCAAGGCTGCTGTGGGAACAGTCACCCAGCTCTGCTCCACCATTGTCTGCAAGCCATACTCCAGCAGCTTTCCCTCCAGGAACCCGGTGTCGGCTCTCCTGCGTTACTCGCCACCAACCACAAAAACATCTCCTGATGCAGTCCCCCAATAGGACTGCCACCTGGCCAGTATTTTACTGACATCGCAGGTATTTCTAAGTCAAGGTCATTAAAAAAACCTTGATAAACCATCAAAAGCTGGTCTTTTTTTTTTTGTAATATCGGTGTAAAATAGCAAATACAAGAATAAACTTTAAAAGAAATTCCACGCAAAATTAACAGTTCCTGGTTGATTATTAAAGCAGAAGCAGAATCGCCATATTTAAAATTGAAAACGAAGAAATTATATAAAAATTAATATTCCAGTACTCACTCAAGGCCCTCCAGAGTCTGGCACATGCAAATAACTGCTATTTTTCACCTGGCGAAGGTAGCAACCCTAGCCTAGCCCTGCTCTACCATTCCCTTTGTGCCTTACCCGCAGCCAGTCCTGCTGCCCCTTCCCCTCCAGCTCTCCAGGCAGATTGCCCTATTCTCCCCAACTCCACTTGTGCACGAGACTTCCTGTGCCATTTCCTACAATACCTGCCACGTGGCCTGTACCATTCCCTAGAACTACCGCTGACAGCAGTACTCAGCAATTTCTACAGATCCCCACAGTCCGTGTCACCACACCATTTCGCCAGCCTTGATGCACAACACTAGTGCTTAATTTGAGCCTGGTGGTTGCAGGTGGGGCCCACCCGCATTCATTTTTGGGGACCTACCTGTGCTTATTTTTCTTCAACATACTTTGATCCGGAACATGAGAGAGAAAACCTCAAGGGGGGAAAAAGGATGAGTCGAAAGACAGATAATGGCAAAGGGAGAAAGCCAGGGTGAAAAACAACCGGTAATAAATAGTGAGGTAAAGAGGCAGGTAGTGACTGGTGGTTGATTACAGAGGCATGAAGTATTTGGCACTTCGACCTTAGCTGCCACCGGCTTTTGAGCTAAATTGTGTGCCCTGGCACTTTTTCAAATTAAGCACTGCACATACCGCACAGAAAGCTCCCTTTCCTTTCCTCACAGCTAACGCTTGTACTCATTTCCCACAGACAGCGCTCCTGCACGTGGCTCGTCGTGTTTTCCCGCCACGCCCTTGCACAGCCCGGGGCGCCTGAGTGTTGAACTGACACCTCTGCCCTCGCGGCTCCCACGCCCCGCGCGCCGCACAGGGGCTTTTTATAGACTCATCAGGGATCTCTAAATCAATAGAGCGTTTGTGTCTTCCCAGTCTCTGTGCCAAGACTTCCTCGACTCCACCCTTCACAGAGGAGCAGCCCGCTCCGGGCCGGATCCTCTGGGCAGGAAGCTGGCAAGGCAGGTGAGGGTGTAGCGCGAGGACTGGTGAGCGGGGGCCCCCAACGGTGGCGTAGCTCCTGCCTGATCCCTCTTTTACACAAGTGTCAGTTGAGGCAACCACTACATACTGTCTGCTCCGGGTTGTCTCCTCTGTAGGTGAGCGCCTGGACGCCGATTGAGCAAAATGGCAGTGGAACTTGAAGCAGAAGTAACAATATATCTTTTGACACCTATTTACTTCACAGAGTAAGTGACGCAGCAAGAGTGTCATGGGACCCAATGCAAGCAAGGAAAATGAGCCACCCTCTCTGGGATTCCAACTTTAAAATAAAACAGGTATATAGACCTATTATTATTGGGAAACAGTGGGCTCCTGCGCCCTGGTGCCAGTGCATCTGCCACGTTATTGATAGTTGTGACGTTGCACAAAGTTGACCCCATGTTTACACGGAGCACATTGTTAGCCTCCTGTTTGCTACTGTACAAACTCTGATGCTGGTCAATAGTAACTGAAGTTTAGAAAAAAGAGATGGGTGGC
The DNA here is from genome assembly GCF_964204655.1 of Triturus cristatus. Taxonomy (NCBI): domain Eukaryota; kingdom Metazoa; phylum Chordata; class Amphibia; order Caudata; family Salamandridae; genus Triturus; species Triturus cristatus. The sequence continues at coordinate 846,531,334 of NC_140580.1, read as the reverse complement.
ATGCTTGACTTAAGCCCATCCACTGGTAAATACCTGGGCTGCATCCTAGCCCATTGTTATTTTGCACACCAAGCCATCTCCGTTTGGACCCAGCCATATGTAAATCAGTCTTCACCTTACTCGAATGGTAACAGCCCAACCTGAACGGAATCTGCCATGTTCTGTTCAAGCTAACTCTGCCCTCCAGATGTTCCCATCTTCGAGGTGGAATGGCCTTGGCACTTGAGATGTAGATTTTACAGCCACAGCCCGTGCAGGTATAAGCGGTGGGCCAGGGGGAGGGTAGGGGGCAATTTTGACAGACGACCACGAGGGAAAATTAATTCATTATTAAATTTACTTTTGTCATCGCCAGTCGAAATACCCCCCCCCCCCACCCAGCCCCACCCCCCAACCGCTCTTGCCTGCATGGGCAGCGGTTGAGATTTTACAAACCAGCTAGCTCAGCCAAATATGTTTGCAATATTGTTGCTTGTGAAAGCCATGTACCAGCTTTCCTGTTTTCAGCAGTGCATCTTCTTGTATTCATCCTAAGAATTCAGGCATGTGATTCCTGTTAGGAACCGTCTGCAGTACAGTATAACTTTGCATTAGGGGGCACATGCATCAACCAAACCAAAAGCGATTCCTTAATAGCGATAAATAAGGAATCGTTATTAAGGAATCGCTTTTGAGCATGCATCAACAGATTCGGTAAATTTTAGCGATTCCTTAAAAATCGCTATATTTACCGATTAATCAATAGCGGGGCATGCAAACTCCGAATAGCTATTTGCGAGTTCGGTAATACCGAATTAGCTATTAGCGAATTCGGTATTAGCAAAATCGCAATTGACCGCGTCGCTCCGGGAACGTGCAGATGACATCACCAACCAGGAAATACTGCAGCCCCACCCTCATTGCCTCGACAGAGGAGCAAACAGGAGCTGTGAGTGAAGACTGCCTGTGCAGAGTGAAGCCACACCGACTGTGCAATTCGCAAAACCTATTCATCATGGAGAAGGAAGTACCATCCAGCGCTGAGTCAGCACGCAAGCGCAAGTTCTCTGACAGGGAGCTGGAGTACCTTATAGAGGGAGTCAGCAGCAAGCACGATCGCCTTTTCGGTAAGCTGTCCCTCAAGGTGCCTGAGCAAGAGAAGCGGCGCATATGGCTGCGCATCCGGGAGAGGGTGAATGCAGTTGGTGTAACGCCCCGCAGCATCGACGACCTCAAGAAAAGGTGGTACGACCTGCGGAAGCGTGCCAAGGGGAGGATTGCGGAGAGGCTCCGGGAGGCGAGCAGGACCGGAGGCGGCCCTTCAACAGTACAAGGCAACACTGCCCTGGAGGACCTGGTGGAAGGGACGATTGAGCGGGAAGCCGTCGTGGGAGTGACCCAGATGGACACATCCGGCGCAGCCACAAGTGCCCAAGGTAAGATGCATGCCTGTGCCCATACCCAGCATAGCGTAAATTAATTCCCATGCCCCCAGCAGGACCTGAGTGTGTATGCAGCTTTGGGCCACACAGTTTTACTCTTAACACTAGTGCATCATGGGAGTTGTAGTCTAGTCAGCCCAGTGTGCATGTACAGGCGTAAATACAATTACGGATCACCACATCAGTTGAACATGGATATAGACTGTTTATTTAGTGGATCACAGAGGGACATGTATGTGTACAACACTACGGAGGTGTAACTATCCCACTAACCATGCACTGTTTCACACACAGATGCATCTCCTGGGGAATCGGACGACAGCGGCCAGCTGATCATATCCGAGACACCGGTGGATTCCGACATGGAGACAGCGCAGGATGCGCATCCATCACCTCCACCTGCCACCCCACCACCACCAGCACCAGCACCACCAGCACCAGCACCACCAGCACCAGCACCAGCCACACCAGCACCTGCACCATCCACACCAGCTGCAGCAACAACAGCCACTAAAGCGCCGAGGCGCAGGTCCCAAGTAGCGCCCTTGCAGGTGATGGAGACACCCTCCACACAATTGGGACAAAGTCTGCGCACCATCACACCGCCTGCTGCACCACCTGGACGCGCCAGACTCCAACAGCGGCGCAGGGCTCGGCCAAGTTCTGTCTCCTCAGGCGACCTTGATCTCCCACATACTTCTGCCATCGAGGAGAGGATGCTGCGTGTACAGCGCCTGCAGGGACGACACATGGCAACAATTAGCTCTAATATCGTGCGCCTTGCTCGGGAAATGCGTGCCATGACTGCGGCGGTTAGGGACATGACCACTGTGGTGGCAGAGGGCAATGGGCACCTCAGGGAGGACATCCATGAGCTCACCCGTGCCATGACAGAGGGCCATGAGTGCGAGAGGAGGAGGCACCGTCAGCAGTTGTTGCGGTCCGCGGCCTCTACAAAGGCTATCACACGTCTCAGCAACAGCACCGCAGTGTTGGCACGCCGCTCTGTGTCCTTGCAGGTGGACCTTGGGCACTTTTGCGGGGATGTAGCAAAGGCACTAGGGCAGATGACCGCTGCTGTCGAACACCTACAGAGCGGCACATTCAGTGCTGATGCATTGGGAGGGGAAGATGTCAGTGGGGCTGCCTTGAGTGTCAGCAGTGTGTCAGTGGCAGAGGCCAGCACCAGGCGCTGCAGTTCGCGGGCCTCCACGGGGACAGGCCGTGGTGAGGCGTCGGAGACACCTGAGCGGAGGCTTGGTGTACGTGGCAAGCGCCACTAAACAGAATTACAGGCCTACCTGACCGTGGTGGGGCAACCATGGTCCTCCCCTTCCTGAGTCTGCACAGCCGTGACTTTAACGCACATTTGTTTTAACTTTTTACATGTGGGGCATTATTTCCATTGCTTGTTTTGTTGCACATACCGCAGTGCTACTGTGCATTAAACAGTTGCACCCCCAACAAATTAGTTATGTATCATTCTCACCTGATTCAGAAATGATGTTGCATGATGTATGTCCGCCTCCTATGGCCCTCTGCTGTGTTAGGGACGTGTGCCTGTCAGTGTTGGGCGGGTGGTTGGTCATCCCGGTGGTCCCCATTCCTGTCCACCTCTATGGGTATCCCCCTTCTGGTCGCAATGTTGTGCAGCATTGCACATACGGCAATAATCCGGCAGCAGGTTTCAGGTTTGTATAGCATGACGCCGCCAGTCTTGTGTAGGATTCGAAAGCGACTCTTCAGAATCCCAAATGTCCTCTCTATTACATTCCTGGTGCTAATGTGTGCTGCGTTGTAGCGTTGCTCCTGTGGGGTTGCTGGATTGATGTATGGGGTGAATATAAAATCACGCAGGGTGTAAGCACTGTCACCTAGAAGATAGAAGCAAAGACTTAGCAATGGTGAAGGTCATACATGTGTGGTGTTCATGTTGGGAAGCGGGATTTGTACGTACCAAGCAGGAGTCCCTCTCCAAATTCTCCATTGAGTAGACGCCTGTGGATTCCACTGTTGCGGAATATGTAGGAGTCGTGTGTGCTCCCTGGGAATTGTGCCACTAGGTCCGTTATGATGTGATTGGCATCGCACACAACCTGCACGTTGATTGAGTGGTATGACTTGCGGTTACGGAATATGTACTCATTTGCTGCCCGTGGACATATGTCGATATGCGTACAGTCGATGCATCCAATTACATGGGGGAATTGTGCCACCTGGTAGAATGCCTGTTTGTTGCGGTCCAACTGCTGTGGGGTTGTGGGGAAGCTGATGTGGGTGTGTAGCATTGTCAGCATGGCATCTAGGAATTTCTTGAAGAAGCGTGAGAGTGCGCTTTGCGATACGCCTCCGGCTACCGCAATTACCCCCTGGAAACTTCCTGAGGCCAGTAGGTGCAGGCTGCATAGGACCTGGACTTGCGCAGGGATTGCATTGGTCCGGTGTGTCTGGTGCTGCAGTAATGGTTCCAGGTCTGCAATGAGGCGCCAGATCATGGCACGATTGAGTCGATACTTCTTGTACACCTCGTCCTCATTCTGGCCGAGCAAGGTGATGCGCAGTCTGAAAACTCTCTCCTGGACCCTTCTCCTGCGCTGTCCTGCCGCATTGATACGCATCCTCCTTGCAAGCATGTAGAGGGCTGCCATTTTGTGGTAGCCAACAGGGTCTCCTTGGCCACATTTAAGGGTTTGGTGATTACCACAATCAGTTGCACCTGTAGAATCATTTTTTTTTATTCACAATTTTTTTTTTTAAACTTTACCTCCAGGTTCGGATTCCCCTTATTTAGCTCATGCAAAATAGCGATTTTTGGGATTTTCGGTATTTGCGACTGTTGTTGCATTGGGTAGCGATTCGTTATTAGCCATTGGCACTTGCCGGGAGCTATTAGTGATTTCGGTGATTGCTCATTCGGTATTTAGCGATTCGGTATTTTTGCATGTTGGTTAATTGCGATTCGGTATTTTACCGGATTTCATTTAGCGATTCGTTATTTGCTCACAGTTTGGGTTGATGCATTGGGATTCGGTTTTTTTTACTCGCTAACGGGTGTTTTTTGCGATTCGGTATTTTACCGACTGGATTTTGGCTTGATGCATGTGCCAGATTGTCTCTTCCCAGGAAGCTTGTCTCTATTTGCTAGTGAAGGGGGTATCCCCTTGTCAATACGCTAAATACTCATAAAATATCATTTTTGCAATATACAGTTTAAAGACAACAAAAAGCGAGATGAAGAACCAACACTACAGAGGGACTAGAGTAAAAGGTTTGGAGTGGAAAATATAGAAATTAAACAGGGCTACTCGAATCTGCCATGCACTTAAGCGTGAGCTTCTTGGTTTCACTGGGACAGTGTGGGCGTTATTTGCAGTGTGACCATTCACTGGTTTTAGCTCATGCTGCGTTGGCTTTCTGCTCCTTTCTTGCTTAGTGTCAGCATCTCAATGTTGCTGATGATCGTCTGGCTATCAATCCAAATATGGGGTTTACTGTTCCTAATAGGACACTAATCGTGTCTGAAGAAAGAAAAGGGTAAATTAAGTAGCTAGGTACTGTACCAATCAAGAGAAGGCAGTCAACAAGATTGTGTCTTTTGCCCTCACACATCCCTAGGGATGTCATGCTTCATCATGGGGCGGTGTTCCTCATCGGGCCGGCGCTATAATACCCTACGTGTCCCAGAAGGGTCACTTTAGCGGAGATCTTTTTATTTCGCCGTTTGATGAGTGTGAGATTGTGTCCTAGTGGGGTTATGAGAAGTGAGTGTGAAACTAAATAATAAAAAACTGGCATGGGGATATCCCAAAAGTTTTAATAATCTGAGTCCCCTGTCAGAGTAAAACACCTGTAGGTTAGTGTTACTTGTGGGGTAATAATGGCCCCTTGTAGCTAAAAAAGGAAAAGGTCGAAATGTTTTGTGCCTAAAATTGGTCAAAATGATCCCCGGTGCCTCATCAGGACTGAAATGAATATAAGTTATTAGAAGGTCACCCCCAAATGTAGATTCGGAATGAGTGGTTCCCCCTTTCTTTTTGTAGAGGCAGGACCTGCTCGTGATAAGTATCACTGTTAGTTTGACCAAGATGGCTAACTCTTCTAAAGAACAGGCTTCATAGTCTAGCGCACAGTGACGCACACCGTTACGGGGTTTTGCCGGGTGGGGGTCTCACTGCACCTACCTTCAACCATGCGTGCCTGAATGGTGAGGCTATGTCTGTGGTGACGTGTAAAGATACAAGGCCTATACAGATAGCTTTGTGAGGGTGTGATATACTTTTATGGTCAGAAACATGTTGAGTTAATGTATGTGATGGTGTGGGGTCCCAGCTCGAATTCATACTGAGCATGCTATTGGGACATATGTCCTTCAAGAGAGCTTTATCAGCAGCTTGCATTGTGTAGCTGTTGCTTTTCAGTATTGGGCTGGCTGATCTATAATCAGTCAATAATCAAGGGATATTGCTGTTCATTAAATCTTGATCACCTGATGTTGTACCATGAAGCAGATGACTAAAACATGGTTGCTAGACCTGACATCCGTTGTGTGGTATTCCCCCAAATGTTTTGCCTTCACCCCTCCTGTTTGCTGAATTCATTTTTTTAGCTGTACACTTTACTGCTGTAAGCCAGTACTAAAGTGCTTGCACTCTCTCCTTCAAACCTGGTAAAATTGGTCTAGACCTAATTGGCATACTTTCACTTTTGTAAGGCCTATCTCTCATTTTCAATAAAACTGGATTACCTGTTTACATTTAGTATGTGCTAACTTTAGAGTGGGAGCAGATAGAGATATGTTGTTTACACTCAAATGAATGGGAATTAAAAAAACTCTTCAATGGGAAAAGTCAGATTTTGAATTACGATCTTGAAAATGACACTTTGAGAACGTTGGCATTTTCTTGTCCCAACCATCTGTGCCTAGTGCCAGTGTGATGGGTCACATGACTGTGAATGGCTCTGCTGTTGGCGTTTGTGTATTGCTTCCAGACAAAATCACAAAGGGTGCTTAGGTGTGGGCAGGATGGGCCACCCAGAAGGATGGCCAGGGAAGGGGCTTTAACCAGCTCCCTTACATTTCAAAGAGCTTTGCCTCCGGCACACACAAAGGAACCTGACACCAGGCCTTCCCTGCTTTTGTCACTCCCAGGCAGTTCGGAGCCTTGACAGGGGAAGTAGAAGGTGAAGAATGTTCCAGAACCAGATGGGGGGGGGGGGGAGGAAAGACAGGGAGTCCTCCCAAAAAAAGATTGGCACCAGCTATAAATATTAGACATCCAAAGCCACTCATCAGAACACTCTTGGGCCTGTGGAAGATTCACCTGAAAGCCTCTCAAGGGACAAGGCAGAACAGAGCTACCCTATAAGTTCAGACTATCACAAAGGAGCACAACTGCATGCTGTCAAGGAATGGTCCATAAAAAATACCAACAAACACTCAATCTACATTAACCGAGCCGTAGTTGGAAGATCACTGTGGGATTTGCTAGGTCTGTCAAAGAAATATAGACCCCAGAATGTCTATTGCAGTCCTATTGTAGGAACTGTTTTAGAAACCTGAGATAGATTAGCACTTCAGCACAGATTCACAACATTTCCATCTCCTTTCATTGTCTATATATGACAACCCCAAATTCAAGCCAGCTAGAGAGAACCTGTATTTTAATAAGTAGACAGATCAAGATGGAAAATTGACCTCGGACATATTTGAAAGAATGTTTGCCAGAATCTGTGACACAAATATCAACAGAATCAATATTAGATACTACAACTATAGATTAGGGGATTAACACAAGTGAGGAAATCACTGGTGACTTATCAAGGAATAAGGGGCGATGTCTCAAGTTTATAGAAGCTGCTAAATGCAGCCTTTCGATTAGATGAAGGGAAGTGCCTGTCGAGGTGGAGCAGAGACTTAGGTCGAGAGATTGCAGGAAACACATAGGAGGCTTTATGGAGGGTTGTGTATAAAAAGAAACTAATGTATACACCATAGAGCGTCAGCATTGAATATTATAACACTTTGGTACTTTCCCCCCAATAAATGGCATAGACTGTTTATGACAAGTTCAGAAAAATGTTGCTGAGGTGCAGAGACAAGGCCACATTGCTACACACATGGTGGGGGTGTCCGCTCCTCAGCACTCACTAGAAGGAGATGTAAATGTCAATTAAAAATATAGTTGGCTTTCCGACAGACCCAGTAGGATGAGAAAAGATTAACTTCCATGCAAGGAAATTGATATATCAGCATCTGTTGGTGGCCAGAATGGCTTGGCACACTATTGGAAAAAACAGACTAACCCAGCATGGCCTACATGGGGCTGAAGAATGTGGGAAATTATGGCAGTCAAGAGTCCTTCTGGTCGTGTCACCAAAGACAGAGACAGCTTGTTGGCTATATCACTACCCTTTTTGCAATACACAGAGGAAGACAACTGTGAACCCACATGCTGGGCTGCAGGCATTGAGGATGTTTGATTGATGTAATGTGATTTACCAATCTGTGGGAAGTTCCTAATTATGACTGCAGATGCAGAGAAGTGAATGTGTATAAAGTCAATTGAATGCTTGCGCTTGGGCCTATTATTGCTTGGAGTGGGGGCTGGGCTATTGCTGTTAGGGTATATTTGAGTGCTTCCATGTTTAAGTTGCTTACTGATGCACTACGGTGTATGGCAAATGGTGAAATTCCGCCATTTCAAGTGGATATACATGTATGTCAATTAATCTTTCCTGAAATTCAATAATACTAATTCAAAAAAAATGTTTGTACTAGACCATGCAGGTCTCTCTTGATGCAGCAAGCTCATGCACCAGCTGGGTTTCCTGCTAAAGCAGCATGGTCACCGAAGAACAAAGTTGGTGCATGGAGGGAGTGTGCTTGACAGGCAGAGATACAGCTCAGCTCACTTGCATTTGTATATCAAGCTTTCTTGAGACAGATCTCATTCAAACTCTCGTGAGAGGTAGAGAATGGATTATAGGTGGTGTGTTTACATCTCATGACTCTTGGGTTGGTTGTGGGATTCAGTGCATACAAGGACACCAGCAAAGAAACCGAGCAGAGATTTCGAAGAGCCTTCATGATTGTTTTGAACCATGAGGAAATGGGTAGCACCCAGCTCCACATTCTGTAAGCACCAAGGTTCTTGCAGATCTTTATTACATAATTGTTCTGTAATCTGATGGGAAGCTCCAGATTATATTTCCAAATCCTGGCTTTTGATCCCCAGCATATTGCAATTGAGAGTGGAACCATTTCTTAAAGTTCAACCAGATTTGATCAGAGTTGGCCTCTAAGAGTGATTCTGGGAAGGGTACCTCTTCTTGACCACTGTCTTTGTGCATCTGGCCAGGTACGCTCGCCTAGGGCCTAGTCTAGGGGGAACACTCATACTTTCTCCCACACTGTTTCTTGAACAAAGAAACAACAGAGGAAGAAGTGGAGGATGGGACTGTCTTTGTTTACCTCCATGGGAAGCACTCATCATCCACCTTGTAAATGTCGTTCTTACGTATAGAGAGATGTTTGCGTCCAGGTCATGATAACCCTAACAACAGGTGTACCTGACAGTGATCACAGACTGTCCCTCATGTGTACAAGTTCTGTGTTTGCAATCATTAGTACATAACACAGTATTTAAAAACATTTAAAAATTCACAAAAAAAAGCACATAGTGGCCATGATGTGCCCAAAGATACTGGACTTAATTTACATGGGAAGGCCAGAAGGCATCTCCCAGAGAAGAACTACTGCACCTGATATACCTATAAAGGCAGCAACCAGCCTTGCCCTGCACTGATGGGCATAAGGTAAGCTATCCACTTGAGGCTGCAGGATTTGGAAGCCAATTGATGGTCTCTACATGTCAGGGCAGACTAAAGGGAATCACTCTTTAGCACTACCTTTGCAGTTTGAAGGATTCCTCAGGAACAAGGGCCCCACAATCTGTTCCCAAGAAGAAAAAGACAAGAGAACGTTGAAGGAGAAAGCAACAAAGTCAGGGATAGCACAGCTACACAGTGTTAGGAGGACTTTTGTCCTTAAGCTCTGCCACAAAGTAGTCTGATCTGTGCAACCTTTAAAACAGTCTAAAAATCTGCTCGTATTCCTGAGTCATCGGTTCAGTGCTGGCCAAAGCTGCACTTGTGACTGATCGACCCAGGTCTGCCAGCCTTTCCGCAGCATCGCACAGGTGGGATAATCACTGGTTTCCCCCAATAGGTGAGTCCACCTCTGGATCATGCAGCAGAAAAATGGCTGAGGCTCTGTGCAGGTGAGACTGTCATATGTATAATTTATGCACTGCATCTGAGGAAACCGCATGACATGAAATATGAATGTACAGTTAAAACAATGTAGCCCCGAGCAATATAAATGAAAAAGAATGGCCCATCTTCCACATCCATCTGAAAAATAATTAGGAAACACCTGGAAGTCAGTATATTTGGACAGGTAATATTAATATGGCTTCTCGTCAAGTAGATCCACTACAGTACCGGTGTTAGAGGACTTTCTACTCGGATTTTGTTAATAGCCAAAAAGTAGTAAAGTTACTCAAACGTGTAAGAGTAAATTACATTTATAAATTATTCAAAAGAGTAAGTTCTCTTTGTGATTAGCTCATGCAGTTTGTGAAAAGAGCACCCGGGCCCTTCAGTTTGGTGGAGATATGCATGTTACACTTTTGGAGAAAATTTACTCCAGTGTAATTTACTCAAAGTGTAAGTTACCTTTGTGAATCAGGCCCAAGGGCTCCATGGGCGCAAAGGTAGTGGCATGTTACTGCAGTTGTATGTGGCCTTTCGAGGTGTTATGAATCTGGGTAAGTGTATATACTAGACGTACAGTGGTTCCTGCTTGTTTGTTAATGGGATTAAGTTATGGATTATGAGATACCAGCACAGATATGTCTGTATCACAAGAACATTGGAGATCAGTGAATTATTTACATGCTGAACATTACTTTAAAAGGTTTAACAATGACACATTATGATCATGCCAAAAAGAGGTATCATTCAGCAAATATACGTTTATTTAATTGAGGTGATTCCTCAAAGTAAATACATGTCTGTGAGAATGTAGGTGCTACAGTGGCCTATTAGATGAAAGTGCAATCCTTAAATAGCCTCAGATAGTGAACACATGTGGCAAACAAAGTAGTAGATTTCTTAAGATTTGTGCAGCCTAACACAGTGCAAAAACCATCTGTACTGCACTACTACATCATATTTGCCAAGTACCGTTTAGAGATGACGACAGCGCTGACGCAAATGATAGTACGCCTTGCTCGTGTGATGAGAAATGCAATTTAACATTAAGATGACAGAGTGTTATTTTGTATGAGTTTTGTATTCTCAAGGCACAGCCTTATGTACAATTATCCTCAACCAAATGATCACCCAAGGTTACACTGCATAATACGTGTATGTGTCATGATTGTTATACTTATGATGATCAGAAAAATCAGGAGTGTGGCCCACCCCACATTTTTCCCCTATTGTTTGCACCTGTTATTCTTTGATGTTAGTTCTCCTTGCAATGCTAGTTCAAACTACTTTGTGTGATTTTAGTAGGTATGAGATTGCATTGAACCGTAGAAGTGTTTACAGAGTTTCCACCCCTTAAGGCCCATAGTACATACATTATCAGAGTTTTTGCAGAGAGGTCGCACAGCATTAAGGAGCAGAAAAATTCTTGGCACTTGAAAGTTGATTCGTGTTAGCTGGCATTCATTTTGCTTCTGCAATTGGTTGGCATTGCGTGAGCACCACAGCAAAACTGTAGCACATCAGGACTCTAGTATGATTAGCAATTACCACCTTTTTGAAACAATGTACAGCTGTGCAATGGTTTCTGATGCCTTTAAATATTCAAATTGGGATAATCTGTTCAGGGCCCATTATTTGATAGTCATCAACTGTCTAAACTTTCAGAATAGTCAATGTTTCGACCCTAAAAGATACTGCATACCGGTGTCTTCATCAGAACAAAGAGGACTAATCATAAATCAGGTGTCATCCAAAGTGAAGAAACTCAGAGGATAAGGTCAAAGTGTACAACAGTCACCGGAAAAAGGGAGTCTGCGCTCTGTGAATTTAATGGTACAGTGCAAACTGAAGGGTGGGGCCAGAGTGTTAAATCCTTGTTGTCTGATGAGTGAATACATAGAGCGATATTTCAATGAGTCACCCCTGTGTGCCGTGCAGCAGGTGCCGTACCATGCAACAGAGGAATGGCTCAAGTTCCAAACATAAGGGACTGACATACTAATGAATTATAACCTGCAAAGAAGGAAACCACTTGTAGTGAAATAGGAATGCTCATTTATCGCACTTTAGACCACTGCAACATGAATCAAAAAGAATGAACTATCTGCCACATCCATCAAAAGTGGAATTCGAAAACACCTGGAAGTTAGCATAATATGTGTACAGATAATATTACAGATAAACTCACATCTACTAGAGCCCCTGCAGGTGCAGTATAAGGGAGAAAGAAAAGCCAAAATCATAGGAGAACAATATGCCTTCGAGGTTGTGATATGTCAGACCAGAGCCAGGTGACCCTTTGAGGCGATCTACGGCTGGAATCAACTGAGCAGGAAAGCTTAGGTTAACAAAATGGCCCAGAGCCCACACTATTAATGTATGCTTTTAGAAGCGTTGGCTTTCTGTTGGATAACTAACGCACTTCCTTAGCTCATCCAATGGGTGCTTCAAAACTCGATTATTGCTGTGTTGTGTTGGTTTGCACGCACAGCGGCTTCAACCTCAAAGTCCATATGAGAGACAAATAGCAAATAAGAGACTTTAATGATGACCTTGAAGATGCAGGGGAGGACAGGGAACAAATGACTGCAGCCTCGGAGTATGCAGGGGAGAGGGAACAAGATACCCAGGTGCAGGCCTACACCTGCAGCAGAGGAGAAGGGGGAAGGACTTCAATGCATGTACATAGTATACAATGGAGAGAGAACAAGGGGCTTCAATGTGTGGACAAAGTATACAGCAGAAAGGGAAAAAGGGACTTCAATGCATGTACATGTATACATGGGAGTGGAAACGAATTTCAATGCAGGTACATAGACACGTACATTGATAGAGGAGAGAGTGAACAAGGATTTCATTGCACGTATATAGCATACATGGGGGTGGAAACAAGAACTTCAATGCATGTACATAGAATTTAGGGGAGAGGGAACAAGGAACTTCAATGCATGTCCATAGTATATAGGCGAGAGGGAACAAGATACCCAGACGCAGGGCTACATCTGTATACAATGAGAGAGGGAACAAAGACTTCAGTGTGTGTACATAGTATACAGGGGAGAGAGTACAAGGAACTTCAGTGTGTGTACATAGTATACAGGGGAGAGAGTACAAGGAACTTCAATGTGTGCACATAGTATACACAGGAGCGGGAACAATGGACTTCAATGCGTGTACATAGTATACACAGGAGAGGGAACAATGGACTTCAATGCGTGTACATAGTATACAAGGGAGAGGGAAAAAGGGACTTCAAAGTGTGTGCATAGTATACAGAGAACAAAGAACTTCAATGCGTCTACATAGTATACATGGGAGAGGGAACAAGGATTTCAATGGATGTTCATCTTATACATGAGAGAGGGGACAAGGACTTCCACGAATGTGCATAGTAAACATGGGAGAGGGAACAAGGCCTTTAATGCTTGTACAGAGTTTACAGGGGAGATGGAACAAGGGAGTTCAATGCATGTACATAATTTACAGGGGAGAGGGAACAAGGGACTTCAATGCATGTACATAGTTTACAGTGGAGAGGGAACAGGGAGCTTCCATGCATGTACATAGTATACAGGGGAAAGGGAACAATGGATTTAATGCATGTACATAGTATACAGGGGAGAGGGAACACGAGACTTCAGTGCATGCATGATGTGTATAGAGGTGAAGGTGATCAAGGTCCAGGCCTACAGTGCGATGCGGTCATGTTTCTACAACCCAAGGCCTGGGTCGGGCTTATCTTCCAGAGAAGAATAGCCCAGCGTGTGTTCATTGGCGAGATTGCAGCTCGAATCCATAGATATAACATTGTGCCTTAAACAAGAAGATATGTATTACGCTTATGCATAAGTGAAGTGCCTGGTAGAGACATTTGTATGGTGGCTCTGTAAATGGACTGAAACATCAAAGCACATGGCGCTGCATGGTTCCAAACTGAGGACTGCTGGTCGGCTCCTGCTAGGTCCCCTGTGTAGTACGGCTCCAGGTTGTAACATAGGGAGACAGAGAAGTGTGCCCTGCTCGTAGACCCCGTGTCTCACAGGATAGAGAGGGTGATGCCAGAGGTCTGCACACAGGCCAGTAGGTCACGTTTGTCCTCTCTGGGATGCCTAGAATCCCTTGCACAATCGATTAAATTCAAGCCGCTGATATTCGCCCATACAGCCTTCTACTGTTGAATCTCAAAACCGACCAGCATCTGCTAGCTGTCTAATGTATAGAATGTCTGTGGCCCTCCAAGAATGCATTACTATTGGTTACAAGAATTGAACGTGGATGGAAAAAATAACTGCACCACTGGGAAGATGTCTATTTCTTCAACACAGATACATTACATGTTTTCAGGAAACGCGCACAGTGCTCTATTTTCTTTTCATCTTCAACGCCAGTGTTTCCACAAATTCAGCGTGCTTAGCTGTCTGTCCTTGCAAGCTTATAATGGGACACAGAGCACTTAAAATACCGATTCTAATCCAGTAATTAAAACATGCATGGGACTGAGTGCTCCCGGGCCCTACCACCCTTAACGACGGCCCAACTTTTGGGGAAACATCTACATTTACCTAGCCTGAAATCGTTTTTAACTCTTGCCTGTTTCTCATGATGTCCAAGATGAGCCAGCATGTGTGGAAATCTGCGTGTTTCGAAGTGATTGCCATATACCCCCATTTTAATTGTCCCGCAAACAAAACAGAACCTCATGGAGTATGAGTCTACACAAAAATATAACATATGTTAAATTAAAGAACATGTACTTAGTGGAAGAGGAATCTAGTCGCAGATGTAGCGCCTAGTAAGAGAGAGTCTGGTTTTCGGTTTAATGGTGCTGCTGGACAGAAACCAAATTAGGCGGAAGCTTGACTGTGCTTATGTTTTTTAAAGGCACAAAGTGCAGGACTTTCAGTGGGCCGGGTCTCACTGGGTCTGAGCACCGGCAGTTTTTAGGTCTCGCCTGACCCAGCGCATGCACTGGTCTGGCGAGACTTATTGAGAGGGTTCCAAAAAGTGCTACCAGGCCAGCCTAGAGCCACAGTGCATGTGCGCGGGCGCGCGCGCCGTGCTTTACCGCGATTACTTTTACTTTCGGGGCTGCGCGGCCGCTTTGATGTGTGATCCCGATCACTTTCGCGGCCGCACGGCCGCGTGGCATAGCCAATAGGTCTCGCTTTTGGGACCTTATAAGTATTCAGTTATGCAACTGTTGCATGGCTAAACACTTATAAGGTCCCAAAGGCGAGACCTATTGGCTATGCCAATGCTTGTTTAAAGGGGGCCTCGAAGCGGGTCTCTATCGGGCTCTGTTTTGTGCCCTGGCACAGGCGGTCCGCTTTTTTCCAGACTGTAGTCACAGCAGGGCAACTGAAATCCTTTAAAGAGAGTCATTTTCTCTCTGGATTTCCCTTCTCTTTTTGAAACTCGGATGCTGCAACATTGTAGTGGTGTCACCAGTGGAAGCATTTTCAGTATCATATACAAGTAGGGTGACCAGAATTTTAAAGCAAAAAAACCGGACATTTCACAAAAACAGAAGAAGGACTATAACTTTACATCAAGCGAGCGCACAGAATGACAGCGCTCCTCAGCAGAGATTTACAAAACGGGCAGTAAGAACATTCATAAGATACTATTTTTAAACCCAGTAGCTTGCTTGTGAATTAAATTGCTTTCTTGGAACAACTGCTAACTATCCCCGCCTTGTAAAACATAAAAAACACCTCCCCCCGTTTTTAGTCGACCCTCTCCAAAAAACCGGACATGAGCTACATTTTTCGAAATATGCCCGGACAGCTGGTGAAAAACGGGGACCGTCCTGGCAAATCCGGGACGCCTGGTCACCCTATATACAAGCCATTGTTGCTGTCTATTTATCTTATGCAGCTAACAACCATTGACAAAGCCAATAGTCCTAACTTGTACATATGACGTTACTTGTAGTATGATATATCTGAATGCAATGACAGAAACCGCAAAACACAAGTCGGGCGGCACACTATGCTAAGTGCAGATTTTTCGCTTATGTGTTTTGAAGCCACGCCCCTAATTGAGACCCCCAGTTTTTTCATTCCACTTAAAGCCCTGACAAAGTGCATTTAGAACAAGTCCCAGATTGCGTTTTGTGCTGTAGAATTTATTTCAGGGTCTTGTGTTTATTATGCCTGTGTGAACGCTGTATGTTTTCACCCAGTGGAACATTCTAGAGCCAGCCAGCAGCTACAAACGTCTGTGATATCATTATGGAATGTTGAGACTGGGGCCGACTGAAAAACTATTTGGAGAAAGATTTGCTGTGGACTGATGACTGGTATCAAGTGATGCTAGAAGCTATCTAAAGGTATCCTGAGAAACCTTCATAGAGGTGGTCCAAGGGAAGAAGTTTCACATTATAAACCTACAATTGGACCCTTCGCATGTTGGATCATTATAAGGGTACTAGGGGCCTGAATTTTGACTTGTAATCCTTCGCTGCCCAGCACCATTCACTTGCCTGTTTCCAATGATTTGGCTGCGTATCCTGTACCAATACTAGGTGTATCAAAGCCATCCATTTATAGTAAATACCCTGCTAATAAAAACGACGTTCTTTCAAGTGGGCCAGAACAGAGGTGTCCTTCGCAGTTTTCCCATCTTTCAAACATGTGTCCTTCCCCGCTTCCCCCCCGCCAGCTTTAGGCAACTTTGATTCGCTGGGGACTGATGTTGTTAATGCTCAATTTTTTGCAAATAACATTTGTTTAGGCGGGGCTGGCCCAGGTGCTCATCATAGCTACTATTAATAACCGGTCGCTACAGTCAAATCAGGAGTAACTTTAGATTTTCCACCAGCAGCCTGTCCCTTGTTATAGTATTAGCAAATGCTCCAGAATTAAAACTGGACCAACAATAAACTACAGAGCAGCTAATCCGCAAAGCCCTGCTTTTGCTCTTTAAACACACAGGGGACAGATTCAATCTGTATCAACATCTCATTATGGCCAGGAGAGTAAATTGGGTTGGAAGGGCCCAAAACTATAGGAGGGGATTGCATTATTACTAATTTTAACAACCAGTACATGGTAGGTGACCTCTTAAGAATACTACCAAGCTCCCCCTCTCTCTATTCTGAAATGTGTGCACTGCCGCTGGGTTTCTTTTACAAACCTTGTAGACCCTTTCAACCTGCACATCATAAAGTAAACAACTGTCATTTTCCTTGTCGTCCATCTAGTCTATAGCTCCCTCAACCCACTTCACTCCTACCCCTCAGGAACAGATTCACTTTATTAGAGGATACGGTTGAATGTGATTGACTTGCTGATCGATGCTTAACATCTTCTAATGAGCATTATATAGTATCCCCTAATGGGACATCTGTGACTCATTTCCCCCCTTTAAATCTTCAATGAAATCCAAGCATACAGCTAGATAGTTCAACTCTGTCTCGGAGTCTAATTCGTACGGAGAACACTCCGGAGTTCGCCACAGTTATTTCCTGGAGCATTGCAGGTTATTATCAAACAAAGTTTAGCTCTGACTGGCTATCCTTGCTAATGGGCTATGATATCTTGTGTCTTCAGGAGACTCGGGAAATTGATCAGGTTTACTTAAATGGGTAGCGCTCATTTCACACACACGCTATACCTTCAACTGTTGGTCGTTCAAAGGGAGGTTTATTAACATTGCTCTCTAGTACTCTTTCCCTAAAGGTTAAAATATTTCTAAATACATCACCAAATTATCATATTTTGCTTTTTGAGCTCCATAACGATAGATCTTGGATTCTTATACTTTTTTTAAATAATAATTTTGGTGGCAGTCAAGCAGTGTTCTTGGACCCCTTGGGAAAAGACATTGCTAATTTGGAGAAAGTATATCATAAACCTTGTGATATAAATTGATTAGGTGATTTTAACGTTCACCCTTGCAATAAGGTTAATTCGCCAGCATGTGGGCTAGTAGACAAAGATGGGGATCCCCTTCCCCATTTTAGCCATAATGAATATGGCGATTCCCTTAACAGTTTATTAATAGTAAATAACCTTGTAATGTTAAATACTGTTGATACAGTAGCTGGACAGTTAAACTTCACTTTTTCTACTCTCTCCCACTTCTCAAACCTTGACTATGCTTTAGTCTCAGATACTATAAGGAAGTTTTTTACCCGATTCATGACCAACTTTTATACTTTCAGTGATCACGCCGCAATCACGTTTCTTATTCCATCCTTACAAAAAATAGGAACCCTGGGTTAATCTCTCTATCAAACCAGTGATTGCAAGAGAAAATGGGATTATTTTGAAGTGGGAAAAATTTGATACTATGAAGTTTGTTGGGAATATAGTCTCCAAACGGGCATCAAAGATAATGATCTGTCCATATGCAACACTTTATAATGGCATAACTCCAGTCTTAGAGCAAATCTTTTTAGAAATTAAAAATAACTTACTACGCTCTATATTTAATGGGCGTCGTAAATGTCCCGCTTGGTTTGATGATGAACGTGCAAAAAAACTCAAAAAGCTTCACATGGCTTTGAAGACAAAACCTAGAGACCAACATTTGGTGACGTCTTTACGCCAGTTATATAAAAAAGCAAGGCTAACAAGGTTAAAGTTTTTAAAGTAGGAGTGGTGGGAAAGATTACAATGGGCGAGTGTATTAAATAGCTCACAGGACTTTTGGTCATTGATCAATGCCCCTTTTCTGCGAGACGAAAGGATGATGACGACAGATACCCATGTGGACCAGGAGCTGTGGGTTACACATTTTGAAGGACTGTTTGGTAGCACCCAGGAGGTGACTGTTCAACCTCCCTCTCTAGTATTACCTAGATCAGGAGATAGTGTACTCCTTACTCCGGAAGAAACAAGACACGCTCTTAACCAGTGTAAAAGAGCGAGGCTACCTGGACCCGATGGCGTCCCAATTGATTTCTTTTTAGATAAACCCATTTTTTGAGTGTCACTTCTTACAAAAGTTTTTAACAAAATTGTCCGAACAGGTGCGCTGTCTTCATGGAAGACGACTGTAATTGTACCTATTTACAAAAAGGGGGACAAGGCAGTACCAAAAAATTATAGGCCCATATCCTTATTATATTCAACTGCCCAACTAATGGGCCGGTTACTTTTAAACAGGCTTGAGGAATGGGCCCAGGAAAAGAAAATAGTAATCCCATGCCAATACGGCTTCCGAAAAGAAAAGGGCACAGTGGATCAGTGTTTGAATTTAATTTTACTAATAGACAAATAAACAGCAGCTAAGAATGGTCACTTGTACCTTGCCTTCATGGATCTGTTGACAGCCTTTGATTGTGTGTAGGCAATGGGAATTGAGATCCAGATCATTAATGTAATCTGTGACCTGTATGCCGGAGGTACAGCTTGTGTTTAGTTTGGCAAGGGCGGACAGTACAAGAGACACTTTAAAATCACTAGGGGCATGAGGCAGGGGGGCGTCCTTGCTCCCATTTTATTTGCTTTATAAACTAATGCCGTAGAATCTGCATTGCTAGGGTCTACCACAGAAATTCCTTTTATTAATTCTCTTTCCATCCCGATACTCCTCTATGCTGATGACCCAGTGATCCTTGCATGCACAGGCAATGCGCAGCGTCGACTCGTATAGGAGTATGCAAAATTTATGAATAACCTGGATCTGAAAATTAACTATTCTAAGTCCTTTGTTCTTGTGGCAGGCCCAACACAGCAGAAACAGCCACAAATGTATGTTGAAGGGGGGAAGTTAGATGTTTTAGATTCTTTTAACTATTTAGGGATCTTGTTCGATCAAGATAATCATTGGAGAAATATGTTCTCTAACAGGGGATTATTGATGGATAAAAATACTGGGGTCCTCTTGAAATCTGTGAAAAAACTCGGGACCAAACCAATTGAAGTGATAAAAAAGGTTTACGAGGAGACAACACTATCCGCCACCTCCTGATGGCGCAGCTGTTTGGGGCATCTCTGATGCCTCTAAACTGCAGTGCATAGAAGATGCCTTTTTGAAAAATCTGGTCTCCCTTGCTCAGTCGTGCTCAAATTATAACTGCCACATGGAGCTGAGAGTTCCTTATATTATTGATAAGATTTGTATTGCACCAATTATGATGTGGTATTCAGTCTGGCGTAAAGAAATCCTCTCACTGACTATAGATACTGTAAACGACGTCCTGAAATTAGATCGTGCAAGTAAAATAAGATGGTTAAATTATGTCTAATCTAATCTTCAGGAGGTTGGTCTACATTATCTTTATGAGGATCCGAAAATGTGCCAGTCAATATCCAAGAAGGAGTTGAAAACTCACTTATTGGTCCATCTACAGGCGCAGAGACGCGATACTAATTTTAAACTTTCTACAGTCAGATTATATTACTCTGCCACGAGTATTAGTGTAACTAATGCGAACTTCACTTATCTAATGTCTGTGCGAATCTCTAACATAGATACATTTTAATGAGATTTTGTTTAAATTATATCCCCCTCATGTTAGGCCATCCGCTCAAAACCTATGCGATTACTTCACGCCCATTTTGCCCTTGTGACAAACGACCTTCATTTTTTATTCTTTTGTAAATTTTATAGTGATGAAAGAAAAAGATTAATTGTCCCCCTTACTAGTAAAATGAATTTTAAACAATGTTGTGTCGGCTTATATTATCTTCAGTTACTGTCTGATCCCATTACATGTTTCTCTTTGGCCTCGTTCTTTTTATCTGCTCTGAGCAAAAGGAGATCAAATTGTCATTTTGATATTTAAAATGCAATTCAAGATGTTGGACTGTGCAATATTTGTGTGTATACTTATGAACTAATGTTTTCCTTTTAGCTTATGATCATTAATTATGTTTTAATACGTTACTCTAAATTTGAAAAATAGTTTTGATCTATCGATGTACATGTGTTTGTAAGATACTTTTTATGCGAGGTTCTGTCAGCGGAATAAAGTTCTTTTTGACGGACTGACTTAAATTCAGTGGAATCAACCGCTAAATATTGGAATGATTGTAGTGCGATGAGATGAGAACCTAGAACCTGATAATTGGGTTATTAACGATCCACTGGGTTCCTACTTAGAATAACATTAATGTTGGGGTAATCCCAGAGAGGATGGGTGGGGGGGGGAGAGAGAGAGAGAGAGAGAGAGAGTCTTGCTGCTGAAGACTGCCCAAAAAGGACTTTGAAAGCAAGACCTAAAATCTTGTGCCTGACTTAATTAGTTAAGCTTATGACTTTCAAAAAAAGGAGTAATTTACACATCATTTTGAAGAAAATTGTGTTTATACGTGCCAGGGTTCAATCGGTTGAAGCTTCCATCTCTCTATGCCCTACGACCCATAATGAACATTAAACGCATATGCCAATGTACATTGACAGCCTCTATTCTCCTTCTTTGATTGCAGGCACTAAAGCAAGGCGCTCGAAAATAAACTTTGCCCAAATATTCAAGGACTGGCATTAGAAGTTATGGGGATTTTCCTTGGAAGCATAGATTTATGACCACGCCCAGAAGGCATGGACAAGACATAGGAGCCGCTGTGGTTAGAACACCAAAGTCGAGCCGGTCCACCTGAAAAAGTACAAATAAAACATGGAAGTTTGAGGGTGCTGTAGCCACCACCAATGAAAGCCTGGGGTACATTTAAGCAGCACTCCTGGCCCAGAGCCTGATGCTCTGCTAGTGAAATTCGGCAGAGAGCATCTCCACTGGACTCACTTATTTTCGAGTCTGAAGAGAAAATAGGGCAAGACAGAAAAGTCAAAGTAAGGCAGATCAGCACATTTTTCCTTACCAAGCAGAGATTTTGGGGTCCAATGTACTAAACTGTTACATGATTGGAAAGCCGGAAATTTGCAAACTCACAGGTTTTGCAACTGCAAAACAGAAAGTGTATTATAACAAGGCATTGTTAAAGCCAATACGGCTCGCCTTCAGGACTTATTGGTTTGTTGATACGTTTTAGCCATTGTCTCCTAGCCGAGACCTAAAAACACCTTACAGTTTGTCTGGTGGCTACTACTTTAAAGAACGACTGACAAATTTAGGAGTGAAATATAGACTTTTCATCTTTAAATTGCATATTGGTGTATTTGGGTGTTAAAATAGAGCTAATAAAGACACACCTTAATACAGACAGTGTTACCATGTGCAAAAATGGCAAGATATTGAACTGATTCAATCACAATTATGTAGCATAATGTGCGTTTTACTGCTGCATAATTTAGTAAACCCTTCCCCATAATCTGGCCCACTCTTGCCATATAATTGAATGGCCCTGCCTATAAGCTACACATTAATGCTGACAGACTGACTCAGCAAGTTAACATTTGCCACTGAAATATGCAGTGATCTGCAGGTCACAAGTTCAAACTGCAGGAAGTTCAATTCAGCCTTCCATTCTTCTGGTAGGTAGGAACAGTGTGCTTCATTAAAATGGGCAACAGTAACACCTGTTATTTACAGTGCTTAGAAACAGCAGAAATGAGGTATGAAGCACGAAGGGGGCAAGACTGCAAGCTAAATACATTTGTGAAGCTGTCAGAGCGTAGTATCATCACCAAGTGTGTACACTGCAGTATTATAATGTACGTCAACATTTATGTGTAAAGTATCTGAAAAAGCAACACTTTACTTTGCACCTCGGAAATGTACACCCCATATTTTTCTAAGTAGTTGAAATGCAGATTTAAAGCCGTAGTGGAGCGCGGTTTGCATCCAGCCTGTGACAAGGGAATAAAACGACAGCTGTGCAAAGGTGCCAGGTAGATGACTGATACATATGTGATACCCAGTGCTTTAAATGGGCCGGTACTCACCGGTTCGGAGTACCGCCACTTTTTATTTTTCTCCCTTTGAGTACCGGAACTTTTCCTTCGCCAAGGACAGTACCGGTACTCAGGGGAAAGTCAGGCAGTGCAGGCTGGATGGCACTGAAGACTGTGCTGCGCAGAAAGTGCTCTGCTCGGCTGCTGCCGAAAAAAAGAGAAGGCAGAATGGAGGGAGGGGCAGTGTATGCCCCTGAATGGAGCCGCTGCTGAGCAATCCAGCAGCGGCTCATCAGTATCACTTAAGGGCTGTTTAGGGTTGCGAATGCCCTGCGGCCCTCTGGGAATAAAAGTGAAAGGTCCAATCAGACCCTGCCAAGTCAATCACACTGTAGGTGTGGGACTCTGAGCCTATCCCCTACCCCACAAATCTAATTACAGCATGACACCCGAGATAAATGCACCTCTCAGCACGAGCCTGCAAAGAGCGGGGTATTACACGCTACCCAGCATCAGATTGGGAAGGCGGACATTGGGCGATGGGATGGTGGCTAAGGGTCTCTGCTTTTCTTCCCTGCTCCCTCTCCAGGCTAGCGCCCTGAAGCTATAGTTTGCTGGGAAAGGGGGAGAGTTAGTGAATTGGCCTTGCTGTGTGCCTGTTAGCACCTTCTCTCCAGTGTCTTTCAGGCTTTGGTGGGGGTTTATGTTTGCATAGGCTGTGAGGCATCTTTCCCAGATAGGAACATTGAGAGGATGTAATGTTAGGGCCGGTCAGAGCTGCCTAACAAGGAACTATGAAAATAGGTTTGAGTCCCAGCTTCAGCTCAACATCCTGTGATTCTGAACAAATGACTTAATTGTCCTAGGCCTATAATAAAAATTAATGTGACTTTCTGTAATGTGACTGGTGCTCATGTAATCTCTGCCCTTGCCTGTCTGCTTTGTTTGTGTGTTTGCCTGCATTTGCATGCCTGTTTTTTGTAAGAAAAAAGTGAGAGAAAGAGAGAGAATCAAGACACTCTCAGGAGGTATTTTAAAGAAAATGCGTGGCACTTTGTGTGTACATATCTGCTCGGCGACAAAGATTCATAAATAATGAAAAAAAGGGTTGGTGGGTGAGTGAGTGAGTGGATGGATGAGTGAGCAAGGGTGGATGTATGGATGGATGGATGGATGAATAGATGGATGGATGAGTGAAAGCATGCATGGGTGAAAGAGGTGGATGATTGGCTAAAAGGGCGGATGATGGGTGGATAAGTGAAAGATTGGATGGATGAATGAAAGGGTGGATGATGGATGAGTGAAAGGAGGGATTGAGTGAAAGGGTGGATGGAATGAAAAGGTGGATGGAATAAGAGTGAAAGGGTTGATGGATGGTTAAGCGAATGGAATGATGGATGAGGGAAAAGGTGGATAAAGAGATGGATGAGTGAAAGGATGAATGGATAGGTTTGGAGATGGATGGGTGGATGAATAGGTTTGGTTATGAAGGGTGGATAGACGGAATGGTGAAAAACTGAATGATTGATGAAAGACTGAATAGAAAATAGAATGTAAAGGTTAAATGGTGGGCATCAGCAGGTAAATGGTAGGATGAAAGGATTAATGGATAGATCGATGGAAGAGACAAGAGATTTCTTCTGGGGAGGGTCATGATTGTTTGCTTCATTTACTTGGTGCCATAAGATATTTTGTTCGACGTGGGGGTATTTTCAGTTTCTTCCTACTCGCATGCTCAAAAATATATAGTATTGTGCCAAACAGCAATTAACAGTATGACATTAATAAGGTGCAACTATTGCAAAAAAACAGGAAATGTTAACATATTATCGCATTTTTCTTTCATTTTGTGTAATAAGTTAACTTGCTTTGTTTATATAAACACATTTCTCATGTATTTTGGTATGTGCTGCAACTAATATAGAAGTCGTTAAGTATCATCATGTCTGGCATTTAGCCCCGCCCCTTGCCCCGCCCCCTCACCACACCTGTAGCTTATTTTAATGAGTACCTGCACTTATTTTTTCCCATTTAAAGCACTGGTGATACCTTCCTCAAAAGTTCAAGCCCCAGCTATAATAACCTAAGTGATATTGGAACCCTGACTCCACAGTGTCGAGTGCGTGCCACATTTCTCGAATAATGCCACGTGATGTCATACAGCTGCTGAAATAGTTTCTATTTGTCCCATGCTGTACGTCGAGGTCTGGGTTTTTCTTTGCATTCATGTACTTGTATACTGCGAATATGCTTTTAAATTAAAAAACAGCGATTGATTAGTTTTTTTAACCTAGAGTGCTTAGTGGGTTGCCGTTAGTATGAAGCACTATGAAATGAGGGCAAATGCGAAGTCCCTGAAGTGGGGAAGCTTGTCAGCCACTTTGGGTCGTGCCGGATTTAGTCAAATGAAAAACTGTATTTTTTCCCCTTCTTAAATTGGATAGTCTGGTTTAAGGAAGGGGGTTCATTATGCTTCTCACACAAGAGGGTGATAACATGCATTAGCGCATGCTAGCACCCTTTTACCCGACGCCTCCCTTTGCATCTCTAATTAGATGCAAAGTGGGCGTCACTGGGCAGTATAACCTTGTAAATATCGCTGAGGTACACATCGCGATATTTACAAGGATGCCCACGCATTTTAGCAGATGTTAGTTTTTGGAGAAAACAGTTGCTTTCACCAAAAACTAACGTCTGCTAAAATGCAGACTTAGCTATACTTACCATTCGGGGTGGATTATGCTGATATGACTACAGGGTCGTATCAGCAAGGTTATCGCTGTTTTCCATGGAACATCGCTGGAAAACCAGCGATGTTCCATGGAAAACATCGCTATCGCTGGGAAATTATCACCATTGCGCTATGCGCTAGCATGGCGATGATTTCCTGCGAATGCCAGCGATAACATTTTTCTCGCTAAGAGCGGACAGCGATAATTATCGCTGCCGCTTGTTAATATGCCCCTCAGTGATTTTCCCAACACCATATAATGTTGAGCCAACGCTGAGGCTCAAACCAGGTTCCAGTTCCAAAGTCGGAAGCTCTGGCCGCGTATGTATCAGTCCACTGACTTGTTACACATCTGCTGCACCCCCTCCTCAAAGCATACAGGCTGTGCTTCCAGAACAATCTCTGTGACGCCACGGGTTGCTAAATATTTTCTTTCCAGGGTGCATTTGTCTATTGCAGTACTATTGATCATTTATCAGGGATTTAGTTTAATTTTAAACTTTTTGGTGACTATGTGGGCAGTGTTAGGAGCTTGCAAGCAAAACAGAGGAAGACCCCCAAAGTGGAAGCTGCACTGTCCACCAAGGGTATGTATATTACTCTCTGTGAGCGGAAGGGAGTTACTCAAATGATAAAGGTGTGACATTGTTGGCAGCACTTTCTGAAGCTTTAGTGTACACAGCTGTAAACAGTGTACTCTCAAGTCAATTTATGCACATGTGCTGCATTTAAGTGCCCTTGCAGATTGTGCACCTGTAAATAGGAAGACAAGCACACAATAGGCACACTTTATCAAAACAATTATAAATATGACCACTTTGGTCAGGCAAATGTCTTTGGCACATTAGTAAACGGGTTCACGTGGCTTTTCGGAATAGAGTCCTACTTCTATTTAAATACAAGCACGTTTGTGTACATGCTACTTTCAATTAATCTTTACAGTCTTCGTGAACACGTGCGTAGCAGGAACTGCCCTTGCGGTTTTTAGCATAAATGTAAAGAGTTGCACATACAAATGTCAGTACACATTGTGTACTCATTTTTATAAACAAAGGCACGTGCTGTATCTCAAAGCCCTGGCACATACTATTCATATACATGCACATAGATGGAAATGCTATGTCAGAATGCCCTTGCACATTGCAAGCACATAAACATTTAAATAGGTGCATATCCTGTAAATCCCGAGGGACCCTTACCCTTAACAGGAAAGTTGTCCAGTTGGCCTCCATGGTGCGTCGCTATAGTTATAAAAACAAAATCTTTGTACCGGAGCCCACAACAAAGCACCCAGCATGGCAGCGCCACAGCTTCCGATAACCTCTGAGGCCCAAGCCACTGCGGCAACGGGGATGCGGAGACTGCTGGGGCACGATGAGTCCTCCCTCAAGGGCCAAGAAAAACATAGTGTGACTCAGGACTACACAATGGCCGGGAGCAAACGCTTCTTTGCAGCAAAACAAATCACAACTGGTCATTATGGAACAGAAATTGGAAGGGAACACCCCATGGTGGCAATGGTACAGCCCACGAAGAAGGGGAAGAAAGAGAGTAAGAGAAGATGGCCACAGTTTAACCAGTTATAATGAGCGGAATTACCCCACAGGGCACATTAATCTTGCAACCGTTGAGACAAATGCAACTGCTTTCTTTTTATTATAACAAATTTCCCTCATCGTTTGTAATCAGGAGGTTGAGGGTATAACAGACCGACAAACAGAACCAATGCAGTACGGTCTTTAATTACATTGCGGGAGCGCTCACAATAATAACAGAGGCACAAATTTAGACTCGCTTTGTGCAGAGTCAAAAATAATGCGTACAAGCGCCGTCCTGCTCTTTGGCTGGATGAAGAGTAACAAACACAAACAAGGACTGGCGTGAAGAGGTGGGGACAGGTGCAGACACAATCAATGACGAGTAAGAAATGATGGAAAAAATAGTCCCACAAAATGAACACAGACGCATAAACATACCAATAATTGAGTGGTGCTCCATGGGAGGAAATAAAACACAAAAAGGAAGGACGAAGAGGAAGGATTAACCAATAACAAGGAAGCATTTTTGAAGGACAATCGAAGGGACGAAGAAAAAGACAATCGGCGGGCGGTATGCCCACAGACTGGATACAGCATGTCTCGAAGAGATAGCGCATGCGCTGCCCAGACTCGACCTAAAAAAGGTACTTTGCGATATTGAACTGTCATTTCAACTTCTTGTGACTCGGACTATGGAGATGCGATTTCCAATACAACGTATGAATGCTTTGCAAAAAAAAAGTGCAATTGCAATTCCTAGGCATGCTACAGACCTGTCATTACAGAAGAGAAACGGTCCCAGTGGGACAATTTTGAACAACACAAATTTTTACGCAACAGCATCCATTGAATTACTTATACTGTGAACTTCTGCTCAGTATTGTTTATTCATATTGAACATTAATCTGAATGTTCAAAATCCAGGAGACAGCTGAAACATGTGTACAAAACATGCCCCGAATGTGTAGAAGGGAGAAAGGGAAGATTTGTGTGTAAAGTGAGGGTTAAATGGGAGAGGAAAGGAAGTGACAATATATACATCAACAATATTATTTACAAAGAAAAGGCTTGTCCAACATGACAGTTATATACGAACAAATTATCAGCCATTATGTTGCTAAGTAGGCACAGTGAAAAAGCACCGTTGACCACACTGGCATAGAAACAATAAAATGACGACGTTTCGATCCCAGCCATATCTAGGTGACCTTGATCATTACAAGGTGGTCTTCCTCAGGACTGTAGGGGGCACCTGAGAATTTAACAAAGGAAATTACTTAAAATTTAGGGTAATTTATAATGCAAGCGCTAGATATAAGAAAGGGAAAAACGGAATTACCGTGAACCACCAATGACTGGGTGGTTGAATTGATAATAGTGGGCCTGTCGGCTCCTGGGGCAGAGAACGGGCAGATGGCAACCTAAAAAAGAGGGTAGAGCGCCATCAGTCATTTAAAGAAGAAAGGAAATAGTACTGAGTGATATTAGTGTATGCAAACCATATCACAAAAATTATTATGGACTTACTTCTTATAGGATTAATTTCAATTATGTTCCTTTCAAACACAAGGGCCAAGATAAATCCGAGGGTTCCAAGTTACTGCAAAGATTAAACAAACAAGGGACCAAAGGTATGCCACCACTCTTAACAATGGTATGGAAATGTAAACTGTTAAAGGAGCATAAATGTGAAAGTGTGACTTGTTACCTCGTAAATTAGAGCGGACATCGTCACGCGGTAGTGGTATTTCAATTGGACTCGAAAGTACCAAGCTTCTAAAGAAACAGATGGACAAACATGGATTACCACTATGTCCAAAATCTCCCGCGTTCTGAAGTAAAACCGGGAAAGATTAGATCTCAAATACCTCAAATTGAAGTGCATCCGTTCACTGCATCGTAAACGGAGCACTGAAAGGAAGAAGCCTTACATACTTAGTCATCATGAGTCGCACACGCAGCCTGCGCTGTGATAGTCGCTCGATGCTGCCAGATTGAGGCCACAGTGATGACGAAGCTTAAAAAACGGGGAGGAAAGACTACTCAAAATAATAATAGTTTAGGAAGGGGGAAAAAGATTTAGATTTTTAGAAAATGTTAATGAAAAATCTTCGTTGCGTGAAAATTGTAATTGTTTACATTGCTACATTGTTATTACCACAAGAAAATAACGATTTGCAATTTTCGAGCAAAAACGTCACATGTACAAAACAGCATAGGTTGCTGGTAAGGACCCGTCGCATGTCACAAATGAATGGTCATACACTATAGTACAGGCAAAGTGTGCATAAACATTTGCACTTGATGGATAGTAAGTGCATTACATGGTTCATAGGATACTAAAAGACTCCACTAAATTGATTGAAATAGATAACAATCCAGCGCTCTTTTCCTGGCCACACGATACATGGGTATGATATAAAATAACATCACACAGTGTCTGATGATGACGTAAACCCCAACTACATAATAAAAGTCCTTTGGAAATTAATATCAATCTTGAGCTCTGTTCCTAGTCATATGATACTGTGAGACCGGCCTCGTGGCGTGGGCCCTCCCGACCAGCAAGCTACCCTGCAACCACGCCGAACCTCGATGTCACAGACTTCCGGCCCCCGTGGCCCAACATTCCGAGGGCCGGCCAGATCCCCAACACGCATGCCCGGCCGAGGGAGAGCGAAACCCCCCAAACCAGACCGAGAGGCGCAGACCCTGTCACACCTCTGGTCTCTTCCCCAAGGGAGGTTTCGATCGACCACCAGGCCCCCGGTGAGCGGCCGCCTCGCCTGCTGGGTGTCTGGAGTCCCTCCCGGACCCACCTGAACAGATCAAAGGGCCGAGCGACAGGAAATCCCGACACACCGCCCCCCAGGCATCAAGACCCCTCTCGGCGAGGACTCCGGACTTCAAAGAGGAGGGGGAGTATAACAAGGGGTGCTGAAGGGACGGGAGGCAGAGAAGACCTGGACTGACGAGAGCCTTCTGACCTGGTCGCGGCTCGATCGCTCCCCGAACCGAAGAACTCTGAACCCTCTGAGCCCTGCTGACGCTGTCGCGGCTCCCCGAACTCTGAACCATCTGAGCCCTGCTGACGCTGTCGCGGCTCCCCGAACTCTGAACCATCTGAGCCCTGCTGACGCTGTCGCGGCTCCCCGAACTCTGAACCATCTGAGCCCTGCTGACGCCGTCGCGGCTCCCCGAACTACGAACCTCCGGTGCCTGCTGAGTGACTCGCGGCCTGCTCCTCCAAGAGAATCGGCAGAGATTGCCGAAAGAAGTAACATCCCCTCAGCTCGAGGATTGAGAGCTGTGCGCCGCATACTCCGCAGAGACACTGATTCAAAGACTGTCCCGCTACCCCTTACCCCTCATCACGAGATCGCTGCCGCTTGTGGCACTAATTCTGCTCCTGCCTTCCGGATCATAAAGATCCCTGACAACTAACGATAAAGTCTATTGTCTTGCAAAGAATTCCTGTGTGGTGTCCCTCTATCCGAAGAGAGTAAGTGCAGCGTGTGCGATCCTAGGTACGAGACCCTTCCAGGAAGGGCCTCCCCGCTCTTGCTCGGCCTAACTCTGGGAAAGGTGGGCCTCCGGGTGGTCGGGAACGTATTCCGCAGCCTCCCCGGGGAACGCCTTCCAACATTTGGTGGCAGGCGACGGGATCCGAGCCAACACCTAGAGATCGTGCAGTGGACGGCTAATGCACTACCAAGAAGAAATGGAAGGAGAAACCTCCCTAGGTGCCGCAGGCACCAACCCGAGCACGACATTCCGAGAGGACCAGTTGGAATCTTATACGCACCGAGAACTGAAACAATTTTGCAAAGACCTTGGAATCGCTACCACCGGACTAAGCACGAAAGAGGACTTCCAGGGAGCATTAAAAACCTGGGTCGAGGCGGGAACTCCCCGGACACAAACAGAAGGAGAGCCTCCTAACGAACCACGAAGCACCCCGGGGAGGAACGGCGCCCCCGAGGGGGGCCTATCCCCAGAGGAGCTAGCGGACCGAGAAAGGGGCCGCAACCACGAACTAGAGCTAGCAAAACTAAAAATCGAAGGAGAACTAAAACTGGCCGAAAAGAAGCTGGCGGTAGAACAGTTACGCCTGCAAGGAGAACTTGAGGAAAAGAAACGACAAAGAGAACACGAAGAAAGAAAACTCCAACTAGAGCACGAACGTAGCCTGAAAGAGATCGAGCTCAAGGCTAAGAATGCGGAGGCCAGACCCTCGGAAACCCAACCCCTCTCCTCCACCGTGGAACCAAAGGTCCACATCCCCAAAGATGTGGTGAAGGAATACTATAAGAACGACGACATCCAGCAATGGTTCAAAGCCTACGAAGTCGCCATGACCTCCCACCGAGTCCCGCAGAAAGACTGGGGGGCTGGGCTGTGGGGCAGGTTCCTGAGCGAGGGGAGAGATACCCTGCTGGACCTGCCCTCCCCGGTGATGAACTCCTACAGTCACATGAAAGAGGCCCTAGTAGCCAGATATGGGCTCACCCCGGAAATGTACCGACAACGGTTTAGAGACTGCAAGAAGATACCCGGCACCACCTGGGTGGAATACGTGAACTTTTACAGCCGGGCCTTGGACGGGTGGATCAAGGGTAGCAAGGTCTCCACCTTTGAGGAGCTGTTCGACCTAATCGCATGGGAACACTTGTCCGCTAATTGCTTTGTAGAACTGCGCCAGCACCTCCTGGACAGCAAACTCACAGACCCTCGAAAACTGGCCGTCGAGGCTGACCGGTGGGTAAACACCCGGGCCTCCTGAGGTCCCGTGGGAGACTACGGTCGCCACAGTCAGGGACCCCCCCGCCAGAGGGGCGGAGGGAATCAAGGCCGGCCAAGGGAACTCCCGGGGGGATCCCCGCTCAGCCCCCCCAGAGGACAACCTCCGCCCTTCCCAGCTCCACCTCCGGCCAGCACCGGGCCACCGGGGAGGCCAGGGCCCCGAGTGAGGATCACCTGTTTCCGCTGCCAACAGACCGGACTCTACGCCAGCGACCCTCAATGTCCCATGTACCAGCGAACCGCCACAACCACCCCGCCGGCTCGACAAATGGCCTCCGTAGCCCTGGGGGAAGAGATGGAAGACTCCGAAGAATGGGAACCAGCCGCCATGGCCTTGGTCTCCCTGGGGGACCGGGAGATGGTCCCCGGAACGTCCCTACCCGCCAACACGAAGAAGTACCGACAGCAGGTGACGGTCAACAGTCACCGCGTCGAGGGCCTCCGGGACACGGGGGCGAGTGTCACGGCGGTTCATTGTCACCTGGTCTCCGAAGATCAAATCCTGCCCGGCGCCTTTTGTCCCGTCATATCATCAGACAATTCCTAGAGCCTCTGCCGGATGGCCCTAGTTCCCTTCGAGTGGGGGGGAGTCACTGGCAAGTTAAAAGTGGCGGTCCGAACCTCCTAGCCCGTGGACTGCCTCCTGGGCAACGACCTTGAGAATTCCCCGTGGGGACAAGTGGAACGAAGAGCCCATCTCGAGATGATGGGCCTACCCGAATGGGTATGCGCCACCACGCGCTCAATGACTCTCAGAGTGCCTTCGTCCGAGGGGGGGAGGCCATGCCACGGAGCACCGCCACCATCCCCGAGGTCCCGGATGCGACACCCGAGGCCAACGACCCCCTTCCGGAAGAAGCGACCGTTCCCGATGAGGGGTCCGTGCCTTCCGACCCCGAACCCCTGACCAGGCTCGGGGACCTGCCGGAAATGGCCCAGTGGCACGGTGAAGGAGGCCCCTCCCGAGAAGAATTCTGTCAAGAACAATCCACCTGCCCTTCCCTCATTGGACCCCGACAACAGGCCGAGGCCCAAGCAGCAGGCGACCAGACCGGCACCCACTGGGTATACTGGGAAAACGGCCTCCTGTACAGCGAACAGAAGTCGGCCGAGTTGGGATCGGCCCGAGTACTGATGGTACCCCGGCGCTTCCGAAGTCTCCTCCTGGGCCTGGCACATGATGTACCCCTGGCCGGACACTTGGGCCAAGATAAGACCTACCAGCGACTCGTCACCCACTTCTATTGGCCCAAGATGCGAGCGAATGTGGAGGCCCACTGCAAGTCCTGCCTCACGTGCCAGGCCAGCGGAAAGAGTGGGGGGCAGCGCAAGGCTCCGCTACAACCCTTCCCCGTCGTCAGTACTCCTTTTGAGCGGGTAGGCATCGACATCGTGGGACCGCTGGACCCCAAGACCGCCCAGGGCCACCGGTTCATCCTCGTCCTGGTGGACCATGCCACCCGCTACCCCGAAGCCATCCCCCTCCGCACCGTGACGGCCCCCGTGGTGGGCCGGGCCTTGATGGGGATCTTCTCCCGCGTGGGGTTCCCCCGCGAAGTCGTGAGTGATCGGGGTACGAACTTTATCTCCAGATACATGAGGTCCCTCTGGCAGCAGTGCGGAGTATCGTACAAGTTCACCACCCCGTACCACCCCCAAGGGAATGGCCTAGTCGAGCGCTTTAACAGGACACTGAAAGGAATGATCATGGGCCTCGAAGAACCTCTACGCCGGAGATGGGACGTCCTCCTCCCCTGCCTCCTGTTCGCCTACCGGGAGGTTCCACAAAAATCCCTGGGGTTCAGCCCATTCGAACTGCTATATGGACACCCCGTCCGGGGACCCCTGAGCCTGGTCAAGGAGGGTTGGGAAACGACTACCCGGGGGACCCCTCCAGATGTGTTCCGATACATCTTGGCACTCCGCAACCAGACCCGGAAATTCCGAGAACTCGCAGAGGCGAACCTCGAGGCTAGCCAGGATGAGATGAAGCGCTGGTATGACCAGAATGCTACGCTGGTCGAGTTTCAGCCGGGCCAACAAGTCTGGGTCATGGCCCCGGTGAAACCCTGCGCTCTCCAAGATAAATGGACTGGACCCTTCAAGGTGGTCGAGCGGAAGAGCCAAGTCACCTATCTCGTCGATGTGCAGTCCCCGCGGAACCCCCTCCGGGTTCTCCACGTGAACCGCCTCAAACCCCACTTTGTAAGGACGGAGTTGAGTTTACTCCTGGCCACCGACGATGGGGCCGAAGAAGACACCGAGCCCCTTCCAGACCCCCTGGGGGCGAAAGAGACCGATGGTTCCGTGGAGGGGGTGAGACTATCAACCGCCCTCACAGCCCAACAGTCCAACGACTGCCGCCAGCTACTAAGGCAGTTCGCGGACCTCTTCTCCCTGACCCCTTGGGTCACCAACTGGTGTGTCCACGACGTGAACACCGGCGACAGCCCGCCAGTGCGACACCGGGCCTACCGGGTCCCTGATCGGGTCCGAACCTGCATCCAGACCGAGGTAGCGAAGATGCTAGCCCTCGGGGTGATTGAACCCTCCGACAGCCCCTGGGCCAGCCCGGTAGTCCTGGTCCCGAAAGCGGCTGCCCCTGGTGTCGCCCCCGAGCTGAGATTCTGTGTGGACTACCGAGGGCTCAATGCGGTCACCCGAGCGGACGCTCACCCTATCCCCCGCGCAGACGCGCTCATTGACCGCCTCGGGGCCGCTCGCTACCTCAGCACCTTCGACCTAACTTGTGGATACTGGCAGATTGCCCTCACCGAGGGAGCCAAGGAGCGCTCCGCCTTCTCCTCCCCGGATGGGCACTACCGCTTTAGGGTGATGCCGTTTGGAATGAAGAATGCCCCGGCCACCTTTCAGCGGCTGGTGAACAGGGTCCTGTCCGGACTAGAGGGGTTCAGCGCAGCATACCTCGACGATATAGCGGTCTTCAGCTCCCAATGGACCGAGCACTTCCAGCACCTCCGACAAGTCCTGCTGGCTCTGCTCCGGGCCGGCCTCACCATCAAAGCCAGCAAATGTCAAATTGGGCACGGCTCCGTAACCTATCTGGGGCACCAGGTGGGAAGCGGACAGGTCGCCCCCCTCCAGCCAAAGATCAACGCCATCTTGTCCTGGGAACCCCCCACGACCCAAACAGAAGTCCGGGCCTTCCTGGGCCTCTCCGGTTAATACCCGATGTTTATTAAGAACTATGGCAGCATCGCAGGCCCCCTCACAGAGCTAACATCCAAAAGACACCCCAAGAAAGTACACTGGACTCCCCCCTGCCAGAAAGCGTTTGACGCCCTAAAAGCCGCTATGTGTACGGCTCTGGTGCTTAAAGCCCCCGACTACGCCCAGGAGTTTGTGGTCCAGACGGACGCCTCGGAACACGGCATCGGGGCAGTCCTCTCACAGTACGACGACAAAGGCATAGATCAGCCCATAGCCTTCATCAGCCGAAGGTTGCTGCCCCGAGAACAGCGGTGGAGCACAATTGAAAGAGAGACCTTCGCAGTAGTCTGGGCCCTCAAAAAGCTACGGCCCTACCTGTTCGGGACACACTTCCGAGTACAAACAGATCATCGACCCCTGCGGTGGTTGATGCAGATGCGAGGGGAAAACCCCAAGCTGCTACGCTGGTCCATCTCCCTCCAAGGGATGGATTTCACGGTGGAACATCGCCCCGGGACGGACCACGCCAACGCCGACGGCCTGTCCCGATTCTTCCGCTTCAGCGAGGAGAACCCCCAAGTGGATGGGTAGTTCTCCCCGCCTTTCAGCTGGGGGGGGCCCGTGTGAGACCGGCCTCGTGGCGTGGGCCCTCCCGACCAGCAAGCTACCCTGCAACCGCACCGAACCTCGATGTCACAGACTTCCGGCCCCCGTGGCCCAACATTCCGAGGGCCGGCCAGATCCCCAACACGCATGCCCGGCCGAGGGAGAGCGAAACCCCCCAAACCAGACCGAGAGGCGCCGACCCTGTCACACCTCTGGTCTCTTCCCCAAGGGAGGTTTCGATCGACCACCAGGCCCCCGGTGAGCGGCCGCCTCGCCTGCTGGGTGTCTGGAGTCCCTCCCGGACCCACCTGAACAGATCAAAGGGCCGAGCGACAGGAAATCCCGACACACCGCCCCCCAGGCATCAAGACCCCTCTCGGCGAGGACTCCGGACTTCAAAGAGGAGGGGGAATATAACAAGGGGTGCTGAAGGGACGGGAGGCAGAGAAGACCTGGACTGACGAGAGCCTGCTGACCTGGTCACGGCTCAATCGCTCCCCGAACCGAAGAACTCTGAACCCTCTGAGCCCTGCTGACGCTGTCGCGGCTCCCCGAACTCTGAACCATCTGAGCCCTGCTGACGCTGTCGCGGCTCCCCGAACTCTGAACCATCTGAGCCCTGCTGACGCTGTCGCGGCTCCCCGAACTCTGAACCATCTGAGCCCTGCTGACGCCGTCGCGGCTCCCCGAACTACGAACCTCCGGTGCCTGCTGAGTGACTTGCGGCCTGCTCCTCCAAGAGAATCGGCAGAGATTGCCGAAAGAAGTAACAACCCCTCAGCTCGAGGATTGAGAGCTGTGCGCCGGATACTCCGCAGAGACACTGATTCAAAGACTGTCCCGCTACCCCTTACCCCTCATCACGAGATCGCTGCCGCTTGTGGCACTAATTCTGCTCCTGCCTTCCGGATCATAAAGATCCCTGACAACTAACGATAAAGTCTATTGTCGAACAAAGAATTCCTGTGTGGTGTTCCTCTATCCGAAGAGAGTAAGTGCAGCGTGTGCAATCCTAGGTACGAGACCCTTCCAGGAAGGGCCTCCCCGCTCTTGCTCGGCCTAACTCTGGGAAAGGTGGGCCTCCGGGTGGTCGGGAACGTATTCCGCAGCCTCCCCGGGGAACGCCTTCCAACAGATACATTCATTGGGATGATACAAAATACATCACACCGTGTCTGACAACGACACAGACCCACGTACATGATAAAGCTCTTTTGAAAAGGGAGAGATTGGGGTTTGTTAGAAGGTGGTTCTGACACTATGGGCCGCCCGGATTTTTCGCATTTTGAGCACCTAATTGTTGAGCTTTTACTGTGGGGGAGCATCATAAGTTGGGACTCACTCACAGTGAACTCAGGATGTAAGACAATGCATGGGGATTTTACTGGTGTTCCCCTGGCTTGACCAGGCCACTGCGCAGCAGCTGGAGTAAGGGACACCGGGCTGGTTACATGCAGACACATGTGTACATGCGTGTGCACACATGTACGAGCTGCGCAGGGGAGATTCCTAGCGTGCGCAGTCCAAGAGCAGCTACAAAGTGAATGGTGTGGCAGGACTTATGCAGTATTGGGTGGTGACATGGAATAGGCTTTATACACTGGAAAGAAACATGCCAGGGAAAGTCAGTGTGTCTTACTGTTTTTTCACTTCATTATTCCCCTATGGGGATGTGGGGCCCATGGCTAGATTAACTTCCATTAGGCCTACAGATTCCAGGCACGCGCTTAAGTCCAATGTAGCGAATGTGAAAAGAAGTATTCTGCAGAGTCAAAAGTCGTATTTGTACTGCTTTTGGGTCATCCAGAACTGTCATATTTCTCTGAGCCAGCCATGACCAGACCCAGGCTGAGGGCTAACCTCAGCTGGATGTATTGATAACCTTTCTTCCACAAGCTAGGGCCTCCGCTCCACGAAGAGAAGATGGGTGGGGCTACCGGCCAATCCATCAACCGCTGACACTGGGTTCCAGGCACCAGGCTGCACCAAGGAGGGAAGGCAGCGTGGGCGGAATAGTCTTCAGAGACATGTGGCCAGAGACACTTGACGACGCCATTTTGAACAAACCCAGAGGCTGGGCAAGAAGGAGGGAGCAGGGGCAGGAAAGTGATGTGTCGCTGTTTGATAGGACCAACAGGGACTTCCTGCCAGCCCCCTACTCAACTTTTAAAAAGTGCTTGCACAGGAAGAGAAGCTCTCTCTGGGGTGTGGTCTGCTGAGGCTGAAGGTGCTGGAGCATGGCGCAATGGAGAGACCCCCTGACTGCCCCCAGGACCCTAACAGCACCAGAAGAAGAGCCCAGGACCGGAGCGCAGGAGCAGTGGCCTCTGTGCAGGGAGAAGAGAGGCCAAGGAGGAGAGCCAGGCAAAAGGCTGGCGCAGGGAGCCAGTGAAGACAGCACCCTGCTGAATCTACCCTCTCAGAGACCCAGAGGGCGGAGGAGAGTGTTCCCAGTGGCTGGGGCTGATAAAGAGGAGCATGAAGCGCCCCATAGTGCCTCTCCAGGCATTTGGAAATCTGTAGTTTTGGTGCTTTGTGGCCCCCAGAGGAGGGGGGTCACCCTCACTTGTGAAAAGGTGCTGGGGAGAGCTGCTGGAGAAGTGCAGTCTTCCCCCCCCCAGCACGAATAAATCTGCCGTTTTGGTGCTTTGTGGCCCCCAGAGGAGGGGGGTCACCCTCACTTGTGAAAAGGTGCTGGGGGAGCTGCTGGAGAAGCACAGTCTTCCCCCCCCCAGCAAGAAGAAAAGTCCCACCCTCAGTGTCATGGGGACCTAAAGGAAACTACCCCTCAAGGGCTCAGCTAGCATTTAAACACATTCTAGGCTGGAACTTTTGTTCTACAGCTGAGGGTGTGTGGAGAAGTGCATCATGAAGCGAAGGGCTGAGTTGGGGATGTGTGAAGAAGTGCATCCCCTGGAGGTGAAGTGGTGTAATTGCACCGAAATGCATTTACTAGTGGTTATTTCTTTTTAGGTGAACTGAAAGGCACATGTGTAAAGTGAAGTACCTGTGTAAGGTGATGTTAAGCTAAATGGAGTTATGTTGCTGGACCTTCCTGCTAGAGGTCTGGCTGTATTTACGTAATCCCATGCTTTTACCTTTGATTCCTTTTAAAGTGAAGAGGCGCACTGCAGGAGAACTGTAGTTGCCAGAAGTACTTCTTTTGAAGGGACTGTAAGTCACATGTGTAAGGAGCTGTCATAAGCCAAGTGGGGTTATGTTGCCAGACTGTCCTGCTAGGGTGTCTGGCTGTATATGCGCAATCCTGTGATTTCATTTGTGATGCCTTTAGGGGCTGTAAGTGCAATGCATTCAAATGATCAACCAAGGTGATGAGTACTGTCATTCTAAAGTGTGCGTAAACATGGATTCTTGCTGCTGCGCTTAGGTGAAGACCCCAGACTGCTAGCCCTGAAGATATAGAAGTGCATACTTTATGGTCAGTAGGAGATGCTCAGTCAGGGTCATGTGTCACCAAGGCAGGTTTACCCCTTTTTAATGCTTGTTGAGGTAATGGGGTGGGTAGCCACTGGGATGGTGCCAGTGCGCAGGGCCCTCGCTCCAGGTTATGCTCAACTATCTGCATTGGGGGCAAGTTGATGTGCATACATGGGAGTGGTGGTACTAGACCCCACCCCCCCTGTGGGAGGGGTGGAGATGTTATGTAATGTCACAAAGTAATTCCAACAGCTTATGTATATTTGTAAATTGGTGCATAGTATTGAGTAGTGTGTGTGTTTAATAAATGTACTCTTACTTTTATAAAGCAAAGTACAGACTGGACAATCAATTATTGAGTGTTATTTTTGTGCACCTGCAAATGGCGATTACTAGCCCACACCACCTCCCTTGAGTAAGCCTCAGACTGCTCTGCAACGCTACCCTCTGAGAGTCAGGCGCTACAGTCCACAAAATAAAAGTCCTTTGGAAATGAATATCAATCTCGCGCTCTGTTCCTAGTCATACGATACATTGGTATGATACAAAATACATCAAACCGTGTCTGACAACGACACAGATTCACGTACATGATAAAGCTCCTTTGAAAAGGGAGAGATTGGGGTTAATATGCAAATAGGGCGTCTGAATGTTCAAAAAGGGGGAACATGGTTATTCTGAAGTTAGGCAAGATAGCTGTGCACTGCTTGCATCTAATTCATTCAGACCATTCTGGATTGTATCCAACAAATGCATCCACATAAACTCTCGAACGTTCAAGATAGACTGAATGTTACCTCCTCTGACCCCAAATGTGACCCTCTCTAAGACCAACCACTTCAAGCTCTCAGCGAGGCCAGGAGCAGAACGTCCCGAGTTGGGATGCAGGACGGACGAGAGAATCGAATCAAGTCCGTTTCCAACAAGAGCACCATGGGGAAATCCAAACCCGCCGGCGCACCTACAGGTGGTGAGACAACAGCGAAATCCCAACCCGCCATTGCACCGACAGATGGTGAGTCAACAACAAAATCCCATAATTAACATATCCTCGTTCACTCTCAAGGAAGAGGAAATGAAGATTTTGAGTAAAGGGCTATCTTTTGTGCCAACTGCCCATCCAAGCTATTTTACAATTAAAGCTGAACTTCATCGTTTTTCAGAAAAGTTTGACTACGTTATTTCTTCAAATACTCTCCTGTATCCCAAACATCATCACAGACAAGCCTAAGGACACCATCAACTTTTATGCCACCTGCTAACTCCATGACCAACACGATTTTCCCATATGAGAGTGTGGTTTTACTAGATGTTCTCAAGACACTAAACAACAAACAGTACGTCAACCACAATATTACAAGTTTAGAACGAGAAGCACTTACATCACTTAAAAATAACAAACAGATTGTGATCAAACCTGCTGACACGGGGGGAGCAATTGTGGTGCAAGACGTTACCAACTACAAGGCCAAGGTTCTAAACCAACTGTGAGATGGGATCCGCTATACCAGACTACGGACAGATCCCACCAAGGAACTAGTGAAAATGATATCGGAAGTAACCAAAGAAGGCCTTGAACAGGATTTCCTTTCCAATCTGGAGTTCTAGTTTTTGAACCAAAAGCAACCCTGGTTACCAATGATTTATACACTACTGAAGATACACAAGAACATGCAGAACCCACCGGGATGACCTATCGTCTCAGGTTGCAGCTCTTTACTTAAACCCTTGTGCAAATACGTGGACTTTTTCTTGAAGCCGATAGCGGAGACCACAAGAGCATACCTGAAGGACACTATGGAGACAATCAACCTGGTTGACTGTCAACCTTTTGACCCTACCAAACAAATGTTAGCAACCCTAGACATTGTGTCATTGTACACAAGCATACCACAAGGACCTGCTCTTGAAGCAATGGAGGCAACCCTCAACAAAAGACCAGCCCCCATGGGGGTGCCCAATAAATTCATTATTAAACTTCTCAAAATCGCTATGATGCGCAATTTTTTCTATTTTGAAGGCGGCTTTTATTTACAAAGTAAGGGCGTAGCAATGTGTGCCAGTTTTGCTCCAGACTTAGCTATCATTTATATGGATTACTTTGAGAACTCTCATGTGTTTGATACCAACAACCCTTCAGTGCACAAGTGACTTTATAGAGGTGCTATATAGACGATATTTTGTTGATCTGGACTGGTGATGCCTCGTCAGTGAGTGATTTCCACATGTGGTTCAATCAAAGGAGTGATGTCATCAAGTTTACCATCCATTCCGACCCTACAGAATAGATTTTCTTGACATTCCTATCAAAACGGAGAACAACAAACTATAAACTACACTATACAGGAAGCCAGCAGAACGGAACTCATTACTCCCGTATAACAGTCACCACCGAAGGGGGCTACGGGATAATCTGCCCTTCAGTCAGTTATTGAGGATCCGCCGGAAGTGTTCCAAAAAAGAAGATTACATGTTGGAATCCAAAGAACTGAGTGACCGACTCATTCCGAGGGTCTACCCTAAGGGTTTGGTCAAACGGGCCCGTAAAAGAGCGTGGTTCAATCCCAGAGAAACATTGCTAACTGTAAAAACATGAGAAAGAGATTTCCCTCAGAGGATGATATGTGTCACCACATTTAGCACTCGGA
Organism: Triturus cristatus; assembly: GCF_964204655.1. Classification (NCBI taxonomy): domain Eukaryota; kingdom Metazoa; phylum Chordata; class Amphibia; order Caudata; family Salamandridae; genus Triturus; species Triturus cristatus. Next base: position 846,489,960 of record NC_140580.1, on the reverse strand, counting down.
GTCATGCGATCAGGAAAATCTTCAACCGACATTGTGGCCTAATTTCAGAAATATTTGGAATTACATGACCCACCTATGCACTCATTTAAAAAAGGCAAGAGTGTGCGAGACCATGTGGTACGGTCTCTTCTGGATCCTCCAAATGAACCATCCATTCAATCGATGTGAGGTCGCCATACATCCCTTGGCCACCATAAGTGTGGCCATTGCAAGGCTTGTAAAATGACTATCGAAACGAAACAATTCATCCATAAACAACATACAATAGACTTAATGTCTTTCACTAATTGTAACTCATCAGAAGTGATCTATGCCATCTTCTGCCCTTGCGAGAAAGTATACGTTGGCCAAACTCAACAATAGGTAAAAACACGTACACTTCAACATTGTAGCAGGGTCTGTTGCGGTTTCCAGGAGCACCTCTGGTTGATCATTTCCAGAACGCCCAACACGAAGCTGAGAGTTTGAAGTGGTTGGTCTTAGAGAGGGAGTTAGCAGGTGGCATGAAAGTTGATGGTGTCCTTAGGCCTGTCTATGATGATGTTGGGGAAACAGGAGAGTGTATGAAGAAATAACGTAGTCAAACTTTTCTGAAAAACGGTGAAGTTCAGCTTTAATCGTAAAATAGCTTGGATGGACAGTTGGCACAAAAGATAGCCCTTTACTCAAAATCTTCATTTCCTCTTCCTTGAGAGTGTACGAGGATATGTTAATTATGGGATTTTGTTGTTGACTCACCATCTGTCGGTGCAACGGCGGGTTGGGATTTCTCTGTTGACTCACCACCTGTAGGTGCGCCGGCGGGTTTGAATTTCCCCATAGTTTTCTTGTTGGAAACGGACTTGATTCGATCCCCTCGTCCGACCTCCATCCCAACTCGGGCAGCTCTGTTCCTGGCCTCGCTGAGAGTTTGAAGTGGTTGGTCTTAGAGAGGTTCACATTTGGGGTCAGAGGCGGTAACATTCAATCTATCTTGAACGTTCGAGAGTGTAAGTGGATGCATTTGTTGAATACAATCCAGAATGGTCTGAATGAATTAGATCCAAGCAGTGCGCAGCTATCTTGCCTAACTTCAGAATAACCATGTTCCTCCTTTTTGAACATTCAGACGCCCTATTTGCATATTAACCCCAATCTCTCCCTTTTCAAAGGAGCTTTATCATGTACGTGAATCTGTGTCGTTGTCAGACACGGTTTGATGTATTTTGTATCATACCAATGTATCGTATGACTAGGAACAGAGCGCGAGATTGATATTCATTTCCAAAGGACTTTTATTTTGTATTTGGGATTTATGTCATCATCAGACACTGTGTGATGTTATTTTATATCATACCCATGTATCGTGTGGCCAGGAAAAGAGCACGGGATTGATATCCCTTTCAATTGATTTAGTGGGGCCTTTTGGTATCCTATGAACCATGTAATGCACTTACTATCCATCAAGTGCAAATGTTTATGCACACTTTGCCTGTACTATAGTGTATGCCCATTCAAGTGTGACATGCGACGGGTTCTTACCTGCAACTTATACTGTTTTGTACATGTGACGTTTTTGCTCGAAAATTGCAAATGTTTATTTTCTTGTGGTATTAACAATGTGACAATGTAAACAATTATTACATTTTTCTTGCAATGAAGATTTTTTATTAACATTTAAAAAAAATCTAAATCCTTTTCCTCTTCCTAAACTATTATCATTTTGAGTAGTCTTTCCTCCACGTTTTTAAGCTTCGTCATCACTGTGGCCTCAATCTGGCAGCATCGAGCGACTATCGCCTGCAAGTCATGATGACCAAGTATTTAAGGCATCTTCCTTTCAGTGCTCTGTTTACGATGCACTGAATGGATGCACTTCAATTTGAGGTATTTGAGATCTGATCTTTCCCGGTTTTACTTCAGAACGAGGGAGATTTTGGACATAGTGGTAATCCATGTTTGTCCATCTGTTTCTTTAGAAGCTCGGTACTTTCGTGGTCAATTGAAATTCCATTACCGCGTGACGATGTCTGCTTTAATTTACGAGGCAACAAGTCACACTTAAACATTCATGCTCTTTTAACAGTTTAAATTTCCATACCCTTGTTAAGAATGGTGGTATACCTTTGGTCCCATGTTTGTTTAATCTTTCCAGTAACTCGGAACCCTCAGATTTATCTTGGCCCTTGTATTTGAAAGGAACATAATTGAATTTAATCCTATAAGAAGTAAGTCCATAATGTTTTTGTGATATGGTTTGTATACACTTATATCACTCAGTACTATTTCCTTTCTCCTTTAAATGACTGATGGCACTCAACCCTCTTTTTTAGGTTGCCATCTGCCCGTTCTCTGCCCTAGGATCCCACAGGCCCACTATTATCAATTCAACCACCCAATCATTGGTGGTTCACGGTAATTCAATTTTTCCCTTTCTTATACCTAGTGCTTGCATTATGAATTACACTAGATTCTAAGTAATTTCCTTTGTTAAATTCTCAGGTGTCCCCTCCACAGTCCTGAGGAAGACCCCCTTGTAAGGATCAAGGTCACCTACATATGGCTGAGGTAGAAATGTCGACATTTTGTTGTTTCTATGCCAGTGTGGTCAACAGTGCTTTTTCACAGTGCCTACTTTGCAACATAATGGCTGATAATTTATTCTTATATAACTGTCATGTTGGACAAGCCTTTTCTTTGTAAATAATATTGTTGATGTATATATTGTCACTTCCTTTCCTCTCCCATTTAACCCTCACTTTACACACAAATCTTCCTTTCTCCCTTCCACACATTCGGGGCACTATTTTGTACATATGTTCCAGATGTCGGCTGGATTTTGAACATTCAGATTGATGTTCAATATGAATAAACAATACTGAGCAGCAGTTCACAGTATACGTAATTCAATGGATGCTGTTGCTTAAAATGTGTTGTTTAAAATTGTCCCACTGGGACCGTTTCTCTTCTGTACTGTCAATTTCCCAGGTCCCAGTGGCATATCTGGGTTATACCCTTTTCTTGTAACAGACCTGTCAAAGCAACCAACACGGATTCACAAAGTTGTAGCTGGCCATCACATCTATGCACGTGCTGGAGCAGATAGTGGTTAATGGGACCAATACCTTCTCTTCCTGTCACAATTTGCATAATGTCTATTGATTTTTTTTTTCCAATTCATGCCTTCTGAAAAGGGCAGGGGCTGGAATAAATAACAATGACAGTCATTCTGCAAATGCATAGATAGAGTTTTTCTGTACCGCGCAAGTGTCAACTGTTGCATTCGCAGCCATTTAAATTGAGTTACAATAGGAATCCTGCTTTTCATTGAGCCAGTACCTTTGGTGACTCTTTGGGAATAGTTGCTTTGCACCGTAACTTGATTTGTACTCCAGTTACAGCTCGAAAGTGTGGTTGGGCTGCAAAGAAGTCACTGTTCACAGCAGCGACTCCTTCGCTATGGTGGAGGAGCGTCGCCCCCCCGCCAGCACCATCAAAAACCTTTAGCAGAAAACGATAATTAAACGTTTTATTAATGTTTTATTTTTCTTCTCAGTGTACCAAGTCTTGGGGAGGGGACCAGGTGATGACAGGCATTGAGGGGGGAGTAGCAGGTGCACTGTCTTCAGTGCACCTATGGGTTTGGCCAGCCGTCTCAGGACAGCCAAACCCACATGCGCACTGAGGCTGTCTCCAACTCGAGCTGCGTTGCCGGGTTGGAGATAGCAGGCACAGCTGCAAGTCTCCCTGGGAGTGCAAATCGAGGATGCTTGGGTCATTCCTGATGCTGTTCTCATGCTGTTAGAGCAGTGTCAGGATTGGCTGCAGTGGATTCAAGGAGCCTGTCTGCAGAAGAGCATGCGGTGACTGAAGGTTAATTTAAATTTTTTCTTATTTATTTTTTTGTCCTAATCTGTCCATCCTCCCCGCCCTGCCGCCTTGCCCTGACACCAGCCGCCACTGACTGTGCAAAACCCAGCAGCTGTTTTGCTACCTGACCCCTTTCTTCATGAGGATCATCATCACTACATATTACAAATACCTATTATCTTTCATGCTATTGAATTTGAAACTGAGTCATACTTAATTTTACTAAGATATCTCGAAAGATCTAATTGGTTTAGAAAGTGATCTGTGTATTTTGCAAGTCAAGCAGAGCACTAATTTGACTGTTGAAAGACAACGCAGCACCAAACATTGATCTTTGGTGTAGAATTGGAGAAAGAGGGATATCCACCAGTGTCTTAATTTGCGGGAATCCTCAAAGTCGAAGGTGCCTCATGTGTATTGATTGTGAGACCCTGAGCAAATCAATTTACTTCCCTGTGCCGCATTAGTATTGACTGAAAAATTTGGATCACCTTTAGTACACTAAATAAAAACAAAAAACTCACTTGTACTGGGATTAAAAGGTTATAAAATGTTACTTCATAAATCATAATATTGTTATGGACAGAAGGTACACTGAAAACTGAATTGTCTCGACTTAAAACTAGCAATTTCAACAGGGATATGTTTAATTGACTGTTAGTTTATGTTCTGAAATAAATATTAATAAAAGCCACTCATTGAAGGTATATAACCTAATGTACTCAATTAACCCCTTTGAAATGGTAATCAGGTAAGCAATTGTTTAATTTTAAAGAACCACTCAATTTTTTTTATGACAACTTTCCAGTCAATTAGATGACGCATCTTTTAATGGCCCCGCTCATGCCAGATACTTGGCTCAGCTCTAGCTCACTGTGTGTTTTCTGGATTACCAAGATCTAACAGCAGGGGGGGTCTGTCATGGCCCAATTTTAGAAAGAATTCACACACTGTAGTTGCCACATTCAGTGTGGTTGAATGGTCTTTAGGCTGTAAACTAAACACATATGTGCAGTGAGATAAAAGCTCAGTGCAGAAACCTTCCTAAAGGCATGTTGAAATAGGCCATACCGAATTGTTTTTTTAAACATTACTTACAGCTTCCCTCACATGAGCCGCACTTGCCACTAAAAGCCTTGCTTGTCTCTAAATTGCTTTGCTCACTGTCCTATTAGAACCTGTCTTGCTTCCGAAGGAACCCACCTGGTCTTTGAGGGCATCAACTGCCTCCTAGTGCCTCCACTTTCTCTCAGTGCCTCTGTGCCTCCCTTGCCAGCGTAGCCACGTAGCCACATAGCCATGTAGCTCACCTCTTCAGGAGACCAAGCTTCCAGTACTCGGAGTTTGTGTTACAAATTATTATTATTATTTTTTTATTTTAGTCCTCATTTAACCAAAATATGCTCCGAAATCAAGAAGAGATTTCTCTGACCCTTTCAGGCTTTCAAAGGCAAATTGTTACCGGCCTGGTCACACTCCCGAGGGAGAGAGGGATACCATGTATCTCCAGAGCCGCACCTTCTACTACCTGAATTAGTCTCAAACCTTAATCTTGATAGACCACTGTGTTCTCTCTTTCAAGAGGGAAGAGACAATCCTATCCTAGGACTCTATCCAGGGCATATTTTTAATCATTGGACGCAAAAATCATAAATGTAAAGATAAAATATAAATAATAACAAATAACACCATAACATTTTTGTCCTCCACTCATCAAAATCTAAAAGACATAGTGGAGAAATAAAGCTTATTTCGTAAGACACTGACTCGCACCTATCTCCACCCACTTATCCCAAATTTCCCAATATTTTGAGTTTCTAGTAGATTTACCAGATTGGTCTAAAGAGGATATCCTCTGAATGGAGTGAATCCATTCTTCTTCTGCGGGTGGACATGGCAAAATCCATTTAATACAAAGCTCCCTTCGGGCTAATAATATCAAGGAAAAAAACAGAGCTTTATAACTTTTATTTAATACCCGTCCACCAATCTCCCTTGGTGGTAGCCCAAAAATTACCGACAAAGTTGTTAAATTTATATCCACCCCCATAATATTTGATATGGTCTTACCCACATTATTCCAATTAGCATGTATTACCGGGCAACTCCAAAACATATGGACCTCGTTTGCTCTATCTTCTCCACATTTGGGGCACTTCTTGATTTCTCGAGGTCCAATAGGCCTTGTGAACTGTGAAAATGTGATTCTTTTTTAAAGGGGCAGCATTTACACAAGACCATAGTGAAGACATAGATACTTGCCCAATATTTTCAAGATCTTCGTCCGGCAGATCCTTCTTCCATGTCTCCATAAATGAGGCCTGCTCTTCTTCCCCATTTTGGACAAGTAGCCAGTACCACTCTGCCACTTCTTTTATTTTTGTTTGCCGAGAAACTATCCTTAGTGCCAAATTAGAGTTCCTTTTAAGCTCATTTCCAGATGATTTTGTCCAGCTCAGCAGTTGATAATATTTAAAGTTGCCCCCATATGATGGTACCGCAACACTTCAAAGGGGCTGCAAGGGCATCTTGTAAGCACAATGGCGTCCCGGGAGAGTCCCATATTGGTGTGATCTCATTGTAGTACGGGATTTTTAAAAGTCGTCTTACCTGGGACCAAAGTTTTATTGCTGATAACAAAATCTTCAGTTTAACCTTTTAAAAAAAAATTGGGTGACCAAATTTTAGAAGAAAGTGCTTGGCTTGATTGGTAAAATCAAAAGCTAGAGCTTTATAAAGGGAAGAAGGGAAGAGAACATGGAACTTTCCATCATTAATTGCCGGAAGTTTTTTAATTGGAATGCACACAAATACAGATGCAAATCAGGGGTTGCAATTCATCCATATTCTTTTCTTTTTCTGAGGTTTTTTTTAGAGCTATTCTCGGGCTCTTATTTCCCCATATGAAACTCGAAAAAAGGCCCTGCACTTTCTTAAACCAAACTTTTGGAAACTCTAAGGGGATAGTATTAAATAAAAAGGTACATTTAGGGAAAATTGACATTTTTATTAAATTAGATTTACCCAAAAAGGAAAGCGACAATGCTCCCCATGTTTGTAATTGTCCCTGTTGAAAGTTATACAACGTTTTGATCTGGGGGAAACATGTCTGACAACAATAAAAGCCATCTATAATAACCCCTCAGCAAGAATTCGGGTCAACGGGAAATTAACCAGATCGATACAAATTAGAAGAGGGACTAGATAAAGATGCTCCCTTTCCCCGTTACTTTTTAATATCTATATCAACCCATTGGCCTGTAGATTAAGAGCTAGTCGGAATATTATTCCCTTTGAGTGCAATGGATGGGAAAAAAAAATCAGACTATATGCCGATGATCTTGTCATTTTCTCTGGTGATCTGGAAACATCATATAGAGGAATTTGGTCAGAGATAGAAAACTTTGGAAGGGTCTCAGGATACCTTCTTAATCAACAAAAGACAGAACTAATGATATGGAATACAGACTTTGAAAGTATTTATACAAAATAAGAAATTAGATACCTGGGGATTCAGATAGTCCAAAATATCGACAAAATAGCACAGGATAACTTTGTGAAGGTTACAAATTATTGTTATAGGGATGTCATTCCGATTGGTTCAATGGGAGTAACCCATGACTACAACTCTCACAAAACTTTAGGTTTTCAATTTATTGTCCTGGATGGCATACATGTTTCCTTGTGACATGAATATCCCACTATCCATGCTCTGGCCAATGGTTCACTTTCAGTAGCCGAATAACTGCATTCAGCAACGCTCAGATATGGTGAAGTAAACCCCACGCAGTGCTCCACATTTTTATGCCACTGCGATAGGATTGTCCCCAGCACCATAAGCACTGACAGCAACAATTTTTTTATTTTTTTTAATTGAAATAATATAAACTGATAAAACAATCAAACATCATGGCATACACAAGGTTCATGATACCATAGCTAGAAAGAGTTCAGCAGGTGTGCCAAGTATACAATTAATGTTCAGGGAGCACCCTGTTAGTCCACAAATCTGACTCCTTTGGCATTCCGTAGAACATCTCCATCCTCCTCCCACCCCTTTATTATTTATTATTATTTTGAGTTTTATATAGAGATAGCTGGACCATGTTATGTGATAACGTTCAAACCCGCCACCAACCTGCGGCCATGGCCTCCACACCCCGCACTGGCAGTAAGGGCAGCCCACAAGTATAGTAGACATTTATGCTGCATAATGTGAAATTAACTGCCTTCAGATTCACAGCACCATATAACAACACAGTTACCTTGCAGACACACAATTAGCATTGCATATTACCGACCACGTTGCACAATGTTGCTCTCATTCACTAGAGCCATGCTACCAATCCTTGTATTGAAATTATATTATTATTAATATTTTGGGTTTTATGGAGTGCTAGCCAGACCCAAAGGTGCTCCACATGTCATGTGACAACGTCTACAAGAGATACATGATAACGTTTACAAGAGTTACAGGAGGGGCTTCATAAGAGTCATAGTTGAACAATATAGCATTAAGTGGTTACAAAGTCGCACAAGCATAGCACAACCAGCAGAGATCATATATGAACTGTCAAATTCATTTACGAGTGGGAGCTTATTTTCCGGCTACTGTATACTGTATTCTTCTTTTAGATACTGTTACTATGATATCTTTGTAAAGCGCTCTGATGCCTTCAGGTCTAGTTCGAGCTATATAAAACTCAGTAATTAAATAAATAAATAAATATTGTTTCATTGGCTCCACTTGTTTTTCCAGTGACCACAAATATTACACCTACAATTCGTAGTTTCAGCATTTGATGTGAAGTCACAGAAACAGATGAAAACCCAAAGAAACAAAAGTGCCCTTCCATCCTCAGTCAGGGTGTCTGTGCCTGGTGTCTTGGCACAGATTACTGAAGTCCCATGATGTGAACATTTGCTTTTGTGGGGTGCTCTGATACATTCGAGTCTGGCTGGCGCTATGTGGAACTCTCAAATAAATAAATAATGTTCTGATACCTTCGGTTCTAGTTAGCACTGTATAAACCTCAAAATAAATAATCTTAATAATTGTGTTCATGAACCACTTCTCTCCTTTTCTATGTACTTGGGGCCCCAGGCTCTTTTCAGTCCATTTCTCTGTATTCACTCCATCGGTCTCAGATCTTATTACATTTTCTGGGGCACCCTCTTGCTTTAAAGATTGATTCTTTGGCCTGCATACTGCAGGCTACATTTTGGGTCCACATATCCACCCCTAGTGGAAACTAGCTGTAAATATTTGGTTAAGGTCTGTTCCCTCCATATTCCCAGGATCACCACCTTGGGATCTGTATATTTGGCAAGTCAGGCTGAGCACTAACGTAACTCTTGAAAGACAACTAAACACTGTTCTTTGGTGTACAACCTGAGAGAGAGGGGTATATCCACCAGTGGCTGAATTTCTGGGAAACCTCAAACCCGTGGTTCTCCGTTTGAATCAATTGTGAGATCCTAAGCCAATCCATTTACTTCAGTGTGCCTCAATTTTACTGACAGTCATATTTGGATTCACCTAATGTACACCACACAAAAACAAGAAAAACTTACTTGTGCAGGGCTAAACAGGCTATGACATTAATTCATACATTATAATATTGTCATGACCAGAGGGCACACGGAATATGGAGTTGTCTCTGGGCTTGCACATGACATTGTCAATGGCGCTCTGGGTGGGGATATAATTTATGAATGTTTCCAACTCTATGTTTAAAAATTATTATTTTAACGAAAGTCATTCACTGTAGAAAAGTAATAATATGTTCTCAATTAAGCCCTTTGAAATGTTAATGAGATAAACAAATTATAAATTTTAAAGAACCACCCAATTTTTTTCGCTCACACCTTTTACGTCAATTAGATGATAAATCTTTCAATTGCTCAGCTTGTGTCAGATTTTTGGCTCGGCTCTAGCTCCCCGTGAATTTGCTGGATTGTCCAGATCAAGTAGCAGGGGGTCTGCCATGGTCTAATTTTAATAAAAACAATTGCCCTATGCACATTCCACAATTAGTGTAGCTGAAAATGCTTTATGTAATAAAAGCAAACCACATATTTACAGTGAGATAAAAGGAGGGGTAGTTGGCCCCCAAGGGCGCCCTTGGGTGCCAATTACCCAATCTGCACCTCCAGTAAGTCCAACACAAGGGGATTGCTGAGACATCGTAGGAAGCCATGCCCCCTTTCTCCACCCCTCTGCAAACATGCCTTGTGGTGCACTACTAGTAGGGTGATGAAGTCCCCTTGGCTATTGAGGGTCCTTGGGGGCCAACTACCCCTCATGTTACCCCCTGCAAGGCCCACACAGTGGGTTTGCTGAGAGGTTTTTAGTGGCCACACCCCCTTTCTCCACCACTCTGCAAACGTGCCTCATGGCGCACAACTAGTTGTGGGATGAAGTTCCCTTGGCTCTAGAGGTCCTTGGGGTCAACTAGCCCTCCTGTTACCTTCAATTAGACCAACACAGCTGTAGGGTTGCCAACCATCCGTAAATTTCACGGACTGTCCGTTGTTTTGGCATGATGTCCGTTGTCCGTTATCCTTCCTTTTACAGACACCATTTGTCAGTAATTTCGGGGATTGTAGCAAGTTGTGCTGCTTCCCTGGCAAAGCCCTAATAAAAGTTTAAATGTAATTGCTATTAGGGCTAGCTCACACTTCTCAAACTGTAGAGGTTGCGGCAGCCCCTCCCCGACTTCACACAGACTGAGGACTGGCCCATTGTCATTCTGACTTCGGCTGATTGTCACATACAGAATGACAGTGGGCCCTTAGGTAGTTACAGCAGGGGATGTGCCTTCTCCCCATGTGCATAGGGCATGGCATTCTGCGTTTGTGGAGGAGCCATGCTGGAAGCATCAGCAAAAATCTGAATGAATGTAGAAAAATGTTTTCATGAACTCGTGAGGGTTATAAGGTGAAGGCATTTGATTAATCAAGATATTTATGTTGCATTAATGTTCTACCAAGGTCCATTTAAAACACGTTTCATGTTATTAGTCATCCAATAGAAAAACCTGACTACTACTCCGTTCAATAAAACAAATCCCTTCTAGATGTGCCCTATACACTGGACTCTTTCTTCCGAGTGATCTGGAAAAAAAGGTTCAGAAACCCACGTTTAAGATGTAGTTGGACTCTGGCATATGTAGGGTGACCTATGTCAAAAGAAAAGGGTTTTCAGCCGTCATTGACAGTATATTCAACATGTCATCTGTACAGTTCAGAACATAGAACACCACATCATGACACAAACTCAGCTGAAGGTGACAGGGTTGACCCACAGCTGAATAGGTACATTTACTGATATATTAGCTATGCAAGTTTTATCTGCATTATCCATACTGAAAAACTGTGAAGTACACGATTGTCTCAACCTAATATAAACTTATTTTGACCGTTACTTATGTTGGTTGTCTATTTACTTACTTATATACTATTGCACAACCTCCGCTGTGTCTGTAAAATGTACCTTTTGTCCCAAATTTTTGTCCCGAATTTTTGAACTTTTGTCCTGAATTTCTGTCCTGAATTTTGACCCTTTGTCCTGAATTTTTACACTCATTGTCCTGAATTTCACCCATGCCAGTTGGTCACCCTACACAGCTGGATTGTTGAGAGGTGGTCCGAGGCCATGCCCCCTTTCTCCACCACTCTGCAAATGTGCCTCCTGGTGCACTGCTGCTTGGGGGATGAAGTCCACTTTAGTCCTGAGGCCCTAAGGAGGCAAGGGGACCTCATCCCCCCACCAGCAGTGCACCAAGAGGCACGTTTGCAGAGTGGTGGGGAAAGTGGCATAGTCTCCAACCACCTCTCATTAATCCAACTGTGTGGTGCTAACTAGAGGTAAAAGGAGGTCTTCTTGGCCCCTAAGGACCCTTAACAGCCAATGGGACTTCACCCCCCAACCAGGAGTGCACCAGAAGGCGCATTTGCAGAGCAGTGAAAGGGGACTGGGCCTCTGCGATTTGTCCTCTTAAAAAAAGTGTTATTTTTTTGGAAGGGCGGCTGTGCGGTCCCCCTTCCCTAAACCATTTTGGACCCCGGGGATCCAATCCCTGGGGCCTGACAATTTGTTTATTTGAAAAATGGGAGGGGGGCCTTGCGGCTGCCCTCCTGGACTGGTTTCGGCCTGGGAACCCCTACCCCCAGGCTCGGCCTTTAATTTTTTTTGTTTAATTAAATGAAGGGGGAACGAGTCAACCCCTCCCTCTTGGTCATTTTCAGCCCTGGGGACCCCATCCCTAAGGGCCTGCCCTTTTCATAATATTATTATTCTTTTTATTATCTTTTTAAGGAAGGGGGCAGCAAGGCCCACCTCCTGAGGCCGAATTCGGCCTGGGTCCCCATTCCCCTGGGCCAGGGGCTGGGGAGGGGGGCTGCATGGCCCCCCTCCCCAGGTTGGTTTCGGCCCTGGGAACCCTATCTCCTGGGGCCTGGCCTTTTTTTTTATTTTCTTAGCTGGGAAGTGGGGGGCTAGCGGCCCCCCTCCCTGGCCATTTTTAGCCCCGGTGACCAGATCCCCCGGGGTATGGCCATCTCGTTGGTGAGCCGGTATAGCCTTTTACACCTAGGGAGCTGCTAACATGCAGCTTCCTGGGTGTAAAAAGCAAAGTGTGCTCCACTTTGATCAAACAAGAGCATAATGCTCTTGCTTGCTCAAAGACGAGCACACTGTTTGCTATGGGCTGGCAGGAGCAATGCTCTTGCCATCCCACAGCAAACTGCAATATCCTTGGGGATGGCACCCTGGGACATTGTTGGAGCCGGCCCTGGGGGGTGCCATTCCCCAGGGCCATGTAGGGCTCCAGAAGGGGGGGCCCCCTCCCATCTTGTATATAGATAGCCCAGGGGAAGTAGTGGTCCCCAGGGCAAAGGATCTGCAACGGAACCCCTCCATTAGTGTATTGGTGACCCGGTGAGGTGGCAGTCCCCAGGGCTACTGTAGAGGCCCGTTTTTAATTAATTATTTTATATGCATGTTTCCCGCGAAAGTGGCGGTTTCACAGGGCAAAGGGGGCCCACAGGCCCCCCATACTATTGAAATTAGCCTAGGGAGGTGGCAGTCCCCAGGGAGGGGGGTCTGTGAGGCCCCCCACATAAGACACAATAGCTCTAGGGAGATGGCAAGCCCCGGGGCTGTGGGTGGGTCCAGTGGATCTGCGTGCATTAATAATATTAGTAGTCCTGGGGAGGTGGCAGCCAAAGGCCTTAATACGCCCTAGGAGAGGAGCCCAAGCGCCCCCTCCAATACAGATTTTATGCCCCTGGGACTTGGCTCACCCAGGAGTTATTTTAAAGCAAGTGCAGGAGCCGGTACCTGCTTTTGTTTGCAAATTTTCAGCAATTTATTATTCTATTTTAATGCTTTTATCATTGAAGGGGTACCAGGGGGACCCCAGGGCCATGGCTTGGGGATCAGGGTATTTCAACCCTGCCCCTTTTCTTTATTTTCATTTTTTTGGGGCGGGGGACTCGGTGAGGCTGAGTTCCAAGATGGCTTCCAACACTTCCTGGTTGAAGTGGTGGCAGCCAAGCATAGCAGTGCACTTCCCTGCATGAGTGCATCTTTGTTCACGAAGACTTCACGACCAAAGATATCACTATAATTTTAAACTTAAATTTCTCAACAAATAAGCAAAAGGCACTTCCTTAAACCAACATCAACCTCCCTGCCAAATTCAGTGTAAGTCCGTTCAGCGGTTCGGGCTGTAGCTGTAGCTAAAGGTTCCTGTGGGAATTAACATAACAAATGCACCCTCATTTCGCTCTCGGATTTCTCGGTCCCTACTGCACGGATCACCCCCAATCTTTCCATGACACACAGAACCTACCGTGACACTTTGGAAAATTCCATGGAGATTGGTCAAACGACGCTAAAGTTATAGCCAAGTCAAAAAATGCTTTTCCTGTGGAAACTAGGTCCTAACTAAGATGGATTGTGAAAAGTTGTTTGGGTGCGCTTTAATATGTACCTAAAAAAATCCATGTATTCCTTCACATAGAATCACATGGTCTGCACCTGAATATTAAAACCAGAATATCAATGGCATGAACATCGAGGAAAGAAGTGATTTTCTATACCTTACCCCATGTATATGTACCTACACTATAAATATATATATATATATATCCACAGAAAAAAACAGAGGTTTCAGGGACGCTATAGTTAGGAATTAGCATTTAAAAACCCGTAGAAATTCCATGAAAAAAAACACAGGTTTCAGGGAAATTATAGTTAGGCTGACATTTCACTTGTACAAAACCAGAGACATCACTGATAACGACATCTCAAATGACATCACTGATGACATCATCCAGTGACTGAGTGTTTCTAAAACTTTAAGAATTATATATATATATATATATAAGGCGACAGCCGAAACGCGTAAGGTGATGGAAGATTAGTGCTGCTGTCTTCGAAATAAATGCTTTTATCTCCGTGATGGGCCTCGCATCTTTGTTTGGTCACGGCGTGTGTTGGTGAGCTGCTCCATGCTCACTGTTCCGCGAGGCCACCCTGAAGGGTCGGGGGCTCCTTGGGCTTGGAGACTTTGTTTTGCATTCAAATCGGGAGCATGACCCACTGCAGTCGCCCTACCTAATCAGGAAACGCTACGAAAGCAAAAAGAGCAGACTGTGTGGAAGGGAGTCGGATGGGAGAACATCCCGTGCTCTGACCGCTCGGAGAGACATGCAAATTCGAAGACCTATGCTGAATGTGAGCACTTGCATATAATCGGAAAAAACACATGGCTGCGAGACTTTATTTCCACTAAAATGATGCAGGTACTAAAGAAAAAAATGCTGAAATAACGCTGTTTGAGGATCAATCATGATTCCATGTGCAATGAACTTACGAACTGTACAATGCATTATGGGGCTAGTATTTCGAATGCCTGGTCATGTGACATTTTGTTTAAAAAAAGCAAGCCCAACGCACTTTGCATTTGTTAACTTCTTACCTGTGAGCAAGGCGACAGCCGAAACGCGTAAGGTGATGGAAGATTAGTGCTGCTGTCTTCGAAATAAATGCTTTTATCTCCGTGATGGGCCTCGCATCTTTGTTTGGTCACGGCGTGTGTTGGTGAGCTGCTCCATGCTCACTGTTCCGCGAGGCCACCCTGAAGGGTCGGGGGCTCCTTGGGCTTGGAGACTTTGTTTTGCATTCAAATCGGGAGCATGACCCACTGCAGTCGCCCTACCTAATCAGGAAACGCTACGAAAGCAAAAAGAGCAGACTGTGTGGAAGGGAGTCGGATGGGAGAACATCCCGTGCTCTGACCGCTCGGAGAGACATGCAAATTCGAAGACCTATGCTGAATGTGAGCACTTGCATATAATCGGAAAAAACACATGGCTGCGAGACTTTATTTCCACTAAAATGATGCAGGTACCAAAGAAAAAAATGCTGAAATAACGCTGTTTGAGGATCAATCATGATTCCATGTGCAATGAACTTACAACCTGTACAATGCATTATGGGGCTAGTATTTCGAATGCCTGGTCATGTGACATTTTGTTTAAAAAAAGCAAGCCCAACGCACTTTGCATTTGTTAACTTCTTACCTGTGAGCAAGGCGACAGCCGAAACGCGTAAGGTGATGGAAGATTAGTGCTGCTGTCTTCGAAATAAATGCTTTTATCTCCGTGATGGACCTCGCATCTTTGTTTGGTCACGGCGTGTGTTGGTGAGCTGCTCCATGCTCACTGTTCCGCGAGGCCACCCTGAAGGGTCGGGGGCTCCTTGGGCTTGGAGACTTTGTTTTGCATTCAAATCGGGAGCATGACCCACTGCAGTCGCCCTACCTAATCAGGAAACGCTAAGAAAGCAAAAAGAGCAGACTGTGTGGAAGGGAGTCGGATGGGAGAACATCCCGTGCTCTGACCACTCGGAGAGACATGCAAATTCGAAGACCTAGGCTGAATGTGAGCACTTGCATATAATCGGAAAAAACACATGGCTGCGAGACTTTATTTCCACTAAAATGATGCAGGTACCAAAGCAAAAAATGCTGAAATAACGCTGTTTGAGGATCAATCATGATTCCATGTGCAATGAACTTACGAACTGTACAATGCATTATGGGGCTAGTATTTCGAATGCCTGGTCATGTGACATTTTGTTTAAAAAAAGCAAGCACAACGCACTTTGCATTTGTTAACTTCTTACCTGTGAGCAAGGATACAGCCGAAACGCGTAAGGTGATGGAAGATTAGTGCTGCTGTCTTCGAAATAAATGCTTTTATCTCCGTGATGGGCCTCGCATCTTTGTTTGGTCACGGCGTGTGTTGGTGAGCTGCTCCATGCTCACTGTTCCGCGAGGCCACCCTGAAGGGTCGGGGGCTCCTTGGGCTTGGAGACTTTGTTTTGCATTCAAATCGGGGGCATGACCCACTGCAGTCGCCCTACCTAATCAGGAAACGCTACGAAAGCAAAAAGAGCAGACTGCGTGGAAGGGAGTCGGATGGGAGAACATCCCGTGCTCTGACCGCTCGGAGAGACATGCAAATTCGAAGACCTATGCTGAATGTGAGCACTTGCATATAATCGGGAAAAACACATGGCTGCGAGACTTTATTTCCACTAAAATGATGCAGGTACCAAAGAAAAAAATGCTGAAATAACGCTGTTTGAGGATCAATCATGATTCCATGTGCAATGAACTTACGAACTGTACAATGCATTATGGGGCTAGTATTTCGAATGCCTGGTCATGTGACATTTTGTTTAAAAAAAGCAAGCACAACGCACTTTGCATTTGTTAACTTCTTACCTGTGAGCAAGGCGACAGCCGAAACGCGTAAGGTGATGGAAGATTAGTGCTGCTGTCTTCGAAATAAATGCTTTTATCTCCGTGATGGGCCTCGCATCTTTGTTTGGTCACGGCGTGTGTTGGTGAGCTGCTCCATGCTCACTGTTCCGCGAGGCCACCCTGAAGGGTCGGGGGCTCCTTGGGCTTGGAGACTTTGTTTTGCATTCAAATCGGGAGCATGACCCACTGGAGTCGCCCTACCTAATCAGGAAACGCTACGAAAGCAAAAAGAGCAGACTGTGTGGAAGGGAGTCGGATGGGAGAACATCCCGTGCTCTGACCGCTCGGAGAGACATGCAAATTCGAAGACCTATGCTGAATGTGAGCACTTGCATATAATCGGAAAAAACACATGGCTGCGAGACTTTATTTCCACTAAAATGATGCAGGTACCAAAGAAAAAAATGCTGAAATAACGCTGTTTGAGGATCAATCATGATTCCATGTGCAATGAACTTACGAACTGTACAATGCATTATGGGGCTAGTATTTCGAATGCCTGGTCATGTGACATTTTGTTTAAAAAAAGCAACCACAACACACTTTGCATTTGTTAACTTCTTACCTGTGAGCAAGGCGACAGCCGAAACGCGTAAGGTGATGGAAGATTAGTGCTGCTGTCTTCGAAATAAATGCTTTTATCTCCGTGATGGGCCTCGCATCTTTGTTTGGTCACGGCGTGTGTTGGTGAGCTGCTCCATGCTCACTGTTCCGCGAGGCCACCCTGAAGGGTCGGGGGCTCCTTGGGCTTGGAGACTTTGTTTTGCATTCAAATTGGGAGCATGACCCACTGCAGTCGCCCTACCTAATCAGGAAACGCTACGAAAGCAAAAAGAGCAGACTGTGTGGAAGGGAGTCGGATGGGAGAACATCCCGTGCTCTGACCGCTCGGAGAGACATGCAAATTCGAAGACCTATGCTGAATGTGAGCACTTGCATATAATCGGAAAAAACACATGGCTGCGAGACTTTATTTCCACTAAAATGATGCAGGTACCAAAGAAAAAAATGCTGAAATAAAGCTGTTTGAGGATCAATCATGATTCCATGTGCAATGAACTTACGAACTGTACAATGCATTATGGGGCTAGTATTTCGAATGCCTGGTCATGTGACATTTTGTTTAAAAAAAGCAAGCACAACGCACTTTGCATTTGTTAACTTCTTACCTGTGAGCAAGGCGACAGCCGAAACGCGTAAGGTGATGGAAGATTAGTGCTGCTGTCTTCGAAATAAATGCTTTTATCTCCGTGATGGGCCTCGCATCTTTGTTTGGTCACGGCGTGTGTTGGTGAGCTGCTCCATGCTCACTGTTCCGCGAGGCCACCCTGAAGGGTCGGGGGCTCCTTGGGCTTGGAGACTTTGTTTTGCATTCAAATCGGGAGCATGACCCACTGCAGTCGCCCTACCTAATCAGGAAACGCTACGAAAGCAAAAAAGAGCAGACTGTGTGGAAGGGAGTCGGATGGGAGAACATCCCATGCTCTGACCGCTCGGAGAGACATGCAAATTCGAAGACCTATGCTGAATGTGAGCACTTGCATATAATCGGAAAAAACACATGGCTGCGAGACTTTATTTCCACTAAAATGATGCAGGTACCAAAGAAAAAAATGCTGAAATAACGCTGTTTGAGGATCAATCATGATTCCATGTGCAATGAACTTACGAACTGTACAATGCATTATGGGGCTAGTATTTCGAATGCCTGGTCATGTGACATTTTGTTTAAAAAAAGCAAGCACAACGCACTTTGCATTTGTTAACTTCTTACCTGTGAGCAAGGCGACAGCCGAAACGCGTAAGGTGATGGAAGATTAGTGCTGCTGTCTTCGAAATAAATGCTTTTATCTCCGTGATGGGCCTCGCATCTTTGTTTGGTCACGGCGTGTGTTGGTGAGCTGCTCCATGCTCACTGTTCCGCGAGGCCACCCTGAAGGGTCGGGGGCTCCTTGGGCTTGGAGACTTTGTTTTGCATTCAAATCGGGAGCATGACCCACTGCAGTCGCCCTACCTAATCAGGAAACGCTACGAAAGCAAAAAGAGCAGACTGTGTGGATGGGAGTCGGATGGGAGAACATCCCGTGCTCTGACCACTCGGAGAGACATGCAAATTCGAAGACCTATGCTGAATGTGAGCACTTGCATATAATCGGAAAAAACACATGGCTGCGAGACTTTATTTCCACTAAAACGATGCAGGTACCAAAGATAAAATGCTGAAATAACGCTGTTTGAGGATCAATCATGATTCCATGTGCAATGAACTTACGAACTGTACAATGCATTATGGGGCTAGTATTTCGAATGCCTGGTCATGTGACATTTTGTTTAAAAAAAGCAAGCACAAAGCACTTTGCATTTGTTAACTTTTTACCTGTGAGCAAGGCGACAGCCGAAACGCGTAAGGTGATGGAAGATTAGTGCTGCTGTCTTCGAAATAAATGCTTTTATCTCCGTGATGGGCCTCGCATCTTTGTTTGGTCACGGCGTGTGTTGGTGAGCTGCTCCATGCTCACTGTTCCGCGAGGCCACCCTGAAGGGTCGGGGGCTCCTTGGGCTTGGAGACTTTGTTTTGCATTCAAATCGGGAGCATGACCCACTGCAGTCGCCCTACCTAATCAGGAAACGCTACGAAAGCAAAAAGAGCAGACTGTGTGGAAGGGAGTCGGATGGGAGAACATCCCGTGCTCTGACCGCTCGGAGAGACATGCAAATTCGAAGACCTATGCTGAATGTGAGCACTTGCATATAATCGGAAAAAACACATGGCTGCGAGACTTTATTTCCACTA
Source organism: Triturus cristatus (assembly GCF_964204655.1). NCBI lineage: Eukaryota > Metazoa > Chordata > Amphibia > Caudata > Salamandridae > Triturus > Triturus cristatus. Next base: position 846,470,478 of record NC_140580.1, on the reverse strand, counting down.
AAATGATGCAGGTACCAAAGAAAAAAATGCTGAAATAACGCTGTTTGAGGATCAATCATGATTCCATGTGCAATGAACTTACGAACTGTACAATGCATTATGGGGCTAGTATTTCGAATGCCTGGTCATGTGACATTTTGTTTAAAAAAAGCAAGCACAACGCACTTTGCAATTTTTAACTTCTTACCTGTGAGCAAGGCGACAGCCGAAACGCGTAAGGTGATGGAAGATTAGTGCTGCTGTCTTCGAAATAAATGCTTGTATCTCCGTGATGGGCCTCGCATCTTTGTTTGGTCACGGCGTGTGTTGGTGAGCTGCTCCATGCTCACTGTTCCGCGAGGCCACCCTGAAGGGTCGGGGGCTCCTTGGGCTTGGAGACTTTGTTTTGCATTCAAATCGGGAGCATGACCCACTGCAGTCGCCCTACCTAATCAGGAAACGCTACGAAAGCAAAAAGAGCAGACTGTGTGGAAGGGAGTCGGATGGGAGAACATCCCGTGCTCTGACCGCTCGGAGAGACATGCAAATTCGAAGACCTATGCTGAATGTGAGCGCTTGCATATAATCGGAAAAAACACATGGCTGCGAGACTTTATTTCCACTAAAATGATGCAGGTACCAAAGAAAAAAATGCTGAAATAACGCTGTTTGAGGATCAATCATGATTCCATGTGCAATGAACTTACGAACTGTACAATGCATTATGGGGCTATATTTCGAATGCCTGGTCATGTGACATTTTGTTTAAAAAAAGCAAGCACAACGCACTTTGCATTTGTTAACTTCTTACCTGTGAGCAAGGCGACAGCCGAAACGCGTAAGGTGATGGAAGATTAGTGCTGCTGTCTTCGAAATAAATGCTTTTATCTCCGTGATGGGCCTCGCATCTTTGTTTGGTCACGGCGTGTGTTGGTGAGCTGCTCCATGCTCACTGTTCCGCGACGCCACCCTGAAGGGTCGGGGGCTCCTTGGGCTTGGAGACTTTGTTTTGCATTCAAATCGGGAGCATGACCCACTGCAGTCGCCCTACCTAATCAGGAAACGCTACGAAAGCAAAAAGAGCAGACTGTGTGGAAGGGAGTCGGATGGGAGAACATCCCGTGCTCTGACCGCTCGGAGAGACATGCAAATTCGAAGACCTATGCTGAATGTGAGCACTTGCATATAATCGGAAAAAACACATGGCTGCGAGACTTTATTTCCACTAAAATGATGCAGGTACCAAAGAAAAAAATGCTGAAATAACGCTGTTTGAGGATCAATCATGATTCCATGTGCAATGAACTTACGAACTGTACAATGCATTATGGGGCTAGTATTTCGAATGCCTGGTCATGTGACATTTTGTTTAAAAAAAGCAAGCACAACGCACTTTGCATTTGTTAACTTCTTACCTGTGAGCAAGGCGACAGCCGAAACGCGTAAGGTGATGGAAGATTAGTGCTGCTGTCTTCGAAATAAATGCTTTTATCTCCGTGATGGGCCTCGCATCTTTGTTTGGTCACGGCGTGTGTTGGTGAGCTGCTCCATGCTCACTGTTCCGCGAGGCCACCCTGAAGGGTCGGGGGCTCCTTGGGCTTGGAGACTTTGTTTTGCATTCAAATCGGGAGCATGACCCACTGCAGTCGCCCTACCTAATCAGGAAACGCTACGAAAGCAAAAAGAGCAGACTGTGTGGATGGGAGTCGGATAGGAGAACATCCAGTGCTCTGACCACTCGGAGAGACATGCAAATTCGAAGACCTATGCTGAATGTGAGCACTTGCATATAATCGGAAAAAACACATGGCTGCGAGACATTATTTCCACTAAAATGATGCAGGTACCAAAGATAAAATGCTGAAATAACGCTGTTTGAGGATCAATCATGATTCCATGTGCAATGAACTTACGAACTGTACAATGCATTATGGGGCTAGTATTTCGAATGCCTGGTCATGTGACATTTTGTTTAAAAAAAGCAAGCACAACGCACTTTGCATTTGTTAACTTTTTACCTGTGAGCAAGGCGACAGCCGAAACGCGTAAGGTGATGGAAGATTAGTGCTGCTGTCTTCGAAATAAATGCTTTTATCTCTGTGATGGGCCTCGCATCTTTGTTTGGTCACGGCGTGTGTTGGTGAGCTGCTCCATGCTCACTGTTCCGCGAGGCCACCCTGAAGGGTCGGGGGCTCCTTGGGCTTGGAGACTTTGTTTTGCATTCAAATCGGGAGCATGACCCACTGCAGTCGCCCTACCTAATCAGGAAACGCTACGAAAGCAAAAAGAGCAGACTGTGTGGAAGGGAGTCGGATGGGAGAACATCCCGTGCTCTGACCGCTCGGAGAGACATGCAAATTCGAAGACCTATGCTGAATGTGAGCACTTGCATATAATCGGAAAAAACACATGGCTGCGAGACTTTATTTCCACTAAAATGATGCAGGTACCAAAGAAAAAAATGCTGAAATAACGCTGTTTGAGGATCAATCATGATTCCATGTGCAATGAACTTACGAACTGTACAATGCATTATGGGGCTAGTATTTCGAATGCCTGGTCATGTGACATTTTGTTTAAAAAAAGCAAGCACAACGCACTTTGCATTTGTTAACTTCTTACCTGTGAGCAAGGCGACAGCCGAAACGCGTAAGGTGATGGAAGATTAGTGCTGCTGTCTTCGAAATAAATGCTTGTATCTCCGTGATGGGCCTCGCATCTTTGTTTGGTCACGGCGTGTGTTGGTGAGCTGCTCCATGCTCACTGTTCCGCGAGGCCACCCTGAAGGGTCGGGGGCTCCTTGGGCTTGGAGACTTTGTTTTGCATTCAAATCGGGAGCATGACCCACTGCAGTCGCCCTACCTAATCAGGAAACGCTACGAAAGCAAAAAGAGCAGACTGTGTGGAAGGGAGTCGGATGGGAGAACATCCCGTGCTCTGACCGCTCGGAGAGACATGCAAATTCGAAGACCTATGCTGAATGTGAGCGCTTGCATATAATCGGAAAAAACACATGGCTGCGAGACTTTATTTCCACTAAAATGATGCAGGTACCAAAGAAAAAAATGCTGAAATAACGCTATTTGAGGATCAATCATGATTCCATGTGCAATGAACTTACGAACTGTACAATGCATTATGGGGCTAGTATTTCGAATGCCTGGTCATGTGACATTTTGTTTAAAAAAAGCAAGCACAACGCACTTTGCATTTGTTAACTTCTTACCTGTGAGCAAGGCGACAGCCGAAACGCGTAAGGTGATGGAAGATTAGTGCTGCTGTCTTCGAAATAAATGCTTTTATCTCCGTGATGGGCCTCGCATCTTTGTTTGGTCACGGCGTGTGTTGGTGAGCTGCTCCATGCTCACTGTTCCGCGAGGCCACCCTGAAGGGTCGGGGGCTCCTTGGGCTTGGAGACTTTGTTTTGCATTCAAATCGGGAGCATGACCCACTGCAGTCGCCCTACCTAATCAGGAAACGCTACGAAAGCAAAAAGAGCAGACTGTGTGGAAGGGAGTCGGATGGGAGAACATCCCGTGCTCTGACCGCTCGGAGAGACATGCAAATTCGAAGACCTATGCTGAATGTGAGCACTTGCATATAATCGGAAAAAACACATGGCTGCGAGACTTTATTTCCACTAAAATGATGCAGGTACTAAAGAAAAAAATGCTGAAATAACGCTGTTTGAGGATCAATCATGATTCCATGTGCAATGAACTTACGAACTGTACAATGCATTATGGGGCTAGTATTTCGAATGCCTGGTCATGTGACATTTTGTTTAAAAAAAGCAAGCCCAACGCACTTTGCATTTGTTAACTTCTTACCTGTGAGCAAGGCGACAGCCGAAACGCATAAGGTGATGGAAGATTAGTGCTGCTGTCTTCGAAATAAATGCTTTTATCTCCGTGATGGGCCTCGCATCTTTGTTTGGTCACGGCGTGTGTTGGTGAGCTGCTCCATGCTCACTGTTCCGCGAGGCCACCCTGAAGGGTCGGGGGCTCCTTGGGCTTGGAGACTTTGTTTTGCATTCAAATCGGGAGCATGACCCACTGCAGTCGCCCTACCTAATCAGGAAACGCTACGAAAGCAAAAAGAGCAGACTGTGTGGAAGGGAGTCGGATGGGAGAACATCCCGTGCTCTGACCGCTCGGAGAGACATGCAAATTCGAAGACCTATGCTGAATGTGAGCACTTGCATATAATCGGAAAAAACACATGGCTGCGAGACTTTATTTCCACTAAAATGATGCAGGTACCAAAGAAAAAAATGCTGAAATAACGCTGTTTGAGGATCAATCATGATTCCATGTGCAATGAACTTACGAACTGTACAATGCATTATGGGGCTAGTATTTCGAATGCCTGGTCATGTGACATTTTGTTTAAAAAAAGCAAGCACAACGCACTTTGCATTTGTTAACTTCTTACCTGTGAGCAAGGCGACAGCCGAAACGCGTAAGGTGATGAAAGATTAGTGCTGCTGTCTTCGAAATAAATGCTTTTATCTCCGTGATGGGCCTCGCATCTTTGTTTGGTCACGGCGTGTGTTGGTGAGCTGCTCCATGCTCACTGTTCCGCGAGGCCACCCTGAAGGGTCGGGGGCTCCTAGGGCTTGGAGACTTTGTTTTGCATTCAAATCGGGAGCATGACCCACTGCAGTCGCCCTACCTAATCAGGAAACGCTACGAAAGCAAAAAGAGCAGACTGTGTGGAAGGGAGTCGGATGGGAGAACATCCCGTGCTCTGACCGCTCGGAGAGACATGCAAATTCGAAGACCTATGCTGAATGTGAGCACTTGCATATAATCGGAAAAAACACATGGCTGCGAGACTTTATTTCCACTAAAATGATGCAGGTACCAAAGAAAAAAATGCTGAAATAACGCTGTTTGAGGATCAATCATGATTCCATGTGCAATGAACTTACAACCTGTACAATGCATTATGGGGCTAGTATTTCGAATGCCTGGTCATGTGACATTTTGTTTAAAAAAAGCAAGCCCAACGCACTTTGCATTTGTTAACTTCTTACCTGTGAGCAAGGCGACAGCCGAAACGCGTAAGGTGATGGAAGATTAGTGCTGCTGTCTTCGAAATAAATGCTTTTATCTCCGTGATGGACCTCGCATCTTTGTTTGGTCACGGCGTGTGTTGGTGAGCTGCTCCATGCTCACTGTTCCGCGAGGCCACCCTGAAGGGTCGGGGGCTCCTTGGGCTTGGAGACTTTGTTTTGCATTCAAATCGGGAGCATGACCCACTGCAGTCGCCCTACCTAATCAGGAAACGCTAAGAAAGCAAAAAGAGCAGACTGTGTGGAAGGGAGTCGGATGGGAGAACATCCCGTGCTCTGACCACTCGGAGAGACATGCAAATTCGAAGACCTAGGCTGAATGTGAGCACTTGCATATAATCGGAAAAAACACATGGCTGCGAGACTTTATTTCCACTAAAATGATGCAGGTACCAAAGCAAAAAATGCTGAAATAACGCTGTTTGAGGATCAATCATGATTCCATGTGCAATGAACTTACGAACTGTACAATGCATTATGGGGCTAGTATTTCGAATGCCTGGTCATGTGACATTTTGTTTAAAAAAAGCAAGCACAACGCACTTTGCATTTGTTAACTTCTTACCTGTGAGCAAGGATACAGCCGAAACGCGTAAGGTGATGGAAGATTAGTGCTGCTGTCTTCGAAATAAATGCTTTTATCTCCGTGATGGGCCTCGCATCTTTTTTTTGGTCACGGCGTGTGTTGGTGAGCTGCTCCATGCTCACTGTTCCGCGAGGCCACCCTGAAGGGTCGGGGGCTCCTTGGGCTTGGAGACTTTGTTTTGCATTCAAATCGGGAGCATGACCCACTGCAGTCGCCCTACCTAATCAGGAAACGCTACGAAAGCAAAAAGAGCAGACTGCGTGGAAGGGAGTCGGATGGGAGAACATCCCGTGCTCTGACCGCTCGGAGAGACATGCAAATTCGAAGACCTATGCTGAATGTGAGCACTTGCATATAATCGGGAAAAACACATGGCTGCGAGACTTTATTTCCACTAAAATGATGCAGGTACCAAAGAAAAAAATGCTGAAATAACGCTGTTTGAGGATCAATCATGATTCCATGTGCAATGAACTTACGAACTGTACAATGCATTATGGGGCTAGTATTTCGAATGCCTGGTCATGTGACATTTTGTTTAAAAAAAGCAAGCACAACGCACTTTGCATTTGTTAACTTCTTACCTGTGAGCAAGGCGACAGCCGAAACGCGTAAGGTGATGGAAGATTAGTGCTGCTGTCTTCGAAATAAATGCTTTTATCTCCGTGATGGGCCTCGCATCTTTGTTTGGTCACGGCGTGTGTTGGTGAGCTGCTCCATGCTCACTGTTCCGCGAGGCCACCCTGAAGGGTCGGGGGCTCCTTGGGCTTGGAGACTTTGTTTTGCATTCAAATCGGGAGCATGACCCACTGGAGTCGCCCTACCTAATCAGGAAACGCTACGAAAGCAAAAAGAGCAGACTGTGTGGAAGGGAGTCGGATGGGAGAACATCCCGTGCTCTGACCGCTCGGAGAGACATGCAAATTCGAAGACCTATGCTGAATGTGAGCACTTGCATATAATCGGAAAAAACACATGGCTGCGAGACTTTATTTCCACTAAAATGATGCAGGTACCAAAGAAAAAAATGCTGAAATAACGCTGTTTGAGGATCAATCATGATTCCATGTGCAATGAACTTACGAACTGTACAATGCATTATGGGGCTAGTATTTCGAATGCCTGGTCATGTGACATTTTGTTTAAAAAAAGCAAGCCCAACGCACTTTGCATTTGTTAACTTCTTACCTGTGAGCAAGGCGACAGCCGAAACGCGTAAGGTGATGGAAGATTAGTGCTGCTGTCTTCGAAATGAATGCTTTTATCTCCGTGATAGGCCTCGCATCTTTGTTTGGTCACGGCGTGTGTTGGTGAGCTGCTCCATGCTCACTGTTCCGCGAGGCCACCCTGAAGGGTCGGGGGCTCCTTGGGCTTGGAGACTTTGTTTTGCATTCAAATCGGGAGCATGACCCACTGCAGTCGCCCTACCTAATCAGGAAACGCTACGAAAGCAAAAAGAGCAGACTGTGTGGAAGGGAGTCGGATGGGAGAACATCCCGTGCTCTGACCGCTCGGAGAGACATGCAAATTCGAAGACCTATGCTGAATGTGAGCACTTGCATATAATCGGAAAAAACACATGGCTGCGAGACTTTATTTCCACTAAAATGATGCAGGTACCAAAGAAAAAAATGCTGAAATAACGCTGTTTGAGGATCAATCATGATTCCATGTGCAATGAACTTACGAACTGTACAATGCATTATGGGGCTAGTATTTCGAATGCCTGGTCATGTGACATTTTGTTTAAAAAAAGCAAGCACAACGCACTTTGCATTTGTTAACTTCTTACCTGTGAGCAAGGCGACAGCCGAAACGCGTAAGGTGATGGAAGATTAGTGCTGCTGTCTTCGAAATAAATGCTTTTATCTCCGTGATGGGCCTCGCATCTTTGTTTGGTCACGGCGTGTGTTGGTGAGCTGCTCCATGCTCACTGTTCCGCGAGGCCACCCTGAAGGGTCGGGGGCTCCTTGGGCTTGGAGACTTTGTTTTGCATTCAAATCGGGAGCATGACCCACTGCAGTCGCCCTACCTAATCAGGAAACGCTACGAAAGCAAAAAGAGCAGACTGTGTGGAAGGGAGTCGGATGAGAGAACATCCCGTGCTCTGACCGCTCGGAGAGACATGCAAATTCGAAGACCTATGCTGAATGTGAGCACTTGCATATAATCGGAAAAAACACATGGCTGCGAGACTTTATTTCCACTAAAATGATGCAGGTACCAAAGAAAAAAATGCTGAAATAACGCTGTTTGAGGATCAATCATGATTCCATGTGCAATGAACTTACGAACTGTACAATGCATTATGGGGCTAGTATTTCGAATGCCTGGTCATGTGACATTTTGTTTAAAAAAAGCAACCACAACACACTTTGCATTTGTTAACTTCTTACCTGTGAGCAAGGCGACAGCCGAAACGCGTAAGGTGATGGAAGATTAGTGCTGCTGTCTTCGAAATAAATGCTTTTATCTCCGTGATGGGCCTCGCATCTTTGTTTGGTCACGGCGTGTGTTGGTGAGCTGCTCCATGCTCACTGTTCCACGAGGCCACCCTGAAGGGTCGGGGGCTCCTTGGGCTTGGAGACTTTGTTTTGCATTCAAATTGGGAGCATGACCCACTGCAGTCGCCCTACCTAATCAGGAAACGCTACGAAAGCAAAAAGAGCAGACTGTGTGGAAGGGAGTCGGATGGGAGAACATCCCGTGCTCTGACCGCTCGGAGAGACATGCAAATTCGAAGACCTATGCTGAATGTGAGCACTTGCATATAATCGGAAAAAACACATGGCTGCGAGACTTTATTTCCACTAAAATGATGCAGGTACCAAAGAAAAAAATGCTGAAATAAAGCTGTTTGAGGATCAATCATGATTCCATGTGCAATGAACTTACGAACTGTACAATGCATTATGGGGCTAGTATTTCGAATGCCTGGTCATGTGACATTTTGTTTAAAAAAAGCAAGCACAACGCACTTTGCATTTGTTAACTTCTTACCTGTGAGCAAGGCGACAGCCGAAACGCGTAAGGTGATGGAAGATTAGTGCTGCTGTCTTCGAAATAAATGCTTTTATCTCCGTGATGGGCCTCGCATCTTTGTTTGGTCACGGCGTGTGTTGGTGAGCTGCTCCATGCTCACTGTTCCGCGAGGCCACCCTGAAGGGTCGGGGGCTCCTTGGGCTTGGAGACTTTGTTTTGCATTCAAATCGGGAGCATGACCCACTGCAGTCGCCCTACCTAATCAGGAAACGCTACGAAAGCAAAAAAGAGCAGACTGTGTGGAAGGGAGTCGGATGGGAGAACATCCCATGCTCTGACCGCTCGGAGAGACATGCAAATTCGAAGACCTATGCTGAATGTGAGCACTTGCATATAATCGGAAAAAACACATGGCTGCGAGACTTTATTTCCACTAAAATGATGCAGGTACCAAAGAAAAAAATGCTGAAATAACGCTGTTTGAGGATCAATCATGATTCCATGTGCAATGAACTTACGAACTGTACAATGCATTATGGGGCTAGTATTTCGAATGCCTGGTCATGTGACATTTTGTTTAAAAAAAGCAAGCACAACGCACTTTGCATTTGTTAACTTCTTACCTGTGAGCAAGGCGACAGCCGAAACGCGTAAGGTGATGGAAGATTAGTGCTGCTGTCTTCGAAATAAATGCTTTTATCTCCGTGATGGGCCTCGCATCTTTGTTTGGTCACGGCGTGTGTTGGTGAGCTGCTCCATGCTCACTGTTCTGCGAGGCCACCCTGAAGGGTCGGGGGCTCCTTGGGCTTGGAGACTTTGTTTTGCATTCAAATCGGGAGCATGACCCACTGCAGTCGCCCTACCTAATCAGGAAACGCTACGAAAGCAAAAAGAGCAGACTGTGTGGATGGGAGTCGGATGGGAGAACATTCCGTGCTCTGACCACTCGGAGAGACATGCAAATTCGAAGACCTATGCTGAATGTGAGCACTTGCATATAATCGGAAAAAACACATGGCTGCGAGACTTTATTTCCACTAAAATGATGCAGGTACCAAAGATAAAATGCTGAAATAACGCTGTTTGAGGATCAATCATGATTCCATGTGCAATGAACTTACGAACTGTACAATGCATTATGGGGCTAGTATTTCGAATGCCTGGTCATGTGACATTTTGTTTAAAAAAAGCAAGCACAACGCACTTTGCATTTGTTAACTTTTTACCTGTGAGCAAGGCGACAGCCGAAACGCGTAAGGTGATGGAAGATTAGTGCTGCTGTCTTCGAAATAAATGCTTTTATCTCCGTGATGGGCCTCGCATCTTTGTTTGGTCACGGCGTGTGTTGGTGAGCTGCTCCATGCTCACTGTTCCGCGAGGCCACCCTGAAGGGTCGGGGGCTCCTTGGGCTTGGAGACTTTGTTTTGCATTCAAATCGGGAGCATGACCCACTGCAGTCGCCCTACCTAATCAGGAAACGCTACGAAAGCAAAAAGAGCAGACTGTGTGGAAGGGAGTCGGATGGGAGAACATCCCGTGCTCTGACCGCTCGGAGAGACATGCAAATTCGAAGACCTATGCTGAATGTGAGCACTTGCATATAATCAGAAAAAACACATGGCTGCGAGACTTTATTTCCACTAAAATGATGCAGGTACCAAAGAAAAAAATGCTGAAATAACGCTGTTTGAGGATCAATCATGATTCCATGTGCAATGAACTTACGAACTGTACAATGCATTATGGGGCTAGTATTTCGAATGCCTGGTCATGTGACATTTTGTTTAAAAAAAGCAAGCACAACGCACTTTGCATTTGTTAACTTCTTACCTGTGAGCAAGGCGACAGCCGAAACGCGTAAGGTGATGGAAGATTAGTGCTGCTGTCTTCGAAATGAATGCTTTTATCTCCGTGATAGGCCTCGCATCTTTGTTTGGTCACGGCGTGTGTTGGTGAGCTGCTCCATGCTCACTGTTCCGCGAGGCCACCCTGAAGGGTCGGGGGCTCCTTGGGCTTGGAGACTTTGTTTTGCATTCAAATCGGGAGCATGACCCACTGCAGTCGCCCTACCTAATCAGGAAACGCTACGAAAGCAAAAAGAGCAGACTGTGTGGAAGGGAGTCGGATGGGAGAACATCCCGTGCTCTGACCGCTCGGAGAGACATGCAAATTCGAAGACCTATGCTGAATGTGAGCACTTGCATATAATCGGAAAAAACACATGGCTGCGAGACTTTATTTCCACTAAAATGATGCAGGTACCAAAGAAAAAAATGCTGAAATAACGCTGTTTGAGGATCAATCATGATTCCATGTGCAATGAACTTACGAACTGTACAATGCATTATGGGGCTAGTATTTCGAATGCCTGGTCATGTGACATTTTGTTTAAAAAAAGCAAGCACAACGCACTTTGCATTTGTTAACTTCTTACCTGTGAGCAAGGCGACAGCCGAAACGCGTAAGGTGATGGAAGATTAGTGCTGCTGTCTTCGAAATAAATGCTTTTATCTCCGTGATGGGCCTCGCATCTTTGTTTGGTCACGGCGTGTGTTGGTGAGCTGCTCCATGCTCACTGTTCCGCGAGGCCACCCTGAAGGGTCGGGGGCTCCTTGGGCTTGGAGACTTTGTTTTGCATTCAAATCGGGAGCATGACCCACTGCAGTCGCCCTACCTAATCAGGAAACGCTACGAAAGCAAAAAGAGCAGACTGTGTGGAAGGGAGTCGGATGAGAGAACATCCCGTGCTCTGACCGCTCGGAGAGACATGCAAATTCGAAGACCTATGCTGAATGTGAGCACTTGCATATAATCGGAAAAAACACATGGCTGCGAGACTTTATTTCCACTAAAATGATGCAGGTACCAAAGAAAAAAATGCTGAAATAACGCTGTTTGAGGATCAATCATGATTCCATGTGCAATGAACTTACGAACTGTACAATGCATTATGGGGCTAGTATTTCGAATGCCTGGTCATGTGACATTTTGTTTAAAAAAAGCAACCACAACACACTTTGCATTTGTTAACTTCTTACCTGTGAGCAAGGCGACAGCCGAAACGCGTAAGGTGATGGAAGATTAGTGCTGCTGTCTTCGAAATAAATGCTTTTATCTCCGTGATGGGCCTCGCATCTTTGTTTGGTCACGGCGTGTGTTGGTGAGCTGCTCCATGCTCACTGTTCCACGAGGCCACCCTGAAGGGTCGGGGGCTCCTTGGGCTTGGAGACTTTGTTTTGCATTCAAATTGGGAGCATGACCCACTGCAGTCGCCCTACCTAATCAGGAAACGCTACGAAAGCAAAAAGAGCAGACTGTGTGGAAGGGAGTCGGATGGGAGAACATCCCGTGCTCTGACCGCTCGGAGAGACATGCAAATTCGAAGACCTATGCTGAATGTGAGCACTTGCATATAATCGGAAAAAACACATGGCTGCGAGACTTTATTTCCACTAAAATGATGCAGGTACCAAAGAAAAAAATGCTGAAATAAAGCTGTTTGAGGATCAATCATGATTCCATGTGCAATGAACTTACGAACTGTACAATGCATTATGGGGCTAGTATTTCGAATGCCTGGTCATGTGACATTTTGTTTAAAAAAAGCAAGCACAACGCACTTTGCATTTGTTAACTTCTTACCTGTGAGCAAGGCGACAGCCGAAACGCGTAAGGTGATGGAAGATTAGTGCTGCTGTCTTCGAAATAAATGCTTTTATCTCCGTGATGGGCCTCGCATCTTTGTTTGGTCACGGCGTGTGTTGGTGAGCTGCTCCATGCTCACTGTTCCGCGAGGCCACCCTGAAGGGTCGGGGGCTCCTTGGGCTTGGAGACTTTGTTTTGCATTCAAATCGGGAGCATGACCCACTGCAGTCGCCCTACCTAATCAGGAAACGCTACGAAAGCAAAAAAGAGCAGACTGTGTGGAAGGGAGTCGGATGGGAGAACATCCCATGCTCTGACCGCTCGGAGAGACATGCAAATTCGAAGACCTATGCTGAATGTGAGCACTTGCATATAATCGGAAAAAACACATGGCTGCGAGACTTTATTTCCACTAAAATGATGCAGGTACCAAAGAAAAAAATGCTGAAATAACGCTGTTTGAGGATCAATCATGATTCCATGTGCAATGAACTTACGAACTGTACAATGCATTATGGGGCTAGTATTTCGAATGCCTGGTCATGTGACATTTTGTTTAAAAAAAGCAAGCACAACGCACTTTGCATTTGTTAACTTCTTACCTGTGAGCAAGGCGACAGCCGAAACGCGTAAGGTGATGGAAGATTAGTGCTGCTGTCTTCGAAATAAATGCTTTTATCTCCGTGATGGGCCTCGCATCTTTGTTTGGTCACGGCGTGTGTTGGTGAGCTGCTCCATGCTCACTGTTCCGCGAGGCCACCCTGAAGGGTCGGGGCTCCTTGGGCTTGGAGACTTTGTTTTGCATTCAAATCGGGAGCATGACCCACTGCAGTCGCCCTACCTAATCAGGAAACGCTACGAAAGCAAAAAGAGCAGACTGTGTGGATGGGAGTCGGATGGGAGAACATTCCGTGCTCTGACCACTCGGAGAGACATGCAAATTCGAAGACCTATGCTGAATGTGAGCACTTGCATATAATCGGAAAAAACACATGGCTGCGAGACTTTATTTCCACTAAAATGATGCAGGTACCAAAGATAAAATGCTGAAATAACGCTGTTTGAGGATCAATCATGATTCCATGTGCAATGAACTTACGAACTGTACAATGCATTATGGGGCTAGTATTTCGAATGCCTGGTCATGTGACATTTTGTTTAAAAAAAGCAAGCACAACGCACTTTGCATTTGTTAACTTTTTACCTGTGAGCAAGGCGACAGCCGAAACGCGTAAGGTGATGGAAGATTAGTGCTGCTGTCTTCGAAATAAATGCTTTTATCTCCGTGATGGGCCTCGCATCTTTGTTTGGTCACGGCGTGTGTTGGTGAGCTGCTCCATGCTCACTGTTCCGCGAGGCCACCCTGAAGGGTCGGGGGCTCCTTGGGCTTGGAGACTTTGTTTTGCATTCAAATCGGGAGCATGACCCACTGCAGTCGCCCTACCTAATCAGGAAACGCTACGAAAGCAAAAAGAGCAGACTGTGTGGAAGGGAGTCGGATGGGAGAACATCCCGTGCTCTGACCGCTCGGAGAGACATGCAAATTCGAAGACCTATGCTGAATGTGAGCACTTGCATATAATCAGAAAAAACACATGGCTGCGAGACTTTATTTCCACTAAAATGATGCAGGTACCAAAGAAAAAAATGCTGAAATAACGCTGTTTGAGGATCAATCATGATTCCATGTGCAATGAACTTACGAACTGTACAATGCATTATGGGGCTAGTATTTCGAATGCCTGGTCATGTGACATTTTGTTTAAAAAAAGCAAGCACAACGCACTTTGCATTTGTTAACTTCTTACCTGTGAGCAAGGCGACAGCCGAAACGCGTAAGGTGATGGAAGATTAGTGCTGCTGTCTTCGAAATAAATGCTTGTATCTCCGTGATGGGCCTCGCATCTTTGTTTGGTCATGGCGTGTGTTGGTGAGCTGCTCCATGCTCACTGTTCCGCGAGGCCACCCTGAAGGGTCGGGGGCTCCTTGGGCTTGGAGACTTTGTTTTGCATTCAAATCGGGAGCATGACCCACTGCAGTCGCCCTACCTAATCAGGAAACGCTACGAAAGCAAAAAGAGCAGACTGTGTGGAAGGGAGTCGGATGGGAGAACATCCCGTGCTCTGACCGCTCGGAGAGACATGCAAATTCGAAGACCTATGCTGAATGTGAGCGCTTGCATATAATCGGAAAAAACACATGGCTGCGAGACTTTATTTCCACTAAAATGATGCAGGTACCAAAGAAAAAAATGCTGAAATAACGCTGTTTGAGGATCAATCATGATTCCATGTGCAATGAACTTACGAACTGTACAATGCATTATGGGGCTAGTATTTCGAATGCCTGGTCATGTGACATTTTGTTTAAAAAAAGCAAGCACAACGCACTTTGCATTTGTTAACTTCTTACCTGTGAGCAAGGCGACAGCCGAAACGCGTAAGGTGATGGAAGATTAGTGCTGCTGTCTTCGAAATAAATGCTTTTATCTCCGTGATGGGCCTCGCATCTTTGTTTGGTCACGGCGTGTGTTGGTGAGCTGCTCCATGCTCACTGTTCCGCGAGGCCACCCTGAAGGGTCGGGGGCTCCTTGGGCTTGGAGACTTTGTTTTGCATTCAAATCGGGAGCATGACCCACTGCAGTCGCCCTACCTAATCAGGAAACGCTACGAAAGCAAAAAGAGCAGACTGTGTGGAAGGGAGTCGGATGGGAGAACATCCCGTGCTCTGACCGCTCGGAGAGACATGCAAATTCGAAGACCTATGCTGAATGTGAGCACTTGCATATAATCGGAAAAAACACATGGCTGCGAGACTTTATTTCCACTAAAATGATGCAGGTACCAAAGAAAAAAATGCTGAAATAACGCTGTTTGAGGATCAATCATGATTCCATGTGCAATGAACTTACGAACTGTACAATGCATTATGGGGCTAGTATTTCGAATGCCTGGTCATGTGACATTTTGTTTAAAAAAAGCAAGCACAACGCACTTTGCATTTGTTAACTTCTTACCTGTGAGCAAGGCGACAGCCGAAACGCGTAAGGTGATGGAAGATTAGTGCTGCTGTCTTCGAAATAAATGCTTGTATCTCCGTGATGGGCCTCGCATCTTTGTTTGGTCACGGCGTGTGTTGGTGAGCTGCTCCATGCTCACTGTTCCGCGAGGCCACCCTGAAGGGTCGGGGGCTCCTTGGGCTTGGAGACTTTGTTTTGCATTCAAATCGGGAGCATGACCCACTGCAGTCGCCCTACCTAATCAGGAAACGCTACGAAAGCAAAAAGAGCAGACTGTGTGGAAGGGAGTCGGATGGGAGAACATCCCGTGCTCTGACCGCTCGGAGAGACATGCAAATTCGAAGACCTATGCTGAATGTGAGCGCTTGCATATAATCGGAAAAAACACATGGCTGCGAGACTTTATTTCCACTAAAATGATGCAGGTACCAAAGAAAAAAATGCTGAAATAACGCTGTTTGAGGATCAATCATGATTCCATGTGCAATGAACTTACGAACTGTACAATGCATTATGGGGCTAGTATTTCGAATGCCTGGTCATGTGACATTTTGTTTAAAAAAAGCAAGCACAACGCACTTTGCATTTGTTAACTTCTTACCTGTGAGCAAGGCGACAGCCGAAACGCGTAAGGTGATGGAAGATTAGTGCTGCTGTCTTCGAAATAAATGCTTTTATCTCCGTGATGGGCCTCGCATCTTTGTTTGGTCACGGCGTGTGTTGGTGAGCTGCTCCATGCTCACTGTTCCGCGAGGCCACCCTGAAGGGTCGGGGGCTCCTTGGGCTTGGAGACTTTGTTTTGCATTCAAATCGGGAGCATGACCCACTGCAGTCGCCCTACCTAATCAGGAAACGCTACGAAAGCAAAAAGAGCAGACTGTGTGGAAGGGAGTCGGATGGGAGAACATCCCGTGCTCTGACCGCTCGGAGAGACATGCAAATTCGAAGACCTATGCTGAATGTGAGCACTTGCATATAATCGGAAAAAACACATGGCTGCGAGACTTTATTTCCACTAAAATGATGCAGGTACCAAAGAAAAAAATGCTGAAATAACGCTGTTTGAGGATCAATCATGATTCCATGTGCAATGAACTTACGAACTGTACAATGCATTATGGGGCTAGTATTTCGAATGCCTGGTCATGTGACATTTTGTTTAAAAAAAGCAAGCACAACGCACTTTGCATTTGTTAACTTCTTACCTGTGAGCAAGGCGACAGCCGAAACGCGTAAGGTGATGGAAGATTAGTGCTGCTGTCTTCGAAATAAATGCTTTTATCTCCGTGATGGGCCTCGCATCTTTGTTTGGTCACGGCGTGTGTTGGTGAGCTGCTCCATGCTCACTGTTCCGCGAGGCCACCCTGAAGGGTCGGGGGCTCCTTGGGCTTGGAGACTTTGTTTTGCATTCAAATCGGGAGCATGACCCACTGCAGTCGCCCTACCTAATCAGGAAACGCTACGAAAGCAAAAAGAGCAGACTGTGTGGAAGGGAGTCGGATGGGAGAACATCCCGTGCTCTGACCGCTCGGAGAGACATGCAAATTCGAAGACCTATGCTGAATGTGAGCGCTTGCATATAATCGGAAAAAACACATGGCTGCGAGACTTTATTTCCACTAAAATGATGCAGGTACCAAAGAAAAAAATGCTGAAATAACGCTGTTTGAGGATCAATCATGATTCCATGTGCAATGAACTTACGAACTGTACAATGCATTATGGGGCTAGTATTTCGAATGCCTGGTCATGTGACATTTTGTTTAAAAAAAGCAAGCACAACGCACTTTGCATTTGTTAACTTCTTACCTGTGAGCAAGGCGACAGCCGAAACGCGTAAGGTGATGGAAGATTAGTGCTGCTGTCTTCGAAATAAATGCTTTTATCTCCGTGATGGGCCTCGCATCTTTGTTTGGTCACGGCGTGTGTTGGTGAGCTGCTCCATGCTCACTGTTCCGCGAGGCCACCCTGAAGGGTCGGGGGCTCCTTGGGCTTGGAGACTTTGTTTTGCATTCAAATCGGGAGCATGACCCACTGCAGTCGCCCTACCTAATCAGGAAACGCTACGAAAGCAAAAAGAGCAGACTGTGTGGAAGGGAGTCGGATGGGAGAACATCCCGTGCTCTGACCGCTCGGAGAGACATGCAAATTCGAAGACCTATGCTGAATGTGAGCACTTGCATATAATCGGAAAAAACACATGGCTGCGAGACTTTATTTCCACTAAAATGATGCAGGTACCAAAGAAAAAAATGCTGAAATAACGCTGTTTGAGGATCAATCATGATTCCATGTGCAATGAACTTACGAACTGTACAATGCATTATGGGGCTAGTATTTCGAATGCCTGGTCATGTGACATTTTGTTTAAAAAAAGCAAGCACAACGCACTTTGCATTTGTTAACTTCTTACCTGTGAGCAAGGCGACAGCCGAAACGCGTAAGGTGATGGAAGATTAGTGCTGCTGTCTTCGAAATAAATGCTTTTATCTCCGTGATGGGCCTCGCATCTTTGTTTGGTCACGGCGTGTGTTGGTGAGCTGCTCCATGCTCACTGTTCCGCGTGGCCACCCTGAAGGGTCGGGGGCTCCTTGGGCTTGGAGACTTTGTTTTGCATTCAAATCGGGAGCATGACCCACTGCAGTCGCCCTACCTAATCAGGAAACGCTACGAAAGCAAAAAGAGCAGACTGTGTGGAAGGGAGTCGGATGGGAGAACATCCCGTGCTCTGACCGCTCGGAGAGACATGCAAATTCGAAGACCTATGCTGAATGTGAGCACTTGCATATAATCGGAAAAAACACATGGCTGCGAGACTTTATTTCCACTAAAATGATGCAGGTACCAAAGAAAAAAATGCTGAAATAACGCTGTTTGAGGATCAATCATGATTCCATGTGCAATGAACTTACGAACTGTACAATGCATTATGGGGCTAGTATTTCGAATGCCTGGTCATGTGACATTTTGTTTAAAAAAAGCAAGCACAACGCACTTTGCATTTGTTAACTTCTTACCTGTGAGCAAGGCGACAGCCGAAACGCGTAAGGTGATGGAAGATTAGTGCTGCTGTCTTCGAAATAAATGCTTTTATCTCCGTGATGGGCCTCGCATCTTTGTTTGGTCACGGCGTGTGTTGGTAAGCTGCTCCATGCTCACTGTTCCGCGAGGCCACCCTGAAGGGTCGGGGGCTCCTTGGGCTTGGAGACTTTGTTTTGCATTCAAATCGGGAGCATGACCCACTGCAGTCGCCCTACCTAATCAGGAAACGCTACGAAAGCAAAAAAGAGCAGACTGTGTGGAAGGGAGTCAGATGGGAGAACATCCCGTGCTCTGACCGCTCGGAGAGACATGCAAATTCGAAGACCTATGCTGAATGTGAGCACTTGCATATAATCGGAAAAAACACATGGCTGCGAGACTTTATTTCCACTAAAATGATGCAGGTACCAAAGAAAAAAATGCTGAAATAACGCTGTTTGAGGATCAATCATGATTCCATGTGCAATGAACTTACGAACTGTACAATGCATTATGGGGCTAGTATTTCGAATGCCTGGTCATGTGACATTTTGTTTAAAAAAAGCAAGCACAACGCACTTTGCATTTGTTAACTTCTTACCTGTGAGCAAGGCGACAGCCGAAACGCGTAAGGTGATGGAAGATTAGTGCTGCTGTCTTCGAAATAAATGCTTTTATCTCCGTGATGGGCCTCGCATCTTTGTTTGGTCACGGCGTGTGTTGGTGAGCTGCTCCATGCTCACTGTTCCGCGAGGCCACCCTGAAGGGTCGGGGACTCCTTGGGCTTGGAGACTTTGTTTTGCATTCAAATCGGGAGCATGACCCACTGCAGTCGCCCTACCTAATCAGGAAACGCTACGAAAGCAAAAAGAGCAGACTGTGTGGAAGGGAGTCGGATGGGAGAACATCCCGTGCTCTGACCGCTCGGAGAGACATGCAAATTCGAAGACCTATGCTGAATGTGAGCACTTGCATATAATCGGAAAAAACACATGGCTGCGAGACTTTACTTCCACTAAAATGATGCAGGTACCAAAGAAAAAAATGCTGAAATAACGCTGTTTGAGGATCAATCATGATTCCATGTGCAATGAACTTACGAACTGTACAATGCATTATGGGGCTAGTATTTCGAATGCCTGGTCATGTGACATTTTGTTTAAAAAAAGCAAGCCCAACGCACTTTGCATTTGTTAACTTCTTACCTGTGAGCAAGGCGACAGCCGAAACGCGTAAGGTGATGGAAGATTAGTGCTGCTGTCTTCGAAATAAATGCTTTTATCTCCGTGATGGGCCTCGCATCTTTGTTTGGTCACGGCGTGTGTTGGTGAGCTGCTCCATGCTCACTGTTCCGCGAGGCCACCCTGAAGGGTCGGGGGCTCCTTGGGCTTGGAGACTTTGTTTTGCATTCAAATCGGGAGCATGACCCACTGCAGTCGCCCTACCTAATCAGGAAACGCTACGAAAGCAAAAAGAGCAGCCTGTGTGGAAGGGAGTCGGATGGGAGAACATCCCGTGCTCTGACCGCTCGGAGAGACATGCAAATTCGAAGACCTATGCTGAATGTGAGCACTTGCATATTATCGGAAAAAACACATGGCTGCGAGACTTTATTTCCACTAAAATGATGCAGGTACCAAAGAAAAAAATGCTGAAATAACGCTGTTTGAGGATCAATCATGATTCCATGTGCAATGAACTTACGAACTGTACAATGCATTATGGGGCTAGTATTTCGAATGCCTGGTCATGTGACATTTTGTTTAAAAAAAGCAAGCCCAACGCACTTTGCATTTGTTAACTTCTTACCTGTGAGCAAGGCGACAGCCGAAACGCGTAAGGTGATGGAAGATTAGTGCTGCTGTCTTCGAAATAAATGCTTTTATCTCCGTGATGGGCCTCGCATCTTTGTTTGGTCACGGCGTGTGTTGGTGAGCTGCTCCATGCTCACTGTTCCGCGAGGCCACCCTGAAGGGTCGGGGGCTCCTTGGGCTTGGAGACTTTGTTTTGCATTCAAATCGGGAGCATGACCCACTGCAGTCGCCCTACCTAATCAGGAAACGCTACGAAAGAAAAAAGAGCAGACTGTGTGGAAGGGAGTCGGATGGGAGAACATCCCGTGCTCTGACCGCTCGGAGAGACATGCAAATTCGAAGACCTATGCTGAATGTGAGCACTTGCATATAATCGGAAAAAACACATGGCTGCGAGACTTTATTTCCACTAAAATGATGCAGGTATCAAAGAAAAAAATGCTGAAATAACGCTGTTTGAGGATCAATCATGATTCCATGTGCAATGAACTTACGAACTGTACAATGCATTATGGGGCTAGTATTTCGAATGCCTGGTCATGTGACATTTTGTTTAAAAAAAAGCAAGCACAACGCACTTTGCATTTGTTAACTTCTTACCTGTGAGCAAGGCGACAGCTGAAACGCGTAAGGTGATGGAAGATTAGTGCTGCTGTCTTCGAAATAAATGCTTTTATCTCCGTGATGGGCCTCGCATCTTTGTTTGGTCACGGCGTGTGTTGGTGAGCTGCTCCATGCTCACTGTTCCGCGAGGCCACCCTGAAGGGTCGGGGGCTCCTTGGGCTTGGAGACTTTGTTTTGCATTCCAATCGGGAGCATGACCCACTGCAGTCGCCCTACCTAATCAGGAAACGCTACGAAAGCAAAAAGAGCAGACTGTGTGGAAGGGAGTCGGATGGGAGAACATCCCGTGCTCTGACCGCTCGGAGAGACATGCAAATTCGAAGACCTATGCTGAATGTGAGCACTTGCATATAATCGGAAAAAACACATGGCTGCGAGACTTTATTTCCACTAAAATGATGCAGGTACCAAAGAAAAAAATGCTGAAATAACGCTGTTTGAGGATCAATCATGATTCCATGTGCAATGAACTTACGAACTGTACAATGCATTATGGGGCTAGTATTTCGAATGCCTGGTCATGTGACATTTTGTTTAAAAAAAGCAAGCACAACGCACTTTGCATTTGTTAACTTCTTACCTGTGAGCAAGGCGACAGCCGAAACTTGTAAGGTGATGGAAGATTAGTGCTGCTGTCTTCGAAATAAATGCTTTTATCTCCGTGATGGGCCTCGCATCTTTGTTTGGTCACGGCGTGTGTTGGTGAGCTGCTCCATGCTCACTGTTCCGCGAGGCCACCCTGAAGGGTCGGGTCTCCTTGGGCTTGGAGACTTTGTTTTGCATTCAAATCGGGAGCATGACCCACTGCAGTCGCCCTACCTAATCAGGAAACGCTACAAAAGCAAAAAGAGCAGACTGCGTGGAAGGGAGTCGGATGGGAGAACATCCCGTGCTCTGACCGCTCGGAGAGACATGCAAATTCGAAGACCTATGCTGAATGTGAGCACTTGCATATAATCGGAAAAAACACATGGCTGCGAGACTTTATTTCCACTAAAATGATGCAGGTACCAAAGAAAAAAATGCTGAAATAACGCTGTTTGAGGATCAATCATGATTCCATGTGCAATGAACTTACGAACTGTACAATGCATTATGGGGCTAGTATTTCGAATGCCTGGTCATGTGACATTTTGTTTAAAAAAAGCAAGCACAACGCACTTTGCATTTGTTAACTTCTTACCTGTGAGCAAGGCGACAGCCGAAACGCGTAAGGTGATGGAAGATTAGTGCTGCTGTCTTCGAAATAAATGCTTTTATCTCCGTGATGGGCCTCGCATCTTTGTTTGGTCACGGCGTGTGTTGGTGAGCTGCTCCATGCTCACTGTTCCGCGAGGCCACCCTGAAGGGTCGGGGGCTCCTTGGGCTTGGAGACTTTGTTTTGCATTCAAATCGGGAGCATGACCCACTGCAGTCGCCCTACCTAATCAGGAAACGCTACGAAAGCAAAAAGAGCAGACTGTGTGGAAGGGAGTCGGATGGGAGAACATCCCGTGCTCTGACCGCTCGGAGAGACATGCAAATTCGAAGACCTATGCTGAATGTGAGCACTTGCATATAATCGGAAAAAACACATGGCTGCGAGACTTTATTTCCACTAAAATGATGCAGGTACCAAAGAAAAAAATGCTGAAATAACGCTGTTTGAGGATCAATCATGATTCCATGTGCAATGAACTTACGAACTGTACAATGCATTATGGGGCTAGTATTTCGAATGCCTGGTCATGTGACATTTTGTTTAAAAAAAGCAAGCACAACGCACTTTGCATTTGTTAACTTCTTACCTGTGAGCAAGGCGACAGCCGAAACGCGTAAGGTGATGGAAGATTAGTGCTGCTGTCTTCGAAATAAATGCTTTTATCTCCGTGATGGGCCTCGCATCTTGGTTTGGTCACGGCGTGTGTTGGTGAGCTGCTCCATGCTCACTGTTCCGCGAGGCCACCCTGAAGGGTCGGGGGCTCCTTGGGCTTGGAGACTTTGTTTTGCATTCAAATCGGGAGCATGACCCACTGCAGTCGCCCTACCTAATCAGGAAACGCTACGAAAGAAAAAAGAGCAGACTGTGTGGAAGGGAGTCGGATGGGAGAACATCCCGTGCTCTGACCGCTCGGAGAGACATGCAAATTCGAAGACCTATGCTGAATGTGAGCACTTGCATATAATTGGAAAAAACACATGGCTGCGAGACTTTATTTCCACTAAAATGATGCAGGTACCAAAGAAAAAAATGCTGAAATAACGCTGTTTGAGGATCAATCATGATTCCATGTGCAATGAACTTACGAACTGTACAATGCATTATGGGGCTAGTATTTCGAATGCCTGGTCATGTGACATTTTGTTTAAAAAAAAGCAAGCACAACGCACTTTGCATTTGTTAACTTCTTACCTGTGAGCAAGGCGACAGCTGAAACGCGTAAGGTGATGGAAGATTAGTGCTGCTGTCTTCGAAATAAATGCTTTTATCTCCGTGATGGGCCTCGCATCTTTGTTTGGTCACGGCGTGTGTTGGTGAGCTGCTCCATGCTCACTGTTCCGCGAGGCCACCCTGAAGGGTCGGGGGCTCCTTGGGCTTGGAGACTTTGTTTTGCATTCAAATCGGGAGCATGACCCACTGCAGTCACCCTACCTAATCAGGAAACGCTACGAAAGCAAAAAGAGCAGACTGTGTGGAAGGGAGTAGGATGGGAGAACATCCCGTGCTCTGACCGCTCGGAGAGACATGCAAATTCGAAGACCTATGCTGAATGTGAGCACTTGCATATAATCGGAAAAAACACATGGCTGCGAGACTTTATTTCCACTAAAATGATGCAGGTACCAAAGAAAAAAATGCTGAAATAACGCTGTTTGAGGATCAATCATGATTCCATGTGCAATGAACTTACGAACTGTACAATGCATTATGGGGCTAGTATTTCGAATGCCTGGTCATGTGACATTTTGTTTAAAAAAAGCAAGCACAACGCACTTTGCATTTGTTAACTTCTTACCTGTGAGCAAGGCGACAGCCGAAACGCGTAAGGTGATGGAAGATTAGTGCTGCTGTCTTCGAAATAAATGCTTTTATCTCCGTGATGGGCCTCGCATCTTTGTTTGGTCACGGCATGTGTTGGTGAGCTGCTCCATGCTCACTGTTCCACGAGGCCACCCTGAAGGGTCGGGGGCTCCTTGGGCTTGGAGACTTTGTTTTGCATTCAAATCGGGAGCATGACCCACTGCAGTCGCCCTACCTAATCAGGAAACGCTACAAAAGCAAAAAGAGCAGACTGCGTGGAAGGGAGTCGGATGGGAGAACATCCCGTGCTCTGACCGCTCGGAGAGACATGCAAATTCGAAGACCTATGCTGAATGTGAGCACTTGCATATAATCGGAAAAAACACATGGCTGCGAGACTTTATTTCCACTAAAATGATGCAGGTACCAAAGAAAAAAATGCTGAAATAACGCTGTTTGAGGATCAATCATGATTCCATGTGCAATGAACTTACGAACTGTACAATGCATTATGGGGCTAGTATTTCGAATGCCTGGTCATGTGACATTTTGTTTAAAAAAAGCAAGCACAACGCACTTTGCATTTGTTAACTTCTTACCTGTGAGCAAGGCGACAGCCGAAACGCGTAAGGTGATGGAAGATTAGAGCTGCTGTCTTCGAAATAAATGCTTTTATCTCCGTGATGGGCCTCGCATCTTTGTTTGGTCACGGCGTGTGTTGGTGAGCTGCTCCATGCTCACTGTTCCGCGAGGCCACCCTGAAGGGTCGGGGGCTCCTTGGGCTTGGAGACTTTGTTTTGCATTCAAATCGGGAGCATGACCCACTGCAGTCGCCCTACCTAATCAGGAAACGCTACGAAAGCAAAAAGAGCAGACTGTGTCGAAGGGAGTCGGATGGGAGAACATCCCGTGCTCTGACCGCTCGGAGAGACATGCAAATTCGAAGACCTATGCTGAATGTGAGCACTTGCATATAATCGGAAAAAACACATGGCTGCGAGACTTTATTTCCACTAAAATGATGCAGGTACCAAAGAAAAAAATGCTGAAATAACGCTGTTTGAGGATCAATCATGATTCCATGTGCAATGAACTTACGAACTGTACAATGCATTATGGGGCTAGTATTTCGAATGCCTGGTCATGTGACATTTTGTTTAAAAAAAGCAAGCACAACGCACTTTGCATTTGTTAACTTCTTACCTGTGAGCAAGGCGACAGCCGAAACGCGTAAGGTGATGGAAGATTAGTGCTGCTGTCTTCGAAATAAATGCTTTTATCTCCGTGATGGGCCTCGCATCTTGGTTTGGTCACGGCGTGTGTTGGTGAGCTGCTCCATGCTCACTATTCCGCGAGGCCACCCTGAAGGGTCGGGGGCTCCTTGGGCTTGGAGACTTTGTTTTGCATTCAAATCGGGAGCATGACCCACTGCAGTCGCCCTACCTAATCAGGAAACGCTACGAAAGAAAAAAGAGCAGACTGTGTGGAAGGGAGTCGGATGGGAGAACATCCCGTGCTCTGACCGCTCGGAGAGACATGCAAATTCGAAGACCTATGCTGAATGTGAGCACTTGCATATAATCGGAAAAAACACATGGCTGCGAGACTTTATTTCCACTAAAATGATGCAGGTACCAAAGAAAAAAATGCTGAAATAACGCTGTTTGAGGATCAATCATGATTCCATGTGCAATGAACTTACGAACTGTACAATGCATTATGGGGCTAGTATTTCGAATGCCTGGTCATGTGACATTTTGTTTAAAAAAAGCAAGCACAACGCACTTTGCATTTGTTAACTTCTTACCTGTGAGCAAGGCGACAGCCGAAACGCGTAAGGTGATGGAAGATTAGTGCTGCTGTCTTCGAAATACATGCTTTTATCTCCGTGATGGGCCTCGCATCTTTGTTTGGTCACGGCGTGTGTTGGTGAGCTGCTCCATGCTCACTGTTCCGCGAGGCCACCCTGAAGGGTCGGGGGCTCCTTGGGCTTGGAGACTTTGTTTTGCATTCAAATCGGGAGCATGACCCACTGCAGTCGCCCTACCTAATCAGGAAACGCTACGAAAGCAAAAAGAGCAGACTGTGTGGAAGGGAGTCGGATGGGAGAACATCCCGTGCTCTGACCGCTCGGAGAGACATGCAAATTCGAAGACCTATGCTGAATGTGAGCACTTGCATATAATCGGAAAAAACACATGGCTGCGAGACTTTATTTCCACTAAAATGATGCAGGTACCAAAGAAAAAAATGCTGAAATAACGCTGTTTGAGGATCAATCATGATTCCATGTGCAATGAACTTACGAACTGTACAATGCATTATGGGGCTAGTATTTCGAATGCCTGGTCATGTGACATTTTGTTTAAAAAAAGCAAGCACAACGCACTTTGCATTTGTTAACTTCTTACCTGTGAGCAAGGCGACAGCCGAAACGCTTAAGGTGATGGAAGATTAGTGCTGCTGTCTTCGAAATAAATGCTTTTATCTCCGTGATGGGCCTCGCATCTTTGTTTGGTCACGGCGTGTGTTGGTGAGCTGCTCAATGCTCACTGTTCCGCGAGGCCACCCTGAAGGGTCGGGGGCTCCTTGGGCTTGGAGACTTTGTTTTGCATTCAAATCGGGATCATGACCCACTGCAGTCGCCCTACCTAATCAGGAAACGCTACGAAAGCAAAAAGAGCAGACTGCGTGGAAGGGAGTCGGATGGGAGAACATCCCGTGCTCTGACCGCTCGGAGAGACATGCAAATTCGAAGACCTATGCTGAATGTGAGCACTTGCATATAATCGGAAAAAACACATGGCTGCGAGACTTTATTTCCACTAAAATGATGCAGGTACCAAAGAAAAAAATGCTGAAATAACGCTGTTTGAGGATCAATCATGATTCCATGTGCAATGAACTTACGAACTGTACAATGCATTATGGGGCTAGTATTTCGAATGCCTGGTCATGTGACATTTTGTTTAAAAAAAGCAAGCACAACGCACTTTGCATTTGTTAACTTCTTACCTGTGAGCAAGGCGACAGCCGAAACGCGTAAGGTGATGGAAGATTAGTGCTGCTGTCTTCGAAATAAATGCTTTTATCTCCGTGATGGGCCTCGCATCTTTGTTTGGTCACGGCGTGTGTTGGTGAGCTGCTCCATGCTCACTGTTCCGCGAGGCCACCCTGAAGGGTCGGGGGCTCCTTGGGCTTGGAGACTTTGTTTTGCATTCAAATCGGGAGCATGACCCACTGCAGTCGCCCTACCTAATCAGGAAACGCTACGAAAGCAAAAAGAGCAGACTGTGTCGAAGGGAGTCGGATGGGAGAACATCCCGTGCTCTGACCGCTCGGAGAGACATGCAAATTCGAAGACCTATGCTGAATGTGAGCACTTGCATATAATCGGAAAAAACACATGGCTGCGAGACTTTATTTCCACTAAAATGATGCAGGTACCAAAGAAAAAAATGCTGAAATAACGCTGTTTGAGGATCAATCATGATTCCATGTGCAATGAACTTACGAACTGTACAATGCATTATGGGGCTAGTATTTCGAATGCCTGGTCATGTGACATTTTGTTTAAAAAAAGCAAGCACAACGCACTTTGCATTTGTTAACTTCTTACCTGTGAGCAAGGCGACAGCCGAAACGCGTAAGGTGATGGAAGATTAGTGCTGCTGTCTTCGAAATAAATGCTTTTATCTCCGTGATGGGCCTCGCATCTTGGTTTGGTCACGGCGTGTGTTGGTGAGCTGCTCCATGCTCACTATTCCGCGAGGCCACCCTGAAGGGTCGGGGGCTCCTTGGGCTTGGAGACTTTGTTTTGCATTCAAATCGGGAGCATGACCCACTGCAGTCGCCCTACCTAATCAGGAAACGCTACGAAAGAAAAAAGAGCAGACTGTGTGGAAGGGAGTCGGATGGGAGAACATCCCGTGCTCTGACCGCTCGGAGAGACATGCAAATTCGAAGACCTATGCTGAATGTGAGCACTTGCATATAATCGGAAAAAACACATGGCTGCGAGACTTTATTTCCACTAAAATGATGCAGGTACCAAAGAAAAAAATGCTGAAATAACGCTGTTTGAGGATCAATCATGATTCCATGTGCAATGAACTTACGAACTGTACAATGCATTATGGGGCTAGTATTTCGAATGCCTGGTCATGTGACATTTTGTTTAAAAAAAGCAAGCACAACGCACTTTGCATTTGTTAACTTCTTACCTGTGAGCAAGGCGACAGCCGAAACGCGTAAGGTGATGGAAGATTAGTGCTGCTGTCTTCGAAATACATGCTTTTATCTCCGTGATGGGCCTCGCATCTTTGTTTGGTCACGGCGTGTGTTGGTGAGCTGCTCCATGCTCACTGTTCCGCGAGGCCACCCTGAAGGGTCGGGGGCTCCTTGGGCTTGGAGACTTTGTTTTGCATTCAAATCGGGAGCATGACCCACTGCAGTCGCCCTACCTAATCAGGAAACGCTACGAAAGCAAAAAGAGCAGACTGTGTGGAAGGGAGTCGGATGGGAGAACATCCCGTGCTCTGACCGCTCGGAGAGACATGCAAATTCGAAGACCTATGCTGAATGTGAGCACTTGCATATAATCGGAAAAAACACATGGCTGCGAGACTTTATTTCCACTAAAATGATGCAGGTACCAAAGAAAAAAATGCTGAAATAACGCTGTTTGAGGATCAATCATGATTCCATGTGCAATGAACTTACGAACTGTACAATGCATTATGGGGCTAGTATTTCGAATGCCTGGTCATGTGACATTTTGTTTAAAAAAAGCAAGCACAACGCACTTTGCATTTGTTAACTTCTTACCTGTGAGCAAGGCGACAGCCGAAACGCTTAAGGTGATGGAAGATTAGTGCTGCTGTCTTCGAAATAAATGCTTTTATCTCCGTGATGGGCCTCGCATCTTTGTTTGGTCACGGCGTGTGTTGGTGAGCTGCTCAATGCTCACTGTTCCGCGAGGCCACCCTGAAGGGTCGGGGGCTCCTTGGGCTTGGAGACTTTGTTTTGCATTCAAATCGGGATCATGACCCACTGCAGTCGCCCTACCTAATCAGGAAACGCTACGAAAGCAAAAAGAGCAGACTGCGTGGAAGGGAGTCGGATGGGAGAACATCCCGTGCTCTGACCGCTCGGAGAGACATGCAAATTCGAAGACCTATGCTGAATGTGAGCACTTGCATATAATCGGAAAAAACACATGGCTGCGAGACTTTATTTCCACTAAAATGATGCAGGTACCAAAGAAAAAAATGCTGAAATAACGCTGTTTGAGGATCAATCATGATTCCATGTGCAATGAACTTACGAACTGTACAATGCATTATGGGGCTAGTATTTCGAATGCCTGGTCATGTGACATTTTGTTTAAAAAAAGCAAGCACAACGCACTTTGCATTTGTTAACTTCTTACCTGTGAGCAAGGCGACAGCCGAAACGCGTAAGGTGATGGAAGATTAGTGCTGCTGTCTTCGAAATAAATGCTTTTATCTCCGTGATGGGCCTCGCATCTTTGTTTGGTCACGGCGTGTGTTGGTGAGCTGCTCCATGCTCACTGTTCCGCGAGGCCACCCTGAAGGGTCGGGGGCTCCTTGGGCTTGGAGACTTTGTTTTGCATTCAAATCGGGAGCATGACCCACTGCAGTCGCCCTACCTAATCAGGAAACGCTACGAAAGCAAAAAAGAGCAGACTGGGTGGAAGGGAGTCGGATGGGAGAACATCCCGTGCTCTGACCGCTCGGAGAGACATGCAAATTCGAAGACCTATGCTGAATGTGAGCACTTGCATATAATCGGAAAAAACACATGGCTGCGAGACTTTATTTCCACTAAAATGATGCAGGTACCAAAGAAAAAAATGCTGAAATAACGCTGTTTGAGGATCAATCATGATTCCATGTGCAATGAACTTACGAACTGTACAATGCATTATGGGGCTAGTATTTCGAATGCCTGGTCATGTGACATTTTGTTTAAAAAAAGCAAGCACAACGCACTTTGCATTTGTTAACTTCTTACCTGTGAGCAAGGCGACAGCCGAAACGCGTAAGGTGATGGAAGATTAGTGCTGCTGTCTTCGAAATACATGCTTTTATCTCCGTGATGGGCCTCGCATCTTTGTTTGGTCACAGCGTGTGTTGGTGAGCTGCTCCATGCTCACTGTTCCGCGAGGCCACCCTGAAGGGTCGGGGGCTCCTTGGGCTTGGAGACTTTGTTTTGCATTCAAATCGGGAGCATGACCCACTGCAGTCGCCCTACCTAATCAGGAAACGCTACGAAAGCAAAAAGAGCAGACTGTGTGGAAGGGAGTCGGATGGGAGAACATCCCGTGCTCTGACCGCTCGGAGAGACATGCAAATTCGAAGACCTATGCTGAATGTGAGCACTTGCATATAATCGGAAAAAACACATGGCTGCGAGACTTTATTTCCACTAAAATGATGCAGGTACCAAAGAAAAAAATGCTGAAATAACGCTGTTTGAGGATCAATCATGATTCCATGTGCAATGAACTTACGAACTGTACAATGCATTATGGGGCTAGTATTTCGAATGCCTGGTCATGTGACATTTTGTTTAAAAAAAGCAAGCGCAACGCACTTTGCATTTGTTAACTTCTTACCTGTGAGCAAGGCGACAGCCGAAACGCGTAAGGTGATGGAAGATTAGTGCTGCTGTCTTCGAAATAAATGCTTTTATCTCCGTGATGGGCCTCGCATCTTTGTTTGGTCACGGCGTGTGTTGGTGAGCTGCTCCATGCTCACTGTTCCGCGAGGCCACCCTGAAGGGTCGGGGGCTCCTTGGGCTTGGAGACTTTGTTTTGCATTCAAATCGGGAGCATGACCCACTGCAGTCGCCCTACCTAATCAGGAAACGCTACGAAAGCAAAAAGAACAGACTGTGTGGAAGGGAGTCGGATGGGAGAACATCCCGTGCTCTGACCGCTCGGAGAGACATGCAAATTCGAAGACCTATGCTGAATGTGAGCACTTGCATATAATCGGAAAAAACACATGGCTGCGAGACTTTATTTCCACTAAAATGATGCAGGTACCAAAGAAAAAAATGCTGAAATAACGCTGTTTGAGGATCAATCATGATTCCATGTGCAATGAACTTACGAACTGTACAATGCATTATGGGGCTAGTATTTCGAATGCCTGGTCATGTGACATTTTGTTTAAAAAAAGCAAGCACAACGCACTTTGCATTTGTTAACTTCTTACCTGTGAGCAAGGCGACAGCCGAAACGCGTAAGGTGATGGAAGATTAGTGCTGCTGTCTTCGAAATAAATGCTTTTATCTCCGTGATGGGCCTCGCATCTTTGTTTGGTCACGGCGTGTGTTGGTGAGCTGCTCCATGCTCACTGTTCCGCGAGGCCACCCTGAAGGGTCGGGGGCTCCTTGGGCTTGGAGACTTTGTTTTGCATTCAAATCGGGAGCATGACCCACTGCAGTCGCCCTACCTAATCAGGAAACGCTACGAAAGCAAAAAGAGCAGACTGTGTGGAAGGGAGTCGGATGGGAGAACATCCCGTGCTCTGACCGCTCGGAGAGACATGCAAATTCGAAGACCTATGCTGAATGTGAGCACTTGCATATAATCGGAAAAAACACATGGCTGCGAGACTTTATTTCCACTAAAATGATGCAGGTACCAAAGAAAAAAATGCTGAAATAACGCTGTTTGAGGATCAATCATGATTCCATGTGCAATGAACTTACGAACTGTACAATGCATTATGGGGCTAGTATTTCGAATGCCTGGTCATGTGACATTTTGTTTAAAAAAAGCAAGAACAACGCACTTTGCATTTGTTAACTTCTTACCTGTGAGCAAGGCGACAGCCGAAACGCGTAAGGTGATGGAAGATTAGTGCTGCTGTCTTCGAAATAAATGCTTTTATCTCCGTGATGGGCCTCGCATCTTTGTTTGGTCACGGCGTGTGTTGGTGAGCTGCTCCATGCTCACTGTTCCGCGAGGCCACCCTGAAGGGTCGGGGGCTCCTTGGGCTTGGAGACTTTGTTTTGCATTCAAATCAGGAGCATGACCCACTGCAGTCGCCCTACCTAATCAGGAAACGCTACGAAAGCAAAAAGAGCAGACTGTGTGGAAGGGAGTCGGATGGGAGAACATCCCGTGCTCTGACCGCTCGGAGAGACATGCAAATTCGAAGACCTATGCTGAATGTGAGCACTTGCATATAATCGGAAAAAACACATGGCTGCAAGACTTTATTTCCACTAAAATGATGCAGGTACCAAAGAAAAAAATGCTGAAATAACGCTGTTTGAGGATCAATCATGATTCCATGTGCAATGAACTTACGAACTGTACAATGCATTATGGGGCTAGTATTTCGAATGCCTGGTCATGTGACATTTTGTTTAAAAAAAGCAAGCACAACGCACTTTGCATTTGTTAACTTCTTACCTGTGAGCAAGGCGACAGTCGAAACGCGTAAGGTGATGGAAGATTAGTGCTGCTGTCTTCGAAATAAATGCTTTTATCTCCGTGATGGGCCTCGCATCTTTGTTTGGTCACGGCGTGTGTTGGTGAGCTGCTCCATGCTCACTGTTCCGCGAGGCCACCCTGAAGGGTCGGGGGCTCCTTGGGCTTGGAGACTTTGTTTTGCATTCAAATCGGGAGCATGACCCACTGCAGTCGCCCTACCTAATCAGGAAACGCTACGAAAGCAAAAAGAGCAGACTGTGTGGAAGGGAGTCGGATGGGAGAACATCCCGTGCTCTGACCGCTCGGAGAGACATGCAAATTCGAAGACCTATGCTGAATGTGAGCACTTGCATATAATCGGAAAAAACACATGGCTGCGAGACTTTATTTCCACTAAAATGATGCAGGTACCAAAGAAAAAAATGCTGAAATAACGCTGTTTGAGGATCAATCATGATTCCATGTGCAATGAACTTACGAACTGTACAATGCATTATGGGGCTAGTATTTCGAATGCCTGGTCATGTGACATTTTGTTTAAAAAAAGCAAGCACAACGCACTTTGCATTTGTTAACTTCTTACCTGTGAGCAAGGCGACAGCCGAAACGCGTAAGGTGATGGAAGATTAGTGCTGCTGTCTTCGAAATAAATGCTTTTATCTCCGTGATGGGCCTCGCATCTTTGTTTGGTCACGGCGTGTGTTGGTGAGCTGCTCCATGCTCACTGTTCCGCGAGGCCACCCTGAAGGGTCGGGGGCTCCTTGGGCTTGGAGACTTTGTTTTGCATTCAAATCGGGAGCATGACCCACTGCAGTCGCCCTACCTAATCAGGAAACGCTACGAAAGCAAAAAGAGCAGACTGTGTGGAAGGGAGTCGGATGGGAGAACATCCCGTGCTCTGACCGCTCGGAGAGACATGCAAATTCGAAGACCTATGCTGAATGTGAGCACTTGCATATAATCGGAAAAAACACATGGCTGCGAGACTTTATTTCCACTAAAATGATGCAGGTACCAAAGAAAAAAATGCTGAAATAACGCTGTTTGAGGATCAATCATGATTCCATGTGCAATGAACTTACGAACTGTACAATGCATTATGGGGCTAGTATTTCGAATGCCTGGTCATGTGACATTTTGTTTAAAAAAAGCAAGCACAACGCACTTTGCATTTGTTAACTTCTTACCTGTGAGCAAGGCGACAGCCGAAACGCGTAAGGTGATGGAAGATTAGTGCTGCTGTCTTCGAAATAAATGCTTTTATCTCCGTGATGGGCCTCGCATCTTTGTTTGGTCACGGCGTGTGTTGGTGAGCTGCTCCATGCTCACTGTTCCGCGAAGCCACCCTGAAGGGTCGGGGGCTCCTTGGGCTTGGAGACTTTGTTTTGCATTCAAATCGGGAGCATGACCCACTGCAGTCGCCCTACCTAATCAGGAAACGCTACGAAAGCAAAAAGAGCAGACTGTGTGGAAGGGAGTCGGATGGGAGAACATCCCGTGCTCTGACCGCTCGGAGAGACATGCAAATTCGAAGACCTATGCTGAATGTGAGCACTTGCATATAATCGGAAAAAACACATGGCTGCGAGACTTTATTTCCACTAAAATGATGCAGGTACCAAAGAAAAAAATGCTGAAATAACGCTGTTTGAGGATCAATCATGATTCCATGTGCAATGAACTTACGAACTGTACAATGCATTATGGGGCTAGTATTTCGAATGCCTGGTCATGTGACATTTTGTTTAAAAAAAGCAAGCACAACGCACTTTGCATTTGTTAACTTCTTACCTGTGAGCAAGGCGACAGCCGAAACGCGTAAGGTGATGGAAGATTAGTGCTGCTGTCTTCGAAATAAATGCTTTTATCTCCGTGATGGGCCTCGCATCTTTGTTTGGTCACGGCGTGTGTTGGTGAGCTGCTCCATGCTCACTGTTCCGCGAGGCCACCCTGAAGGGTCGGGGGCTCCTTGGGCTTGGAGACTTTGTTTTGCATTCAAATCGGGAGCATGACCCACTGCAGTCGCCCTACCTAATCAGGAAACGCTACGAAAGCAAAAAGAGCAGACTGTGTGGAAGGGAGTCGGATGGGAGAACATCCCGTGCTCTGACCGCTCGGAGAGACATGCAAATTCGAAGACCTATGCTGAATGTGAGCACTTGCATATAATCGGAAAAAACACATGGCTGCGAGACTTTATTTCTACTAAAATGATGCAGGTACCAAAGAAAAAAATGCTGAAATAACGCTGTTTGAGGATCAATCATGATTCCATGTGCAATGAACTTACGAACTGTACAATGCATTATGGGGCTAGTATTTCGAATGCCTGGTCATGTGACATTTTGTTTAAAAAAAGCAAGCGCAACGCACTTTGCATTTGTTAACTTCTTACCTGTGAGCAAGGCGACAGCCGAAACGCGTAAGGTGATGGAAGATTAGTGCTGCTGTCTTCGAAATAAATGCTTTTATCTCCGTGATGGGCCTCGCATCTTTGTTTGGTCACGGCGTGTGTTGGTGAGCTGCTCCATGCTCACTGTTCCGCGAGGCCACCCTGAAGGGTCGGGGGCTCCTTGGGCTTGGAGACTTTGTTTTGCATTCAAATCGGGAGCATGACCCACTGCAGTCGCCCTACCTAATCAGGAAACGCTACGAAAGCAAAAAGAGCAGACTGTGTGGAAGGGAGTCGGATGGGAGAACATCCCGTGCTCTGACCGCTCGGAGAGACATGCAAATTCGAAGACCTATGCTGAATGTGAGCACTTGCATATAATCGGAAAAAACACATGGCTGCGAGACTTTATTTCCACTAAAATGATGCAGGTACCAAAGAAAAAAATGCTGAAATAACGCTGTTTGAGGATCAATCATGATTCCATGTGCAATGAACTTACGAACTGTACAATGCATTATGGGGCTAGTATTTCGAATGCCTGGTCATGTGACATTTTGTTTAAAAAAAGCAAGCACAACGCACTTTGCATTTGTTAACTTCTTACCTGTGAGCAAGGCGACAGCCGAAACGCGTAAGGTGATGGAAGATTAGTGCTGCTGTCTTCGAAATAAATGCTTTTATCTCCGTGATGGGCCTCGCATCTTTGTTTGGTCACGGCGTGTGTTGGTGAGCTGCTCCATGCTCACTGTTCCGCGAGGCCACCCTGAAGGGTCGGGGGCTCCTTGGGCTTGGAGACTTTGTTTTGCATTCAAATCGGGAGCATGACCCACTGCAGTCGCCCTACCTAATCAGGAAACGCTACGAAAGCAAAAAGAGCAGACTGTGTGGAAGGGAGTCGGATGGGAGAACATCCCGTGCTCTGACCGCTCGGAGAGACATGCAAATTCGAAGACCTATGCTGAATGTGAGCACTTGCATATAATCGGAAAAAACACATGGCTGCGAGACTTTATTTCCACTAAAATGATGCAGGTACCAAAGAAAAAAATGCTGAAATAACGCTGTTTGAGGATCAATCATGATTCCATGTGCAATGAACTTACGAACTGTACAATGCATTATGGGGCTAGTATTTCGAATGCCTGGTCATGTGACATTTTGTTTAAAAAAAGCAAGCACAACGCACTTTGCATTTGTTAACTTCTTACCTGTGAGCAAGGCGACAGCCGAAACGCGTAAGGTGATGGAAGATTAGTGCTGCTGTCTTCGAAATAAATGCTTTTATCTCCGTGATGGGCCTCGCATCTTTGTTTGGTCACGGCGTGTGTTGGTGAGCTGCTCCATGCTCACTGTTCCGCGAGGCCACCCTGAAGGGTCGGGGGCTCCTTGGGCTTGGAGACTTTGTTTTGCATTCAAATCGGGAGCATGACCCACTGCAGTCGCCCTACCTAATCAGGAAACGCTACGAAAGCAAAAAGAGCAGACTGTGTGGAAGGGAGTCGGATGGGAGAACATCCCGTGCTCTGACCGCTCGGAGAGACATGCAAATTCGAAGACCTATGCTGAATGTGAGCACTTGCATATAATCGGAAAAAACACATGGCTGCGAGACTTTATTTCCACTAAAATGATGCAGGTACCAAAGAAAAAAATGCTGAAATAACGCTGTTTGAGGATCAATCATGATTCCATGTGCAATGAACTTACGAACTGTACAATGCATTATGGGGCTAGTATTTCGAATGCCTGGTCATGTGACATTTTGTTTAAAAAAAGCAAGCACAACGCACTTTGCATTTGTTAACTTCTTACCTGTGAGCAAGGCGACAGTCGAAACGCGTAAGGTGATGGAAGATTAGTGCTGCTGTCTTCGAAATAAATGCTTTTATCTCCGTGATGGGCCTCGCATCTTTGTTTGGTCACGGCGTGTGTTGGTGAGCTGCTCCATGCTCACTGTTCCGCGAGGCCACCCTGAAGGGTCGGGGGCTCCTTGGGCTTGGAGACTTTGTTTTGCATTCAAATCGGGAGCATGACCCACTGCAGTCGCCCTACCTAATCAGGAAACGCTACGAAAGCAAAAAGAGCAGACTGTGTGGAAGGGAGTCGGATGGGAGAACATCCCGTGCTCTGACCGCTCGGAGAGACATGCAAATTCGAAGACCTATGCTGAATGTGAGCACTTGCATATAATCGGAAAAAACACATGGCTGCGAGACTTTATTTCCACTAAAATGATGCAGGTACCAAAGAAAAAAATGCTGAAATAACGCTGTTTGAGGATCAATCATGATTCCATGTGCAATGAACTTACGAACTGTACAATGCATTATGGGGCTAGTATTTCGAATGCCTGGTCATGTGACATTTTGTTTAAAAAAAGCAAGCACAACGCACTTTGCATTTGTTAACTTCTTACCTGTGAGCAAGGCGACAGCCGAAACGCGTAAGGTGATGGAAGATTAGTGCTGCTGTCTTCGAAATAAATGCTTTTATCTCCGTGATGGGCCTCGCATCTTTGTTTGGTCACGGCGTGTGTTGGTGAGCTGCTCCATGCTCACTGTTCCGCGAGGCCACCCTGAAGGGTCGGGGGCTCCTTGGGCTTGGAGACTTTGTTTTGCATTCAAATCGGGAGCATGACCCACTGCAGTCGCCCTACCTAATCAGGAAACGCTACGAAAGCAAAAAGAGCAGACTGTGTGGAAGGGAGTCGGATGGGAGAACATCCCGTGCTCTGACCGCTCGGAGAGACATGCAAATTCGAAGACCTATGCTGAATGTGAGCACTTGCATATAATCGGAAAAAACACATGGCTGCGAGACTTTATTTCCACTAAAATGATGCAGGTACCAAAGAAAAAAATGCTGAAATAACGCTGTTTGAGGATCAATCATGATTCCATGTGCAATGAACTTACGAACTGTACAATGCATTATGGGGCTAGTATTTCGAATGCCTGGTCATGTGACATTTTGTTTAAAAAAAGCAAGCACAACGCACTTTGCATTTGTTAACTTCTTACCTGTGAGCAAGGCGACAGCCGAAACGCGTAAGGTGATGGAAGATTAGTGCTGCTGTCTTCGAAATAAATGCTTTTATCTCCGTGATGGGCCTCGCATCTTTGTTTGGTCACGGCGTGTGTTGGTGAGCTGCTCCATGCTCACTGTTCCGCGAGGCCACCCTGAAGGGTCGGGGGCTCCTTGGGCTTGGAGACTTTGTTTTGCATTCAAATTGGGAGCATGACCCACTGCAGTCGCCCTACCTAATCAGGAAACGCTACGAAAGCAAAAAAGAGCAGACTGTGTGGAAGGGAGTCGGATGGGAGAACATCCCGTGCTCTGACCGCTCGGAGAGACATGCAAATTCGAAGACCTATGCTGAATGTGAGCACTTGCATATAATCGGAAAAAACACATGGCTGCGAGACTTTATTTCCACTAAAATGATGCAGGTACCAAAGAAAAAAATGCTGAAATAACGCTGTTTGAGGATCAATCATGATTCCATGTGCAATGAACTTACGAACTGTACAATGCATTATGGGGCTAGTATTTCGAATGCCTGGTCATGTGACATTTTGTTTAAAAAAAGCAAGCACAACGCACTTTGCATTTGTTAACTTCTTACCTGTGAGCAAGGCGACAGCCGAAACGCGTAAGGTGATGGAAGATTAGTGCTGCTGTCTTCGAAATAAATACTTTTATCTCCGTGATGGGCCTCGCATCTTTGTTTGGTCACGGCGTGTGTTGGTGAGCTGCTCCATGCTCACTGTTCCGCGAGGCCACCCTGAAGGGTCGGGGGCTCCTTGGGCTTGGAGACTTTGTTTTGCAGATATATATATATATATATATATAATTGCAAAATCCAAATTATATATATATATTTTCCAAGAGTCCTGTGTCGATTGCACAACACCAACAGGTACAGATCACAGGATGTGCCATAAAGTTTCTCCGTGCTTTTATTACTCCAAAGTCAGCATGACGCATTTCGGCTGTGTACACACAGCCTTGATCACATGACCCTCCGGTGAAACACATGATTGTTTTATAGTGACACATTGGATGTTCTGGTTACGTCGCGTTCAGTTGAAAAAGAGCTAAACAAAATACTACTATTGCAAAAGTATATGTTAGATTCATAAATATATAAATAACTTTGTAAATATTTTTTTTGTCATAGTTAAATATATATAAAATATATAAATATATATTAATAATGTACAAAACAATTTTGCTAATAAATAAGCTTTTCTTGCGAAGCCTAAATCAAGAGCATAATTATAGCCAAGTGGCTAAATCAATACTACAAAATATGAATCTCGCCCACATTAAAATTCCTCTTCATGCAGAACCTTAAAACCAATAAAGTGCTAGTGCTAAAATCCTATGATGTGCAAAAATTGTGCAAATAAATTATTTGTCCCTAAAATGATATTATATTCATATCACATCCAACATACCAATTGCCTAAAAAAAGATGGTAAGTATAAACATTTACATATTAATGTGTGTGAGAATATACTGATCGATGCTTCAATTTTTCAGTTCCTAAACAATAAAAAACTCCAAAATGTTGTTATAATATTTAGACTAAAATGTTATTGTGAATCAAAAGCTACTTAAAAATATCATAATTCAATAATCATTCATCAGAAATTACAGAACTGTGCCCCCATAGACTTTTTTTCTCCTTCTGGGTTGGAAATATAGTACAATAATGCACTTATGCTAAGAAAATTGCTGATGTATAATTATTTAGTACCATTATTAGTGATCTAAGAGGGTACCCAGAGCAAGATTGTAATTACCTCAAATGGAGCTCTCTATAGTAACCAGATGAGATGACACTTATGTTAGGTTAAAATTCATAGAGCAGAAATTTGAATTGAAGTTTGAAATTACAGAAAATTATTGAGATCCTCTCCTGTATTGAGTCCCTTCGGAATTCTGGTATCTAACAAAAGGATATATTTAGATTCCAATTGTCTTAACTGCTTCTCTCTGTTTCCGCCTCTCAGATTCTTTTTCACAGAGTCAATGATGAAGTAGCATAAGTCATTCAAGTTTTTATTATGTACCAATTTGAAATGACGTGCTACCGGGTAACTTTCGTCTGAATTGACTATTGCTCTTAAATGTTGCAGGATACGATTGAATACCTGCAGTTTAGTACTTCCCACATACTTCATTTTGCAGGTACATTCCAATATGTATACTGCATAATCTGTGCAGCACGTAAACAGATTTTGAATTTTGACATGGCTACTCTCAAATGCACTCCAATATTCCATAGTATTTATGCCAAATTTACAGGCCCTGCACGAAATACATTTGTGGAAACCTGTTTTAGTAGACAGCCAGTTGCTAGAGTTTATCACCTCTGGATTAGATCTAACCAGAGAATCTCTCATTGAGGGAGCTCTTCTAAAGGTGATAAGTGATTTCTCCGGTAAAAGAGGGGCTAAAGTTATATCAGTCTTTAATAGAGGCCAGTGTTTATCTATGATCCCCTAGCTTTCTTTTCCTCCACACTAAATGTGGTTATAAGTCTGATCTCTCCTTGACTTACTTGTGGATCCTCACCATTGTTCTTTAAACCTTTCGTTTTAGATTTAGCAGTGGTATTTAAACACTCCTCTCTCGTATGACTATTAGCCCTAATTCTGGCCTGTTCTAACTCATTAAAACAGTATCCACGAGCAAGAAATCTTTTTTGGGCCTCTTCTTGACATTTCTTTAAATCTATGTTGGAACTACAGATTCTGCGCATACGTAAAAATTCTCCATAAGGTATGCTTTTGATGAGGTGCCCAGGGTGGGCACTAATCACATGAAGGATAGCATTCCCAGCCGTTTTCTTTCTGCGTAGTCTGGTTTGAATTTCATTATTACTGATGTAAATTTCAACGTCCAAAAATTGGACAGAAGATTTACTAATGTCAGCAGTAAATTGTAAATTTTAACTATTGTTGTTAATGGTATTCAGAAAAACACTAGCTGATTCCGGGGCACCCTTCCAAATCATGCATATGTCATCTATAAACCTCCAGAATCTTATTACATTGGAGTCAAACATAATTTTATGGGGGTCCCTGAGGACATGCTCCTCCCACCACCCAACATGTAAACAGACATAGGTTGGGGAAAAACAAGCCCCCATGGCAACTCCTCTCTGCTGCTGATAAATCTCTTTGTTAAAAAGAAAATAGTTATTTTCTAGACATATTTGTATCATACGTAGAATCATACCATTATGTTGACTAAAATTCATATTATGTTTGTCTAAAAAATATTTTACAGCTGTTAGTCCATTTGCATGATGAATACTTGTGTGCAGGGTACATATATCCATAACCTCTAGTACATAGTCTTCTTCCCATTTCACATTATTTAACTTTGACAGAAAGTGTCCTGTATCCTTAATATAGGAAAGAAGATTTTCCACTGATTCATGCAGAAAATGATCCACATATTTGGACATAGGTTCCAGGAGACTCCTTTGGGCTGAAATAATCGGCCGTCCTGGTACTGGTATGGTTTGTTTGTGAATTTTCGGAATGAAATAAAGTGTAGGTGTAGCCGGAAATTCATTTTTCAGAAAGCTATGTTCTTGCTTGCTTAATAAACCTTCCCTCTTCCATTGATTTAATTCTTTGAAGACAGTCTCTTTAAGACATTTAATGTCATTGAATGATCCTTTCCTGTAACACAGGTTGTCCTCCAAATGTCGATTTGCCTCTTCCATATACAACGTACGTGGCCAAATAACAATGTTGCCTCCTTTATCAGCCTTATTAATAATGAGGTTAGAGTTGCTTCTTAATTTTTTCATTATTTTTCCATATTGTATTTCCATGTATTTATATCTTTTCTGTTTTCAGGATGATACAACCTGCAATGTTTTCAACTCTTCAATTACAATGTCATTAAAGGTGTCAATAGCATCTTTTGGCATAAGAGGTATGAACGTTGAAGGTGGTTTGAAATGACTGTTGCATGGAAGGTTACTCATTATGCCCATAGACGCCAGATCATCCTGTGTTGAACCAGTAATATTTTCCCCATTCGTTGATAAGGCATGTATGGTTTTTAGAATGCTCGTGTCTGCAACTTGAAATTTACTCGTGGGGCATTCTATAGTGGATATGGTTGTTGCCTGATCTTGTACTTTATTCAGTTTTAAATGTTTTTTCAGTTTGAGCTTTCGTATAAATTTGAAAACATCTATTCGAGTCTGTACATAGTTGAAACTATTACGTGGGCAAAACAAACCCAGTGATAGAAGTTGAGATTCTGCTTTGGTGAGCACTGTATCTGATAGATTAACCACAGTATTATCAGGAATTGTGGTTGTTGGAATCTTGTTCACCATTTTTTTCCCCTGCCTCTCTTGGCGAAGCCTCGCCCTCTTGCATTTCCTCCTTTGTTTGCGCCGCTCATTGTTTCTGCTACGTCTTTCTTTTGTTGTTGCGTCCGCGGCCGAAGGGTTTGGCGCCAGTCCTCTATTAAAAAACCCAATTCCTCTGAAGGTGAATATTTTATCAGTGGCTGGGTTAGTGCCATGTTAACGGATTCCCCATCCTCCGAATCAATATTGCTAGTTGCTGGACTAGTATCCACATCTGACACCATGTTGCTAGAGATATTTTGTGCAGGTATTGCAGGGGATTTTAAAACTAGAGCCTGTCTTTTTGCTGTATCGTATTTGCGGGCAAACGTGAAAATTCTACCTGTTTCATAATCACGCTTGTCTCGCGCAAATTCAAATTGTTTACGTGTTCTTATTGTTTCCTCATGTTTAGATAATCGAACATTAATTTCATCTCTGTTCTTTTTTACAAACTCTTTGTTGTCATGTTGGTCAAGCTCTTGATTTAATTGCTCTATTTCTTTTATAATTTCCTTACGATCTATTTCTGCATATTTGATCAAGATGCATACCATATTCATAGGCGCTTCTAAATTATTTGTAGCCCATTCTTTCAACATTGGGGGGTTGGGGTTCTCAAATGATGGTGCTATGAGAACCCTTAACCCCCGTGGTACGCGCCCCACTTCCTTATATTGTTCCAATGAGTGTTTTTCCCACCACTTGGTAACTTCTGTGCGAAGCAGTTTTTCTAATTTTCTTAGTGACGATTTTAAATCATTATGGGAACTAGTTTCCGTATTGGTGGCTTGAATATTGTCATTCATATTCTGTAAATTAAGGAACAAAGCATCCGCTATTGCCTCACGGCTCCGGAGCATCTCCGCTGACGTCGACATGTTCAATGGAGAATAAACAACTCAAGCACTCACAAACACGCTAATATCGTTCAGCGTGTATTGCGCATAAATTGAAAGCACAATCCTCTCACCCGCGAATTCAGAAAGTCCATCAAGCAATGTCTGCTTACCCCAGAGATCCTCGGTAATTCTGTAAGCGTCCTCCAACACCAGCTAGGTTTACCAAAAAGACTCTGAGTCCGCCGACAAACGTGCTTAGCAGATCCCAGTGGCGGGGGGCTGACTAATCGTCTACTCCTTCCGGGTTAGTCAGATGATCGCCTCAGCGAGGTCAGCCGCATACCAAGCCAGCCCAAAACGAGAGGAGGGTCCGTAATGGCGGAAACGGCCGTATTCCACCAAAATTGCAGTATTT
Source organism: Triturus cristatus (assembly GCF_964204655.1). Taxonomy (NCBI): domain Eukaryota; kingdom Metazoa; phylum Chordata; class Amphibia; order Caudata; family Salamandridae; genus Triturus; species Triturus cristatus. The sequence continues at coordinate 846,427,218 of NC_140580.1, read as the reverse complement.
TCCAAGAATCCTGTGTCGATTGCACAACACCAACAGGTACAGACCACAAGATGTGCCATAAAGTTTCTCCGTGCATATATATATGCCAAGGTGTATTGAAGAATGAGTGAGTGTGTGAGTATCTGAATGGATGATTTACTGGGTGCATGACTGACTGTATGAGATTACATGTGTCATGGTGAATGCATGGGTGAATCACTAATCTGTGTGAATGTCTGTATCAGTCTGTCAGTTGGTGTGTAAGTGACTGCATGGGTTGGTAAGTAGCTACATGAGTGTCTATATGGGTTAATGATTGGTTGTCTGAGTACCTTTGTGGGTGCCTGAGTCTCTGTGCGGTTGGGTGGAGGTGGGTATGACTCCCTGCATGGACATTTGAGGAGTGATTTACTGGGCGTATGGTTTCATGAGTGCATCTGCGAGAGGCTGTATGGGTGAGTGAGTGTGTGTATGGCTTTGTTGGTTAGTGTATGGATGTCTCTGTGGTATATGGGTGAGTAACTGCATATGTGAAAGGCAGTATATGTGAGTGTTGGAGTATATAAGTGACTGTATGTGTGACTGAGTGATTGTGACAGTGGCTATATGGGTGAGTGTGTGCTTGTTTCAGTGATTGTAGAAGAGAGTAAGTATGTGTTACCATCTGTATGAATAGGTGAGGTGGTGTGTGTATAACTGTATAAGGGAGTAAATGGAAGTGTTATTTATTCTCTGGGTGACTGACTGGGAGTGTGAGTAACTCCATAGGTGAATGGCAGTGTGTGAGTGTCTGTATGGGTGTATGAGTGCAGATATCAGTAGCTGTATTGGCGAGTGACTGTGTATTTGAGTGAATGTATGGGTGAGTGAGTACATGTGTGTGTAGATGGATGAATTAGTGAGTGGGTATGTACTAACTGGTGCTGGTGTGTCTATTGTTTCAAAAAAGGTAGTCTGTATATTAGAGTGGGTGTCTGAAAGGTGATATTAGGCTGTGAGGAGGTGCATCGGAAATTAAGTGGATGATGCCATCAGTGATGTAATTTGAGATGTCATCAGTGATGTCATCAGTGATGTCACTGACCTTGTCATGAGTGATGTAATATGTGACGTCATCAGCAGTGCATTGTGGGGGCGAGAGTTATAGCTAGGTCAGGTAACTATAATGGCAGTATTTCTCTGGTTTTGTACAAGTAAAATGTCAGCCTAACTATAACGTCCCTGAAACCTGTGTTTTTTCAGTGAATTTCTAAGGTTTTTTTAAATGCAAATTCCTACCTATAACGTCCCTGAAACCTATGGCTTTTTCAGTTAATTTTTATGGTTTTTCAAATGCTAATTTCTAACTATGCCTATAGACATGTACAGAAAGAGGAAGAAAGGCGCAGAAAGAAGCAAGCGAAGTGCAGAAAGATGCAAGGGAGGTGCAGAAAGCAGAAGAAAGGTGCAGAAAGAAGCAAGAAAAATGCCGAAAGAGGCAACAGAAGTCCGGAGAGAGGAAGAAAGGTGGACAACGAAGCAAGAGAAGTGCAGAAAGAAGCAACAGAGATACAGAAAGAGGCCTACTTCGACTGTACATTTCCACAGACTCATACAATGTAGCCTAATCACTAATCCTTCTCCCAAGATGTCTTAAACCTCACTTTTCTCTGGAAGGTTCACTATTCATCAGCTGCTCAGAATGTTAGACCTACCAAATGTAAAACAGCATTCCTAACCATAACACTGTTGTAAGTCTGACCAAGTTTGTGAAGGTATGCATGCATGTGTCTCTGCTTTTACCTAGTGACATGTTACATAAAAATAAACAAACAAATACTTTAAAACCTGTGTTTGAAAGAGCATACTCTGTACATTTGTGTACCATAAGGTAGAAGCAAGAGAAGTGTAGAAAGAAGCAAAAGACGTGCAGAAAAAGGCAACAGAGGTGCAGAAACAGGCAGGGGAGGTTCAGAAAGAGGCAAGAGAGGATCAGAAAGAGAGAAGAGGGGTACAGAAAGAGGCAAGAGGGGTGCAGAAAGAAGCAAGTGAGGTGCAGAAAAAGGCAACAAAGGTACAGAAAGAGGCAAGACAAGTGCAGAAACAGGCAAGAGAATTGCAGAAAGAGGCAATAGAGGTGTAGAAAAAAGCAAGAGAAGTGATGAAAGAGACAAGAGAGTTGCAGAAAGAAACAAGAGTGGTGCATAAAAAAGAAAGAGAAGTGCAGAAAGAGGCAAGTGAGATGTAGAAAGAGGCAAGAGAAGTGCAGAAAGAGGCAAGAGAGGTACAGAAAGAGGCAAGTGGCGTGCAGAAAGAGGCAGGAGAACTGCAGAAAGGGGCAAGAGAGGTGCAAAAAGAGGTAAGAGGGGTGCAGAAAGAGGCAAGAGAGGTACAGAAATGTTCAAGAGAGGTGCAGAAAGAAGCAAGAGCAGTGCAAAAGAACCAACAGAGGTGCGGAAAGAGGCAAGAGTAGTACAGAAAGAAGGAACAGAGATGCTCAAAGAGGCACGAGTGGCACAGAAAGAGGGAAGAGAGGTATAGAAAGAGGCAAGAGAGTTGCACAAAGAGGGAAGAAGGATACGGAAAGATGCAAAAGAAGTGCAGATAGAAGCAACAGATGTACAGGAGAATGCAAGAGAACTACAGACACAGGCAGGAGAGTTGCAGAAACACGCAAATCAGGTGCAGAAAGAGGGAACAGGGGTGCAGACAGAGGCAATAGAAGTGAGAAAGAAGCAACAGAGGTGCTGAAAGAGGCAAGAGATGTGCAGAAACAGACAGGAAAGGTACGGAAAGAGGGAGCAAGGGTGCAGAAAGAGGCAAGATGGATACAGAAAGTTGCAAGAGAGGTGCATAAAGAAACAAGAGCAGTGCAGAAAATACAAGAGGGGTGCAAAAAAGGAAGAGAAGTGCAGAAAGAAGCAACAGAGGTGCTGAAAGAAGCATGAAGAGTGCAGAAAGAGGCAAGAGAAGTGCACAAATAAGCAACAGAGTTACAGAAAGAGACAAGAGAGGTGCAGAAACAGGCAGGAAAGGTACAGAAAGAGGGTACAGGGGTTCAGAAAGAGGCATGAGAGGTGCAGAAAGAGGGAAGAGGGGTGCAGAAAAGGCAAGAGGGTACAGAAAGAAGCAAGTGAGGTACAGAAAGGGGAAAGAGAGGTGCAGAAACAGGCAACAAAAGTGCAGAAAGAGGCAAGAGAATTGCTGAAAGAAGCAACAGAAGTGTAGAAAGAAGCAAGAGAAGTACAGAAAGAGGCAAGTGAGGTATAGAATATGGCAAGAGAACTGCATAAGAGGCAGGAGAGTTGCAGGAACACGCAAAATAGGTGCAGAAAGAGGGAACAGCGGTGCAGACAGAGGCAAGAGAGGTTCAGAAAGAAAAAAGAGGGGTGCAGAAAGAGGCAAGAGGGGTACAGAAATTTTCAAGAGAGGTGCAGAAAGAAGCAAGAGCAGTGCAAAAGAACCAACAGAAGTGCAGAAAGAAGGAACAGAGATGCACAAAGAGGCAAGAAGGATGCAGAAAGAGGCAAGAGGGGTTCAGAAATAAGCAAAAGAGGTACAGAAAGAAGCAAGTGAAGTGCAGAAAGAGTCAAGAGGGGTGCAGAAAGAGGCAAAGGAAATGCAGAAAGAAGCAACAGAGGTGCAGAAAGAGGCAAGAGAAGTACAGATAGAAGCAACGGATGTGCAGAAGGAGGCAAGCGAACTACGGAAACAGGCAGGAGGGTTGCAGGAACAGGCAAAAGAGGTGCAGAAAGAGGAAACACGGGTGCAGACAGAGGCAAGAGAGGTGCAGAAAGAAGGAAGAGGGGTGCAGAAAGAGGCAAGAGGGGTACAGAAATTTTCAAGAGGTGCAGAAAGAAGCAAGAGCAGTGCAAAAGAACCAACAGAAGTGCAGAAAGAAGGAACAGAGATGCACAAAGAGGCAAGAGTGGTACAGAAAGAGGGGAGAGAGGTGTAGAAAGAGGCAAGAGAGTTGCACAAAGAGGAAAGAAGGGTGCAGAAAGAGGCAAGGGGGTGCAGAAAAAAGCAAGAGAGGTTCAGAAAGAAGCAACAGGGGTGCAGAAAGAGGCAAAAGAAGTACAGATAGAAGTAACAGAGGTGCAGAAGGAGGCAAGAGAACTTCAGAAACAGGCAAGAGAGTTGCAGAAACAAGCAAAAGAGGTGCAGAAAGAGGGAACAGGGGTGCAGACAGAGGCAAGAGAGGTGCAGAAAGAAGGAAGAGGGGTGCAGAAAGAGGCAAGAGGGGTATAGAAATTTTCAAGAGGTGCAGAAAGAAGCAAGAGCAGTACAAAAGAACCAACAGAAGAGCAGAAAGAAGGAACAGAGATGCACAAAGAGGCAAGAGTGGTACAGACAGTGGGGAGAGAGGTGTAGAAAGAGGCAAGAGAGTTGCACAAAGAGGAAAGAAGGGTGCCGGAAGAGGCAAGGGGGTGCAGAAAGAAGCAAGAGAGGTGCAGAAAGAAGCAACAGGGGTGCAGAAAGAGGGAACAGGGGTGTAGACAGAGGCAAGAGAGTTGCAGAAACAAGCAAAAGAGGTGCAGAAAGAGGGAACAGGGGTGCAGACAGAGGCAAGAGGGGTGCAGAAAGAAGGAAGAGGGGTGCAGAAGACGGCAAGAGCGGTGCAGAACTTTTAAAGAGAGGTGCAGAAAGAAGCAAGAAAAGTGCAAAAGAACCAACAGAGGTGCAGAAAGAGGAAAGAGAAGTGCAGAAAAAGGCGAGAGAGGTACAGAGAGGTACAGAAAGAGGCAGGAGAGGTGCACAAAGAGGCTAGAGGGGTACAGAAAGATGCAAGTGGGGTGCATAAAGAAGCAAGAGAAGTGCAGAAAGAAGCAACAGAGGTGCTGAAAGAGGCAAGAGATGTGCAGAAACAGACAGGGAAGGTGCAGAAAGAGGGAACAAGGGTGCAGAAAGAGGCAATAGGATACAGAAAGAGGGAAGAAGGGTGTAGAAAGATGCAAGAGCAGTGCAGAAAGAACCAAGCGTGGTGCAGAAAGAGGCAAGAAGGGTACAGAAGGAGGTAGGAGAGGTGTACTAAAAGGCAAGAGGGGTTTAGAAAGAGCAAGAGGGGTGTAAAAGGAAGAGAAGTGCAGAAAGAAGCAACAGGGGTGCTGAAAGAGGCATGAAGGGTACAGAAAGAGGCAAGAGAAGCGCACAAACAAGCAACAGAGTTACAGAAAGAGGCAAGAGAAGTGCAGGAACAGGCGGCAAAGGTACAGAAAGAGGGTACAGGGGTGCAGAAAGAGGCATGAGAGGTGCAGAAAGAGGTAAGAGGGTTGCAGAAAAAGCAAGAGGGTGCAGAAAGAAGCAAGTGAGGTACAGAAAGAGGCAGGAGAGGTGCAAAAACAGACAACAAAAGTGCAGAAAGAGGCAAGAGAATTGCTGAAAGAAGCAACAGAGGTGTAGAAAGAAGCAACAGAAGTGCAGAAAGAGGCAAGTGAGGTGCAGAAAGAGGCAAGAGAGGTGAAGAAAATGTCAAGAGAACTACAAAAGAGGCAAGAGAGATGCAAGAAAGAGAAGATGGGTGCAAAAAGAAGCAAGCGAGGTGCAAAAAGAAGCAAGAGAAGTGTAGAAAGAAGCAAGAGACGTGCAGAAAGAGGCAAGTGATGTCATGAAAGAGGCAGGAGAGGCACAGAAAATGACAAGAGAACTGCATAAGAGGCAAGAGAGATGCAAAAAAGGGAAGATGGGTGCAAAAAGAAGCAAGCGAGGTGCAAAAAGAAGCAAGAGAAGTGTAGAAAGAAGCAAGAGACATGCAGAAAGAGGCAAGGGGATGCAGAAAGAGACAAGAGAGGTGTAGAAAGATGGAAGACGAGTGTAGAATGAAGCAACAGGGGTGCAGAAAGAGGCAAAAGAATTGCAGATAGAAGCAACAGAGGTGCAGAGGGAGGCAGGAGAACTGCAGAAACAGGCAAGAGAGTTGCAGAAACAGGCAAAAGAGGTGCAGAAAGAAGCAAGAGCACTGCAAAAGAATCAACAGAGGTGCAGAAAGACGCAAGAGGGGTGCAGAAAGAGGCAAGAGAAGTGCAGAAATAAGGAACAGAGGTACACAAAGAGAGACGAAGGGTACAGAAAGAGGGAAGAGAGGTGTAGAAAGAGGCAAGAGAGTTGCACAAAGAGGGAAGAAAGATGCAGAAAGAGGCAAGAGGGGTGCAGAAAGAAGCAAAAGTGGTGCAGAAAGAAGCAAGAGAAGTGCAGAAAGAGGCAAGAGGGGTGCAGAAAGAGGCAAGAGGGGTGCAGAAAGAGGCAAAAGAAGTGCAGCTAGAAGCAGCAGCTGTGCAGAAGGAGGCAAGAGAACTACAGAAACAGACAGGAGAATTGCAGGAACACGCAAAAGAGATGCAGAAAGAGGGAACAGGGGTGCAGACATGAGGCAAGAGAGGTACAGAAAGAAAAAAGAGGGTGCAGAAAGAGGCAAGAGGGATATAGAAATTTTCAAGAGATGTGCAGAAAGAAGTAAGAGTAGTGCAAAAGAACCAACAGAGGTGAAGAAAGAGGCAAGAGAAGTGCAGAAAGAAGCAAAAGATGTGCAGAACAAAGCAAGAGAAGTGCAGAAAGAGGCAAGAGGGGTGCAGAAAGAGGCAAAAGAAGTACAGAAAAAAGCAAGAGAGGCGCAGAAAGAGGCAAGAGAAGTGCAGAAACAGGCAAGAGAGTTGCAGAAAGAGGGAAGAAGGGTGCAGAAAGAGGCAAGAGTGGTACAGAAAGAAGCAAGTGAGGTACAGAAAGAGGCAACAGAGGTGCAGAAAGAAGCAGGAGAGTTTCAGAAAGAAGCAAGAGGAGTGCAGAATGTAGCAACAGTGGTACAAAAAGAGGCAAAAGAAGTGCAGATAGAAGCAACAGATGTGCAGAAGGAGGCAAGAGAACTAAAGAAACAGGCAGGAGAGTTGCAGGAACAGTCAAAAGAGGTGCAGAAAGAGGGAACAGGAGTGTAGACAGAGGAAAGAGAGGTGCAGAAAGAAGGAAGAGGGTGCAGAAAGAGGCAAGAGAGGTCCTGACATTTTCAAGAGAGGTGCAGAAAGAAGCAAGAGCAGTGCAAAAGAACCAACAGAGGTGTAGAAAGAGGCAAGAGAGTTGCACAAAGAGGGAAGAAGGGTGCAGAAAGAGGCAAGAGGGGTGCAGAAATAAGCAAGAGAGGTGCAGAAAGAAGCAAGTGAAGTGCAGAAAGAGGCAAGAGGGATGTAGAAAAGGCAAGAGGGGTGCAACAAGAAGCAAGTGAGGTAAAGAAAGAAACAGGAGAAGTGCAGAAACAGGCAAGAAAAGTGCAGAAAGAGGCTATAGAATTGCTGAAAGAAACAACAAAAGTGCAGAAAGAGGCAAGAGAATTGCTGAAAGAAGCAATAGAGGTGTAGAAAGAAGCAAGAGAAGTGCAGAAAGAAGCAACAGAGGTGCTGAAAGAGGCAAGAGATGTGCAGAAACAGACAGGAAAGGTGCAGAAAGAGGGAACAAGGGTGCAGAAAGAGGCAATAGGATACAGAAAGAGCGAAGAAGGGTGTAGAAAGATGCAAGAGCAGTGCAGAAAGAACCAAGCGTGGTGCAGAAAGAGGCAAGAAGGGTACAGAAGGAGGTAGGAGAGGTGTACTAAAAGGCAAGAGGGGTTTAGAAAGAGCAAGAGGGGTGTAAAAGGAAGAGAAGTGCAGAAAGAAGCAACAGAGGTGCTGAAAGAGGCATGAAGGGTACAGAGAGAGGCAAGAGAAGTGCAGGAACAGGCAGGAAAGGTACAGAAAGAGGGTACAGGGGTGCAGAAAGAGGTAAGAGGGTTGCAGAAAAAGCAAGAGGGTGCAGAAAGAAGCAAGTGAGGTACAGAAAGAGGCAGGAGAGGTGCAAAAGCAAGTGAGGTGCAGAAAGAGGCAAGAGAATTGCTGAAAGAAGCAACAGAGGTGTAGAAAGAAGCAACAGAAGTGCAGAAAGAGGCAAGTGAGGTGCAGAAAGAGGCAAGAGAGGCGAAGAAAATGTCAAGAGAACTACAAAAGAGGCAAGAGAGATGCAAGAAAGAGAAGATGGGTGCAAAAAGAAGCCAGCGAGGTACAAAAAGAAGCAAGAGAAGTGTAGAAAGAAGCAAGAGACGTGCAGAAAGAGGCAAATGATGTCCAGAAAGAGGCAGGAGAGGCACAGAAAATGACAAGAGAACTGCATAAGAGGCAGGAGAGTTGCAGGAACACGCAAAATAGGTGCAGAAAGAGGGAACAGCGGTGCAGACAGAGGCAAGAGAGGTTCAGAAAGAAAAAAGAGGGGTGTAGAAAGAGGCAAGAGGGGTACAGAAATTTTCAAGAGAGGTGCAGAAAGAAGCAAGAGCAGTGCAAAAGAACCAACAGAAGTGCAGAAAGAAGGAACAGAGATGCACAAAGAGGCAAGAAGGATGCAGAAAGAGGCAAGAGGGGTTCAGAAATAAGCAAAAGAGGTACAGAAAGAAGCAAGTGAAGTGCAGAAAGAGTCAAGAGGGGTGCAGAAAGAGGCAAAGGAAATGCAGAAAGAAGCAACAGAGGTGCAGAAAGAGGCAAGAGAAGTGCAGATAGAAGCAACGGATGTGCAGAAGGAGGCAAGCGAACTACAGAAACAGGCAGGAGGGTTGCAGGAACAGGCAAAAGAGGTGCAGAAAGAGGAAACACGGGTGCAGACAGAGGCAAGAGAGGTGCAGAAAGAAGGAAGAGGGGTGCAGAAAGAGGCAAGAGGGGTACAGAAATTTTCAAGAGGTGCAGAAAGAAGCAAGAGCAGTGCAAAAGAACCAACAGAAGTGCAGAAAGAAGGAACAGAGATGCACAAAGAGGCAAGAGTGGTACAGAAAGAGGGGAGAGAGGTGTAGAAAGAGGCAAGAGAGTTGCACAAAGAGGAAAGAAGGGTGCAGAAAGAGGCAAGGGGGTGCAGAAAAAAGCAAGAGAGGTGCAGAAAGAAGCAACAGGAGTGCAGAAAGAGGCAAAAGAAGTACAGATAGAAGTAACAGAGGTGCAGAAGGAGGCAAGAGAACTTCAGAAACAGGCAAGAGAGTTGCAGAAACAAGCAAAAGAGGTGCAGAAAGAGGGAACAGGGGTGCAGACAGAGGCAAGAGAGGTGCAGAAAGAAGGAAGAGGGGTGCAGAAAGAGGCAAGAGGGGTATAGAAATTTTCAAGAGGTGCAGAAAGAAGCAAGAGCAGTACAAAAGAACCAACAGAAGAGCAGAAAGAAGGAACAGAGTGCACAAAGAGGCAAGAGTGGTACAGACAGTGGGGAGAGAGGTGTAGAAAGAGGCAAGAGAGTTGCACAAAGAGGAAAGAAGGGTGCCGGAAGAGGCAAGGGGGTGCAGAAAGAAGCAAGAGAGGTGCAGAAAGAAGCAACAGGGGTGCAGAAAGAGGGAACAGGGGTGTAGACAGAGGCAAGAGAGTTGCAGAAACAAGCAAAAGAGGTGCAGAAAGAGGGAACAGGGGTGCAGACAGAGGCAAGAGGGGTGCAGAAAGAAGGAAGAGGGGTGCAGAAGGCGGCAAGAGCGGTGCAGAACTTTTAAAGAGAGGTGCAGAAAGAAGCAAGAAAAGTGCAAAAGAACCAACAGAGGTGCAGAAAGAGGAAAGAGAAGTGCAGAAAAAGGCGAGAGAGGTACAGAGAGGTACAGAAAGAGGCAGGAGAGGTGCACAAAGAGGCTAGAGGGGTACAGAAAGATGCAAGTGGGGTGCATAAAGAAGCAAGAGAAGTGCAGAAAGAAGCAACAGAGGTGCTGAAAGAGGCAAGAGATGTGCAGAAACAGACAGGGAAGGTGCAGAAAGAGGGAACAAGGGTGCAGAAAGAGGCAATAGGATACAGAAAGAGGGAAGAAGGGTGTAGAAAGATGCAAGAGCAGTGCAGAAAGAACCAAGCGTGGTGCAGAAAGAGGCAAGAAGGGTACAGAAGGAGGTAGGAGAGGTGTACTAAAAGGCAAGAGGGGTTTAGAAAGAGCAAGAGGGGTGTAAAAGGAAGAGAAGTGCAGAAAGAAGCAACAGGGGTGCTGAAAGAGGCATGAAGGGTACAGAAAGAGGCAAGAGAAGCGCACAAACAAGCAACAGAGTTACAGAAAGAGGCAAGAGAAGTGCAGGAACAGGCGGCAAAGGTACAGAAAGAGGGTACAGGGGTGCAGAAAGAGGCATGAGAGGTGCAGAAAGAGGTAAGAGGGTTGCAGAAAAAGCAAGAGGGTGCAGAAAGAAGCAAGTGAGGTACAGAAAGAGGCAGGAGAGGTGCAAAAACAGACAACAAAAGTGCAGAAAGAGGCAAGAGAATTGCTGAAAGAAGCAACAGAGGTGTAGAAAGAAGCAACAGAAGTGCAGAAAGAGGCAAGTGAGGTGCAGAAAGAGGCAAGAGAGGTGAAGAAAATGTCAAGAGAACTACAAAAGAGGCAAGAGAGATGCAAGAAAGAGAAGATGGGTGCAAAAAGAAGCAAGCGAGGTGCAAAAAGAAGCAAGAGAAGTGTAGAAAGAAGCAAGAGACGTGCAGAAAGAGGCAAGTGATGTCATGAAAGAGGCAGGAGAGGCACAGAAAATGACAAGAGAACTGCATAAGAGGCAAGAGAGATGCAAAAAAGGGAAGATGGGTGCAAAAAGAAGCAAGCGAGGTGCAAAAAGAAGCAAGAGAAGTGTAGAAAGAAGCAAGAGACATGCAGAAAGAGGCAAGGGGATGCAGAAAGAGACAAGAGAGGTGTAGAAAGATGGAAGACGAGTGTAGAATGAAGCAACAGGGGTGCAGAAAGAGGCAAAAGAATTGCAGATAGAAGCAACAGAGGTGCAGAGGGAGGCAGGAGAACTGCAGAAACAGGCAAGAGAGTTGCAGAAACAGGCAAAAGAGGTGCAGAAAGAAGCAAGAGCACTGCAAAAGAATCAACAGAGGTGCAGAAAGACGCAAGAGGGGTGCAGAAAGAGGCAAGAGAAGTGCAGAAATAAGGAACAGAGGTACACAAAGAGAGACGAAGGGTACAGAAAGAGGGAAGAGAGGTGTAGAAAGAGGCAAGAGAGTTGCACAAAGAGGGAAGAAAGATGCAGAAAGAGGCAAGAGGGGTGCAGAAAGAAGCAAAAGTGGTGCAGAAAGAAGCAAGAGAAGTGCAGAAAGAGGCAAGAGGGGTGCAGAAAGAGGCAAGAGGGGTGCAGAAAGAGGCAAAAGAAGTGCAGCTAGAAGCAGCAGCTGTGCAGAAGGAGGCAAGAGAACTACAGAAACAGACAGGAGAATTGCAGGAACACGCAAAAGAGATGCAGAAAGAGGGAACAGGGGTGCAGACATGAGGCAAGAGAGGTACAGAAAGAAAAAAGAGGGTGCAGAAAGAGGCAAGAGGGATATAGAAATTTTCAAGAGATGTGCAGAAAGAAGTAAGAGTAGTGCAAAAGAACCAACAGAGGTGAAGAAAGAGGCAAGAGAAGTGCAGAAAGAAGCAAAAGATGTGCAGAACAAAGCAAGAGAAGTGCAGAAAGAGGCAAGAGGGGTGCAGAAAGAGGCAAAAGAAGTACAGAAAAAAGCAAGAGAGGCGCAGAAAGAGGCAAGAGAAGTGCAGAAACAGGCAAGAGAGTTGCAGAAAGAGGGAAGAAGGGTGCAGAAAGAGGCAAGAGTGGTACAGAAAGAAGCAAGTGAGGTACAGAAAGAGGCAACAGAGGTGCAGAAAGAAGCAGGAGAGTTTCAGAAAGAAGCAAGAGGAGTGCAGAATGTAGCAACAGTGGTACAAAAAGAGGCAAAAGAAGTGCAGATAGAAGCAACAGATGTGCAGAAGGAGGCAAGAGAACTAAAGAAACAGGCAGGAGAGTTGCAGGAACAGTCAAAAGAGGTGCAGAAAGAGGGAACAGGAGTGTAGACAGAGGAAAGAGAGGTGCAGAAAGAAGGAAGAGGGTGCAGAAAGAGGCAAGAGAGGTCCTGACATTTTCAAGAGAGGTGCAGAAAGAAGCAAGAGCAGTGCAAAAGAACCAACAGAGGTGTAGAAAGAGGCAAGAGAGTTGCACAAAGAGGGAAGAAGGGTGCAGAAAGAGGCAAGAGGGGTGCAGAAATAAGCAAGAGAGGTGCAGAAAGAAGCAAGTGAAGTGCAGAAAGAGGCAAGAGGGATGTAGAAAAGGCAAGAGGGGTGCAACAAGAAGCAAGTGAGGTAAAGAAAGAAACAGGAGAAGTGCAGAAACAGGCAAGAAAAGTGCAGAAAGAGGCTATAGAATTGCTGAAAGAAACAACAAAAGTGCAGAAAGAGGCAAGAGAATTGCTGAAAGAAGCAATAGAGGTGTAGAAAGAAGCAAGAGAAGTGCAGAAAGAAGCAACAGAGGTGCTGAAAGAGGCAAGAGATGTGCAGAAACAGACAGGAAAGGTGCAGAAAGAGGGAACAAGGGTGCAGAAAGAGGCAATAGGATACAGAAAGAGCGAAGAAGGGTGTAGAAAGATGCAAGAGCAGTGCAGAAAGAACCAAGCGTGGTGCAGAAAGAGGCAAGAAGGGTACAGAAGGAGGTAGGAGAGGTGTACTAAAAGGCAAGAGGGGTTTAGAAAGAGCAAGAGGGGTGTAAAAGGAAGAGAAGTGCAGAAAGAAGCAACAGAGGTGCTGAAAGAGGCATGAAGGGTACAGAGAGAGGCAAGAGAAGTGCAGGAACAGGCAGGAAAGGTACAGAAAGAGGGTACAGGGGTGCAGAAAGAGGTAAGAGGGTTGCAGAAAAAGCAAGAGGGTGCAGAAAGAAGCAAGTGAGGTACAGAAAGAGGCAGGAGAGGTGCAAAAGCAAGTGAGGTGCAGAAAGAGGCAAGAGAATTGCTGAAAGAAGCAACAGAGGTGTAGAAAGAAGCAACAGAAGTGCAGAAAGAGGCAAGTGAGGTGCAGAAAGAGGCAAGAGAGGCGAAGAAAATGTCAAGAGAACTACAAAAGAGGCAAGAGAGATGCAAGAAAGAGAAGATGGGTGCAAAAAGAAGCCAGCGAGGTACAAAAAGAAGCAAGAGAAGTGTAGAAAGAAGCAAGAGACGTGCAGAAAGAGGCAAATGATGTCCAGAAAGAGGCAGGAGAGGCACAGAAAATGACAAGAGAACTGCATAAGAGGCAGGAGAGTTGCAGGAACACGCAAAATAGGTGCAGAAAGAGGGAACAGCGGTGCAGACAGAGGCAAGAGAGGTTCAGAAAGAAAAAAGAGGGGTGTAGAAAGAGGCAAGAGGGGTACAGAAATTTTCAAGAGAGGTGCAGAAAGAAGCAAGAGCAGTGCAAAAGAACCAACAGAAGTGCAGAAAGAAGGAACAGAGATGCACAAAGAGGCAAGAAGGATGCAGAAAGAGGCAAGAGGGGTTCAGAAATAAGCAAAAGAGGTACAGAAAGAAGCAAGTGAAGTGCAGAAAGAGTCAAGAGGGGTGCAGAAAGAGGCAAAGGAAATGCAGAAAGAAGCAACAGAGGTGCAGAAAGAGGCAAGAGAAGTGCAGATAGAAGCAACGGATGTGCAGAAGGAGGCAAGCGAACTACAGAAACAGGCAGGAGGGTTGCAGGAACAGGCAAAAGAGGTGCAGAAAGAGGAAACACGGGTGCAGACAGAGGCAAGAGAGGTGCAGAAAGAAGGAAGAGGGGTGCAGAAAGAGGCAAGAGGGGTACAGAAATTTTCAAGAGGTGCAGAAAGAAGCAAGAGCAGTGCAAAAGAACCAACAGAAGTGCAGAAAGAAGGAACAGAGATGCACAAAGAGGCAAGAGTGGTACAGAAAGAGGGGAGAGAGGTGTAGAAAGAGGCAAGAGAGTTGCACAAAGAGGAAAGAAGGGTGCAGAAAGAGGCAAGGGGGTGCAGAAAAAAGCAAGAGAGGTGCAGAAAGAAGCAACAGGAGTGCAGAAAGAGGCAAAAGAAGTACAGATAGAAGTAACAGAGGTGCAGAAGGAGGCAAGAGAACTTCAGAAACAGGCAAGAGAGTTGCAGAAACAAGCAAAAGAGGTGCAGAAAGAGGGAACAGGGGTGCAGACAGAGGCAAGAGAGGTGCAGAAAGAAGGAAGAGGGGTGCAGAAAGAGGCAAGAGGGGTATAGAAATTTTCAAGAGGTGCAGAAAGAAGCAAGAGCAGTACAAAAGAACCAACAGAAGAGCAGAAAGAAGGAACAGAGTGCACAAAGAGGCAAGAGTGGTACAGACAGTGGGGAGAGAGGTGTAGAAAGAGGCAAGAGAGTTGCACAAAGAGGAAAGAAGGGTGCCGGAAGAGGCAAGGGGGTGCAGAAAGAAGCAAGAGAGGTGCAGAAAGAAGCAACAGGGGTGCAGAAAGAGGGAACAGGGGTGTAGACAGAGGCAAGAGAGTTGCAGAAACAAGCAAAAGAGGTGCAGAAAGAGGGAACAGGGGTGCAGACAGAGGCAAGAGGGGTGCAGAAAGAAGGAAGAGGGGTGCAGAAGGCGGCAAGAGGGGTGCAGAACTTTTAAAGAGAGGTGCAGAAAGAAGCAAGAAAAGTGCAAAAGAACCAACAGAGGTGCAGAAAGAGGAAAGAGAAGTGCAGAAAAAGGCAAGAGAGGTACAGAGAGGTACAGAAAGAGGCAGGAGAGGTGCACAAAGAGGCTAGAGGGGTACAGAAATATGCAAGTGGGGTGCATAAAGAAGCAAGAGAAGTGCAGAAAGAAGCAACAGAGGTGCTGAAAGAGGCAAGAGATGTGCAGAAACAGACAGGGAAGGTGCAGAAAGAGGGAACAAGGGTGCAGAAAGAGGCAATAGGATACAGAAAGAGGGAAGAAGGGTGTAGAAAGATGCAAGAGCAGTGCAGAAAGAACCAAGCGTGGTGCAGAAAGAGGCAAGAAGGGTACAGAAGGAGGTAGGAGAGGTGTACTAAAAGGCAAGAGGGGTTTAGAAAGAGCAAGAGGGGTGTAAAAGGAAGAGAAGTGCAGAAAGAAGCAACAGGGGTGCTGAAAGAGGCATGAAGGGTACAGAAAGAGGCAAGAGAAGCGCACAAACAAGCAACAGAGTTACAGAAAGAGGCAAGAGAAGTGCAGGAACAGGCAGGAAAGGTACAGAAAGAGGGTACAGGGGTGCAGAAAGAGGCATGAGAGGTGCAGAAAGAGGTAAGAGGGTTGCAGAAAAAGCAAGAGGGTGCAGAAAGAAGCAAGTGAGGTACAGAAAGAGGCAGGAGAGGTGCAAAAACAGACAACAAAAGTGCAGAAAGAGGCAAGAGAATTGCTGAAAGAAGCAACAGAGGTGTAGAAAGAAGCAACAGAAGTGCAGAAAGAGGCAAGTGAGGTGCAGAAAGAGGCAAGAGAGGTGAAGAAAATGTCAAGAGAACTACAAAAGAGGCAAGAGAGATGCAAGAAAGAGAAGATGGGTGCAAAAAGAAGCAAGCGAGGTGCAAAAAGAAGCAAGAGAAGTGTAGAAAGAAGCAAGAGACGTGCAGAAAGAGGCAAGTGATGTCATGAAAGAGGCAGGAGAGGCACAGAAAATGACAAGAGAACTGCATAAGAGGCAAGAGAGATGCAAAAAAGGGAAGATGGGTGCAAAAAGAAGCAAGCGAGGTGCAAAAAGAAGCAAGAGAAGTGTAGAAAGAAGCAAGAGACATGCAGAAAGAGGCAAGGGGATGCAGAAAGAGACAAGAGAGGTGTAGAAAGATGGAAGACGAGTGTAGAATGAAGCAACAGGGGTGCAGAAAGAGGCAAAAGAATTGCAGATAGAAGCAACAGAGGTGCAGAGGGAGGCAGGAGAACTGCAGAAACAGGCAAGAGAGTTGCAGAAACAGGCAAAAGAGGTGCAGAAAGAAGCAAGAGCACTGCAAAAGAATCAACAGAGGTGCAGAAAGACGCAAGAGGGGTGCAGAAAGAGGCAAGAGAAGTGCAGAAATAAGGAACAGAGGTACACAAAGAGAGACGAAGGGTACAGAAAGAGGGAAGAGAGGTGTAGAAAGAGGCAAGAGAGTTGCACAAAGAGGGAAGAAAGATGCAGAAAGAGGCAAGAGGGGTGCAGAAAGAAGCAAAAGTGGTGCAGAAAGAAGCAAGACAAGTGCAGAAAGAGGCAAGAGGGGTGCAGAAAGAGGCAAGAGGGGTGCAGAAAGAGGCAAAAGAAGTGCAGCTAGAAGCAGCAGCTGTGCAGAAGGAGGCAAGAGAACTACAGAAACAGACAGGAGAATTGCAGGAACACGCAAAAGAGATGCAGAAAGAGGGAACAGGGGTGCAGACATGAGGCAAGAGAGGTACAGAAAGAAAAAAGAGGGTGCAGAAAGAGGCAAGAGGGATATAGAAATTTTCAAGAGATGTGCAGAAAGAAGTAAGAGTAGTGCAAAAGAACCAACAGAGGTGAAGAAAGAGGCAAGAGAAGTGCAGAAAGAAGCAAAAGATGTGCAGAACAAAGCAAGAGAAGTGCAGAAAGAGGCAAGAGGGGTGCAGAAAGAGGCAAAAGAAGTACAGAAAAAAGCAAGAGAGGCGCAGAAAGAGGCAAGAGAAGTGCAGAAACAGGCAAGAGAGTTGCAGAAAGAAGGAAGAAGGGTGCAGAAAGAGGCAAGAGTGGTACAGAAAGAAGCAAGTGAGGTACAGAAAGAGGCAACAGAGGTGCAGAAAGAAGCAGGAGAGTTTCAGAAAGAAGCAAGAGAAGTGCAGAATGTAGCAACAGTGGTACAGAAAGAGGCAAAAGAAGTGCAGATAGAAGCAACAGATGTGCAGAAGGAGGCAAGAGAACTAAAGAAACAGGCAGGAGAGTTGCAGGAACAGTCAAAAGAGGTGCAGAAAGAGGGAACAGGAGTGTAGACAGAGGAAAGAGAGGTGCAGAAAGAAGGAAGAGGGTGCAGAAAGAGGCAAGAGAGGTCCTGACATTTTCAAGAGAGGTGCAGAAAGAAGCAAGAGCAGTGCAAAAGAACCAACAGAGGTGTAGAAAGAGGCAAGAGAGTTGCACAAAGAGGGAAGAAGGGTGCAGAAAGAGGCAGGAGGGGTGCAGAAATAAGCAAGAGAGGTGCAGAAAGAAGCAAGTGAAGTGCAGAAAGAGGCAAGAGGGATGCAGAAAAGGCAAGAGGGGTGCAACAAGAAGCAAGTGAGGTAAAGAAAGAAACAGGAGAACTGCAGAAACAGGCAAGAAAAGTGCAGAAAGAGGCTATAGAATTGCTGAAAGAAACAACAAAAGTGCAGAAAGAGGCAAGAGAATTGCTGAAAGAAGCAATAGAGGTGTAGAAAGAAGCAAGAGAAGTGCAGAAAGAAGCAACAGAGGTGCTGAAAGAGGCAAGAGATGTGCAGAAACAGACAGGAAAGGTGCAGAAAGAGGGAACAAGGGTGCAGAAAGAGGCAATAGGATACAGAAAGAGCGAAGAAGGGTGTAGAAAGATGCAAGAGCCGTGCAGAAAGAACCAAGCGTGGTGCAGAAAGAGGCAAGAAGGGTACAGAAGGAGGTAGGAGAGGTGTACTAAAAGGCAAGAGGGGTTTAGAAAGAGCAAGAGGGGTGTAAAAGGAAGAGAAGTGCAGAAAGAAGCAACAGAGGTGCTGAAAGAGGCATGAAGGGTACAGAGAGAGGCAAGAGAAGTGCAGGAACAGGCAGGAAAGGTACAGAAAGAGGGTACAGGGGTGCAGAAAGAGGTAAGAGGGTTGCAGAAAAAGCAAGAGGGTGCAGAAAGAAGCAAGTGAGGTACAGAAAGAGGCAGGAGAGGTGCAAAAGCAAGTGAGGTGCAGAAAGAGGCAAGAGAATTGCTGAAAGAAGCAACAGAGGTGTAGAAAGAAGCAACAGAAGTGCAGAAAGAGGCAAGTGAGGTGCAGAAAGAGGCAAGAGAGGCGAAGAAAATGTCAAGAGAACTACAAAAGAGGCAAGAGAGATGCAAGAAAGAGAAGATGGGTGCAAAAAGAAGCCAGCGAGGTACAAAAAGAAGCAAGAGAAGTGTAGAAAGAAGCAAGAGACGTGCAGAAAGAGGCAAATGGTGTCCAGAAAGAGGCAGGAGAGGCACAGAAAATGACAAGAGAACTGCATAAGAGGCAAGAGAGATGCAAAAAAGGGAAGATGGGTGCCAAAAGAAGCAAGAGAAGTGCAAAAAGAAGCAAGAAAAGTGTGGAAAGAAGCAAGAGACATGCAGAAAGAGGCAAGGGGATGCAGAAAGAGACAAGAGAGGTGTAGAAAGATGAAAGACGAGTGTAGAATGAAGCAACAGGGGTGCAGAAAGAGGCAAAAGAATTGCAGATAGAAGCAACAGAGGTGCAGAGAGAGGCAGGAGAACTGCAGAAACAGGCAAGAGAGCTGCAGAAACAGGCAAAAGAGGTGCAGAAAGAAGCAAGAGCACTGCAAAAGAATCAACAGAGGTGCAGAAAGACGCAAGAGGGGTGCAGAAAGAGGCAAAAGAAGTGCTGAAATAAGTAACAGAGGTACACAAAGAGAGACGAAGGGTACAGAAAGAGGGAAGAGAGGTGTAGAAAGAGGCAAGAGAGTTGCACAAAGAGGGAAGAAAGATGCAGAAAGAGGCAAGAGCGGTGCAGAAAGAAGCAAAAGTGGTGCAGAAAGAAGCAAGAGAAGTGTAGAAAGAGGCAAGAGGGGTGCAGAAAGAGGCAAAAGAAGTGCAGCTAGAAGCAACAGCTGTGCAGAAGGAGGCAAGAGAACTACAGAAACAGACAGGAGAATTGCAGGAACACGCAAAAGAGATGCAGAAAGAGGGAACAGGGGTGCAGACATGAGGCAAGAGAGGTGCAGAAAGAAAAAAGAGGGTGCAGGAAGAGGCAAGAGGGATATAGAAATTTTCAAGAGATGTGCAGAAAGAAGCAAGAGTAGTGCAAAAGAACCAACAGAGGTGAAGAAAGAGGCAAGAGAAGTGCAGAAAGAAGCGAAAGATGTGCGGAAAAAAGCAATAGAAGTGCAGAAAGAGGCAAGAGGGCTGCAGAAAGAGGCAAAAGAAGTACAGAAGAAAGCAAGAGAGGCGCAGAAAGAGGCAAGAGAAGTACAGAAACAGGCAAGAGAGTTGCAGAAAGAGGGAAGAAGGGTGCAGAAAGAGGCAAGAGTGGTACAGAAAGAAGCAAGTGAGGTACAGAAAGAGGCAACAGAGGTGCAGAAAGAAGCAGGAGAGTTTCAGAAAGAAGCAAGAGAAGTGCAGAATGAAGCAACAGTGGTACAGAAAGCGGCAAAAGAAGTGCAGATAGAAGCAACAGATGTGCAGAAGGAGGCACGAGAACTAAAGAAACAGGCAGGAGAGTTGCAGGAACAGTCAAAAGAGGTGCAGAAAGAGGGAACATGAGTGCAGACAGAGGAAAGAGAGGTGCAGAAAGAAGGAAGAGGGTGCAGAAAGAGGCAAGAGAGGTCCTGACATTTTCAAGAGAGGTGCAGAAAGAAGCAAGAGCAGTGCAAAAGAACCAACAGAGGTGTAGAAAGAGGCAAGAGAGTTGCACAAAGAGGGAAGAAGGGTGCAGAAAGAGGCAAGAGGGGTGCAGAAATAAGCAAGAGAGGTGCAGAAAGAAGCAAGTGAAGTGCAGAAAGAGGCAAGAGGGATGCAGAAAAGGCAAGAGGGGTGCAACAAGAAGCAAGTGAGGTAAAGAAAGAAACAGGAGAAGTGCAGAAACAGGCAAGAAAAGTGCAGAAAGAGGCTATAGAATTGCTGAAAGAAACAACAAAAGTGCAGAAAGAGGCAAGAGATTTGCTGAAAGAAGCAATAGAGGTGTAGAAAGAAGCAAGAGAAGTGCAGAAAGAAGCAACAGAGGTGCTGAAAGAGGCAAGAGATGTGCAGAAACAGACAGGAAAGGTGCAGAAAGAGGGAACAAGGGTGCAGAAAGAGGCAATAGGATACAGAAAGAGGGAAGAAGGGTGTAGAAAGATGCAAGAGCAGTGCAGAAAGAACCAAGCGTGGTGCAGAAAGAGGCAAGAAGGGTACAGAAGGAGCTAGGAGAGGTGTACTAAAAGGCAAGAGGGGTTTAGAAAGAGCAAGAGGGGTGTAAAAGGAAGAGAAGTGCAGAAAGAAGCAACAGAGGTGCTGAAAGAGGCATGAAGGGTACAGAAAGAGGCAAGAGAAGTGCACAAACAAGCAACAGAGTTACAGAAAGAGGCAAGAGAAGTGCAGGAACAGGCAGGAAAGGTACAGAAAGAGGGTACAGGGGTGCAGACAGAGGCATGAGAGGTGCAGAAAGAGGTAAGAGGGTTGCAGAAAAAGCAAGAGGGTGCAGAAAGAAGCAAGTGAGGTACAGAAAGAGGCAGGAGAGGTGCAAAAACAGACAACAAAAGTGCAGAAAGAGGCAAGAGAATTGCTGAAAGAAGCAACAGAGGTGTAGAAAGAAGCTACAGAAGTGCAGAAAGAGGCAAGTGAGGTGCAGAAAGAGGCAAGAGAGGTGAAGAAAATGTCAAGAGAACTACAAAAGAGGCAAGAGAGATGCAAGAAAGAGAAGATGGGTGCAAAAAGAAGCCAGCGAGGTACAAAAAGAAGCAAGAGAAGTGTAGAAAGAAGCAAGAGACGTGCAGAAAGAGGCAAATGATGTCCAGAAAGAGGCAGGAGAGGCACAGAAAATGACAAGAGAACTGCATAAGAGGCAAGAGAGATGCAAAAATGGGAAGATGGGTGCCAAAAGAAGCAAGAGAAGGGCAAAAAGGAGCAAGAGAAGTGTAGAAAGAAGAAAGAGACATGCAGAAAGAGGCAAGGGGATGCAGAAAGAGGCAAAAGAATTGCAGATAGAAGCAACAGAGGTGCAGAGAGAGGCAGGAGAACTGCAGAAACAGGCAAGAGAGTTGCAGAAACAGGCAAAAGAGGTGCAGAAAGAAGCAAGAGCACTGCAAAAGAATCAACAGAGGTGCAGAAAGACACAAGAGGGGTGCAAAAAGAGGCAAAAGAAGTGCAGAAATAAGTAACGGAGGTACACAAAGAGAGACGAAGGGTACAAAAAGAGGGAAGAGAGGTGTAGAAAGAGGCAAGAGAGTTGCACAAAGAGGGAAGAAAGATGCAGAAAGAGGCAAGAGGGGTGCAGAAAGAAGCAAAAGTGGTGCAGAAAGAAGCAAGAGAAGTGCAGAAAGAGGCAAGAGGGGTGCAGAAAGAGGCAAAAGAAGTGCAGCTAGAAGCAACAGCTGTGCAGAAGGAGGCAAGAGAACTACAGAAACAGACAGGAGAATTGCAGGAACACGCAAAAGAGATGCAGAAAGAGGGAACAGGGGTGCAGACATGAGGCAAGAGAGGTGCAGAAAGAAAAAAGAGGGTGCAGGAAGAGGCAAGAGGGATATAGAAATTTTCAAGAGATGTGCAGAAAGAAGCAAGAGTAGTGCAAAAGAACCAACAGAGGTGAAGAAAGAGGCAAGAGAAGTGCAGAAAGAAGCAAAAGATGTGCAGAAAAAAGCAATAGAAGTGCAGAAAGAGGCAAGAGGGGTGCAGAAGGAGGCAAAAGAAGTACAGAAGAAAGCAAGAGAGGCGCAGAAAGAGGCAAGAGAAGTACAGAAACAGGCAAGAGAGTTGCAGAAAGAGGGAAGAAGGGTGCAGAAAGAGGCAAGAGTGGTACAGAAAGAAGCAAGTGAGGTACAGAAAGAGGCAACAGAGGTGCAGAAAGAAGCAGGAGAGTTTCAGAAAGAAGCAAGAGAAGTGCAGAATGAAGCAACAGATGTGCAGAAGGAGGCACGAGAACTAAAGAAACAGGCAGGAGAGTTGCAGGAACAGTCAAAAGAGGTGCAGAAAGAGGGAACAGGAGTGCAGACAGAGGAAAGAGAGGTGCAGAAAGAAGGAAGAGGGTGCAGAAAGAGGCAAGAGAGGTCCTGACATTTTCAAGAGAGGTGCAGAAAGAAGCAAGAGCAGTGCAAAAGAACCAACAGAGGTGTAGAAAGAGGCAAGAGAGTTGCACAAAGAGGGAAGAAGGGTGCAGAAAGAGGCAAGAGGGGTGCAGAAATAAGCAAGAGAGGTGCAGAAAGAAGCAAGTGAAGTGCAGAAAGAGGCAAGAGGGATGCAGAAAAGGCAAGAGGGGTGCAACAAGAAGCAAGTGAGGTAAAGAAAGAAACAGGAGAAGTGCAGAAACAGGCAAGAAAAGTGCAGAAAGAGGCTATAGAATTGCTGAAAGAAACAACAAAAGTGCAGAAAGAGGCAAGAGAATTGCTGAAAGAAGCAATAGAGGTGTAGAAAGAAGCAAGAGAAGTGCAGAAAGAAGCAACAGAGGTGCTGAAAGAGGCAAGAGATGTGCAGAAACAGACAGGAAAGGTGCAGAAAGAGGGAACAAGGGTGCAGAAAGAGGCAATAGGATACAGAAAGAGCGAAGAAGGGTGTAGAAAGATGCAAGAGCAGTGCAGAAAGAACCAAGCATGGTGCAGAAAGAGGCAAGAAGGGTACAGAAGGAGGTAGGAGAGGTGTACTAAAAGGCAAGAGGGGTTTAGAAAGAGCAAGAGTGGTGTAAAAGGAAGAGAAGTGCAGAAAGAAGCAACAGAGGTGCTGAAAGAGGCATGAAGGGTACAGAGAGAGGCAAGAGAAGTGCAGGAACAGGCAGGAAAGGTACAGAAAGAGGGTACAGGGGTGCAGAAAGAGGTAAGAGGGTTGCAGAAAAAGCAAGAGGGTGCAGAAAGAAGCAAGTGAGGTACAGAAAGAGGCAGGAGAGGTGCAAAAGCAAGTGAGGTGCAGAAAGAGGCAAGAGAATTGCTGAAAGAAGCAACAGAGGTGTAGAAAGAAGCAACAGAAGTGCAGAAAGAGGCAAGTGAGGTGCAGAAAGAGGCAAGAGAGGCGAAGAAAATGTCAAGAGAACTACAAAAGAGGCAAGAGAGATGCAAGAAAGAGAAGATGGGTGCAAAAAGAAGCCAGCGAGGTACAAAAAGAAGCAAGAGAAGTGTAGAAAGAAGCAAGAGACGTGCAGAAAGAGGCAAATGATGTCCAGAAAGAGGCAGGAGAGGCACAGAAAATGACAAGAGAACTGCGTAAGAGGCAGGAGAGTTGCAGGAACACGCAAAATAGGTGCAGAAAGAGGGAACAGCGGTGCAGACAGAGGCAAGAGAGGTTCAGAAAGAAAAAAGAGGGGTGCAGAAAGAGGCAAGAGGGGTACAGAAATTTTCAAGAGAGGTGCAGAAAGAAGCAAGAGCAGTGCAAAAGAACCAACAGAAGTGCAGAAAGAAGGAACAGAGATGCACAAAGAGGCAAGAAGGATGCAGAAAGAGGCAAGAGGGGTTCAGAAATAAGCAAAAGAGGTACAGAAAGAAGCAAGTGAAGTGCAGAAAGAGTCAAGAGGGGTGCAGAAAGAGGCAAAGGAAATGCAGAAAGAAGCAACAGAGGTGCAGAAAGAGGCAAGAGAAGTGCAGATAGAAGCAACGGATGTGCAGAAGGAGGCAAGCGAACTACAGAAACAGGCAGGAGGGTTGCAGGAACAGGCAAAAGAGGTGCAGAAAGAGGAAACACGGGTGCAGACAGAGGCAAGAGAGGTGCAGAAAGAAGGAAGAGGGGTGCAGAAAGAGGCAAGAGGGGTACAGAAATTTTCAAGAGGTGCAGAAAGAAGCAAGAGCAGTGCAAAAGAACCAACAGAAGTGCAGAAAGAAGGAACAGAGATGCACAAAGAGGCAAGAGTGGTACAGAAAGAGGGGAGAGAGGTGTAGAAAGAGGCAAGAGAGTTGCACAAAGAGGAAAGAAGGGTGCAGAAAGAGGCAAGGGGGTGCAGAAAAAAGCAAGAGAGGTGCAGAAAGAAGCAACAGGAGTGCAGAAAGAGGCAAAAGAAGTACAGATAGAAGTAACAGAGGTGCAGAAGGAGGCAAGAGAACTTCAGAAACAGGCAAGAGAGTTGCAGAAACAAGCAAAAGAGGTGCAGAAAGAGGGAACAGGGGTGCAGACAGAGGCAAGAGAGGTGCAGAAAGAAGGAAGAGGGGTGCAGAAAGAGGCAAGAGGGGTATAGAAATTTTCAAGAGGTGCAGAAAGAAGCAAGAGCAGTACAAAAGAACCAACTGAAGAGCAGAAAGAAGGAACAGAGTGCACAAAGAGGCAAGAGTGGTACAGACAGTGGGGAGAGAGGTGTAGAAAGAGGCAAGAGAGTTGCACAAAGAGGAAAGAAGGGTGTAGAAAGAAGCAAGAGAAGTGCAGAAAGAAGCAACAGAGGTGCTGAAAGAGGCAAGAGATGTGCAGAAACAGACAGGAAAGGTGCAGAAAGAGGGAACAAGGGTGCAGAAAGAGGCAATAGGATACAGAAAGAGGGAAGAAGGGTGTAGAAAGATGCAAGAGCAGTGCAGAAAGAACCAAGCGTGGTGCAGAAAGAGGCAAGAAGGGTACAGAAGGAGCTAGGAGAGGTGTACTAAAAGGCAAGAGGGGTTTAGAAAGAGCAAGAGGGGTGTAAAAGGAAGAGAAGTGCAGAAAGAAGCAACAGAGGTGCTGAAAGAGGCATGAAGGGTACAGAAAGAGGCAAGAGAAGTGCACAAACAAGCAACAGAGTTACAGAAAGAGGCAAGAGAAGTGCAGGAACAGGCAGGAAAGGTACAGAAAGAGGGTACAGGGGTGCAGACAGAGGCATGAGAGGTGCAGAAAGAGGTAAGAGGGTTGCAGAAAAAGCAAGAGGGTGCAGAAAGAAGCAAGTGAGGTACAGAAAGAGGCAGGAGAGGTGCAAAAACAGACAACAAAAGTGCAGAAAGAGGCAAGAGAATTGCTGAAAGAAGCAACAGAGGTGTAGAAAGAAGCTACAGAAGTGCAGAAAGAGGCAAGTGAGGTGCAGAAAGAGGCAAGAGAGGTGAAGAAAATGTCAAGAGAACTACAAAAGAGGCAAGAGAGATGCAAGAAAGAGAAGATGGGTGCAAAAAGAAGCCAGCGAGGTACAAAAAGAAGCAAGAGAAGTGTAGAAAGAAGCAAGAGACGTGCAGAAAGAGGCAAATGATGTCCAGAAAGAGGCAGGAGAGGCACAGAAAATGACAAGAGAACTGCATAAGAGGCAAGAGAGATGCAAAAATGGGAAGATGGGTGCCAAAAGAAGCAAGAGAAGGGCAAAAAGGAGCAAGAGAAGTGTAGAAAGAAGCAAGAGACATGCAGAAAGAGGCAAGGGGATGCAGAAAGAGGCAAAAGAATTGCAGATAGAAGCAACAGAGGTGCAGAGAGAGGCAGGAGAACTGCAGAAACAGGCAAGAGAGTTGCAGAAACAGGCAAAAGAGGTGCAGAAAGAAGCAAGAGCACTGCAAAAGAATCAACAGAGGTGCAGAAAGACACAAGAGGGGTGCAAAAAGAGGCAAAAGAAGTGCAGAAATAAGTAACGGAGGTACACAAAGAGAGACGAAGGGTACAAAAAGAGGGAAGAGAGGTGTAGAAAGAGGCAAGAGAGTTGCACAAAGAGGGAAGAAAGATGCAGAAAGAGGCAAGAGGGGTGCAGAAAGAAGCAAAAGTGGTGCAGAAAGAAGCAAGAGAAGTGCAGAAAGAGGCAAGAGGGGTGCAGAAAGAGGCAAAAGAAGTGCAGCTAGAAGCAACAGCTGTGCAGAAGGAGGCAAGAGAACTACAGAAACAGACAGGAGAATTGCAGGAACACGCAAAAGAGATGCAGAAAGAGGGAACAGGGGTGCAGACATGAGGCAAGAGAGGTGCAGAAAGAAAA
The DNA here is from genome assembly GCF_964204655.1 of Triturus cristatus. Classification (NCBI taxonomy): domain Eukaryota; kingdom Metazoa; phylum Chordata; class Amphibia; order Caudata; family Salamandridae; genus Triturus; species Triturus cristatus. Next base: position 846,401,949 of record NC_140580.1, on the reverse strand, counting down.
AAGAGGGTGCAGGAAGAGGCAAGAGGGATATAGAAATTTTCAAGAGATGTGCAGAAAGAAGCAAGAGTAGTGCAAAAGAACCAACAGAGGTGAAGAAAGAGGCAAGAGAAGTGCAGAAAGAAGCAAAAGATGTGCAGAAAAAAGCAATAGAAGTGCAGAAAGAGGCAAGAGGGGTGCAGAAAGAGGCAAAAGAAGTACAGAAGAAAGCAAGAGAGGCGCAGAAAGAGGCAAGAGAAGTACAGAAACAGGCAAGAGAGTTGCAGAAAGAGGGAAGAAGGGTGCAGAAAGAGGCAAGAGTGGTACAGAAAGAAGCAAGTGAGGTACAGAAAGAGGCAACAGAGGTGCAGAAAGAAGCAGGAGAGTTTCAGAAAGAAGCAAGAGAAGTGCAGAATGAAGCAACAGATGTGCAGAAGGAGGCACGAGAACTAAAGAAACAGGCAGGAGAGTTGCAGGAACAGTCAAAAGAGGTGCAGAAAGAGGGAACAGGAGTGCAGACAGAGGAAAGAGAGGTGCAGAAAGAAGGAAGAGGGTGCAGAAAGAGGCAAGAGAGGTCCTGACATTTTCAAGAGAGGTGCAGAAAGAAGCAAGAGCAGTGCAAAAGAACCAACAGAGGTGTAGAAAGAGGCAAGAGAGTTGCACAAAGAGGGAAGAAGGGTGCAGAAAGAGGCAAGAGGGGTGCAGAAATAAGCAAGAGAGGTGCAGAAAGAAGCAAGTGAAGTGCAGAAAGAGGCAAGAGGGATGCAGAAAAGGCAAGAGGGGTGCAACAAGAAGCAAGTGAGGTAAAGAAAGAAACAGGAGAAGTGCAGAAACAGGCAAGAAAAGTGCAGAAAGAGGCTATAGAATTGCTGAAAGAAACAACAAAAGTGCAGAAAGAGGCAAGAGAATTGCTGAAAGAAGCAATAGAGGTGTAGAAAGAAGCAAGAGAAGTGCAGAAAGAAGCAACAGAGGTGCTGAAAGAGGCAAGAGATGTGCAGAAACAGACAGGAAAGGTGCAGAAAGAGGGAACAAGGGTGCAGAAAGAGGCAATAGGATACAGAAAGAGCGAAGAAGGGTGTAGAAAGATGCAAGAGCAGTGCAGAAAGAACCAAGCGTGGTGCAGAAAGAGGCAAGAAGGGTACAGAAGGAGGTAGGAGAGGTGTACTAAAAGGCAAGAGGGGTTTAGAAAGAGCAAGAGTGGTGTAAAAGGAAGAGACGTGCAGAAAGAAGCAACAGAGGTGCTGAAAGAGGCATGAAGGGTACAGAGAGAGGCAAGAGAAGTGCAGGAACAGGCAGGAAAGGTACAGAAAGAGGGTACAGGGGTGCAGAAAGAGGTAAGAGGGTTGCAGAAAAAGCAAGAGGGTGCAGAAAGAAGCAAGTGAGGTACAGAAAGAGGCAGGAGAGGTGCAAAAGCAAGTGAGGTGCAGAAAGAGGCAAGAGAATTGCTGAAAGAAGCAACAGAGGTGTAGAAAGAAGCAACAGAAGTGCAGAAAGAGGCAAGTGAGGTGCAGAAAGAGGCAAGAGAGGCGAAGAAAATGTCAAGAGAACTACAAAAGAGGCAAGAGAGATGCAAGAAAGAGAAGATGGGTGCAAAAAGAAGCCAGCGAGGTACAAAAAGAAGCAAGAGAAGTGTAGAAAGAAGCAAGAGACGTGCAGAAAGAGGCAAATGATGTCCAGAAAGAGGCAGGAGAGGCACAGAAAATGACAAGAGAACTGCGTAAGAGGCAGGAGAGTTGCAGGAACACGCAAAATAGGTGCAGAAAGAGGGAACAGCGGTGCAGACAGAGGCAAGAGAGGTTCAGAAAGAAAAAAGAGGGGTGCAGAAAGAGGCAAGAGGGGTACAGAAATTTTCAAGAGAGGTGCAGAAAGAAGCAAGAGCAGTGCAAAAGAACCAACAGAAGTGCAGAAAGAAGGAACAGAGATGCACAAAGAGGCAAGAAGGATGCAGAAAGAGGCAAGAGGGGTTCAGAAATAAGCAAAAGAGGTACAGAAAGAAGCAAGTGAAGTGCAGAAAGAGTCAAGAGGGGTGCAGAAAGAGGCAAAGGAAATGCAGAAAGAAGCAACAGAGGTGCAGAAAGAGGCAAGAGAAGTGCAGATAGAAGCAACGGATGTGCAGAAGGAGGCAAGCGAACTACAGAAACAGGCAGGAGGGTTGCAGGAACAGGCAAAAGAGGTGCAGAAAGAGGAAACACGGGTGCAGACAGAGGCAAGAGAGGTGCAGAAAGAAGGAAGAGGGGTGCAGAAAGAGGCAAGAGGGGTACAGAAATTTTCAAGAGGTGCAGAAAGAAGCAAGAGCAGTGCAAAAGAACCAACAGAAGTGCAGAAAGAAGGAACAGAGATGCACAAAGAGGCAAGAGTGGTACAGAAAGAGGGGAGAGAGGTGTAGAAAGAGGCAAGAGAGTTGCACAAAGAGGAAAGAAGGGTGCAGAAAGAGGCAAGGGGGTGCAGAAAAAAGCAAGAGAGGTGCAGAAAGAAGCAACAGGAGTGCAGAAAGAGGCAAAAGAAGTACAGATAGAAGTAACAGAGGTGCAGAAGGAGGCAAGAGAACTTCAGAAACAGGCAAGAGAGTTGCAGAAACAAGCAAAAGAGGTGCAGAAAGAGGGAACAGGGGTGCAGACAGAGGCAAGAGAGGTGCAGAAAGAAGGAAGAGGGGTGCAGAAAGAGGCAAGAGGGGTATAGAAATTTTCAAGAGGTGCAGAAAGAAGCAAGAGCAGTACAAAAGAACCAACAGAAGAGCAGAAAGAAGGAACAGAGTGCACAAAGAGGCAAGAGTGGTACAGACAGTGGGGAGAGAGGTGTAGAAAGAGGCAAGAGAGTTGCACAAAGAGGAAAGAAGGGTGTAGAAAGAAGCAAGAGAAGTGCAGAAAGAAGCAACAGAGGTGCTGAAAGAGGCAAGAGATGTGCAGAAACAGACAGGAAAGGTGCAGAAAGAGGGAACAAGGGTGCAGAAAGAGGCAATAGGATACAGAAAGAGGGAAGAAGGGTGTAGAAAGATGCAAGAGCAGTGCAGAAAGAACCAAGCGTGGTGCAGAAAGAGGCAAGAAGGGTACAGAAGGAGCTAGGAGAGGTGTACTAAAAGGCAAGAGGGGTTTAGAAAGAGCAAGAGGGGTGTAAAAGGAAGAGAAGTGCAGAAAGAAGCAACAGAGGTGCTGAAAGAGGCATGAAGGGTACAGAAAGAGGCAAGAGAAGTGCACAAACAAGCAACAGAGTTACAGAAAGAGGCAAGAGAAGTGCAGGAACAGGCAGGAAAGGTACAGAAAGAGGGTACAGGGGTGCAGACAGAGGCATGAGAGGTGCAGAAAGAGGTAAGAGGGTTGCAGAAAAAGCAAGAGGGTGCAGAAAGAAGCAAGTGAGGTACAGAAAGAGGCAGGAGAGGTGCAAAAACAGACAACAAAAGTGCAGAAAGAGGCAAGAGAATTGCTGAAAGAAGCAACAGAGGTGTAGAAAGAAGCTACAGAAGTGCAGAAAGAGGCAAGTGAGGTGCAGAAAGAGGCAAGAGAGGTGAAGAAAATGTCAAGAGAACTACAAAAGAGGCAAGAGAGATGCAAGAAAGAGAAGATGGGTGCAAAAAGAAGCCAGCGAGGTACAAAAAGAAGCAAGAGAAGTGTAGAAAGAAGCAAGAGACGTGCAGAAAGAGGCAAATGATGTCCAGAAAGAGGCAGGAGAGGCACAGAAAATGACAAGAGAACTGCATAAGAGGCAAGAGAGATGCAAAAATGGGAAGATGGGTGCCAAAAGAAGCAAGAGAAGGGCAAAAAGGAGCAAGAGAAGTGTAGAAAGAAGCAAGAGACATGCAGAAAGAGGCAAGGGGATGCAGAAAGAGGCAAAAGAATTGCAGATAGAAGCAACAGAGGTGCAGAGAGAGGCAGGAGAACTGCAGAAACAGGCAAGAGAGTTGCAGAAACAGGCAAAAGAGGTGCAGAAAGAAGCAAGAGCACTGCAAAAGAATCAACAGAGGTGCAGAAAGACACAAGAGGGGTGCAAAAAGAGGCAAAAGAAGTGCAGAAATAAGTAACGGAGGTACACAAAGAGAGACGAAGGGTACAAAAAGAGGGAAGAGAGGTGTAGAAAGAGGCAAGAGAGTTGCACAAAGAGGGAAGAAAGATGCAGAAAGAGGCAAGAGGGGTGCAGAAAGAAGCAAAAGTGGTGCAGAAAGAAGCAAGAGAAGTGCAGAAAGAGGCAAGAGGGGTGCAGAAAGAGGCAAAAGAAGTGCAGCTAGAAGCAACAGCTGTGCAGAAGGAGGCAAGAGAACTACAGAAACAGACAGGAGAATTGCAGGAACACGCAAAAGAGATGCAGAAAGAGGGAACAGGGGTGCAGACATGAGGCAAGAGAGGTGCAGAAAGAAAAAAGAGGGTGCAGGAAGAGGCAAGAGGGATATAGAAATTTTCAAGAGATGTGCAGAAAGAAGCAAGAGTAGTGCAAAAGAACCAACAGAGGTGAAGAAAGAGGCAAGAGAAGTGCAGAAAGAAGCAAAAGATGTGCAGAAAAAAGCAATAGAAGTGCAGAAAGAGGCAAGAGGGGTGCAGAAAGAGGCAAAAGAAGTACAGAAGAAAGCAAGAGAGGCGCAGAAAGAGGCAAGAGAAGTACAGAAACAGGCAAGAGAGTTGCAGAAAGAGGGAAGAAGGGTGCAGAAAGAGGCAAGAGTGGTACAGAAAGAAGCAAGTGAGGTACAGAAAGAGGCAACAGAGGTGCAGAAAGAAGCAGGAGAGTTTCAGAAAGAAGCAAGAGAAGTGCAGAATGAAGCAACAGATGTGCAGAAGGAGGCACGAGAACTAAAGAAACAGGCAGGAGAGTTGCAGGAACAGTCAAAAGAGGTGCAGAAAGAGGGAACAGGAGTGCAGACAGAGGAAAGAGAGGTGCAGAAAGAAGGAAGAGGGTGCAGAAAGAGGCAAGAGAGGTCCTGACATTTTCAAGAGAGGTGCAGAAAGAAGCAAGAGCAGTGCAAAAGAACCAACAGAGGTGTAGAAAGAGGCAAGAGAGTTGCACAAAGAGGGAAGAAGGGTGCAGAAAGAGGCAAGAGGGGTGCAGAAATAAGCAAGAGAGGTGCAGAAAGAAGCAAGTGAAGTGCAGAAAGAGGCAAGAGGGATGCAGAAAAGGCAAGAGGGGTGCAACAAGAAGCAAGTGAGGTAAAGAAAGAAACAGGAGAAGTGCAGAAACAGGCAAGAAAAGTGCAGAAAGAGGCTATAGAATTGCTGAAAGAAACAACAAAAGTGCAGAAAGAGGCAAGAGAATTGCTGAAAGAAGCAATAGAGGTGTAGAAAGAAGCAAGAGAAGTGCAGAAAGAAGCAACAGAGGTGCTGAAAGAGGCAAGAGATGTGCAGAAACAGACAGGAAAGGTGCAGAAAGAGGGAACAAGGGTGCAGAAAGAGGCAATAGGATACAGAAAGAGCGAAGAAGGGTGTAGAAAGATGCAAGAGCAGTGCAGAAAGAACCAAGCGTGGTGCAGAAAGAGGCAAGAAGGGTACAGAAGGAGGTAGGAGAGGTGTACTAAAAGGCAAGAGGGGTTTAGAAAGAGCAAGAGTGGTGTAAAAGGAAGAGAAGTGCAGAAAGAAGCAACAGAGGTGCTGAAAGAGGCATGAAGGGTACAGAGAGAGGCAAGAGAAGTGCAGGAACAGGCAGGAAAGGTACAGAAAGAGGGTACAGGGGTGCAGAAAGAGGTAAGAGGGTTGCAGAAAAAGCAAGAGGGTGCAGAAAGAAGCAAGTGAGGTACAGAAAGAGGCAGGAGAGGTGCAAAAGCAAGTGAGGTGCAGAAAGAGGCAAGAGAATTGCTGAAAGAAGCAACAGAGGTGTAGAAAGAAGCAACAGAAGTGCAGAAAGAGGCAAGTGAGGTGCAGAAAGAGGCAAGAGAGGCGAAGAAAATGTCAAGAGAACTACAAAAGAGGCAAGAGAGATGCAAGAAAGAGAAGATGGGTGCAAAAAGAAGCCAGCGAGGTACAAAAAGAAGCAAGAGAAGTGTAGAAAGAAGCAAGAGACGTGCAGAAAGAGGCAAATGATGTCCAGAAAGAGGCAGGAGAGGCACAGAAAATGACAAGAGAACTGCGTAAGAGGCAGGAGAGTTGCAGGAACACGCAAAATAGGTGCAGAAAGAGGGAACAGCGGTGCAGACAGAGGCAAGAGAGGTTCAGAAAGAAAAAAGAGGGGTGCAGAAAGAGGCAAGAGGGGTACAGAAATTTTCAAGAGAGGTGCAGAAAGAAGCAAGAGCAGTGCAAAAGAACCAACAGAAGTGCAGAAAGAAGGAACAGAGATGCACAAAGAGGCAAGAAGGATGCAGAAAGAGGCAAGAGGGGTTCAGAAATAAGCAAAAGAGGTACAGAAAGAAGCAAGTGAAGTGCAGAAAGAGTCAAGAGGGGTGCAGAAAGAGGCAAAGGAAATGCAGAAAGAAGCAACAGAGGTGCAGAAAGAGGCAAGAGAAGTGCAGATAGAAGCAACGGATGTGCAGAAGGAGGCAAGCGAACTACAGAAACAGGCAGGAGGGTTGCAGGAACAGGCAAAAGAGGTGCAGAAAGAGGAAACACGGGTGCAGACAGAGGCAAGAGAGGTGCAGAAAGAAGGAAGAGGGGTGCAGAAAGAGGCAAGAGGGGTACAGAAATTTTCAAGAGGTGCAGAAAGAAGCAAGAGCAGTGCAAAAGAACCAACAGAAGTGCAGAAAGAAGGAACAGAGATGCACAAAGAGGCAAGAGTGGTACAGAAAGAGGGGAGAGAGGTGTAGAAAGAGGCAAGAGAGTTGCACAAAGAGGAAAGAAGGGTGCAGAAAGAGGCAAGGGGGTGCAGAAAAAAGCAAGAGAGGTGCAGAAAGAAGCAACAGGGGTGCAGAAAGAGGCAAAAGAAGTACAGATAGAAGTAACAGAGGTGCAGAAGGAGGCAAGAGAACTTCAGAAACAGGCAAGAGAGTTGCAGAAACAAGCAAAAGAGGTGCAGAAAGAGGGAACAGGGGTGCAGACAGAGGCAAGAGAGGTGCAGAAAGAAGGAAGAGGGGTGCAGAAAGAGGCAAGAGGGGTATAGAAATTTTCAAGAGGTGCAGAAAGAAGCAAGAGCAGTACAAAAGAACCAACAGAAGAGCAGAAAGAAGGAACAGAGATGCACAAAGAGGCAAGAGTGGTACAGACAGTGGGGAGAGAGGTGTAGAAAGAGGCAAGAGAGTTGCACAAAGAGGAAAGAAGGGTGCCGGAAGAGGCAAGGGGGTGCAGAAAGAAGCAAGAGAGGTGCAGAAAGAAGCAACAGGGGTGCAGAAAGAGGGAACAGGGGTGTAGACAGAGGCAAGAGAGTTGCAGAAACAAGCAAAAGAGGTGCAGAAAGAGGGAACAGGGGTGCAGACAGAGGCAAGAGGGGTGCAGAAAGAAGGAAGAGGGGTGCAGAAGGCGGCAAGAGGGGTGCAGAACTTTTAAAGAGAGGTGCAGAAAGAAGCAAGAAAAGTGCAAAAGAACCAACAGAGGTGCAGAAAGAGGAAAGAGAAGTGCAGAAAAAGGCAAGAGAGGTACAGAGAGGTACAGAAAGAGGCAGGAGAGGTGCACAAAGAGGCTAGAGGGGTACAGAAAGATGCACGTGGGGTGCATAAAGAAGCAAGAGAAGTGCAGAAAGAAGCAACAGAGGTGCTGAAAGAGGCAAGAGATGTGCAGAAACAGACAGGGAAGGTGCAGAAAGAGGGAACAAGGGTGCAGAAAGAGGCAATAGGATACAGAAAGAGGGAAGAAGGGTGTAGAAAGATGCAAGAGCAGTGCAGAAAGAACCAAGCGTGGTGCAGAAAGAGGCAAGAAGGGTACAGAAGGAGGTAGGAGAGGTGTACTAAAAGGCAAGAGGGGTTTAGAAAGAGCAAGAGGGGTGTAAAAGGAAGAGAAGTGCAGAAAGAAGCAACAGGGGTGCTGAAAGAGGCATGAAGGGTACAGAAAGAGGCAAGAGAAGCGCACAAACAAGCAACAGAGTTACAGAAAGAGGCAAGAGAAGTGCAGGAACAGGCAGGAAAGGTACAGAAAGAGGGTACAGGGGTGCAGAAAGAGGCATGAGAGGTGCAGAAAGAGGTAAGAGGGTTGCAGAAAAAGCAAGAGGGTGCAGAAAGAAGCAAGTGAGGTACAGAAAGAGGCAGGAGAGGTGCAAAAACAGACAACAAAAGTGCCGAAAGAGGCAAGAGAATTGCTGAAAGAAGCAACAGAGGTGTAGAAAGAAGCAACAGAAGTGCAAAAAGAGGCAAGTGAGGTGCAGAAAGAGGCAAGAGCGGTGAAGAAAATGTCAAGAGAACTACAAAAGAGGCAAGAGAGATGCAAGAAAGAGAAGATGGGTGCAAAAAGAAGCAAGCGAGGTGCAAAAAGAAGCAAGAGAAGTGTAGAAAGAAGCAAGAGACGTGCAGAAAGAGGCAAGTGATGTCATGAAAGAGGCAGGAGAGGCACAGAAAATGACAAGAGAACTGCATAAGAGGCAAGAGAGATGCAAAAAAGGGAAGATGGGTGCAAAAAGAAGCAAGCGAGGTGCAAAAAGAAGCAAGAGAAGTGTAGAAAGAAGCAAGAGACATGCAGAAAGAGGCAAGGGGATGCAGAAAGAGACAAGAGAGGTGTAGAAAGATGGAAGACGAGTGTAGAATGAAGCAACAGGGGTGCAGAAAGAGGCAAAAGAATTGCAGATAGAAGCAACAGAGGTGCAGAGGGAGGCAGGAGAACTGCAGAAACAGGCAAGAGAGTTGCAGAAACAGGCAAAAGAGGTGCAGAAAGAAGCAAGAGCACTGCAAAAGAATCAACAGAGGTGCAGAAAGATGCAAGAGGGGTGCAGAAAGAGGCAAGAGAAGTGCAGAAATAAGGAACAGAGGTACACAAAGAGAGACGAAGGGTACAGAAAGAGGGAAGAGAGGTGTAGAAAGAGGCAAGAGAGTTGCACAAAGAGGGAAGAAAGATGCAGAAAGAGGCAAGAGGGGTGCAGAAAGAAGCAAAAGTGGTGCAGAAAGAAGCAAGAGAAGTGCAGAAAGAGGCAAGAGGGGTGCAGAAAGAGGCAAGAGGGGTGCAGAAAGAGGCAAAAGAAGTGCAGCTAGAAGCAGCAGCTGTGCAGAAGGAGGCAAGAGAACTACAGAAACAGACAGGGGAATTGCAGGAACACGCAAAAGAGATGCAGAAAGAGGGAACAGGGGTGCAGACATGAGGCAAGAGAGGTACAGAAAGAAAAAAGAGGGTGCAGAAAGAGGCAAGAGGGATATAGAAATTTTCAAGAGATGTGCAGAAAGAAGTAAGAGTAGTGCAAAAGAACCAACAGAGGTGAAGAAAGAGGCAAGAGAAGTGCAGAAAGAAGCAAAAGATGTGCATAACAAAGCAAGAGAAGTGCAGAAAGAGGCCAGAGGGGTGCAGAAAGAGGCAAAAGAAGTACAGAAAAAATCAAGAGAGGCGCAGAAAGAGGCAAGAGAAGTGCAGAAACAGGCAAGAGAGTTGCAGAAAGAGGGAAGAAGGGTGCAGAAAGAGGCAAGAGTGGTACAGAAAGAAGCAAGTGAGGTACAGAAAGAGGCAACAGAGGTGCAGAAAGAAGCAGGAGAGTTTCAGAAAGAAGCAAGAGAAGTGCAGAATGTAGCAACAGTGGTACAGAGAGAGGCAAAAGAAGTGCAGATAGAAGCAACAGATGTGCAGAAGGAGGCAAGAGAACTAAAGAAACAGGCAGGAGAGTTGCAGGAACAGTCAAAAGAGGTGCAGAAAGAGGGAACAGGAGTGTAGACAGAGGAAAGAGAGGTGCAGAAAGAAGGAAGAGGGTGCAGAAAGAGGCAAGAGAGGTCCTGACATTTTCAAGAGAGGTGCAGAAAGAAGCAAGAGCAGTGCAAAAGAACCAACAGAGGTGTAGAAAGAGGCAAGAGAGTTGCACAAAGAGGGAAGAAGGGTGCAGAAAGAGGCAAGAGGGGTGCAGAAATAAGCAAGAGAGGTGCAGAAAGAAGCAAGTGAAGTGCAGAAAGAGGCAAGAGGGATGCAGAAAAGGCAAGAGGGGTGCAACAAGAAGCAAGTGAGGTAAAGAAAGAAACAGGAGAAGTGCAGAAACAGGCAAGAAAAGTGCAGAAAGAGGCTATAGAATTGCTGAAAGAAACAACAAAAGTGCAGAAAGAGGCAAGAGAATTGCTGAAAGAAGCAATAGAGGTGTAGAAAGAAGCAAGAGAAGTGCAGAAAGAAGCAACAGAGGTGCTGAAAGAGGCAAGAGATGCGCAGAAACAGACAGGAAAGGTGCAGAAAGAGGGAACAAGGGTGCAGAAAGAGGCAATAGGATACAGAAAGAGCGAAGAAGGGTGTAGAAAGATGCAAGAGCAGTGCAGAAAGAACCAAGCGTGGTGCAGAAAGAGGCAAGAAGGGTACAGAAGGAGGTAGGAGAGGTGTACTAAAAGGCAAGAGGGGTTTAGACAGAGCAAGAGGGGTGTAAAAGGAAGAGAAGTGCAGAAAGAAGCAACAGAGGTGCTGAAAGAGGCATGAAGGGTACAGAGAGAGGCAAGAGAAGTGCAGGAACAGGCAGGAAAGGTACAGAAAGAGGGTACAGGGGTGCAGAAAGAGGTAAGAGGGTTGCAGAAAAAGCAAGAGGGTGCAGAAAGAAGCAAGTGATGTACAGAAAGAGGCAGGAGAGGTGCAAAAGCAAGTGAGGTGCAGAAAGAGGCAAGAGAATTGCTGAAAGAAGCAACAGAGGTGTAGAAAGAAGCAACAGAAGTGCAGAAAGAGGCAAGTGAGGTGCAGAAAGAGGCAAGAGAGGCGAAGAAAATGTCAAGAGAACTACAAAAGAGGCAAGAGAGATGCAAGAAAGAGAAGATGGGTGCAAAAAGAAGCCAGCGAGGTACACAAAGAAGCAAGAGAAGTGTAGAAAGAAGCAAGAGACGTGCAGAAAGAGGCAAATGGTGTCCAGAAAGAGGCAGGAGAGGCACAGAAAATGACAAGAGAACTGCATAAGAGGCAAGAGAGATGCAAAAAAGGGAAGATGGGTGCCAAAAGAAGCAAGAGAAGTGCAAAAAGAAGCAAGAGAAGTGTGGAAAGAAGCAAGAGACATGCAGAAAGAGGCAAGGGGATGCAGAAAGAGACAAGAGAGGTGTAGAAAGATGAAAGACAAGTGTAGAATGAAGCAACAGGGGTGCAGAAAGAGGCAAAAGAATTGCAGATAGAAGCAACAGAGGTGCAGAGAGAGGCAGGAGAACTGCAGAAACAGGCAAGAGAGTTGCAGAAACAGGCAAAAGAGGTGCAGAAAGAAGCAAGAGCACTGCAAAAGAATCAACAGAGGTGCAGAAAGACGCAAGAGGGGTGCAGAAAGAGGCAAAAGAAGTGCAGAAATAAGTAACAGAGGTACACAAAGAGAGACGAAGGGTACAGAAAGAGGGAAGAGAGGTGTAGAAAGAGGCAAGAGAGTTGCACAAAGAGGGAAGAAAGATGCAGAAAGAGGCAAGAGTGGTGCAGAAAGAAGCAAAAGTGGTGCAGAAAGAAGCAAGAGAAGTGTAGAAAGAGGCAAGAGGGGTGTAGAAAGAGGCAAAAGAAGTGCAGCTAGAAGCAACAGCTGTGCAGAAGGAGGCAAGAGAACTACAGAAACAGACAGGAGAATTGCAGGAACACGCAAAAGAGATGCAGAAAGAGGGAACAGGGGTGCAGACATGAGGCAAGAGAGGTGCAGAAAGAAAAAAGAGGGTGCAGGAAGAGGCAAGAGGGATATAGAAATTTTCAAGAGATGTGCAGAAAGAAGCAAGAGTAGTGCAAAAGAACCAACAGAGGTGAAGAAAGAGGCAAGAGAAGTGCAGAAAGAAGCGAAAGATGTGCAGAAAAAAGCAATAGAAGTGCAGAAAGAGGCAAGAGGGCTGCAGAAAGAGGCAAAAGAAGTACAGAAGAAAGCAAGAGAGGCGCAGAAAGAGGCAAGAGAAGTACAGAAACAGGCAAGAGAGTTGCAGAAAGAGGGAAGAAGGGTGCAGAAAGAGGCAAGAGTGGTACAGAAAGAAGCAAGTGAGGTACAGAAAGAGGCAACAGAGGTGCAGAAAGAAGCAGGAGAGTTTCAGAAAGAAGCAAGAGAAGTGCAGAATGAAGCAACAGTGGTACAGAAAGAGGCAAAAGAAGTGCAGATAGAAGCAACAGATGTGCAGAAGGAGGCACGAGAACTAAAGAAACAGGCAGGAGAGTTGCAGGAACAGTCAAAAGAGGAGCAGAAAGAGCGAACAGGAGTGCAGACAGAGGAAAGAGAGGTGCAGAAAGAAGGAAGAGGGTGCAGAAAGAGGCAAGAGAGGCCCTGACATTTTCAAGAGAGGTGCAGAAAGAAGCAAGAGCAGTCCAAAAGAACCAACAGAGGTGTAGAAAGAGGCAAGAGAGTTGCACAAAGAGGGAAGAAGGGTGCAGAAAGAGGCAAGAGGGGTGCAGAAATAAGCAAGAGAGGTGCAGAAAGAAGCAAGTGAAGTGCAGAAAGAGGCAAGAGGGATGCAGAAAAGGCAAGAGGGGTGCAACAAGAAGCAAGTGAGGTAAAGAAAGAAACAGGAGAAGTGCAGAAACAGGCAAGAAAAGTGCAGAAAGAGGCTATAGAATTGCTGAAAGAAACAACAAAAGTGCAGAAAGAGGCAAGAGAATTGCTGAAAGAAGCAATAGAGGTGTAGAAAGAAGCAAGAGAAGTGCAGAAAGAAGCAACAGAGGTGCTGAAAGAGGCAAGAGATGTGCAGAAACAGACAGGAAAGGTGCAGAAAGAGGGAACAAGGGTGCAGAAAGAGGCAATAGGATACAGAAAGAGGGAAGAAGGGTGTAGAAAGATGCAAGAGCAGTGCAGAAAGAACCAAGCGTGGTGCAGAAAGAGGCAAGAAGGGTACAGAAGGAGCTAGGAGAGGTGTACTAAAAGGCAAGAGGGGTTTAGAAAGAGCAAGAGGGGTGTAAAAGGAAGAGAAGTGCAGAAAGAAGCAACAGAGGTGCTGAAAGAGGCATGAAGGGTACAGAAAGAGGCAAGAGAAGTGCACAAACAAGCAACAGAGTTACAGAAAGAGGCAAGAGAAGTGCAGGAACAGGCAGGAAAGGTACAGAAAGAGGGTACAGGGGTGCAGACAGAGGCATGAGAGGTGCAGAAAGAGGTAAGAGGGTTGCAGAAAAATCAAGAGGGTGCAGAAAGAAGCAAGTGAGGTACAGAAAGAGGCAGGAGAGGTGCAAAAACAGACAACAAAAGTGCAGAAAGAGGCAAGAGAATTGCTGAAAGAAGCAACAGAGGTGTAGAAAGAAGCTACAGAAGTGCAGAAAGAGGCAAGTGAGGTGCAGAAAGAGGCAAGAGAGGCGAAGAAAATGTCAAGAGAACTACAAAAGAGGCAAGAGAGATGCAAGAAAGAGAAGATGGGTGCAAAAAGAAGCCAGCGAGGTACAAAAAGAAGCAAGAGAAGTGTAGAAAGAAGCAAGAGACGTGCAGAAAGAGGCAAATGATGTCCAGAAAGAGGCAGGAGAGGCACAGAAAATGACAAGAGAACTGCATAAGAGGCAAGAGAGATGCAAAAATGGGAAGATGGGTGCCAAAAGAAGCAAGAGAGGGCAAAAAGAAGCAAGAGAAGTGTAGAAAGAAGCAAGAGACATGCAGAAAGAGGCAAGGGGATGCAGAAAGAGGCAAAAGAATTGCAGATAGAAGCAACAGAGGTGCAGAGAGAGGCAGGAGAACTGCAGAAACAGGCAAGAGAGTTGCAGAAACAGGCAAAAGAGGTGCAGAAAGAAGCAAGAGCACTGCAAAAGAATCAACAGAGGTGCAGAAAGACACAAGAGGGGTGCAAAAAGAGGCAAAAGAAGTACAGAAATAAGTAACAGAGGTACACAAAGAGAGACGAAGGGTACAGAAAGAGGGAAGAGAGGTGTAGAAAGAGGCAAGAGAGTTGCACAAAGAGGGAAGAAAGATGCAGAAAGAGGCAAGAGGGGTGCAGAAAGAAGCAAAAGTGGTGCAGAAAGAAGCAAGAGAAGTGCAGAAAGAGGCAAGAGGGGTGCAGAAAGAGGCAAAAGAAGTGCAGCTAGAAGCAACAGCTGTGCAGAAGGAGGCAAGAGAACTACAGAAACAGACAGGAGAATTGCAGGAACACGCAAAAGAGATGCAGAAAGAGGGAACAGGGGTGCAGACATGAGGCAAGAGAGGTGCAGAAAGAAAAAAGAGGGTGCAGGAAGAGGCAAGAGGGATATAGAAATTTTCAAGAGATGTGCAGAAAGAAGCAAGAGTAGTGCAAAAGAACCAACAGAGGTGAAGAAAGAGGCAAGAGAAGTGCAGAAAGAAGCAAAAGATGTGCAGAAAAAAGCAATAGAAGTGCAGAAAGAGGCAAGAGGGGTGCAGAAAGAGGCAAAAGAAGTACAGAAGAAAGCAAGAGAGGCGCAGAAAGAGGCAAGAGAAGTACAGAAACAGGCAAGAGAGTTGCAGAAAGAGGGAAGAAGGGTGCAGAAAGAGGCAAGAGTGGTACAGAAAGAAGCAAGTGAGGTACAGAAAGAGGCAACAGAGGTGCAGAAAGAAGCAGGAGAGTTTCAGAAAGAAGCAAGAGAAGTGCAGAATGAAGCAACAGATGTGCAGAAGGAGGCACGAGAACTAAAGAAACAGGCAGGAGAGTTGCAGGAACAGTCAAAAGAGGTGCAGAAAGAGGGAACAGGAGTGCAGACAGAGGAAAGAGAGGTGCAGAAAGAAGGAAGAGGGTGCAGAATGAGGCAAGAGAGGTCCTGACATTTTCAAGAGAGGTGCAGAAAGAAGCAAGAGCAGTGCAAAAGAACCAACAGAGGTGTAGAAAGAGGCAAGAGAGTTGCACAAAGAGGGAAGAAGGGTGCAGAAAGAGGCAAGAGGGGTGCAGAAATAAGCAAGAGAGGTGCAGAAAGAAGCAAGTGAAGTGCAGAAAGAGGCAAGAAGGATGCAGAAAAGGCAAGAGGGGTGCAACAAGAAGAAAGTGAGGTAAAGAAAGAAACAGGAGAAGTGCAGAAACAGGCAAGAAAAGTGCAGAAAGAGGCTATAGAATTGCTGAAAGAAACAACAAAAGTGCAGAAAGAGGCAAGAGAATTGCTGAAAGAAGCAATAGAGGTGTAGAAAGAAGCAAGAGAAGTGCAGGAAGAAGCAACAGAGGTGCTGAAAGAGGCAAGAGATGTGCAGAAACAGACAGGAAAGGTGCAGAAAGAGGGAACAAGGGTGCAGAAAGAGGCAATAGGATACAGAAAGAGGGAAGAAGGGTGTAGAAAGATGCAAGAGCAGTGCAGAAAGAACCAAGCGTGGTACAGAAAGAGGCAAGAAGGGTACAGAAGGAGCTAGGAGAGGTGTACTAAAAGGCAAGAGGGGTTTAGAAAGAGCAAGAGGGGTGTAAAAGGAAGAGAAGTGCAGAAAGAAGCAACAGAGGTGCTGAAAGAGGCATGAAGGGTACGGAAAGAGGCAAGAGAAGTGCACAAACAAGCAACAGAGTTACAGAAAGAGGCAAGAGAAGTGCAGGAACAGGCAGGAAAGGTACAGAAAGAGGGTGCAGAAAGAGGCATGAGAGGTGCAGAAAGAGGTAAGAGGGTTGCAGAAAAAGCAAGAGGGTGCAGAAAGAAGCAAGTGAGGTACAGAAAGAGGCAGGAGAGGTGCAAAAACAGACAACAAAAGTGCAGAAAGAGGCAAGAGAATTGCTGAAAGAAGCAACAGAGGTGTAGAAAGAAGCAACAGAAGTGCAGAAAGAGGCAAGTGAGGTGCAGAAAGAGGCAAGAGAGGCGAAGAAAATGTCAAGAGAACTACAAAAGAGGCAATAGAGATGCAAGAAAGAGAAGATGGGTGCAAAAAGAAGCCAGCGAGGTACAAAAAGAAGCAAGAGAAGTGTAGAAAGAAGCAAGAGACGTGCAGAAAGAGGCAAATGATGTCTAGAAAGAGGCAGGAGAGGCACAGAAAATGACAAGAGAACTGCATAAGAGGCAAGAGAGATGCAAAAAAGGGAAGATGGGTGCCAAAAGAAGCAAGAGAAGTGCAAAAAGAAGCAAGAGAAGTGTAGAAAGAAGCAAGAGACATGCAGAAAGAGGCAAGGGGATGCAGAAAGAGACAAGAGAGGTGTAGAAAGATGAAAGACGAGTGTAGAATGAAGCAACAGGGGTGCAAAAAGAGGCAAAAGAATTGCAGATAGAAGCAACAGAGGTGCAGAGGGAGGCAGGAGAACTGCAGAAACAGGCAAGAGAGTTGCAGAAACAGGCAAAAGAGATGAAGAAAGAGGAGCCAGGGGTGCAGACAGAGACAAGAGAGGTGCAGACAGAAGGAAGAGGGGTACAGAAGGCGACAAGAGGGGTGCAGAAATTTTAAAGAGAGGTGCAGAAAGAAGCAAGAGCAGTGCAAAAGAATCAACAGAGGTGCAGAAAGACGCAAGAGGGGTACAGAAAGAGAAAAGAGAAGTACAGAAAGAAGGAACAGAGATACACAAAGAGACAAGAGGGGTACAGAAAGTAGGAAGAGAGGTGTAGAAAGAGGCAAGTGAGTTGCACAAAGAGGGAAGAGGATGCAGAAAGAGGCAAGAGGGGTGCAAAAAGAAGTAAAAGAGTTACAGAAAGAAGCAAGAGAAGTGCAGAAAGAGGCTATAGAAGTGCAGATAGCAGCAACAGATGTGCAGAAGGAGGCAAGAGAACTACAGAAACAGGCAGGAGAGTTGGAGGAACACGCAAAAGAGGTGCATAAAGAGGGAACAGGGGTGCAGACAGAGGCAAGAGAGGTACAGAAAGAAAGAAGAGGGGTGCAGAAAGAGGCAAGATGGATACAGACATTTTCAAGAGAGGTGCAGAAAGAAGAAAAAGCAGTGCAAAAGGACCAATAGAAGTGAAGAAAGAGGCAAGAGAAGTGCACAAAGAGGGATGCAGAAAGAGTCAAGAGGGATACAGAAAGAAGCAAAAGAGGTTCAGAAAGAAGCAAGAGAAGTGCAGAAAGAGGCAAGAGGGGTGCAGAAAGAGGCAAAAGAAGTGGAAAAAGAAGCAACAGAGGTGCAGAATGAGGCAAGAGAAGTACAGAATCAGGTAAGAGAGGTGCAGAAAGAGGCAAGAGAGTTGCAGAAAGAGGGAAGAAGGGTGCAGAAAGAGGCAAGAGGGGTACAGAAAGAAACAAGTGAGGTGCAGAAAGAAGCAAGTGAGGTGCAGAAAGAGGCAACAGAGGTGCAGAAAGAAGCAAGAGAGTTACAGAAAGAAGCAAGAGAAGTGCAGAATGAAGCAACAGGGGTACAGAAAGAGGCAAACGAAGTGCAGATAGAAGCAACAGATGTGCAGAAGGAGGTAAGAGAACTACAGAACAGGCAGCAGAGTTGGAGGAACAAGCAAAAGAGGTGCATAAAGAGGGAACAGGGGTGCAGACAGAGGCAAGAGAGGTACAGAAAGAAAGAAGAGGGGTGCAGAAAGAGGCAAGAAGGATACAGACATTTTCAAGAGAGGTGCAGAAAGAAGAAAAAGCAGTGCAGAAGGACCAATAGAAGTGAAGAAAGAGGCAAGAGAAATGCACAAAGAGGGATGCAGAAAGAGTCAAGAGGGATACAGAAAGAAGCAAAAGAGGTGCAGAAAGAAGCAAAAGAAGTGCAGAAAGAGGCAAGAGGGGTGCAGAAAGAGGCAAAAGAAGTGGAGAAAGAAGCAACAGAGGTGCAGAATGAGGCAAGAGAAGTACAGAATCGGGTAAGAGAGGTGCATAAAGAGGCAAGAGAGTTGCAGAAAGAGGGAAGAAGGGTGCAGAAAGAGGCAAGAGGGGTACAGAAAGAAACAAGTGAGGTGCAGAAAGAAGCAAGTGAGGTGCAGAAAGAGGCAACAGAGGTGCAGAAAGAAGCAAGAGAGTTACAGAAAGAAGCAAGAGAAGTGCAGAATGAAGCAACAGGGGTACATAAAGAGGCAAACGAAGTGCAGATAGAAGCAACAGATGTGCAGAAGGAGGTAAGAGAACTACAGAAACAGGCAGGAGAATTGCAGGAACAGGCAAAAGAGGTGCGGAAAGAGGGAACGGGGTGCAGACAGATGCAAGAGAGGTGCAGAAAGAAGGAAGAGGGGTGCAGAAAGAGGCAAGAGGGGTACAGAAATTTTCAAGAGAGGTGCAGAAAGAAGCAAGAGCAGTGCAATAGAACCAACAGAGGTACAGAAAGAGGCAAGAGAAGTGCAGAAAGAAGGAACAGAGATGCACAAGCAGGCAAGAGTGGCACAGAAAGAGGGAAGAGAGGTGCAGAAAGAGGCAAGAGAGTTGCACAAAGAGGGAAAACGGGTGCAGAAAGAGGCAAGAGGGGTTCAGAAAGAAGCAAGAGAGGTGCAGAAAGAAGCAAGAGAAATGCAGAAAGATGCAAAGAGAGGTGCAGAAACAGAAAAGAAAAGTGCAGAAAGAGGCAAGAGAAATGTTGAAAGAAGCAACAGAGGTGTAGAAAGAAGTAAGAGAAGTGCAGAAAGAGGCAAGTGAGGTGCAGAAAGAGGCAAGAGAGGTGCAGAAAATGGCAAGAGAACTGCATAAGAGGCAAGAGAGATGCAAAAAAGGGAAGACGGGTGTAAAAAGAAGCAAGCGAGGTGCAGAAGGAAGCAAGAGACGTGCAGAAAGAAGCAAGAGAAGTGCAGAAAGAGACAAGAGGGATGCAGAAAGAGGCAAGAGAATTGCAGAAAGAAGCAACAGGTGCACAAAGAGGCAAGAGAGGTGCAGAAAGAAGGAACAGAGATGCACAAAGAGGCAAGAGTGATACAGAAAGAGGGAAGAGATGTGTAGAAAGAGGCAAGAGAGTTGCACAAAGAGGGAAGAAGGGTGCAGAAAGAGGCAAGAGGGGTGCAGAAAGAAGCAAGAGAGGTGCATAAAGAAGCAAGAGAAGTGCAGAAAGAGGCAGGAGAGGTGCAGAAAGAGGGAACAGGGGTGCAGAAAGAGACAAGAGAGTTGCAGAAAGAGGGAAGAAGGATGCAGAAAGAGGCAAGAGGAGTGCATAAATAAGCAAGTGGAATGCAGAAGGAGGCGCCAGAGGTGGAGAAAGAGGCAAGAGAGGTGCAGAAAGTTGCACACCATTATTACCAATTTAACACCCACATTTAGCAATAATTAACAGGTGACCATTCTAGGCTTGCAAAGGACCTTCCACCACGCTGTAACACTTTTTGCTGCATTTTTGGTAACGTTTGAGCCATTTGAGCTAGAAACAAGGTTTTTTTTGTTCAAATCTGCAGATTATGCAGCAGATGATGGATTATGTGGCAAATGCAGCAAATGTATAACTGTGCGAAAGTCAGTGCAGCCAACCAGTTGCATAATTCCAGTGGGCCTGCTCATACCTCTGACAAGGTCCAGAAGTGCTCCTCAGTGGTTCCTTCTATTCTTTTTGTTTCATTGAGTTTATAGTTTAGTTTATATGGAAATGACGAAGACTAAACCTGAGCTTACCACTCCACAACACAGACTACCATACCACATAATTACTCTCCATAACACATAATCCCACTCTACATAATTCCTATACACTAAATACTGCATACTTTCTATCCACATAATTTCACTGCACAACATACCACATAATTCCACTACACACACCTACATCCACTCCACGCCAAAAACATTAGTAAAAAACGTTTACATACAACGCCAATAGCTCTAACTCTCGCGAAGGCGAAACATATTACATTGTAAATGCTTCTTTAACTAGTAGAGGTGGAGGAAGGGGGCTGGGCCTCCGACCAGCGCTCAGGAATTCGGCTGCGTAGGACTTACAAGAGGTACCAGGAGGGGTAGTTGGCCCCCAAGGAATCTTTGGGGGGCAACTACCCCTCCTATTACCTCCAGTAAGTCCCACACAGCAGGATTGCTAGTTTCTCATTGCAGGCCAGCCCCCTTTGCCCACCACTCTGCAAACGTGCTCCCTTGCGCACTTTTGGATGGGGATTAAAGTCCCTTTTGCTGCTGGGGGTTCTTAGGGTCAACTAGCCCTCCTGTTACCTCCAGTAAGTCCCACAAAGCTGGATTGTTGAGAGTGGTCAGAGGCCACGCCCCCTTTTTTCACCACTCTGTAAACGTGCCTCAGGGCGCACTGCAGCTTGGGGGATGAAGTCCACTTTAGTCCTGAAGTCCTCAGGACACAAGGGGACCTCATCGCCCCACCAGCAGTTTGCCAAGAGGTGCATTTGCAGAGTGTTGTAAACAGGGGGGGCTCAGACTACCTCTCATCAATCCCACTGTGTGGGGCTTACTGGAGGTACCTGGTGGGCTAGTTGGCCTCTAAGGACCCTTAGGCTCTAAGGGGACTTACGCCCCCAACCCAGAATGTGCCATAAGGCTTGTTTATCGAGCTGTGCAGGGAGGGGGCGGGGCCTCTGGCGAGTTGCCGGTTTCTTCTAAGTTTTAGTAAGGGGGGCTGTGTGGCCCCCTTCACTTAACTCTTTTGGGCCCCAGGGACCCCATCCCCTGAGCCAGACCCACTTTTCGTTTTCTTTTTAAAATAATACAAAGGGAGGGGAGCACGACCCCCCTCCTGGGGCCGATTCTGGACCCGGGGACCCCATCCCCCGGGGCTAGGCCTTTGCACACACAATTATTTTAAGGGGAGGGGGCGCCGTGTGGCCCCCCCTCCCAGGCCGATTTCAGCCCTATGGACCTCATCCCCCAGGGCTTGCCTATTTTTTTTTTTTTTATCATGGAAGGGGGCCAAGTGGCCCCTCTCCCGGGCCATTTTCAGCCCCAGGGACCCCATCCCCCGGGGCATAGCCATCTTTAAAGGCCCAGGGGTGGGCAACCCAAAACATTGCCGGAGCCAGACCTGGGGGGTGGCGGTCCCCAGGGCCAAGGTGGGCTCCAGGAGGGGGGCCGCACGGCCTCTAATTCTTCATGTGTAAAGCCCCGGGCGGTGGTGGTCCCAAGGGCCGGGGGTCTGCACAGACCCCCGCCCTTATTTTATGTTTTCTCCGGTGGTGGTCCCCGGGGCAGTGTTGTGGTGGGGAAGGGTCCCCCCCACAATTCTTTATTTCAATTGAAGCCCAGGGAGGTGGCAGTCCCCAGAGATTGGAGGGGCCCGCATGGCCCCCTGCCCAAAATAAAAGTAATGCCCTGGGGAGGTGGCAGTCCCCAGGGCTTGGGGGGCCTTTGAGGCCCCCCACCCATACTAGGAGTAATGTTCCGGGGAGGTGGGGGTCCCCGGGGAAGTGTGGGGGGGTAGGAGCCTACCCCCACCCATTTTTAGGTCTCATCTGAGCCAGCGCATGCGCTGCTCTGGCGAGACATTTAGTTAGTGGGCTTTAAAAAACCGACCTCAGCTTTTTCTGTGGCCTAGAGCGTGCGGTTACGCGCACAGTTACGAGCAGAGGCGCCATCTGGCTTTCCTCTCTTGTCATGGCTCATTAAGTGCATCGCTCGGGGGCACCCTTACAGTCCGCGATCGCGATCACTTTCACTTTAACGGCCGCGCGGCCAATGCTTGTTTTACCTGTCTTTGCATGCTTTCCTCTGCCTTTCCTTTTTTCTCTTCTCTTTCTCCTGTGTTCTGATGCTTCCATTCTCTATCGCTCCTGTTCTTCCTCTATTACCCTCTCGCCTCACTCTTTTTGACATCTCTCCTTGTTTCTCTCTCCCACAGCTGTTCTCTCTCTCTTTCTCATCCCCTCCTCTCTTCCTTTCTCTGTTCCTTCCCCCCTCTGTATGTACGTGCGGCTTGTGATAAACAGGCGGATGGACCGCAGCTTCTGTTCGCGCTGCTAGGTCGGGGGCAGAGTCAGAGACCCCGTCGTGTCTCGGTGACATTCCACAGGACAGGCTCAGCCTCGCTCCTAATGGCGCTCAGACATCAGAAGAATGGGTCTTAGCGCTGAGTACCATTTTCAGATGTTCCTCAGTTTGTGTGCTACTGGTTTTTCACAAACAGTGAAACAAATTATGTTTATTTGCTATATAGATGAACACGCAGGTACCAGTGACCCTCTTGTTGCGCTAGGAAAATCGCAAGGCAGTTCAGAGGTATATTATTCAAGTAATGGTGAGAATGGCAGTGATAATATAAGTGCTGAGAAGGATAGTAATGTAGCAATAAGAAGTGCATGATGGTGTTAGTATAGCGCTGCTATTCTTATATTATTGTCACTCCTCTTGTTATGCTATATAGTACATGCTCTTATTAATTATTGTGGTTATTAACATGACTATTTTGCTAATAATATTAAAAATAATAATAATTATTATTATACTAAAAATAATACCCGGTGTATTGCAGAATACTAATTAATAGCCAATAAACAAATATTTCCATTCCAAATTAGATACTGACGCTCAGTCGCGTGGTTCGTATTTGTCAAAGGTTGACACAGATATTTGGCGCCTGGACATAAACCGGGCAGGTAGGCGCTGTCGGGTGAGTGGAGAGAGGAAGGGCCTTTGTCCTCAGGACTGTGGTAAGTAAGCACAGGCGGGCGCCCTTTGCCTCGGCCTTCAAGCCGCGCGCTGGTCCTCGGGCTTCCGGCAAAACGCAGCCCCTTCCGGCTCTTTCTAAGCTTGGTCGGACCAGTGATGCTCGTGTTTCAATCGACAGTACTGGGAAAGAATCACGTTCCACCAAAGGCTCATAAAACAATACCATAAAGCTTCCTTCGTGCGCAGAAATGTTTTCCCTCAAATTGGTGGGTCCGTCTGAGAGTGACTAATAAACCTAGAAGTGGTGTACAACTCCTATCTTGAAATTATGAATTCAAACAAAAAGTTTGAATTTGCAAACACGTCTCGTATTTATGTTTGTGTCTCTTTGAGGCTTACGCGAGTGCTGTGCCTTGTGCTGTTTGAGCACTGTATGCATGTATGTGATGCACATTCTGGGAGGCCCTATGCGTGCGTGGACTACTTGAGGGTAGGTGCGCATGATGTATGTTATGTGTTCGTGCTGCATATCTGATGCTCATGTGTGTATTCTGGGGCATGTTGTTTGGTCTGTGTCTGGCGGGAAGAGCGGTGTGTTTGTGTGTGTGGTATATGTGGTGCGCGTAGGTGCTGCACGCTGTGTTTTTATGTGTTATGCGCTTAGTGTATTAGTTTGATTAGTGTCAGATGTGGGGAGAGGTATGTGAAGCATGCACTGCTTGCTGTGTGTAACATCTATGCTATGTGATGTACTTACAAATAAGTCTGTGTAGTATGTGTGATGGATTTAGTGTGACCTATGTAGAGTGTGCCTTTGTAGAATGAACTTCATATGGCCTGCTGTCCTTGTATGTGGCGTGTGTTAAAGTATGTCGCATTCACTGGCATAATTTTTTATATCTGGAGTAAGTGTGGAGTGATTTTTATGTGTGGTATGAGATGTCGCATTTGCCTTCTGTGCTGTGTGTGTAGTTCGTATGTGGATAATGTTGGTATGTACGTGCATGCCACATTTGCTTTGTGCAGTCTGCATTTTGTCTGGATGTGGGGTAGGCTGTTTATGTGTGTCACTTTTGCTTTGCAGGATGTACCGCATGTGGAGTTTGTGTCTCTGTGGAGGGAGCGTCGGGGTGTGCGTCTTTGTGTAGTTGTGCATGGCACATTTGCTTTGTTTAGTCGATGTTGTGTCTCTCGATGTAAGGTAGGCCTGTCTCACTGTCACTTTTTCTTCGTGTGGCATATAGTCAGCAGGGTTTGTCCCTCTGTGTGGGATTTGTTGGGGTGTGCGTGTTTGTGTACTTGTGCATTCCACGTTTGCTTTGTGTGATGAGGTTTTCATGTTGACGTGGGGTAAGTTGCTGTGTATTTACCTATATATGCGTGCCACGTTTGCTTCCTGCTGTGCAAGTGGTTTGCGTCTGTGAAGTGTGCAGCTACGTGCACCGCAGAGTCTGCGGGCTGGGGGTTGGCGTATCTCTCAGCCGCAGTCTCATTCTTGCAGTTTGTTCTCCTCAAAGGCCCGTTCTTTGTCTGCGAATGACCCCAGCTGGCAGATGGTTTGAAGTATGTTTTAGGAGAAACAAATCTGCTTTTAAATATCTATTGACCTACGGTTGGAAAGGAGGAAAATGCGTACGCATGGCGCTGAGTAAAGAGGCCCTGCCCTGCTATCACACAGCATCACTCAGCGCCACCACAGCATCACTCAGAGTCACCACAGGATCACTCAGCGCCACCACAGCATCACTCAGTGCCACAACAATATCACTCAGCACCACCATAGCATCACTCAGCACCACCACAGCATCTCTCAGCACCACCACAGCATCACTCTGTACCACCACAGAATCACTTAGCACCACCACAGCATCACTCAGCGTCACCACTGCATCACTCAGTGTTACCACAGCATCACTCAGCGTCACCACAGCATCACTCAGCACCACCACTGCATCACTCAGCACTACCACAGCATCACTCAGCGCCACCACAGCATCACTCAGTGCCACAACAATATCACTCAGCACCACCATAGCATCTCTCAGCACCACCACAGCATCACTCTGTACCACCACAGAATCACTTAGCACCACCACAGCATCACTCAGCGTCACCACTGCATCACTCAGCGTCACCACAGCATCACTCAGCGTCACCACAGCATCCCTCAGCACCACCACTGCATCACTCAGCGCTACCACAGCATCACTCAGTGCCACCACAGCATGACTCAGCGCTACCACAGCATCACTCAGCGCCACAACATTATCACTCAGCACCACCACAGCATCACTCAGCACAACATCAGTATCACTCATCATCGCCTTTGCACTAGTACACTAGCACATCATCATTACTCAGCAAGACCTGAGTATCATTCAGTATCACCTCAGCATAGTCTCTGCACCAGTCACCACCACCACCACCACTACCATTTCAGCATCACTCAGCACCACATCAGCCTGCTCTCGGAATCTGGCATCTGTTGATTCTCCCCTAGCGTCTGGCCGCTGCTAGTGTTATAATACAGGTACTAGTTCCCAACCTTCACTCTCCGATTGTTTATGCCCCCTCAAAAAAAAGCTTTAACAAACAACCATTGGAATAGGCAGAAACAAGTTGCCAGCATTGCAAGAACAAAAGAAAACTGAGGAAATGTTTTATTGTAAATACTTGTTTTAATATGGTCGTTCAGTTGTACATAATGCCTTCTTGGTCATATATAAGGTAACAAAAATGCTTCTGACACTTTTTTATTATAACTTTTCAGCATGCTGCAAAGCAGCCACACTTCTCTACAGCACAGCTTGAAGACATTGGCAGAGTCAATAGCTCTGGCTAAACACTTATATGGTCCCAAAGGCTAGACCTATTGGCTATGCCAATGCCTTTTTAATTAAAGCCCCGGGGAGGTGGTGGTTCCCGGGGCTTTGGGGGGGCGCGTGCGTTCGCATATTATTAACCATGCCCTGGGGAAATAGCGGTCTCCAGGGCTGCGGGGGGCCCCGTGCGCCCCCTTATAATAATGAAGGATTGCCCCAGGGACCTGGCCCACCTTGGGGCTTAGAAAAAATGAAGCACGGGGGACGCGCTTCATTTTTTATTTTTTTGCAGGATTCACGTAGGGTCTGCGAATCCCAACAAAAATAATTGCTTTTTTGGGCCCTCGGGGTCCCTGTGGGACCCCTTGTGCAGGCCTAAGGAGTCAGGGTGTTCCTACTCTGCCCCCTTTTCTTCATTTATAACCTTTTTTCTGGTGACTTGGTTCAACCGAGTCACAAGATGGCTGACAACACTTTTTGGTTTGGAGAGTTGGCAGCCAATCAGAATCAAGCTCATGCTCGGAAGCATTCGCGGATCCACTGCAGCAGCCATATATCGATAGTTTTTTATTTTGCAGGAACTAATGAACGGATTTACACCATTTAAAGAAAAGAGAGCACTCTGAACCAAGAGCTACCTCTCTGCCAAATTTGGTGTAATTCCGTTCAGCAGTTCGGGCTTTAGCTGCGACAAAGTTTTCCTATGTAAATTAACATGGAGAAAACGCGTTTTGGGACCCCTCTTTTTTTCAGGGCCACCGCTTGACGAATCACCCCAAAACTTTCAAGACAGGAGCTGACCGGAGTGCCCCATTAGTTTTGAAAATTTCGCAAAGATTCATCAAACGGCGCCAAAGATATTGGCAAATCAAAAAACGCTTTTCCTATGGAAACTAGGTCCTAACTATAACTACCTAATATAGATATAGATATAGATATATATAGATATAGATATATCTTCAAGGCATGTAGATGTTGAGTTAGGAACAGTAAATCTTTACTTCTCTACGGGCTCTTCTCTTTCGATAATCTGGCCTTGATATTCTTGCACCATGACATTCTGGGGTCGATATTTAATAGTACAACCAATATTTGGGAAAGAATGCACCTATAGAGAACAGCATTAATGTTTCGTCATAGCTGAGGGCCATCCCCCATAAAAATATACTTCTGGCTACAGGCCTGCCTTCATCTCGACTTTAGAAGAATCAAAAAATGATCTATCATGTAAAAAGGTTTTGCAAACAATGCAACTAAAACCTGGAATTCATTCCCTTTGGATCTTCACACTGCCCCCTCCTTCCCACTGTGCACATATACATTGTAGAAACATCCAATAGATACTGGTGAGAGTCAAATTCCACTCTGTCTGGCACATTAGGGCCTTCACCATTGTGGGATACCCCTCTCCCACTACAACCTCAAGCTGCTTCTCCTCAGCTTGTCCTGGGACATATGTGTTACTGCATCTCTGCTGTATGCCTTGCCACTGCTTGTTCTTCGATATTGTGTTGTATACCTCTCTTGATTGTTTTGTTTTCTGTGAAGTACACTGTGGCCCTCCTATGGGATGAGTTGTACCTTAAAGGAACCTGATATAAAATAAAATCTACATTTTTTTGACCAAACACCCTTCTAATGATATTCATAGGATCCTCATGTTAGTCCAAAATCCAGCTCACCTGGCAAAGATAAAAGCCAGCCAGAGACCTGAGCACATGTTGAATTAGTGAGATGCTGATACCTAACCCCATTAACCTTATGGTGTAAGGCATTGAAGTCACAATAAGACTAATGCAGTCATTAAGAATTTGCACAGGGATCAGAATTGCAAGATGTGTGAAAGTTATCACACCCTCGCAGTTTTCCCTAATAAATTCTAGCAAGTCAAACCTGATGAAATTTATTGGAGGAAAAGGCCAAAACAAAAGGCACAAACATGCGGTGTTAAAAGCTGTTTCCTTGTATTAAGATCATATTTCTATTAAAAACTCAGAATAGGAGGTTCTTAACACACACATTGACAATCCCACCCTGGGTTAATGGTGTTTAAGAAGCATTTACCACCTTGTTTAATTCCACTGTGAGCTATTTTTACTATTTCCCTGTACATTTAAAGGTAGAGGTTAGCACTGCCATATTTTCCTCCATAGTACTATGTTTTGTGTGTAGAAGAGAGTACTTTTTTTTAGCTAAGATACAGCACCGACTGGGCATTGATTTATTAAATGCTATTTTGTGAATCATTGTGTCCTGATAGTCTAACTCTCATCACCTTCCTGATTAGGCCTTGAACTGCTCTGCCTGGTTATCCTCGGAGTTAAGGGCCATTAGGGTTTTGGTGTGCAGTGTTGGATGCAACAGTAAGAAGACTTTAGTACTACAGAGGTAAATGGACTGCGGTACTGTTGTATCAATAACAGTACCGCAGTAGACATTTTTGCCCGTGGCTCACAAACAGTACCTATGCAGGAGCTCATAACTAAAGTTCTAATTGTAAATTACACACTTGACCCCGCAAGACAGAGCCTCGAGAAGGCAACACACTGCTTACCCACTCCACAGACACTATGGCAATGCATGAAATTAAAAATTTAAATCTTACGATTTGCTCAGAGTATCTACTGCCCTTTCAGATATTCAGTGTACTCTGCCTATGATAATCAAATAAATGTGTAAAGTTAAATTGCGCTGCTTATCAGCCGTGAGGGTATCCAGGTGCTGTCCATGGGCACAGGGAGATTAAGTGATTTGCGCAGAATAACAGGTTGTTGAGCCAATCCCAAGACTCGAATCCGGATCCTCAGCCCACGAGCCAGTAGCTCTCTCCAATGTGCCACATCGTTTCCTTAAATAAGGTTAGGATTTAGATCTCCAAGGGTATACTTTTTGCCTTCCTTCCTGCAAGCTTCAAAACAGAAGGTGCTAGCATGTTGCAAATCACACATTTCCTCATATTACAATTGCTCCTCTTTTGTAAAACATTTTCAATTTTCTCTCTGTTTGGAGCACCACTCCTTCTAGTGGTTAAATGTCTTATTCATCATTCTTTCTGCAAGAACTTTGTTACGCTACTAGTTTGCCTCACTCATTATAGCATCCCACAAAATTCTACAGACTCTATTAATAGCTGAGTTTTAATTCCTGCTCTGTTATCCAATATTTTCACAAATATTTTTACATTTTAGTATTCTGTTGCAACCAGTGATAAGGGTGTGCTGAAAGGTTTGTTTACTAGTAAACGTTGTATGAACAGAATAACCAAAATAAGTGTGTGACCAACTGGCACCAGTTATCACAATTTTTCCAAAACTGGACTTGGGGAATGGGCACCCAAATGCCTTTTTAAAGTTATTTTTACAAATCCATATTAATGTGAGACCTATACAACTGTTTCAGTGTGTTTTTAGAATGCACCATTTGCCACTTCTTGCCCCAGAAACAAAAACTGGAAACTCTACATCCTGTTAGTTATACGGCCTCAATGTGCATTGGAATGCAACATTTGTAAAGTATGTTTTGGGATCCCCCATTTTTCTAGCATCCCCTCACTAGGGAACCCCAAAACAGGAAAGAAGTGAGGTGGATGAACTTTTTTGGGGGGAATGTTTTGTCAAACTGCACCAAAGTTATTATCAAAACATAAAACGCTCTTTCTCTGGAAACTCTGACCTAACTATTACTACACAGGGGCAATTGTATATATATATATATATATATATATATATATATATATATATATATATATATATATATATATTACCTACTGGCGGTCGCCAGTAGGTAGTTATAGTTAGGACCACGTTTCCATAGGAAATCCGCAACATTCTATTTTGAATAACTTTGGCGCCGGTCGACGAATCCTCGCGAATTTTTCAAAATAGGTGGGGCGCTACGCTCTGCTCCTACCCTGAAAGTCTCGGGGGGATTCGTCAAGCAGGGGCTGAGATAAAAGGGGGGTCCCAAAACGCGTTTTTCCCATGCATTTTTCCATAGGACCTTTAGACACAGCTACAGCCCGAACGGCTGAACAGAATTACTTGAAATTTGGCAGAGAGGTAGTCCTCAGGTCAAGGAAGTGCCTTTTGTAGGTTTGGTGTAAATCTGTTCAGTAGATTCTGAGAAAATAGCCTTTAAATCAATATATATATCTGTGGCAGCTTACGGTGCGCTTACCGTAAGCTTACCGTATGCGTACGGTGGCGTGCGCGAGCACGATTTTGATTGGCTCTTAGATCTTAGTAAACATTCGAATCGGTTGAAACCAGGAAGCGGCGGCCGCCATTTTCTCTCTCGCTCTCTGAGTTGGGCAGCAAAAACGAAGCCCAAAAATGTGTAAAGAGGCAGTTTCTTGAGATCCTAACCACCCAGCATCGCCGATTACGCTTACCGTACGCGTACAGTAAAAAAAATTTTTAAAAAAAATTATCCACATTCTCCCCACTCCGTGTGCAAATGGTGCCCGAAGGGCACCATTTGTGCATGGCATATAAGAGCTATGAAATTAACAAATGTGCGCACGGTGCGCGAAGCGCATCGTGCGTACATGGCCCATCCCGCATAACGTGGGCACGTGGTGCGCGCAGCGCGTGACCACCGTGCGTGCACGACACTACGGCGAAGCGCACCGTGCGCGCACGGAACGAACTGCGTTAACTGGGCGCGCACGCCACGAATGGCGTAAAGTAACTTAGCATTTAAAAAACCGTACAAATTCACTGAAAAAACCATAGGTTTCACACACGTTATAGTTAGGAATTAGCATTTAAAAAACCTTGCAAATTCACTGAAAAAACCATAGGTTTCACACATGTTATAGTTAGCTGTACATTTCACTCGTAAAAAACCAATGAAATTCCCCCGTTATAGTTAGTGCAGGCAACTATAACTCACGCGACCGCAATCTTCTGCTGATGACATGTGTCTTTATGAAAAAAAAATATTTGTAATATATGTATAGCTAAAATTTAATGGAAGAAGACATGGGCAAATAAGTGTCTAAATACAGTATTAGCATCAGCAGAGGATTCCGGTCGCGTGAGTTATAGTTGCCTGCACTAACTATAACGGGGGAATTTCATTGGTTTTTTACGAGTAAAATGTACAGCTAACTATAACATGTGTGAAACCTATGGTTTTTTCAGTGAATATATATATATATATACATATATATATATATAGAAACACACCTGATCCTTAGTATACTTGCAGCTTTCCTTTTCGCCGACCCAGTCACCAAGGAATCACGAACCACGGATTTAAAGCAGCAATATGTTTATTTCAGCTGTAGAATCCTTTGAAGACGCATTTCGGGCGTCACTCGCCCTTGTTCACATCAACGAGTAGAGGTAAAATTGCCATTTTTAAATTATGATGCTACACCCATGTGACCACACATCGTGAATAAACATAAACAAAATACTGCACACATTCGAATGTAAGGTATATACCTAAAAGGATATCTCAGTCTTTTTACTGTGGTGTCACTTCCTTCATTTCAAAAGGTGCCCCTTAATTAAACATTGTTGCTGTATTAAATTAACATCTTATTTAATTAGGGTAAAAACGAAATTAGTGCATGTCAGACATAAAATGCAGAAAGTGTCCTTAAGAATTCATATTGAATTTCTTCTCAAAATCGGGAACACCAGGTCCTGAGATAAATCTCATAATATATAGTTGTATAGACGGCACATTGTTACCACCCATAAGTCCAAATTTCATCTGTAACAAGGTAGAAATATAAAATATATAAATATATAAATATATTAAGAATATTAAAAACCATTCAGTAATATTGTTGATAATACTTATGTGCAAAATTGCTGTCATTTCAATCTACAACCTATAGACAAGGATCCGGTAATGCTGATATTTCTGCATAAATGCAAGTATACGACCATCATCTAATATTCGTGCAGATTTCTATATTTCTTAACCCAAGATGCGGGCAACCTAACTGTCCTAATTGAAAGACCGTATCCTAAACATAACATAAACACCTAAAATATTTATAGAATGTGCAAAATTAGCAAAAGTGTAACTGTGTGAATTAAAATAGTGTTATACCTATGGTGCATGTATCTCTAAAAACATCTAAGCCACATATAAAAATGGAATATATTACAGTTAATTTGTATTTAACTATAGATAATACGCATGTGGCAATAATGAATATAAATGCATCATATCTAAAAAATAGAAACAGGGATAAGATACATAAGAAAAACCGGACTTAAAACAGATTTAAAAGATCAGATCTAAAGATGCTAGTTTATAAAAAGTTATGCAGATCCTCTGTGTTATTGAGACCAGATGGGAACTTAGTATCAAGCTCAAGAATTAATTTAGATTCCAACTGTCTTAGGGCTTTCTCACGATCTCCACCTCGACGTAGTTTTGGAATGGCTGCTGCCACAAAATAATTTAAACAACTAAGATCATTGTTATGTGTAGATTTAAAATGGCGAGCCACCGGGTATGCGGAGTCGTTATTAACAATAGCGCGTAGATGCTGTAATATCCTGACATGCACTTGTAACTTAGTACTACCCACGTACTTAAGTCCACAAGTGCACGTCAGGACATACACAGCGAACTCTGTTTTACAAGTAAAATTGCCCCTAATGGCTATTTTGTCAGGGCTGAAAGGAGAGAGATAATGTGTGGTATTGATACCAAATTTACACGCCCTGCAAGTGGTGCATTTAGTAAAGCCATTTTTGGGCTGTAGCCACATTTTGGCTGTGGTTAGTTCCGGACATGCCTTACCTATTTGTGTGCGCATAGAGATGCCCTTTCTGTATGTGACAGTTGGTTGGGATAGTAATCTAGTCGATAGAACCCCATTCGTTAAGATAATCGGCCAATGACGTTTAATTATGGCACGGATTTTCCTCTCTTGCTTGTTAAAAGCAGTAATCAACCTTGGAGCAGATTTATCATCAGGTAAGATTTCCACTTTGTTAGTGAGAAGAGATGCCCTGGATCTTTCCCTGGTTTTGTTCAGAGCTGTTTTTAAAATTTTCTCACTATATCCTCTTTCTTTAAATCTACTGTATGCTTCCTCAGTACATCTGTTTAGATCTTCATGGTTGT
Organism: Triturus cristatus; assembly: GCF_964204655.1. Taxonomy (NCBI): domain Eukaryota; kingdom Metazoa; phylum Chordata; class Amphibia; order Caudata; family Salamandridae; genus Triturus; species Triturus cristatus. The sequence continues at coordinate 846,369,844 of NC_140580.1, read as the reverse complement.
TACATATCCTCTTGAGACGCAGAAATTCCCCATATGGGATGTTATCAACCATATGCTTAGGATGTGAGCTGCTGGCATGCAAAATCAAATTGCCAGCCGTTTCTTTTCTATGCAATGTCGTACCTAATGCTCCATCCCTTTTGTACACCTTCACATCTAAAAAGTCAATACTGTTTCTGCTCATGTTGGATGTAAATTTGAGATTGGCAGTGTTGACATTCATTTCATCAATGAATTGTGATGCTTTAGTTTCACTGCCTTTCCAAACTACAAAAACATCATCGATGTAGCGCATCCAGTACAAAACATTCTCCTTAAAAACATTGGCATGGGTAATCTTGAGGACCTGCTCCTCCCACCAGCCAACATGCAAACATGCATAGCTGGGGGAGAAGCAAGCCCCCATCGCCACGCCTCTTTTCTGTAAGTACAAATCATTGCCAAATATAAAATAATTATTGTGTAAACACCATGAAATTAAGCTCAAAAGCATCTTATTATTGGATTCTATATCCAATGTTATAAAAAGTAAATCCTCTGACCATGTGATGTTCTCTATCTTTGATAAAAAATCCCCAGTATCTTTGATGTAGCTCGGTAATGTTTTAACAAACTCTTGTAAGAAAAAGTCAACATATTGGGTCACAGTTTTCCGTACACTGTTGATAGCCGATATGATAGGTCTACCGGAAACTGGTGTTGTCTTTTTATGTACTTTTGGGTTGAAATCAAGTTTGGCCATTGTTGGATGTTCTATGTTCAGAAACTTAAATTCCTCCATAGAGATGACCCCTTCTCTTTTCCAAGCCATTAGTTCCTTCTTTAAAGTTTGTTTGGCCACATTATACCTGTTGAAAGAAGTTTTCTCATAACACTCTACATCCTGTAGATGCCTTGTGGCCTCTAATATATAATCTTTCTGGGGCCAAATAACCATATTGCCGCCTTTGTCCGATTTTGTAACTATAATTTCATGCATATTTCCCAATTTTTTAATTAATTTGGCATATTCTACTTCTTGTTCACTTTTGTACCGTTTTCTATGTTTTGTACGATAATGAAGCTTTTTTATATCTTCAATTACAACTTCATGATAAATGTCAATAGCATCCTTAGGCATAATGGGTATAAACTTTGATTTGGCTTTGAATGGACTGATGCCGGCTCCAATTGTGATATATGTTCTATGTGTAGACCTTCCTGCATGGAGCACAGATCTCCCTCCAAATCAGTCCCCAATACTGTCTCTTTATTGAGGTGTTGCATGTCTCGTAATAAAGTAGCATCTGAAGCTTTCAATTCACTGCTAAATGTGGTAACATTGGTTTGGCATATATCTTGGTTGGCCTGTATTTCCTTTAATCCATCCTTGATGGCAAAGAACTTTTTGAGTTTTAATTTTCTAATGAAGCAAAATACATCCACTCTAGTCTGGGAATAATTAAAATCGCTTACCGAACAGAAAGAAAGCCCCAAGCTCAAAAGTTGTTCCTCTGCTTGAGATAAAATCAATGGAGAGAGGTTGATAATAGTATTGTTGTCTGCTTTCACTTTCTGCGCCAATATGATTTTCTTGTTGGCGTTTTTCCTCTTTTTGCGCCGCTCCCTTCTTCGAATATTTTTACGTTTTCTTGCCTCTTGTTGGTTTGATTCCGAGGCCTTAGCGTTTGGCGTCTGTCGAAAGCTGAAAAATCAACCTCTTCTCCTAAATTTAAGATCTTTGTTTGTCCTGATGTTCCTATATATATATATGTGCAGCAGTTATTATCACCGAAGTAACAAAAGATCTCTGGATTACCATGCCATGATTTGAAAAATATGCACGATGCACTTTGGGAACGGTAGTACTTGTTAATGCAGTCACGTGATACACCTTTTAAATAACACCTGGGCGCTTGTGTTCCTGTCCGTGATCAAGGCAAAAAGCTGAAACGTTGGGCGAAAAGGAAACAGACGCTCTGTAAAGACTCTGAAATAAAGCGAGTGGTGGTGATATATATATATATATATATATCACCACCACTCGCCTTCACTCTTCCCTCGGTTGGAAAACAAACGAGCGCAGACCCAATCTTTTTCGTGCAATTATTTATTTAGCCATTGTCCGCCATTACGCGTTTCGGGCGATCCCGCCCTTGATCACATGACCAATATATATATATGTATATAGTCTCCGTGGCAGTCGCCATTTAATGTTGTTCATAACACATGCTTATTACTAATTTGTACTTAATTTCAGGCCTCAAATGACATACTAGTTTATAGAGTAAAGTGTATGAAAGAAGCTTAGATGATGGCAAAAGTGATGTCATGAAGGATGTGATAAAACATGTTATGAGTGATGTAATATGTGAGGTGACAAGCAGTGCATGGCGGGGCGCAAGTTATATTTAGCTCTGCTAGCTACAAATGGTGAAGTTCTGTATTATTTTTAGTTCAACACATTAATGTTGTCACTGACATTGTCTGTGAATTTCTGAGGTTCTTTTTATCATGCCTAACTATAATGTTACTTTAAGCTTTGTTTTTTTGTGAAAAAAAATATATTATATGCATAATTTTTCAAAGTTGGGAGAAGTGGTCTGAATTAGGGTCCTGAAGTCCTCTGAGGTTTTGAGGCACCAAAACCTGGCTCTGGCCACTCCTACAGTTTGATGCTATCATGCTCTTTCAACCCTAAATCATTATCCTGGCGGGCCTGAATACTCATTACCTTCCAGAGAAGGGTACCTTGTGTTCTTTGGTGAAACTGCAGCTTGCATCCACAGATCTAATTGTATTCCGTGATAGAGAAGCACTGGAATACAGCTTATGCTTCTGTAAAACCCCATGTGGAGACATTTTGTTTGGTTGCTGTGGAAATGGTGGCTCTGCATGTATCCAAATTCTGGGATCCTGATCAGCTCCTGCTAAGTCACCCATGTACCATTGCTCCAGGTTCTAACCTATGGCGACTGAGAAGTGAGCACTGCTCCGCAGCCCGCTTGTCTCACACGATACAGGGTGCTGCCAGAGGCATACATATATGACACTAAGCACACAGCACAAGCCAGCAAGCCACCTTGCTGCGCTGGTGAAAGGGAAAGGACAGGAATGTGTCATATTTAACCATTTACAATTCATTCCTGTCCTTTCCCAGCACTGCTGCGCTTTTGGCTGCCTAGTGCCAACAGAGGCACACTTCCATCATGGTGCAAGGGTGCCGGTGTTGTAGGCAGGATTATTTTGGTGCAGAAAGGTGTACATTCCTGCACAAAAATAATTCTGAGAGGCATTTTCCTCTTTCTGTGTGTGCTGCAGAATGAACCACATGATGACAGAGGAAAAAACAAGGAGAAATAAAGATATTTCGCCTTGTTACGCCTCACCTGGGGAGGTGTAGCATTGTGATGCATTCCGAGGTCTACCACTAATGGTGAATTGGAGAATGTGACAAAATCCGTGGGTGAATGCGTGGGAACACCCACACTCCATCCACGGAATGCCTCCATGGGGCAAAGTAATGAAATGCAGCAACTTGCGTTGCCTTGCGGTACTCCAAATTTATCAAACCTTGCAGGGCCATGCAACGTGGCCTTGTGTGACTTGATAAATCTCACGTAGGTTTTGCATCACCCTTACACCCCTTTGCAAGGTGCAAGAGTGATACAAACGCTTGATAAATCTGGCCCTACGTTTGTCGTCTTGGTTACATTAGTGTTAGATAGCCCAATAAATTAAGCTCAAGCCACTGATATGCACCCATTTAGCTGCTATAGTAGAAATCCCACCACCATCTGTTAGCTGCCAAATTTATAGAATGTCACTGATTTTCGAGAAATTATTGCTATTGGTTACAAGAATTAAATGTGAATTTTAAAAAAGCTTTCCTTACATAACTGCACTACTGAGAAATTGTCTATTTCATTACACATGGAAAAAAGCTAATTACATGGTTTTCAGAGCTCTTTTTTTTTAAACCCCTACGCATATATTTCCACAAATTCTGCAGTTTCAGCTGTCTGTCCATGCAAACCCATAATAGGCTGCAGAGCACTTTAAATACCAATTCAAATCCAGTGAATAATTAGAGGCAAGTGACTGGCTCTTCCCTGGCCCTACCCTTCTTAACAACGCCCCAGCATTTTGGAGAATATCAAGATGCCTGAAATGTTGCTAACTCTCATCTGTTGCTCATGAATTACCATGTGAAAGAGCCTGTTCGGACATTTGCACATTTACAAGTGTTAGCATGCCACATTTTAAATGAGACTGCAAGCGAAATAGAATCTCATGGATTATGGGTCGTGACAAGAGGAAAGTACGTATTAAAATATCAAATGAAGAAAGAAACACTCAGTGGCAAAGGAAGCTAGTGTAGCGCTTTGAAAGAGAACAGTCTGGTTATCAGTGGCGGCTCCTCCGCCAGGGCGGAGGTGTCTCGCCCCATTGTTTTGCAGCAGTGAAATAAAGGAAAAATAAAACGATAATAACTTGATGTTATTATCATTTTATTTGTTCCTGCAGTGACAGCTTTGCAGGGTGTAGCCGGCCTGCTCCGTTGATAGAGGAGCAGGGGAAGTTGTGAGCACTGTTTGGGCTCGCCAAACAGTCATGCACACTTACAGCCTGGGTGGAGAATATACCCAGGCTCCCATTCCCTAGCTGAGAACCGAACCATGGCGCTCAAACCAATCACAACACTGCATTGCAACATTGTGATTGGTCAGGGGAGCCTGTGTGCTTCCTGTTCCTGGTTGGGAGAGACGTGGTAAGAAGACGGAGGAGAGACGGGGCGACAACGGAGGAGGGATGCGGCGAGGAGGCATGGCTTTTGTTCTTATTTTTTTACACCCCTCTACCCCTGCCCCGACACCCCCGATCTGTGCCAGCCGCCACTGCTGGTTATCAGTGTAATTGAGCTGTTAGAAGAAATTATGCTGGACTGTGTTTTATTTATGTTTAAGGCACAACGAGCATTTAGAACAAGCTCCAGATTTATGTGTGGTGTGTACCAGCATTTATATGGGGTCAGGTGTTTGTCGGAGTGATTGTCTTATATTTTTACCCAAGGAACATTCTAGAGCCATCCAGAAGCCATGGTATCATCACGGAATGTTCAGGCTGGGGCTGACTCAAAAACTATTCAGAGAAAGACTTGCTGTGAGCTGCTGACTGAATCCAGGCATGCGTGAAGTTTTCTAAAGGTATTCTGAGCAACCTTACTGTAGATTCTTCGAAATGGTACAGGGAAAGAGTTTTCACATTATAAATCAACCCAGGGCTCTTTCTTATGGTAGATTATGAAAGACGTCCAAGATTCCAGAATTTTGACCTGAAGTCAGTGGAATTAACTCTTAAATTAATGGAAATGTTGACGTGAGATGAGGACCTGGGGCTGTATCACAGACAGTGCCCCAAGTGTGCAACAGAAGTATGCACCCACTTTCTGCACCCCTGGGGCAATTTTGTATTACAGAAGAACAGCAGACATTTTGAGGTCATTTGCGTAATACAGATAACGCCGGTACAAATAACCTGCCGGCGCATTCTTAAGAGTGTGTTCTCTCATTTGCATGGGGGCATTGCCCCATGGAAATGAGGGAAACACTTTGTCTTTGTGCCTGCATTTTATGACAGATGCAGGTGCAGAGGCAAAAACACAGGAGGCGTACTAACTGTGTGCCGTATAAAGATGGTGTTTAGTCCATGTGGCCCCTAAGGGGACCTTTGGGAGGAGGTGAAAGGGACCCATAGGCACCCCAGACATGCCCTAGTAGGAGGGTGCAGTCACTCACTGTACCTGCCTGCATTGAGAGCTCTGTTCCCATTTGAAGAGTGTGAAAGATGGAGTGGCTGGTTGAAGGTGCAAGTTTGTGGCTGTCCAGGGGACAATTCATTGATGGTAACAGGGCACACTGCCCCAGTCTGTGCGAGGCACACCTTGTTAAAGGGGCACCACGGTGCAGACCAGGCAGAGGGCCAATACTATGATACAACCCAGGGCCAGCTTTAGGGCTGTGCGATCGGTGCACTCATACCTAGTGCTGATTTTGGGGGGCACCGTATTCAGAAAAAACATATGGATTTAAAAGCACCTGCTGCAGAGTTCCTTGTGTGGCCAGCAGTTTTCAGGCAACAATAAAAATGTCAAGGTAACTGGTGATTAACGCACCTGCTGGAGAGAGATTGGAGTTTTGTCTAGTGGCAGTTTTGGCTCATCATAAAGTAGCAAAGAGGGATTATATGCCTGCTGCAAAGAACGTGTACCATGCAGATCATTGAACTGTATTTTATTTGGATAGCTCAGAGGGTTACTGCTTTTGTCACAGGAATCTTTTTGTTGCTTGTAGTTCATAAATTACAATCCTACTATAGGCAGTGACCTATGATGACCTGTCATCAAAGATCTGCATTGAAACTGCATGGTATAGGTTTGACAGGTATGTTTTTCCCTCAGTTGTTCATTATCCTAATGTTTTTACAAAGGATTCATTTGGGTAGAAATACATTCCGATCAGTAAAGCCAATAACGCCCGACGACTGTGGTACGTTTTCAATCCTGAGTTTGAGCATCTCCAGTCCAAACACTCTTAAAATATACTGCCTATGAGTATGGATGACGTACACCTCGTAATTCTATACACACATATGATTCATTGTCTCTTTATAATCTGTGTGATTTGAAAGTGCTCTGACACCCTGCGGTGGTCTGAGTGGCACTATAAAACAAATTAAATGGATGCGAGAGAGGGGCTAAGGAGAGATGTGGGGCGCCATTGAAGAGTATTGTGAGGGAACCCGAGAGAAGGACGTCATTGGAGGTGGGGGGGCCCTAAATGATTGTTGCACGTGGCACAACCAGCGCTAAAGCCAGCCCTAGTGCAACCCAAGGGACTAAAAAGGATTATCAGTGAGCCATCAAGATCAGACTTTCAACAACATTAGTGAATGGTATATTCCCAAGGAGGTGGCAGAAAAACCTGAGGAGTGTCTGTCTGATTGCTGGTCTAAGCGATAGAGCGCATGTGTGGAGTCTTGCGCGCGCCTGGGAGCCCGTGGGCGCCCGCGTGCTTACAGAGACCTTTGGACCAGAGATGAAAGATGCGTGTCAGTTGATTAACGTTCCAACGCATTGAATCACCAGTGGCTGGCCCTTTGAAGGCAAACTTAATTAGTGGGTGCTTGTGACTTTTAAAAGTGGGGCGGTAGTTTCACATCTCTTGTGGGAAGATTATCTTTTGCGACACGTGACACGTAGTAGTAGAACAGGTGCCGTGCTTTAGTCTGTTGACGCTTCCCATCTCCCCGTGCCCTAGTACCCCTACTCAGCATCAAACGCATGTCACACATGCACATTGAGAGGCCTCTATTTTCGTTCTCTGATCGCAGAGTAGAACAAGGCCCCAGAAAATACACTTTCCCCAAATATTCAAGGACTGACTTAAGAACTTCAAAGGGGAGGGGGGGGGGCACAGTTTTATGACCACGCCCAGGACACATGGACAGACACGGGACTCTCTAGGGTTAAAACCCCAGACGAGAGCTCGCCACCCACATGAAAGAGAAATACTCGTAGGTTTGAGAGGGTGGGAGAAGCCACCCTCAACGAAGGTGGGGTACACTTAGGCTGCACTGCTCGTGAACATCGCCAAAGCACACAGCACCTCCAGTGAACTCACATATTTTCGAGTCTGCTGAAAAGTCAATCTGAGAACGTCGATGCATCCTTCATTACGAAACACACGGTTTAGGGCCAAATGTAATACATTGTTTTGCAAATGCAAAATCTCACGTTTTGGTGAATTAAGATAGCAAGTCGCAATGTACATAGAGTATTTTGTGATTTGAAAATGTTTTTCTAACTTATTGCGAATCGAAACGTGCAGGGAGAGATTTACAATGTAATTTATAGATGCTATATATTGACTTGCTACTTTGGGTTACAAAGTAGCTCACTACCTCTATAAAGTGCTTCAATGCCTCGTCAGGGATAGTAAGCACTATATAAATAAAATGACAGTACAAAACAGACCTGTCAAAGCAGGTAAAACTGATTTGCAAAATTGCGGCTACTTAACCCCAGCTACACTCATCGGGCGAGCACGCAGCGGTCCATGGGACTAGTTCCTGCCCTCCCTGATACCATTTGCAGAATATCTATTTACATTTTTGATTCCAGCCACTGCCCCGGTATGGGGCAAGAGCTGGAAAATAAACCAAATACTGGCAAAGGTAATAGGTCTCGCTTTTACAATGCAAGCGGTGGGAAATCATAGCTTATGGTATCTCAAAAGTGTACATTTAATCCAATGTTTTCTACGTAGCATGGTTCATTTAAAAAATATTTTATACTCACGAAACTCTAAACAGAATTTTAAAAGAATAAAGAGCATCAGAATTTAAAGGGAAATGATTGCCTAGGCTTAATTTACTTTGTGCAGGATTCAGCCATTTGGTCATCTCTAGTAGCCCAGGAAGCAGATCTACAGACCCCAAGAAAAAGTGTCATGCCAGGTACACCTTCTGCCTCAGACGCCAGCAGAGTGAGTGCAGCAGATGATCCTTCTAGCAGTACCATAAAAAGACTTTGTGTGTAAAAACATGTGCTTTCATGCAATATGTGCAATGCAGAAAAAAACAAACATTGGCAAAGCCAATAGGTCTCACCTTGCTGATGTACTGATATTGCCAATGCTTTTCGCCGATTCTGGGGATGTCCACTTTCCAGTGAACATTGAGCCATCCAGGACGTTGCAGTCTGGGGAACTGTGTGGAAGACTGCAATTCTGGGGCAGTTTTGGAAAGCCAACAGTGGTAAGGTAGTTTGTGGAAACTTATAGTGCTGGGGCAGCCAGGGAAACTGGCAGCGCTTGTAAAGTTTGGTGGAGATTGCAGTGCTCGGGTGGTTTGTGGAAGCTTGCTCTGCTGGGACAATTTTGGGGCATTTTCCCAGTTGAGGCCGTCTGTAGAACCCTGCCTCCGGAATACCTGGGGCACACAGGATAGTGAGTTTCCCACTACCTTATGGCACGCCAGCTTGGGGATTGTTGTGCATCATATCATCTGAATGACTGGGATGCAAGTCTCCCAGGTAGCCCAAACGCATCTCAGTCATATGGAGCGCTGTGTAAAGGTCCATCCTGCACACATGCTGATCTCTTGGGGAGCGCGTCCAGCACCGGCCCTCAGAAACAAGAGCACGGGGGTGCAGTCATCATTGGTCCAGCTCTGCAGAAGACACATCATGTCTGATGGCAGCAGGCTCCGGGACAGAGCGAACATACATGGAGCACACTATACACGAGGCACTGCAACACACCAAGCCCGTCTCAGCATAATCACACCCGTCCTTTCTGCAGACTGTTTGCAGGGAATATATGCTTGTTGTATTTAGTGTTTTGTAAAACCAACGTGTTTTTAGCCATCACAAGAGAGATAGCGAGAAACAGACGGCAGATAGTGTAATAGACCAATACGCGGTTGAATCTAAGCATTCTTTGACTGACAGCCCCCACGCCCCGCCAGCATCTTGTGTATGTAGCACTCACCTATGAAATATCTCAACATCACATGGTCAGCACAAAAAAATATAGTTATACTACATAACTTAGCCCTGGATTTAACACAATATCCATAGAATAGAATAACCACTCAGCATGACAATATATAACACAGTGCAACATAACATAACAACAGCCTAGCATAACAGACTTTTAACGACAGTGCACCCAGTTCTTTGCAAAAAATATTACTCTTGGACATGCAGCGCTCATGTAAAAAAAATATCCTGGCTGCACACAGGTTGCATAGCATAGCACTACATAAGAACAGAACATAGTACAGCACGCTATATAGTAACAAAACATAACACCACACTACAGCAACACGGCATACCATAACACATGGCCGCATCATAGTGTTTTTATTTATTGCTGTTGGGGTCAGGAGGCAGCACGAAGGCAGGACATGTGTGGGGTAACGGACAAAAGGTGTAGGGAAGAAAGCCCTATGACGCAGCCTGCACTGGCCAATGGTTTTGTTTATTGCATGATGGGGCGGGAGGCAATAGAGGGGGAGGGGGGTGGATTCAACACTGAGGAAGGGAAGTGGAAAAGAAAAGAAGAGCAACAACACAGGCAGTAGGTGCAGGGACATCTTAAGGATTTTGGGGGCCCTGGGCCAAACGTATTTTGGGGCCCCTGTTTGGAACAGCTTTGAATTTCTGATCCAATTTCAGCTCTTTCATGCCTCCTTTGGCCAGGTAACTCACAGCGCACAGAGACACTAGTCCATATTCTAAATGTGTTTACATCTAATATTCAGGGATAGTGATGTGTTTTCATATTGTAACACAGCAGCAGCTCACTAATGTTACTGCACGTACTCTCTGTGACACTTTTACGGACAAGCTTGGAGACTAGGAAGCAACTCAGTGCGGGGGCATATTCTTGAAGAAGGGAGCAGCACACCAGGTGGAGAGCTAGAAAAAACATGCACTCATATGGAATGCTGAATGAAAAAGAAAAAGGTAGTTTCCTCTAAGTGAGCAGTGCTTGAAAGCCATTCAAAGGGATCATAAAGAGTCTTTACTCCAGCGGAGTAACAATACAAGAAGAGGAAGGCAAGCCATTGATAAAGAAGCAAGCAAATGAAAGTGACAATAAGACCAACAAATGATAAGCATTGGACTGTAAACCCACTGTAAGTTCACAGTAGATCTTTTGCATCTAAAAGCTTGCAATGTCTGGTAGGCGAGACCTACAAATGTAGACATTCTGCTTATGCGAATGCAGACATGGAGGTTTGCTGACCTTCGCAGGCTTACATTCACAGCTATGTACATTGAGTATGCTTTTTAACCCTTTCCATGCGTCGGACGGCCCCCAGCCGTCCGACGTCACGGTGGGCGTGTGCGGCTCATTATTTTACCCGCACCGCGGCTGAATTCGCGCCGCGGTCAAAAGGTTAATGAGGCAGAACCTTTTGCGATATTTTGCAAATATACGTTTTATTCTGCATCAGATCTATTCATTAATTGCAGTGCAAAAGTGCAGTTGAGCTGCAAAGCAGTTGCTGTGCAAAAAACAAGGCAACCTGACTTTTGTACATCAGAAACATCATCACTACATATGACAAATATCAGTTCTCTTTTGTATTGTCCAATTTGAAACTGAATCATACTTAATTTGAAATGAAATGAAAAAAAAGTTCTAAAGCACGACTATACACGAAGGTGTCAAGGCGCTAAAGCCACCTAAAACATAAGCAACAAACGGGGGAAAAAGAAAGCAGCCTGCACTGCACCAGGGGCTAGGATGAAAAAAGCCAGGTTATCAAATGTTTTCGAAAAACAGAGATCCTTTCAGGTCTCTTATTTGCCTAAGATATTAAGAAAGATCAAATTGATTTAACTGAACTTTTAATGAAACTCTTGAAAGAGTAATAACACAAACAAAACACTTTTCTTTGGTGTATAACTGCAGAGAGATGGGGATATCTACAAGTGGCTGAATTTCTGGGAAACCTCAAACTTGGGGTTCCCCATGTGAATCAATTGTGAGATCCTAAGCCAATCACTTTACTTTACTGCGCCTCAATTTTATTGACTGACTCGTTGTTCCAACATACAACCTTTTTGTACACGACACAAAAACTAAAAACTCAATTATATAGGGCACAACAGATTATAATGTACCTTCATACATTACAATATTCTTAGGTATAGAGGGCACATTGACAACTGAATTGTCTCTTGACTTTCACGTGATATGGTTTATTGCATCTTTCCACGTCAGTGTTCATTATTAATTTTAATAAAAGGCACTCACTGTAGAAATTTAATCTAAAGTTCTCAATTAAATCGTTTGAAATGTTAATGAGATAAGCAAATTTATAATTTTAAAGAACCACCTAATGTTTTACATGATGTCTTTTACGTCAATTAGATGACAAATCTTTTCATGGTGTAGCTCTAGTCAGATCCTTGGCTCAACTCTAGATCCCAGTGAGTTTTCTGGATTGCTTAGATTTAGTAGCAGGCGATCAGCCATGGCAACATTTTAGAAACAATTCACACAGTTCACAGTCCACATTCAGCACAGTTGAATAAGCTTTAAGTAGTAAAAACAAACCACATATTTACAGTGAGATAAAAGCTCAAAGCACAAACCTGCCTAGAGCCCTGTTAAACTAGACCATACTGAAGGCTGTTTTAAAATTTGCTAATTTCCACACTTGCCACCAAAAGCCTTGCTTGTTCCAAAGTACCCCTACTCACTTGCCTCTTAGTGCTGCCTCTTCTTTCCAGGGACCCACATGGGTCTCCGGGATCTCATCTGCATCCTAGTGCCTCTGCTTCTCTCAGTGCCTCTGATGTTTCTCTGTGCCCCATTGCTCTGTCATCCAAACACTATGCTTCCATTACTGGGATTTTGTCTTACAAATTATTGTTATTTGGAATGTCATTCCAATTGGTTGAATGGAAGTAATCCTTAATTATAACTTCCACAAAACTTTAGGTTCTCAAATTATAGTACAGGAATGTACATTTTTCTTTGTAACATGGAGCAAGGTGTCAGCCCTAACAGGCACCCTCCAAGTACCTCTCCTGCCTATCACTGTCTCCACTGACCCAGACCCTCACCTGGGTCATAGTGTTTATGTGGCCTCCATTGGCTGCATCTGCCTCTTAGACCATCAATAGTCTCCTTGCCAGCCGCTCAGGGCGTCACCAACTTCTCGGAGCTCATAAAATCACAATTCAAGACTAGCACTATCTTCACTAATTGATAATACAGGAATCCTACCTCAAAGAGACAAGGAGGGAAAACAATACACTACTTACCAGCTAACACAAGACAACAAATAATCTGTTTCACCAAGACAAAGACGATTGTTTCCAAAACAAACTCAACTACAGGGACATGAAACAGACTAGATACAGACGTCTGTGCAAACCAAAGGATACTCAGAAGGATACTCAGATGTGAACTTGAAGAGACAGAGATATCTACACAAAATGTACTCGCATGATCTGCATACAACCACCATCGTCTCATCGCAGATCTACTACCTTATTCGCTCTCAACTCCTGACTCCAACTACATCCAAGTCCATCGGTGCAAGCATCTTATTACTTGCCAACGTGTCTGGATTACATCCAAAACCAGTGTTTCAATTACAATTATCTTTCTTATTTTTTTTATCTCATCTTAAAAACCAAGACATACTGCTTATTGTATTTCTTTCAAATACTAAATCACAGAGCTGCCACACCCCTCTTTAAGCAATATTGGCTCTAAAAGCCTTGAAGCTCCGTCTCAATGTTTTGAAGTTTTCACCTTCATCAAATACCTAGGTGTCTCTTATTCACTTCGCTCAATACTTCTTTCATCGTTCTGCTATCTCTGCTTCCCTTACTTCTCCTCAAAACTTTGAACAGTTTTCTATCTCTCGTCAAACAATAAGGCTTCAATCTCGTGTCTGATTTCCTACCACTTATAGGTTGAAAGGGGAAATGCCAGTCAATGTACCTCACACCAGTCTATTTACCTTCCTTACTCTATCTACAGGGATAGGAAAAACTCTTTCTTTATTCTGCACACTCACTCTGGCTACCCATTGACTTGGGTTTTATCTAGGAGTTAATTCCTCCCTCCACAAAGAATATCTGCATGTACCTTCAGTAGCCTTTTAGTGTCCGACATAATAGTCTTTGAGAAATCTTCTATCATACAAAATGTACTCAAAATGCTGACCGTACTCCTTGCTTCTTGCCACTATATCCTTCACAGACACTACTTTATCACATTTACTTGGAATAAGCAACTACCAGCACTACGGCAAATATTTCTTTATGCCATTCTGTCATACCCCCCCACCCCCGAAGGATTACTCATACTTTTTTTTTTTGTAGAGTTTTATATAGCGCAAACTCGTCCGGAAGATATCAGGTATCAGAGCGCTTTTACAAGAGCACCGGTTTCGTTATAAATGGACACATTCATTTTTATGAGGCACGGGGATATTAAGTGATGTGCCCAGAATCAAAGGATGTTGAGCGTCCCTGCCGAGACTCAATCCTGGTTCCCCAGCTTCGAGGTTGACCGCTCTGGCCGTAAGGCTACATCCTCTCCCCACTGTTACTTACTCAACACCAGTAGTGTCTCTGGACAATTCGCTAACATTCAATCTAATACTTCAACTTCCACGCTCAATCATTAGGCTACAAAATGGAATTTCATAATCTCAGGCCAGTAATGGTTTTACCTAAATTCCTCCTGTGAGTCAACTACATTAATTTCCTTTGCATATCATGCAGTGGACCATCACTCCATTTCCCACCACCAAACTCTCCTGTCACTTTGCCAAACTCCACTTACTGCACATTCTATTTTCAATCCTCCTGCACAAATTTGCAAACTTCCTTGATAAGGGTCTCTTTTTACTGCCTTGTATTTTTCCTCGCTTGCCTCTTCTTCCACTTTCTCCACGTCAGCAATGCTACCCTCACCTCATTTTCCAAGCCCAACCTGTACAAAATACCTCCCAACAGCAGCGGTCCGTGGAGGGAGTTCCGTGGGGCAGAAAGGCGGGGCAGGGGAGGGGCAGGGTGGGGGTACTAACCACCGGAATATGGATAGTTGGAGGTAAGTAAACAATTAAATAAATAAAACGAATTTCGTAGCGCGCGCTGCACCGCATTTTGTGATGCAGGGCACGCTACGAAAGTCGTTTTATTTATTTAATTGTTTACTTAACTCCAATTATCCATGTTCCGGTGTTTAGTACCCCCCACCCTGCCCCTCCCCTGCCTTACCGCCCCACGGTACTCCCTCCACGGACCGCTGCTGCCTCCCAAGTTTGTGGTAACCTGAACAAACCACCCACTTGTCTATTCCCCCATACTGATACATGTCCGGCCATAAACTGAAACCCTTGTACGTATGGCACTACTCTAAGTCCCTAAGATGTTAGGGAAACAAGTGGGAGCTGTACGGAAAACAAAAGACTTGAGCCACACAGAAATTCTGAAATATCCCACTGGCCAGTTGTCACTTTCAATAACTAAATAACTGCATCCAGCAACATTAAAATATGTTGAAATAAAACCCACGCAGTCCACCACATTACTATGCCACAGTTATAGGATTGACCCCCAACACCATAGACACTGGCAACAGTAATGTTGAAAGTTGGCTTGGATTTACAAAAAGACATCAAAAATGGGACCAGAATTACATCCTTCTTCATCCTCTTGAAATGTTTCTCTTTAAATTTTACCCACCAAATTATTTCCATAACTAGCTTACTATACAAATTTCACACACATTTGAAATAATCCCCTTCCATAATTGTAAAAGATCTCGACTTTCAGTACTGGATGGCACACTCATTGCCCTCAGCAGGTTTTACTTTGCTCCCTTCAGCAGAAAGAATATGGTATACGCATTCCACCCACTGGAGCAAGTGTTTACACTGTTTTTACTTCAAGAGCAGCTTCCTTCAGAGTCTTGAGAATACATAAAAACATTATGGCCCTCCTCCATGACTACAAAAATGTAATGGAAAAATAATGTATTACATTGACTCTCAAACATATTGGAACATAGCAGCTTTCAACAAAAAAGCAAACAAAAGTATGGTGACTTGACAATACCCCCCCCCCCCCCCAGGAGGGATATATGGTAGTCCTTTTCATTTTGAATGATGCTTAATGTCATATTCTGCTAACCCGAAATACAGTTTCAAGAGGTACATATGCTGATTCAACAATATTACTATTTCCTTAATGTCTGGCCCTGGCAAACTGCCCATGATCATAAAAATGATTAAGATTTCAGAGATCCACAAAAAGTCTCGGTTGGCCATGGGCCTACTCAGATATGATCTCTGACAAAAACGCTTTCAAAGCTTCCTCGGTCTCCATCCTGCCCTCAATCAACATCTCTGCCAATGTCTTCCACATCCTCTTTCCTCATCATCAGCCATCTCCATCACTTGTTGTGCACCAGAACAGGTTTCTTCCATAACTGGATATGATGCACAAACAATTTCAGGGCTTCCATAGAGCCACAAATATACTTGCTAATTCATACATCTCAAACTTCCCATGATTCCTGTCAATATCTGTTCTTCTCCCATCTGATTCAGAACAATGATCCAATCATATTGATGTGCCAAAACTAACACCTGTCAACCACTTTTTGCCTCACATACCTTCCTATCTGATAAAGGCCCTTTGAACTTAAGGACAGATTTACAAGAACTGACGCATCGGCATAGATGAATCAGATTTCTTGTGGCTGCCGCAAATGCCCTAACAACGCCATGGATGCGTTTTATTTACAACACAGTGCTCCATGGCGCAAGGATTCACAGATGTATCAGAAATTCTGATGCATCTTTTGGCACTAAAGTGATGCATTGCTGGAGTTGGTCATAAGACTGATGCAGATCCAGCAATGTGTCAGAACACAGAGGAAAGTCCCATGTTAAAAGCCCTGCATCAGTCTTTACGCCTGGTTTGAGAAGGCAAAGGGAATTTGACACAGTCAAGTCGTAGGATGACGCAGTGAAATGTAAATTTCACTGCGTCAGTCCTACGTGGCTTTTAACATGGGGACACCTACCCTGGATATATTATACCTGGAGCAGGTATAATGTGACACAGGCCTCTACAAACTGACGCAGGGGCCCAATGCTTCTATTTGTCAATATGGAGCAGTTTGGAGCACTGATTGCGCTGCCGCTATATCAAAAAAGTGACGCTGTGGCAGCGCTGGCTCCTTGTAAACATGCCCCTGAGTGTCTATTTATTTGTACCGTAAAAAACAAACCTCTTCTACCACAAAACCACTTTGGTAACCCTTTGTTTAATTGTTGCCTCTATTTCTCATTAGTACAACGGTGTACATTGAGCTTGCACCCACCATTAACTGTACATCTGTAAATGTGGCCTTGAATTTGGTTTATGCTATGCCCCTTACTCCACCTTCTCATTACATTTCCACAACAAAATCTATCTTCCCCTTACAAAGTTCATTCTCTTCACCCATGCGGATTACTTTTTTCACTGACCCTCTCTTGACATTCTTCCCACTTATGTGACGCTCCAGGCGAATGGCAAAACTTAGGGGGCCGTTACGATTGCGTTGAATCCGCCACCAGCAGCGGGGATTCACTGCAAACGTGCGGCCAAATTCCGCCCGAGTGGCAGACGGAAAGTCTGTCCGCCATGGGTCTGACAGCAGGACCGCTCCCATCGATAGAATGGTGGCTGTGCCTAGCAGGCACTGTCCGCCATATTATGATGCAGCATCCCCACCAGCGTTTCCATGGCAGCGAAAGCGCCATGGAAACGCTGGCGGGGATGTACCTTGGGGGCCCGTTGCGGGCCCTCCTTGTGCTGGGGAATTTGGCAGTGCACTGAGGGGGCACCTATGGTACCCCCGCTACATTTCCCTCCACCAGGGGGAAGGCACTGCGTGGTGCCTGCCACGTAGTGCAGCGAAATGCAAACAGTGCATTTCAGACATTGTGGCACCCGCTGCAATGTTAGAGATAGACGATGCGACCGCCACGCTGGCAGTCGCATCGTAATCTCATGTGCGGAACCGCCGCCTTACAGGCGGCCTGTCCCAAGCCCCGCAACGATGGCGGACGGACTGTGAGCCCCTTACTTTGGAATCGGCATTATGGAAATCACTTACACACTTGTATTCCTCTTCGATGTGATCTCGCTTTTCTACTCTTATGCCTGTTGCTCCTTCTCAATGAAAGTTTTTTCCTGTGATTTACACCCGACCAATGTTTTTCCTTCTTTACTATTTAATTGTCTCATACACCTGTTAGATTCCTCCATTGCCTTCACAATTCAGAACTATGGGTCCTGTGATATATACCGGCAGGTCAAAACAGCCATTGTTTATAGTGTGCGTGAGGCGGTGGTGGGGGGTGGGAGGGGCAAGTGGGCTAGGAGGACGTTAGAGGCTGGGAGTGGGGGAGGAAAACGCCAATTATTTCCTAGATCCTGCAGATTTTGGTAAACGCCAAAATCCGCACGTCATTCCTCAAAAGGCAGTAACTAGGGGGCATATCAACAACAACCGGCGATAATTATCGCTCAGCGCTATTAGCGTGAGGATAATTATCGCCGGCTAGCGTGAATTTTTATCGCTGAGATAGCGTGCTATTAGCAACGCTTATCTCGATAGCGATAAAAATCTACACGCTAACAGGCTAACGTGAGATTATCGCTGGAAACCCAGCGATAATCTCACGTTACCTTGTTGATAGGGACAAGCAAACTTAGCCATGATATCCTCCTTCCATAGGATATCATGGCTAAGTCTGAAAATTAGCAGACGTAAAAAAGCAGCGTTAACCGCGGTTAGCGCTGCTTTTTTTGTCTCTAACAGGGTTAGCGACATTCTTGATAATAGGAGAAATGTCGCTTAGCGACATTTCTCCTATTATTTTACTCTGGAACGCCCCCTTTGCATCTGATTAGAGATGCAAGGGGAAGCGTAGAGTAAAAGGGTGCTAACATGCAAATTTGCGTGTTAGCACCCTGTTGTTGATAGGGTGCTAGTTTTATCTCTGCTTTTTTGGCTTTTAAAGCCAAAAAAGCAGAGATAAAGCCCTTGTTGATATGCCCGGGGCATATCAACAAGGGCATTATCTCTGCTTTTTTGGCTTTAAAAGCCAAAAAAGCAGAGATAAAACTAGCACCCTATCAACAACAGGGTGCTAACACGCAAATTTGCATGTTAGCACCCTTTTACTCTACGCTTCCCCTGGCATCTCTAATGAGATGCAAAGGGGGCGTTCCAGAGTAAAATAATAGGAGAAATGTCGCTAAGCGACATTTCTCCTATTATCAAGAATGTCGCTAACCCTGTTAGAGACAAAAAAAGCAGCGCTAACCGCGGTTAACGCTGCTTTTTTACGTCTGCTAATTTTCAGACTTAGCCATGATATCCTATGGAAGGAGGATATCATGGCTAAGTTTGCCTGTCCCTATCAACAAGGTAACGTGAGATTATCACTGGGTTTCCAGCGCTAATCTCACGTTAGCCTGTTAGCGTGAGGATTTTTATCGCTATTGAGATAAGCGTTGCTAATAGTACGCTATCTCAGCGATAAAAATTCACGCTAGCCGGCGATAATTATCCTCACGCTAAGAGCGCTGAGCGATAATTATCGCCGGTTGTTGTTGATATGCCCCCAAGTTTTTATCACGCCTGATACATTTTAAACTTGACAGAGTCGGATGTTATCAGGTGTGGTAAAGATCACACCATTTACCGCTCCGCTCGTAATGAGGGCCTTGGGGCCGCACCTCCTCCCAGGGTGTCTCCCGGCTCTCACGGGCTTCTCAAAGACGCCGGTTTCTTCCCAGGGCCTCACCTGCCGCGCCCTGCCCTCTGAGTGCCCTGGATAACACTCGACACCTGCGACGCAGCAATGGATGCCGGGTGCCTGCTGCGGTATGCAGCGGTGTGCTGCGACACGCCAGGAGCCATGATTTACCCGGCTCTTATGTCAGCCGTCAAACCGCAGCGGCCGCGGCACACAGTGCCCCTCTGTCAGGTCTGTAAGGAGACAAAACCGCTGTCACCCGAGGGTGCAACATGTGTGGCGTCTGTAAACTTCCAAAATAATGTTACTTTCTGTAGTGAAACCATGCCAACGGGGAAGAGTGTAGCAACCGCGAGAAAGCGCAGAAGCCAAACAGCCATTCGCATTCCACGTCGGAGGAGCAGAGAGGGGAGGGTGAACTGCTAGAAGAGAGTGAATATTGGAGAAAAGAGCGAGAGAAAGAGAGGGAGGAAAGAATGACGTGGAACTTGGAAGCAGGAAGGCGCGACTTAGAAACAATTTAAGTCTGGGTGCTGAAATTATGATTTCAGCCAAAACGTCTCCTAAAGCTCTGGGGACCTCACAGCACCTCCACCCCACCCACCACTAACAGTTCTAATTTACATGGTCGTACTGGGCTGCAAGATATTCTTGCAGTGCCGGAAGGGCTTGTCTGACAAGTCACTGTATGTGTTTTTTGTGGCTGTTTGTGGGCCTGTTTTCAGCTCCTGCGGTCCGATTTTTACTGCACATTTCTCTGATATTAGCAGAAACATTGCCTGCAGCAAGCACACATGCATGTAGTCTTCCAAACCATGCAAAACACCTATGCGTCTTGTCGTTAATGGTTTATTCCTGCCCTGATTTGTAAACCTGGGTTCCTTTTTTGCTGATTTGCTAATATGGGAGGCCGTTTTTAATTTGGTGCCCAGCCTATTTTCTATCCCAGCCAGATCCTGGTGCTAAAGAAAGGAAGGATTTGCAACATGGGTGGAACAAGAGGGAGAAAAAGAGAGAGTAAAACAGGTAAAGAGATTTATGTATAGGTAAGAGAGCAGAGTGAGAGGAAGAGAGACAGTGAGAAAAACGGGAGCAGAGCAAGGGTTCTTAATGCAAGCAAGGAAAATGCCCTTCTGTGCTGCTGATAGATAGCACCAGAGAGCCTTAACTGAGGTACAGATTGTGCCTATCCCCGGTCCTGCTGCCTCTAAATAAGCTGCATTAATGATTTCTACATCTCTGTTCAGGGTCATGGTTGCCTCTGAGCTCCATGCCATTGAGACACTAAGGGCCATAGGGTTTGGCGGAGTGGGAGCCAGAGATGAAACACAAAATGATGCCCCCCTGCCAGTGGCATAACAAAAGTTTAAGGGGTCCCCTGCAATGTACACAGAGGGGCCCTGCTCCAGATTTAATCCGGAGCACTCAGGCCTGAGTACTGTGCTGAGGGGGCCACCTGCAGCTCGGGGGCCTGTGTTACGCCCCTACCCCCTGCAGAATGTGATGATGGGCCCAAGTCTCCTGTATCTTAGAGATATTCATCAGCATTTGGATGAATTGGGGGGACCCCTTGTAGGGCCGGGTCCCACCTGGAGGGTTGGGGTCCCCCTTGTGCCACAGAGGCTGCAGGAATCTACGTTACACCCAAGGTGGGAGCCGTGATCACCTGCTGTGGCAGACCCACAGTTTTTATTCCCCATTTGAAGGTGTGGGAAGCAATGGGTTTCTACTGGCAGAGGTTCAGCTGGCCCTGTTGTTGGAAACCCTTGAAATGGCAACCCATCGTTCATGTTCACATGTTCTTGGTTATAGTGGTGACCACCACAGATTTTTAGGTCTTGCCTGAGACAGCGCATGTGTTGATGCTTGCAAGACATGTTATTAGCTGAAAGGGAACTTGGAGCCCAACTATTGCTTACCACTGTTTGTCTTCATCATCACTCTTATTTTGTTGCTTCTCTTTGGTTAGCCGATGCCAGCTTCACTTATTCTACTTGTGTTTGTCTTTCCATTGGAGCCTAGCCCAAGTACTGGTTCCATGCCGAGTGAGTGTCCTTCTGCTTCTCGTGCCTTTTATCCTTGGCTACTTTTTCTTTTACTTTCAGCGCTTCAGAAGAGTGCATAGGCTTACAGGCCCTCTCCCTTTCGTCCCCTTTCCACCCTTCTAACGCTGTCTGTTGTGTTCTTTGCCCACTCCTACCCTCCTTCCTTTATCCCTTGTTTTGCTTGCCTCTTCCCACTCCGCTTTGGGGATTTGTTTTTTTAAAACAAAAAAAGAAATTGAATGTGTGCCATGTAGTGACGACATGTTGATGGGGCCTCATAAAACACTTTCAGTGAATTTACTTGACAGCAGTTCCTGTAAATGCAAGAGATGTCCGATGGGCAGGCGGAACTCACTAAATTTGGCAGGCAGGTACTACCTCAGACCGATGGAGCACTTTATTTCGTTGTCCTGACAGAGTAAATCCCATCTGACTAATACAAATTTAGCCCATAATCCTTAAAAACTCAATTAGAAGTTAGAACATACAATATATGTACTCATCAGTAATATCAAAACATTGCATTTCGTTTTAGATACATTAAAAAATAAATACAATCATGGTTAACGTAATTTCGTCACATTTAGAAAACATTCTCACCCCTTAAAACAATTTAAGAGTTATCCTTTATATTCAATTACTGAATTTAGATGCAATTCTTTCTTATAGTCCAGGCAAAAACCGAATATTTAGATATAGCAGAAATTCGCAACTGCTGAGTTTCAGATTTGCACAAATGGATTGGCTTTATAAAGGCCTGGGTGGTGAACTTTGCTCCGTTCATGGAGTTTGCAGAGTTTTCAGGACTCCGTGGAGCACGCAGAGTTTCGAATCACAGAGCAGAGGTTTTTCCTCACTTGCACTCGCCAACGTTAAGTTGGCAAGCGTGAGCAAGAAAATCTAACGCTAAACCACCTCCCAGTGAGATTTCTCAACGCATGAGCTCGTGGATGGTGATGACCGCTCGCACTGAGAAACCATCCATTCGCATTGAGGGAGCTGCCACTCGCGTAGAAAATCTACTTGAGCAGAAGAGAGAAGCAGCGCCCACTTGCGCTGCACATGGTACTGTTTGCGCTGATTTTCCAGCGCGGGACAAACCCCTGGCGCTAAAAATCAGAGCAAATGACGAGACCTAACACCCAGAACTAGGGTGAAACTGGTCCTGAGTTGCTTGTGTTCCGGATCAGGGAGGACCAGGATTGGCAGTTCGGGCTGGACTATTCCTATCGGAGCAGGGACAAGACTGATTCTCATATAGTTGGGCCCAAACTGAGATGGCATGGTGTACTAAATAACAATGGATTACTAGTGCCTGGGATTGACTCAAGCACTCCATCCATAACTTTTTTGTGTACTTATTGCATCTATAATTTGGCACTAGAATAATGGCGAATAAGGCAATAATCCTTCAGAATTGTGCCAAATATAAATTTGCACCACTTCGATCTGTAGAATGGACTGCAGAAGCAGCTGTCACCCCTTCTGTAATACCAGCTTGTCCCAGGGGCACAGACAGTAGGTGCACAAGCCCCTGATGCAGTTTGCATAATTGAGCTCCTGATGTCCTGCTCTGTGAAGTCCACACTCTTGAAGAGCTATGGTAATGCCAGGGCACTCTTAGTGGAATCTCGTCCCGCAACATTTCCACAACACTGACATAATACTACTAGAGAAAGATCCCATTCGCCTGAGGTCCCTATAGAGAAGACTGGAAACGGACGGGGAAGGTGAAACAGCTGGAGGCCGTTAACATCATGTTGCTTCTACTGCACACAATGCTGGGATGAAGTCAGGATGTCACATTGATAGAAAAGCCTCACAATCCTTAAGCGCAATAGCACCCTCAGGACTCTTCTAGTCGAGGCTCATGGTGCTGGAGGATTCTGTCTCTCACTGCCACAGTAAGCTGATGCTCCTGGGCGGGATGTACCACCCCCCACCTCTGATGCTGGGAGTCACTGTTTTCCGACCTGTGGGCGAGAGGCTGCCTCCCTGCAGAATGTAGAATATGCAAGATGGCGGTGGGCAGGTACAGACTCGCCATTGGCTCACCTGGAATGCCTCAGAGCCAGTGGGAATGAGGTCACCTCACCCAGCCGTGTCTGAGCAAAACCAGTGGGTTGGGCAAAGGCTGTAAAGTGCTCTCTTACATCAAAGCAAGCAGGGAAATCTGAACCTTGCATCAAAGAGATCAAATGAGCCATAGTTGCATCATGGTATCACAATTTGCTTTGAAAGCAGCCACCTATCTTGCAGCCTTTAGGGAACATGCAAGAGTGGCACAATCCAGCGCTGTGCAGTAGGCTCCTCAGACTCTTTCAGTACTCCTTAGGAGAGTGGAAAGAATTCCAAAGTCTATGGTGGGATCAGCAGCACCAGCCCCAAAAGCAGTGCTATAATGAACAAGCATTGGCAGAGCCAATAGGTCTCAGCTATGCAAGAGCTATTGACTTGTGCCAATATGCTTTAGCCATGTTGTAAGGCAGCTTGGTAGCTGTTCAACATGGCTAAATGCTAGGAGCGTAAAGGAGAGTGGCGTGGAGTGGAGCATCATAAAGTAGAGTGTTGTTGGGTGTTATGGGGTGACGTAGAGAGTTATGGAGTGGCGTGGAGTGGTGGAGAGTAGAGTTCAGTAGCGTGGAGTGTCCTGGAGTGACATAGGGCTGTGGAATGTTGTTGAGGGAGTAGAGTGTTGTAGAGTGGAAGGGCATAGAGTGGAGTAGAGTGTTGTATAGTTGAGTGGTATAGAGAGTAGCAGAGTGTCAGAGTGGAGCAGAGTGGCATAGAGTGGAGTGGCATAGAGTGTTGTGGAGTACTGTACAGCAGAGTGGAGTATCTTAGAGCATGTTGTCTAGAGTGGAGTAGAGTGTTGTGCAGTAGAGTGATGTAGAGTGGAATAAATTATCGTAGTGTGTAGTGGCATAGAGTGGAGCAGAGTAGAGAGTGGAAAGGCATAGAGTGTCGTAGAGCAGAGTACAGTGTCATAGAGTGGAGTGGCATAGAGAGTCAGAGTGGGGTGGCATAGAGTGGAATTCAGTGGAGTGACGTAGAGAGGAGTACTGGAGTGGCATAGAGTGGAGTACTGGAGTGGAGCAATGTGTTATAGAATAGAGTGGAATAAAATTGCATGGAGTGGTGTAGAGGGAGTTGTGTAGAGCTCCCCTGAGTCTCTAATACCTAACAGATATTGTCATTGGGCTGAGTGAGGCCCCTGAAGGTTTGGGGGGGCCCTGAAACGTTGGAGCCACCCCGCACTGCAGAGGCCTGCATTAAGCACCTGTCCACAAGCCTACCTAACGCCATGTATATGATGACAGTGCGATGCTTGTGGATAAATGGTACCCACACGTGCCAAAGAGACTTTAAAGTCCCTGCAAAAGGGACCGCCTTCACACCGGCTCCAGAGACTACAAAAAGCAGCTTCGTGACTTCATCATTTACTTCCACAGGTTCCCATTAGCTCAAATGAAGTACCAAGCATTGTGATTGGTGCACCAGACATGTTATGGCAGAGGACTCTCTGTCACAGTATGGGTCAACTATACGAGTAAAGTCGTGTTTTTACTATTAACTGTTCAATTAATTAAAATCATTACAGTAAGAAAGAATAAAACTGGTGAGTAAAAAATTGATCACATTAAAACTATAAAGACTGCCTGTTAAAAAGTTTTTTTGTTCAAGTATTATATCCCCTCTCCGCTGCACCCGCTTGGGCCGCCAGCACCGGGTCTTTATCATAAGTCCTTTGATCAAGTTTCTTAGACAGCTGCGTAGGCCTTGGCGGTTTTCTGCTACAGCAGTCTGTGAATCGTTCTCCTTGTCCCTTCCATTTCGAGCCATTGATGTGGTGCGGTTTCTGTAGGGCGGTTGAATAGGATCATGGCTCTTCCCTCATTTGAGGGGAGGCTGCATTGTCCCCCTTATTATACCTCGCTGGTGGCCCTGGTTTGTTTGTGATCGTTTGCTGCCTTTAAAGCCATTCTAATCAGATGAATGAATTTCCCAAGACTTGCCAAGGTCATCGTGGTTATTCTAGAAAAGCACAAGGCAAACGAGTAAAGTCAACAAATTACTGATTATTGGTGATATCATTGAAAAAATAACAGGAAAGAACAGTAAACTGTGCCTTTTCATATTTAGCATCGCGATTGAGTAATGGCCTCCCACAAAAGCTTCCAAGAAATGGAAACTCATTGAGGACGATGGAGCCAATTCAGGCTCTGGTGGGCATACTGCGGTCTGTCAAGGTGGCGTGGTCATCTCCTTTGCCTGACTGCTGCCCACCAAATTAAGAGATGAGCACAGGCCCTGCAATGATCACTGTGCCTTCACTCAGCACACAGCAGCAGCTCCTGTGAAGACAGAAAGAGGTTGGTGCATGTCCCCAGTCTTTCTGACTGCTGCACACCAAAGCATTTTTGATTTTCTGAAACAACTCTCAAAGTGGGAGTTTGTTTCTGAAAACCAAAAAGAGAACTCCCAGGGTGTGGAGGTCATTCTGTGTTTTTCAGGTTGTGACTGCCTGGTTTTATCTGGTGGTTCGGAATGGACAAAAAAAGGACATAAGACCGCCTGCTGTATTTAGGGTTGGTGCTCTTACCCTGATGACCTCTACTGTGTTGGGCTTTATGTTTTATCACAGCGGAGCCAGGTGGATCACCATCGGAAAACTGACCCTTAACTGAGATGGCTCAGGGTTTGACGAACTGTGCACTCTTCCACGTATGTGACTGAGTGCTCTGTCCATCAAACTCTAAATTAGGCCCTATCCTTTTATGTTGCATATGGGAATATTCCATACAATGAGGACATTAATGCTGTAGGAGCTCCATATAAGAGTAGATTTGTATTTAGGAATTACTTGTCTTTGGAGCATTGGTTGTTGGTTAGATCTGATCTGAATGTGTGTCAGTGCTGAGGGACGTGCACTTCAGAGCAGAGGAGCACCAGTAGGAGTATGTGTGCAGTGCCAGTGTTGCTATGGCAGATCAGGGGTACCCTGGGCACCAATGCAAGCAAGGAAAATGAGCCCCTCACCAGGGCTGGGCAGTAAAACACTAATAACTTCAATGCATTTTTGCCCATCACAGCCCTGGGCCCCGCTGCCTCTGCACTTGCTGCACTAGCGACAGGTAAACCTCTGAAATAGCCATATGGCAGGACTGAGATGCATCCACAGAGCTCCACCTGTGGGTCCCATTAGTAATCGGCATGCTGAAGGTCAGGACTGAGAAGCATTGGCGGAGCAGGGTTCTGAACCATGCTTTCCTTTCCCACACGTTCCTTAACGATGCAGGCAGAACATCGAATGCGTCTGAACCAAACATTCCATTTACAACGCAAGTCATTACAATGACTAGCCTTAGGGGGGCGCTGGACTTTGGAACAGTACAATTTTCTATTCCAACTCCAGTCCCCTCAACAGTAGGGAAAGCGTTGGACTTTAAAGTCCAACGCCACTTTAAATAACACGTCATTGTAACAACTTGCGTTGTAAATGGAATGCGTGGTTCAGGCTCATTCGTTGTTCCGCCCGTGTTGCAAAGGCAACGCATTGTTCAGCGGTCGTGGTATTTGCTGTTTTCCACAGAGCAGAGATTGATCTCTGCCTATTATAGCACTACAGTGGTCGCTACAAGTCTCAGCTGAGGGGCATCCACAGAGCTAAGCAGTGCAAGGGAGACGGTCCTAGAATAGAAAGGAGGCTGAGGGTTAGGGTTGAAGTTCATTAAGACAGCCCCGATCTAGGATAGGGGTTGTTTGAACACAATCTCCCACAATTAAACGCTGGCACTGACAGCGGGCAGATCCTGGAAGGGCGAGCAATGGATAACCAGATCGTCTAAGTGACGGGATGCTTGTCCGTCGTGGGAAAGGCTACCTGGGACCGGTGTCACCGAGCCGCTCAGTCCACAGAGAACCGCCATTGTGCTTAACTAACTGTGACATCTAAACCATTTATTAACCGTCAGAACTGCAAAATGGCGCATTCCAAGATTCCAATGTCTTCCTGATGCACCATTGCGCGAGATACGGAGAGAAAGTAGCCAGCTAGGAACTACCCAGCCCCTGACCTTCATGCAGCCACTGTCTGCTGGAGATGAGGCCTGTTGTTACCACTCTGGGGCGCGTGCCGCCATTGGCAGGGTACAAGCAGAGGTGAGGATAAGGCAACATTTGCTGCCAGTTCCCCTGCATGTGCGGGCCAACATATAATACTGACACAGTAATGTTTCCCTTGCACTCAGCCACACTTGTGAACCTTGAAAGCGCTGTTGGGAAAATACCTGCTGTGAGATATGTTTAAAACCGAGAGATAGCTTTGCTACCAAAAGCATGAGCCTGCGTGCTCTCTGCAACTTGATGGATAGTTCTTCGCTATGAGACATTAGCATGTGAGGGTTCTGTAACCTGATAGAGATGTTTTCTGTATGAAGAATGATTGGTGTATGTAACATGGACTAGTTCTGATGTGTGATGCATGAGTCTGTACAGTCTTTGTAACCCATGCGATATGTCTGAGCATATAAGATCTCTATAACGCAAAGGACAGCTGCCCAAGTCTGTAAAATATGTGCAACCTTACTGATAGCTTTGCTGTCTCAGTCAAGCATTGACTGAAAAATGAATATCAACACCTTCACTTGAAAATGTTTATAATATTCCTCATGTCTATAAAACCTGTCAATTTTAATAAACCTTTTTTCTAAGCTAAACAACAGTTCAGAGAGCACAGCTAATATTTCAAAGTGCCATGTTGCTACCCATGTTGTATATGGTTAGAAATGTTCGTTGGTTGGAAGCATTTTTTGTTGAAACTTTTTTTGCAAATTATGAGGAAGATGCTGGATGAGGTGGGTACTAAGGCAAATTCATAACTGTAGGGAAAACCCTGTTGGTGCGGAAATACATATTTCCAGCTGTCCCGAGTAGACTCCACACTTTGCCTAAATTGGTTAGATTAAGCACACCTCCTAAACATCTGCTTTTCAACTCATTCTATTTGTATATGCACTGACATTCCTGTCTGTCTCCACTGTATGCATACTTTCTAACACCTATTTTGTCTATAGGTTCTGAATAGGTGACTCCAAACTATGTCAAAACCCAGGCCTCATAATCCCTTAAAATGGTACTTCTCTACTCTACAAAAGTGAAGAAAAAACAACCGTGGCAGAATGTGTCCTCTGGCACCAAGTAAACAACATTAGCAGTACGTCTCCAAATTCAGTATGAATTATATAATTCAAATATCAACATTAGACATGTATTTTAAATTAAGTAGTTTTGTCCCCAAAGATCAGATTTTCAGATTCTGAAGCATCTCAATGCCAAATACACACTCTTTAATTTTGATAAAGTCTATCCCCAACAGAAAAGCTTACCATTAACCTAAAAAAGATCCATGTGCAGATTCTGGTGCCGATTACGATCCTGTAAAAACCGGGTACGAACCGTCGGACGGAGCATATTCTCCGTCCGACGCGTACCCGGTCGTACAAAAATACAAACATGGAATTACGATTCGCACGGGAACACCATTTCCGTACGAATCGTAAAAAACCCCGACCGAACAAAATAAACATACAAATGCGATCCGGGAAAGCGCCGACCTGACGTCGGGACGCACGCAGCCTGCCATTCACGAACCAGGAATTACGATTCGCACCGACGTCATCCCGCACGGTGAATATTTTCCGGCAGCCAAAAACTGCCGGGAAATCAGGACGACGCGAACAAGGACTACCAGTACGCGACGGACAGACAGGACGACGCGAACAAGGAGGACCAGTACGCGACGGACAGACAGGACGACACGAAAAAGGAGGACCAGTACGCGACAGGACGACGCGAACAAGGAGTACCAGTACGCGACGGACAGACAGGACGACGCGAACAAGGAGGACCAGTACGCGACAGGACGACGCGAACAAGGAGGACCAGTACGCGACGGACAGACATGGACCCGAACCTACGAGTCATCCCAGCCCTCATAGCAGTCGACCTCCTCTACAGGTTCCGACGCAGACGCCGCAGAAGGTCAGAACAACTAAGGGAGGGGGGAAAGTGGGGTGGGGTGGGGGTGGCAGGACCAGGGCAGGCCACAAACCCCTCCCCAAAGTCACACAGCACACATGCCCTGGACATACCTGACTCCCATGCACTGGTCACTACGAGGGGGTGGGGGCGTGTCCAGATAAGCCAGCGACCGCCACAACGGAAGTCCGTCACGACGCGAACAGGCAACACAACCAGACAGGTACGTCCCGTACCCACGCCTGAAGAGCGTGGGTACGAGTCGAACCACGCCCACACCCACGTCACTCCAACAATGGCGGGACGGCTCGTACCCACGTGGCAAAGGCCTGGGTACGGCCCGCACAAGCATCACATAGCGTGGGGACGGATATGTACGGACCCTACCCCACCCGTATGCATGGAGCGTACCCCCACCCCAACAGTGTAAGTACGACCCGTACCCACCCGCGTACGTATGGAGCGTACCCCCACCCCAACAGCGTAAGTACGACCCGTACCCACACCCGCGTACGTATGGAACGTACCCCCACCCCAACAGCGTAAGTACGACCCGTACCCACACCCGCGTACGTATGGAGCGTACCCCCACCCCAACAGCGTAAGTACGACCCGTACCCACCCGCGCACGTATGGAGCGTACCCCCACCCCAACAGTGTAAGTACGACCCGTACCCACCCGCGTACGTATGGAGCGTACCCCCACCCCAACAGTGTAAGTACGACCCGTACCCACCCGCGTACGTATGGAGCGTACCCCCACCCCAACAGTGTAAGTACGACACGTACCCCCACCTCGAATGCATGGAGCGTAGCCCCACCCCAACAGTGTAAGTAAGACACGTACCCTCACCTCGAATGCATGGAGCGTACCCACATCCGTGTATGTCATGAGCGTACATATTGTGAAATTGGAGAGGTGGGTGCAGAGTCCTCCCAGCAGTGCCCAGACACAGGAGGGGTGGGTGCAGAGTCCTCCCAGCAGTGCCCTGAGACAGGAGGGGTGGGTGCCTATCACTCTCAGCAGTGCCCTGAGACAGGAGGGGTGGGTGCAGAGTCCTCCCAGCAGTGCCCTGAGACAGGAGGGGTGGGTGCCTATCACTCCCAGCAGTGCCCTGAGACAGGAGGGGTGTGTGCAGAGTCCTCCCAGCAGTGCCCTGAGACAGGAGGGGTGGGTGCCTATCACTCCCAGCAGTGCCCTGAGACAGGAGGGGTGGGTGCAGAGTCCTCCCAGCAGTGCCCTGAGACAGGAGGGGTGGGTGCCTATCACTCCCAGCAGTGCCCTGAGACAGGAGGGGTGTGTGCAGAGTCCTCCCAGCAGTGCCCAGACACAGGAGGGGTGGGTGCAGAGTCCTCCCAGCAGTGCCCTGAGACAGGAGGGGTGGGTGCCTATCACTCCCAGCAGTGCCCTGAGACAGGAGGGGTGGGTGCAAAGTCCTCCCAGCAGTGCCCTGAGACAGGAGGGGTGTGTGCAGAGTCCTCCCAGCAGTGCCCAGACACAGGAGGGGTGGGTGCAGAGTCCTCCCAGCAGTGCCCTGAGACAGGAGGGGTGGGTGCCTATCACTCCCAGCAGTGCCCTGAGACAGGAGGGGTGTGTGCAGAGTCCTCCCAGCAGTGCCCTGAGACAGGAGGGGTGTGTGCAGAGTCCTCCCAGCAGTGCCCTGAGACAGGAGGGGTGGGTGCAGAGTCCTCCCAGCAGTGCCCTGAGACAGGAGGGGTGTGTGCAGAGTCCTCCCAGCAGTGCCCAGACACAGGAGGGGTGGGTGCAGAGTCCTCCCAGCAGTGCCCTGAGACAGGAGGGGTGGGTGCCTATCACTCCCAGCAGTGCCCTGAGACAGGAGGGGTGGGTGCAAAGTCCTCCCAGCAGTGCCCTGAGACAGGAGGGGTGTGTGCAGAGTCCTCCCAGCAGTGCCCAGACACAGGAGGGGTGGGTGCAGAGTCCTCGTAGTGATAGGGAGCGTACAGGCGTGTGTACGGCCCGTACCACTACGACTACGCATACGCGAGGACACCCAGAGTGATAGGGAGCGTACAGGCGTGTGTACGGCCCGTACCACAACGTGTACGCATACGCAAGAACACCCATAGTGGTACGGGCCGTACACACGCCTGTACGCTCCCTATCACTATGGGTGGCCTCGCGTATGCGTACTCGTAGTGATAGGGAGCGTACAGGCGTGTGTACGGCCCGTACCACTACGACTACGCATACGCGAGGACACCCATAGTGATAGGGAGCGTACAGGTGTGTGTACGGCCCGTACCACAACGTGTACGCATACGCAAGAACACCCATAGTGGTACGGGCCGTACACACGCCTGTACGCTCCCTATCACCATGGGTGTTCTTGCGTATGCGTACACGTAGTGGTACGGGCCGTACACATGCCTGTACGCTCGCCATCACGATGGGTACACATACGGCAGCACTCCCATAGTGATATGGGAACGTACACAGGCCCTCTTCGCAGCAGTACAGCGGTTTTCACACATCACAGTGGTGACAGGCGGCACACAGGTAGGGATAGGGCGGACATACTTGTCCATGGATGGACATACTTGTCCATTAATTGACATCAAGGCATCGTCTGTGCATTACTACATGTGTGGGGCACAGGTGTGACGGCCTGTGATGTGGAACATTACTCCTGAGTCGAGAAGGCACCAGATGTATGATGAGATGTGTACAGATGTACTGTGTGATGGTGCAATGTGTGCCAGGCATGCCCTTGACTCCTTTGACATGTGTGCATGTCGTACTGCACACTTGGGGTGAGCGTCACTGACATGGCACGGACACCAACACACGGAAGTGTCCCCTGATGCCCGGTACAGGGGTTATCACACCTGACTTGTCACTACCCACGGTGCACAATGTGACTATGTCATGTATGTGTGGGGGCTTCCCATCAGGTTGATGTTGGAGCACCCTCAAAAGCTGCAGCCGTTGCAGCAACCAACATGTGTCTGTGTGTAGATTGTCATTGCACACTGTTCCGCACACCATGCCACATGTGGTATCGGATGTGAGCCGCACATGTATGCATGGGACACGGAGTAGCGTGACAAGGACATGTCAGCATCCTCACAAGGAATGTGTGGTGAGTCATGACATGTGCACCTTCATGGCAAGGTGTGTGGGCTGTCCTAGTGTAATGTCATGTGACCTGTGGCTCCAGTGTTCCGCTACCAGTCTCTGCAATCGGCATCCTACTGCTGCTGATGTGTGGGCGTATGTCACTCCTGTCTTGCGTCTGGCTGTTCACTTGCACTGGGATACAGCTATTCCCATGGCGTGGCATGGGGAGGTTCTCAATCTCCGTGTGTAGCTGGGTCTTGGTAGGAGTGTCACCTTGCATCCATACGTGTCCTGGGCATGTAGCACATACCTGACTCCCTATGTAGCATATGTGTATTGACAGATTAACATGTGCTCAGTACACATGATTTGTTGTCGTAGTGCACTCACTCTTCCTTGTCACTTCCAAATTACTGCAGAGCACCGCCTCTTGCCCGACCAATTCCGGACTTGGCTGCCATGCAGGAGAATGACAGCATCCGGCTCTACCGCTTCACCCAACCGTTGATTCTGGAGTTGACGGCGAGACTGGCACCACACCTGCAACCGCAGCACAGGTATCCTACGGCACTGACACCCCAGCTGAAGGTAATGGCTGCCCTACATTTTCTTGCCATGGGTACCTTTCAATATACCATAGCTCATGTTGGTGGCATGTCCCAGAGCATGTTCTGCCGTGTGCTGCATGATTTCTTAGAGGCCATGTTGATTCACCTGGATGACTTCATCAAGTTCCCAACCCCTGAACAGATGACTGCGGTCAAGCGTGGTTTCTATGCCCTGGGAGGGATGCCCCATGTCATTGGGTCCATAGATGGGACACATGTAGCTTTGGTACCACCACACGCAAGGGAGGTGGCGTACCGCAATCGAAAGCACTACCACTCCATCAATGCCCTTGTGGTGTGTCAGTCCAACATGGTGATTTCACATGTCTGTGCTAGTTTTCCAGGATCAGCACACGATGCCTACATCATGAGGCGT
Source organism: Triturus cristatus (assembly GCF_964204655.1). Lineage (NCBI taxonomy): Eukaryota > Metazoa > Chordata > Amphibia > Caudata > Salamandridae > Triturus > Triturus cristatus. Next base: position 846,336,352 of record NC_140580.1, on the reverse strand, counting down.
AGCGGGATGCCTGAAATGATGATGCAGCTGCGCAACGAACGGGCATGTGTTGTTGGTGGGTACAGTCTGTCTGTCCTGTATTTTGCATAGCCTACCAGCACGACCGCTTCACCACTTCTAACGATGTCCATGTGCTTCCCATGTAGGGGACGCTGGCTATCCCAACATGCCTTGGCTGCTCACACCTCTCCGCAACCCCATCACGCCGGCCCAGCTCCGCTACAACACCGCCCATGGCCGGACAAGGCGAGTGATAGAGAGGACGTTTGGCCTGCTGAAGAGCCGATTCAGGTGCCTACACAAGACCGGCGGCGCACTCCCATATGCCCCGGCGAAGGTCTGCAAGATCTTCATGGTCTGCTGCATGCTGCACAACATGGCAGTTGAAAGAGCTGTGCCACTCATCCTGGATCAACATGACGAGGACCATCCACCCGTGGAGGACGAAGGGCTTGGCAATGGGGCTAGTGATGTGGAGGATGTGGAGCCGCAAGAGGACATCCGGACTCGGCTCATACGCGACTTCTTTGCTTAGTGGTGAGTACCAGTGTCTGAGTGTGCACGCATTGGTCCCCGTGTGGCATGTGTTGTGATGTGTGTCTCCACCTGCATGTATGGCACGTGAGTCAGAGGTGTGTGTGGGTGTGTCACTGGAGTGATGGTGGCAGTGATGGTTGTATTTCCCCAGTCATAATTGTGACCTAGCATGTTGTCATCCATACATGTGTCGAGTAAATGCACATGCAAGTGGCTGTGCTTTTTGTGGCTGACTTCTTGTGTGTCTCTCTTCCCCAGGTACTTGCGCATGCCGTCTGCTGCTTGCATTGCTGTGGCACTGCTATTCCTCATGGACATGACATCGTGGGCTGACTCAGCGTTACAGGCACGGACACGTTTGGAAGTCTCCATAGGGTAAGGGATGCATCTGGGGTGTATTGGGTGTGGCAGTTGTTCACGATGTATGCACACTGCCCCTGTCGATGTTTGGTTCCTCTGCAGCCATGTAGCATCACCATGGGACACGACATGCAGCTGTGTACACCTGAATAGATGGTCTGCCTGGTTGACAGTCATCAGTGATGGGATAGGGGATTGTGATGATGGCATCAATGTGTGTGACACTGCCCTCGGACTCATACGGTTAGCATTGGCTTGACATGGTGTGGGACTTCCACATCAGCGGATCTATGGTGTATGGCAGGCTCTCCGTGAGCAGCTGTGGGTGTTTAGCTGTTAGCCGACGCTTGTGTGCCAGTTCCATGGCGAACACGCATTTGTGCTGCAGAAGGGGGGTGCCAGTGTTGGACCCACATGTTAGTCCACATGATGTGTTCATGTGTACTTCAAGTTGCCTCTGCAATCCCGAAAACATGACTAATAAAGGTGTCCCTATGCCTCCAAGGTGCCTCTTCTCAGTCAATGCTGGTGTGTTGCCACGGTGCATCCAGCATGTCTGGCATGGTATTCCCTGATTGTGGCTATGTGTCAATGTGTCGAGTAGCAAGATGCAAGCTGTGTGTGTGGGCTGAGACTGTGTATTGGGCATGATGTCCATGACTGTGTGGGTATTGTGACATGTGCCATCCCCATGCATCCAACGTTGTCCAGGACTCCATTCTCTGCATCCACCGGACTCAAGCTTGCAGGACATGGTTCTGCCACCTGTCTACACATACCTGGGTGCCCCCCAGGACACTGGACTGGATCCCTGACCTCTGCGCATGACTGTTGCTGTACTCAATGTGTCTGTCAGCACGGTTGTTCGGCCACCCCCTCAGCTGGTTGGGCCCATCACGGGTGTGTATGGTGCTCCATGTCTGTCTTGCCTAATACACTGTGACCCATGTGTCCTGTGCCAGACTCAGGCCCCAGGGTGTGGATGGTTGAAGACAAAAGATGACTCAGGCATGTTTAGACTTTACAAGACACATGTTAGGTAATAATGCAACCAGCAGGCATCTACTCTTCATAGTGTGATTTATTATGGGGGGGGGGGGGGGGACAAAGTGAGGGGCTTTCCGGGATTTTGGAATCCAAAGTTCAGTAGGGGAGTTGGTGTCCTTGCCATTTGAAATCCTCAGAGTCCATGCCACAGTCTTTGTCAACATTGGTCAGCCAGTGACCAGCAGGGCCATGTGGCAGAGAATGTCTCTTGATGCTGTGATGCTGTTGCTCCAGTGGGCCAGGTGCCAGGCCAGGTGTCCTGGGAGATGGTGATGTAGCGCCGACCCTCACGGTCCTTTCCGTGGACGACCCGGCCTCCTGCGGGGACCCTCAGCAGCAGGCCGTGACGACGTCTGGGATGCTCCATCGGATGTTTCCTCCTCCTCCTCCTGATCCCTCCCTGTGGGTGGTGATGTTCTCCGCCTTCTGGCACAGGGAGGGTCAGCCATGTTGTCGGCCATCCGACGGAGTGTATCGTGAATCCCCTGGAACGCCGTCACTTGCTCAGCCTGTCTGTCCTCCGTTGGTGTCGCAGTAGACAGGCATGTTGCTCCGCATGTTGCTGGGCCTGCTGGGTCTTTATCTCATCGAGGGTCCCCTTGATCTCATTGAGGGTGGACACAACCTGGGCCATGCCCGTGGTGTCCTGCCGGTATGTGTCCATGATGTTTCGGACATGGGCAAATACCGGTTCCCCAGCCAACTGGTCAGGCTCGCGCCTCCGCCGTCCTCCACTCCCACCACCCCTGCCCACTTGCACCTGGCCTGCCCTTGTGGGTACATCGGGTCTCCGGGACCCCTGAGGGGTGGCATTGGCGTTGTCGCCTGCCTCCTCCTGGGTGCCCGGGACACCGTGTCCCTCCTGGGCAGCCTGGCTGCATTGTGGTGTTGGGGCAGGGATCCTGGGTGTCTCCTGGGATGTGGCAGGAGTGGGGGTGGTGGTTGGCACAGTTGTACCTGACGCAGGTGCTGCAGGTGGTTGGACACCAGAGGGGGCAGGTCGGTCGGGGTCGTCCACAGAGTGGTGAGAGTGGTCGCTGCCGGTGGGATCGGGCTCCCGCAGATCCGGGTCCTGTGAGTCTTCCCCCCCCAGTGTTGGGGGGTGAACCACGATGTTGACCTGTGTGTGAGAGAGACAATGTTAATTTTGGTCCATGCAACATCCATGTTTCATCTGTTTCAAAGTTGGGACATTTCCTCTTGGAATTGGGATCTGTCTTGCATTCCTCTCACAGTGCACTTGTGCATGGGTGTGTCCCTTGGGCACCACTTTGGCCCTTTTAACTATGTGTGGCACGGTCTTACTTGCTGCGTCAAGTGTGACTGCAGTCAGCAGTGGAGTGGGCAGGTGTGGCGAGCCATGCATTGGCGCCTTCCGTGTAGCACTGTACATGTGCACATGGAGTGGATCCACACACTTATATGATCCAGGTAGCTGTCGTTGTGCTCGTGAACAGGTTGTGACATGGCCCTGTGTTTTGCCATGGGGAAGAGGGGGGGTTCTGGGACTGGCCACCCTTGTCTACATGCACGCAGTCTACCTGCTGACGAGCAGACATTCGCACACGCCACACGGCTGATTTGCTCTCCCTGTGTCTCGCTCCCTCTCTGTCCCCCTCTCCCTCCCTCCGTGTGTCAGCCTCCTCCCTCTGTCCGTGTCCCTGTGTCTCCCTCCCTCTGTGTCCCCCTCTCCCTCCATCTGTGTGTCAGCCTCCTCCCTCTGTCCGTCTCCTTCCCTCTCTGTCCCCCTTTCCCTCCCTCCGTGTGTCAGCCTCCTCCCTCTGTCCGTGTCCCTGTGTCTCCCTCCCTCTGTGTCCCCCTCTCCCTCCATCTGTGTGTCAGCCTCCTCCCTCTGTCCGTCTCCCTCCCTCTCTGTCCCCCTTTCCCTCCCTCCGTGTGTCAGCCTCCTCCCTCTGTCCGTGTCCCTGTGTCTCCCTCCCTCTGTGTCCCCCTCTCCCTCCATCTGTGTGTCAGCCTCCTCCCTCTGTCCGTCTCCCTCCCTCTCTGTCCCCCTTTCCCTCCCTCCGTGTGTCAGCCTCCTCCCTCTGTCCGTCTCCCTGTGTCTCCCTCCCTCTGTGTCCCCCTCTCCCTCCATCTGTGTGTCAGCCTCCTCCCTCTGTCCGTCTCCCTGTGTCTCCCTCCCTCTGTGTCCCCCTCCCCCTCCATCTGTGTGTCAGCCTCCTCCCTCTGTCCGTCTCCCTGTGTCTCCCTCCCTCTCTGTCCCCCTCTCCCTCCCTCTCTGTCCCCCTCTCCCTCCCTCCGTGTGTCAGCCTCCTCCCTCTGTCCGTCTCCCTCCCTCTCTGTCCCCCTCTCCCTCCCTCTCTGTCCCCCTCTCCCTCCCTCCGTGTGTCAGCCTCCTCCCTCTGTCTGTCTCCCTCCCTCTCTGTCCCCCTTTCCCTCCCTCTGTGTGTCAGCCTCCTCCCTCTGTCCGTCTCCCTGTGTCTCCCTCCCTCTGTGTCCCCCTCTCCCTCCATCTGTGTGTCAGCCTCCTCCCTCTGTCCGTCTCCCTGTGTCTCCCTCCCTCTCTGTCCCCCTCTCCCTCCCTCCGTGTGTCAGCCTCCTCCCTCTGTCCGTCTCCCTGTGTCTCCCTCCCTCTGTGTCCCCCTCTCCCTCCATCTGTGTGTCAGCCTCCTCCCTCTGTCAGTCTCCCTCCCTCTCTGTCCCCCTTTCCCTCCCTCCGTGTGTCAGCCTCCTCCCTCTGTCCGTGTCCCTGTGTCTCCCTCCCTCTGTGTCCCCCTCTCCCTCCATCTGTGTGTCAGCCTCCTCCCTCTGTCCGTCTCCCTCCCTCTCTGTCCCCCTTTCCCTCCCTCCGTGTGTCAGCCTCCTCCCTCTGTCCGTCTCCCTGTGTCTCCCTCCCTCTGTGTCCCCCTCTCCCTCCATCTGTGTGTCAGCCTCCTCCCTCTGTCCGTCTCCCTGTGTCTCCCTCCCTCTGTGTCCCCCTCTCCCTCCATCTGTGTGTCAGCCTCCTCCCTCTGTCCGTCTCCCTGTGTCTCCCTCCCTCTCTGTCCCCCTCTCCCTCCCTCTCTGTCCCCCTCTCCCTCCCTCCGTGTGTCAGCCTCCTCCCTCTGTCCGTCTCCCTCCCTCTCTGTCCCCCTCTCCCTCCCTCTCTGTCCCCCTCTCCCTCCCTCCGTGTGTCAGCCTCCTCCCTCTGTCCGTCTCCCTCCCTCTCTGTCCCCCTTTCCCTCCCTCCGTGTGTCTGCCTCCTCCCTCTGTCCGTCTCCCTGTGTCTCCCTCCCTCTGTGTCCCCCTCTCCCTCCATCTGTGTGTCAGCCTTCTCCCTCTGTCCGTCTCCCTCCCTCTCTGTCCCCCTCTCCCTCCCTCTGTGTCCCCCTCTCCCTCCCTCCGTGTGTCAGCCTCCTCCCTCTGTCCGTCTCCCTGTGTCTCCCTCCCTCTGTGTCCCCCTCTCCCTCCATCTGTGTGTCAGCCTCCTCCCTCTGTCCGTGTCCCTGTGTCTCCCTCCCTCTCTGTCCCCCTCTCCCTCCCTCTCTGTCCCCCTCTCCCTCCCTCCGTGTGTCAGCCTCCTCCCTCTGTCCGTCTCCCTCCCTCTCTGTCCCCCTCTCCCTCCCTCTGTGTGTCACCCTCTGTCACCTCAGCCCAGCTTCCTGGGCACACACTGTTAGCAGATCTTTGAGTGGCCCTTGGCTTGTTGATGTGAGTTTGTTTCTGATCTCCAGGCACCCATTGGGTGTGATGTGTGTCTGTGCGCTGCTGCTGTGGTGGTGTGTGCTGCCACTCTTTCACAATGTTGGCTGTTCATTAGCTGCTGTCATGTGCAAAACAGTGCCTTCACCCCCATGTGTTGATGCAAGGCGTCTGCCATTTGCTGGCAAGTCATTCCTGTGTTGGGACACACTGTTTGTCTGGCTGTGACCTAGGCCATATGGGCAGAGGGCATTGTTGTCTGCTTCGGAGTTGCACTATGTGATTTTTGGGGCCCAGCCTCCCGCCATCCGGGTTACCGTGTCATGTGTTGGTGTCTTCTGTGGCCTGTGACTTGACATTGTCTAGCTGGGTGCATGGGGCATGGTGGCAGCAGTGGCATGTGCGTGCTCATGGAGTGTGGTTGAGTCATGCGATGGCTTGGGGTGGTTGCGTGCCTGTTAGTGATTTTGGTTGTGGATGCCGTTCCCCCCATGTGAGGTGCGTTGTTTGTGTACTCACCCGGGTCTCGGAGTCCTTCTAATCCTTCGACTGCCTCCACCGGCAGTATGGCCATCACCCTCTCCTCCCAGGGCTGGTAGTGTAAGGGTCTGCGGGAGGGCCCTCCTCCTGTGGCGTTGGCCTGGTTGTGTTCCTCCTGCCTCTTGGCTCGGACCCTCCTCCGCAGATCGTACCACCTGTTCTGGCATTCCTGCCTGGTCCTTCTGGTGTCCGCAACAGCATTCACAGCATCGACGATGGTCTGGCACATGGCTGTTTTTGCTGCAATGCTGGTCTGTCTGACCAATGTTCCAAAGAGCTGTGGCTCGACTCTGAGGATTTCATCGATAAGAACCTCCAACTCTCGGTTACTGAACTTTGGATTCTTGGTAGTGGGCATGGTGAGGGGTGTGGGTGTGGATGGGGGGGGGGGTGTGGATGGTGGGGGGGGGTGTGGATGGTTGTGGGTGTGTGGGTGTGGTTGTGCAGGTGTGTGTGTGAATGTGATGAGGGTGTGTTTGTGAAGGTGGTTGTGTGGAGATGTGCAAGTGTAAGGTGTGGTGAAGCTTGTAGTAAGGTGCTGTAAGTTGTCTGTGGTGTCTGGCAGCAGTGAGTCTGTTGCAAAGGCTCATGGTTTGTGTGGTGTGGGCCCTTTTTATTGGTCCATTGGTGGGTGTGGCTGTGTTTGAACTTTGGGTGGGTGTGTTATAAGGAGTGGTGGTGTTTAGGGCCTCTGTTTGTTTTTGGCAGTTGCAGGTCAGTGAATGTGTGTTTTTTGAGTGTTTGTTGGCCATGTTTAGTGGCTTTGTGCCATTCGAATAGTGTATTCTTGTGTTGTTTTGTTTTGTCCTGGTTGTGTACGTGCGTTTTGAGCGTGTGTACGGTGTGTAGATGGGCCATTTGGTTGTACGGTGCTGTCCTTGTGTGTGGCTTGGCACGACTCGTACATGCGGTTGTGATGTTGGGGCATGGGGTGCGCTCCGTACTTAGGAGGTTGTGGTGGGGGTGCGACTGGAACGTACTGGGGTGTAGGTACACGGGGGTACGACACGTCCAGGGGTGGGGGTACGACTCGAACGTACTGGGGTGTGGGTACACGGTGGTACGACACGTACAGGGGTGGGGGTGCGACTCGAACGTACTGGGGTGTACTTAGACGGTGGTACGACACGTACAGGGGTGGGGGTACGACTCGAACGTACTGGGGTATAGGTACACGGGGGTGTAACACGTACAGGGGTGGGGGTACGACTCGAACGTACTGGGGTGTGGGTACACGGTGGTATGACACGTACAGGGGTGGGGGTGCGACTCGAACGTACTGGGGTGTACTTAGACGGTGGTACGACACGTACAGAGGTGGGGGTACGACTCGAACGTACTGGGGTGTACTTAGACGGTGGTACGACACGTACAGAGGTGGGGGTACGACTCGAACGTACTGGGGTGTAGGTACACGGGGGTATGACACGTACAGGGGTGGGGGTACGACTCGAACGTACTGGGGTGTAGGTACACGGGGGTATGACACGTACAGGGGTGGGGGTACGACTCGAACGTACTGGGGTGTGGGTACACGGTGGTACGACACGTACAGGGGTGGGGGTACGACTCGAACGTACTGGGGTGTGGGTACACGGTGGTACGACACGTACAGGGGTGGGGGTACGACTCGAACGTACTGGGGTGTAGGTACACGGGGGTATGACACGTACAGGGGTGGGGGTACGATTTGAACGTACTGGGGTGTACTTAGACGGTGGTACGACACGTACAGGGGTGGGGGTACGACTCGAACGTACTGGGGTGTACTTAGACGGTGGTACGACACGTACAGGGGTGGGGGTACGACTCGAACGTACTGGGGTGTACTTAGACGGTGGTACAACACGTACAGAGGTTGGGGTACGACTCGAACGTACTGGGGTGTACATAGACGGTGGTACGACACGTACAGGGGTGGGGGTACGACTCGAACGTACTGGGGTGTAGGTACACGGGGGTGTGACACGTACAGGGGTGGGGGTACGACTCGAACGTACTGGGATGTGGGTACACGGTGGTACGACACGTACAGGGGTGGGGGTGCGACTCAAACGTACTGGGGTGTACTTAGACGGTGGTACGACACGTACAGAGGTGGGGGTACGACTCGAACGTACTGGGGTGTAGGTACACGGGGGTATGACACGTACAGGGGTGGGGGTACGACTCGAACGTACTGGGGTGTAGGTACACGGGGGTATGACACGTACAGGGGTGGGGGTACGACTCGAACGTACTGGGGTGTACATACACGGGTGGGGGTTCGACACGTACACGGGTGTACATACAGGGGGGGTGTACATTAACGGGGAGTACGACTCGAACGTATGGGTGCTGGGGGGAGTGTTTGGCGCGTATGCGGGCACATATCTCCATGGTTGCAATGGGAGTTCGGTGCGGACGGTGTTTTTACCATACGGTTGTGAGTTCGGACGCACGGGTGGGATCGTGATTCCTCGGTCGGACTTGACTTTTCACGTTTGTACGGTAAATCGTCCGAGGACGTGTCGGACACATTTTCCGACCCGAGGACGTGTGGGGAATGATTCCAAATGCGGTTCGTATGGACTTTTTCCCATGCGAATCGTGATTGCCAGTTCGTACGGAACTTGTACGATTCGTACGGTAAAAAGACCGGATACGAGTCGCACGGGGATTTTTTCTACCGGATCGTAATCGGCACCTCTGTGTTACATGCCTTTGTATCACATTAAATGCAAGGCTTGTATATGTTTACTATTTGTGCACTGCAAAACTCAAATTGCGTCACAGTGCTATCATTCAGGACTATTCTAAGCTGGAGATGATTACAGAACGCTCCGTGAAGAGGTTTTGCAAGCTGACTTTGTTCTAGGTTACACTGTCACGGGGAGTCAACACCCTAATATTACATTATTTCATACAATTCACATTGCATTCTGCCATACTGCTTTGGATCAGTTAATGTATATGTCCTTCCTCATGCATTGATGAGGGATCATCATGGTAGTGTTGCAGTGGTCTCCAGATCTTGGATCTTGGATGCACATTTTAGTTCTGTAGTAAATGGGTTTCTCAGTGATCACAGGTCATGCTTGTGTTCTGAATATCTGGAGGCAATTGGTAGTCCTTGTGATGATGCTGCACCCTGGTGCTGCGTGTCAGCTGTGAGTTGGAGGAATAGGTGAGTTTTTTAGTTTAGCCCTAAAGTTTTGAAGGGACATTAAGGATGCTCGGTAGAGATCATTCCAAAGATGAGGATCCATGACCATTAATGCTTGCCTTCTCTTGGGCTGCACTTGCTTGCGCAAATGTTTAAGTTGTAAGTCTACGTATTGGTAGTACGTGAATTTGTCTTGCAGGCAGTTAGGTGCCAGGCCTTCCATGGTTTGTAGGTGGGGTGAAGTGTTTTGATGTTGACTCTTGCATGTAAGCCAGTATCGGGTTCTGATATGGGGTGGGAAGGAATCCTGGTTTTCGACGTCAAAGTGAGACATACTTTAGCATTTTGGTCTTTCTATAGTATGTAGTTAGTATGCAACCAAACATCGCCTGGAGGAGGGGGGACTAGACAAGAGCACCTACTACCAAAGGATGAAAGGCAGGGTTCTTTGGAAGAGTTTAAGTTAGTGAATAGCGGATTTGACTTCTGCCCCTATTTGCAAGTTGAGGTTCAGGTCAAGATCCCATATTACCCCAAAGTTTCTGACACTGGATGTACTATGGACAATAACAATAATCATTGAAAAGCAACTACTACCTACCATTGGGGCCAGGTATTAATCTCGACAACAGACAGGCATCCACAAAAAGGCGCAGTGGCTCGGAACAGAGTTTTCATGAACACAAGCACTTTATGCGAATAATCATAGCAGTTTTCATTGTTGATAAAGTCACCATTAACTCTTGATTTGATACATTATATAAACATATGTATTCAAAAGCAGCGTGCTACAGTCAATAGTGTCATGACGCGCAGTGCTTAGTGACTAGTGAGTGCGAGAAAAACAGATGGGCACACTCAAAACAAAGGGTTTTGGCTACGATTTAAACTGGGATGAGTGTAGACAGCTGACGCATAATGTATCAATCAAGGTTTGTAGCAGTCTTAGGGCAATGTAGTCCAAAATATACACAGTCAAGATTTCGACACCTGAACAGGGACTTGTGGGGTATTTATCAAGACAAGTCAGAGACATTTCGAAGTGGCATCCATGAAAAATAAAAAATAGGAGAATCCATCGTTTATTGTAGTAGGTAAATTGGTGAAGCAACAACAGTTGTGTTACCAAGAGAAACCTACTGCTGGTAGTTACACCAACCGATTTTGGTGGTTCAGCAAGGGCACAGGCATCTTTGATTGTTTTCTCCTTGGGTCTTTATCTAGTCCAGTCCACTGCTTCACTCCGGTGCAGAAGGACCTGTATGGTGCATTTCTAGTTTGCATTTTCTGCAAAATGTAAATGAACTAACAGAAGTGTTTTTACGTTGCTATTTCCGTGGCAGTCTAAGGCTACACTTTCCCCATAAGGACCATCTTTTTGATAACAATTGTATGGCCCAGGTCTCTGTGTCACTGGGTTGCTGAGCATGGATTACTAGGGCAGGTTCCCGCCAGACGGGAACTCAAGCAATCCCCATCAGGTTTCATCCTAGTTAGACTTCATGAGTGAGTTATAGCTTGAGGACTGTGGTACAGCAAGTGCAAGGTCCACGTCTGGGCATACCTATTGTGCTTGGGACCGTGGAAAACACTAGTTTAATGAGTGAAAATGAGGTATGCCTCTCCCCCAGCGGAATGCAGCAGCACCATCACCCTGTGTGCGTGTTCTAGTTGCGCACCAAAGGAACTGTGGAATATTAGCAGGTACCCAGAGAGAGCAGGACGTGGGGTGCACTGCGCAGTTCATGCCATGGCACTGAGCTCATCCTATGCTTATGCTGCATGATTGTCATTACGAGGGATATTTAATAACACCAACTTTTGCTCCAAAGGGATCCGTACATTGCTATATTAAGCATTATTCAGATCTAAATACAGTGCAAAGTATTTTACTTTACTCCGGGCCTCTTGTTACGCGATAACACCACTAAGACAAGGACAGCCCAAAGGGTGCGGTGCGAATACCACACTGGTTTGAATATTCATTGGAGTCACAACAAACAGCACTGGATAAAGAAGTCAAGGATGAGACGTGGTAGCCAATCAAGAACCGCAACTCTGATGATGCTCAACAATTCAGAACACATTTTCTCAGCTGATTCACATGAAGAAGGCCCAGTAAACAGCAGTGCAATAAGAAGGAAGAAAGCAGGAAGGACAACGATGACTAATGCAGAAATCAGGGCTAAAAAAAGAACTTGCAACAGTAAGATCAAGACAAAGGGTGGTGAAGAAAGAGGCATGAGTAGGAATCAAAACTAGTCAGCATTAGTATTAGGCAACTCCCTTGTTTAGCAGCATTCGTGGTGAGCTCTACCAAAAACACATTACATATTTTTCAGACGAGGCACTGGATAGTGGTGTCAAGCAGTGATTTTCCTTTCCAATTATGATTAGAAGTTTTGAGCCCACAGCAGCAGCCAGATTATGGTAAAGCACGCAGGGATGTTTAAGCAGGCTGACTCCATATCTTCGCAGACTCAAGATGCCAATCAAGGTGCAAATCCAGGGATCCCTGAAACTGGTGCTCCTGAACTTTACAGGCATCTGCCCACTGAACCAGGTTCTGGGCCTTCATGTGATAGTCCATGACATATCCCCTTAATTAAATGTTTCAGAATCCAGCAGTAACTGTGAAGGTATCATCGCCGCACATGGATCATCACAAGCACTAGTGTAATAACAAATACAGTCACGGACACAGAAGACCCATGTTTAAGCCTCTTAGTACTCCCTTCGGCTGAGACAAACTATCACACAAGTGGGCTTGCATAGCGAAGCACAGCTTTCAACATCTTTTACATCTTCCATGATCATGATGGGGTCTAGGTACAACATCTAATTTAAGGATCATGTGTCTTCACGCCACGCTCAGATGACTCTTCCACTTCATCTGGAAGATAATCTTCCACAGAATTTGCCAGTATCCTTTGCCACGCTTCTGGTTCATAATGCCGATCTGCAAGCTACAGGTATTTTGGAAAATTCTAGACCAGGTGATGGTGTTGGGGTGAAATCCAAGCATGTGGTCAAGTAGCTCTAGTTGAGCAACTTTTAATGTTGGGATCTTATGTCTCATCAAGAAGATGCTTATAAACCTTTGTCATGAAAACAGCGATGCGTCCCTCAGGGCGATGCATCGCCCTGAGGGACGCATAAAGAGACCAGGCGCAGCTCAAGGATTTCACACAAGAAGCAAATAATTTTCATAATGGTTCATGGTGGGCTCTTTATATGAACACCAAGCGGCACTGACGTGCTTCTCCTCAAGGTAAAGTATCAGGACTTATAAAATTGGCCTCACTGATCTGATATTATAAGTGAGGTGTGGTTCCCAGAAAGGGCAGAGGTAGTTACACATGAAAGCATCCACAATTTAATTACTAAATAAAGCGTTCTGCACTTTGCTTAATTATTACCTGAAATATTTATCTCAAAGGATGCGCAATGTCCAGTGTTGTTTTAAGTTAAGATTCTTCGCCCTAAATTTAGCACTGCAATGCCATGAGAACAGCAGAGAGCTGAGCATTTGCATAGTAGCATACCACACCTTAGCACATTAATTACCTGCTCAATGAACAAATGATTAGCCTTATTTGACCAAAAAAATTCTGTCGCTCAAGAGTTTCACATTCTGTTTTTCTTACACTCAGGCGTTAGCTGGACTACGATGGGCAGGTGCCCGACAGCTGAGAAAACAAATCCAAAAAATGAAAGTGATGAGATTGGCAGTGTACTTACATGTGCTTTGTAGACTGAAGGTTTTGAAGTATCACACATTTTCTATGTACAATATCTCTGATGGTTAAAATGATGTTTGACAATCCTAAAACCTGAGACTAATGCATTGACTCGATTTGCTAAAGTAGGTTTCATTTTTCCTTTTTATTCTTGTTTCTCCTTGCAGATTGGGCTTAGGGTTTAGTAGCAGCAGATAAGCAGTGGAATGGATGTGGGGTGAGTTCATAGGCTGGTGAAAATGGACTTTGTGGAGTGGATAGTCGCAGGCCTGGGGTTCAGTAGAGAGGAGATGAAGGACATGGTGGAAAATGCAAAGCAGGGTCCAAGGATTGGCAACGATGAAATACATTCCACTGTAAGTAAGATTGAATTTTACATAAAAACTGATTTCAATAAATTAAGGATTTTTGGGAGGTGCTTTTATGTGTGCAGCCTGCATTTCTTATGTTTTTAACTTCATGGTTAATGCTGCAATGTAGATCGGGCTGTTGGGACTTATTCCTAGAATATTATTAAATCAATCAAACACATGATAAATATCTTATCAGAGCCAAGCCTGGAGAATTCAGATGTTGGTTGGAGAGAAGCATAGATCTAATCAGAGACAGTTAAATAGCTGAACTGGAAAATCAAGTCGCTGATTTGGAACAAGCAATAGTTAAACAGTGTCAATAAAATAGATGTTCTGTGTAATCAATGAATCTGAAAAAGACAGGAAGCAAATCTAAGACAACAGCTGAGCTCTGCAGGTGGCGTGGCCTGCACTGACAGAAGGTGGCTGCTTAAGCTCAGGGTTCTCAATATGTGCCATTGGCTGGGACAGATTTAGGAATATGAACCACATATGTTGCTCATCACTATTGAGGAAACAAGACCGAAAAAGGTACAACATAGAACACTGTTGAAGCAAACTGGTCTGACCACGATGTGAAAGTGCCATATTAGAAAGGTGTCTGTTCCTTGAAATACCAGGTGCTAATGATGTCTGATTAGCTTCAATAGACATAAAAGAGACGGCCCCATACCAACTCCATAATACAAACATTAAAAAATATATATACCAACAGATGAGAACAGAGAGAAATATATGCTGAGATAATCCAAAAGGGAATAAATGGAAATCATAGGACATGCAAGTTGATCAGTCAACTAAGCCACATTCATGACTTCTTGACCACGTGAGCCATTACTGAGCAATAGAACATAAACAACTGCTTAGCATGCCTTTTAAAACTCCTCAACCCAACAGCAACAAACGAGAATGACGACAGAAAAAGAGAATCACTGAATACCTGCCGGGGAGTTGATAATCATATCTGAGGGCCACACTGGGAGAATTCTCAAGGATGTATGTGGTGGTAGATGCCATAAACTTAAAAAAACTAACATATATGCATACTTGAACATTTTCAGAGAAACCATGTATTCCTACAATAGATGTAGGGTGGAAGAAATGGAACATTTGAAAATACAGGCCTTAGGACTTGCCAATGCAAATGTTTAGTATGAGAGTACATGAGGACTTACTGGTTACTGATTTCCACGATAATTACTCATTTCTAAGGGAACCCTCAAGGTGCCACTTGTGATCCGCTGGTAACTCCAGTCCACCCCAAAGTTACTACAACCCCTTGTATAGGTAACTCCAGAGGGTGAAGTTAACGGGAGGATTGCTGGCCATCCAAATGAGGGCCCAAGTTGGCAAAGGCTTGGCTCTCAGATGGCTTTAGATAAAACTATAATGGAAAAATAACGAAACAGAAAGTAGTTTTTTTAAAAAGAAAGGTGTGATGCCCCTGTGGAAAACGTCTCGTGCTAGGCAAAAAGATCCACCTTCTGTAGAAGAGATCAGCAAAAGTGCCAAGAGAAGAAAGATGGTGCTCGCTTGACCGGACTCATCTGAGAAGAGCCATGATCAGTTTCATGACAATCACTCTTGAATCTGGAAACAATATTTTTTTAATGAAAATTATGAAAAGAAGTTCATCTGAGAAGCAGAAGCTCAAATATTAGAGATGAGAGGGTAGTGAGAGAGGTCCAGGGGTTGAGTACTCTGAACCGTTGGCATTCAAGATCCCTCTTCTAAAGATTGGTGACCTAAGATCACATGAGGACTTGTATATTTTGAAGTCTGAGAAAATCTTTCGGACCTGATGAGGGAAAATCTTGTGGATGGAATGATCGTTTCCTACGGTTGCAGGCAATGCATCTGCAACACTTGGTTTGGATCCGAAGATGGAAAGACAACTATTAAAGAATGATGAATCCAAGAAAGAACAGAGGCCAACAGAAGAGATTTTGCAGACGCTATGCAGCTGGAAGCCAGAAGAGCTGGACACTGAAGACAGCTGAAGAGAGATATTAAAAGAAGAGTCGAGCACAATTCTAGACATAGAAAAGGGAATATGTGTAGAGAAAATTAGGATGGGTAGCAAAGTCATAATTGTAGAAGAGGGAGGTCCATCAGAGTGATGTCAGCCTCTTGGACTAAATCTATGGGTGTTTCACAACAGGATAGTGCAGCTACATGGGCTTCTCTCTCTCTATTGTTGCATCTCACCATGTCCTTGGGGTGGGAGTTAGTTGAGGGGTGGACTTTGGTGCCAGAGTGCTCTCATCAGTTCTGAACAATTGAAGAGATTTTCAGTGGTTGCAATAGTTTTGATAAAATCATGTATCTACTTGCTCCCTTTTTAGTGATCTTTCAAAGAAGCATACGTTCGCTTGGAAATATTATCAAACTATGACCCTCATGTTGGCCCAGTAAACTGCAGCCCCTGCACAAACACTGGTCACAAATATAAATTTCTCAGAGTTTAATGCACCTGATGATTACCAGGTGTGATAAAGTCTGACCAACAGGGTTACATTTCGGCAGGCCACATCTGCCAAAAACTAACCTGTTAATAATGCCCCTAAAATGTGACGTGGGACATGTGGGTTTTGGTTTTGGATAAGTTCATAACGATTGTACCTGATAAATTTCAATCCCTGGATCATCGGATTGTATAAAGCGCAATACTTCTCACATCTGTCACTGGGCTACTTGTTATAAGGGCATAAGTGAAGGATGGATAACGAAAATGATAAGGAGGTAGTACCTTGGTTACTTTTCCTCTGAATCTGTGTTACTCATTTCAGTCGCTACAAAGCGTGAAGACATATGGCTTGCCTTCTTGAAGCTTGGGCAGCCAACACCTATGTTATGGAGGGTTAGGCTCTATGTTAACGGGATACAATGATTGGGGAGGAGCCTAGGCAATGATGACCCACTTAACTCTGAATTAGGTGGGCAGCTGGATGCCTGTCTAGGAGGTGTTCCATCTTACACTATGTAAGGAACGGGACATAGAAGATGGATTCAGAGTAATGAGATTACTGATATGTATGTGAGGTCATTCAAATGATTGCTACTATGCTAAGGGCCCCATTACGACTTTTAGGCGGAGCGGTGGTGCGGCGGTGCAAATTGCCGTGCCGCTGCTCCACTGAAGGTTGACCTCACCCACCCACCAGATTACGACTTTTCAGTAGTGTGGCATGCGGGTGGCATGGCGGTCCCATGGCGGTGTCTCTTTTAAAGGCTGCAGTGCCTTTGAAAAAGGCACCACAATGGGACCGCACTACAAGGTTCCTGCATGGCATGGACTTGAAAGTCCATACTGTGCAGAAACCTATGTGCATGCACACAGGGGAGCACATGTTATGCACCCTGTGTGCACCCACAAGCCATTGAGACACAGGGGGGCCCTGTAGGGACCCCTTTGTTTCCTCTCCACCAAGGTTTACATAACATAACAGGTGTATTTGTAAAGTGCACGATTATCCAAAGGTGTCCTGGCGCTGAATAACCTCCATGTAAACCCTGGAAAAGAGGAAACTCGTAAAATGTTTGGTGGGACCACAGTGGTCTTGCCAAGCATATTGTGTCGTCTGACCGCCGCTCCAACACCAGGGAACGACAGTTCCCTGGCAGAGCCAGGGGTTCCAGGGCAGTCCAACTGGCAACAGGGCGGTCGGACCGCCAGTACGACGGTGGCTGGATCCGCCACTGACGTGCCAATATGAGTCTGGCGGTCGACTCGTAATAGGGCCCTAAGTGTCATCGATGGGGGGAGGGTTTTCCCCTCCATTAGGCAGCTAAATGCATGAAGTAAAATCGGATTACATTGGCACATAGCTACCATGGATAATTGGTCTCTGCTAAGTAAAATAGAGGCACGCATTTAGACGTCCAATTACCACCTGCCTGAGTTTACAAGAGATTTTGTGCTTCCTTTGCCATCCCAGCAAAATGCAAATTACCAAACACTATTTCAGTTCTTTCACTGGTCACACCTGCCATACTTAAACCAAAATGGCAATTACCATGATTAATGAAGATTCTTTGCTTATGCAACCTCAGCCACAAGCTCCTTTAAACTGTTACTAGGGCGGAGGTAGGCGCAAAGCAAGTATGCAATGCAAGTAAATAACAAGGCATAACACAATAAAATTAAATTATATGTTTACTCGTCAGATTCAAGCCTTCTTTCTTTGTAGGATTCACTTGCCTGTCCTTGTAGGTTGGAAAACCATACTTCCGCAGTGCTCTCAAGTTCCAAAGGTCCAAGCGTGAGTAGCTCATCCAGTTCAGGTTTTAGCTTTGCATTCTAAGATGTGTTAGTCCCGACTATCCTATAAAATAATCAGGACTACAAGTCCCGAGAGTCGCGGCTGGTAGCTGGAAGCAGCAGTGGGACGGGTGGGGGACAAGGGATGGGGGGCTAGGAGGATCACTATAAAAAAAATCACTTACTTTCCCTCTCCTGTGTCCTCTTCCTGGCTTCTTGTGAGAAACAGTAAGCAGGAAACACCAGGGCTACCGCGCTCCCCACAGCCAATCACAACACTGCAATGCAGCGTTCTAATTGGTCTGAGTGCTGTGACACGGCGTTCAGCCAGGGGCTGTAGGGGTGGGCATGTTCTCCATGCATATTCATGCATACAAGGAGCACCCATGTTCAACACAATATCCTAATGCAAATTTTCTGATTTGAACAATAAGAATCTTTATTCTAAGTTTTCATAGAAAAATTATTTCCAACATGAAAGTGTTGAGTTAATTCCACACAAATGTATTTTTATTATATACCACAATTAGTTCCATGTAAATGTCTTTTTCATCCTTGATTTCATGTAAATGTCTTTTTTTATTCCACAATTATTTCCATATAAATGTCTTTTTCATCCATCAATCGTTAATTCCATCCATTTATGATCCAATGATTCAATCTTGTCAAAAATAATAATTCCAGATCCAATCAAAGAACTCCATATCCAAATGATCTCAACAGCCGACGCGTTTCGTCCCCTCCTGGGACATCATCAGGGCTGTGAAATAAACAAAAACATCCAATCATAATCTAATCCCTCTTATATAAATATTAGCGACCTGATATCATTTTATACCCTTTCCTACCTTTTTTACAAACTCCAAGTTTAGTCAGGATATGACTATACAGATTATCCTTGTTCTCACCATCACATTATTTTAGTGTTAATCTGCACATAATTTAAATTTAACATTTTTAATATATTTTTTAAAGCTGCACACCACAGTAATGTTCAAAACGTCATACATAGAAAACAGTTAATTGCTGCATATATCCCAAAAATTTCTTCAAGACTCCTATTGCAACTCCTCATGTTTGCCTTAACAATTCATAAAAAGAATTTATTACCCCCTTACTATTTGTATTATTATTGATGCTTCCTATTGTCTGACTTCTTATATTGCCCTTAATCATGAATCGCACCCACCTCCTATGTACTCTTCAAAAACCGCTTTTGTTGCATATCACATCGCTTTTCTCCCCATTTCTCAATTGATTAATCCTCCAAGTACATCTGGAACACAAAATTTATATCTAAAAAAAACATTCACAAAAGCAACTATTATTTAGTTATCTTAGTTGCCCCCCATGTCGACAAATTCATACCTCCCATACGAGAGTTCTAAAGCCACAATCAACACGTTACTGTTCTCTCATGTCCCAAGCCAAAAAACCCCAACTCATCTCACCTTTTGCCAATAATATTGGTGAGAATATCCAACATGTGTCTTTTCACATGAAGTCATTGGCTGCAAGGCTCAACTAGAGAATCCTATTTCTGCATAAATAAAAAACAAAGGAGAAAAACGTTCTAGACCCCTATTTTCAATATGACGTACAATCACATTTAACTTAATCCCCTCAATTTCCGAAAGGACCATTTCAAGAATCTCTGACTCGGTACCTGTGATTGTTGAAGCGGTCCGAATTCCTGAAATATTTCTCGCCGCGGTTTGTCTGGTACTCTCGCTTCAAATAATCGCACACCCTGCTCTTCTGGTTATAAAAGACGGGGCAACCAATCGCAGCGCACAGTTTCTAGCCTACCTATTTACTGCCGTGTTTCCTATCAGGTCCGCTATCCCACCTGATACGTCAGCTTCATTGCCGATAAGAAACGGTCCCGCTCTTCCGCATGGACACCGTCACCCAATCCAAATTATTACACTGTTCTCCGCCACCAATCGCAGTGCACCGTTTCTAGCCTACCTATTTACTGCCCTGTTTCCTATCAGGTCCGCTATCCCACCTGATTCGTCAGTTTATTGACCAATGAGAAACGGTCCCTCTCTTCCGCATGGACCCGTCACCCAATCCAAATTATTCCACTATTCTCCGCCTGCTCATCAACACTATTTCCCTTCCCGTCCGCCAACTCTTAATACCCAATCTTGCGGAGTATCCCGTTCCTTATACTGTTCTCCCTCAAGTCCGCTATCCCCCCAGACTCGTTTACGTCATTACCCATTGGAAAAAGGCCCACTGTTATGCCCCACTTATAGTGTTCCATTACTCTTCGCCTTCATATTCGGCACGCCGCATCAATGGTATTCTGTAATATCACCCGTCATTATATCCAAATGGTAATTTAATACCCGTTAAAAATCAGTCATTCCCGACATCCCTGTCCCTTATTAATCCTGATCTGTCCTGTATTGCGAACTGCTTCTCCATTTTTCAATATCGGTGCCATCTTAGATACACACAATTCCCAAAATATTTCTCGCCACAATCTGTCTAATACTCTCGCTTCAAATAATCACACACCCTGCTCTTCTGGTTAAAAAAGGCGGGGCAACCAATCGCAGAGCACAGTTTCTAGCCTACCTATTTACTACGCCTCATCAATGGTATTCTGTAATATCACCAGTCATTATATCCAAATGGTAATTTAATACCCGTTAAAAATCAGTGATTCCCGACATCCCTGTCCCTTATTATTCCCGATCTGTCCTGTATTGCGAACTGCTTCTCCATTTTCCAATATCGGCGCCATCTTAGATACACAGTATACTTGTCAGATTTCCTTGTTATGGCCTCGTCCCTTCCTTCAACAAAATCATCAACCACAGCGATATCTACTCCCTTTGTTCTAGGAAAGGTGTATTATACAATTTGACCTCTCAAACTAAAAAATAATGAAGCTCTGAATCACTGTTTAAACCCATTGAAACTGCTCTACATTTGCTAATCCATCTAGCTTCTTCCTGCCTGATTCGTAATTCCCAATCCCCACCTCTATTGCTGGGCAAAATTCTGTGTATGCCGTGAAATCTGAAATCCTGTTGGGAATTGTGACATTCTTTAATGTGTACATACAAAGGTGATCTAGTATCCCGATTAAGAATTGCACGTCTGTGTTCCTGAATCCTTAATTTCAAAGTCCTTTTCGTGCTGCCAATGTAAATCTTCTTACAAGTACATATAATTACATAAACTACTCCTGTGCTGTTACAATTAATAAATTCTTTTATAACATATCGTTTATTCGTATTGTACATGAATTCTTTGGTTTTATTCATTCCCAAGTCACAAATATTACAAGTTCCACACACATAAAAACCTTTAGGTTGCTTAGGAAGCCAAATCAAACCCTCAGATACGTCTGGTGGGACATAGTTCCTCGTGACTATATTTTTTATAGTTGAACATTTCCTATAGATTACTCCTGGCTTATCGCCTATCAAACTTACTAGTCCTGGCACACCTATCAATAAGCTCCAGTTTTTCTTTAGGGCTTTATATATACCATTTTTTTAGTACAATGTGTAGTCACAAATGCTAATCTTTCCTTAAATTGTCTTCTCTTCTTTTGCACAAGAGTAGTGCTCCTCTGTACTCCCATCACTCTTTCCTTGGCGTCCAACAAATCAGTCATTTTATAACCTCTGTTCAGTAATCTGCTTTGCAGATCATCCAATTCTTTTGTAAAATCCTGCTCAGTACTGCAGTTTCTTCTTTATCTAATCATTTCCCCGAAAGGGATCCCTTTAATAGCCGATTTTGGGTGAAAACTGTCAGCACACAAGATCGAATTAGTAGCCGTAGTTTTTCTAAATAATTTGCTCTTAATCAGATCCTTTTCCACAAATAATTCCACATCTAAAAATGCTATTCTCTTTGTGCTGTGATTCATTGTGAACTTCACATTAAAATCATTCTGATTTAGAAAATCAAAGTATTCAAATAGTTCAACCGAACTGCCCCTCCATATCATTAGAACATCATCTATGAATCGGACCCAGAATAAAATGAAATCCGTCCATTTAACTGCCCTTTGGCCCCAGGCATGCTCCCTCTCAAACCACCCCATGAAGAGGTTGGCGTAAGAGGGAGCAAACCTAGAACCCATCGTTGTACCTTTCACTTGTCAGAACCATTGGTCCTCAAACAGAAAGAAATTATTAATCAAAATCAAAGAACTCATTTGAACCAACATCTCCGAATGAGCACGTAAACTTGCACTACATCTACTCAAAAAATGATTTAAGGCTTGTTCACCTTTGTCATTTTCAATACAAGTATAGAGTCCAATGACATCTAAAGTCACAAGTATCATTCCTTCTTCCCATTTAAAATCCTGCAATTTGTTTAGGACATCCATAGTGTCCCTAATGTATGATGGTAAGTTTATCACCAAAGGTTTTAAGAAACTGTCTACAAATTCAGACAAATGTTCCGTCACACTCCCAATACTGGACACTATGGGTCTACCCGGCGGTTCTGTTTTTGATTTATGAATTTTGGGTAGAGTATAAATGAAAGGGAAGGTAGGATTAGTCACATTCAAGTATTTATATTCAGCGTCATCAATTAATCCTTCCTCCTTCCAGGTAAATAATTGCCCTGAGATTGACCTAATCACTTGACCCATCGGATTCCCTCTTACCCGAACATAACAATTAGGGTCATTCAACTGTTTATATATTTCCTGAACATAATCCGATTTATTCATTATGACGATATTTCCACCCTTGTCAGCTTCTCGAATGATTATCTTATTGTCTGACTTCAAACTCTCCAATGCTTTTCTCTCCTCCCTCGTGATATTATCATTCCTCTCGATCCCTTTAACCCCTGCATCTTCCATTCTATGAAATTCTTCTAGTGTTTTCTTGACGAAAATATCAATAGCTAAAAATTGTTCCCCCTGGGGTATAAATTTGGATTTAACACTTAAACCACTTGTACAACCATAATCCATGGGGACATCCAACATTGCTGCAATGTCATCCATTCCAAACCTCTCTCCTTCTGTTAATGACATTAATAAATGCACATTATGCAGCTCTGCAATAGTCATAGCTGATCCTTTAATAGCAGTTGGTACATTCAAAGGTTTTTCCACCATAGAAAAAAAACTTTTCAATTTCAATTTCCTGGAGAATTTGAACAAATCAATCTCTAAATCCGTATAATTACACTCATTATTTGGACAAAAAGATAATCCTTTTTTCAAAACCGAAAGCTCATGAACATTTAACTCTCTGTCAGATAAATTAATTACTTCTAATTCATCTGATCCTGACTTCTCAACCAATCTACCTTCCTGACCTAATTCCTGTTTCTGTTCTGACTTCGAGTTGCCATCCTGGTATTTCCTATGTTTCCGCCCCCTTCTTGTTCTGCGGAAGTTTTCTTCCGACCTCTTTTGATCCTGGATATTTCTTCGGAAAAAGACGAACTCTTAACTGGTATTATTCCCCCTACTCCTGATGTAGTTGGTTCATCCACTGATGAGATACTTGAACTACTGTAAATTAATTAACTCAATTCACCTTGATTACTGGGACCCCCTTTTGGGTTTGGTTTCGGAATATCATCAAAACCCTTTGCAAAAGTAAAGACCCTTCCCTGATTGTAGTCTCTCTCATCTCTACGTATTTTACTTAATGTTTTTGTCTTTTATCTGTAGCTGATGTCTGTTGATGACTTCCTTTAAAATGCTATAATTCTTCTCAGTTAATTCTTTCAGATTCATATCAGCTATTTCTTTCTCTAAATCCGCAATCTGATTCTTCAATGTTTCGACCTTCCTGTCAGCATTCTTAATCAAAATATTCATCATTGTAAATGAAGAAGAGTACAAGTTTTCTTCCCATTCTTTGAGGTGGTCATCATCTAAATCATCGAAAGTGGGAAAGATTAATATTCTAAGTCCTCTTGGTATCCTTTTTTGTTCTGAATAGTTCTTTAAAGTCATCCCATCCCACCATTTTGATAATTCCAACTTTTTCAGTTTTTCTAATTGTTCTCCATGCAGGTGAGGGGAACAGTCATTGCGCAATTAGGAGGGTCGTACCATTCCTCCCCTGCTCTTCAGCCCCGCCCCGCCCCCTCTCGCAAACTGCCTCAGCGGGAGGACAAAATAAAATGATAATATTATTAGTTATTATCATTTTATTTTTTCCTTTCTTTTGCTTCTCCGAGGCAGTGGGGCGATGCTCCTTTGCCTTAGCAGAGGAGCCGCCACTGGTCCCAGAATGCATAGCAAAAACTTGACCTGGATGAAACACTCATGCACAGACCTGTGAAGCGTGAGAGCTCTGACTTCAGATTAAGCATGCTGTTAGATTATAAACTGGAGTCACAGTTAAAGGGACCATTCAGTGAAAAAGTAGTTCTCTTTACGCAGTCCTGCATCACTGATACCACCACAGTAAGCTTTCTAGATTGATGTCTACAGACATATTGTGACATCATTCAACGAATGGCCTCCAACAGCCTTAGACAACCTCGGGGGGGGGGGGCAATCCCAGCAGTGGTAGATGACCTGAATGTTGTACGAGCCACAGAACACTGAAGTACACTGAGGGGAGTTTGTAGAGGAGACTCACCCTATTCAGGAACACAGGTAGAGATGTGCGTCAGAGGTTGAGCTTAGATCTCTGTAGTTGATGGACTGGGCACCACAGACTTGCAAGGAGGCAAAGTGCCCATCAAGGAAAACTTAGACTTACCTAGTCCTAGGACCTCTCAGCTTGGGAGAGTCGTACTCAAAGCTTGCTTTCCAGATCAGAGAGTGAGTAGCTGCTGCTGTGCCTTTAAGAGTAGAGGACCTACATTTATCAGAATGGGCACTCAAACTTTAATTGACCTATACCATAATTTCTTAGCAGGGCTGCCATACTTTTGAATGTGTTAGTGCCCGCACTCCCACAGTATTGGTGTACTTTTCATGTCACAATATGAGTAGTGGTTAGAAGGCCCAGCGGGCAGCTCTAGAGCTGACTGCATATAGGATAGTTTAGTCTCTTATTCTCCGAAGCAGGTTTAATGCTTATTGGTGGGCAGCGTGAGGAGCTCCCTGTGGTGTAGCAGACAGTAGGTCACAGTGCTTTCATTGTTTCATCTTCCATTACCCCTTCTCTTCCATGCATGTGGTGGGCACATCACTAGCGGCACATCACTAGCTCCACAAACATTTCAGGGGAAGAAAGCTGGCTGGAAATCTATTGATTTCAAAATAGGGGGATACTTTCAGACACAGCTCCCAGGGGGAACCTTCCTGTACATAAAAAATCCATGGCATTTTGTTTTTTCCATGTGTGCAACACACATGGAAAAACAAAAACGAGGAGAAAGAAAGCATTTCTCCTTGTTTCACCAAGTTAAGACCAGGTTTTCCCTGGTCTTAATTTTTGCGCTGCCTCCTATGCACGCTGCCCTTGTACATAGGGGGCAGCGTCAAAATCAATGGGTGTTGCGGTGGAACGCCCACCGCAATACCCACTGCCCACCCCTTTCACGTTAACCATTGCTTGAAAGGGGGCCATATTTACAAGGCAGCGTTAAGTCACATTAAGTGGCTTAACACTGCCTTGTAAATAAGGGGAAGCCCCTATCACCACCACGTCTGAAAAAGTGACGTTGTGGTGGCGATAGGGGCTTGTACATATGTCCCTTAGTTTGGTGTGCATGCAAATCCTGCATTGTCGATCCCTGGTAAATTGCAGCTACTACTGCTGAAACAAGGCCAATGGAGGTACCAATGGGTGAGGCAGACTGGCCTCAAGGGCAGGGCTGGCTTTAGCACTGGCAGCACACTGTGCAACAAATTTTGTTGGTGCCCTCCAATGACCACCTCCGCCACGGATTCCCTCACTACCACCCTTGAACAATGCCCCTCAAGTCTCCATAACCACACTCTCTCTCACATTCATTTAGTTTGATTTACAGCGCCACTGATACCAGTGTAGGGTGTCAGAGCACTTTAAATTAAACACATTACTTAGAGACAATCAATTACACTTGTGTAAATCACTGTATAGAAAATGTTACATAAGACTAAAGACTGCAGGCTGACCTGCGGGATGCTCGATTTGGAAATACCTCATGGTTTTAAAAGCCCCTGCTGCTTTTTCCGTGCACAACAGTTTTCAGGCAACAATAAAAATGTCACAATAGCTCTGGGTTAAAGTTCCTGCTGGAGAGAGATCGGAGTTTTGTCTAATGGCAGTTTTGACCCATCATAAGGTAGCACAGAGGGTTGATATGCCTGCTGCAAATAACATGTACTTTGTATATCACTGAACTGTATTTAATGTGGATAGCTCAGTGGGTTATTGCTTTTGTCACAGAAATCTTTTTGTTACTTGCAGTTCATAACTTACAGTCCTAATAAAGTACACTGACCTATGAACTGACATCAAACAGATGCATGCAAACTGCGTGGTATAGGTTAGAACGTTTTTCCCCGTCTTTCAATCTCCTAATGTTGCTAAGAAGGGCTTGTTTGGGTAGCAATACATTCTTGTTAGTAAAGCCACCCCAGCCACTTTGGTACATTTTAAATCTGGAGTTTATGCTTCTCCAGACCAAAATCTCTTAAAATATACTGACTATTAGTAAGGATGACATGAGATTCCTCCACCCTGTAATCCTCACTGTTTGATGTAATATTTTCTATAGACTCATTCATGCATGTATGATTTATGTCAGTCTCTGTATAATGTGTCTGTGATCTAAAGTGCTCTGACACCCTACGCTGGTATGAGTAGCACTATAAAAGAAATTAAATGGATGCGGGAGAGTGGCTATGGAGAGATGAGGGGCCCTGCTGGGGGTTGTAGAGATTAAATCCATGGGGAAGGCGGTTGTTGGGGGGGGGGCGGACACCACCTGCGTTAAAGCCGGCCATGCTGGCACCTACTCTAGAATGGTTTTGGCCTGGTCCACTGATTGTTACAACTGTGCCCCAGAGCACTGGACCGCACTGACCGACACTGGGACGCATTCAGTGGCTCCCACAGACCTTCAGTGTGCTCATGGGATCCTCCTATAAGACAGGGAATGAGAGAATATTTTTCCGCTCCACCTCACCCCAAGTAGCTCACTTCGTGGCCAATCAGTGACTGTTAGGGCTGGGAGTAGTCCAGGCCCTCCTGGACACTCACACCCTACCCCCATGCCTATCACTCCATTGGGGCAAGCAAAGGATTGTTGTGGCACTTAAGGTGATCATTAACCCACCGTGCTATATTATGTAAACATGCAAATCAGTGATCCACATGCCACATCCACATGCCACATGAAATGCTCTCCAATAGGCACATTACCAGCTTTTTTCCCTTGATGTTAGTTTCGTTGAGTGGCAACTGGCACAGCCTGTAAAAGTAATGCAAATGTACATCACACTTCATGACTATGGCCGCCCAAGTCCTGGGGATTTTTTTTCCAGTTTTTATCACTTTTTGGGCTATAGAAAGGCCTCACTCAGCGCTAGGAGACAGCCTTCTCGTCAAGAGCAGTTATTCCCCCCCAGCACAGCCTTCATGCTCTCGCAGACAGCGCATTCCACCTGTCTCCCCCAAATCTGCTCTTATCTGTCCATGTATGTCCCCGGCGGCCGACGCGCTGCCTTTCTATATTCCGCTCAGACGCCTGTCATTTGCCAGGCCTGGGCTGTTTGGTCTGGGCTCGCCACAGAGAACAGGAGGCCCGCATGCACCTCTCCTGCCTCGCGGGGAGTGCGGAGGTTGCAGGAGACAGACTGTCTCCCCAGCCCCCGCAGGTATGCTGTTGTTATGTTCAAGGGAACACCCCCACGCCTACGCGAGGGTGGTCCCGTCTGTGACCCGGAAGGGCCTAAACAAATAAATGGGGGCTGGACCGGATGATCCGGGTCAGTGCACCGAAGCGCATTAGCAAGCGTAGGTGTGTGTTATTTTCATTGCTCCGGATCCCGGAGCATCTGCTACCCTCCTGCATACCGCTGTCACTATCCGTCCGGTACCGGACGTAACAACTGGCGACGAGGGGGTCTCTTCCGGACTCTCGCTTCTTCGACGGCTGGATCCTCGCTGCCTGACCCGCTCCGGTGGCGGCCGCCACACGGAGCGCTCATCTTCACACGCACGTGCGTCTACGCGCGGCCTGTCCCGGCCGCCTTCCTGCTGTCTCCCGGTCCCCGGCCCGCGTCACAGCTGCCATCCTGCGCGTGGGAGCGCCCTTCATCGACCGGCCTGCTGCCTGGTCTGCACCATCGTGCGCTGCTCAGGAGGACACGCCCCCTTCGACCGGCCTGCTGCCTGGTTCTGCACCCTCGTGAGCTGCTGTGGAGGACGCGCACCTGCAGTTTGCCCCTCCCGGTCAGTGCCTGTCTGTGTCCCTGCTGGGGTGTTGCTGGCTGTGGTGGTGGCTTCGGGGTGGCGTTTTGAGGCTGCTGTGAGACGGAGGGGGCCCGTGGCTGCTGATCCTTCCCGGGGGTCTTACCTGCTGCCGCCTGGTGCCACGTGGTGTGCGCTCCATCGACGCTCGACGCCTGGTCCCTGTGGCCTGGCTGCTGGGTGCCTGGAGGCCGAATTTTACCGCGGCCTGCGCCAGAAGTACTGCGTCTTGGCTGCTGTGACTGTGTCTAACCCCTGAAGCGCCTCATCTGACGTTCTTAAAATCTGCATTCACCAGTCAGCGCCGAGATGACGACGGTGTCCCCGGTGGAAGCGTTCGTTGTGGATGGCCCGCCTTCCGCCCAGGCGGCCAAGTGGAAAGAGTGGCTGGAGCGCCTGGAGAATTATTTTGCCGCAGTCGGCCTCAAGCCTGAACGCCATCGGCCCATGCTCCTGCATCTGGGTGGTGCTGCAATTCACCGTTTGGCCAAGTCCGTGGTGGAAACCGGTCCTCCCTTCACCTATGCCACACTCAAGGCGGCCCTGACCGCACATTTTGAGCCCTTAGCGAATCCAGATTACGAACGTTTTCTCCTGCGCCAAGCAAGGCAACAACCCGAGGAGTCTGTTGACACCTTCTATGCTCGTCTGAAAGAACTGGCTATCACCTGTACTCTACCGGACACTGATGACGAATTGCGGGCGCAATTCATCCAAGGCTGTTCGTCCGTGAAGCTGAGAGAAAGAGTCCTCGAACTGCCCGGGATCTCCATGACAGATATCCTCACCATGGGCCGGTCTAAGGAGTTGTCCAAAGTGCGAGCCGCACATATGGAAACGGCCCTCCAACGTCAGGTAAAAACAGAGCCAGTCAACGCGGTGGTGGCGACTACCCCGAAGAAAGCGTCTAAAAAGAAGCCGGACCACGGAACTCCACCACCATCATCCCGCACCTGCTACATGTGCGGCGGCTCGTACCCACACCAAGGTGTATGCCCGGCGCAAGGGAAAAGATGTTCGGCATGTCGTCGCCTGAACCATCTAGCCAAAGTGTGCCGATCGGCGGGACGTCAGCGGCAACAAAGTCGGCAGGTCAATGCGGTGGATGCCCCTCCGCCCGAAACTGAGGAAGACGACATGGATGACGATGAGGACGAAGGCACGGTCCATGTAATTCACGCTCTACAGCCTGATGGATGCCCGAGACGGAGGGCACCGAAGTGTCACGTCAAGATTGCAGGGCATCTAACGCCGGTGCTGATCGACACAGGTGCGTCCATCAACATAATGGCCCAGTCCATGCTGAAATCCTTCCCAACTCAGCCCGTCCTGAAGCCAACGTCCATACAGGTGTTTGCTTATGGCTCCGGCACACCACTCACGGTGGTAGGCGTTTTCACCACCGACATTGCTCACGAGACCAACTCCGTCCGTACCAAGGTGTACGTCACCAAGGAGGGTACGGGAATGCTGTTGGGCTGTCGTACGGCGGAACACCTGCAACTGGTGGTTTTTGCGTTCGCTGTGCACCGGGAGGATGTCGAGTCATTGGTGGAAGAATTTCGGGACCTGTTCAACGGCATTGGATGCCTGAAGGACCACCTGGTGCGGCTGCACATAGACCAATCAGTGCAACCGGTTGCTCTCAAGCATCGGAGAGTAGCGTTTCATCTGCGGCCCAAGGTGGAAGAGGAACTAAGGAAATTGGAGGCCGCTGACATCATCGAGAAAGTGGACGGACCAACCCCTTGGGTCTCCCCCATTGTGATTGCCCGGAAACCAAAGCAACCAGGTGAAGTCCGGATATGCGTGGACATGCGTCTGCCGAACCACGCCATCAAGCGGGAACGCCATCTGACGCCCACTGTCGACGACATCGTTGCGGAGGTCAGCGGATCGCGCTGGTTCTCGAAGATGGACCTTCGGGCGGGCTACCATCAACTCCTGCTGGACCCCGAGTCAAGAGCCATAACCACTTTCTCCACCCATGTGGGCCTGCGCCGCTACAAGCGCCTCAGTTTCGGGGTGTCCAGCGCGGCGGAAGTGTTTCAGGACACCATCAGAGGGGTGTTGGCTGGCCTCAGTGGAGTCATAAACGTCAGTGATGACATTCTTGTACATGCACCGACTCTGGAGGAACACATGAACTGCCTACGATGCGTGTTCCGGAGACTCCAGGACAGTGGTCTCACGCTACATCGCGAGAAGTGCGAGTTCCTGAAAAAGGAGATAGCGTTCTTTGGCTATCACTTTTCGCAACAAGGAGTGTCGCCCGACCCGGCCAAGGTTCGAGACATCCAGACGGCTCCAGCCCCGACCACAGTCACCGGAGTGAGAAGCTTCCTGGGCATGGTCACCTACTGTGGTCGCTTCATCCGGAATCTCACGAATCTAACAGCACCTCTACGGGACCTCACCAAGAACGCCGCAACCTGGGAATGGGGCCCGTGTCAAGAGAAGGCTTTTCAAGACACCAAACAGGCTCTGTCCGCCGAAACCACCCTAGCGTACTTTGACCCCACCCGGGAGTCTGAACTGTCGGTGGATGCCAGTCCCATCGGTTTGGGTGCTGTATTGTCCCAGAAGCAACTGGACGGGGAGTGGGCCCCGGTTGCCTACGCGAGCCGGGCCCTGACAGACACTGAGCAACGGTACTCCCACATAGAAAAGGAGGCGATTGCGATACATTGGGGGTGTCGCCACTTCCACCTCTACCTCTATGGGCAGCCGTTCACGGTCCATACTGATCACAAACCGCTGATTCCTCTCTTCATGGGCGTGTCGTCGAAACCACCCCCAAGAATCGAAAAGTGGATCCTGCAGCTGCAGGAATATCAATTCAAAGTGGTCTACCGCCCGGGGACGCAAAATCCTGCAGACTTCCTCTCCAGGCATGCCCGGCCAGTTACCCGAGAAGAAGAATCTGAAGCGCAGGAGACGGAGGAGTATGTCAGGTTGGTGGTGGAACGCTCCCGACCCCTGCCCATCAGGCTCGAGGACATCCTGGAGGCGACCAAACAGGATGACTGCTGGGAGTTGGTGATCTCCGCGGTTGGATCAGGAAGGTGGCACTCCCTGTTGGAGAACCTAACGCACCGCACGGATGATGCACAACTGGCGTTAAGGGCTCTTCACAACGTCCGGTCTGAATTGGCCGTGTCCCCCGAGGGGTGTCTGATGAGAGGCACGCGTCTGGTTATCCCCAGGTCCTTACAACAGCGAGTGGTGGACTTAGCTCACATTGCGCACCAAGGGGTAGTCAAGACAAAGTCCCGTCTGAGGAGCAAGGTGTGGTTCCCTGATCTGGACAGTGTGGTGGAGAGGACTGTCCGGTCTTGCGCACTCTGCCAAGCGGTAGGCCCAGCAGATCCGCCGGCCCCAATCGTGACGGAAGATATCCCTCCTCACCCGTGGCACCGGGCGAGTGCCGACTTTGGGAGCCTACCCGATGGCCGACACATGCTTGTCGTCATTGACGATTTCTCAAAATACCCTGAGGTTGAGGTACTGGACTCCATCACGGCGAGCAACACCATACCTCGATTCGAGAAAATCATGGCCAGCCATGGGCTAATCAAGGAGCTACGTACGGACAACGGCCCGCCGTTCGCCAGCCATGAGTTCTCTGAATACCTCCGATCAAGAGGCATCCGTCATGTAAAGATCACACCACGGTGGCCACAGGCTAATGGTGAGGCCGAGCGTTTCATGCGCACCCTGAACAAAGTGCTCCGGATAGCTATGTCTCGAGAGCAGAACATGGAGTGCGCCCTGTACAACTTCGTGAAGGAATACAGACTTACGCCTCACTCAACCACCATGGCCAGCCCTGGTTCTCTGTGCAATCAACGGGTGCTGAATGATGTTTTTCCCCAAGTGACACCGCCTTTGCCTGCGTATCGTCAAGTATCCGTACGCCTCCAACAGAGGCGGGCCAAGAACGACCGAATGTCCCAGAGGCGCCATGCCAGGAGCAGTGTGTTGGTGGCTGGCGAACGGGTGCTGGTGAGAAATCGACATCCACGAGGGAAGTTCTCCCTTCCGTTCGAACCGGAGCCCTGGGTGGTCCAGACAGTTAAGGGCACGATGGTCACTGCCCAGAGGGGCCATGAGACAGTCACCAGGAACATTTCCCAATTCAAAAAATACCGGTGCCCGGCCCCACCCCGGGAGGTGGTGCCAGAGCCTGAGGGTGGCGATCCGACGGGCGACGATATTGACGAGGAGAGTGAGTCACCAGGGCCAGCCCCCCCTCTGCCTGGGGCAGTTGTGGAACATTCGCCAGGGGCGGCTGGAGCAGAAAGCCGGAGAGGAGCGAGTGAAGGTCGAGGTGGACACAGATATCATCTTAGAGCCAATCCAACGGTGTCGTCTCGACTGAGAGGTTTTGTAATGGACTAGAGAACAGTAATGCAATGTTTTCCCATTTTCCTTTTGTTTCTCTACTTTTCCCTCTCTCCCTCTCTCTCTATATTCTCTCTCCCTCTCTCTCTCTCTCTCTCTCTCTCTCTCTCTCTCTCTCTCTCTCTCTCTCTCTCTCTCTCTCTCTCTCTCTCTCTCTCTCTCTCTCTCTCTCTCTCTCTCTCTCTCTCATTTTTGAACTGGAGCATTCTGCCAAGCGGTATTGTGTTTTCGTTTGTTGTGCCATGATAAAGGAGGAATGTTATGTTCAAGGGAACACCCCCACGCCTACGCGAGGGTGGTCCCGTCTGTGACCCGGAAGGGCCTAAACAAATAAATGGGGGCTGGACCGGATGATCCGGGTCAGTGCACCGAAGCGCATTAGCAAGCGTAGGTGTGTGTTATTTTCATTGCTCCGGATCCCGGAGCATCTGCTACCCTCCTGCATACCGCTGTCACTATCCGTCCGGTACCGGACGTAACAGCTGTCATGGGGATCGGCGACGTGCCTCGTCGTGGCCTGCCACCCCCGCTGCTCTGACTGGCCGTTCCTCCAAAAGACCCGAGTCCTCCTACTGTTGCTACCGAAGTGGGAACCACCCACCACACACACAGCTTGACAATGTACTGCAGTCCTGGCCCGAAGAAGCCAAGGATGCTCCGTTCCTGCCACATCCTACACCCACGCAATGAGTTTCATCATGGCCGCCATGCACTGGCAACTCCAGTATTGAGACCCAAGGGTAGCTCTGCCAATGCACCTCTGCGTCACCCACTCCTTTGCCCACCCGCACACACAGCTTTGCCCACGCGTCTTAATCTTGTCCTAAAGCGCCTAGAAGAATCCATTAACTGGATCCAGGCCGGGCTCTGCCAACGCAACTCAATCTAGTTCTGGAGGTCCCGGAGCATGCATCTCCTGCCTCAGTCACGTGTCTTTCCCATAAGCCTCTGCTCCTGTGTCTGATGCCAGGGCCCTGTCCGCAGGAATGACTAGAATTTGAGAAGGGGCCAAGAAGACTGTGGTGGAGGGCTCCGACTCCCGAGTGCTGCAGCTGAGCCCTCGCCTTTGCTTCGTAGCAGGAGCGAGGGGTGGGCAGTGGGCACCCTGTGGACAACGGAGTCCGGGCCTGCAGCGGTCTCCACGGGAGGCCGAGGCCAAGTCTTCAATTTACATTCCAGCCCGTGGAGGCCGGAAGGCGGCCGTGGCGCGTGCTGTAATTAGCGGCACTCAGGCAGTGCTGGAAGCTGCCCGGGCGACCATGTAAAGACAGGTTCCTCATGGATGGGTAATAATCACTACAAGAAGTCCGCCCCCCTGGCCCTACTGCCAGAAGACGCAGGCCGGAGCCATTCATTCCTCTGGCCTGGGACAACTGAGTTTAGATTTAGACTGTAGAGAGAAGAAGCGAAGGAGGGGGAGGAGTCTTAACTAAACGTGCTGCAGTGATAACCAGAGGATGTTTCATGGTGAGCGTGAAAGAAAGTGCGTGCGTACGTACGCTTGCGTTAGCATGAGACTGCCAATCTGTGGCTGCTGCTTCCTAGATGTTAACAGAGGTCTGCTTAGCCATTTATCGGTGTTAGTTTATTTAGCTCGCTTGTCAAAGGACTTTGCGTCCAACTCTTAACAAAAAACACACATTTGCACCCATAAATGTATTTCCCTCGTTAGAGTGCAGATTCACACATTTTCCGAATTCGCAAAGGTCTCCATTAGGCCTGGGCGAAAATTTCGTTCCGTTCGCGGAAATTGCGATAATTTGACATTTTCGTGTTCCGCGGAGAGCGCGAAAATGTCAAAATTTCCGCATTCCGCAGCTTGGCGATAATTTGTTTCTTGCTCGCGCTGTAAAATAATACATTCTCGCGTGCGCGCGATCGCCTTACCTGAATCCCTGCGTTCGCCGACAAGTTTTCTTGATCCGGTCGCGTTCTCCATGAGATGTTGTATTGTTTTTAGCCATTTGCGCTGTCTC
This sequence comes from Triturus cristatus, assembly GCF_964204655.1. NCBI lineage: Eukaryota > Metazoa > Chordata > Amphibia > Caudata > Salamandridae > Triturus > Triturus cristatus. The sequence continues at coordinate 846,301,977 of NC_140580.1, read as the reverse complement.
TCGACAGTTCGCGCCCGCAGTGACGTCATGCATGACGCGATCACATCTTTCTTCTCGCGATCATGCACCGCGAGACAACTGAAAACAAGATGGCCGCGCCCGCGAGCAACCACATGGGTAGGTTGGCGAGCCGCAACCATGCAGAAAATCTCGCGAACATGCGGCGAAAAAAACTTCAGCATCTTCGCGATATTTCCGCGTGTTTGCGATAATTTTTAACATTTTCGCGATAATTTGCGAAAGTGGATTTCGCAAATTCCGCCCACCCCTAGTCTCCATGCGTATTCCCCGAAAACTTGAACAGTTTCAGGTTTTAAGTGTTTGCATAAGTGGAATTGCACGTTTACTTTTTTTTATTTACGTTTGTTTCCAAGGTAACCAGTAGAGATAACCCTTCTCCTACATCACACTAATTTTGAGGATGTTGTCTTTCCATACCTACCAAGGAAACAAGTTACTCTTCTATTGACTAAGAGTGAATATGTTTGGTCATGGAGACGTTTCTGAATATCCAGGTAAACACAAACTTTGCACCCTACCCTGCCTTGAACGCCCTCTTGCCGGCCCTATAGTTTAAATTCTTCAGCTAAAGTGTCATTCAGTGAGTCTCCTGTGCTGTGAAACCGACGCCCGGCAGACAGCTAAACAAGCCTTCTTGCCAGGGTTCCTCCTGCCTGAAAGAAATGCAGTCTATCTCGTACTGTGTGTAGTGCAAGTTTAAATTAATGATTCACATATTCACTGTGCTTTCTGTCACAGGCTGTGACCTTGTAACATTAAGACTATGTCACTATTCTCCACTACATCAACCAAGATTTAATTCTGTGGCTCTCTTGTTGCGCACAGACCGCTGCAGTTTATTAACTAATAGAGGTTTCATAATGAACTATAGTGCATTTCCCACTGAATAACGTCTTTTTTTAATGTATTTTTTTAATTTAAGATGCACATTATTTTATATGTAGCTACCTGATGGCGAGAGACCATAAACAGTACAGAATATTTGTTTTTTTAGCCACACCTCTGAGCCCTCACGCTCATGGGCCCCGCCCCCATTGTATGCAGCATCACAGTTCCCATACCTTTTTAAAGCACTTCGACCGCTGTTTACAGATATTATCTGAGGCACACTTCAAAGTATAAGAACAGGATGTTGAACATTTCTTGTGTATCCAGTGTCTGGTTGTTGAAGTACCTGCGTCAAACTTGATTTTAGTGTCAGATGTGAGAGGACACTAGGATTACAATAGTACACTCTCTACGCACACGGCCATCACCCAGACCCCAAGTTTAATGTGGTCGAAGATTTCTGCCAAATTGAAAATAGCCAAAGTCGGTGTGTTTTACCCCATTGGTTAAGGCATAGCCAGGAGTCAGTAATGCCCACTAGCTTGTGTCAGGCATACATTTGGCACCTCCAGGCACCTACTTCAAACATTCCTGGGCATGAGGAAGATCAGAAGAGGACTGAACCTGCTGTCTACAACCTCAGAAGTGCCATGAAAGGACTGAACCTGCTCTCTCTTGCACCCAGGACAAAGAAGTGCACTCCATGGGACATATGGCTGATATTCTGTTAAAGCTACAGGGACACAACAAGGTACAAGAGGCCTTTGTCTGCAACTGCCCAGCTGACCAGTGGTCCTAGATTGGACGCTGCTGTTTGGCCTCTGCCTCACACCCAGTGTGTCTCTAAGTGCCTCCACTGAGGTACGGGTGGGATTTAGAAGTGTACTCCTATAGTGTATTGGGATTTAAAGCACTAACATTATCAGGTAAAATCTTGTCCAGGATGAACCTGGTTGGTGTATCTGGCACATGCTCTAGCATCAAATTGCGCCAGGGCCCTAGTCTACCTCAAACACTGACAATCATTGACACTTTGTGCCTCTTTGTGCTATTTTTATTTAAAACTTTTAAAAATCCTATCTTCGGCTTCCCTTTTTGGATTTTAGTCATTTTGGGATTTTTATTGTTTTGCATTTGAACTTCATTACTGTTTTGATACTGCATAAATACTTTACACACAGCCTCTAAGTTAAGCCTGCCTGTTCAGTGCCATACCTACCAGGGGATTGGTCTCAGTTATATTTAGTGACTTTGAGGGTTCACCCTGACAAAGATAGTCATTGTTTCTTGAGTAGTGTGGTCACACACCCCAAATAATAATCCAGTTTCTTACACTATGAAAATAGCATTGCACATGATTAGTGAAGTACCTTTGTTAAACTGTGTCAAATTAATGCGTGCAAATTCACATTTTGTGAGTTGCAAAAGTGAAGTGTGACTCGTATTTTAAGACATTTGCTGTTATAATTTCAACTTCACGGGAAAATGGCTTTGTGAATTGGATTCCTCGCGTATATTAGGTGTGGGCGGAATTTGCGTAGCTGTCCTACGCAAATTATTGCGAAATTGCGCTAAATCTCCGCGAGCGTGCGGTACGTTCGCGAAGACGCGGAGATTGCTTTTCCCGCCCGTTCGCGATGTGTTTTTGCGTGCTCACGATCGGCAACTTGCCCATGAGGTCGCTAATGGGCGCGGCCATCTTGTTTTTCACTTGTCCTGCCCGCTCGCGATGGTTATTTCCTTTTCCTGGTCGCGTAATGCATGCTCGCGATGCTTATTTCCTGTTCCGGCTCGCGTACTGCATGCTCCCGCCCGTTCGCGATAAGTCTTTCCTGTTCGGGAACGCGTATTACGTGTTAGCGATGCTTTATGCGTGCTCGTGGGGGAAATATCACGCGAACTTGCCCACGCGGTCCCACCTTGTTTTTCACTCTATTGCTATGGTTCTGGGCCTGCTTTTCAATCCTCCCTGTATCTTTTCAATCCTTTGTTTGTGGAAACTTTTTTTGAACTTTTTTTATTTATTATCTATCTCTCTATTTTCCTGATTCTATATTTTAAGTTTTTTTCAACTTTTTGTGTATTTTTCAATACTTTTTCACTCTTTTTCTATTACCTGCTTTTTTAATTTCTTTTACTTACTTTTTTCATTCCTACCTTTTCTTTTCCGCCCCGTCCTACTACCCAGAACCATGGCAAAGGGCCGCAGGGCTTGTAGCCGTAGCCACAGCAGCGACCGCCTTCCTTGCGGAAGTCGGCGCCAACCCGGGGTGCAGCGACGGGCCTTGTTCGGTGAGGCTGAGGTGTTTTTTTGTGTGCAGCGCCGCCCCCTTAACCCTGGCAGCAGGCCTGGGTCCAGGTACGGGCTCCGGGAGCGTCGGCAGCGTTGGGGAAAGGTGCGCCGGGCAGTGTTTCGCTGCTCTGGTGTCTGGCGCACCCAAAACCAGTTGACGCACCGGTGGTCCGATATCCTGGACCGGGAACAGGACCTGCTGGGCTTGCTAGGAGTGGAGGTCCCGGGGCTTGGTGAGTAGCTATTTAATATTACTATTTTGTGTCTGTTCTTCTGCTCTGTGTTATATATTGCGAACATATTTTTTTACCAACCAGCAAGAATGCTGCTGCTTACATTGCAGGTAAATGACATTTAAAAATCTTCTGTGATTGTTATGACACAGGTGCTCAGCGCTACTAATCTTACTAAGTTAGGTAATGCTAAAGAGACTAGTCCTTTCTTTGTCCTCCTGTCACTAAGAGACAGTGGTGGATTGATACTTAGGTTTAGTTACTTATTAGTATGAGTTGGTAAGTTTTTTACTGGTCTTCGTGACACACCCTCTGTTAAGTCACATGCTGCTTACCCCAATCCTTAGTAGAACTTTTTGTAGTTTATTTAGTGAGTGGTAATAGAGGCTTAGCACTAGCAGAACATCAGCAGCAACCAACCAACAATTTGTCCTCCATTTATGCATTTTTGAGGACTAAAGTAACTGGAAATGCAGACTTAGTGGATAATTGTGCTGCCTGGAAGAGGTGGGCTAGGTCAGGTGGTACTTAGGCTTAGTTGGTATTCTGGAATTAGAATGGAACACTGGATTAGTGTTGGATTAGTGTTGATAAATAATAACTATTCGGTCTGCAAATCACCCGATACTACTAGTAGACCAGATTAGCTAGCTCAATTTTAATGCAATTGTTGTTTCCATACATGTTTTTTGACCGTTTTTACAAATATTTTATTTGTTTCACACCAATCATCAATGTGTGTCTCTGTCTTTCTTATATATTTAATGATCAGCATCCAGGGGCAACAAGACTGGGTCGAAGTCAGCGGGAGCAGCTGGCCAAGAACACCAGGCACAGGAGAAACAGGACCAGGACCGCTCCTCTATCGAGGGTTCTGCTGCTTGCCCCAGTAAGTCTTCCTGTTGTTAATATTAATAATTATTATTCCCTAACTTTTACTGCACCTTATTTTTTCCGAACTATTGTTTCCGTTTCCTAATGCTATTTTTTTTACCAATTCTTCTTCGATCTAGACTATCTGTTTCTAAATTATTGTTATCCCTGCCTCTAACTGCCTCTGCTATGACTCTCTGTACTACTTCTATTCTGTCTGTAGCTAAGCTTGCCCAGTTGGCCACTCTTTATTTGAAAAGTTTTAAATACAACTCAGATTCACCAATAGCTCTAGCCATTGAGTCCAGTCCTTTGGGCTGTCCTCTTCTACTACTTCAAGTCTTCTGAATCTTGCGGCTTTCTTAATCTTGAGGCTTTGACAATTCCCACCAACAAAATGCTGAGCCAGATTTTACTATTTTTGATAGGATAGAACATACTACTACTGTTGTAGGGATTCTGCACATACAGAACTTTGCCCAAGAAAATAGGACGTTGGTGATGGGAGGTTGGACCTTCCTCACACCTCAATCAGAGAACCCACCACAATCCCCTGACCAACTAGATATAGACAGTGTCTCATTACTAATAGCTCTCCGGACCCCCCATACCCAATAAGTAGACAACACAGATTAGAACACTCCCGACCTCTCAGTCGCGGAAGCAATGCACATGCACATTGCACACCCTTTCGCTCACTCACTCGTGTAAGTCCACACCAAATACCACCGAGTCTATGTAAGTTCAAAAGGTTTATTTTCAACTGGCAAGCTCTGTACGTTGTTCTATAATTCAGCACCAACAGCAAAATGCATAAGATTAAAACAATAAACATTGTAATAGTTCGTTACACTTAGTTACAATAACTACAAGTAGAAGACAAAAGGCAAAATCATGATAACTGAACAGTGGTGTTAGCACCACCCTCCCCTTGCTAGGAATATAGTTTATATAACATTATAAATGAAGATCTCTGAGCGAATTCTGGGGACCCCTCACCTTAGAAGAACCTAGTACTGGTTACATCATAAGCTCTGCAAAGCTCTTGTTCATAGAAGAGAATCTTCCATCTGTTATGAGAAAAATGGTGCGTGTTAGTACTATATTGCAAGCATTTCTCAGTCGTGCCAAAAAGTGTAGCATTTTTATGGATAAGCAATATGGACTAACACCAGAACTCCATAAGAAAGTGGCTTGTTTTTCGACCTTGTACGCAGCGCTCATACAGTAGCAGTATGAGCTCATGTGGGCTCAAAGGCGTCTTATGCTACAAGCTGCGAGGTAACGTGCGCAAAAATAAAAGACACAAAGGTAAAATGGATGCATGGCTCGGGCTAGCTAAGCAAAGACTAGAATGACCCTAGGGACCATATAACACTACTAGTGTCTACTCTACTACCTGATTTGTACTAGTGATGTCTGTTATATATGTATGTATTAACTTTTTTTTCAATCTTTCTAGTGAAAATTAGGAGGAGGTGTATATGGCATCTAAAAAATGTGTTATGTTTTTTCTAGGCGTACTACCGTCCACCAGTGCCGGGGCGAAGGCGACGTGGCTGCTGAGGGAGGAGAAGAGGTGGCAATTGCAGGTGGAGCTGCCGGGGGGGAACCAGCAGCAGTGGCAGGCGGTGGTAAGTTATATTCCTAATCATTACTTATTGACAATGTATTACACTCACTGCAAGGGTGTACTGTATACTGTACTGTTGAGACATATTAAGTGAGATGTTGTTGTGAACGGTTGAAGGCACCCTTTACTTAGCATTAGTAAAAGTATTAGCGGCGGGAGTGTTGAGTAACCAATGGCCTCTTCTATCTGACTTCAACTCAGCTGTGAAAGTTTTATGGAGAAGACTAAATGTCAGATCAGATGACCTTGATGGATGGGTTGAACGAAAAGGGAAAGAAGGGTGGAAGGAAGAAGGACGGGCGAGAGTTAATATATGTGACTGGCAGAGAAGGATACGTGGGATGCATGCATGCATAGGTGGCTGATAGGAATCAGATGCATGGGTGGTTGAATGCCTGAAACTCCCACAAATGTTAGAGGCCGAGGAAGTGGGAGGATAGATACATAGCACAAATGTTATATACTGTGCTTGCTAGTGCTACTGTGCCACTATGTGTAGAAGTAGTTTGTATTACTGCAGTGCTTTGCTAAGAGTACATTTTACAATAGTCTTGTTTTTTTTCTTGCTATAGCTACTCCTTCCAAAGGGAAACCTGACAGGAAGGAGTTGGCAGCCAAGGCCCGGCGCCGGAAGCTGGAGGCCATACTAAGGGAATACCGGCGGCTGGTCATTTTGGCGGAGGAGGAGGAGAAGGCAGGAGGATGCAGCAGCAGCTGCAGCATCCTCCAATGCCCCGGGCCACAGCCACCACCCTCCATTGTTACGGTGCCACCGTCTGGCAGCCGCCTGCCACTGCCCATCTTACATCAATGCTGCCCCCCGTGGATGCAATTGCCGCGTGTTGAAGCGTCGCGTCGCACGGCTAGAGGAGCAAGTCCATGTCCTCCTGGAGAGGCGAGCCTGCCGATAATAAGACCCAGTTAATTGCCCCTTTTTTAATTCTTCTTTTGGTGGGTGGGAATCGGGCGTTGGGGTTAACTTTCGTTGGACAATTGGACTTTTTCGTTCCGGACATTGGTTGGAGTTAGGGAGAAGGGTGGGTCAGGTGTTGTGGGTTTTTTACATAGTTTGATTTTTTAGGGGATTAAATTATATATTTATACTTTACATACAATGTTGTTAATGTTTTGTGGGTGGGGTTACTGTTTTACATCACACTGTTTCCTTGCTGGTGCAGGGCCACAGCCAGTGTTTGATTTAAATAATTGGCTGACTTTGTAAGACAGAAACACTGAGTGACTTGTCCTACCAGTACTGTCAGTTTCTCCTCCTAGTCTATGCATTATGCAACTAGACTCAAAGGGGTGTGTAAAATTGAATTAATGAAAAAATTCCCATTATTAATTATGCCTCCCCAAACTTCTTCTCTTACCTGTGCTTGATGTTTAACTTATGCAAAAAGAACTATTGATGGACAGAATGCAGAACAATGTCATACATTCACCCCAGTACAGAGATCTGGGCCTAAATCCATTGTTTTTTTGCTCACCATGCCATTCCAGTTTGGACCCAGCCATATGCAAATCAGTCTTGACCCTGTGCCCAATGGGAACAGTCCAGCCCGAACTGCCAGGCCAGGTCCTCCCTAGACTGGAAACAAGCATCCTAGGACCGGTTTCGGGGTTTCACCCCTCTTCAGCTAGGATAGCTTGATTCCAGTGGCATGGAGAGCACGGGACTCACGTCTGAGCATACCCGCCCACTAGGGGTGACAAATTGTCACAGCTCACTGCGGGCTCCGTAGCCGAACACTGACGACGCTCGCAGCCCCTGCGAGACGGTAGCGAGTCCGAGAAACTACATTACCCAGAATCCCGGGGAGCGACGCTAAGCGCCGACGTCATGACGCCCGTCGGGGAATCCTGAAATACTTCCGGATTCCCGAGGAGCGGCGCTGCTAATTCCGGATTAAGAGCCAGGAGTGGAGAAGACACCGAGATACGGTAGGGGTGCGGTTGCACCGGTACAGGTCTTGGGGACTCCCTATGCTTCTCTTTACTCGCCTCCGCAGTCGCCTGTATACCAAGTGCCATTTTCGGCCGCTCTAAGAAAGAGCTGCAAGACATATTATTTACGAGGAGGAATCCAGCCTCCCTCCTGTTTCTGAACTTCCCCTAGGCAAAAAGGGGCCTGATATACTTGTTACTTTGCTAGCAGAGGGAGCGACTCGCAGGCCTGTTGGACGAGCCGAAATCGGCTCTTGCGGGCTTGCTACGCGCCCCCCTCGGACCAGGAAGGTCCAAGCCGCAGTTGCGGACTACACCCCTTTATTTTTCCTTTTAGTAGTGTCTCTGAGGTTCGGGGCTGTATGAGATTGTAATACAGCCGGAACGCAGAAGACGCGTACATTGTAACAGAAGGGTTTCCGAAGAAGCCCGCACCATGAGATACACGCCCTGACTAGTGTGCTTAACAGTTCGGGTGTGAAGAACCTTGTATGGCTAGGAAAGGCCTGGCAAATTCCGAATAGTTCTTTGTCTGATTTGTGGCTCTAGGGCGCTTCCCTTATTCAACGGGGGAAAACTAATCTCATTTCTACTTCTCGCCTTATGTAGCAGGGGCTGGTGGAGCTCCGTGGATGTCAGCTCCTAAAAACCCCTGTAGCCAGCTGCTGTGTGTCTCTAGGTACGCGTCATGTATATAAATGTTTATCTACCCATATGCAATGTGACAACGCAGTTGTAGGAAGCTCTTTGTATGACCATAGTAACTGTGCTCTCCCATCTCTAGAACAAGATAACGACCGTGGCTTCTCAGAGGCTACACCCTGGCATAAAGAACCGTTCTTTTCCTTTACAGGTATTGGAGTAAAAGGGGGCAAGCTACATGTTGTTGTAAGGGACATTGGTAGGAGTGCGTAAGAAACACTTATTGATAGGGTATTGATCTTTGTGTGTTTTCCTTTCCAGATCTCCCTCCCTGCTGAACCCATCCTTTCCTTCCCTCACCTGATCACTCAATAGAGTCTGTGGTTTCAGTCAGGCCTTTTGAGCTATCAGGAGGTGGACCCCATAGAGCATCGTACGTCTCCGAGGATCTGTGGACCTGACACAAATGCAAAAAGAACTATTGATGGACAGAATGCAGAACAATGTCATACATTCACCCCAGTACAGAGATCTGGGCCTAAATCCATTGTTTCTTTGCTCACCATGCCATTCCAGTTTGGACCCAGCCATGTGCAAATCAGTCTTGCCCCTTTGCCCAATGGGAACAGTCCAGCCCAAACTGCCAGGCCAGGTCCTCCCTGGACTGGAAACAAGCATCCTAGGACCGGTTTCGGGGTTTCACCCCTCTTCAGCCAGGATAGCTTGATTCCAGTGGCATGGAGAGCACGGGACTCACGTCTGAGCATACACATCCCACTCGGGTTGACAAATGCAAAAAGAACTATTGATGGACAGAATGCAGAACAATGTCATACATTCTTCCCAGTACAGAGATCTGGGCCTAAATCTATCGTTTTTTTGCTCACAATGTCATTTCAGTTTGGACCCAGCCATATGCAAATCAGTCTTGACCCTGTGCCCAATAGGAACAGTCCAGCCCGAACTGCCAGGCCAGGTCCTCCCTGGACTGGAAACAAGCATCCTAGGACCGGTTTCGGGGCTTCACCCCTCTTCAGCCAGGATAGCTTGATTCCAGTGGCATGGAGAGCACGGGACTCACGTCTGAGCATACCCGTCCCACTTGGGGTGACAAATGCAAAAAGAACTATTGATGGACAGAATGCAGAACAATGTCATACATTCACCCCAGTACAGAGATCTGGGCCTACATCCATTGTTTCTTTGCTCACCATGCCATTCCAGTTTGGACCCAGCCATATGCAAATCAGTCTTGACCCTGTGCCCAATGGGAACAGTCCAGCCCGAACTGCCAGGCCAGATCCTCCCTTTACTGGAAACAAGCATCCTAGGACCGTTTTCGGGGTTTTCACCCCTCTTCAGGCGGGATAGCTTGTTTTCCAGTGGCATGGAGAGCACGGGACTCACGTCTGAGCATACACATCCCACTCGGGTTGACAAATGCAAAAAGAACTATTGATGGACAGAATGCAGAACAATGTCATACATTCTTCCCAGTACAGAGATCTGGGCCTAAATCTATCGTTTTTTTGCTCACAATGTCATTTCAGTTTGGACCCAGCCATATGCAAATCAGTCTTGACCCTGTGCCCAATAGGAACAGTCCAGCCCGAACTGCCAGGCCAGGTCCTCCCTGGACTGGAAACAAGCATCCTAGAACCGGTTTCGGGGCTTCACCCCTCTTCAGCCAGGATAGCTTGATTCCAGTGGCATGGAGAGCACGGGACTCACGTCTGAGCATACCCGTCCCACTTGGGGTGACAAATGCAAAAAGAACTATTGATGGACAGAATGCAGAACAATGTCATACATTCACCCCAGTACAGAGATCTGGGCCTAAATCCATTGTTTCTTTGCTCACCACGCCATTCCAGTTTGGACCCAGCCATATGCAAATCAGTCTTGACCCTGTGCCCAATGGGAACAGTCCAGCCCGAACTGCCAGGCCAGGTGCTCCCTGGACTGGAAACAAGCATCCTAGGACCAGTTTCGGGGTTTCACCCCTCTTCAGCCAGGATAGCTTGATTCCAGCGGCATGGAGAGCACGGGACTCACGTCTGAGCATACCCATCCCACTCGGGGTGACAAATGCAAAAAGAACTATTGATGGACAGAATGCAGAACAATGTCATAGATTCACCCCAGTACAGAGATCTGGGCCTTAATCCATCGTTTTTTTGCTCACCATGCCATTCCAGTTTGAACCCAGCCATATGCAAATCAGTCTTGACCCTGTGCCTCATGGGAACAGTCCAGCCCGAACTGCCAAGCCAGGTTCTCCCTGGATTGGGGACAAGTGTCCTAGGACCGGTTTTGGGGTTTCACCCCTCATCAGCCCGGATGGCTTGACTCCAGTGGCATGGAGAGCACAGGACCCACGTCTGGGCATACCTGTCCCACTCGTGGTGACAAATGCAAAAAGAACAGTTGATGGACAGAATGCAGATCTGTGACGGGAGTGAATGTTTTGCCAATGTGCCATATTCCGTCCATCATCTTGTGTGTTTTGCTGTTCGTACTATGTGGGAAGGTATGCCCAGACGTGGGTCCCGTGCTCACTACGCCACTGGAGTCAAGCTATCCTGGCTGAAGAGGGGTGAAACCCCGAAACCGGTCCTAGGATGCTTGATTCCGGTCAAGGGAAGACATGGCTTGGCAGTTCGTGCTGGACTGTTCCCATGAGGCACAGGGTTAAGACTGATTTGCATATGGCCATGTCTGAACTGGGGTGGCGTGGAGAGCAAAATAACGATGGATTAAACCCAGATCTGTGACTGGGGTGAATGTTTTGCCAATGTGCAACATTCTGTCCATCATCCTGTGTGTTTGATGTTTAACTTAGGCACAGCGATGGCTGTATGGTGATGATGGTTTTCTTTCCCAACATGCCATTGGTTGTGGTGGTAGTAGTAGTAGACACTGGCAGTAGCATTTGCAAAAAAATAAAATGAAACGGTCAGTCGCCTGAGAGAGGCTGTTGGAGGAGTAGTAGAACAGAGTACAGTACAGAACTTACTGCCAAACAATAATGTGCAAAAATCCAATAAAACATAATGTGGTGGGGATAGCCTAGTACATAGAGTTACAAACTCTAGTTGTGTCGAGTCACTCGACTAGGCCTGCCTACAGTACACTCGACACAAGCGTAACCATTAGTGCTGTGTAAGAGGATGACAACAAATCCAATCGATGCCGGCAATTAATGCTGATGGATTAGGTTCCTTTGATAAAGAAATTACCTCGCAAATATATACTGCTCATGGGTGGGCAAGCAGAAGAAGATCCTCGCCCTGCTTTGAAATTGAATTAGTGTTGCTTTTGCCACATCCGCCCCAGCAAGCGTGTGATAAATTATTGGTGTCCATTTAATTTAGTTACACCTCAATAAGTCACACAGACCGGGGGAAGAGGGTTAGGGTTTGATGAATGGTTGGGAAGGGGGGTTTAGGGAAAGGTTTGACCAAGAAAAACAGTACGCATGGACAACAACAAAAGATAAAACAATCTTGGCAGACAACCATATCCATAAATCTGTTAAGGGAAAAAAAGGAAATGCAAGCATGTTGATGATGATAACTTGATGGTTAATGAAGTTCTTACTAACTACAATTAGACAGTACAGGGCAGCAGTATATTATGCAATTTGCCTTGCCTTTCTGCCCTCAGAGACCCGAATTACATACAGTTTCTGTTCTGTTGTACCTACCCGGGCTTACTATTAAAGATAGCAAAGGAAATTCAAGAATAGCTGTAGGGATGAATTGAATTATAAGCAGAGAGCAAACATATTAATAACAACACACAGTACTAATGATTGAAGACAACAAATGAATCACATTATTTAAAACATGATGAAAGTTGATACTGTTACTGTATGTTGTCCTGGTCAAAATGGGGAGTTGCATCTCGGCATTCCTCTTGGTCCTCCCTTCCATGGACGCTCCGGCCATCAATCTTGGGTGATGCCACTGTCTGCCTGGCAGATGTAGATTTATTGGTCAGGTAAGTGCAAGTTGTTTTTCCCAGTATAGCACAGGGTAAGGGCTGGCCTGTAAATGTTGATGGAAAAACAAAAGGCATATTGAAGATCAAGTAGAAAAAAAATGCATAAATTACGGTGGAGTGCAAAAAGAACACTTTCAGAGGTGGCATGGATACATCATGTCTACTCTAGTCTGTTTCTAGCATTAACCTCCAACAACAACAGGACAGAGCAGGCCCATGGCACCCGCCGTGACCCATCCTCCATTTAGCGTACTGTTTTGGGGGGGGGGCAGAGGCAGACAAAACACATAATATACAGCAACATAGCATTTTACAAATTAAGTGACTAAATCAATGCACCGCTCTCAGTCATACCACCACACTCGACTCCACCACTACACAGACATGTAGGTCTGCAGAGGTTGTTGTTGACTTGTTTACCTTTTATTCCACTCATGAAACACCCTGAGTTATTCCATCAATGACCTTGGATCCTACTGAGTGACTGCAAAGATATTATGTCACTGTGGTCATCATCATGGTGTTGTCCAACTTAGTGTGCATGGTACAGATTGAGTCCCCTTTCCATATTCAAAATGCAATGGATCGGCCTGCAGTAGAAGTACAAACTTGTTATTAAAAAAACAGAAGGGAAACAAACATTGCCTTGAGTTACTTTTAGTGTGTAGATTAGATAATAGTACACAATGAATAACTTCATGCACTACAAACAACAGCAACACAAATCACTCTGTCAGCGTCCAATGCATGTCATCATTAGGTTCATTACCTGTTCTTTCTCATCTTCAGTTAGTGGGCAGTCTCTCTCTGCTCGGAAAGGAGGATAGCTATAGTAGTCATCATCATGTTCCACTTCTTTTTGAGGGACTCAACGAGGCAAGATTTTCTTCTATTATGCTAATCATCTTGCTTGAGGGCAATAGATTTAGGGCGATTCAGAAGGATGGAGGAGCAGGACTCGGAGGAGTGGACTGAAATGCAGAAAGCTGAAACTCATATATAGCAATAAAAGACTAGAATACAGTGGTGATGGATTTGTTGTGATTCGAAGTTTCCAACCAGAAAGACAGACACACAAATAACAGTCAATAAGGGAGAACGACAGTAAGAAGTGGAAGTCTAGTTGTCAGGGAAGTATAGCTTGTCTTCAAACTCTGGGGGTTCAACCAGAAGTAGGTAATCATCATCTAAGACGCTACTTCCGTCACCTGAGCCGATGTCCTCATCTTCCTGCGTTGATTCATGTATTGTGTAATTTGGTGGTATAAAGTGCTGATTCATTTTGATCATGGTTAACCTCTCCACGTTTTTGGGGGCGAGAGACTGGTCCTTCTCACTGTTACAATGGAACCAGCAGCACTGAAAACACGTTCACAAGAGACACTTGCGACAGGGCAAGCCAGATAGTTTATCGCCAGCCTGCTGAGCAGTTGCCATTGGCCCCATTTCCCATACCAATACCACAATGGGTTTTGATCAATGTACACCTCTGTTAGGTCATCCAGATAGGCCTGGACCATCCGCTCAATGTTCAGGGGTGCTACACTTTGTTCGGCCTCTTTTGTCTTAGCACCAGCACTGGACCTAGCAAGTCCTTGCTGTAAATACCAATCCTTTAACGATTTTACTGGGGCTGATGATCCGGTTCTTACTGTTGTCGATAGTGTTGGTGAGTGTTCTGAGCCGGCTCCGAAGTTGAACTTGACGCCGGATGCACTGCTGCAGTACTTGTTGTGGTTGTGGGTGTATGGAGCGGGCTTTTAATTACCAGCCGTTCATTTTCCAACTTACTGGCTGCCTCAGCTATCCAGGTTTTGTACCGGGCAACATCCACTTCACAAAAAGGAATTAATGTCTTACTTTTCAGTGCCGATTTGGTTTGTGGATCCAGAATTGTGGCACAAATGTAATGTTCTTGTGTCAAAATCTTATTTTACACCCTTGTATTGGCAGCTAAGTGACAGGATAAGCTCTCCACCAACTCATATGCTTCTTTTTTTCATCTACACCTTTGTACACATCAGACACCTCCTTCAGCTGTTGCTCTAACATTTGCAACAATGGGATAGCTTGGCCCATAGGACAGTCCTCCTTGCTGACTTCACGTGTGAAGACCTCAAAAGGAAGAAGCATCTCAGTCAGGCATTTAACTAGGCACCATTGGTCCATCTGAAGGGTCATGCCTTTCACAGTAGCATCCCCTCTTCGCATAACATATTCATTGATTGGTCTGTACTGCTCAAACAAACGGTCAAGCATGTAATAAGTTGAGTTCCAACGTGTTGCCACCTCCTGGATGAGTGCTTTGACTGGCATTCTATAGTCATGTTGAATGATCCTCAGCTGCTTCCGAACTTTAAAAGAATGGCTGAAATGAGTGCATATTCTTCGGCAGGTGGTCAGTAAGTTGTTGACTATGGCTTCTTTTTTCAGAAAGTCTTGAACTATAATGTTAATGCAGTGTGCACCCTGAAATAGGAACCAAGCTGCATGGCCTTAAGTACATTACTGCCATTATCTGTGGAAACAAAACCAATCTTAAGCCCTTTTGGGCACAGCCATTCAAAGACCTTGCTCTGAAACTCTTCCAAAATGTTTACAGCAGTATGAGATTTTTCCATGGCAAACAGGGCTACAGTTGCATTTTTCCGAGTAGCATTAAAGGTCTCAGCTGTATCAACAGCACCTACTTCAGATAGCTTATCTCTAACCCCCACAAAAGAGACCAAGTGTGCAGTGATGCACATGTAATCAGTGGCTTGGCAACTGGTTCACATGTCTGTTGTCAGGTGGATATTGTGAACAGCACTCTGCTGCAAAGCTTGTCCAACCAATTCCAGCACATCGTGATGTAGTGCTGGAACAGCAACTCTTGAGAAATAGGACCGGCTGGGAACCTTCCATTTAGGGCAGATGGCTGACACAAATTCAAGGAAACCCACCCCTTCCACAAATGAAAAAGGGAGAAGGTCCAGCGCTAACATTTTAGCTAGCTTCTCATTGTACAACAGTGTCGTTGGGTGGTTGCGTTCGTACTGCCCCTCCGACCTAAACATGCTGAGAATGGTAGGCTGGATTTTTTTACTTTGTGGGGCAGCTGTTTTCTTGAACCGTTAGGCTCAACAACGCACTTTTTTTCATTGCAGTACTCGGTCGCTTTGGTGTCTCAGTCTGACTCTGAGTATGACTCTTACTGCGGTGCCACTGAGATGTTGCTGAGGATGTGGGCGGTACCACTACACTGCTGGGGACAGTGCTAGAAATGTTTCTCTCTTGTTCACCTTCCACCGCGATCATATCTTCCCCTAATTCTTCATCCCCAACAACAGCAATGGGTTCAGTTTTACTTTTTTCTAAGCGAAGTAGGTGAGCCTCCCACTGGATACTGTGGTGTATTTTGAGATTACTTGTTTGGCCTCCGGTACCATAGTTGGTACCAAGCTTACCCCGCCTAACAACCTGTCGACAAATTGAGCATATAGCAATGTACTCCTCCTTACTGCTAACCGAAAAGAAGTCTCAAACTAGGTAGGAGAACTTTCTGGCGCTGCTGGATGTGCCACTTTCTATACCAGATGAACTGGAGGGTGTGCCTGGAATTTGACTCTGTACAGTTACACTACCACTACCTACTGAGCTGGTGGTTGAGCTGGATGTAGGTCCCTGCCGGGCCTATGCAAATAAGGAAGCTGGAGGTCATGTTGTTGTTACCTGTGTTGGAGGTATCCGTGCTACATCCCTCGCAGTGATTTTGGATAGGGTAATAATGTTGGTCTCCATCTTCTCGGGGCCGGGAGTGATGCTCGTGATGACTGGCTCATCATCATCATCCCCCTCTTGTACATCTACCTCCATAACTGTAAGGCTTTCTGGAACCTTCCTTTTCACTAGCCTTGTCTTGTGGCGTGCATCCCTCTCAGACTGAGCTGGTGGCTTCCAAGTGGCATCAAGATCATCAGAAGCGGGGCTTGAAGAAGAAGATAATGGACTAACCCTCCTTTTCCTTGCTAGGGGACTGGAAGACAATGGATCTTCTGAAACAGTGGCTTGCCCCTCTTTGTCTGCAGGAAGCTCGATCTCCTGAAATGCCCCTACTTTAGGAGGAACAACTACTATTGTGGGCTGTGGCTGCTGCTGTTCTTGCGGGTGCTGCTGCGGCGCCTGCTGCTGCCCTCTTATCTGCTGAGTTTCCGCCTGCGTTGATTGTGTACTACTTTGCGATAATGACATTTAAACATCGCTGCTGGTTAGTAGACTGGCTACCTCAGTGACACTCATGGGCTTGGGCCTAAGTTGGTGGGTCTGGCCCGATGATGCGGAGGTGCTGCACCCAGCTTGGTCCCCGGACAACGCTGTTGCAGGCGTAATATTTTGTTTCCCAAAAAACATCTGGGGCGGCACACCAGTCTTGGTAAGTGCCACTTCCTTTTTCTGTTCCTTCTCACTGACAACTTTCTTGGTACTGGATGACCTGCTATCTTTCTTTGGGGCCATCTTCTTCAGATGTCAGCAGGACGCGGGTGCACAAGTTACAGAGATGTCTGTGGTCACATGTGGACGTGACGTGGTGTGCAGCAGGACTTCTGTCTGGCAGTACAACGGGTGATGATGATGACACCTCCTCCTCTGTCTTTTTGTGCACCTAAAACCAAAGAAGCAATGAGAAGAACATCAGTGAAATGTTGCATTTGTTGTGGTTCAATTACTACTAGTACAAACAAACAAATAAAATATATAACTTAGTGGAGCCATTTGTGAGACTTTGTCAAAACGGCCTTTCATGGTATACTGTATGCACTCTCAGGAAGGATAGGAAAGAAGAAGAGCAACAACAAAAATAAAAATGTAATGGAAGTGGACCCAGTTTGGCATTAAATTATTTGCTCGTCATCTCATCACATCATTCAGGGAACTACTGCTGGCAAAGGGGATGGATGGAAGCAGTAAGCCAAGAGGAAAACCATGCAGGCCTATATGGCAAAAGCAGCACACTTATGTAACTCCCACCAGAAATGGCCACTCACAAAAACTCACAAGCACCAAGCAGGAGGCCTGGAAAACAATCTACTGACAAAAGGCCTATATAAGCTAGGCAAAGGATGCATACTAAACCACACTGCTTTGCCTTTAATGCAATAAAATGCAAAAAACGAAAATCCACAGGGCTAAACAAGGTCTGCAAGGTACACACCACACAGGCATTTATCCAACACACACCCAAAAAGAACAGAGATACCCTCAAAAATACACATTTTGCAATTCAATCAAATGCCATCCATGCCCTAAGTGGTGTTTAAATTCAACAGAACACACAGAAACAGCTGTATCATGCACCTGTGACTACCTGTGAGCCTACTGGATGAAAGGCCTATTGGCAGACTAGGCCACAAGCTTGCAGGCCTATGGCAAAAGCACAGTACCAGCCTTTAAAATGGCCATCAGCCACATGGCCAGGCCCACACACTACAAGAAACTAAAGACAGACAATGCAGGCCTATAGCAAAAGCACACGGCCTGGCTTCAAAATGGCCGCCAGCCTCATGGTCAGGCCCACAACAACAAGAAGCCAAGGCCACAAAGGAATAACATTCAGGCCTATATGGCAAAAGCATCACACTAATAACTCCCACCAGAAATGGCCACCAGCCACATGGACACTCACAAAATCACAAGCAACAAGCAGGAAGCCTGGAAAACAATGTACTGACAAAAGGACTATAATAGCCAGGCAAACGATACATGCTGCTAAACCACACTGCTTTGCCTTTTAATGCAAAAAAATGCAAAAACGAAAACCCACAGGGCTGAACATGGTCTGCAAAGTACACAACAACACACCATACACAACAAAGGCATTTATTTAACACACACCCAAAAAGAACAGAAATACCCCCAAAAATACAAATTTTGCACATCAATCCAATGCCATCCATGCCCTAAATGATGTTTTGAAATAAATTCAACACACACCAAAATAACAGTTGCTTCATCATGCACCCACCCATGACTAGCTCTGGGCCTACTGGCTACCCACAACAATTACAAAAATAAAATAATGATAAGTACCAAAATTGTAGTTGCAGCAACTGCACTGCCCCAATCAAATAACAACCACACCAACTTACTTGTAAAATATCAAATTCAAAAGTCCTCAAATCCAATGATAATGATGCAGCAGACACAAAGAGTGATCCTTCCAGCTCAAAATCCAAAGGCAGAATGAACAGGAGATGGACAAAGCACTGGGAGGAGCCTGCTGGACAGGAACAGGAAGTTGGAGACTCTGTGGCACTTCCTCCCTCTCCCCCCAATTTTCTTTTTTTTTAAAAAGTACTCCTTGCACAAAAAAGGACAGCCAAATGTCAATCTGAGGAGTTTTTTCATCCAAATCATCATTTACAGAAGGTTTTATGCTGCTCGAGATATTCTTCTTCTCCAGATTGACAATTTTGTGTGTTCGGGATCGCGAGCTTCACCACACTTCCGACAGATGTCGGATGGCGTGTCCAAATGACGTGTTCGCAATCGCACACTCACTCTTGCAGTGGTGAATGACGTGTTTGCGATCGCAAACTCTCGCGGGATAGCGCGACCGGCTACCAACATCTCGTGGCGCATGCGAACGGATCGGAAAACTCGCCGGCGAATGCAGGGATCTCGGTAAGTCAACCGCGCGCGCGAGAACGTATTTTTAAAGCGCGAACATGAAAACAATCTCCGCTACGCCGCAGATCGCGGAAATTTCGACATCTCCGCATTCTCCACGGAATGCGAAAATGCCTAAATTTCGCAAATTCAGCTAGCGGAACGGAATTTGACGCCCACCCTTAGTGTATATCCCAAACCTTCTCCATTTCACACTGTTTTATAGATTTTAACCTTCCATAATGAAATTCACTTGAATGTAAGTCAATAGGAAATAGTATGCATCTATTCCTAAATTTTGAGGGTAAGGGAGTGTTGAGAAAGAGATAGTGTACCCATTGTTGGCTTAGTTACTGTATGTTGCTGTGCAAAAACATTAAATCATGAAGTTTTGTATGCCTCCCAGGTATAAATTAATCAATCACCAGGATACAATAGTGCCTGTCTGTATACTTGGACATTGCAAACGGAAGGGTTGTTTGCATGTCACCTCCAGTATGTTTCTGTATAACTATGTCTGTGTCCTCCTCTATGTGTGAGACTCTCATTCCAGTTTGCATGTCTGTGTATTTTGCTATATGCACATATTGTTTGACTTTATTGATGTGCAACATTTGACTGCATTAATGCTCCTGTTTGTTTAACAGTATATGAACATATGTGAATGCAGGGCCAGCTTTAGTGGTGGTGGCACCGGCTGCAACATTTTTCTTTTCATGCCCCCATGACCTCCTTCTCCACAAATTCCCCCACTACCACCATCCAACAGTGCTCCTCATATCTCCTTAGCCCCTCTCTCACATGCATTTCATCTGTTTTTATAGCACTACTCATATCAGTGTAGGGTGTCAGACTACTTTACATCACACACAATATACAGAGATATTAAATCATACATGTGTAAATCAGTCAATAGGAAATGTTACATAAACCAATTAGAATTACAAGGTGTAGGAAACACGTCACCCATAGTATATTTTAAATGTTTTTTCTGGAGAAGCACAAATTTAGGATTTAAAACATACCACAGTGGTTGGGGGTTGGATTTACTAATAAGAAAGTATTTCTACCCAAATGAACCCTTTCTAGCTACACTAGAATAATGAAACAATTGAGGGAAAACATAACATTCTTACGTAGATCATGACATTTGCATGCAGCTTTTTGATAAAAGTTCAGAGGTCAACGTGCTATACTAAGATTGTAAGTTATGAACTGAAAGTAGCAAAAGGATCTCAGGGACAAAAGCAGTAAATCTGAGCCATCAACATAAAATACAGTTCTTTGATCTGCATGGTGCACGTTCTTTGCAGCAGGCATATTAACCCTCTGTCCTACTTTAAAATAAGTTAAAACTGCCACTAGACAAAATTCAGATCTCTCTTCAGCAGGAACATTAATCATCAGAGTTACATTGACAATTTTATTGTTGCCTGAAAACTGCTGGACACACAAGAAACTCTCCAGCCGGTGCTTTTAAACCCATGTTATCCCTAAACACAGCAATCCCCCCCCCCCAACTAAGGTCTGTGCTTTATTATGTATAGGAGTGTCCTCACCAGGACTTGAACCTGTGCCAATGGGGCCAAACGCAGATCCATGCAGTCATGCAGTGGATGCATCAGTCCAGTGAGCTACTGGAGTGAGGGCTTTTGGGACTGACAGGTCTGTATGTTAATGACACAAACAGGCACATGCATCAATGTAAAAACCGGTCGCAAACGGGCAGATTCTCAGAATCTGCCCCTTTGCGACCGGTATTTTTGCATTTGGGATGCATCATCCCAAATGCAAAAATCGCAATTTAAGGAATCTCTAAATTGCGATTCCTTAAATTGCGATTGCATTTAAGGAATCTCAAATTGTGATTCCTTAAATGCAATGCATGAAAGTGAAAAAATTAGCGATTTCGCTAATAGGGGGAGCAAATTACCATGAAGTTGAACTTCATGGTAATTTGCTAAAACTTTGAAAAAAGCACTTTTGTGCATTTTTCAAAGTTTCATGTTGCGCACACACATGCCCTTAGAGCATGTGTGTGTGCAACATATGTGCACAGATCAATTTCAGGGGTGCAATAGGGTATCATTTTGACACCCTTGCACCTTTGAAATTGCAAGAGCAATTTGCGAGTACCTACTGGTACTCGCAAATTGCTCATGCAATCTCCAATTCATTCCTATGGGCCTGGAGGCCCATAGGAATGAATGGGACGGCATTCCTTAATTGCGACTCGCAATTTGCGAGTCGCAATTAAGGAATTTGTAGGAATCGCTATTTTTATAGCGATTCCTACATGCATAGGCTTTTGCAATTCCTTAATTGCGATTCCTTAAAAATCGCAATTAAGGAATCGCAAAAGTCTTTGTTGATGCATGTGCCAGTAAGTGTTTCCTCTATGTGCAAGTATGTTTTATTATTTGTGTTAAGAATTTTTGCCTTCCTATACATGCACATTGTGCTTCATGGTATTTAATTCCTGGTTATGTCTGTGTAGGGCGCTGGGATCACTGCCTTTCTGCCCATGTGATGTGCCGGAAGTTTTATGTTCCTGTCGGACTGTCAGATTCTATATGCTTGATTTTGCACGTAAGGACTATGTCCCACAAACTGAACATATGCGTTTGTTGATGTATGTCTGCTAAGTGCCGGAATGATAGCCTCGCTGTGAATGTATGTGACTTTGTAAGTAGTCTACACTGAGGGTTGTGCTTGTCTTATAGGCGAAAGCTTGAGACCAGACCTCTCATTAGTGATGGAGAGAGGGAGAGAGCATAAATGCCCCAACAAGAAGGCAGGCAACAGAAGAAGCATGACCAGGACAGACTAAGCTTCAAGTCCAACAAGGAGCACAGGGACAGTTCACAACCGGAACCCACCGAAAACAAGGGGTTTGAGGGTAGCAACATGCCCAGGTTCAGCCAGCCCACCAGCTGGATTAAACACACCCAAGGCACTCCATGCCCAAAGGCCCAACAGGAATCCCAAAGTGACTGTCCATCAGAGCAGACATGCAAAATAGGAGGATTTTGGGGAGAGGAGGCAATTCATAGGCACACCTGATGTGCCCTGTTATACCATGATATATACCATGATGTGATGACTAGGGCGAGAAAGAAATGAGGAGCCAATGAGAGAGTTGATGGTGTGTAAGGAGACATTGTGCCGGGAGGCGTGTGGTTCCTGATGGTTAACATCTGGATTATGCATGCTATGGCAATGGGGAACATACATTGTTTAAGTTGGAAGCTTTATTTGAATAGTATGCCTACGTTTCTGCCAGAGGGACGAAGTATGGTGGAAAGAAACGAGGTTGGGGGTGTACAGAGCAGTTATGGTGGAGAGCACATAGTCCCAGTTTTCAAAGTATTAGGCCTAATAGAATGTACAGTCATGCAGTAGTAAATGGCAGCAGGGCACCTTTGGATTGGAGGTGAGGGATGAAGTGGGAATGGAGAAAAATATGTGAGTGGCTTCAATATAGAAGTGGTAGTATTCAAAATCAGGGCTGGATTGGCCATACTGTCACTTTTTCATTTTCCTGGTAGGCTCCAGGCTTGGGAGCTGCTTTCAGAACATGATGGGCTACTTTGAACCAACCACGCCCTTGTAGCCCCATTCTAGTCAGTATATTAAAACAAGATCCTGTATGGTGGCACTATCTCCTTGTGTGCCATTCAACTTGTTTTCCTCATCTATATGTCACTTCACATGTAATCTTGGATAAGCTTCATTGGTATGGCAGCTTGTGTTTCCTAGTCCCCGGTGCTTAATTTGAGCCAGTGTTTGCCAGTGCTTAGCACCACCACTTATTTAAGGCAGTCTACCCCATGGAGGCGCTGACTATATATTTTTCACATATTCAATATACTTGAAAAAATATAAAACATGTGGGTCCAGGCCGTATTTATACAGTTAGTTTACCTACAATAGCATTTGGAAGTGCTAGCAGTGGGTAGCCCAAACACAGTCCATTCCCGAAAATTACCTTGGGCCCTGTCACTTACCTTTTTACAAATTAAGCACTGCAAGTCCCTTGTGCACTCTCCATGTCCTGGTTAATGTCTCCCTGTGTATAGAGGTGTCTGGTATTCTACGATACCTACTCTGCTTGTATCAGTGATTGGCGTTCATTCATAATTAGATAAGCTTGTCCATTCACCTTATGTATCTTAATTTTTTTCTTTATGTTGCATAATCTATTGACATACATTCTTTCACATTATGCAATGTTATGATCAAATTTGTTTATATATCACAACCCACAATGATGAAGTCTACTATGCGTTTTAGCCTCAAGCATTATCCTTCGTCAAGGGCTATATTGCATGATTTCCTTTGGAACAAATCAAAAACAAGACTAAACAATAAACTAGGGTTGCTCTAACGTCCTTTGGCAATCATCCAGTTATAACATCTATTGTTGCTTAATTGTGCTGTTATTGGCATGTCTAATTTCTAATGCTAACACTGGTTCTCAAAGAGAGAGAGATGCACTTCTTGTGTAAATATTGCTCGGATATGAATTTATGTTGAAAAAATGAAAAGACAAGAAGCGTTTGGCAAAACAGGATCAAGTTGGTTTAATTAAACGCAGTGGCCAGGAGAGCATCAGCAGACTCGTGTATGAAGACAGTCTCAATGTACAGAGGATTTGGCTGATAATATATACAGTTCTTGAGGTACAATAAAATGATTACACATTCTTGTAAAGCATGTAGATCCGGGCCTAGACATGAACCATTAATACAACCATTTGATAAGGGGAACACAGGTGGTGCTAGTCCTCATGGTGAGCTAGTGTGGGTCAGTGTGTATGTGTCCAGATGTCTGGCATGGGGCACGCGGGATCAATGTGTGTGGTGTGCATGCTGTGTTATTATTGGCTGAGTATGCCTAACTACATACTAACTTTGTGGTATTTTGGGTTCACGACCCTTTGTCCAAACATGTTTAACTGGGGCCAATCTACTCGGACCTGTTTGTAGGGTAACTGCTATCTTTCGGATCTATCAGGGTTTTCCCTGTTTGACTTTGGGCTAAGTGTAACCCCATCTGTGACCTATCAATCGGTAGGCTTGGGTTTGGGTCGCAGGGCCTGTCTCACCACGTATCTCTGACTAGGAGTTGATGGCGAGTTTGTTATTACATGTACATATAACATGGCATTCATTGATATCATATTTACCGACATACTCAGTATTATGCGTACATTTGTCATCGCCTACATCGGCATTGTTTTTACTGGTATTGACATAGCTATGCGTGCATAGATTATGACATACATTGACATTGCATTTACAAGTATTGACATTGTTATGCGTGCATATATCATGGCATACATTGACATCGCATTCAACAATATTAACATACATATATACATATATATATATATGGTAAAACAGACTCATATTAATTACATGTACACACTCAGTGTAAGAAAGTGGTGCATTATATGTAAGGCTCCCCGTTTTCCGTTTTTACTGATTTTTACAGATAAATACAGACAGAAAACATTTATTTTCTTGTCTGTATTTATTTTTAAATGTGGATAAAAACGGAAATTGAGTTGCTTTTTGAGTAATTCTACATACTGTCTGCCATGACTCCTAGGCCAATTGCTGTGTGGATTGATAGGCAAGGGGGCTAAAAAAGAAAGGAATTTTATTAAAGAGGCTATAACAGCACTAGATATGCACAAAGTTTATATTAAAATATGCATATTTTCTTATCAGTGCATTGATTTATCTTCTGTGGGTGTTTACAACACTGAAACCTAGTAGGCATTCAAAAATGAGTGCATATTTAAAAGTTAAATAAATGCGGAAATATACTAATTTTAGCTTCATTTTTCCACAAAACCCAAAATAAATATGGATAAACACAGATAAAATTAGCAAAAAATAAATATGGATAAATACAGACGGAAATGTCAAAAAAATAAATACCATAAAACCGTGAGCCCTAATTATATGGTGTGGTTGTGCAACTTCACTGTGTAATGCACTCACAATAGAGTCTTGGCTCCAGTCAAGCTCATTTGTAAAATCTTAGCTTAGCCCTGGATAGCTGTGTTTCGAGCAGTCCAGCTTAAGCAAAGGAACAAGTGGAAAGCACTTATAAGTACCAAAACAATTGACTAAGAAAGTTACACAACACAAAAGAAATCCAACATCAATTTATAGAAATAGATCTTATTTTTATTAATCTTTAGACACCAAAACAAACAAAATATATTAGAGGGTTCTGGCAATATGAATTTTTAAGTAAAACACAAATCACTACTTTTCAGTCAAAATGTAAACAAACACTTGCAACTACTGCGGTTAGTGGAAACTTTGTAAAACGTTTATAAAGTTGATCTTGTGTACTCAGGCCTGCTTTGGGCAGTTACCATGTCAACAAAGAGGACTCCAGTCCAGTTCCATACTCTATGGGCGAACCACCATGTACAATAATGTAGTGGTCCTGATGCAGGGGATACAGGATGCTGAAGATACTGAAGGATGCTGAGGATGCTGTGCAGTCGATGGGGAGCATCCTGGGGCTACTCCTCGTTCACGGTTTTGGTGGGATGACTTTAGCCATAGGGTCGATGTCCCTCGAGGTCCTGATGGGTCCAGCAAAAGTCCAGTTGCCACTGAACTACTAGTCTCTGCTCACAATGAAACAAATGGTTCTCCTTGGTGGAGGCTAGTGTCCTTCTTGGGTGAACAAACTGCATTCTGATGACTCTCCCAGGTCCACCAGTCTCGGGTGCAACTTTTGAGTGTTGGGACTCGGTCTCCCAGTCTGCACACCGGCGGTCAGTGGTGATCAAGTGTTTGTGGGTACTGACTAGCAAAACCATAATGGGAAGTTAGCCAACAAACTCTTGGAGTGCCATTTCCTTGAGTAGGGAACCACAGGCACAGTGCTGTATTTGCTAACCCAGTGGAAGCAGGTGCAGTGCAGACTTTGGTACAGCCTTTGTTTGCCGGGTCCAGGAAACAACAAGCAGTCTTTCTTCAGTCCTTTCTCCAGTGAAGAAGTGATCTGAGTTTTGGGTGCCATACTTATGCCCAGAAAGTGCTGTCGGTGGATGCTGCAGTTAAAAGCCAATAAGATACTAGGTCCGTTCCCACCTGATGACAACTTCGTGTGAAATCTAGCTATCCCAGAATGCATTATTTTGCCCACTACCAAAACAGAAGAACACATCTCTTGGTGCGTGGAGCTTGGCACCACCTCTAGGGTTGTGACTATCTGGGAGCTACATGTCCAAGGGTAAACTGGTTTGGCAACTGTTTTCCCTTCTCTGTCCCCGTCGCGAACCTGTCTACCAGAATAAAAGAGCAGCCCCTCTCATGTGTGTCCTCCATTTGCCCTTCAAAGGTGGCTTTCTCTTTGAAGCTCGCCTTTTGGGCTCACACTCTGTGGCTTCCATCCAGGAAGAGGTGACACCTCTTCCAACAGCAGGCCTCTATTGTTTCCTTTCTTGGGAGTCATTCACACTTCTCCCCAACAGCGCAGAAGGCAGTCCTGTGGCGAGCATTTGTGAATGACCACTGGAAAACAAATTCTATAGTTGCCTTTCACTCAAAAGTTACATTAAATTCGACTTGGGCATTATGTCTGGTTTAATGTAGGGATTATTTTGATACCTCGGAATACCATCTTTAGTAATCCCATTCAGAAATTAACATAGCTGAGTTATCAACGTGTAAACATGTACTCACCAATGAGGCTACTCGCCTTTCTACTGCAAAAAGGAAAATTTGTGGTTTATACTAGCAGAACATATAAAAGTATAGGTCCTACTTTTTCATATACAGCACCCTGCTTTGGTACTCAATAGAACTGCTGTAGAGGTGACTATATATTGAAGGGGGTTCGTTAGTTTAAATGGCAAAGTCAATTTAGTTAAAACTGCTTCACCAGTCTTCTGTGGCAGGCTGGGAGACATGTTTTATTTTGTCACACTCAGGTGGCACAATACATGCTGCAGCCCCTGAGGGGCACTTTAACTTACAGGCCCTGTGTACCCCTAGACCATATATATTGCACTTATAAGTAAGTTAACTCATGACAATTGGTTAGAAGCTTAACAAAACATATACTTTTAGGGGTGAGGGCACTGGCACTGAGGTCTGGTTATCAGGCCTTAGTGCACTCACAGAGTCTAAAAACCAGCAGCATCAGTCCAAAACTTTGGGGGTGATCATGCAAAAAGAAACATTTTTCTTGCACCCAGTCACTAAAAGTTATGCTAGTAGATGGGTGAAGCAAGAATGAGGCTCAGATACAATATTGGTGATGAAGAGATGCAAACCCATCATGGTGACTCTGGGAGGAGTATTAGTCACAAAAGCAGTGCAGACAATTAGGATGCTCAGTAAAGCAGTGTGTTACAGACGAGACGGGCAAGAGGCTCAGTTGCAATTGATTGCAGCAGGCAGGGCACTACACCAGTTGGTCAGGCGAGCAAGTAATGGGGTTCAGCTGTTATATCAGTGCTGGAAGATATAGGATGGAAAGGGTAGCTTGCATGGCCCAGGAGAGCATCAACCCCTGCCTTGAGTTCATTGTAGAAAGTTCTGTAGGGTTTTGATTCTAGCTTCAAATCACATGACAATCACGGATATGCACTGAAGACTTGCTTATCACAGATATTGATTTAGAGGAGCTGTTGTATGGAAGGACACACCATAAGCACCCTTCTTTCAATTGAGAATGACTACTGTCAGCTGACTGGGAAGCAGATGATTGACTGTAGTGGCAGCAATAATATTATAGTTGCAGAACAGGCCTTTTCACCAGTCTTTTGCTGGGGGTATTCACCTACTGGCTTCCATTGTGTTTATTTATTTGGTCTTCTAGTACTTTGCAACCGGCTCCCTGTGGTCCATTCATGTGGGACATTGATGATGTGTGTAGGAGTATTAAGTCTGTGTGCCTAGGATGTGTGTGCAATGTGTATGTTACATGTGTCTTTGGCCACACAGGCATCCATTTGTTTTACCAAAGACAAGTGTACCGAAGATGGAGTGTCGAGAAAGTCACAAAAAGCTATTCAAACTGCATGGGAAACAGCCTTTACAACGCAGGCTGAGCCACACGTTCCATTTCCCCCCAAGCAGAACAATGCACACATATGTGTGGTTAAGGCAGACAGCGGTCTAGATGTCCGGATCGGCGGGGAGAGAAACAGGAAGACGCATTTGTTGTTGGGACTGTGCTGTTTAGTCATGCATGATTCTGTCATACAATTGAACTGCATGGCTCCCCCAGGATTTATTTTGTAGTGGAATTGTGGGTGTGGGGGAGTGGAGGCAGAGGATGCCTTTAAAACATAGGGGAATCCCTCTCACCATTCTCATCTCATTGTTTACAGGAAGGGCTACCCCTCAGGATACAGGTAGGTTGGTGGGATAGCCTGTTCACTTTTGCACACTTCTTTTGAGTCTCCCCTAGTAGAAAGCTCCCAGCTCCTCCCCAACTTCTTGCTGACACCTGAAGACAGAGGCCATGCCTGGAGCAGTCTAAAACTAAGCAAAAGGAAGGAACTGCCAGAGACTGGTCTCAGAGATGACTGTTGGAATACACAAGTGCTGTCGACAAATCTAGTATAAAGATAGCAGAGACACCTCCAGCCAGGGTGCTGAGATTTCTCTACCAGAATCCTGAGTCTCACACCAGTGATGACCGAGGAAAACCTTTTTTACCATGTATTCTAGGGAAGGAGTCTGGACTGCCAGCTCTTCTTTGCTATGGTTGGAACTAGAAATCTGATCTAAAATGAAAGTATCTTTGACTGTGAGGCTTTCCTGAAGATTAACAGCATGCTTGGCAGGGTATGCCGCTGGAAGAAGCTTGCAGATAGGAATGTTGGGTGCTGATCGAACCACAAACGCATTCAGCATTCCCATTGAACTGGCCTGTACCACGCGGAAAGGAATACACTCTCATCTAAGAGAACCATGATCAACATCTGAGGATCACCACTGCAACCAGGGGTGGACTAATAAAATGTTTGACTGTGGCACCTGGTTTGGACCTAAGGAAGATGTTTTGAAGCAAGCTCCACCAGACCACTAGCACAGCCTCACCTTTGCCAGTAATGGCTCTGGTGACATTCACCAAGTCCCATTTATGCACACGCTTGATGGACCTCAGTAATGCCAGCTCGGTCTAGGAAATGAAGCTGTTTGCCACTTAGTAGGCCATGCAAGAGGAGTACACCATCATCAGTGGCGCTGCCTTGCCAACAGAAAAGCAGGACCAGCCTGCGCATCACAAACATAACAAAGGATACAAAGAAGTACTGGGCACTTGCGACTCTGGAAGGGAGGGGAACCCACGTTTCTTTATTATTTATCTATCTTTTTTTAAATGTTTTTATTGCCGACATTTCTACTTCGTAAATCACAAGAGAAGGAACAAGTGAAACACGAAAATGTGTCATTCCATAATAGATATAGAAATAGCATTCAAGTGTTAACATAATAACAAACCAATTAATAGTATTAGATACATTACTCCAAAATCCTAGTAATCAGTTAAAGTGCAGATCAGAGTGTAAACATGAAATGTGGGTAAAGCAGTAATCGCAAAGGTCATGATTGCCATATTAATATGTACCTCTAAGGTATAAAATGATGATAAGAGAGAAAAAGAAAAAGGGAAAGGGATCCATACTCCCGCCTTCGTCCCCACCCCACCGCCCCCCTCCCCCGAACCTTCCCTGCATCTGCGAACACCTAGCAATGCGACAGGCATGGACACTGCTCTCCGACGTTAGACTCACAATGTTTATAATCCCAGATATGGTGCACTCCCAAGTTTACATATCCCCAGTTCGTTAATAGTAATTACATGGCTGCACTTCCACGACCTATGGGACAACCCACTCAGGGGATATGGATACACATAGCAGCCCCCACGTAGTGCGGCATCCACAGCGCGCTTCAGAGGGATGGCCCAGACACAGGCTTCGATAGCCGGTTTCTAACTCAAAGATAAGGCAGGGACCATGACACTCTAAGCCGGTGAGCTCCGCTGACTATAATAGCAGCATCTGTACACGTTGATTCAAGGGCGCATGTTTCAAAAAAAGAGAGAAAAAGAAAAAGGTACGCCTGTGACCTTTCACCCTCTTTACCATTTGGATCAGATCATCAGAGACACTTCGTGCCTTACTGCCGGAGGAAGAGGTGCTAGTATTCTTATCCAGATCCTCCGTACTAGCAGTGTCTTAGCCTTCAGTTAGAGAAAAGAACCTATCACTGCGTTCAAGGGAGTCGTTTGGCGGCCAAAGGCCACCAGCAGCATCAACCAATGATCTATTGTCCATAGTACCGGGCTGAGTTTCTTTCCCAGTAAGCGCATCTCTGTTTATATAATCACCAGGCGTGTCTCCAGAAGCAACCATTACCTGTACCAGGGCTGCTGGCATTGCTGTAGAGCACTTTCGGGCTCAGTTCCTTCCAGTATTAGCTACATCACTCATGGCGAGAGCGGGAAGGGGGGTTGAAGCCGTCAAAGTGCCAACCTATGAGCCTTCTGCAGAAGGTGTTGTCATTGGAGGAGGAGCATGAACTGCGATTATGGCAGGCAGCAAGTTACTAAACTCCACCTCAGTACTTAGTTGCATGGTCTGTTCCCCCCTCCCCTCCCCAAGTATCAGCAGAAAAGTCACTAACCTGGGGATTAGGCCTTGTCTCCGGATGTATGATGAAACAACGAGTGCCTTTACCACGCACGCCTTAACAACGAGTATTTACAACGCACTTACTAGTACTATGCACATTTTCACCACGAAACACACTACCACACATATACATAGAGTAGCATTAAATGTGTCACTATCACGCATGCCATTATCACATATCACATTAGCACTCACACCCTTACAATGAGTCGTTATAACCAATGCAGAAAAGCCACAAAATGTGAAAAAATGAAAATAATTTCTAAAAAAATCACAATAAACAACTTGCACACTAATCTTTTCCAAAGCACATTCTACAAATAAACATTAGAAATAAAACATCACACAATACCCCTATTTTTCCAAAACACGTTCCCAAATACAACGTTTGCAACTTAGACCCTGATTATGATGCCGGTCGAAGTTGCCTCTGACTGACATCATCGTGGATTCTGGACCGACAACCTCCGGTTGGTGGTCCGGACAGCAGCATTACAATGCAACCAAACATGGTGTGGTTGTATACTCCCATTTCTCTATGGGTGCTTGTACTGCGGCAGTAAACTGACCGTCGCACAAGCTCCCATAGAGAAATGGGATATTCCGTTAATCACTGCACCGTGAGGCAGGCACCTCAAGGTGCCAGCCACGCAATGCAGGGATTAACAGGGGTGCACCAAAAAATTTACAAAAGTTGGCCTGACAAACACTTACTGGGTTTGTATATTTTAAATTATTTTATATAAAACAATATTGCAATTTTATAAAATATTATGTTTCTAGCAAACTATATATTTTACATTACTAAAGAAAATAAATAAAGTGACAAAATGTTGCAATATATATTTACCCACAAGGCAATTACAAAAGGTTAACTTAAATAACTGTAGCAAAAAAAGGTTAGAAGCAAATACCAATACTTTAGTAGAAGCAAAAATTACTATTATACCTCCACCACCTTCTTCTCTCAGATCAGGTGCTGGACAATGACTGGGATGAAAAGTTACTATTCTAACATCACCAGATACTTCCCTTTGGGTACATGCTAAAAAGTTATTTTAGTGCAAAACTGTTATTCTAATTCCACCAGCAACGTACCTCAGGGCAGGTAGTGGACACTAAGGGCCTAATTTAAATGTCGGTCGGAAAGCCTCTGACATTGTAGGTTTAAAGTCCGACCACCGTATTATGATGATGGCGGTCGGAATTTAAACCAGCGGGGAATCTGACAGGCTCAAGGAGCCCCCCGGCCAGTCGGAAAGACCTCATAATCCCTTAAGGACAGCGTTTCTGCCGTCGGGATCATCATATCAGTGTCCGACAGCCAATCCATGTTGGTCTTTCCAACATGGATTGGCTGTCAGAAACGGACTCTGGGAGCCCATAGCAGGGCCCCCTTGCCCCGTAGACTTCCGTATTTGGCCCTAGGTTTACATATGGTGCCTGCCACATGATGCAGGGATGTTTGGAAACATCTATTTTTCTATGGGAGCTTATGCTGTGGGCGTTATCCGCCTGCCGCACAAACTCCCATAGAAAAATGGATGTTTCAGACCGCGCTGTGTGCCGTCATATCAAAATGATGCAGTCGGACCCACCGACCAGAGGTAGGTCAGTTCCCATTCCGCAGCGGTGCCGACATCGTAATCAGGGCCTAAATAGAGTTCAAAATCACTATTCTAACTCCCACTATGTACTTAAAGTAAAGGGCAGGTGTTAGACAGTGACTGGGGTCAAAATTACTTTTATAACTCCACCGGGTACTAACCTCATGACAGGTGCTGGACAGTGACTAGGGTGAAAAATTACTAGTCTAACTCCATCAAGTACTTACCTCAGGGCAGGTGCTGGACAGTAACAGGGGTTAAAAATACTATTCTAACTCCCACCGTGTACTTACCTCGGGCAGGTGTTGGACAGTGACTGGGGTGAAAATTACTATTCTAACTCCACTGTTAAAGATTGCAGGGATCTGTTAGCATGAGCTGAAAGCCATTTTGTACTTGGCAGCCATTTTAGTTGGCTATGTGCTAGTCATTTGCTTTCTCCCTCTTCCAGAACCTTGCACAGGCTCAGAAGGGCGTAGCTAGTAGAATGCACCTGCTCCTAGTATAGAACTGTCAGGCTGTTCTAACTGATGTCAGCAACTCATTACTCCTCCTTATTGTTGACTGTGCATTTACTGTATGACCATCTATGTGTGTAACTCTTCTCATGTGTACTTGTACCACCTTCTTTTGAGCCCCTGTGTGGGTATATAAGGCCCCTGTTCTCTGTACTCCTTAGAATGCCTCCTACAATGACTTGAGGGTACTGTGTGACGCAATCTCCCTCATGTGAGGTTTAATAAATGCATTGTTTTTATATTACAGCTTCTGTGCCAATCTCTTCTTTGTTGGTTTAAAAGGGCCAGGTGTATCAGTGAAACCCCTGAGAAGGTTTTTATTTCTTCACCACCAAGTACTTTCCACAGGGTAGGTGCTGGACAGTGACTAGGGGGCAAAATTACTATTCTAACTCCACCAAGTACTTACCTCGGGGTAGGTGCTGGGCAGTGACTATGGGGTAAAATTATTATTCTAACTCCACCAATTACTTACCTCAGGACAGGTGTTGGACAGTGACTGGGAGTAAAATTACTATTCTAACTCCCACAGTGTGCTTACCGCAGGGCAGGTGTCGGACATTAACTAAAGCACAAATTTAGGGGCCGATTCCGATCCGGGTCGGAAAGCACTCCGACCGAGTCGGATCCGGAGTGTTTCCCGACCAAGCCGGACCCCTACAGTCCGACCGAGCGAGTACGATGCGCACGTATGCTGTCGAACTCGGTTCGGTCGGACTCCCATAGAAGTCAATGGGAGCCAGTTGTACAACGCGTACATGCGCTCCCATTGACTGAATGGGTACGTCTCGAACAAGTGCGCCCCCTACAGTGGGTACGCGTCGGTGCCATCTGCACCATACATGCCTGTGTTGGGGAGACCCATAGGTCTCCCCCTGTGTGCGAGTCGTACGGCTGTGGGTGTCGGGGGGGTCCAACGCGGACCCCCGAAGTCCGATTCCGGGAGCTTTTGCGAGCCGGACACTCCGGCTCGCACAGGCTGTCCAACGCGTGCATCGTACTGGCTCGGTCGTGAATCGCATCCATTGCACGCCACGGTTAGCTTATGACCGAGACGTACGGAGCGGTTCGGACCCGGAAACTACTCGGTCGGTGAATTTCATGTAGCTCACATCGTACTGGCTCACTCGTACAGCTGAACGAGTCGGCCGGAAAACACACGTACGGCTCGTAGTTTTTCCGGCCGGATCGCGTTCGGTGCCTTTCCGACCCGGATCGGAATCGGCCCCTTAGTAGTTTAACTTCACCAAATACTTAACTCAAACCAATTGCTCAAGTTGATCAAACAAATACTTTAAAAATAATGTCAACATATATTTTCATTCTTATTAAAACAGATACATTTACCTACAAAACAACTTTAAATACATCAAACTACAGGACATATCCTACACAACAAAAACCCAAATATCCATGTAAGTATTATAAATAACAACAGGTAATAGTAAGAAAAACACCATAAATCTCAAAGATAATCAATAAATAATAAATAGGGCTCACGGTTTATGGTATTTATTTTTTCAACATTTCTGTCTGTATTTATCCATATCTATTTTTTGGCCATTTTATCTGTATTTATCCATACTTATTTTGTGTTTTGTTTATAAATGAAGATGTAAAACTGTACATTTCCATATTTATTTTGCTGATAGACGCATACTCATACTTTGATCTCTGTCATGATTTAGCTATTTAAGCTGCCAAATATTACGTAACAATACATCCACTAAATATTAGCATTATACCGCAAATGTATGATGACATATGCCATTATTTAAAGAAATTTCATCCTGCTTTTTAATTTCCCATGCTGTGTATCTGCTCAGCTGTTGAGCTACAGTTCATGAAAGATAGCACTGAGAGTCAATTAAAAGAAGCAGTATCTTCTGTATTTATCCACTTTTTAAGAGTAAATGCAGACAGAAAACACATTGCTTTCTATCTGTATTTATCTGTAAAAACAGAAAACAGGTATTTTGGAATACATAACATAATTGAAGAAAGAAATTTTTTTTCTAAAGAACACTTCAAAGTAGAAACACCTACTACCAATAATCTAATTAAAAAACAAACAAACACTCTTTACAAATCCCAATAAGTCCACCCTGTGGGGCCTGGGGGGCGGGGGGGGTGGTGGGAGAATGGGCGTCCGCGCTCCAAATGGCCTATGGAGGACTCAAATACCTGGGTGTGCATCTGTCTGAGGTGCCGGAGACTTTCTGGGGCCGTAATGTAGCACCGGTTTGGGAACGCGTCCGTGAGGACATTACGACTTGGTCCTGTATGCCGTTGACAATATACGGTAGATCGGCGATCTTTAAAATGGTGGCACTCCCTCGGCTGTTGTATCAGCTTCAAAATCACCCCTACCCGATAGCGAACAGCTGGTTTCGAACGGTGAATTCAGTGCTGGGCCGGTTTCTGTGGGGTCAAGGGGCGGTGCGGGTGGCGTTACGCACGTGCTTCCTGTCCACCTATTGTGGTGGGCTGGCGGCCGCTGACATACTCTCATATTATCAGGCTTCGCACCTCCTGGTCCTCAATGAGTGGTGGTATGGCGATCGGGGGGACCCGGCATACGCGCTGGAGAGACACCTCATGGGACGACATACTCTCTACACAATACTATACTCCCCGGCACTGCGGGGCTCGCTGCCGCAGGTGTCCAGGGTGGTCTTCCAGGTATGGCGACAATCTCTGAAGAGAATGGGGTGGTGGAATAGGTTGACGGGGGAGACTCCTCTTTGGCACAATGGACGATTGCCGGAGTTGGCGGCGCTACAGGGGTTCGGCGGCTGGGATGATATCGGTGTATCTACTCTGGGGGATGTGACGAGGGGTGGCTCCCTCATGTCGTTCCAGGATCTGCAGGAGGAGTTTGGTATGCCCCGGACACAATTCTTTCGCTACCTCCAGTTCCGCCATGCACTGGCTCCTAGCCTGGTGGGCCTGGAGAATATTCCCGAGTTCAGTCCACTGGAGGCGAAAGTCTTTATGGGGGATCTCACGGTTAAGAAGATTTCGCGGATCTACCAGTCACTGGTTATACATAGCGCGCCCACCTTGGATAGATTGCGGACGGCATGGGAGGAGGATGTAGGCTCGTTGGAGGAGGAGGATTGGAGGGAGGCTCTAGCTGCCCCACGGGGTGCGGCCATAGCAATGCGCCTCCGGCTGGTACAATTCAAATACCTACATCGGGTGTATTATACTCGGGCGCGCCTGTACCGTGCGGGCCTGATAGCCTCACCGGAATGCCTCAGATGTGGCGGGGCGGAGGGTACTTTCCTTCAAACGGTTTGGCACTGTTCGTCGCTGGATGGCTTCTGGAGGATTTTTTTTCTTGTTTGTCCGAGGTTCTTGGGTGGCTGCTCCAGCGCACGCCACAGCTTACGTTGTTGCATGTCATGGATGGCATCGGGGGTAATCTCTATAAGCGGCACCTCATGCTACTGAGTCTTACGTTGGCGAAACGGAACATCGCCAGGATGTGGAACGCTGAGCGGGCCCCCTCGGTGGCCGCCTGGAAGAATGGCCTTGACTTTTGTATGGGGCTGGAACAACCCATTTTTGTGGTCCGGGGTTGTCCGCGAAAGCACTATAAGATCTGGAAGAGGTGGGCAGACTACCGGGGCCTGTGGTTGGAGCCCCCTGTGGCGGCTGATGATCTCCCGGTGGGGGTTGGGTAGCCATACTATGTTGGAGTGTGCACCGTTGGAAGTCACGGGTGGGCGAGGGGGTTCCGGGTGCGGTGGGCCCCTGCTGGGGCGGATAGCTTGCCATTCCTGTTTTTTTTCTGTGATCACTGGGTGTTGGTTGGTCTGTGGTTTGTAGGGAGTCGAGCGCAACTCGTGGGGGGGTTGGGGGATCCAAGTTCACACTTTAGATGTATGCTTTCTTTTGTTTGGGAGTTACGTTCTTTTGCTCTGAAAAATGTCCTTTGCGATGTGTTACTGTGTATTTCTATGCGGCAGTAGTCTCTGGGTTACAGAGCCCTGCTTCCAATGTGCAAATGACAAATAAAATCTATTGTTAAAAAAAAAAAAAAAAAACAAACAACTCACCAATTTCGAGGTAAAAAGAACTCTAACATAACAAATGTGTTTTTCCCAAGTGAAAAATATTAACTAACAATAAATATTCCCTTTTTAACAGAGTATCTAAACTTTTATCTTTCTCCACAACAAAAACATTTTTTCAGTCGTTTACCAGGCAAATAAACTAAAACAAAAATAATAAAATAGTAAAAACATTAACTTATACTCTTTTTTATTTCTCTTTTTTACCAGAACCAACATCAATGGCATCAACTAATCAAGCAAGGTAGGTTAAATCCCGGAGAAGCAACAGATAGTTAAAGTATGCTGGCTACCTTTATTGTAAGGACAGGTTACCTGAGCCCAGGTGTTATTACATGTGTGTGTAGTACGTTTCATCCCATTGCACAGGCAGAGCGCTTACTCTGGAAGACACCGTAGTTAGAACAACTGAGCATAACCACTCTGCCTCTGCAATGGAGATTGAAGTACGTGAAAACATACAAAAAAAATTAAGAACTTGCATCCACCTCCAATAAGACCTGTGGCTCAATTCTGAGACAGGTTTCTGAAACCATTCCCATGTATATAGTTAGCAGTATGCCCACAATTCTCAATATTAGGAGAATTGTACAAAGACAAAGGGCCTGATTATGAGTTTGGCGCTCTTATTGCCATACTGCCACGGCTGCGGTCCCAAGAATACCACAGCTTCTGCAGTCTCCCACCCGCACTATTATGATGTTCCCCGTGGGCTAGCGGTGGTTTTTCTGGAGGCAGGGAATATTTTTTATACATGTCGATGCGTGTTTGTATACTTTGACTGCACAAGTGCTAAATGTACACATATGTATAACATGTGAAAAAAATACCTACAGCCAGTACTTTCCCATTGCCGGAGTCTGGACCATATGTGCCCAGTCCAGTTAATGGGTAAATAGTAAAAAACTGGATTTCAGTGCCAACGGGGTTATTTTCTTCAGGGTCAAGGATCAAGATGCTGCTTTGAAGGAGGACCTGGAGAAATGGATCCATGTGGGAGACTCAAGGGAAGAACAGGAAATGGGTGAGCATGCACTCCAATTCCTTTTGATTCCGCCGACTTGAAGCAGGTGGTCTCCAGCCATGGTCAGCTCGACGGAAAGCCAACTCGTAATCCTGATTGCAGTGGACTTCTTTCCCCCTACCACCGTCGAGGTGGTCTGCGAATGGCTGGCGGTGGCAGCAGTGTTCTGGCGTTCTTTCATTCTGTAAACCTCCAACATCGTAGTACGGCGGGCTGACTGTGAGGTGGGGTTTCTGGCGCCTTTTCAAAGCAGGTTCCTTTACCGCCAAACTCATAATCAGGCCCACAAACAGGTAAGTAATCCCACATGAATAACACCACACCCTTATTCTGACACTAACATCAACCCTGAATTAACAATCACTTTCTCTGAACAACCTTTCCTATTGCATGATAACGAAAACCCTAAAAAAAATACTAATGTTTAGCTCAACCGATAACCTTTTAACACTTGAGAATAGTGAAATTTGGATGATGCTTGATCAAAACCCCATCTATTTGCACCGATTTTATACTATTTACGCTAACATAAATAACACAACTGTCCCATTAGTTTATAGTTTACTGCCTGAAAAGCAATCCTCAACATATGCAAACTTTTTAACAGTTGTACAATCCAACGCGAACTCGAGTCAATTTCACTGGCCGTGAGGGGACCATTTGCTTCATTCCCTCACTTGCCTGGCACCATTTTCTTCGAAGCCGTGAGGGGAACGGCATTGTATTCACGGCGAAACCGAACTACGACTCCCAGAGGCCCTAGCGCGACCAGCGCGCACAACGTCAGCTGAGGGCAGGAAGCCCTCATAAGCCAGGGGCGCCTCCCGCAGCGCGGGACGCGAACTCGAGTCAATTTCACTTGCCGTGAGGGGAACAGCAGTTTTCCAGACCATTTGCTTCATTCCCTCAATTGCCTGGCACCATCTTCTTCGAAGCCGTGAGGGGAACGGCATTGTATTCACGGCGAAACCGAACTACGACTCCCAGAGGCCCTAGCACGACCAGCGCGCACGACGTCAGCTGAGGGCAGGAAGCCCTCATAAGCCAGGGGTACCTCCCGCAGCGCGGGACGCGAACTCGAGTCAATTTCACTTGCCGTGAGGGGAACGGCAGTTTTCCACACCATTTGCTTCATTCCCTCACTTGCCTGCCACCATTTTCTTCGAAGCCGTGAGGGGAACGGCATTGTATTCACGGTGAAACCGAACTACAACTCCCAGAGGCCCTAGCGCGACCAGCGCGCACGACGTCAGCTGAGGGCAGGAAGCCCACATAAGCCAGGGGCGCCTCACGCAGCGCGGGACGCGAACTCGAGTCAATTTCACTTGCCGTGAGGGGAACAGCAGTTTTCCAGACCATTTGCTTCATTCCCTCACTTGCCTGGCACCATTTTCTTCGAAGCCGTGAGGGGAACGGCATTGTATCCACGGCGAAACCGAACTACGACTCCCAGAGGCCCTAGCGCGACCAGCGCGCACGACGTCAGCTGAGGGCAGGAAGCCCTCATAAGCCAGGGGCGCCTCCCGCAGCGCGGGACGCGCGCGGGCAGCGCCCGGGCAAAGCCTGGGCCAAGGGCGGGCCCGTCCTTGCCCGTCAAAGGCCGAAGGAGGCCGGGCTGGGCCACCCCCCCTTACTGGTTCTACCGGGTTAGTTGGGTTTTGTGTCCCCTATTCGTCCACTCATTTTATTGTTTTCCTTTGCTCTAAATAATCAGTCTAAAGCTGCTATTATAGTGTTTTTATCTTTATGTAACCTACCTGTTTTTAGGTATTCAGTTGGTTCAGTGACTAAATATCGAGGGACAAAATATCGAATATACAAAAAATCGACACTAAAATATCGAGGGACATAATATCGACTCCCTATCTACAAACAGGTAAGTACTAAAATATCGATTCCAAAATATAGACTGTCAAAATATAGTTAGCCAAAATATCCATTTTTTTAAGTGTATTAAAAATAATATAAAATTAATTAAATATTAAAAACAATTAAATAAAACATACATAATATCATATAACATAGCTTAAAATGTAAACATAATATAAGTAATTTAAAAAATTCGAGATTTTGTTGGATACTGAGAGCGTAAAA
Source organism: Triturus cristatus (assembly GCF_964204655.1). Classification (NCBI taxonomy): domain Eukaryota; kingdom Metazoa; phylum Chordata; class Amphibia; order Caudata; family Salamandridae; genus Triturus; species Triturus cristatus. The sequence goes on along the minus strand of NC_140580.1, from coordinate 846,261,846 downwards.
ATTACTATTCCCACTCCAGTGAGTGCAACAGTAGGGAAAGCGTTGGATAGCGTAGGGGTAAAAATTACTATTCCCACTCCAGTGAGTGCAACAGTAGGAAAAACGTTGGATAGCGTAGGGGTAAAAATGGGTAAAAATTACTATTCCAACTCCAAACAGTGCACCAGTAGGGAAAGCGTTGGATAGCGTAGAGGTAAAACTTACTATTCCCACTCCAGAGAGTGCAACAGTAGTGAAAGCGTTGGATAGCGGGAGGGTAACAATTACTATTCCCACTCCAGAGAGTGCAACACTAGGGAAAGCGTTGGATAGCGCAGGGGTAAAAATTACTATTCCCACTCCAGTGAGTGCAACAGTAGGGAAAGCGTTGGATACTGAGAGCGTAAAAATTACTATTCCCACTCCAGTGTGTGCAACAGTAGGGAAAGTGTTGGATAGCGTAGGGGTAAAAATGACTATTCCCACTCCAGTGAGTGCAACAGTAGGGAAAACGTTGGATAGCGTAGGGGTAAAAATTACTATTCCCACTCCAGACAGTGCAACACTAGGGAAAGCGTTGGATAGCGCAGGGGTAAAAATTACTATTCCCACTCCAGTGAGTGCAACAGTAGGGAAAGCGTTGGATAGTGGGAGGGTAACAATTACTATTCCCACTCCAGAGAGTGCAACAGTAGGGAAAGTGTTGGATAGCGGGAGGGTAACAATTACTATTCCCACTGCAGAGAGTGCAACAGCAGGGAAAGGGTTGGATAGCGTAGGGGTAAAAATTACTATTCTCACTACAGAGAGTGCAACAGTAGGGAAAGCGTTGGATAGCGTAGGGGTAAAAATTACTATTCCCACTCCAGTGAGTGCAACAGTAGGGAAAACGTTGGATAGCGTAGGGGTAAAAATTACTATTCCAACTCCAAACAGTGCAACAGTAGGGAAAGCGTTGGATAGCGTAGAGGTAAAAATTACTATTCCCACTCCAGAGAGTGCAAAAGTAGGCAAAGTAATGATTTAAATTAAATATAAGATGACATTAATTATCAATACTGATACAAAGTTAATTAAAAATAATTACCAATTAATAACAATTAATTACCATTTAAAAATATTAATTATCAATTGATAAAAATGTATTACCAATTAATAATAATGAATTACCAATTACAAATTAATTATCAATTATCAATACACATAAATAAAAAAATTAATATTTACTTTATTACAATTAATTTACTTCCCACCCAATTCCCCTACAAACCCACAACCCGCTCCTATTAATAACAAATACAATTAACATAATTATCAATTAATCAATTAATATAAATTAAATTACCAATTAATACAAATAAATTACCAATTAATAATTAATTATCAATTAATTAATTATCAAAACATATAAATATAATTAACATTTAATTAACCATAATTAAATGACTTCCCACCCTATTCCCCTATAAACCCACAACCCGCTACGGAATTAAATTACGCAATAATTAAATTACATAACATTCATTTGTTTAAATAAATTAAACATACATTACAACAATAATACATCATTTTAACACATATACTACCATACATAACACAAAAAAAAATCGATATTATGGTAATCTATATTTTAAAATTCAATATTATGGTATTCGATATTTTTAAAGTCTATATTTTGGTAATCGATATTTTGTACCCCAATTTCGATATTCTGACCTATCTATATTTTGTAGAGTCGATATTCTGTCCACTCTATTTTTTAACTTCGATATTCTGGGCAGTCGATATTTTGGAATCGATATTTTGGGTGTTTACCATTCAGTTAATACCTCTAAGGTTGAGTTGTTTTTATGTGATTTCTGCTTTAATTATGGGGAAACATTGTAAGCATCCGACTGCTCGACCAATGACCAGGCAACTTGCTAATTCGAATCAACCGCTCCCGAGCCTCACTGCTATTGACAAAATGTTACAGCAAACCATTGGGGTGGTAGCCACGGCAATTGAAAACACCGAAAGGCGGTTGTCAATCACTCCCGCTATTCCATCTGCACCCCCATTGGATGATGGTTCGGTAGATTCCCTCAACCAGGTTGAGGCGGAAGCCTTGTCTTTTATGTTGCCTTCTTTCACACACTTACCCTGTGCCCAGTCTATACCAGCGGAAATGGTGCGAGAAGAAGCTAGTCCGCTTTCTTCCTCTCCGGTATCTACAGTGGCACTTAAAAGGCGGGTGAAGGTAAAGAAAAGAAAGAAAGCTAAAAAAATGGTTAAAAATTCTGTCTCTTCCGCCACAAATCCTGACTATTTGGACATTGTTAGCCATCCACCAATCTCAAGCCCGCCAGTGTGGGTTACTGATATATTAATAGATTTGCAGTCTCATATAAACCAAACTCTAAATGCTTTATTTAAAAGCCTGTCGTCTAAGATTGACAGACTATTAACCTTGATTAATACCAAAGATGCTGGGAAAAAACAGTCAAATTCTGCTTTGCAAGTTCCTGGTAGCATGGAGGGTTCGGGATAACCATCCTCGACCAGTAAACCTACTTCACAGGTTCCTTCTATCTCCCCCCAACTTACATTACCTGGTTTAGTCCAGTTGCCCCTGGTGATGCCAGTGATACCCCCACCTGCTGTTGGTCCTTCTATTTCCTCTAACATCTCTCAGCCTATTGGTGCAGCCCTTCGTGATCAACCTTCTAGCATCAAGACTTGTGCTCCACGGAGCCTGGGGGTGGATAGGTTGCTACCTATTCCGGCTGTAAATTCAGGCACAACAGGTTTGGCTATTTCTCCTCCCTTTCCGCAGCTCCCACCTGAGGCTTCACCCTATGTGGTGGTGCTCACGGGAGTACCTCCTTTATCAAGTGACAGGGGGGAAACTTATTTTGAACTAAAAAATAAAGTCATTCACTGGTTATCTAAATATAGACCACTGGATGGAGTAGGACGGGGGGAGATTCTTTTTGTACGTAGAGTTTGCTGGTTAGGGACTAGATCTAAAGATATAGGCGGCGACTGTGTCTTAATTAATTTTAGGGACCCGAGAGTTGTTGGCCACATATTGGATTTTGGTGGGAAGACTAAAATGGGCTCTATTGATACCTGTCACTTGGGGTATTTCTACATGCACCCTTGTGTCCCAAGCCCCAGGGAATTACCCTACTTTCATCAAGCCACCCACCAATCTCACTTTAATATTCCGATTGCCAACCCATTTGTTGTACTTAGCTCTGTGGACTGACCATCACTTTTGAGGGACACCGAAGGAAGGCATAGGTATGCCAAAGGGGGTTTGGTTCAGGATGACTGTACTATGGAGGTGGCCGTACCTAATACAGCTTATGGAATTGGGATAGGAGTAATTTCTACCCCTTTATCCCCCCAAAGCAACAGTTCTATTCAAGGGTCACCTGAGTCTGGTCTTCTAGACCGGATAGCTTCTTCCCGCCTTCTTGATTGTGACCCCCTAGTGGATTGCCCACCCCAGGTAGCTACACGCAGACCCCTAGTAGGGTCTTAGAATGTGGCTGGCCTGTGGTCCAAACTTCCTAATCCTGAGTGGGGAGAGCTAATGGACAAATTTGATATTTGCTTATTTCAAGAAACGTGGTTACGGACCATACCAGTGCGGGTGGGCTATGCGTCCTTTTTTGTCCCTGCGGTCCAAGGAGCTAGGGGTAGACCTTCTGGGGGGTTAGTTGTATGGGTTGCCACTCACTTAGGCTGTACAGTTAAGACCATAGACTCACAGTGCCCTGATATTCTAGGCTTGTTTCTCACTTTCTCCGCAGGATATTCGCTGGCAGTACTTAATGTCTACTTGCGTCCCTATCCGTTACAGCTTGGGCTATCGATCTTGGGTGCCCTAGATGCCATCTTACACTCTCTTCCCCCTTTGTCCCACAAAATACTAGGGGCTGATTTTAATTGCCATTTTGAACCCCTTTTCGGGATTCCCTCAGTTACTCTAGATGAGGATGAAATTTTTAAAATCCCAGATTGCACTATGTACCCTGAAAAACGGCTACTGCCCCTCGAGATTAACAAGATAGTTATTCTTCATTGCCTGAGGGCCTGTAATGGCAGACTTCTTCCCGACGTTTCGGGTTCTTATACGTTCAATAGACCCGGGAAATGCACAACCATTGATTACATCCTGGTGAAGGTCGAATTCTGAGGCTACCTAGGAGCTTTTTCTGTCATACCTAGGGTTGACAGTGACCACAATCTATTGTCACTAGAATTGATGACTAATATCGGTGGTCGTAAAGTTCCTGGGGGTATAGTAACACCAAGTAGCGAGAATTTGGTTTTAGCTGCAGGTGGTAGACGCATTAGGTGGGCAAGGATCGCGACTGAGGAGGCGAAACTGGCGGAATTATACCACAGCGTCTCCTGCTCTTTGGCGGAGGTTTCCCACCTTCTGTGTCCCAATGGAGATATTTTACAGCACCATCTCTCAGACCTGCAGGACATTCATACTAAACTTCTGGGTTGTTTGGCTGGTTACTTTTATAGCTCTACCATACAGAGGCCTAGGACCCCAAAGAATGACTACTGGTACAACAAAAGTTGTAGGTTGGCAAAGTCTGTTCTGATTAGGGAAGTAAAAGAGGGTTCTCAGGCAGCCATCAGAGCCGCGAGGGTTCATTATCAAAACCTGATAAAAGCGGCTAAATCTGAGTGGGAGGACTCAAAGTGGTCAAGTATGAAGTCAGCATTAGAAGCTCGTGACTTAAGGGCATTTTGGAATCTTGTCCGAACGGGTTCGGCAGAAAGTCCGTCTGCTATCATTCCCAATCTTAGCGAGGAGGTTTGGCTTGAGTACTTCAAGCCCCTCTATTCCCTCAGTAATATCGATAGTAGATTAGATTCAGTAATCCGGCCAAATGATATTGTTGTGGCGCATCCGGAACAGGTGGATATGTAGAGAGCCGACCCTTCACTCTTTTGGAAATTGAGTTGGCTCTCAGTACCATATCTGTGGGGAAAGCCCCGGGCCTCGATAGGATTCCGGGTGATCTATATTGAAGCAAAATAAAAATCTGGGCTCCCTTCATTCGGGTATACTTCAATGCTATCTTGCAGGGCCTTGAAATTCCCCATACATGGTTAGGAGCCGAAATTATACCCATCCACAAAAAATCTTCACCTCTGGACCCGGCCAATTATGCCCCATAAGCCTGATCGATGTTTTACAGAAGCTGTTTGCTCGTGTGCTCTTAACAAGATTACTGACTTGGATGGAGGAAAATGAAATTTTGACCTCTCTCCAAGCGGGCTTTCGAGCAAAAGTTTCCACCATTGATCAACTGTTCAGGCTACAGTTGATCTACTGGAAGACAGTTTCTATGGGGGCTGGCAATTTGTATTTGATCTTCGTGGACCTTCGGTCCGCGTTTGATATGGTCCAAAGAGAGAAATTATGGGTATTATTAATGGAGATGGGTGCTCCCCCTTATCTCTGCCATTTATTTAAACGTATGCATGAAGGTACTTATGCAAGGGTGAGATACGGGAGATGTGGGCAAATTTCGGGCCCATTTCTGGTTGAAAAGGGTGTGAGGCAGGCATGTGTTCTGGCTCCAACACTATTTTCCCTCTTTATTAACGGGTTGATTGAGTTCTTATTGTGTGCTAATAATCTGGATTCCCCAATATTAGCGGGGCGTAAGATACCTGCCCTAATGTTCGCGGATGATACGCTTTTACTGTCAAAATCATCTATGGGCATCCAGCGTTCCTTAGAGGCATTTTGCTCCTTTTGTAAAATCAGGGGTCTGGAATTGAATTCATCTAAAACTAAATTCATGGTTTTCAGCGCTAGCCCAGCCAATTGTTCTCACCCCCAGATGGATGGTACAGAGTTGGATCGTGTATCCACATTTGATTATCTGGGGGTTACTCTTAATGACAAAATGAAATGGGGGTCTCATATGGCGAAGGCCAATTTGAAGTTAGCACAAACTGTGGGGGGTATTTTGAAGGTTTTTAATAATACCTCATCCAAACCCCTGGGCCCTCCTATGGAAATTTATAAATCTCAAGCTAGAGGGGGTGCGCTTTATGGCGCAGAGCTATGGGGACATTGCAGCATCGCCCCTCTAACTTCAATTGAGAACTCTTTCATTAGGCGACTCCTGAAATTACCCATGAGTACCCCCTTAATCCCCCTAAAATGGGATTTGGGTTAAGTTCCCATTGAAGAGATTGCCCTGATCCGCCCACTCCTGTATTGGAGACGACTCCGGTCTACACCCGAGCTTGTGAGTTATAGGCAGGATCTTGGTGATATTTTGTCAAGAGGGGGTCTGGGGAAAATCTCATGGCTGATGCATGTTAAGAACCTTTGCTACCTTATAGGAAAGGGGGTTTTGTGGCCGGCTCCTGAAGAGTCTTGCTGTATGTTAACTAAGAAATCATTGATTGTGGCCTTACAGCAGTATCGAAAGGAAACCCTATTACACTCTTCCTTGGGTAGGCTTACCAACACCTTCTTGGACATTAAGACTAGTCCCCATTTTGAAGCATTTTTGGACATTATTCAGCCCCCATTGGCCAAGAAACTTTACATTCAGTTTAGACACGGCTCACTACCACTAAGGGCTTTCACCCATAGATGGTCTAATGCGCCTTGTCTCACGAGCTCCTGTCCAGAATGTATTGATACTTGTGAGTCAGAGTTGCATGTTTTCCTCTTTTGCCCTCTCTACGCCACGGCAAGAAAAAAATGGATTATTCAACTCTGTAAGTCCAGGGGCCTTAGGGACTATCAGGAGGTGTTTAGAATCCTCAAATATGACACCACCCCTATGATAGTTTTTGCAACGGCTAGATTCCTCCTTTCCATGTGGTTCTCTAGGTGTAAAAAATTACAAAATGTGAGGTATTAATTTGTCTCCAATGATGATCTTCTTGGGATATAGCGAAAGCATGTTTAGATATGAGACTATTTAAGGATTGAATATTGTTTTATTTCGTCCTTACTAATAATGCTTGCAATTGTGTTTTAATGGGATTTTAATTCTAAAACAAGGTGTTTATGATGGATTATATCTAATGCAATTGATTTTAATCATTTTTATTGTAAATAGTTATTTATGTCTTTTTATTGTATTATACCGAAATAAAAGCTTTTTGACTGACTGACAGACAATCCCAAAAAATGAATAAAAGTCCTAGAAAAGTAATAATTGACTTTGAATTATCAATTATTAATACAAATACAAAAATGTACCCTGCCACCCAAATTCAAGGATGTTTTTTTCACTTTTCACAGGCACATTGGTGAAAAATCCCCAAATCATCCTTAGTTGAGGATTGCTTATCAAACAGTAAACTTTATCTTGAATTTAAAAAACTACCTGCCTTATGCTTGGTCCCTCCTGACAGTGCAGATGAGTACTACACAGCAATTTCTGAATCATAATATTTTACACAAAATTAAGAGAAATTGGCACCCCTAATAAATTATTTTGAAGGTATATGGATTGGCATCTAAGCAGGTCGGATCACAGGAGGAAGCCTAGGTTTCCCATTGAATGGTGGAACTGTTACATGACCTGCTTAGAGGGAGGTGCAAAGACTAACAAGGGCATTGGGGGATTTAACAATTCCTTCAGTATATCAAATGGCAAACGGTGCTGCTGGCTGCAGCGCCGTCCGCAATGTCATTGAGATGAAATTCTCAATTCTCATTGAGATGGCGGAACGATCGCCACCATCGGCCCGGCGGTGGTGATCGTTCCGCCATCGTAATGAGCCCCAAAGTTTCCAAGAAATGAGACTTGCTCAGTCACTGTCAGGTAGCGTGAACCCATGTATATCAAAAAGACTAAAGAGACTATTGGGTCAAATTCAACAATTGTTGTTGATGGTGGCTTCAGATTACCTCGACAGTATTGCAATCATATTACATTATTAATATTCACTAATCTTTCCCTGAATTACTTGCCTGTTTCAACAATTGTATACAATTCAATTGGTATTTTTCTATTTTTCTTTTTACCAAATTAAAATTATTTTGGTGTTTTTACCTGTAGTTGTCTTTTTTCTTCAACTCTTGGTGACTTTTTCAAACAACATGTCACCAAGGGGCTCATTATGATGGCGGAAGCACCGCCACTGCCGAGCCAGCGGTGGCAGTCCTTCCGCCATCACATAGTGATTTACCGACCGCCAAATTAGGATAGCGGTGGGTACCGCAGAGGATGAAAAGTCCGTCTGCCGCTTTTCCTCCGGTGGCAATTGCACCGATTGCCTGGCGGATGGAGCAGGGCTACTAATAAGGTGGCGGTGACTAGCAGGCACTGTCCACCATATTAGGATGTGGGTTTTAAGAGGCCTTTCCATGGAAAGACGGGTGGGGATTGGGTTTGGGGGCCCGTTGTGGGCCCCCCTTGTTTGGGGGGTCACTGCACTGGGGGTACCTATAGTACCCCCCTGTATTTTCATGCACCAAGTGGCAGGTACCGCGTGGTGCCTGCCATGTGGTGCAGGGAAATGCGGTGCAAGCACCTTTAACAATGCGAACGGTGTTGCAGCCGGCAGCACCGCCTGCAATGTTAAAGGCCCAGGATGCACCCACCAGTAGGGCGAGCGCATCCTAATCGCAGTGGTGGGACCGCCACATGTCTGGCGGGCGGTCCCAAACACTGCTACGGTGGGGAGCCCCTAAGAGTCAACAGTACTCCAATAATTCATACAGACAAAATAAAGTCCAGAAGAAAGCGTGGTGTTAAATGCAAAACCATCGCCTACAGCCCAATTATTAGAAATGTATGCATTTTGAGTATAAAAAATGCAGTTTTAGAAAGCCAAAATAGGGGGAAATTATTTTTTTCTCCAAAAGCCAGAAAAAAATCCATTCTCCAAAAATGAAATGATATCCCAAAAAAGCCAATAGTAATACATATATGTGGATGTAAGCAATTCAAAAAAGAAACATCTGTATCGGAAACTCTGTTAATAAAAACATAACCATAAAAATTAACACTATTTCCAAATAGAAATGTTCCAAAAATAACACTGTAGTACTACATTAACAACATCCATCTTCCTCCTGCAGCCACATAATCTATGTCCCAAGAATTCTCTAAACAGTAGTAAAAAAAATAGCCCAAAAAGTAAAATTGTTGCTTTTGTTTCAAAGAAGTTAAAACAAGTAATAAAATGTTATCTTTCAACTTTTCTAACCTTACTTTGAAAAAAAAACAACCATCCCAACGTGAGCATATGAACACAACCTGCATGGTAATGGAAAAGTGGTAAAAACACATAAAACATACAATGTATTTCCATCTAGTATCTAACTACCTCCACCCTGTACCTTACAATAAACATAGCCGCCTATATACTTATTAAAATAAAGTGAATTTTTCTTCCCTGACTGCAACTCTTCCTTACTTCCAATCTTGATTGCGACCCTCCACAGACTGTAGAAACGGACTTGCAACCGCGAGTGTCAAACCCAAAAGTAAAAACAGAAAAAGAATAACTATTGCCATTCAAGTCAATAGAAAACTGTGGAAAAACCCTGTAAAATGTTTTTAAAAAATATGTTATACGTTATACATTTGAAATATATTTTTTTGCGAAATATGACATATATGATTTTGCTTATTTTATTTTGTGACCATTTTTATACTATTTATGAATACGTAATATACATTTTACACCTATTACTGTACTCATTTTTTATCTTTCCATATATTGAATAAACATTTAATTTTAACCCATAATATTTTCAATTACTTATTATTTTTAAATATTTAAATAATAAATATTGGTTTGAATTAAAATAAGTATTTAATTTACTTCTACCATAAATTCTTAATATTCAGCTACTACAACTAAGTATAAATACGCTTCCCCAGCGAATACCCCTAAATACCTTAAATGCATCCCTAAATATTTTTTTTGCATATATATAAATGTAATATTAATTAAAATGTAACTTTTACAAGACTTAAACATTACATACAAAATATAAACATTAATACCTGAATATTAATACACTTCCCCACCCAATACCTCTATATCCCTGCATCATATCCCTAAATATTAATGTTACAATTTTACAAAGTATTTTCAAATTTCAAATCATTAATAATTTACAATTACAATTCTTAAATATTAATACTAAAATATTAAAATGAATACCTGAGTATTAATACACTTCCTCATCCAATGCCCCTATATCCCTTGCATCTCATCCCTAAATATTAATGTTACAATTTCATAAAATAGTTTAAAATGTAAAATGATCATTAATTTACAACAATCTCAATCCTTACATATTAATAGAAAAAGTATTACAATTAATACCTAAGTCTTAATAGACTTCCCCACTCAATACTTTTATATCCCTTACATCCCATCGCTAAATAGTAATGTTACAATTTTGTAAAATATTTGAAAATGTAATAGTTTATCAATTTACAAAATTACAATTCTTAGACATTAATACTAAAGTATTACAATTAATATCTGAGCTTTAAAACACTTCCCCACTCAATACCCCTATATCCCTTGTATTCCATCCCTAAATAGTAATGTTACAGTTTTATAAAATATTTTAAAATGTTAAATTATTATTCATTTACAAAAAATACAATTCTTAAATATTAATAGTAAATTCTTCGAATGGATACCGGAGTATTAATACACTTTCCCTCCCAATACCCCAATATCCCTTGCACCTCACCCCTGAAATATTGTGTTACAGTTGCAAAAATGTATTTTAAAAATTAAAATTCTCCTGAAAATACCTGAGTATTAATATACTTCCCAACCCAATACCCCTGGTGCAAGGGTGTCTGTGTTGTCGCAGGGTTGTTTTGTGCAGGAAGTGATCCTACCTAAACAAAAACAATCCTGGAAGCAGAATGCAGCACACATGGAAAGAGGAAGAAACAAGGAGAAAGAAAGTTTTTTTTTTTTCTTTTTGCAGAGTTTTATATAGCGCGAACTTCACCAGAATCCAATCAGGTATCAGAGCGCTTTACATAGCACCAGTTACGTTACATTAGGACACACATTCATTCTTTCATAGGCACAGGGAGATTAAGTGATTTGCCCAGAATCACAGGATGTTCAGCATCATTACCGAGACTCGAACCCAGTTCCCCAGGTCTGAGGTCGAGCGCCATAGCCGTTTGGCCAACTCCTATCCTCGTTATGCCTCCCCTGGGGAGGCGTAAGGTTTTGGGGCATCCCCAGGTTTACATAGTATTGTAACTCCGGGGAAGTGTCAACATCCATAGGTGTTGTGTGGGAACACCCACTGCAACGCCCATGGAACGCCTCTCTAACACAGAGTACGGCAATGCATTGATTCACACTGCCTTGCCTTACTCCATATCTATGAGGTCATTCAAAGCCATGCTAAATGGCTTTGCGTGACCTCATAAATATGATTTTGTGATTCACGCCACTGGAGCGCCATAAATGATTATGTTACTGTGGTGCAAGTGGCTCATAAATATGCCTCTAAGTGTTGTACTTCAGAGGAGTTGGATTTACTATTCCCACTGCAACATAAACAAAATTATAGAAAGTGTTGGACTTTGGAGGGGTCAGATTTGCTAGTCCCATTCCAATGTGAGCAACTGTAGGGAAAGTGTTGGACTTTAGCAGAGTCAGATTTACTATTCCCACTCCAACTTAAGAAACAATAGGGAAAATGTTAAACTTTAAAAAGCTCATTTTCAATTTTCCTTTTCCCAAAATAATATAAAATAGGTTACATATTTATTAGATAAATAAAGATAAAATATGTTTCTATAAGCATGTAAACATACTGTTAACATTATATAATTTCTATGTGTTTAAATAAATATTTAAAAACTAAACCAATAGCATATAAAATTATAAATGAAATTATTATAAGCAATTATAACAATTGAAAAATCAACAAAATAGATTTAAAGTGCTTTTCATTCTATTACTTTAAAATTCCAATAACCACAAAAACAAATGAAAAACTGAAAAAATAGCAATGCACATTCTTTTGAAAATCAATAAAACTGTAAGAATAATTATGATACATGAACATAAACATAATATAATTTATTGATGGCTAAATAATTAAAAACAATTAAATTATTAAGATCACTAATTAGCTAATGAACCAAATAACAGATAAATACAATTATTTCTTAAATAAATAAAAAAGTTATTTCCATAATTACTTAACACAATAAGTAAACAGTTAAAACCCTTCCCACCCTCTTCCTCTGCAACGCTCTACAAACCTATTAAACAGTCTGCCGAAAACATTAAGGTGCCGATTCCGATCGGGTAAAAAAAATTCCCATACGACTCGTATCCGTATATTTTTACGTACGAATCGTACAAGTCCCGTCCCACCGGTGAAGTACGATTCGTACGTGAAAAATACATACGAATCGTATCGGGAAAAGGTCTACGAGACGTACCTGGACAGTTTTACGTACAAATCGTAAAACTGAAGTCCGAGCGCACAAGTACGATCCGTACCGCCCTTCCGAATACACAAGCGTATGTAAAACGTCCCGTACGTAGCGAACTCTGTACCACTCGTATCCCGGGTAAACTTGGGCCTGGGATATGAGTCGTACTGCCCCCCCTCCCCCGCATATGTCCGCACGTACTCCCGTATGTCAGCACCGTACCCTCCGTATGTCCACACCATACCCCAGTCCCGTACTTGGACGCACCGTACCCCAGTCCCATACTTGGACGCACAGTACCCCAGCCCCGTACTTGTACGCACCGTACCCCAGCACCGTACCCCAGCCCCGTACTTGGACGCACCATACCCCAGCACCGTACCCCAGCCCCGTACTTGTACGCACCGTACCCCAGCACTGTACCCCAGCCCCGTACTTGGACGCACCGTACCCCAGCCCCGTACTTGTACGCACCATACGTCAACACCGTACCCCAGCCCCGTACTTGGACGCACCGTACCCCAGCCCCGTACTCGTACGCACCATACGTCAACACCGTACCCCAGCCCCGTACTTGGATGTACCGTACCCCAGCACCGTACCCCAGCCCCATACTTGTATGCACCGTACACCAGCCCTGTACTTGTACGCACCGTACCCCAGCACCGTACCCCAGCCCCGTACTTGGATGCACCGTACCCCAGCCCCATACTCGTACGCACCATACCCCAGCCCCGTACTCGTACGCACCGTACCCCAGCACCGTACCCCAGCCCCGTACTTGGACACGCCGTACCCCAGCCCCGTACTGGTACGCACCGTACCCCAGCCCCGTACTTGTACGCACCGTACCCCAGCATCGTACCCCAGCCCCGTACTTGGACGCACCGTACCCCAGCCCCGTACTCGTACGCACCGTACCCCAGCACCATACCCCAGCCCCGTACTTGGACGCACCGTACCCCAGCCCTGTACTTGAACGCACCGTACCCCAGCCCCGTCCCCCAGCATCGCGTATGTACGGACCTTACAACAACATTGCGTATGCGAGCACAGTACAACAACATCGCGTATGTACGCACCTTACATACGCAAAAACAACTCGTACTGAACCAGGACACTGTAAAACAGCACAAGGAGGGTCAATTTGACTCGCACAACACCACAAAACACGTCTACAGTAGAAAATACATCAAAATGACTGACCTGGCTCATCCAAACAGGCAAACAGAGGCCCAAACTCACAACCACCTCTTATAACACACCCACCAAAATTTCAAACTCAGGCACACCCACAAATGGACCAATAGAAAGGGCCCACACACACAAACCATGAGCCTTTGCAACAGACTCACTGCAGCTACAGAGCACACCCCAACAACTGCACCCATACACCTTAACATATACACCTTCACACAAACTCCTTCACACATACCCCCTCTTCACATTCCCAAACACTCCTTCACATTCACACCAACACACACACAACCATCCACACCCTCACCCCACACCATGCCCACAGACAAGAATCCAAAGTTCACAAGGGAGGAGCTGGACATCCTTGTCAACGAAGTCACCAGAGTCAAGCCACAGCTCTTTGGAACATTGGTCAGACAGACCAGCATAGCCGAAAAATCACGCCTGTGGCAGAGGATCGTCGATAGGGTGAATGCTGTTGCACCCATCAGAAGGACCAGGAATGAATGCCAAGCCAGGTGGTACGATCATTGGAGGGCAGTCAAGCGGAAAATGAACGAGGACTACGCCCAGAGCAACATCACTGAAGGTGGGCTGCCCCGCAGACCGGTACATTACCATCCCTGGGAGGAGAAGGTGATGGCCCTGCTTCCACCGGTGGGAGTACACGGACTTCAAGAACTTCCAAAGCCTGGTGAGTACACAAACAACTCATGGAACATGGGGGGAATGGCATCCACACCCCAACTACACAAAATGCACGCAACTACCCCCAAGCCCTCAACGGACACAACCACATTCAAAAACAACGCTCATGCTACTAACATGTGTATGCCCCATTCACAAAGCAAGGCCATGCCATGTCCCAGGCTACACAAAGCACTAATGTCCGGGATGCTGGGAGGGTGGGGCTCACAAAACACATTGTTCAACTCTGTATCAGACGCCATTGCCCTCAGCCCATATGGCCCAGGTACATACCCATGCACCATGCTCAATGCACAGGGACTGGCAAAGTACTGACAAGGTAGCTGACACTTGGCCCTGCTGTAGGCAGCACAAGGCCCTCCTGTGACCACTGCAAACTCAAACACCAACACAACAAGCTCAGATATCTAGGACAGGAACTCACACTCACTGTCATGGCAGCATGCTCCATGGGGGGACAGATACATCACCTGGGAGACCCACTGCCAAATCAAACTACACCCACCAGCAGGCCCTGTCACACACACTCCTTACACAAGCACACACCCCCGGGGCAGGCAATGGATTTACCCACTCTCACAATGGACATGTGACACCACAAGATCAATCCATAGTCAAAGAAGCATCCAAGCCAAAAATCTACATGTCAAACACTCAGGAGAACATATCAATCTGTCCCCCGCAACATACCCATCCACAAGTGAACATTGAGGAGAATGCTAGGCACATACAACTACCTGGAGGAACTGTGCCAACTTGAATATGTATACAACATGGATGTCGCATGAAACAGCATTAACATTGTCTCTCTCTCACATACAGGGCAACCTGATGGATCTCCCCCCAACAATGGGGGTGAAGAATCACAGTCCTAGGCTCGGGAGGAACATGAGCCCACCGGCAGCGACGCCTCTCAACACTCCGCGGATGACCCCAACCCACCTGGACCCTCTGGTGTCCAAGCCCCTGCAGCACCTGCTTCAGGAACATCTGTGCCAACCACTACCCCCATTCCTGCCACATCCCAGGAGACTCCCAGGAGCCCTGCCGCACTGAACAACTGAGCCAGTCTGACCTGGAGGGACAAGGTTCGCCGGGAACCCAGGAGGAGGCAGACAACCCCGCAACTGCCATCCCTTAGGGGTCCCGTAGACCCGATGTGCCCATAACGGCAGTCCAGGCTCGTGTGGGCAGGGGTGGTGGGAGTGGAGGCAGGCGGAGGTGAGAAACTGACCAGCCAGCTGAAGGGACCGGTATGTCACACATACGCAACATCATGGACGCATACCGGCGTGACCCCAGGGCCATCAGCCAGGTAGTGGAGACCCTCACAGAGATTAATAACCAGCAGGCCGAGCAACACGCCAGTCAACAAGAACACCAAGGATGGATGGAGGCAAGACTGGCTGAGCTCCTGGCGGTGCAAACAGACATAAGCCGTTCCCTCCGTCGGATCGCTGACAACATGGGCCTGGGATATGAGTCGTACTGCCCCCCCTCCCCCACATATGTCCGCACGTACCCCCGTATGTCAGCACCGTACCCTCAGTATGTCCACACCGTACCCCAGTCCCGTACTTGGACGCACCGTACCCCAGTCCCGTACTTGGACGCACAGTACCCCAGCCCTGTACTTGTACGCACCGTACCCCAGCACCGTACCCCAGCCCTGTACTTGGACGCACCATACCCCAGCACCGTACCCCAGCCCCGTACTTGTACACACCGTACCCCAGCACCGTACCCCAGCCCCGTACTTGGACGCACCGTACCCCAGCCCCGTACTCGTACGCACCATACCTCAGCACCGTACCCCAGCCCTGTACTTGGACGCACCGTACCCCAGCACCGTACCCCAGCCCCGTACTTGGACGCACCGTACCCCAGCCCCGTACTCGTACGCACTGTACCCCAGCACCGTACCCCAGCCCTGTACTTGGATGCACCGTACCCCTGCACCGTACCCCAGCCCCATACTTGTATGCACCGTATCCCAGCCCCTTACTTGTACGCACCGTACCCCAGCACTGTACCCCAGCCCCGTACTTGGACGCACCGTACCCCAGCCCCGTACTCGTACGCACCGTACCCCAGCCCCGTACTCGTACGCACCGTACCCCAGCACCGTACCCCAGCCCCGTACTTGGACACACCATACCCCAGCCCCATACTGGTACGCACCGTACCCCAGCCCCGTACTTGTACGCACTGTACCCCAGCACCGTACCCCAGCCCCGTACTTGGATGTACAATACCCCAGCACCGTACCCCAGCCCCGTACTTGTACACACCGTACCCCAGCACCGTACCCCAGCCCCGTACTTGGACGCACCGTACCCCAGCCCCGCACTCGTACGCACCATACCTCAGCAGCGTACCCCAGCCCCGTACTTGGACGCACCGTACCCCAGCACCGTACCCCAGCCCCGTACTTGGACGCACCGTACCCCAGCCCCGTACTTGTACGCACTGTACCCCAGCACCGTACCTCAGCCCCGTACTTGGATGCACCGTACCCCAGCCCCATACTTGTATGCACCGTACCCCAGCCCCGTACTTGTACGCACCGTACCCCAGCACTGTACCCCAGCCCCGTACTTGGACGCACCGTACCCCAGCCCCGTACTCGTACGCACCGTACCCCAGCCCCGTACTCGTACGCACCATACTCCAGCCCCGTACTTGGACACACCGTACCCCAGCCCCATACTTGGACGCACCGTACCCCAGCCCCGTACTCGTACGCGCCGTACCCCTGCACCATACCCCAGCCCTGTACTTGGACGCACCGTACCCCAGCCCCGTACTTGGACGCACCATACCCCAGCCCCATACTTGGACGCACCGTACCCCAGCCCCGTCCCCCAGAATCGCATATGTACGGACCTTACAACAACATTGCGTATGCGAGCACAGTACAACAACATCGCGTATGTACGCACCTTACATACGCGAAAACGACTCGTACTGAACCAGGACACTGTAAAACAGCACAAGGAGGGTCAATTCGACTCGCACAACACCACAAAACACGTCTACAGTAGAAAATACATCAAAATGACTGACCTGGCTCATCCAAACAGGCAAACAGAGGCCCAAACTCACAACCACCTCTTATAACACACCCACCAAAATTTCAAACTCAGGCACACCCACAAATGGACCAATAGAAAGGGCCCACACACAGAAACCATGAGCCTTTGCAACAGACTCACTGCAGCTACAGAGCACACCCCAACAACTGCACCCATACACCTTAACATATACACCTTCACACAAACTCCTTCACACATACCCCCTCTTCACATTCCCAAACACACCTTCACATTCACACCAACACACACACAACCATCCACACCCTCACCCCACACCATGCCCACAGACAAGAACCCAAAGTTCACAAGGGAGGAGCTGGACATCCTTGTCAACGAAGTCATCAGAGTCGAGCCACAGCTCTTTGGAACATTGGTCAGACAGACCAGCATAGCCGAAAAATCACGCCTGTGGCAGAGGATCGTCGATAGGGTGAATGCTGTTGCACCCATCAGAAGGACCAGGAATGAATGCCAAGCCAGGTGGTACGATCATTGGAGGGCAGCCAAGCGGAAAATGAATGAGGACTACGCCCAGAGCAACATCACTGAAGGTGGGCTGCCCCGCAGACCGGTACATTACCATCCCTGGGAGAAGGTGATGGCCCTGCTTCCACCGGTGGGAGTACACGGACTTCAAGGACTTCCAAAGCCTGGTGTGTACACAAACAACTCATGGAACATGGGGGGAATGGCATCCACACCCCAACTACACAAAATGCACGCAACTACCCCCAAGCCCTCACCGTACACAACCACACTCAAAAACAACGCTCATGCTACTAACATGTGTATGCCCCATTCACAAAGCAAGGCCATGCCATGTCCCAGGCTACACAAAGCACTAATGTCCGGGATGCTGGGAGGGTGGGGCTCACAAAACACATTGTTCAACTCTGAATCAGACGCCATTGCCCTCAGCCCATATGGCCCAGGTACATACCCATGCACCATGCTCAATGCACAGGGACTGGCAAAGTACTGACAAGGTAGCTGACACTTGGCCCTGCTGTAGGCAGCACAAGGCCCTCCTGTGACCACTGCAAACTCAAACACCAACACAACAAGCTCAGATATCTAGGACAGGAACTCACACTCACTGTCATGGCAGCATGCTCCATGGGGGGACAGATACATCACCTGGGAGACCCACTGCCAAATCACACTACACCCACCAGCAGGCCCTGTCACACACACCCCTTACACAAGCACACACGCCCGGGGCAGGCAATGGATTTACCCACTCTCACAATGGACATGTGACACCACAAGATCAATCCATAGCCAAAGAAGCATCCAAGCCAAAAATCTACATGTCAAACACTCAGGAGAACATATCAATCTGTCCCCCGCAACATACCCATCCACAAGTGAACATTGAGGAGAATGCTAGGCACATACAACTACCTGGAGGAACTGTGCCAACTTGAATATGTATACAACATGGATGTCGCATGAAACAGCATTAACATTGTCTCTCTCTCACAGACAGGGCAACCTGATGGATCTCCCCCCAACAATGGGGGTGAAGAATCACAGTCCTAGGCTCGGTAGGAACCTGAGCCCACCGGCAGCGACGCCTCTCAACACTCCGCGGGTGACCCCAACCCACCTGGACCCTCTGGTGTCCAAGCCCCTGCAGCACCTGCTTCAGGAACATCTGTGCCAACCACTGCCCCCATTACTGCCACATCCCAGGAGACTCCCAGGAGCCCTGCCGCACTGAACAACTGAGCCAGTCTGACCTGGAGGGACAAGGTTCGCCGGGAACCCAGGAGGAGGCAGACAACCCCGCAACTGCCATCCCTCAGGGGTCCCGTAGACCCGATGTGCCCATAACGGCAGTCCAGGCTCGTGTGGGCAGGGGTGGTGGGAGTGGAGGCAGGCGGAGGTGAGAACCTGACCAGTCAGCTGAAGGGACCGGTATGTCACACATACGCAACATCATGGACGCATACCGGCGTGACACCAGGGCCATCAGCCAGGTAGTGGAGACCCTCACAGAGATTAAGAACCAGCAGGCCGAGCAACACGCCAGTCAACAAGAACACCAAGGACGGATGGAGGCAAGACTGGCTGAGCTCCTGGCGGTGCAAACAGACATAAGCCGTTCCCTCCGTCGGATCGCCGACAACATGTGCAACCCTCCCTGTGCCACCAGGCGAAGACCACCACCAGCCACAGGGAGGGAGGAGGAGGAGGATTCGTCCGACGGAGCGTCCCAAACATCGTCAAGGCCTGCATCTGAGGGTCCCGCGAGGAAGGTGGGTCATCCACGGAAAAGACCGTGAGAGGCAGCGGGCCATCCACATCTCCCAGGTCACCTGGCCTGGCACCTGGCCTTCATGCGCAACAGCATCACCTCATTCACTGACATTCTCTGCCACATGGACTTGCTGGTCACAGTCTGACCAATGACGACAAACACTGTGTTCTGGACTCTGATGACTTCAAATGCCAAGGATCCCATCTCCCCCTGTGAACTTTGGATTCTAGGCACACTGTATAGCACCTATTTTTTCCCACAAAACACGCCCCCACTGAGAATAAAACTAAATTTCTTTAATTAGATGTTGCAGTCATTTTGCATGAGTCCACAACATACGTGTGGGGAAATGTCAAACTATGCCTGAGTGATGAACTAACTCCAGCCATCCATACCCTGGGATCTGAGTCCGGTACAGGACACACATGGGTCACAATGTATCATCCAATACAGACATGGAGCACAATACTCACCCTTGATGACCTCAAGCTGCTGAGGGGGGGGAGGGGCTTGCAATACTGTGCGGACAGACCAATTTGGAAGAGTATCATTAAGGCGTAGAGGTCATGGCTCATGTGGAGGTTCCCGGGGAGGGAGTCCCAGGTATGTTTGGCCAGGTGGGAGAACTATGTCCTGCATGCTGGAGTTCGGTGGATGTGAAGAATGGTGGCCAGGGCAAGGTTGGATGCACGGAGTTGGCCCAAAGGGGTCTTGGATGACAGACGTCTAAGGTTGGTTTGGGGTCTGGGGTTGTGGACTGCCTCCTGAGTGTGGGTGAGGAGTGTGAAGGTCATCCTGCAGCAGACAGTGATCCATTGCAGGTATGTCAGGTGGACGGTGATGTGGCTGGGGCGCGGGGTGTTGAAGCTGAGGTGTGCAGATGCACCCTGGATGTGGACAAGTTTTCTGGGAGTTTGGCTGTTCTTGCTCCGTAGAGGGCGGGGCTGTAGTTAACACGGCTGGTGTCGTGGACCTGGGGGACGGTCTTTCTTGCCTTGGAGTGGATCTATCTGTGGATCATGTGCATCATGCGGAGGGTGTTGCAGCATGAGGTACAGATGCTGGTGAGTTGATTGGCAATTGTGAGCGACGAGTCCATGATGCACACCATCTTGTGTGCGTGGCCACTGGGTGCTGGTGCAGTGCCCTGGCGGGTGGGACACAAGGAGTTGTAAGGGGACAATCCTCAGATGATTACCTCAGTCCTGGCCAAGTCCAGCCTCAGGTGGCTGATGTTCAGCCATTCATCAACAGACCTCATGCCTTCTTGAAGTTTGGAACTGGCAATGGCTGTGTCTTTGGTGAGGGTGAGGAGCAGCTGGCTGTCAATGGCATACGAGATCATGATGAGGTTGTGTGCCCATGTGATGGTGGAGAGGGGGGTCATGGACACATTGAAGATTGACATGCTGAGAGATGAGCCCTGGGCCATGTGCCAGATGACGCCACTGTACTACATGCTTAAGGCTTAAGTCCCACTTCCATGGCCTTGCTGGTGAGCTACTTGGTGATTTCATCCTGGTCCATCCCCTGGATACCAGTGTTGGGGATGTGTGAGCTGACAGTGTGTGAGCACATCGTGTATAATGCTGTGGAGAGGTCAAGGGGGGTAGCCTCACCATTGTTGAGCAGGGCAAAGTTGTCGGTGTTGGTGGCAATGATGACGGTTGCAGTGGGGTGATTACTGTGGAAGATGGTCTTGTGCAGGTTGCCTGGAGCTCTTTGCGTGGAGGAAGTTTGTCAGTTGCTCGTTGACTGTCTTCCTGATGACATTTGCTGGCTAGGGAAGCACGGTGATGTTCCTTGAGAGCCTGTGTTCCTGCCGTCCGTTGTCTAAGAAGGGCCTGGGTCACTGCATGCCTCTATCTACCATGGAATGTGGCTAACTCCAATGATACATACATGACGTGCTGGACGGGGTCTACAAGGATGGGGAATGATGTGGTTGAGATGTTGTGTGGGAAGGGGCCTGATGTAGATCCCCAGGGGATGTTGCACATGAGCTGGGTGTTGTATCTCCTGATGATGGAAGTCCAAAACCTGAGGGGGGTTGGTCCCGCGTATAATAGTGCGTTCTGCCTCTGTGTGCCAAGGCTTGCGTGTATGTCCATGAGCTTGCAGTGGTAGAAAGTTGCAAGGAATTGGCTCACCTTGCAAGGGTGGGGTGTCTTTTGGATGGAGAACTGATGTCAGTGCACTCACAATGCTGATGAGCTCCTTGATGTCGTGCGTTTTTTTGCCTCGGCCCCATCTGAAGGATCTCCAATTGTCCTTGCTGATGATATGGTGATGGCTGTGTGTGCCGTTTTCCAGGGTTGTAAGGCCACTGATGGTTATTTGTGTTGCAAGCTGTGCACCAGAGTCCTGCAAGACGTGTATGAGTCCAGTAGGTCTGCCTTGTCCCAGGTGGCTTAATTGTTGTTGTGCGTCACAGGAAAGTCCGTCAACGTGGCTAGATTGTTGGATCAGTTGCTGATCCAGTGTGTGAGGTTGCAGGGTGTGGCGGTGGTGTTGGTTCCAGTGTCCCACACAGCATGTCTGTGTTGACTTACATCAAGCATCTTTGGGGGATTGGCGGCGGGGTGTGTGGCAGTGTGTTGCTTGTCGGAGATGTGGATGCTAATGTGGATGGAAGAATGATGGATGCTGGTGTGGTTCTCATCCAGCCAGAAGTTCCTGGCCCACAGCCACATGTATCCTGTGGATGTGAGGGCGTGCGTGAAGATGGACGTGTTGATGGCTTTGCGGAATTGTGGATGTAGGCCTGGAGATCTGTGGATGAGTGTTACTCTGAGGGTTTGCAGGGGGTTTGTGCCAAACCGGATTTGTGACCCTGAGTGCGTACTTGGGAATAGATATCAATTCATCCTCCGGGATTGTTAGTGCCGTCCCTGCGGGTGCTCTTGTATCCGTCTGAGATGGCAATGAAGAAGTTGTGTGCTGAGGATGCTTTTATCCAGGTCACTGTCATAAAGGTGATGTGTGGGCCTGTTGTGTTGAGGAGGTAACAGAGTCCAATGGTGTGCTGTTGGACGGAGCCGGTGTGGAGTAGGAGGGACATGACCTAGTTGGTGTGACAGGGCCTGGAAGGCGGGGCAGCGCTGTGTAGGCAGTTGGAGTTGTCATGTGTGCGCTTAGGGTATGCCTGAGAGCAGGCGGTTGATTTTCGGTTGGACATTGCTTGGAGGGTGGCTGCAACATGAGACTGTTGTGTGATATGGGTCATGCAAGGACATGAGGGTCATGCAATGTGCACGTTGCATGCGCTGACGGTCCTGCCTTTGGCACGGCGTGGCCGCAACAAAGGCACAGACAAGCTGATGACAGCCTAATGAATGGGTGGAGGGAGGAAGGGAGGAGCATCTTGGAGGCGTGTGGGTTGCAGAATCCGGGAACTTGGTGGGCCCTTGCCGCAGGGGCCGCAGTAGCAGGCGGCATGTACTGGAATTTAGGCCGAAAGTAGCACACAAAGACAAGGATGTCAGAAAGGACAACTGCAACTGGCGTACGTAAAGGAAGGAGTGTCAGGTTACTCATGGCTCACCCAGAGAAAATGGATGAACATTCACCAAAGATGACTGACACAGGATCAGGAAACAGAAGGCCGAGCTGCGCACAGGAGACACAGCCTCAGCAGGCGTTGACGGCCCGTTGGGGGGAGCAACCTGCCCAAATACATACACAACCATGGACTTCATGCACAATAGAGATTATTAGCAAAACACACAAGATGATGGACGGAATGTTGCACAATGGCAAAACATTCACCCCCAGTCACAGATCTGGGTTTAATCCATCGTTATTTTGCTCACCACACCACCCCAGTTCAGACATGGCCATATGCAAATCAGTCTTGACCCTGTGCCTCATGGGAACAGTCCAGCCCGAACTGCCAAGCCATGTCTTCCCTGGACCGGAATCAAGCATCCTAGGACCGGTTTCTGGCTATCAGCCGTCATCAGCCAGGATAGCTTGACTCCAGTGGCGTAGTGAGCACGGGACCCACGTCTGGGCATACCCTTCCCACATAGGGTGAACAGCAAAACACACAAGATGATGGACGGAATGTTGCACAATGGCAAAACATTCACCCCCAGTCACAGATCTGGGTTTAATCCATCGTTATTTTGCTCACCACACCACCCCAGTTCAGACATGGCCATATGCAAATCAGTCTTGACCCTGTGCCTCATGGGAACAGTCCTGCCCGAACTGCCAACCCATGTCTTCCCTGGACCGGAATCAAGCATCCTAGGACCGGTTTCTGGCTATCAGCCGTCATCAGCCAGGATAGCTTGACTCCAGTGGCGTAGTGAGCACGGGACCCACGTCTGGGCACACCCTTCCCACATAGGGTGAACAGCAAAACACACAAGATGATGGACGGAATGTTGCACAATGGCAAAACATTCACCCCCAGTCACAGATCTGGGTTTAATCCATCGTTATTTTGCTCACCACACCACCCCAGTTCAGACATGGCCATATGCAAATCAGTCTTGACCCTGTGCCTCATGGGAACAGTCCAACCCGAACTGCCAAGCCATGTCTTCCCTGGACCGGAATCAAGCATCCTAGGACCGGTTTCTGGCTATCAGCCGTCATCAGCCAGGATAGCTTGACTCCAGTGGCGTAGTGAGCACGGGACCCACGTCTGGGCATACCCTTCCCACATAGGGTGAACAGCAAAACACACAAGATGATGGACGAAATGTTGCACAATGGCAAAACATTCACCCCCAGTCACAGATCTGGGTTTAATCCATCGTTATTTTGCTCACCACACCACCCCAGTTCAGACATGGCCATATGCAAATCAGTCTTGACCCTGTGCCTCATGGGAACAGTCCAGCCCGAACTGCCAAGCCATGTCTTCCCTGGACCGGAATCAAGCATCCTAGGACCGGTTTCTGGCTATCAGCCGTCATCAGCCAGGATAGCTTGACTCCAGTGGCGTAGTGAGCACGGGACCCACGTCTGGGCATACCCTTCCCACATAGGGTGAACAGCAAAACACACAAGATGATGGACGGAATGTTGCACAATGGCAAAACATTCACCCCCAGTCACAGATCTGGGTTTAATCCATCGTTATTTTGCTCACCACACCACCCTAGTTCAGACATGGCCATATGCAAATCAGTCTTGACCCAGACGTGGGACCCGTGCTCACTTCGCCACTGGAGTCAAGCTATCCTGGCTGATGACGGCTGATAGCCAGAAACCGGTCCTAGGATGCTTGATTCCGGTCCAGGGAAGACATGGCTTGGCAGTTCGGGCTGGACTGTTCCCATGAGGCACAGGGTCAAGACTGATTTGCATATGGCCATGTCTGAACTGGGGTGGTGTAGTGGGCAAAAGAACGATGGATTTAACCCAGATCTCTTGACTGGGGGAGAATGTCTGCATTGTCAGCATTCCGTCCATCATTTGTTTGTTGTAACGCTTTTCGCCCTAAGTGGGATGGGTATTCCCAGACATGGGACCCGTGCTCACTACGCCACTGGAGTCAAGCTATCCTGGCTGATGACGGCTGATAGCCAGAAACCGGTCCTAGGATGCTTGATTCCGGTCCAGGGAAGACATGGCTTGGCAGTTCGGGCTGGACTGTTCCCATTTGGCACAGGGTCAAGACTGATTTGCATATGGCCATGTCTGAACTGGGGTGGTGTAGTGGGCAAAAGAACGATGGATTTAACCCAGATCTCTTGACTGGGGGAGAATGTCTGCATTGTCAGCATTCCGTCCATCATTTGTTTGTTGTAACGCTTTTCGCCCTAAGTGGGATGGGTTTTCCCAGACGTGGGACCCGTGCTCACTACACCACTGGAGTCAAGCTATCCTGGCTGATGACGGCTGATAGCCAGAAACAGGTCCTAGGATGCTTGATTCCGGTCCAGGGAAGACATGGCTTGGCAGTTCGGGCTGGACTGTTCCCATGAGGCACAGGGTCAAGACTGATTTGCATATGGCCATGTCTGAACTGGGGTGGTGTAGTGGGCAAAAGAACGATGGATTTAACACAGATCTCCTGACTGGGGGAGAATGTCTGCATTGTCAGCATTCCGTCCATCATTTGTTTGTTATAGAGATTATTAGCCATGAAGAACTGCATGCATGTTGCCGAACTACACATACACTCATATGCATAATCTTTGACAACTATGCCAGAGATGACGCATGCAAAGTGGCAAGAGACCTGCATTGACAGAGATGAGGCACTTTGGAGGGTGAGGAACACCTTTATTACTCAAACTCACACTAAGGGAAATGCATCAATATGAACAGACTCACAGGTCATTTGACTGAACATGTGGGACCTACGCTGGACAACCCCTTCACAACACGGATGTTGTAAATCCAAATGAACTGGCACACAAGTTAAGGGGATGAGCCAAACACCTCCTGCTGCACACGGAGAGGCTGCAATTCCCCATTGAGCCTGTTATGGGGATGTCCCACACTATGTCCACCCGTAGCATCCCGTATGTTTCAGAGGGAAGTTTTACACACATTGATGCCTTCATCAGAATCCAAAATCCATTACAGATGACTGTCACAAAGGGTGACTATCAATTCATGGGAGTCATGCTACATGTTATGTGCCCCATGGTGAGTAGACATGTATGCATGGTAACACAACATGCACAGAAGCAGTCCCCACACATTCCAAACACGTACCACCCCCAAAATGCCTTGCTGCAATGCTTACCCAAAATGACATTTCCCCATGTCCGTGCATGGAACGCTGATTCAGCACACTTTGCAATACTCATGAGGAATAGCAGGAGGACAACGATGACATGAGCAGACAACATGCGCAAGAACCTGGGAATGACAGACACACAAGAAGTCAGCTAAAAGATTTTTCTCCGCATACATGGTCATTTACTAAACATGAACAATGTTGTCCCCATGCTAATTTATAAGAAAGTGTCTCTGCTACAATGTGTGGAATGACATCATCACTCGAGTGACACATCAGAACACACATCTAAGTCACTTAGCATACAGTCAGCTGGACACACACATTGCAACACATGCCACCCAAGGCTACAAGCGTGCACACTCAGACCCAGTGACTCACCATTATGAGAAGAAGTTGTGTATGAGCTGACTCCGGATATCCTCCTCCTCCTCCTCACTTGCCTCGTGACCAAGTCCTTCATCCTCCACGGGTGGATGTTCCTGCTCATCCTGCTCCAGGATGAGTGGCACTGCCTTCTCCACTGCCATGTTGTGCAGCATGCAGCACACGAGGAAGATTTTGCAGACCTTCGCCGAAGCATATGGGAGGGACCCGCCTGTCTTGTGAAGGCACCGGAATCGGCTCTTCAGGAGGCCAAACGTCCTCTCAATCACTCGCCTGGTCTGCCTGTGTGCATTGTTGTACCGGTGATCTGCAGCTGATCTTGGGTTGCGGAGAGGTGTCATCAGCCATGGCATGTTGGGATAGCCAGAGTCCCCTACATGGAAACCTCATGTAAATAAGTGGGACAGGAGATGCCGTAAGAGCCAAAGATACCGCAACACACAGGACAAACAGAGTATACCCACCAACAAGACATGCTCGTTCGTTGTGCAGCCGCAGCATCATTTGTTGCAACCTCCTACGCCTCATGATGTAGGCATCATGTGCTGACCCTGGAAAACGTGCACAGACATGGGAAATCAGCATGTTAGCAAGACACACCACAAGGGCATTTATAGAGTGGTAATGTTTACGGTTGCGATAGGCTACCTCCTGTGCCTGTGGTGGTACCAAAGCCACATGTGTCCCATCAATGGACCCAATGACATGGGGCATCCCTCCCAGGGCATAGAAATCACCCTTGACACCTGTCAACTCTTCAGGAGTAGGAAAATGGATGAATTCATCAAGGTGCTCCAACATGGCTGCCAAAACATCACTCAGGACACCGCTGAACATTGTCTGTGACATGCCACCAACATCAGCTATGGTGATTTGAAACGTACCTGTGGCAAAAAAATGTAGGGCTGCCATCACCTTCATCTTGGGGTCAGCGCAGTAGGATACCTGTGTTGCGGTTAGAGGTGTGGTGCCAGCTTGTCGGTCAAGTCCTCAATCAACTGTTGAGTGAATCTGTAACGTTGGATGCAGGCACGTTCCCTCATGGCACCCAAGCCTGGCATTGGTCGGGGGACAGGCGGTGCCCTGCAGAAAATTGTATTGAATAACGAAGATTGAGAGCATAACAACATCAATGTCAATGAACAGAGCATATCCTAAACTGCTACTACACATCAGCTAAATACAGAGTGTGGTCTGTGCAATACATCCAGGACACGTATGCCAGCTTGGTGATACTCCTACGAAAAGCCAGATACACACGTTGATTGGCAAGTCTACATGACATGCCCTGAAACGAGCTGGGGGCCAGTCTGAGTGAACAGCCAGAGACATCACAGGAGTGACATACATCCACATAGCTGCATTTAAAGGATGTCATCTCATACAGACAGCCTATGGCAAGCTAGACGCACAGGTCACATGGAATGTCAAATGTACAGATCAAACACATTGCGATGAAGGGGTACACGTGAAAACAGAAAACACAGACATTGAGAAGACGCAGATATGTCCTCATGTGAAAATATCATGTCCGATGCATACAGACCCTGCTTACGTGGGAATCCACATGTGGCATGGTGTGCGTAGATGTGTGCCATGCCCATCTCCACACAGACACATGTTGGATGCAGCAACAGCAGTGAAATGTCAGTTGTTAGTGTCCCTGTCCCTGGCATCAGGGGACAGTTGCGGGTGGTGGTGACTGTGCCATACCAGTGATGCTGTGCTTGACACTTTGTACTACAGGCACACATGTGCAAAGTGTGAAGGGGAAGTGTGCCACATAGTGCCCCATCACACATGACATGTGTACACAGGTCATCACACATCAATTGTGCAACTACATGAGAAGACATGTGCAATATAACTGCCTGACACACCTAGGCCCTGCACATGAAAGTCTGCAATGACAATGACGTGATGTACAGCCTTGTGCGAGTCAGAGACCTCCATTCCTTTCGTGTGCGCCTCCTATCACCAGTGTAAGCGTGCTCTGAGAGCGTGTGTACGGCCCGTATCACTATAGTAGTGGTGCCGTAGGAGTGCGTGTGGTACAGACCGTACACACGCTCTCAGAGCATGTGTACGGCCCGTATCACTATAGGAGTGGTGCCATAGGAGTGCTCGTGGTACGGACCGTACACACGCTCTGAGAGCGTGTGTACGGCCCGTATCACTATAGTAGTGGTGCCGTAGGAGTACGCGTGGTACGGGCCGTACACACGCTCTCAGAGCGTGTGTACGGCCCGTATCCCTATAGTAGTGGTGCCGTAGGAGTACGCGTGGTACGGGCCATACACACGCTCTCAGAGCGTATGTACGGACCGTATCACTATAGTAGTGGTGCTGTAGGAGTGCGCGTGGTACGGGGCGTACACACGCTCTGAGAGCGTGTGTACGGTCCGTACCACACGTACTCCTACGGCACCACTACTATAGTGATACTTGCCATACACACGCTCTTAGAGCGTGTGTACGGCCCGTTTCACTATAGTAGTGGTGCCGTAGGAGTATGCGTGGTACGGGCCGTACGCACGCTCTGAGAGCGTGTGTACAGCCCGTATAACTATAGTAGTGGTGCCGTAGGAGTACGCGTGGTATGGGCCGTACACACGCTCTGAGAGCGTGTGTACAGCCCGTATCACTATAGTAGTGGTGCCGTAGGAGTACACGTGGTACGGGCCGTACACACGCTCTCAGAGCGTGTGTACGGCCCGTATCACTATAGTAGTGGTGCCGTAGGAGTGCGTGCGGTACGGACTGTACACACCCTCTGAGAGCGTGTGTACGGCCCGTATCACTATAGTAGTGGTGCCGTAGGAGTGCGCGTGGTACGGGCCATACACACGCTCTGAGAGCTCTAAGCACGTGTGTACGGCCCGTATCACTATAGTAGTGGTGCCGTAGGAGTGCGTGTGGTACGGGCCGTACACACGCTCTGAGAGCGTGTGTACGGTCCGTACCACGCGTACTCCTACGGCACTACTACTATAGTGATACGGGCCGTACACACGCTCTTAGAGCGTGTGTACGGCCCGTATCACTATAGTAGTGGTGCCGTAGGAGTACGCGTGGTACGGGCCGTACACACGCTCTGAGAGCATGTGTACGGCCCATATCACTATAGTAGTGATGCCGTAGGAGTAGGCGTGGTACGGGCCGTACACACGCTCTCAGAGCATGTGTACGTCCCGTATCACTATAGTAGTGGTGCCGTAGGAGTGAGGTGCTGTCCATCAGCCTGGTGTTGCATGTGATGCACAGTGTGTGCCATGATCAGGGAGTGTGTCGCACCCCTCCTGCCACCTGTATACTTTCAATGCCATGTAGTGCATTGGGGCTTCCACAGAGGCCAATGTCTATATGAGAAAGATGCAATTCCTTGGCAGCATCCTATGCCCTGTTCAACATATCAAAGATGTTCAAATGTGTGTCTCTGTGACATGGAGCAGGTGTAGTGATGTTGTCTCACTTTGTCATCCTCACAGGTAACTGCCTACGAGAAGGGGGGATCTGGAAGGAGATCGTCAGGGCCGTGAGATCGGCGGGGGGGTCGCAGTCGGCGCCTAGCCCAAGTCCGAAAACGGTGGCAGGACATCCGGTGCTGGACCCGGCGGATCGCCCGGGTCCAGCTGGGGCTCTCACCTCCACGCCCCCACGGCGGGCGCCGACACCTGACCACCCACATGACGCGAGTCCTGGCAGTGGTCTTCCCTGACCTGGATAGGCAGTTACAGGAGAGACAGCAGCAAGGAGGGGGTAGGTACATGTCTGTTTGTTGTGTTGTGTGTCACCAGCTTTTGGAAGTGCTCTGTAGCCTGGATACACTGCCAGGGTTCATATGTGCAGTGCATATTCTGTTCCCCAAAGTCAACCGGTGCTCTTATTCATCCCTTCCCCTCCTTGACATGTGTCCCCTGGTCTGTGTGTAATCACAATTGCACATGGTCATCTAGGCTGCCAGTTAATCCAAGTGCACATTGCTTTCTGCATCATGTGGGAGGGTGGTCTGTGACATGTGTTGGTACCTTGCCTGTGTGTTCTGTTCACAAAATGGCACATTCCCACATTCTGAACATGTCGATTGTGTAAAGTATTGTGATTCCCAAGGGACCAACATTTTTTCCTTTTGTGTTCCAAAGTACTTACAGGTCTCTGAGTGTGGGGACACCTTTAGTATTGAGGTGTGTTAGTTTGCCTTGGGTGCGCCACTACTGTTTCTTTCAAGGTAAACAAGAGGTGGCATGACTTCATTGTATTGCTGTGCTCACCTGTTCCCAGACACTAGCTTCTCAGTGTATTTCTCATTCAAGTTTTGGGCTGGTGTGTCCTATTTTTCCTTGTGTCCAAGTGGCATGGTGGGTCTACCAACTGGGGAGTACAGGTCTTACATATGTGCGGAGTAATCTAGCTGTTACTCATGATGCATTACCTGATATGCACTGTGACCTATTGGTTTTGTACTCATGTGTCAGATGTATACAAGTGACTGATGTTTTTCTGTATCTTCACCTTGCCCACAGCATCATCATTGGAAACCGAGGGAGACACCTGCCCGGACCTGGAGGAGGGACCCAGCACCAGTGCCACCAGTGCTGGTGAGTCTGCGGGAGCCAGTGGCACGGAGGGCGAGGGGAGTCAGTCGGAGGACCTGTCTGGTGGCGAGCCCAACTACGACGCAGACGGGTCCGAGGCTGACCTCATCGAGGGGGCGGAGGCTGCTACAACACCTGGCAGCAGCCCAACATCTGTCCCCGCCTCCTCCATTCCCATCACCGCCCTCCCAGTTGCTCCAGTCCCTTCTGTCCGTGCAGAGCCCCACCATGTCTCCTTCGGGACAGGCACCGCACCCCCTGCCCCTGTCACCCCTGCTGCCCTCAGTGCAGAGTCTGTGGACATACTGCGGCAGTTGCAGGTTGGGCAGGCATCGGTGCTGATTGTCCTCCATGGCCACACCACACTGCTGACACAGATGGTGTCGTTCATGGAGGGCATGTCAGCAACGATATCTGAACAACGCAGGTTTCTGCGGTCCATGGACTCTTCCCTGACAGCAGCAGTGACTCTCCTGCAGCGCTTCGTCCCCCCCTACCCCAGCCCCATCCACACTTCCCTCTCCCATACCTGTCCCATGCACACCCAGACATTCCCAAGCACGCACCCCACCAGACACAGGCAGCACACCACCAAGTAAGGGCAAGCGCACACCTCCTGGCATGCACACTCAGGGGGATGTAGGCACACCCACTGGGTCTGGGGCAAAACGACATAGTCTGAGTCCGCAGGCCTCACAACCCAGTCCCTCCAAAAGCACTCCCCTTGGGTCCCCTGCCAAGCTGTCACCCAAAGAGGTCAACATGGGTGAGCTGGCCCTCACCCCCACTGTGACACCATCCCGCAAGCGGGCGAGGAAATCCCCGGGCAGGATAGTTGAGTCCTCCCCCTGTCCACCCCCTCCCCCAAGAGCGCTGCACCCCATCCCTCAGCCACCCCCCCCTCCGTTGGCCCTGGGGTTTCTTCCGATGTAGGGGTTACTCTGGACGCCCTGGCAGCAGTGTGCAGCGCCGAGCTCACCTCCACCTTTGGCGCTGCCCCACCCCTGTGGTGGAGATGTCCACCCCTGCACCCACCACACCTACCCTTCCCCCTCCTGTCCCGGCGGTGCCTGGTCCTTCCCCACATGATGCCCCCCCGGTCGACGAACCTGAGGGTTCCACTGTGCAGGCAAGCTAGGGGAGACGCGTGCCCATGTGTCCCCCCAAGGACTTCTATTATGGACTGGCCATTGGCCTTTGTATATAGTGTGATTTCATAATGTGTTTTTTATGCTGAATAAAGCATTTTATTTTTACTTTGAACACTATTGCATTTCAGGTATTGATGTTTGTGCTGAGGCTCCAGGAGTTGGTGTTGTGGTAATGTGTTATGGTTCTGAGAAATGTTCTAGTCCAGTGGTTCCCAAACTGAGGTCCGGGGAACCCTGGGGGTCCCCGAAGCCTCCTCAGGGGGTCCAAGACTACTTTGAAAATCAAATAATAATAACAGATCAATAAAGTGTAGCTATATAAAGAGGCTAAATGTACAATTGAACATTTTAAAACATACTGTAAATGTGAAGGAATTTGAAACTGGAGCCTAAAAATTAAATTGGTATCCTCAGATTGATTTGCGGGAGCAGTGCAAGGGCATCAAACTGAATATAGTATGGATGATGAGCGGCCTCAATTGAATTTAGAAAAGCTCCAACAATTCTTTTAAAATTACATTTTGATTTCTACTTGAATTCTATGTTATCTAATTAAATAAAATGTGTTATGTGTGTATTTGTTTGATGAAAGTTTTTTTGTATTTTGGTGTCCAAGCCCCTGCAGCACCTGCTTCGGGAACATCTGTGCCAACCACTACCCCCATTACTGCCACATCCCAGGAGACTCCCAGGAGCCCTGCCGCACTGAACAACTGAGCCAGTCTGACCTGGAGGGACAAGGTTCGCCGGGAACCCAGGAGGAGGCAGACAACCCCGCAACTGCCATCCCTCAGGGGTCCCGTAGACCCGATGTGCCCATAACGGCAGTCCAGGCTCGTGTGGGCAGGGGTGGTGGGAGTGGAGGCAGGCGGAGTAGAGAACCTGACCAGTCAGCTGAAGGGACCGGTATGTCACACATACGCAACATCATGGACGCATACCGGCGTGACACCAGGGCCATCAGCCAGGTAGTGGAGACCCTCACAGAGATTAAGAACCAGCAGGCCGAGCAACACGCCAGTCAACAAGAACACCAAGGACGGATGGAGGCAAGACTGTCTGAGCTCCTGGCGGTGCAAACAGACATAAGCCGTTCCCTCCGTCGGATCGCCGACAACATGTGCAACCCTCCCTGTGCCACCAGGCGAAGACCACCACCAGCCACAGGGAGGGAGGAGGAGGAGGATTCGTCCGACGGAGCGTCCCAAACATCGTCAAGGCCTGCATCTGAGGGTCCCGCGAGGAAGGTGGGTCGTCCACGGAAAAGACCGTGAGAGGCAGCGGGCCATCCACATCTCCCAGGTCACCTGGCCTGGCACCTGGCCTTCATGCGCAACAGCATTACCTCATTCGCTGACATTCTCTGCCACATGGACTTGCTGGTCACAGTCTGACCAATGACGACAAACACTGTGTTCTGGACTCTGATGACTTCAAATGCCAAGGATCCCATCTCCCCCTGTGAACTTTGGATTCTAGGCACACTGTATAGCACCTATTTTTTCCCACAAAACACGCCCCCACCAAGAATAAAACTAAATTTCTTTAATTAGATGTTGCAGTCATTTTGCATGAGTCCACAACATACGTGTGGGGAAATGTCAAACTATGCCTGAGTGATGAACTAACTCCAGCCATCCATACCCTGGGATCTGAGTCCGGTACAGGACACACATGGGTCACAATGTATCATCCAATACAGACATGGAGCACAATACTCACCCTTGATGACCTCAAGCTGCTGAGGGGGGGGGGGGGGCATGCAATACTGTGCGGACAGACCAATTTGGAAGAGTATCATTAAGGCGTAGAGGTCATGGCTCATGTGGAGGTTCCCGGGGAGGGAGTCCCAGGTATGTTTGGCCAGGTGGGAGAACTATGTCCTGCATGCTGGAGTTCGGTGGATGTGAAGAATGGTGGCCAGGGCAAGGTTGGATGCACGGAGTTGGCCCAAAGGGGTCTTGGATGACAGACGTCTAAGGTTGGTTTGGGGTCTGGGGTTGTGGACTGCCTCCTGAGTGTGGGTGAGGAGTGTGAAGGTCATCCTGCAGCAGACAGTGATCCATTGCAGGTATGTCAGGTGGACGGTGATGTGGCTGGGGCGCGGGATGTTGAAGCTGAGGTGTGCAGATGCACCCTGGATGTGGACAAGTTTTCCGGGAGTTTGGCTGTTCTTGCTCCGTAGAGGGCGGGGCTGTAGTTAACACGGCTGGTGTCGTGGACCTGGGGGACGGTCTTTCTTGCCTTGGAGTGGATCTATCTGTGGATCATGTGCATCATGCGGAGGGTGTTGCAGCATGAGGTACAGATGCTGGTGAGTTGATTGGCAATTGTGAGCGACGAGTCCATGATGCACACCATCTTGTGTGCGTGGCCACTGGGTGCTGGTGCAGTGCCCTGGCGGGTGGGACACAAGGAGTTGTAAGGGGACAATCCTCAGATGATTACCTCAGTCCTGGCCAAGTCCAGCCTCAGGTGGCTGATGTTCAGCCATTCATCAACAGACCTCATGCCTTCTTGAAGTTTGGAACTGGCAATGGCTGTGTCTTTGGTGAGGGTGAGGAGCAGCTGGCTGTCAATGGCATACGAGATCATGATGAGGTTGTGTGCGCATGTGATGGTGGAGAGGGGGGTCATGGACACATTGAAGATTGACATGCTGAGAGATGAGCCCTGGGCCATGTGCCAGATGACGCCACTGTACTACATGCTTAAGGCTTGAGTCCCACTTCCATGGCCTTGCTGGTGAGCTACTTGGTGATTTCATCCTGGTCCATCCCCTGGATACCAGTGTTGGAGATGTGTGAGCTGACAGTGTGTGAGCACATCGTGTATAATGCTGTGGAGAGGTCAAGGGGGGTAGCCTCACCATTGTTGAGCAGGGCTAAGTTGTCGTTGTTGGTGGCAATGATGACGGTTGCAGTGGGGTGATTACTGTGGAAGATGGTCTTGTGCAGGTTGCCTGGAGCTCTTTGCGTGGAGGAAGTTTGTCAGTTGCTCGTTGACTGTCTTCCTGATGACATTTGCTGGCTAGGGAAGCACGGTGATGTTCCTTGAGAGCCTGCGTTCCTGCCGTCCGTTGTCTAAGAAGGACCTGGGTCACTGCATGCCTCTATCTACCATGGAATGTGGCTAACTCCAATGATACATACATGACGTGCTGGACGGGGTCTACAAGGATGGGGAATGATGTGGTTGAGATGTTGTGTGGGAAGGGGCCTGATGTAGATCCCCAGGGGATGTTGCACATGAGCCGGGTGTTGTATCTCCTGATGATGGAAGTCCAAAACCTGAGGGGGGTTGGTCCCGCGTATAATAGTGCGTTCTGCCTCTGTGTGCCAAGGCTTGCGTGTATGTCCATGAGCTTGCAGTGGTAGAAAGTTGCAAGGAATTGGCTCACCTTGCAAGGGTGGGGTGTCTTTTGGATGGAGAACTGATGTCAGTGCACTCACAATGCTGATGAGCTCCTTGATGTCGTGCGTTTTTTTGCCTCGGCCCCATCTGAAGGATCTCCAATTGTCCTTGCTGATGAAATGGTGATGGCTGTGTGTGCCGTTTTCCAGGGTTGTAAGGCCACTGATGGTTATTTGTGTTGCAAGCTGTTCACCAGAGTCCTGCTAGACGTGTATGAGTCCAATAGGTCTGCCTTGTCCCAGGTGGCTTAATTGTTGTTGTGCATCACAGGAAAGTCCGTCAACGTGGCTAGATTGTTGGATCAGTTGCTGATCCAGTGTGTGAGGTTGCAGGGTGTGGCGGTGGTGTTGGTTCCGGTGTCCCACACAGCATGTCTGTGTTGACTTACATCAAGCATCTTTGGGGGATTGGCGGCGGGGTGTGTGGCAGTGTGTTGCTTGTCGGAGATGTGGATGCTAATGTGGATGGAAGAATGATGGATGCTGGTGTGGTTCTCATCCAGCCAGAAGTTCCTGGCCCACAGCCACATGTATCCTGTGGATGTGAGGGCGTGCGTGAAGATGGACGTGTTGATGGCTTTGCGGAATTGTGGATGTAGGCCTGGAGATCTGTGGATGAGTGTTACTCTGAGGGTTTGCAGGGGGTTTGTGCCAAACCGGATTTGTGACCCTGAGTGCGTACTTGGGAATAGATATCAATTCATCCTCCGGGATTGTTAGTGCCGTCCCTGCGGGTGCTCTTGTATCCGTCTGAGATGGCAATGAAGAAGTTGTGTGCTGAGGATGCTTTTATCCAGGTCACTGTCATAAAGGTGATGTGTGGGCCTGTTGTGTTGAGGAGGTAACAGAGTCCAATGGTGTTCTGTTGGACGGAGCCGGTGTGGAGTAGGAGGGACATGACCTAGTTGGTGTGACAGGGCCTGGAAGGCGGGGCAGCGCTGTGTAGGCAGTTGGAGTTGTCATGTGTGCGCTTAGGGTATGCCTGAGAGCAGGCGGTTGATTTTCGGTTGGACATTGCTTGGAGGGTGACTGCAACATGAGACTGTTGTGTGATATGGGTCATGCAAGGACATGAGGGTCATGCAATGTGCACGTTGCATGCGCTGACGGTCCTGCCTTTGGCCCGGCGTGGCCGCAACAAAGGCACAGACAAGCTGATGACAGCCTAATGAATGGGTGGAGGGAGGAAGGGAGGAGCATCTTGGAGGCGTGTGGGTTGCAGAATCCGGGAACTTGGTGGGCCCTTGCCGCAGGGGCCGCAGCAGCAGGCGGCATGTACTGGAATTTAGGCCGAAAGTAGCACACAAAGACAAGGATGTCAGAAAGGACAACTGCAACTGGCGTACGTAAAGGAAGGAGTGTCAGGTTACTCATGGCTCACCAAGAGAAAATGGATGAACAATCACCAAAGATGACTGACACAGGATCAGGAAACAGAAGGCCGAGCTGCGCACAGGAGACACAGCCTCAGCAGGCGTTGACGGCCCGTTGGGGGGAGCAACCTGCCCAAATACATACACAACCATGGACTTCATGCACAATAGAGATTATTAGCCATGAAGAACTGCATGCATGTTGCCGAACTACACATACACTCATATGCATAATCTTTGACAACTCTGCCAGAGATGACGCATGCAAAGTGGCAAGAGACCTGCATTGACAGAGATGAGGCACTTTGGAGGGTGAGGAACACCTTTATTACTCAAACTCACACTAAGGGAAATGCATCAATATGAACAGACTCACAGGTCATTTGACTGAACATGTGGGACCTACGCTGGACAACCCCT
The DNA here is from genome assembly GCF_964204655.1 of Triturus cristatus. NCBI lineage: Eukaryota > Metazoa > Chordata > Amphibia > Caudata > Salamandridae > Triturus > Triturus cristatus. The sequence goes on along the minus strand of NC_140580.1, from coordinate 846,224,119 downwards.
TCACAACACGGATGTTGTAAATCCAAATGAACTGGCACACAAGTTAAGGGGATGAGCCAAACACCTCCTGCTGCACACGGAGAGGCTGCAATTCCCCATTGAGCCTGTTATGGGGATGTCCCACACTATGTCCACCCGTAGCATCCCGTATGTTTCAGAGGGAAGTTTTACACACATTGATGCCTTCATCAGAATCCAAAATCCATTACAGATGACTGTCACGAAGGGTGACTATCAATTCATGGGAGTCATGCTACATGTTATGTGCCCCATGGTGAGTAGACATGTATGCATGGTAACACAACATGCACAGAAGCAGTCCCCACACATTCCAAACATGTACCACCCCCAAAATGCCTTGCTGCAATCCTTACCCAAAATGACATTTCCCCATGTCCGTGCATGGAACGCTGATTCAGCACACGTTGCAATACTCATGAGGAATAGCAGGAGGACAACGATGACATGAGCAGACAACATGCGCAAGAACCTGGGAATGACAGACACACAAGAAGTCAGCTAAAAGATTTTTCTCCGCATACATGGTCATTTACTAAACATGAACAATGTTGTCCCCATGCTAATTTATAAGAAAGTGTCTCTGCTACAATGTGTGGAATGACATCATCACTCGAGTGACACATCAGAACACACATCTAAGTCACTTAGCATACAGTCAGCTGGACACACACATTGCAACACATGCCACCCAAGGCTACAAGCGTGCACACTCAGACCCAGTGACTCACCATTATGAGAAGAAGTTGTGTATGAGCTGACTCCGGATATCCTCCTCCTCCTCCTCACTTGCCTCGTGACCAAGCCCTTCATCCTCCACGGGTGGATGTTCCTGCTCATCCTGCTCCAGGATGAGTGGCACTGCCTTCTCCACTGCCATGTTGTGCAGCATGCAGCACACGAGGAAGATTTTGCAGACCTTCGCCGGTGCATGTTGGAGGGACCCGCCTGTCTTGTGAAGGCACCGGAATCGGCTCTTCAGGAGGCCAAACGTCCTCTCAATCACTCGCCTGGTCTGCCCGTGTGCATTGTTGTACTGGTGATCTGCAGCTGATCTTGGGTTGCGGAGAGGTGTCATCAGCCATGGCATGTTGGGATAGCCAGAGTCCCCTACATGGAAACCTCATGTAAATAAGTGGGTCAGGAGATGCCGTAAGAGCCAAAGATACCGCAACACACAGGACAAACAGAGTATACCCACCAACAAGACATGCTCGTTCGTTGTGCAGCCGCAGCATCATTTGTTGCAACCTGCTACGCCTCATGATGTAGGCATCGTGTGCTGACCCTGGAAAACGTGCACAGACATGGGAAATCAGCATGTTAGCAAGACACACCACAAGGGCATTTATAGAGTGGTAATGTTTAAGGTTGCGATAGGCTACCTCCTGTGCCTGTGGTGGTACCAAAGCCACATGTGTCCCATCAATGGACCCAATGACATGGGGCATCCCTCCCAGGGCATAGAAATCACCCTTGACACCTGTCAACTCATCAGGAGTAGGAAAATGGATGAATTCATCAAGGTGCTCCAACATGGCTGCCAAAACATCACTCAGGACACCGCTGAACATTGTCTGTGACATGCCACCAACATCAGATATGGTGATTTGAAACGTACCTGTGGCAAAAAAATGTAGGGCTGCCATCACCTTCATCTTGCGGTCAGCGCAGTAGGATACCTGTGTCGCGGTTAGAGGTGTGGTGCCAGCTTGTCGGTCAAGTCCTCAATCAACTGTTGAGTGAATCTGTAACGTTGGATGCAGGCACGTTCCCTCTTGGCACCCAAGCCTGGCATTGGTCGGGGGACAGGCGGTGCCCTGCAGAAAATTGTATTGAATAACGAAGATTGAGAGCATAACAACATCAATGTCAATGAACAGAGCATATCCTAAACTGCTACTACACATCAGCTAAATACAGAGTGTGGTCTGTGCAATACATCCAGGACACGTATGCCAGCTTGGTGATACTCCTACTAAAAGCCAGATACACACGTTGATTGGCAAGTCTACATGACATGCCCTGAAACGAGCTGGGGGCCAGTCTGAGTGAACAGCCAGAGACATCACAGGAGTGACATACATCCACATAGCTGCATTTAAGGGATGTCATCTCATACAGACAGCTGATGGCAAGCTAGACGCACAGGTCACATGGAATGTCAAATGTACAGATCAAACACATTGCGATGAAGGGGTACACGTGAAAACAGAAAACACAGACATTGAGAAGACGCAGATATGTCCTCATGTGAAAATATCATGTCCGATGCATACAGACCCTGCTTACGTGGGAATCCACATGTGGCATGGTGTGCGTAGATGTGTGCCATGCCCATCTCCACACAGACACATGTTGGATGCAGCAACAGCAGGCTCATGGGAACACATGACACACACATGACATAGTCACATCGGGGCACGCTGATCGTGAAATGTCAGTTGTTAGTGTCCCTGTCCCTGGCATCAGGGGACAGTTGCGGGTGGTGTTGACTGTGCCATACCAGTGATGCTGTGCTTGACACGTTTGTACTACAGGCACACATGTGCAAAGTGTGAAGGAGAAGTGTGCCACATAGTGCCCCATCACACATGACATGTGTACACAGGTCATCACACATCAATTGTGCAACTACATGAGAAGACATGTGCAATATAACTGCCTGACACACCTAGGCCCTGCACATGAAAGTCTGCAATGACAATGACGTGATGTACAGCCTTGTGCGAGTCGGAGACCTCCATTCCTTTCGTGTGCGCCTCCTATCACCAGTGTAAGCGTGCTCTGAGAGCGTGTGTACGGCCCGTATCACTATAGCAGTGGTGCCGTAGGAGTGCGCGTGGTATGGACCGTACACACGCTCTCGGAGCGTGTGTACGGCCCGTATCACTATAGTAGTGGTGCCGTAGGAGTGCGTGTGGTACAGACCGTACACACACTCTCAGAGCATGTGTACGGCCCGTATCACTATAGTAGTGGTGCCATAGGAGTGCGCGTGGTACGGACCGTACACACGCTCTGAGAGCGTGTGTACGGCCCGTATCACTATAGTAGTGGTGCCGAAGGAGTACGCATGGTACGGGCCGTACACACGCTCTCAGAGCGTGTGTACGGCCCGTATCACTATAGTAGTGGTGCCGTAGGAGTACACGTGGTACGGGCCATACACACGCTCTCAGAGCGTGTGTACGGACCGTATCACTATAGTAGTGGTGCCGTAGGAGTGCGCGTGGTACGGGCCGTACACACGCTCTGAGAGCGTGTGTACGGTCCGTACCACGCGTACTCCTACGGCACCACTACTATAGTGATACGGGCCGTACACACGCTCTTAGAGCGTGTGTACGGCCCGTTTCACTATAGTAGTGGTGCCGTAGGAGTACGCGTGGTACGGGCCGTACACACGCTCTGAGAGCGTGTGTACAGCCCGTATCACTATAGTAGTGATGCCGTAGGAGTACGCGTGGTACGGACCGTACACACGCTCTGAGAGCGTGTGTACGGTCCGTACCACGCGTACTCCTACGGCACCACTACGATAGTGATACGGGCCGTACACACGCTCTCAGAGCGTGTGTACGGCCCGTATCACTATCGTAGTGGTGCCGTAGGAGTGTGCGTGGTACGGACCGTACACACGCTCTGAGAGTGTGTGTACGGCCCGTATCACTATAGTAGTGGTGCCGTAGGAGTACGCGTGGTACGGGCCGTACACACGCTCTCAGAGTGTGTGTACGGCCCGTATCAATATAGTAGTGGTGCCGTAGGAGTACACGTGGTACGGGCCGTACACACGCTCTCAGAGCGTGTATACGGCCCGTATCACTATAGTAGTGGTGCCGTAGGAGTGCGTGCTGTACGGACTGTACACACGCTCTGAGAGCGTGTGTACGGCCCGTATCACTATAGTAGTGGTGCCGTAGGAGTGCGCGTGGTACGGGCCGTACACACGCTCTGAGAGCTCTAAGCGCGTGTGTACGGCACGTATCACTATAGTAGTGGTGCCGTAGGAGTGCGTGTGGTACGGGCCGTACACACGCTCTGAAAGCGTGTGTACGGTCCGTACCACGCGTACTCCTACGGCACCACTACTATAGTGATACGGGCCGTACACACGCTCTTAGAGCGTGTGTACGGCCCGTATCACTATAGTAGTGGTGCCGTAGGAGTACGCGTGGTACGGGCCGTACACACGCTCTGAGAGCATGTGTACAGCCCGTATCACTATAGTAGTGATGCCGTAGGAGTACGCGTGGTACGGGCCGTACACACGCTCTCAGAGCGTGTGTACGGCCCGTATCACTATAGTAGTGGTGCCGTAGGAGTGAGGTGCTGTCCATCAGCCTGGTGCTGCATGTGATGCACAGTGTGTGCCATGATCAGGGAGTGTGTCGCACCCCTCCTGCCACCTGTGTACTTTCAATGCCATGTAGTGCATTGGGGCTTCCACAGAGGCCAATGTCTATATGAGAAAGATGCAATTCCTTGGCAGCATCCTATGCCCTGTTCAACATATCAAAGATGTTCAAATGTGTGTCTCTGTGACATGGAGCAGGTGTAGTGATCCTCACAGGTAACTGCCTACGAGAAGGGGGGATCTGGAAGGAGATCGTCAGGACCGTGAGATCGGCGGGGGGTCGCAGTCGGCGCCTAGCCCAAGTCCGAAAATGGTTGCAGGACATCCGGTGCTGGACCCGGCGGATCGCCCAGGTCCAGCTGGGGCTCTCACCTCCACGCCCCCACGGTGGGCGCCGACGCCTGACCACCCACATGACGCGTGTCCTGGCAGTGGTCTTCCCTGACCTGGATAGGCAGTTACAGGAGAGACAGCAGCAAGGAGGGGGTAGGTACATGTCTGTTTGTTGTGTTGTGTGTCACCAGCTTTTGGAAGTGCTCTGTAGCCTGGATACACTGCCAGGGTTTATATGTGCAGTGCATATTCTGTTCCCCAAAGTCAACCGGTGCTCTTATTCATCCCTTCCCCTCCTTGACATGTGATCCCTGGTCTGTGTGTAATCACAATTGCAGATGGTCATCTAGGCTGCCAGTTAATCCAAGTGCACATTGCTTTCTGCATCATGTGGGAGGGTGGTCTGTGACATGTGTTGGTACCTTGCCTGTGTGTTCTGTTCACAAAATGGCACATTCCCACATTCTGAACATGTCGATTGTGTAAAGTATTGTGATTCCCAAGGGACCAACATTTTTTCCTTTTGTGTTCCAAAGTACTTACAGGTCTCTGAGTGTGGGGACACCTTTATTATTGAGGTGTGTTAGTTTGCCTTGGGTGCACCACTACTGTTTCTTTCAGGGTAAACAAGAGGTGGCATGACTTCATTGTATTGCTGTGCTCACCTGTTCCCAGACACTAGCTTCTCAGTGTATTTCTCATTCAAGTTTTGGGCTGGTGTGTCCTATTTTTCCTTGTGTCCAAGTGGCATGGTGGGTCTACCAACTGGGGAGTACAGGTCTTACATATGTGCGGAGTAATCTAGCTGTTACTCATGATGCATTACCTGATATGCACTGTGCTGTGACCTATTGATTTTGTACTCATGTGTCAGATGTATACAAGTGACTGATGTTTTTCTGTATCTTCACCTTGCCCACAGCATCATCATTGGAAACCGAGGGAGACACCTGCCCGGACCTGGAGGAGGGACCCAGCACCAGTGCCACCAGTGCTGGTGAGTCTGCGGGAGCCAGTGGCACGGAGGGCGAGGGGAGTCAGTCGGAGGACCTGTCTGGTGGCGAGCCCAACTACGACGCAGACGGGTCCGAGGCTGACCTCATCGAGGGGGCGGAGGCTGCTACAACACCTGGCAGCAGCCCAACATCTGTCCCCACCTCCTCCATTCCCATCACCGCCCTCCCAGTTGCTCCTGTCCCTTCTGTCCGTGCAGAGCCACACCATGTCTCCTTCGGGACAGGCACCGCACCCCCTGCCCCTGTCACCCCTGCTGCCCTCAGTGCAGAGTCTGTGGACATACTGCGGCAGTTGCAGGTTGGGCAGGCATCGGTGCTGACTGTCCTCCATGGCCACACCACACTGCTGACACAGATGGTGTCGTTCATGGAGGGCATGTCAGCAACGATGTCTGAACAACGCAGGTTTCTGCGGTCCATGGACTCTTCCCTGACAGCAGCAGTGACTCTCCTGCAGCGCTTCGTCCCCCCCTACCCCAGCCCCATTCACACTTCCCTCTCCCATACCTGTCCCATGCACACCCAGACATTCCCAAGCACGCACCCCACCAGACACAGGCAGCACACCACCAAGTAAGGGCAAGCGCACACCTCCTGGCATGCACACTCAGGGGGATGTAGGCACACCCACTGGGTCTGGGGCAAAACGACATACACGCAGCCACAGTCTGAGTCCGCAGGCCTCACAACCCAGTCCCTCCAAAAGCACTCCCCTTGGGTCCCCTGCCAAGCTGTCACCCAAAGAGGTCAACATGGGTGAGCTGGCGCTCACCCCCACTGTGACACCACCCCGCAGGCGGGCGAGGAAATCCCCGGGCAGGGTAGTTGAGTCCTCCCCCTGTCCACCCCCTCCCCCAAGAGCGCTGCACCCCATCCCTCGGCCACCCCCCCCTCCGTTGGCCCTGGGGTTTCTTCCGATGTAGGGGTTACTCTGGACGCCCTGGCAGCAGTGTGCAGCGCCGAGCTCACCTCCACCTTTGGCGCTGCCCCACCCCTGTGGTGGAGATGTCCACCCCTGCACCCACCACACCTACCCTTCCCCCTCCTGTCCCAGCGGTGCCTGGTCCTTCCCCACATGATGCCCCCCCGGTCGACGAACCTGAGGGTTCCACTGTGCAGGCAAGCTAGGGGAGACGCGTGCCCATGTGTCCCCCCAAGGACTTCTATTATGGACTGGCCATTGGCCTTTGTATATAGTGTGATTTCATAATGTGTTTTTTATGCTGAATAAAGCATTTTATTTTTACTTTGAACACTATTGCATTTCAGGTATTGATGTTTGTGCTGAGGCTCCAGGAGTTGGTGTTGTGGTAATGTGTTATGGTTCTGAGAAATGTTCCAGTCTAGTGGTTCCCAAACTGAGGTCCGGGGACCCCTGGGGGTCCCCGAAGCCTCCTCAGGGGGTCCAAGACTACTTTGAAAATCAAATAATAATAACAGATCAATAAAGTGTAGCTATATAAAGAGGCTAAATGTACAATTGAACATTTTAAAACATACTGTAAATGTGAAGGAATTTGAAACTGGAGGCTAAAAAATAAATTGGTATCCTCAGATTGATTTGCGGGAGCAGTGCAAGGGCATCAAACTGAATATAGTATGGATGATGAGCGGCCTCAATTGAATTTAGAAAAGCTCCAACAATTCTTTTAAAATTACATTTTGATTTCTACTTTAATTCTATGTTATCTAATTAAATAAAATGTGTTATGTGTGTATTTGTTTGATGAAAGTTTTTTTGTATTTTTGTTTATTGTTTTGTGGTTCAAATCATCAACATTGCTTAGGCCTGGGTCCCCGACTTCCAGTAATGACTCGTGGGGGGTCCCCGGATTCGAATATTGATTCATTTGGGGTCCCCGGGTTCCAATAATGATTAAGTGGGGGTCCCCAGAAGTCAAAAGTTTGGGAACCACTGTTCTAGTCTGATGGTCATGAGGTGGACCATGGTATCTGCGTGCCATCACAAGGTGTCTGCAAAGAATCATTGGTAGTGTGTGTTATTTTGGTTTTGAGACATTGTCCCAAGGAGTGTTCCTCCCTCTGTGGCACCTGACATCTTCGCTGCAAAGAGTTGCACAATTGTTGTGCTGACCTGTGTCTACATTTCCTTTGTTGGTGACGGATCCCTTCAACTATGGCCATGCCTGCTCAGCAATGTCTCCGGCTGCATCGTCTGTGCCATCCTTGCTAGTCACTGTACTTGTGTATTGAGTATGTTGAAATGCCTTCATGGAGAAATTCTCCCTTTTCAGCACTATGCATGTGTGTACTTGTTCTGCAGGGTATTTGGGCACCTGACTCACAATTGTGGGCATTGTATCTGTGGGAACTCCACCCTATTCCTTCCATGAGAGACAACATCTTGGTGGCTGGCCCAGCACCTGTACATTCCTATCAGTCCTGGGATGTGCGTGACAGTGTGTGTTCCCTTTGGCTCTCTTAGTTTAGTAGGCAGTGACATGACTATACAGTCTTGTGGCATGATCTCAGTGTGTGTATTGTGGTGCATCCGCCAGGGGTGGGTATGCATGTGTTATTTGTCCTCACACCCACATGTGGTGTGTCATGCAGTGGGGGAAAGACATCCATTCTCCTGGGAGTGGGACACTGCTTTCAGTGATGTGTTGTCATGGCACTATCATCATTGTCCAAAGTTAGGGATGCGTACATACACCCATGGAGTTGTGGTCATCTGATAATGATGTACACCCCCCCCATGTCTCTGTCCACTGCTGGGAGTCCTCTGCACCCACCCCTCATATTGCAGGCCACTGCTGGGAGTCATATACACCCACCCTTCACATGTCTGTCCACTGCTGGGAGTGATATGCACCCATCCCCATGTCTCTGTCCACTGCTGGTAGTGATATGCACCCACCCCCATGTCTCTGTCCACTGCTGGGAGTCCTCTGCACCCACACACATATGTCTGTCCACTGCTACGAATCATATACAGCCACCCCTCACATGTCTGTCCACGGCTGGGAGTGATATGTACCCACCCCTCATATTTCAGGCCACTGCTGGTATTCATTTACACCCACCCCTCACATGTCTGTCCACTGCTGGGAGTGATATGCACCCATCCCCATGTCTCTGTCCACTGCTGGGAGTCCTCTGCACCCACCCCTCATATTGCAGGCCACTGCTGGGAGTCATATACATCCACCCCTCACATGTCTGTCCACTGCTGGGAGTGATATGCACCCACCCCCATGTCTCTGTCCACTGCTGGTAGTGATATGCACCCACCCCTATGTCTCTGTCCACTGCTGGGAGTCCTCTGCACCCACACACATATGTCTGTCCACTGCTGGGAGTCCTCTGCACCCACCCCTCACATGTCTGTCCACTGCTGGGAATCCTATGCAGCCACACACCCACCCCCTTGGTGCAGTACACTGCTGTCCTGGGCCTACACACACACCAATATAAAGGTAATATGCTGCACCAGGCCGTAAGCCAACTTTCGTGGCGTGTGTACGCCATGAATCCCAAATGTACTGGTGCCGTAGGGGTACGTGTGATACGGACCGTACACCCGCATTCATAGGGTGTGTACGGTCCGTACCACGCGTACCCCTACGGCCCCAATCCAATAGTGATACGGCTCGTACCCATGCTATGTATGTGTGGGTGCGGTCCGTATCACTGTAGTAGTGGTGCCGTAGGAGTACGCATGGTACGGCCCGTACACACGCTCTGAGAGCGTGTGTATGGTCTGTACCACGCGTACCCCTACGGCACCACTACAATAGTGATACGGACCGTACACACGCTCTGAGAGCATGTGTACGGGCCGTACCATGCGTTGTACCCCTACGGCACCACTACTATAGTGATACGGGCCGTACACACGCTCTGAGAGCGTGTGTACGGCCCGTACCACGCGTACTCCTACGGCCCCACTACAATAGTGATACGAACCGTACCCACGCTATGGATGTGTGAGTACGGTGCATATCACCATTGTAGTGTTGCCGTAGGGGTACACGTACACTTCCGTTGTTGCGGGATGCAGGGATTGGTGGACACGCCCCCCGGAGTGACCAGACCCTGGAGGTAATGTATGTCCTCAATATTGTGGGTTTTAATTTGGGTAGGGGGTATGTTTCCTGCCCCTCGCCCCCCCTTGGACCCTGGGTGTTGTTCTCACCTTCTGCGGCGTGTGCGTTGGGTTCGGTGCACCAGGTCATAGGCTAAGAGGGCCGGGATGACACGTAGGATGGGGTCCATGGCTGTCCGTCGCGTACCGGGGCTCCGTTTTCGTGTCGGACTCAGTTTTACGGCATTTTTTGGCTGCCGTAAAAAAATAGCTGTGCGGAGTGACGTAGGGACGATTCGTACTTGCTGGTCCGTAAAACGCTGCCTGACTCCGTACGGACGTCGCGTACGCGCTGTCCAGGATCAGACTGGTAGGCATTTTTGAGCCGTACGGTGTTTTGTACGATTCGTACGGAAATGGCATTTCTGTACGAATCGTACTTGCTGGATTGTACGGTGGATTTCCCGGGTACGAGTCGTACGGAGAATACGCTCCGTACGACGAATCGTACCCGGGTTTTACAGGATTGGAATCGCCACCTAAATGAATTTTTTTTTATATATTACCAAATTTAAAATCACACTAAAATAATTAAACATTTAACATAAAGATAATAACAACTAATAATATTAAAACTAATTAACTTCAACTCAATAATTAAAAATCGATTTCATTACCTACAGCTATATTAAAAAATACAATGTAAAAGATTTAAAAACAAATATTCTTCCCTTTTACATTCTGTCCCCCATTATTTTGACATCACCCTATTTTTGACGCTGTATTTGCATTTCATGATATTTTGGCAATAATATTTTGTCATGATATGCCATGAACACACCCCTTCCCTTTTCAAGATAGCAGACAATTCTGCAATGGTTATAACCTCACAATATTTTCACCAATATATAACAACATCTAAAAGTTGTGTTCATTTGGAAAAGAAAGAGTGCCCTAAACTCTGCTCAGAAGGTCAATTAAACTTCTGCGCGCCAAATAACAAGGCTGGTAGTCTTAAATAAACCTCATGCCCATTTAATCCACTACCAAACACTCCCTGCCCATTCCTTCTCACTCCGGCAGCAGGGCAGTAGAGCAGCAGAGAAGCAGTCCTTCTGAGTCTTTCACAGGTCCAGAGGAGTACTGAAGAGTTGGGTCTGAGGCTCCAATATTTTATACTTGGTGCCAGCTTTGAAGTGGAAGAAGCTTCTAGAGTCCTTTCCCCTACAGGGGTGTCTGGAATTTCCTGCCTCCCTGACCTGGCCCCAGCTTGTCTGGGGGCATAAAAGAGTGGAGTGAAACCCTGCCTGAGTGCATAGTCTTTGTAACGTTCAAGTGTGGTAGGTGACAGCATAAGGGTTATACATGGAACTGCTTGTTGATTGGTGTTAGCTCTGGATTCCATGTTCTCCCATTGGTCAGCTTGTCGCTTGGCCTTATGGGAGGTGTAGTTTTCATTGTTTATCTTGGCTGCTATTAAATTTCGAGCAAGATTTGAAAACATAATACTCGCCTCTGTGTCTTTAATAAAATTTAGACTTTCCTTCATAAATTACTAGGAAAATCTACATTAAATGCACCATTTGGGTTTAAGCCAGTTTCAATATGATTAGAGGAGAGAGCATGAGCACATTAGCACTTTTTGCAGTGGTAAAGTGTACAGTCGTAAAAGTCAATAAAAAACTGTTCAGAAAACAGGAGAGTTAAGTCAAAAGGTTTGGGGATGACCCTGCAGAGAGGCGACGTCCAACATGCGTGACTTGTGGTTTATGTGGTTGTTATGCGAGTTATCAATTGTGGTCCTAACCATACCTTATTAATTTCAGTGGTTTTTCGGCTTTAATTCATAAAGTTCACTTAACTGTCACATGTCTTCTCTGTACATGTCTGATGCGTTTTTTTAAACCTATTTATCTCTCTACCTACCTGTCTCTTCTGTCTGGTGTAACCAAGGAACAGAGAACGAGCAAAAAGTGGTACTGGAGAAAGAGAACAGAGATGAGACTGGTGGGGCATGGAAAACAAGGAAATGGGACACACACAGTAAAAGGACAAAGTGACACTCACTGTTTAATGATATTGGACTGTGAAACATTCGACAGCAACATAGGAGGCTTAAACATGAAGAAGCAGTGCAAGATAGTAAAAGACCTGCTCCAACTGCAAAGAGTCTGGAAAACAAGAACCAAGTGTAACATATTTAATGTAGCGCTTAACTCTGGAGCAATACACCTCAGATGATGTTCCTCAAACATTAAAATAGAAAGTTTCTGCTATGCAACCACCTACGTTGGTCGGAGGATAACTCATATTTTCCTACCCACCCACCAATGGGGTCTGGGAAAAAATCCTCCAAGGAGAACCAACGATGAATGAGTCACAATTGCAGATCCATGTCTGCACAAAAGACCAAAAAGCCAACTTGTTGGCGATGCTGCACTATACAAAGATCCACAACAAACCTAATATATACATAACATATACGTTCAGAAAGGCAGAAGGCATAGTTAGTATCTTCGAACAGTCAGGGGATAAATATATTTACTACATTAGTGCTGACAGACAGGAGGCATGTTTACGATATTAGCGTAAAGAGGTAGGAGGAGCATTTATAATATCAGTGCAGGCAGGCGACGCTTTTACTATATCAGTGCAGGCAGGTAGGAGGCACATGCATTATATTAGTGACCTGTGTCGGCAGGAGGGACATGCATTATGTTAGAGATCAGTGCAGGCAGGAGGCGTATGCACTGTATTAGCGATCAGTGCAAACAGGAAACACGTGCACTATATTAGTGATCAATGTAGGCAGGAGGGGAATGCACTATATTAGCGATCAGTGCATGCAGGAGGCACATGCATTATATTAGCGATCAGTTTAAATACGAGACGTGTGCACTATATTAGCAATCAGTGCAGATAGGAGGCACATGCACTACATTAGTGATCAGTGTAGGCAGGAGGCACATGCACAATATCAGGGATCAGTGCAGGCAGGAGACACATGCCCTATATTAGGGATCAGTGCAGGCAGGAGACACATGCACCACATTAGTGATCAGTGTAGGCAGGAGGCACATGCACTATATTAGGGATCAGTGCAGGCAGGAGCCACATGCACTTTATTAGCAATCAGTGCAGATAGGAGATGTATGCACTAAATTAGTGATCAGTTTAGGCATAAGGCGCATGCCCTATATTAGTGATCATTGTAGCAAGTGGCGCCTGCCCTATATTAGCGATCAGTGCAGGTAGGAGGCACATGCACTATCTTAGCAATTAGCGCAGACAGGAGACACATGCACTAAATTAGTGATTAGTGCAGGCATGAGGCACAGGCATTATATTAGCGATAAGTGAATGCAGGCAGGAAGAGCCTGCATTATATTAGTGATCAGTGCAGGCAGGAGGCGCAGGCACAGTATTTGCAATAAGTGAACGTAGGCAGGAAGAGCTTGCATTATATTAGTGATCAGTGCAGGCAGGAGGCGCAGGCACAGTATTTGCGATAAGTGAACGTATGCAGGAAGAGCTTGCATCATATTAGTGAACAGTGCAGGCAGGAGGCGCAGGCACATTATTTGCGATAAGTGAACACATGCAGGAAGAGCTTGCATTATATTAGTGACCAGTGCAGGCAGGAGGTGCAGGCACAGTATTTGCGATAAGTGAATGGAGGCAGGAAGAGCTTGCAATATGTTAGTGATCAGAGCAGGCAGGAGGCGCAGGCACTGTATTTGCGATAAGTGAATGCAGGCAGGAAGAGCTTGCATTATATTAGTGATCAGTGCAGGCAGGAGGCACAGGCACCATATTAGCGATAAGTGAATGCCAAGGCCGGCTCTAGGGCGGTGCGATCAGTGCGACCGCACCAGGCGTTGACTTGGGGTGGGGGCGTAATTTTTAAAAATGTGTATTATCATTTTAAAAGCACCTGCTGCCTCGTCCATGGCAACTTTCAGACATCAATTAAAATGTCAAGAGATGTCTGGAGATTAAACGTCTTTCGGTTTGTTGAGTGGAAGTTTTGACTCATCCTAAGGTAGCACAGAGGGTTAAAATGCCTGCTGCTAAGAAAGCGTACCATGCAGATAAGGAAGTGCATATATTGTAAAAAGGTCAGTAGGTTACTGCTTCTGTAAGAGAGATTATTTTGTTTATAAGGTTTTATATAGCGCGGACGTGACCCACGAGGGTATCAGAGCGCTTTACAGTATATAGTTATAAAGACATAAGAAATTAGGTTGTATACACGCATTTGATATTCGTCATTACTTACAAAAGAGGTAAATAGTATAAGATAACATAGGTGACCAGTGGACAACACATGATGATCCCAGAGTGCAACAGAACATTACATTATATACAGTTATTGAGCCTTAGGTCAGTATTGTGGAAATAAACAAACATATAATGTTCTCTTTCTATCCACAAGAGGTAGCCAGTGATATGAGAATCATATCAGTGACTTGATGTCAGCATAGAATCAAGTCTTAGGACGTGAATTTGTTCATTAGGAGTATTTTTACCTCTTTTTTGAAGGCGGTAAAGGAAGAGATTCCCCGAACCACTGGAGGTAAGGAGTTCCAAATCTTTGGAGCGATCCCTGAAAAATCTCTGCAAGCAGTTCTCTTTTTATGAAAGGATTGTGGTTTCAGAAGTAAAGAACTCGTGCTTCGTAGTTGTCTGCATCCTCCGGATCATTGTAGCTTTAGAGCTAGGTAACTGGGTGTGCTGTTATGTAGTGCTTTATGGGTCATGCAGGCATCCTTTAGTTGTATTCTTGCCTCATAGGGCAGCCAGTTCAGCGCTTTCAAGGTCGGAGAAATGTGGCTATTTCTTTTAGATCCTGATACCAATCTTGCCGCAGCGTTAAATGAAGCCCTCAGGGGAGCCAGCTTGTATTTGGGGAGACCGCAAAGAGTGGTGCTTCCACAGTCTAATCTTGGCAGCACCAAGGCTTGTACTGCCATTTTTAGGTTGGTCTGAGGGAGGAAGGGTTTAAGTTTCCTTAGTAAACTCATCTGGTGATTGGTTCCCTTGGTGGCATTAGTGATGTGCGACTGCATATTCAGGTATTTGTTTATGGTGACTCCCAAGGATTTCGCAGAGTCAATGATGAGGGGAGCACAGTCAATGGAGGTTAGGTGTTTCAACCATTGCTCTATCTTTGGTGTGTGATTGGGAGGGGAGATGAGAATGAATTCTGTTTTTTTTGTATTAAGCATGAGGTGGGTGTTTGTGAGCCAACTTTGCGTGTTCTGTAGAATAGCGTTGAGGGAAATGAAGTCTTCTGGAGTGGAGATTTTCAAATACAGTTGGGTGTCGTCCGCATACAGGTGATGTAGGATATTCGCTGATTTCAATGCATTCGCCAGGGGTTCCATTAGTAGGTTAAAAAGAATAGGTGATAGGGCTGAGCCCTGGGGAACGCCTATGTTGACCACGGAGGGCTGAGAGAGTGAATTCTTCATCTTGATTCTTTGTGTTCTGTTATTAACCCCTTCGCTGCTGCGGACATTCCGCTGCAGCGCTGGGGGGGGCAGGGGGGCAGCGCGGCGGGCCTGTGCTCATGACGGAGCCGCTCCGTCATGAGCCACGGTTGACCTGTGCTCATGACGGAACGGTTCCGTCATGACTCCGCCCATTTGCGTTGTCCCCCCGCACAGGCGGGGAAACAGCGCCGCGTAGGCGGAGCGGCCGCCAACGGGCGTGTCATGACGGAACCGTTCCGTCATGAGCACACGGCAACCGTGGCTCATGACGGAACGGTTCCGTCATGAGCGGGGAAGGGGTTAAGGAAGGAGAACCATTGTAACACTGTGCCCAAGAGGCCCATCCTTCCTTCCAATAGGGACAGTATGTTGTCATGTTTAACCATGTCGAAGGCGGAGGATAGGTCAAACAGTATCATTAGGCATGATTCGTTGCGGTCAAGCATTTTTAGTACATCATCCAATATGTGGGTGAGTGCAGATTCTGTGCTGTGACCTTGATGGAAACCAGATTGGTGATTGTCTAGGAGGTTATAATTCTCAATATGATTGCATAATTGTATTTGTATTCATTTCTTGGGCAGTTTAGCCAAAGTAGGGATGTCGGATATAGGGCGGTAATTGTTGAGATCTGATGGGATGGCGTCGGATTTCTTTAGTATAGGTGTAACCTGCCCTATTTTAAGACAGTTTGGTATGGAGCCTTGTCTCAGAGAGGCGTTTACAATTTTTGCCCATAATGGTAAGATGTATGTTTTTATCATTTTGAATAGGGCAGGAGGAAGGGGGTCAGAGAAGTGATTGGAGGGATTTATTGCTAGAAGAGTGTTATAGATTTTTTTGTTCAGAGATTGGCGTGAAGGTGTTCCAGGAGGCATTGTTTATTGTGACTTTCCCAGGAGAACTGAAAAGGACCTTGAGTTGTGAATAGCCATTAACATCCTGGGCCCCAGGTTGTGGGAGGGCCTTCTTAAATTAGATGTCGAGCTCGATGGCCTTTATCTTTTCATGGAAAAAGTTGGCAAGCTCATCGCAGGAAGGTGTAGCCAGGTCGTTTAGATCCATAGAGTTAGCTGTGTTGGAAGCTTGTTGCTTGACAATTTCGAAGAGTTTTTTGGACGGTTGATTACTTGGTTCAGCTAGGTTCTGAAAAAGTCTGCCTTGACCTTTAGAATCTTCTTGTTGTATGAGTTCCTTAACGTTCTAAAATGATGTAGGTGAACGTCGGTGGGTGCTGATTTCCATAATCGTTCAACAGCTCTTAGCTTGCGTCGCTCCAATTTCAGGGAGTCATTGAACCAATGTTTGGAAATTTTGTCGGAAACATTTTTTTCTTGGAGGGGTGCTGTAGAGTCCAAGATTTCAAGCATCATGGAATTGTAAAAGGCTGTGAGGTCATGGACATCCTCCATGCCAGTTGTGGGAGTCAGGGCGGAGTTGCATCGGTTTACCAGGGTGATGGGGTTGATATTCTGTAAATTCCTTTTCCATTGTTTTGTTTTTGATGGTTGACTACTTTTTGGAATTACCTTGATATTGATGGAGAAGAAGATGCTGTGATGGTCAGTCCAGTCGTAAGGAGTGATGGATTCTAATGAGATGATGCTCGTTTTCGCTATGATGAGGTCCAGTGTCTCTCCCTTGTTGTGCGCTGGACTGTCTCAGAATTGGGATAAGTCCTGGTCTGCCAGAAACGCGTTAAGACATCCTACACCATGATCGTTTGCATTGTTCCAGTGGAGATTAAAGTCACCAAGGAAATTTTGTGGTACTTGTGAGTTGACGTTGGATGAAATGACTTCCATTAACTCGTCGATGAACGTCAGATTATCCCTCGGGGGTGGTAGAATAAGTGAAGCTTGCTGGCGAGGCACTTATCATCAGAGATATTGATACAGAGATATTCGCAGGAGGATAGAACGATGGAGTCTGCCTGCTTGACTGAGATTGTGTTACGATAAATGCAGGCTAACCCACCTCCAGGTGCCACGTTTCTGTCTAGACGGATTAGGTTGTGACTAGGAGGAACCAATAGATCAAGGATGGGAGAGGAGGAGCTATTTAACCATGTTTCGGTGAGGACGATAATGTCTAAATCATTCTCTAGGATGAGGTTGAATATGTCAGGTTCATGTTTGCTAGCTGATCTGCAATTAATGAGTGCACACTTCATCTTGTTAACAGAATGGGTTAGGGTAGTCTGCTCTATGTTGATATGTGTGAGATTATCTCTATTTACGGATCTGTTGTTGTGGTTTGGTTCGCTGAAGGGGTTGGTTTAAATGGATTGGCTAGTGCCACATTGTGACATCCTGTTATCTGTTGCTAAGGCATAAGATATGAGGAGGTCGTCTATGTCGCTGTCGGATAGTTCAACTTTTTCCCTCCAAGGCCAAGAGGGGGAAGGTAAGTTAGTCTGAATATTATTGTCAGGGTGTAAGATCTTGGGGATGTATCTACTAATTTGTGGACTGATTTGGTTACTCTGACTAGTTTTCTCGTGGTGTGAATTCTTGGGGAAGTATCTACTAGTTTGGAGACTGATTTGGTTCACGGTGGCGTTGGTGGCTCTGTGCACATTTAGATGTTCATTGGTGATGGCTGATAGGTTATGCATCTCGGCCTTGAGATAGGCTAGGCCTGAGGCTAAGTTATTGAATCGTGCAAACCAAACGGAGTTGGGAAGGTTAGTAGTATGTGTAGGTGTATGTTCTTTTATGGAGGGCGATCTGCAGGTAGGGTCTGTATGCGTGAACAGGTTCTCCGGTTGCATGGGGATATCCTCATTAGGGATCGGAGTGGTAAGTTGAAGGAGGTTTGTTGTGGGGTCCAAGTCGGTGTGTGGACTGGTCGTTGTGTGTTGTGTTCGGATGGGTGGAATGAGTATTGAGGGTGTTAGTGTCCGATCAGATGTCGTGGTAGACAGTAGGTCCGGGGGATCTTTGTAATCTAAATTAGATGAGAGTGGGGATAGAGACAAGACGTGGGTGGAGTCCGGGTTGGTGGCTTCATTCATGGTCGACGGGGATAACAGTGATGAATCAGCAATGTAGCGATCGGTAGCTAAGAATGTTACTTGTTGTTTATCAGTCAAAATCCTAGCATACAACATTGAGCTATTAACTATCACTCTAGAGCCGCTAAAATTTGCAAGGTATATGTTAGAGCTGTATGGTTTTTTTGCCCAGTCTTTCATTATCCTAATCTGGAGAAAAGGGTTCATTTGGGTAGAAAACAATTCTTATTATGAAAGAGAACCCCTAACAATGATGTTACGTTTTAAATTCTGAATTTGTGCCTTTCCTGAATAAGAACTTCGGTCCCGATTCACAGAACTAACTTAAGACAAAATCCTAAACTTACTACCATTTTGGTATTCACAGAAGGCACTTACTCATTTTGGTATTCACAGAAGGCACTTACTCATTTCAGTATTCACAGAAGTTAGGACTCCTACCTTTAGGACTCCTAAATGCCTTCTGTGAATACCGAAATTCTTAAAGTTAGGATTTTTCTCCGTTTAGGAGTAGTAAAGTTAGGACTTCTAACTTTAGGACTCCTAAATGCCTTCTGTGAATTCCGAAAGTCTTAAAGTTAGGATTTTTCTCCGTTTAGGAGTAGTAAAGTTAGGACTCCTAACTTTAAGACTTTCGGTATTCACAGAAGGCATTTAGGAGTCCTAAAGTTAGGACTCCTAACTTCTGTGAATACCAAAATGAGTAAGTGCCTTCTGTGAATACCAAAATGAGTAAGTGCCTTCTGTGAATACCAAAATGGTAGTAAGTTTAGGATTTTGTCTTAAGTTAGTTCTGTGAATCGGGCCCATTAACTATATTGCCCACCGGCATTGATGACATGTCACTCCTACACTACACCTTGTAGTACTGTCTGATGTAACATTTCCTATACACTGATTTACACACATATCTGTGCAGCGTCTGTGTGGTGTAAAGTGCTGTGACACCATACGCTGGTATGAGTGGTGTTATAAAACTAAATTCATCTGAGACTGTGGTTATGGAGACTTGAGAGGCACTGTTAAAGGGTGCTTGTGAGGGAATCCGTGGCACAGGTGGTCAGTGGGGGGGCGCCAACAGACATTGTCGCACAGGGCGCCACCAGCGCTAAAGCCGGCCCTGGTGAATGCAGGCAGGAAGAGCTTGCATTATATTAGTGATCAGTGCAGGCAGGAGGCGTAGGCACCGTATTTGCAATAAGTGAACACAGGCAGAAAGTGCTTGCATTATATTAGTGACCAGTGAAGGCAGAAGGGGCAGGCATTATTTTACTGATCAGTGTAGGAACGCTGGGGGAGCATTTTCTACATCTGTGCAGACAGGCAGGAAGCATTGGCGCGGCATTATGGGGGCCCTTGGACCTTCCAATAATTAATTAATGCTTGGAAAGCAAAAAGGTTAGGCCATGAGCTCCCACATTGTTAATCCTTTCTAGGCTTGTCTGAGGCTCAGTGTAATGGGGGCGCCTGGTCTCTGAAGGTGAAGTGTTAGAGTGATTAACATATGAACAGGCTACTTGGGAATGCTAAAGACAAGCACAAGGCCACAACTGCAAGCTGTATTTCTTATCAGAATGTTGGCACCAAATTATTTTAATAATAAGTGTGGAATATTTCTTGTACTCATTGAAATACAACCCTTTTGTATTATCAAGCAAACTGTCCACCCCTTTGATTTGAAATGTCACTTTTAAATCATTTATAATGTTAACTGTTAACTACTCCTTAATAGACATTAGAGGCATTTGTGATTTACAATAGGTAAAAATGTACTTTTTGCATTCCTATTTAAAATGACACCTACTTTTATTTTGGTATAGTACTCACACTGCCAGTAGGCTGTTTCAAAACACTCTGAACCCCTTATTGAAAGGGCATATTTGCTTCATGTCTTCAAATTTTGTACAGTTGCCTTTGTTTGTATACCTCTAATGACTTATCACTAATTTTCAGCAACATATTCTGATTCGATGTACATTCAATGCTGTATCATGGTTGGATGGCTTGTCACATGCCTTCTTACATCAACAAACAGGTTCTAACAGAGCTCATAAATAATTCCTTTGAAAGCACATGTTTTTGACATGTACATTCACTTACCAAAGCTCGCAAGGGGTGAAAAGGTTGCTCTTGTTTATATTAACTTTATGTTTATAGATACATACATTTTAAGGTCTGGCGTTGGCTGATAATGATTGATTTGACTAAAATTATATGGATCATATACTCACTTATCAGGGCATTCAGTCAGACGTCCCCATTGATCTGCTATTCTCCTCTTTCACAAGGAACACATTCACACTCAAAGTAGTTCCTTCAGCGCCATGTATTACTATAGCAATCTGTTCTTTTTGAGACCATAAATACATTTTGGCTTTTAGCACAACTTTTTTTTTACACCTTGCTGAGGGCCCAGCACCTTCCTCAAGAATAATTTTTTCCAAAAACCATGACAAAATAAAGCATGAAGTGACAAAGCCAAAATGGTGGCAGCCAACACCATAGCCATTGACCTTGCCAATGCTTGTTAGGTCCAGTGTTAGACAAGATATAGAATTTATTAAAAATAAAAATATATACACTATACTATACTTACTTATATGGGCTTTCAGTCAGCCCTCTTTCTTCTATTGGTGTATTGTTGCGTTAGTCACATCTTTCTTTCACCCATTGCAGAATATAGCATGTTGCAGGGAGTCAGCCCATTCAGCCTTTGGCTAACTTTCCTGTAATTGACTGCATTCTGCTCTTTCACATGGAGCACATCCGTTAGGTCTCGTGCTAGCCAAGATCTTTTAATTTTACTAAAATAATATATATGAGTGCTTTTAGGGGCATTCAGCCAGCCATCTTCATCCATTGGTCTGTTTCTGTGTCATTTATATTTTTTGTCTGCCCACTGTAGCATACATAGGTCTGTGCTTAATTTGTAAAAGCAAAGTAAGCGGCAGGGCCTAGCATATTTTTCAAGGTGCCGCTGCAGCTTGCACTTCCCACTGCCCTAACTAACATCGCCAAATACCAACACAACTACTAATCAGTACACTCCTACATGTCTAACAATTTGGACTATTCCAATTCACCCAAGGCAGTCAGAATGGCCTGGATGCGCTGGTATTATTGAGTTTACAATGTGTATTTAATTGTTGAACACTCTGCTGAGGTGCTAACCTCAAAAATAGACAATCAGTGCCATTGTATGGTGGACAGTCATAAGTGCTAGTGTTGAGTTTCAAGTGCTTGTGCTGGTGCTGAGCCCCGGCAAACACCGGATCAAATTAAGCACTGAGACAGGGTGACCAGACGTTCTAGATTCCCTTGGACTGTCAAGGTTTTCACCGGACTGTCGCAGTGTCCGTCATTTTTTCTCCTTTTTAAATACATGTCCCGGTTTTTGGTATAAAGGTAAAGTCACCATGCAAAGCAGAATTGAAACATATGCTTTTGTTTACACAGGTGCCTCTAAAGTCTGAAACAATTTAAGTAATTAATCCCATTCTTTCGGGTAGCACAGGAGGAGGCCAGCTGCATGCTCGCAGCAGATGGGAGACAGTGTGGAATGGGGAAGGAGGGCAGGGGGCACAGAGTAGGGGTCTACCATAGCTGATGTTATGTAAGTGCAACTTGGTAAATGAAGCTTTCAAAAGAAGAAGACTGTTAGAACAGTTTTCAGTGTTTGAAGTCTCTCGCACACTGTGTGTACCTCTCTCCCTCTGTGTCTCTCTCTCTCCTCCCCTTCTCCATGAGAGTTAGGGTGGTGGCCTAAGCAAAGAAGGACCCTTCTTTTGCTGTAGGCAATGCATAACCTGTAAAAACAGCATTAATATGTCCGAATTTACAATTCCTAAAACCAACAGGGGATTTGTGATTAAGAAATTCCTGACTCATCAGTCGGATTACTGTATATATTACTTATTTCCCTGTACAAAGAATTATATTGGAAGTACAATGTACGTGGCAAAAACGCAGCTTTTGGAACATGTAAAGGTGATCCGACGTAATGACAGACAATACCCTGGTGCAGGACATTTTGTTGAAAAGCATTATCAGAACAGTGATTTATTGCAATTTTTGTGATAAACAGAATTGAACCTAACATCAGAAGGGGCAACGGTGTCTCTGAATTACGTATATTGGAGTCTATATTTATTCTTGATTTGGATCCCAATATCCCTAATGGGCTGAACTCAGATGAGAAAATGGCAATTTATTTCGGGTGATGATCAATAGTCTCCTGGATTTGTTGCATTAATTGTTGTACATAATTTATCCTAAAGACTCTTGAGTGGCAAGCTTCTAGTACCTTGATTTTAATGTTTCAATCTTGTTTGACCTGTTTTGATTATGTGATACAGCAGTCAAATAGTTTATCCATAGTATTTTATAATTTTGTTTATTTTTCATGACATAACTTCCATGACAGAACACCTGAAGCCCTGGTGTAGTGACACAGTTATCCTTTAGCTAAAAATATTCCAGTTAGGTGTTTCTTACTTTCAAACCAAGATATCATTACTTGCCAGGCATAGAATGTTCTCTCTTTAAGACTACTTGATTCGTTGAATACTGGGGTGATATGTTTCTTAATTTTATTGTAAGATATTATTTTGTGTCACACCAACAATGGTCTCTGTCAAACTATTTGATTATTTTTCCACTGCGTCAGGATGTTTTTAATATTCTATGTTCAAAGCTTATTATTTTGTGTTATATATTGATTTATTGTTGCATTTTCCCCATAGGGCTGATTATGTTATTTCTCATCATTTATGACGGCCTTGCCAATTTTGAATGAAACTGTTTCACCCCATGTATTCATTTGCTTTCTTAAGAATTATTAATTTACTTTATATATTCATACTCGTTATTTATCGATTTGTGAGATTTATTGCAGTAATGTAATTGTTTTTTCAGTTGACAAGCCATGTACTATGTTATAACACATAGAAGTGCTCTCATTGTGACCTATAGTTATATGGCTGGCGTTGTTAAGTACCAACAAGCACTTCGATCTTTGTATGTCCTTCATCTATGTTTAGTCACATCACTGTGTATTTTACTGGGTCTTAAAGGTACCAATCTGATCCATTAAAAAGGCTTCGGGTAAACGCATCTGGTGGGTAGCCATTGTCTGTATAAATCACAGTTGCAGATTTCAATGTGCATCTGTGACTGTTCTTTCTTAATAGGAGAACCGTTGTTGGAAGATATATATATATATATATATATATATATATATATAGAGAGAGAGAGAGAGAGAGTTTTTAGTCCTCCTTCTATGTCTGGACTGTTTGAGTTTTTGCTTTTCAAAATCTGATCACCCTAAACATACAGGGCTTTATTTTTGAAGGACTTGTGACACTTTTACGCTGCCGTTGCGTCACTATTTATGACGCAGCAGCGACATAAACAATGCACCATTTTGCGCCATATTTACAAGGTGATGCATCTGGGCAGATGCATCACTGTGTAAAGCCCTGCGCCACATTACACGTACATCAGGTATAATGTTTGCAGGGTGGGCGTTCCCACGTAAAAAAGGGTTGTCGAAGTGTTGCAGTGAAATCTATGAGATTTCACTGCTACACTTCTAGGACACCACTGTGCCAAAACCTTATGCCTACCTCATGGCAGGCGTACGGGTGATGCAGTGCCATAGGCACAGGCCTACCCCATGCATTGCTAGAGTTGCGTCATGCTTGAGACACAACTCCAGCAATGCATGACTTTTGCGCCTCCAGATACGTCAGGATTCCTGACGCATCTGTCATTTCTTACGATATAGAGCACGTACATTAAATACGGCGCATCCATCATGTCACAAGGAGGGTGCTGTGAAAACTGTTGCATCGCTGTTTTATCGCAGCGATGTGACGGTTTACATGAATGTAGCCCACAGTAAGGGTCAACCCACTTTATTCATTGGCTAACTTCACTGTAAATTACAGCATTCTGCTCTTTCACAAGGAGCACATACACAAAGTAGTTTTCTTCAGTGTCAGAGAATACGAAGGCAATGTGCGCTTTTGGGGACCAACAAATATACTTTTTTTTTAGGATTTTTTTTTATACTGCAGACAGCCCCGAAGATCCTCCAGCAATAAAGAAGTACAACAACCATGACAAAAAAACAAACACAGTCAAAGCCAAAAGGCTGACAGTGCTTGTTTTTAAATGGATGCTCACACATTGGCTCGAATATTTACTGCTTTACAGTGACAGATAGATGGACGGAATTATATATACTTAAATGCAGAAGAATTATATATTGCGCTGTGTGCACCTCAGCTGTGGCTGCCATGGGATCTGATAAGGTTGTCGCAGCCCTTCCTATGATGATTTGACATCGTTGCCTATGTTGATTGGTCTCAAGCGCATCTTTTTAGGGCCTCTGTCTGCTTCCTTAGTTCGATTAATAGTACCTTGGATGTCCAGCAGTGGTTTGTTGGTGCTACATAACATTGAGATGCATGGCGCATCCGCTGTCTGGGCGTACGTGGTTATTCCCTGGTATTTTCGTTGGGCCATTGAGCACATGGATGACATCACTCGAACCAAAGTCGGCATCTCACCTGGCAGGATCTTCTCGTGACCCGGAGCAGGGCACACCTGGCTGTCACAGCAGGAGGCGCATTTACTGCATCAGTTCAGGGGAGAGACTCGCTTGCTTCACCCTCACACGTGTCTGTGCTGATCCGAGCGCTACAGGAACTGGAGCTGCCCCGCCCCCTGAGTCTGACTTGGTCAGAATTCCTGTCCCGACCTCACCCATAAACCCCTTC
The DNA here is from genome assembly GCF_964204655.1 of Triturus cristatus. NCBI lineage: Eukaryota > Metazoa > Chordata > Amphibia > Caudata > Salamandridae > Triturus > Triturus cristatus. The sequence goes on along the minus strand of NC_140580.1, from coordinate 846,199,051 downwards.
CTTCCCAGACTGTCATTAAAGGAGGCCGTGAGTCACATTCCGCTCAGCGTCAGCGCATTCCTCACGCGCAGCAACGAGTCCAGCCCATGAGCTGTACATTTCTGCCATGGAAACAGCACACAACCATGTTGGATTTAAGAGAATTTGCACCTGTGTCAATCCACTGAGGCGCTCAGTCCTAGAGGTGACAAGATGTGATTCTAAGTCTGAGCCAACCAACCTTCAAGGTGATGCATCCCTGTGCCAATCACCGGGGCTGCTCAACTCTTGAGGTGATAGGCTCTATTCCTGTGCCAATCACCGGGGCTGCTCAACTCTTGAGGTGATAGGCTCTATTCCTGTGCAAATCACCGGGAGTGCTCAGCTCTTGAGGTGATAGGCTCTATTCCTGTGCAAATCACCAGGCTGCTCAACTCTAGAGGTGATAGGCTCTATTCCTGTGCAAATCACCGGGACTGCTCACCTCTTGAGGTGATAGGCTCTATTCCTGTGCCAATCACCGGGACTGCTCAGCTCTTGAGGTGATAGGTTCTATTCCTGTGCCAATCACCGGGGCTGCTAAACTCTAGAGGTGATAGGCTCTATTCCTGTGCCAATCACAGGGGCTGCTCAAGCCTTGAGGTGACAGGCTCTATTCCTGTGCCAGTCATCTGGGTTACTCAACTCTAGAGGTGATAGGCTCTATCCCTGTACCAATCCCTTGAGGTACCGGTCCCGAGAGGTGACAGAGTGAGTTCTATATGCAGAGCATTAACGGCGACGCCGTGTGCTCCCTGTTCCAACCTTCTGATCCATTTGGCATGCAGCTCAGTATTTCCATGATAATCTCCAGGAGAATTCTGTGCCATGTTTGCATGGCCACTGTAGTTATGTGATTTTGCAACTGCAGCGTTTTTCGCATAATTATGTCTTTGCCACATTTACCACATAATCCATCATCTGCTGCATAGTCTGCAGATTTGAACAAAAAATAGTTTCTAGCTCAAACAGATCGAAACCTACTAAGAACCCAGTGACACATGTTGCCATACAGTGGAAGGTCCTTGCCAAAGGTTGATTGGTAACCCTTCTGTTATTAATTGCGTATTTGGGTGTTACACTGCCACCAGTCGGGTGAAAAAGTTGGTCAGACAGTGTTAACATGTATAACAATGGCAAACTAATCAATACTCCCAAAAATATACCACATTACCCCATAACCGGTCTTTTCTTGTTGCATAATTTAGTCAACCTGCTGCATAGTTCGGTCCTCACCTACTGCTTAAATTCCAGTGCCCATGCATATATGACAGGGTGTGAATCACTGTGTCAATGTAATATTCTGACCCCATCCTAGAAATTCTAGGTCTAGAGGTGGGTGAGCCACTGAATGCTTGATCCAGAAACGTGGCTCAGTTTGAGGGCCTCTTGGAACCTCGAGCCTAAAATGAACCACTCTTTCATTGGGAGCCACGTGGCCTAGTGGCTGTGGACCGCCATGGAAAGGCCGTCGGAAAGGGACATTGTAATCCCTACGGCTGTGCCTGCCCTATTGTAGGGACTATGATCTGACCAAAGCATTGGCCAGTCCCTCTGACGATGCGGCCTGACCGACCACATCATAATGTGGAGGTCGGACCGTTAAGCTGGATGTCGGTCGGACCACCACCCACTGTCAGTGGCGGTTCCACCAACATCCTAATCAGCCGCTGAGTCTCAGCTTTCCTGCTAGACCAAATTGTGTGATCATAGGCAAATACTTTATTTGACCAAGCCTCCTTTTTTTGTTCATTATCACAGATGAAAGCACCTAAAAATACATGAGTCAAGGTTTTCGCTGTGCAAATATCTCTACGGTATTTCATTTAATTTCCAATGACGTTGCTTCCTCTATAATAAGAATCTATGCCACATATGGGGTGCTCAGACGTGAGTCCCTTGCTCACTTTGCCACTGGATTCAAGCAAGCCTGGCTGAAGACGGCTGAAATGCCAGAAACCGGTCCTAGGAAGCTTCTTTCCGGTCCAGGGAAGGCATGGCTTGGCAGTTCGGGCTGGACTGTTCCCATGAGGCACAGGGTCAGACTGATTTGCATATGGCCATGTCTGAACTGGGGTGGCAGAGTGGGCTAAAGAACGGTGATGGATCAAACCCAGATCTGTTTACTGGGTGTGAGTGTTTCATTGGTTCTGATGCTCCGTCCATCACCACCCCCTTTTGTACCGCTTTGTTCGCCATAAGTTGGCAGGGTATGCTCAGACGTGAGTCCCTTGCTCACTTTGCCACTGGATTCAAGCAAGCCTGGCTGAAGACGGCTGAAATGCCAGAAACCGGTCCTAGGAAGCTTGTTTCCGGTCCAGGGAAGGCATGGCTTGGCAGTTCGGGCTGGACTGTTCCCATGAGGCACAGGGTCAGACTGATTGCATATGGCCATGTCTGAACTGGGGTGGCAGAGTGGGCTAAAGAACGGTGATGGATCAAACCCAGATCTGTTGACTGGGTGTGAGTGTTTGATTGGTTCTGATGCTCCATCCATCACCACCCCCTTTTGTACCACATATGGGGTGCACTTCACAAAAGAATTTCCTCTTAGTTCCCGAATAGCATTGTTCACAGGATGGGGACGTTTCTCAGTGCATGTTTAAAACTGTCACTCCCGAATCAGAGATAATCTGATGTACTAAGGTGAAATTATTCTGAGTGTTAAATAAATAGGACATTTTAGAATTTGAAATAGACTTTATCATATTAAGACATTATGTTTGTTGCATGATTTACATGCCAAATATTTTCACGGACTAGGCTCTTTCACAGGCTCCTAGAGCCAGAGCCAAACCTTGGCTCAGCTCTGACTTGGCTTTCCCTGTTAATTTGTTGACTTGCCCACCTCTACTATATCCAGTCATGTACGGCATACGGTCAATTGTATCCAAAATAAATACGAGTGCCCACCTAGAGTCTCTGAACCTACAGCCAGCCTGGTGAACCCTCATGTTGTACCGCTGTGCCCAAACAACACTTCTCTGTGACTTCCATAAACCCAGCCTGACCTACAGGTGATAGACTAGTGTGCCTGAACCAAACCGTAATTTTTGGAATGAGAAAGAAGATGAGAGAGAGTGAATGATATCTCTAGAGCGAATGGAAGAACAAATGAAAGAAATGAAGAATTCGAGAGAACCATATGAGGACAAAATTCCTCTGGCCCTGGTGTAAGTAAACCCCTTCCTCCCCAGAGATTGGCCACCCTGTTACTGCACAAGCATGGGATGTCATTCCACCATAAAAATGAAGCATGGCCAGATGGTGTGAAAGTGAGCATGAACACATAAACAGGATCACTCATGGAACAAATACAAAGTGGTACCTCTTAATCACTTTCCTCATCCACATACATGTCGAAGATTTAGCCACAGAATTCAATGAGATGGGGCTGTGGGGTCTGAGATAGCTGTTCAACAAGACTGGAGCAATCGCAGAGTTCTGTGGTATGCCAGAGTTAATTGGATGTGAAGATGACGTACAAGGTAGATGCAAGAAGATCTGTGTGGCTCAGGAAGAAGGAGAAGATCTAACCTAGAGCCTGGTTCTGTCCTGAAGATATATGCGGAGCGTGGGGTGGTGGACCATATCGAAGGCATCTGAGAGGTTCAGGAACTTCAGGGCTGCAACTCCATTCTTGTTCACTTGGCAACTGTATTCATGCTGTGATGTTTATCTGTCCAATGGCCTGAGCAGAAACCCACCTGGGGAATGGGGACCAGGAGTCTTGAAGTAGTCACTGAGTTGGTGGAATGCACCTCTGTCAACCAACTATCCCAGCAATAACCATTCGAACGTTGTTCTATGGTTGTTTAGATGTTTGGATCTTCAGAAGTCACCTGAGATTGGTGGGCTTTAAATTAACTGGGTATGTTCCCATCAGAAAGAGGTCTTCAGGATCACTTTCACCATCGAGTAAAATGTCAGAGGTGAGAGTGCGTTTTAATGTCATGGTGGCTGCGGGCAGAGCTTGGCTAATATTTCAGTCTTGAAGCCACAAGTACCAATAAACCTGTGTCCAATAGCTGGAAAATGTGTTAAATGTGGCAGAGATGGGAGGGAGGGAGTCAGGACTCAGGGTGGAAGTTTCCTGAGTGGGTCAATATTTTCACAAGAAGAAATTTGATGTTGGCAGCTTAGTTATCAAAATGGTCAGTTATCTTGATGCGTGACTGTTGAGATGCAGAGAATTCAGATGAGTTTGCTGATCGGTTGTGGAAGTGAGAGATTCCTGAAAGGTTCCCTAGGCACCTACAGTCAATGAGCCTTGTGATGCGGTATTTTATCTTTGTGATCCTGATTGATATTTGTATAATCTGAGTTATCGGATGTATACACGTTTGACTGCTGGTTTACTGATGCTTTTCCATATGTTCAAAATGCAGTTCCTTGATTTGAGTGCAGACTTTTTAGGGATCATTTCTGGGCTCGGCAGTCTGATAATTTGCATGGAGTGTGAGTAAATGAAGAAGTTAAAAGTGATTTAAGCCCAGATATTGAAGAATGAGACTGTGTTCCATTGATGCCAAAGATCTAGCTAATGGCACCATGAGCTCTTCTGTTCTTGAGCAGGTCTGGATCTCCTCTGGCTGGTGAGGCTTATGGAGGTATTATTACTGACATGGGAGGTTTTAAGATTTAAAAAGCATAGCATAGTGATCAGTCGAGAGAAGTTAGTAAGGCAGGTGGCCATCTTGAAGAAGATTGCATGTAGGGTAAATCAAGCAATGCGTTTGGGCCCAAAGATACACTGGATGAGGTTCTAGTGAACAAAGGATAGATCGTGTTTTGCCTTTTTCCAGGAATTCAAAACTGATGTGGACATCACCAGGATGATTAATGAAGGGTGGTGAAGCATCAGTGATGTGATGACATCCGGTGTTGAGGAAAGTAATTTACAGCGGGTGCTGGCAGACACTAGAAAGTAGAGAGACAACAGAGGGGAGAAATGGTGCTTAATGGGAAAGGGCTCTCATTCAGAAGGGGAGGTTGGAGGAAAGGTAAGCGCCAAGGGGCATATTCATGTCTTTTGTGGCGCAGGGCAGCGCAGCAAGTCACCTTGCTGCACTGCCCTTTGTCACAGGGAAAGGGCAGGAATGCTCCGTATTTATCCAATAAGGTGCATTCCTGTCCATTTCCTGTGCCTTGGTGCCGTTTTGGCAGCTTAGCGCCAATGCATGCACCCTTGCACCATGATGCAAGAATGCCTGTTTTGTTGGCAGGATTGTTTTGTTTAGTAAGGGGCACCTTCCTGCACAAAAACAATCCTGAGAGGCCTTTTTCTCTTTCTGTGTGTGCTGCAGGATGCAGCACACATAGAGAAAGGAAAAAACAAGGATAATTAAAGACGAATACAAGTAGAGAAGTGAGTGATAACACAAAAGGCAGGTATTTACGTCATGAAACTGATGAGTTGAAGCAATGCAATGAGGAAGTAGAAAAGGTCAATTTAGCCCTAAAAAAATAGAAATTGACAACTGGAGAACCTATAATTATAATTTTTTAATTTAAAAAACTTATTGTCGCAATATCATGAATTGAAAGCAAGAAATGCACTGGCTTGTGAATGAGAAGTGATTTGGGAAAAAGGGGGTGGTGATGGAAAGAGTTTCTGAATGATGCAGGTCAAGACTGATTTGCATATGGCCATGTCTGAACTGGGGTGGCGTAGTGGGCAAAAGAACGATGGATTTAACCCAGATCTCTTGACTGGGGGAGAATGTCTGCATTGTCAGCATTCCGTCCATCATTTGTTTGTTGTGACGCTTTTCGCCCTAAGTGGGATGGGTATTCCCAGACGTGGGACCCGTGCTCACTACGCCACTGGAGTCAAGCTATCCTGGCTGATGACGGCTGATAGCCAGAAACCGGTCCTAGGATGCTTGATTCCGGTCCAGGGAAGACATGGCTTGGCAGTTCGGGCTGGACTGTTCCCATGAGGCACAGGGTCAAGACTGATTTGCATATGGCCATGTCTGAACTGGGGTGGCGTAGTGGGTAAAAGAACGATGGATTTAACCCAGATCTCTTGACTGGGGGAGAATGTCTGCATTGTCAGCATTCCGTCCATCATTTGTTTGTTGTGACGCTTTTCGCCCTAAGTGGGATGGGTATTCCCAGACGTGGGACCCGTGCTCACTACGCCACTGGAGTCAAGCTATCCTGGCTGATGACGGCTGATAGCCAGAAACCGGTCCTAGGATGCTTGATTCCGGTCCAGGGAAGACATGGCTTGGCAGTTCGGGCTGGACTGTTCCCATGAGGCACAGGGTCAAGACTGATTTGCATATGGCCATGTCTGAACTGGGGTGGCGTAGTGGGCAAAAGAACGATGGATTTAACCCAGATCTCTTGACTGGGGGAGAATGTCTGCATTGTCAGCATTCCGTCCATCATTTGTTTGTTGTGACGCTTTTCGCCCTAAGTGGGATGGGTATTCCCAGACGTGGGACCCGTGCTCACTACGCCACTGGAGTCAAGCTATCCTGGCTGATGACGGCTGATAGCCAGAAACCGGTCCTAGGATGCTTGATTCCGGTCCAGGGAAGACATGGCTTGGCAGTTCGGGCTGGACTGTTCCCATGAGGCACAGGGTCAAGACTGATTTGCACATGGCCATGTCTGAACTGGGGTGGCGTAGTGGGCAAAAGAACGATGGATTTAACCCAGATCTCTTGACTGGGGGAGAATGTCTGCATTGTCAGCATTCCGTCCATCATTTGTTTGTTGTGAATGAGAAGTGCCAGCGTTTGAGTCAAGAGGTAGCCAATGCTTCATCTTCTCAACCTATATGTCAATGTCCTAACATTACTAGGTCAGTAGAGTAAAAGTAGAAGTAGAGTAAAATAGGGGAGGTGTTTGTGCGCTCAGGAGCTGCTGGACCTTTTATTGACACATGGACACAAACTTTTTGCCAATCATCAGAATTCATGCAAAAGAATAGGCATTTCCAGTAATAGGTATATCTGTCAGTTGCTTTGAATTTACGTCACAGAATCATCCCCAGCGTGCAGACTTATCACTTTTATTTTATAAATAGTTCAAATCTGGTTCGAAACAAACCCTATGGACAAAATCACATAAACCAGTAAATTAATAAAAATACCTTCAGTACAACGTTCCTTACACAATACAATAAAGTCAGTATAAAACTCACAGACTGCTTTAATAACATTGATTTTTTTGCCTTCATAAGTGCTCTTCCAACTTCATACTCTGAGATTTACAAAATAATCAGATATAAAGAGTCAACGCAAACAGCTTAAAAAATGGAACCAGCTAAAATATGCATTTTTATTTTCACTAGAGGTAGCTTATAAAAGCTGCATACTGTTTGGTTCCTCTGTGTACTACTTGATGCTCCCAGTGGCAGCCGATATCATTTAAAGTTGGGGGGGGGACTTGATGGGGGGGCATGGGAGCGTGGGGTGGGGGGGCAAAGGGGATTAATAAAAAAAAAATAAACGTACCTCATGATGATGGCCGCCTCTCCTCTAGCTGTTTCTCTCCTCTGTTGCTCCCAGCAGTCCCTAGGGCAGCATCACGGACTCCCCATCCAATCCTTGCACTACTCTCAAGCATGAGGGTAGCATGGGGATTGCTCTGAGAGGGCTGAAAAGATGCTCGTTCAGGCACAGGGAGTCTGTGTTGTTTCTTCAACCCGGCTGTATAATACAGCTTGGTTGGAGAAAACAAAGTATGCATGTCAGGTTGGCTGGCCTAAGACGGCCGGCCAAACTGACTCGTACACTTACAAGTGCACACACCACTCCTCCTTTTGGCTGCTGGTTCTGAGCCAGTGGGGAAATGCTCTTCCACCATTGCGGAGGAACTGTCGCTCGATGCTCCCTGGATAATGTAAATCCTCAAATGTCCTAACCACTCCAACATACACAGACTACTCTTCTATGAATTCTTGCCAGTGACTAGATACAGAGGGATGCTATCACAAGCAGCAAGTTACTACCTCAATGAAAGATGAATGCAAGTGATGCTCCTGGGTGCACCAAAGACCTCACCGCCTTCTGCTCCTATCTTAGCTCCAGCTGGAGCTCTAGGCCTCTACCTAACCACCACTCTCGACCCACAGACCATTACCTCAGCTATCGGATGAAGATATCTTCACCCTGCTTGGGACCTACACTGACTCAAAGATGGCCTCTCAACCCAACTCCACTCTCAACATCCCCTCAATCATTGCAGACCCTGACAGGGAACCGAGCCCTAAATTCAGTAATGTGAACACTGAGAACCTACTTCACATTAACACCTCCTCTCAAGAAGTGGTCACTTCCAACCTGCACATCAACTCGATGCTACTCGATTGTAGATCTGCTGTGAAACATGCAGCTGATATTTCAGATCTCATCATTGCGCACAACCTGGACCATTTGATCATCACTGAAACCTGGCTCAATGATATTTTCTCCCCAATTCTTGACATTTTAATCCTACCCGACTACTCCACTCTCAGAAGTGATCGACTTGGTAAAATAGGAGGGGGCTTTGCCTGCATTCATCGCTCCAACCTCACAATAAAACAATCTTCTGGTACTGTTTTATCCTCTTGTGAACAGCTAGTATCTTAAATTTGGAACAAAGGCAAGAAGATTTGAGTGCTGCGTTCGATCTATCACCCTCCTGAGGACAATCTAGTCTTCATTGAGCAGATCATTAGCTCGAGCTCGGATCGACTCTCCCACATATTCCTCGGAGAATTCAACCTGCATTGGAATGACACAAATGATCCAATTGTCGGTTCTTTTAAGTCTTTTCTCTCCGACCTCAATTTCTCACAGCTATGTAAAGGTCCTATTCACAAAAAAGGAGCCACTCTCGACCTCATCATTGCCAAAGACAACTTCATACAAATAGGTGAAATACTACCTTGTGACTGGTCTGATCATTTTCAAATCCCCTTCCTAATCCTAGACAAGGGACCGGTTCGACAGGGTCAACCCCTAAAAGCGAAACAACTGGCTCGCAAGATGAGAAACCTCGACATTAACATGATAACTTCTATCACCAAAAATAGACTACAACCACCCCCAAATTTGCCCAACCTTGACGATCTTTCTGAACTTTATATTAATGCTTTCTCTAACATTCTTGACTCTATTGCTCCGACACAGCTCAAAAGGATCCCAGTCAAACACTCAAAGCCATGGTTTAATGGTGCCCTAAACAAGGAATGGCGCAATTCTCTGAGAGAATCTGGAGAAACTCTCCTTCCACCACTAAGTTATCTCAATTGAGGAAAGTGAGAAGAGTCTACAATAAACACATTTGTTTGGCTAAAATGGAACACTTCAGAACTCAGCTGGATGGAGCCAAAAATAGACCTGAAAAACTCTTAGAAATCATTAAGGAACAATCTAACCAATCTTCTAGCCAGAGCTCTACTCCGTTACCCCTGCTCCCTAGTGGCGATAATTTCACAGCTCACTTCGCTGACAAAACAAGGAAAATAGAGCTGGAGCGATTACCTGCCACTCCAACCTTGTTATCCATGATACCACCTGCAGGATGAGGGGACGTGGCAGAATCCACGCCAATATAATCGCCTTTGGGCTGCTCTCTCAAAAACAAGGCTTCTTGGAGCAGTTTTCTCCTACCAGACCGCTCTGAGATTCTCCACAACATGGCATCCATCAAACCCTCCAACCACTTTGGTGATCCTCTACCCTCCAAGCTCTATAAAGATTTAATCCCAGCCTTTCGCCCTCGTTGGTCTAGGATCATTCATGAATCCCTCTTACAGGGAAAGATTCCGGACTGCCTAAAAGTTGGGCAAGTTACTCCTATTCCTAAAAAGCCCAACGATTACCTATCCAATACAAACAATTTTCGACCTATCACCAGCAGTATGACTCTAGCTAAAGTGCTTGAAATGTGCACATTCGCAGCTCTGCAAACACATTGAGAAATATCAACTCCTGGATCCCCATCAATCAGGATTCAGAGCAGGGCACAGCACTGAAACCGCACTAACTCACATTGTTGACGACGCTGTGAGCGCCCTTGACCAAAATGTCCCGTGTCTCCTGATCCTTCTAGACTTGTCCTCAGCCTTCGATACCATAAAACATGAAAACCTGATCGATCTCCTACAACATAGGATGGGATTTTCGGGACCGGTCCTAAACTGGTTTGCCTCTTTCCTTCACAACCGCACACAAAGCGTCAAAGTTAATCATGCCCTCGCTGCCAATACCCCTGTCCTGATTGGAGTGCCCCAAGGTTCTACGCTATCACCCACTCTCTTTAACCTGTTTATGGAGCCTCTGGCAGTCATTCTGAACAGAGCGGACATTCAATACCACATGTATGTGGATGATACGCAATTGTACCTGAAGATCTGCTCGCAAGAGGACATAAAAACTTTAAATGCTGCACTTGCCCAAACTTAACAATGGTTAGCACAGAACCATCTCCTACTAAATACGCTCAAAACGGAATTTCTTTTGATCACCCCACCTAATCACTCCGCTCCTACCCTTGACTGGATTAAACACCTAACTGCTCTGAAGTGTACACCTCATGTTGTAGACTCTGCCAAATCCTTAGGTATCACCTTGGATAAACACCTAAATATGCAAGCTCACATCAGTGCTACTACTAGGGATGCCAATTTCCAACTCAACACACTGAAGAAAATCAAACTATTCCTACCCCCCGAAGATCTCAGGCCGGCAGTTCAATCTCTGATTATCCCTAGACTGGAATATGGGTTGGTGACCCTAGCAGGACTTTCCAAAGCTACCTTGGCCCCACTCAGAGCTACCTTGAATGCATCAGCCAGACTTTTGATGGGCTAGAGGAAATTTGATCACATTTCACCCGACTTGCTGCAGCTAAATTGGTTATCCATTGAAGCGAGAATCCGACTCAAGATAGCTTGTCTGACGCATAAAGCCATTCACCACAATACCCCATACTACCTTGCAAATAAACTTGAGCTATCAGGCTCCAGCCGGAACCTCAGAAGTACATCCACCCTTCTCTTGAAACCTCCAAGATTCAAAAAGAAAAAATCATACAACCGTGCGTTCACTGGTCGTGCTCCGAGAATCTGGATCTTCCTGCCATCCGAGATCAGATCCAATCCATCCAGGACCTCATTCAAAAAACGGATCAAAAAGCTACTAATGAACGAATGTTAACACATTGATCATGCTCGTGTGTTTTGTCAAGAACTAAAACCTTGAATTATTTTCACTGATATTCCATTATATGTGTTTGCCCTCTTTTTGTTCAAGTCCTAGATAGCTCCTTTAACTGCATTGGTCTGTTTTGATTCTGTTTAAACTCTTTGTGGCACATCGTACATCTTGGTTGTTTCTATTGTATGATGTTTTACTATGAGCGCTCTATGGCACCTCCGAAACACTATACCCTTTAATTTTAAATGTTTTCCCCCAGATTGCAACTTCACTTACCTGGTTTGTGTTTTGTATACTTGCTGGTGCTAACTCTGTACAGCGCTCTGATACCCTTATTGGGTCTTGTTCGCGCTCTATAAAACTTTTCAAATAAATAAATAAACAAATAAAAAAATATTTGATATAGTTCAGAAACTATACTGCTTAACTTTTCATATCCCTGCAAATAATTGGTGTTCCTAGGAGTGCCTACAAGGCGCATTGCATTGAGGGAAGGGAGAGTGGTTGAAGCAAAACAAGATTGGGAGTAGCCAGTGCATCTTTGTGTTGATGTTTGCTGCTGGTGGGCTCCAGCCCAGCACTCATTTTTGGATACCTTGTGTATTTTTATCATCGGACTTTCACCCAGGACGAGAGAGAGAAAAGCAATAAACGGAGAAGGAAGGAAGAAGATATATACAGGAAAAAAATGACTGCGAGAGAAACCAGGGAAGAATAAAGAACTTGCAAGAGTGAGATAAAGAGACAATAAGTGTTAGTTAGTGGAAGAAGGAGGCCTGAGGAGGCATCAAGACTAAGCAGCCTTAGTCTTTGGTAACCCCGGCCTAAGGCTACAGGTTCCTAAGAAAACCTCTGGCCCTGCACCTATTTTAATAACAAATTAAACAAGGGGAATACTTTAATGCTGTCTTGTGTGGGCACTACCAGTGTTGTTGTGGCTCACCTAATTGAAACAAGCTACTGGAATTACAAAGTTAGCAGTTTCTGTCTGAAACTGAAGCAATGATGCTGTGTGATATACTATTGCACCTTCCATATAAACCTGTTTAACTTTTTTTCTGCCCTGGACCCCCTTACTTTAAAGCGGTGATGTTGAGTTGAGACACAATGTCACCATGATTGGTTTTTCTTGGGTGGCTGGTGCAGATTGAGCCAGGGGTCTCTGCTGATAGTAATTTGTTCACCTTTGGGGACTGAAGCTTACTTGATGTTGATGACAGTGGTTGAGTTTATTTGTATGTAATGTGATTTAAGGCCTCAGAGTTAATGGAACCGAGGGTCCTGTTGGTGGGGTGCAGCATTTACATGCACGCTGGGTTAAAACCTAAGAATCCCATGTGTAATTATGGGAAACTGACAATTCTGGGTCTGATTTCCCCCTGTAATTCCTCATTTCCCCCATGTTCCTCCTGGAAATGATGCTGGTTTCAGGGGCTGAAATCTTCAAGGGAAACAAGCAGACCTCATAATTCCCTATGGGACCAGTAACATCTTTTGCGGCTCCATTGAAAAATGGCCTTTAGCAAGGAGAGCCTAGTGTAGGGAGAGACAGTCATAACTCTTCTGGGTAAGGTTTTTTCTGGGTGGTCTGAAAATCACCAAGGAAAAAGAGTGCCTGAATCACAAAGGTAAGATTTCATGTTTGTGTAAATTTACGGTTTTTTTCACTATTCACAAAACTGCAGTTTAATAGTAAGTTTAGAACTGCGGAGGCTTCACAGTTGGGGCAGAGAACAGCTCATATAAATAGTTAGGACAGGCCTTTAAATGTATTTTTATTTCCAGATGTCTCCGCCCAACTGCGGAGTCTCTACACTCCTACACTTACTATTAAAATGCACTTTTGTGAATTTTAAAAAACGCAAACTTACACAAACATGTAATTTACCTTTGTGAAACAGGCCCTAGATGTTTAGATTGCATATTGAGGTTAAATTGTATCGCATAAGCACAAGTAAGGCAGGTCCACAGACAGCTGATAGGTCCAGGTGATGGGTGTATTGATAGTTTGAGAGGAGGTAAGGAAAAGCGTAAAGGCCACCAACCCCTTATATCCTCTAAACCTACCTTTAGTACTATAAAAATATTTGGAGGTAAAAAACATTAGAGAAAGACGTCAGACAGTGAAAAGAGGTATTAGAGCCACAAGAGAAGGGCTGCCTTCAGTGAGGGCTGGAAAGTATGGCAATTGGAGGGGTCGGAAAAAGGGTTAATCCTTTTTTTTTTTAAATACATAAATAAAATAAATACACAACAGAAAGAAATAAAAAGGTATTTACCATGCTTTCTGGAGACACATGCACCTCGTTTCGGTTGTCTTCTTCTCCTGACGTCACGTCCAGCTGGGCTTAACCAATCCTGGTGATGCATGAGAGCAGTGCCAGGATCGGAGGGAGCAGTCTCTCTCGCCACTACAGAGGGCACTGTAGGCTTGTGTAGGCTCTCAACCTGGCTTGAGAGGTTTATAGTGTGCATGTCAGGCTGGCCGTCCCAAAGGGACATGCGCACTATAAACTAGTGCACATGCAGCCCACCACTGCTGCCACTCAACAGTCCCGCCCCTCCCTGACACTCGGTTCAGGACAGGTTGACGGAAAATAAAATGGTAATGAACTAACTTCATTACCATTTTATTTTTCGTCTCTGGGGCAATTCTTGGGCAATTAAGTAGGGCGACACTTCTCTGCTCAAACGGAGGAGCTGCCCCTGGTTTGTGTAGGACATGTGAGTAGAATAAAACAGTATGAGGGTAGGGGCAAAGGATGTATCTGCTGTAAGCATTTCATCTTCTCTACATTATGGCTGGCAACTTTACACAACTTGAAAGCAAGTCTGTGCAGTCCTGACCTCTTCCAAACATGTACAGCAGTCTAAAGCAAGAGGCTGTGAGACAGAGACACCTCGAGGCACACTCTCATGGCATTAGTGGCACTATTTCATAATTATGTAAATGTAGCAACTCGAGAATCACTTACCGCCTGTGGTTTTGGGGTGGGAGGTAACGTGCCAGCGCATATTCTAAATTACTGCATAGAGTGGAAAATTAAAATGCTTGCAGACTTTTACAGAGACATACATTTGTATATTAAATCCGGCGACTCCTGCGTCCTGACATTGCAAGATTTGTATAAAAAAAAAAAAGAAGTCAAAGTGTTTCTTAGGAACCCGCTGCCAGCGTTGCTCAGCGCCAGGGCTACTGGACAACTAGGCTTCCTAGTTTTAATTCCATCTCATGCCTTTTCCTTCCACCATATTATTATTCCTTTAAATGACGAATGCAGGTTCTTTTTCATCGCTGCGTTCTCTCTTTTTCACTGTTTTCCTTTTTTTTCTCTTCCTTTTTTTATGTATTCCTTTTACTCATTTTCTCTCTCTTAACTCTGGGTCGACGAAAAATACGTTCTAGTTCCCAAAAAGAATTTCCAGTGCCGACTGCCTGAGGCCACCGGCACAAAATAAGCTGCGACTACGAGGCAGCACACATCCCATCTTGCCACCCCCTCCTCTCTCGCCTCCCCTCGCTCTAGTGAGGGTGGAAAAGATGACGCGTGAGTGTGCTCTTCACCCTAAGGCCTCGCTCAGCCATCTCTGGTATCCGGGAGATGCTGGATCATCCCAGTCACAGTGGACTGCAACTTCCGGGTGTGGCGCCAAGTCAAACAGGCGCTGTGCAAAGAGGCATCTTGTGTCAACGGCGGGGGTGCTTGGAAACAAAGATGCCATCTTAGGCCGGTACAGCGGGGCTGCGCTAGCGGCAAGATGCGTCTTGGCTGACTCAGACAGAATGGGTGTTCACACTGACATGCTGGCCGTGGTTGTTTCCAAGGCATGTTCACAGTGAGATCCTGCTTTATTTGACTTTCTCACTGAGGGCTGTTCACACTGAGGTCCCGCCCCGGTAATGTACTATGAAGGATGCCCACAGTGAGAAAGCTCGCTCTGCTGGCCCACATAAGAGGGCTTTAGGCGCTGCCTACCTGAGTCAGTGATCATGGACGTCAATTCACCAAAATCCTCTGGGTAGCGGAAGTAACATCACATGCCCTTTGACCCTAATGATTTCTCAGGAAGTCACATCAGTTGACCTTTGACTCGGTGATTTCACAAAAAGTGATGTCCCACAACCATTGACCCTGGTTTAACTAACAAATGTGAAATTGATAAAAATAAAACCTACAATATGTGATATTGAAAAACAACAAAAGTATATTAACATAGGTAAGATTGTACTTTAGTTATTAGCCAAATTCACAAGGCTGTTGTGTTGATGTTCCAGGGGCTCAACAACAAGAAGTCGGCAGAGAAGTGTAGGAGAGCAGCTGTCATAGACCAGGTGAACATCCATCATAGGCCAAGAAAACAGCCATCATAGACTAGCTTAAGCAGTCATTCTCTTAAACATAGCTACAAACTTTCAGACACATGCTCATACCCTGGGCTCAGACATAGTATATCAGTCATAATTCGCCTATGCAGAACCATAACAAGCATAGACATAGCGTCAATGACCTACATACAGCCTTAAAAGCCCGGACAGAATGCCCATGTGTCTTAGCAAAACCAGCAAATGCCTGTGCGGACTCATAATATCATAACCATTGATCAAAGGCTAACCATGGTTGATACATATGTATAAGCTCTTCTTATAAGAGCCAATCTGCACACAGAATGCATTTACTTAGCCCCAGGAGCAAATATATCCAGGGCCACTAAAAGTATGCGATTGTGCATCTGCATAGATTTTCGCATATTTTTAGCATTTGCCACATAATCCATCATCTGACGCAGATTTTACCCCAAAAATTGTTTCTAGCTCAAACGGTTCAAAAGTTAGTAAAAAACACAGCAACACAAGTTGTCGTGCAGTGGAAGGCCCTCTGCAGGAGTCGACTGGTCACCTTTCTGCACCTTTTTGCTATATTTTTGTATTAAACTGGTACTAATGAGGTATAACTAATGCCAAGGCAGTGTTCACAACCTTAACAAGCATTGGCATAGCCAATAGGTCTCGCCTTTGGGACCTTATAAGTGTTTAGCCAGAGATATTGACTTTATCTATGTCTTTAAGCTGTGCTGTACAGAAGTTTGCAGCATGCTGAAAAGTTATAATAAAGAAGTGTCAGAAGCATTTTTATTACCTTAGATATGACCAAAAAAGCATTATGTACAACTAAACGACCATATTAAAAAAGTATTAAAAATAATGTCTTGAGTTATTTTTGTCCTTTCAATACTGGCAACTTGTATCTGCCTGTCCCAATGGTTGCTTGTTGTGTTTTTTTTGTTATGGGGGGCATAAATAACAGGAGGGTGAAGGTCAGTCAGTCAGTCAGTGAGAGTGAGTGAGAGAGTCAGTCAGTCAGTGAGAGTGAGAGAGTTAGTTAGGGAGAGAGTGAGAGTCAGTGATAGTCAGTCAGTGAGTGAAAGAGAGTGAGTCAGTGAGATAGTCAGTCTTTAAGCGAGAGTCAGTCTTTTAAGCGAGAGTCAATCTTTAAGCGAGAGTCAGTCTTTTAGCGAGAGTCAGTCTTTTAGCGAGAGAGTGTCAGTCAGTGAAAAGAGTCAGTCAGTGAGAGAGAGTCAGTGAGAGAGTCGGTGAGAGAGAGTCGGTGAGAGAGAGTCGGTGAGAGAAAGTCGGTGAGAGAGAGTCAGTCAGTGAGAGAGAGGGAGTCAGTCGGTGAGAGTGAGTCAGTCAGTGAGGGAGTGAGAGAGTGTCTGTGAGAGTGTGAGAGAGTGTCTGTGAGAGAGTGTCTGTGAGAGTCTGTGAAAGAGTGTCTGTGAGAGAGTGTCTGTGAGCGAGTGTCTGGGATAGTCTGTGAGAGAGTGTCTGGGAGAGTCTGAGAGAGTGTCTGTGAGAGTCTGAGAGAGTGTGGGAGAGTCTGAGAGTGTCTGTGAGAGTCTGTGAGAGAGTGTCTGTGAGAGAGTGTCTGTGAGCGAGTGTCTGTGAGAGTCTGTGAGCGAGTGTCTGTGAGAGTCTGTGAGAGAGTGTCTGTGAGAGTCAGAGAGAGTGTGTGAGAGTGTCTGTGAGAGTCTGTGAGAGAGTGTCTGTCAGAGTCTGTGAGAGAGTATCTGTGAGTCTGTGAGAGAATGTCTGTGAGAGTCTGTGAGAGAGTGTCTGTGAGAGAGTGTCTGTGAGAGAGTCTGTGAGAGAGTATGTGAGAGTGTGTCTGTGAGAGAGTCTGTGAGAGTGTCTCTGAGAGTCTTTGAGAGTGTCTGTGAGAGTCTGTCTGTGAGAGTGTCTGTGAGAGTGTCTGTGAGAGAGAGTCTGTGAGAGTCTGTGAGAGTGTGTCTGTGAGAGTCTGCAAGAGTCTGTGAGAGTGTCTCTGTGTGAGTCTGTGAGAGAGTGTCTGTGAGAGTCTGTGAGAGAGTGTCTGTGAGAGAGTGTCTGTGAGAGAGTGACTGTGAGAGAGGGACTGTGAGAGAGTGTGAGAGTCTGTGAGAGAGTGTCTGTGAGAGAGTGTGAGAGAGTGTCTGTGAGAGAGTGTCTGTGAGAGTGTCTGTGAGAGAGTGTCTGTGAGTGAGTTTCTGTGAGAGAGTGTCTGTGAGAGAGAGTGTCTGTGAGAGTGTCTGTGAGATAGAGTGTGAGAGTCTGTGAGAGAGTGTCTGTGAGAGAGTGTCTGTGAGAGAGTGTCTGTGAGAGAGTCTGTGAGAGAGTCTGTGAGAGTGTCTGTGAGAGAGTGTCTGTGAGAGAGTGTGAGAGAGTGTCTGTGAGACTGTTAGAGTGTCTGTGAGAGTGTCTGTGAGAGAGTGCCTGTGAGAGTCTGTGAGAGAGAGTGTCTGTGAGAGTGTCTGTGAGAGAGAGTGTGAGAGTCTGTGAGAGAGTGTCTGTGAGAGAGTGTCTGTGAGAGAGTGTCTGTGAGAGAGTCTGTGAGAGAGCGTGAGAGGGTGTCTGTGAGAGAGTGTCTGTGAGACTGTCTGTTAGAGTGTCTGTGAGAGTGTCTGTGAGAGTGTCTGTGAGAGAGTGCCTGTGAGAGAGTGCCTGCGAGAGAGTGTCTGTGAGAGAGAGTCTGTGAGAAAGTGTCTGTGAGAAAGAGTGAGAGAGTGTCTGTGAGAGAGTGTGAGAGAGTGTCTGTGAGAGTCTGTGAGAGAGTGTCTGTGAGAGAGTCTGTGAGAGACTGTCTGTGAGAGACTGTCTGTGAGAGAGTGTGAGAGAGTTTCTGCGAGAGAGTGTGTGTGAGAGAGTGTCTGTGAGAGTGTGTCTGTGAGAGTGTGCCTGTGAGAGAGTGTCTGTGAGAGAGTCTGTGTGAGAGTCTGTGAGAGAGTGTCTGTGAGAGAGTGTCTGTGAGAGTCTGTGAGAGAGTGTCTGTGAGAGAGAGTCTGTGAGAGAGTGTCTGTGAGAGAGTGTCTGTGAGAGAGTGTCTGTGAGAGTGTCTGTGTGAGTGTCTGTGAGAGTGTCTGTGAGAGTGAGTCCGGCATCAACCACCTGTCTACATCAAATTAGTGTATAGTTAAAAGCTTTTTCATATGGTGTGATATAAAATGTTGCTATAAAGTGTACACATGGCAAACCATTGCAAGAGTACACTGCACGTGTGAGCATGCACATTACAACACTCCAAAAACCATGCGGGTACAGTCACACATCTTACCCTAATTGCGAGTGGTTCGGGAATCATACGCATCAGACAGGGGCACGTTACTGTAGTCATACACTTATGGCAGAAGCATACCATGATTAATGGTACTGACCACTTATTGGAGCTACATTATCTATGCATTGAAAACTCAAGTTCCTGGTCTGGAGCCTTTACAGCAACCCATGGTATATTGTTTAAGGAGATGGTCCAGAGGGTTTGCGTGAGTGAGTGGACGCTGGGGCCTCCCCTCATGCATGAGAACATAATACGCTGAATGTGGGTATAAACCAGTGATGGGGGAGAGTGGGGTGTTGAAATCTGTTATTAAAGTTAGGGTGCTGTGCATAATCCATATTAATTTCGGGAAGGGATATTTCACAATCACCCAGTAGTCATGTTAGCCTTAAAAGGCCATAATGCTAAAATCATGGTATATGGCCAACCTCCGTGATGCACTGTCTAAATGTTGCTCCATGAGGCGGAAGCCTCTTATATATAGTAGTAATTGAGCCAGTCCCCCAGGTTCCTGCCCATAATGAACAGCATCAAAATAGTTTTCTGGTAGAAAAAATACCTCACGGCGAGTGAAAGGAACACCCCAAGGGGATGGGGCATATATGCATTATCGTCCCCACATACGTCTTCAAGGAATCAGTGCCCGCTTATGGCTGCTGATCAAATAGTGTTTTGGTGTGAGGGTCTTAAGAACAAGATTGGGAAGCAGGGATTGGTCCGTGAGCCGTGCGGGTGAGTGATGCAACTGCTGATGCAGTTCTGGGTGCTACTAGAGGATCATAGGATTGGTAGTTTTTACTGAAATCACTGTACCATGAGCCATCAATGCGACAAATACAATGGCTACAAGACTTGCATCTGAACGTATTATGCGTTTCTTAAGAGGGTTGATACAGCAGAAAGAAACTTTTGTTTCTATTGTTCTCAGAATAGCCATCATTCATATAGCAATGTAACCCAAACAGGGGTCTAGTACTCTTATAAACGGGGCCCAGTGCAGTAATACACATTACATGACAAACAAGCATTGGCCGCGCGGCCTTAAAAGTAACGCCGCGCGGCCTCGAAATGAAATAACTTTTCCTTTTAAACGCGAGTGGTGACGCGAATTGTGCACACGCACGCGACGGGAAAAAGTGCTGTGCACGTCGCGCACGCTTGTGCGCGTACCATCAAGCTGATGGCTGGCCTGGGTAGCACTTTTCAACCACCTACTAAATTTCTCGCAAGAGCAGCGCATGCGCTGACTCTAGCGAGACCTAAAAATGGCAAAATAGTGAAACAAAATCTGGCGCATAATTCGCCTTTTCTTGCCACATGAGTACTATTAACAAATGGATGATTACACATTGCCTCAAACTTAATTCCGATAAAACGGAAGTCTTGATTTTTGGCAACATGCAGCCAACCTGGAGCAATATATGGTGGCCGGCGGAGATGGGCATACCACCCAAACCAGCGGCGAAAGTAAAGAATCTGGGTGTACTTATTGACAATAGATTAGCACTCTGTCAACAGACCAATGCCGTGGTCTCTGCATCATATTTTGTTATAAAGAAAATAAGGAAGATATTTCCGTACATCGTGGTGGATACTAGGAAAACAGTAGTCACTTCTCTTATTCAATCTAAACTAGACTACTGCAATGGGCTATACCAGAATGCCCAGAAGCAGTGCCTAAAGAAGCTTCAGATGATTCAAAATTCTGCAGCACGTCTATTGCTCAATATTCCCAGGCAAATAACGGTATCTAACGAAATCCGCAATTTGCACTGGCTCCCTGTACTTCAGCGCATCAAATTCAAGGCACTGTGTCTTGTCTACAAAGCCTTGTATCACACAGGCCCCTCTTTTCTTCAGAATCTTTTTGTATGGTACCAACCGACCAGACATATTCGGTTGATGGAGGCAAGACTGCTGTTGGTGCCTAGAATTCATACTGCACATTGGGGTGGCTGCAGTTTCCATTACTGTACATCTAAACTCTGGAACTCACTTCCACCAGAACTTAGGAATGCCAGCTCCTTAACTGGCTTTAGAAAAAATGTTAAACTTGGCTTTTTAAGTGTTAGGCGCAGAGCTTGCTGATTGGAGTCCCCAGCACCAAGACACTCGTGGGTATTCGTGCGCTTTTACAAATCTCATTAACATAACGTAACATAATTTACTCAACCCTGCTGCATAATATGTCTCCCCGCCACATAATTCCAGTGGCCCTGAATATACCCATCAAAAAACACAGTCACTCTTCTCACACACAATTTCTAACCCTTTGGTTTTACCCCAGTCAAATCTGACTGCAAGCACAGGAAATCTGTGTGCCTATTCTGGGATAAGCGGTTTACCGTAATCACTTCTTTGTGTAGCACAGACCTACCTTTAAATCCTAAAAATTACTTTTATTTTAAATAACTTGATATTTTCAGGATAATCGCTTTGTTTTATATGGCTATTAAACCTCTGGCATGGAGCGAGCCTTCCTGGATCTGCTTTGGATACAGAGATGAATTATGTTAGCCTTATAAATAGTTCATGTCTCACAATTGTCTCTTAGAATTATATTAATGGTGATACCCAAAAGAATTTTATTTTGTTTTTTAAACCTATGACACCACCATGTGTGCATGTAGACATTTCTCGCTTGCGTACAGCTAGTGCTTTAACACCTTTCTTCATTAAATCACATCCTACATGTGTGCATGTTCGGGCTACATTTCCTCTGGCCATCGGACAGGAGCCAGTCACCTGTGTGCACCTAGCCACATATATCAGTGTGTAACTGATTGTTTTTTTAACGTGTGTTTTGCTGCATGTTTGAGGAATGTGTGTTTGTTGTACCTATGTTAGAATATATTCGTATATATATATATATAATTCTGTTCAGCCGTTCGGGCTGTACCTTGGACTAAAGGTCCCTATGGAAAATTGCATGGGGAAAACGCATTTTGGCACCCCCCTTTTTTCTCAGCCCCCGCTTGACGAATCCCCCCGAGACTTTCAGGGTAGGAGCGGAGCGCCCCACCTATTTTGAAAATTTTGCGAGGATTCGTCAACCGGCGCCAAAGTTATTCCAAATAGAATGTTGTGGATTTCCTATGGAAACACGGTCCTAACTACAACTATCTACTGGCGACCGCCAGTAGATAATATATATATATATATGACGAGAAAGACCACTCTATTGAAAGCAATCCAAGGTCCAAGGACACAGCGGGGATTTCAAGTGGGAACCCTTTATTCACCGATTGTGGTTTGGCATAATGCATTTCGGCTGCTTCAGCCGTCCTCAGATGCCCCACACCACTAGTCTGCACCTTCTCCCTCCTGTGCTCTTTATGCGGCACTCCCAGCCGTGGGAGATCAGCGGATCCTGCTTAACTCCGGGCAGCTGTGATCAAATGTCAAACTAGAGCCCCCAGCATGCAGTATGTTGGTAAATCCATAAGCAGGAATAATAAAACTATTAGTGAGCGCCGATAATGCCTGTTACAGGAAGGGCCATGTAGTGGCAGGTGCAGTCCATTACTGACAGTGTTTAGCATTCCTTTGAGTCCCCAACGTCCAAAGCCACAATTGTGAAACAAACCGGGCCATGGAGAAAGCTGCAATGAGCTGTCTCCCCCGTAAAATCACAGTCTACCGGTTGGCAGCAGCCTCTGGTGTGGTCCGTTCTTGTGGCGGTCCCGGAATAATCAATCCCTTGATTATTGTGAAATTCGGTGCCAGGAAACTCCCAGGACTCTTGGATGGACGGGTCCTTGTAGCGCGCCTCTGGCAGGCGCGAAAACATGACGAGAAAGACCACTCTATTGAAAGCAATCCAAGGACACAGCGGGGATTTCAAGTGGGAACCCTTTATTCACCGATTGTGGTTTGGCATAATGCATTTCGGCTGTTTCAGCCTTCCTCAGATGTCCCACACCACTAGTCTGCACCTTCTCCCTCCTGTGCTCTTTATGCGGCACTCCCAGCCATGGGAGATCAGCGGATCCTGCTTAACTCCGGGCAGCTGTGATCAAATGTCAAACTACAGCCCCCAGCATGCAGTATGTTGGTAAATCCATGAGCAGGAATGATAAAACTATTAGTGAGCGCTAGGCCACCAAAAGCCTGTGGCAGCACTTTGAAAACCCACACACTAAATTTCTCGCAGGGCAGCGCATGCGTTGGCTCAGCGAGACCTAAAAAGCACTCATTTATACAAGCACTGAATGAGACACGCAAGCAAGGCCACTCTCTTGCTAGGGGTCGTAAGCAACATGCTAGGGTTCACGAGCTGCAGTCTAGGGGTTGCAGATCTGACCCCAAAATGATGTCCATGTCAGTGATGCTCACTCACTGAGGGATGCTCACTGTAAGGTTGATGGAAAGCGGAAGCTAGCTGTAAGGAAAGGTGTGTGATGGCTGTGGGCATGCAGGGATTATGGGAAAGCAGCGGATGAAGGAGGGTCAATAGGGCGTTTCACAAAGTGCCACTTTTTATTGGCCCTGAGACAATCGTCCCATTAATGGACAGAAGTCACAATGCTTGCACCTGGCAGGAGTGAATGCAGAGGTAGGTAGATGTCTGCACACCCTTTGGGGCTTCAGTCACCTAAATAGAGAGGTGTGGTGCAGCGGCCAGAGAGGCTGACTCCGTAGCACGGGGCTCGCAGTTTGATCCCCGGCGGCGCTCAGCTCAGCACCCTGTGACTCTGGGCATTAGCTCACTCAATCTTCCCGAAGGCCCCCAGCGCCTTGAGACTCCTAGGGGTGATTAGCTCACAATTTACAAATACCAGATACAGATTTGCAGCTGCTGCATCATAAGTACTGACAAAGCCAGATGTGCAACTCCCTGAACACCCCTTCTTTGCCTTTAACTGGTTTGATATAGCTGGCAGATCTGACTCAGTGCAAAGGCTTACCCAGGTCCCATAACTGGCCCTCTGCATATAAAGCATGGCCAATAACTCATTTAACCCTGGTATAAAAGTATATTTTTCCATGAGCTCATTG
The DNA here is from genome assembly GCF_964204655.1 of Triturus cristatus. NCBI lineage: Eukaryota > Metazoa > Chordata > Amphibia > Caudata > Salamandridae > Triturus > Triturus cristatus. The sequence continues at coordinate 846,175,281 of NC_140580.1, read as the reverse complement.
CCACAAGTTTTTCAAAATGAGCATTGGCAAAACCAATAAGTCATGTTTGTAAATGGACAAACTATTGGTCAAATTGGTTACCAATGCTTGTTTTCACCATCATCCAAACACTTCTATCAAGATACATGCACAATCGTGTTAAAAAATCTTGGAATGGGTTTCCTGTTAAAGAAAACCTTTTCCAATATGGTCACCATGCGCCATGATGCGCATGCATCATGACACATGCACACGTATATGCCTGGATGTGTGAGAACACATGCCGAATGAGGGGAAACATCCTTTACCATGCATTTGTAATTTTTTTTTAATATACCTTAACCAAGCATTCTTTATCACGCAGATGCCTTTACTATGCAAGCCTTTACTACATATGGTAATTGACTTAGTTTGATGAATCTTCATGAAATTTCTCCCAAAAATTTGACGCTCACTTAAGCTTCTTTCTGGAAAGTTTTCCCGATGTTAATACCCATAGGGTTTTTGAACATGACTACAGACCAAACTGCTGGACGGAATTACACAAAATGTGGCAGAAAAGTAGATATTGGTCCAGAGAAGTGCCTTTTTGTGATTTTGTGTAAATTCATTCAGTAGTTTTTAGAGATATTAACTGAAATCCAAATTTGCATATCTAGGGCACAGATCGTCCGCGGATCCAACAGTTCCCGAGGTGAAATGTGATTGGCTGCCAACACTTCAACACTTCAACCAGAAAGTGTCGTCATCGATCTTGGGACTCGCTTTCAGCCGAGTCCCAAATTAAACGTTAAAAAAACAGAAAAGGGGGCAGGGTAGGAATACCCTGACACTGTCGCACTGGTCCTGGGGTACCCATGCGACCCCACCAGGGCAAAAAAAACATTTTTTTAAATGTTCAGCGGTAAGCGAAGCTTGATCTTCAAATCACATTGATTCTTTTTTTTTAAACAAGCGTGGGCTTGTGCTTTTTAAAAAAAAACAGCCTGTGGTTGGGCCAGGTCTTTGTGGAATTTTCAAAAGAAAAGAAGGGGGGTGCACAGGCCACCCCTCCTAAGGCTCTATGATTCATGGGGACCACCGCCTCCCCGAGGCTTAATATTTTTAGATGGAGGGGGGCTTTATTTTTGTGGAAGGGGGGCACACGGACCCCCCCTCCTGGGCTTTGTGGAAGCCCTGGGGACGACGACCTTCCCAAGGTGATAAATAGCTCAAATGGTTGATAAGTTTCTGAGAATGCAATGACACGTGTTGCCGCACAATGAAAGGCTCAGTGAAAGCCTAATTGCAAAGCTGGATTGTCACCTTTTTCTTGCTTATTACTATATTTGGGTATTAAAATGGCACTATTGAGGTGCAACTAATGTCCAGACAGTGTTACTAAGTTTAAAAATACTATGTATGTATGTATGTGTATATATATATATATATATATATATATATATATATATATATATATATATATATATATATATATATATATATTACCTACTGGCGGTCGCCAGTAGGTAGTTATAGTTAGGACCCCTTTTCCATAGGAAATCCGCAACATTCTATTTTGAATAACTTTGGCGCCGGTCGACGAATCCTCGCGAATTTCTCAAAATAGGTGGGGCGCTACGCTCCGCTCCTACCCTGAAAGTCTCGGGGGGATTCGTCAAGCGGGGGCTGAGATAAAAGGGGGGTCCCAAAACGCGTTTTCCCCATGCATTTTTCCATAGGACCTTTAGAACGAGCTACAGCCCGAACGGCTGAACAGAATTACCAGAAATTTGGCAGAGAGGTAGTCCTCAGGTCAAGGAAGTGCCTTTTGTAGGTTTGGTGTAAATCTGTTCAGTAGATTCTGAGAAAATAGCCTTTAAATCAATATATATATCTGAGCCCGCTTACGGTACGCTTACCGTACGCTTACCGTAAGCGTACGGTGGCGTGCGCGAGCGCGATTCTGATTGGCTCTTAGATCTTAGTAAACATTCGAATCGGCCGAAACCAGGAAGCGGCGGCCGCCATTTTGTGTATTTCACTCTGAAAAAAAAGAGTGAAAACAAGGAAAGGGGGCAATGAGGAGAGTTACAGACCCCCTAACATTTGTGAGGGGGTCAAAGAAGGACAGAAAAGTACAAAAAAAACATTTATTGATTTTTAAAAAAATCACGGGGTACGCGTACGGTAAGCTTACGGTAAGCGTACGGTAAAAAAAATAAAAATAAATAAATGAAAAGCAGATTTAAGAGTTTAGATATTAGGGAGCTCTAAAAAGAGCTGTTGTGTTTATGAAGTCATTTTTTTAATGGTAAAAGCTTACCTTTCATAACGAAGCGCATAATATGTCCTCCATGTGCGCACGGTGCGCGAAGCGCATCGTGCGTACATGGCCCATCCACGGCACTAACTGCGTAAAGTGGGCGCGCACGCCACGAATGGCGTAAAGTAATTTAGCATTTAAAAAACCGTACAAATTCACTGAAAAAACCATAGGTTTCACACACGTTATAGTTAGGAATTAGCATTTAAAAAACCTTGCAAATTCAGTGAAAAAACCATAGGTTTCACACATGTTATAGTTAGCTGGACATTTTACTGATAAAAAACCAATGAAATTCCCCCGTTATAGTTAGTGCAGGCAACTATAACTCACGCGACCGCAATCCTCTGCTGATGACATATGTGTCTTTATGAAAAAAAAATATTTGTAATATATGTGTAGCTAAAATTTAATGGAAGAAGACATGGGCAAATAATTGTCTAAATACAGTATTAGCATCAGCAGAGGATTGCGGTCGCGTGAGTTATAGTTGCCTGCACTAACTATAACGGGGGAATTTCATTGGTTTTTTATCAGTAAAATGTCCAGCTAACTATAACATGTGTGAAACCTATGGTTTTTTCACTGAATTTGCAAGGTTTTTTAAATGCTAATTCCTAACTATAACGTGTGTGAAACCTATGGTTTTTTCAGTGAATATATATATATATATTACCTACTGGCGGTCGCCAGTAGGTAGTTATAGTTAGGACCGTGTTTCCATAGGAAATCCGCAACATTCTATTTTGAATAACTTTGGCGCCGATTGACGAATCCTGGCAAAATTTTCAAAATAGGTTGGGCGCTCCGCTCCGCTCCTACCCTGAAAGTCTCGGGGGGATTCATCAAGTGGGGGCTGAGAAAAAAGGGGGGTCCCAAAACGCATTTTCCCCATGCATTTTTCCATAGGACCTTTAGACCAAGCTACAGCCGAACGGCTGAACAGAATTACTTGAAATTCGGCAGAGATGTAGTCCTCAGGTCAGGGATGTGCCTTTTGTAGGTCTGGTGTAAATGTGTTCAGTATTTGCTGAGAAAATAGCATTTGAATCAATATATATATCTATAGGCGCGCTCCGAGCGCGTACGGTAAGCTTACCGTACGCGTACGGTGCCGTGCGCGGGCTTAATTCTGATTGGTGGTTACATGACTGTAAACATTCGAATCGGTCGAAATAAGGAAGTGTCGGCCTCCATTTTGTGTGTCTCACACTGATAAACAAAGGAGGAGAACGTGGAAATGGGGCAACAAAGAGAGTTGCAGACCCCTAGCGTTTGTCAGGGGGTCCAAGAAGGTCATAAAAGTATGAAAAATAAATTTAATTTTTTTTAAAAAAATCGCGTGGTGCGCGTACGGTAAGCTTACCGTACGCGTACGGTAGAAAAAAAAAGAAAAAAAAAATAGAAGTAAAAAACAAATTTAAGTGTTAAGATATTAGGGGGCTCTAAAAAGAGCCGTTGTGTTTATGAAGTGTTTTTTGGTACCTATAAGTAAGTACCGATGCAGAGTCTGAAGTTCAAGAGGAAGACTCTGTTGCCTTCATCATTGAAATGTACACCGTCTCCTCTATAAATGTCTTGCATGTTGTAACGCAAGTTGTTGTGGTATATAGAACCCATACCATAGTCTCTGAGGAAAGCAGAAACAGACTTATTGACGTGCTTTCTTGCTTTGTCAATTTGCGGACAAAATTGGTTGGACCAGTTCCACTTTTGCCTTTGGCATATGTTAGAATATACGAAGGCAGATTGAGGAAAAAGCGACATCAATTGCACAAAGGTGTCCTTAATAAGCATTTCCAGACCTACACCAGTTAAAGTGCCTAGGTCATTTCCACCACAGTGCACAATAATAAGGTTAGGCTGTGGGAGATGTTGAAAGGTTTCACCAAAGGCAATAATTGGTGCCACTTTAACCCTCTCTGACCAATCCATTTAATGTCTACATTTGGCAAAGCAAGGTCTCTCACCATACCTCTGTTTTCTGCATACTTTTCACTCCAGAAGACATAGCTGTGACCTACAATCCACACTGTGAACATCTTTCAAGGAGATCTGGATGCACTCAGAAGGTGTCTTTCAGTAGAATGGCAATATGAAATGAAAGACAGTTGTAAAATGGAGGCATACATATTTTTTTAAAATAAAAAGAACTCATTGGCTGATTCAAATCTTTTTACAGTAAAAAGTAGGCTGTATGTGTACATTTTTAGAAGCATGTTTTGTATTGGTTCAGAAAATTGTGTTCCCACAGAAGATTAGTTTGGATTTGCTGTTAGGTTGGACAGGTGAAGCACTCTTGCTCTTTGGATTTGAAACATTGTGTGCTGAACTACTGACCTCTCTCCTCACAGCAGTGTTCCATGAGCTGTTACTATGGTAGCAGGCAGAAGTCAAGTTGGGGGAAGGGTACATTTGGAAAAGGGTTGAAGTTTTAAACCAATAGAAACGTGTGATTTCATTTGAAAAAAAGTGGGAAGCACTGAGATTTGTAATTAACATGTATATGTGTGAAAAAAGAGAGGGAAACATTGCCATTTACTGGTTCTGGAGAGAGGAGAGAGGTGTAGAGCTCTGATATTCTGACTCTGATAGTCTGCTGTTTGAGTGCCACATTTTTTTCTCAACTAACTAATTTTAAAGGTGAGTTATGAGTTTGAGAGGGGATGTATGTGGTGATTTTTTATATAAATATTAGAATTGTGATTCTTCTTTAAAAGTTATGTTTTAAGTTATTTTGATTGGCAGGTAAGTGTGAAATTTCTGGAATTATCACACATTTACTTTAATGCTCACTTTTTTTCACTACTCTTCTCTATGTTTTTCCCATTTCTGTAGTAGTCCCTCAAGGACCTTGTAGGGAGATTAAAAAAATTTTGTTTTTTAAAAAAAGTGATTTAAATTTTTTAAAAAAAGTTAAGAGGTAAGGTTGGCTCTTAAAAGAACCGTTGTGTTCATAAAGGGAAAGAGGAAAGAAAGAATGGGAATATTAACAAGGACCACAGATGTGCTGGTCTATCCTATTGTTTATTAGGGAAACACTGGTCTCCGCATGAACAATTAGGCCATGACATCTTGTGCACCTCTTTGCAACTCTCCCAAAACGAGGGTTTATTTCCAGAGGAGCAGAAGAGGGTGATGCTCCCACCGCAGAGGAAGGGCTCAGCTGAGCTGCCGAAGATGTACTCGGCTGAGCTTCTGCAGGTGTGCTCGGGTGACTTACTGGAGATGTTTCTCCAGTATGTCGAGCATAAGTCCTGGGATGTTTATCCTTAATGTGTCTATCCATAGAGTGATTTCCAAAGGAATACTCCTTCCTTGGATTCCCTCTAGATAAGACACGCTCACAAAGTGAGCAGGTGACTAAAGGAGCATTTACCTTTTTCTGCCCCTCTGGATAGGTAAAATATTCCCATACAAAAGAAGTCTTTTGTTTCCTCCTTCTCTCTCTGATGATGCTGCTACCAGGCTCACTCTCAGAAGAGGACTGCCGTTCTGCCATCGGATCTCAAAGACAATTCAGCTCCTTCTCCTAAGGGGTCACAAGCAGTAATGAGGGGAATGGGTGTGGTGTAGGAAGGTTTTAGAACTGAAAGTAGTTTAAACCAATCAAAAGTGTTGTTTCTTGATCACATGACCAACCGTACGCGTACGTTACGCTTACGGAGCGCTTACGGAGCGCTTACGGTAAAACTACGCATGCGCGTACGGAAGACACGCGCACGCGCGCATGCGCATTACAGGCACGCTCGTACACTTCCGCGTAACGTGCGCGTGCGCGTGTAAAGCATGCGCTTACGCGTCGCTTAGGAAGTACGGACGCCTACGCAAATTGCGTAACCATACGCAAACAGAGTAGAAATATTACGTACATAAAGCGAAACGTGCGCTTACGGTAAGCTTTCCGTACGCGCACGGTAAAAAAAAAATTGTTAAAAAGATTCGCTATGTTATACAACTATATCTTACCTTTTTTAAAAAAAAAAGGTGAAACTTTATATATTGCAGAATGCATTAAATTTTACCATAGTGTTTAAAGGGAAAAAAAGTTTAAAAAAAAGATGTAAAAAACCTTGCAAAGTAAAAAAAAAAAGAAATGTTTCACACACGTTAAATTTAAGAATTAGCATTTAAAAAACCATCCAAATTCACTGAAAAAACCATGGGTTTCACACACGTTATAGTTAGGAATTAGCATTTAAAAAACCTTGCAAATTCACTGAAAAAACCATAGGTTTCACACACGTTATAGTTAGCTGGACATTTCACTCATAAAAAAACAATGAAATTCCCACGTTATAGTTAGTTCAGCTAACTATAACTCGCGCACCCGCAATCTACTACTGATGACGTCACATATTACATCACTCATGACATGGTCAGTGACATCACTCATGACATCACTGATGACATCTCAAATGACATCACTGATGACATCACTGATGACATCATCCTTGTGATAGAGTGGCAGACCTCCTCTCACCCTAATATAACAATTGATACACACATTCAAAAATAGAGACTACAATTTACAAAATATTGGACATACCAATACCAGTTACAACAATCTCTTCAGTAATTCTAAGATCCACATACACATCCACTCATTCACCAACAGTCCTATACAGTCACTCATACATGTACTCACTCATCATATGTACTCATACACCTATACATCCTGTTACACAACGCCACTCATCCATAGAGTTACTCACACACACTGTCACTCATGCTAATAAAGAATCAAACATACATTTACTTGCATATAGAGTTATACACACACCACCACACTTACTTCTACGGAAACTTACACATACTTAGTCTTTTAAACAATGACTTATAGAAACACATACTTATTCATACAGGATCTCTTTCAATCTCTCACTCTCACATATACTCACTTATATACACCAATAGTCACATATACTAGTTTAAAACATATGTAGTTACTCATAGAGACACTATTGAGACAGTCATTCACTCACTAACACACCCATGCACACACTCATCCACCTATACAGTCCTGCACACATGCTGTCTTCAACACATACAAACAGTGAATCACTCATTCATGCACCTATGCACTACGTAATACCCCCCACCGAACCATGCAGACACTCAGAATGATACTCAAAAAACCAACTAATAACCTATATAGAAACCCATGTAGCTACTCACCAACCCATGCAGCCACTTATACACAAAGTGAGAGACTGATACAGATATTTACATATTTAAACATTACTCACTAAGCCATGTATTCACTATGATACACTTAAACAGTCAGTTACACAATACATTTTTTTTTTTTAAATCATCCATTTAGACACTTATATACCCATTTATTCTTCCATCGACCTTGAGATATACATATATAAAACATATTTAATTTTCAGAAAAACACACATTCACTGGATGATGTCATCAGTGATGTCATCAGTGATGTCATTTGAGATGTCATCAGTGATGTCATGAGTGATGTCACTGACCATGTCATGAGTGATGTAATATGTGACGTCATCAGCAGTGGATTGCGGGTGCGCGAGTTATAGTTAGCTGAACTAACTATAACGTGGGAATTTCATTGGTTTTTACGAGTGAAATGTCCAGCTAACTATAACGTGTGTGAAACCTATGGTTTTTTCAGTGAATATATATATATATCGTCATTTGCTGCTCGTCTCGATTCCCCATCTCCGGAATTTTATAAAGCAGGCACGGACCACGTTTCTGTGCAGTTTTAGTTTATTTTCTTTAGTCGGCCATCATATATATATCCACTGAACTCCTACTCATCACCAGTCATCCAAAGGAACGGACCACGGTATGTGCTAAACAATTTATTAGTGCATAGTCGTCATTACGCATTCCAGCTTACTCGAAGCCTTGATCACATGCCTAGCTCGGCGTGGATGGCACTGTGCCAATCCTATGGTTAAAGACTTTGATTGAAAAGTAGGCATTTTGGTTGAACAGATCTGCAGTGTCACTGGTGTTGAGAGTGCTCTACACAGGAGCTGCTTTCCACCTAAACTTGAGAACTACCCAGAGTTCTCTGCTTCTTTTTTGCATAATTTATGCGTCACTCTATGCCGGACACATATATATATATATATATATATATATATATATATATATATTCATGCTCAGGCTTGCACCCTCCTCGTAAGAAGCACTCGAACATCATCACAAGCTTCCAAGCCAAAAGCTCTTTATTAGGTACGGAAGCAGTCATCTTGCTGATCTCTTTCACAGCCGAATGCCAGTCTTTGCCTGACGTGTTTCGAATTCTTTCTTTTTCAAAGGCTGCTGGTCAAACGAAGCACAGTCCGGCACTGCCTTTTATATATATACCCTGAAAAATATATATATACCCTGAAAAATCCAAAGGTTAAAGTAAGGTGAAAACTTCAGTGACAACGTAACATTTCAAACAAACAAAAAAACACTGAAAATCACCAGTTATAGTTGTTACTATTAACTACAGCTCGGGCTCTAAAGTAATTATAACTTGAGTCCCCACAATGCACAGTGTTGTCATCAATAATGTCATTTCAGATGTTGCACTGATGCTATCAATGATAGATAAAACAAGTCATGCTTGTTGTATTAAGTGTGGCAATTAGCAATACATGCGAGGGAACAGGATTTTGTTGCTTTAGAGAGTGAGACTAGAGATAACAATAACATGAATTTCAGTAGGTTTTTTTTGTTTGAAATGTTACACATTTTCACCAGACTATAATGTTACTTTTTAACCTTTGTTTTTTTCAGTGAATTTCTAAATAAATAAATACAATTTTGAGTGGGACATGAATGGGCAGGGTAAGTAACATAGGACCTGGGGTTAATGAGAGGGGTAGAAACAGCACAAGTGGGCAAGAGCAAGAAACATATGGACTCTCATATATAAAGTAAAAATAAAAGAGATCCCTCAGTTAAGCGTTGGAAAAATACAACACAATACAATAAGAACAATGTGAGAATGGCATGCTCCCTGACAGACAATATAGCTATATATTCATGAGTAAGGGATTGACCCAATGCCCACTCTGCGTATATTGCAAACAAGTGTGACCACAGGCAGATAAATCAGTCTGTAACCAAGACCTTATGAATGACATTCACCAAGACGTCCAATCAAATTTTCCTTATGACTTTTCCAATACAATCCTTTTATGGAAGTATACTTCCTTTTGTGCTCTATGTTGATATGCTTTTACAAGTTTACCTGTAACCGTGGTCCAGAAGATTCTTCTTGGCACTCAGGCAACCACAGGTATGGACCACCTTACCAGCTTGTGTGGGAGAAACAGACAATCTGTGACCCATGCATATCCAACAACATGCATGGCGATAATGGCCTAATTCACAAACTGCACTTTGTGGCATGTTTAGTTGTACTACAAAACATACTAAAAATATACTACAAAGTGTAAGTTTTGCCAATACCTATATGTGTGAGTTCTTTGCCATGACTATGGAGTCTCTGGACAAGTAAGTTTATACTTTAGTAGTAAATGTGGGAGGGAAATAGGGGAGTGGGTGGTTAAAGGGAAAAACTTACTACTAAATGGGATAGGATTAAGGCGGGGTATGAAGGGGTTAGAGAGGGTCAGAGAGGAGCTTAGGGAGGGACATCACTCATCCACACAAGAGTAAGCCAATTGCATTACTCTGGGGGTGGAGACATGTATCTTACACTTTTGCAGTAAGTTTATGATTAGAGTTTGTGAATATCGAAAGTAGTGCACGTACTACAAAGAGTAAACTTACTCAAAAGTGTAATTAACAACTATAGGATCCTTAAAGAGACTGCCAGGAACTTCCAGGAATGCAGTTTGTTTTAGTGGGTTACTGCAAGACTTTTCCCTAAAACGGTACACACACACACACACACGAAATCCACACTTTAATGTGGGATATATGCAAAAGCTTAGATGCAGATAGAAACATTATGATGATTAAAATGAAGGCACAGCATGTGAATAATATGAAAAGTAACAACATAAATGCACCAATCTTTGATAGAATTCTGTCCTCCCTAATCCCAGCTAATGGATTGTCTACATGAGCCCCCAAACATCTGAAAATAAGAGCTTTCTAGATGGTATACACGCAAAACTGATCAGTTCTCATATTTTTCCAGTCTTCTGCCTACCTTTAGGCAAAGCCAAACTCTATCTCTATTATGTGGCTGTTTGCGAGAGAACAAGATAAATGAGAAAGCACAACATGATGCAGAATGTGGTAGATGCTCATTCTGGAATGTTTGAAGCTCCACTTTCCTGTTACAAAATTGTGTGAGTGTGTGCATGTGTGTGTGTACGTGGGTGTGTGTGTAATTGTAATTGTAATTATGCTTATGTATGTGTATGTTTAGGGTCTGTAGCCCATTCCCTTCCTGACGGGGGCCTCCCTAGCAAGCACCCACCTTTCGTTCAGCTACCACCCATTGCAATTGGTGACCTTCCCTGGCACACCAGGTTCCTTGCTTGCATGATGGTGCCCAACCGTGGAATAATGCTTGTCCTTGCATACTGATGGCCACTCTTGGCATGTTGTGGGAATTATTGTCCATACTTGGCATATGGATGGCCCTAGTTTAATGGAGTCCTTGAGGTGCATATTGTGGACAATGATGTCATAATGTTGATCATTCCTTGCACATTCGTGGCTATCCCTGATATACTGTATGCAAGCTTGGCATTATAGTGACTATTCCTAACATAATTTTGCACTACCACCGCTATAGTGGCAATGACGGGCATATTGGCAGCATCTAAGGATGCAAAGTTCCCATTCCTAGCTTAAAAGGAAGCTACTTGGGCATATTGTGGAAATCAGGTGTGGCGGTTTTCTCTCCTTCTATTTTGGAGGTATTGGTGATATTGGAATAGTGGTAGCTATCCTTGGTATATTGTGGGTATCATTGGCTGTATGATGGGAGCAATTACTTGAATATGATGGGCCTCCCTGGCATAAGGTGATGCTGTATAGCCATATGAGACACATTCTGTGTATGTGAGGCACTTGTGCAATTGCCTACATCAGTCCTTGATTAAAATGACAATCTGCTCTTAGAAGACAAACAAGTATTTTCAAAAAAATGAACATCTGGTATTTTGGAAAGAAGATAGTAATTTTCAGAAAAGTACAGTTTTCGTTGTTGGGAATTCAGTTGCATTTATCCGAAAGGTAAGCTTCTATTTGATATCAAAATGGGCAAAATATTTAAATATATTTAAAAGCTGATGTTCAATTGATAATTCATGCTGCGATGAAGAGAATTTAGCTGATGCTGTTTCTTTGGTGCCAGGGTGTAATTGTTGCCATTGTACTCATCATGTGGAGCCATTATCATATTCTATATTGATAAACATTATTACTCCTGTGCCTGAACTATGAGCCTGGAAGATTTGTACATGCTAAAGATCCTGGAAGATGTATGCATGCTAAAGATCCTGGAAGATTTGTGCATGGTAAAGAAGACGTCTTCTGTCTGAAACTGTAATTGATAACATGCGCACTTGTTTTGCTGTTTGTTTGATCCTGTAACATCTCTCTAACCCGAGGAATAGCTCTGATGTCTACAGCCGAAGAATGTGAGATCTGTGAATCAGCTTGGAAGAGGTGCAGTGGGAACAAGCACAGGCAAAGCCAGTAGGCCTGCTTTCATTTTGTGTCATTTAACAAATCCTACAGAACTGAAAAAAAAGAAGAAACAACCAATCGGGCTCTGTATAGAGTTCATCCCGCAGAATTAAAAAAGTGTGAAGATTCAGTGTCCTTTTGAGATGTAACACAGACTCTCATTCATGACAAGCAAGCACTCTATAGGAAGTTGAATGATGTGCAGAATAGCCAAAAGCATATCGCTAGACAATAATATTTCTCTAGTGCAGTGATACTCAAAGTACGACCGGGGGGGCACATGTGGCCCTCCGTACCTTTACTTGCGGCCCCCAGGTCAATAGCAGCCCTGGATCTCGACTCAGAAAGAACATTGAGACGATGCTAAATAAACAGACATGCATTTATTTATTTCAAGGTTAATTTAAGTGTAAGAAATAAAGTAGCTAAATTGCCCTTCACAGCTTGAATTTAGAAACACTTTTATTTTAAAGACGTTTTGCAATAGAAGTTTAAAAATATATGATATGAACTTTGAGTCAGATGCCACTTACTTGGGAATCAAAATATCTCCAGCTATAGATAATATTGTACGACTGAATATTGACCCAATAATTGCATCATCTAATAAGATGTTAGAAAGGCTCAATAATCTTCATTTATCTTTATATGGTCGCAGTAACGTATTAAAAATGACTATCTTTCCTAAATTTCTATACCTATTTCACACGATTCCTTTGTTTTTTCCTATGATTTTTTTTGATCGCATTGACAGAATGTGTTCTAGGTTTCTTTGGAGTTATCATAGGTCTAGGAGATCCATTGAAAAATGTATGTTACCAAAAGATAGAGGAGGTTGGGGAATACCTAATTTTCGGGTATATTATTGGTCAGCCTTTTTGAAGAATATGGGTGTTTTGCTGGTTCATAATGCGAAAATTGAGGAGGCAGTAACTCCAACAATATATGAGATGGTTTTGGGTGAGGAAGCGCCACAATGTTTAGTACGCATCATTGAACCAAGCTATTATAAAAAACCTAAATTTAAACTTATTACAGCAGTTTTCCAGATTTGGAAAGAAGTAAAAAAAAGAATTGGCTGTAATTTAAATCTTAATTTCTGTACCCCATTGAAAAACTGTCTCTTTTTACCAGATGTTTTTAGAGACTCTATCATGGCCAGATGGCATCGATTGGGAATATGTCATCTAGAAGATTTGTTTGAAGGGAATCAGGTAGCTTCTTTCTCCTATTTGCAACAAAAATATGACATAACTCATATAGAATTCTTTAAATATTTGCAGCTACGCAGCTTTCTTGGAATGAAAATTACTAAGAATCAGGAGACATGTAAAAAAATAGAAGTTTTAGAGGCAATTAGAAAAAGACAAAAAATAGGATCTATATATCAATTATTGATTGAAAACTATGAAGATGATCTATTAGCATGGGATAATAAATGGAAAAATAAATTTGGTGTGAATAAGATAGATTTGAATAGAATAATTGAAATGTCAATCGAAACTTTACTTAGTGGATCATTAAAAAGTCAACATTTCATGTCTATTTTTGACTTATATTACACACCCGCCAAACTAAGCAAATGGAATTCTGTAAGAGGGAATAAGTGTAATAGATGTGGAATAATAGCTGCGGATACTATTCATATGTTTTTTCAATGCCCAAATTTAGGACAATTTATAAAGGACGTTGAATATTTTTTACATAATATTTTGGGCATCAGACTGCAAATAACGGCAGAACTAATTATTTTAGGTTTACAAACAAGTTGCGATAGCAGTAGGATTGAAGTAGAAGCTAGATTTATATTTATTTGTATGTCAATCTTTCGATTTTGTATTACTACACAATGGCTGGATATTGAACCACCTGCTTTTTGTAACTGGCAAAACAAAATGTTATCTGTGTATTATTTAGAAATGTCAATATATAAAACAAAAGGTCGGCGGAGAAGAATAATGGGCCAGAAGATATGGTCTCCATTGTCAAAATGGTTATGAAAGCACTGTACTAATTAGATGATGAAAATGACTGCGTGTATCTTGTATTTGTTTTTTATTGGCTGTATGCTGACATAAAAATCAATAAAAAAAAATAAAAAAAGAAGTTTAAAAATATGATAAAGTCTGTTCAAATTTCAAAAAGTGTACATTATTAACATGCAGAACCGTTTCACCTTAGTAAATCAGATATTATATATATATATATCTATATGTATATATATATATATATATATATATATATATATTTATTTACCTACTGGCAGTTGCCAGTAGGTAGTTATAGTTAGGACCTATTTTCCATAGGAAATCCGCAACATTCTATTTGGAATAACGTTGGCGCCGATTGATGAATCTTCACGAAATTTTCCAAACTTTTGGCCAACTCCCGTCCGCTCCTATCTTGAAAATTTCACAGTGATTCGTCAAGCGGGGGCCGAGAAAAAAGGGGGGTCCCAAAACACGTTTTCCCCATGCATTTTCCCATAGGATCTGTTGACGCAGCTACAGCCCGAACTGCTGAACGGAATTACACCAAATTTGGCAAAGAGGTAGTCCTCAGTTCAGACTCGTGCCTTTTGCTTAAATGGTGTAAATCCGTTTAGTACTTCCTGAGAAAATTAGAGGTAAAAAGATAGATATATCTGGGCGGAGCCTAACCACACATCTCGTGAGATCTGATTGGCTGTCAGTACTTCATCCAAGAAGTGTTGGCAGCCATCTTAGGACCAATATACATGATAGCACCTCATTAAAAAGCATTGCAGTTAATAGAAGGTTTTAAGACTTAGTTACATTATAAATCATTTGTTGATGGTACCATACTCATTTTAGGAATTGTGGTGTGTTCTAAGGTGATTTTACCATGTGAAAAAGCCTTCTGCTGTGATATCATGAATCATGTTTGAGAGAAAACTATTTTCTCATGCTTTTTCCACAGAGGTTTGGAAGGTGATCTATAAGCTAAACTGAGAGCATATTTTCTGTAAATTCACATTATCTTTCTCAGTCATGTGAGAATGAAGTCTGACATTCTCAGTAAAACATGTACATACAACAAGGGCAGAGACTGTCAGTTGATTCCTTTGTGTTCTACTGCAGCTTCCCAGAGTGTTCTAAAGAACAACTAGAGCGCTAACAGTCCTACTTATGACAAACGTATTGCACACCTGAAGCCATCTTGATTGGAATAAAGTGGTAACTCTTAAAACATTTAGTTTAAAAAGGAACAAAATGAGGGGGTTCATTTTCCCATAGAAAGTATGATTAGTGGTGCAGAAAGAAAAATTAGGGCCCATTTTGAGTGACTTCTCAAATCCTCTTCTATTTCATACAACAATTCTGACATGCAGACTGAAACATGCACTTTCAATACCAGCAGCAGACTTCCCTGTTGAGCAGTAGCTTTACTACAGTGATCTAATAAGCAACTAGAGTGCTAACATTCTGAATTTATGGCAAATGTGTGACACATCTGAATGCCTTCTTGATGGAATCAAAGTAAAAAACTGAAAGTATTTCCTACTGAGGAGACTGCTGTAAATGAGGAAATTAGAAAACTTCATAACAAATTAGTCTCCCAAAATGGCCACCAGAGACAAAAGAGCCCAAATATCACCCAGATGTAGCCCAAGTATAGCCCAATGACAGAATGTCCCAGAGTTTTCTAACGAACAACTAGAGCGCTAACAGTCTTACTTATGACAAAAGTATGGCACACCTGAAGCCATCTTGAGTGGAATAAAGTGGTAACACTTAAAACATTTAATTTACAAAGGAACAAAATGAGGGGGTTCATTTTGTCATAGAAATTATGATTAGTGCTGCAGAAAGAAAATTTAGGGCACATTTTGACTTCTCAAATCCTCTTCTATTTCATAAAAAAATTCTGACATGCAGACTGAAACATGCACTTTGAATACCAGCAGCAGACTTCCCTAGTGAGCAGTAGCTTTACTACAGTGGTCTAATGAGCAACTAGAGTGCTAACATTCAGAATTTATGGCAAATGTGTGACACATCTGAATGCCTTCTTGATGGAACCAAAATAAAAAACTGAACGTATTTCCTACTGAGGAGACTGCAGTAAATGAGGAAATTAGGAAACTTCATAACAAATAAATCTCCCAAGATGGCCACCAGAGACAAAAGAGCCCAAATGTAGCCCAAATATCACCCAGATGTAGCCCAAGTATAGCCCAATGACAGAATGTCCCAGAGTGTTCTTAAGAACAACTAGAGCGCTTACTGTCTTACTCATGACAAAAGTAAGGCACACCTGAAGCCATCTTGATTGGAATAAACTGGTAACACTTAAAACATCTCATTTAAAAAGGAACAGAATGAGGGGGTTCATTTTGCCATAGAAATTATGATTAGTGCTGAAGAAAGAAAAATTAGGGCACATTTTGAGTGACTTCTCAAATCCTCTTCTATTTCATTAAAACATTCTGATGTGCAGACTGAAACATGCACTTTTAATACAAGCAGCAGACTTCCGTGGTGAGCAGTAGCTTTACTACAGTGATCTAATGAGCAACTAGAGTGCTAACATTCTGAATTTATGGCAAATGTGTGACACATCTGAATGCCTTCTTGATGGAATCAAAGTAAAAAACTGAAAGTATTTCCTACTGAGGAGACTGCTGTAAATGAGGAAATTAGAAAACTTCATAACAAATAAGTCTCCCAAAATGGCCACCAGAGACAAAAGAGCCCAAATATCACCCAGATGTAGCCCAAGTATAGCCCAATGACAGAATGTCCCAGAGTTTTCTAACGAACAACTAGAGCGCTAACAGTCTTACTTATGACAAAAGTATGGCACACCTGAAGCCATCTTGAGTGGAATAAAGTGGTAACACTTAAAACATTTAATTTACAAAGGAACAAAATGAGGGGGTTCATTTTGTCATAGAAATTATGATTAGTGCTGCAGAAAGAAAATTTAGGGCACATTTTGACTTCTCAAATCCTCTTCTATTTCATAAAAAAATTCTGACATGCAGACTGAAACATGCACTTTGAATACCAGCAGCAGACTTCCCTAGTGAGCAGTAGCTTTACTACAGTGGTCTAATGAGCAACTAGAGTGCTAACATTCAGAATTTATGGCAAATGTGTGACACATCTGAATGCCTTCTTGATGGAACCAAAATAAAAAACTGAAAGTATTTCCTACTGAGGAGACTGCAGTAAATGAGGAAATTAGGAAACTTCATAACAAATAAATCTCCCAAGATGGCCACCGGAGACAAAAGAGCCCAAATGTAGCCCAAATAACACCCAGATGTAGCCCAAGTATAGCCCAATGACAGAATGTCCCAGAGTGTTCTTAAGAACAACTAGAGCGCTTACTGTCTTACTTATGACAAAAGTAAGGCACACCTGAAGCCATCTTGATTGGAATAAACTGGTAACACTTAAAACATCTCATTTAAAAAGGAACAGAATGAGGGGGTTCATTTTGCCATAGAAATTATGATTAGTGCTGAAGAAAGAAAAATTAGGGCACATTTTGAGTGACTTCTCAAATCCTCTTCTATTTCATTAAAACATTCTGATGTGCAGACTGAAACATGCACTTTTAATACAAGCAGCAGACTTCCGTGGTGAGCAGTAGCTTTACTACAGTGATCTAATGAGCAACTAGAGTGCTAACATTCAGAATTTATGGCAAATGTGTGACATATCTGAATACCTTCTTGATGGAATCAAAGTAAAAATCTGAAAGCATTTCCTACTGAGGAGACTGCAGTAAATGAGGAATTTAGGAAACTTCATAACAAATAAATCTCCCAAGATGGCCACCAGAGACAAAAGAGCCCAAATGCAGCACAAATATCAACCAGATGTAGACCACATGTAGCCCATTGACAGAAGTGTGCAAAACACTTATTTGTTGTGTATTTGCAGTTTTATATAGTGCAGACCTGTCAGGTATTGGAGTGCTTTACATGAGCATTGGTTACATCACACAAGATCAAATTCATTTTGGTTGTACACATGGGGAAATTAAGTGATTTGACCAGAATCACAGAATGTTGAGCTGAAGCAGAAACTCCAACCTGGTTCCCCAGTTGCAAAGTCTGCAGCTCTGGAAGTAACACCACATCATCTCCCCTAGGTGCAATATTTAATCAAGTGGTCAACTGGATAAAAAAACATAAAGATTAGAGCACTAACCATAATTTTGATGCAAAGAAGACCCTCTCATATATGTAATTTCTAAAGGAAATGCTCTAGGTATTACAGTTTTGATTACATCAAGTTGACGTCAGGTGTTCCACACTTTTGTAATACATATAGAATGATAGCATTCTAGTTCTTCATAGGGGATACTGTTGAGAGGCAGAGACCAGGGGCACGGACTCTGAAAATGAAAGGCAGGTAGGAGAGTGCAGAGGCAACAATTTGACCACACTGGGCAGGCAGGAAGGACAGTGGCAGCACAACAGACTATGGAGGGCAGTGGAAAGGGGGGCAGGGGCAACAAACCAACAATACAGGACTGGCAAGAGAGGCAGTGGCAATATAATAGACCATTGTGGGCAAAAGGAAGAGGCAGTGGTAGTACAACCATACATGCCAACAGACCCGTTTCAGCCAGGAAACGTCCAATGTTTTTAAGCTCAAATGGGCTTTATTTGATCTGTCTCCTGTCTACAATCTCCTCTTTTTCAATGTAACTCAAAGGGGAAAATCAATACCCCAGTTTTTTTCAAAATCTCCTTCTTACCAAGTTCAAAATGTTCGCATTTATGGTACATTGGATCATGGTAGGCAGGAGGAATTGGGGTAGGGAAATGGACTCGGATAACAGAGGACAGGAGGGACATGGAGAGGGGCACCAAACTGACCCTACAGGGCAGGCATCAGGGTTTGCAGCAGCACAATACACCACACAGGGCATGCGGGACGGGAGTGCAGCACAACTATACATAGAAAGCAATAGGGAGGGGACAGGACCATGCACATGGACAACAGAGAACAGAGGGGAAAGAGGCAATGGTAGCTAGCTGACCATAATGGACAGACAGGAGAGAAAGCTGCAGCATAACAGACCATAAAGGGCAGGAGGGACGGATCAGGGGCATTACAATGGAACAGACAAGCCAGGAGGAAGGGAATAGGGGTCTGCACATGGAAACAGAGGGCTGGGGGCAAGGGGGCAGGGCAGAAGCAGCAAGATGACCATGGAGGTCAGGCAGGATGGGCACTAGAAACAAGACACACCATGGAGAGCAACAATGAGACTATGATGGCATACACACACACCATAGAGGGAAGGTGGGAGGGGGTCAGGGGCAGCTAGCTGACCACACAGGGAAGGTGGGAGGGGCCATGGCAGCACAGAAGACCATGCATGGCAAGCGGGAGGGTTAGTGGCAGCACAATGATTATGATGGGCAAGAAGGAGGGTGCAGGGGCATGCACAAAGGACCACGGAGGATAGAAGGGAGGGTCAGGACCTGGGCACAGACAAGAGAGTTCAGGGGAAGGGGCCTCACAACAGACCGCACGGGGCAGGCAGGAGGAGCAGTTGCAGCACAACAGACAAGGGAAGGCAGAAGGGTGTGGCAGCAAAATGGACCATGGAGGACAGGAGGAAGGGGATAGGGGCATGGCATGTGGACAGGCAGGGTGGAGGTGGCAGAGACAGGTTACAGTCATCTGACAATGCTAGGCAGGTGGGAGGGGAGTGGCAGCTCAACAGAACACTCAGAGTAGATAGGAGTGGCAGGTCCATGGAACATGGTGGGCAAAAAGGATGGAGCAGGGGCATGCACAAAGACATCGGAGGGCAGGGGGAAGGAGAATAGGGGCAGCAAGCTAAGCACAGAGGCTAAGTAGGAGGTCAATGATGGGCCATAGAGTTGGGCAATGGAGGGCAGGAGGAGTGGACTGGTACATCATGCTAAATGGAGGGCAGTGGCAGCACATCAGACCATGCATGGCAGGAGGGAGGAGGCTAGTCCATGGATTCAGACAACAGAGGATAGGGAGGAGGTGGATGGGGCAGCAAGCTAACTGTTCCGAGAAGGTGGGTATTAGGAACTTTATTGTTTTTAAAATGTGTGTCTGTGCGAACTTCTTAAAATATGAACAAGTATGCAGCATAATCTCACTTTGATTCAGGAAAAAGAGGACGTTTGTGACTATGACTCCGGGCTCACTTGGCAGAAACACCCCTGACCCTCCACCCCCCATCGCAAAATGTAATGCCCGTGAAAAGGGTAGGTGGACGCAGTGTTATATAGAACATAGTCCTGAGAGCACGATTGGAAATGAAAACTAGATATAGTATATGGTATAAACTATGCACCAAAAAGTGTGATATAAGATGAACCGGGGCGTGAAATATAATATGCAATACATTGTGCGCAATAACAGATTCATTGGCGAGCGCGAGATAGCACAGGCACTAGCGCGTGCTATGCGATATGCGCCTTGGAGTGTAATATGCACAGGGCAGTGTTGTGTAACCTAACTAGTCTCTAAAGTTGTAATATAAAATATGTGCTGGGGAGTGTAACGTTGCATATGCACTGTGACAAAGATATGGATCCCAGATTGTAATATGTATGGCATAGCGCTGTGAAAAGGAATCGAGGAAGGCACGTTAGATGGGGCAATATAACCCGTGCGAAGGCAAGTGTGGCATGACATATTCACGGGGTGGTGTTACAGTGCACATGGGCTAGAGAGTGTCATAGCATACGCACTAGCTGGTGGAATACAACACAGAGGTATGTGTCACTCGGCGGGCACTCGTGGGTGTAACACAGCATTGGGCTCAGCAAGGAGCACGCTGTGACTCTCAAGTGATGTTCGTCTCCTTTCCAGAGAGTAAAATAAAAAGTATTACACATCCAGCGGTGGATGTGTGTTTTATTAACCGTGAGGGGGGTTTCTTGCATAGTTTGGTCGAATTTTTGTCGAATCCCCTTTGAAAGGCTTGGTGTGCGTGTGTATTAAATGTGCCCGTCAATAGCTACCCATGTTTGTATAAATAAACGTCGTGTCTACTTGGAGAGTACCGACCGGCGGGGGCGCCGGGATTAGGCACGGTAGGGCGTCAGACACGTCAGAGCTTCACTAGCGGTGTAAATACATTCCACGTGGATTCATTGTATGCATAGCCTTTTAATGAATAGCATGCAAATTGTCATGGTGATAGGTACATACGGTTTGTCCAGCATGTCCTAGGTGTTTCTATAAATATATATATTTTTTAAATAATAAAAAACAAAGACCGGCCCTGGGGGATGGGGTCCCGGGGGCCATAAGTGGCCTGAGGAGGGGGGCAACGCAGCTCCCCTCCTAAAGAATTTTTTTTAAAAAGGCCATGACCCGGGGGTTGGGGTCCCCGGGGCCGATTAAGGCCTTGGGAGGACCAAATTTATTGAACAGATTTACAACAGACCTACAAAAGGCACATACCTGACCTGAGGACTACCTCTCTGTCAAATTTCAAGTAATTCTGTTCAGCCGTTCGAGCTGTAGCTTGGACTAAAGGTCCTATGGAAAAATGCATGTGGAAAACGCGTTTTGGGACCCCCCCTTTTTCTCAGCCCCCGCTTGACGAATCCCCCCGAGACTTTCAGGGAAGGAGCGGAGCGGAGCGCCCCACCTATTTTGAAAAGTTCGCGAGGATTCGTCAATCGGCGCCAAAGTTATTCCAAATAGAATGTTGCGGATTTCCTATGGAAACACGGTCCTAACTATAACTATCTACTGGCGACCGCCAGTAGATAATTACCTACTGGCGGTCGCCAGTAGGTAGTTATAGTTAGGACCCCTTTTCCATAGGAAATCCGCAACATTCTATTTTGAATAACTTTGGCGCCGGTCGACGAATCCTCGCGAATTTCTCAAAATAGGTGGGGCGCTACGCTCCGCTCCTACCCTGAAAGTCTCGGGGGGATTCGTCAAGCGGGGGCTGAGATAAAAGGGGGGTCCCAAAACGCGTTTTTCCCATGCATTTTTCCATAGGACCTTTAGAACGAGCTACAGCCCGAACGGCTGAACAGAATTACTCGAAATTTGGCAGAGAGGTAGTCCCTAGGTCAAGGAAGTGCCTTTTGTAGGTTTGGTGTAAATCTGTTCAGTAGATTCTGAGAAAATAGCCTTTAAATCAATATATATATCTGAGCCAGCTTACGGTACGCGTACCGTAAGCTTACCGTACGCGTACGGTGGCGTGCGCGAGCGCGATTCTGATTGGCTGTTAGATCTTAGTAAACATTCGAATCGGCCGAAACCAGGAAGCGGCGGCCGCCATTTTGTGTGTTTCACTCTGAAAAAAAGAGTGAAAACAAGAAAAGGGGGCAAGGAGGAGAGTTACAGACCCCCTTACATTTGTGAGGGGGTCAAAGAAGGACTGTAAAGTACAAAAAAAACATTTATTGTTTTTTAAAAAAATCACGGGGTACGCGTACGGTGAGCTTACGGTAAGCGTACGGAAGAAAAATGGCGTGCGCGAGCGAGATTCTGATTGGCCCTTAGATCTTAGTAAACATTCGAATCGGCCGAAACCAGGAAGCGGCGGCCGCCATTTTGTGTATTTCACTCTGAAAAAAAAGAGTGAAAACAAGAAAAGGGGGCAAGGAGGAGAGTTACAGACCCCCTAACATTTGAAAGGGGGTCAAAGAAGGACAGAAAAGTACAAAGAAAACATTTATTGATTTTAAAAAAAATCACGGGGTACGCGTACGGTAAGCTCACCGTACGCGTACGGAAAAAAAAATAAAATAAAATAAATGAAATGCAGATTTAAGTGTTTAGATATTAGGGGGCTCTAAAAAGAGCCGTTGTGTTTATGAAGTCATTTTTTTAGTGGTACCTACAAGTAAGTACCGATGCAGAGTCTAAGGTTCAAAAGGAAGACTCTGTTCCCTTCATCATTGAAGTGCACACCATCTCCTCTATAAATGTCTTGCATGTCATAGCGCAAGTTGTTGTGGTAAATGGCACCCATACCATAGTCACGGAGGAAAGCAGAAACAGATTTGTTGACGTGCTTTCTTGCTTTGTCAATCTGCGGACAGAAATGATTGGACCAGTTCCATTTTTGCCTTTGGCATATGTTGGAAAACACAAAGGCAGTTTTAGGGAAAAGTGAAAACAGTTGTGCAAAGGTGTCCTTCATAAGCATTTCCAGACCTACCCCAGTCAAAGTGCCTAGGTCATTGCCACCACAGTGCACTATTAAGGTCAGGGTGTTGGTTTTGCATGAAGGATTTCACAAATGGCATCAATTGGTGCCACTTTAACCCTCTCTGACCAATCCATTTAATGTCTACATTTGGCAAAGCAAGGTCTCTCACCATATCTGTTTTCTCTGCAAACTTTTCACTCCAGAAGACATAGCTGTGTCCTACAATCCACACTGTGAACATCTTCAAAGGAGAACTGGATGCACTCAGGAGGTGTCTTTCAGTAGAATGGCAATATGAAAAGAAAGACAGTTTGGAAATGGAGGCATACATATTTTTTTCAAAACAAAAAGAACTGATTGGCTGTTTCATACCATTCTAGAATAAAAACTAGGCTGTATGTGTAAATTAATAGAAGCATGTTTTGTATTGGTACAGAAAAATGTGTAACCAAAGAACAGTACTATGGATTTGCTGTTAGGTTTGAAAAGTCAAGCACTCTTGCTCTGTGGAATTGAAACATTGTGTGGCGAACTTCTGACCTAACTCTACACAGCAGTGTTCCATGAGCTGTTGCTATGGTAGCAGGCAGAAGTCAAGTTGGGGGAAGGGTACTAGGCAGAAGTCAAGTTGGGGGAAGGGTACTTTTGGAAAAGGGTTGGTTTTCAACCAATAGAAATGTGTGATTACATTTGAAAAAAAGGGGGAAGCACTGAGATTTGAAACTTACATGTATATGTGTGGAAAAATAGAGGGAAACTTTGCCATTATCTGGTTCTGCTGAGAGGAGAGAGGTGAACACAACAGAGATCCTGGCTCTGATAATCTGCTGTTTGAGTGCCACATTTCTTTCACAACTAACTAATTTTAAAGGTGAGGTTAGAGTTTGAGAGGAGATGTATATGGTAAATTAAGAAATGAATAAAAGAAATGGAAATTCTTTTTGTTGAAGTTGTGTTTATCATTTTCTGTTTTGGGAGAAATTTAAATGTGAGGAACATGTAAAATAATATGGACTATGTTTTCACGATAAATTAAGGTGTACTGGAAAAAAAAAGAATAGTTTAAGGGTTTGAGGTTGCACTCAGTAATGCAAATACATTCAGCATCACTAAGGCTGGTTGCCCTTGCTGGAATGTAGGCAGCCACCCAGGTTACACATGGTGGTGGTCTGAAAAAGCAGTTTGGACATGTGCATTTAAAAAAATCAAAAAAGTGGTTTCATAATGTGTCAGTCTGTAAAAGTGATTTTCACTTGCCAAAAAAAAAAAGGGCAGTAAGTGTGCTTTCAAATTGGCAAAGAAATTTCGTTTTGGGACTAATGTGAAAACATGACTCTGTGTGCAAATGAAATGCAATATATTCTGAAAACAGCAAAAATAAGGCAAAAATATTTTTAGGTAAATATGTAAATATGTGTACTGTTTTTTTTTAAATGTTTAAAAAATATTAACTTTTTTCTTTTTTTCAGATTGATATTGAAAATTTACGAAAACTAGAACCATTTTTAAAGCATTTTTTTTTATAAAAAACAAATGAATAAATATTTTTTGGAGTGGGTATGGTAAGTCAATAATAATAATTGTAGTGTTTCAAAGTCCTTGAAATGTGATTATTGATTTTTAGTGTTTTTTTAAAAAAAATAAAAAAAAGTACGCGCACCGTACGCGTACGGTAAAAAAAAAAAGTTTTTAAAAAACATATGTAAAAAAAAGATGAAAGATAAGGTTGGCTCTTAAAAGAACCGTTGTGTTCATGCAGGGACAGAGGAAAGAAATAATGGGAAAATTAGTCTCTGTGACAAGTGTGCTGATCTATTTTGAGGTTCACTAGGGAAACACTGGTCTCCCTATGACAAATTAGATCATGACAAGAGGCACATCGAATATCAACCCTCAGAAATCGAGGGTTAATTTCCAGAGGGCCAACAGAAGGAGATGCTCCCCCCACAGATGAAGGGCTCACCTGACCTGCAGAAGAAGGAGTCAGCCCTGCAGATGATGGTCCAGGCTGAGCTGCTGTGGATGTACTTGCTTGTCTTTCTGAAGAGTTACCTCCAAAAAGATGACCATGTGTCCTTCTGTGTACATCCTTGAGGTGCCTCATCATGGTGTGATTCCCAAAGGAATACTTCCTGTCAGGATTACCTCTAGAAAGTACACGCTGACACAGCCTGCAAGTTACTAAGGGTGCATTCACCTTTTGCTGGCCTTCAGGAAAAGTAAAATAATCCCATACATAAGAGGGCTTTTGTTTCCTCGATCTCTGCCTCAAGACAGTGCTGCTAGTGCTAGCCTCACTCTCAGAAGAGCTCTGCTGTTCTGCCATCGTATCCCAAAGACAAACCAGCTCCTTCTCCCAAGGGATCACAAGCAGAAATGAGGGGAATGGGTGTGGTGTAGGAGAGTTCTAGAACTGAAAGTAGTTTCAACCAATCAAAAGTTGTGTTTCAAGATCACATGACCTACCGTACGCTTACGGTACGCTTACGGTACGCTTACGGCAAAAGTACGCATGCGCGTAAAAAAGACACGCGCTTGCACGCATGCGCTTAACAGTCACTACCCGACACTTCCGCGTAACGTGCGCGTGTAGCGTACACGCGTACACGTCCCGCGCAGAGTACGCGCGGCTACGCAAATTGCGTAACTATACGCAAGCAGCGTAGAAAAATTACGGACGTTGCGTAAACCGTACGCTTACCGTAAGCTTACGGTACGCGTACTAAAAAAAATGAAAAAATAGAAAAAAAGTACTGCTAATAAATTTTACATGTTTATTTTAAAAAATATATTAAAAAAACAAATTAAAGAATTTTAAAAATTTAATCATAGTCTTTATAAAAGGTAAGAAAATTAAAATAAAAATATGTTAGAAAAAATAGAAGAAAAAAAAAAAAATTAGCATTTAAAAAACCTTGCAAATTCACTGAAAAAACCATGGGTTTCACACACGTTATAGTTAGGAATTAGCATTTAAAAAACCTTGGAAATTCAGTGAAAAAACCATAGGTTTCACACACGTTATAGTTAGGAATTAGCATTTAAAAAACCTTAGAAATTCAGTGAAAAAAACCATAGGTTTCACACATGTTATAGTTAACTGGACATTTTACTCGTAAAAAACCATTGAAATTGCCCCGTTATAGTTAGTTCAGCTAACTATAACTCGCGCGCCCGCAATGCACTGCTGATGACGTCACATATTACATCACTCATGACATGGTCAGTGACATCACTCATGACATCACTCATGACATCTCAAATGACATCACTCATGACATCACTGATGACATCATCCTTGTGATAGAGTGGCAGACCTCCTCTTCCTCTAATATAACCTTTGATACACACAATCAAAAATAGAAATTAAAATTTTAAAAACAATGGACATACCAATACCAGTAACAACAACCTATACAGTAATTCTAAGATCCAAATACACATCCACTCATTCACCAACAGTCCTATACAGTCACTCATACATGTACTCACTCATCATATGTACTCATACACGTATACATCCTGTTACACAATGCCACTCATCCATAGAGGTACTCACACACATAGTCAGTCATGCTAATAAAGAATCAAACATACATTTACTTGCATATACAGTTATACACACACCACCACACTTACTTCTACGGAAACTTACACATACTTAGTCTTTTAAACAATCACTTATAGAAACACATACTTATTCATACAGGAACTCTTTCAATCTCTCACTCTCACATATACTCACATATATACACCAATAGTCACATATACTAGTATAAAACATATGTAGTTACTCATAAAGACACTATTGAGACAGTCATTCACTCACTAACACACCCATACATACACTCATCCACCCATACAGTCCTGCACACATGCTGTCTTCAACACATACAAACAATGAGTCACTCATTCATGCACCTATGCACTACGTAATACCCCTCACCGAACCAGACACTCACACTCATACTGATACTCAAAAAATCTACTAATAACCTATTTAGACACTCATGTAGCTACACACCAACCCATGCAGCCACTTATACAAAAAAGGGAGAGACTGATACAGATATTTACATATTTAAACATTACTCACTAAGCCATGTATTCACTAAGATACACTTAATCAGTCAGTAATACAATCAATTTTTCAAAAACAATTCATCCATTTAGACAGTAATATACCCATTTATTCTTCCATCGACCTTGTGATATACATATATAAAACATATTTATTTTTCAGTAAAACACACATTCACTGGATGATGTCATCAGTGATGTCATTTGAGATGTCATGAGTGATGTCATGAGTGATGTCACTGACCATGTCATGAGTGATGTAATATGTGACGTCATCAGCAGTGCATTGCGGGCGCGCGAGTTATAGTTAGCTGAACTAACTATAACGGGGCAATTTCAATGGTTTTTTACGAGTAAAATGTCCAGTTAACTATAACATGTGTGAAACCTATGGTTTTTTTCACTGAATTTCTAAGGTTTTTTAAATGCTAATTCCTAACTATAACGTGTGTGAAACCTATGGTTTTTTCACTGAATATATATATATATATCCACATCTATGAGTTATCCCCAATGAGAGACGCCACAGTTGCTTTACGATCTTCGGATATTTAATGGTGACAACTTGCAAACAGATGAAGGGCTGGAAAGTCCAAACACAGTGCACAGCTACACCAGACACGTTTCGGGAACAACGGTTCCCTTCTTCAATGGCAGTCGTTCCGCAAGCCACTGTGGCGTCTCTCATTGGGGCTAACTCATAGATGTGGATATATATATATATATGTATATATATATATATATATATATATATATATATAATTTCTTTTTTTTGTTTAAAGTGCTAGTTTTCAAACATGAATTTATAAACTTTCATTCTCCACCCCCACACCCTGACAACAATGCCAATAGTGAACTAAGAGGCAAGTCAGTTGTTACGTGCACTCTTTGGGTGGGCTGGGTTGATATTATACATGAACAACATTATGGTTTATTTAGTCAAACACAGGAGTAGATTTTGTACAGCACAAATCCTGAAGACATGTATTTCAAGATTCTCATATGTGATAGAGAAAAAGGAGGGAAAGTGAAATAAAACAATTGCCTATTATCACACAGTTTTGTTAAGTGAAGAAACTGGGATTAATCCCACATTTTTGGTTTCATATTGTGCAATTTAGACACTAGAAGTATATGCTCCGCTTCCCCTACACCCACTTTATTTCCAGTGCCCCCGAACTCCAGACCACCACCCTGCTGGCATCAATGCGGTTCTCCGTCACATCACAGATCAAGCTTGGTGGCCCCTGGAAAAACTTTCGCGAGTACCCATGCTCTAGTAGAACCGAAGTCCACCCTATATGTATCTTAAGAATTGTTAACCTTGGTTTTGCGGACAAACGTGCTATCAAGCTACACCTAAAAATATAAGCAATGGACGACTGTGGCAGAAAAAATATTCACCATAATCACACCTCTTTTGAAACTATACAGACATGTGCACTGTCCAGACCCCCTGATGGCCCTACTTTCTATTACTTTACATTTCTTCATTTCATGTCCTACACCATTCTATCCTCTATTTCACTGTGCTGTGCCATTTTTGGAGTATTGCTTTTTGACATTGAGTACATCTGTTTTATTGGTTCAAATAAGAACAAAATATAACTCAATGTAGTGTTCTTAAAAAAGGAAGTGCCATGGAAGATGAGCAGCCAGGGTCATGGGCTATAGCTATTGCCGCAATATGAACAATATATAACATTTGTGTTACAGCAATTATAAAACACATTCTAACTGAATTACAAGGCAGCCAAGAAGAATTTTCCGTATTAATATACTATAATTTATATAACATGAGAAAATCTTTCGACCCTAAAACATGACTCAAATCACTGGGATTCCGGGTCAAACCTTGCAAGTCATCATTTATGAATGCTGGGGAAGACCCTTTTAATGTATCTAAGTCCGTCCTGTATCACACCCCCTGCTGTGATATTTACATTGGCGGGTCCCACAAATAGATTTGAAACTGATTCTCGAATATGGACTTCCACACCTCAACGAAGTCCAGTCTCGAAAGTTGTCCAACCTTTGTGTGTGTGAGTACTCACTCCCTGACTCCGAAGTCACCCCTGCTCAGAGTGGAGTCCTGTGTAAAACTAACACCTGTGCTGCCCACTCCCCTGTCGGTGCCCTGGCAGCAGGGGCCTAGCTTCAGGGGTTACACCCCCCCTCCCCAATAAATGTATGTTCAGATAAATAAGTGGGTACAGTTGCTTTCAGTCGGGTATGGGGAGCTGTATGCAGTGCTTTAAATGGGCCGGTACTCACCGGTACGGAGTACCGCCACTTTTTATTTTTCTCCCTTTGAGTACCGGAACTTTTCCTTCGCCAAGGACAGTACCGGTACTCAGGGGAATGTCAGGCAGTGCAGGCTGGATGGCACTGGAGACTGTGCTGCGCAGAAAGTGCTCTGCTCGGCTGCTGCTGAAAACGAGAAGGCAGAATGGAGGGAGGGGCAGTGTATGCCTCTGAATGGAGCCGCTGCTGAGCAATCCAGCAGCGGCTCATTAGCATCACTTAAGGGCTGTTTAGGGTTGCGAATGCCCTGCGGCCCTCTGTGAAAGTGAAGGGTCCCATCAGACCCTGCCAAGTCAATCACACTGTAGGTGTGGGACTCTGAGCCTATCCCCTACCCCACTAATCTAATTACAGCGTGACACCCGAGATGAATGCACCTCTCAGCACGAGTCTGTGAAGGGGGTGTATTACACGCTACCCAGCATCAGATTGGGAAGGCGGACATTGGGCGATGGGATGGTGGCTAAGGGTCTCTGCTTTTCTTCCCTGCTCCCTCTCCAGCCTAGCGCCCTGAAGCTATAGTTTGCTGGGAAAGGGAGAGAGTTAGTGAATTGGCCTTGCTGTGTGCCTGTTAGCACCTTCGTGGGGGGGGGGGGGGGATTATGTTTGCATAGGCTGTGAGGCATCTTTCCCAGATAGGAAAATTGAGAGGATGTAATGTTAGGGCCGGTCAAAGCTGCCTAACAAGGAACTTTGAAAATAGGTTTGAGTCCCAGCTTCAGCTCAACATCCTGTGATTCTGAACAAATTACTTAATTGTCCTAGGCCTAAAACAAAAATGAATGTGACTTTCTGTAATGTGACTGGTGCTCATGTAATCTCTGCCCTTGCCTGTCTGCTTTGTTTGTGTGTTTGCCTGCATTTGTATGCCTGTTTTTGTAAGAAAAAAGTGAGAGAAAGAGAGAGAATCAAGACACTCTCAGGGGGTATTTTAAAGAAAATGGGTGGCACTTTGTGTGTACATGTCTGCTCGGCGACAAAGATTCATAAATAACGAAATAAAAGGGTTGGTGGGTGGGTGAGTGAGTGGATGGATGAGTGAGCAAGGGTGGATGGATGAATAGATGGATGGATGAGTGAAAGCATGCATGGGTGAAAGAGGGTGGATGATTGGCTAAAAGGGCGGATGATGGGTGCATAAGTGAAAGATTGGATAGATGAATGAAAGGGTGGATGATGGATGAGTGAAAGGAGGGATTGAGTGAAAGGGTGGATGGAATGAAAAGGTGGATGGAATAAAAGAGTTGAAAGGGTTGATGGCTGGAGGAGCGAATGGATTGATGATGAGGGAAAAGGTGGATAAAGAGATGGATGCGTGAAAGGATGAATGGATAGGTTTGGCGATGGATGGATAGGTTTGGATATAAAGGGTGGATAGACGGAATGGTGAAAAACTGAATGATTGATGAAAGACTAAATAGACAATAGAATGTAAAGGTTAAATGGTGGACATCAGCAGGTAAATGGTAGGATGAAAGGATGAATGGATAGATCGATGGAAGAGACAAGAGATTTCTTCTGGGGAGGGTCATGATTGTTTGCTTCATTTGCTTGGTGCCATAAGATCTTTTGTTTGAAGTGGGGGTATTTTCAGTTTCTTCCTACTCGTATGCTTAAAAATATATAGTATTGTGCCAAACAGCAATTAACAGTATGACATTAAAAAGGTTCTACTATTGCAAAAAAAAAGGAAATGTTAACATATCGCATTTCTCTTTCATTTTGTGTAATAAGTTAACTTGCTTTGTTTATATAACCACATTTCTCATGTGTTTTGGTATGTGCTGCAATTAATATAGAAGTCGTTAAGTATCATCATGTCTGTCCTTTAGCCCCGCCCCTTGCCCCGCCCCCTCACTACACCTGTAGCTCATTTTAATGAGTACCTGCACTTATTTTTTCCCATTTAAAGCACTGACTGTATGTCGGATTTCACCATTATTTTTTACATTCACACAGACAAAAACGCACAATACTCTCTCTCTCTCACTGTCTTGAAAGTCCTCCAAAATGTTGGTTATTTTACAAAATATTGTGTTGTGTCTCTTAGTACTTCTTCTACTAATGCGCCTTTCTCTCTCTTTCCACTGTCCCTTGGGTCCCTCTCATGCACCCTGCTTGTCCTGTAATGTATTTTAACATTATATGCCAGCGTGATTGTTGGGAAAATCTAAAGTTCACACCCCCCAATCTTACTGACCAAGCTACGCCCCTGACTGACAGTCCGGCTGGGTCCCCAACAATGTGCCTCTAACCGGCCTCCAGAGAAAGCAACTGAAACCCCGCCCGCCATCCATGCAGACGCCTTGCTTCATTCAGCCCATGTTAGGAATCCGCTTGCGCTGGAAACGGAAACCCCATTAGATATTTCTGGAAAACACTACGGGTACAGGAAGCATGGTCTTCCTGCTGCAGGGCCCTAGTAGCGGAGCACTATGTGTGAGGGAAAAACCACACAAACAAAGCCAGGAAACCATAACTGCCACAGACTGTACCAACTGAGATAGCAATGCCATTCTCCGATGCAGAGTTATTCCTTCAGGCAGTGTCTGTCACATGATTGAAGCCCCGCCCTGGAGGCGCGTAATGCCTTGAAGAAGAATTGGCCCGTTAACAAGTTTTGCTTAGCCCGTGGGCTTGTAAAAGAGCTTCTTGAAGCCCTGCCAAGTGTTGTTTGTACACCTCATGTTAGAGTAACGCATTCAGATAAATTCCCAGCAACAAATCAAAGATCGGAGATTGTCAATCAAACCAGCTGCCAGCTTGTTCTCTTTCTGAATCTCTCAGATTGTGTTTGCCGTTACAGCCAATCATGGAAGCTGTTTCAGTTCAGCACAACCTTTGAGTGTAGTAGAGTCCTGTGTGTCCTCTTTCCCTATATGACTGAGCTGGTGTCTGGAATACCATGAGTGAATGATGTAATAGAGCATGGGTACTCACAAACATGTTCGCGGGGGCTGCAAAGATTGGTCTATGGTGTGACCGAGGGTCGCACTGATACCAGCAGGGGGTGTAAAGTGGGTGTAGGGGAAGCAAAGAATGTATATCTAGTGGCTGTTTTTAACAAGCATTGGCATAGCCAATAGGTCTCGCTTTTGGGACCTTATAAGCATTTAGTTATGCAGCACAATATCCTTGGTGCAAAAACATCGTTGTTGCACCAAGGATATTGTGCTGCATAACTAAATACTAATAAGGTCCCAAAAGCAAGACCTATTGGCTATGCCAATGCTTGTTTAAATTTTTTTAGTGTGGGCCATGCTGCACAGCAGCTCGAGCTACTGTTAAAGAATACAATGACAAAGACAATGGCTAGAAGTGTGATGGCTTATGTTTGTAAAGTATAGTTACAACCAATCGCAGGCGCTACAGAGTCCCAAGTGTTGAAATTTTGGAATGGGCTAGGAAGCCCCGCATAAATGATACCGCCCAACACGTGGAAATGCTGCTGCATCCTGAACCGGTCCACTCACGTTCAGAATTACGCGCGTAAATGGAGGAATCCGATGATTAACTGAAGTTATTATGAGCTGCAGAGAGCAGCAGTGAGCTCCTCTTTCGGGAGAGGATTCATATGTGACGGGGAGGTGGATGTGACGTAGGCCGGGAGGGGGGATGTGTGGGGGATGTGACGTAGGCCAGGAGGGGGGATGTGACGTGTGCCAGGAGGGGGATGTGACGTTGGTATTAGCGTCAGAGCCGCCAAGAGTACAATGGCGACGGCTCAGCATCACATCATTGTGGCTGGACAAATTAATCTCCCGTGTCTATAAAAAATGATTGTGACGTTATTAATTCAACTAGCGCTCATGTCACTAAGGGTCGAGTTAGCGCAACAAAACTGCAAATAATAAAAAAGTTAAATGATTTCTAACAGTCATTTGGCGCCATCTTGGAACGGAGCAATAATAAACCAGTGTCCATTGAGGTACTGAGAACCGTGTAAAGAAAGCCCGTTACTAACTTAAATTAGACAAGTGTCAAAGGTTCAGAATCAACGTATAGTAATTTATGTGTAGTAATGAACATTCAAAGGAAGCAGTGGTAACGTGTTGGCATATTAAGAAAGCCCTTTATTTTGATATTGGGCTAAGGTACTCCCAGAACTAAAGTTCATAAGGAGGAGCTAGAACTCACTAAGAAATCCAACCTGACGACGTCTTCAACACCAAACACTCAGAAAATGTGCACCACTTATTTCCCCCTTTACACAGAGCTATTTCTTGCTCTAATATAAACCATAATGAGATACAAAAGCTTCCAAGGTAATACCCCTACTTTCAAAAACACAATAAACCTAAAATACTGACTAAATGTAACAAACATACTGTCACGATGTATCATGGGAGGGAGGGAGTGCGTAGACTGACGGGCTTACATCCTCATGTGCCGTCGCTAGACACGGGCGTCAGTATGCGCTTCGGTCGTGAATCAGCAAGAACCTGTTTGTGAACCGAGGGCCGGGCAGCCAAGAGGACACAAAGGGAGGTAAAAGAGACGCAAAGAATTCAGTATAGATGTGGTGAGCCAACGGAGAGGGAGAGCGGAGTTAGAGCCGAGCCAAGGGTGGGCCCTGGGCCAAAGAGCTCAAGCCGAGCCTTCAAAAAATATTGGGCATGTAAATCATGCCACAATCATGTCAAAATATAAGATGCCTTCAAAATTCAACAAGCATTGGCCGTAAAAGCGAAAGTCACCGCGATCGCGATCACTCTGAAAGTGATCGCGACGATGCGCTAAAGCACGCTAGGGATGCGCGTGCAGCAGCGGGGGGAGGGGCGGATATGGTGCAGAAGGCTAGCGCAGGAAAGTGTGAGGAGAAATAACAAGGGGACCCGATCTGGTAGCCTAAGGACCTCGGGTAGTAGCTTATTTTAAAGAACAAAGGTCCTTAGCATAGGAGGAAATAATGAAAGCATTGCTACATAGACTACAATGAGCACTATGAGTAGTCTACCAATGTCCAGCCGGACAAAGGAACGTTTATTCAAACAAAATAAAAGGGAATGAACGGAATAAGGGAAACAACAAGGGTGAGAAAGGCACAATCCTGTACCGAGCTTAGAAATAAAGGGATGGAGAGAATAGAAAAGAGAAAATCACAGGCAAAGAAATTAGTTACAAGAAGAGCAAAAGGTGGCTTACATTACACGATAATCTTACGTAAGCTCATACCAGCAAACAACACAATAGAATTTACACAGTGGTTAAATTGTGGTGTTTTGCTAAACAAGTCGACGTTTCGATCCCTAGCTCTTAATACTGTGGGATCATCATCAGGGCTAGAATGTGAACTGTTGCCTGATAAGTTTTTTGAAACAGCCTGGCGAGCAGCTATGCGGGTGCCTGAGCCAGGAGGGAAGCCCGCGGCTGTCTCAGGCTGGACCTTGGGCGAGGAGAGAAAAGGTCCGTAAAAAGCCGGACTGGCAGCCAGGGTGGGCGAAGGCAGTGCGGTGATGACGCAGGGGGGATCCAGCAGGCGCTGTGGGGTGCTGGAGCTGGGAGAAAAGAATAAAAGCACGGGAGGCCGGAGCGAGTTGTCCTTTGAGCCTGGAAGGAAGGATGGGCTTGGGAGGAAGTTCGGGCAGCGAAGATTGGCTGCGAACCGGTTCAGGACCGGAGCTCGGAGAGAGTCACCGGAGGCCGGAGGGAGCAAGAATCTGCTGTTCCTTGAGGCGTGATAGCCAAAAGGAACAGCAGATTCTTGCTCCCTCAGGCAACAGTTCACATTCTAGCCCGGATGATGATCCCACAATATTAAGAGCTAGGGATCGAAACGTCGACTTGTTTAGCAAAACACCACAATTTAACCACTGTGTAAATTCTATTGTGTTGTTTGCTTGTATGAGCTTACGTAAGATTATCGTGTAATGTAAGTTACCTTTTGCTCTTCTTGTAACTAATTTCTTTGCCTGTGATTTTCTCTTTTCTATTCTCTCCATCCCTTTATTTCTAAGCTCGGTACAGGATTGTGCCATTCTCACCCTTGTTGTTTCCCTTATTCCATTCATTCCCTTTTATTTTGTTTGAATAAACGTTCCTTTGTCCGGCTGGACATTGGTAGACTACTCATAGTGCTCATTGTAGTCTATGTAGCAATGCTTTCATTATTTCCTCCTATGCTAAGGACCTTTGTTCTTTAAAATAGGCTAGCGCAGGAAAGGCAGATGGCTGGGCGAGAAGGGAGGGGGGGAATGCGGGGAGCTGCTGTGCGCGTGCATGCCATCGTGCACTCAAGCTTGTAGCCAGCACAAAAATGTGGGTAGCCAGATAAGCGCATGCGCTGGGTCAGGAGAGACCTAAAAATTAAGGGCCTTTCCCGAACTGCAAATTAACCTTTAAATAAGTGCTTGCTGTATATTAAAAAAAATATATTCTTTCATTGCAGTGCTGAGTTGAGTAAACAGCAGCCCATAGCTGCTGCTGCCCAGGGGGCCGCATGTAAAAGTCAGGAGGGCTGCATGCTGCCCCCAGTCAGTACTTTGAGTATCACTGTAATAGAACGTTGGTGTGTGTGTGTGTGAAGTGCAAGCTAGGAGATAGGATCAGTTGGAGTGACGATGGAGCCCTAAGAGGAACTACCTGCTGTTGCTTTAACCTAAGGCCCGAACATGAAATAAAGAACCTACCTCCTAACAGAGCATCTCCAGACCCTTGAATGAAGACCCTGCCCTCCAATGTCAACATGTGACATGGATAGCACATGGGGCAATAAGTTGGCACTGTTGGTAGAACAGTCTGTCTGTCAGTCAATGTCCCCTGTGTCCTGCAGTCCAGTGGTTGCCCCGCTGCTTTTTAGCAGTGACACAAAGGGAAAATAAAATGAACTCGCTTTATTATAATTTTATTTTCTCCTACTTCCGCCCGCTTTGCGTTGGGTGGGGGGCAGGGGAGGAGTGGTAGCACCCTCCTAAAGTGCGCATTGACTGCTTGGCTGGCCCTCTCGGGCCGTCCAAAACAGTCTTGCGCACTTCTCATGTTCTCCATGCAGGCTGCATTACAACCTACATGGAGAACAAGTCCAGCATCCAGTCAGCGTCTGAGCGCCGAAACACGGTGCTCAGTTAATCACAACGCTGCTAAGGCAGCGTTGTGAATGGCTGACTGAGAGCCTGGGTGTGCTATCGGTAAGGCTGAGCGATGGAGGACTACGGAGGCAAGGAAGAGGCAAGAAGGTACGGTTTTATTTTATTTTTAGGTCTCGCCTGAGCCAGTGCGCATGCGCTGCTCTGCGAGGCTTTTAGTAAGGACTTTAAAGTCTAAACACATGCTCGTGCGTGTCCTTTTTTTTTTTCATGACCCGCTAATGGCCTTTGCATGCGTCTTTCTAAGAAAGACAGCACAATTGGCCAAAGGCAGGTGCATGTCCCGCCTTCTCTCTCCCCTGGCCTAGGGTGCTCGGGAGCGAGCAGCAGCGCCATCTGTTTCCAATTATCACGGTCGCATTAATTGGAAACAGATAATGGTCGCTCTGGCCATGGTGTACTTTAAACGTGGCGCTTTCACTTTCACCGCCGACCTGGTTCCATTTCTATTCTTCTGCGGCCTGAAAGAAACCAACAATATCCAGTGACTCGACGCAGCTTCCACACTATTGGTCAACCCTTACCTGAACCTCCTATGACCTCGTGAAAACCAGCTCACATTCTATCACTGATTTGCCGCTAATTACAAATATGACTGTACTTCTCTGAGCCATCTCATTTTAAACCGTGCTGAATGCATTGAATTTTATCTGACACTTCGGACATACCCTTGAATGAATGCATCGAGCCTCAATTAGCTACATGGATTATCCCTGTGACCTGTTGAGTGTCTGAAAATAGACTCCCTCATTCAGTGAAGATGTGCATTTAAACCCCTACTACAGGGGTTCTAATTTTAAAGTAAAGCCTATGTCCCCCACTATCTACTGGTCTTTGCCCTGATGAAGGTGGGGCCCAAGTCTGGGTCCAATACAGAAACGCGCGTTGGCGCCTGAATTTTCGGCACTTTTTACCTCATAGCATCGCTATTTTACAACTGGACGATACATGAGCTAATCACCTATATGATCACATCTGGAAGTTTTTCCACCCTGACCGTTAATTGCCAGTGTAATGTTGATGGAATGAATGTATGTATGTATGAGTTGAGTTACGTGTGGGACATTGAATAATAATTTTTTATCATGCAATACATTTACGCTTTTTTTGTCATTTAATGTGTTTATGTGCAAAAACCAACAAAAAGTACAGAAAAAAATGTTGTTCATAAAAAACAAAATAAATAAGAAATATATATTCTTCTATCTATAAACCTTGTTTAGTGCTTCTATTTTACTGTTCTGTCCTTTCAGCTCCACTTTAGTGTTGTTTTGATCCAGGGACCTAGACTCTAGGCCCTCTTACATATCTATTGGGCGGGTGTTTCTCTTGATTCTCATTGATCCATTTCTATTGGTGCAACCCACCACGGCACCTACCACGGCGTCCTGTTTCATGTTTATGCTTATGGGCTGCATTGCCTTTCCCTGGCTGTAGCCTCCAGAGTCCTTGAATTCTCAGCACACACGCTGCTGCAGGTTATACATGGGCGCCGCACCACATGTTTTAGCACAGCGCTATATTTCTTCATATCCCCTTCTTCCTCCCATGTCGATCTCTTCCTCTCCTCGACCCTGTTATTCCCATGTTCTCTATTAGCGCTTGTCTTTGACTGCGCCTTTAAATGCATCACGGCTGCAACAGAACTGGTAATGTCCCAATGACTTCATTCTTACCATGTAAGTGTGATTCAACTTGGTTGCACATTTCTTTTAATCTCACACAGCTCCTAACCACACACGTGGGCCGAAGCTGCTATTTGCAATCACTTGTTCCTTATTTTCCAATGGAGCACTCCATAAGAATGTAAAGTTTCACAGAACGTTTGTTTTCTTTTAATCCATCCACTATCTCACTCAGCTCACAATTTACTTAATTTAGCGGTGTTAAATCTCCCCAAGGGTATTAGTACCAACTTACATTACACCACATCCGTTTCATTGATTTATAACTGTAAAAATACAGCGTTGTTGGAAGTCAGCTGAAATGCGACAGCCACAACTAATTATTGATGTCACCCTATTGTAATGTTTCTCTGATTTCATTTGCCAAACTTTCTTTTCCTGTAAGCCATCTGCCCAACACACCCATCCCCCAACCCAACACACCTTTACCCCCAACCATTATATCCCATTCACCTTTTTTTTTAATACGGTGCAAAATCAGCTCCACTATTTTGAAAAATAAGGAGCCCCTGCAGAATTGATAATTCACCCTAGCAGGGAAAGGCCGAATAGATAAAGGGAGGGAAAGGATAATTAGGACAAAGTGTGCAAAAATATGTGAACTCTAGATAATGTACCAGTGATATATGATTACATTTCAGAAAACATGAAAGAAGCTACCAATTTAGTTACCAAAATGTTTCTTCATTTTATTTGTAGTATGTTCTTATCAATGAATAAATGTTCTTATTATCTCTTTCTTTGTTAATACAAAAATATATACAAGGACAATAAAGATTACAAAAGCGATTAAATTGTCTAAAGATTACACAAAATTATATACATATATTGACATGTAACAATACTCCATACCTGTATGTGCATGGAACAAGACAACACCCTATTGATGATAACTTTTCTTCGCACAACGCGTTTCGGCTAAGCCTTCGTCAGGTGTCCGTTCTTTTGTGATTAAACTAAATAGAAACAAACAAAATTCAGTTTATTTGTAAACAATTTCTCATTATCTAGAGTTGATCAGTATTAAAACTCATGTAATAAGTTTATGGCACACATATACACGTTTATAATAATTAAAAAATATTTGAGGTTCCTACACAGCTATACAACAGAGAAATTTCACTTACAAAACAATTTTTAAACAAATCCACATTAAAGACTCTAGAAAGGAGAAGAAAGGACAAGACCTCACACCGGTGACGAAAAAATAATAGATGTGCACAAGGTACTAAATTCAAGTGATAGTGAAGAAAAAACAAAAAGAAATACCAATTGAGTATAATGCAGAATAAGATGAATGTACCTTGATT
The DNA here is from genome assembly GCF_964204655.1 of Triturus cristatus. Lineage (NCBI taxonomy): Eukaryota > Metazoa > Chordata > Amphibia > Caudata > Salamandridae > Triturus > Triturus cristatus. Next base: position 846,135,719 of record NC_140580.1, on the reverse strand, counting down.
ATAACTTGACTTAAAAAGGAATGAATGTCAATTATACTGGACAATAGATAGTCACCAGAATGGGGCACAATCTGCTCGATGAAACTACAAATGTAAAAGGAAGAAATTATAAAAATGAGAAGAGTAGGGACGATAATGACTAGTTGTAACGTAAAAAATCAAAAGGGAGTGGACCACTTGTCCTGTGTAGCCAGGGTCTTATTACTGTTCTTTCCTTCATAAAAGAACCCTCATAACCATACACAGGTACCAGAGGCGGCATGAACTGGGTTACCGCTTAAGTGTAAAAGTGCAGCATCATCATGGGGTCTTTTTTGAATGTACGCTGCCCTCCACCCGGAGGAAGACCTTCTGGTTCAACAGTAGTGTCCAGACATGAAAAACAAAAAATGTGAGAGGGTTCGTATTTAGTGAGTTAAAATCTCTTGGTCATTGTTTCCATAGTGACTTTATTCTTGAAAGCTTGATCAGAGAGTTAAAAGAAAGGAGTGCGGGGTGAGACGGGGTTACTGGTCTCCCGTACTTGTCATGATATAGGGGTCAACATGTTTCAGCCTTCTGCAAGGGTCTAAAGGCTTTCATCAGGACCGTTATTTGTAGGAAGGCGCTCTGTCGCTCCTAAAGTGAGAAAACTTGTCACTTGTTCTGAGTAAAGGGGTCAGATCAATAGTATCTGTACCTAGAAAAGGTAGAAAAGGTTACTTTCACCAAAATTTTCTTAATTAGAGGCCATAATTTGCTGCTTCATGCGATCGTCTAGGGCAACTACTTGTGTGAGGGGAGGTAAGTGAGGATAGTATGTAAAAGCAGAGCAAGTAGGCGGAAGTCAGGGGCAGTTACGTGAGGTAAAGAGATGCTAATCTCGGCGAGATGAAATTAAAAGCACTGTAGAAATGCCTAGTTCATAACAAGGAGACACGTTGTGGTTAAAGAATTACAAAGCCCTGTAGATGATATCCAAGGTATGTTTGTAATCATTCGGTGGACTCAAATTGTCAACATAAATATCATCAATAATAGCGAGTTGCCGCTTATTGCGACGTGAGTGAGATGAACTTTGTCACATCTTATAAACAAACAGTCGTTGGTGTTTCTAACAACACGCTACAGTAATATGTCAATGCGTATTTACCTCAGACAAGATTAATAATATTCATACGTGGATGCCCGGAGGCAGGGCGAGAATTCATTTCTGTAGTTAAATAAAAGACAAAAGAGGTAAATTAGAAAGACCTTACTTTAGTTTGGACGTTGTTCCAAAACTGCGGCGGCCATCGGAGCTTACCGATTCTCGCACGTTCGGTGTCTGCATCTGCCTCTTCTCGCGGTACACCCAACCAGATTCGTCCGTGTAGGCTTACCGTTAAGAGGTGCAGAGGTAGTGGAGGTTGAAGAAGGACTCCACGTTATACGGTAAAGATTGGCAAAGTATCGTGGTTGGCACGGTACAAACGTGTGTTGGAACCAGTTGAAAGAAAAGGGGTTGTTATTGAGTGGGATTGTATTCACTGATCGAGGCGAAACATTGTTGTACGTGATTTGGAATTATATTTTGTTAGTGTATGATGTTGCCGGGTGCAACTATTATGATTGAGATAGAATATGATGGTAGAGGAACTGCGATACTCTCATGATTCTGAACTTGAATGGTGGAATGAGTATTCGTTATGCGTAATGAGCGTGCCTTGGTGAATAGATTAATCAAATACTACATTCTTGTTTGTTTCAAAATATTCATGTGATGGAATGCTTACGTGGCTAAGGTGTACCATGGGATATTATCGTTGAGGCCTTGTTTGTCCGTGGACAAACGGTCAATCCAACGTTGTTCTTTCTCATACAAAATACGTTCGGCATTGTAGTTGACAGTTCTTAAACTTTCTAGGACTACCCATTTGAGGTCACTGGTGGCATGGTTGTTCTCTATGAAGTGTCTGCTCATTTTGGTGGTCGCTCTTTTGCAGTTCACGTTGCTTTTATGTTCTGTGATTCTCAATTTTATTTTTCGACAAGTCATTCCAATATATTTGAGGTCACATGGGCAGGTGATCATGTAAATTACGTGGGTAGTATTGCAGTTAGTATGCTGTCGCAATGTCCACGTAAGGTTGGGAAGAAGTTGGATGGTTTTGGTCACTTTTGTTAGGCTACAGACTGAGCACGTCCCACATGGATAGTGTCCTGTGATCGGTGCAAGATTCCATGCTGCTGTTATGGTTTCTGTACTTGTTTGCAGAGCTGGTCTAGTATGTACTAGAAGATCTTTTATGTTCTTTGTTCTTTTGTTTGCAAACCTTGGTTTAGGCCATTGTAAAGTGTCAGAGGTTAGAATTCTCCAATTTTTGTTCACAATCTTTTTCACTGTGTTGGACATAGTATTATAAGTGGTGACACACGTTAGAAGATCATCTGGTTCTGCCCGTGTTGATGTCTGCAAAAGGTTTTCTCTCGGTTGGTACAGGGCTCTTTTCTGACACTTCCTTATGATTTTTACTGGATAGTCTCTTTTGATTAGTTTCTCACCCAATTCTTTGGCTTGAGTTTTATAAATTTGAAGATTGCTACAGTTCCTCTTGAGTCTAAGGAACTGACTGAATGGTAGATTGTCTCTGAGAGGATGCGGGTGAAAGCTATTGTAAGACAGCAAGCTGTTCTTTGCTGTTGGTTTGTGATACGTCTTAGTTTGGAGGAGGTTATTCTCTGAATAGATAGTTATATCTAGGAAGTCAAGTTTGTGTCTGTCAAAAGTGCAGGTGAATTTTAAACACTCGTCTCTGGAGTTGATCCATATAAGAAAATCTCCTAAAGACTCAGCAGTATCTTCCCAAATCATTATGACGTCATCTATGTAACGTTTCCAGAATTTTACTTTGGTCAGGTACGGATTGTCAGGGTTGTGAATGTATTTTTGCTCAAAGTCACTGACATACAGACCCGCCACACTAGGAGCAAAGGTGCTGCCCATCGATGTACCGTGGCGTTGTCTATAGAGGGTGCCCTCGTATTCAAAAAAGTTTTCAGTTAGAGCTAACTTGCAACACTGTAGTATGAAGTGTCTCGGTGTTGAGTTGGTCCAAGGTTCCGAGAACAGCACGTTTTCAAGTGTGTCTAGGGTCTTCTGTTGGGGGAGACTGGTGTATAAGCTTTCCACATCTAGTCCCACTAGATACATGGTGTTTTCATTGTATACCTGGTTGTCCAGTTGATTGAGGAGGTCACGTGTGTCCTTCAGGTACGTGGGTGTTCGTTGTACAAGAGGTTTGAGGAAATGATCGGCAAATTGTGAAAGAGGTTCCAATACTGACCCAATTCCTGAGACAATTGGTCGTCCTGGTGGTGGAGATCTATTCTTGTGTGTTTTTGGTAGGGAATAGAAATATGGTGTTCTGGGTGATTTGGTCATTAGGAAATCTGCTTCGTGTTTTGATATCCACTGGTTCGTCTCAGCTTCTTCTATCATGGATTTAATGATACTTTGCAGTCTCTTTGTTGGGTCAATGGTAATCTTTTCATAGAATTTGTGGTCTGATAGTAGGTTTTGACATTGGGTGTCGTATCCTGATTTGTTCAAGAGGACGATTCCTCCCCCTTTATCAGCAGGTTTGACAATTATGTCTTCATTGCTGCTTAGTTCTTTTATTGCCAGTCTCTCTCGTTTGGTGATATTCACGTATGAATATTATTAATCTTGTCTGAGGTAAATACGCATTGACATATTACTGTAGCGTGTTGTTAGAAACACCAACGACTGTTTGTTTATAAGATGTGACAAAGTTCATCTCACTCACGTCGCAATAAGCGGCAACTCGCTATTATTGATGATATTTATGTTGACAATTTGAGTCCACCGAATGATTACAAACATACCTTGGATATCATCTACAGGGCTTTGTAATTCTTTAACCACAACGTGTCTCCTTGTTATGAACTAGGCATTTCTACAGTGCTTTTAATTTCATCTCGCCGAGATTAGCATCTCTTTACCTCACGTAACTGCCCCTGACTTCCGCCTACTTGCTCTGCTTTTACATACTATCCTCACTTACCTCCCCTCACACAAGTAGTTGCCCTAGACGATCGCATGAAGCAGCAAATTATGGCCTCTAATTAAGAAAATTTTGGTGAAAGTAACCTTTTCTACCTTTTCTAGGTACAGATACTATTGATCTGACCCCTTTACTCAGAACAAGTGACAAGTTTTCTCACTTTAGGAGCGACAGAGCGCCTTCCTACAAATAACGGTACTGATGAAAGCCTTTAGACCCTTGCAGAAGGCTGAAACATGTTGACCCCTATATCATGACAAGTACGGGAGACCAGTAACCCCGTCTCACCCCGCACTCCTTTCTTTTAAACTCTCTGATCAAGCTTTCAAGAATAAAGTCACTATGGAAACAATGACCAAGAGATTTTAACTCACTAAATACGAACCCTCTCACATTTTTTGTTTTTCATGTCTGGACACTACTGTTGAACCAGAAGGTCTTCCTCCGGGTAGAGGGCAGCGTACATTCAAAAAAGACCCCATGATGATGCTGCACTTTTACACTTAAGCGGTAACCCAGTTCATGCCGCCTCTGGTACCTGTGTATGGTTATGAGGGTTCTTTTACGAAGGAAAGAACAGTAATAAGACCCTGGCTACACAGGACAAGTGGTCCACTCCCTTTTGATTTTTTGCATTAAACATAGGAAGCCGAATGGACCACAGCTTCTTTTTCCCTCCCCTTGATAACTTGTAGTTGTAACGTAGTCTTAATCCGAGAAACAATATGTACCTTAGGACAGACGGTAATCTATCTTTATTCCAAAGCTACATCCGATGGGATTAAGATATACACTAAGCAGGTACCTAAATGCGAAATCAGCTCCACGCCATTGGAGCAATTTGCATAAGTACCGGATTACATTACACATGGTCCTTTACATTTATCTATGTATTTCAGAGCACTGCCGAAGGCTATTTAGGTGAACAAAGTCCTTCTCCTATCTGAATATAAATTGGATTTGAGTGCCCTCAAAAACTAAACCCATATAAGTTGCAGGACAAAGGAGAGCAGGAAAAAAAATGCAACTTCTTTCTTAGCTGAAACGTGACAGACACAAATAATAATTAAACGACGTTTTCGTTTAATTTTTCCAATTTCATATGCCAAACGCTCCTTTCATGAAAAGCAAGGGCAGCTATGAAATATTTTTAGGAAACTTCAGGCAATTACATTACGAGATTTAAAAAACTAGTCAATAGACACCATCATATAAACTGTACACATGTATCAACAGATAGGCAGGTATGGATGCAATTAACCATCTTCCTTAGAGTTACTGTGCTCCCTCTTCTGTCACTGTGCCCTGCGCTTTCACCGCCATGCCTCCTTCTTCTGCCGCTGTGCCACCCTCTTCTGCCGCTGTGCCACCCTCTTCTGCCGCTGTGCCTCTCTCTTCTGCCGCTGTGCCTCTTCTGCCGCTGTGCCTCTCTTCCGCTGCTGTGCCACCCTCTTCTGCTGCTGTGCCACCCTCTTCTGCCGCTGTGCCTCTCTTCTGCCGCTGTGCCTCTCTTCTGCCGCTGTGCCTCTCTTCTGCCGCTGTGCCTCTCTTCTGCCGCTGTGCCTCTCTTCCGCTGCTGTGCCACCCTCTTTCACCGCCATGCCTCCTTCTTCTGCTGCTGGGCCACCCTCTTCTGCCGCTGTGCCTCTCTCTTCTGCCGCTGTGCCTCTCTTCCGCTCCACCCTCTTCTGCCGCTGTACCTCTCTCTTCTGCTGCTGTGCCTCTCTCTTCTGCCGCTGTGCCTCTCTTCTGCTGCTGTGCCACACTTCCGCTGCTGTGCCACCCTCTTCTGCCGCTGTGCCTCTCTCCTGCTGCTGTGCCGCTCTCTTCTGCTGCTGTGCCACCCTCTTCTGCCACTGTGCCTCCTTCTTCTGCCGGGGTGCCACCCTCTTCTGCCACTGTGCCACCCTCTTCTGTCACTGTGCCTCTCTCGTCTGCCACTGTGCCGCCCTCTTCTGCCACTATGCCGCCCTCTTCTGCCACTATGCCACCCTCTTCTGCCACTGTGCCTCTCTCTTCTGCCGCTGTGCCTCTCTTCTGCTGCTGTGCCTCTCTTCTGCTGCTGTGCCTCTCTTCTGCTGCTGTGCCACCCTCTTCTTCCACTGTACCACCCTCTTCTGCCACTGTGCCACCCTATTCTGCCGCTGTGCCACCCTCTTCTGCCGCTGTGCCTCTCTCTTCTGCTGCTGTGCCTCTCTCTTCTGCTGCTGTGCCTCTCTCTTCTGCCTCTGTGCCTCTCATCTGCTACTGTGCATCCCTCTTCTGCCGCTGTGCCTCTCTTCTGCCGCTGTGCCTCTCTTCTGCTGTTGTGCCTCTCTCTTCTGCCACTGTGCATCCCTCTTCTGCTGCTGTGCCTCTCTTCTGCCGCTGTGCCACCCTCTTCTGCTGCTGCGCCTCCCTCTTGCACCACTGTGCCTCCCTCTTGCACCACTATGCCTGCATAACTATGCCTCCCTCTTGCACCACTGTGTCACCCTCTTCTTCCCCTGTGCCTCTCTCTTCTGCCACTGTGCCACCCTCTTCTGCCACTGTGCCACCCTCTTCTGCCGCTATGCCTCTCTCTTCTGCTGCTGTGCCTCTCTCTTCTGCTGCTGTGCCGCCCTCTTCTGCCGCTGTGCCGCCCTCTTCTGCCGCTGCGCCGCCTTCTTCTGCCGCTGCGCCGCCTTCTTCTGCTGCTGTGCCGCCCTCTTCTGCTGCTGTGCCGCCCTCTACTGCCGCTGTGCCTCTCTCTTCTGCTGCTGTGCCTCTCTTCTGCCGCTGTGCGTCCCTCTTCTGCTGTGCCTTCTCACTCAGTGCAACATAGTTACACGCCACAGAATTACACTCTACTCAATGCAACATAAATACACTCCACATACCACTCAGTACCACATAATTACACGCCACATAATTACACTCTAATCAATGCAACATAAATACACTCCACATAATACCACTCGGTGCCACATAATTACACGCCACATAATTGCACTCTACTCAATGCATCATAAATACACTCCACATAAATGCACTCTATGCCACACACCACCAATCAACATAAATGCACTCCACACCATGACACCATTTCACTAACCATAATTTCACACAACACCACAGTTCCAGGCCACACAATTCATCTCCACACATTTCCAATACACACCACATAATTACACACCAAACAACAAATTTCAACTCCACAACTCCACAATCCACAACGTACCTCCAATCCACACCATATAGTGGCACCACCTGAGCACAAAACAACACTCACGACCACCATTTTGCATCAGCGCACCGCCTAAGCTTCACCAAAGCATCACCTAAACATCACCTAAGCATCACGTCAGTCTGCTCTGGGAATCTGGCATCTGTTGATTCTCCCCTAGTGTCCATCCGCTACTCGTGTTCTAATTAAATTACTGTTTTCCAACCTCCACTCCCCCGTTATTTATGTCCCGCTCCCCCATAACAAAAAAGTTATAACAAACAAGCATGAGAACAGGCATGAAGAAGTTGCCAGCAGTGCAAGTACAAAAAAACTAGAAGACATTTTTTCTTTTAAAATCTTTTTTTAATCAGGTTTTTCAGTTGTATATAATGTCGTCTTGGTTTGTATAAAGGTGACAAAAATGCTTAACACTTTTTATTATAAATGCTCAACATGATGCACAGCAGCCACAATGCTCTACAACATAGCCAAAAGCTCTGGCTAAACACATAAGGTCCCAAAGGCGAGACCTATTGGCTATGCCAATGCTTGTTTTTATTCCCGCTTCCCCCTTCGTCCTCCCCCCTCCTGCCCCAACCCCCCTATCGCCAACCTCCTCCCACCCCCTACCTACGATCAGTGCCGGCCGCAACTGCTATAGTCACTTTAAACCTGCACCAGCCCCCGTGTCTCGTGGTCATTCTAGCAGGGCCCGTCGCCACGGAGCACCGGATCGATGGATTCAGAGTAAGGCATGGACCACCAGAGGCCGGCGATCCACTGGCCAAGAATAATTACACTGCAAATATGTCAGTTATTCTGAAACATACATACAGCTATTATTACCCACATAACTATTTCAATATTGTTTTTAAAAAAACACCAAATACACATTTTAGAAAAAATAACCCATCTACATCCCTAAGAAAAGACTCGGAGGTGACTGACAGCGGAGTTTAGCCCCAGCGTTTTCAGAGCCAATGTGAAAAATATGTGTGTTTGTAGTGCTCCTAAGTGTGACACTGAATGACATTTTGGGTCAACATTTGAAGAAGAAACCTGTACACTGCATAACATCTGCAATATTCTTGTATTCTTTGCATTGAGTTAGACACTACGAACGCTGAAACACAAAATAGCACAATTAATTGGGTGAAAACTGCATATTAAATACTGACAGCCAATCCGAGATCGAGCCCAGGCCACCCTCCTTTTTGTGACTTAAGGTAAAGCTCCTAGGAGATGCTACTAATTTGCATAGTAGGTGACATCATGGGAATGGGAAAAAGTGAACCAGGAGCGAGAAGAAACGAATACAGTGTTGTTATTTACACCTTCCCTAGGCTGTAAAGACATCAGAAAAGAACAAAGAACCAGGAAATCATAGCCACCTCATTTTGTCGGGTTCTTCTTTTCCGGTTGTCACTACAGACATCATTGGAATAAACATTGCACAATCTTTGACCCTCGTCACACATCAAATGTGTCATGTCCCAGCAAGGAAAACAGCTCACTGAGGTGTTATGAGTCGTAATGGTATTACCGAATATACATAGACTGTTTGGAAAATGGGTTATAAACAGTGAACACTTATAGTTTTATTCGGACCTGTGCGTTTGGGGAGTCTATCTAAAGGAGCATCACACTGTAAACTCAGTTTCAATTGGATTTTGAGCTGGAGCCTGCATTGCCCCCTTTTATTATAAGGCCAGCTAGGGTACGGGCCTTTGCATAGGTTGCAAGGGGGGGGGGGAGAGAGAGAGAGAGAGAGAGAGAAAGCCAGAGAGAGAGCGCGCGAGAGAGAGAGATTGCATTTATGGATGAGGGTGTGTGTGCAGTTTGTCTGCTGCGCCTAACTGCATGGATCAGAATTCCCTTTTGGATCTCGTGTGTGTGAGTTGTCCACAAGCTGCAGCACAGAGAGAGAGCCTGCTCGATAGGGAAATACAATGTAGGAACTTTCCAAAGGGCCTTTGAAGTAAAGCGAGCTCTTGTGAAAAGAAGGAGTAAGATGCTCTTTTGAAGCGTAGGAACAATTCCTGGCTCCTTCCTGCTTTGTTCTTTCAGAGGAATTAGTGCAGTTTTGTGTAACTGTTGAGTGAGAACTTGAGAATGCTTCTAGATCTTTTATGCCTTTTTGATGTGGGTTTCTCTGATGATGGAGAACTCCCAACTCCACCTCCACTTCCTGCTGAACTGTGAGTGACAAAATACGTCAGTCCAGCCAGTCTTTGTCTAATACCCAAATGTCAGGTATTGTCTGAAATCAGCTTCCGAGATGAATCTGTGCAACCTGAATATTTATCGATAAAACAGCCATAAATACTGGGTGTAAACCTAGGTGAGGGTGCCAGTATTCTCACTGACCAGTGTGAGGGTCACAGTGTGAGCAAGACCCCCACAAGGATTGCAGTAGACTCCATAGAGAAGAAAGTACCAGCTGCAAAAGGGTATTGCTGCAATGCAAGCCCCAGAAGAGAAGCTTGCCTCGTGGAGCATGCCCAGTGACTAATGGCTGTAAGACGGACTTGGGCCCTAACCCTTCTGAGGCGCTGCATCAGCCTTGAGGGAAGAGAAGACGCTAAATTTGCTGCAACGAATTTACTGCAAGCTTGCCAAGCAGGAGGATATATTCTCGAAATAGAGACAACGGTGGTACAGGAGCTGGACGGTACTGACATCAATGAAGCCATTAGGCCAGGAGGCCCCTGAAATCTGGTTCTGGTGGGTCGAAACTGTCACCAGGAACAGAAAACAGATGTCCAAGAACAGCAGGGCACCTGTTCAGAGATGACTGCTGTAGACTAACTTTTGTAAAGTCCCTGAGGTGACTGACCCAGGCAGAGGCTAAAGGGACTTAAGGGTTGCTAGGCCACCAAGGCTCATAAGGCAGCAAACACAGACAACCTGTTTTTCTTGTAGTGAAAAATTCATTCCAGATGGAATTTTGCTTTGCTCTCAAGTTAGAGCACGTTGTTAATGGTAACATGTTATTTCTAATGTCTGGCTAAATGTATTGTTTATCTCTAAGCTGAGTGACTCGTTTTTAGGTCTTGCCTGACCCAGCGCATGCGCTGATCTGGCGAGACTTTTTGAGAGGGCTCCAAAAAGTGCTACCAGGCCAGCCTAGAGCTACAGTGCATGTGTGCGGGCGCGCGCGCTGCGCTTGACTGAGATTACTTTCACTTTTGCGGCCGCTTTGATGTTTGATCGCGATCACTTTCGCGGCCGCACGGCCGCTTGGCATAGCCAATAGGTCTCGCTTTTGGGACCTTATAAGTATTTAGTTATGCAACTGTTGCATGGCTAAACACTTATAAGGTCCCAAAGGCGAGACCTATTGGCTATGCCAATGCTTGTTATGTTTACATGAGGTATGTCTATGTGAAAATTGATTGAGGTCTCTTTGACCAGCCATCTTAGGTTAATGTTTCAATTCAATTCAAAGGAATTTATCAAGTGCATGGCTAAGGTAAGTTAGGCACTGCTCTAAGATCTTAAGCAAATAAATGGGTCTTAAGTTGTTTCCTAAAGTTGTCATTTGATCTGACAGTAAGGGGCACAGATTGGGGCCAAGAAAAGCAAAGGAGTGCCCCCAAACACAGCCTTTTTAACCCTAGGAATGCTAAGAAGGTACAGGTTGCTGGATCTGAGTGCTCTATTTGAATGTTAGGGGCTTATCAGATGATGGAGGATGCAAGGTCTCGTCTTATGCCTTGCACGGTGGACCATGCACAGCTCTTTGAACTGAATCCTTTTGCTAACAGGTAACCAGTGTAGTCTAGTGTGTGCTGGGGAGGCAGTCTGAAACCTGGAGACACCCAGGACGATTTGAGCCACTGCATTCTGAATTACCTGAAGTCTTTTGATGACTGAGAGTGGACTCTCCAGATGGAGGGAGTTTTCTCGCAGTCAAAGTGAGATAAAATAAGGCCTCTCTGGATGGTGACAGGTAGCCAGCTAAGAGTTTTCTTGAGGGCTTGTAATTGGCCAAAACAGCTGGAAGATAGCTTTCTGGCCTGGGCAACCATGGTGAGCTTGCTGTCAAGTGCAACACCCAGGCTTTGTACTTCTGCCTTGGGATAGGGGGGTGCTTGCCCAAAGGGGATGGTCAGCTAGTTCCAGACAGGGCCGGACTGGGAACTGAAATACAGGCCCTGGCAAACTGCTCTGACTGTTCCTGGAGAGTGAGGGGTCGATATTGCCTGCCCCGTAACAAAAGCGGGCCTTCAGGTGCCCAAAATCAGCCCCCACCGGGGAAATTCCCGGTGCCCGCTACAGCCAGTCCAGTCCTGGTTCCAGAGCGACAGGTTGTTGCTGACCACCAGGACCTCCATTTTGTCACCATTTAGCTTCAGATAACTGGCAGCCATCCAATCAGCAACCTACTGTAGGCAAACATTAAGTTGCCGTTAGACAATTGCTGTGTTGGGGGTTGAGGAGACAATAATCTGTGTGTCTTCCGCATATGATTTGTTACAAAACAAGTTTTATGCCGTTCCTCTCATGTGAGAAAGCTAGAAAAACAGAGTCAGAGAAGACAAGGAGTCCCACTAGCCCGAGAGTTGGGGTCTGTGTGGGAAATCCATATTCCGGATAGTAATGCCCTCACACACCCTTGCAGGTGTCATGCTTCATCATATGGGCTGCTCCTCGTCGGGTCGGCGGTGCAATACCCGACGGGCTCCCTGTAATAGTGGCTCTTTATCGGAGATCTTCTTATCCGGATGCCGTATGGTGAAGTGCAGGTGTGGGGGCTAAGGGGTGTAGAATAGTGTAGTGAATTAAAATAGGGAAAGGAGTACCTGACATGAACAAGATTTATTCTGGGGGTCTCCTACCCTAGTTTAAAAGTGAGGGACAGAAAACAAGGCACTAGCCTGAGAATAATGTCTCGTACAGTGTAAGTCCATGTTTTACTCAGTGTGGGTCAACATGTTTCTCGCTGTAGGAAGGGTATCCTTGCGATTCTTCAGGACCTAGACAAGACTAATGTTCTACACCTAAAACATATGTGGTGAATTTATCTACTCACGGACAAAGGGTGTCAGATGGTTAAAGTACCTGGATCTACCTATTGAGGGAAACAAAAAAACACATATAGGTATCGATCAAGTTGGAGTGGTACAATAATCAGCTGCACAATCTAACAGTGACTCTGACGTCTACTCGGAAACCTTATGAAGTGAACATCATCACGTGAAAAGTTAAAATTGATAAAATCACTAGTGGTGGTATTCCATAGTGAGCTATTGTGCCTATAAGCCCCTATAGAATACAGTGCAGCAGCAGAAACTAGGTCAGGTACTCACCCTATTCGGTAGAACCCCAGGCTTCAACAGTACCCGGTGGTATAAGCATAACGCCTGGTGCCTAAAGAATTTTTAGGGCTAGAAAGAATACAAAATGTATACAGCATGTATAATGATGTTAAAATTAAGAGTCTCGTGGGACATGAATACTTCGTTGGAAACTGTCAAATCTGATTGTCTCTACAAGTTGTTTATATGGCTGCATGCTATACAAAAAACGGTAAGATTAAAGAGGTGGTTAGGTCAATTGTCACAACCGCTGTGGTTATATTGGGAGATTTTACTCATAAGACATGAAAAAACATGAAAAAAACAACACTACAGGGCGCGAGGGTGCCTGGAACTCGGTGTAGGGAGTTCGAGTCATGTGCGTTTATCTAGTCTAAAACTGAAACATTTCTAAAGTAAGTGAACCAGAGTTAACATAACGCGAGGCGCCAGGAAAGGCTCACCATGCGGTCTGAGTAGCGTTCGCATTTAAAAGGAGGATTTTAAGCAGAGGGGCGGCTAGGCATAAGAGAGAGAGTGTCTCCATCAAGGAGGTACTTACAGTTAGTGCGCAGTATGCCCTGTAGTAGACCTGCCCTGTTCACCGGGTCCGGAAGGTATCGGTAAACTTTCTTCCCCGGGTTAAAAGCTGTTGTAATAGTCACGTGTGAAGGGCAATGGGCGGAGTTGCGGTTAACATCAAGTATAAGAAGTATGTTAACAACGCGGCCATCTTGGAATGGAGTGTGTTGAAATGAGAAGAAGGGTTTATCAAAGCCCCAACGTGATGGTTTGGAAAACAAGATATATTGATTAAAAGTCATAGCATGATTAGGAAATGAGAAAAAGAGGTTAAGGGGGATGTAGCGCGGGTAGGCTTTCCGAGCTGTGTTGTTAAAACCACAATGCGCTAAAAAAGAGCGTGTGTGTTATTTGCAATTTAAATAATAATACATAAGGGGAAAGTAAGTATAAATATAATAACCAAAAAATAATGGCATGATGACCGTATCAGGCGCACAGAGTTATATGGAGTATGGAAAGTGTGTTGCAAACACAACGTGTAGAAAATGCATTGAAAGAGGCAACTCATATGCATTAGTCAAATGAGAAGTAAGAGAAGGCAGGGGTCGTCACAGTCATAATCCATATATAGATATAAAGGATCTATGTGGAAGTAGGCAAGGAAGTATTCAAGTATCAAGTTCATAGACCCTGATAAGAACACCTAGGTCTGGATGGTGCTCCATCTATATGGAAGTAGGCAAGTAAGTTTTCAAGTATAAAGTTCATAGACCCTCAGAAGAACACCTAGGTCTGGATGGTGCTCCAGGGAATATTATCATTAAGACCTCTGTCGTCTGTGGATAAACGATGTATCCATCTTTGTTCTTTGGTGAAAAGGCTGTTTCTTCCAGAATACTGTAAGGTTTCCAGGACCACCCATTTCAAGGAATCAGGAGAATGTTCTTTTTCCAAAAAATGAGCACACATTTTTGTGTTGTTCCTGTGGCAGCGAAAGTTGCTGCGGTGCTCTGAGATACGTAACTTGATAGGTCGAGTAGTCATGCCCACGTAGTAAAGCTCACATGGGCAAGTGATTAAGTAAATACAATTAGCCGTATTGCAATTGGTGTGGTTTCTCATTTTCCAGAAAAATGTACCGTTTAGTGTGATTGTCTTCTGTACAGAAGTGAAAGCGCAGGCTGTACATGAACCACAGGGGTAATGACCAATGACTTTTGGTAGCTGCCAGAGTGTTGTCTGACTGATGGTAGGTTGGGGTTTGGGCCTCGTCCTAATAAGCATATCTCTAAGATTTCTTGAACGTTTGAATGCAAAACGTGGTTGTGCTAGATTGAGAGACCCTGTATTGAGGATTGCCCCAGTGTTTTTCAGGACTTTGGTGAGTTTATTGGAGATGGGTGTGAAGGTAGTGACGCAAGTGAGTGTCTCTGTCTCAGCCACCCTCGCGATTTTGGGTTCCAAAAGTGCATCTCTGCTGTTGTTGCGTGCACGTTTTTTTGCAATTGCAATACTCTTAGGTGGATAGTTTCTAGCTACCAAATTTGTAGCAAGGATCTCGGATTCAACTTTGAAATCATGCACTCTGCTACAATTCCTTCTTATCCTCAGGAATTGTCCAAAAGGTAAGTTTTCTTTGAGTGATTTGGGATGATGGCTATTGAAATGTAGGAGGCTGTTTCGATCAGTGCTCTTTCTATACATGGAGGTGACTAAATGACCTGTCTCGATTTTGATGGTAAGGTCTAGAAAGGAGATCTGTGTAGTGGAAACGGTGATAGTGAAATTTAAGAATGGATTCAGATTATTTATCCATTGCAAAAAATCATTATGGGATTCTCAATTCCCTTTCCAAGAAATAAGGATATCGTCAATGAAACGTTTCCAAACCATGATGTTCTCATGGTAGGGGTTGGAGTCATTGTGGATGTGCTGTCTCTCAAAGGCTGCCATGTAGAGGCATGCCACACTGGGGGCAAAGGTACTCCCCATTGACGTACCTTGGGTCTGGTGGTAGAGTGACCCCTTAAATTCGAAAAAGTTTTCAGTCAACGCCAGTGTAGCGCATTCCATGACAAAACTAGGTGGTGTAGCTGATTCCCAGTAAGCTGAGTTAAGATCTTCCTCTATCACCTCAAGAGTAGCCCTCTGAGGGATGTTGGTGTAGAGGGCTTCTACATCGAGGGTGATGAGGAAGTCAATCTCATCTGTCCTTTCAAATTGATCCAGTAAGCGCAGTACATCTGTGGTGTCTTGCAGATAGGAAGGTATGAGTTTCACCAATGGTTGTAGGAAATAATCACAAAACTGTGAAAGGGGTTCCAAGATCGAGCCTATACCGGAGACAATAAGTCTTCCAGGTACCGGTGTGGTCCCCTTATGGATTTTGGGGAGGATGTAAAAGTAAGGAGTCTTAGGATCTTTTTTACTTAAAAATAGAGCCTCCTTTTTGCTTAACCAACCCTGGCTTTCGGCTGAGTCGACAATGCCCGCATATGATGCCATAGAAAAACCTACAAAACAGATTATGTCTGACAAAGAACGGACATACAGATTAAAGAGCGTCGGGCTCAAAGAGTAGTCATGCGGAACACCACACCTCAGATGATGGGTGGCTGAAAGAAATGTCCCTTTACTGACTTGGAAGCTACGATTGTTTAAAAAAGAGGAGAACCTTTTTATTGACATCCCCATGACCCTTCCTCTTCCAATTTTCACAATAACATTGGATATGAAACTGTGTCGAATGCTGCGCTTCGATTGAGAAGGATGGCAGCGGCTGAGCTACTATAGTTGAGGACCATTTCAAGCTCCTCCATCACAGCAAGTAGTGCAGTTTCTGTGCTACATCCAGATCAGAATCCAGTTTGGGTAGGGTGTAATCAGTCATGGGTTTCATGAATGTCGAGAGATGATTGTTATTTATGTTTTCCAGGATTTTGCTGACTGTGGGAGGAGCGAGATAGGCTTAGAGCTCTCGGTTAACTCTGGGTTGAGTGATGATTAACAAAGATCTAATGATCGAATGCTTCAATTCATCTGGTATGCTGCCACTGTTCAGGGACAGGTAATATATGTCAGTGACTACTGAAATAATAGCACCCCCACCTTTCAGCAAAATGTCAAGGGCTGCGAGGTCCAGAGAGGAGCCTGATTTTATGGTTTTGGCTATGTTAGTTATGTCCACCAAACTGACAGGGGGAAACGCAGTAATTTCTCCCTCGGTCCTGAAAGCGGAGATCTTATTACTGAGCTTGTCTCTAAGATGTAAGGCCCTGGCCAGCTGATCATAGACGGGGTTTGCTTTTGAAAGAAAGTAGTTGGCCAGAAAGTCGCTACACGACTCAGGGGGGGGAGGGCATGAGCCCATGCTCTGGCTCTGAGACTTCAAAAACAAGTTGACGAGGAGCGATCAATTCTCAGGGCGCGGTCATCCCTCCGTGCTTGCCCGATAGTGTAATGATACTCTTTTAGTGCTTTTTTATGTCAGTTTACATGTTTTATTGTAGCTTAACCTCCACTTCCTTTCTTTTCTTTTACATTCTTTCTTTAGTTCGACTAACACTGCTGAGAACCACAAGGTTTTTATTTGAGGCCTGGCTTTTTTGCTCATGCTCAGGGGGATTAATTCATCTAGTGAGTCCTTTACCCTGTCATTGAATACAGTATACGATGTAGCGACATCGTTATGCACCTCGGGTATGGAATTACATAGAACCTTCTACCAACTAGCGGTCTAGTATAGTCCATCATCTGGAAGCCCTCGGCTGCCCGACTATGGGGAGTTTATTTCCTATTGTTGGGAGGGAGAATGTCAGGCAGGACGTGTAGGAAATCAGTGGCCGGCCCTGGAGGGCAATAGGCAAGTAGTCCACAAAACAAAAAGATAGGGGAAATTCAATCTTGAAAGAAAAGCTTTAACAATCCCAAGATCGATATGGAAGTAAAATGTGTTTTAAAATGGCTCCTTAATATCATGGCAACCGCTCTGCCCACATTGTCGACCCGACCACATCTAGCGATGGAATACCCTTCTGGGAGTGCCATTGCGATGTCAGGCAGACAGTCATCTTTTAGCCAGGTTTCCGTGAAAAAGAAAGCGACTTGAGGCGCGTCCGTGAGGAAGAAAGTGTTCAATGGTGTAAAAAAGCCTGTGGGTCAGGCTTAACAAATAGGAATGCGTATTTGAAGACAATAGGCCTTTCTTGATCATTCTGATTACATTGAGACAGTTTGTCTGCTGACTGTGATAGAGGTGATTTTATTGCAATAGGATAGTTAAGGATATTGTGGTTTCCATGTGATGGCCAGCAGGCATGCTGTTTGTGACTAGCCGTCATGTCGATAATGTCAGCAGGATAGATTTATGAAGTAAGTTTCCCTCTGTGATAAAACTTCACAATGGGGGATTTGTATCCTAGCTATCTGTGAGCCCTTTTAGGAATGTTTTTTCATTTTTATTTACACACACATCTTGTGTACTATTTCATATATTTGTTTGCGAACTATACGTATGTGTGTGTGTGATTTTATGCACAATATTTAGCTTTATTTGCATTAAAGTTCTGCTTCTTTTAAAAGTAAGAGGGCTCTCCTGACAATGGTCTATTGAGTGTTATTATGTGCATTATTGAGTTCCAAGTTTCTAACTCAATTCACCCCCACCAGGGAGTTTTAGAATGCTCCTCCATCACTGCCTTAAAAGTCAAGTGCAGAAGGGGTGAGCTTGGTTTACAATATGGGGGTGGGGGGGGGCTGACAATAATATTGAGACCTCTGAATCCCAGTGGAAAATAACCTCAATTAATACAATTCAGGCTTAGTAACCAGAGTATTTCGTTAGGACCCCCAAACCAGTCCTAACACGCAAGTAATGGGTGGAAATATGCACAGATGGTCCTGGGTACTGCATGAATCACTGTATCCTTGCCGGGGGTCAGAGCGGGGAAATTTGTTAAGCTTCCGTTTATCCACTTCCGTGGTATTCACGCGGTCTAGTGGTTGGGGGGAGCCACAGCTGCTGCACAGCAGAGCTGATTGGCTGTTCAGAGGAAGCGGCCAGCCTTAACTTGGACGTTGGAGCGAACGCGGAGCGATAGAGGGAGAGACAAGCCACGGTAATCGGGCTGCCCTCCAGATAGCGTTATCTGCTGATTTTAAAACTTTACATTACTTCTGTTTGAAATTGCACTGGACTTAAAAGCATTGAGGGGAACGGGGTGATTGTGTTGAGAATGTGCTGTTATATTCTAATTTGATCCTTGAATTCCTGTCATAGCGTCACTCTCACTCCTGTGAACACATTTGCTGGATATTGTTTTAATCACTTGCCGGGGGTCAGAACGGGGAAATTTGTTAAGCTTCCGTTTATCCACTTCCGCTGTATTCACACGGTCTAGTGGTTGGGGGGAGCCACAGCTGCTGCACAGCAGAGCTGATTGGCTGTTCAGAGGAAGCGGCCAGCCTTAACTTGGATGCTGGAGCGAACGCGCAGCGATAGAGGGAGAGACAAGCCACGGTAATCGGGCTGCCCTCCGGATAGCGTTATCTTGGATGCTGGAGCGAACGCGCGCAGCGGGCGCGCCGAAGGCTCGCCTAAGGCATGCCCGTCTGCGCCCGTCCGCGGCCGTCCGTGGCTAGGGGCCATAACCCCTGGTCCTAGGTTGAGATACTCTGCCTTGGAGTTACTTCATCTGGCTGTGGGTCATCAGGGGCTCAATAACGTCACCATTGCCAAACTGGAAAAGGAAAACATTCGGAGGCAACAGGCGACTAGCAGCCACACCTTCTTGAGGAAAGCACCTCTGAATAGCACCACCTCGGATCCTGTTTCGGGTCTAAATAGCGTGGTCCTAAACACAAGATCACTACAAAAACACCACCTGGAGATTTTCACGCTTCTCCAAGGGGGGGATATCGACATTTTGGCATTAACAGAGACCTGGTTGGGTGATACCTCTGCCCCAGATATTATCGCTGCCCTTCCTGGGGAATTCGATGCCGTTTGGCATAACAGGCAGGATAGTAGGAGAGGGGGGGGGGTGGCGATTTTCTTTAAAACCAAGCTTATGGCCACAAAGATCATTGCTGAGAGCATTGATAATACCGATTTACTAGGAATTAAAATCTCCCTTAAATCTTCTTGTCTCCTGCTCCTGGTGGTCTATCGTCCTCCGGTGGCAACTCCAAGGTTCTATGACTATCTCGCTGAGACCGAGTCTGATCTCAGCACTCGATACCAACGTCTCATGGTGGTTGGAGATTTCAATCACCATTGAGAAATAATCCCGAGAGAGCCGTACGCCAAACAGCTAGAAATGGCAATGTCCTCCATGGGGCTCATCCAAATAGTCGACCGCCCATCCCACATAAAGGGGCATACTCTAGATCTAATCTGGTCCTCCGATAGGCGGGACAGGCTCATGGACATCCAACCCTGCGCTTGGTCAGATCACTTCCTGATCTCGTGCTGGGCGCCCGTAGATGGCCCTCCTCCACCAGCTCCTCTCAAATGGAGGAAGGTGCGGAGCTGGAATAAAATTCAGGCTGAGACTTTAGGGGCTATATTACAGAGGCTACCTCCTCCCATTCTTGACACAGGCAACATTGATCTAGAAAGCATTACCCTCACTAACACCCTACAGGCTGCTATTGATCAAGTGGCTCCAGAGCGTGCGGAAAGAATTCGACACACACATAAGGGGGCCCCCTGGTTCAATGAACCTTTGAGGGAAAGGAAACAAAGCCTTCGTCAAGCCGAAAGACGATGGCGGAAAGTCTATGACCCTGCCGAGTTAACAATCTATAAATCCCTCCTCACACTGTACAAAAAGGCCATTACATCTAGGAAAGCCGAATACTATGCGGAGCGTATTGCCTGCGTATCCAACATCCAAAAAGAGACTTTCAAGATTCTGAAAGAACTTAGCAAAAAGTCTGACATCAATCCTGCAGCCGCACCTTTTGACTGCAATGCTCTTCAGGTCTTCATTCTGCAGAAAGTAGCCGGCATCCTTCTAGAGATTAAAGACATATGGACCACTACAGGCACCTCGGAACCGCCTACTTCCCCTCCTCTTAAGGGCAATTCCATTTCCAGCTTTCCGCTTTTGGACGCAAGTACTCTCTCTCTCCTAGCCTACGGGACCAAGTCTGGCTCCCCTATTAACCCTTTCCCCCCTCGGATCTTTAGAATAGCATTTCCTGCGTTGGAGAATCAGATTCTTGTGCTCCTGAATAAATCCCTGGCAATCTGTCAGGTCCCTGCTAATATGAAGGAGGCCAGGGTTATTCCCAGGGCTTTAAGTGGGCTGGGTCTGTCCGGGTCTGAGCACCGGCAGTTTTTTTTTGGGGCCCTCGAAACGGGTCTCTATCGGGCTCTATTTTCGTGGCTACTAAAGGTAGTCCGTTCTTTATTTTTTATTTTTTCGGACCCGTTTTGAGGGCCCAAAAAAAAACTGCCGGTGCTCAGACTCTGCCCACTGTTGCTGCACTGTTAGGTAACCTGACCCCGTCTCCCTTCGCCATCCTCCACTTTGCTGAACTTGTTGGGAACCTATCAGCTCAGTGGTCACGGCCTGACGTCCACGGCACGACGGCATGACGTCATGCCAGGTGAGCTTTGTTGGAGGAAGGGAAATCCTTTAAGAGAGCCATTTTCTCTCGGGATTTCCCTTCTCTTCTCTTTTTCCGGCGGGAGAGCAACGTCGTGGTGGTGCCAGCGCGGGACAAATCCAGGACCAGGAGCAACGTCGTGGTGGTGCCAGCGCGGGACAAATCCAGGAGCAACGTCGAGGTGGTGGCAGCGCGGGACAAATCCAGGAGCAACGTCGAGGTGGTGCCAGCGTGGGATGCTGAAAAACTGAAGAGGCAGAGGACCCCAGGCAGCCTGCTCCAGCACGAAAACCCGACCTTCAGCATTTTCACCTGTGGAGCCCCATCCTTTCTCGGTAAGTGCAGTTTATGGCAGGTTGTGCACTATATAAATGCTAATTATAGCCCTCTGACAGTCTGTCCAAGTATTTGTTGACTCTTCATCACCCAGAGATGGTATCCGTTGAGAGTGCTTTATGCATGCAGTCACGTGTTACTTCATCTTGCATTCCCTAAGAGGAATTGTCGTCGTCGTCGTCGCCCTCCCCCCCCCAACCAGGAAGTAGTTTTTGTTTCGTGCAACACACAACTGTTGTGTACTGCATACTTTGAACTGAGTGATCTGTGGGCGTCGGAGTTTAAATTAGGGATCGGTGTTTATGATGTGGCAAGGTTGAGATGGTTGAAGCCGAGGCAGAATGCAGTGTGAGATTCTCAGTGTGTCAGTAGGTCATAGAGGCGTGCAGACTGCATGCACATCCAATCCGTGGCCTCTTTGTAGGCCACACGGAGTGACAGTCTCATATATGCCTATGGGAATAGTTGGATGATGTGAGATATGCAGATGGAGGATTTAAGGGGAGAGGTGTTGGCCTAACGGCTAGGGCGCTCGACCTCGGACCTGGGGAACTGGGTTCGAGTCTCGGTAATGTCGCTAAAACATCCTGTGATTCTGGGCAAATCACTTAATCTCCCCGTGCCTAACAAAAATGAATGTGTGTCCTTATGTAACGTAACTGGTGCTATGTAAAGCGCTCTGATAACCTATTCGGTTCAAGTTCGCGCTATATAAAACTCTAAAAAACAAAATAATACAGCCTTTCTATACTATTAGGGAACAAAGGTTAACATGGATATTTTTTTAACCAGTGTTTACAGTCAAAAAGTACTGGATTACTAAGAACCGTGGCTGCACATTGTTTATGGTTAGGTAGACGTAGTCAAGTACGCATATTTCTAGCAATGAAGAACTCACCAGGGGAGTTTGCTTCTGTGGCTCAGAAAGCGGTGGACGAGGGCAAATTCAAGGATGTTCCTCTTTCCCATGGTAGAAGTAACTCTGTTGCCCTTAATCAAAATCAGTTTTACCAAAGTCTTTCAGTAAATATCAATAAACGATGTGCCCCTGATTCTGAGAAAGAACTTATAGCCAGCTTCAGTGTGCTAGATGCAGGCAACTTGCCTTCTGGTGATGAATGCATTCTTTATGGGGAAACAGATATCCAGAAACTGTGTTCAGAATTTCAGCTGCCAGCAAGAGATACTATACAAGCTTTTAGACTTTTCAAAGATTTTGGTGGAAAGAAAACCCCTGAAGCATTAAAAAAGTTAGTAGTTTGCATGGAAACCCTGCCAGCAAGTAATGCGGATTGCGAGAGAGGTTTCAGCGCAATGAACTTAATTGCTTGTCCAACAAGGGCCACTCTTCTTGTAGAGACCATTTCTTCATGCCTATGGATAAAACTCAATGGTCCTCCATTTGAAACATTTGACCCAAAGCTGTATGTAAAGAGTTGGCTTGCAAAAGGTAGAAGGTCTGCTGAAGAAAATTGTTGTGAGAAACCCCAGCAAAACAAACACACTGAATATCTTCGAGGGTTTTGGGGAATCCTGCAATAGATTTCTAAGTAATATAAATATTCTTTACATGTTTTTTAAAGTGTTTGGTATTTTTATGGGTTATACTTAATAAATATACCTTTTTGCCTATTTTATTATCCTTTGCTGGATGCGACTTCATGATTTTCTTAAGCACACAGTGCTAGTTATTTTGATTTAGACCACGCCCCTACTCGGATAGGCCACGCCCCTTCTAGACATTAACCACGCCCCTTTTAGAGCACCCCCAGGTTTTTTTTCCCACTTAAAGCACTGGTTATTCCTCTCCTAAAAAAACCTGGTGCTGACAGGACTATACTTAAGAACTATAGGCCTATCTCTCAGCTTCCCTTCCTGGCGAAGGTCTTAGAGAAACATGTTCTGATAACTCTTTCAGCATTTCTGGAAAAGCATGAGATTCTCCAGGTCCACCAGGCAGGTTTCAGAGCCCACCATAGTACTGAGTTGGTTATGCTGTCGGTCGTGGATGAACTCAGACGAAAAGCCGATAATAAAGAATCGAACGCCCTGATTTTACTAGATCTGTCAGCGGCGTTCGACACGGTCTGCCACCAAAAACTACTCTCCCGCCTGGCAGTCCTGGGCATCCAAGGACAGGTCCATAAATGGCTATAATCCTTTCTATCAGTACGAACGCAGAGGGTCCAATTGGCTGAGCAGGTATCAGACAAGGGCAACATATCTTGCGGGGTCCCTCAAGGATCCGCACTATCCCCCCTTCTCTTTAATATATACCTGCAGCCCCTGGTGACTGCGCTAGCCAAAATGGACTGCAGAGTGTTCAACTATGCAGATGACACTCAGCTTATCCTAAGGATTGAGAACTCGGCCTACGCCCAACAGTCTGCTCAGCGCATACAGGTTCACAGTTGGCTGGATGGCGGCTAACTCTTTAAAAATCAACCCTGACAAGACGGAGGTCCTTGCCATTTCAACTAAAGGTAATCCTTGGAATGATCTTTTTTGGCCTCAGGAGTTAGGAACCGCCCCCACGCCAGTACCTGTGGTGAAAAGTCTGGGTATAAAGATCGACTCTGAGCTCTCTATGACCAATCAGGTTAACGCGGTGGTTGGTACTTGTGTCGGTCTGCTGCGACAGCTGAGGAAACTTGTTCCCCTCCTCTCGGTCTCGACCATGAAGACAATAGTAGCTGCTACTATAGTCTCTAGACTTGACTATGGAAATGCACTATATGTTGGGCTACCTCAGAAATTGACAAATAAACTGCAGATAGTTTTGAACGATGCAGCCAGGCTCATTTTTAGATTACCCAGAAGAACTCATGCTACCCCTCTGCTGAGTGAATTGCACTGGTTACCCATTAGGCAAAGAGCCAAGTTTAAGGGTTTGTGTATCACACACAAAGCCCTTTATGGACATGCCCCTGAGTACATAAAAGAACGGGTACTCAAATACGTGCCAGGATGTGTGCTGCGCTCAGCAGAAGCCAGTAGACTAATATGCCCTTGTTTTAATTTTGCATCTAAAGGAGGGAGAGCTTTCTCGATCCTCCTGCCTCAACTCTGGAATCAGTTGCCCGGAGAGTTACGGAAGGAATCTAGACTTCTTCCCTTCCGTGGAAAACTAAAAACCCTCCTTTTCAGAGAAGCGTTTGATATGGTTGTGAAATCTTTCAGTATCTAGGGACTCAGCTTGTTTCGTTGTTTTGTTTCTTCCTCTGCCTGAGCGCTATGAGACCTGCCGGTATATATGCGCTATACAAGATTAAATTAACAGTAACAATAACAATATCCAAAAAGTAAAATATCTTAATGCCCCAGAACATTAATGTGTCTCCATGGCCCCATAGAATATTATGCATCAGACATTAAATGCATCAATAGTAATACCAGCAATGGCTACAGACAGTAACTTGTGTCTGTGTCCCATAACAACAACATGGCCTCAACTTTGCATCTCTTCATGGACACAGGCAGTGATGGAGAACAGGGTCTGCAGGCTGTTACAAGTGTCTATGCCCCCAGGATGCAAAGTGTATCAAAGGAAAAAGAATGTAAAGGGTATACATGACTCAACTCAGAACATCCATGAATGACCACACACAGTGCATGCACCCACAGCCCCAGGCAGATTGCTCTATCTTTTATGCTGGCTCAACTGCAAAATGGATTAACCTCTGACAATTATTTATTGAAGAGAAGGGGGGCTTCTGCCGGCGCGCGCACACCTCCGTTCTGTGCTGTCCTGGTACTTTTAATGAATAGCCCAGACCAGGGCGGAGAGCGGGTATGTTCCTGGCTCAGCGGGCGCTCATCTTGAGTTTAAAAATAACAATTCTTTTTTTATCATAGCAGTTTCAAGTTAAAACAGGTATGATTAAAAAATAATGTTGCATTTTATTTTATTTTGTGGAAATACCACACTCAGACAAGAACACAAGCAAGTGACATTATTTATTATGTTTATACATTGTCAGGTGTAAGCCTGGGGGAATCAATGTTACTTTACCCGTCGTTTGTTTAATTTCCTACAAATTTAAACTACTAACTTGCAGTGGCGGCTGGTGACATTCGAAAGAGGCAGGGCGTAAACGTTATCGATGAGTGACCTGCTGTGAGCATAGCGAGCAAGCCTGACTGTCATAAGGTTAGTTCAGTTGGGGGCATCTCCCCCTGAGAAACGTTTTAAAAAGAGTGGACAAATGATGCATTATGATGCAAATTTGAGTAGGCAAAAAGGTTAATAAGCCAATTGTGAAAGTGTAGTTATGACATCAATAAATAGATTTCATATGATAATGATGTAGGTAGCTGCTTATTCAGTATAACTGCAGAACTAGACCCTAGATCGCTATATGAATATACCCCCCTTAAGGGGACCAGCCTCTCCCACCTTAAACTACATCACTGTATGAACACCTGATCAACTGGAGCGAAAACCTGCTCTACCCCTACATTTATGATTAGTGCAAAAACATCTGCGAGCTCAGGTCATTAACAGTTTGATTGCTACTTCTCTAACTGGAGGTAAAACCTTCCTCTACGCCTTTCTCTTGACTCCTTTATGAACACATCTCCCAGGGGACTAACAATCGTCCCTTCCTTCAGACACCACTTTGTCATCACATCTGTAGTAACACACTAGAGCCCTGGCTGCTCTGTCACTACAGCTCTGACCAGCAGCAAGACCTTCCTCGAGCTCAGACGCAGGGCTCTGATTTATTATTGACAGGAGCCAGTGAACTCCCAGCCATTATTCTAGGTGAAAATCTATACGATTGGAAACCTCTAATTTCTAATGGGTACTCATTCCAAAGAATCTCAAACATCTAAATTATTTTACAGTTTTACTGTTTGGCCAAAATAAATCACTTTCAAAATGCCCCCCACACCCTTTGGTAATATCTATACTCTCGCCCCTGATCTGCAGTCTCCTTATCCTTGTAGGCTTGTTTATCTCATTAAAAAAGCCGGAGTATAAGTCCCAGAATTGAAAGAGAAAACCTGGACTGGAGAATTACGCAACACTTACTGCACACTTTTGGGTTTATATCAGATGACAACAATCTTATCCCCAGCAAAGGTTCCCAGTTTCATTTACAGTGGTTTACTGTGAACGGAGGCCTCAGCTTTCAACATCACAGACAATCACTACAATTACAAAATAAACAAGCATTGGCATAGCCAATAGGTCTCGCCTTTGGGACCTTATAAGTGTTTAGCCATGCAACAGTTGCACAACTAAATACTTATAAGGTCCCAAAAGCGAGACCTATTGGCTATGCCAAGCGGCCTTGCGGCCTCGAAAGTGAAAGTAATTGCGGTCAAGCGCGGCGCGTGCGCCCGCGCACATGCACTGTAGCTCTAGGCTGGCCTGGTAGCACTTTTTGGACCCCTCTCAATAAGTCTCGCCAGACCAGCGCATGCGCTGGGTCAGGCGAGACCTAAAAAACAGGAAGCAAACATGCTAATTAGTAGACGACAATGCAAGCTCTTTCGCTCCATCCTGGAGTTCGATCTACGGGTTTCAGAAAGTGGACTGTGGAGACAGTGAGACTTACTTGTGTTTGTTGCTGTAGCACGGTGTAAGCAGCATGCCCTTCCCTCGCAGTCACCCCGGTACCATAGCCAGGCCGGCGGCATGGCAAGCCGAGTGGAACTCTTAAGGGAGATGGTGTGTCTGCGGGCAACGATGCAAAGATCAAGGGAGAGTCAGTGGACATGCTGGGACTGAGCCGCCTGCACTCTGCATAATTTTGACCTCGTGGCGCTCTCCTTCAGTGACTGCAGCCGGTGACCGTGCCAGTATTTGTCCCGAGCAGCAAACAGTGAAACACATCGAATACAGCACACCTGCTGCGTAAATGCCTATTTTGCCGAATTTACAGCTGCGCCTGTACAGCCAAACTCTCCTTCAGCCCACGCGCCCAGCAACCATTATCCAATAAGGAGTGGAGGCCTTAAAGTAGCACGAAGGCAAGCTCCAATTGTTGCCACCCACTACTCTGTTTTCAGATAGGCTAGCCCTGCCCCTTGCCATTCATTTCAATAGTGCGATGCTAAAATCGCCTGGGCCGCAGCATAAGCATCCCATTTAAAACAAACTATTTGCGCTTTCTCTGGCCACTCCCTTCAGGCTAACATCACTCTTCTTACATGTGCTTCGAGGGCGAGCAATAGTCCTCGCCCCAGGCAGCACATGCGCAGGTCTCTGCCCTCATCCCTTCCAGAAAAAACAACCTGAATTTGTAATCTCATGCAGCAGTGAGCAATTAATTTGCAGCTGCTGCATGGCATACAGTACAGTCTCTCTTTCTCCTCCCGTTGCTCCCGATGCCCTGGTCCCGAAGCTAGTAGGGCAACGCCCCTTATGCCAATTAACACCAGCCGCCGCTGCTAACTTGATTGTGTGGAAGGAAGCACAAAGCATCTCTTTTTATGCAGATCAATGCGTGCGACCTGTCTCTCTTCGTGCTGCAGGAAAAGGAAAGAGACAGCCTCCTCCCACCCCGTACTGTACCGCGCCTCTAAGCCAATCCAGAAGCTGCTCCTGCTGTTACAGCAGCACATGGATTGGCTGGGGCAGACAACCTCAATGCTCATTACTGAGCCCGGGGGCTGCGGCTAGGAGTCACCCCGGCTCCAGTATGTGCAGGTTGAGAGACTCAGAGCTGTGTCTTGTGAGCATGTCAGGCTGGCCGGAGAGAGGCAGCTGTCCAACCCGACATGCGCACTTGGGTCCCAGTTCTGATGTTTCAGTCTGTCAGTAAATATTGTTAAGCTCCGCCCCCTCAGGCTCGCACTGGCTTCTCCAGGAGTCAGGACTCGACTCAGTGATACAGAATCAGTAGAAAACACTGTTTTAGTAATCAACTCAACTCACATTTAATTGGGGGAGGGTTGCAAAATATAAACAGGTCAACGCCCCAACGCCCTAATGAAGGCACAGCTCCTGTTTTCTCTGCTCCTCTTATTCATTTGTTTATTTATTTGAGAGCTTTGTGTGGCGCTGGCTGGACCCGAGGATGTTTGAGTGCTTTGCAGCGGTGGAGGTTCATGTAAGGGGTGACGGGTCTGTGCAGAGTATCTGAGTTGGAATGCTTTGCAGCAGTGGATGTTCACAGCATGGATGGTGAGTGTGCAGAGCTGATGCTCTTCCACGAGGATTGTTTCATTCTGACATTGAGGAGGAGGGTGGAGTGGTTCTCCAGAGGAGTGTGTTCTGTTGTGGGATGTGTTTGGGAGTTTTTAGAGTTTTATATAGAGTGGGTTCCAAAATTACTTCCATAGATGCCTCCGCATCTTCCTACAGGTCACAAACTCAATCCTCTCCATTTAGAGGATATTTCAGAGGCCATTATAGGGGTAACAACTCCAAAGGTCAGGGCCTCACTTATCATTCCCCCCGCCCCCCGAACAGCCTTCACCTGTCTAGCGTCAATTACAGCAGTTTCTTCCCACCTGGCAGTCAATAACATCAGACAGGTGGGTGTTGGACATTATCCAAAATGGTTATTGCCTGGAGCTCATCAGCAATTCTCCCAATAATCCACCTCACACCCACAGACTTTCTCCAAAACATCAACAACTGCTCAAACAGGAAGTGCAAGCTCTTTTACTCAAAGGAGCTATAAAGCCAGTTCCTCTACAACATCAAGGGTCAGGGGTTTACTCCCTATACACCCTAATTCCCATAAAGGACGGCTCTGTGCGGCCCATTTAGATCTCCGGCCTCTGAATCGCTACATGCTATCAGAATACTCCATATGCTCACACTTCAACAAATGTTCCCACTTCTACACTAAGGCGACTTCATGTCAGCATTAGAGTTAAAGGATGCAGTGGCATAGCTAGGGAGCGGGGCTGGGGGCGGTCCAACCCTGGTGACACTTTTTTGGGGGCGTTGGCAAGCGCAAGGTAAGTTTTCTTATTTTTTTAATTTTATTTTCCCTCGTCATCATCTGTCGACTCCCCACCCCCTGCTCTTACCTGTACCGGCAGTCACTGGGTGGCAAACTCAGGGACCTACACGGTTGGCAAAAGCTCTAGATATGCCACTGAAAGGATGCATACTTTCACATCCTCATTTACCCAGCACATCGCAAATGATGGCAGGGAAAAATTACTGATTCAAAGTCCTTCTATTCGGGGTCACCACTGCATCCAGAGTGTTCACCAAATGCTTAGCAGGGGTAGCAGCACATTTACGCAGACAAAACATCCATGTCTTCCTGTATACAGATGACTAGCTTATCAAAGCACCCTTCAGTGTCTTCAACACACTCAAATTCCCATAAATCTTCTACATCAGCTGGGATTCACTATCAATACTCAAAAATCACATCTTCAACCTTCACAGATGGAACCATATCTAAGGGCTATGCTCAACACTCAATTAGGTCTAACCAATCCAAATGTAGCCAGAAGTAAACATTTTCAAACACCGCTACTGCAATTTCAAGCAAATTAATGCCTAACAGTCAAAACATTCATGCGTCTTCTGGGGATGATGGCCTCATGCATTGCATAATACCTCATTCAAAACCCAAACATGCATCCTCAACAAGAATGTCTAGCACGACAATTGACTCAGTCACAGGGTCAATTAGATGATCTAGTGTTGGTAGACAGCCGCACCCATCACTCTCTGCTTTGGTGGAACACACAAAACATGTTAAAAGGGCAGCCGTTCATTGACCCTGTTCCACAGGTCATGCTAACAGCAGATGCATCCCTCACAGGTTAAGATGCTCACCTGCAAGATCTAACAGTTCAGGGTCTCTGGGACGTTAAACAGAGGAATCTCCACATCAACTACCTAGTGCTTCAAGCAATTCACTGAGCGTTGAAAGCATTTCTACCTCACCTAATAGGCAAAGTTGTCTTAGTCTGGATGGACAATATGACAGCCATGTACCATGTGCAAAAACAAGGTAGACACACTCTCTACAGCTGTCACGAGTCTCTCATAACATTTGGCGTTGGGCAATATATCACAAAATCCATCTGTTAGCAGAACATCTTCCGGGCACAGTCAATGAATTTGCCGACCTCCTCAGCAGTATGAGGTAACAAGCCCACAAGTGGGAATTCCAGCCCAAAGTCATCCTCGCACACTTTCACAAATGGGGTTTCTACAGATAGACCTCTTTGTGACAGCAGAGAACGCAAAAAGACGTTGATACATAAGTGCTGGAGTGTTAGTTGTAACAATTTGTATATATTTTGTTATCTATGTTATGGACATTTACTGCTGTAAAAGCGCTCTGACAAAGATGCTCTGTATAGACTTACTATCTTTAATGTGAACATTTACTGTTGTAAAGCCCTCTGATTTATACCTTCGAGCCTAGCTAGAGCTAACATTTAGCGTTATATAAAACTCTCACATGAATCTATGTTGTGAAAATGTACTGTTGTACAGCGCTCTGACTCAGAAGCTCTGTATTGACTTGTTATCGTTGATATGAACATTTAAAGCGCTCTGATACCTTGGGGTCTAGCTAGCGCTTACACTTACTGTTGTAAAGCATTCTGATGCTTTCAAGTCTAGCTAGCGCTATATAAAACTCTCAACTAAATGAATAAATTGTATCAATGGCCTGGTCATTAATAAGCACCAATGCCCCCAGATTTTAGCAATCAAAGATAGCTGAAGAGTAATGAGTAATCATGCTCAAAGGTAGTAACTTGCATCAATGGTCCCAGGCATTAAGTAGGATGAAACCACTCAAGCAAAAGGTGCAGTAATGATTTCACACAATCCATCAATTGATAGATCCTGACACTGATATGGACCAATGTCCCAAAGAAGTAACAGGATAGTGTCCTATCTCGGCATTGCAAAAACCATTCGCTCACACTGGATGGTCAGAACCTTGAAAGATGATTGCCGTGTATGGTTATACTGAAAAGATCCCACCCTCCATTGGGCTATAATCATTTATGCACTGTTCCGGCAGCAAGTTGCCAAGATCTGTTTTGAGGCTAAGGTGCGTCACAATTTTCCTTGAGTCCTTCAACATTCTAACAACAATTCCGTTTGCCAGCATGGCACATGAAGCATTTGACTGTGTGTTGGGCTGAACATGCTGGCACGCAAGCAGGTTCCAAATGGTAGGGTTGCGCCATAATGTAATTGGGCTGACAGTGGTGGTGGATACTTGTCTCAATAGGATATACAGTATAATATTTTTAGAAATGTTGTAGGTGGCAAATTGGACATTTAAAGCAAATGTACCCAGTAGCTAAAACATAATAGGTAATAAAAGAAATATAAGAAGGGTCGCCCTAAAAGTTTCTTTAATGAAAATTAGCGGCTGTAGGAAACAGAATTACCCAGTAGAGGCAAACACTACTTCCACTACACAACACTACCCCGTGAGTCATGCAACAATTGTTCCTTTACAAAGCCTTGTGTGCCCCTTAATAACATTGGACCGCCATTGGAAACTCAATGATGAGTCATCCAATCTCTCTTCATGTTTTAATGAAAACACATGCAATTAACCATATTAGTGACATCTAAATGCTCTGAGTCCCAACACTAGCAGGATCTTCTAGAAAAGAAATGAGGGAAACTGTGCTGAAAAGTAGATTTTCCTCAGTGGTGAATTGAGGATTTCAAAACTTGCTGGACAAGTCATATTGATGAAATCTGGGTAGAATTGTAGAATTTAAGATTTTTTTTACAATAGGATGTTTTGGGTTTTTCCCAATGATTGTTTAGCAAGTGCTGTAGATGGTGTATTTTAAAGCGCACTTGATGAGTACTTGTGTTTTAATATGGCAGGATTTCAAAGCAGCTTTCCAGAAGAGTTCTCCCAAAAATGACTTTTGGGGCAAATTAGGGGCTAAGTAGGCACTGTACATTACCTGGGAAAAGTAAAACTGTTCAAACTAGCTTTAATTTAAAGACATGTTTGCAAGAAGATCTGTGTGGATTCAGGGGTTATTGCCCAAAGGACTTTTCGTGAAATGTAAAGCTCATTTGGACAGTCACATTGTCAAAAATTATTAGGACTTCAAAAAAGGTTTACAGTGGAAATGGTAAATGGTGGTGTGGGATGGAAATGCAATCCTAAGTATTTTTGGAACTAATTAGTGGCAAATTAAGCATTTCAAAGCGAATTGAAAAAACAGTAGCATTGGTCAACACAGGATAAGATGTAAAGATATTTGAGAATGAGTTGTTGAAAGTCTCACATCTCTAAACATTTAATTATATTTGACACTAGTTATGAAGTACGGTAGGCCACTCTATTACCAAGCGAAAGTATACAGTAGGTCAAAAACAAAACAAAAAAGTATCCAGTCATCGACGTTTGTGAAATTTTCAACAAAAAAATTAGGAAATCATTATGTGCAGTGTGTGCTCTTCCTCGAAGGCTGCACATCCCCGCACTCCAATGACCTTCAAACCCTGGCTAGGGCTTTAGATGGGCCTGGACCCTTCAGCTCTTGCCCTGTTATTGATTTCAGTGCTGCCAGGAGACAGGGTTACTACGTCACAGTGACCCTGATCCTGGGCAGTTCGATTCCCTGGCCTGGCACGTACTGGGGTCATCGAAAGGCAGAGTGCCCCGAACAGGACATAGTGGTCAAGACCAGTCCTCAACACGATGAAAAGGTATGTCCCTCACTGCTCCCCTTCAAGAAGCTTTGACCTGCACCAGTCCTTACCTCACAGACTTACCTAGCAGTTGTACGTTTGACGTGGCCTACCTTATTGGTGTTTAACACGACATGGCGCTATCATATTTTACTTTGAGACACAAGAGGGCTCAATATTTCGTTTCAATGACTCGGGCGAACAGTGTAGTAGCGATTATGATAGCAAGGAAGATGGCTCAGCGAGTTAAAATCATGACGTAAAAACCGTCGAGATCAAATCATTCTTGCACCCTTCTGTGGTCAGAATTTTGAGAACCACATTTTATAACTATAGTACCTGTTATTTGCAGATGTTAAAAACGGTGAAAACTGTGACGTCAAGCCAGTGCTTTAAATGTGAAAAAATAAGTGCAGGTACACATTAATACGAGCTAGAGGCGTGGCTAGTAGGAGGGGCTAGGGGCGGGGCTTAGGGCAACATATGATGAGACATAAGATTTCTGTATCCGGTTGCAGCAACTATGAAAAATAGATGAGAAATATGTTTATGTAAACGAAACAGGTTAACTCATTACACAATATGAAACCCAAAAAGGATGATATGTGAACAGTTCCTCGTTTTGTAATATTTGCTGCTTCTTAACCCCTTCGCTGCTGCGGACATTCCGCTGCAGCGCTGGGGGGGGGGCAGGGGGGCAGCGCGGCGGGCCTGTGCTCATGACGGAGCGGCTCCGTCATGAGCCACGGTTGACCTGTGCTCATGACGGAACGGTTCCGTCATGACTCCGCCCATTTGCGTTGTCCCCCCGCACAGGCGGGGAAACAGCGCTGCGTAGGCGGAGCGGCCGCCAACGGGCGTGTCATGACGGAACCGTTCCGTCATGAGCACACGGCAACCGTGGCTCATGACGGAACGGTTCCGTCATGAGCGGGGAAGGGGTTAATGCCATACTGTTTGTTGTTGTTTGGCACAATACTATATGCTCGCAAGCGTGCACACACACACACAGAAACAAGCAGACGTACTCAAGCATTCTACACATTCCCTCTAAAATCTCCTGATTCTCGCCCTTATCTCTCACAGAAAAACAGGCACACACACACAGGTCGGCAAGCACACAGACATAAGCAAACACTCGCAAAAAGTCTCAGGTGGGTTTAAAACAATTTAAAACTCCTTATCTGAAAATAAGTGGCAATCCTACCGTAACCTGCCACCTCACTTCTTTACATTCATCCCTACTCCTTCCTTCTATGTTCACCTCATCTTTATCCCCAACCAAAGCCATTGCCAGTTGACAGGGAGCTCACTCCTGGAGTGCTGAGGCGGTCACTGCTATTCATTGCCCTATGGGCAGGGCTACCTTCACACCCATAGAGCCAGTACTCAAGTTAGTCACTGGTGTCTTGTAAATACAGTGATTAATGTTGGAGGGGCTCACAAAGAGAAGCAGCTCCTGTCCTGAACAAAAAGATGCAAAGAAAACCGGCTTCGGCGAAGGCAGAGGATTTTGTTGGGCTGCCACTCGCTTTAGAGCGGCCAGTGCAATCAATACGCTAAATAAGACTGGATTACTGACCGACTGCCCGTCCCAACCCATTTACACGCCTGATGGAGAGGGGCGGGGTGGGGCTAAAGCACTTTCAGCCGAATAGTCATCGGGCACCTGATCAACAGTGAAGGGTCTGTCTACTCTAGACCCTGTCCTGTTAATCACAGCATGACGCAAGGCAAGCCCTCTCAGACCCCTGCAGTCTCAGGCCATTCACATGGGCGCTGCTGGAATACTCCGCAAGAGGCTTGGCATGCTTACAAGCTCCTGAGAAGCAGACAGGCATCTACCCTGTGCTAGAAGAGTTACCTAACTGGAGCCTGCTGTGCCATCTATTAGGGTACCGGTGCTCTCCCAGGCTGAAAAGTTCCGGTACTAAGGGCCAGAAAATTCTGAAGTGCCGGTACTCAGTACCAGTGAGTACCGGCCCATTTAAAGCACTGCGTCAAGCACATGGTAAAAAAAAAAAAGTACTCTCGCAACAAAAGGTTGCCCTCATTCCTGCTTTCTCTCTTCACACTCATTCGTATCCCCTGCTCTTATGTCCCTCTGGCACTCCGTCCCCTTTTCCTCTCTCAGCAGCAGGTTCCCATCCCGAGTCCTGTTCTGTGACTCCCGCCCCCCGCTTTGGTCGTCGTTATAAGCTGCCCTTTTAATCCCTGCATCCTACAGGGCTGGTAACAAGTCATGCCTCGTCGAAATTACATGGTCCACGGTAAGTGCATACCAGCTGTTTGTTCACCTGGAAACCACGACTCTGGTAAAGCTCCAGGAAGGGAAACTGGGGGATGCTGGAGGAGGGGCACATGCTAATGAGGAATAACACGAATTAGATCCGGTTTTCCTGGTTATTCCTCATTACTGGTGGGAATCTTGTGGTCTACCTCGCAATCAACTGGTAATCCATGTCCCCCCACCTAGGTAGGGGTGGCTGTGGCCACTCTTGTGAGAATAAGTGATCAATGCATTTTTCCCCAAATGTTATGGTGTTAACATACTATTATAAACGTGCTGTTTGCTGTAAGCAGATTCAAGGATGAAATATGCAGATGGTTGTAACACGTATAGCAAGAAAACAATGCACAGTAGGAGGGACTTTCTACTGTTCTACAGTGAGTTAGGGGTGGTATTCAAGGAATGAGTCCCACCTCATGGAAAAAAGTAACTCCTGACAGCAGTTTAGCTTTATTGACTGGGATAGCAGTAGGCCTGATTCCTGACTGTGGATCCCAGAGCCAAGAGCAGCTCACCACCCGCCCTCCTTGATCTGAAAATCTCTCCTGGCAGGGAGTCACATTGGAAAGAGCAGAGCACTCTTTTGGGGCTGCACCCATGGACAATATGATAAAGATACACAGGGCCCCTCGCCCAAATTGCCGGTGGAGAGATGTTCTGCATCGTGAACTGTATCCTCCCTTTAACTGATAACCAGCTTAAACAAGCATTGGCATAGCCAATAGGTCTCGCTTTTGGGCCCTTATAAGTGTTTAGCCATGCAACAGTTGCATAACTAAATACCTATAAGGTCCCAAAAGCGAGACCTATTGGCAATGCCAATGCTTGTTTCTGTTTATTACTGCTCTGTAGTAATGGCGGCACTCGTGCTTTAGCTTAAACATCTTAAGTTACAGTCGGGTGCCGAGATTGCTTCAAAAGTAAAGAATTGTCTATTTCTTTACTTTTGAAGCAATCTCAGCAGCCGACTTTAGCCTAAGATGTTTAAGCTAAAGCACAGGTGCCACCATTACTACATAGAAGTAATAAACAGAAAGAAAAAAAAAGAATTGGCTCGAGGAGAACATCAAAGCGGCCACGAAAGTGAAAGTGATCGCGATCAAACATCAAAGCGGCCATGCGGCCGCAAAAGTGATTGCGATCAAGCGCGCGCTCATGCTCACATGCACTGTAGCTCTAGGCTGGCCATGGTAGCACTTTTTTGAACCCTCACAATAAGTCTCGCCAGACCAGCGCATGCGCTGGGTCAGGCGAGACCTAAAAACAATGGAAAACCAGTAGGCCTCGCTTAAACTCAAAGGGGCGCTCTTTGGTGAATTTAGACATTCAATAAGTCATTATATATCTGCACTATGTCACTCATCCTTGCACTCATACATCCATTTATCTTCCCACTGATTCAATCTTGCAACCAACCTCTAACTCATTCACAATGAAGCACAGAACACAAACTAAGCAAGTACATGCAACATAAATTAAAAGAATAAAAAGTGGAAAAATGCAATTATAAGTAAACAGTTAAATAAAGGAGCAGACAGCCATCTTGGAGTGGTATTCTACGTGTGAATACACATCCTTAAAGGACTATTGGCTTCAACATATGTTTTTTTCACAAGTAACAAATCAGGCCCATTGCCTATATCATCATTTTTCATAATAAATTAAGAAGACCTACGACATCTGCCATAACTTTTCCAATTAACTAATGGAGCCTATGGCCTTTATTGTTAGCTTGTTAACATAAGCAACTCCGGTCTGCTCTATTGAACATAAGCTTTCCCCCCAGAGCAATCATCAAGCAGAAAGTCACAAAATCACAAAGGTGTACAAGATTACAGGTAATAAAAATATATGTGTTTAAAAAGATAATCAGAGTGCAAATCTTCTAACTCCTCCCCTTCTTGGTGAGAGGAGCCAAGCCAAAACCAAAACCAAAACTCTTGCTTAATACAGTAATCTGTTACATTACAACTAATGCAATAGATTTCTTGTACAACATAATAGCAATTCACTCTTAAAGGGCTGTTGTCTTTAAAAAATACTTTTCATTTTTTTAGGGTTGTGTAATAACCTGTAATGCGAGGTCTCAATATATCATACAACAATAGAGGTATATATGAAGGTGAGATTAATCTCATGTAAACATTATGCATGTCATAGGTTAGTAACATTCAGGAACAAAGTAAATTGAAAATGGGTAAGCGGGTTGGGGGTAAAACAATACTTTTTTGGGTTTTTTTGCAGAGTTTTATATAGCGCGAACTTGACCCGAATCCAATCCGGTATCAGAGCGCTTTACATAGCACCAGTTACATTACATGAGGACACACATTCATTTTTTTTGTTAGGCACAGGGAGATTACGTGATTTGCCCAGAATCACAGGATGTTTAGCGTCATTACCGAGACTCTAACTCAGTTCCCCCAGGTCCGAGGTCGAACGCCCTAGCCATTAGGCCAACTCCTCTCCCCAATCCTCTCTGTACTTATCATACTAATCCAACAGGCAAGAAATGTCCCCAGATCTAGTCAAATATATGACCATGGTCATAAAGGCGATAGAGCAGTCGCTCTTGTTCCATCATGACATTTTGTCTTCAAGTCATTCGGCATAGGTAGGTACATATGTCAATCTCCATTTCCTGGATATTGCATACCTTCACAGCTGCCAAAAAATGTGATGGCCAACTCCTGCAATGGTTTTTCCGTCCAGGCATATGTGAGACTTTGTAAAGGAAGGCTACAGAGCCAGACTTGGCAATGACTTTCAAGATACTCCAAACCTAGGACCAATATTGAGACGGAATTGGACAAGCTCACTGAAGATGTAGAGTATGAAAGTTTTCTGCCCCACAATGCCAACACTTTGAGTCTGGGCTGCGGCAGCAGACTATTGCCTACTCAAGCACTAGTGCCAACCATGGAAGATTTTAAAGTAACTGAATTTGAGACTTGATTATCTCAAAACTTTATCATGGAGGCCCATGAGGGCAGCCCATCGTCGGCTTCCATTTCCAATGCCAGATTGCATTGTCATCCCCCTTTCTGGGCTTTTCCAGTGGGGTCCGAGGATAATTTTGCAATGAAAGTTCTTTATAAACCCAATAGCAACTCCACTGAATTGGCTCCAGACAATCACACAGGACCGGATAGATGACAATGGTACATCAGGTATATTAAGCCCCAAGATGGACTTCAGGTACGGTTTTTGCAGTAAATACTTTAATTTCTGCTTTGCTTTTACACCATACTCTTCCAGTAGATCATGAAAGTTGTATGTCCAAGGCCTGCCAGTTAGACTAAGAGGAACCAACGTGGATCTTTGTGTTTCTCCATCTTGGCTCTTCTTCATGCAGAAAGTCATGGTTCTTAGCTGTTTATGAAGGGAATACCAGGCCAAGGTCATTGGGTGTATGATGGGAATTATATCCTCCATTACTGTACCTGAATCACGATACAAAATGTTCTCAGCAGTGGGGAGTCCCAATGGTTCCCTTTCCAGTGTGACCCAGGCACGTTTCTACTGGCTGGAGGGGAGAATTTGCATGAGGCATGCCACGCGGTGGCCAGATGGCATGAGGACATGACGTAACCAAATGCCGACTGCCAACGTGGCTGCGTATGGTTTTGTAGCTTTCAGTCTCA
Source organism: Triturus cristatus (assembly GCF_964204655.1). NCBI lineage: Eukaryota > Metazoa > Chordata > Amphibia > Caudata > Salamandridae > Triturus > Triturus cristatus. Next base: position 846,097,163 of record NC_140580.1, on the reverse strand, counting down.
TCTTTGCAGAGCCCTACAGAAAGTGTTTGATGTAATCTACTGTCTTCTGAACATGGTTAGACATCTTCATTGGTAGCATGCTGAAGACATAATTAAGCCTTGATACCACCTTCATTGTTATTGCTTGGTTTTTACGCCATAAGGAGAACTGCAGGTGCAGCCTTCTTTCAAAATCGGCAGACGCCCTCTAAAATAAAGTTTGCAAACTTTCATGAACCATGGCCCAGGCCCCTGCTTCACCAGCATACCCATGTACTTCAGCTTGTTGGAGAACAATCAAATGCCAAACCCATTGACCGAAGTGCTTCTTGTAGTGCAGGTCACGGCTAGAATCTCATTCTTGGACTAAAGAATCCTGTACCCTGGGTAAGCAGAAAACTCTGAAGTCAGTTCCGAAAGATCCAACATTTAAGTTTCTGGATGAGCTGCAGTAAGCAATATGTTGTCTGCATAAAAAAAGTTTTCAGCTGCTCGACTAGAGAGCCAGTGTCCCAAATTTTCTCATTTGGCAATTGGCCACTGTCAAAAGTCCTAAACTCTATAGAAAAGTAGGATGTAGAGTGGGCACTCTTTTCTGGTTCCATGTTTAACTGAGAAAGTTCAGACAAGATCCCCCACAATTAATCCATGTATTAGGTTTGAGTCGAGCCATCTGACCATGTCCACAAATCCTCTGCCGATGCTAGATCTCTGAAGTGTATGAGCAAGATATTTTCATTCAACTCAGCCAAACGCATTCTCTGCATCCAATGAAAATGCACAATGTATTCTTGATGGGTCCTTACGTACCACAACAGATGATGAAGCAACATCCTCATGTTCCCCCTGAGGAGCAGCGTGGAACAAACACCACAATGAATGATTTATCTGAAATGGAATGACTCTTTTCAATCTGTCGGTAAGGACTCTGATGAGGTTTTAGGTATGTCTGCTAAGAAGGAGATGGGCCTGTAGGTGGAGAACCGTAGTGGACCCTTCCTGGGTTTTGGAATAAGAAAGATTACGACATAGTTGAATTTAGGGCATAGAGAAGCCGATGTCAGATGTCCCTAAATGCTGCATAATGCAATGTCAACATTTAGGATTTGCTAATTTTGTAAATGTTAATGCGGGCTCATCTTCCTCAGGAGCTTTGCTGGATTGCATGTCTCCAATTCTTTTTTGTATCTTATCCTCTGTAATCTCTCCATCCATTATTCTAAAGAAATTCTGCATCTTTCTTCTTCCTCAACGCAGAGTAACACATTATGTCCCTCCCCTCTGATAGATGCCTTTTGTGCTGCCCATAGCACCACTTCTGAATAGACAGATCCTTCGTATTGGGCCAAAAAATCTGATGGATGAGATTGGAGACTTCTTCTCTTCTGGGTGTTTGCATCTGGAAGCATTCCCCCACAATAGTTTTATTAGGGATGATATGAAGTCTAATGTGGGGCTGAGTTGTATCAGGAAGTTACCCAGTATGATGTGCGCCACCATTTCATGTCCAGATATGTTATGTAGAAGTAAGTAGACGTTCAAAAAGTAGTCAATTCTATTACACGTGCCACGCATACTGTGTAACTTGTGGCAACATTATGATGTCAAAAGACACACAATTGATGGACGGAATGCAGAACAAATCAAAACATTCACCCCAGTCAAGAGATCTGGGTTAAATCCATCATTCTTTTGCTCAGCATGCCACCCCAGTTTAGACCTGGCCATATGCAAATCAGTCTTGACCCTGTGCCTCATGGGAACAGTCCAGCCCGAACTGCCAAGCCAGGTCCTCCCTGGACCGTAAACAAGCATCCTAGGACCAGTTTCGGGGTTTCACCCCTCTTCAGCCAGGATAGCTTGATTCCAGTGGCACAGTGAGCCTAGGACCCAAGTCTGGGCATACCTGGCGCATATTGATGTCAGCCTGTAATCTGAATTATGTTGACGTGTCTGCAGCAGCCTCTAATCTGACAACAATGGCAATAGGGCCCTAAATTTCTCTTTCGACCAACATAATATTTTCATTTTAGGTTTGGGAGAACAGTGACCAGCACAAGGTCAATGGAAGTTCCAACCCCTGAAAGAAGAGGGCCAGGCTATCTATCAGTAATACATAACTAGGTAGTACAGTAAGTGTTTTATAACAGACAAATACCCTTTGGGAGTCGCTCGATCTTCCCAAACTGCTGCCTAAAAAGTGGGGGAAGGGAGATTTCACTGGTCTTGGAGCTAATCCTGAACTTTGTCCAAGGAGCAAAGATCAAAAAGTAAGTAAAAATGAGTGAAAATGCTTTAGATGCTGACTCTACATTTGAACAGGAAGAGTATAGTTGCTCACTCCACAATCCCTCAGTCTACCATCCTAACCAAGAAAAGAAACACGTGCTTGCGTCCTCCCTTACACACATCCCGGCTATTGCCGCAGTTCCCATACAGGTAGGTGATTTCCTTTAACAGTAGACGCAGTAATCACTATGAGCTACTTCATAGTCTGGAATGTAGTACCAAATAGGCCCGGTGAACCTTTGCAGTCCAGAATAACTAAAGTCCCGACATGTCGGTCAGTATATAGATTATGTTCCAATTACCCCTGGTCAGTCCCCTGACACATACTGGCCAGGTGTTAGGGGGTAATCTGTTGGAAGTTAGAGGTTCAACAAGGAGGTGAACAGTGAAGGCCTATTCAGTAGAGGGACACCATTGGTCCCCAAAGAGTCCGTATTAAAGTTGGTGTAACAAATTCTTCAAGGGGCATCTGGACTGGTCTCTAAACCGGTCTCTGGTCTCTGTACAGCAGACCATCAAGGGGTGAGACACTGTCCACCCGGCCCTTTGTGACAGAGGTCAGGTGCACATTTTCCGTCTGTAAGCGGGTTGGTTCACTATCAGGCATGTGATGGGCAGCTGGCGAAGTCCTTCAACGTACTATGAAGTGTCCATATATCAGAGGTTCCAGGGATTCCAAGAATTATTCAAAGTCCACAGGTTCATCAACTTCTCCATTTTTGCCATTCATGATAAGAAGCAGATTCCATAAGGCCATATCTATTGTCCCGCTTCCTCATTTGGGGTCTTAGAGCAAGGTATTTTCTACACTTTGGCGCCATTTCCTGGCAGAAGTTAAGATATAATTTAAGATTTTGTAACACAAATGAACTATCATTCTTTTTAGCTGCTTAAGCCACAGGTGGCGCCTGTCTATGCCTGTGAAAAGTATTGCCCCAGGTACATTCTGGGACAGAGCCCATCTGGACCAAATGCAATGCACCCTTTGGCTCTGTAAGGGAGGGTTGAAAGGTAGAAGATTCACTTCCGAGTTGAATGACGACAAGAAGGATGTCTTGCTAGTCAAAAGTCTCCGGGACACCTAAGTATTGGGCATTGACTCGGTGGCTCCTGTATTCCAAATCTGTGACTTTTCTGCTTAGATTTACCAGTGCTTTCCCTAAATCAGGTAACCACTGAGTTTGTTCCAGCTGTTCCTACACAGCCCCAAACCTCTTGTCTACGTTGTCCAATCTGGGATTAAGTGAGGTAAGATTGAATATGATGCATTTAGACAAAGGTGTTAGTAAATCACCAGCTTTGTAAAAGGGGGTGCAAGAGCGCATGACTTCTTCAGTGTGGAAAGCCTATGAATTTCACAGACCAGCCTGGTACCAGTGCTATCCGGGGAAGCACACACTGCCCTGTGTATGAGGCACTAAAACTCATGCCGGGCTACAAGGCAGGCAAGGAAGGTCAACAGGTTGTGCAGAGAATTCACGCAAGGTTCTGTATATATGTATATGATTGAACAGTCACATCCACCGGGAAAATGCTGCTCTGGTACTGCACCCTGTTGCAGACTAGTGTATGGTTTAGTGCGTTGCAGCTGTCCCTGCAGCCAGGCCATTGGTCATCAACACAATGGAGCTTGCAACTCTCCACAAGCCAGAGAGCCTCAGAATTAGAACACAAGTGACGCCAAGTGACACGCAACGATGGCCTCAGGGTAGATCCCTCTAGGAGCTCAGCAACCAAATCAGAGGAGTACAGTATTCTCTTTTCTTTTGCGTATTCCCCTTTCCACAGCATACAGTACAAAGATGGCCACCGGGATTAGTGCAGGCAGCAATACCGGAGAGGCTAGGGGTGACACAGTCACAGGTGGCGTCACGTGCTAGGTAAAGGGTCATGTTGGCAACTCATATTTCCATTGCCATGTCGTCATCAGTCTAGTGTGAAGTCTGCCATGCACGCGGATTGCATTTTTCTCCGACACTTTCATCTGAGGCATCATGGTGGAAGGGGTGCGCCTTTCTAGTGAGCAGGATGGTAGATTTCAGGTTGTATTGTTCTGCAAGTCATTTTCAGGTTTGTGAGTGGTCCTCAGTCCCTTCCAAGGACTCACTCCGACCTTGCAGTTGTAGTGGGGCAAGGCATCCTAATTGCAGAAGTAGGAAAACAGGCCTCGCAGTTTGGCAAAGAGGAGGCCAGGACCCTGGCAATGGCCGACACACTAATCTGGTGCTATTTGCTTCCCCTGGTTTTACCGTTGTGTCTTGATGGTTTACGGTTTGCTCCCATTGTTCCACCTGCTGGAAGCCAGACAAAGGTAGTAGTTGTGAGTGAACAGTAGTGGTGGCCTACAGGGAAGCTGGTAGCCTCATGCAAGAGCAGTCATCCAGGAAACAGGTAAGCCCCGCTTCCAACAAATACTTTTCACAGTAAATACGCTAGGACTGATGCCTTTGTCCTACCATTTCATAATAAACAGAACAGCCTTGAACATTACTTGACTACCATCTCAAGGATACTGTATTTTAGCATACGTTTTCCTACAATACAGTACAAGCACTCTTCCAGCAGATTGCATACTTTCTGCCCAGGCTTTGACAAGTTATTCGTTTGTCTGAGCCAAAACTTAATGAGGGCACCCATAGGTGCTTATTCCATTTTGGCCTGGTGCAATAAGCGGTACAAAAGGGGGTGGTGATGGACGGAGCATCAGAACCAATCAAACACTCACACCCAGTCAACAGATCTGGGTTTGATCCATCACCGTTCTTTAGCCCACTCTGCCACCCCAGTTCAGACATGGCCATATGCAAATCAGTCTGACCCTGTGCCTCATGGGAACAGTCCAGCCCGAACTGCCAAGCCATGTCTTCCCTGGACGGGAAACAAGCTTCCTAGGACCGGTTTCTGGCATTTCAGCCGTCTTCAGCCAGGCTTGCTTGAATCCAGTGGCAAAGTGAGCAAGGGACTCACGTCTGAGCATACCCTGCCAACTTATGGCGAACAAAGTGGTACAAAATGGGGTGGTGATGGACGGAGCATCAGAACCAATCAAACACTCACACCCAGTCAACAGATCTGGGTTTGATCCATCACCGTTCTTTAGCCCACTCTGCCACCCCAGTTCAGACATGGCCATATGCAAATCAGTCTGACCCTGTGCCTCATGGGAACAGTCCAGCCCGAACTGCCAAGCCATGTCTTCCCTGGACGGGAAACAAGCTTCCTAGGACCGGTTTCTGGCATTTCAGCCGTCTTCAGCCAGGCTTGCTTGAATCCAGTGGCAAAGTGAGCAAGGGACTCACGTCTGAGCATACCCTGCCAACTTATGGCGAACAAAGTGGTACAAAATGGGGTGGTGATGGACGGAGCATCAGAACCAATCAAACACTCACACCCAGTCAACAGATCTGGGTTTGATCCATCACCGTTCTTTAGCCCACTCTGCCACCCCAGTTCAGACATGGACATATGCAAATCAGTCTGACCCTGTGCCTCATGGGAACAGTCCAGCCCGAACTGCCAAGCCATGTCTTCCCTGGACGGGAAACAAACTTTCTAGGACCGGTTTCTGGCATTTCAGCCGTCTTCAGCCTGGCTTGCTTGAATCCAGTGGCAAAGTGAGCAAGGGACTCATGTCTGAGCATACCCTGCCAACTTATGGCGAACAAAGTGGTACAAAAGGGGGTGGTGATGGACGGAGCATCAGAACCAATCAAACACTCACACCCAGTCAACAGATCTGGGTTTGATCCATCACCGTTCTTTAGCCCACTCTGCCACCCCAGTTCAGACATGGCCATATGCAAATCAGTCTGACCCTGTGCCTCATGGGAACAGTCCAGCCCGAACTGCCAAGCCATGTCTTCCCTGGACGGGAAACAAGCTTCCTAGGACCGGTTTCTGGCATTTCAGCCGTCTTCAGCCAGGCTTGCTTGAATCCAGTGGCAAAGTGAGCAAGGGACTCACGTCTGAGCATACCCTGCCAACTTATGGCGAACAAAGTGGTACAAAAGGGGGTGGTGATGGACGGAGCATCAGAACCAATCAAACACTCACACCCAGTCAACAGATCTGGGTTTGATCCATCACCGTTCTTTAGCCCACTCTGCCACCCCAGTTCAGACATGGACATATGCAAATCAGTCTGACCCTGTGCCTCATGGGAACAGTCCAGCCCGAACTGCCAAGCCATGTCTTCCCTGGACGGGAAACAAGCTTCCTAGGACCGGTTTCTGGCATTTCAGCCGTCTTCAGCCAGGCTTGCTTGAATCCAGTGGCAAAGTGAGCAAGGGACTCACGTCTGAGCATACCCTGCCAACTTATGGCGAACAAAGTGGTACAAAAGGGGGTGGTGATGGACGGAGCATCAGAACCAATCAAACACTCACACCCAGTCAACAGATCTGGGTTTGATCCATCACCGTTCTTTAGCCCACTCTGCCACCCCAGTTCAGACATGGCCATATGCAAATCAGTCTGACCCTGTGCCTCATGGGAACAGTCCAGCCCGAACTGCCAAGCCATGTCTTCCCTGGACGGGAAACAAGCTTCCTAGGACCGGTTTCTGGCATTTCAGCCATCTTCAGCCAGGCTTGCTTGAATCCAGTGGCAAAGTGAGCAAGGGACTCACGTCTGAGCATACCCTGCCAACTTATGGCGAACAAAGTGGTACAAAAGGGGGTGGTGATGGACGGAGCATCAGAACCAATCAAACACTCACACCCAGTCAACAGATCTGGGTTTGATCCATCACCATTCTTTAGCCCACTCTGCCACCCCAGTTCAGACATGGCCATATGCAAATCAGTCTGACCCTGTGCCTCATGGGAACAGTCCAGCCCGAACTGCCAAGCCATGCCTTCCCTGGACCGGAAACAAGCTTCCTAGGACCGGTTTCTGGCATTTCAGCCGTCTTCAGCCAGGCTTGCTTGAATCCAGTGGCAAAGTGTGCAAGGGACTCAAATCCAGATCTGTTGACTGGGTGTGAGTGTTTGATTGGTTCTGATGCTCCGTCCATCACCACCCCCTTTTGTACCGCTTTGTTCGCCATAAGTTGGCAGGGTATGCTCAGACGTGAGTCCCTTGCTCACTTTGCCACTGGATTCAAGCAAGCCTGGCTGAAGACGGCTGAAATGCCAGAAACCGGTCCTAGGAAGCTTGTTTCCGGTCCAGGGAAGGCATGGCTTGGCAGTTCGGGCTGGACTGTTCCCATGAGGCACAGGGTCCGACTGATTTGCATATGGCCATGTCTGAACTGGGGTGGCAGAGTGGGCTAAAGAATGGTGATGGATCAAACCCAGATCTGTTGACTGGGTGTGAGTGTTTGATTGGTTCTGATGCTCCGTCCATCACCACCCCCTTTTGTACCGCTTTGTTCGCCATAAGTTGGCAGGGTATGCTCAGACGTGAGTCCCTTGCTCACTTTGCCACTGGATTCAAGCAAGCCTGGCTGAAGACGGCTGAAATGCCAGAAACCGGTCCTAGGAAGCTTGTTTCCGGTCCAGGGAAGGCATGGCTTGGCAGTTCGGGCTGGACTGTTCCCATGAGGCACAGGGTCAGACTGATTTGCATATGGCCATGTCTGAACTGGGGTGGCAGAGTGGGCTAAAGAATGGTGATGGATCAAACCCAGATCTGTTGACTGGGTGTGAGTGTTTGATTGGTTCTGATGCTCCGTCCATCACCACCCCCTTTTGTACCGCTTGGTGCAATAAGCAGCACGCATTTCAAGCTAATTTAAAAAAATGGACTTTATGAAATGGGAAAACATGGCATCTGGCGGGGTCTTTAGGTCTGGGCATACAAGCCACTTCATTATAAATTAAGATGTCAGGCTTGCTTACCAAATAGATATATATATCTATATATATATATCCCAGTCATCCATCCTGCTCAACAGAGAAAATGGCACGTACTCAGGATCGGTATGCATCAGGCTAGTTTATTATATTTAGGTCTCCCACGACCCTGCAGTAAAAAGAGAGACGTGTTTCGCCTGCGCAGCAGGCTTTATCAATCTACTTTGGCGCCATAAAATCAAAACTATATATAGCCCTCCCCTCTCACACTGGCACTAATATGCATAGAGAATAGACTACATAGGTTAATCCACATTACGGAAAAAACACTAAATGCATGTTTCAAAAGTAAAGTGCACAGTGCAACTAATAAGAAAATAGCAGCCTAATGCAAAAAAAAACCTATTGCTAAATAATAGATGTAATCAATACAGTCCCAGCTTGGAAAGAAAGCATATACAAATTGACTTCCTAAAGTGAATTGGAAGATAATGATGGTACGACACCAAAGCTCTCAAAATTATGCAGCCCTATCATTAAAAATATTTTAAACAAACTATAAAAGGACATGTTCATTAATGCATACATGAAGGTCAGAAATCCACATATTGCCTCATTTACCTAAAACAGAAACACATTTCCCAATATCACAAATGCAGCAAACATGGCATGATATCGAAATAGTCACATATTGTATATATCATCTGGAACTTATTGAAGAGATAACAGTCTTATGTTAATTCCACGGGGCTCAGCTCGCACCAACTGAGTGCACTTGTAACCTGAATATCGGCCTCCGGACAGTCTCTACTCGCTGAATGAACCACAAGATCCAGAATCCCCTTCGACGGATTAGTAAATCAAAATCTGTGCAGAAATTACTGCAATAGTTCCAAATAGAAATAAACCTGTGACTTGTTCATGCCTAAAATGTTGTTCCATAATAGTGCCGCCATCTTAATGTCTAAATGGAAATATGGGCAACAGTTTTCCAAGCTTCCAGTGCGAAGAGCATGATTATGTGCTTGAATTCATGGACACATAAGAGGGGCCGGAGAAGACTGAAATAAATAAATAAATACTAGAGAAGGGTTTAAGACTTGCAGTATGCGATGGCGCCCACTAGTGTGAGCGTAGGAGTCTAAAAGCAAAATATCCAACGGTGCAAAAAGGACGGGGGGAAAACAAACTCTAAACCCCCTAAGTAGACCAAGGTCTATAACAACTGAACATGGGATGCCTATGCACACGTTAACAAGTAATACTTTGTTAGTACAAACAGTAGTGGAGAGAACATGAGTTCAAAAAACATGATGATTGATTCACATCGTACTGACTCAGTGGCGTACACGCCTCACAGGTCCTTATTCTGAAGGGGTACTTACCCGTTAAATACATTCAGAGTGTCTTTACTCACTTTTCCCGTACAGCCGGGACGGAATTACAACCGGCGGAGAGATTATCTGTTCTTTCCCCGTTAGCCTGATAGCCATGAAGAAGTCGTGGGTTCACACCCTGACGAAACACGTGTTGGCTGGGCAACAGATCCATATTAAAACAAGAAAGATACACTCCACTGGATTCATCAAGTGTTTTTTGAACTCATGTTCTCTCCACTACTGTTTGTACTTACAAAGTATTACTTGTTAACGTGTGCATAGGCATCCCATGTTCAACTGAAATAAATAAAATTGGATACGCCACACCGACCTCACCATTTCACTGTCAGCATCCACGGTGCCCAGTCACCAGTGTGCCATGGTATATCGGGTAAGATATTTCTTGATGCAGAGTGCCGATATGCGAGCTGGCAGTTGAATAACTGTCCCGATATATATATATATATATATATATCCAACACAATTTTCTCCGAACTTGAGCCCCTGACCTCAACAGAGCGGCCTCGGCGCGCGGGTATCGGAGCACTCGCTTGCATCCAGCAACACCTCCCTTGTGAAAAACAAAGAAGCACGCCGCACACCGGACTTTGAAAGTGACAGGTGCTATATTCATGCATACATCAGAATGGCAACAGGTTAAATTCTAACGCGTTTAGACACTCTTGGAGCCTTGATCACAGGTGAGCCATGTGGAAAATGAAGGCGTGACTTGAATTCTGTCGCTTTTAAAGGACTACAGAGTCTCTCCGTAGTCTTAAATTACTGCAATGTCCACCATGCACTGGGAAAGCAATCTTTACAACTTTTAAAGATGGGAAAACATGGCATCTGCTGGGGTCTTTATGTCTGGGAATACAAGCCACTTCATTATAAATGAAGATGTCAGGCTTGCTTACCAAATATATACATCTATATCTATATATATATATATATCTATATATATCGCTCCGATATATATCGCCTTGTTTTTCCCTTACACTCACGACCGGGTGCTTTGTAGCGCGGTGATGGACACCGCGCGGATTCACAATCCAAGGCTCACGGTACAGAAAATACCAGCACTCACAGGAACGTAGTTTCTCAGATTTTATTGGGATCTCTCTCTCTCTCTCTCTATATATATATATATATATATATATATATATCCAAATGTATCCGCAAATAAGCAACGCACTCTCAGTAGCAGTAACGAGTAACGAGTTTAATTCACACTGTTACGCGTTTCGGGAGTCACGCTCCCCTGGTGTGACCAAGGGAGCGTGACTCCCGAAACGCGTAACAGTGTGAATTAAACTTGTTACTCGTTACTGCTACTGAGAGTGCGTTGCTTATTTGCGGATACATTTGGATTGATAATTGCCGGCGGTAGCTCTACCGGCTTAACGCACCACCCAACCACGGGCGAGATCCCCAGGAGGAGCTGATTCTGTTTACATATATATATATATTCACTGAAAAAACCATAGGTTTCACACATGTTATAGTTAGCTGGACATTTTACTGATAAAAAACCAATGAAATTCCCCCGTTATAGTTAGTGCAGGCAACTATAACTCACGCGACCGCAATCCTCTGCTGATGCTAATACTGTATTTAGACACTTATTTGCCTATGTCTTCTTCCATTAAATTTTAGCTATACATATATTACAAATATTTTTTTTTCATAAAGACACATATGTCATCAGCAGAGGATTGCGGTCGCGTGAGTTATAGTTGCCTGCACTAACTATAACGGGGGAATTTCATTGTTTTTTTATCAGTAAAATGTCCAGCTAACTATAACATGTGTGAAACCTATGGTTTTTTCAGTGAATTTGCAAGGTTTTTTAAATGCTAATTCCTAACTATAACGTGTGTGAAACCTATGGTTTTTTCAGTGAATTTGTACGGTTTTTTAAATGCTAAGTTACTTTACGCCATTCGTGGCGTGCGCGCCCACTTAACGCAGTTCGTTCCGTGCGCGCACCGTGCGCGCACAGTGAGCACGAGGTGCGCTTCGCGCACCGCGCGCCCACTTTACGCAGTTAGTGCCGTGGATGGGCCATGTACGCTCGATGCGCTTCGCGCACCGTGCGCACGTGGTGGACATATTATGCGCTTCGTTGTGAAAGATAAACATTTATATTCAATTTAAAGTATGTAAAAAAGATGCCATGCACAAATGGTACCCTTCGGGCACCATTTGCCCACGGGGTGAGGAGAGTGTGGACATTTTTTTTTTTTATAAATTTTTTTATCGTACGCGTACGGTAAGCGTAATCGGCGAATTTTCGTAAAAAAATAAAAAATAATTTTTGACCTTGGGGGTTCTTTGGGGACATATTTAGCAAGCTTAGGTTGTTGGGAGCTGTCTAAAGAGTCCCTTTACATGTTTATTCTCTTTGTTTTTCATCCCCCCCTCAGAGTCCGAGAGAGAAAATGGCGGCCGCCGCTTCCTGGTTTCGACCGATTCGAATGTTTACTAAGATCTAACAGCCAATCAGAATCGCGCTCGCGCACGTCACCGTACGCGTACGGTAAGCGCACCGTAAGCGCACCGTAAGCTGGCTCAGATATATATATTGATTTAAAGGCTATTTTCTCAGAATCTACTGAACAGATTTACACCAAACCTACAAAAGGCACTTCCTTGACCTGTAGACTACCTCTCTGCCAAATTTCAAGGAACTCTGTTCAGCCGTTCGGGCTGTAGCTGTGTCTAAAGGTCCTTTGGAAAAATGCATGGGAAAAACGCGTTTTGGGACCCCCCTTTTATCTCAGCCCCCGCTTGACGAATCCCCCCGAGACTTTCAGGGTAGGAGCGGAGCGTAGCGCCCCACCTATTTTGAAAATTTCGCGAGGATTCGTCGACCGGCGCCAAAGTTATTCAAAATAGAATGTTGCGGTTTTCCTATGGAAACAGGGTCCTAACTATAACTACCTACTGGCGACCGCCAGTAGGTTATATATATATATATATATATATATATATAGAGAGAGAGAGAGAGAGAGAGAGAGAGAGAGAGAGAGAGAGAGAGAGAGAGAGAGAGAGAGAGAGAGGAGATAGATAGATAGATAGATAGATAGATAGATAGATAGATAGATAGATAGATAGATAGATAGATAGATAGATAGATAGATAGATAGATAGATCTATCGATTGATAGATAGATATAAAAATCACATAAGGTCAGACCTGAATAGGAGTTGCTAAAGGTTCTCACGTTTTTGCTGTTTTATTCGATCTGGTGGCTTTATTCCACAGTACCTGGAGTCTTTCAGTTTTTGAAAGACTTGCCTGTACATATGGACTTCAATTCACCAAAATGCCTGGGGTAGCGGAAGTGATATCGCACACCATTTGACCTTTACCTTGACTCACACACATGCTTACACATACTAACACATTCACACACTCACACACATAAACACACTCACCCGCAAGCATGCATACAACATACATTTAACAGCATTTTTTACTTACCAAAGCTTCTAGATAGGATCACATTCCAACTAATATACTCCATTTTTTATTACACTAATATGAATAATATTAGGGTACCAATCTTGAAGTTTTAGTTACAACTAACAAGCCTGGTGATTTGTGGCTCGAATTAGAGATCAGTGTCGATTAAGATTCTCATGTTTCTTACGTCCTTAACTGGTGCAGGAGCCTTCCTTCCTTGCTCAGTCTTGTGGACAGTAGTCATCGGAGTAGAATGCAAAAATAACAATTGATGGACAGAATGCAGAACAATGTCATACATTCACCCCAGTACAGAGATCTGGGCCTAAATCCATCGTTTTTTTGCTCACCATGCCATTCCAGTTTGAACCCAGCCATATGCAAATCAGTCTTGACCCTGTGCCCCATGGGAACAGTCCAGCCCGAACTGCCAAGCCAGGTCCTCCCTGGACTGGAAACAAGCATCCTAGGACCGGTTTCGGTCTTTCAGCCCTCGTCAGCCAGGATAGCTTGATTCCATTGGCATGGAGAGCAAGGGACTCACGTCTGAGCATACCCTTCCCACTCGGGGTAACAAATGCAAAAATAACAATTGATGGACAGAATGCAGAACAATGTCATACATTCACCCCAGTACAGAGATCTGGGCCTAAATCCATCGTTTTTTTGCTCACCATGCCATTCCAGTTTGAACCCAGCCATATGCAAATCAGTCTTGACCCTGTGCCTCATGGGAACAGTCCAGCCCGAACTGCCAAGCCAGGTCCTCCCTGGACTGGAAACAAGCATCCTAGGACCGGTTTCGGGCTTTCAGCCCTCGTCAGCCAGGATAGCTTGATTCCAGTGGCATGGAGAGCAAGGGACTCACGTTTGAGCATAGCCTTCCCACTCTGGGTGACAAATGCAAAAATAACAATTGATGGACAGAATGCAGAACAATGTCATACATTCACCCCAGTACAGAGATCTGGGCCTAAATCCATCGTTTTTTTGCTCACCATGCCATTCCAGTTTGAACCCAGCCATATGCAAATCAGTCTTGACCCTGTGCCCCATGGGAACAGTCCAGCCCGAACTGCCAAGCCAGGTCCTCCCTGGACTGGAAACAAGCATCCTAGGACCAGTTTCGGGCTTTCAGCCCTCGTCAGCCAGGATAGCTTGATTCCAGTGGCATGGAGAGCAAGGGACTCACGTCTGAGCATACCCTTCCCACTCGGGGTGACAAATGCAAAAATAACAATTGATGGACAGAATGCAGAACAATGTCATACATTCACCCCAGTACAGAGATCTGGGCCTAAATCCATCGTTTTTTTGCTCACCATGCCATTCCAGTTTGAACCCAGCCATATGCAAATCAGTCTTGACCCTGTGCCCCATGGGAACAGTCCAGCCCGAACTGCCAAGCCAGGTCCTCCCTGGACTGGAAACAAGCATCCTAGGACCGGTTTCGGGCTTTCAGCCCTCGTCAGCCAGGATAGCTTGATTCCAGTGGCATGGAGAGCAAGGGACTCACGTCTGAGCATACCCTTCCCACTCGGGGTGACAAATGCAAAAATAACAATTGATGGACAGAATGCAGAACAATGTCATACATTCACCCCAGTACAGAGATCTGGGCCTAAATCCATCGTTTTTTTGCTCACCATGCCATTCCAGTTTGAACCCAGCCATATGCAAATCAGTCTTGACCCTGTGCCCCATGGGAACAGTCCAGCCCGAACTGCCAAGCCAGGTCCTCCCTGGACTGGAAACAAGCATCCTAGGACCGCCGATGATCTTTGCAACTTGGGCATAACAGACCAGGAACCAGTGGCATAGCAAAGGGGAGCGGTCTGCCCCGGGCAGCATAAGTTTTAGCGGCGTCAGCCTCCCCTTCCCGCTTTTACCTGCAGCCGTCGCGAGGTGGCAACAGCAGGAATCGCCAGCACCCCCTTTCCAGCTCTTACATTCGGCCGCCGCGAGCAGCAAATGCAGGGGCCACCACAGGCAGCATAACACCTAGCTACGCCACTGCCTGGAACACTGGAGACACCCCTAGGATTCCACTCAAAGCCCATCAACGAAAGTAGCATGACCTGGCTTTGCATGGAATACCAGCGACAATTGAAACTAGACAGAGAGCAAAGTGAACATCACGTGACATTTCCAATGCATAACGTGCAATTCCTGCAAATTTACACATCTTCTGCAGCTTCCCTTTGGATAGCAGTGTGCACATATAAACTTGTTCTGAAAGGTGTGCCCCAGGTACAGATCTCACTGCTGCCTTTGTGCCATAGCCTTAGTGTTACTCTTTCACACCATTTTTATCATACGCGTGGCTGATGACATCATCAGCATGTGACTCATGGCAAAAACCGTGCTGCATTATGCTCTCCAATTCATTAGATGGAGCACTGCATATTTTATGCAATGCTGCGCAGCTCTATTTTAGGTAAACTGTTTTTGCTCCAAAATCCTCTTATGTATCTCATTGTGGTGAGGTTTTATTTGCCAAGTGTTAGAAGGGGAGGCTGCAGAATACTTTCCTGACCACCCGGAGGCTCACCTTGCCCAGAGTTAGGCCGAGCAAGAGCGGGGAGGCCCTTCCTGGAAGGGTCTCGTATCTAGGATCGCACACGCTGCACGTACCCTTTTCGGATAGAGGGACACCACACAGGAATTCTTTGCAAGACAAGAGACTTTATCGTTAGTTGTCGGGGATCTTTATGATCCGGAAGGCAGGTGCAAAATTAGTGCCACAAGCGGCAGCGATCTCGTGATGAGGGGTAGGGGGTAGCGGGACAGTCTTTGAATCAGTGTCTCTGCGGAGTATCCGGCGCACAGCTCTCAATCCTCGAGCTGAGGGGATGTTGCTTCTCTTGGCAATCTCTGCCGTTTCTCTTGGAGGAGCGGGCCGCGAGTCACTCAGCAGGCACCGGAGGTTCGTAGTTCGGGGAGCCGCGACGGCGTCAGCAGGGCTCAGATGGTTCAGAGTTCGGGGAGCCGCGACAGCGTCAGCAGGGCTAAGATGGTTCAGAGTTCGGGGAGCTGCGACAGCGTCAGCAGGGCTCAGAGGGTTCAGAGTTCGGGGAGCCGCGACAGCGTCAGCAGGGCTCAGATGGTTCAGAGTTCGGGGAGCCGCGACAGCGTCAGCAGGGCTCAGATGGTTCAGAGTTCGGGGAGCCGCGACAGCGTCAGCAGGGCTCAGAGGGTTCAGACTTCGGGGATCCGCAACAGCGTCAGCAGGGCTCAGATGGTTCAAAGTTCGGGGAGCCGCGACAGTGTCAGCAGGGCTCAGATGGTTCAGGGTTCTTCGGTGCGGGGAGCGATCGAGCCGCGACCAGGTCAGCAGGCTCTCGTTAGTCCAGGTCTTCTCTGCTCCCCGTCCCTTCAGCACCCCTTGTTATACTCCCCCTCCTCTTTGAAGTCCGGAGTCCTCGCGGAGAGGGGTCTGGTGCCTGGGGGCGGTGTGTCGGGGTTTCCTGTCGCTCGGCCCTTTGATCTGTTCAGGTGGGCCCGGGAGGGACTCCAGACACCCAGCAGGCGAGGCGCCCGCTCACCGGGGGCCTGGTGGTCGATCGAAACCTCCCTCGGGGAAGAGACCAGAGGTGTGACAGGGTCGGCGCCTCACGGTCTGGCTTGGGGGGTTCCTCTCTCCCTCGGCCGGGCATGCGTGTAGGGGATCTGGCCGGCCCTCAGGATGTTGGGCCACGGGGGCTGGAAGTCTGTGACATCGAGGTTCGGCGTGGTTGCAGGGTAGCTTGCTGGTCGGGAGGGCCCACGCCGCGAGGCCGGTCTCACACCAAGCAACCTTGGTCGGTGGATGGATATAAAATTAAAGACAATTTCCAATCCAATTTGCCTCGTTTATGAGACCTACTGGCTATGCCAATGTTTTTAGCCATGCTTCACTGTATCACAGCTGGAAAGAAAAAAGGCGGAAGGACGCAGTTGCCACATCATTTTTTAGGCATGGGCATGCATTCACCCCCCACACATGTGCATACCTAAAAAAGGACTTGGGGCTTTATTTTCTTTTTTTTACCAATCCAAGATTGCTTTGTAAATTAAAAAATAATTATGCAAAAGTGCTTTTTGTAAGAAAATCAACAGATGAGTAGGTTTTGGGAATTATTTGGGGAGTGGATGGGGTGAAGCACCATTACGGGCAGGGGAGAAGCAACATGATGGGCAGGGGAGAAGCAACATGATGGGCAGGGAGAGAAGCAACACTAGGGAGAACATGGGGCCAAATGTTCAAATACGCTAAAAGAGAGCAACGTGGAGCACGGGTGGGAGAACCACACAGGAGAGAGAGAGTGCAACATAAGAACCACATGGGCAAGAGAGAGCAGCTTGGGGGCACGTGATTCAACAACTGGAAAAGACATCCACTACCAGAGAGTACTTAAAGAAAAAGAAAAAAGTAGTTCCCTAAAAGTGAGCAGAGAAAACATAGAAGCCAGCCAATCAAATATATGGTAAAGAGGCTATGCTCCATGGGAAGGCCAAACACAAGATGGACAGGCTAAAATAAGGAAAGCCATAGAATAGCAAGCAAATAAGAGTGACATTAAAAACAACCAATGGTAAGCAATAGGCAAGCTGCAAGCCACTATACTTTTTGGTAAGCCTACAATATGTCATTCGCAACCAGACAGCTAGTAGGCATGTTCTAAAAGTAAAGAGGAAAAAGATGATTACTCTCACTCACCAGTCTAAATGGATCAAAACTTTCAAATTCTTACTTTTTATCGTTTCCCTCATTAAAAGATTGCGCTCTATGGCAGGTTTGTGCCACTTACCCCAGACCCAATTATTACACGGATCAAAATGATCTCGAAGCAGTTATCGGCTAAAAGTTGAGGAACAATGAGGAATGACAGCTGGATTGAATTTACTGGGTCAAACAAAAGTCTCCTATAGTTATAAGAATGGATCCAAACCATTTAACGTATCAAACATTGAGTATGAATATACAAATATATGGAATTGTTTAGTGAAGTATTCAGTGCAACATAAAGCGGAGACAGGCTGGAAAAGGCTCTGTAATTATTCAGATTGTGGTCCAACTCTTCAAACCCTCAGAAGTGAAAATTATAGATTTCCCCTCAAATGACAGGGCCAGATGTCTGGATTTTCCGCAATCATAAGTGTGGATTGGTTGGAAAACAATTTGTGCTGCCGTGGTCTAACCATGTGGGATAGCACAGCCAACTGGGCCAGACTGAAAACTGAAAACAGCTCTGGTGATAGTGCTGAAACCAGCCCAGCAATGCACAGTGCGAAATGAGACAAATAGCATATTACCCCACAATTTTTCATATAAACATTCTAGAAGGTCAGAATACAGCAAACACAAAGAGATGATGGACGGAGCACTGACACTTTTCAGACACACACCCCCAGTCGCAGATCTGGATTGAATCTATCATCGTTCTTTAGCTCACTTCGCCACCTCAGTTCAGACCCAGCCATATGCAACTCAGTCTTGACCCTGTGCCTCATGGGAACAGTCCAGCCCAAACTGCCAAGCCAGGCCTTCCCTGGACTGGGAACAAGCATCCTGGGACCAGTTTCTGGGTAACAAACATCATCAGCCATGCTAGTTTGAATCCAGTAGCAAAGTGAGCAAGAATACAGCACAGTAGGATTAACCAATAGTTCTGGAGGGAATAATGAAATACTGTTATAATGAAATATTGCAATATTTCAGAGTCTGTCTCGAAACCCAGATGTAATATTTCTTAAAAGCAGAAAATACTGCATGTGCCAAAGAAAGTGTGCGCCAGATACAAGACAACTGGTGGGAAAGCAGATAAACATTTGTGCCTTTGAAGATGGAGTGCCTGTCTGACATAGTGTGATGCATCGATGAAATGCCCATACAGAATCGTGCGCTGGGAGGAATAACTCTAGCTTAAAATTAAATGGCAAGATATAATGCCCATCAACGTGTGTGCAAGGCGAGAGTCCATTAAAACTATTGTGCAGCGAATATTGTCCTAAATGCACAAGTTACTTACTTGTGTAACGATATATCTGTAAGAGACATTAGTTAGTGATAGATTCCTTCCCTTAGAATATCTCCAGGCGTCAGACTGGATCCGGAAAGTTTTCGTCAGCAGTACCCCTGAGCGTCGGTAGGCGTCGTCGTACAGCTCCGCTTATGTCACTGGCGTCGTAGCCGCTGAGATGACGTTGTCTGAGCTACTAAGACGCGCCCACGCACGCCTCACACTGCTGCACGCCACACACTGCTGGACGCCACACACTGCTGCACGCCTCACACTGCTGCACGCCGCACAGTGCTGCACGCCTCACACTGCTGCACGCCGCACACTGCTGCACGCCGCACACTGCTGCAACCCACACACTGCTGCACGCCGCACACTGCTGCACGCCACACACTGCTGCACGCCACACACTGCTGCATGCCACACACTGCTGCATGCCACTGAACGCCACACACTGCTGCACGCAGCACACTGCTGCACGCTGCACACTGCTGCACGCCGCACACTGCTACACGAAACACTGCTGCACGCCACACACTGCTGCACGCCACACACTGCTGCACGCCACACACTGCTGCACGCTGCACAATGCTACACGAAACACTGCTGCACGGCACACACTACTGCACGGCACACACTGCTGCACGCCGCACACTGCTGCACGTCACACACTGCTGCACGCCACACACGTCAGCCACACACGTCAGCGTGCGTTCTTAGGAGTGCTCCTAAGAAATACAAGGAATTGACTCAATATGACAGCCTGTCTGGTGTGATCACTGGTGCTCATAAAAAAGGCAAGTGTTGCTCTATGAGAAAGGCAACAGTTCACAGGGCTAATTAACTGTGGAGGGCCCAATGTCTGCAAAGGACACAAGAGCAGGTGTAGGTTACTTATTAAACATGCTCAGGAGTCACACATTTGTGGTGTTCAATAGACCACATGTGCTGCTATTCCTCCGGTGTCCACACAGATTTAGTAAGAAAGGTAAGCACTGTAATGACAAGTTCCTACTATGAACTTGTTTTAAAGTTTTTGAATGATTTAATTACATATATGTAAACCATGTTGAGTAAACCACAACCACTTTGCGTGTCTATGTTATACTAAGGTGCTTGTATTCTCTCGTTTCTGAAATACATGGCCTTGTTTCCATGCCTGGCCCTGTGAAGTGCAGATTCTCAGTTAGGCAAACTCGGTGCTTAATTTGTTTAAATTAAAAAAACAAATTGCCTGGGATCTCGTCAGGAGGCCTCTGCAATTTGCACCACACATTGCTCCTGCTATGCTGCCAATGATAACAACATAACTACAAACCATCACACTCCTACAAGTTTGAAAATGTGGACTGGGAATACATTTTTTTTAATGCATATTGAATGAATAAATAACTAGTTGTTGGTCATTTATAAATTATCCTGACCACACCACCTTGTGGCAGACTGTCACAAGCAGCGGTGTTGACAATTAAATGCCGGTGCCGAGCACCAGAAACAACCGGCTCAAATTAAGCACTGGTTAGGCTATCTCTGCGTCTTAGATCTCTGCTGTTGAATCTCGTGTCAAGGTCCTTTTTTAGGTCGCGCCTGGCTATCGCGTAAGCGATCGCACAGCGAGACTTTTGTAGGGGCTTCCGAAAATGCTCCCAAAGGCTTCCCAGGCGGATCGGGTGGCGGTTGCGCGCACAACCACGCGCATTCCATTTGCCACCAGCTACTTCCTGCGCGTGCGCCGCCTCACGCATTCAGAGAGATTTAGTAAGGGGCACAAGACCTTAGGAATGCGGTTTATGGCCAGTGCATGTGAGGCATTCAAGCGCGAAGCTGGCATCTGGCATCGGACTTGAAAGCAGCAGACTGCTTTCGCCAGCGCGCGCTCGGCCTCACTTCCTGCATCCCCTCTTACAACAATTAACTTTCGTTATAACTCACACCCCATATGCTCGTTCTCTCCCACCCTTCCTTTGATGGCCTCTTTTCTTGTTGTTTACAAACCACGCGACACACTGCTGCACGCCACACACTGCTGCACGCCGCACACTGCTGCACGCCGCACACTACCGCACGCCACACACTGCTGCGCACACTGCTGCATTACACACTGCTGCATTACACACTGCTGCACGCCGCACACTGCTGCACGCCTCACACTGCTACACGAAACACTGCTGCACGTCTCACACTGCTGCACGCCTCACACTGCTGCACGCCACACACTGCTGCACGCCACACACTGCTGCACGCCACACACTGCTGCACGCCACACACTGCTGCACGCCTCACACTGCTGCATGCCTCACACTGCTGCACGCCGCACACTGCTGCATGCCTCACACTGCTGCACGCCGCACACTGCTGCAACCCGCACACTGCTGCACGCCGCACACTGCTGCACGCCGCACACTGCTGCACGCCACACACTGCTGCATGCCACACACTGCTGCATGCCGCTGCACGCCACACACTGCTGCACGCAGCACACTGCTGCATGCTGCACACTGCTGCACGCCACACACTGCTACACGAAACACTGCTGCATGCCACAAACTGCTGCACGCCACACACTGCTGCACGCCACACACTGCTGCACGCCACACACTGCTGCACGCTGCACAATGATACACGAAACACTGTTGCACGGCACACACTACTGCACGGCACACACTGCTGCACGCCGCACACTGCTGCATGCCACACACTGCTGCACACCACACACTGCTGCACACTGCTGCATTACTCACTGCTGCATGCTGCACGAAACTGCTGCATGCCGCACACTGCTGCACGCCGCACACTGCTAAACACTGCTGCATGCCACACACTGCTGCACGCCACACACTGCTGCACGCCACACACTGCTGCACGCCGCACAATGCTACACGAAACACTGCTGCACGCCACACACTGCTGCATGGCACACACTGCTGCACGCCACACACTGCTGCACGCCACACACTGCTGCACGCCGCACAATGCTACACGAAACACTGCTGCACGGCACACACTGCTGCACGCCGCACACTGCTGCATGCCGCACACTGCTGCACGCTGCACACTGCTGCATGCCGCTGCACGCCACACAGTGCTGCATGCCTCACACTGCTACACGAAACACTGCTGCATGCCACACACTGCTGCACGCCGCACACTGCTGCACGCCACACACTGCTGCACGCCGCACACTACCGCACGCAACACACTGCTGCGCACACTGCTGCATTAAACACTGCTGCATTACACACTGCTGCATGCCGCACACTGCTGCACGCCTCACACTGCTACACGAAACACTGCTGCATGCCTCACACTGCTGCACGCCTCACACTGCTGCACGCCACACACTGTTGCACGCCACACACTGCTGCAAGCCTCACACTGCTGCACGCCTCACACTGCTGCATGCCTCACACTGCTGCACGCCTCACACTGCTGCACGCCTCACACTGCTGCACGCCTCACACTGCTGCACGCCTCACACTGCTGCACGCCACACACTGCTGCACGCCACACACTGCTGCATGCCACACACTGCTGCATGCCACACACTGCTGCACGCCACACACTGCTGCACGCCGCACACTGCTGCACGCCTCACACTGCTGCACGCCTAACATTGTTGCACGCCGCACACTGCTGCACGCCGCACACTGCTTTTATGCGAGTTTATGCTACTGACATTGTAAATGACAATGCCTTTTATTTGTTTTAAAACCAAAACATAAATAAAAGGCATGGTAATTTTACAATGCCAATAGCTCAAACTCTTATAAATGCGAGTCCTATTGCATTGCAAATGCTTGTTTGTTCTAAAGCTTCGGTTTCTGTCATGTATATGTTGCTTCTACTGAATGTGAAGAAAATGTTTATTAGTTGTGGAAATGTGGGGCGAGGTAAATAGTAGATGCTCACTTGCTTGGTGAGGAGATGTTCTGTCTCACTGAGCAGTGATATTGCTATATTTCTTTAGGTCTCGCTGAGTCAGCGCACATGCGCTGCTCGGAGAGACTTTAGTAGGTGAGTTTTCAAAGTGCTGCTGGCTGGCGACAAGCTTGCGTTCACGCGAGCACCGCCAGCCTTCAGCTGCACTTTGAAAGCTCACCTACTAAAGTCTCTTCGAGCAGCGCATGCACGCTGACTCAGTGAGGCCTAAAAACGGCAGCATACCGTCAGCAGAGCAAAAACATCCATCAACCACAATGGAAGTGCGAAATGACAGATTTAATGCAGGCAGGTCCCATCGCTGCCTCCCTCCCCTCTTTGAACTGGCCTTCTGAGCCGGGCACACATCGTCATCAGTAAAGTGAGCAACCTGGATGTAGGGTTCACCCAATATCAGGGCTTTAAGTGGGCCGGGTCCTGCCGGTGCTCAGCACCAGTTCTAAAAAGCAGGTGCTGAGACGGGTACCTATCAGGCTCTCCTTTTTGCCCTCACACTCAAGGGGGGGGAAAACTAAATTCTGCAGCAGTACCACCCTTCTCTGCCTTTGATGTAACTTCAAGGAAACTCGTTTTTTTTCTTTCACAGTCTCATCATTTCATACCTGAAGCATTTACAATATTATATACACCAAATCTATAGTCGTTGCTTATTTATCTTATGCAACTAACAACCATTGACAAAGCCTATAGTCCTGGCTTGTTGTAGGTGTAATGTTACTTGTTGTATCACATGGATGCAATGACAGAAGCAGTCAGCGCGCATGCGCCGCTCGGAGAGACTTTAGTAAGTGAGTTTTCAAAGTGCTGCTGGCTGGCAACAAGCTTGCGTTCACGCGAGCATGCACGCGCGAACCGCCAGCCTTTAGCAGCACTTTAAAAACTCACCTACTAAAGTCTCTCCGAGCAGCGCATGCGCGCTGACTCAACGGCGGCAGCGGTGAGGCTGGGGTAGCGCTTGAACGGCGCCAGTGCTTCCGAGTCCCCGGGCCGCTGGAGTGCGCATGGCGCGCTCCCCTCTGGGGACTACTCCTGCCCCCAGGCTTCTGTACTCCGTTTTTGTGTTTATTTCATTTTGACGCGCTACGTGCCACAGGTGCGGTTTCAAAAGAGCTTAAATAGCCCGCGGATAGTTTTGTGTTGTCATCTGCGGGCGGAGGCAGGGCCATGTGGTGGTTCCTCCCATGATTAAAACAAGCATTGGCATAGCCAATAGGTCTCGCCTTTGGGATCTTATAAGTGTTTAGCCATGCAACAGTTAATGTTGTTGCACCAAGGATATTGTGCTGCATAACTAAATAATTATAAGGTCCCAAAAGTGAGACCTATTGGCTATGCCAATGCTGGTTTTAAATAATCATGCTTTAGACTACAAGTGGGCTTGGAGTAATATTTTTTTCTTTCACACTACATTCAAGATGTATATAATATGACATTGCCATGCCGAAACCGCATTTGGACATCTAGACTTTCATTTTATGGGGACAGTGTGGTGTTTTCGATTGCCGCTTCCGGAATTTGGAATTCCTTCCCTCTATATCTGCGCTTAGAGTCTTGGTTAATTTTAGGAAACTGTTTAAAACCCAGATTGTTATTTAAGAGCCCTGGTCTATTGGATTTCTATTAACAGCTTTTATATGTCAAGTCTCTACTCGGAAAAAAGGTAATTTATTTATTTAATTTTATTTATTTAAAATATTTATAGAGCGCAACTGTCACCTGGCAGGTATCCTGGCGCTGAGAGATTACTCCTGAGATGAGAAGGGATGAGAAGAGACGGGAGACTGGGAAGGGGTGGAGAGTGATTTAGGGGAAGAGCCAAGTTTTAATCTGCTTTCTGAAAGGAAGGAGCTGTGAAATTTGGCGGATGTCAACCGGCAGACTATTCCAGAGTTTAGCAGCGGCCACTCTGAAGGATCTTCCCCCAATTCTTACCTTGTTGAATCTGGGTACTCTCACAAGGCAGGCTGAGGCGGATCGGAGAGTTCTGGTGGGGGTGTACCAGGAAAACATTTTTTGTAGGGATCTGGGGCCAGTTCCATGTAGTGCTTTGAAGACAAGGCAGAGTGCTTTAAAGGCTATTCGCTGTTTTAAAGGAAGCCAGTGTAGTTCGGCTAAAGCTGCTGTGGCCGAGGAACTTCTGGTCCATCCGAGTGCTAGTTTGGCTGCGGCCGACTGGACTCTTTGGAGTCTGTCCAGTAGCACAGCTGGGGACTCGAGCAGAAGCGCATTACAATAGTCAAGACGACTAAGGATAGTGCACCTGACTATTAGTGCTCGAGCCTGTGCGGGGAGTAGTGGCATAATTTTGCGTAAAGAACGCAGTAGGGCCGAGCAGGTGGAGACAGTTTTGGTTACCTGCGTTTCCATGCTGAGTTTATTGTTAAGCATAACACCCAGATTACGAACACTAGTGACCGGCTGTGGTTTTTCTGGAGTTTCCGGGGGCCAGAATTCCGTGGGGAATGGGCGAGGAATCCGGCTCCCAGTGCAGAACAGTACCTCGGTCTTGGAGGAGTTGAATTGAAGGGAGTTATTGTGCAGCCAACCGGCTGTGTCTTTTAAGCAGTCGTGGAAAGATTCCATGGGAGTTGAGTCTTCCCCCTCCCAGGAGAGGATGAGCTGGGTGTCATCCGCGTAATTTATAGTTTTCAGTCTGTAGGATTTAATCAGAGTGATTAGTGGTGTCAAATAAACGTTAAAAAGAATCGGGCTGATGGCTGAGCCTTGGGGCACTCCGTGAGGTACTGGGAAAGAGGCGGATTGAAAAGGGGGGAGAGACACCGCCTGTTTCCTAGCTCGCAAGTATGAGTGGAACCAGAGCAGGGCGGTGCCGTCGACGCCTGCCTCTCTAAGCCTATTTAGCAGAATTACATGGTTGACCGTATCGAATGCGGCAGACAGGTCCAATAAGATCAAGGCCACTGCGTGGCCCCTGTCTGCACGCATACGAAGTTCTTCCATGGCTGTAAGCACCGCCGTTTCGGTACCATGAGCTGGGCGAAATCCGAATTGGAAGTCGTCCAGAATGTTGTTCTGCTCTAAATGAGTGGATAGACAGGAGCTAACCCAGCGTTCCACAACTTTCGCCGGAAAGGGTAGGAGCGATATAGGCCGAAAGTTAGATAAACACTCAGGGTTCAGTGAGGGTTTCTTTAGCAGCGGGGTGATGAGTGCTTGTTTCCAGGGGGTAGGGACAAATCCACAAGATAGAGATTGGTTGCAGATCCTGCAGAGGGTGCGGAAGAGATCGGGTCCACACGCTTTCCATGTTTTCGGTGGCAACGGGTCGAGGGGGGACCCAGAGGAGATTCCGTGTGCCATTCTCTCGAAGTCTGCTTCCGAGATAGGGGCAAAAGTCTGCAGACATTCCCTGGGTAGGAGTCCAGGGCTCAGCGGGTCGAGGTGGATCATGGCTGCCCCGGAGGGGTTGAGATTTTATCTTGTGAAGGGGGAATGGCAAAATTGTGGATGATGGTCTCAATTTTGTCTTTAAAGAACTGGGCGAGATTATCACAGAGGATCTGTGTGGGGGGGGGATGGTTTTTTGGCACAGTCAGGGTGGATAAGGTTGTCAAGGATCTGAGAGATGCTTTTGCTATTAGCGGCATTGACTATGGTGGAGCAATAGTAGGAGGATTTGCTCTCAGCGATGGCAGATTTATATTCCAGGAGTTTGTTTTTCCAGATGATTTTATTTGTGTCGCAGTAGCCTAGTCTCCACTTCCTCTCAGCCTGTTTACAGGCTAATTTGAGGGTTTTCAGGGAGTCATTGTACCATGGGGCAGATGCTCTGCCTTTAGGTTTGCATCTTTTTAGTGGAGCTATGGAGTCCGTGGTGGATAATATCCTCATGCAGAGGGCTCTGTAATTGTCTTCAACCGAGTTGATAGGGGAGAAGCTATCTTCCACGTTAAAAACGATTGTAGTAGAACTCAGTTTTTCCAGAGCTTTCCAGTCTCTGTACATAAATTCTGGTAGGGCGCTATAATTCGGCATTCTAGTTTTTGTGCTGGTAATGTAGAATTTAATAAGGGCATGATCTGTCCAGCTCATGGGCAGAATATCATTCAGGTGTATTAGTTCAGAACTGGAAAATATGAGGTCAAGTCGATGACCTGCTGAGTGGGTAGGTTGCTTAACCAGTTGGTGGAGTCCCACGCTTTCGCAGGAGAGCAGGAGGTTTTCTAGACCAGTGTCTAGACTACCGTTTGGCCAGAGGTTGAAGTCCCCTAGGATGAATAGTTTTTTGTGAGAGGTTGCCATGTTTGTAAAAGTGGTGAGTAGCGCTTGCTGTTGTTGGGAGGTGAAAGTCCCTGGAGGGCGATAGCAAATAATAGCCGTGAAAATACCTCCGGAGTGGCAGTTTATGGAGAGGCCGAGAGTCTCGGTCCCAGGGACTGAGTCCATGTCTATGGTGTTAATATGCCAGGAGGCTCTGTAGATAATACCTACTCCACCACCACGGCCTTTGGGTCTGGGAAGGTGCAAAATTTTAAAGTCCTGAGGGCATGCCCATGCTAATTCAATGTCACAATCAGCGTGAGTCCACGTTTCGGTTAAGAAGAGGACATCCAGGTGATGAGATTCAATAAGGAGATGAATTTCGTTAGCATGCTTTGGCAATGATCTGACATTCAGAAGGCCTCCCAGGAGCAGACCCTTATGTGTGAAGTCATGCAGTGGAGAAGCGGAATCAGCAAAGGTGAGCTGACCTTCGTGTGCAAATTGCGAGCACAATAGAGCAGAGTTGTCTGCGCTAGTCGCGTCCTCGTCGCGGACGAGCGCAGACGAGCTTGCCTTAAGCGCGCCTTCGGCGCGCCATCGTCGCGCCCGCTGCACTCGTCCGCTGCGCTTCCGGCAGGGATTCATGCTTTATAGTGAGTGTTCTGGGCGTCGGAGGGGGGGGCGTGGCCAACAGAGGTGGGCGTGGCTCGCTCGAACAGGTAATGGCGGCAGAAGCGAGCGTTTCGGCCGGAAACGGCGATTCAATCTGCTGCTCCGCGAGGATTGAGGTAGGTGCCAGGGGTTGGTGCAATAGTGCAGGAGTTTCTTAAAAACACAGTATACAATGCTAAAATAACAGTTTTTCTAAAAGCGCGGCTCCCGGCTTCTCGCCTTAGGAGTGTCTCAGTCAATAGTGCAGCGCTAGTAATCAGCGCGCTCTATTTATACCTGTGAGGGGGGCGTGGCCAACAGAGGTGGGCGTGGCTCGTGGCTCCTTCGAACAGGTAATGGCGGCAGAAGCGAGCGTTTCGGCCGGAAACGGCGATTCAATCTGCTGCTCCGCGAGGATTGAGGTAGGTGCCAGGGGTTGGTGCAATAGCGCAGGAGTTTCTTAAAAACACAGTATACAATGCTAAAATAACAGTTTTTCTAAAAGCGCGGCTCCCGGCTTCTCGCCTCAGGAGTGTCTCAGTCAATAGTGCAGCGCTAGTAATCAGCGCGCTCTATTTATACCTGTGAGGGGGGGGCGTGGCCAACAGAGGTGGGCGTGGCTCGTGGCTCCCTCGAACAGGTAATGGCGGCAGAAGCGAGCGTTTCGGCCGGAAACGGCGATTCAATCTGCTGCTCCGCGAGGATTGCGGTAGGTGCCAGGGGTTGGTGCAATAGTGCAGGAGTTTCTTAAAAACACAGTATACAATGCTAAAATAACAGTTTTTCTAAAAGCGCGGCTCCCCGCCTCAGGAGTGTCTCGTCAATAGTGCAGCGCTAGTAATCAGCGCGCTCTATTTATACCTGTGAGGGGGGGCGTGGCCAACAGAGGTGGGCGTGGCTCGTGGCTCCCTCGAACAGGTAATGGCGGCAGAAGCGAGCGTTTCGGCCGGAAACGGCGATTCAATCTGCTGCTCCGCGAGGATTGAGGTAGGTGCCAGGGGTTGGTGCAATAGTGCAGGAGTTTCTTAAAAACACAGTATACAATGCTAAAATAACAGTTTTTCTAAAAGCGCGGCTCCCGGCTTCTCGCCTCAGGAGTGTCTCAGTCAATAGTGCAGCGCTAGTAATCAGCGCGCTCTATTTATACCTGTGAGGGGAGGGGCGTGGCCAACAGAGGTGGGCGTGGCTCGTGGCTCCCTCGAACAGGTAATGGCGGCAGAAGCCAGCGTTTCGGCCGGAAACGGCGATTCAATCTGCTGCTCCGCGAGGATTGAGGTAGGTGCCAGGGGTTGGTGCAAGTATAACGACATAGTGCCTAGAAGCTAATGCATACTAACACTCACCAAATAAACATAACTTTATAGTGGAGCTACGTAAATCACGACTATCGTGCTAGAATACACAATTCTCTTCCATACAAAGGACCATTGCAATGTAAAGATGCACTTTCCCTACATTGGAACAACCCACATTCGCCAGGTATGTATGTACAACATGACTGCCATAAGACATTCCTTAAACCTCTGTTTCCTTGGGGACGTCGTGAAGGGAGTGGTTTTAAAATCCTTTCAACAACTACAGGAAGATTTTCACCTTCATGAAAACCAATTCTATAAGTACCTCCAATTAAGACACGCCCTCACCCCGTACATAGCAACATTGACTGAACTCCCGGAATTCCACCCACTAGAAGGGCAATTGTTAATGGGAGATATCAGTGCCCACAAAATCAGGCAGATATACCAAACTACAACCATTTATAATAGCACAACATTAGACCCACTCTGACAGAACTGGGTCAGCGACATCCCAGATCTAACAGATGACGATTGGACAGAGGTGCTGGCGAGCCCCCGTAATGCGGTGATTGCGTCTCGTTATCGCCTGATTCAGTTCAAATTTCTACACAGGGCCTACAACACTCGTCACCACCTTTGGCGCATGGGAGCAATACCGTCGTCGGAGTGTTTGAGTTGTACACGGGGGACGAGTACCTTCCTACATACAGTATGGACTTGCCCAGTTCTCCAGCCTACTGGGGTCAAATACTGGCCTGCCTGGGTGAAGTGCTTTCATGGAAGATTCCGTTTGATAACCAAAATCATTTTATTACATAGTACAGACTGCATTGGTGGAAACGGGTATAAACAACATTTGCTTTTTACCGGTCTCACATTTGCTAAGCGGGATATCGCTCAATTCTGAAAACGTAGCACCCCGCCACCCTCCTGGGAAGCGGAAAAAAAGCTCTGCATTGGTGTATGGGGATGGAACTGGCGGATTTCAAGGCTAGAGGATGCCCACTGAAACACCGAAAGATCTGCAGCGATGGGCTGCCCACATGGGACATTGAATTACCCGAGGTGGAATCTATAGATACTTTCATACAACAAGAATAAATAAGTAATACGGATGCCCTTTGACTTTAAATACAGCTATACAACGCACATATAACAGTGGGAGTCGGGTGGTGTGGGGGGGGGGGTGAGATTCCGATGCCTCCTCCAGCACTTTTCCTATACATTTGTTCTTATGATTTCTTTTGAATTAATACTCTGATACACTCCATTGAGCAGTGATCTGTACCGTGATATGTACCGTGATATGTACCTTGATATTCTGGCCTGTGGCCAAGACTTTACCACTATAAAACCGAATAAAGTTTGTTTTGGAAATAATAAACTCCATGCTAGCTCCATTGCCACCATGCTCCAGTCCCCACCTCACCTTTCACCCCCCTCCACTCCTCATACTCCTACTCACCAGTGTCTGGGCTACACTGGGTATCAGAGACTGTGGTTTCATTCATTTTGTCAATCTGGTGTACATCCACCATGCCATTGTCCTTGAAAACGGATGCTTACTTCCAGCAGGTATAGCTGGAACATTCAGTGTGAGAAAATATCCCAAACACCTTATCTTTCAGATGTTCTAGCAGGAATGGATTTCTTAACAAGTAAATGTGTTTACTACGTGAATGGATAGGAGATCAAACCGGTCACATGCCTTCACAATATGCCACATATAGCAGAACGCACAGTAACTTCAGATTTATTTCTAAAGCCCAGACTGGTCTTCGTACTTAAGCCATACGTTGACTTGATTTTCTATAAATTATGTCTAGTTGATCATGTCTAGGTCCAACATCTATAAGGTCGTCTGGAAACCATTGGTTCCCTTGGTGTTGGTCTGTTTTCACTCTCTTGGAGTTTACCGGTGTTGGAGTCTTCAACGCAGACTTAAAATAATAAGGCTCACCGCTCATGTTAAACACAGAGCGCATCTAACTGATGCAAAATAAAAAAAGTACCACCACGGGAGATAGGCCGAAGAAGACCTAAGTGGGAGGACGAAAGCCCGCAAGGAGCCGGTGAACCACCGACTCAGCGTGACCATCAATCAGCAAAACCCCATCAAAGGGTAAGTCAACCAGTCGCTCCCGGATATTTTCAGGGAAGACACTATCGCGCAACCAAGCGTGATGCCTTAAGGCAACAGAGTCCGCCATAGCATGGTCCAAAGAATCCGCAGTATCTAAGGCTGAGCGGATTGTATATTCTGCAAGGTCGCGGCCATCCCGGAGGAGGCGAAGGAGATCAACCCGAGCATCTTCAGAGGTGGTTGAAAGCAAAGACTCTGCAGAGTCCCACAGGGCAGAGGTAGCCCACGCCAAAACACACATTGTATTTAAGGACCGTAGGGCCACACTAGTGGAAGCAAAGACGCTCCTGCCCCATGACTCTAGCCATTTGGACTCCCGAGAGGGAGGAAGCGTTAGAGGGGGCAGGGAGGAAAAGCAGTCTGCAACACAAACCCTTGCACATCAGGGTGCACAAAAAGACAAACAGGATCATGCGGAGCTGGATGGTGGCAGTGCAAAACTTAACGAGCCACCGGGTCACCTGAAGCAGGCCGGACCCAGGTACCTAAAAGGGTATCATTAAGGGAAGCCTCAAAGGGCAGAAGCGGCTCCACATTCCCGGACCCCTGATGAAGGACCTCAAGCAAGGGGTCCACAGACAAGGGGACAGAAGGGGGTTGCATGTTTAAAGTGCGGGTGGCCAATGAGACCACCCTCAAAAAAGCTGCACCGGCCTCGGTAGCCCGCCGCGGAGGGGACAACTCCTCGTCAGTGGGGGAGGGTTGTAAGCTGACCCTCCCAAGACACTGAGGGTGTGACCAATGTTCCACGGAAGGGAGTCCCATTGAAGAATGAGGATCCTGACGTGGCTCCTGGGGAGGCGAAGAGCCTGCCGGATCTGGGGGCTCCTGAGGAAGCTCTACAAATTCCAAGGGGGGCACTGGCAACAGTAAGTCCGGTGACCCTGGACAAGAGGACGGCACCGAGCTCTCTCCAGAGGCCTCTGGAGAAGAGCCCATAATTCTGCGTCGACATGGCGCCGAAGCGACGCGTGTCGGCGCCAACCCTGCATCTTCAGTCACCGACTCGTCTGCATCCGGCGTCGACTTGGCACCGGACTATGACAAGCTCCCCTTCCGAGGAAGGAGCAGGCACCGGAGCCGACTCCACCTTATCCATGACAGGTTCAAACTCCGGTGAAAGGAGCGGAGGCGGAGCCAAGAAGGCGAGCCGCCAGCACTGGTACGGCGCCGACCCCGGCTCCGGACAGGCGACCGCCTGCCCGGGGTGTGTCAACAGGCTCCCAGAAAGGAACGGAGGCGGAGCAGAGGATGCAAGACTCTGGCGCCGGAACGGCGCCAACCCTGGCTCCAGATATGTGACCGCCTGCCCGGGAGCCCAGTGTGTGCTCAAAGCAGGGCTATGGGCACCAGCAACCACCTGCAGCGCCACAGGGAGCCCAGCGGGGCTATGCGGCAGAGGCGCCGTGGGTCGTAGAGGGGAACCCAGGAGGGCCGCGCCCAAACTACTCCACGTGGACTGTAGTGGGGGACCCAACCAGGCCACGCCCTAATGGCACCACATCTCCGACGTCCCTGGAGGGCAGAGGCTCAATCGCGCCGGGGGTGAACCCGCCGGCGAGTATGTCGGAGATCCCACAAGAAGTAGTGGCCCCGAGGACGCCCCAGAAATGGGAGAGGGCCCAAGGGAGGCCTGCAGAGCTATGGCATATGCCTCCATTTGGGCCCGAGTCAACCCCACACCCGGAAAGGGCGGATAGGGTGACTGTCGGGAGCGCACGTCTGGAATGTTCCAGGAACCAGTGCCCCTGACAACAGAAGAAGGGGAGGTCGAAGACCTCGGCGATAAGCGCTTCGACTTACCAAGTGGCAAACGGCGGCCCCGGACCCCAGAGGCCAAACGACGGCGGGACTGGACAGTAGAGGGACCTGCCGTTGAAGAAGAAGCCGGGGGGTGAGATGACTCCGACCTGGACAGCCACACCGAGAGAAGCTTCTTACGGCGCTCGCGCCGAGACTTCGGCTTCAGGTGTTGGCACGCTTCACAGTCCGTGGAGTCATGGTGCTCGCCCAGACACCACATACAAATAAGATGCGGGTCCATTGCGGACATCTGTTGCAAACAGGAATTACAAGTTTTAAAGCCCGAAGGCATCGCACACTGATCCCGACGCGAAGCGTCGACAAGGCCTGAAAACAGGCCAGAGGAAACGCTAACTCCGGATCCTGGTTGCACGCTGGAAAGAAGGAAAACTGACGTCAGCGCACCGGGAGGGACTTATATGACCTCGCTGACGTCACGTACGTGAACGACGTCAGGGCGGGGTTGTGTGGCGCCATCCCCTGGCAGGCAGAGGTGCTCCTGCAAAGTTTTTTCCGGATCCAGTCTGACGCCTGGGGATATTCTAAATTAAGGAATCTGCGCCTAGATGTCTCTATCAGATCTTATGGACTCAAACGAATCAAACATTAACATTAGGACACAGACACCTGTAAAAGCTAACTAGTCACCTTTCAGCGGTTGAAGTAATCGGAAATTAAAAGGGCTGACAATTTACATCGACATGATAAGAGACTGTTAAAATATCAAAATAGTGACAACAATGCCACAGGTCGTGCACAAAATGCGGCATAATTTGACCAATCCTGTCACAAACTTTAGCCCCACACAGTGCTGTTGAATAAGATGATTTACACCCGTCTTATTCTGCTGGCTGTATCCCTGAAGATATTCCAGATCTTGACTGAATAGACGAGGATGGTCTACCTCCTGGTATTTTGTTCTTGTGTTGGTTTGTTTTCAGCCTAGTGAGGCTTGGTTCCTGATTTAGCACATTCCACCGAAGTGGTTAGTTTTACAGAATGAGTGTGGTCTTTTGTTTGACGGCTTTACAGATGATGCAGCTGGCCATTAAGATAATGCGGGCCTGGACGGGGAGTAAAGGACTTACTTACACATTGTTCTTGTGTGTGGTCGAACTTCTTCAAGCCCCTGATGAAATGGGCTCTGGTAT
This sequence comes from Triturus cristatus, assembly GCF_964204655.1. NCBI lineage: Eukaryota > Metazoa > Chordata > Amphibia > Caudata > Salamandridae > Triturus > Triturus cristatus. The sequence continues at coordinate 846,063,042 of NC_140580.1, read as the reverse complement.
ATATGAAGCCTTTTCAGGTGTCCATCGTGTAGTCATCATGAGCAAGCAGGCCAGGGCATTTAATGTCATTCTAAATTTAGCTCCAGTAGGAAGATTTTCAGGTACCAAGCCGTTATGGTTTTCTGGGCAATGTATTCTTTGAAGGAGAGGTCTGTGTCGAGAGTGAATCAAAATTATTCTGTCCTTGCTAGTGGCGAGGGGGGGGGGGGGGGGGGGGGGAGTCTCTCGTGGGATGAAGGAGAGGTCAGAGCCTAGGTTGAAGTCTGATAGCCAAGTTTGAGTCTATGACTGTTTGGTGCTGCTAGCAAAGAAGAATTTGGATGGTTTTGGTAGGTGCTGGACATCTAATTCCTGATAAGCTTGAGACAGGTTCTGAGTTAGTTGAGGAGATTTTAAGGTCGAGTTCAGTGGCCTTGTTGTAATGATGGGTCTTGATGCTGGCAAGTAAGGATCAGAGGAGCGTCATGTAGAGGATGAAGATGAGGGGTGCGATAGAAGATTGGAATTTTCTGGAATCTTGAGATATCCATTGAGCTGAGTTTGTGACGTACGTTATCAACCACTGCAGGACTTCGTCAGAGAATCATGACATTTTCCAGGCTCTAGAGTAGTGCTTTATATTAAACTGTATCGAAGGCTGCTTATGAGGCAAGGCAGATAGGTAATGGCACTGGGGTTGTTTAGGTAGACAACTCCAGAGAGGCTTTTTCAGGAGGGAGAGGATGTGTCTTCTCTTGGGAGCTTTCGGGAAGGTTCTTGTTTGAGAGTTTTTTTTTTTTATGTTGATGATAGGTGTGATTGAAGATGGTAGGATGTCAGCTTCATAGAAGGGGATCTAGAGTGAGTTAAGGACGTTGGCGAGTTCAGTGCGGGAGATGAGGTTAAAGGTTGGCCACATCAGCCTGATAGTCCAGACTGGTTGAAGGGTACAACAGCTTCCACCTCTCAGAAGCTCCTGCTGATTTTGGCAGCTGCCTCTAAAGTGCTTCACTCTAGTTCAGGGTAATAGAGTAAGCCTGTCCTGAGGGGCTTTAGCAAGCAAACGGCAGTGACGGGATTGGTGCTTCTCAGCAGGTTGTGTATGGTGGAAGGCCACGCACTCTTGGATAGGGTAGAGTTATAAGCCATGGCATCTGGGAGAGCAGTGTGAAGTGCGAAGAACAAATCCTCCCGCAGGTGTTTCAGACAGTCACATGGCTAAAAATAGATACCAATACGCCAATCCTCCTTACACCATCAAGAACAAGAACATTTATACTATGTTCTATGTGTGTACATTTCTAGTTGACCAAAAAATGTTTTCCCTGGCTGCACTTGTTGAGAAGATCTTAACAGAAAAGGCTAGTCTTATAAAAGTTGCTTTCAACATTGATTTTCTCATAAGGCGTTCCAACAAAACCCCTGAACACTTGCCTTGATTTATGTATGCCAGCATATCCAGTCAGCATGAATTATCTTGGGCGTATTACGGGGATGGTAAATCAAATACCTGACTGATTACGCAGCACTGAGTCTATGGCATTCCGACTCAACATGCACAAGTGAAGGATTCCACCCTAACCTGTTTCAGGGCATGCTAACCCTATAATCATCCTGCACGTTCTACATAGTTCTCCTCTCCCTCATCTCTAATATTGTGCGTAATGCTGGGTCTCCTGGGGTGGATAGGTAGTGAAATATTATGGGATTCTCTGTACGAAGTTCTTTTTTGCTTTGCATAAAGATTCATCATATTCCTGTGCACTATTCTAATCGTAGGACATTCATTAATTCCATATAGGATGTTCTTCTACACCTCAATTAAGTCTCTCATTACATCAACTCTGACATCTAGGTATGCGACATCAAGCCACGCCATTAACTTCACATTTCAATAGATTCCTTCTCCATTCTCCCCATCCCTCATACACCTCAATGAAGTCTCATTTGCTCCAGTGCTCTCCCACAATATATTTTAATTATTGCCCAATCAAGTGCCTTACACACGTTAATGGAGTCGCAATCTAATTTTTCGCATACAACTCTTTGGGATATTATTTACAAATCTGTGGCCACATGTCATGCCATAGTCCAAGGAGTGAATTAGGATTTCGGTAGCACCGTAGTTTTAAGGCCCTCTGTAAAGCATTCACAGAGGGGGAATTAGTAGATAAAAACCCCTCAAATCAGCATGGAAGAACACTGCAGCAAAAATTTGAACAGAGTATTAACATAACAGAAGCCATTCTTGTGAAGGGGTCAAGAAGAAGGCGACATAAGTCCATTGTGGGGTGAAACATATCAACATATGTCTCGTAGCACATCATTTGGAAAATGATCTGGTATTTTTAATAGAATATTAAATGCTGAAAACATCTAAGCATGTCACCAGAACGATCTGCAATAATACACTATTAAAAATCACCTGCTGCTACAGTACAGGTGTGTTGCGTGGGCTACCTAGAAAACTGAAGAATTGCCTGGATATTTTCTCATGCATTTAATAAAAAGGATGCAGTTCACTAGAACAGGAACCGTGGTATTTAATAGCACATGATAACAGTACATGTCGGGTGTAAAGAAAGTTGGATCAATTTGCCAATGATAATCAAAACTAGTTTAAGAACAAATGTTTGCTAATGTGTGTTTCGAAACCTTGAGTAACTCGCTGAGGCTATTAATGAGAAGCCCAGGTTTTTCCATGAAAATTGCTTGAGTGTCTCATGCATCAATAGAATTCATCTCAATGCATAACTGAGAAGGCTAGGATTTTCTATGGAAAATTGCTCAATCATCTCACACATCATCAGGATTCACTTCCATGCATAAACAAGAAGTTTAAGATTTTCTATGACAAATTGCTCGAGCGTCTCGCTCATTATAAGGATTCATCTCACTGTGGTCACACTTTTAAAAGTTGGCTATTTCAAAGGAAAACACAGACGTTTTTGCTCTTTAAATCTATTTGCAGATTTATTTAAGAACGGCAATTCTGAGAAAGTAAAATACACTTCTGAACCTCTATCAATAAATATAAAAAAATAAATATTATTAAGTTTATCATAGGAATATAACACTGACTGAACAGCAGTCACATTTTATCAAAGCACAGACTGTCTGGAAGGATGACATCCCAAAGGGATAAATAAATAAAAAGGGAAAGGGGGTTTAAACGATTAAACTTTGCATTCCCTGCAAGGGAGGAATGTTCTTGGAAGGCACTATTCTAGTATTCCCATCAGTTTTGAGATACACACCTAAAGGAGATGGGAATGGATATTCTCTGTAGGCACCTGGAACTCTGCTTGCTCAGGATTTGTACAACACCAGGATCCTGGTTAATTGCACCAATGTTCTGACTATAGTGTTTACTTCCTTTTGCTTGAGGTAACTGTAGATACTGGTATACGTTTTCGTGCATGTGAGAGCTAGTTTTGAAACTGATTTGAAACCATGCCTATGAAAGGTCTATTTTGCATTCAGGTCAGAGTGGGAGGGTACAAAGACGAAACCATGAGATTGATTGACTTGTAGACTGCCCCTGAACCACTGTCCACCTGAGCCTCAACCTGTTGGAAGACCCCAGATTTTGCAATAGACCGAAATACCTTTGTTTCAACAAAGATCACACATTCATCTACACTGTATTTTTCAATAGTCTTCAATCAAGGTATGGTATTATGTGCAAGTTGCTCCTCCGTTGCAACCATTTAGCTTAGGGTGCCCTTCAATACAACACCAGCAAATACATCCCGCACCATAGGGATGTCTGGGAGGCATCACATCCCTAGACCACGGTCTGCCTAGATGGTGAGGCAAAAGCTCTGTCACCGAAGAGGTTAGTTTAGGTGCAGTCTACTTGCCCTTGGGCACAAAGCATCCTGGGAATTCAAAGTCACTTTCTTGCAGAAATGGAGGAAAAGCCTTGCAGGATTCCTCAATAAAAAGAAGTTTGGAGCAAAAGTGAATCCTAAATGACTTAGTACACTATTGTTCGAATTTAGTGATGGACAACTACGTTTCCTTCTGCATACATGTTTAAGGAGATGCCCCTGGCTCAACACCCCCTCACTTTATCCCTAAACTCCTGAGCTGAAATGAGAAAGATGGTGCTACAATTCTACCTATATTTTGAAATTGACGGGGTGGTGGTGGTGGAGGTCGAGTAGAGACATTTTAAAACAAATGCTCCGATCGGTTGTTTGCTTGCCTCAAAAGTGAATCCGAATTTTGTTTTAGCTAGCTCAGTCTCATTAGGACAAAAAACAGATCAGTCCCTCCTTTTTCCCCCCAACTGCTGAAGATGGGCATATCTACCCTCCAAAACCCTCCTCTTACACTCCAATTTAGCAACTTCTCTTGGGGCGCAGCGTGCAGGACATAGTCCTGTAGGGTTGCTTGGCTGTAGATCAGCCCTGATGATCCCCCAAACCCACATACATCGTTTGAGTTGGTCCAAGTCGCTGTGCCAAACTTTTTAGACCGAATTATCAAGAGGACATTATTTTGCTTAAGACTCTGGCATGCAGTGAGCACTATTGACATAATCTTCAGGCAAGACTGGCAGAGCCCTATAAGGGGGACACCATGCATCTGCAGATAAACAGATCACACTCAAAGTGGTCTGCGAATGGCGATGTGGGAGCCCCCGATTCTTCACAATGCCGGCCCCCAACATTTTCAAGAGGTGACTAATGCACTTCAACTGAGTTTGGTCCACTCCAGGTATCACTGATACTCCCAGAGTAGTCCATACCCCATAGCGGTGTTCCATACACTCATGCACTCCCCAAAGATGAGCTGATGTGCATCTTCTCAATATGAACAATGGGCGGCAGGCACGGAGCTGGAGGTCAACAAGATTCCTCCTTTGAAGCGCACTGCGCTACTGCTGAGAGAACTTTCTGAAATCATGGAAACTGGAGAGGCAGACTTCGGCACAGAAGCAGAATGATCTATCAGGAGATTCCTGCAGAGGCCAGTGGTTCTGGAAAATGAGACAATAACCTGCTGACACCACACCAAGCCCTGTATGCCTTTCAGCTGTACCATCCAGCTGGAAACCCGCCTTCCAGGCAACTCCAGCTCCGTGTGAATAATAAGCTAATATTTGCCATATTCCTCATCCATAGTTGGTTAATCAGAGCCCTCGGACCATAAGACAAGAAACAATAGTGTGGGTATTTAGCGAATTCCTGACTTTTAAATGTTTCAAAAGCTAGTCTAGGACTGGCCACCCGCTGAACTTAAATTTTAAAAGCAAAAATCAGATCCATCGTCCTGCCAGCTGAGAACGAAAATGTACAGCGACCACAAGGGATTATGGGAGAAGACAGTTCTTCGCCCTACTGTTCTAACTCAAGTACCTGCTCCAAGAATTCCCAGAATGCTTTATATTTGAGAAAGTGTGTTTCGAAGTTCCCCGAAACAGATAACTGCCTTAAACAGCAAACACAAAATAGAAATGCATACTTAAAGATGGAAGTTGGACATTTTAAGGCCTCGTGTGAGAAAACTAAAGAATGTACCACACACCGTACTGCAAAGCATTGTGGGAATATTTGCCGGATTTGGGCAACACCATTTTCCTACAACCTCCAGACAGGCTTCGGTAAAGTCTCTCTGCATAAAGATAATAAGCAACATCATAAGTACAAACAAGTCCTCGGTGGCGGCGGTGGTAGCCACGGCAGCTGAACAATGCATAGGCAGATACCAGTCAGTCAAGTTATCATTGGATCAGTACAGGCTGAGCCAGACTCCCGCTGGGCTGGTAGAATCCCCAATGGATCTACATTGAATGAGGAGAAACCCTGCCAGTTCTACAATAAGTAGGCAGAGGTCCCATGGTTCCATGCTCGATACGTAAAGGCACATCCGGTTCCACATTGGGTGGGTAAATGCCATTACTGGCTTAACATTGGGTGAGGATGGCTCCTTTCAGTTCGACACGGGACAGGCAGAATCCCACTGGTACCACCCTCGGTGGCTGAGCGGTCCATCCAGAGGTGCCTTTCTTGTGAGGCAGTGCCGGCTGCCTTTGGGCCAGTTCTTTCAGCCGCTGGGTGGGACTTTCAAACTTCAAGTATTTTCAGTCTAGGTTTCCTTAGATGCACCGTTTCCAGCGTCCATCATCACCATACACAAGAAGGTGGATCCCTATTAGCTGATACGACAGCGCTAAGGCTGTATCCTACTGGTCACGCTTTAGGTGGCGATGCCCATGGTGCTGGCCTGTTCCTGCAGACCAAGGATGCTGAAGGCGATGCGTTTCTGGTGCCCCGGTAGGCGGATGCCTAATTTCTTTATGTCCCTGATGAAGAGGGGAAGAAAATGGAAAGATTAGAAAAGGAGTGCTATGATTATTTTACAGACACAATGCCACCCCTCCCTGGATTGTCCACATCCCTTGCCATTAGTATTTCATGACCAATCTCGTTCATACTCCTCCATTTTTTTAAAAGACAAACTTTTTATAGACTCTAGATCTTTTCAATTCAGTCCTGATAACTTTGAGAAAATCTTTATTATTTTTTTTTAAGAAGCTGCATTGTATTTCTTATCAAACAGCATCCATTTTTAGGGCGGGTGGTACCCAAATGCCAGGTATGCAGGTTGACAGCCTGCACACCTGTCCTACAACAGACACGAAAATAAAGCCAGGATTGTTAAAAACACTTGAGAAACTAACGATGCAATGCAAGTCAAACCTTAATGAGCATCCGGTGACAATGCTTCTAGAACTTACGAATTAAAGATGGAGGTTTGGAAAAACACAAGGCTGAAATTGAGTCATGCAGTGGAAAATGCCCTTCTGATGCGGCGGAAGGGGCGTGGAGGTGGGGAGGCCTAAAGCCCAGCAGGTTGCCCTGTCCCAGGGAGGCACTTCTGAATGCCTTTCCACAACAAGCCTTAGTTTACTTATTTAGACAGCTTGAGCTGCAGAACTGGTCATCCCTTTCCGGCCCCAGAACAGCATCCAACTTCCCAAATAAACAAACATCAGATCTTAAAAGGGTGCCCCATCATTTGAAGTTCAAACACTGCGTGGCCGGCGCCCTGGACCACCACCCTTGACCTTTCAAGCTGGCTCTTTTCTTGTTGTAGAATAGGGAGCCATTTTGTTGTGGCTGAAAAGTCCTGTCTGTGCCTCAGACACGGGCCCTGTGTGTCCAAGTTCCCATGACTGGCGTTCCCAAGAGATTTGCAACACGTGGCAGAGAAATTATTTAAAGTACAAGGAATGGGAGACAGGCTTATGGGAAACCGGAAACGTTACACAGAAGGGGGCCAAGCACAGCAGAAGGAATGCAACAATTGAGGTTAAAGCACACGCCGGAGAGCTGGGGACTTCCAAGCACTGTAAACATTTACTGTCTTTATGGAGTGCTCCTGAAAAGCTCCAGAGAGGGCCAAAGAGTTCAAAAGACCTACATCCATAGATCTGTAAGACAAAGACACCTACTCGGTCTTGGAAGGCAGATGGCCCATTCAAACTTGGCCTCTCTATCGAGACTCGTTCGCCACAACACAAGAGATAGAGGTTTCTATATACTGCCATATATCCTCCAAACTATACACATCACACTCTAAGGAGACTGTCAACAAAGGCACCGTTTCTGATTTGCTTTCAATGTATAAAGACTAGAAGCCACTTACACTTGTCAAAGAGCAGGCAAAATTGAGAAGTGTCACTCAACTGTGAGAGAGCGATATGGGAGACTGACTAAGAGAGATGCACAGGAGACATGGACAAAAATGGAGACGGTGTTGAAGTCAAAGTGATCCTTCTGCCCCCAGTAAGGCTGTGAATATCGCTTGGGTACCACCTCCTCTTACCCAACCCTGTAAGTCACTTCTCCCCCATACAAAGCGACAAGACAGTCACACTTTTCAATCCATAAAAGGGAATCTCTGCTCTTTCCCCTGGCCCTGCTCCAAACCCTCCTGTACCCTTATCTGAAGCTCATCTCCAAAGACCCTTAATCTTTTCCAACAGCCTTCTCTAGAGGTACTGCATTTTCACTCAACATCCTGCTTATCCTATCCTGTCCGCGATGCTCCCCATCTTACCTCCACTCTGCCCAAAAGGCTCCTGTTTTTTCTACATTATGGGAATTCACTTTGTTGTGATGTATTTCTGAGCCCCAACCAAAATGCAATTTTTCGAGTCTGTTGCTCCCATGCCCTTAAGAAACAAGGCTTTCTTTTTTAAAGACCATTTGATGCGGTCTTGAACCTCCTTGTGGCAGTAACAAGGTAGCAACCTGCAATGGCCTAATGCAGCAGTGATCCTGCTGGAAAGTGACAAAGAAAATGGAGTCTCGACTAACCTTTGCAAGACATGGCACCCATGGTCATAATGCCAGAACTTGCAATGTCTGCATTAATCTTGCCAGGTGGCGCCCTACACTAGAGTTACTCTGCGACGTTCAGCCTTCCCAGGGTCAGGAGAGTCCTCCTGAGATGCCTGTGTGACTGCTCAACCTCAGGTACTCAGATTTAAGCAGTGGGTGACCGTGAGGACACGTAGCTGGGTGGTGTCCCTCAAAAACAGGGAGCTATGGATCGGTGGAAAGTATGAAGACTGTCTTTTGTCTGCCCTCCGAGAAGGGCCCAGATAATTGTGCAAGCTAGAGAGGGAACCTCGAGCATGGCAATGCAGCCCTTAAGTTCTGAGGAGGCTCTTCCTCAGGATAATAAAAGGGTAGGCCAGCCATTCTATTAAATAAACTCTTTCGCATGGATGGTCTCAAATTCATGGAGAGCTGATGAGAAACAAACTCAGTGCCCACTCTGCAGGCAGTCCCACCAAAAATCAAATGCATGGTCTCCACACTTTTAGGTTGATGTCAGAGGTAAGAACGCCATTTAAATTTAGGTCAGAAGTCCAGATCCCATGTGTTTACAGCCACAGGCATTATAGAAGGGTGCATACATGTAATGCTCTATTAAATATAATAGGTTTTGCCTCGAGTGCAGAGCATGCGTCTAATAAACATAGTTCCATACGGCCACCACACTATCATCCATTTTTATGCGACGATCCCCACTCAGAAGAAATCCAGTAGACAGACCAAGTAAGGAAACGACTCCGGTGCAAATAGACTATTGTCACCCATTAATTCACTATGCTTACAAATCGCTTGAGGTCAGAGAACCATAAGAGTGCCTAGTCAAACAGGGAGCAAAGAGGTGGCAGAGACACCGCACTCTAGGTATGACCCATAGGCTCCCTCTTTTCTAACCGTTGCAGCCTTCCTCAGGCGCTCACATGAGGCCCTGTATTCGCTCCCTGTTCCACAGTCTCATACTCTCATGAAAGAGGCCAGGCACTGGGCCACGGTTCCTCGGGCTCACACGCTCCGTGCCAAGGACAGGTACTCACTCATGGCTCATCTGGATGACCCGGTCCATGGAGCTGAAGGCAGATGACGTGAAGTGCTCGGTGTACTGCTGCATCTTGATGGACTCCAGCCACTCAGCGATGCTTTTGAAGGGCATTCCCTCTGATCCACTGCTGCTAGGCAGGCGGATGGAGATCCTGAGAAACACAGAGCAGAGGGTCAGCTCCTGCAGCATTAGGAACAATATATCACAACAGGTGGCCTCAATCTTAAGAAATACTTTGTGCTGCAGGGGAGGACAGAGGTGCACCAAAAGGGCTATTCAAGGGGACTAACACTGGGGATAAATGCCCCAAGGAGGAAGCTGTTGGGCCCCATTGGCGTACAAAGGCACAGGGCAGTGTAGTACAAGTGCTGCAATAGAGCGGGGCTGCACGACAAGCAGGAGGTTCAGATGTTAGTACTAAAACAGAAGATGCTATAGAAATAATGACATTCAGAAAGCAAGAGCGCTGTTGAATACCACAGAGGATGGGCATGCGCGTGTCTCATGAGTAAGCCAGAAACCACAGACACACAGGCCAGACTGTCGAACTCTGGGTTTCCAGATCAAATGCTGCAATAACCTTTGCCAGAAGAAAGCTTGGTCTGCTTTCAAAAGTCTCACTACAGCTCAGCATATGAAGACACCAGCAGTGAATAGCTGTGGAACTTCACTCCTCGAGCGACTCTGAAGACATGAGGTCGTTCCCGGAAGCTGAGACATACTCCACCCATACCTAGGTCTGAGATCTACACAGACCGTGGACAGCTGCTCAGAATCCTTCCCCACGGGGCAGTGCTGTGCCCTAGGCAGAACCCTTGGGTGGAATGGCACGGCCAGGCCCTTGCAGGATTCTCTTTAGGGGGCACTACGAAGTCCTCACACCCGATTGTGAGGAAGGCAGGATCGGGCGGTGAAAGAGGCTTGGATTCGGTCTTTAACACACATCTGGTGTGGGGCTGCATGCCTGGGCAAGGGATGCTCATTACAGAGCCTCTTTCTTCAGATAAGCCTCTGCCCTCCACACTTCCTACCCCATCACCTTGACTCCTGCCGATGCACTAAAGCATAACTATAGCCAAATGCACAGCCCTTGCACATTTTTCCATTTCAGCAGTGATAACAAGTAAATGGCCTCTTTTAATCTGACCTTCCTTTAAACAATTACAATCTATTTACTCCTTTTTCCCAATGTTTGAACCGGCCCATTTTTGCCACATTTACTTGCAGTCCTGGGGTAATTTCCCATTCTCAAGGGAGGGAAGCGCAGTGACTGGTACTGCCATAATGAACAGGCATTACTGCAATGCCAGGAAAGATCACTATGGAACCCAACACATTTTTTATTTATTCAGACAGGGGACAAAAATTTAATTTCCAGGATTTCAAAAAACAAAATATGGTAAAATAGAATTTTTTTTTAAATTTAATTATCACATGCCCGAAACATGTCGGCTGTGGGAACAGATTCCCATATAAGAACTGGACCAATTCACAGCTACTGCTGTGCCACAAAAGCATAAATAAAATAACGTATATTTGTCTGGGAATACTACAAGGCAAAGGCGCTATATGTGTTCAAGCAATGTCAAAGTCGAATGGGTGACGCATTTGATACTGGGCGCTGACCAATTGGTTCTGACAATATTTCGCTTTTTTCCAGATGGCTGATGAGCATACACGTGCCTGCGTCCCACCATCTCCTAATGTTTTTCCCCCAAAAAAATAGATGTGAAGATGCATTACAAGATGGACGTCATGCATGTGTAAACATACATGGCATCCATTTTAGAATGATTTGGCTTTGCTAGTGCTTGTGAAGCAATTCAACAAGAAATACAAAGCCCAAAGCACGAGCATAAACATGTATAGGGGTGTGAGCCACATCCTAAATTAGGCTGGGGAGAAGAGAAGGAGGTGAAGAACTGAAACTGTTGTGGGGCGGACAGAATGATAGTTGCAACGTTACTGCTTTATGTCCCATGTACATTCCAATACATGCAGTGGCTGTAAGGACAGCCCACACAGCAAGTGAAAACTAAAATAAAAATGCCAGCAGCCAATGGCTAGGGGGGAGCTGAGCAAAATCCCAAACTCTGTACAGTATGTATGCAGTACTGTACAGAAGGTGAACGACAGACAGACGCTAAAAACCATAAATCACAGTGCAGAGATAGAGAGACACTGAAACAGTGAAGCGTGCAGTGATGGTGTAAAACATATTCTCATTTAAACAGCAACGTAACAGCGGCTGGTGATCGAGGGAATGTTAAAAGCTTTAAAGCTCATTTCGCCTTGAAACACGCAGCATAAACATGCAGTTGGAAGGGAATGACTAGGGTTATGCGGTCAGTTTACTTCATTAAGAAGGAGTATACCCTAGTAGACAAGTTTACGTTTTCACAAGGCCAGCACATGCTCACTGCAGCCAAAATGGACCGTGAAATCTGAGCCAGAAAAGGATAGTACACCATACACTCGCTACCCTTCAAAGATTAACACTGATTACATTAGGATTTTTAATAGGACCAACTTGCTTAAACAGCAGTGCCAGACAAAACCAGCTTGTGCATGTAAAGAGACTCAAACAAACACATTCTTCTAACTACTGGATCGAAAAAACAGAGAGCAAAGGGACTGATGTTCTGGGCAGAGACAACCGACCCAGGGGGGAGGGAATGTCTATATTAGGAAGGCTTTATATATAGAAACAAAAGATATGTGATAAACTGAATTGATGTAAAAGTTGCAACCTCCGCCAGCTTCAGCTTAACTTAAGCTCTTTATTTTTCCCTCTACAACTGACTCACCAGCAACAGAAACTCCCAGAAGAAAGCTCTGATCCCAGGGATAAGTCCACTGTAATATTAGTGGTAAACAGGAAAGAGCAACGACCCTGCCTCGCTCCTCCCCAACCCTCGATCCGCACACCTCTGTAACCACAAACTTGGAGCCTGCCCTCAGCTGGTTTGAAGCTCTTTTACTCTAGCTTCACCTATTCCTCGGGGCAGAGTAAGGAACCTCGGTCTGCGCAGGGCTGGTAAGCACACACCAGCCAGAAACTCTTTGCTACAGTGAGTGACAAGCATTGTATCCAGTTTGAAAAATATAACCATCAGCCCAGCAAACAGAGGCTACTGGCCCCTTATGTTGGGCTAGGCGATTAGAGAATAGCTGTAAGTTATGAGGCGTGTATTGGGAGGTAGCCCCCTATCCTTGATAAAGTACGGATCAGTTACTATCAACTAAGCCATTTACTCCTGTCCAGCCCCCAGATAACCCGGAAATAATAAAAATGAAGCACCAAAAGACCCTGTCCCACAAACAATATGTTCTTTTGAGTTCATACATCCACCCAAGCCACCAGCAAGCCAAACCCCGTCAATGGAAACTAGTTTACACCTTCCCATACCCACAGAGGCCTACAAATGCACACCTGGGATCAAAGTCAGCCATGGTCTTGAGGGAATCGGGTGCCCGGATGAGCTTGTCCAGGAGGCTGACTATGTCAGGGAACTTGGGGCGCCGACTGCGATCCTGAAGCCAGCACTGCATCATGAGCTGGTAGATGGCAGATGGGCAGTCCATGGGAGCTGGCAACCTAAATCCCTCGTTGATAGCCTTCATCACCTGAATTAGAAAAATATAGTACATGTAGAGTTCAGAAAGAGAAAAACAACGTGGTGGTACCTTTTCATTAAAAAGGGTCTAGCTTCACTCTGTGCCCCTGCACAGTCATTCCTTGTTCACCATCTCACTTCCTGCCTCAGTCACCCGTTGGTTCCAGCCTTAGTTCTACTGCCAGGTTCTAATATCCATTTCCTTCTATTGTTTATGGTTCTACAGATGGTTAAATTGCATAGAGGAACAGTTCAGTCCAACACTCCCCCCCCCCACCCCCCACCAGATCAAACACTTACTTTTCATGCAGGTACAAATTCACAAATTCTCAGCCCTCCCACTTCACAAAGGAGCACACCAAGAGCAAAGCACTTTTCCGAAATATGCAGGGAAAGCTAAGAACACAGTTCTAGAAACCAGTTCGGATTGGCGCTACTCGCCAACCTCATCAAGACTCCTACGGAACCCACCTCATGGTTGGACAGCTCCCAGTAGGGCCGCTCCCCGTAGGAAATCACCTCCCACATGACGATGCCATAGCTCCACACGTCACTGGCTGATGTAAACTTGCGGTAAGAGATGGCTTCTGGTGCGGTCCAGCGGATTGGAATCTTTCCGCCCTGTGGAAATGAAAAGATTAAGTAAAGACACGGAAGGGAATGAAGAAGAAAAAAAAAAAAAAAAAAAAAAAACAGATTTTTATTTTTTTGATCAGACACCCTCTACCCTTCCTGATTCCTCTTCCTATCACCACCTCCGTTGTGAATGTTGCACTGTCACATCGCCAGTAGTGTCACAAATAACACCACGCTTTGATTTTCTCAAGCTCTGCGAGCTAGCACAGATTCTTAAATGGTAACTGGTATTCTCACTCACACAGAATCTCCCCTGGCAGAAAGTCAGCACTGCCATACCACAAAATAAAATGTGTCAACTTAGATCAACCCATGAGCTCCAAAAGATGCTGCGAGCAATCTCATCACATTCCCCATACTAACAGGGGGCGCAACAGCGGTTGCATAGCTGACCCATCACATATACAGAGTCACTTACAGAGCACTGCTGGCACACTGTGGGTCAGAAATCATGCTTGAGCTCTTTAGAAGGAAAAATGTCTACGCCTAGAGCATGGCGGAGTCCTGGATTCCCTGAAGCTGGGTGGTAGCAGACCAGGAACGGTAGGTTGGGTCCTCAACTCACTAATATGAATTGGCTTCCTGGTGGAATGCCAGAGAGACACAACATAGTAGACACTTCATGCCGCCGCACCAGAGGAGGCTCATTCTTCCACCCCTGGACCACCCTCCCTCTCCACTTCAACACTTCACCATCGCTGAAGCGACTAAAACCTGGCTCTTCGACTGCAGCGCACACACAGTTCCTGGATAAGCCCTGGGGAGATCAGCCCCGCTATACAAATACAAGTTGATTGATGCCCTGCATCTGTAAATTATCAAACCTGAGATAGCCAGCCATTCTAGGTGCTCGAGTGAAATCATACCCTTGTACAGGGCAATTATTCCCAATAAAGAGCTCAGAGATAGGCAGAACCACACTCCTAGGCAAGCAAGAAATCATGGTACTCACGCTTGTTGTGTATGTAGCTTCAGGGTCATCCTCCAGGACACGTGAAAGGCCGAAGTCAGAGACTTTGCACACCAACTGACTGTCCACTAAGATGTTGCGGGCAGCGAGGTCCCGGTGCACGTAGTTCATATCGGAGAGGTACTTCATGCCAGCGGCAATGCCACGCAGCATGCCCACGAGCTGGAGGACGCTGAATTCACCATCGTTGTCCTGAAAAGTGGAAAAGAACTATGAGTAGGAAACTCGGGTGTAGCCTGTACTATATTGCCCATAGTAACACAGAGGAATCTGTACACACACACACACACGTACTCCAAGTTAAAAAAAATTGCTGGGGCACATACCCGAAGGAACTTGTCGAGGGCACCATTCTCCATATGCTCGGTGATGATCATCATAGGCTTATCTGAGGACAAAGGGTAAAAGATTAGTGATATGCAGGGTCAATATGGCACATTTATTAAAGGTGAAAAGCAGCGAGGAAGAGTCTGCAATGCTTGGGGACAGCAAGGACAAGATCAGTGAACATATGCATAGGGAGGGTACAAGAAATGGCTTGTGGCACAAGGGGTCAGTGAGGTACTCGGGTGAGGAGGTCAGCTTGGCCTTTGGTACATAAAATGGGAGGTCAGAGAGATGCAAGGGAGGTTCAGTGATATTTTGGGAGGGGGAATGAGGAGGATGGTAAGATAGTGACGGGCGAGCTGCCAGATCGATGTGAATATGCTGCATGGGCATAACATAGAATAGCAAGGCACTGACAAGATCGCTGCATAGAATAGCACAGCACTAACAAGATGGCTGCACTTACATTTAGAAACCACGCCCTCCAGGTGGATGATGTTGTGGTGGCCGAACTGCCCCATAATGCTGGCCTCGCTCAGGAAGTCTATGCGCTGCTTCTCTGTGTACCCTGCCTTCAGGGTCTTGATGGCCACCGGTGTCTCCTTCTTCCCCGGCAGCTTCAGAATTCCCTTGTACACCTCTCCAAATTCACCTTGTGGGAGGGAGGAAGGGTAAGTAGATGGCACAGCTGGTGAAGAAGAGAGTTGGCAGACGTCTTCCTATCTAATCTGACACAGTCAGGATCTAAATCGGATCAACATCTCATGCTGCCAAACCATCATTATTCACACACACCACAATTCCTACTCACGGACATGGTTAGAGCAACCCAAATACATCCCGACGTCCACTCTGAATCAGAACAACAACTGCCCAAGGCACACTTCAATCAAGCCACTTCGAGACTGGACACCTGCATATCGCAAGTGGTCTTCTATCTCCGCACCCTCAAGAAGCAGATGGGCTTCACGGTTGGCAATTTCCAGGCTTACTCCCGTACCAAGGCGGATTCTCACTCCCCCGATACTAAGAGCCGCGCCCTGGCCCTTGCCTGCACCACCAGACTTTGAAACAGAGTAATTCTAAGTGCTGGAAGAAGTGTGCTGGGGTACTAGAATGATAATATCATTGTGCTTCACGGGGGGGGGAGGGGGGTGAATAGGTCATGGAACAAGATCAGCAGGACAAGGATACTGTCCAGGACTGAGGTGCATCACCAGAAAGTTGCAATCTGTAATAGTGCGCTCCTGGCATACAGGAGGATCAGAAGTACAAACAACCATTACAGCAACAGAGGGGAGAGTACAATGACCATGGTCTGCTTTACCTGCGCCAATCACCTTCTGACGGGTAACACAGGTGGGCTGGATTTCAGTGGTGAACTTCAGAACGGCTTGGTTAGGGTCTTCATATGTGTGGGGGTCAACGTAGGTCTTCAAAGGCTTCAATTGTTCTTGTAGGGGAAAGAGAAAAATGCAATGAATACTTGCAGATTTTAGACAGATCAGTTACACATGTGCCCCATATCCTGCTAACCCATGGGTCCTCATGTGAGGGCTTGGGAGGGCAGCAGAATCTTGGCATCATGCCATCACCAACTGTTCAGTGATACAGGCACCACATAGGCCAGGTATCCCACCTTTATCACTTCACATTCTTTAAGAAGGGTGCTTGCAAGAGACCTATACCCTCCTATTTATAGGGCACTTCCTGCAAGAAGGGCGCACACAAGGAGCCCTGAACTAAATAGTCATCGGGCAATACTTCTGGGACTTGCACTGCAAGATCCGAAAATCAGGGCAGGTGCGTTGAGAGTAGACCTGGACCTTGAGTTGCATCAAACATCAGCTGGACAGTGTGCTTACAATACTGGGCTTTCATCTGACAGCCATATTTGTGCTGGGAGTTTTAGTCTAGGATTCCAAAGGAGTAACGCATTTGACACCACTCAAATTACATTTATATTTCACTATACCAATTCACCACTAATCCTTTATGGGTTCCAGAGTAGTGTGCTACTCGCAGAAAAAGTGCTTCAACCCCTCATCAGGAGTAGCAAGCACTATATACATTCAAACCTTTTCCCCTCTCTTCTATCCCGCCACTATCCTTCTCAATCCAAATACCTGACTAACATATCCACCACTCAAATTACTTTCATATTTCTCTATACTAATTCACCACTAATCCTTTATAGGTTCCGGTGTAGCGTGCTATTCGCGAAAAAGCTCTTTGATGCCTTGTCAGCTGTAGTAAGCGAAATCTAAATGCAATTACAATACAATACAACAAAGGTTTTAACCGGAAAAAAACAGATATACAAATTCGACTGAGTGAGGCGGCAACCACAGGCTAAACAAGCTTGATACTTAACAGACTCCAGCACATGCAGCAATAGGCCTTGTAGTAGATCAATACTGGGGCACTTCCAGCTCTAGGTAGGATTTTTCAATGGTTTAATTCTATTTTAACATGTTTAAAACCAATGCTAAATTGAATATGGTCCAGTGGCGGAATAACTCTGGCTACAACATGTTAATTTGTAAACCACAAATTCACCTCTTGAGAATCTTGTTGCAAATGATACTCATTGCATTGACTTTTGGAGAATGAAAGGCCCAGTTAAGCCCACCGGGATTCTAATCTGTGACTAGAAGGTCAAAGACAGATTTGTGTAGGGGATGCAATAGCCCACCTAGCCATCGGACCCCAAAAATAGGTATATCTGTCATCAGTAAGCGTAGACTCTTTAAATGCAATCACACATGACTGCCACTAGCAAGGTGGGGGCAATGAAGGAGTACAAACGAGCACAGGGCTAGGATATGAGCAACCTACTACTAGGACAAGTCTTGAGTGGTGTATAATAGCATCATGTATCGGTATCTATCATAAAAGTTCCCCTCTCCAATGTTGTGACACGTGTACTGAAGGCGGTGGGCACTATTCAAAGGTGCTGCCCCCAACCACCCCAAATTTCGCACCTCTCACACTTACCAGACTTTGAGAAACGTACGTCCTCTGGCGACTGCCTGGCCCTCGACATCCTCCTCCTGCGGAAAAAAGGAAAGCAAGTGAGGATGAGACGTGTGAAAGATCTCCCCTAAATGGGTTATCACTAGCTAAGGAGTAGTGTTTCCACACAATCCTGCCTTAGTGATCTTTGACCTTCTATGGTCAGATGCTCAGCATCCTACTTTCATCATGGCCAGACTAGAGGGAAGACGAGGATGTGCATCGGGGAGCAAAGACGCAGGTGTCGAAAACGGGAAGGAGAGATAGGTGGGAAAAGTAGTTAAGCGGGACATAGGCAAACAGAGGGAAGAAGGCAAAAGGGTGCAACGGTGCCCTCAGCAGACCCATCAGAGTAATGGGGTTAGACGGCCAGAGGAAGGGAAGAGTTTTGGACTAGAGCTGTTTCGGGACATTGGCTGGGAAAAGCATGCAGGCGAGAGGTACTCAGGAGGGTATATAGGTCAGTGCCAGTCCCTGGCTTCACCTACCTGCGGTGGAAGCAGATGACAGCACCCACTATCACAGCTAGCACGAGAACGCCCGCCACTGCCCCAACAATGGGCGATGCCACACCCATCCCACTGGAGGCTGCTGGAGAGACAAAAACATGATCGTCAATCAGTGGGACTACAGAGTTGGCCAAAGGCAGTGAAAAAACTCAAGCCCAGAACCTTTAAAAGCAGATCCCAAAACCAAAAACCTTTATGAGTTAACAATGCAACAGTGAATTTTCAATTGCTCTCAGTAAATCCATATTTGACAAGAAAAGGTGAACAGGGTTTAAGCCCAAGTACAACAGCCTGGCAAAAACGTAATCTGTTCATTATAGACACTTTTTCTGCTCTTTACCGTGAAGGAAGAAAACATTACAAATAAAAGCCCACTCCAATACCAAGTCACACAATAAATAAATGATATACAAAAATGCAGCCTGATTTTTTACACATTTTCTTCATAGAGTGCAGCAAAGTAATATGGACAGTCCCCGCTACTTACCTTCGCTCAAAGTGTGGAACTCATGCTCCTTACTGAAGGTGCCCTGACCCTCCTGGGTGAGCGCCTGGATGCGCACCACATATGTGGTCCCTGCGGCCAGCTTGGAGATGGTAACAGAAGTGCCCTCACATCGAAGTACTGAATAGCTGTTTTCATCATGCTGGGGGGAGGGGGTAAAAAAAAAAAAAAAAAAAAAGGAGATTAAGGAACTGAGAAAGCCAGAAAAGCAAATTGATGTTCCAGCAGGGCTGGCTTAAACTCAAGAAGTTGTAAAAACGTGTGACTAACCAGGGAAAAATTGCCACATACTGCATGTCATGTGAATTACTTGTGCTTTGGCTTCAGTGTTTGGATGGTTCTTATACCAAGCCTGAAAATACATTTTAGAATTGTTTTTAAAGCCGAGGTGTGGTGTGCAGCAAACCTGGGGAGTTCTCTGATGAAATAAGTTAGATAGACAAAGAAAGAACAGCTTTGCTTGGGTATTCCCTTTATTATTTAGGGACAACACCTAATTTAGTACAGGGAACAAAAAAAAAAAGAATCTTGTGTCCTGTGTATTACCCTGTGTAGTTGAAGGGTATGTAGTTCTGCACCCAGGGGTGGATCAGTGAAAATAGGCGGGTGCAAAGGGGGGCAAACTGCATCAAGGACTTAGGACACCTCTTTAGAGTGGACCCCTCTGCTTACCTTCTTGCTGTAGTTGACCTCATACTTCCAGACACGGCTCAGCTGCCGCTGAGGCACTATCCAGGACAGGCTGAGGGTGCTGCTGCTGCGGCTCTCCAGATTCACCGACGTCACCCTGGGGGGCTCTGGTGGACGCACAAGGAAGAGGTTAAAATGGCAGCTGCGACCGGTACAGACACCACACACAAGAACTCTAGCTAGGATTAATATAAGACTCCATGTCATGAGGATACTAGCTGTGCAGATCAGGAGTTTCATTTAATACATTATTATTGTCCAGTATCTCAGTTCATTTAATAAAATGAACCAAATTGTGGCCAAAAATCTCAAAAGGCGCTGATTTGTTACATGAACGCCTATGACGCAGGGGTCACATGATAACCCTTAACCAAAACACCACGATTTCACCCAAAAACACCATTCTGCATCTGCACGTATAACTCCACTAATCCTTGAGAGGCTGCATGTGTAGGATGTACTTGAATGTTAAAGCCTGGACATAAACGCCCAGTCACCATCAACATAAGAGCCGGTTCCAATCTAGGGGTGAGGGAGCACGAGGGTGGGCAATAACATAGGGTATGGCGACAGGAGTCTCACCATCGCTTACCGGTCTGGTTGACGCTGATGCTGGCGGTGCCCATGCTGCGACTGTTGGTGAAGCTAGACACGCCATTACGCGCCTCTACAGTGAAGGTGTAATTCACATAGGGCTCCAGATCGAAGACGGTCAAAGTGTTGCCCTTCAGCCCCTGTGGTGTCTCGGAGTAGCGCACACTGGAATCGCAAGGGTAGCACTCCCGAGCATCAGACCGGCACTGCTCACAGGTGACTGTGTATGTTACGTCCTTACGGCCACCAGAGCTACGTGGAGGAGACCACTTCAGGTCTACCTTGGCACCCAAACCAACAGCGATTACACCATGTGGGGGTGATGGGGGACCTACAAAAGAGAAGAAGGTAAAAGTCATACTGAGACGTAGCCCAAATCAAAAAAGCGGAACAGTAAAGCTTTAACCAAAAAAAGGAACAGCCTATAAGACCAAGAGTGAAGAGGGGCCAGAGGGCAGGCGGACAGAGGGGCCAGAGGGCAGGCGGACAGAGGGGCCAGAGGGCAGGCGGACAGAGGGGACAGAGGGCAGGCGGAAAGAGGGGACAGAGGGCAGGCGGAAAGAGGGGACAGAGGGCAGGCGGAAAGAGGGGACAGAGGGCAGGCGGAAAGAGGGGACAGAGGGCAGGCGGAAAGAGGGGACAGAGGGCAGGCGGAAGGAAGGGCCAGACGGCAGGCGGACAGAGGGGCCAGACGGCAGGCGGACAGAGGGGCCAGACGGCAGGCGGACAGAGGGGACAGAGGGCAGGCGGACAGAGGGGACAGAGGGCAGGCGGACAGAGGGGACAGAGGGCAGGCGGACAGAGGGGACAGAGGGCAGGCGGACAGAGGGGACAGAGGGCAGGCGGACAGAGGGGACAGAGGGCAGGCGGACAGAGGGGACAGAGGGCAGGCGGACAGAGGGGACAGAGGGCAGGCGGACAGAGGGGACAGAGGGAAGGCGGACAGAGGGGACAGAGGGCAGGCGGACAGAGGGGACAGAGGGCAGGCGGAAGGAAGGGCCAGACGGCAGGCGGAAAGAGGGCCAGACGGCAGGCGGAAAGAGGGCCAGACGGCAGGCGGAAAGAGGGCCAGACGGCAGGCGGAAAGAGGGCCAGACGGCAGGCGGAAAGAGGGCCAGACGGCAGGCGGAAAGAGGGCCAGACGGCAGGCGGAAAGAGGGCCAGACGGCAGGCGGAAAGAGGGCCAGACGGCAGGCGGAAAGAGGGCCAGACGGCAGGCGGAAAGAGGGCCAGACGGCAGGCGGAAAGAGGGCCAGACGGCAGGCGGAAAGAGGGCCAGACGGCAGGCGGAAAGAGGGCCAGACGGCAGGCGGAAAGAGGGCCAGAGAGTAAGCAGAAGAAAGCTAAGTAGCAAGCAGAGGGTGCCAAAGACCAAGTATGAGAGTCCCAAACAGCGGCCAAAGAGTGGAGCTCAAAATAGAAAATAAAAAAAAGCACAGAAGCAACGGAAACAGAAAGCCATTTTACATCAATACATAAGCTTAGACAGGAGGTCCTGGGACTGCCCCACGGCAGTCTAGACGAGGAGGACTGCGAAGTGTAACAAACTGAAAAATGGAAAAAAGAAAGCACTTACGAGTACATGGATATGAGAGCGGATCCTCAGCAGCTCTAAAGTAGCCGTCCTCACATGGGCAGGATGTGGCACCGGTGGCAGAGGGCAGGGTGTGCAGTGGGCACTTCAGGCAGGCACTGTCAGACGCATCCGCCTTGAAGTGACTGGGAGGACAGGCTGTGGAGACAGAAGGGACCGCCTTAGGGCAATGATGAACATCACAGAGTCAATGCCATGGTCATTCAAACTGACCTTTAACCCTTCAACCCGGGGTGGGCATTGAATGCCCATGTACGTTAGGAAGGGCTCCAGAAGACGCAACCGTGGATGGAGTTGCAAGCGCACCCACTACATAATTTCAGCAAGAAATATTTTCACTAAGAAACATAGGCAGTTTAACCATATCATTGGTCATATTTATGTTTAGATATTTTTATTGATTTTCTCTTGTACGTGAAGCGCAAGAATGAAACACAATACAGTACAACATTAGCAGAACGATGAACAGAGATTAATAAAAGCGAGCAGCTCTAGTGGGCCCACAAACAGGGTCGGCGCAAGGAATGCCACTGCTGGAGACCAAATTCATTTTCAGCCCCACTGCGATACTACAAACCTGCGACTTGCCCTGAGCGGGAACAGGTCACAGGTTTCAATGAAGGGAGTGCTAGGATGACATTCTCTACAGTGTACATTAGCTGCAGCCCAGGTTGTCTTTTTAAAAGCATTACTGACAACCGCTGCATATTTTCTGGTTACAGCTGCATCGACAAGGGGTGAAGTATTCATGATAAAAGCTTTCCGTGTTAAGAGCAGTCCCTCTAATTATAGAAACAGCATAGAAAATCCCCCCAGGGAAATAAAAACAAATGCAATTATTCAATAATAGGCACATTTCAGATGTTATCAGTCCTCCTAAAAAAGAGGAGGCCACGCCTCCCCACTACAGAAGCCGGACAGTGCCTTATTTAACCTACTCAGCACAGGTGGGCGCCCTGCAGCAAGACGTGTTTAATACAAGGCAGTGGTCCGAGTTCTCACACCAGTATAGGCAGCATAGGGTGGCACAGTGCGAGAGAAAGGCCAACTTGTCTGCAGCTCAAGTACAGCCAGGTCATGAGGGCAGGAGGGGAAGAGGGGGGCGTGGTCAACCCATAAGCCTATTAACCTTTTAAAGTGGATGAAAAGCGGACTCGGCTCAGGTTGTCGCATAGTTAGTAATGCATAATTTCACATCCATTCGACGACTTGTAAAGGGCATTTTGAAGTCTACCGAACCAGCCCGAAAGCCCAGTTAAAAATAATTTGCCGCATACTACACTTTTCCTCACAGCAGGTAACAGCTGGTGCCCGGTGGGAGGGTGTCATCCCTTAGGTCTAGTTTCCAAAAAAGGCCCGACCCCCCACCTACCTTTCAGCCGTTTAAATAGGGAGATGACAGCACCTGTTGTAACCCCTTCCCCCAGCTCGAGCGCACATTGCTCTGCCCACGCTCGGCACACAGGAAGACCAGAGGGCTGGGGCCAATGGACGACAAGGGAGGGGACCCGCTGATCACCGCCAGCACTTCCGGGTTAGAGAACTGTAATTTCCTGACCAGGAAACCTTCTTCTCAGCTGTGCAGGCCTTGGGGCAGGGAAGCAGACATGTCGCTAACTGTCCTACCTGTGAGAAGCTGTCCCTTCACAGCACATGGCCACACTTGTGTTAGGTTGACCCCCTCCCCCAACCCCACCATATGCGAGTCACTCCAACCCCAGTTCTTCAAAGGACGGCAAGGTTTTCTTTCCGGGCAGTCCCGTCACTCAGTCACGGGTGGCCTCCGCCTGGGGCGAGGGAAGCGTGAAAAACAAACACGAGCAGACAGTTTCTGAACTAGCACCAAACCCCAAAGCAAAACTCCACGGTGTAGAGGTCGAGTCATTCAACAGGTCCAGAAAGAAGCCTTCCTCTTCGATTACAGATTTTAACTGTACACCATTCTGGTTACCCTATTTATAGGGTTACCACCAACGTGTCTTTATCCTCCCGGCAATGTAGCCTCTAGAACTGGGCACAAAACCCCAAATTAACCCTCTAGGAAGTGATCAGCCCCTTCTGGCCTACATAACTGGTCCCATCACTCTGACTGAAAACCATGAAACAGGATGTTGCAATAATAATGCAAAGATTGAGGTCTCCACATCTGGACACGACTCGAAGATCTTCAGACGATGTACACAGCGGGAAGCAACCTCCATTTTGCTCCTGGTTATTCCGCTCCATGTTCACCTCAGAAATTCAGGTCACTTGATGTGTTCTCCCTTAAATCGACTCTTCTTACAGGGCGTAAACTCACAACCGTGGAGGGATTTCGGAGTTATAAGCAGTAGGATTGGCGATTAACTACATAACAGGCCCTCTGCTCCGAAAGGTCTCGCCTTCAGCCTTTATCTTAAAGGAGAAGTCTTATCTTGTGCAATTTCATTGCCCTCCACCTTGCTTGTGTTCAACAGTTTGAAGCGCTCCCCTACAGATTTTCAGAGGCAGTCCTTGTCACCCAATACTGACATACAATTATCTGCTTTCTGCTCATGCACTTGTCCATGAACGTGGGTAGGAGTCTTCTCTGTACACATAAGCACAAAAATTGGGTAACACTGCCGTCCGATGGCAAACGTGGTACTCATGTTCGCGAGAGGAGATACTTATTTCCCTTTGATTAACAAGTACCAATAGTGTGGAAGGGACAAAGGACAGAAAGGGATCCTCTCCAACACTTCCAGCTCCATTTTCCCAGCGTGCACTAGGCGCTACTTGCTGCTTAGTCACTGTCCCTGCAGCCAGGAAAGGGTCAGCTTGGACTTGAGGGTAATCTGCCTGGAGGATCCAGGGCAGACTTGAACTAGCGTGTGAGCATATATGGAAGCGCAGGCCGTCTCGCACACACGTTCTCAGGGAACTGCAGCACATGGGAAGAAGTTCTCAAAGAAATACACGCTCTCTTGGTAAAAACAACCAAACATCGGTGCACAACCACCCATCTGTGACTCCTGTGGAGAAACCTCATCAGCCCAGGGTGAACACACAGGACTCACTTTGACAGATCCACACCGATCACCCTTATCCACACCAGCAGTGCCTACTACAGGCAGGCCATGTCCCCATTTCTGTGTCACCCGATGCATGCAGCCCAATCCTTGAAAGACTGCCTATAACCTATGCACAGATTCCCGATTACAATTTTTTACAATTCTAAAGTGTCTCTTTCATTAGTACATGTCAATCAGCAGAGGGTTGAAGGGTGATCATAGCCTCTGCACACAGGCAGATGAAAGCCCTGCAGAGAGTTAGAAGTGTGTGTGGGTGGGGGGTTATTTATCGGATTCATAAAAGTGCCAATGGCCCATACGCACAGAATTTTAAAGAAGTCTTAGACCTGTGCGTGAAAGGGAAGGGGGGGGCACCATCCAATATCTGCTACGTGATGGATGGTAGTCCTTGCACGTAGAGTTCCATCCAAGAAATGCAAGCACAGCCCCAGGACGATTTCAGAAACATAGTGGCAACCTATTAATCTTCTGCCAATAACACAGCTGTTCGTTAAGTGCACAGGTGCATCTAAAAGAACTTTGCCTTTCCTGCTCTTCCCCCTAGTCACAGGGGTGTTTTGACTAGTACAAGCCCACGAGGTCTGCCTCCACCACCCACAACAAGCTGGGGCTTTACTCCGGCAGAGGTCCAACAGCACTGAACTAAGGCCTCGCAACCCTCCCAGCAGCATCTCCGATGCAGTGCAGAACCATTACTACTACTATCGAGCATAGGTGCAAAGAGCCTCATCCTAAAAACAGCCCAGCATAGGCCAGCGTGACTTCCACAAGTAAGAGGGAATCATTGCCCCAAAACCAGGCCATACTGAGCCGCTTCTGTGTCCGCCCAACAAGACTCCGCAGTAATCTCCCAGTTTTGGAGTAACTTTTACGTTTCCAAGGATGCCTCAAAGAAACCCCCCTTCCCCATGTACTGCTGATTAAAGCACCCTTTCTCTCCATGCCTCCAACACTAACAACCCCCTTCATTAAGCAAACTTAATAATGCTAGCCGATTCACTACATTATGCAAAGGAAAGGAGACCTTATAATCCAAATTTCAGCTAACCCCATCCCCTCCCAAGAAGAAATGCCTCTTAATTCACTGCTGAAGTCTAGTGCACTTAGCTTCTGTTGACAGAGGCCCCACATTCCCCGCTTTCGTCTTTTTTTTCTTGGAAGGGGCTGAACGGGGGTGGGGGCTGGCAGGAATAAGTGACAAGAGCTGATCCCCATTTTCCCAGGATAGATTGGTGGAGGGGTCTGCGAGGCCTGTTGACCCCCATTCAGCGACAGACAGGCACACACAGGAACAAGTGTAGGGGATTAGGAAGATGAATGGCGTAGAGGGGGGCGACAATGGCGGAGGCAGGGGAGGGGGCAGCCCGTCGGGGGGAGATCGCAGGCACGGGAGCGTGTGAAGGATGGATACGGGCATCTGTCAGCAGCCCGAGAAGGGGCGACAGGACTCGAATGATGAGGGACAGCTGGTGGCAGCCCCCATTAGAATGCTGACACCAGCAACCCCACCCTTCCAGGAGCCCCGAGACAAACCCCTGCAGAGTACAAACACTGCCGAACCCGCAGCACTGAGACGCAGAACACCAACACTCCTCATCAGCCGAGTACGGGTGATGTGTCCTTCCGCAATCCTGGCCCTGCAACATAATCCCTACTCCTAATTCCAACCTTTCTCACCTACGGAATAACCTGACTGCCCCTTCCACGAACCGCAGTGCCGGGCACTAGAACACCACCATTGCCCCACTAGATTCCAGATACTGACCCTTTTCAGAACACCGACATTGCGCTGTCCAGAAGCCACTAATGCAGGTGCCCGCATCAGCAGTACCCATTGGTACTCATTCCAGTGCGCATGCGCGTTTCACTCACCGGAGCGCAGCTGCTTCACCCAAAGGCAAGAAACCAGGCTGCTCACACCAATAGGATTACAGTAGTGCAGGCGTGACACCACAGGAAGTCAGAGGCTGCAAACCCCGAAGGAAGGAAGCCCTGGATCGCGGGCCGCCACTGTGGGCCATTTGCACCACTTTCATGTAGGAGCGTAAACTTCCGCTTCAGCAGTCCCTGGACAGGAACCGCTTAACAATGGGCACCGTTCCTAGGGCAACTGAACCACCTAGTCACAATGGCAACACCCCTGTCCAATATCACATTGTAAAACATGGATTGATGGATCACTCTCGGCCAGGACCATGCATGGGGACTGCCCTGCAGCGCACAAATGCACTCGTGTGATAAAAAAGTGGACAGAGCAGGGTATTTTTTCTGTACACTTGATAATCTTCGCTAGGCAAGCACTTCATAGACAAGGTATGTGTGTGTGTGTGTGTGTGTGTGTGTGTGTGTGTGTGTGTGTGTGTGTGTGTGTGTGTATATATATATATATATATATATATATATATATATATATGTTTGCCTAATAATCTCTGCCTTGAAGCAATTGGGAGCCTTGAAGCGTTGTCGTTTTTGCATATTACTGCAATGGAGTGTTTGGATTTTGGGGTTTCGCTAACCCGTCACGGCCCGCCGTCGACAAGTGGCTCGAGCTGAAGCGATTTTGTGGATATATATATATATATATATATATATATATATATATATATATATATATATCCTAAATGCAGTCTTGTTCACTATCAGGGTAGCCACTTCAGAAAGCACCATTCTTCCTGCCAAGGGAGCAGCTTCCATAACCTATTCAGGCAGGCAGTCTCTTCCGGGTCACTTTCAAAGTAAGATCAGAAGGACGGCAGACTCTTTCTAGATTTTTGGGGCTCAGACAGGTCTAGTCACTCACAGAAAGGGATCCGGTTTGGATCTGGATGTTTAACAAATTCTGCCCAATGTCGGTTTCCAACTAAAAGCCCCTGCAACGTTTGGTTTGGACAGTCCTGCTCTTTTTGTGGGCTAGCAAAGGACCAGATTCCTAAAAAAACGCCCCATGACCACTAAACATCAACAAGCGCCAATGGCTAACATACAAGGTTTTTCTCTCTGCCAAGAATCCAACTATCGTGCTATGTAATTCTCTTTTAACTCCGTGATCCTTGCTTACAAGACTGGTCCTGTTGTCAGGAGAATTGCCACCCCTCAGCAAGACAACAGTTGTCTGCTTGCTTCACCCCACAACCAGAAGCAAGCAACCCCGAGACCTGCTGGCTAAGCATGGCCACACAATGGGCGACCCACACTCTATGGATGCTACCATATCCAAACTTCATCCCCCTCAGACCGGAGCAACACTTGCACCCTCTAAGGTCCCAGGGCTGGGTGAAGCCAACTGATACCAAGAACCATGCAAATGCAAAACTAATGTGAACACAAAACCTCAAGTGGGAGCGTAATGATAATTTATCAGATAACGCAAGCCAAGGAATCCTTCTGAGGAACATCAGAGTCTCAGGAACACAGATCACTGCCCTGGCCAACAGTATCTGCTCCCTGGATGAGTAAACTGGCCCAAAACCCTGGCTGCCCCAATGATGAATCTCTTTGTTCTCTGGAACTTGATCTAACCTTGTCCAGGAGCCCTCAGCTCACTGGGGGAAAGTTCCAAGCCCAGTCCTGAAACCCTACTCTCAGTGGAGCCCAAACATGGCTTCCCAGAGTCACCCCGTTGGCCAAAAACTTGTCCTGACTACATCCCATTCCCGAATCTCATTTCCATGGTGTTCTTTCCTTGCCCCAGTCAAGAATCCCTCCGCTCTTCAGTGCCCTTCCCGTAGCCATCCAGAGTCTTGTTGTTCCCTATAACCATCCCCGCGTTCCGTCAGCTCAGAATCCGTTCAGCTCCCTGGAGCCTTGCTTGCCCCAGTGAAGAATGTCTGCTTCCATGGGGCCGTTCCCACAAAAACCCACGACTGGTTGAGTTTGCAAGTCCTGTCCTGCCATGCAGCCAAGGATCTCGTGAACTCCCTGAAACCTAGCCTACGTTCCAAAGAAGTCCAGACTCAGACTCTCTTTGCTGCCCGGAGCTCTGCTACGGCCCCAAACCAGCACTTCTCAGCTCTGCTACTGTTCACCTACCAAGTGAGAAGTCATCCACTCTGGCAGTTCAAAGGACATGGCTAGCAGCAGAGCAAAGATAAGGGGCGGGGCTTATGATTGGGGCAGCGTTCATCAGGGAAAGGCAGACTGCCCAAGGCTAAGTCAAAGCACATCACACGCTGACATGTAGGAAAAGGGTGCGTAAGTTAGGGCATACAAACCCATATTACTCAACTGGCATCAAACAACTCCTACATCTCCAGGGACAGCACTTTGCAATTTTTCTAAACTGCTCATCCCATCATACAGCCCTAGGGACATTAAACTCAGGGCCCAGCGGTATCTCAGATGTTTTGAACTTTGCACAGCCTGAGCCGAATTTTGTACAGAGTAATAAATCAGCTCGTACAATATTTAAGACTTCACTTATTTCAACATGTCTGAGATATATCTCTCGATCTAGGAACTGTTATTTTAATGGGGCTTGTTTTAACACAGTGACTTTATTGTAATGTCCGTGTGATGTATGCTACTTATAGGATTTTAAGCAATCACATAATAAATCTTTGATGGATTGATTACTGCCCAAAGTCCGAACCTCTCGTCGCCCTTGAGCTCTGCCCTTTTCCAGCCCAGATTCCCTCTGCTCCATGGAGCGGTGTCACTACCCCAGCCCAGTGGCACAGCTGCTAAGTTTTGCCCAGGCCGAGCCTCCCCACAGCCTGGCCAAGCCACTAAAATATGCATAGCATCAGCAGTAACCACGCTCCCCTCCCACCACATACTAATAAAGGGTTTATTGCATTTTTCAGAAACCATGTTGACACAAGATTATATAACGTGCCATAAATTTATTAAAGCGTTCTGTTGCCAACACTTCTGAATAAACGGTTCGCAAATGAAGGCAATTTTCCTGCCCCGTTGTTTGCAAAGCAGCAAAGTGCTTAAGAGGAACAAGACCCGCCCACTCTGCAGACACCACCATCCTGGCAGAGGGGCTGCCTGCGAGGCGGAAGAATTGCTCTAAGAGTAACACTGATACTGGACGGGGCAGCACAAGCAACACAGGCAGGATGTGAAGCGTCAGTGTCTAGCATCTAACTGGTGATCACACCTGCATGGTCAGTCACACACTGACCAGTGCGATGGTGCAGTGTGCCGAGCACCTGCAGTTGAGACCGGGCGGTGCGTAACTTGCGGACTAGTGCTTTTAATTTCCACAGGGCCAACTCAGGCTTTTATTCTCCTACGGTCGACAAAAACGATAACCTCGGCTAGCAATAGCTATGACTTAAGCGCTAAGGCATAATACAAGTGTTGGAGTCTGTGCTTTAAGCACCGCGGCCACTGGCCAATGGTGTAGGTGTTCCTGCATGATACATCAAGAATGGCGGCTTTTGGAAATGTCACGCCCTCATCCTACAGTGAGATGTGATTTCGCCAGAAACGCTAGGTAGTCAGAAGCACGAGGACGGAAACATCCCGAATGAGCCAAGAGGTCCCGGGCTCGGCCAACAGGAAGCGAGGGAATGTCGGGACACTTCCGAGGCGGATGAGATGGTATCGGTCCCGGATGAGTGTTGGAAGGCGCGGAAGGAGGGCCTTCTAGGGACGTCCGGAGCCAGCAATCAAAGGCGGTGCGTCATGGGAGAATATCTGCCATGGAAAAATGTGACACGCCATTACAGCCTCGCTTCGACCCCGTCATGGCAGGAGACCCCCTTACGCCCGCCGACGTTCACCCCGGAAGTTATACTGTAAAACTACCCTTTCTGAACAAAGTATGTCAGAGGCAAATTAATCGCACATTAGTGAACCTGTGTCACAGGATAGTAATCCCGATACCACTCCCCCAGCTCCCTCCCCCTCCGACAAAAACGTGCCACAAAGGAAACTCTCAGATCCACAAGAAAGAATGCGGTGACAAAGTCACGAGCAAATCCCACCCTCAAAAAAGGAAAAGAAACAAGAATCTCGTCCTGCAAGGAAATAATACCATGAAAGAAGCATTTTGACTGGGTGAGGCGTTCATTCTGTTAAAGACACTAAAACGACACGGATCAAAATTTGAATTTTTGGTGCTCCAGGCAAAGTGACCATATGCCACCTTGTATCCAGACAACAGGACCATAGTGGTTGCTTTTATGGGAAACTGGTGCTAGCTGGCGGCCTAGGCAGGTGCCTAGAGACCTGGGGGAAGAGGGGCAGACGGAGAAGACTGTAAGCTGGGCAGGTGGGCCAAGCAATGCCAGGAGCTAGAGAAATGGCAGTGCCAGCGTGGAAGTATTGCTGAGCCCAGAATGGGGGGTGCCAGCAATGTGGTAACGGAAAAAAGCCCTCGCCCCAGCCTATGAGCCCATCCAAACTCTAATTGCAGAGTGGAGAGAGCAGGATGTAAGGGAACAGACAGGGACGGAGGCCAGGACTGCTACTGGAACAGGGCCATAGAGATCAGGGAAGAGGCAGAAGGAAGTAAGAGGAGGGAGCCAGGCTCAGGGAGAGAGGGGAAGAAAATGTGACAGGGAGCCACAAATGAAAAGAATGGGAAAAAAAGAGGAATGAGAAGGGGAGGCTAAGAAAATAGGAGAGGGAGCGAGAAAGACCGCAAAGAAAAGGAAGGTGGAGAAAGAGGCAAGAGGGAGAAAGAGCAGGTAACAGAGACAGCCCAAATAGGATAAAACGGTACCAAGGTAGAAGACACAAATAAAAGACAAACAAAACAGCACCAAGTCAACAGTAGGCATTTGTCCTGTGGCTCAACAATATCCGAATTAGAACAAAGAAGTGGAACGGATACGTTTACACAACGCTTACGATAACTGTAGGCAACTTAAACAGCCTATTTGGACCGGGAAAAGCAAAGCAACAGTGCTAGTCCTCAATAAACACTGAAAGCCAATACGAGAATAAACAGGTGAGCAGGCTGTACCAGGAAGGCGAAGGCAACACTTCGGTGAGCTCTGACATTTGCAAGGCAAGCCACACTTTGCTAGGGAAAGACCAGAGAAGAACTCCACCAAGTTCAAAACTGCAAGCAAGGCATTCCCAGAAGAATGACATGGAAGCTAGGCAAGGCAGGGGAAACTCAAAACTAAGACAAGGTGAGCCAATAAGGGCCAGGTAAACCAAAACCCAATAGCACCACAGAGTCACAGAGAACTGGGAACATTAACTGGTTTGGTAGGGCTGTAGGTATACACCTGTAGGTTAGGTAAAGCAAAATGAAAGGGTGTTACACAATGAAAATTGGACAGATGGAAATTATTTATATCTCGAACTCCACATTGTAACTTGGCACGTTGTATTATGAGTGGCAATACAATGTGGGCTGGTGGTAGAAGTCCACCGTTACACTTAGTGTTGCATGGGTAAGTATAGGTAATTGTGTGGCAAGACAAATCACACCACTCTATTGGTTTGAACACAAAATTAGAAGGTGTGGCCAAGGAGGATGAAAACAGCGGAATGTAGGAGTCCGGTGCAGAAGCAAAAGTGCAGTCACATCCTATTACTGGATGTCACAAAGTGGGATTTAGTCCACAGATTTGGCAGGAACCTGCAAGCCTACTGCATTCTGCGTACCCGACCACAGAGTAAGAGGATGCTAGTGGCTGGGATACCACATTAGAAGACCACAACAGATGTGGTCCATGATGCAGCGAGTGGGCCGTGGAGGAGTAAGACGGCTGTATTGGTGGGACTGTGGAGTGTGCAGGGATGGGAAAAGGGTAGAGTCATCATAATGAAGACCTTGTGTCAAGGACTACTGATAGTCACTACCCCCAGCACCTACTGGCCACCTAGAATTTCAGAATAACTCAGGGCAATGAAATGAACTCCTGTGTCGGACACCTGTCCTAGCACAGACTTGCCTGAATGAAACCAACTACTTCATGGCATCAGTTCTAGAGCGGAGGTTACACTCTCAAAACTACACCGGGTGCAGAGTGAAGAACGTTTCACTAACCAATCAGGAGGCAGCCTCAGCAGTCACTCACGAGGGCTGTCAAGGGTTCCTTTCCAAACATGGACTGCTAGGGAAGGGTTGCTGGGACCCCAGAGAGCAGCTATTCGGAATACACTGGGCAAAGCTTTAAAACGGTACCCGGTGGCAGCATGTACATCTTAAACAAACCAGCACGCACAGAAAGTGCAAACCAGGCCTGTTCCAGCTCGAGTTTTTATAATACCCTATTCTTGACAAATCAACCTACTTTCACCACAGAACGCTGTACATGAAGCGCACAGAGATTAATTATCTAGATCATGAATTACAGCACATCACCTATAACACTGTCCCAAAGCCTCAGTCTTTGGGGCCCACCCTCAGCTCAGCCTCAAAGGGCACCTTCGTTCTCTACTGCTGAGGAACCGTAAAATGATCTTGCTGCTTCACCTAGACTTCTATCTCCGACTGAACTTTTACGGTCCGTCCTCCCCTTTTCCACCATGCTAGCCATACTCCCCGCTCTGCCCAGAGTATCATATTTTGCAAGTGGTGATCAGAGATGAATTGGCTCAAAGTTGACAAAATCACTGTGAAATTAGGTAAATGCAGTTGACCGTGCCAAATCAATGTATACAGCGGTGGCATATCACTTTACATTACACTCAGCAGTCCCAGACCAGCGCGCATGCCGGTGGGCAGTGTTAGATTACTGTTTATTAAAATGTGCAGTGTTGTGTCATTGTATGTGTAGCATCACACTATTTCACATTCAAGTGTGCAGTATAAGCAAACGACATTGCAGTATACTCCAGACATGCGTAACAGACTGGCCGTTCCAAAGGACAGTGACCCATCAGTGTGTATTCCAGTAGCCACCAGTACAACAGTTCGTTGTACATCTACATTCCAGTGGACAGTCATTGTTCATTGGCTGTTCCACTGGGCAGTGATAGAATATTGGCTGGTGCTAAGAGCAGAGCTAGGTCAACCGTTGCTCCAGGGTGCACCTACAAATCCCTGTCGGTTGGTTCTATGCGCATGCGCCTGCCCCTAATCTCTGAATGGAGCTCCAGTCTCGTGCACCAGGAAGTGGTGGAGCAAGCCCAGGCACGAGGCCCCTCCACCCACTACAAACCTGTAAAATGTCTAACACGGCACCTGGTGCTGAGGAAACTCATTCAAGTAGCCGGCTTCCTGGCCCGAGGGGCCTGCATTCGTGAGGGCTCAATTACAGCTGGTGAAACTGCCGGAGCCAGGTAGAGGCACCTGTCTAAGCTCACACAGAAAGCCCGTGTCTAAGCCATGACGCACCAACGTGAATGTTTTAGCCACTTTACAACTCTACTGTTTAGTCTTGTGCTCGGGAAAGTTCGAAGCGGAGGGGCGATGGTAAGCCCCGAGGTACACCGCGGTCGAGGCACATTTCGGTTGATAAAAAAAAAACACACACAGAGGGTGACAGAACAAGAACTCCACGTCGACAGCTTGTGACCTTGAAAGAGGCTGTCCAACGGTCGGCCACCAGAACGTGGGGCCTTTACCACTCTCCTATTCGAGGTATCAACCGGAAGTGCGTCGTAGGGTGGGTCGGTCCATAGGCTTCCGATGACACGCTGCCTGCGGCTGACCACGCAGAGTTAAGTGGTGGGGATTTCTGTGCGAGTGTTTCAAGGAACTGAAGTCACAGTCCATGGGATGGGCAGGCACACTGGAGAAGCTGGAAGTACTAGGGGAAAAATGGTACCTCAAGGAGGGGGGAAAAAAATGGTACCTCGGAGGGACTGGGGAGGCCTGGTAAAGACGTAAATAGGTCCAGAAAAGGCCGGGTCACTTGGGCAGGGGACGTGACTGGCGGTATTGGAACCAACCCGACGCCCACCTCAAATTGGGCATACAGGTTTAGATTGTGAGGGGGTGCGGGACTGAAGGGGAGAACTGGAGGAAGCAAGAAGAAAAGTATATCGAACTAGAGTGAGAAAACGCATACAGAGGAGTGGTGAAACAGAGAGAAAGATTGGCCGACGGGAGAAGTACAGTGCTGCAGAATGAAATATGGTGACACCACACCTAGCCAGCGACCTCGAGAGAGCTGCTGCTCAGTGGAAGGCCTCACCCAGCGCCCCGCGCCACCCCTGGGGGTGAGCTCAGGCCTCAGAGCAGGCTAAGGGTCATGTCTAAAGTTGCATCAGACACTCGTGGTACCGGAGGCTCCTGTTTCGTTATATTATCTCCGTCTTGACACGTCCAAAGCCTCAAAGCTCCTACTATGAACTAGAGAGCTTCATGTGCCCAACCCACACCCCCGCCCTCTCCGCCTTTCTCCACAGAAGCCAAGGGACAGACTGATTTAAAATTAAGAAACATTGATGCGTGTTCTAAGAACACTTGTATTGCCAGTTATAAGCAATGCCTTATACTACAAAATGCATTGTACAGTTTCTATGGAGAGAAATGCATTTGGCGGCCACGGCATCCTCAGTGAAATGAAGTTAATAGTATTTCTATATAGCGCTTACTACCCCTGACGAGGCGTCGAAGCGTTTTACGTCGGGCAGCACGCTGCTCTGGCGATGAACTGCCAAAGCAGCCGGCTGCAGCAAGGTGAAAGAGCCTCGTCCTGTATGCCGACGCAGCACACCCCCGCCCCGACCCCCCTGCATCCTTCACACACACACACACACACACCTCCTTCAGCCCTCTTCATTATCTGCAGCCCCTTCACCAGGGCACATTCCTCAGCACTGCGCTCACCGGGGAGTTACCACCGAGACTCCATCTGCCGGGCTGGGACAGAGGGCCATTGTAAAAGGGGAGTTGGGGGTGGGAGATGTAAGGGGGGGCATGGGGAGTTGGGGGTGGGGACCCACGTGTCTCCAAGGAGCTCATCCTTCTAGCCAAACAAGTAAATGCAAAATCTACAGGAGACAAAGTAAACAGAAGGCGATGTCCTACGGAAGCTGGTAAGCAACCCCAGAATCAGAGAATCACCCACCCCTCCGGGGATACACAGGCTGGCTTATGTATGCATTCTTACAGGCCTGCATCTCTAGTTGGGCGGGGGTGGGGGTCGTCACTCTACACTATTCTGGAGTGAATTGCGATTGACTTGGCCCTATTCCAACAAGCCATCCACAGGCAGAGGGCTCTTTGTAATTGGCCGCTCTTTTGTGACCCCGTTCACCTGTGAACAACAAGAGAGATGCTCAGAACAGTAATTCTGGTTGTGTAGATACCTCCTGGCAAGGCAGAGCCTGTGACAGCCGTCAGTCAATACGCCGCACACTAGCAGAACACATTTTTACCCAACAGAACCTACATATGGGCAGTCACTGTAATTCAGCAGAAAAACTAGCAACATTTTGTGGGGTTTTGAATCTTTTTAAAAGTCTTTTCTCAAGACAAAAATCACCAGGTTTTTCCAGAAGGACAGTTTACTACAGAAAAAGGGCACATTTTAAATTAGGAATGTAAACTCTGACCAGGCTATGCACACGTGGGCACACAGCCTAGCCCCCTGGTACTGTGTGCCCTAGGTACAAGCAAAGAGCCGGAAGATTTATCGGAAAGGGATACTCACCTCATTAGGGGCTTCAGAAAAGAACAGCCTCTCTAATTACCGACCCATATTGGGGTGGGGATTTATATATATATATATATATACATAATGTTCCTTCTTCTTACAAAGTCATTAAGAGTGAGAGGCAATAAATTCTTGCAATCTTCCAACCTAACCAGTGTTAGTGTCAAGTGGTATGTCTCTATGCAGTGGTTCGGGATGCAAAGCCTTCGTTTAACCCGATTCTGCTATGATACTGTTGCCCTTCTGGGGAGATGAAACTTGTGCCCTTCCGAAAGATTGAGGTCGGTGTATGCAAGTATCTTTCCAATGCTATGTTTCCCCAAAGACTAGCTAGGCTGACCAGATTTTGAGAGGCAAAATCTGGGAGAGGCCACACAGAACATAGAAATAGGACTAGAGGCATACTATGATCAAGGGTTATAAGTGGCCTATCAAGGTTTTTCTGTAGCCTTGTAAGTAATATATATTTATATAATACAGCACACATTTACAAGCCTACATAACATTAGCTGTGGCAGGACCTCCACCTTAGGCACCCCTGCCCTTCCCCCCACTCATCCGCCACCCCTCCTAGGAGCATGCAACCATGCCACTCGAAGAGAAAGATGAATTATAAAATGTATTTCAGACTTCAGAAGGCGTCAAGAATACTTTCAATTTTGCTTAGCAGGATGAGTTGACATTTGTCCCAAAAACCAGGGGAACTTATTTAAAATTATGAAACGTGTTGGGACGCCGGGACAGTCCTGTGAAAACTGGGACTGTTTGGGGAAATCCAGAACGTCTGGTCACCCTACCAAAGACCCAATGTGGTCTGGCTCCCCGTCCCTCGAGACTCTTTCTCTTAGAGGTTCTAGCTCTCAGGACTCCAGGGATGGATGGATAGAACATATAAGCAGATAATCAGACACATGTACACACGTATCCAGGGATAGATCAACAGAACAAGGCACAGTTCTGCTCTCATATTACAATCCCATCCTAAATAGGACACTTTTTCATTCTATACCCTCACTGACAGGACGATCTTCGCCATGCTGAAGTGTTCCTGGAGAAGAGCAAGTGCTCTACTGCCCAATGTAGGTTACTGAGCACCACTGGATCATGGCAGATGTTCAACATTAGCACTAAATATGGAAACTAATGTTATCAATATTTGTTGTATGTAAATTATATGGACATCTTGAAGGTCTGGCATGGATCAGGCCCTAGAAGACGCAGTGTGGCAGCCCCTATGCCATGCAAATAACCCTTATTACCATAAAGCAGTATGGAGCAAATCATACTGGCCCGACAGTGAGGTTCCTTTCTATGACTAGCAGACGAAGACCCAGCTTGTTCTGAGAAAAAGAACATACACCAAGCCAGAGGTGGGGCAACATAATTGTGTAAGCGCCTGATCCACCCAGAATTCCACCCAGAATTTCATGATAACCACTATGTAAACGATTTCCATTTTTGTTAATGGTAGCAAATTTATCTTACATGGATATTCCGAAAAGCTGACCAGGCCCTGGCTCTTGGAGTATGGGCATATCATTTCCCCAAAATCAGTAAGATAAGAAGAGCTTAAAGTGGAAAAAAGGGTCTTCTGACCCTCTCACACACCTCTAAACCACCGAGTTTCACTCCAAGGAAGCAGATTCAACTACATGCAAATGCACCCAAAAATAAATGTATAAATAGTATTCACAAGATATGGGTTTGAGTTGATACGATCAATCCACTTGCCTTAAGAATCAGTGCCCGAGTGAGTAATGGCACATGTAGGCATGTTAAAATAGGCCACAATAGTAGTTTATGATGGCATAGTCTATTGGTATTCAGGAATGTAAGTGGAAAATGAAATACATACTTTCCAAATAGAGATGAATTTGTAAATAAATAAAGCAAGTGCAGGCGCCCTAAGGCTTTCATTGAGTCCACCACTGGGGCTGCAAATGCTGGCTTTCTGAATGTCAAGGCGCCTGGGTTTGATTCCACTTCGTGCAGGTTTTTTTTCACCACACGACACTTCCTGTCTCTTCCTCTCGCTCTCTTATAGCTTTTTTTTTTTTTATCCTTGCCTTCTCCATTTGCCACTTTTTCTATCGTTACTTTCTTCATTTTTTCTTCATTTTTTCCGCTACCCTTTTTCTGTCTCGCTTTTGCACTGGGTGAAAATCTGATGATGAAAAATCAGCTCTGGTACTAACGCTACTAATTTAGGATGAATATTGCGTTTTTGTAAAAAAAATAATGTCAAACAATATATTTAAGTGATCATACTACGTTTGGGGGTGTTCCGGATTCAACCTGTTTAGAGACTGAATCCCAGGACAGGAAGATAATTAACTGTAAACATCTGTCAGGGCGGGGCCTCGAAACGCATGCCTTGTAGCGCCTACTGCACTTCCTGGGTAACAGCACGCCACTGCACTCCTACGGTGTCAGCTGCTTAAGATATGTTTCCGTGAAGTTGAGTCTGGCCACAGTGCTCAAAGGCCACGCAGACGCGATGCCATTCATTTCTCAAGACGACATCAGGGTCTAAAGCCCTTGGAGGTTTTAGAACAGGAAAAATCCTGCCTCTTTTCGGAAACACAATGTACACGAGCATGAAACAGGCAAACAATTGCCAATCAGTGGAGATATCGCGAGAGAGTAACCCTGAAGTCTGTGTTGCAGACACAAGTGAAGCAGTCGTTTTCCTTTTAGGTTTCGTCTTCCTTTATCAGTCTCCTTGTAAGCCGACATCCAGTGTTTGTTCCCACAATAAAAGCTGAAAGAGCCAATACTGTTGTCTCCCTCATTCGCCCACCCCCCGTCGCCCCTCCCCCCACGCCTTGAGAGTGTTTATAGCTTGTTCTGCATGTCTTAAGAAGTGTGAAAGGGCGGATTTACCAATGGAAGGGGCCCCGACCCGGCCTACTCGTCACGGTTCGTGGCAGGGAAGGGGTGAGGTGCCACCCACGGGGGGGGAGGGGGGCTTAAAAGGTCAACAAGGCCATTAATACATGGGGCGCGGTGGGAACAAGGTGTCCAGCCAGTCTGACCTGCGGGGAGATTATGGTACTGCGGTCTCGTCCTGCTGTACACAGGGGACCAAGCTGTTAAGATGCCGAATGGCGATCGATTAACATGGCACGCCCCGGAAGGTGCATCTCAAACCCACGACAAATCATTGCCCGGGGAGTCAAAAAGTAGAGACGGTTCTGGTACCCCAATACAGGTCCTGTTAATTAATCGAGAGATCTGCAACGAACATATAAACAGACCCGATATATGTGAGGACACGAGTTAAACCGCCGCTTACACTAAC
This sequence comes from Triturus cristatus, assembly GCF_964204655.1. Classification (NCBI taxonomy): domain Eukaryota; kingdom Metazoa; phylum Chordata; class Amphibia; order Caudata; family Salamandridae; genus Triturus; species Triturus cristatus. Next base: position 846,023,340 of record NC_140580.1, on the reverse strand, counting down.
GTAGTTGTGTGAACGGACTGGGACAGGTTTCGGGAAACTGAAACTGATACTGAAACAGCCCTTCTGGTTAAGGTAAACGGGACACGTTTACAGGCAGGAGTTATTTTATGATACAATGCCCCATTTTTTAAACTCGAAGACAAATGATCAAAGGAACACTTTCCAGTATGGTTTTGTGCAAACGTAATGGGTGGGCAATCCTCTGCCCCTCCCCCATAGTGCTTAATGTAGAAGGGTAATCTGCCTTTACACCACCTCTCGACAATGAATAATCCTGAAGGGCAATGGACACAGATTGGGTATTTTTACTACATGTTTCTTATTAATGCACACTTTCCTTAAACAATAATGGAACTACAATATTTTATGCATTTTATAAACTTGAAAAACTGTACTTACATGTGCAGATGAAACTAATAAACCCTAGCTAAAGTAGCAGAAACATATTCTTGCTCAGGGGCACGCTGGACGCAAAGTTTAGAGTAGGCGCTCATGTTCCCCGTCTACCAGCCAGACGGACCTCTTTGAAAGATCTCATGGCCTCCCATTTCTATGCACCCCACCTGCCTCCCGTTTCTATGCACCCCACCTGCCTCTGCCATCCTCCTCCTTTTTCTCCCCATGCACCCCCTCCAGTATGGGGGGGGGACCCTTCATCATTGTGCTTACCCAACACAAAAGCCAAGCTGTCTTACCTTGGCAGGCTTCCAGCACCCGCTCGTAACCAGGCTGGCAGCGGCATTGCCCGATGGGCACCAGCCACTCTCCATCGCCGTTGCAGTGCATCATGGGCTCCTCTGCCGCCACAGCGTACTCTACGCAGGCCCCGCGCACCTTGGTGAGAGGCTGCGATTCAGCCCCAGCAATGGTTTCGGGAAAGGCTGCCAGGTTCTGCACAAGGGCTGGGCACTTCTTGTAGTATATGCGAACCGACAGCAGTGCAATGCAGGCACCAATGTCCTGAAAGGCTAGATAAAAACCCTTGCGGCTAAGTGGCCCAACCGGGCGCACCTCCACATTGATTTTGACGTTACGCGATGCAAAGTCATCCTTTATGGTGATCTCGTCGGGTGCAATTGTGTCGATCTTGGTAAACTGGCGCTTCTGGAAGTTGGTACCATAGTCCACATCGGACTCTGCATAGTAGAGGTTGAATGTCTCCTTGCAAGAGCCAGCACCCCCTGGGAAGCTGTTGCAGTCGCGGACGGTGAATTGCAGCTCTACAAAGATGCGCCTGGCCTCGCTGCGGTAGATCCAGTTGGTGCGCAGCCAGTTGTCCTGGTCCCCCTCCAGCACATTGCAGACGGAGTAGATGTAGATGAGGGATTCGTTCATCACGTTCTGGAGCAGGTCCCACTGCAGCATAGAGAGAGAGAGGCATGAGGCTGGAGGAAAGAGGTTGACCACTCCTCAACACCTAAATCCAGCGCCCAGTGCAGCAATGAGGCATGAGACTGTACAGACCACAAACAATTGCTCCTCTCCTCTCACAACCCAAACACATAATGAATCACAGACATAAGGCTGGAAAGACCACAAATTAGAGCTCCCCTAACACTATCACACGATGCATCAAGGAGAGGGTTATGGATGGAGAGAGACCACTCAACACACCAAGCATCGCGCACAAACACAGGACCCAAGGTAGCAAGAAGACACAGCAGGCCTTACTGTAGAGAAAACCCACTCAACACAGCTCACTTTACTAAAAAAAACACACACAAAAAAAACAAAAACACACAGTACCCATAACAGTAAGAGAGGAATGAAGCCGGATGATGAATAAATAACTAACTCAAGTTCCCCTAAAATACAAGACCCAATATAGAAAGGGCAGAGAGGTGTTAAGACCAGAAAACAGAAAGTTCACTCACAGCCGCTACCCACAAAGCTAAGAACTGATTGCAGGAAGAATAAAGGGGTATGACAACCAGGCAACAGACTGCTAACCACAGCTCCCATGAAACACCCACAGCCACATAAACACCCACAGTAGCAAACAGAAGCATGAAGATCACCTAAGACCATGAACTACAGCATGTGTTTGCCAAATCCAACACCCCTTATGGAAAGCGAGAGGGGCTTGTAAGTCAAACCATTCACCACTACCTCTCCCCCGGTTACCCAACAAGCCATAGCAGAAAACGAGTTAGAAGAACTATACTTGCTCCAAAATAGAGTTTTTTCATCCTTGTGAATACTTTGTACAATCCTCCCGTCCCTTCACTCACTATCATCTCTAAATACCCCACCAAAAAAGAGGAGGCAGACACAAAAACTTCTAGACTGGATAGCAGAGGTAGCACACAACCCACCACTGACCCTAAAAGCCTAACCTCCCACATCAGAATAGAAGTGCAGAATGTGATGAAGGCCCACTCTAGGCACCAGTGCACATTTGATCACCCGACATGAAAATCAGGACAGGCCCCTGTTGTTTTATTTATTTTTTATTACAGATAATTCCTTTTTCATCTTTTTTGAGAATTACCTCCTCCTCATGTACCCATCGCATCAATGCAATTAACAGGGAAAACAATTCTCAAAATCGCTTTCTTCTGCATTTCCAATGCAGAGACCCACTCAACACTAAACCACAAAACTAGACATCAAAAAAGAATTTACTCAAACAACCAGATACAAGGTGTAAGTAGGACTCTCACATGCAGTAGAAGCTCAACATTTGGATATACTGGTTCTGAACTATCAGTCAGCCCATAACATGAAGAGACAGGAGATCAAGAAATGTGGCCGAACACTATGAAAAAGTATTTTAATGTGGAATAAAACATCGATATTGAAGACCGCACCCACTGCAACCAGTTGCTAAACAATACAATACGAGCACACCTAGACATGCTGTTAGTGAAAGGGACACTGGCCGACCTCCAAAAAAAGAAGTACTGCCACAATACAGCAGCTAAGAGCGTGTGTACTTAACTTGAGAGATTAGTAAACACATAACATGAACCCAACACACCCTAACTCAACAATTGTGGCCATTTCTGTAATGGCATGCATACAAAATCCTGTGTCTAATCCCTGAGAAACAGGAAATGCCAAGGCGGGCGAGGAGAGAACAGTGGAACAGCATGAACTGCTGTGGAGAAAAGGTATTATCAGCAGAATTTGAACTGCTGAGGAGAGCAGGCCTGCAAGAGGCCGGCTTATCCTGAGTAACTTGTCTAATGATCCTTCAGCTACCCACCCTCCCAGTTTATTTGTCAGATGACCCCCCCACCCCCACTCGCCCATATACAGCAATTCGTCATAGAGGACAGCAAACTCGGGCATGGAGATGACATCCTCACAAATGTATTTGTGTAGGAAATCAGCAGGCATTCTCAACATTTTATTGATTTTTTAGACTATATCCAACCACTTTCAGAGATGTAATAGTTGTGCGTGTTTATGACAGATACTGAGGTGTAACCTGGTAGAAAAGTTAATTTCAAGCCAGATCAGGCCTGGACCCAACCAGTCGACTGTGTCGGACCAGGTGCCTTGACCTTCTCAGGATGTGGTTAAAAGCAGCAGGCCGAGCGAAACCATCAGGCATTTAGTCTGCGTGGGAACTTCTTAGTCTTCCATTAATTAGTGGAGGAGGAGGGAGGTCATGGCTAGCGAACTGAGCATGCATGGTTCTTCATTCATCAAGTTCCAACCTCAAAGGCAGGAGCACAACTTTATGCTGCAAGGATGCAAAAGGCATCTTGTAAATTGGCAAAGTGAGAACAATCTGTTCAGGTATCTGGGTGCACCACCATGCAACGCTTTGCACACTGTAGTTTGATTGCACCGCCAAATAGGAGCAGGTAGGGGAAGATGTTGAAGCGAAATCAAACATCATCCAGGTTATGAACCTTTCCCTAGGGATTGTGGAGGGGTTTCCCAATGGCTGAGGGCAATCGTCAGATGAAGGAAAGGTTTGCCGGGCTGGCGAGTAGGACTTCAGTAGCGGAGCCAGTTGCTGTGTCTTCTAGGTGTCATTTGTGTACCTGTAGTGGACGACGTCGAATCTGTCTGGGATCCTTGTAAATAAAATCCTGTAAATGCTGCAAAGAGTCAGTGGTTGAGAACTCACTTTTTCGCCCTGGTGGCCTACAGCTGAATCTCGGACTATAATTTCCATCGCCACGTAGCGCAGGTGCAGATTGTCAGAGGCTGAGGCGAGGTCTAGTGGGAAAAGCGATCCCTCCTGGGCCTTGGTTTTAGCCAGACACGGCTAGCTCCTGCAGACACAAGCCCTTGGAGCTGGTACTCGGACCAGAAAACAGCATAAACAAGACAAGTCCCTCTGGGGGAGGCGTTTCACCTGATCTGCACACATCCGCTAATTGTCGCTTAGGAGGGATCTGGACACCAGGTAAACAACATGCAGTCCACAGGGGCCAGGCCGAAGCCTGGACATGTGTTTAACAGCGTGCAGATCACCGCGAGAAGGTAAGGCATGCCGCCTACACCGGGGGTAGGTACTTTTGGGGTAGAGTTCGCAGCGCGCTGGGACCAGGCTGGGTCGCAGCTCACATCGGGTACCCAGCGGGCCCTTATCTGATGGGGACAAGACGAGGCCGGGCCTGTATCTGACGGAAGCTGGCGAGGCCCGGCCTGCAGCTGAGGGGGCAAGCGAGACCAGGTCTGCGTCGGACAGGGACCTGGCGAGCGAGCCGGGCTCTCCGGGCTCACTGTAAACTAACCGAGCCATCCGCTCAGTCAGCCTCGGAGAGGAGGTCCCAAGAGGCCGCGGGGTTTAACAGGATTTAGTCAAGACCTGGGATTAAAGCTGTCATCGGGGTTAGGATGGGGGAGGCGAAAACAAACACCAATTAACCTCCTGACACCAGTGGGTGAGAAATGACAAGGGAACAAGTCCTGCGAGCACTTAATGCGGCACCCCGGCTCCCAAAGAGCAAATACAACGGGGTCTACGCACAGCAAACATGGATAGCTCCTCACACTGCGCGGCCTCTCACAGCAAACAAACTTAACACTGCACCTGGGCCCTCACACAGCACACAGTATGGCACACAGCACAACCACTCGACTCAGCACCAGCATGTTCAAACAGAATGTGACCCTGCCACACCACAGCAACTTACCGCATATGGGGCCCGCAAACAGCACGTGGCCCTCACATAACAGCCGCTCAATAAAGCACACGGGGCCTCACATATAAATGACACTTCTCAGACAGGCCCTTCTAGTGCACCGAAACCCGGACAACAGCCCCCAAGCTCTAGCCCCGTTATCTGGCACAGAACATGGTCCCCGTCGCTAAGTGCCAAGACCCCCCCCCCCCCTTCCTTCAACACTTAAAAAAACAGCACGTTTTCACTTACCCCTTTGCCGTAGGGATGTGTCAGCCAGCCGAGTTCACCCTGCGCCTTCTTAAAATTCAGGAGCTCAACTGTAAGGTAAAACATATGAAGCCTGTGATAAGGTGTAAACTCGAAAATAAACAACTTTTGATGCACGCCCAAGGGGAAAAAACAAATCACCACAACCACTGTCAATCTCCCTCCATGGCAAAGTCAGGGCAGGACAGCAAGAAACCTCGACTTCCGTTCTGGGAAATTAACCCCTACCGCCCACATGTAAGATAAGAGAACACCATGTCCATTGGATCCCAGCAGCAGGGTTGGACTGACCTCTAGGGCAATCAGACCGTCCCCGACGGGCTGACCTGAAAGGTCAGCGTGGGCTAGTTTTTGGGCTGTTGGTGGGCATGTTTTATGGTCTGCTGGGCCGGTTTTACTGTTGATTTTCCCGACAATAAAACAAACATTGCCTGCAGCAAGCTCAAATCCATGCTGCCTTCAATACCTTACAAAACTCTTAAAACAGTGTCTTCACATGTTCAAAACTGCCCCAGTTTACAAATATGAGATACTTTTTTTAACTATATAATTCCCAAAGGGCAACTTTTATTTCGGTTCCCTGGGCTTATTTTCTGTTTCCGCCCTACCCTGCCCAGCAGCACACGGTGCACAGTTCATCATCGCCTGCTGTCAAAGTAATAAATGAACTGACACGTTTATCACCGATCCATCTTATAAATAAACTGTTACTTACAAAGTGCCCCGCAGAACTAATTAATGCAGAGTAAGGCTAAATGATCTAGAATCTCTAAAAATGCACCGAGTTTATGAGGTGATGCAGCTCCCCCCCCCCCCGCGGTTATTTTACCATATTTCTTCTGGAGGAAACTTGCAGCAAAAATTGATGCACGTCATGCAAATATTGACAATTATTCACCATACAAATGCAAAAACAAGTTGCCAATGTCAGCAGGACAATAAGGTGAGAACTTGGCTTTGGCAACGCTTGTTTAAGTAGCTCTGGTGCCTCAGAGGTCAGAACAAGTGCAAATTATATAAATTGGCACCGGGTGCTTACAGAGCCTAGAAAGCAGGGGACCCCCAAAGGTAGGGACAGCCTCCTTAGCGGTAAATGCATCATGGCACACCCATTTTGGAAAAACAATCTACTCGAACAGGTAATTACTTGAAACTCCCTGGATCATTCATTGAAAAGGTAACTTGGTGCCATGACAGGCTTTCTAAAAGTCATATTTGAGGATGCCCTCGAGGACGGATGTTGTTGGACTCTTGAAATACTACTTTGCATTTTTTTTACTGAAGCAACTGGTGCAGCAGCGGGGCAATGGAGGTTGGTGCACTGTACCTCGATGGAGGTCACGCATACAAAGCACACACGTCAAAAATGTGTAAACAGAGAAAGGACATTAGAAACCCTGCATGCAGCAAGCTGGCTTTTCAAGAGTGGACTGAATGAGAAACCGCGCTGCAGAGGTGACCAGCCCAAAGCAAGGCAAAAACGAGGATACTGAAAGAAGCACGGCAAACACCCCTGCTTCTTCGAACACGAGGAGTCTAATTACCTTCTCAACAGTGTCCCAAAACACAAACTGGGGCCTCAAGTTTTCCTGAAAGAATACAAACAGTATACTAGAAAATGCTAAAAAGAAATATAAATCTACCACTGTGGACAAAAATTAGTTAAGAAAATGAAGCACTTCATAAGCATACGACAATACCAGGGGCCAATAAAAGCACCAGGGGGCGAGGGGAAATGGGCAGTGGGGCAGGCAGAAGGAAGAAATGGGGCAGGAAGAGGTGGAGATGCAGAAAACGAATCCGGGACAAATAGACAAGAACTACCCAAACGAAAAAAAAATTGGCGGGGGTTGCAAGTGATAATCCCCTCCTCCCCGTCCCTCTTTCTTGGCCCCAATGTTCTTGTATCACAGAACTGTTTACAGGGACCGCTGGTACACCGCAAGCAGCTATCAGCACCACCTGTAGGTGCGTAAATTAAGGCATGTAACGGAAGTGACGTTCAATGGTTGAAGACCTCACTTGAACCGGGTCTCTGAAATCACGTTTCCAGACGCGAGCTGCAGTTCACTGTGTGGGTGCGAACAGGAGTTACAACAGGTGCGAGTTTAACAGGATTCAGTGTATTTTCAGCCATTTGCTGAGAATGAATTCCTTTGAGGTAGAGAGGCTGTGTTTTTGCGTACTCGTCACAGCGAGTTGTGAAAACTGGCACGAGCTGAGAACTCTCCCCGCCCGAAAGGGTCACAGCACGGCTCCCTTACTGCACAACGTGCACAACGTGCTGTGTAAACTGGGGCTTTACAGCCAGTGGCTCAGCGCACATGCCCGGGCATGTCCAGCCGCCAGCATGATCACAGGTGAAGTGGTACCGTCCAAAAAGGAGAAATGTCAGGGCGGGAGCATGGACCAGCTGCTGCCAACATAAATATACCAGTTTTCTTGTGGCACACAGGGCCTCCTCCGGGCACGGCTTTGAGCCCCGCTGCATTCATGCAAACTATACCTGGGCTTGCAGGAGGCGAGAGGACTCCACTGATACGGCAGCGGGAGAGACGATGATTCATACCACCTGCGTGCCTCGTGCCATTTCATGATACGACACCCACGAGGCACATCCCTGTCTGCTATCAAACAAGCACAGGGGGGGGGGGGGGGCTCGAAAATAATCTGGAACCTTCTGCCGTCGCACACAGTGCGCCGGAGAGCACACAAGGAGAGAGGGGGAAATACAAGATTCTTATTTGTAGAGCGAATGGACCACAGTGCTTCACATACAACATTTGCATGCAATTGAGCATCACTGGTACTCCTTTAATGGACATCCAGGATAGCCCACCATTACACTAATCTGAGATCTCACGCATATCTCAAGATCTAGTTCTCAATGCGGAGCTCAATGTGGAAAGGGTGCTGGAGTGCATCGCCGCCCTGCGCGCGCCTTATTCCACAATCCACTTGCATAGACGGTGGTTTACCATTAAGCATTTGAAAAAAAGTGTCAAAAGTCCGCCCCTTGTCCAATGTAAGCAGTTTGAAGTGTGTGCGTTCAAAATGTATGTTCAGCGCTTTTATATGACAAGAGGCGCCCTTCCCTCCTGGAAAGACACTTTTTAGACCTCAACAGCATACCCGACTATCACATTTACTCTTGTCCTTAAGTACTTCCGGTAGGCCCTTCTTAAGCCAGCGAAAAGTACCACTCACTACACTGACCCACCCCACCGGACTAGCCCGATATACTGAGAAGGAGTGGACGCCAGATGGTCGTGACCCACATGCGTTTTACATGCTCTCAATTCCACTCGCTTAATGGTCATGCACTCCATGTCGTTTATTCATGTAAATCTCCGATTGCGCCCATAGGCGACATCTCCCATCACTTGCGCCTGCGCGAGTTGCTATTTCAGCTCTGCCCCCGACCCCCTCCAATGCCTGCACTACTGACCAGAACCACTGCAATTAGGACAACACTGGTTCCAGTGTCGCTGGGCAGCGACGATGCAAACCTTCTGTCAACAGATCGCAGTATCCCCGCGGGACCCTCCGGGGCGGAGGGAGGGACAGGAAGTGCCCCGGGGGCGCCCACACAGGACATGAGGCAGGATGCTTCCTGGCTTGGAAAAGCCACATTCCCACAAGTGCCGTCCCACCTGCGATGGAGATGGCAGCAGTTTAGGAGTGGGTGTCGAAGGGGGAAGAGGAGGCGGCAGGCATGGACTTTGAAGTTTTAGCTAAGACGACCACCCGGGTTTTCAAAGTAAAGTTAAAAGCCTCCTCGGAGCAGAGCCGACTTTCATGCGCTGAGCATCGCAGGCTCAAAAATCATTCAACATGCCCGTTTATGACTTCTAAGGGACCCGCCCTGAAGTCTTTTGATGAAGGTGGGTTTATATATGGGGGCACTTCTGGGTCTCATACAATTCATCTGGTTTTGGGGGGAGGTTACCTCTTCACGTTGTCTCCTACTAGGCCTGTAGGCACCTGCCGGGAGTAGTGAAGCGCACCAAACATGGGCCTCGACATCCATTAACACTCAAGGAGGAATGTAAAGGCCCGGCCCCAGATCACACGTACTGCCATCCGCCTGGTGAATCACAATGCAGGAGGCACTTGCCAGGTGTTTCTCTGGGATTATAAACATGTAGTTCCCAGGTTGCCCTTGAGCAGCCCACATATTGCCCACGAGAACTGAGCATGTGAATGCATTATGTGTATATGTAAGGTGGACTATCTATCACCTGCAAGGGTATCCTGGCACTGAGCAGGTGTGTGCCCCCTGCCCATGCCAGGATAGGCTGGGTAATTGATAAGCCAGGTTTTCATCTTCCTGCAGAACTCAAGAAGAGAGCAGGTCATTCTCTTAGGTAATATACGGGCATTATAAGGCTCTTCCACCTTTCTAGGCACTGCATGATTGGTTATTTAGAGGACTACTCCTTGTATAATACATGGCACGCGCTAAGGTGTTAAAGCACTATAAATACCCATCGCTATGGTTATTTTGAGGCCTACCTGGAAAAATATAGGACCTATTCTAGGTACCATATAACCAAGTAGCCCCCAAGTGATTATTATTTTTGGCATTCCCCTGCAGTGGGTGACCGGATCACACAGGTCCTATAAGTGGAAAGATTCCTCTGAACTCTGCATGTCTCTGGAAGAAAACTAAATCACACAGAAGGCGGTTTTGTGGTAGAAAAATCACCTAGAACAACAGGTTTAGTGGCGCCCTCTTTTTTTCTGAAGTATTTGACGATACTAGTAGTAGCATTTAGTTGCTGTCTCCAATAGTGAAACCCACAGAAGCGAAACACTGCTTTAGATTTTATCAGATGGAACCATGTACTGTGCCCCCCCCCCCCAATCCCTGTGTCAACAGACTGGGGAACTCCTGAACAGGGTTACTCCCTGTTCAGGAGTTCCCCAGTCTGTGCCCAAGAGTCATATGACTGAACTAAAAAGGCATATTTCCAAACTGCAGTCCCAGCCAGACCCCTCCTGCAGATTTGCCACGCTTAAGCCTCTGAAAACTAAAAGATGCGCCCCCTTAATCATTGGACTGCCAGCAAATACCAGGATGATTATAGAAGTTTTAAAACAGCTCTTCCTATTACAGAGTGGATTATTACGCAACTGCCTAGAAGGTCAATATTGGTCAACAAGACTAGGGACTGGAGTCATGCCACCAGAGGGCCCACAGCTAACGTATGGAATCACGCACACCCTCGGGAGAAAATTGTGAGTTGTCCTGCCTGGTTTAATTTTCATCACAAGCTGCCTTCTATTTATGATTCATATATATTTTAGCAAAATTGTAATATATGAATGTACTTGCAGGGAAACTAGAATTATGTGGTACAGCAGAGTCAAATTATGTGGCAAGGTTGAATTATGTGGCGCAAAAAGCAATTATGCGGCATAGCATGCAATTATGGACACAGGCGGCATTAACTGTGCATCCACACACACACACACACACACACACACACACGATCCCAACGCCACAACAAATATATTGTTTTCTTCAAAAGGGACCATTTCAGATTCTGCAGATACTACTCAAAATGTTGTTCGTCAACAAAACTCTTCCAAAAAACTGCTTTCGTTGGAATGACACTCTGCCACAGAGATGTAATAGAATAAACTCAACATTGAGCCCCAGGAGGTAAGTTTTAAAACTTAGCTGAAATATGCAGCTTAAAAAAGGCACAGCTTTTACTTAAAAGAAAAAAAAAAAAAAGGAGGATACACAGGTTCCTTGTCTGCTGAGCATAGGATTGTTTGCATTTTACACATTTCACCCTGGGAGAAAAAAAGTTCTAATTAATATAGTGTCATTGCTATGCTTCTATGTGAGGAAAACACAAAACAATAATTATTTACTGCACAGTTATTATGCATGCATTTCACCAGGATGCACTTCAGGGTCGAAGACATCAGACCCTAAGAGATGAAAAAGGTTTGGCATTTTTCAGTAGCACGCACCCTCTTGGATTAACTGGTGTTTTGAGGACACCAAAATGCAAAGATACATTTTTGTGAAACAACTGGTTTAATGGTAAATAAGGATGCATTCTTTCAACCCTGTTTGAAATATATTAAATATGAAGATATTGTGTTCCCCCTAAGTTCCTCACAATTCACAAATGCACACATCCACCCTGCTCATCAGTCTGTTAGAAATAGTAACCATGTTTTAATGCAATTCTCACCTCCTCAGTTGCCAACTACAGCAATGAACAAGTGCAAGGTGACCAATTAACTGTGGCAGCATGTTGTGAACCACACTGTATTCCACAAGTAGTAATTGTACTAAATTCTGATCCACCCAAGATGGAAACAATTTGTTGGTGCTGTCATCTAAAGAAAACAGTAAACGGATTGATCCGTAGCAAATCCACAATGATGCAGAAAACATATATGGCTTCGGAAATGAATAATAACAGTAGCTCTGCGTATACACCATTCGTAGTGTTGCATAATTTGAGTAATGCACTTATTGTTGGGATCCAGTATTGCACAAAATATCTCCTGAAGACGAGAACCAATTTAAGATGGTTAGCTCTTTAACTGCTTTGATCTGACAGATGGAGGAACAAAATGCATAAAGTGCGTGCCTGAAACATATGGATGTCTCTAATATGAAAATACAACTGCCCTTCTCCATTTTAAGTCAACAGCTTCTGACCATAGACAAACAACAGGTCAATGAGAGCTCCGTTAAAGTTTAAATTGTCAACAAGCTATCCGGTAATCGTTATCGTATAAAGTTTACCATATCTCCATTTAGTGACTTGCATCTTTATTAGGCTGATTCTACTAAGACTTTTGCAATAATTTGCAAGGACCATATTAAGGAAAAATAAAGGTTTTAATGTCACACAATGCATTTTTCCCCAACGCCGTGAACAGTTTACTTATATTGTAAACACTGGTTAGCGAAATGTGAACATCTCCCTGCCTCTAGGTGGAAAGCAGCTTTCTACCCAAAATTCACCCTGAATGTGTTTTGCATAATGTATACAGCACTCCAAGCTTGAAGTGCATGGTCACTAATGGTGAGCTAAGTCTGTATTTATTGCACACCCACTTTGTACCCCTAGTTGTGAATACTAAAGTATCGGTCTAAACTACTTACTAATGTATGCATGCATTATGAATTACATAGGACAGAGAACACAGGTGTCCAATGTGGAACCATACCAGATTCTCAGTATATCCATTTCGGATAATTGTTCATTCAATAAGCCTCAATTGGAATCAATCACATAGCCTATGGTTGTCCTGAAATCTGGCACGGATCTGGCCCTTGTGGTTCAACAGGACACTTTTAAATTATAGCATTTGCCATTCAGTATTTACCATGCAAATTACGCAAAATCACTTTACAACAAAATCATGATATTAACTAATCCATACGTGTGCATACACAAGCATGTGTGCATTTATAACATGGGTAGACTTCTTCAGTTTGGCTGAGCACACACAATATCCACCTCACTCATGGCTCTTTGGAAACTACAGAAGTTACATGAATAAAGAAATCGGAAAATATGTGTTTAAGCAATGTCTTAAAATGCAAACCTCCGTTCCGAAGCACTCCATGGCCACCTTATCTACCCCTAATAAAAACTACCAATAAGATCTTTGTGCTTAAGTCTGTTGTCTCTCTGTAGGAGGTCCTGAAGTCTTCTGAAAGCTCCTCTAGATCACCCTTTTAAGGAGCTGGAACTTAAGCAGCGGTGCGGTCCAGCAGCACTTACCATTTGACCTACAATCCCTTTCTCTGCCGAGCTCCAATTCCACTGTGGCCAAGTATCAAGACTATTTGTAGGAAGTGAATCAATTGTGGTCTGGATCAATAACATGTATGTTTCTTATAGCTAAGGCCACTGGGATTATGAGTTTCTATGGTCACAGCTTTATGAACAAAGCTAAAGGGTTTACCACATAATCCTCCATCTGCTGCAGAATTTGCATATTTGAACAAGAAATCTATTTTTGATGTAGCTCAAGTGGATCAAAAATTACAAAAAAAATGCCTCATGTGGTGCTGCACACTGAGATACCCTTTGAAAACGTTAACTGGTCACCTTTCTGCCACTGAATGCTGAATTTAGGTGTTATGTTGTTACTAAAGATGCAAAATCTTACACTGTGTGTATTAAAATGGCAAAATATGTCAGAATAATATTACCAAAGGATGTGCTGCAGCATGCCATACAATTTGCTTTCTCTGCTGCATAATTTAGTCAACTCTACCACATAATTTGGTCTTCCCTGGCTGCATACTTCTACAGCACATCAACCGAATTATGTCTAGATAGGTAAAAAATAAAAAAGAGAGATGCTATATACACCTCAAAGTATTCAAAGGCTGAACAAAAGTATTTTCTACAAGCTAAAGGTGACGGAAGAAGGCACTCAACTATGCTCTAAGGCCAAAGGTTACTTGAACATGATCAGCTATCTTACCAGGGAAAAGGCTACCTTCAGCAGGTCTCCAGCTACATTTTGAGGCTACAAGTTACCTGGTCACCAGATATTTTATCAGACTACAGGCTGCCTACTTAAAGTAATCAGCTATGTCACCCCTCTACAGGTTGTCTGAAGAAGGGGGCTAGCTACTTTACCAGGTTGGAGGTTACATGATATACGTGCTCTGCTAATTTAGCAGGTTACAGGTCACATGAATTAGGAAGCTAGCTGTGTTACCGGGCTACAGATTACATGAAGAAAGTGGCTAGCTATGTTGCCAGGTTACACGAAAAGGTTTATTGCTTATGCGCCCAAGTAACCTCAATAAAGGTAACTTTTACCAGGCCATGCGTTACCTGAATGTGCTCATCAGCTATGTTACAGCAGCAACTAGGTGATCAGGTTAATCGCCTGACATCACGTTGGATGACCACCCCACTACTTTCTAGGGCTAAGGAATGGTTCGTCGGACGGATTATGATTTTCCCGTGCCAGCCAGCAGCGCAGCCTCCCTTTGTACAGGAGTTGCACTGGGCCCCGAGGAGTCCCCTGAACCCCAATTGATGGTATATTTTACAGTTCTAGCAGCATTTGCTTCATTGCACTAGCCCACGTGACACGATGCGCACTGGTGCAGATACACTATAAATTAGTGAACATTCCTCACCCGCTTGCCTTTGAGAGCGCCGGAGGAGTGTCACCCACGTGTGCCGGGTGCGAGCGGTCTCATTACCTCTTCATTTGTTTTAGATAAAGGAAGTGAGGCGCGGGGCTATAAAGCGATTTGTCAAGGACCGTAGAGCTTTTAAGTGGGGGAAGCCGGGATCGGAACTTGTTATTTGCACACGCTGCAGTTTAACCATTAGCCCGCATCTCCTCTCGACATGCCAGAGGATGAATCAATAGCCCGGCCTGGCCGGTCCCGGTCCGCACCCTCCAGACCAGGTTTCCGGGTGAATAAGAGCCGATGACGGAGCATGGGCCTGAGTCAGGAAGCGCAAGGGCGAGAGTCCGACATTCCACCCGGCTAAACACCGGAAGTGCTGGGAATACCCAAGTCCACCTTCAGATCACTAACACCTCGATAGATGACTTATTCACCTTGCAATGAAGAGGGCGCAACAGAAAGCGGTGGTAATACAACTAATTCACACAAGTATCATATTTTAAAAAGAAAAAAGCAGGTATGGGGCAGTCAGCTGGGGCCAGATTCAACAAACTTTGCATGGGGGGGGGGGGGAATATTTTACCCACCCATGCCACAGACTAAAGATCAGACTGCGCCCGGTCCTCTCCCCCAAACCTCACATTGAAAGAAACCACCAAGCGCAGAGCATAATATGACATTGAACCTCAGATGTGCTTGTGCAGAACTAAACGACTCTGATCGACCCCGACACCCGCTCCCATCTGGGACACCGAACCGTTGCCCCAAGTACAACACCCCCCCCCAATTAAGACTCAGAGCCAGTGGCATGCATGGTGGCCAAGGGGCTGCCCATGGCCAAGGTGGGTTCGTCACCTCTGAAGCCGGTACGGCAGCCACCGAAAAACAGATGAGTCAGGGCAACTACAGTATGAAAAATATATTATTATGTCTGTTTTATTACCTCTTCGACTGGACAGAGCATGCCCAACGCCGCTCCAGAGGGCTTATGCCATTAAAAAACACCCTGGGAAACTTTGGTATCTCCTACGCTGGGAAGTTAAGCAGAGAGGAGTCAGCAAATGGACATCACAGTGAAGCAGAAACACACAACCTAAAGCGTATGCAGAGACCAGCAAGCAAGCACTAACTACATCAAACGCTATTCGCCTACCAACCGGCTACAACCGAAGCAACGTTTCACCCACGCAACAGCGCCAACCCAGCCAAAGTGTCTAAAGAGCCAATGAGACACCTGAGACTATGCGCCCCACGCACAGCTGGCCCTCTGAACTAAAGCCGGACAACTACCAATCCAAAGCGTCATATGTCCCCGTGGTGAATGTGCCACCAAGACCCGATGTATATGCTGACCCAGCCTGTTGTACACAAAGGCAAATAAGCCGACGTGCTGTCACAGTTCAGCAAACGTGGACCCAGCGTGGTATGCGCGAGCCCTCAACTTCCGACCGCCTGTGATTATTTCAGATAAAAATCAATGACGCGAGAGCACTGCTTCCCCACAGACACCTCTCTGTGAAGATCAAAAAACAGAAAAATTAACGTGGGAAACGTCATATATTGCGATATACACAATATATATTTCTCCGTGCCAGGTTGGCACCGTACATTTCTTAGGCTGTTGGGGCTACTTAATGATTCAACTATATGTCTATAACCTAACAGCAACGCAGCATGCACCTGTATCTGCAGAGGGACGGCTCTCCACGCCCCGATACCATCAAACACGAAAAAGTTATAAACCCCCGGCGCTCCCCCGTTACACCCTAGGCTGCGGGGGGCTGGCAGTGCTCGAAGTGTGGTTCCGCTGACCCGGGAGTGGCCCGAAACACCACCACCCCTCGCCTCGCCGCTGTCCTCACCTTCAGTGCTCTGGGGCGATCCGAGTGCCGGGCCGGGCAGGAGGGATGCGAACATCAGGAGCGCGCAGACCCAGAGGTCCCTCATCCTGCTCCGGTGCTGGCTGCCTCCGTCGGGCTCCAGGATCCCAGATCGTGCTCTTTGATGCTCCACCACCTGTCTCAGCCCTTCCGGCTTCAGTGCCTCCTGTCCGGCTGCAAGCTGCCGCTCCTCCCGTCGCTCCACGTTTCCAAGGCGCTCCAGTCACTGCTGACCGAGCTCCAGGTGCAGCTTCCCCGACGCCTCTAACTTCAGCCTCTCTTCGAGCCCCCTTCAGCTGCAGTCCCCCAGCCCCGCCAGCGCACACCGTCCCAGCCCCGGGCTCCGTCTGCTAGGACTGCTCCTGTACCAAGTTCCCGAAGTTTGCTGGGCTCGCCCTGCTCATTCATGCCTGGAGCTGATGTCACTCGAGCCCCTCCCTCAGGAATGCGGCCCGCCTTAAAGAGACAGTGCACGCGGAATGTCAGACCTGGCAAGGCCCTCCCACTCCGGAACCCGGGTGTCCCGCAGGGTCAATTCAAGTGAGGATAATTACAGTCTGCACCTCATCGCACCGAGGCTGCAGCTGCAGAAACACACGTAGGGTCCAGTGCTGCAGCATCGCACCCCAAGGCATCAGCTAACCAGAAAGCGGGGGTTCGACACTCATACTCCGTCATTTACACTAATTCAGACACAGAGGCCATTTCCGCTCTGGTCAAGTTTCCGTAGAGTCCGAAACCTAAGCAAGGACCTGAGGCATGAATATTATGCATGTGTCTTCAGGTCAATGGTGTGATGGATATCGAGTCAGCCCCTTGTAAACAATAACAGTGGAATTGTAAGAACATCTGGTATGGTCAGATCATCATCTAGTGTCCTGTGAGATACGTATTCATGGCCATATACATAATTTATCGTCGGAAATCAGGAGAACCCGCAAATGGGCAGAGGTTGATTTAATAAATTTGACCGAGGCGCTACCCCCAATTGTCCAGTCCTTTGATCCGGAACGCAGTCTAGATCGGGAATATGCGGATCTAACGCAGAACTTAACTCAGGCCATCGACCAGATAGCGCCAGTAAGATCTCAACTGATAAAGGGACTGGGTAAAGGGGCTCCCTGGTTTACATCAGCACTTAGGGAGCATAAAAGGAAGCTTAGAGCCTTTGAAAGAGGTTGGAGGAAAACTAAGCAGGATACTGCCAGGAATCTTTATAAAACCTCCCTCCACCTATATAAAAAGGCTATTGCCCTAGCCAAAGCAGATTACTATGAGTCGCGCTTGAGTAGAGCAGTCAACGTTCAGAAAGAGACATTTAAAATTCTGTCCGAACTGAGCAGTAAGCCCGAAAACACCAAGCCCCTTATTGACTGTAATTCCTTTCAAGGTTATTTCTTAGAGAAAGTGAAGAACATCATTAAGGAAATAAGGGGTGGGATGGTTACTGGGACGGCTATAACTCTGGCTCCTTTCGGACCAGTTGACTGCTCGATTACAGTATTTCCAGAGCTGGATACGTTCAGCCTGGAGAAACTGATGGATAAAATTAAATCTGGCTCTCCAGCGGATCCGTGCCCACCCAGTGTCTTTCGGGTAGCCCGTCCGGTACTGGAGGAATGCATCATCTCCCTCCTCAATAGGTCCTTGGAAACAGGGTATTTACCGCTAGAACTCAAGGAGGCTCGTGTAAGGCCTTTGTTGAAGAAACCTGGTTTGGATCCTGCAATACTGAAAAACTACAGGCCCATCTCCCAGCTGCCTTTTTTCTCAAAAATATTGGAACAGCATGTACTAAAGTCCCTGTCTTTGTACCTGGAGTCTCATCAACTACTCCATGAGCGACAGGCAGGGTTCAGAGCTCATCACAGCACCGAGTTGGTGATGCTCTCGGTGCTGGATGAATTAAGAGGCATGGCTGACTGTAAGACACCGAGCGCCCTGATCTTGCTAGATCTATCAGCGGCGTTCGATACGGTCAGTCATGCTCTTCTCCTGGACAGGCTGAGCGATTTTGGGATCAAGGGCTTAGCATTTAAATGGCTGCAATCCTTCCTTTCGGGTAGGACACAAAAGATACAACTAGGGGATGAAACATCTGAGGTGGGGTTTTTAGAATGTGGGGTGCCACAGGGCTCCGCCCTGTCCCCACTCCTCTTCAACCTCTACCTACAACCTCTAATTGCATCATTGGCCTGCATGGGCTGTAGAGTTTTTAATTATGCGGACGACACGCAGCTGTTACTGAGTGTCGACAACACAAGGACTGCACAACTTAATGCCCAGAACATCTTGAGGCATACTGTTCAATGGATGACTGAAAATCTGCTGAAGATTAACCCAGACAAGACTGAGGTATTGGTGATTCCATCTACCGCCTCACCTTGGAATGACCTCTACTGGCCAGCAGAGTTAGGTCTTGCTCCAAAACCAAGTTTGAATGTAAAGAGTCTGGGGATTAAACTGGACTGTGATCTCTCAATGTCCAGTCAAATCTCCTCTGTGGTGGGAAGCTGCATAAATGTGATCCGTCAACTGCGGAAGCTAGCCCCTGTCCTCTCTCAATCAATGATGCGTTCAATCGTAGCAGCAACTGTTATCTCAAGGCTAGATTATGGGAATGCCCTCTATCTGGGACTCCCCAAAACCCTGACAAATAGACTACAGGTCGTGTTGAATGACGCCGCACGACTGATTTTTAGACTCCCACGGAGAACTAAGGCCTCCCCTCTGCTTCATAGCCTGCACTGGCTCCCCATTAAAGAGCGTGTGGAATTTAAGAGCCTATGTACGGCCCATAAGGCAATTTATGGCCAGGCTCCCGCCTATATTGCAGATCGTTTGGTTGTGTACAGCCCAGTGAGAACACTTAGATCTTCAGATTCTCAGCTACTGGTCTGCCCCCGTTACAAATTAGTAACCAAGGGAGGCAGAGCCTTCTCTGTGTTAGTCCCTCAGCTATGGAACACGCTGCCTGAGATGCTGCGCAGGGAAGGGAACCTCCTGCGGTTTAGGAAGATGCTAAAAACACTGATGTTTAGAAGGATTCTGAGTGTCAGCTAGACCAGGGAGTGTTTTCTTGCAATGTCTGCCAAGCTTATTGTTGTAACTAGAGATTTCGAGCGCCTAGAGACCTGCAGGTGATTGGGCGCGATATAAATCCAAAATAACAATAACAATAACAATAACAATAACATATTCACAAGTTTGTTGTGTTTTCTTTCCCTGTTCTTTATTTATAGGCCAATAGCGTTGGGCAGAGACTTTACTCCTTAATTTACGGTTAGAAATTCTCAACTACAACTGGTTTTGTTTTTATGTCATCACTACAAATTTAAAGTGTAAAGAGGTACCCCCTGAGGTTATCGTGTAGGTCTGGGAGCAAGGGGGAAACAAACCACAAAATGATGAGAAGGACTCCCACACGACCAATATACTTTCACTATGGCCTGTCTCCAGCTCTACGGGCTAGGCATACAAATCATACAATTAATTGTGTAATATAAGGATTATTGTTGTCCTATTTATTTTCCTTTTGTTTTTATCCTTTAACTTAGGACCCAATAATAAATGGAGCAATTAGGGGTACTGTAGTTAATTTTATGCAGCAGATCCTTCACCAATCCTTCTTCATTTTGGCCTCTTCCGTCTTCCGCGCTGGAGGTAACTGCGCTGCTCAATTGCAACCCCTACGGCCATATTTCATAAAAGATCTCTGCCAAAGAGGCCCTTGAGGAGCCCGTTTGGGCATTGCAGCAAGGGCCCAGCGAGGGGCACAGCCCGATGATGAAGCATGACACTTTTGAGTGCATGAGGGCTTTTGCTCCAAGCAAGGGCGTAACACAGGCCCCCGCAGCCCCCGCGGTGGGGGGAAGGGGGCGAGCTACAGGGGGCCCCCTCAACACAAAACTCGGGCCCAAGAAGTCTGGATTAAATCAGAAGTGGGGGCCCCTTCGTGTACGTGGCAGGGAGGCCCCCTCAACTTTCGTTACACCACTGGCTCCAAGTCAACACTTTTATTGACCATTTTTGGGTGAGGAACACCTAATGTAGTAACCTACACCCTGGTTTGTGACGGTAAACTGTATTGGTTATTTCATTAAACTGCAGGGACTGACTCACTTCACCAAGAAAATTAAGTCGCAAGGCCAGGGGCATAAGACCAGTGATGGAAATGCTTGAATCAATCTGTAAAAAGTTCACGTTTTATTGTTTTTTAAAACGAACTATACAGAAATCCACAAATAAAGTGCATATTTCAATGATAAGCAAGAGCCACTATGAAACTAGGTAAGGGCATATTTAACAATAAGAATATGCTTCAAGGTTAAGAAATTGTTATCACAATCGGAAATTGGTTTGCACATGGATTCAAAAAACACATAATATAATGAGAGAATCACTGTCTGACCCAAACAAGCTCCGAATATCAATCGTCAATATGTCTACAAAATTCAACCTAAGAAGTCTCAGTTTCTATAAATAAAAGTCACGTTTGTTCTATTTCTGGCATTTGCTCTTATCCAAGTGTTTTTACAGTTTGTTGTCTGCACTTTGTGTAAAGCATTAGCTGTGTATTGAAGTCGTATGATACCATTCATATTGTGATTACATAGCTCTTATATAGCGCCTAGATGGTATGCTGAAGCGCTTGCCCACTCGGGTAGCATGCTCCACCACGTACAGTGTGTGATTGGCAGAGTGTTGCCTTAGTATTGAGCCTTGCTGACGTGCCAAGCACTTGCCCTCTGTGGTAGCACGCTGCACAGTGCAGGCTGTGTATGGTTGGTAGCATGCTGTATTATTACTGAGCCTGTGTGGGAAGTCTTTCGATGCGGGCAGATTTCCAATTAGATAGAGTAATCTTATCCCCCGAGGGTGAGCAGCAGATGTAGCAATAAAATGTGTGAGGAGCTTAGGTCCCGTGTATTAGAAAGGACCCTCATTGGGTTACAGGTTATTTCGGACAAAAACATTCCTGTGCGGCAGGTTGCAATGTTCTGTCATAAAGGGGCAATCAGCTTGCAGTGAGAAGTAAAGTGTTTTAGGCCACTTTTGGAGTCCCCACAATTCCACCAGAGGTCGGTAGGTAGAAGATGGAGGCTATCCAGTTGCGCTGTGGTCCAGTATGGATTATGCATTAACAGAAATCTCGTTTGGAGTAAGTTTGGAGTGATTTGTCACAATTATCAGCCATTTCATCTGTAAGAACACGACTTCAGTGTGTGTACTGCTGTTGTCTTCCTGTATGGTCTGGTACGGCCTACCGCCCCCTCCTCCCCTGACTGTGACCAAAACCAATATAACCTTCTTGTTTGGAATAGGGGGTCGTTGACCCCCGATCGTATTTATTAACAAACAAAACAAGTTATATTCATAAATACAATAACGCAGAAATGACAAGACAGGATTCGGTACATTTGCTTCAATCCTAGCTTTAACAAAACTCTAATACATAAATGTTCCTATCCTAGTCTAAAACATTGCTGATCACATTTCTACGTATTCCTCTGGGCCTACGGCAAGGTCAAAACGCTGGCCCCTCCCCCTTTACACCGAATTGTCCCGCGCACCCCAAACGGGATGCGCATGCGCAGGAGGCCCAGCTGACCCGGAAGTACTTACCCCCAGGCAACCCCCAAACGTTCAGGACTTACTCCATAAAGGGGCCATGCAGACAGCACAGCTTACTTACGCCCGCGTGCGGGGTGGCCAACCAGCCAATGGAAAGCGTAACCCCCCCTTTGTCCCCGTACCGTTCCAACCAACCGGTTGTAACTGCCCCTGGAGTCTGGTGAGAGCCAAATGTCCCTCCCCTCTGGGCGCCCCACGTAATAAGACGCCCCAAAAGATGAGTCAATTTAGTCTGTCCAACCTATGACCTTACCGCCCGCACATGGAATATAGCCTAAAAACACGACAAAAAAGGCGTAAAGAACATATCTACAATTGGCATCCTGTGGAAATAATACAGAAAACATACATTCTTCAACAAACTCTTATTTCAGGGATGGTGGGTGGGGAAAAAACGATTAAAGGTCCTCCCGAGGGAGGGGGTGGCACATGCAACGGATGTGCTGCCGAGGGGAGGAAGAGATCGTCTCTTGCGCTCCCCCCGGCTTTAAGGGTCCCCGAGGGTCGCCCACGCCCCCGGAAGTGATCAGATCACTTCCGGGGCGCGGGGGAGCCTCCCATGACCCGGAAGTGATTGGGCATGTCCCCTAGCGCAGGCAGGGACAATGATTGGGGCACGATTCCGGGGGGCACGGCCGACCACCATAATGGCTGCGGGGCTGATGCTGGCCCCGCCTTCCTCTATGGTCTGGTACGGCCTACCGCCCCCTCCTCCCCTGACTGTGATAAAAACCAATATAACCTTCTTGTTTGGAATAGGGGGTCGTTGACCCCCGATCGTATTTATTAACAAACAAAACAAGTTATATTCGTAAATACAATAACGCAGAAATGACAAGACAGGATTCGGTACATTTGCTTCAATCCTAGCTTTAACAAAACTCTAATACATAAATGTTCCTATCCTAGTCTAAAACATTGCTGATCACATTTCTGCGTATTCCACTGGGCCTACGGCAAGGTCAAAACGCTGGCCCCTCCCCCTTTACACCGAATTGTCCCGCGCACCCCAACCGGGATGCGCATGCGCAGGAGGCCCAGCTGACCCGGAAGTACTTACCCCCAGGCAACCCCCAAACGTTCAGGACTTACTCCATAAAGGGGCCATGCAGACAGCGCAGCTTACTTACGCCCGCGTGCGGAGTGGCCAACCAGCCAATGGAAAGCGTAACCCCCCCTTTGTCCCCGCACCGTTCCAACCAACCGGTTGTAACTGCCCCTGGAGTCTGGTGAGAGCCAAATGTCCCTCCCCTCTGGGCGCCCCACGTAATAAGACGCCCCAAAAGATGAATCAATTTAGTCTGTCCAACCTATGACCTTACCGCACAGGCCTGCATAGTAGACCGACTATCAGGCCCCCCCCCAAACCCAAGATCATACTTACCAGTGAAAACCCTCTAGCCAAGCTAAAATGTTGCCCAGGAATAACTCATTACCCAAGCGTGACAGGTGCACCCCGTCTTGCACATAGCACATGTCCCCCCTAATGCATCCATGAGCAATTACCTGCAATCTGGGGGTCCTAAACAGTTTGTCTATTTTGTTATTGATCCTCTGGGCAGAGTGATTGAGAGCCATCACTGATACTGTGGTAAATATTTAAATTACCTGTACTATTTTTTCATGCGGTAAAGTCTAGTAAGAATAACTCAGTCAAAATAAGAGGCAGAATCCGTGGTATTAGAGGTTCTGAAAAGGGCTTTATTCCTTACAAAGGAATTATAGTTCGAACTAGGCAATCTTATTCCATCACCACGAAGGTTCAGGAAGGGATAGGCAATACATTATTGACAAGTAACAATATATATATGAAAAGCATTGCATTAAGACAGATGCAGGAGGCGTAACAGCTGATAATACAGATAAGAATGCACATACGTAATGAAAATAGGCGTAAATACAGGCGTATACTAGAAACGTCATTTAAAATGATGTCACAAGTGGGTGGATCCATAAGAGAATCCTGCAGTGTCAGCAGAAATATTTGGCAGAGATGCGCGCGCAGCCGCATGACGTGTGATTGACGTGTAATTGACGTGCAACTAGAGGGTGAAGGGGAATTGACTTTTAGCTCTACATATGGAGACAGAAGTCTGGGGGGTCAGGTCAACCTAATCCCAAATCGTATCTAATATCTTTGTTTAAGGAACTGTTTTATCCAAAAGGAAAGGTCTCTCGGACGGAATCTATTCTATACTGACTGTTAGTGCATGTACAAGCGTCTATGTGTCTACATGAGATGCGAGGGGGCAGGAATCTTCCATGGTAACAGGGGCTATGAATTACTTGCATAAAGACAGCGAGGCTGGGCCCTTTGCTCGGTAGCTGGAAGGATGTTTACCTAAACTACTAGACAGGAATGCATTGGATGAGGAGCGGAGCAGATAACTTGAAGGCTGAATACAGTTTTTGGCAGGCAACAGGCCGCGTCAGGCACCGTTAGCCGCGCAGAGAGTAAGACAAAGTTCATGGACACGGATGCAGGTCCAGGCTGGAGCATTTCAGAGGCAGAAGCAGGAAAAGGCTTGATGACAGAATTCAGGGCCTACTCGCCTGAACTGTAAAACTAGAAAAGTGAACCATATAAAGTCGGTGGCCAATCATACTTAGGAATGGAATATTCGACCCATTCATGGCGGATCTGAAAGAGGGCATGTTGACGTTGGACGCACATGTATTTGCGTCTTCATAGCTGGAACTGGAGGGAACATACATGTACTTGTAGCATGTACATGGAGCCGTTGGGGTCTAAGATAGGGGACATAACTGGTCATAAAATTCATATTTCCTCATTCCCTCCTTGTCCCCTACGGACCCTTATGAAATATCCATTTTCATCAATCCATCAATCTGTTCATATAGCATCATTTGTTCTTCTTTCTTCTTCCGGGATCTTGAATGAAAATTTGAAGGCGGGATACACGATGTGGCACACAGACCACAAATCGCTGGCCCACATTGTAGACACAAGCAGCAACTGAATAGTATGAGAAAGCCAATACCTAGGAAGGATAGGATCCTCCATCCCCAGGCTGACAACACGCTCCAGAACCAACCGGACCAAGTCCAGGTGCCTGGATTCTGGTGTATCTGGCTTACGATTTTATGAAGTCGAGTTATGGCTTTATATACTGACGGCGCGTTTTCTGGTATGAAAACACAGCAACTTGATCCGATGACCCTACAAGCTCCGCCCCTATCGGCCAGAATGACGTCAAGGACAAGACGATTTTGAAGAACAACAATCCGCATCGTAGACTGCTCCTCTGTTAAGTTGCCTAAGGCGGAAGTAGTTTCATTCACTACTGCTTCAAGGGTTCTAGTTAATCTACGTATCAGCTTACTATTAGTGACTGTACCTATGTAGGGAAAGAAACCTTTATTGAAATCTGTATATTGCTCCCATGCTGTTTCAGTGTAGTCGACAATCGGGAGATCTCTCTGTTGTCTATTGTGTACTACATGGGTATTCCTATGATAATCAGGCGGGGCTAGGAAAACAGGTGGTAGAAGGAATGCAATGTAACAGGTACCATCCCAATCTAGGGGTAGGCGTATGTATGCGGTGTGACCACAGACGAAATAGGAGTGACGAGAAGCTCTAAATGTAGACTTGCCTTTATCACTGAATTCTATTACAGTGATACATTTACTATGGCCCATGTGTATTGAACCATTCTTTCTTACACATAATTCGCCTCTAACTGGAAATACTGACATAGCGGGCAAGATTGGTGTAGCTTCGGATTCAATATTCATGATCATAAGATTAAGTGTAAAGTTACCTAATCCATATACTTCATTTTCTAGATCAGTTCCTGTTCTTTTGGGAAGTCCCTCCTTGTTAGGGTAGCAGACTTTAAGTAAAACTAGGTTCAGGTTTCCCCAAACCCAGTTGTCTTGATAAACTACTGAATTTGAATCTAGGGAATTAATCAAACTAAACCATGCTCCACAGGAGCCATTGTGTGTGAATGGATACGGAAAGAGAGGCAGAACTCCCTTGTATTTCTGATAGGGAGGGAGTCGGCCACATATCCAACAATTTGTAGCATTGCTGGTCTGATGAGAATGATGTAACATACTAATGAATGTGTTGTTGCGCAGCGCAAATCTATAGGACAACTCATGTGGGGGTAATTCGCTAAAAGAGTGTTCGGCAGTAGCATTGAAAGCACGCTTGGAAATAGGGTAATACATGTGTAATAATATACTGGAAATAATAATCAGAAGACTTAGAAAAAACATAATTAACAATGTCACTATGCAGTGACTACGAAGTGATTTACAGTACGCATGTCTCTTGAGCTGTTCCTGTCTATTTCTCTCTCTATTTCGGTCTAGAGGATACATGTCAGAGACAAATTCAACCGATTCACCTTGGAGAGGACTTAAACAATCAAATTGTCTGACTTGCTAGACCTTAGTTTTAGTTTATAATTCTCCTTTTCTGGTTCATCAACCAGGGGGAGTTTCGAGTCAATCTGTGAGGGAATGCAGGGCTGAAAGTTCGATTCAGTTGGTAGTCCATGAAATTTTTTTATATGGCTCGAGTGCAACCACCCTTTACGTCCCTCAATCTTCACAGCTGTCCTTGTGGTCAATAAGACGAGTTTAGGCGACTGCCAGCGAGGTTCCAGCGGGTTCCTCCTGTCGAAATTTCTTATAAGCACCAGGTCACCTGGAACCACGTCATGGGGCTTCACCTCAGTGTTATCGGGAAAAGCTGCAGCTACCTGTGAACGACAAGATTGTAGTGCAGACATCAAGGAAGCCAGGTAATCTGTCAGCATATTACAATCAACATCAGTTATTTTACGAGGTATAGGCGTCCCCCACATATTTGGTGGTCTACCGAAGATCACCTCATACGGGGATAGCCCTGTTCGAGAGTGTGCTACCATTCTCATGTAAAAGAGCGCAACCGGTAAAGCTACTATCCAGTCGACACCTTTTTCTCTACATACTTTGGACAGTCTAATTTTCAAAGTTTGATTATGTCGCTCCACGAGACCTGCTGCCTCGGGATGTCGGACACAGTGGAATTTCCATTGGTAGCCTAACAGAAGTGAAACATGTTTCATTAGCTCGGATGAGAACGGTTGGCCATTATCTGAGTATACGACACGGGGCAAACCATATCGTGGGAAGAATTCTCGAACTAACTGTTTGGCAGTAGTCGGGGCAGTGTAATCTGAGACGGGATACGCCTCTGTCCACCGGGAAAGAGCGCATACAACTACGAGGACATATTTGAATCCTCGACATCGTTCCATCTGGATATAATCCATCTGGAGGACTTCAAAAGGGTGATCGGGGGGTTGAAATCCACCTTGTTCTACAGGTACGCCTTTTCCTGGATTGAACTGACAACAAATCATGCAGGTACGTACTTTCTGTTTAGCTGCTGCTCGCAAGTGTTTATTGAACCAAATGTGTTGAATACTGTCTAGCATAGCTTTCTCTCCTAGGTGCGCTGGACTATGTATTGTGTTAATGATGACCTGAACCATTGAGTCGGGGAGAAACCATATAGATTTTCCCTTCGTCATCCATCCTTGATCTGTTTGGATCCCTCCTAATTCAGTCCATCTCTTTATTTCTTCTGGTGTAGCATGTGTCTGTATGTCAATTACATCAAGGGCGGGATCCTTAACTGTCATGCAGTGTGTTGGTGTCGGAACTATTGTCTTTGTCGTGTCAGTTGGACGAGTCTGATTCTGAGCAGTCTGTTTAGCTGTTCTGTCAGCTAGGTCGTTACCCTGAGAAATAATGTCAGTCACTTTCGTATGGGCCTTGCACTTCATGATCGATATTGCAGTAGGCAGATGTATTGCATCTAACAGAGCTTGAATAAGGGGACCGTGCTGGATGTGGGCACCGTGAGAAGTTAAATAACCTCTCTCACGCCAAAGCACGCCGAAGTCACGGACGACTCCGAATGCATAACGTGAATCTGTGTATATGTTGACTTTCTTATTTTTGGCTTGAATACAGGCTTGTGTCAGAGCGATGAGCTCTGCTGCTTGAGCTGACAAGGTATTGATACAATTCGTTTCAATAATTTCAGTATCTGTTGTGACTGCATAAGCGGCCACTAACTCTCCTGTATTTGTTCTCATGCATGAACCATCTACATACAATGTCAGGTCTGGATCTGATAATGGAATATCTGTCAAGTCTTTTCTGGGTTTTGTCGTAATAGTAATAACTTCAATACAATCATGTGCCAATGGGTCTGTTCCACTTAATGGCAAAAGTGTGGCAGGATTTAATGTACTACAACGTCGGATTTCTATGTGTGGCTGGAACAATGTCAATTCATAACCCGTCAGTCTTGCTATAGTCAAGTGTTGTGTTTGGGTCCGGTTCAAGAGAACCTCTACTGCATGTGGTACTTGTACTGTCAATTGATGTCCTAACACTATGGCATCGCTTTGTCTGATTGCTAAAGCTGTTGCTGCGACTGATTTCAGGCACGCAGGAAGAGCCTGAGCTATGGGATCTAATGTACTAGAAAAATAAGCACATGGCTTGTGTGATCCTGCTTGTTCCTGCGTGAGTACTGACAAAGCAGTACCTTCACGTTCTGTAACAAAAAGTGTAAAACGTTTGCTGTAACATGGCGTTGCTAAAACAGGTGCTTGGCATAAAGCTTTCTTTAAGCTTTCAAAAGCTTGTGTATGTTCCTGAGTCCAAGGGAGGACAGTCGATGTCGCTGCCTCCTGTGTTGTCAACTGAATGAGTGGTTTCGCTAGAAATGCATATTGAGGGATCCACTGCCTACAGTACGAAGTGAGGCCTATGAATGCCCGTACCTCCTTTTGTGTCTTGGGTGGCGGCATGTTAACAATTAACTGGATACGGTCGGGTGTAAGCTGTCTTCCCCCCTTGGACAGCAAGTGCCCAAGGTACACAACTTGCTGGACACAGAATTGTAGCTTTGAAGGGGACACTTTGTGCCCCTTGTCTGCTAAGAAATGTAAAACCGTCAGTGATGCTTTTTCACATTCAGGTTCGCTTCGGGCGGTGATCAGCAGATCATCGACGTATTGAAGCAGGGCAGTGTTAGCTGGCATGTGGATACTGTCAAGTTCTCTTTTCAGTGCTTGGCTATAGATGCTGGGGCTTTCTGTGAATCCTTGAGGTGCGCGTGCGAATTTAAAACTTCGTCCATTTAAACTGAATCCGAACAAATATTGGCTTTCCGGATCGATTGGGACGCTAAAGAAAGCGTTCTTGAGATCAATTACAGTAAAGAACGTTGCTTCTGAATCTATGGCTGTTAGCAATGAAGAGATATCTGGGACCACGGGGTATTGTGGTACAATGCATTTATTTAATTCTCGCAGATCAATAACTAATCGATATACTGGTGGTGCTTTTGGATCAGTTCGTTTAAGAATCGGAATTATCGGGGAATTACAAACATTGGAGTCCGTTTCCACAACCACTCCTTGTGCAATGAGCTCGTCAATGATTTGCAGTAAAGCCACAACAGCATCGGGGGGTAACTTGTATTGTCGTATTCGTGGTAATACTACTCCTGTTTTGAGTGTGACTCGATATGGTGTAATGTGCATACAACCTACATCAGTGGGGCCTTGCGCCCATAAATGTGCAGGTAGATTCTGTAACCGGTGATCCATGTCTCTAGACACGTAGTGACCTTTAAAGTCACGCAAAAATAGTCGTACTCCTTCCGGAGAACAACATATTACAGCTCCTAGAGCCTTCAATGTTTTTATACCTAACAAGTTTTCTGGACATGATTTCGTAAGTAATAGATCTGTAGTCCGTGTTAACGGACCGACTGTGAATGCAAGGGGTTGTGATACTTCGTTAATAGTAGGCTTTCCTGAAAAACCAAGGGAAATATTTTGTGAGCCTGAGAGGGGTACCCCTGGGACTTCGCTGCGACGGATAGTGGTTCTGCTTGCCCCTGTATCGAGTAGAAACTTTCTGTCTTTCCCTAATACCTGACTCTGTACATAAGGACCCTCTTGATCTACTGGAACCTCAATAAGGGGTAAGCCAACTTCCCTCTCTAGGCTATTTCATGTGTAGCGCTGATACTCTGGATAGTCATTTTGTGCATACTGGTACATCTGTTGTGTCGTGTTCTGTGTTGCAGCAATAGGCTGTGGCTGTTGTTGTAGTTGTTGTTGTGGTTGTGGTGCGGTCTGTTGTACAGCTGGCATAGGCTGTATATTCTGAGGTACTTGTTGTTGGATCTGATCCTGTCTAGGCGGACGTGGTCTCTCTTTCGTTATACCCGTAGAGATATTATGTTTCAGAACTGCGCAATCGTGTATATAATGACCTGGCTGTTTACAATAGTTGCATGTCCCTCTAACAGGACCTACTGTATCATTTGACTGTGTCGTACCCTTTTTATGACCGTCAGCTGGAACTGACTGAGCAACAAGCATTTTCATTTTCGTGTCTTTCATACGTCTTTGTTCATGTTCTTGTTCTTCTCTAATTCTATTGTGATGATATTGTAACATTTGTAACATCTGTGACGGTGTGTTACCTTGCCAAGTACTCTCGAATTTTAATACTCTACTCTTAACTTGGGGCAGAGAATTTTCAACTAATTTTGTCACAAACAGATGTGGGTATGACTCACTACTTGCTTTTATGCCACTATTAATACCAAAACATTTTTCAAATCGGGAATAGAAATCACTAGTGTCTTCATCTTGTTTTTGTTTACAGGCTGAAATTGCACCCCAATCTTCCTTTTTCGTAGTTAATAAACGTGGTAGTACCTGCACTAATAATCCTGGTAATGCTGTAGTCCTTTCCCCAAGCCCTGAACCTGCAGCTCGGGCCTTTTCTTCGTTTTCTAATGCTGTCCAATCTATCTTTTGGTCTCCCACCTCCCATTCCTTTTCTTTGAGTTTCTCGTAAATACCAGCGGGTAATAGGACTTTTAATATTTTCATAATGTCCGGGTAAGTATACTCTCCCATGAGTAACATGTCTTTTATCTCACGGTGGAAACCTGCTGGGTCTTTGTCATGGCTAGGTACTACTTTCTTCATTTCTAATAATTCAATTTTAGTTATGGGCGCGTACACAAACACGCGTTTAAAAATATTGTCCTCACCTCTGATTGGGTGTACTTCGCGTAAGGGATTCTGTCTGTCTATGTGATACGTTTTTCTTTCCAACTTGGGGGGAACTGAAACATGTTCTGGGCATACGAAGACAATGTACTGGTGTCGATATTCTAGAATTTCCTTAATTAAATCAGTACCTGAACCTCTCCATTTATTCATGAGTAATTCTATCAGTATATCAGGTAGGGGACCAGGATCGGAGTATTGGCTTCTATATAATATAACGAGGTGTTGTATCATGTATATACCAGCTAAACGCTGTTCGTCTGGGGTGAGATTCAAAAACGTGTGTGCTAACGCATCATCACTGTATTTTTCAGAACTGTCAGCCCATTGTACTGCTGACCTGGCTAACTCTTGTTCATCCATAGAATCGAGCATATGATACCCCCTTCGGTCTCGGAGTAATTTATCAGCAGCCTGGAATAAGTGTTCAGGGGACTTCGTATTTAACATGGGGGCTTGAAAATGTCTGTTACATTCTGGACGTATCGGACGTATCGGGTCATTAAAGTATCTGGTATTGTTACAAGGTCTTCCCCTACCTACATAGGCTATCGTTTCTAATTGTCCTGTGGGCATTTCTGATTCTTCCTCCTCCTCTCCCTCTGATTCAGTTTTGTCTGCCTCCAATCTGGCTTTATGTATTCGTTCTACTTCTTTGCGGATCTTTCGGCACATAGCTACTATACATGTCTGTTTATCATGTTTTCCCTCTGATATATTCTGACCCCATCGGGTAAGTACTTGCATTTCATCCTGGTCTACCTCGGACCTATCTCTGTCTCTGATCAAGCAGTTTATGAAGAAACGTAACAGTTGTCTCTGTATATCCGCTTTCTGGTATTCCATGGCTTCGTCAATACTTTCAGGGCCTTGCCCTGTTTGGACAAAGCGATATATATTGTCTAAAAGTTTAATCATTCCTGGTAGCGTTGTTAAATATATTGAAGCTCGTTGTATACGTAGTGATGATAGCAGCATTCTGTCATTTTTACCGGGCACTGGATCATATCTACAATCTACAAGATGTTCTTTAAACATGTCGGACGTTGCTATTTGGGGTGTACGTTGGTTTGCTAAATCTCTAAGAGACGATTTACTTCGTGATGGTGGCGTGGCAAAAATTGCTGTCGCACCTTCTGAGGTGCTAGGCACGAAAGGATTCGTGGGATGTAAGGTAGAGACTGTGGATGCAGGAAAAGCGGCGGAAACAGATGGACCCGTGGGATTGTGCGGAGGAGTTTGTGGTTGCGGAGTTGGGGGCGTTTGTTCTCGGCGTTGAGCACCATCGACAGGTGGCGTGTGTGGTGGAACATTAACATATTCCGGAGCTACATCGTCTAAATAGGAGGAAAGGAAAATATATTTTGCGGTCTTGGGATGTGCTTTAATCGGGAGTAATGGGGGTGGCAAATCTTTCGGTATTTCCGGGGTGGCCTTAGGTAAACCTTCGGCCAAAAGAGGATACATACCATTCATAAGAGTGTTTCGTTGTCTGTCTACTTGTTCTGTTTTTACTCGGATACCTTCCTCAACTAATACGTTTTCTCGGGCTCTATTTGAGTTCTCCCTACTTTTCTCTTCCAGTCTGAGCGCTTTCTCTGTGCGCCTATGCGATTCTTTACGCCATAACTCAATGGCATCTTTCTGTGACTGTCTGGCTTTCTTTTTCCATAATTCTTCTTCTACTCTCATGATGCAATCTGCATCCCATGTCCCAGCTGCGGGCCACCTCTGACTTTCTGCTAGATCCTTGGTGTAGTCCACCCATAAATCAAGATATAATACGGCATCTAGGCCATGTTTATGATACATAAAGTACCCTGGAGTGTCCCTAGGTGGAATGGGAACAGCTTCTTCGAGCACTCCTTTTCTAGTTTTGATCTGTCTTAATTTTGAAAAGAACGGCATTTTTTTAAACCTTGCTACTTGATTCTTACTTGAACTGGACTTGAACACGATTAATACAATAAACACAATAATGAACACTCATTCATACCACAATTTTTTGAACACAGTAAAACATTTAACATTTAACATTTAACATTTAACGAACAATGATAATTAGAAGAAAACTAGTTACTGACATAATACTAATACTAGATAATATTGAATTATATACATGAACATACTGGATATACTGCTAAACAGTACAGATACACTGCTAAAACAGTGCAGACCGGATCTGTGTACCCAAACCCGTCAGGACCGGCACAAATTAATGTGCACGTCTAACTGCCTCCCCAGCAACGGTACTCACCGGGTAGCACGGAACGGAAGGCCTCGGAACTGAACTGAACTGGACCGGACTGGACTCGACTCGACTCGGAACTTCGGAATCTGGTGGGCCTCTGTATACCTCGGATCTTGCTCTCTCAGCTAGGCTCTGGTCGGGATACTTCGCACTTCTCACCGCCTCGTCTGGGTGTTGATCGCAGCCTCAGTCACCCCCGCTTGGTCGGAGGGAGATACAGGAAATCCTGCGGGTACGCGTTGTTGTCCGTCCGGCTGTGGCAGGAGACCGGGCCTGCAACGCACCTCCGGCGCGTGAGATGAGAAAGTGTCCCTGTTCGGGCGCCAATTTATGTGGTAAATATTTAAATTACCTGTACTATTTTTTATGCGGTAAAGTCTAGTAAGAATAACTCAGTCAAAATAAGAGGCAGAATCCGTGGTATTAGAGGTTCTGAAAAGGGCTTTATTCCTTACAAAGGAATTATAGTTCGAACTAGGCAATCTTATTCCATCACCACGAAGGTTCAGGAAGGGATAGGCAATACATTATTGACAAGTAACAATATATATATGAAAAGCATTGCATTAAGACAGATGCAGGAGGCGTAACAGCTGATAATACAGATAAGAATGCACATACGTAATGAAAATAGGCGTAAATACAGGCGTATACTAGAAACGTCATTTAAAATGATGTCACAAGTGGGTGGATCCATAAGAGAATCCTGCAGTGTCAGCAGAAATATTTGGCAGAGATGCGCGCGCAGCCGCATGACGTGTGATTGACGTGTAATTGACGTGCAACTAGAGGGTGAAGGGGAATTGACTTTTAGCTCTACATATGGAGACAGAAGTCTGGGGGGTCAGGTCAACCTAATCCCAAATCGTATCTAATATCTTTGTTTAAGGAACTGTTTTATCCAAAAGGAAAGGTCTCTCGGACGGAATCTATTCTATACTGACTGTTAGTGCATGTACAAGCGTCTATGTGTCTACATGAGATGCGAGGGGGCAGGAATCTTCCATGGTAACAGGGGCTATGAATTACTTGCATAAAGACAGCGAGGCTGGGCCCTTTGCTCGGTAGCTGGAAGGATGTTTACCTAAACTACTAGACAGGAATGCATTGGATGAGGAGCGGAGCAGATAACTTGAAGGCTGAATACAGTTTTTGGCAGGCAACAGGCCGCGTCAGGCACCGTTAGCCGCGCAGAGAGTAAGACAAAGTTCATGGACACGGATGCAGGTCCAGGCTGGAGCATTTCAGAGGCAGAAGCAGGAAAAGGCTTGATGACAGAATTCAGGGCTTACTCGCCTGAACTGTAAAACTAGAAAAGTGAACCATATAAAGTCGGTGGCCAATCATACTTAGGAATGGAATATTCGACCCATTCATGGCGGATCTGAAAGAGGGCATGTTGACGTTGGACGCACATGTATTTGCGTCTTCATAGCTGGAACTGGAGGGAACATACATGTACTTGTAGCATGTACATGGAGCCGTTGGGGTCTAAGATAGGGGACATAACTGGTCATAAAATTCATATTTCCTCAATACCCCCCCACGCCACTGAAGTCTTGGTATCATGTGTGACCACACGATAACCGTCTCAGGGCAGTGCTTGGCCAGCCATGCCGACTCTGACAGCACCGTTTCTAGCAGGACTCTCCGATTGAGATGTACCAAGTCGTTGCCCCCAGATGCAAAATTATAGCGTCGGGAGGGGTATCCAAAGAGGTGAGCATGTGACCTACCCGTTCTCTGAACCTGTCAAAACGCAGGCCCCCATGGCCGAAAAAGGAAACCCTGACACCTAACCGCTTTGCGCACGCTGCCCCATCGCCTGCCCTGAAAATACTGCCCAACCGGGATACATAAGAATGACCAAAAACACATGCATGACGTTCCCGCTGTGCCTTCGGGGAAATCCTCGTTGTCTGGGTGGGGTGTCGCCGTCTCTCTTCCTGCGTGACAGGCCGAGGGAACTGGTAGTAGAACAAGAAAAGAGTGCCATCAGTACCGTTAACATATGGAGTCATAACATATCAACACGCACATAATGCCTAAAACAATTGGAGGCCCACCGCCCAATCCTACGCACAGCCTCCTCCCCAAGACCCTGCGCAACCGCCTCGGTGGCGGCACCAATCCTGAAGGAATGTGTCCCAAAACTACCGGGGTCCAGTCCCGCCCTGCCTATTGCCTTATCTAAAACCCGTTTAAATTGGAACTTTGTCAGTGGATCCCCCCCGTGTGCATTAGTAATGTCCCCCCCCACCACTCGGTCTGTATGGCAGGAAAGCCTCCACATGAAAAACCGGGCAGCAGGGATTGCCCGGTGCCCGTCTGAGAAACACTACCTGGCCTTTTCCCTGCTGATCTGTCTTCGAACGCCGGATTGTAACCTGCAATGCCCCGTTATGGAAGTGAATGTCACCCAGCTGTAAGCCACCCCCAGGTCCCTTTTGTTCTTAGCCACCAATTCCCCTATTCAAAAGGCCCCATAGAAAGCCAAAGTAAAGGCTGCCCTCAATAACAAGCATTCTGAGACATTGTCGCAAATCTGATCTAACGCTGCCATGACTGATGTCAAGGTAGTCAAACCTATCGGGCGTCTAGTATCCGGCGCAGACCCCTGTAACCGCTGCCAACCCTTCAATGCCTTGCACACTATGAATGACTGCGTAGGGTCCCGCCTGCCGCCCATCTGTGCAAAAAATGAAATGGCTGCTATGTGTCTCCTAGCCACCCCTACCGACTTCCCCTCGTCCCGCAGGGCTTGCAAGTAACAGCACACCCCGGCCGAATCAGCCCAATGTGTCCCACCCTGATCTGTTAAGAAATTACAATATGCCCCAAACGCCCCTTCGTATGCCTTTCTTGTTCCTGGCGCTAGGCTCGCTGCCACCAAGTCTGGTAAGTGTGGGCACCAATCTGCCAGAGCTGTTCGGGAAAAGGCGTTGGGCATGGCGCTGCTCCCGGGAGATGAGCACTGAAAACCTGCATCTTGAAACGAGATAGAGCGTCAGCAGCATGGTTCAACACCCCCGGGA
Organism: Triturus cristatus; assembly: GCF_964204655.1. Classification (NCBI taxonomy): domain Eukaryota; kingdom Metazoa; phylum Chordata; class Amphibia; order Caudata; family Salamandridae; genus Triturus; species Triturus cristatus. Next base: position 845,986,901 of record NC_140580.1, on the reverse strand, counting down.
CATGTTTCGCCCTAAACTGAAGATTCAACTGGAGGCATCTCAATACTATCTCCTTAATAAAACGCAAGATCATTTTACATTTTGCTGACTGGTTGTTTATGCACTCCACCACTGCCATGTTATCAGACCAGAACACCACTGCTTTGTTGCGTAGCTGCTCCGGCCAGACCCACAATGCCACCCAAATGGGGAATAGTTCCAAAAAACCAATGTTAGCGGTGAGTCCATTGTCCACCCACCATGCTGGCCAACGCTGTGCCACCCACTGAATGCCCAGAATGGCGCCAAACCCCTCACTGCCCGCGGAGTCTGTCATTAAACCCAACTCCGCGCAAGAAGTGACCGGGCCGGGCCACAGGACCGAGCCATTGAAGTCCCGCAGGAATGCTAACCAAATCCGCATGTCCTGCTTGACCTCGCTGCTCAATCTGGCGTGGTGGTGTTTCTGTTTGAGGCCTGACATTGCCTGTGCAATGGACCTTGAAAAGGGGCGTGCCATTGGTACAATGCGTAATGCTAAATTTAACTGCCCCACCAGCTGTTGTAGCTGATGCAAAGTCACCCTTTTAGCTTCCAGACATTGCCTCAGCGTCTCCCCAAACTTAGTCACCTTGTCAGCGGGAAGCCGTGAGCACCCCGCGACTGAGTCCAGTTCGATCCCTAAGAACTCTATAACCGGGGAAGGGCCCACGGTCTTTCCCTGCGCTAGGGGTACCCCAAAGCTCTCCATCAATGCACAGAACCGTTCCAGCGCCTGCCCACACCCCGCGCCCCCGGCGGCCCCAAGAAGAGAAAGTCATCTAGGTAGTGCAGCACATGCCTATGCCCTGTCACTTGTCTGAAAACCCACTCCAAAAACGTACTAAACATTTCAAAGTAGGCGCACGACACCGAACACCCCATTGGCATGCACATGTCCATGAAAAACTTGCCCTCAAATTGGAATCCCAGGAGGTGAAAATCGCTCGGGTGGACGGGTAGGAGCCTGAAGGCAGACTCTATGTCTGATTTTGCCATCATTGCCCCCGGCCCCAGACCCCTCAACATTTCAATAGCCTGATCAATAGATGCATAACGCACAGAGCAGCAATCATCATCAATGGAGTCATTCACAGACTGCCCCCTTGGTGCCGATAAATTGTGAATCAGCCTAAACTCTCCAGGTTCCTTTTTTGGGACTACCCCCAGGGGGGAACAAACAAAGTTATGCACAGGTATTTTGTCAAATGGCCCCGCCACTCTACCCAACCTACATTCTTTTCCAATCTTGGCTGCTGCCACCACAGCATTCTGGGTGACCGATACTTGATTCCTGCAGAACGAGGGACCCACAAAATTCTCCACGGGAATTCTAAAACCGTCTCTGAAACCCCCAATTAAGGTTTTTGCTGAGCTCACGCACTTATATCTGTTTAACCAGGGCATCATGGCGTGGAGGAGGATGGGTCACCTAGCTCTGGTGGAAACCCCTTCCTTCTGGTTTCTTCCCCTCCCTATCCTTCTGTTTTTTAAGGCACTTTGCCTCGCCATGCCCTGAGTTGCCACAGAAACTGCACGCGTGTCTAAATCTGCATGTCCCCGGTGCCCTAACGCAGGAGCGCCTGTTGTAATCCCAGCAGCATCCCTTCTTTCCGCCCCCTCCGCCTTGTGCAGCTGGGGGGAACGCCCGAAAGGGCTGAGGTTTAGGCGGGTCACTGGCAGCCTCAGCTGAAAGGCCGCCCACATGATCCAACCAGGATATTCCCTCCACCTGATTCCACTTTAACGTAGGATCAGATGCCCTGATGCGCCTGAACTTTTTGTCATACTCCAACCACCCCGAGCCCCCTTTTGTCGCCTGCGCCGTGCTGATCCTAGTCATATAGCAAGCCATCGCAGGTGCCTCCTCAGGGAAACGCTCTGTCACCACTGCCATGTAAATATTATAGGCCAGCATCCAATGCCTGATGTTCTCCTCAACCCTGTATTTTAACATTTCGTTCGCCCACTCACGCGCGGGCATATAATCCTTCTTCCTCTTCATTTCTTCCCTCTCAACCTCATCTATCAAGAGTGAAAAAATGTCAATATATGTCCCTTTCCAAATTCTCTCCTTAACCTCCTGCGACAGGTGGCGTGAGAGAGATTCGTACGACGTGCGTGCCTCACCCAGCCCAACAATGGCAACGTCTGTGGCTTACCATGCGAAGGTCCCGGGGTTTCCTTGGGGGCCCCGAGATCCGGCACGTCCTTAGGCTTGGCTAGATCGATAAGCTGCTTCGCCCTTTCCAATGCGTCCGCCCCGACAACACCCGCCGCACTCACGTTCAAACCCATGCCCCCCAGCCAGGGAAGCACGGCTGCTAAACTGGAAACAAAATCGGGAGGAAGTGTTGGCACCCCCCGGGTGCGGGGGGAACAGGTACCAAAAGATCAGGTACCACTGGCACTGGCACTGCTGGTGCGGGGGTAGGATTTGCAGGTGCGGGGGGAACAGGTAAAGAAAGATCAGGCACCGCTGGCACTGGCACCGCTGGCGCGGGGATAGGATGTGCAGGTGCTAGTGGCGGGATAACGGGAGTTGCAGGGACCAAGGGGACAGACCCACCCACTTTGACAGGAGAAGGCTCGCCCCCCGGTGCATTAGGGGATGCGGGTGAGACAGGCAAAAACGGGGCCCCACCATTCCCAGGGACAACCTGCGGGCCTTTCTTTGCCCTACTCTTCCTCGGCAAGGGGGGAAAAGCCTCTCTTGGAGGTAAAGCGTCCCCGCGGGACCTCCAAGATGGCCCCTCCTGCGCATCCAGCCTCTCCGCCAGCTGCGCCATGGTACTATCCATCTCCCCAATCTTTCGCATGAGCGCGTCCAAAACAGTTGCTATACCTGGGCGCCGCTCGCCACGCTTAGCCTTAGGTGGCATGACTACCCTGCGACCTGCTCCAAACTTTTACCGTTATTTTGATGGAGGAAAAACCCGACTGGCCACTTCACCCACGCTACCGGAGCCTCAGTACTGGCTAGCCCAGCAAGGCAGGTGGGCAATATGCTCCAACCCGCTTGGCTCCCAGCAGCGCCGGGATGCAGACCCTTGTCCGTGTCCTCAGGCACCCTCCGCGCAGACTCGCCCTGGTCTCTGCCGACACTCCAGATCCGTAGGCACCTTAGCTGAACTGGTCCCCACGATCGGTGCTGCTAAACGCTGACACAGTAATCACCGCTGAAAACCAACAAAAGTAAAGCAATCTCCCCCAATGTAAGCACCAGCGCTGCAGAAAGCACCCCCCCTCTCACTAGCATTGCAAATATTGCCTGTAAACCCCACTCGTGATGCGTGAGATGAAACCGGGATCAGTTTCCCGCGCTCGTCGATTTCACCTCCGTTTCCCTCCGCGATGCGTGCGCCGGCTTTAAAACAGCGACCCGAGCTGTAAAAGAAAGCCAAAGCAGGTTAACAGATTCCCCGAGCGGGGGGGGGTGGGAGGGGTTCCGTGAGCCGTCCCGCCTTCTTCCGCTTTCGAAAAAGGCTCGTCGCTACCGCTGCGAGAGGAAACTCCAGGTGCTATAGTGTGCTGCCGGTGAATCACCCAATGCGTTGCCCCCACTCAAGCCCCGGGCTGCCGGTCAACTCCAACGGGCACGCTGCGATGTCCAGAGCCGCTGCACCAGAAGGCGAAAGAGCAACCAAGGCAAGGAGCGCCCGCCGCCGAGATCACCGCGGTCACGCTGTGCGCCGCTCCGTCCTCCTCCGACTCGCACCAGGCAACGACCCTGCAAAAGGAAGAAAGAAAAAACGATTAAAGGTCCTCCCGAGGGAGGGGGTGGCACATGCAACGGATGTGCTGCCGAGGGGAGGAAGAGATCGTCTCTTGCGCTCCCCCCGGCTTTAAGGGTCCCCGAGGGTCGCCCACGACCCCGGAAGTGATCAGATCACTTCCGGGGCGCGGGGGAGCCTCCCATGACCCGGAAGTGATTCAATCACTTCCGGGGCATGTCCCCTAGGGCAGGCGGGGACAATGATTGGGGCACGATTCCGGGGGGCACGGCCAACCACCGTAATGGCGGCGGGGCCGATGCTGGCCCCGCCTTCCTCTTTCTTCTGTAACTTGAGGTTAGGTGACAAGGAAGCGAGCCAAATAATTAAATATGCTACTAAACTCAATTCGGTCTTGTGAATAAAGCTTGTGGGCCAGTTTAGGATGGACTTCATCTGGTATACAACTTTGTCTTTATAGACCATGGATCTGAGCTTCAGGAAAATGTTAAAATTCCCTTTTTTCTAACTTGTTTAGTATGTTAACAAATGTCATCGGTTTCTCACTAGGCCATAAGTCATGTTTAAAGCTGATACTCCCTTCAGCCCATTTGTCTCACAATATCTGTTTGCCATCTATACCAATTCACTTGTTATTCGGCAGGGAAGCAAAGGTTGCCGAACATATTTGATTGTCAAGATTTTTGTTAACTGGATGAGCGTTCTCCTTTTACCTAAAAGGATTGCTTTCAGATGTGTTGCCTGCCACCTCGAGGAGGTATGTACATTTAGGAGAGTTAGAAAATGAAGCAGGGAATGCTCGATTTTAACCTACCAGGCCTGAATAAAGAAAGCACATGGGCCCTTGTCTGATCGGAAAGCGGGTCTAGTATAGGGGTATGTTAGTAATATTGGCACTGATTAGATCTTTATTCAGGTGCATTTTCCATTGCCATTCTCCTTTTTCCACATTCCACATAAAATCTGTAACTAATGTATCCATCATTTTTAGCTTGTGTGTTGCATTACAGAAGGGGTCCAACCACATCAGGAGTGGTCCTGCTCCATTAAGAACAGTCCAGCTTGAACAGACAGGTCAAGTTGAATACAATCGCCTCAAACCATGACCCCTCTGAACACAATCCCCATAAATGCGAACGCAAGCTATTGCAGGCTGTTTTCAACCTCGTTGGGCCTCCTCGCTGATGTGCAACATGCAGCTAGTGTTACTCTGGCACAGTAAGCCAGTGACCCAGCCAAGCACCACTTAGGATGATTCAGTTAGACAGCAAAAAAGGGATTGATGGGAATGCTTGAAATAATATGGACCACCGGTAATCACTCTGGGCACAAACCAGACACAATTATTTTATCTTTATGATCACCAACTGCAAAGGCGGACTTCTGAGACCGCACCTCCCACACAGATCCCTACAATTGAAGAATGGTGCACTTCATCTGAGGTATCATCCTTTGCTTGAGCAGAAATACGTAAAGACAGAACACAGAATGGTGCACCCAAACATGAAAAAGCCCAAAGTTCTTTTTATATATGTTATCTCCTCTATTGAAATTTTGATGTCTTTTCATAAAAACAGCCGAGGTTACAGCTAACAGGTTTAGTTTAACAAAACTGAACTTCATTAGGGCTTATTTTTATATGTAAGACAAATATCTCTCTCTATAAATGGTTTCATGAGAAGTCCCATCCGGATGATTGCCAACTCATTACCTTGTGGCGCAGTAGTCCCCCATTTTGAGGTGGTGTTAAAATGTTCCCCAACCGTAACACCCTTAAATTGTGTTTCTCTCCAAACTCAAAAGGAGTCCTTGATGCGGCGACCGGCAAATATTTTATCTTGTCAGTGCCATTACAGAAGAGGACCAGCCACATGAAAAACAGCCACGGACCTCCTCCAATAGGAATAGTCCAGCTGGAGCTGGAAGACCTAATCTATTCTGAACTGGAACAGAAGCCATCCCAGACCATTTTCACTCTTGTTGTGTCTCATGAGTGAGGTGCACCTTGAGTCTAAATGGGAACACGAATAAGAGATTCATGTCTGGGCATAACCACTTACATAGCAAAAATGTGATGCGTGGAAATTCTTAAACTAAACTGAAACATTGGTAATTACTCTGGACACATTCCATATCATCAATTATTAACATGTCTGTGCCACGTCAGAAGAGAAGTAAACAAGCCCAACCAGAACCTGAAATTTCTGGCTTGGACCCAAATAAACATAAAATGGATTGGCACAGCAAGGTACCTGAAGCTACTCGCATTGAGAAACCTGAGGCTGTCCCACACAGGAATCTGAGACTCCACCTACCTGGGAACCTGAGGTTGCAAGGCCAGACACCAGGACAGACTGAAAGTTACAGGGCTACCAGGCACTCAGGATACAAGGGCCCCACCCAAATATGATTATTGTTTTATGAAGACTCCTTCAAAGGGGACTTTTTTTTCAGCCAAATACAATTTCTATTATTTTTGATTGACCTGAATTCCATTCATTTATTTTGTAGTGAAATTATGCCTGAACTCATCTATATTATTGTATAAGAATTTAAGGTCTGTGTCAAGTTATTCTTAAGTAAAGTACACATGTATTGTAAAAGTCTAGATGACAAGTAATATCCACATACAAGATGTAAAAAAATGGATCCAGTGTTTCTGTGAGTATGTCAAAATATAAGGAATTGATGCTAATTCTGCCTTTAAAATAACACAATCACAAGTCTTTCCTTGCAACCATGTACACATTTTGCTCTATCTACGTTTAAATAACAGGGAATACCCTCTGAGTAAAAAAATGAATCACATTTAAAAAATACCATGTTAAGCAGGTGTAAGGCAGGTTATGCATTGGCTCTAGCATTAGTTAAGGTCAACGTTGGTGATTGTGACACATCCCTCCCTAACTTTCAAAACTTTTTATTCCCCCCATTTTTGGTTGCCGAAGCGCTGGTTCTTTACATTATGCTGACGGTCTGGTATTGTGTGATCAAAGTGCTAAAGTATTTCAGTGTATGTTGGACTGTCCAAATACACATAGTCAAAATTAGTTAAAAAACAGTACGCGCAAGTGATGACATGTGGGCAGATTAAATTCTGGGGTCTTTCAGTTTTGAACAGGAACCCTTTGAAGGTGGTTATAAGTATTTGGGTGACTCCGCTGATAAGGTCCTGCATTGAAAGACTGATTACTGTCAAGAACGGTTCATTACCAACCACTGCAAATGCTCTAGATTGTTTTAATCCTATTTATGGTGGTCACACAGTTAAGCCATAGATCTATGTTAGCACCATTAAGGTAACCACTTTCTTATACAATGGTGCTCCCTTTTGGTTCCTGTCCTGGATCACCTAATTCATTTACTCAAAGGTCCTATTTGGTGAAAACTCTTTGAACTTCCTAGACGTACACCACTTGAGAAGATGTAGTTGGAATTTTGTCTAGCATCAAGTTGGTCTTTTTGTAGTATTTCTAAATCTTACACAATAATTTACTACTTTCCATCTTCTGGGTTATTACATATATAACAACATTTTTATTGTAGTTTATCTTAAGTGGCTAAACATACTAAATCTGAATGCTAATATCCTCTATTTAAGCATCATCAAGGCAATGGTAAAAAGAATGAACATAGATGTTATTAATCAACTTTTTAACTTATCTGATTTCTAATCATTAAATAGAATAAGTATGTACTGTAAATATTCTAAATATTACGTCGGCCTTCCCAATTTAAGTCAATACGAGCTTTTAAAATGCTCATTTAAAATTCACAAGCTATTAGCATCAGACTTAATCATCTTCCACTGCTGCATTTGGTATGAGCATTGCATGATGGATCCTACAATCATTGGCTTTGTGAACTTTGACACCACTGAATCTCTTCAACATTTCGTGCTTTGCTTCCTTAATTTGTTCGATTTAAGATGAAAAATGGTCACTGGGGTCAGCTTTTATATTGCCAGTACTGATCACTGTTACCACAGTTTATAAATGTATGTGCTCTACGCTTGCTAATACAGTTAAAACAGTATATTGCTATTTATTTATTTACTGTGTTTCGTCTGAGTCTGTAAGCCTTTATTGACAAAGAAAAATTAATAGTCCGTGAATTACGGAGTTAACGGACAAGGGGATCCCCTGAAATAATCGGGGGAGGCAAGTTCACCAGATGTATTTGGTACTCAAACGTATACCCTAATGTATACCGGATTTAGGTTTTGATCACATGACAGAATTCTCACTAAGAATACACACAGGTGCTTTAGCTGAGCTCATGAGAACGATAAAGTAATAAAAATGTAAACGGTTTTTGCATGAGCAAGCTAATTCACAACTTTATGTCTTAATTGTGAACACACAATGTGCCTAAACGTTTGAGACCGGCACATCTTCCAGGCATTGTTAGCAAGGGCAAGAAAACATGGCTGAAGCACCTTAAGTTTACACTAAGACCACCAAACACATTTAGAATTTTCACAAGGGGTCACTGAGTGTATTACATACAACCAGTTTTTTTTTTACATTTGAACCAATATTTACAGAGATAGTTTAGTTACAGTTCTAGATTACAAAAGTCATGGTCTTGTGTACATCACAGTCCAGATGTATACAGAGCTGAGATTAGGAGTGTCACAGAGAGAGTTCCAGAAAAGTCGACCCCTTGCTTATACGGAGCACCATACATAAAATGGCTGACAATGTTGTGGGAGAGTTACCAATAGTAAGTAAAAACTGCTATGACCTAGACCTCCAGTTCTCTTTGCTAACGGAAGATGTCCACCGCCAGCATGATCCAGGATGCTCTTTTTGCCCGTGCGTGCTTTTTGCTATTATTTGCATGTGTGGTGAGAGGTAGAACAAACTGAAACAGGGTCATGGGTTTGTGGTATCCAGACATATAGCCAGCCTTTAGTTAGCAGCTCTGATGGTCCCACTTTGGATCTACTGTCACCAACCGAGTTGGACGAGTGGCAATCCTGGCCAAAGATAGCCTAATTACAGGCCCCTGCTCCGTCACTTTGGGTCATCTCCGGATGCAGGAGACCAGCTGGAGGAGTGCACATGAGCTCCCACAAGGTAAGGCGGGGAAGGTTTGAGAGGCAGCTGCCAGACAGGCATTGCCTTTAGGTGGTGGGTGTCCTCTATATTTGTATGCACTTTATGTGCCATAAAATATAGCCCCCGGGGAACTGCTAGACCCCATGTTTCATCCACACTTAACATTTCTGTTTATCTTATTGGTTATTTTTGCATTTCACAGAAATATATTTCTAACCTCAGATATTAAAGGAACATCAAGAACAAGTGTCCCAGGTTATACAATGCCTTCAAATGACATAGGCATTTGTCTTATTGTTTCCTGTAAGCCACACTGGTTTACTCACAACTATTAATTTAGTTAGTTAATCAGGTTGCAGGTGGGATTCACATATACACTCTAAGTAGTTACACTATACCTAGTCCTAAGAAGGACAAGCTTTTCAGAGATGCTTTCGGTTGCAAGCATATAGGGTTACCTTAAGCCAGTGGTCTTCAAATGTTTTACTGCAGAGCCCTTACTCTTGTAAAGAAATTTCACCAGGGGCCCCACAAAATTGCCAACATATTTTTCTCAACTATAAAATAAAATTGGCAGCTCTGAATTTAACAGTTCAAACATTGCAGTTATGTCCCGCGATTTAGTTTAAAAATGCAATGAAATACATGATTGCCAACACGCTAGGGGCAGCCTGGTCTCCCTAAAGTGTAAAACTATCCACAGTGTGACCTTTTAGGAAAAATGTGGGCGGGACCTTGAGGGTTAACTTACCCACCCTTACTTGAGACCTGCTCCCACCCAGGATATGAGTGGCAAAATATGTTACTAATGGCCCATTAAAGAATGCTCTCACTTGTTTTTTTTCACTAAACACACAGCACAGTTTTCAGCTTGATGATTCTCTTGGCCAGTGCCTAGCACTCAGCCTGAGATTAATTCAGGGACCCTCAGCGAATCTGGGGGTCTGTCACACAGCCGTAAGCTGGTCCCCAATGCTAAAAATGCTTTCAATTTGAATAATATATTGCAACTTTGGATATAATTTGCAACCTTTATATCATTATGGAAAATTCTGGAGGTCTTCTTTCGATCACCATTATCTAACTTTGCTATAAATGACAGCAGCCTTAAGGTTGCTAAAACATACCAGGAATTAAGGCCCGATTCTACCTTTAAAGCTTACAACATAACATTTGCTGGCAGGCTTAGTCACACTCTTAGATGCTTCTCCCTGTTGCACAAAAAAATGTTTTCCTTCTAGTACCATAAACCCATTGCCACTGCCAGTGGCACTTTTTCACGCTGGGAGGATCAATATTGTCAATTACATTTCACAAACTCTCACAAATCTTTAATTACTCTTGATTCTGTCAGTGCCTTTTGGTTTTAGGCTAATGAAAAGGTAAATTGAAATAGCAAGTAAATGTAGGCATTCAATACTGTGAACATCTCCTCCAGCCATCATGTTGACTGGACATTACTCCTCCCATAGGCCTGGATTATTGCTTTAGCCATACTGGCATGTAACCTTATTGTTATCATAAGCATAATCCAATATTTTCAGCTGACACTACAGCCAGTCAGCCCATTATCTAAAATCAAAAGTTTACCCACATACAAAAGTGCATTTACATGCTGACTTTTGACATCTCAGCGGTAATGTCAAGAATTTGAAAGGTTGAGGTTTGAGGTTCACAGCACAGAGAAAGAGGTTGGAGGTTGTGGAGAATAGGTAGATTGTGTCTAAGGCAAAAGGTTAGTGGTCTAGTGCACCAACATACCTACAGGAGTTCACGTCCCCTTAACTCCCACTTCCGGGTAATCGTGAAGACCCTTAACTCATGCGCTCACTCCCTGGCAACTATGCACTTTGCTATGATTTTCCATTCATGCTTTAGTTTGTCACCGGGTCTTTCCATCCCACATGCTTGTTTTGTTTCTCCCTTCCTGGTCTGTTCGTTTCCGACCCCTTGTTTTAGTTAGGCAGGTTGTGTTGCTGCGTTCGGTTTCCTTTTCATCCTACTGCAGGTCCTGTTGCCTTGTGTCATTATTTTTTGCCTGGTTTTTAGGAATGTATCCTGGTCTTCCACAGCAATCATCATTGCCCCAGTGGAGGAAGGTACTATAAAAGAGGTTGAAAAGAAGAAGTGCAAGGACACAGCCTTCCTTGAGCATATTTCGTTGATCCTTTGAATGTTCCTACCGCCTTTATCAATCACAACCTTGACACAAATTTCTGAGTGAATGACCTGAATCATAGATGTTATCTTTGATGGGAAACCCCAGGAAATAATTTTGTCTTAGGGGCTACATTTACCAACTATGTTGAAAACGGCATAAAAGTCTATAAAGCAGCAGCACAGCTTTCCGGTCTGGCCTGCAGCTCTTTTTTTTAAAACTAAATAACAAAGTGCAAAATCATGATATGGTTGTGCTTTTGCGTTCCCTACAGCCTATCTGTTTTTTAGCACTACATTTTTTTCATCTATCCAGGCTTCTGTTAACACAAAACTACCTCTAACAAAATGCATGAAATATTATTAAGAAGTGATAAAGGTGAAAAGAAGACAACATCCTACCAGACTTTATGTTGCTTGGCTTAACTACTGCCACTTTACAGGGTCCTCGTATTTTTCCATCCTACAGCATCCTCATGAATAAGGGTTATAAAGTTTAATGTTAAGACAAATACATTAACTGGCCCAGATCCCTACTTCACTTTATTCCTCTGATAGTTTCTTTGGTCTTGTCCTATGTAGGTGATTCAAATAATTGCAACATCATCACTTAGATACCTCACTTCCAAAGAGAAGGCATTTCATTGAGGGTTTATACAGATGTTAATCTGGATTACATGCAAGGGTCTATAACAAGGCCTTGGTAAGATCAAAAGTACTGGTCTGTCCCAAGCACATTTCACGACGAGTCCCTCTATTGCTCTTCTATATTTTGTGGATATTAAAACTCAGAGACCTCCCCGAAGCACCACCTCTTTTGCCTTTACTCACCAGCAGATTCGCTGCAGCAAACACAGCAACAAGTGTGACCTCAATAGACATGATTCCTCTAATACCACGCAAAGTGCTCCAAAAACTCTTCTTCTAAAACACTCTTCGAGTGCTTATGTGTCAATCACAGAGTGCACCTTTCAACAAAGAGTCATAAATAACAATTCTGACATGGCGCAGCTACCCTGCGGTGATAGGTAGGCAGTATTTTGCAACAGGACCTGAGTTTTGTCAAAATTGTCAACAATTTCAAGAATGTCAGTTACTCCCATCACAATGCAGTAACCATATTTTCTGCTACCAGAAACCAGTTACCTCTCCAACTACTTCTTGACTGTGAACCTGCTTTTATACCTATACAGGAAAGTGCTGCATTTCGTCTAGTTTAAACTCATACACACCACTTAAAATCCGTGATATTTTCTTTTTGATTTAGCCCGTGAGGACTTCAAGTAGTTCAATTGGGTTAAGACATCATTACAACGTTCTCCTGTAATATTTGGGTCCTCATACGTTCCAACTTAAAAGTGATATTTAATGAAAGTAAGTTTTTTTTTTTGTTGCTTTGGTATTGTTTGCTTTTTACTCACCATTTTTATTATACCTTGCATGGTTCACTGGTGAGAGTCTTGACTAGCCATTTCTTTCACAAGGGAAGAGTAGAATGCTATCTTAGTTTCTTTCTCCCTTCATTGTCCTTTTCAGACTCTCACTGTTTATATTATAGATTGGAGCAGCAGTTTTTGCCTAAAGATCTCAAGAGTTTGGCCCTGGTTAACAGGCTAATATTGGTCTTACTCTTCCGCCAGTCTTTGAAGGCATAGAGTTGGGTATTCCTTGTACAGTTTTGGGATACTCTCAATGCAGAGTTTCTAATCACCCGAGGACAGAGAAGCAAGACAGATTCATACAATCAAGTAACAAAAACGAAAGTCCAAAGAACGCTTGGAAAAGGAGAAACAAAAAAATACCCTAACTTGAAAAAAAGTGCAGAGTGCTTTCACGTTAAACAAATTCTAAATATCTATTTATTTTATTCTACTTAAAAATTATAGTGGGCTGCTGCCACTGTGTGTCCTCATAGTACTGAAAGAACTTGATATTTACACTGTGCAATATGAAACAGCGAAAGCCGCTGATTGTTCTAAATGAACTGACAGTGTTTCGGTTATACATTGCCCAGTTTAAAGAGCCTTTATCAGTAAAAAGTGATGCTGGTCTGTTCTTGAAATTGTTCTTGCCAACTGTTCGGGAGGAATAAAATACGAGCTCTAAATGTTCAGAAAGTTTACATTTACTCCTAGATCTCAATTTCAATCAATTCTACCCAGTGCTTGAAATGGAAAAATAGAAAAATGGAAAACTGAGAAGTGCTGGTACTCTCCAATTAAAAGTATTACGTCCCTCTTAAGAAGTGCCGGTACTCTCCCTCTTAAAATAAAAAGGTGCCAGAACTGAGTACCGGGCCGTACCAGCCCTTTTAAACCACTGGTTCTACCAACAAAAACCATGTAGCGGTCAAACGAACAACTAAGAATGAATGGTCAAACGTTAATCAAATTATTGTACTCAAAGGCCCAAGATGCCAGGGACCTTGCAAGGATTGCCAACTTTAAAAAATACTTTAAAAACATTTTTAAGAAGCTCACAGGCATCTGCCTAACATGTATGCCATAAGACAATTCCTTTGTTATAGTTCAAGTACATTTCAAAGTGCATTCCGTCACAGACTGGGACCTCATAACATTATAAATACGCATCACTATTCAACAGTGTACCTAACCATAGTGAAATCCAATAGCGTAGCAAGGATGCCACATGCCCCGCAAGCAAGGAAAATCCCCTTTAGACTCCTGCTAGGTTAGGACATACAGCAATTATCAGTGTTCAGTCGGCCCCACAGAGCTCTCGGGCCATACCTGAAATAGTTACAACAACCAACTGAGCTTTCTTACCAGAAAAGAGTGCATTTCTTCCAGATTTATTTAACTTGCATTTATATTGAATTTTTGGTATCTGCATTATATTTTAAATTGGTTACCCCTTGGTGAAAGGACAACAAGTGAGTTACACTTTTAGCCACTTCTATTAACCTACCCCTTTATTCACAAACCTTGCATCTATTACACTTAGGATCACAGTTCCCATACATTTTTAAGTTTCACCTGCCTCAGCGTCTGCGGTGTGCGTGGGATCTATTGTATTTAATATAAATCTTGAAAGGGGCTTAGATACTGTCCTTACTTTTCATTGGTTTGTGTGCTTACCACTTACTTTTCGTCCATTTCTATTCGCTGTTGCACACTATTTCCTGTCATTCCGCGTGGGTTTGCTCTTATCAGTGGCCCAAGGCCGAAGTACTCCTTTTCATCTGCCGAACATCTTTGTATGGCTGCTCTCTTGATGCCGACAAAGGTCAGCTTTCTAATATGCTTGCTCTATAGTGTGCACCTCGGCTGCACGGCACTTCCTATTTGTTCAGCCCTCCGTTTTTACGCAGCGAATTCACACATACGGTGGCTGCTTTTTTTTCATTTATTGGTGCTCCCCATTGTTTCTCAGACTCCTTTACTCTCCTTTCCCACATATTCACTCTCATAGCAGCTTGGTTTAAGGGGACAGCAGAAGGCAGGACCCTGCCTATCCAAGGGGTGTGCTCTCCCGATTGCGACCGGGGCAGCCCTGGCTACCGGCACAGAGAGAAGGGTGCTACTCCCCGCCTTGTGTTAGATGCTGCTTTTAGGTTTTGAGGGGCAAGGGCATCTCTAAAAGCTCATCAGGATCTGGTGAATATCACGGTTCAGCAACCCTGCTCCTGCATGCTAAGGCACCCCTGTGCACACATGCCTCCTTTCCTAATACTTTTTTCATTTACTGGCACTCCTCACTTTCCCTCAGACTCCCTGTTTCTCCTTCCCCACGTCCTCACTCCCATTGCAGCTTGTTTAGTTTACCAGCACTTCCCACTTTCCCTCAGACTTCCTGTCTCTCCTTCTCCATGTGCTCACTCCCATAGCAGCTTGGTTTAAGGAGACAGCAAACAGGCAGGGCCCTGCCTGCCCACGGGGTGCGGCTGATCTGCCCCCATCTCGGCTGCCGACTGCACCCGGGTCTTTCACGAAACCCCCTAAAAGTTTCTTTGTGGTGCACTCCCGCACTCTTGGCGGGGGTCAGCAGAACCTGAGCAGCTCTGACTTCTGGCACAAGGAGAAGGGCGCTGCTCCCCCTCATGTTAGACACTGCTTTTATGTTTTGGGGGGGCCAGGGTGCCCCAAGAAGCCCTCCCAGTGCTGTCCCTGTTTCTGAGCTCCATGTCTCTGCTCTTACTTAATCTCTAAATTGTTCACTGCTTTCCTTGTCTCTGAGCTCCATGTCTCTGCTGTCACAAAATCTTGCCACTGCTGTCCTTATCGTTAAGCATGGCAACTGCAGGAATGGATGATTCCTCTGATATGTAGACAATTTAGCAGCCCTGTTCATTGCTATGTGCTAAGCCCATTCGTCTCCCCATGGAATACCCTGATGCGGGTAACACTGGTCCATTCAGGAGCCCCATGTTGCTGTTGAGAACAAGAAAAAACAATAAGTCTCAATGCCCTCTCTACATTTTTTAATGGAATACCCGTGCATCATGGCCACAAAAAGATGAAATAAAGGATTATGATTAGGACTGAAGTTGAGGCAAGAGTCTTCAACAAGGTGCTTTGGATGTACTGATAGCATGCCAGCTCCCTGGATGTAGCTTGCAGATATAAATGCTAGACCACAACATTGCATGGAGCATTCTGAGATATTGCAAGAGGCATTGCTGCTCATCTCTAGACACTTGGAGTTGGAGCCTGCTAATCCGGAAGCAGAGCTTCACTAACACTCCCACCTATACTGGCCTGCAGGGTTCTTTAACATGATCACCACACTCTACACTTAATCTGTCAAAGTTGCATCTTTGGCATATCGATAGCCATGCTTGGCATTTTATTGTTCATTCTTGGCATTATGAGATCATCCCTGGCATAATAATGCAAATTTACAACAGGCTGAGGACATCCTTGGCCTATTTATGGCCATTTCTGGAATTGCAGTGTACACTTCTGGCACAATAATAGCATAAATGTGTCCACACAAAGCATAATTGTAGCTGCCCCTTCCAAAATGTTGGCCATTCCAGACACACTGTATATTGCTTTTCTCAATAAATAAGTCATAACACTTTAACACAGTGGTAGATGGCAGGGAACGGCGGGCAGGGGATTGGAGGGGGTGTTTGAACAAAAACCAACAACAGAAAAACACTTACCTTTTTCCACGGCTGCCGTCTCTTCGCTGTTCCTTCTCTTCCGGGCAAGTTCGGAATCAGGAAGCACCCAGGCTCTCCTAATCCAATCACAATGCTGAAATGCAGTGTTGTGATTGGTTCCCCTAAGGTGGTGATTGGTCTGAGTGCCGTGGTTTGGCGCTCAGATGGCGACTGGGGGCCTGGGCATGCGCATGACGCTTTGGCCAGGCCAAGACGGCTGACCAAGCAGGCATGCGCACTTTGAGAGTGTGCACTCACCACTCCTCCCAGGCTCCGACCCCAGCCCCGCCCTGCCCTAACCCAGCCCCATATCAAAGAAAAATAAAATGATAATAACAAAGCTATCATTTTATTTTTTTCTGCTCTCAGAGCCGTGGGGCGACGCTCCTCCTCCTTAGCAGAGGAGCCGCCCCTGCTTTGACGGAGTTTCAGTAACTTATATTGCACAACTGTTCACCAAGCTACAACTTACAACAAAAAACAGCTTATTACTAATAACTTAGGTGGAAACCTAATGCATTTAGCAAACCTTGTTATGCACTATGGCCGCTGGATTCAATAAATCACGACTCCTCTGACCTTTTAGAGATACTGACCCTGTTAAATCTCACTTTAAATATGAACCAATCATCTTCTCTTTTAAAATGATATGGGTAGAATAAAGAAAAACACATTTAATTAATTTCCCCCCACACTCAATCCCCCATAAACAACTTCCACGTGACTTTCTTCTGTTGTGTAGTTTAAGTTTTATTTAAATCAGAAGTCTTAACAAACATAGATAATTCACCACTAAGCCATAATCAACAAACTAAATCTAAATAAACGAATTAAATAACCTTACCATGGGGAGCAGCTCTTACCGCCTAACTCCGTAATACCCCTTTAATAAAATAATCCCACAAAAGCGAAAGGAAAAACAAAAAAAGATGAAAAAAGAGAAAAGAGAAAAGAGAAAAAAGACCAAAGAACAGGTTAAAAACAATTTGAAGCACTAACTCGCGAGTACAGAATTAATTACATGCATTACAGACAACCTCATATATCTTTATTTCTTTGTAGTTTGACCGTGACATGATATCTCTCCAAAAGGGTGTGAAGGAAGTGCGAGTGTGTGGGATTCTTCCTGTGGCCCAGCCCGTGACCTTCCTCTCAGTGAAAGTCCCGCAGACCTAACGGCTTCATGTAAGGCTCTTATCACTAGGCCCTGGGGGCAGACGGGAAGTCCTGGCTCCTGGCTTCCATGACCTCTATTCTATCCTTCCGGTGGCTTCCGCTTCCTGGACGCTTATTGGCTGAGAGCCACGTGGCCCGTTATCGAGTTCTGCCTTGAGATAACCTGCTCAGAAATAGCAGAAATAGCAGTCGCTGCTTACCACAAGGCGCCAGGTGTGGGGCAGAGGTTCAGATCACAGCCGTGCCACGTCAGGCGAATACAGTGAGATAAAACGACGGCCAACATATGTCAATATCCATCAGAACTTATGTAGCAAAAACCTATATCATAAGCAAACAATCACTGTACCGTACATGCCAACATTTTAAAATTGGAAAGAGGGAGATTTTAAAAAGAAATCGGGGAAATGTTTCACCCGTTGACTTACATTGAAGTGGAGGCAATTTTAGGAGGGAGACAGCTTAAATAAGCCATTTCGTGCCTGTGTTGTCCTCCAATTGAGCCTGCGGGCGAACAATTAGTTGATTGGCCTGATTTTCTCTTTAGATATGTTATTAGGGACCTTGTCTCGATGAGTTATTAGTATTAGGGTGGCGTAGCTAGAGCTTGTGGCGCCCGGGGCTATTCCTCAGATTGGGCATGCACTTCAAAGAGGTCCGAGAGACACGTAGTATCGCCGCTAATAGTTACCTTGATCATGCAACTTACATGACACGGTCCAAGGCTACACAGTTGAATACAGCGGTGACTGGCAGTACAAAAGAGAACACACAGACTGCATGATCTATCTGGGGACTCAGAAAAACCGCATGTGACATCCATCAGAGAGCTGCGTGAACAATTACCTGGTAATCCCCTCAACACAATGCAAACATGCACATACATGACACTGTTCATGTAACCTTCATCTACAGCTTTTTTGGCGCCACACTAATAACCTCTTTCTCCGTAAATACCTTTACTACCACCTTCCTCATCCCTCCATGGCCCCCCTAGTGACCTCCTCCTCAGATTGCCTCACGCCACAAGTGCCCCTCATCTCCCCATAGCCCCTCCCCCTCATGACCTCCTCCTTGGACTCCCTCACTGCCACCATCCACCAGTGCCCCTTATCTCTCTGTAGCCTCTCCCTCTCATGACCTCCTCCTCAGACTCCCTCACTACCACCCTCCACCAGTGCTCCTCATCTCACCCTAGCTCCCCCTCCACACCATGACCTCTTCCTCGGATTCCCTCACTGTCACCCAGGGCACAAGTCCTAAAAAAAGAAGTATGGGGACGCTGACGTCACAACAGCAAGTGATGTCACGAAAGGTGGCTTGCACCATCAGACTCATTGCCTCCCCTCGCTCACCCCTTAGATGCCATTGCATCAGAGAAGCTAGCGCGTGAGCAGCGTTCTGAATGAGCTCCGATCTCGCCCCAGAGAGGCCAAAGAGTAAATGTGTGGCTCCATTTGCTCCAGTAATCGAGCTCCCGTGAAAATAAGTGAGGGGACGCCATCCACCCGCCTGGTACCCCGACTCGAGCCCTGCAGTCACCCTCCACCAGTGCCCCTCATCGCTCCACAGCCCCTCCAACTACCTCCTCCTCAGATTCCATCACTGCCACCCTCCACCAGTGCCCCTCATCGCTCCGTAGCCCCTCTCTCATATGCATTTGTTGTTTGGCGCTACTCATATTAGTGTAGTGTGTCTGCACTTTACACCACAAACACATTATACAGAGACAATGAATCATACAAGTATGTAAATCAGTCTACAGGGAATGTCACATAAGCCAATGAGGATTACAAGGTGTAGGAATCTGCTGCATACTTAGAAAGAGGACACAACAACCATAAATAAAGATATTTCTCCCCGTTGTGCCTCTGGTGGGGAGGCGTACAATTCTGATACATTCCCAGGTCTACTAATGTTGGTGAATCTGGTAATGTGTCAGAATCCATGGTTAAATGTGCTGGAACACCTACACTCCACCTGAGGCATGCCTCCCTGCTGCGGATTAACGCAAGGCAGCGATTGTGCTGCCTTGTGTTACTCTAGATTCCTCAAACCAAGGTGGCCTTGCGTGACTAGATAAATCTCATTTAGGTTTTGTGACGCCGTTTTGTGCCCTTGCGACGACGCAAAACCTTGATAAATGTGCCCCTGTTTGTCTTTTGTCTCTGCAAAGCGCTCACATTTGAATTCATCCACACCCTCTTTCATCTTGTTTCATTGCTACAGATACAATGATTTCGTTGTAATGTTAGCAAAATGGAATTAAACATGCCGAGGAGGGAAGCAAAAGTGTGATGTGTTACGAAATGTCCCTAATACCTTTTTTCTTTTTTAATAATTTATTTTGAAGCCACATTTAATTATTAATTTGTGTGATTTAATGTGAACTGTACCTGACCAGCTACAAACGTATTTCATTGAATCCATTACCCTGCATAATTCATTTTTATTTTTGCTTTATTCTGAAGGAACTTGCATCAAACTGCTGCCATACAATGTACTGTCGAAACGAAGCCCTGAAACAACTTGTTAAACATAGAATGCACAGCGTGCACAGCTTGATACATGTTTTAAATTAAAAAAATATATAATACACAAAGGGAAATGAAAGCAGCTGAAGATCACATAGCCACATCAGAGGTGAAATTAGTTAAATTTCATTTAATCACTTACACTTCTGCCATGACCAGCAGGTGTTAAATGGTAATGCATAGGCCTACTCGTAACATGATTATTCTGACCAAAACATGGTCATTATTCTTTAAAAAGGAAGAAGAAACGCACTTTATTGGCCACAGATGTTTCTCAACTACTCCTAGGGCAATTGATCTTGTTGCCTGTCAGGGATTAAAAAAGAGGAAATGGAAAATATAGTCAACTTCTTTACTCTGCAGGATGTTTTCTGAGCCACTTAATGGTTGAATTAATAATCAGTGCTAAAAAAGATGTACATGGTGCCAGTCTAGAATGTCACCCCTCGTTACTGCTGAAATATATTGTTCTAAATAGAGCGTGAGCTCATTCAAATCCATTTGGAGACGGAGGAAGGTGATAGACTCTTGTGGTTTCTTAAATGCTGAATGTTGAGAAAAAGCTAACATAGCATTCGATCTCGGAGCTTTCACTCATGGGCTCAGATTAAGATGGGCCGTAAAATATTGTGGAGAGGCAGGTCTGGAAATAGCATTACCGGTAGCCTTTGCCGCTCTGTATTTCAAAGTAGGTCCGTGTCATCCATACTGGTGGGCAGTATTTATATTTTGAGAGGGTTCGGTCTGGGGAAACACAACCCTAGGATTTAAAAGAGTATTCCATGGGGGTCAGCTTTACTGATAAAAATGTATCTCTGCCCAAACATACTCATTTTAGCAACATTAGAATGATGAAAGACTGAGGAAGTTCTAACTATATCACAAAACAAATCTATACCATTCATGTTTGTATGCATCTCTTTGGTGACAGTTCATTGGTCACTGTCCTATGTTAGGATTGTAACTTCTGAACTGCAAGTAACACAAGGATCTCTGTGGCAAGGGGTTGGCTTCTTGAACCGCCAGGAACCCAGGCGCGGGCTCATTGGCAGAGACGTGATGGGAGGCCTTGGGCCTGTCAATGGGCTCTTTCACTTCGCTACTTTCACCTCTGCGTCACAGCTAGCAAGAGCCCAAGTCATGCGGGACACCCTTTACCACGTTCAGCGTTTTATCCACCAGCACTTATCAAGCTGTGATTTTCGCGTCAAAATTTACAATGAAAAAAGCTAAACTTCAAGTCCCAGAATGCAACTTCCAGAACTGACTGAAGGCGTCGCTCACGACACCGAGGCCACACTCGGCAGTAATGCTGCTTTCCATTCATGCAGTGGTGCCTCGTCCTCTCTATGGTTGACACCTTCCTTTCGGGACACATACTGGCAGGTGTACGTTTTTGAGGTTGTGTGGGGCCAAGAAATGGCACTTCAAAACTGTTTGTGCAGAATCTTCTCTGCAGCCTCTAAAGATGACAATTTAGCCTCTATTCATCTAACACATGCATTACTAATAGTTTAAGCAATTGTGCTTTCGATGTATTTCGTTCTTGTATTAGTTACTCTCAGATTATAAGAGTAAAAACTCCGAACTTTGGTTAGCTCTCCCATTTGTGATTTGCTATATATATTGCACGTAAAATTCTAGCCAGGTGACTCCACTGGTTGCACCCGATGACCAGGCCTCTCCTGTGAAAATACTTTACAGCTCGTTCCTGTGTTTCCCTGATAACAGGTCTCTCGGAGGCTTGCCTGCCATGTGACTTACTCTGTTCCAGCCCTACTGGTCTTAGAGCAGCACCAAGCCTTAGATGTGATTAACTCTGCCGCAGCCAGAAGAACCTCTTACAGCAGGCATCGAGTCGTATATGTGATTGCTCTACCGCAGCCCTACTGGCCTTTCAGAGGCATCAAGCCTTCCAAAGTATTGCCTCTACCGCAGCCCTACTGGCCTTTCAGAGGCATCAAGCCTTCCAAAGTATTGCCTCTACCGCAGCCTTACGGGCCTTTCAGAGGCACGTCACTGCCTCTGTGAGCAGAATATACAAATGTGATGGATGGACGGTTCGAATTGGTACTAACCAGCGGCAGGTCTCTTGGTATCATTCCACGCCATTGTTTTGTGCTCACTGTGCCATGATTGAGAGACCCGCCCCCCTAGAAGGGACGGTCTCGTTGGGTCTCATCAGTGAGATAAACACGAGTCCCTTCAGCACAGCGAGCAGAGGCGCCTCTTCTCTAGGCGCACCCGCGTCTCCCATGGCGTGGCCTAGGCACGTCGGACCCACAGAGCAGATTCAACAGAATAACATGTTATAGATGGAATCTTGTAATGAATCTGTCTAGCTCGCTGGAATTCCATTCCGTTGATTTTGTACTCACTGTGCCATCACAGAAGGAGGCCAGCTGTTTAAAAAGGAGCCTGAACTCACCCTAAAAGGGGCAAGCCGCAATTCAGCCTGAACCACCAGATATGGAACAGAAACAAACAAAGGTAGAGCTCACATTAAGAACGAACTATCCATGGATGGTTGAGTTCGTTCCCAGAGATATTACATAAATATGTTTCGGTGACGGATTCATTCAAGTATTTCCGTCGATTTCCCATTTGGTGTTGAAAGTGAGACACCCTAAGTGTCGTAAGCATGTCCTATTTGGACCCCGGCCTAGTTTGCGCTGCTGTTGGAGTCGGACTCAGGCTGCACCCACCCCACCCCCCCACTGACGAGGCCCGCCGCCCGACCAGGCCGAACCGAACCCAGGGGTGCGGCGGCTCGTGTTCCCACTCAGTGGCCTCTCTCTAGTCTGCTGGAGCCAAGTCAGCCCTGCACATGGCTCGTCCCGTCTGTAATGGCACAGGTGAGGAAAAAAATAAAACAATGGAATCGAATAACCCCGCGTCAAAGCACTGGCTAGGATAAATGCAAACATTATTTGCAGTCACCACTTATACTAATACGAATCACTGTATCCCAGCCCTACAGACTTTTTGGTGGCAACTTGTTTCTTGTTGCAGGGTCTGGATGGCTGGAACTGAAAGAAGAGGAAATTAAAGAAAATACTGAGCTCTCTTGGATTCGGATATCTGTTTATTTTTCCAGGTCTATCTTGAGAACACAGCTGAGCTCCCTAAAGACCTACTGCTACCAATTCTCTAAGGCAGGCGCAGCAACCCACTGAGCTTCCACACAAAATACAGTTCATCCAGTTATTTGAAAACTACTAACAGACAAATAATTGCTCTCCAGCGGATCATTAATCACCAGCGTTATTGGGGCATCTTTTATTGTCTTATTGTAGTCCTGCATCGGCCATGATAAATAATGATAAAAACTGTTTAAATGAAGCGCACAGGAAGTACGTGTCCTGCTCGGCCTGCGCATATTTTTAAAAAAGAAACACATTTTCTTACCTACTACTGCAGAACTGCACTGTCTAAAACGAATTATCCACGGTGACGCAGCAGAGACTGCCAGTGCCCGTGCCCCAGGCCACAAGGTCGTCACGAGAGTGCGTAGCGGTGAAGCGCGTGACGCGTCACCGCTACGTTCTCATCGCGAGGGCCGGGCAAAAATGTAGCCCAGGGCCGTCATTGGTAGCGCTGGCGCGCGCTCTCCAAGATTGACGGCCCTGGAGCAGGCTGGGATGGGCCAGTCAACGTATACGTGCCGGGGCGGCGCCTCGGGCAGAGATTAACGGTCATCATCATGTGGCAAATTGCAAGTGCAGCAGCAGGCGCTGACGCACTGGCGCACTCCGCACTACAACCAAGTAGGTCAGTGCGCGCAGTGCGCAGCACGCTGCTTGCACTCAAACTGGGCCGCCCGGCCGCCCGGACGCACGCGCCGTTGCGGCCGCAGCGGACTTTATAATTTATTTAGTGACACTGTATTCCTAAATAAATTATAAAGGCCGCCGCAGGCAGCCGCCCTAAATATAGTGCCGCCTGGGGGCGGTCCGCCCCCACCGCCCCCCCCCTAGCTACGCACCTGCTCAAATCAGTCCTGAGTTATTCCTCCTGATCCCTGGCCTCCTTGCTCCATTGTTTCCCTGTAGCCCAACTCCCTCAGATTTCTGAAAGACCTGGTGTGGAAACTTTATTCAGAAAACCCCGGAGAGCCAGACGCTACTGGGCTCAAATTATAGCAACCAGAGCCTTTTACCACTGGTGTCCTTGACTTTACATTACTATTTAGCACCAAGAACACCCCTTTAGCACTTGAGCCTGAGGGCAGTGAAGTTGAGTAGTCGAAGCCACACTCAAGGAGGTGGTGCGGGGTAGACACTCAGATCCCAATAAATAAATCATTGCTCAACCCTAATGTAACACTTACAACTCAATACTGTATGTAAACGTAGAAAGCCATCAGCATGAACATAGCTACATCTGGGGAGTAATCACGGTAATGGGGCACCCACCACTATGGCCTAGGCAGTCTCTATGGTTACTATCAGGGCTTTAAGTGGGATGAAAAAATTGAGGTGGGGTCTCTCAAAGGAGCGTGACCGATATAATTAAGGGCGTGTCTTAAAAGCACGTAAGCTGAAAATCTATGCTTAGCTTAGTGTGCCGCCCGACTGATATTTTGCTACTTCTGTCAATACATCCAGATTTATAATACAGCAAGTAACATTACACTTACAACAAGCCAGTACTATTGACTTTGTCCTTGGTTGTTAGTTGCATAACATAAATAAGCAACAACTATGGCTTCGTAGTATAGCATATTGAAAATGCTTCAGTTCTGAAACGGTGAGATTGTGAAAGAACTATAACGAGTCTCTTGGAACTTACATCAAAGTCAGTGAAGGGAGGCACTGCTGCAGAGTTAAGACTTATTTTTTTCATCCCGAGGGTGCGGGCAAAAATGGAGAGCCCGATAGGGACCCGTCTCAGCACCTGCTTTTTAGAACTGCCGGTGCTAAGCACCGGCAACACCTGGCCCACTTAAAGTCCCGGTTACTAGGTAGTACGTGAAATTTAATTTGTCCCTAGCGCATTGGGATAGTTAGTGACGAATGATGCCTTTGGTCTCAGGCAACCACCCTGCTTTTGAGAAGATGTCATGTTCCATGTGAGTAGTGTACATGTTGCCCTTTCCCTTGTTCACAATCCCTGACTCAAGGACTGAGGTTGCAGGACAAGGCTGGATGAACTTCAGCCTGGTCTAGTATCACTACTGTTCTCCAGCTCCAGTCACTAATGTGTATGCAGATGCTCTATGTAGGGGAGAGCCAGGGCACTGTGGCACAAACCTAGAGCAATGGCGTTCTCATCATGGGAATCAGGGAAGGTGGTCCTCCTTCTGGGAAGCTTCCCCAGGTCCAATCTCAAGCTCCCTCACAAAATGAGCAAAGAAGGTGACCCAGGTCACAGTGGCGATCCAGGCAGAGACGAAGGGTATCCTGATTGCAGATACGATCCATTCACCATCTGAAGCCGTTCAGAGGCACAGAGATACTTTTCTTGGCGGCTGCTGACAGTGATCATGAGTCTTGTTTAGCACCCTGATGACAAGGTGATGTGGAGCTTTCCTGATGCATTGTCGATTGCGGTAGCAAAACGTTTTGGAACCAAGTCATCTGGGTGCTTTGGGAATATATCTTGATTAAACCCTGACAGTTGTTGCCATACATCATAGCGTCAGGCCGTCAGAGGTGCCTCACTTTTTTAGGACTGAGACACTCTTCCCCGGGCACATTATAAAGACAGGTACAAGGCCTCACTGCAGGGCCTGGCAATGCCCGTCCTTCATTGATTCCCAATGAGTCGACCTTCTACACTTCTCGCTCAGGCCCCCTTACATAGGCAGCCTTTCTTTTGTGCTGGGATACCTCCACTACCCCTTCTAGCAGTGAGTTGGCTCATTTGAAACAACTTGAGTAATGCTTTCAGTAGCCCTGCGATCTACCGTGCTGTCCATCAGGCTCGCTCCAAATTCGATCTTGAGTACCACTCTTGCTCAGGCAATTTAAATGGATTCCTGTTTGCCAGACTTAGTCATAGCCTACACACTACATTCTTACACTGCAACACATGTACATGGTAAACAACCACACTGCATTTATATCCCCTACAAATTTGTCAAATGACCTGGTTGCAGGGGACTGATAACCCAGTTTAAACAGGAGAGGCAGTAGACCACTATCCTAATGAGCAAGAGGTAACAAGCATTGGCATAGCCAATAGGTCTCGTTTTGGGACCTTATAAGTGTTTAGCCATGCAACGGTTGATGTTGCACCAAGAATATTGTGCTGCATAACTAAATACTTATAAGGTCCCAAAAGCGAGACCTATTGGCTATGCCAATGCATAAGGATTCTGATGCTCGGTGCCTGAATGCTCTTGCCAGGATAGGCGAGCCATGACAACACTACGAATAATACCTGTTTTTCAGATTTTCATCATGTCCCCCCCCCCCAAAAAAAAAGTATGGTAGTTTTCTTCATTCTGCCAGACACAAACTTCTCGATGTCAATGCTTGCTTTAAGTCTCTCCTCCCTGCGTTCTTCTGAGTGTTAGTTTACCAAGCATGTGGCTTTTCCAGAGGTTGAGAAGTGATCTGCACAATAGATTCCAGGCAAATGTTTTGAAGGGTAATGAAACCATGGGGGTTGTTTGTAGTGTTTGACTCATAGGGTAATAGATAACAGTTTTACAAAGTACAGCCCACCGTGTAACGGGTTGCTGGTGAATTGTCGATTCTCCACTTAAGTCCATAGGTATCTTGACCCTAAAAAAGTCTGTAGACATCTTGAGTAATTCCAGTGTAAAGGAAAATGTAAAACAGTAACAAGTCCTGTTTAAAGATTTGGATAGTGTGTACTCGTAGTCCTCTGAATAATGAAGAAGAACAAAGAAGAATAATTGGCCCGATAGTATAATGTGACAAATTCTGTTAAAAGAATGTGAGAGCGTGGTCTCATTACCCTTAGAATAATGAAATGCAATTAGGAAGAATGATCCCTAAACGTGCAGCATCTAAAGTAAAGCATGCTACACCACCATGCAAGTGTTGAATAGAAACACAAATATCAAAGCGTGTGCCTCATTTGTTCGAAGCTCAATCGAAATTAAGCGTATGAAAGCCATGCGTGAAATTAATAAAAGATATTCAATCGTGTTTTGTGTCATAATACCATATGCTTACTTTTCTATCCCCTGTGCTCATTATCCAGCTTGCCAAATGTTTCCATTTTCGGAGTCGTAAAACGAGTTCTCTTATGTAGGTTCCTCACTTTTCCCAAAGTAAAACCCATTTAACGCCTGCATTAATTGGTTGGCAGTTGTTAATAAATTACATCTTAGGAGCACATTACTTTGTTTCACTGCATACCTGCAAACCAAACTGCTGACAAAAGGGCCTTGCTTTTTGTTTGTTAATTATTATTCACGATCATCAATCACTGTAGCCCATTAAACTGGTATCAAACTAAGTGAGGAAGGAGCAGCATTTGTTTGAAGCGTGCAGGGGGTTGATCTCTGCATGTTTCCAGTCTTCGGGGAAGGTGGTGGACTTGATGGAGGCGTTTATGGTACAGCAGAATTTGGGGGCAATGGTAGCGCTGCCTCGGTTGAAAATGTGGTGGGGGCAGGTGTACGAGGGGGCTCCAACTGCAAAATTGTTCATCACTTTAAAATGGGCTGCTCTAAGAGAAATGTAGGTACACAAAAAGATAGTCACAGTGGAAATTATTCACATTGTATTGACAACCAACATAGGAAGAAATGTGTGAGAATATGACAACACCAAAATATATATCATACAATAAAGGTTACTGATTTACTCGATTTGAAGGATATTTGTCATCAGATCAAAGAGTTAATGCAAGAATTGTATTTAAGACAATCAACAAATTTGAGTCAATATAGGTGCACATAACAAAGGGTGACAATTGGTGAGTAGTGGGATAAGTGCAAGTGCTTGTGCAGTGGAAAGGTAGCGTACGTATAAACATCAACATACAATAGTAGGAACCTATCCAACCAGATTTCTGGCATAAACAATAAATGAAAAATCATAAACAGAACGATGCAGTTAATGATTCACTGTCATCAAGTTTGATATGCTATGAGGGAAAAAGTCGACGTTTCGACCCCTAAGCGAACCATCAGACCGTGTGTCTTGAGGACGGGGTCTTCATCAGGACGGTGGGGTGGTTGGGGGGGGGGGGGTTATTGCACCTAGAGATAATGATAAGCGATTACGGGGGTGTGTCAAAAGAAGTGACGTAAAAAGCGTATTCTGAAAAGGAATTACCGGCATCAGCAAGATCCCTTCCTGCCGGAAATTAATG
Organism: Triturus cristatus; assembly: GCF_964204655.1. Lineage (NCBI taxonomy): Eukaryota > Metazoa > Chordata > Amphibia > Caudata > Salamandridae > Triturus > Triturus cristatus. The sequence continues at coordinate 845,958,796 of NC_140580.1, read as the reverse complement.
GTACATGGGCCTGTACGACTCCTACGGAATGAAGGAGACAGAGAACGAAGAGGAATAGCTAACATCAAACATATCAATATTGAAATTAAAATTGAAAGGTTCAAGAGTCAAGTACTCACAAGGGTTAAAACCTTTAGGTCCAAAGATCACTAGAGGTACGTCAATGCGGTGGCACTAGGTTCCTTAATGCGTTACAACAAACAAATGATGGACGGAATGCTGACAATGCAGACATTCTCCCCCAGTCAAGAGATCTGGGTTAAATCCATCGTTCTTTTGCCCACTACGCCACCCCAGTTCAGACATGGCCATATGCAAATCAGTCTTGACCCTGTGCCTCATGGGAACAGTCCAGCCCGAACTGCCAAGCCATGTCTTCCCTGGACCGGAATCAAGCATCCTAGGACCGGTTTCTGACTATCAGCCGTCATCAGCCAGGATAGCTTGACTCCAGTGGCGTAGTGAGCATGGGTCCCACGTCTGGGAATACCCATCCCACTTAGGGCGAAAAGCGTTACAACAAACAAATGATGGACGGAATGCTGACAATCCAGACATTCTCCCCCAGTCAAGAGATCTGGGTTAAATCCATCGTTCTTTTGCCCACTACGCCACCCCAGTTCAGACATGGCCATATGCAAATCAGTCTTGACCCTGTGCCTCATGGGAACAGTCCAGCCCGAACTGCCAAGCCATGTCTTCCCTGGACCGGAATCAAGCATCCTAGGACCGGTTTCTGGCTATCAGCCGTCATCAGCCAGGATAGCTTGACTCCAGTGGCGTAGTGAGCACGGGTCCCACGTCTGGGAATACCCATTCCACTTAGGGCGAAAAGCGTTACAACAAACAAATGATGGACGGAATGCTGACAATGCAGACATTCTCCCCCAGTCAAGAGATCTGGGTTAAATCCATCGTTCTTTTGCCCACTACGCCACCCCAGTTCAGACATGGCCATATGCAAATCAGTCTTGACCCTGTGCCTCATGGGAACAGTCCAGCCCAAACTGCCAAGCTGGACTGTTCCAGACCCTTAAACATCCCCCAGAATCCATCAAATGGTTGATCATTGAAGCAGTCGCACTTGGCGTCAGGGGCGGGGATCTGGGTTTGATTCTTAATACCAGAGAATGTAAATGGATGGATCGCTTCAAATCGGTACAGAACGACCTTAATGAAGTAGATGCCACATATGCTCAATTGTCCCTACTTAGTGGCCCTTAACAACACAATTGTATCTGCGACAGTATGGCCAATACACTGACACACATTTCCAACAGCCATTGCCAAGTATTACGCACACACTAATTCAGATATCCCTGTTGTCTACCTTGCAAACACTCTGCTTTAAATATAATTCATAACAAGGATATTGCACGCTATTACATGGCCATCCAATGCGCACATTGCCTGTTCTAGACTGAGGGTTAGTGAACCATTAACCTTATGGGGCAACACAACATCTCTGTTCTGAATTTATAATCATTAAGATTGTACAAGCCTTTTTTAATACCAAATATGTGTATTTTGCCTTATCCACGACTTTTGGTTTAGTGAGGCATGAGATTGTGCGCCAATATCGGCCAGACAGATACCAAGTGCAAATACCTATTTCCTATCGTATGTTTTTTAATAAATCCATTATCGATGAATGTATTTTCAGCCATGCCGCATTTACACCTTTGTATAAGCCCGTGCCTTTACACCCGATCCCTTGAGCCACAATGGAGCACTGTATATGTGCGTAATTTGCACATGGCCCTCAGTATTACAGGAATCTCTGGAAACGTGCACGATGAGCACATCCACATTGGATACTTAAACAGTGGCCCGGCACCATACGGGGTTAGCAGTCAGAATCACCGACGCTTCCCGTTCAGGTATGTCACAACTATCGTCCGTAAATTCGTTGCTCCTTAGCTTTTTGTTGGTACGCTTTCGACACGTAAAGTTACCTCCCCAATTCACTTAGATTTATTTTACCGAATCTGCACATGTGTCAAAACCACACGTGATCAGTCAGCGCTATCAACGTGCTTTATTGCATGCCACAGACCGGTAGCATCATGTAGATGTATGTTGTTATGGCAACACCGTGTTTTGACATCATTTTCGATCGTTGCAATATCGGGAACACAGGCCCGTCTGCCAACACCGCCCATGATCCCTAGGATCTGTTTCAAGCGCTCACCAATACCATGGTTTGACATTTCTGATCATTGTAATATCGGTAATATCGGGGACACAGGCCCGTCGACTAACACCGCTCACGAACTCTAGGATCTAAATCACGCGCTTACCAGCAGCTGCAATCCCTCAGCTACCAGTGTAGCCATTTTTCACTGTGTTTTTAATTCATGCGCGTCCATCCTCTAATTAAATCATGTTTTTCCCCCTCCCCCATGCTTCCCTGCAAAGGTCATTAATGAACCTAGTGCCACCGCATTGACGTACCTCTAGTGATCTTTGGACCTAAAGGTTTTAACCCTTGTGAGTACTTGACTCTTGAACCTTTCAATTTTAATTTCAATATTGATATCTTTGATGTTAGCTATTCCTCTCCGTTTTCTGTCTCCTTCATTCCGTAGGAGCCGTACAGGCCCACGTACCATTAATTTCCAGCAGGAAGGGATCTTGCTGATGCCGGTAATTCCTTTTCAGAATACGCTTTTTACATCACTTCTTTTGACACCCCCCCGTAATCGCTTATCATTATCTCTAGGTGCAACAACCCCCCCCCCAACCACCCCACCGTCCTGATGAAGACCCCGTCCTCAAGACACACAGTCTGATGGTTCGCTTAGGGGTCGAAACGTCGACTTTTTCCCTCAGAGCATATCAAACTTGATGACAGTGAATCATTAACTGCATCGTTCTGTTTATGATTTTTCATTTATTGTTTATGCCAGAAATCTGGTTGGATAGGTTCCTACTATTGTATGTTGATGTTTATACCGACGCCACCTTTCCACTGCACAAACAATTGCACTTATCCCACTACTCACCAATTGTCACCCTTTGTTATTTGCACCTATATTGTCTCAAATTTGTTGAGTGTCTTAAATACAATTCTTGCATTAAATCTTTGATCTATTGACAAATATCCTTCGAATCGAGTAAATCAGTAACCTTTATTGTATGATATATATTTTGGTGTTGTCATATTCTCGCACATTTCTTCCTATGTTGGTTGTCAATACAATGTGAATAATTTCCACTGTGACTATCTTTTTGTGTACCACTATTTACCCGAGTCCAGTGGTCTATCGGGTTACCCCGTTGATACATAACTTTCTAAGAGAAATGTATTTCTATATTTATGCTCACACCATATGATTTCCTCATTTCACTAAACAATGTATTCTGCTATATTTCATAATGAATAGAGTATTAGCAATGTTGAGCTTACTGAAGATTTTGCTTTGCATGGTCTCATCAAGAAATGTTTCATTGCTTTAGACTAGCCCTTTGTCCACACAATGGGATACTGACGACAGCTAACAGAATAAGCCTGCAAAGGTTCTCATGAGAACCTTCCCTCAGGTATCTAGTGCAAGACATATTAGAAACTTTTAGATAACTGCTCACCGGCGTGAATGTTTACTGTGGGAAATGGAAGGATAGACGACAGACCATCGGAAGGCCCGTTACCATTGGACGAAGATTATTTAACAGTGCTGAATGTTGCACATATTTTATGTTTTCATATATACGTGTTCCAATATGGAGAGGCTATGCCATTCTTCCTTTCCATGCCACTTCACCCTCCATACTTTATGTGTTATTTTCACGGATTCTTGCCCAGATTGCTGTGTGCTTCTGCTAACGGTGATTCCTTCAACTCTGATCTCTTTGCAGTGAAATTTTCTCCTACAGTTGATCATAGCTACTGCTGTGAGTAATTTTCCTTGATTTAATTAACAGTTCCTACTGCAACTTGTTGGGGAACTCGGCTGAGTTTCTGGAACTGCCCTTTATAAGGAGTTCATTCTTGGATTAAATAAAAGCTCCTGAATCTTGCTCTTTTCCAAAGAGAACTCTTTAGGGGTTCTTATTTAGGTTAGGACTCCTAGGCTAAGATATTGACTATTTCTTTTATGGAGCACGCTGTCTATTTTATGCTGACCCTAATGAAACCTTTTCTCAATATTTCTGTAATTTTACTAATCTGAATAAAAACGATAAAAACAATACTAATCTCTTAATGAGAAATAAAGCTTTAAAACTATTCCAAACCTCTCATCATTGCCTGAACATTAAGTTTCTGAAAGTTGAGAAATATATTTGAAATGCAATTTAATACAGCTCCATTCTGCCACAGTGGCCAAGATCCATTGCCCTGAAGACGGAGGAACGCCGACAACTAGGAGGCCTTTGTTATAAGTGTTTTGGGTTTGCACTAGTCATCAATTGGCTCCCCAAAATTATGGTCGCTAACAAATGTAAATAATTCTCACTACAGCCCTATATGCATCGCCACCACATCCACCTTGATGATACATTTTGAAGCTTACTCCGTACCGTTTTTATCATTTGTTCTCTGATCATTGTCAACATTTGAGTCCTACTTCTATGTCTAAGGCCTGTCTCATTTTTGGTTTCAAAATTGGGTTAGGCTATGACGCATTTGTGGTGTACGTTGTTAAAGACCCTTGTGTAGTTCTTCAATTGATGTTGGTGTGGAGAAGGGTGAGTAGTTAGACCTGTAGACAGTAGCAACGTAAGAATTTTAGACATCCAGAACATTAAATTTAAGTTTTAAAAGTGATGGTACCTATATAAAATAGAATAGGTAACATGTATGAATAGAACATGAATTAAGAATGAAAAGGAGCACTGCAGGTGAGAAGCAGATGCTCTGTATACCAAGCTCTAGTAGAAACGGGGCTGCCCCATTGGACAAGGACTAGGATAGGCAGTGCAAATCGCAGCCTGTGGCACACAGGCAAGTACAACTGTAGTCTTGTGACTACTGTAACTGCATTGACAAACACCGAGTCAGCAATAACCCTGCAAATGGTTGCCACCCACAGCCCCGATTGAGGTGCACTGGATGCTATGAGTGTGTGGGAGCAACCTGCTATGTATGGGTACCCAAAAGTTCTGCCTCTGGAAAATTGCTGACAATCTGCAGCTTTCATCTCAGACATGAATATCCAGGGACCAGTGACGGCCGGTGTAGGTAAGAGGGGTGGGGTGGGGGAAGTGGGGCGTCGACAGACGACGATGAGGGAATATACAATTTAAAAAAAGAAAAACACTTTCCTTGCGCTCGCTGCATCGCCGAGTCGGAAGATAGGAAGCCAATCTGCTTTGAAGGAAGCATGCATAGTCAACTTTGCACAACACAATCTGAAGCAGGGAATTGCCTATAGGTGTTTGTGAAAAAGGATGAGACTAAATATAAAGACAAGCACTTCATAGGCAAGGCAAAACTACTCAGGTAGGTGGCTTTCTCATCAGGTAACAAATTGTTTCAGCAGCTCGCTGGCACCTCTCTGCAAGAAACACAGGTGCATACCTGTAAATATATGTAAAAGAGAATCTTAAATCACTGAAAAGAATCAATGGTTAGGGTGAAGTTAGGGCTGTCTTTGTAATAACAAAAAAAGCAATATTAGAAAAAACCTCAGAAATTCACAGAAAAACGCAGTTAAATTGAAGTTGTGATTAGGTACTAAAATTAAAAAACAGTTACATTTGCAACTTATGGTGAGGATAAGAATCCATAACTCAAGAAAAGCCATGCAAACCACAACGTGCACACCAAATGCAATGCTCATGACCTCACCATTAATGTGCCTTACATTTATTGTCTTGCAGGGCACTTGCACATCATTTTCACTGTGCTCTTACAAGGAGCGTCTACTTTATTGTTACTTCTATCAATTGAAGAAAAAAACAATACAAGTTTACTTTGTTAAAAAACCTGTATCTTATGCATGTTATTTTCAAAGTTGAGCAGAATCTGGCATTCCTCTCAAGGGATTAACATTTTCTTTTGAATAAATATGAGGGAACCATTGTTACAGTTTACTATTGTGGGTTGGGTGCAGGACCTGTTGGAGGCCAAGCCCAGATGTCAACCATGCTGTGCAAAGCCTTCAGTAATGTGCATGAGTAGTTGGCTGCCCACAGTGGGTTGGGAGCACGGCCTAGCTTGATCCATGGATCTGGCCCCAGTAAATAAAGCATGCAAGGGAAGTTTGCCTTGGATTCCATTTTGCATGCATGGATAAAAAAACAGGCCAGGTCCTGCGGCCAACTGACTTTGCGCAGGCCATGAAGGCTGCATTGTTGGGTGTGCAGGGACTGGCCTCCTGTGGCTAACCCCCACTGTGCACGGTCGAAGGCCATGCTCAGCCAGGGTCTATAACACACAACACCCATACATACCATATCCTGCACACAAAATGCACATGCAATCCTTATGATCTCATAGTATTGGTACTAATAAATAACAACACCTAAAAGTGAAAAGTAAGTAAATAATAGCATATAACAATCCAATTAATGATACTACATTCACATCATCTCTGTCAAAATGGTAAGGTAAATGTGATATGTAATCTCATCCGTAGATGATTTACAACATGTGTAATTGCTTCTGCTTCAAAATTGACTATGTAGAAGAGTTTATATATGAGCAAGGTCATAGAGCCCAGACCCCCCAGGTCGCTCCCAGCCCAGCCTCCATGAAACCCACACATCAATACTTGATACCAAAATTGTGGGTACAAACGGCCATGTTTAATTAACACCATCACACATAAACATGACAAATTAAAATTACTTATTTACATTTCACACAAATTAATATTCACACTTTTAATATTGGCATACTCGACAATCAGCCGAACCGACTGACTTACTTATCTACAAGACATTCTATCGCTCCAGCACCAAGGGGCCCTCCAGCTTGCATCCTCCAACTGAGAACCACGCAAGGCGCAATCCACCTGCGTCCTTGAGAGGTGAGCCCCAGCCCTCTGGTCCTTGTCCGCCATTTTAGGGCCCACCCCTCTACCACCAGGCTGGCAAGGAGGCTCATAGGGAATAATCAGGGGCCGCTGCCCCATGCCCTAGCTTGTAACCTGGTGCCCGTGCCCCCCAGCCGGTGTCCCCATTCTCTCTGCGGAGAGCTTACCATCTCTCCCCCCTCAGTGCTGGCCTAGAGAGTATGTAGGAGGATTCCCGTTAACAATGTAAGTCAATCTTCTGTGGCCTCTTTACCGCCACGAGGGTGACCAGGGCCCACAGGTCCTCCCCACCACAGAACAAGTTCCGAACAAATGACCAAATGCCGTTGATCCAAACATCAGTCACAATGTCTGACAAATGTACGCCGTCGACATGAATCATCTGGTCACCTCTGATCAGTCTGTGTGTTATATTGCACAGGTGGCCCTGTCCAGGGCACAATTTTGCCAATTCCTCATTCAGACGTCTTACTGACACGTTCAATGCTCTCAATCTCACTCTCGGGCCCCATGCCTATCGTGGAATCATGCCTGACCATGCGATCTGCTCCCGAGGGAATGTCCGTCCCAACCACGCGAATTCCGTCAGCAATGCCTCTCTGATTGCCTGCCAAATAAGATCCACCATGTCATTGCCGCCCAAATGCAGGATAATTAAATCTGGGGACTAAAGTCCCTCGTGTGCCCTCGTTTCCTCCACCAGCCGCCGCAGTTGCCCGATTCGCAGGCCCCCAGTGCCTTGCCAATGGAACGACATCTCCTTCAAACACGCCGGTTTCGACCCCCGCTGCTGCTACAACCAGCAAGCAGCCCGCCGTACGAAAGAGTGTCCCAATACCCATATCACCTTAGAGGGCATACTACAGCGGAAAGAGAAAGAGGTCATTAGAGTGGTCATACCTGTGCATTTGTGCGTCATACTACAATAAGTCTGGCCGCACATAGAGCTTGAAACAAGAGGAAGACCATCGCCCTACCCGCTTCACTTCTTACACTGATAGGCCTGCTCCAGCTGCCAAAGTCGCCGTCCCAATTCTGAATGAGTGGGATGAGTAACCGATGGGATCTAAACCCAGATTCCTCAAGGAACTCATGAACACCGCTCTGAATTGGTATTTAGACAGGCACCCCCTTGTTCATGGACGAACAGAGCTTGCTCTCTTCCTTGTGGGCGGAGAGCCACGTATGCTTCCATTCGGGCTATTGTACACACTTGTGCTCCGGGTGCCGAACTGAGCCGAATTGTTGTACCTTTGCCCAAAGGGTCTGTCTAGATCTACGCAATGTAACAAACAGCCCTCCTTGGACTAGCTTCATATCTTGCCATTGCAGACCACCAGTATAATCTATCTTGGAGGCCTCTACCAACTCGCTTAATCTAAACGCCCCATAAAAGGCTATAGTGAAAGCAGACGCAAATAAGGTGTTCTCATAAGCAGAAGAGCACACCGTCTGCAAGGCGTCCAGCATATCCCCTAGCATGTGCAAGTCTAGTGGCCTTCTGCAATCCATCCTCGCTTCCTCCAACCTGGCCCACCCAGCGAGCACCTTTCTGACTAAGAATGAATTCCCCACATCCTGCACTCCTGCCAAATTTGCAAAGAAACCCACTGCTGCCAGGTGAGCCCTAGCATAAGAGGCAGGCCTGCCCTGCTCCGTTAATGTCTGCAAGAAACCACATATGGCTTCGGATGAAAACAGTCCCACTACCCCTGTGCGCTGCACGAAAAACCTGTGAGCCTTAAAATGTTGCTGATAAGCCTTCCGGGTGCGCTTGCTCAATGAGGCCCCCACCAGCCCTGCTAATGCGGGGCTCCAATCCTCCACAGAGATGACGGGAACACTGTCATCTGGTCCTCTGCTTGTGGATGGTACCTCCGGAATTCCTGCAACTTGGAGCAAGACAAAGCATCAGCAGCCTGATTCTCTACATCTGGTATATGTGCTGCTCCGAACAGCAGATTCAGTTTCAAACATAACAATACTAAGTGTTTTAAAAGTCTCAGAATATGCGTAGCCCCAGGTAGCCCCTTGCCTGTTAATAGCTTCCACTACAGCCATGTTGTCTGACCAAAAAATTACAGATTTATTTCTAAAGAAGTTGGCCCACACCGTAACTGCTACCACAATTGGGAACAATTCTAAGGAGGCCACGTTCCTGGTCAACCCGCTCTCGTGCCAAGCCACCGGCCAATCGTCCCTGCACCAGTGAAGTCCCAACACTGCTCCAAAACCTACACTACCTGCTGAGTCATTGAGTAAACCTAAGGCATCACTGTTGACTGCCGGCGCCGGCCACACAACTTTACCGTTGAAATCTTTCAGGAAACGCCACTCTCTCAGATCCTCCCTCACCTCAGAACGCAGTCTAACATGGTGGTGCTTCTGTGTCAACCCCGCCATTGCTCTTGCAATTGATCTGGAGAAGGGGCGCCCCATAGGGATGATACGTAATGCAAAGTTCAACTGGCCCACCAACAACAGGAGTTGATGTAACATCACTTTTTCTCCTGCCAGTGCCGAATCAATCGCCTTGGAGAATGCCTACACTTTGTCCGTAGGTAACCTGCACTGTCCCACCGCTGTCTCTATCTCAATCCCCAGGAATGACATGCATGTCGCAGGGCCTACTGTTTTCCCGGGCGCAAATGGCACCCCAAATTTCTCAAACATGGACACCAGTTCTCTCAAAGCTTGACCACATGTTAACGACGAGGACTGGCCCATGACCATGAAGTCATCCAAATAATGGACGATGTCAGTGTGCCCCGTTCTGAAAGTAAACAACCAATGCAGCATGGAGCTAAACAGCTCACAATATTTACAAGATACAGCACATCCCTTTGGCATACATTTGTCATAATAATACTGGTTATTTATCTGGAAACCCAACAAGTGGTAATCCTCAGGGTATACAGGCATGAGCCGGAAGGCTGACTCAATGTCTGTTTTCGCCATAAAGGCATTGGGACCTAGGTCACGCAACTTCCTTAATGCTGTGTGAAAGGAAGAGTATGTCACCGAACATAATGCTGGGTCTATTGCATCCTTCACTGACGCCCCCTTAGGTGCGGATAAGTTATGTAGCATCCTGAACTGGCCTGGGTACGACCCCTAAATTTGAACAAACATACTCAGACCATGGGGGGGGGGGAGGAGGGGCCTGCTATCTGCCCCAAAGCGCTTTCCTTACTAACCTTTTGAGACACCACATTGGAATGCGTGCGCGAAGAAAGTAAATTATTGCAATGGCTGACCGGTGGTACCCCCTGCGCGGGAATGCAAAAACCTGTAGAGAACTCCTGGTACAGTATCTTGGCTGCATTCCTATTGGGATACTGATTCAGCCAGAAAATCAGTTTCTGAATCTCAACCGGCGTGGGCAACCTATTGTGGGGGTCCTTGTGATCCCTACCTCTATCTTTTAATTTCTTGATGTATTTGAATTCAGGGTGGGATGGGTGACCACAAAAGGCACAGGCATGCTTAAACTTACACAATTCCGCCGGCCGTGTACATATTTTTCGGTTAAAAGCCCAGCAAGTCCCTTTTTTCTCGCCTGACCCTCCTTATGAAGTCCAAAAGGGCTGCTTCATTGGTGTACTCTCTAACCAAACATTCACTTCTGTCTGGTCCCACCCAATCTCAGGGTCCTCAACTTTTGCCCATCTGCAATCCCGATCATAGTCCAGCCAGGCCATCCCACCATACATTGTGTGTGCCTTCAGGATTTTATTAGAATAAAATACCAATGGTACTGCTAACTCAGGCCTCTTTTCAAGTATTACCGTCGCAAACACATTAAAAACAAATAGCCAATTCGTAATGGACTCCTCGACCCTTGGATTCCTGTCTTTGAAAGAGCTATCCTTCCCTTCCTTTTCTTTATTCTCCACTTCCCTCCTTTTTGGCCTGATTAAAGAGAAGATATCTATGAATTCTCCCTTCCAAATCTTTTCTTTAAAGTCCTTCTGAACATGCGCTGCCAATTTGCCCGGCTTGGACAGTATGGTATCCTGCCTCCCAATAGCTTTCTCCCCGCCATTGACATTCTTGTCAGCATTCTCAGCCCCATTACCTGCTGGGGTCACTGCTGCTATAACGGCTTGAGCGGGGGCCGCTTGACCCACCGATGGAGGGGCTGCGCTCGCATCTTTTTCCTGCGCCTTAGCCATGAGACTTATTTGCCTATGAAGGTCATTGACTGCGCCCCCCAAGGCTGGTAGCAAACTCCTTGGCGCGACTGGGACGCTGCTGACTTGACCTCCTGTTGCCGGTGTTACCAACTGTGTCAATAATGCCGCCATAGAGGCCAATATGCTCGCAGTGGACCCTAGCTAGCTCAGATGACCCCCCAGGAATCCCTAACGCGGGAGCAGTCGCGGGGGAGGCTGTTTTGCTTGTTGAGATTGTAAAGGTATTGAGGGTTTGTACAAACCCTCTATACCTTTACAATCTCAACAAGCAAAACAGCCTCCCCCGCGACTGTCCCGTTTCACTATTAGCGACCCCCCCTCCCTTTACCCTTTGTGTACCAGGTACACTACCGCTCACAGCCTGTCTCGCAGATGCGCTGCCCTCCTCGTAAGCCGCTCTGGATTCCCGCCGCAAAATTGATTCCTCGGCACGAAGCTTGATGACGACCGCCGATTTTCCAATCGTCAGTTCTTCTCAGAGCGCCGGCCCAACGTCGCGTTGACTCCGCAGTTCCCCAACAGCCACCTGCAGAATAAGAAAAAAGAGAAAGGACGCCGCAATTCTGGGATGAGAGATTCTTCACGAACGACGCTGGACAAAGATAGAACGATGACCAGAGCCCCCAGCCATAAATAGGCTCCAGCTCCTCCCCTCTCCCAGTGCCGGTCCCAGCCGGAAGTGCGTTACAACCTGACCCGGAAGTACTTACCAGCCCGGCCGGTCGCCAATCCGGCTACCCCGGCTCGCTAGGGTGGGCGTGGCTGGGACCCCAGGGTGCCGGGCCCTAAAGGCGCACTCTTTGAACTTCGAGCTTTCCACAGGGTCAGTTCAAGCTCTAAAATTATGTATGATAAATGTTCAGCCAATGAAGTGAAAACATTGGAATTTCAACTTTCAAATGAAAATAAATTATATGGTCTTCATCATGACAATAAGATGATAGTAGAATCCACTTAGCATGATATTTATTAGTGATTACTCAGAACCAACCCCAGATGAATCAGGCAGAATTTGGCTACTACGCGTAGTTCCGCCAGAATTCCACCAATTGCCACATGGTGGAGTTTTTTCCAGCGAGACTCCAGAAATGCGAGCTGATGAGCGCAAGCGATATTTGGTGTCCCCTAGCGTGGTTTTCTAACATGGAAGGTTGTGGCTGGTCACGAGCAGTCGCGGACAGAGGGCTGCTTCTCCAGTAGACTTGCTGCCGCACGTGTACATTTTCTACTTGAGCGACAGCAAATTCAGCTCGAACAGCTGGGCACTCTTGCGCACCATGTGGCACCATTTGCGCACATTTTTCGGCGCTGCTCATGCTATCGGCGCTAAATTGAAGTGCAAGCAGCATGACGTGCATAATTTTCCTCCCATTGGCGGAACTTCGCAGAAATCTTGCTGAGGTCTTACGTAACTCCACGGAATTCTGCAATGTGAAACGCAGAGAGTTCAGTCCATCCATATGCGACACATGCAGCACTATTTTTATTGTTAATGTATATCCAATTGAAGAAAAATCAACAAAAGTTTACCTTGTTAAAAAGTATGTCTTTTATACAAGTTCTTTTTGGAGTTTGAACAAATTAGCTCCCAGATCAAGTAATGCCAATGTCCTTCTGTATAAATCACAGAGAACTATTTATACTCTTCACTACCATGATCATGTTCCCAGGTATACTGGATTGCCCCCTGATTTATATTCTTGTCCAAACCCATATATATGGCCAAACTCACTGCACATGGCCTGCACAATGGCATTTGGCAGCAGAGCCTCGTCTACAATCGGACGCTTCTTCCTATTTAAAAAAAAAAAATGTGGGGAATGTGTTGATCCAAAATGGGATCTGAGAATCTAGGACAAGCTCTCTTGCCCTGTGACTGCTGACCCACTCCCCAGAGCCATGCCATATTTAAGGATTTGCTATAAAACCTTAAATCTGCAGATAAATCTTGAATTTACACAGGAGGGCCTTGGATTCAAGGATCCTTTTAGCATCTAAGTATTCTGTAAGGAACTCGAATTTTTATTTTTTTATTTTAAGAATGGTGGAGCCCTTTGGGACTACCCACAGACACCTAGGGTCAGGTTGTGTGCATATTGCACCCCTATGTGCCTATTCAATTATTTTTTTCAGGACTCGGGGACCAAGTCCACAAGTCTGGCAATGACTCCCACGACATCATCTGGCAGCCAATCAGATCCTTTCTGATCTGAGGATCCTTTATTGGATCTGCAGATCTGAAATGGATGAAGGGAGAAATAACTTCCTCAGCCAATAGCATATGAGTATTCTTTGAATTCTTGGCTTCACAGATATCAGTGGATCTTTAACTGTCAAAGTGGAGTCTTAATTAAAAACCTTCGTGCCCATGTGGGCCGACCGGCACTTTCTTCCACACTATCTGGGAATGCCCTGCGATAGCAAGATACTGGACATCAGTAATGGACACGATCACACGATTGAGTGGGGGCCCAGTCACGCCAGAACCCAAACGTTGCTTATTAAACATATGGGAAGCCACAGACCTTAACACCACAAGGCAAACATGGGTGACCCTAGGAATGATGATAGCTAAAAAGAAACATCGCTAAAGCATTGGGGAGCTGCCGCCGCCCCCATACTCACGAAGTGGTGTAAAGATATGGATGTAGCAATGGTGGCAGAAAAGACTGTGTATGTACGTAAAAAAAAAAATGGATACAGCTATGGGAGGGATGGAACACCTATAGGGGTGGGCTATGTGCCTTGCCAACAATACCCCAAGATCAAGAAATACTGTAAAGACATGATCACTAACGTATTATAGGAAACACACACTGTTGTATTGCATAACCCCTATTGTACGACTAGAAATAGAAATCCTCACCTGCTGCAATAATAAGCCAACTAATTGTAATGACGCCAATTTGTAATATTTAACCATTGTGCCTTTTTTCTTTATAGAAAATAAAAATAAATGTTATTAAAAATCCTTCGTGCCCAAACTGAGCTCCTCTCTAAATGCTCGTTTCATGAAAAATACTGAACGGATTTAAACCAAACCAAAAAAAGTAACTCCCTTGAGTAAAGTTCTAACTTTGTGCCATGTTTGGTGTAATTCTGTTCAGTGATTTTTCCTGAAGAGCAAAACTTCTTATGGGAATTAAAATGGGATATGACACTTTTAGAATCCCCACCCTTTTTAGGTCTCGCCTGGCGTTAGCAGCGCGCATGCGTTGTCTCGCCATGCGAGGGCCTTTTGGAATCAATACGGATTCCAAAACGCGCACGCAGACGGACAGAAGATGTGCACGCACGGCGTGGGATTACACGTGACATTAGATAGGTGCCGCCGCAGATTTACTAGCAAAGTGTGCACTCGGACGGACAGAAAATGTGCACACGCGGCGTTTCTGCACAACGCGTGCATTGCACCCTCCTTCTCGATGTGTCCCTCGTTTCTACTGTTTTTGTCTTCTCCCATTTCCGTGTTTACCTCTTATTTGCTCAGCTTTTCCTACACCTCCATACACATAACTGTACTCTTCTGTATACAGTTACATCTTGCACGCTCTCTATCTATAGCAGCCTTTTATTAAACAAATGAGGCGCAGTGGATTTTCCTTGTTTTTTCTTTCTGTGGTGAGCGCTGCCTGTGCTCAGACTCAGTGCCTAGAAGCCCTCAATGTTATTGGCTGGGAGAGGATGGGTCATTACAGAGCTGCTGACTTTGGAACTAGGCAATCAGACTCGAGTCCCGGCGTCGGCCCAGCACCCTGTAATTCCAGGGAAATCGCTTCACCTTCCTTGTTCACAATATGAATGCGTCCCTGTGTTATGTAACTGGTCCTCGTGTAAAGCGCTCCCTCGGGTCGGTTTCGCATTAAATAAAACTAGTCTGATGGGAACTAAATTAGATCTGAGCCCAGCCCTTCAAGGCTGAGAGGGAACCCACTAATCAGAAGGCAGAACAGCAGCGCGTCATCACTCACCAGGTGGACCCTGGCTTCTGTCCTTTTGTGTTCCCGTCTGATCTTTTTCACAGTGCTTAGAAGCCCCCAACACCTGTCCTGGCTGCAGACCACAATGAGGTGTCTGCACAGGGGTGTCACCCCCAATCCCAGTTGCTTTTTTGTTTTAAAACCCCCTTTATATGTACTGTATCAGTTTGTCACACCTCCATGGCATAAGAACCTGCCTGTGAGAAATATCTTATTGTTTGAGAACGCACCAGGCCTTCACAAGACTGTGAATAAACAGGACGTTTTCCTTTTGATAACGATAAAGACGATCGAACCATGCCTCTCTTGTGTCTGAATAGCATGTTTTGACTCTCACTCAAACATCTCGCCGTGTGTTCAGTTCACAAAACAATTATAGTGCTATACGTCTGTACGTTTTTTAAATGACAACTACATTTTGGGTCATTTTGAAAACACTTGCTTTTGTAGCTTAACATCTCGGTGGTGTCGGTAAATCGGTTTCAAAGTTTTCATTTAGCTGAAAGGCGTGTTTTTTTTTTACGTGCAATACTTACCAGACTTACGTACATGTCAATTCAATCCCTATTCATCGCAGTCTCATCATATTTTGTGCTGGTTATATGATCTGCTCACACCTTCAGTTTTAGCATGCCAAATAATCCCATATTAGGAAGTATATAACAAGCATTTGCAATGCAATAAGTCTCGCATTTACGCGAGTTTGAGCTATTGGCATTGTAAATGACAATGCGTTTTATATATGCTTCAAAAACCAAAACATAAATAAAAGGCATTGTCATTTACAATGCCGATAGCTCAAACTCGCGTAAATGCAAGAGCTGTTGCTTTGCAAAAGCTTGTTTTCTTGGCACACAAAACTTCCCATGAATGACACAAAGTGTAGGAACTAGTTTGGAGGGGGCTGTGCAGAATCCCTATCTGTGAAGAGTGCTACAGTTATCAATAAAACACAAAATGCCTTTCATGAGGAAACCAACTCAACCAAAACTGCACTGATGCCACTGCCATCAATGTGATGAAATAATGCACCTTCATTACAGTGCATTTATACTTTATCGTCCGTGCACAGCACCTGAATTACTTCATAAGCGGACAAACCCCATTGTTGCTCAATCAAATGCATTAAAGAGGTAACAAAGGGGAGAAGCCAAATCCCCTCTGTATATACTGTATTTTGATACTCTGTTGATAAAGACTATCTCAGCACGGGCACACACCTAAAGCTGTCCTTAGCCAAAAAAGTAAAATAGAAAAGAGATGGTGGAACTAAAAGATTAGATTAATGCACAGTGTCCAGTGAGAACCAGGCCCATGGCATGAGGAGCCCTCTGGTCACATACGCCTTTCTGCAGGCCACGTGCAGCACCTACAGCCATGAACCAGAAAAGTTTGTCGTCCTACCATCGTTATAAGTGTCCACCTGTCTTCCGGTGGGCGCTGGGCATCATAGATCACTGCTTCCGGTTCGAGGTGTACGCTGTTCATATACGTTTCATCTCCTTCAAAGCAAACAAGCATTGGCATAGCCAATAGGTCTCGCCTTTGGGACCTTATAAGTGTTTAGCCATGCAACAGTTGCATAACTAAACACTTATAAGCCTAAAGGTCCCAAAAGCGAGACCTATTGGCTATGCTAAGCAGCCGTGCTGCCGCAAAAGTGATCGCGATCAAACATCAAAGCGGCTGTGCGGCCGCAAAAGTGAAAGTAATCACGGTAAAAGTCGTGCGCGCACCCGCGCACATGCACTGTAGCTCTAGGCTGGCCTGGTAGCACTTTTTGGAGCCCTCTCAATAAGTCTCGCCAGACCAGCGCATGCGCTGGGTCAGGCGAGACCTAAAAAAACGAGGAGGAATTCCCAACTTTAATTATGCAGACAGAGGGTAGGAGAAGGTTTCAAGAGGAGCTAATCTTCAGCCTCACCTGCCACCCCACCCCCTCCACCCTCCGCGCCTCCAAGAATAATAATAGCACTGGGAATGGTGATTTATTCATTCCTGCACCAAAATTACTGTGATCTGAGTAATGGGCGGTGAGAGGGCAGAGTACTATTTTCTTAATTAAACCTATTTGGACAACCGGGGAAAGCTGATTCTCTACCTATATTGAAGATACAGGGAAGCTTCCAAGAAACATCCCGGCCGAGAGCAGTTATGTGTAGAAAGAAAGTATTTTCATATGACCTGAAAAAGTGCAATTTGTATTTACATAACCAGCACACGTATTTTGTGAGCCCCAGCAAAGGGCCATTTCTGTTGTTTTTGCGCCCACTTTCAGCTGGAGAACAGACTTGCTTAGGCTACTTATTGCAGCCGGGGACCCTCTTATTGCCAGTTGTGGTGGTGCCACCCTAGCGTAGCTCGTCACAGAGCCCTTAATGTAGGACTAGACCTGAGCAACAGAGCTGCTAGGAGACTTCCTTCACCTGAGTACAATAAGTTCTAAGGAATATGTGAACTTCGTATAATTGGACTAAGAGACCATTAGCTGAATTCGCCACAATAACCGTTCATCTCTATACCACCAAGAACCCACACCTCAAAGGGGTTTAACAGTGTAAATACTTTTGCTATACATACTTTGTAAATACTTTGGTTACATACAGACACACCCCGAGATAACGTGCAGCCTTTACCTAAGCATTACAGCAATATGACATTGCGCATTCATGGTGGTAATTGTTTTATTACTGGCAAGTCCGCCCTGCGATTACGTGGAGCCGGTTTCAAGGCATTCTTAGGGGCAGTAGCTATCCGGGGTGAGGGTAGGTGCAATGGCTCTCCGCTTCCGGGGGGGGGGCGGGGGGGGGGGGGGGGGGTTCAGCCCTGGTTAAAGCTGTAATTACTACCCCACCAGCAGTCAGAGGCACTTGCTTCCTTGTTTGCATCCGGGCCCAGGGCGCCGCTGCCACTCTACTGGTATAATTACGTAGCTCCCAGAACTATGGACAGTTTGCCTGTTCCACTTCTCTGACTGTGACGCGATATAACGCTTTCGTTCTCATAGTTAGGGTGCTTAGCTCACTTCCTGTCTCTGCCCCGCGCGACCAGACAAGTGACGTCACAGCACACAATGACTGTCCTGTGTAGATCAAGTGACCTGTGTGGCTAGGGTGTGGGTGCTCCTAATCGGAGACAGATCACAAACGGCAAAGGTTTCGATGTCAGGTGTTTTGAAAGGTTTGTAGACACAATAGATATCTTGTGACTAATACAGAGTTTCTTTTTCTTCTTGCGTGTTACAGTTTTATATTTGTGTCAGTTTTTTCAGCGCCTTCATACTTTCACTTTGTAGTTTTCCTTAAAAAATAATGTATTATATTTATGTGCCCAGTAAGAGCAACTGTTTACCCTACAACGTGCCACCCCCACCTGTATTAGATGCATACCACGCTTCCTCAGCCCCCACCGAAGACGCTGGCCTCCCCCGGCTGTTTTATTTTGTGTAAACACATGTACAGTGAGCCAGCAGCCCAGAATATCTTGCTCCCGGGGGCATTTCTTCTGTGAAAACAGCACGAACGCAGCAGGAAATCGCTTGAATTAGACTGTGGGAAGCGCGGGTGCCGCCCCTGGGCGCCGTGCGGGGAAGACGAGCGTCCATGACAGGCCCAGGCGTTCAGTCCCGTGCCTGGGAAGAGCGGCCTCTGTTTACTTTCACTGCGCCCTGTCACCTGCTGAAGGATCGTCATGTTCCACACATCGCTCTCCCTGTCCTCCGACCTCTCTCTCTGCCCCTTTCGCCGTTGTCAATCACCCTTCCGTTCCGCTATTAGCGCCGACATGATCCAAGAGGGCGGTGAAGCGCTTACATAGACATGAAACACATGGAATATTTATAGTTTAATATTTACAGAGTTGCAAACAATACAGTATGCATACAATATTCAGGTATGTGCATATAGCTTATGGGTGTAAGACAACAAAGCAGGTGACAGCTACATTATTGGCTCCTCTTAATAAAATGGTTTGGAAACCATGCAACACGCCTGCAAGGAGCATTGCCCAATCGCACCACTTCCATGTTTTGTACTTCTTTCATATTTCAATCTTTACACCTCTTGAATTACCGCTCCCCCTCCCATGCAAACTTGTATTTTATTTGCAATTCATGTATATATTTTCATTTGTGTGTCTATGTATCCACCTAGTGGCGGTTCCTCCGATATGGCAGAGGAGCGTTGCCCCACTGCTTTTAAGCAGGGCGTGGCGTACATAGTAGAACCATAAAATGATAACTTTGCGTTATTATCATTTTATGCTTCCTGCTGCTTTGCCGGTGGGCAGGGTTGCTCTGCTCTCGGAGCAGGGCAGGGGAGGAGTGGTTTGCCCACTCCTAAAAGCGCAATGACTGTTTGGTCGGCCCTCTCGGGCCGGCCAAACCAATCATGCACAATTTCCCCTTCTCCATGCAGGCTGCAGCCTGCATGGAGAACATGTTCACCCCACCAGCCCCTGGCTGAGCGCTGTGTCACAGCGCTCAGACCAATAACAACGCTGCATTGGTTTAGGGGAGGGAGTGTGGCTGCCTGCTTCCTGTTCCTGGAGTGTAGACAAGAGAGCAGAAGCAGAGACGCGGGACCTGGCGGAAAGGTACGCTTATTTCTTTTTTTTATTCACCCCCTTCGTAACACCCTCCGTGATTTCCCCGCGATCTCCCCAGCGCCCCGCCACCAGCCATGCCTGCAGCCCCTGCCTGTATGTGCTCTCTACACAGCACTCCGCAGTAAGCTTTTAGGTCACACGTCCTGTAGAACGTATGAGCTGTATGTTGTGAGACATATTGTTAGCTTACAGAGGGTTTGTAGCCCACCCATTGCTTGCCATTGGTTGGCTTCTTTGTCACTCTCGCTTGATTCTTCTTCTCTAGGCATGTGGGCTTTCCTGCCTTTTTGTGCCTTAGCTCCTCCCATGGATCATGTCAGAATTACTTGTGTCCTTCCACTGCTCCTTTTTCAAGCGCTACTTTTTTCTTTTGGCTTAAGCACAAACCGTGAGTGCATTTGTTTTCTAGTTGTGTTCTTCTCTCGCCCAACCTCTGCTGCACTCGTTGGTCCTCTTTCTTGCCCATGTGCTTCTCCCACACTCCAACAGAATTACTTTGTTGCCGATTTGCTTCCCTCCACCTGTTCCACATTGCTCTTTCTTACATGTGCTCCCCCCCACCTGTGACCTCAGTGTTTCTTCTGCCACCCACGTGCTCAGACTGGTCCTAAATTGGATTGACCGGGACCGCGCCCTGGGCAGAAAGAAAATTTGGTGTTTGTTGGAGGTTGGGGGGGGGGGAGTTGCAGTGTGACAGTAGGAGGTGTGATGAAGCTGGGAGGAAAGGCAGTGGGTTGATGGGGTGCTAACAATTATCCTGAGGTACATTATCGGCTGATTACAAAGTCTTCAACAGGACGCTATTTAACCAAGTGGGATGGACGAGCTGCTGTTTGCATAGTATTAGGCCAGGCAGCTCTCTGCTGTGCCCTTCAGAATTCTGGCTCCCCGGGCCTGAGGCCAGCCCTGCGCACGCCATGAGATGCTTTTACCACCCATGCCCCCCATTTTGGCTACATCCTGCAACCATACCCCATGGTGCGTCCACCACGGTTACTTCACCCGGCGATCCTTCACCCACCTGCTTAAAAAACGCTTTTGTGTATTTTTTCTTTTTAGTTACAGATCCAACTCAGATCAGTAACTAAAAAGAAAAAAAAGCAGCTACCTCATTCTGTAGGCTCATGCATGCCTGGTGCATGCCTACATAATGACGTGGCCAACCACGTCAAAAGATTAAAAAACAATTCTTTAGACATGCTGTGGAGCATGGATTAAAACCATTGGCAAAGGCCAAAGGTCCCAAAGGCGAGACCTGTTGGTTTTGCCAGTGCTTTTTATTCCAGGCATCATCACACTTTAGAAAACCCTGTCAATAAGTAAACTACAGACCTCCCTGAAAGAATCAGTTAGCAAGTGTCCAAGGTGTTGAAAAATAAAAATCTCAGGAAGTGAGCGTCAGTTTTCAAGAGTAGGGTTTTTTTAGGCAGTTTTGAAGGATGAGAAAGAGATGTCCTACCAAGTAATTCCTTATTCTTGGAGCAAACCCGAATGCAGCGGATTTGGATGAAGGCTATTATGCAGTAAAGTATTTTCAGGTAGGGATTTTTGCTACTGCATAGAAGTGTTGATCTCTCCCATTCTCTTATTCTCTCTCGTCTCCTGGCCTTCTATGTCTCTCTCCTTATGCTTTATCAAGTATTACTGCTGTTCTCAGTCCCTGGCCAATTGTGTTTTCCTATTGGATTATTTGTTCAATGGGGTGAGAGCCCACTTCAAAGAATAATCACATTCCTTGTCAGTGTGAACAAAAACTGTCAGAAAATAAACTTGTGCTCAACCCTGTGGTAGCTTGGCACAAAACAGTCAGGTTTAACTTAGAGGCAATGTGAAAAGTATTTATGTAATACTCAAATAGTAATAAAGTGGAAAAAACAACACAAGAATAGTCCCATGCCAATGTAGAAAATTAGAAAATATTTTAATAAATACTACAAAATAACAAAAATCCAATTAGCAAAGCCAGAGTTATGAATTTTTAAAGTTAAAAGTTAAAACTAGAGCCAAAAAGAGTAAAGCGCCTACTGCGGATATCTTGTCGTGCTGAGACACAGTCACAAGTTCAAGCCAACCACAATGAAACGTGGGCCGGGTACAAGACTGGGTTCAGCCAGCTGGGAGTTATATCTTGTGTCCTTGGTGCAGGGATTTCACGGCACAGCTCTCGGGGCTCTTGTGTTACTCGGCCCTAGATCCAGTGAAAACTTTGTTGAGAAGTTGATTAGTGTTGCTCTGCATCATTTGCCCTGGAGCCGTTGACACCCTTGATGAGGAGCTGCACAGTTCTGCATTCAGTTGGTGAAACCTTCAATTAGGCAGGGAGAAGTACGCTCTGACTCAAGCCTAGGGATCAAGACCTTGAGACCAGCACTTGGGGGTAAGGACTCACTCCCACAGAGGCCAGAAGAGGGGACCCGGTCAGGTCCAGTTGGGTCTGGCCAGTTGGAAAGCAGGAAAGGCCTTTGGAAGCTTCTTATGTCCCTGTACCTCAAAGAGGAGGTCAGCCATCTGACCATTGGAGTCACTTCTGGGGTCCTAGGTTAAAGGCAAGCAGGTTCAATCTTCCTTCCTCAAACAGCAGGGCACTCCTGAATTTTCTCAGGTCCAGCAGTGTTCTCTTTTCTGGTTTTGGGGATGCCATTTTTATGCCCAGTGCCAGCCAGTGGTTAGGGGGCCACCCCTTTATCTAATTGTAAAACTGGTTTTGACCAGTTCTTCTATTTCGGTTTGGCTCCAGCTTGTCTTGTGAAACAAAGGGTAGGCAGGCCCTAGTGTAAGCAGCATCTGACGGTGACAGGGTAGGTTTCCTCCCAAGTCAGGAAGGGCTGCGTACGGTCTGAGAGGACTATACATCACACCAAGGAGGGCAATTAATGGCCAGGTGGCCCTGGAGACTAGCAGAAAGGCACATTTGGCCTAGGTAGATGAATGCCAACTTTCTAAAAGTGGAATTTTTTAAAATAGTAATTTTAAATCCGACTTTACAACTAAAGAGGATTTTAAAATACAAAAAAATGAGTGGAGGAAGAGCAAGGCAGGGGACGGCATCGGATACGCCGAATGTATGGCGGTCGTGCCTGTCCCCCGCTGACGTAGCAGGAGTGCACCGCGCACATCTGTGACGTGGCGCCCGCGCCTCCCTTCCTAATTGGCTGGTTGGCACGCGATCAGAAGCGTTTGGAATCGCTTCCGGGTAGAGCGTCGAAGAAACGCCGGAGAGCTAGTTAGAACCGGCTCCCGGTGTCTAAATTGCATAAAGGCTGGGGGAGCGGCGAGGACGTCCTCTTTTCCTGCCGCCCCCGCAGCTGTCAACACCTGTTAGCTCCTCGGACCTCGCTAGGAGGGCCCATCAATTTTGTTCTTCTTTTGTTTTGCAGGAGCAAGGATCTTGGCGTCAGGAAGTGGCAGGCAGCTAGGAGAGTGGCAGTGACACTTCGGTCCCCAACGTGGCAGTTTGTTTCTTCTTTCTACCCGCAGGCTCACAGCGCTACAGGCAACGGAGGCTGAGCAGGGCACAGAAGAGCAGCAGCTTTCTCAGGCACCAGCAGGCAGCTGGCAGAGTGGTAGGGTCACTCCGGTCCCCAACGTAGCATTTTGTTTCTGTTTCCAACTGCAGGCTCACAGCGCTACAGGGAACAGAGGCTGAGCAAGGTTACAGTGCCTGCAGGGAGCAGCAGCTGGGGTGCCGGTGGAATGTCCTTTCTTCGGGGGTTCCAGTGCTCGTGTGTTCAAGGGGACATGGACAGGCCTGCATTCCAGCGCTTCCGAGAGCCATGCGGGTTTGAGAATACTCACCTGACCCACTGG
Source organism: Triturus cristatus (assembly GCF_964204655.1). NCBI lineage: Eukaryota > Metazoa > Chordata > Amphibia > Caudata > Salamandridae > Triturus > Triturus cristatus. Next base: position 845,935,228 of record NC_140580.1, on the reverse strand, counting down.
ATTAGCTGGTGGGCGTGGCTGGTTGCGTGGTTGCTGGTGGCTGGTCGTGGGATCCCTACTACTGTGAGGTAAGGGTCGGGCAGTGTCCCAGGCCGAGCAGCATTGTGGGTGTGTAAATAGTGACCAGTATAGTTTACGTGGGCTGTGTCAGGGGTGTGCGGAATCCGTGCCTTAGCATTATGGGGGTCAAGACTGATTTGCATATGGCCATGTCTAAACTGGGGTGGTGTAGTGGGCAAAAGAACGATGGATTTAACCCAGATCTCTTGACTGGGGGAGAATGTCTGCATTGTCAGCATTCCGTCCATCATTTGTTTGTTGTAACGCTTTTCGCCCTAAGTGGGATGGGTATTCCCAGACGTGGGACCCGTGCTCACTACGCCACTGGAGTCAAGCTATCCTGGCTGATGACGGCTGATAGCCAGAAACCGGTCCTAGGATGCTTGATTCCGGTCCAGGGAAGACATGGCTTGGCAGTTCGGGCTGGACTGTTCCCATGAGGCACAGGGTCAAGACTGATTTGCATATGGCCATGTCTAAACTGGGGTGGTGTAGTGGGCAAAAGAACGATGGATTTAACCCAGATCTCTTGACTGGGGGAGAATGTCTGCATTGTCAGCATTCCGTCCATCATTTGTTTGTTGTAACGCTTTTCGCCCTAAGTGGGATGGGTATTCCCAGACGTGGGACCCGTGCTCACTACGCCACTGGAGTCAAGCTATCCTGGCTGATGACGGCTGATAGCCAGAAACCGGTCCTAGGATGCTTGATTCCGGTCCAGGGAAGACATGGCTTGGCAGTTCGGGCTGGACTGTTCCCATGAGGCACAGGGTCAAGACTGATTTGCATATGGCCATGTCTAAACTGGGGTGGTGTAGTGGGCAAAAGAACGATGGATTTAACCCAGATCTCTTGACTGGGGGAGAATGTCTGCATTGTCAGCATTCCGTCCATCATTTGTTTGTTGTAACGCTTTTCGCCCTAAGTGGGATGGGTATTCCCAGACGTGGGACCCGTGCTCACTACGCCACTGGAGTAAAGCTATCCTGGCTGATGACGGCTGATAGCCAGAAACCGGTCCTAGGATGCTTGATTCCGGTCCAGGGAAGACATGGCTTGGCAGTTCGGGCTGGACGGTTCCCATGAGGCACAGGGTCAAGACTGATATGCATATGGCCATGCCTAAACTGGGGTGGTGTAGTGGGCAAAAGAACAATGGATTTAACCCAGATCTCTTGACTGGGGGAGAATGTCTGCATTGTCAGCATTCCGTCCATCATTTGTTTGTTGTAACGCTTTTCGCCCTAAGTGGGATGGGTATTCCCAGACGTGGGACCCGTGCTCACTACGCCACTGGAGTCAAGCTATCCTGGCTGATGACGGCTGATAGCCAGAAACCGGTCCTAGGATGCTTGATTACGGTCCAGGGAAGACATGGCTTGGCAGTTCGGGCTGGACTGTTCCCATGAGGCACAGGGTCAAGACTGATTTGCATATGGCCATGTCTAAACTGGGGTGGTGTAGTGGGCAAAAGAACGATGGATTTAACCCAGATCTCTTGACTGGGGGAGAATGTCTGCATTGTCAGCATTCCGTCCATCATTTGTTTGTTGTAACGCTTAGCATTATGGGGTGGCACTATCAAGTTGGGTAGCTGTTGGGATATCTGCACACGTGTGTTACAAGCAAATTCCTGTTTATAGTGCTAAGGCCCCGAAGGCAAAGCGGAGCGAACAGCGCTCCCGCATGGAGAATTTCATGGAAGCAATGATGCGTAAGATGGGGGATATGGAGGCGAGGATGAAAAAAGTTGATGAAATGAGCCAAGCCATTGCGGACTTAGGGGATAAGTTTGATGGGCAGGAGGGGACAGAGGACAGTCCCAGGAGAACCGGGGTGGCCCCAAGTGCAGCATTCCTTCCCGTGCCCCAAAAGAGTAGATCAAAGAAAGGGGGGCACCGGCCCCAAGAGAGGAAGAGGGAGCAAACAGACCCATCCATAGAGCCGGTTGCCATCATACCAGCCCTGCTGGAAGTCGGGGGGGATGGGCAGCCAGGGCCAGCTGGGGGTGGGCACTTTAGCAAATGGTAATGGGGGTGATAATCCGTCAGGCACAGGGGGGCAACCTGGACCGTCAGGATTCAGCCCACAGACCCCATGCATCCCTACAACGGCGGACCCTTAGGGAGTTCCTCCGGAACAGCTGGATTTGGTAGCCAAGTTAGCAGCGGTCCTCCCTGGCTAGAGAAAGTGGGTAACTGGTCCCCGGCAGCTGGGATGTCTTGCAGCGGGGAGAACACACTGGATAAGGCCAGGAAGATAGTGGCACAGTTAGATGGGGCGTCGGGTGGCATACCAGGGGAAGGGCAGGGAGCTGCGTCAAATAGCACTCCAATGAGTGGGGCAGCTCCCCCTGGGGCCAGAAAAGAATTGCCGGCGGTAAGCACATGCATGGACGCAGCAAAAGAAAAGCCAGCTGAGCCAGCAGAGGCAGCTGCAACAGGTAAGCGGCAGACATTGCAAGTGTTAGGCGTGGGGGAAGCGCGCACGCCCAGGGAAAAACTGGCAAGACATGTGACACAGGAAATGAAAGAGAAAATTTGAGAAGGAAGTTATGTCAATATGTTTTCCCTGCTGCTTGATGAAACTGAAAGGGAGGAGGCCAAGAAGAAGAAAGATTGGATGCTCCCAAGGGAATGGGCAAGCGAATTGCAGAAAGGTAGGATAGAGGAGTCTTTGATTAATTGGGTCAGGGGTTTCTCAGTATGTATGGCAGTCATGGCTGAACGGTTTCCAAGCTTAGCGGCAGAAATGGCATGCTATCAGAGTAGGATCACTGGCGCACACAATAAATATGGTGGGTTAAGGTGGAAGGAATATGATAAGGATTTTAGGAGAGCAAAAGCTTCTGACCCTGCCCTTACATGGGACCAAATTGACATGATTTCATGGTTAGACCACTTGGGGCATGGGGCGCAAGACAGTTCCAAGGGCCAGTCCTTTCTGACATTTCCCCCTGCTAACTCCGGCGGTGGGGTGGGGAGCGGGCAGGGGAGGGGCATGCCGGGATTTCAACAGGCGTACATCCACCAGGGGAGAAGGCACGTGTAAATTCAAGCACTCATGTTCCTTCTGTGGCAACACCTCCCACCCAGAGTCCAAGTGTTTTAAGAAATCAAAGGATAGAGGGGACAAGAAAGAGGAATGATGGTATTTCCCTTACAAAAGCGTGTTCTCCTATAATTACCAGTGCCTTGATTTCGTGGTTGAATAGATGCAATTGCCCTTCGTCTGCCAGGATGTTACTAGAAGGTTTCAGAGATGGCTTCAGAATTCCCGCGGCTGATTACATAGGGGCATCCGAATGCAAGAATCAGCTATCTGTGAGGGCTAATCCAGGGGTGGCAGCAGCAAAAATTGAGAAAGAATTGTGCCTGGGCAGGGGAGCAGGCCCATTTGACTGCGTTCCAGTAAAACGTTTTGTCTGTGCTCCACTGGGGGTGGTCCCCAATAAAGAGCCAGGGGAATTCAGGTTGATTCATAACCTCTCAGCTCCCAGGGGTCAGTCTTTAAATGACGCCATTGATGAGGAACTGTGCATGGTCAGGTATTCATCCTTTGATCAGGCTGTTGAGATGCTCAGGGGTCTGGGCCCCGGCGCGCTTCTGGTGAAGTCAGATATCGAGTCAGCTTTCCGCTTGTTGCCAGTACACCCTTTGGATTTCCACCTTCTGGGTTTTCAATTCCAGGAGAGGTTCCAGGAGAGGTTCTACATGGATAAATGCATGCCTATGGGGTGCTCTGTTTCTTGTGCTTACTTTGAGAAATTCAGTTCCTTTTTGTAATTGGTTTTCATGCAGGTGACAGGCACCAGTATGTTTTGCATTACCTGGATGACTTCCTCTTCCTTGGAGCACCAGGCTCTCAAGATTGTGACTGGGAACTGCAGGAATTCTGCGCACTCATGCAGGTTTTTGGTGTACCACTGGCACTAGGTAAGACTGTCGGGCCATCCACAGCGATTTCATTTTTAGGGATAGAGCTGGACTCGGCGCAGGGCTGCTCACGGCTGCCCAAAGAAAAGATCACAAAATTCAGGTCAGTTTTACAGGAATGCTTGTCAAAAGAGAAGGTTACACTACATCAGCTGCAACAGACTGTGGGTCAGTTAAACTTTGCATTGAGGGTCATCCCAACGGCGCGACCATTCTCACGATCCATAGCACAAGCCATGTCAGGGCTCAAAGAAAAGCATCATCACACCAGGTTATCCAGCGAGGTTAAGCAGGGCATGCAGATTTGGATGGCATTCCTGTATGAACTGAGGCCCGGCCTGCTCACACCCTGTGCAGAGATAGGTTTAATGACTGACTCCGCAGGTAGTGAAGGGTTTGGCACTATACCAGGTACTGAATTGGTGGCACAACGCTGGCCGGCATGGTGGATCGAGAACAGGTTAACAGGTAAAATTGTTTTTTTAGAGCTCTTTCCCATCTTTGTGGCATTGTCTGTGTGGCCGAAGCAACTGAGGAACCAATCAGTTGTTTTCTGGTCAGACAACATGTCGGTGGTAGAGTGCATCAGTCATCAAACAGCAAGGTGTAAGATGATCCTACGTCTGTTGAAAGAAATAATACTGGTGTGCATGAAGCTAAATATGCAATTCAGGGCTAAGCATGTCCCGGGGGTGTTAAACTATGCTGCTGATGCACTATCTCGCTTTAAGATGCAGGTATTCGTATCTGCCAGGAGCAGCGGAGAACCCAACGCCCCCAACTACCGGACCTCGTGGCAGCTAGCCTAGCACCCAGAACCAGGAAGGCATACGAAGGGGCATTTTGGGCTTACTGTAACTTCTTAGGGGAGGAATGGGAGGAGACGTGGCAAGGCACAGGGGCTATTTTCTCTTACCTGAGGGCACTAAAAGACGAGGGGCGCTCAGTGGCAGCAGCAAGGCAACATGTAGCGGCTATATCCTTCTTTGTACAAGCAAAGGGCGGGAGGGACCCCACTAATACTTTCACAGTGAGGAAAGCCTTAAAGGGGTGGCAGCGTCTTCAAGGTTCACAGCCGGACCCAAGGCGGCCAATCAGTCTTAACACCTTGGCCACAATACTTGGAGTTCTTGGCCAGGTTTGCAACACTGAGGCAGAAGCTTTCTTGTTCAGGGCCGCCTATTCACTGGCATTTTACGGCGCTTTTAGGATTGGGGAACTGGTGGCAAAGAACAAGCAAGATGGGTAGGGGGGACTGCAGTTTAGTCATGTAAGAATCCATGGAGACTCATTGTTCATATCAATCCAGAGATCTAAGGCCGATCAGGAGTCCCGAGGGGTGGGGGTGGTGCTGCGACAAGCACACGGGAGCCCTTGCTGCCCCATCACCAACTTACAGGCCTGCTTGGTACGCAGACCCAAGGGCGTGGGGGGCCACTGTTGATTCACGCGGATGGTACCCCACTTACTAGATTTCAATTTAAAAGGGTCGTGGGTATGGCCATGCAGAGAGCTGGTTTAGACCCCAGCAGTTTTGGAACACACTCTTTCAGGATAGGGGCTGCCACTGAAGCAGCGGCAAGGGAGTGAGGTCCAGAGGATTGGCAGGTGGTCCTCAAATTGCTACAAGCGCTATGTGCGGCTGCATATGCTATAATATCGCTCGGACGGTTTCACTGACAGTACTTTCTTTCTGTTCATATTGCAATTTCTCAACCCTGTCACACAGGAGGGAAACTGGCGGTGGCTCGTCAACAGTCGGGACCTACGCGGGATCAGGTTCACGCCTGGGACCAGGGCAAGCACAATATTTGGGTCATCGGTCATTCGTATGTGAAGAGGCTACACACAATTTTTCTTTCAGGCAATTACGAGTGGAGAGCAAGGCAGGCTGGTTTTAGGGTCCCTTTCCATGGGCGGTGCGGCATGCGCTTTGACCATTTCAGGGATCTATTGGTAGACCTGCTCGACCGGGAAGGGACTCCCCCTAGAGTCTTTATTCTGCACTTGAGAGGGAATGATCTGGTACATCTGGGTAGACGGGGTCTGGTTGAAACACTGATCACTTACGTGGGTTGGTTGGCAAGGCGATGCCCTGGGTCTATCTTGGCATGGTCACATATGATCCCAAGATTTCAGTGGCGGGAGGAGGAGTCCGTGAGGGCCTTGAACCACTCGGTAAAAAGTATCAATAACAAAATGGATAGACTCTTTCGATCTCCACATTTGCAGATGGTTGCGCATCGGTGCATCGGGGGGAGCCGTTCTTCCTACAAGACGGCGTCCACTTGTCCAAGTTGGGTAATGAGGTCTTCATGGAGAACCTTCTTGCTTGGTTAGTTGGGTCACGGAACAGGGCATGACCTTCGGTGGGGCAGAAGGGGGAGGCCTGATAGTCGGGCAACTATGCAGGGCTGTTGCTGCAAGGTCATGATGGGTAAGCTTAAATTTAAGGTCCTTAGCGGGCGGCGCCATTGTTTAATGGGGACGCCCGAGGGGGAGGGACAAGTGATCTCTCATAGAACTCCAGGGGCAGTTACAGCTGCTAGGCTGGAAGGGTGCGGGGGGAGGGAAGTTATGCTTTCCGGTAGGCTGGTTGGCCACCCCACATGCGCACAAGGGCTCAAGTAAACTGCGCATAACTGTATGGGCCCCTAATGGATATAATCTTCGGGGCATAGGGGGTGCTCGGGGGGCGGAAGTACCATCCCGGTGAACTGGGCTCCTTGCGCATTGGCACCCCGGTAGGAGGGCGGGCATAGATTGATCAGGATCTGGGGCCAGTCATTGACCTTGCCGTAGGCTCAAACAGGGATACTCAGAAACATAATGTTATTTGTTGTGGAATGCTTAGCTTAGGATAGGAATGTCTATGTATTAGAACCATTTAAAGATAGCCAACAAGACATTTGTACCTATCAATGTAATGGATTGGACTTTCTGCGTATTGTGTATATAATGTAAATATATATTAATGTTTTGAATAGTGATTTTAATAAATACGGCCGGGGTTTACGACCCCTAATCCAAATACTGGTGTTAATGGAGTTGTTTGCCTTGGGGGATGATGGCAGGTGAGCATCTTGGGCACCAGGAATGGGGACCATCACCCAAGGGAGGGAGTTATAGGAAGAGGGGGACTAGGCCGTGCCTGGCCATAGTATTTTTCTAGTTTTTCCCAAACTGAATTTAGCTCTTGCTAAGTGTAATAAGGTAAACCAGTTAGTCGATGGGAGTCCATCTGTGCCATATTGAAAAAAACTGGAAAGCAGCTTTGGGAGTTTTTACTGCCAGCACATTTAAATCATTAAATTTACATGTTGTACTTTTTAAATACCACGCACCCTGCCCCATGAGTACATCAGATTAAAAAACATTGCACTAGGAATGCATACGACTTGAGAAGAATGCCTATTAAGCACACAATGGTTAAGGGGTAGGAGGAAGTGCCCCACTCCGCCCTCCTAGGTATACCTCTTCACACAAATAGAAAAGGGGCTTCATAAGTACTGTCGCTAAGAAGAAACAAGCGTTGGCATAGCCAATAGGTCTCGCCTTTGGGACCTTATAAGTGTGTAGCCATGCAACAGTTGCATAATTAAATACTTATAAGGTCCCAAAAGCGACACCTATTGGCTATGCAAAGCGGCCGTGTGGCCGCGAAAGTGAAAGTGATCGCGCTTGCGATCAAACATCAAAGCGGCCGTGCGTCCGCAAAAGTGAAAGTAATCGAGGTAAAGCGGGGCGCCCGCGCACATGCACTGTACCTCTAGGCTGGCCTGGTAGCACTTTTTGGAGCCCTCTCAATAAGTCTCGCCATACCAGCGCATGCGCTGGGTCAGGCGAGACCTAAAAAGGGGAGGACAAACCCACATGTGTTTTAATACAGCCCTCACCCACAGAAATCTGTGGCATGCTTCATCATAGGGCTGCTGACACACCTCAGCGCAAGCCAACACTGGAGATGAAGCAATAGGAAGGGGGAAGACAAAACACAACACAAAAAGACAGTGTCTAGGATCAAGTGAGAGGTGCAGAACAATGTTAAAAATAGACCACGGGATCTCCAAAGCAATCCCTTTAATGATGGATTTCCTGGTCTAGTTAAAAGGTCATTTCAGGACCAGTAGATGACGGTATGATGGAAATTTATGAATCACCTACCCCTCCACTCTGCAAAATGTCGACATGTTTCAGCCAGCTAACATGAAATCCCCGGCTTTCATCAGGACTATTACAGATCCCTTAGAAACTATCCCTACCTCCTTACTTGTGGAGTAGAACATAGTCAGACTCTGAGTAAATGCTCAGGTCTAGTGGTAGAGTAACTTACTCCCAGTGAGTAACCTGTAAACAATGAGAAATTCGCATACATGAGCAAAAGTACACATGGTGTAGAGTATAAAAACATACAAACATAAGTGAAGAGAAATGGTTGTATCCCTCTAGTTTATAAGCGTGACTCAGTGGGTTCTAAAGTTAAGATTAGGAACCACACAACAATGTGCAAGGTCCATTATCCCATGAGAGCGTGAGTCTAGTGCTCTTTTAGAGCAAAATTATGCAAAAAATGCAGGGTCATCGTTACTCGGTGCTGTGGCACAAATTCTCTGCGTATCTTACCGAGTCTACTGAAAACAGTGCTTGAACTGGAGGGTGAGCTAGGACAGCTCCATATAGTCACACACTGTTTTTATGGAAATAAAAAGAGAGAGAGATATACATGATCGTACTTACTAATCACTGACATTTGAAATTAACGTGCTTAGGTATTCAGTGGCTGGAAGACACATAGGACCGGATAAGCATCCAATCAGAAAATTGGTGGAGTCTCATGAATCAGCCTGGAGTGGTGAACCAACTGCTTTGTGCAGTGAGGCCTGGGCCTAAACGGCCCCTCCCTCGAGACATGGCCGATATGCCCCCACAGGTCCCCGCACTTACTTCGTCAAGGTAGGCTGTTGCCTCAACCCGTAGTCTCTCCTAAGCGCCATGTAGTTACACTGGGCGGGGTGAAATGTTTGCGCTCGAAAAATAGGAATTATTATATCTCTTACTTATTGGTAACCCAACTGAGCAGTAGAAAATCTGAATAACTGGCCTGTAGATCTAGACCATTGGTTCCCAAATTCCCAAACTTTAGACTCCTGAGGACCCCCATTGAGCCACTACTGGAAGCCGGCTACCCCCAAGCAATTTGTACTATTTAAATTTCGAACATTATAACAGTAATTCTCAAAAAGTATACAAACAAGTGTACACCAAACAAATACGCAAATTACTAAAGGTTTTATTATTTTATATTTAAAAAAAATTGCACAAATCTCAATGGGAAGGTTGGTGCTGCATCTCGTGGACTAACCTTTCAATGTTTGGACTATTGTGCAGTACTAGGCTCTTGCTGCTGTCAGGGCAGGAAAGGAAGCCCAAAGCAGCCGTGGTAAATGTCAGACCAGTCCTCGTACGGTGCACACCAGGTTTAGGGTGTGAGGCTGACCACTACAAAGGAGGGGTTTTTGGGGCTCTCCCTCAAAGAAAATAAGGTAAAAAATGGTTCATTCTATAACACATTTATCATTATATATTGAATTGTATTAGCTTTTAAAGCTTAGGAAATGATGACCTTACTGTGCACCAGGATACAACAATATTTGTTGGGGCACTTCAATGAATCGCTCACTATCACCCTCCAGCAGTGCCTCTTATCTCTCCATGGCCCCTCTGTCACATGTATTTCATTTGTTTTATTGCACCTCTCACACCAGTGTGGAGTGTGAGAGCACTTTACATCACACACATACAGAGACAATGAACCATGAGTGTGCAAATCAGTGTATAGAAAATGTCAGATAAAGCAAAGGAGACTACAAGGTGTAGGATTCACGTCATCCCTACTGGTAGGCATTTAGGAGTGCTTGGTCTGGAGAAGCACAAACTCAGAATTTATTTCTACCCAAACAAACCTTTTTAAGATGCATAAGGATAATGAAAGACTGGGAAAAAACATTGCTTACTAATTTGTACCATGCAGTTTGCATGCAGCTCTTTGATGGCAGTTTATAGCTCACTGTGCTAGTTTACGATTGTCACTTATGAACTGCACAGTAACAACAGAATCTCTGTGACAAAAGCAGCAACCCACTGAGCTATGCACATAAAATACAGTTTTTTAAAAAAAAGCATGGTACTCGTTCTTTGCAGCTGGCATATTATACCTCTGCGCTATCCTAGATGAGTCAAGGCTGCCACTTTACAAAGCTCCCATTTCTCTCCAGCAGGTACATTAATCACCTGAGTTATCTTGATACCTGTATTGTTGCCCGAAACTGCTGATTATGCAAGGAACTTTGCAGTGCTTTTTAAACTGCTGCCTGCGGACGACTGGGAATGTGTTATGGACCCCTGGGGGTCCACAGACCACAGTTTGGGAACCACTAATCTGAACTACAGCATCACATGTCAGTGAATGTAAACATATAGGTCGAGCTTCCAGCTAGCTCCATGTGACAGGTGAGGTCATCAGTCAGGTGTGGCTTTTTAGCCAGATGGATTGTACATGCTGCAATTTTCTCACCCATGCTAACAATATAAAGAGTGAAACTACAAGTCCCAGACTGCAATCTGATAAAAAGACAGACTTTTCTAAAGTTGGAACACGAGATATGACGTTACTAGGTCACCATGGCCTGTTTTAACTATTTTAGTATGCATTCTTAGTGCCAGATGGATTGTACTAAAAAAGAGTTAGCGAAAAAAGTGTCCAGTGAACAGGATTGGACACAGTTTTTGACTCAGACCCCAAATTAAAATAACTGCTTCAATAGAAAATTGATACTGGTTATTAACACACATGCATGGAGAGATTAGCACTGTTTAAGATAGGGTTAAACTGTGACAATGGATACAAACATTACAGCAGCCCCATAGCTGTGAGTATTCAAACCTCTGCAAGTTTTGTCAGCACCACGAATCCACACCGACCCCGCCCTTTCATCCACTTGTGCTGACACGAAGAACCAATCAAAACGTTCAGTCACAAGAAGTGAAGCATAGCGCCTTCTTTACACCAGCAAGGGACGGTCATTGTTTTTTAGACTTTCCTCTAATGTTTTCATGCTGCTATTTTCATAAAAGTCAACCATTTCATAAACTTCAGTGTTGAGCAAAGAAATATGGAAGCAAGAATCCAGAACCCAGATGTAGCAGATTAGTAAATAATATGTGTAATTGTGAACACACACGAAATTCCAGTTCTGCAATGGTAGTGCACTCACCATGACCCCCACCCCCTTACGTCATTGCCTCAGCTGCTACTTGTGAGGAGTATATAATAGAATGGCACACCGTACTGCACAGCCATGAACATGCGTTTTTTTAATGAATCACTTATTCAGATAATACATAGAATGAATATTTGCATTCATTGATGATCTCTCCGCCCAGGCAGCCTTGATGTGGGCTGTTGTGCCTTTGCAATTTCTAGGCTTCCCGCCACCTGCACGCTCCTTGTTCCCCTCCGCAGCACCTGTTTTAATTCTGCCCGCCACGTCGCCCCTGTGTTGCTTACACCTTCATTGATTTCACCCCCAATTTTGTTTCGCCACCCACCTAAAAAAAGTTTTCATGTATTTTTTGCTCTTTTTAGTGATCGTATCAATTCAGATTGGTAACTAAAAAGACAAAAAAAGCATCTGTGTCCTTTTTAGGTGCTCACATGCTTGGTGAATGCCTACAAAATGACACAGCTGGCCACGTTAAAAGTTTTTTTTTTAATTCTTTAGCCATGCTGCACAGCATTGGAGATGCTGTGCAGCTTGGCCAAAGACCATTAGTAAAGCCAGTAGGTCTACAGGCAAGTCCTATTGGCTTATGCGATGCCTGTGTTTCCAGTCATGGTCATACTTTGGACAATCTCTTTAATAAGTAAATAACACAGGTTGAGAGTACGTTGGGAGGTGTCCAAGGGGTTGACAAATACAAAACTCAGGAATTGAGTATCAGTTTGTAATAGTAAGTGATTTTTCAGACAGTATTTTTAAGGATGAGAAAGAGAGGCCCTGCCAAGTATGTCCATATTCTTGGGAGCAAACCCAAAAAGAGCGGGTTTGTGTGGAGGCTTTTGTGCAGAAAAGTTTTCCAGTTAGCAATTTTTGCTACTGCATAGAAGTCTTCTTCTCTTCCATTATTTTATTCTCTTCTCTTTCCCACCACTCTATATAGGTCCCTCTTTAAGATTTATCAAGTATCACTGCTGTTTCAGTTGCTGGCCAATCCTTTTTGCCTATTGATCCAATAGGCTGGGATGCGGCCAGTGAGGTTACCCCCACCCAAACAAGACAATTGCATTCTATGACGTCCAATGGCTGGGCTAACATGGCTCATCTTTTATTACAACGGTTTTCAAGATACACAAATATTACATTCACGTGCAGACATCGCAAATATTTAAAACCTACCTTGAAACATATATTCAGCACTATTTACACAATAGCAGATCAGAGGATGCCTGTTACACAGCACTAGGGTATGGATGTTATTTAAGAGTTCACCCAGGTTGAAATTGGTACTCCTGGGACTCCTTATTCACCCCCTGGATCAGAGTGTCAAAAGCATTGCTACTGTGTTAAAAGATTACCTTTTAATTTTCCACCCAATCTCAGTCAGCTGCTGCTTTCTAAAGCAGTTTAGCTTACTGAAGACATTGACCAGTTGCTACCAGCAAAGTTATCCTGGTGCCATGTTTGTTACCTGGTAACACGCCAACTGGCATCTCTGACCCAAAAGCCACCAAGCACAAGGAGGAGGAACCACTCTGTTTTCTGCAGCCTGTAGACCTGGTGCCGCGCTGCACCAAAGATTCTTAGGGTTGCAATCAAGTGTGCGTTGTTTATTTAATGAAAAGGCAGCAAGGCCAGACTTCTCGAAGGTGGAGGGGATCCAAACTCCTGAGGCAAACCTACATTTCCTGAGGGCCTGGGCACATCAGATTAAAAAAACACATTGCTCTTGGACTGCACACAAGCTGAGAAGAGTGACTTTACACCATAGCACAATTAAGTGGAGCAGGAGAGAGATCAGACAGGGAATGAAAGGCAATTAACAGGTGGGATTGACATTCTCTGTTACTTTTTTTGTAGCCAAGCTGAACAGTAAAGGATCTGAATAACTGGCCTGTAGATCTAGACTACAGCATCACAAGTCTGTGCATGTAAACATACCTGTAGAGCGTCGCCCTGTGTCACATAGGGTGAGGTCATCGGTCAGTGTGCCTTATTAGTCAAATACATTGTACACTCTGGCATTTTCACACCCATGCCTACAGTTTTAGGAGTGAAACTACAAGTCCCAGACTCCAATCTGATAAAAAACCTGACTTTTCTAAAGGTGGAGCACATGATATGAGGCTCTTAGGCAGCCATGCCCTGTTATCACCATTTTACTATGCATAAGTAATGGTAGTTATGCTGTTCCAAAAAACAGGAAGTGATAAAAGGGTCCAGTTTAGAGGATTGGGCACAGTTTTCGATTCAGACCCCAAATTAAAAGAACAGTCTAAATGGATAGTGGTTAATCAAACACATGCATGGATAAGTTAACACGGCTTAAAAGAGGGTTACGCAGTTTCAACGGATGCAAATATTGTAGTAGCAGCCCCCAGCTTTGAGTATTCAGACCTCTGTCAGTTTGTTCCTGCACCTCGAATCAGCACAGTCTCCCTACTTTACTCCACTTGTGCTGACACCAAGTACAAATCAAAATGCTCAGTCACAAGGAGCGAAGCATACTGCCTTCTTTACTCAAGCCAAAACAATGCCATTGGTTTGTGGACTTCACACTAATGTTTTCATGTTACAACTTTTAAAAAAATGTAACCATTTTACAAGTGTCTTAACAAAACTCCACCTAAGAGACAATCCTTATCTGAAAAAGGAAACCCTTAAAAGTATGCAAACCATACCGATGTTTCAAAGAAGCATTGAAGGATAAATCCAGAACATGGATGTAACATATTTGTAAATAATATGTGCAATTGGGAATATACACTACATTTTAGTTTTGTATTGGTAACGCATTCACCACAGCTCCTACCCCCATGCGGCTATTGTGATGATGCTGTAGTGTTCAAATATGTGGGTCCTGCAAATCACAGGATCTTATCCCTATCCGCAGTTTGTGTGTTTTTTCTGCAAAAATATGTTTAACATGAAAGTCACTGCTCCTAATTAGGGGTGTGCAAAGTTGGAAAGCAAATCAACTCACAACTTCCTGTGTTTTTTTAGAAACTTTGCAAAGTGCGAAGCCTGCAATAAAAAAAACAGAAGGCAGCAAGAAACCATTTACACAGCAGATGAGTTGTCTGTAGTAGGGCCATAACACCTGCATATCCTTTGGCCAAGGCCTGAGCTCTACTACCTGCATCTTCTGCTACTTGCGCTCCCATGGGAGAGTCCCTTTGCCACCCCGCTCTGTAGTAAAGTGAATGGGGCACTTTACTACAGAGCGGGGTGGCAAAGGGACTCTCCCATGGGAGCGCAAGTAGCATTCCATTTACTCTAATTGACAAATGGGATTATATCTAAAATATGGGAAATATGTAGTCAGTTACATTATATCTTTTACTTGGTATGATGAGACAAGACACTGCTGTCATTCCAAGGCTTGTGTACCTGGCCATCTTGGCACTAGTGTATCTTGTACAATAAGTCATGACAGATTCACAGCTGGCACCTTGCCAGGAGCCACAGCTCCCATTGTCAGTCAGTTGCGTTACCAGTTTTGGCACCTTTGCTCCTGGCCTACCTGGGCAATAAAGGAAAATCTGCACTATGTGTGGAATGGGAGGCACACCCGGTGAGGAATTAATCATTGACACCTCTGTTCCATCTTAATCTAGATACCTATGGAATTAAGATGGAATGATGAGACAAGACACTGCTGTCATTCCAAGGCTTGTGTACCTGGCCATCTTGGCACTAGTGTATCTTGTACAATAAATCATTTACCTGAGTAAAACAAAAGGTAAAGCAGCTGATGATAGGCAACATTGCCTCAACGAAGCAGCTATTTGTGAACAGTGTCTATTTGTGAAGAAGTGCGCTTAAGACCAAGGTTTGGAAGATAAGAGAAGCTTTTACTTTAACAGTGTTTCCCCTTTGGCTGCATAATGAAGAGAAGATGGAATCCTCTTTTGTTGACTTCTGCATGTTAGAGCAGCATCACCTCTCTTTAGAGCTAGGCTCACAATCAAATCTGACCCGGATATACTTGTGATAGACTCCAGAAGTGATTATAACTAATCTACCGAAAGTGTCAACCAGAGCTTGGTAACGTGTTGTTTCCAAGGACTGGTAACAAGACCTGGTTTCACCGTGGTGACACTGCCCTTGAAGAAGACTTCATTAGATGTGGGCTAGATTGGAAGCCTATGGCAAAAGCCTCCTGGGTTCTCGATTGCGGGCCTCTGGAACAATCTAACCTGCAGAAACCTCATCATGTGCTGTTTTGTCCTCATTATTAGCTGCAAAAATTGTCCTATTGGCAGCTCACCATGACGAACTGCAGACAGCAGTTGATGGTAGCAGCATCAGGGCCTGTCAGTTCCCTGATTCTCTTAGATCTGTCAGTTGCATTTGACACCTATGAAGCTATTTTGTTTAGTCACCTGAATGGACTTACGCTGGATGGAATTGTGTTTGTATGGATCAGTTTCTTTGGGATGAACCAAAATAGGTTTTATCTCTCCTCTACTTCAGATATTCTTCCCGCTCCTGTGCGGAGTCCCTTCTGGATTCTTACTTTTACCCAGACCTATTAACTTGAATGTTGAGACCTGCGTATACTTGATCCAGTTTTGAGACTTCCGCTTGGGGGTTATAATGACGACCCTCAGGTGCTTCTTTGGTTGAGGAGAGATCTTGTTGTGAAGGAGGCATTGTCGGTGAACTGGACAGGGCGCCATATTGAAGCAGGAAGCATTTCTTTTGCAGGGCTGGGAGCAGTGCAGGAGATAAATATCGATGTTTTTCTGTCGCACCAAGATGGCCGTTTCTGCCGGCATCTTTAGCCAATGCAAGTTGAAAGTGCCAGACTGGATGGACAGCCACGGGCTCCAGTTGAACACGAATAACCCTAAGGTGATGGTGGAAGTTGGACAGGGACATCTCCGACCTACACTCCTCTGACTATGAGCAAGAGGAGAGTAGTCCATGCACTAAAAAACCTGGGTTAGACCTTTTCTCGTACTGAAAATATTGAATTCATGTATACAGTTTATCCTCAATTATGCGTACTCTACAGTTTGACTTTGTAAGCATCCATGTATACCTTCTCATTTTAATTTGTAAACATCAAAGTATACTATTGTGTCGCAGTTCTTACAAAGTTTGTTTATTCAGCCCTAAGGCTCTCTGCCATCATTATATATATACAACTTCAAATAAGAGGCAATAAAATAATTCTAATGGACAAAAGATAATTGATTGCCAAAAACACGCACTTAATTCTTGCCTACAACGGACAGTATATCTTCGCATGAAAGTGACAACCACTTAAATGTTGCCTACAGTAGACATCACTCATCAGTGCCGGATTACCAAATAGGCAAAGTAGTCAGTGGCCTATGGGCCCCACTCCTTTTAGGGGCCGAGAGAACAGATCAAAATAATATTGATTTGATCTTAAAAGAAAAATACAATCAAGATTTTTTAAATATTGTTTCAAAACGACATGAAAAAAATGAATCAACTCAAGCATACGAAAACTTTACATTAAAGACTCTCTAGAGAAAATACTGTATTAATGTAATGTACCCATTAACAACTTACAGTACATAAAGCAGAGACATCAGATTCACATAACAGTTTGTCTCTTAAAAGGTCATCTTCTGGCAGCTGTCAGTTTGTAAAAAAAATCCGGTGCATTGGGTATTAGGAGATAACTTTCAAAAGGGGGCCCGAAATGTCGCCTCCCTAGGGGCTTCCATGTGGTTCAATCCGGCACTGAACTTATTCACTTGGAAGTGACAAATATTCGTTAATCGCCATAAAGACCTCAGCATCCCACTTAAAGGAGACAACTCCAAGTGGAAGATGAAACCACAGTGGTCTGAAGCACCCTTTCACAGAGTGGACACTTCCTCCTTTGGTGTAGCCCAACTCATCTTGAACGGCGGGGCCGGCATCGGCCGCGCCAAAGGTATGGTGGTCGAGCTGGCCCCCTCCTCCAGAACGGGAGGCGGGTCTGTCGCGCACATTAGTGACGCGACAGGCGCGCCTCCTCCCGATAGGTCCTGGCCCGGAGGCGTGACCCAGAAGTGATTAGAATCACTTCCGGGTCGCGCGAAAGGGCAACGTCCGGCCAGTAGCCCTGGCCGGTCCATCAAGGGGTATAAAGGGCTGGGAAACACAGGAGTCTGTCTCTTCGCTCCGTGCTCACCAGCTTGCCCCCAAGCCTCGCTAGGAGGCTTTAACTTTTGTTTTTCTATTTCAGATTGGGACAGTTGATGTTTTTTCCAATAGGTCTCGACGTCGTAGTTTGTGGAGAAGCGGGAAGTTAGTATCGTGGTGCAGTTCACGGGACCTTTGTGCCTCTTTGGACCGGGATCTACTGACGTGTGCCGTGCTGGGGTCGTGTGCTGGAGCGCAGGAGAGCGGACGAGGACCAGATGTCAACCTGTGGTCAAGAGCGGAGACCGCGGCGGCGAGACGGTCCGGGAGAAAAGTACAGGTATCGGGAGGAGGTGGCACGAGAGGCACTCGAGAGCGCGCACCCCTCCGGTGGTTAATTGCCTGCCAGTTGTGACCTATCGAAGTTGTTTTAGTCACCATGCGTAGGCGCTAACACGCGCACTTTGGTAATTCAGCGGTTGCATTGTACACCGCTAGTTGTGACTGTAGCGTTTTGAGTTCACCGTGTGTAGGTGCTAACACACGCACTATGGGATTTTTAATATTTGAATTTTGTGATACCGGGCATCCAACGTGCCCCGCCCGCGTATCAGGTGAGCTCCTCGCCCCGCGTGCTACTTGTGCCTTTGTTGGGACCGTTTAAGAAGGCAGGGTTAGAGTTGGAGTTTAAGAACGGTGTACTTGCAGGCATACATCGTGCATAAGTAGGGTTAGTTACTATGTGCGTTTAAGAGCTGTGTAATGACGGGCATACACCGTGCATAAGCAGGGTTATTTACTGTTATTGGCAGCATACGTAGCCTGTGAATAAGCAGGGTTATTTACTGTTATTGTCAGCATACTTAGCCTGTGAAAGGGTTTATCTCCATATGCAAACAGTCTTTATGTGTGCCCAATTTTTCAAACGAGTTCAGTAGCATTTAAGGGTTGCTTGCTTCCATTCATGAGGGTGTACAATTTCTGTATCTGGTGTTAATGATAAGCTTTATCAGTTAAATTACCCCCTGCCCCCATTACTGTCACTGTGGGTCCTCTCTGAATGCGGTGTCTGTACTAGTCTGTGCAATCAACGTTGGCTGGTTAGCAATATAAAGCCTTATTTCAGTTTTGTGTGCTGTGTTCAGGGTACCCAGGGTTTTTTTACGTTTCTACTGTGTAATGGCGGGAAAAGCGAAGAGGGGGGAGCAGGGCTCGCGTATGGAGAGGCTGATGGAGGAAATGATTAAAAAAGTGAATGAGCAGGGGCAGGGCCTTGCTAATCTTAGGGAGAAAGTGGAGGGGCAGGAGGGGCAAGGAGAGAGGGCTAGGTGCCCCAACGTGCCCCCCAAGGCTGCTTTTCCCCCAATCCCTAAAAGGGTTAGAACTAAGAAACGTGTGGGAAAGGAACAAGCTCCATCCACTCCCCAGGTCCCCAGTGATAACGACCCTGCTGCGCCCACTCCCCACGTTCCTCTGATACTGCTGGTACGTCGAGGTCATGTCCTGGCACCCGTCCCGGTCCCAGTACCAGAGACCCCGATGGCATCGGTCCCGTTACCAGCCCCTCCTGTAGCACCAATACTTGCGCCGCCAGTGGCGCCACAGACCCCACTGCTGCTTCTGGCTCTGCCTGTGATTCCAGTGCCAATACTGGCGCCCCCACCACTGCCAGCTCTCCCTGTGGCCCCAGTGCCCCAAGCCGCCCCCTCAGGAGCGCCTCCCAATGGCACAGGGGTCCCGGTCCCCGTTCCAATACCCACACCCACGGGGGAGACACCACCGGGGGGGAGGTGGTCCCACAAGACAGTGTCACATTTGGCGGCAATCTTGCCATGGTTGGGGAAGGCAGGCATCCTCGCTCCGGCGGTGGGGGCTAAAGAGTTGGGTACCGATGCTTTGGCAGAAGCAAAGCGAATTGTGTCACAGTTTAATGCGGGCCTAAGGAAAAAATTGTTGAAGGGCCAGCTGCACCATTACCTATCATTTCAGGGGGTAGTACCAGCACACTGGAGTGCAAGGGATTGTCAGTTCCCGGTGCGGCAGCAGGGAATCAACAGGAGGCACCTGGGACTACCGCAGCAGGTAAGCTGCCGACATTGCCAATGTTGGACGTTGGTGAGTCCCGCTCTGAGCGGGAATTCTTAGGCAGGCATGTTTCTCTGGAGTTGAATAATAGAATTTGGGCTGGTGAATATATTAACATGTTTTCATTGCTGATCTGCGAAAGGGAAAGAGAGGAGACAAGAAAGAACAAAGATGATATCCTTCCCAGGGAATGGGCTAGTCAGATGTTGAAATACAGGGTGGAAGAAAACTTACTCAACTGGATCAGAGCCTTTTCCATATTTATGGCAGTCACCGCTGAACGTTTCCCAAATTTGCAGGCGCAGATGGCTTCCTACCAAAACAGGATTGTGCTGGCCCATGATAGATTTGCAGGTGGAGGGTGGTTAGAATATGATAAGAATTTTAGGGTGGCTAAGGCATCGAACCCATCGCTGTCATGGGACCGAATCGACACAATATCATGGTTGGGTCTTTATGGGGGCGAGTGACATAGTAACACAAAGAGCCAGTCCCCTCAGTCCTCTCAGCCCTTTCAGTCCTTTCGGTCACAGGGTGACACAAGTTACACCACTAATTCGAACGGCAATGGTGGGAGAAAATGGACGTGCGGGGATTTCAACAGACGGACTTGCACCAGACCACATGGTCAGTGCAGGTTCAAGCATGCGTGTTCCATTTGTGCCAATCCATCCCACCCCGAATCCAAATGCCTCAAAAAATCAAAGGATAAGGGTAGGAAAAAGGAGGAGTGATGCTGTGACACCGCGCAAAGCGCTGTCTCCCATTGATGTAACAGCACTGACACCATGGCTCAACAAATACCCCTGCCACCTTACTGCAAGAACTCTGTTGGAGGGTTTCAGGGACGGTTTTAGGATACCAGCTCCAAACTATGTGGGATCACCTGAGTGCCAGAACCAACTCTCTGCTCGGGCCAATCCAGGTATAGTCTCCACAAAAATTGCCAAGGAACTGCGCCTGGGTAGAGTAGCGGGCCCATTTGAGTCTGTACCTGTGGAGAATTTTGTCTGCTCCCCGTTGGGTGTAGTGCCAAAAAGGTAGAGGGAGAATTCAGACTAATACACAACTTGTCAGCCCCCAAGGGAAATTCACTGAATGATGCAATTGATGATGAGTTTTTCAGTGTAAAATACGCTTCCTTTGACCAAGCGGTGGAGATTCTCAGGGGTTTGGGCCCTGGAGCATTGATGGCAAAATCTGACATAGAATCTGCTTTTCGGTTACTCCCAGTACATCCGGGCGATTACAATCTGCTTGGTTTTAAATTTCAGGGAAGTTTTTATATGGATATGTGTATGCCAATGGGCTGCTCTGTGTCATGCGCATATTTTGAAAGATTCAGTTCATTCTTGGAATGGTTTTTCAGACAGAAGACAGGGCATCAGTGGGTCATGCATTACCTAGATGACTTTCTTATCATGGGGGCACAGGGCTCCCCAGAGTGTGGGTGGGCACTGCAGGAATTTTGCGCGCTCATGCAGGCTTTTGGGGTTCCTTTGGCCCCGGGGAAGACAGTGGGGCCAGGAACAACGATAGAGTTCCTGGGCATTGAGTTGGATTCCATTCAGAGATGCTTTAGGTTACCCATGGACAAAGTCACCAAGTTCAGAGCTGCTTTACAGCTATGTTTGAGCAAAGAGAAGGTCACACTCCACCAGCTGCAGCAGACAGTAGGGCAACTGAATTTTGCCTTAAGGGTTATTCCGATGGCTAGACCTTTCTCCAGATCCATCGCTCAGGCTATGGCTGGGCTCAGGGAGAAACATCAGCACACAAGGCTGTCAGCTGAGGTTCGGCAGGACATGCGAATTTGGATGGCATTCTTGCAGGACTTCAATGGCAGAGTAGTGTGGCCCGGTCCTCCCACAGCCTCCGCGGAGTTGGGTTTAATGACTGACGCCGCGGGCAGTGAGGGATTTGGTGCCATACTCGGTACCGAGTGGGTGGCACAACGGTGGCCTGCATGGTGGGTTTGAGAGCGGCTTGACAAGTAACATCGATTTCCTTGAGCTCTTCCCCATCTAGGTGGCATTGACTGTATGGCCAGAACAATTGTGTAATCAGTCAGTGGTTTTCTGGTCAGACAACATGACCGTCGTCGAATGCATCAACCAGTAAGCAGCCCGGTGTAAGTTGTTTCTCCGCCTCTTGAAGGAGATTGTTCTCAGATGCATGAAGTTGAATGTACAATTTAGAGCTAAGCACGTGCCTGGTGTCTTTAATCATGCTGCTGATGCACTTTCTTGCTTTAAGATGCAGGTTTTCAGGGCTCACCTCCCAGCAGCGGCGGTCCACGCCACCCCCTTCCCAGAACGACTCTGGACCTCGTGGCAGCTAGCCTAGCACCCAGGACCAGGAAAGCATACGAAGGGGTGTTCTGGCAATATTGTTCATTCTTAGGAACGGGGTGGGATGAGAGATGGCAAGACACGGGGGCGCTCCTTCAGTACCTGGGTTTTTTGCAAAGCGAGGGGCGTTCCGCTGCAGCGGCTAAGCGCCATGTGGCGGCGATTTCCTTCTTTGCCCAGATCAGCGACGAAGGGGATCCCACTAACAGTTTTACGGATAGGAAGGCTCTGAAAGGGTGGCAACGCCTCCAAGGGTCAGCCCCAGACACGAGGCAACCAATCGGGATGGAGCACCTGACGCCATTACTGGCGACCCTCCCCGCAATTTGCAACACCTCAGGGGAAGTGCAGTTGTTCACTGCAGCATTTGCTCTGGCCTTTTACGGGGAATTCAGGATTGGGGAATTAGTGGCCCAAAACAAACTTGACATCCAGGGCGGCCTGCAGTTTGAACGCGTTAAGGTGAAGGGTGACACATTACTAATATCAATTGGGAAGTCCAAGACGGATCAGAAGGCGCGAGGTGATGGGGTGGTATTACACCGGGCACACGGTAACCTGTGCTGTCCCCTTTCGCATGTGGAGAGTTACCTGCAGGTTAGAGCCGGTGACAAAGGGGGGCCTTTGCTGTTGCATGTGGATGGGGTCCCACTGACACGTTAATTCAAAAGAGTACTGGACATGGCAATCCAAAGGGCAGGTTTGAACCCAGGCAGTTTTGGAACCCATTCTTTTAGGATAGGGGCTGCCACTGAAGCCGACAGCCAGGGGTCTGCAGAGCAACAATGTGCAAAGGATTGGGAGATGGTCCTCCAATTGTTATAAACGCTATGTGCGATTCTATATGCTGTGTGTGGGATAGTTCACAAAAAACTGATGCATGTCTCTTTCTCTGCTTTCATTACAGTTTCTCAAACCTGTCACGCAGGGAGGAATCTGGGGACACCACGACAGCAGCATCGGGCAACGCAAGGACCATCAGCATCAAAAGAAAGTTCACAGATTGTTTGGATTGTTGAGCATTCATATGTAAGGCTTCTGTCTAATTTTTTCTTTACAGGAAATTATAGGGACAGGGCAGGGCAGAGCAGGCAGGTTTTGAAATAACATGTCATGGGAAAGGGGGGCTCTCCTTCAGTCAGTTCAGGAGTGTCATCTATTAAGGAAGGGGGGGTCTCCGCCCAATATTATCGTGCTACACTTGGGGGGGGGAACGATCTGGCAAAGTTGGGGAGAAGAGGTTTGGTAGAAACTATAGTCACAGAAATAGGCTGGTTAGTCAGGACATGCCAGGGTTGCACTATCGGGTGGTCTCAGATGATACCCCGATTCCAATGGAGGGGCGGGGACTCTGTAAAGGTTTTGAATCATTCCGCAAGGAGAATAAATGATAAAATTGAGAGGCTCTTCAGGGCGCCCCACTTACAGACTATCGCCCATGGGTGCATTAGGGGTGAACCGTGCTTCCTAAAAGACGATGTGCACCTGTCCAAAGTAGGCAATGAGGTTTTCCTCATGCGTATTTGGGTGCCCTTAGGCGTAGGGGATGACCTTCTAGTGAGCGCATGGGGGGGCTAGATAGTCGGTCAACTATGCTAGCCTGTGGCGGTAAGGTCATGATTGGTGAGCAGTAAATTTAATGTCCTTAGAGGGCGGCGCTATTCTTGAATGGGGTCGCCCAAGTGGGAGGGACAAATGGTCTCTCCTAGAACTCCAGGGGCAGTTGGGTGCGGGGGAGGAGGGAGTCACGCTTTTTCAAGGCTGGTTGGCCATCCCGCACGTGCACAACGGCGCCAGTAAATGGCACACAGCTGCAAGGGCCCCTTTATGGAGATCAGGTACAGAGCGTACGGGGGTAACCGGGGGGGGGGGAAGTACCCTCACGGTGAACGGGCTCTCTGCGCATGCGCCCTCCGGCAGGAGGGCGTGGTTAAAAATTGATAAGGATCTGACACCAGTTAGTGACCTTGCCGTAGGCTCTATTAAAGTACGCAGAAAATAGATAAATGTATTGATTATTATATTTTAGATATGGATAGGAAACCTTTGTATTAGAGTTATGTTAAGGTTAGCCATCTGACATCTGTACTTATCAATTGTAATCAATGTAAAGTATATTTTCTGCTGTATTATGTAAATATTGTAAATAAGATAAATGTTTAATAATCTTTTGTTTAATAAATACGGCCGGGGGTGTTACGCCCCCCGCATCCAAAACTTCTCTCCTGTCCCTTGCTGGGTCTTGAGTGGGGAGGAGGGGGTGTAGGTAGTACCTGGCCATATTGAACGGCGGGGCCGGCATCGGCCACGCCAAAGGTATGACGGTCAAGCATGCCCCCTCCTCCAGAACGGGAGGCGGGTCTGTCACGCACATTAGTAACGCGACAGGCGCGCCTCCTCCCGATAGGTCCTGGCCCGGATGCGTGATCCGGAAGTGATTAGAATCACTTCCGGGTCACGCGAAAGGGCAACGTCCGGCCAGTAGCCCTGGCCGGGCCATCAAGGGGTATAAAGGGCTGGGGAGCACAGGAGTCCGTCTCTTCGCTCCGTGCTCCCCAGCTTGCCCCCAAGCCTCGCTAGGCGGCTTTAACTTTTGTTTTCCCACCCACCATCCCCTATAAGCAAGTAGGTTGTTCTGAGTATCAATTAGGGAATATTAGAATGTTAGGAATGTTTGGATGATGAAGTAATTTTCAAGGTTATGTAGAAATACTAATTTGTTCATCCACAGGTCTTCAATCGTCGTATTTATGATTAAATCTCGGTCAGGCGGTAAGGTCATGATTGGTGAGCAGTAAATGTAAGGTCCTTAGAGGGCGGCGCCATTCTTGAATGGGGTCGCCCAAGTGGGAAGGACAAGTGGTCTCTCCTAGAACTCCAGAGGCAGTTGGGTGCGGGGGAGGAGGGAGTCACGCTTTCTCTAGGCTGATTGGCCATCCCGCACGTGCACAACGGCTGCAAGGGCCCCTTTATGGAGATCATGTATGGAGCGTATGGGGGTAACCGGGGGGGTGAAGTACCCTCACGGTGAACGGGCCCTCTGCGCATGCGCACTCCGGCTGGAGGGCATGGTTAAAAATTGATAAGGATCTGACACCAGTTAGTGACCTTGCCGTAGGCTCTATTAAAGTACCCAGCAAATAGATACATGTATTGATTATTAAAGATATGTTAGATATGGATAGGAAACCTTTGTATTAGAGTTATGTTAAGGTTAGCCATCTGACATCTGTACTTATCAATTGTAATCAATGTAAAGTATATTTTCTGCTGTATTATGTAAATATTGTAAATAAGATAAATGTTTAATAATCTTTTGTTTAATAAATACGGCCGGGGGGTGTTACGCCCCCTGCATCCAAAACTTCTCTCCTGTCCCTTGCTGGGTCTTGAGTGGGGAGGAGGAGGTGTAGGTAGTACCTGGCCATGCTGCTGGTGGCTGCTGCCTCTCAGAATGCTTACTGCCATGGAAGAGGCCACACCAAAACACACCCGACGCCCCAAGGCTCACCTGAACCCCAAACCCTGAATGGTAACGAAACAAGAGGGTGTAAATAATTTATGGCCAATGTGATTCCTTGTGACCCGCTGTTGCTCGTGTTGTTTCTTCTGCTAGTTTCCGTGGCACAATGTTTCTGGCAGATGTAAATAAATTTCTAAGTTGATTTTACAGGTTATATGTCGGTCTTGGATTCTCTGGTCCGGATAAAATGTGAAAAAGTATGATGTGTTTTGTGAAAGTTAACCCCTTCGCCGCGGCAGGAATTCCGCCGCGGCACTGGGGGGGTTTGGGGGCAGTTGCGGTGGCGCTGTGCTCGTGACGGAACCACTCCGTCACTAGTCACGGGTGTATTCTTATATTCACAACAAACAAGAGCAACCCATATGTCCCTGTGAACTGGGTATTACTATGAAGTAAGAACAACGTCCACAAGGAACTTATTCACAAACAAATGTTCTAAATTTTGGAGCAAAAGTTAAACTCCTAACTGATTCAACCTATAAGCCAAACAAAAATATCTTGTTACTTTGGAGTATTTATTTATTCAGACTAATAACAATTAATCGTATAATTCACAGAAATATGAAAAAATATATATATGTTTCAGTTTTTAGGCACAAAGCAATAAGTGAAGAAAGTGAAGCTAGAACCCAGTGTGAATAGAAATAGCCTATAAAGTGAGATAGATATAAAAAGGTCTTTCTTTTAAAAACACAATGAGGAGCAAGTTAGCGTGTAACGAGTCTTTTTTGCTCTCCCCTTGTTGAGGTCGACGACGTTTCAACCCTCTCGGGGTACGGGGTATCATCAGGACATAATCTGGGGACTAATTATTTCCAATTGAAATTTGAGGGATGATAGATAATTATCTGACGAATTTGGAGTAATTAATATCTCCGCGTTCTCTGTGTAACCAAGGCTTCCCAATTTATAAGCGCTGTGTGCCCAATAGGGCTGTTTAAGAATCCAGCGTGGCCTTGAACTGTACTTAACGTGCCAATAACACTTCCTGTTCCAAGTATAACGATAGGGAATTCAGTAACCCGATGAATTAAGCATCCAAGTCTCCGCGCGGAGACTTGGATGCTTAATTCATCGGGTTACTGAATTCCCTATCGTTATACTTGGAACAGGAAGTGTTATTGGCACGTTAAGTACAGTTCAAGGCCACGCTGGATTCTTAAACAGCCCTATCGGGCACACAGCGCTTATAAATTGGGAAGCCTTGGTTACACAGAGAACGCGGAGATATTAATTACTCCAAATTCGTCAGATAATTATCTATCATCCCTCAAATTTCAATTGGAAATAATTAGTCCCCAGATTATGTCCTGATGATACCCCGTACCCCGAGAGGGTTGAAACGTCGTCGACCTCAACAAGGGGAGAGCAAAAAAGACTCGTTACACGCTAACTTGCTCCTCATTGTGTTTTTAAAAGAAAGACCTTTTTATATCTATCTCACTTTATAGGCTATTTCTATTCACACTAGTCACGGGTGAGCTGTGCTCATGACGGAGTGGTTCCGTCACGTCTCCGCCCCCTGCACTAATCGCCCGCACAGGCGGGGAATTAGCGCCGCGTGGGTGGAGCGGCCGCCAACGGCCTAAGCATGACGGAACCACTTCGTCATGAGCACAGCGCACCCGTGGCTCATGACGGAGTGGTTCCGTCATGAGCGGGGAAGGGGTTAACTAATGTCTTTGTAAATAAAAATAACCCCAACTTTCCACAAAAAAACGGTTATTGGAGTTTTTATGCAATTTTCTGATTGGGAAGCGAGGGAGGGTCTGGGTCTTGGAGGTCGACTCCACAGCCTATTTTGCAAGTGCCCCCCTTGCATTGCAGGGGTCCCCCCCCCTTCAGGGAGCCACCACTGAGCGCAAGTCCTTTGCATATATGTGAAGGAATTAGAGTGCCTTAACCTCACAAACACGAAGAGCTGTTGACGCTCGAGGAGGGGAGGAGCCTAAGGGCAAACAGTGAAAAGTGGGAAAGGCAGACTAGGAACGGAACGACCCCTAAACGTGTCCAAATTCCTTGGTGGGCCTTGCATTTTATTTTTATACAACATAAACAGCTTTCTCTATTGAGGGTCGTGACGCGGACACTGTCGGAACCTGCTGGGATGCTAGAACATTCCGGAAGGTGCAAATTGAAAGAAGCCTCCTCGATGGAACAGTGAACGCTTCTTGAGGATTTATTTCTCACATCTGAGGTCGCCCGGAGGTTAGCTGCGTTTTCTGTCGAAACGTGTTTGTTTTTTTGCGTGCTAAGTGAAAAGAGCAGCAATCACTTTCAGCGCTGGAAGTCTCACTTCCCCTGCAAGACCATTTATTAGTGGCCTTGCTTTTGGCCCAGGGATATTTAAAATTCGCCTCGTAGTGGATGTTGCGGAATGGCCATACCGGAATTTCAGTCAATCCGAGGTAGGAGCACGGCGAGGGTCCCCGTTTCTATTGGTGCAGCAGGTGCAGTGACACCGGGAACTAGAGCCCTGACGGGCTTACCGAACCCTAATGATTGCTGCATTTTGTAAAACAGTAGCCGGTGTGCCCATTTTCCACCTCACACTACAAACTGGCTACGCTGCTGAGCACAGTACGTGAAGCAAACGTAACTGCGCGGGCCTCCTTGCTCTGTCGTTCCATCCTGGCTTGTGAGTGGCTCAGCCTCAGCATATAAGCCTCTCGGCCCATTAACCCCAGACTTCCGCTGTATGGCCCTGGCCCCTGAACAGATGCACACTCCCCCCAGGGGCTCCCAATTAGCAGACAGCATGGGCGTCATATACTTGTCCGTCGATTTCACACCGTTTAACCCGTGCACTGCCTCCTTGACCTTTGGACATAGCAGGGGCGTAATAGACCAAGCAGCGGGCAGCTCTGCCAGCTTCGGGAGCCGCCCAACAGTGAGAGCTGCAGAGATGACATGGATGCCAGGGGCCCAGCCATGCAGCTTCGAGGATGCCACAGGCGCAGCCAAGCACCTGCAGAGTTGGCAGAGGCGAAGGCACGAGGATGGAAGGGAGCCAACTGGACAGCTTTAGAAATACCAGGTACCTAGTCATGTGGTTGCAGGGATATGATGGCCATAGTCAG
Source organism: Triturus cristatus (assembly GCF_964204655.1). Classification (NCBI taxonomy): domain Eukaryota; kingdom Metazoa; phylum Chordata; class Amphibia; order Caudata; family Salamandridae; genus Triturus; species Triturus cristatus. Next base: position 845,906,809 of record NC_140580.1, on the reverse strand, counting down.
GTGACTACAGATGCCGGATGTTCAGTGAGGCAGCTACAGATTAGGGTGACCAACTGGCATGGGTGCAAATTCAGGACGGTGAGTGTAAAAATTCAGGACTAAGGGTCAAAATTCCGGACAAAAATTCCGGACAGGAGGTCAAAATTCAGGACAAAAGGTAAGTTTTACAGACAGATCAGAAGAGGTCGCGCAATAGTATATAAGTGAGTAAATAGACAACCACTTAAGTACGAGTGAAAATAAGTTTATATTAGGCTAAGGCAATTGTGCACTTCACTGTTTTTCAGTATGCGCACAGCTTTGAGCCAATGTGCAAGTCTTCTTGTGGTAACAAAACCGGCCCCCTACCCCACCACCACCTTTCCAGCCTCCCATGGAAGCGCCCGATGCCCATTCCAGCGAGTCCAGGCTTGCTACCACCCTCCAATGGTGACCCTCCTCTTCACATAGACCCTCTCTCGTGTGTATTTAATTTCTTTTAAAGTGCTACTCATCCCAAGTAAGTAGGACAGGATGTCTGAGCGTTACATCACACACATATTATATAGAGACAATGACTCATATAAATGTGAATGTCAATCTATAGGAAATGCACTTAAGATGATGGGGGTTACAAGGTGCAATCAATCTTTCATCCATCATTCAGTCTTTCACCATTCATTCTGTCCTTCCATCTGTGTGCCCATCCATATCAATTTTCAACCATTTGCAAACCTATCCATCATCTATCCATCCATCCATCCATCCATCCATCATTCCACTCATCTATCCCTCCATCCACCCTTTCACTCATCCATCTCTCCATTCATCTTTTCACCTTATCCATCCATACACTCATCCATCCACTCTTCTACTCATCCATCCATTCACTCATCCATCCAGCCATCTACCCTTTCAGCCATCCTTTCACTTACTCATTCATCCACCCAGTGACTCATCCTTCCACCCATTCACCTTTTCACTCATCCATCCCTCCATTCATCCTTTCACCGTATCCATCCGTACACTCATCCATCCACTCTTCCACTCATCCATCCAGCCATCTACCTTTTTGCCCATCCAGCCATCCTTTCACTTACTCATTCATCCACTCAGTCACTTATCCTTCCACCCATTCACCCTTTCAGTCATGCATCCATCCATCCTCCCTTTCTCTCTCCATCCCTCTTTCATTTAGCCATCCATCCTTTCATCAGCATGGGGCCCTAAAAAAATCACAGGCCTGGGGCATACTACCTCTTCTGCCCTCCCATTGTGATGGCCCTTCACATTAGTAACATGGACAGGGCTTTAATCTGCCACAAGGGGGATCCCACACACAGCTTCTCTTTCTTATCCATTGACAGGGAAACAGCTCTTCAGAAGCCTCCACCCTCCCTACACCTATCCAGTGCCCCCACATGCTACCAGTAGAGGCTCCTGTGAGAGGCTGGGTCTTTGCATACCCAGGTTAATCTATGGGAATGCACGAGGCGGGGAGTGTGGGGTTTAAAAGCCTGGAGGCCGTATAGCAAGCCCTCTTGGTCTACTATGTTTGTCCCCCTCCCTTGTCTGCACATAGTGGAAATTTTCCATACGCCAAACCCCTTAAGTTAGGGAATGTCAAAGGTGCATTCAGAAAAGACCAAAATATCTAATATGACGGACACACATATGGCATCTGTGGTCAATTTAAAACTCCTGAAAAGGACTCTGAGGTGGGGTTCGGGCTGGACTGAAAGGGTGGATTACTGGTAGCCATTCTGTTTTAGCTCTGCTCCTGGGTTGGTCAAATCATGGTGTCATTTGCTGGAAGGCTTGTCATCAAGCTCAATTACGGTTAGGTCTACCTGGTATCAGGCATCAGTATGTCAATTCCCGCACATGACCTTTATTAGTTGTACAAGGATGTTGCAATGTAAAGAATTTGATCACACTGTATGTGACGTGACCCGTTGCTCTGAACTGTAGTGTAGTTGCCTCAGTGGGTACCATAGCTGCCAGGAAGGCCCATGCAAGTGTGACTCGTTTATCTTTTTTGTTTCCAGCCAATAACACACTCCATGCTGGGATTTTGATGCCTATATTTACAATTTGCTTTTGGCTAAAAGGGCAGAACTGGTTTAGTGTTTCATACATGGCATGGGGCCTTTCGACAGCTTTGGCTGGGTGACATCATAAGTTCTACTTTTTAAAAGCCCTGCCTTCCATACACTCACCACTGGCCTCAGAGCCCCACACTTTGCAACTCTGTGGTTCGAGAGCCACATTCCATGGACCTGTCCCCCCAACACACAGAGGCGTGCCCCCCAGAGCCCTGTGCTGTCCTTGCCCTTTACACCCCAACGCGGTCATCCATATGCTTCGGATCAAGGTCCCTGGGAGCACTGTTCTTCAAAGCCATGGCCCTGCAGGCCTACGCTTCCCAGCACTGCCACTCGCAGGCCTGTTCTTGTCAGTAATGTTCAGTCACTCTTCTCCTCACACCTCATACCTTTTTACAGACCTACCACCCGCAGAAGACACATCCAATTACAGCATCAACAGCTAAACAGCCAAGCCTTATCTATCACTCACAATCAGAGGCACAACTAGAGCCAAATTTCAGGAGGGAGTAGGGAGGCTACTACAAATTTCGGAGGCGTGGTGGGGTGGCTAATTCTTCCAGCAATAGGCAGTGTGGAGATGAAGGGGTGAAAAACACAACAAAGCCTTGTTAACACGTAAATGGTCTTTTAAAGACCTGTGAAGTACTCGGGTGGGGCTGCTCTTGTGCTCAGAGGAGTGCGAGGCAGCCCCGTCAGAGAGCTGATGCTTCTGGCAGGGGAACAGTGATGTTCCCCAATGCCCAAATTTACGGACAAAAGGCGTCTGTAAAGCGTCCGTAAAAGTGATCGTCACGGACAAAGGACGAGAGATCCAAATTATGGAATGTCCATGAAATTTACGGACAATTGGTCACCCTACTACAGATAGGTCGGAGATGTATCCAGGCAGCTGAAGAGATGGTAGAGTCCATGCTGTGCTCTTTAATGATGTAGGAGCCCAGCCAAGCAGACCTTTTGATAAAAAGCCCCTGCAATGCAGCCTTAGAGGTCCAACCACACAGCGGGAGAGACACAGTGGTCTGCCCATGCACTGCTGATAATCCATCGCCCAAACCATGCAGCTACAGATGTGTCATGGCCTCCTCAATGCTGCAAAAAAGATGCGGGGTTCTAGCCCTGCACATTTTGCAGCCAATGCCATAGCGCTACAGAGGTGTAAAAGATCCCAGCATGCTTCAGCAAAGATGCAGGGACCCATTCAGATAGCTGTGAGATCCAGTAGTGCAGCTTCAGAGAGCAAGCCTTGCAGCCCTGCAAATGTTGGCATCCAAAGCCCAAGCATAGAACTACAGAGGTGACAAGGGTCCCACCATGCTCGGAACCATTCAGCACAGTGTTCCCCAAGGCTCGTCCATCAGCCCAATCCTTTTTAATATCTACATGCGACTGCTGATCCCCATCATCAAATCCTATAACATCAAGCTGGTGAATTATGCGGATGACACGCAGCTCATTTTGGGCCTCATGTAGGTAAATACATTTTACCGGTTCTTAAATACCGAGCCGTACCGAATCGGTAAATTAGAATCGGTAAGTTATATGTAGGTAAAAATTCGGTAACAGTTACCGATTCGGTAACATTCGGTAATCACGAATCGGAATTCACCGAATCGGTAAATACCGAGGTGGTATTTACCGATTCGGTAAATACCGAGGTGTTATTTACCGAATCGGTAAATACCGAGGTGGTATTTACCGATTCGGAAAATACCGAATCGGTATGTACGGATTCGGTAAATCAAATCACATGACTTGACGAAACAGCTAATCCAGTGCAACGACAGCCCACCCAACCAGGAAGTGCCCACACCCAGGCAGGTGTACATAATTAGCCGAAGTGGCCACACCCAGGCAGGTGTACATAATTAGCCGACCCTGGAGAAGCTTGGAGTGCAGAGGAGAGGCAGGGAGCCGTTGCATGTGCGAGCGGGTAAACGAACAGCATGTCCAGCCAGAGAACACAGAAAGACGGAGGGGAAAGGAGGAGGAAGCTGAAATTTAGCCCCAAGGAACTCCAGGTGCTGGTGGAGGAGGTGGTGAAGCAGCACCAGAAGCTGTTTGGAAGGCAATCCCTGCAAGTGCCTGAGGCCGAAAAGCGCAACATATGGCTGGCCATCCAGGCGCAGGTCAATGCTGTGGGAGTGACCCACAGGGACATTGAGGTCCTCAAAAAGCGCTGGTATGACCTCCGGATTGTAACCAAGAGGAAGATGGGCGACATCCAGAAGGAGGCCAGCCAGACCGGAGGTGGAACCAACAGGGCACCTGCCCTCACCGAACTGGAGGAGCTGGTGGCGGCCACAATCGAGCAAGAGAGCGTCGTGGGTCTTGGGGACGCCGACAGCTCTGCCAGAGCCGCAACACACCAAGGTAAGACGAAAGCACAGCAATGTAGCCCCCCCTACCCCTATCCCACATCCCCCATTGTGAAACGAGAATCACACTGCAGTCCACACGTGTCAGTGCAGACAGGCAATGCATTCCGGGAGATGTAGTCAGGGCAACACTAACCATGACGTAAATGTTACAGGGCAACAAGGCATGTCACGCACTCGAGGCACAAGGAGACAGGGGACATATTGGAATGTGAAATGATTTATTGTGACGCATGCAATGCAGCCCTTCGGGGACACTGAGCCAATGTTGTATTTCTGTCCACAGATGTGACATCATGCAGGACAGGGCATGCTGCAGGAGAGACGGCACACCGGCCACATAAATCACCTCTAGCCAGCACCAGTTCAGACCAGGGAGCAGGCCCACTGGCAGCCGCACCACCAACACAGCCAGCCTCGCCGCACACAGAGCCAGCATCACCTCACCGAGAGCCAGCATCACCACCACCAGAGCCAGCATCGCCACTCATGTTCGAATCACCGGCCACATCTCCGCTTGCAGGTGTGAGAATGAGGAGGCGTCCAGCAGCCAGGCTACGAGCCTTAGACACCTCGTCAGACGACAGCATGGGCCCAGAAGACCGCACCGGGCCCCAGGAAGGGAGCCATGCCACTGTGCCCCACACCTCACAGGCAGCACAGACGGAAGCAAGAGGGCGCCGCAGGTCGCGTGTCCAGAGTCCACCAGCACCCACTGACGGCCATGGTGTCTTCTTGGGGCTCGAGGGCCAAATGTTGAAGCAACAGCGCCTGCAATCAAAGGCAGTCATGTCAGTCCAGAGGCACATGCGGGTGATGAAGACAACATTAGTCAACATGGACACCAACATTAGCGGCATGGCTGCGGGCATTCGGGACATGTCCCAGTCAATCCAGCAGTTGTGCAGCAAATTAGATGCTGACATCGAAGCACGGCGCCGGGAACGCCAGAGAAGGGACACTACCAGCAGGGCACTCAACCGTCTGGCAACTGCGACTTCTCTACTGTGCCGGCGCTCTGTGACGATGCAGGAGGGCCTAACACAGTGCTGCAGCGACCTGTCTCGGGGGATGGTGCAGGTGACAAGTGCACTAGGGGTGCTATTGACTAGTCAGGCGTCGACAACTGCTGCAGGGGATGCTGCGGAGAGCATCGACACCAGCAGCAGCATCACACCCCCCGTCCCAGAAGCACGCAGGAGCAGCAGGCGGCTTGGGGTTGGCTCCAGTGAGGATGCACAGGCCGTGCAATCCACCACTGCAGCGCGTATGCGCAAACATTGATGTAGCCCTGCTTAGCCACTTCCCATTGGGTGACGTAACCCTGGACATACTCCTTGTATAGATGGTATATTGCCAGATTGGCCTGTTCATGTGTTCATGGCGTGGTGCCACATTAAAACTACGTCAGGACTTCTCACAACTCGCTGTGTCCCCTTACTTACTCAGAAATAGTTGCATGTGATATCTGCCCGTCTCTCTCTCCCGTCGATTGCAGTTGGCACTCTAGCTGCGTTGCCCTCTGGCTGGCCTGACTCATCCTCGTTGTCCTCAAAATATGTCAGTTCCACATCTGTACCTTTTTTCGTGGCAAGGTTGTGCAGCATTGCACAAGTGGCAATAATCTTGCAGCAGGTGATGGGTTTGTACTGGCGTGCGCCTCCGCTCTTGTGCAGGCAGCGGAACCTGCTCTTCAGTAGTCCAAACGTGCGCTCCACCACATTGCGTGTTGTTTTGTGTGCCACGTTGTATCGTCTCTCACTCTGGGTTGCTGGGTGTAGGTAGGGAGTGAGGATGAATGACCGGCATGCATATGCACTGTCGCCTGGATGAGTAAAAGGGAACCATCAGTAACATGCCTCTATGCACTATGATTTGCAGGTTTCAAGGGGCGTCACTGTTACTTACCTAGCAGGTATCCCTCTCCGAATTCTCCGGCACTCAGTCGTGTGTAGATCCCACTATTCTGGAAGATGTAAGAGTCGTGGGTGCTCCCAGGAAACTTTGCAACAATATCTGTGATGATGTTCCCTGCATCACAGATCACCTGCACATTGATGGAGTGGGTGGACTTCCTGTTCCTGTAGATGTGCTCTGTATCAGCTGGTGGACAGATTGGGATGTGTGTACCATCAATACAGCCGATGACATGGGGGAACTGTGCCATGTGATAAAAGTCTGTTTTTGTTTTCTGCAGTGCAGCCTGTGTGTTTGGGAAGCTTATGTAGTGGTGCATTCTCTGCATCATGGCATCCAGGAACTTCCTGAAGAAACGTGACAGGCAACTCTGGGATACCCCACCCACCGCAGCTATCACCACCTGATAACTGCCGGATGCCAGCAGATGTAGGCTGCAGAGCACCTGCACATGTGGGGGTATGGCGTGCGCCCTTCTTATTGGATGGTCCAGGAGTGGCTGTAGGTCCCTGATTAAGTCCATGATGGTTTCGGGGTCTAGCCTGTACCTCTCATGTATCTCTGCATCAGTCAGCTGGAATAGTGTGATGCGCTGTCTGTAGATTTGTTCCTCCCGTCGCCACACCCTCAGTCCTGCTGCCTGTAGACGTAGGCGCCTTGCAATGACGTACATAGCGGCCATGTTGTCCACGCTGTAGCATTTTGGGATTGCTCATATGCATTGTTGATGGTTACCACCTGCTTTCAATCCGTGTTAATTACCGACTCTAATTTACCGATTTTCTTGGATTTCTTAATTACCGAGTGCTCCTACATGTCATTTTCATTTTTACCACTTCATATTTACCACTTCATATTTACCGATTCGTTAATTATGTATTCGGTAACTCTGAATCGGTATTTTGGAATTCGGTAAATATGAATCGGTATTTACCGCCTCATATTTACCGAAATTGGTTTTGGGACTCCTACATCTCACTTGTCTGAATACCGGTCGGTAACGGCATATTTACCGAAAATCGGCCGTTACCGACCGGTATTTGGCTACCTACATGAGGCCCTTTGTCTCTAGAGGGGATTCAGTCTATTCCACTTAACAAGTTTCATGAATGCATGCAAAGGACTACTAGATGGCTTACGAATAATTCCCTGCAGTTTAATGGGGGAAAAACGGAAATCCTGTACTGCACGGCTAAGAAAGTCCTTCGCCCGCTTCAGGCTAATTTCTGCCTAGTCAGGTGGACACGCCTCCCACACCGGCGGTAACAGTGCGCAATCTAGGGGTAGTTTTTGACAACAAGCTGAGTCTAGAAAACCAGGTAAATAAAACGGTTGGAACTTGCTTCTCCCTTATCAAAACACTGCAGAAAATTCTCCCAATGCTGCCCATGTCAGCCAGAGCTCTCGTGGTGAGAAGTGTTATCCTGAGCCATCTGGACTACTGCAATGCCCTGCTACTCGGTGCGCCCAACTTCCTGATTATGAAGTTACAAAGAATACAGACGATTGCTGCTAAGTTAGCCTTAAAGCAGCCACGCAGTGCTCCTGCCTCTGTGGCTCTCAATGAGCTCCACTGGCTTCCTCTAGCGCAGAGAATCCAGTTCAAATCATTATGCATTGTCTACAAGGCCCTGCATGGGCTTGGACCGGTGCCACTGCAGGACAAATTTGTCTGGCATTCCCCTGTAAAAAATCTTCGATCCTTCACTGCCCATCTGGTCTGCACTGCCAGAATTAGAACCTCTAGGTTTGGAGGTAGAGCGTTTAGGTGTGCGGCCGCTCATCTAGGGAACAATCTCCCACCCATCCTCAGGCAAGTAGAAGAGTTCCCCATTTCAGGAGGAAGCTTAAAACCTGTCTCTTCCCTAGGATGTAGTGTAGGACAGTCATCCAATTGGTAAACTTGTGCAATTAGAGAAGTACCTATAACCTCAGCGCCAGGATACCCGTGGGGTGACAGTGCGCTTTATAAGCCTGTATTACATTACATTACATTGCCATGCTGCTTCAAAGATGCAGGGGCCCAGCCATGCAGCCAGTGAGATGTAAGGCATAGCCACACAGCTGCTGATACCAAAAGCCCCAGCCGTGCAACTACATACGTGCCAGGGCCCCCACTATGCTCGTGTAAAGATGCAGGGGCCAACCATGCAGATGCTGAGACACAAATCCCCAGCCATGCAGCTACAGACATGCCAAGGCCCCACCATACCCCTGTAAAGATGCAGGGGCCAGCCATGCAGATGCTGAGACCCAAATCTCCAGCAATGCAGCTACAGAGGTGCCAGAGGCCCACCCACGCAGCAGGATGTATAGAAGAGCCTAGTTATGCAGCTGCTGATATTCAAGGCACCAGACATGTAGCCCCACAGCCACTGCAAAATCGCAACCGTACTTCTTGGTCAACCTCGGTTCTGAGTTTCCAAACATTTTTCACCCTGCTCGTGGCTACGGAAAAGCCGAGTCCACAGTGCTGTGGCAGTGCGCATACTGGTTCTGAGTTAGTGACCTTAGCCATGGGGCAAGTCAAGCTTTCCACATGGGTTTTACAGAACGAAACTCTACCTACAAACACTGCCTCCGTCGTCTCACCTGTGCTAGTTAGCCTTCCTTGCCCACTATCTTTTTGCATGCAGGTAAAATTAACTAAAATGACCATGAACTGTACATAGGAACAAAACCAGAAAATGAACAGCTAGATTCAACACACGCATACCACTAAGCCACAGGTCAAAGGGCAACAGGCGTAAATCACACGTACCCTCCCGACGCCTGGGGCACATGACAGTATTGTGTTCATAGGAAATGAACAATGACAGGTGAGTGCCGGGTGCAGACAATGGACACCTCTTAAGTGGTATGTATCACTGGCTTCTGGAAGAAACATTTTTCATGACAGGTGTTATCTGTGGGAAGTAAAAGGAGGGTGGGGCACTTCACCTTGTAGGGCTTGTCTACACCTCCCCCCAAGCCTCACCCTAACTGTCACAAACGTTTAGTTTATACTGCCATCACATTCTATGCACACTACTGCTGTACACAGATGTCACTGACTAAACCCTTGCGGGCATATTTACTACTAAATGGCAAAGTGCGTCGCTGCAAGAAATTTAGCAGCGCAGCGCTGCATCATTTTAAAAACTCAGGGATGCGCCATATTGACAAGAATACTGTGCACCACTGTGTTTTCCCTTGCACCGGCACTAAAAAAGCTGCCTATCGCCAGTGCAGGGACCCTTGCACCATGGTATAAGGGTGCCTGTGTTGCAGGGATAATTGTGTTTGTGCAGGAACGGACACCTTCCTGCACAAACACAATAAGGAGCTATAGGGGCAGAAAACAGGTCTTCCCCCACTCTGAGACTTATACACAGTAAATGACCTGTTCACACGGTGATATCACAGCTCATACTCCTAACATAGTTGTCATATATTTAGACAATCTATTGAGCCAGTGGTTACACCATCTGTACTCCTATAGGAATGGATCACCAACAAAGGAAGAGAGAAAAATTTATGAGAATTAGAGGCTATCTATGTAACCAGTGACCTGTGTCTCTAAATCCCTAATGTGGTGAAAAAGATGTGAAGATGGAATGGTGGTGCCTCACGGTAGCAACACCAGGGAGGATAAAGCAGGAAGGTACTCGCCTGCTACCTCAAGGTCTCATCATCAGCTACCACCACTCGGAAAGGAAAATGTGAAGAAGAATAGAGGTGGGTAGAAACCCAAAAAGACAAGGTGCTAGGGTGTGTGATGAGGAATAACTGTGCAATAATTCGTGCAGCAGATACAACCCCACAATTAGGACCTGAGGATCAGGAAGTCACTCCCCATGTCCCTATATACAAACTGAGCTAGCTCACACTTGCTATCAACTTTTATTCTGTGCTGTGTGTCTGCTCATTTAAAACGCCGACATGTTTCATTGCCACTGGATAAACTCACGGCAATTTCTTCAGGGCGTGGGTTTTATCGCTCCACCCTGCACCAACACTTGTCTATTAAAAACAATTCCAATAGAGACACAGGGAAACAAAAGATAGACAAACAACACATAACAAAGTTAGTTGGCATCTAATCACAGAGAACGTAATGCAGTATGTGAGACTTCCCTTACTGATTTTTATCTTAAAATTTACCGGGATGTAGCCCATCATGGGCATACCTTTACCCTCGAGCACTTATATGTGTATGTTCAATCACTCCTTCAAAGGCTCTTCCAGTCACTTCCTATCATGAATCTGTAATGCATAACAGAATATCGTGAGACCATGGGTGATGCAAACTCCACAGTTTCCCAAACCTGTATTCTCCCATTGTGCCCTTAATCTTAAATGACAGTACTCGTGCTGACATTTATTAAGTGTATCTACCCCTCTATGGCACATACTCTCACTATGGCTTTTACAAGTGGTGAAATGGGGAATATCCCTATGCTGTGTTGTGACTATTTATCTTAAAACCAGTCCCCGTCTAGTTTCTTGCCCTCATGTGGCATATACTCTCACTATAGCATTGACAAGTAAAAGATGGGAACTCTCCTGTTACTTAGCGGGTCTAATGATTGTCATTATTCATTAAAAAAGCCTAACGCTCATCGAGCCTGTTTTCGAAGCAAACCGCCCAAGGTAGACTCACAGTGACCGAGTCCGTGTCCGGTATTAACTCAGCACCGTGTCTACCCGGCTGTTGCCTGTCGTGAGTATAAACGTGCTGACGCTCGGCACGTGACCGCGCCTGGTCGTCCCCGCCTTCACTGGGGGCGTCAATCGGCACGTCCTGTTACCATCGTCGCCATGATTAAATGGTGGGGTTGTTAGTAGAATATTCGTTTTTGGGTTAATTACACAGACAGAGGATGTTTTAATAGCGATATTGGCGTCAGTAGATGAATTATCTATCCGTGCCAGTTGGGTAGGCTTTGTCATACGCTTCACGATATTTTAAGATATTTTAAAGATCCACATGGTCTATATGCAACAATGCGCAGCCCTATCTAAATTCGCTGTAGCTCGATGTATATGAACAGCTTTTTATCGAGGTCAAATAACAAACATCAGAGCCCCTACTGAAAGCATGGGTTTCTGTTCAATGTCTGATAACTTTATTGATCCCAGGATGTGCACTGTAGGTAAGGCTGTATATGTAATGCGGTTTTCAACGAGGGATGTTTTTGATGTTACGCAAAAGAACAGAGCAACCATGTTTATTCTTAACTACTCCTCTCATATGAGGACTGCAATAAGAAATACATAGAACACGATGAGACAGGAGGTTGTATCAAATCGTGTTCGATAGTAATAGTATTTTCCCTTTATATATCCGACTTTCTCGGGTTCAATAGAGAGATAGGTATACACACTCATGAAAAATCATCGTGGATGAATGGATTATATATTAACCTTATTCCATTCAATAAGATCGTTCAGTCCAGACTGATCTACACCCTCCTGATAAATCCACTGTGCGTCCCTCGTTGAAAACCGCATTACATATACAGCCTTACCTACAGTGCACATCCTGGGATCAATAAAGTTATCAGACATTAAACAGAAACCCATGCTTTCAGTAGGGGCTCTGATGTTTGTTATTTGACCTCGATAAAAAGCTGTTCATATACATCGAGTTACAGCGAATTTAGATAGGGCTGCGCATTGTTGCATATAGACCATGTGGCTCTTTAAAATATTTTAAAATATCGTGAAGCGTATGACAAAGCCTACACAACTGGCACGGATAGATAATTCATCTACTGACGCCAATATCGCTATTAAAACATCCTCGGTCTGTGTAATTAACCCAAAAATGAATATTCTACTAACAACCCCACCATTTAATCATGGCGACGATGGTAACAGGACGTGCCGATTGACGCCCCCATTGAAGGCGGGGACGACCAGGCGCGGTTACGTGCCGAGCGTCAGCACGTTTATACTCACGACAGGCAACAGCCGGGTAGACACGGTGCTGAGTTAATACCGGACACGGACTCGGTCACGGTAAGTCTACCTTGGGCGGTTTGCTTCGAAAACAGGCTCGATGAGCGTTAGGCTTTTTTAATGAATAATGACAATCATTAGACCCGCTAAGTAACAGGAGAGTTCCCATCTTTTACTTGTCAATGCTATAATGAGAGTATACGCCACAAGAGGGCAAGAAACTAGACAGGGACTGGTTTTAAGATAAATAGTCACAACACAGCATAGGGATATTCCCCATTTCACCACTTGTAAAAGCCATAGTGAGAGTATGTGCCATAGAGGGGTAGATACACTTAATAAATATCAGCACGAGTACTGTCATTTAAGATTAAGGGCACAATGGGAGAATACAGGTTTGGGAAACTGTGGAGTTTGCATCACCCATGGTCTCATGATATTCTGTTATGCATTACAGATTCATGATAGGAAGTGACTGGAAGAGCCTTTGAAGGAGTGATTGAACATACACACATAAGTGCTCGAGGGTAAAGGTATGCCCATGATGGGCTACATCCCGGTACATTTTAAGATACAAATCAGTAAGGGAAGTCTCACATACTGCATTACGTTCTCTGTGATTAGATGCCAACTAACTTTGTTATGTGTTGTTTGTCTATCTTTTGTTTCCCTGTGTCTCTACTAGAATTGTTTTTAATAGACAAGTGTTGGTGCAGGGTGGAGGGATAAAACCCACGCCCTGAAGAAATTGCCGTGAGTTTATCCAGTGGCAATGAAACATGTCGGCGTTTTAAATGAGCAGACACTCAGCACAGAATAAAAGTTGATAGCAAGTGTGAGCTAGCTCAGTTTGTATATAGGGACATGGGGAGTGACTTCCTGATCCTCAGGTCCTAATTGTGGGGTTGTATCTGCTGCACGAATTATTGCACAGTTATTCCTCATCACACACCCTAGCACCTTGTCTTTTTGGGTTTCTACCCACCTCTATTCTTCTTCACATTTTCCTTTCCGAGTGGTGGTAGCTGATGATGAGACCTTGAGGTAGCAGGCGAGTACCTTCCTGCTTTATCCTCCCTGGTGTTGCTACCGTGAGGCACCACCATTCCATCTTCACATCTTTTTCACCACATTAGGGTTTTTAGAGACACAGGTCACTGGTTACATAGATAGCCTCTAGTTCTCATAAATCTTTCTCTTCCTTTGTTGGTGATCCATTCCTATAGGCGTACAGATGGTGTAACCACTGGCTCAATAGATTGTCTAAATATACGACAACTATGTTAGGAGTATGAGCTGTGATATCACCTTCCTGCACAAAACAACCATCAATGGCGTTTTACTCCTACTATGTGTGCTGGAGAATGCAGCACACATAGAAAGAGCTAAAAACGACAATCACCAGGATATCTTGGTTGTGCAAAAGGTTTGTATTAAGAAGTAATCAAAAACCTTTTTACAATATCAACGATTGCTCACAGGTGCAAGGGTGAGTACTGTGCTCAAGGTAGTGCTCATGAGGGGATGTGGAAGTGATAGTGACAGTAAAATAATTACAATATTTACAAAGATGAGAACGGCCTGTCTAACAATGAATCTAAGGACTGGCTATACAACCCAAGTAATGAGATGCCATGAATGAATGTTGAGTTCTCCACTTCTGGGCTGGATGCATCAGTACAGTTCAGCAACTTTTACCCAGTTACTGACCTGTACTCATTCATCCAGCCCAGAAGTTGAGAACTCAACATTCATTCATGGCATCTCATTACTTGGGCTCTATCATCCTTACTTAGCTACATTGTTAGACAGGTCCTTCTCATCTTTGTAAATATTGTAATTATTTTACTCTCACTGTCGCATCCCCTCACGAGCACCACCTTGAGCACTGTACTCACCCTTGCACCTATGAGCAACCGTTGATATTGTAAATAGTTTTTTGATTAATTTTTAATACAAACCATTTGCATAACCAAGATATTCTGATCATTGTCTATATCAATGTATGTTGGGGGTTTCATTAATGTTTGATTGTTCATTGAGGAACTTACTAGTCAGTTGTACCACTTGTTGTATGTACTACTATTGGCCCAGGTCCAGCTCTTTACTGGGTATACCCTATTTTTATGTAACAAACATATTTACAAGGTAGCGTTAAGCCACGCAAAGTGGCTTAGTGCTGCCTTGTAATTTTGGAGCAGGGCATTGCGCGACAGGAGCATTAGAAAAAGTGACGCTCCAGTGGCACAATGCCTTTGTAAATACGCCCCTTGGTTGTGAACCAGTTATTAACTCCAGTCCGACTCACTGAGCCACAGTGCACGATGTCCCAATGCGGCACCTGCCTCAGTAGTACATGGAAGGCCAAGAGCATGATGGAAAGAACAGCCGGAAAACACACGTTCAGCCCACACCATCTTTTCAGAGGTAGCTGATTGACAGCTGCCTGCCTGAGGTAGCCTTAGTGCTGAATTTGAGCCGAGATTGCATGGGGGTCCACCGGCAGACATTTTGGGCACCGGCACATAAAGTGGCATGGAGTGTCTAGTTGTGGATTAAAGAGCCTTGAGGTGCAATCATGAAATCAGGACAATGCAGCCTTTGTATTTGGAGCACCGATTTTGGATTGTGCCCGTCCTGTGCTTCTGAGCAAAACTTCGAGCCCCGTCACCTAAAGCCCAATTGATGGTTTGGCGGGGACGGTACTCCGTCGCAATGGTGACAAAGTACTCTCTCCACCATACTGATGGTCCGCCCACCTCATTAGGAAGGATCTTCAGTATGTCAACGGCGGGGACTACTCCATCTCCACTGCCAAAAATACCTCTACCGGCCCAACAGAGTAAAAGCCTCAGAGGGTTGGCCATTGGTCTGCCCACCCAATGTAGAGTGGGTGGACAAATGGGCACTTTTCACTGTTCGTCTTCAGTAGACAACACCTGGCGATAAGGGACAGTGAAAACCATAAAAGGACCCTCATGCCATGTGACAAGAGGGGCATTATTATTATCAGATTTTGAGATTTTCTTTTTTAACATAAAAAAAAAATTGAACGTTTGCTGCATGGCTCCATTATGTTGACAGAGCTGTCCGTCAATGTTTTAATGCACTTACAGGAACCCCTGTGATGGCGGTTCCTGTAAAGGAAAATTTGGCAGGCGGGTACTCAGAGCAATGGAGTGCTTTTCTCGGCTTTAATTTCTGAGGATTTCTTAAGACTAAAACGCACTGTTCTCAATGTTCATTCACTTATCAACCAATCAGAAATATATGATTTAATTCTACAGACTTCATTTAATTTATTATTTGTTACCAAGGCTTGATCTTGGGAAGAACCTGCTCTGGTGCTCGCTAAAGCATGCCATCCTGGTCTTAAAGGTTTTCATCTGCTGCCCTCCTCCTATAGGAAGGGAGGTAGGCTCACAATTATATTCAATGAGCAGCTCAAAATAAAGTTGCTTAATCTCAGCCACTTTGCCCCGGCTGGATTGTTGGGTTTTACAAGCTCACTCTCCCCCTCTCCTATTGGCAGCATACCTTTTTATCACCAGCCCTTGTGTTTGTGCTGATTTTGCTGATCTGCTTGCTGATTTTTTGGCCTCTTCATTGAGTAGTCACTCAGCCTTTATGGTGCTGGGGATTTTTATTTTTGGGCAGAGATGCCCAACAGTACTTCTGCAGCTGCTTTAATTAATTCTTTAGCTGCTCTGAATCATCTACAATTAGTCGCAGTAGCTACAATTTAGGAAGGCCAATGGCTCGACTTCATTTTTCTATCTAAGGATTTTTTGAAATGTCACCGCATAACACTAGTATCTGGGACAGACCATTTTGTGGTTCCGTTTAAAATTATTACTGGCATGTTTAGCAAATTTGTTACTCCTGCCAGAAACACCCATCTGGCTATTCGCCCATGGGCCAAGCTATGTTTTTTAAGGCTTTTTTGAAACCCCTTTTGAATCATTGTTCTCCGATTGTGGACACTCCTGTCGAAGTAGATTAGTATTAAATCTTTTTTCTTTGGCAGAGCACAAAGCAAGGTAAACCAGGACACCAGCGCCTACAAGCCAGCGGGATGGCTAAAAGCTGATCAGATCATGGCAACAAAATAATGAATGAGAATATACCGACTGGTAGTTAACACAGCATGTCTCCCTGTCGAGGTAGATTATAAAAGATTTACCAATTGGATTACTTCCGCTTTGTACATGGCTCTTTCAGCGTCTGTTTCCCATTCCGCTTTTTTATCTTTATGCTCGCTGGAATGATTCTTTGGTCAAAGAAGCTGAACTCGTCTGTAAGAGGCAGGAAAAGACTTGGTGAGCTCCATCTTAATCAGAGGCTAAAATCGATTTAAAGCAAGCTCTGAAGGCTTTTAAGAAGTTAATTTAATCTATGTGACTAAATTCGATGTTGATAAGATTCATAAAGCCCACAATGCCTTTAAAGAAGTCTTCGCAACTGGGAGCTCTCATACCTCTCCTGTATTTTTAACTCAGCCTGTTGAGTGAGCATTCTCAAGAGCTTCCCGGTGAACTCTATTTTTTTCTTTGCTAAGTTCAAAAAGATCTGTGATGCTTTTGGTATGTTATGCGCTCAGCAAGTGAGGAATTGCCTGATCTACTCTCTATTTAATTTCGACCTGGTAACATCCGAGGATTCATTGGGCTGTTAAACACCATCTCTTTCTTGACCCAATTCCTCCTGCAGTATGGCGGTCTGTAGCTCCTTATTTATTGCAACCCTTACTGAATATTTGTAATACATCTATCCTTTTTGACTTCAGTACCAGAAGAAAGCCATGGCCATTCCATTGTCGAAATAGCCAACTTCAGACTTTACTTGTCTGAGGAACTACCAACCTACTGCACTTTTACTGTTTCCTTTCAGATTTTAGAAAAGACCATTAATAATGAGCTTTATTTTTTATTTTTGGAGCTGCACAGTCTTGGATGAAGCACAATCAGGCTTTCATCTCTTGGACCTGAAACAGCTTTGATTTCTGTTCTGGATCACCTTCTAATGCTAGCAGACCAAGGTCAATTGTCTACCTTGGTGCTGTTAGATGTGTGAGATGTGTTCTCCTACGAGCAACCGTCAGACTATCAGAAGTCAGAGTGCAATGTTCTGCTCTGGATGGGATAAAATCCTGCCTCCGGTCTAGAACTCCGGCTGATTATCTTCCTCCTTATCGCTCTGAATGCAAAACTCTAATTCAGAGAGTCCCCCAGGGCTCTTCTCCAAGCCCTATCCTTTTTCATTTGTAATTCCGGCCACTATCTCAATTAATTTGTTCCTTTGGTTTAAAGTTTATGAGCTATGCAGATGATACTCAGATTTTAATTTTGTTATATGAAAGCTTAGTGAACCCCACCTTTCGAATTCAAGAATTTATGTTTACAGTGGCCGGATGACTGACAGACAGTTCATTGCAAAACAACTCTGACAAAATCAAGGTCATGTTGATCTGTCGAGATGCACTGTGACTTCTCCCACAGGGCTTTTGACCTTTGCCATTTAGGCCTGCTCCAACCCATGTACCTGTACACTGTAATCTGGGGTCTCATTTTGATTCTGACCATTCACTAAATAGTCAGGTCAACCATGTATCATTTAGTTGTTTTGCTTTCATGAAAATTCTTCACAAAATGTTTCTGTTCTGACACAAACACGTTCATTGGAATGTAGGCAATTATTTTGAGCCGCCTGTACTACTGTGATACCCTGTTTGTTGTTCATCTCTTGGGCTAATGAAATGACTCCAAGGTATATGAATACAGAAATACAGCCACGAGGCCTGCCTTGCAATGGCCTCGTTTCTCAACATAATCGTTCACGTTGAATACCTTTCACTGGCTAGCAGTCAATAAAAGAGTCACCTTTAAGACACTTTGTTTGATCTTTCGAGCTTATGGTCCGGTACGGCCTAACGCCCCCTCCTCCCCTTAGCTGTGACAGAAAACAAATTCAACATTTTGTTTGGAATAGGGGGTCGTAGACCCCCGATCGTATTTATTAACAAAACAAGACATATTTGAGAATATGCAATTACGCAGAAATGAAAAGGCATGATTTAGTACATTTGATTCATTCATAGTTTTAGCAAAACTCTAATACATAAAGTTCCTATCCTAGTCTATGCATATTGATGATCACATTTCTGCGTATTCCTTTGGGCCTACGGCAAGGTCAAACGCTGGCCCCTCCCCCTTTAATTGAATTGTCCAGCGCCCCCTAACCAGAGTGCGCATGCGCAGGGGGCCCAGCTGACCCGGTGGTACTTCCCACCAGGCAACCCCCATACGTTCAAGACTTACTCCATAAAGGGGCCATGCAGACAGCGCAGCTTACTTACGCCCGCGTGCGGGGTGGCCAACCAGCCAATGGAAAGCGTAAGCCCCCTTGGCCCCGCACCCTTCCAACCAACCGGTTGGAATCTGCCCCTGGAGTTTGGTGAGAGCCACATGTCCCTCCCCTCTGGGCGTCCCACTTAATAAGGCGCCCCCAAAGATTTGTAAATTTAATCTGTCCAAACGATGACTTTACCGCCTGACTCGAAATACTGCCTAAAAACACGGCAAAAAGGCATTTATATTTATACATTCAATCCTTCATCATAATTGACACCCTGTGGAAAAAACACACTAATAATTGGAAAAACACACACTAACAATACTTTACATGACAGAAACCTTTATCTAAGGGATGGTGGGTGGGGCAAAAAAGGTTAGAAACCCTCCCAAGGGAGGGTGCACACGCGACGAGTGTGCCTTCGAGGGGAGCGGAGTGCAAAGAGACTGCACTTCGCGCTCCCCACCGTTTTAAAGGAGGTGTCCCGTCACCAGCTGAAACTGGTTCTTGGTCGGGATTCCTCTTGACCCGGAAGTGATCAGATCACTTCCGGGGCGCGGGGGAGCCCCTCACGACCCGGAAGTGATCTAGTCACTTCCGGGTCACGGCCCCCGACCAATGCGGGGCTATGTGACGTGGGAGAGACGGGGGCACGGCCGACCACCATAATGGCGGCGGGGCCGATTCCGGCCCCGCCTTCCTCTTCCATAGCTTTAGCTCCTGCTACCTCCAGCACAAGTTTCATCATACCTTTCCACACACAATTTGAGGTCTTCACTAGCTCACCTTCTGGTGGTTCCTACGTCCTGCTGTTCCACACTGGGGGGTTGGGAGGCAAGCCTTCTTGGTGACGGTGACTAAACTATAGAATCCTTGCCTCTGCTTCTGCACACTTTTCATCACCTATTACCGGTTAGAAAAGCCTTAAAAACGTCACTTTTCACACAGTAACTGGAGGTCTACTGTCTAGTGCTGCGAAATGTTTTCTTCAGTGCCAGGATATCATTTAGGTAACAGTGCACTGCATACATTTTAAATATTTTACATAACATGAAACTGTTGCGGCCGTCTCTTCATCAGCCCAGCAGACTTTTTCCGAGACTCAGGCCTGGCATAATTCGGCTGACTCTGTTCTTCTAGTGTTACTGGGGATTCGTATGGAAGGAACTGACATGTGGTTGGCTGGCTCCTCCCCCACACTCCACCTTCAGAGACACCTACCTGCCTGGATTGACATCGACTTTTTATTAACAATTACAGATTTTTAGAGGCAGTGGCCTGACACAATACCAACTCTGCCCGAACCTTACTAGGCCTTCAGGCGTGCCTTATAAAACACATGACTGACTCTGTGTTTGTGTTACTGGCCTTGACAGATACACTACTGTCTCTCCCGAACCTCACATATTCAGAGGCAATTCCCTGGCATGAAACTGACTTTCCCATACCCTGGCTCCAAAGAAATCCTCAAATATTGTGCGGCTTGTCTCCATCTCCCCTGACGCATAACTTCTCTTTAGTTTTAAATTAAATTTCAATTGAACGTAAAAGAGGGTGAACTGTTTACCACACTCATGATTCAAGATGTGGCTGAGTTCACAGTGCGGGTGTGAGTTTAATAAAAATACGTTATTTTCCTACTTCAGCACTTGAGCTCTGTCTGCTACATGAAAGGGTCAGGGATGGCAAACGATCGCCCATAAACGAATCATTTTCAAGTTTCAAAATGACTAACTGGCATAATGCTGATGTCATCAGAAATGACGCAATATATGTTTTGCTTGCCCCCACTTTTCATACTACTCATTTATTGACATAGAAAGAAAAAACAGAAGGATCATTCTTTCTAACAGAAGTTTCTGTCTGTTCATCAAGCATGAAGTGTTCTGAACAGCAACGTCTTGTGCAAAGGCCTCCATGGCATTTCCCTGGTGTCACTTGAAAACATGTGTCCTTGACCTTCCAGAGGCATTATCTGTGAGGAAATTGATGCATTCCCCTGGTGGCCTGTCTGTCAAAACACCAAAAAAATGTATCTTTGTTACTGCCTCCTCCATGTTAAGGCCTCAACTTCTGGTTCTCAAGATTGATACGTATGCGGTTCACTGTGCTAGGCCCTTAAACCTTTGGCACTAAGAAGGCATGAGGAAGATCCAATGAGGGCACAAGGTTTCTCCCTATGTCCTCTAACTTTCCCTGGTCCTCTGGTTCAATCTGCTCTCTCTATGGTGCTGTTCCCCTTTCTGGATAGCTGACAAGTCAGGTGACATCTTGAGCCAGTTCTACATTTTAGCCACTTTGACTATTTAGATTGTAGATTCATGTTTACAATATAAATGCACAACTCGAAGCTCCAGAATGCAAAGTACTTGTGGCTGAAATAAGGTATGACTGTAGATGTTTGGTCATTTGGAAGCTATGACCTGCCAGCAGACTTTCCCATTGTCTGTTATATACTCAAGCTCTGTTTTTTCCTCCATCTTCATTGAGTTCCAAGGTCTATTTTCGCTTTCCTCTTGCCTTCCCCTTCTCTGCGATTTGGGCTCTGGGTTTTCTATGGCATTTCCGGCGTCGGACTGGCCTATAGGGCAATCTGGCATTGCCTGAAGGGCTAGTCAGACAGGTCAGCGATTGGGCTGTTTTGTTTAACATAAAATAATCAAACATTGGAATTATTATTTACATTATGTACAATACGCAGAAAGTCCAATACATTGATAGGTACAAGATGTCAATTGGCTAACCTTAACATGCTTCTCGTACATAGCCATTTCTATCGTAAGCTAAGCGATGTAGATTTTTCTCTCTCTGTGTATCCTTGTTAGAGCCTACGGCAAGGTCAATGACTGGCGGCTCCAGATCCCGATCAAGCTAGGTCCCAACCTCCTACTGGAGTGACTTTGCGCAGGGGGCCCAGCTTACCAGATGGATACCTCCCCCTGGCCCCCCTATGCCCTCAATGTTAACTCCATAAAGGGACGCTGCAGTTATGCATCCTTGCGTCCTTGAGCGCATGCGCGTGTGGGGATTGGCCAACCAGCCTACTGGAAGCGAGACTTCCCTTCCCCCCGTACGCCTCCAGCCTAACGGCTGTAACTGCCCCTGCAGTTCAATGAGAAACCCTCTGTCTCCCCCTCGGGTGTCCCCATTTGACAATGGTGATGCCCGTTAAGGAACGAAAACTATGCTCACCAATCATGACCTTACCGCCACAGGCCAGCATAGTTGCCTGACTATCTGGCCTCCCCCCTCTGCCTACTAGAAGGTCATGTCCTGCGCCTTGCACCCTCTAACCATGCTAGTATCTTGTCCATGAATATCTGATTACCATGACTTGAGAGATGAACACCATCCTGCTGAAAAAACTGCTCCCCTCGGATGCACCCATGACTTATTGATCTAAGCTTCGGGGTCCTGAACAACTTCTCCATTTTGTTGTTAATCCTCTTAACCAAATGATTCAAGGCCCACACAGACTCATCCCCTCGCCACTCGAGTCTAGAAATCTTGTGTGACCACACTATCATTGCCTGGGGCGTCTCTTTGTCAACCATCCTACTTCAGTAAGCAGGGTCTCAATTATGCCCCTCCACCCCAGGTGCACCAGGTCGTTACCCCCTAAATGCAAAATACAAACCGCAGGGGGTCCCTGACTTTTGCTCAGTGCGTGTGTCACCAGATCCCTGAATTGACTAAAGCGCAGACCATCTTGCCCGTAAAAAGAGATTTTTGCACCTGCCTGCTGTACCCTGACCTCATAGGTACGTGTTAAAAAGAACTTTTGCAACCTCCTTACATAAGAGTGGCCGATTATCCACACATCCTGTTCCGCATGTTCCCAGGCATGAACCTGGTCAGTAACGTGCGCCGTGCGTCACTGAATTCTTGACTGTTGTCCTCCTGCCTGACAGGATATTGCAGCCTTATGTGGAAGGTGGACCGATGCAGGCTTCCACCCAGCGTGACAGGATGTAGAAACTGCAGATCAAACCATGGAAGAAAACCAACCGTCATTATCTTTGACACCTCTAGAGCATGTGTAGGTGCACATAGCGTTTATAACAATTCGAGGACCACCTACCAATCCTTTGCACCTCACTCCCAGAAAATCCCCTGGCCACCGCTTCGGTGACGGCCCCTATCCAAAAGGAGCGGGTCCCAAAATTGCCTAGATCTAAACCGGCTTTCTGCATGGCTAGGGCCATGACCCTCTTAAACTGGAAAATAGTGAGCGGGGTCCCGTCTGCATGCACAAGTACTGGACCCCCGCACCCCTTGGACGTTGCGCCAGGAATGCCTCCAACTTGGCGATGGGGCAGCAAGCGCATGCTTTAGCCCTACGCAAGACTACCCCTTCCCCTCTGCCCTCCTGATCCGTTTTGGACCTGGGTATTGATATCAATAAGGAGTCCCCCTGAATCTGCACGTGTACCAACTGCAGCCCCCCTGCCAATCCAATTTGTTTTTTGCAACCAGCTCCCCTATCCTGAAAGCACCATGGAACCCTAAACAGAAAGCCGCTTGGAACAAAAGTGCTTCCCCAGCTGAAGTACACACTCGGTGCAAGGCATCCATCAGTGTGGCCAATGTCTGTTTTCCTATGGGTCTTCTTACGTCCGGCTGCCCCCCCTGTAGGCGTTGCCACCCTCTCAAGGTTTCCGCACTATAAAAGTGCCAGTGGGATCCCTCTTTTCTCTAGCTTTCACGAAAAAGGAAATGGCTGCAATATGTCACCTTGCTGATGCCACTGAGAGCCCCTCATCTCTCATAGTTCGCAAATAGGAAACAACAGACCCAGTGTCGTGCCATTTCTCCTCCCAACTGTCCCCCAGGAAATAGCAGTAAGCCCCAAACGCCCCTTCGTATGCCCTCCTGGTCCTGGGTGCTAGGCTAGCTGCCACGAGGTCCGATAACTGGGGGCACCAAGCTGCCAAAGCTGTTCTGGGAAAGGCGTTGGGTTCTCTGCCACCTCTGGGTGATCAGACCTGAATACCTGCATCTTAAAGCGAGAGAGCGCATCAGCGGCATGATTTAATACTCCTGGCACATGTTTGGCTCTAAACAACAGATTCATTCTCATGTACAGCAGTATTATCTCCTTTAGTATGCGCAAGATTATCTTACACTTTGCATTTTGATTATTGATACATTCCACGACAGCCATGTTATCGGACCAGAATACCACAGATTGATTCCTCAGTTGTTCTGGCCAGATGGACAATGCCACAAAGATGGGGAACAGTTCAAAGAAGCTTATGTTACTTGTAAGCCCAGTGTCCTCTCACCACGCTGGCCAGTGTTGGGCAACCCATGCTGGACCTAGAATGGTGCCAAAACCCAAGCTACCTGCTGCGTCAGTCATCAACCCTATCTCTGGGCTGGACCTGGGGGGACTGGGCCACACAACCCTACCGTTGAAGTCACGCAGGAATGCCTTCCAGATTCGCATGTCCTGCTTGACCTCACTGGACAGTCTGGTGTGATGGTGCTTCTCCCTGAGTCCTGACATAGCCTGTACGATGGTGCCCGAGAAAGGTCGTGCCATTGGAATTGTTCTTAATGCAAAATTCAGTTGCCCAACAACCTGCTGTAAATGACGTAGTGTAACCCTCTCCTTTGTCAAGCAATGCTGCAAGGCAGCCTCAAAAGCCGTGATTTTTTCCAGAGGTAATCATGACACTACCTCCACTGAATCCAACTCTATCCCCAGGAATTCAATCTCAGTGCTTGGCCCTACAGTCTTGCCCTGTGCCAAAGGCACGCCAAAGTCTTGCATGAGTGCAAAGAACCTCTGCAATGCCCACCTGTAATCCTGATATTCTGGTGCCCCCAAGAAAAGGAAGACATCTAGGTAGTGTAATAGCCACTGGTGCCCCGTCGCTCACCTGAAAACCCATTCCAAAACAGAGCTGATTTTCTCGAAATAGGCGCAAGATACCAAACATCCCATAGGCATACATTTGTTCACGTAATACTTCCCCTTGAATTGGAAACCCAACAGGTGAAAATCGAGTGGGTGCACTGGCAGCAGGCAGAAAGCTGACTCAATATTTGATTTGGCCAACAATGCGCCCTGCCCCAACCCCCTGAGCATCTCAACTGCTTGATCAAAGGAAGCGTACTTGACACTGCATAGGTCATCATCAATGGCATCGTTCAGTGACACACCTCTGGGGGCCGAGAGATTATGAATCAGTCGGAATTCCCCTTGCACTCCTAATGGGGAACAAACAAAATCTTGCATTGGAAGGTCATCAAATGGCCCAACCTAACTTCCTTCTCAATTTTTGCTGCCACCACCCCTTCATGAGCCTGACTGATAGCAGATTCTGGCAATGCGACATCCCCACGTAACCAGGTGCGGGGATCCTGAAGCCGTTCCTGAAAACCTTCCAGTAAAATTCTAGCAGACTTGTGGCAATTGTAACTGTTCAACCATGGTATCAAAGCGTTTGTTATAATAGGAGACCTGGCCTTACCGAGGGACACACTCTTAATCCTGCTTTTTGCCTCCCTTGTCCTTTGATTTCTTGAAGCATTTGGACTCTGGGTGCGAGGTGTTGCCACAGAAAGAACATGCATGTTTGAATTTACATGTGCCAGTTGCTCTGGTACACGAGTACCTGTTGAAATCCCAACATGCCCCCTTACTTTTCCCCCCGCCCCCGAGCTGCATGGGGGCGGGGGGAGGTGTCTTTTGGCTGACCCCGGGTGGTGTCCTGTGGAGCACCTCTGAAATGTGTTAGATATATGAGCATGTCAATCTGATTCCAGCCCAGTGCCGGGTCAGATGCCTTAGCTCTTCTAAAATCCTTGTCATAATCCTTCCATCCATTACCACCATAAGTGTCATACGCACAAGTAATTCTATTCTGGTAGCAAGCCATCTCTGAGCCAAGACCTGGGAAACGCTCACACATTATTGACGTGAAAACAGTAAAACATTTGATCCAATTCACCAATGTCTCCTCGACCCTAAACTTCAACAACATATTAGCCCACTCTTTTGGGTGCGTCCACTCCTTATTCTTTTTGGCCTCCTCCCTTTCTGCCTCATCTAGCAGCAGGAAAAACATATTCACATAAGAGCCCTTCCAAATCTTTTCTTTAGTTTCTTGAGACACATGTCGCCCTAATTGCTCTCTAATGGAGTGAACTTCACCTAAACCCAAAGGTGGCAAGGTTTGGTTTGTGGCATACCTGTTGGCGCTGTCTCTGCTGTCTTCGTTGCTCGTGAATGTGATGGCGTGGTGGCTGCGGGCGGGACTCCTCCACTCCCCATTGGCCCTGTATTCACCCCCATCACACCCCCCGCTGGTACAGCCAGCTCGTCTCCAGGCTTACCCCCATCCAACTGTGCCACTAGCTGTCTGGCCTTCTCCAATGCGTTCTCCCCACTAGCCGAAACCCCTACTGCCGGGGACCAGTTACCCACTTTTTCTAGCCAAGGGAGTACTGCTGCCAGACTAGATACCAAATCGGGCTGACCCGGCATGCTCCCGGATGGGCCCCCCGTCATAGGGACCAGTAGGGCCTGTGGGGTGCCCCCCGCTGCTCCCGGCTGCCTGTCAGTGGGGAGAGACACACCCGGTGCACTTGGCTGACCGCCGCCAGACCTCCTGCCCCCTCGTTTGCCGGCTGATCTCCCCCACCTGTATTAGGCTGACCACCTGTGGCAGGTAGGACCGGTACGGGCTCCACCGACCTGGGCACCACCCCCTCAGAGGCTGGCGCTGTGTCCCCATCTGTCTCATCCCCTTCCCTAGGTGGAGGTGCCCCACCTTTCTTTGGTCTAATCCTTTTAGGCACTGGGGTAAAAGCTGCCTTAGGGGCTACCCCAGCTCGCCTGAGCCTACCATCTGCCCACTCTTGGCCATCCACCTTATCCCTTAAAGCAGCTGAAGCCTGGCCCATATCATCAACTTTCTTCATCATGGAGTCCATTGCCCCCATTTTGTGCATCATCGTCTCCATAAAACTATCCATGCGTGAACGCTGCTCGTTCCGCTTCACCTTAGGGGCTATTTTTCAACAAAAACTCCAATGCACTGCACCACACAATAGAACAGCAACCTAATAGCTGAAACCAGGGCCTCACAATACGCTGTGCACCAATGTAGTAACTGGTTAATTAGGGCACAAGACACACCCCCTAAGAATTAACACAAAACAATGGCACACACACCACAGCCCCTGTGCTCCGGTCTGGGACACTGCCCGGACCCTTACCTCATAGAAGTAGCAGCCCCCTGCCCAGCCACAGCACCCACGCAACCAGAGCCACGCCCACCAGCTAGTCTAGTGGGTCGGGTGAGTATTCTCAAACCCGCGTGTCTCCCGGCAGCGATGGAGATGCAGGCCTACCAGTACTGACCCCAGAAGAAAATCTCTGTGTCGATGCGCCCACAATCCTGGAAACCGAAGAGTGTCTGCCACCTCCTCAGTGCCCGATAACCAAATCTGCCAGCTGACGCTCACTGTGCAGTCCCTGCAGTGAAATCCACCAGCTGATGCTCCCTGCCTAGACCCTGCAGTGGGAATAAAACAAAGAAATTGCGGGGAAAACCACCAGGAGCACTCCCAACAATGCCCCGGTCACGAAGTGCTGCCCCTGCCTCCAGGAGAAACAAGCATTGACATAGCCAATAGGTCTCGCCTTTGGGACTTTGTAAGTGTTTAGCCATGCAACAGATGATGTTGTTGCACCAAGGATATTGTGCTGGATAACCAAACACTTCTAAGGTCCCAAAGGTGAGAACTATTGGCTATGCCAATGCTTTTTGTTTTGAGTAATCATAAAATCGGTGGCAAGGGCAGGTATTTACATTCAAGTAAAAATCTTTAATTTAAATTGCAATTGCCGATGAATTAACATTTTTTTATTAACAAAAAAAACAGGCATGCTACTGCCCTGAAAAATGCCCCCCACACCCTCGTACATTAGTTTTACGGTGGGATCTCAACTCCCACTGTGCAAGATCAACTGTGAAATCTAACACCCTGCAACCACCCCCGCTGCTGGAAGACTTGCAGAGTAGCACAACAAGATTGCTATGTCCTGGAGACAAGAGCTGCTGTTTTGACTCTCTTTTGCGAACTTAGCCCAAGGATTGCACAATCAATCCGTGCAGGTCATATGAAAAATGCTGCAGAGGCCCGAGGAAATGAGAGAAGCACCACTTGTGTCGAGGCAAAGCCCCCATGAGTCCTGGTACCCTCCTTGTCCAAGGAGAAGTTCCGGCACTCAAGGGGAGTAAAATTAAATAGTGCTGGTACTCAGTTCCGGTAAGTACCGACCCATTTAAAGCACTGGTTTTAACCAACAAGAACTTATTACATACAAAAGTTGAGCTGGTTGTTCCGTGTACTAGATACACCATCTTGACAGAGGTGCCCAACATACACCACATTCCAGAAAAGCTGGGGCTCACGTTAATAAGGTGCATTTGGTGGTTAGTGTGTTGTGTGGCCATTCTCAAAATCTGGCACTGATCTAGCACTCCCGAGCCTATGAAAGATCACCCTGATCTATGGGAATACGGCTGCTACTGTTGGACAGGCCAAAGAGCTTAGCAGGCAGTTTCAGTCTCAAAAGGAGCTCAGGCCACAATTCACTGTGTGCAACCAAAGCAGAAGTGAAAGAGCTCATGGGGCGTACACGTCCGCTCTTCTTACGGCCGACCCCTCAGTCCCTGTGACCAGGTCACTCTATTTCAGGCAGATGCCCGCACCTGAAGGGTGCCTAGAGGGACCCGAGAAGTAAACTGCGCCGAGGCCCGGACGTGAAGTGGTGTCCTGGAAGGGACAAACAAAAGAAGAGGCTGGGCCGGACTGGACGTATAACAGGTTCGAGTCTTTGCATCATCTCACCATCCTGTGATTGCGGGAAAATCACTTAATCTCCCAGTGCCTGTAAACATAAAAACATAATTATTGCATCCCAAAGGGATTATGTGCTTGTACAATGTAACAGACCCTCATGCAAAGAGCACCAACCCTTTTGAGTGGAGTTCGCACCATTTAAAAACTGCAAAAAATAATCACCCTTCCTCGTTGCCTTTCCATCATAACCAACACTGTAAAGCGCTCTGAAACCTTACTCTGTCAAGAAGCGCTATTAGAAGAATGATAGATAAATACCCATCCTCTCCAGCAGTGTTGGTAACCTCTGCTGAGAAGTCAAGCATTGAATGGGTGCAAGCTCGGCCCTTCTTCCGGCCGTCGACGGCTGCTCTCTCCCAGGCAGGGCCGTGGCACACAGCTGCTGCTCACAGTTTTATGTGTATGGATACCATTATTTGTACGATCTTCGTTTTCACTGGCTCTTAAGGAATAATAGCAAAAAAAAGCACCTTTGCTGCATTAAGTACAATGGTACAATGGTTTCAGTTGCAGGACTGGCTGAGGTGGACTGATCGCATGAACTCTGGCAGAAACAAAGCTTTTTTAAAAGCGGTTGATGCCCGAGCACTGCAAGGAAGTGCTGCGGAAGATCACAACACACAGGAGGGGGCGCGTCGAGATTTACAAACCGGTCCCAGAAATAGCAAGGGTCTGAATCAGACGGATTCTGTCCACGCTCTGGACTTGACGTCCTCATTATCAGCCACCTTACAGGTCAGACACCCCGCAGCCGTCAGACTCGAGGGAGACAGGCATCGCTGATGTGCAGCGGGCTCCGGTCCAATATAGGAATATATAATATGTAACTGAACTCGGAGCAGGCAGACCTCGCTGCAGTGTTCGCGTCTAGGCATTATTTGAAAATGGTTTGAATACAGTGCGTTTAAAGTACCAGAAGTCTACTTCAGTATTTTGCACCTTGTCTCACTAAATTATATGGCCTGGTACTTGCCTAAAGTCCCCCTCCTCTTCACCCGCAACCCTTGGGGTGGGCAGTCACCTGGCTCCCCTAGGGGCTTCCCCCCTCCTTTTACCCAAGGCAAACAATTCAAGCACCACACTGCTTTGAATTAGGGGTAGTAAACCCCGGACATATTTTATGACATAATATAAACAAACATTAAAATGTTATTATTATTTTCATTATACACACAATACGCAGAAAGTCCAATACATTGATAGGCACAAGCTGTCAATTGGCTAACCTTAACATGTATCTAATACATATCGGTTCCTATCGTAAGCTAAGCAATGAAGATATTCTCTTTCTGCGTATCCCTGTTAGAGCCTACGGCAAGGTCAATGACTGGCGGCCCTAGGTCAAGGTCAAGTTCAAGCTAGGTCCCAACCTCTAATCAGAGTGACCTTGCGCAGGGGGTCCAGCTTACCGGATGGATACCTCCAAAGGGCCCCCCTACACCCTTAAAGATTCCACTCCATAAAGGGGGCCGCTGCAGTTATGCGTCCTTGCGCCCTTGAGCGCATGCGTGTGCGGGGTGGCCAACCAGCCTACTGGAAGCGTGACCTCCCTACCCCCCGCACCCTTCCAGCCTATCGGCTGTAACTGCCCCTGGAGTTCCATGAGAGACCCTCTGTCTCCCCCTCGGGTGTCCCCATTTTGACTTTGGTTATGCCCGTTAAGGACCATAAACTATGCTCACCAATCATGACGTTCCGCCTGACCAAGGGAACACTCACAAAATACGACAAAAAATATAACACCTGAAATTTGAAAACAGATTAGATACAAAATACGACAAACACAGCACCCGGAATTTGCAAACAGATTAGATAAGAAAAAACACTTTCATTTTTGATACTACTACCATTCCTTCGAATAGACAGCACTCCCGAAAATTGACAAAGATTAATCAAGAAAAACACTTTATTTCAACACTACGACAATTCTATACAATAGACAGTATTCCTCCTGAAATGGAAAAAACATATAAAATCACCCAAAATGTCTGCCTAATGGGATGGTGGGTGGGGAAAAAGTATAGTTAAGGGCCTCCGCCGGAGGCCCGGACCCATCGAGGGCGGTTCCCAAGCTGGGGAGCTGCGAAAAAGAAAGGCCATTGACCTTACCGCCACAGTCCAGTATAGTTGACCGACTATCTGGACTCCCCCTTCGGACTTCTAGAAGGTCATGCTGCGCTCCTTGCCCCTAAGTTGTTCAGAAATACTGCCTTACCCAGTTAAGAGCGGTGTATGTACCTTTTCTTTTACAGAGTTTTATATAGCGCGAACTTGACCCGAAGGTATTGTGTATGTTACATGAGGACGCATTCATTCTTTTAATTTTTTTAGGCACGGGGAGATTAAGTGATTTGCCCAGAATCGCAGGATGTTCAGCGTCATTGCCGAGACTCGAACCCAGTTCCCCAGATTCGAGGTCGACCGCCCTAGCCGTTAGGCCAACTCTTCTCCCCCAATCCTTACCTGATCCTACCAATGGTAAAAACCATCCTTGCTTATCTCGCATGGCCCAGTGAGCCTTAAACTATGCACCTACTGTGCTGACTCACTGTATGCAGAACTAGTCCTCTTCATCACTGGCAGATGGGCTTGCTCAAATTTATTTGGCATAAACCTGACCCAACCACCGTTCTGGGTGCTGTAAAGCATGCGTAACCCAAGACCACTCTCTCCTCGCCCCCTATCCACGGTGGCTGATCCTCCCATAACAAATATGTTCCAGGACCTGCTCAGTGTGCCTCTATCGAATACTAGTGACAGGCATACTGCCAGGTTCCTGGCAGGGCAGGCTACCTTAAGGGACTTCTGTACCAGCTGTGCACCCGTCCCCTTAAACTTGGGCTGACTAAGAGGAGATTAACATACCACTTGGGAGCCACTAAATGGCCTCAATTGATAGAAGCACGATGCGCCAGATAGCCACGTTGCATCAGACAATGAGACTCATTGCTAGTGCAACTGCACCCATCTCAACAGGGTTGGTGCCATATTGGAATAGTCGACTGACCCCGGAAAAAAGACTACACAGGGAGTGCCCCACAGACCCCAAGATCTCCCATAAACATAGCCAAGGAATGTGCGAACAACATACACCTGGCCACTAGGTTCTGGGATAGGCTCCGAATAAACCTCTCCCCCTACTAAGCATCTGCTTGCTTCCTTGTTTCCAGGACCATTCAGCGGGAAAATTTCCCCCTACTACGGAGCATCCCAATCCACTAAGATGGCACCTGCGTGTACAAGTGCTGTAAGATGTTGCTTAATGGCAGAATACTATTTCAAGACAGGGGTGTTGAGGTGTTGCATCCATCCGTTACCCCTACGTTTGGCCAATCTGGCAAGACATATACACTTGTAACGCAGCGGACTGCTAAAATACCCCAGCTGGTGGAAAATTGTGGTTGTCTATACCTATACCCAACCAACACAGTGCATGGGCCGCAGCATCTCACCCATGCATGCTGGCACCTCTGAGCTCTTCTCTTGATCGCTCATCACACTTGATGCCGCCACTTGCCAAACCCGTTCTGCATCTTCCGGTCCCATTTCTTATCCACCTCCCAGGTATCTCGCCCTCATTGCGGTGTGGATCACTTCCCAGGTATCACAGTCATGGATCCAGCCATACATAAAGGAAAATAAAACACAGATGATTAGTGCTCTTAGCCTTTGGATAAGAGATACAGTATGCATGCCAGCCCTATTGACTACATCATGAGACTGTACCCCCCCCTTACCACCCACACCCACAGCCCAGGGTGCATAGGTCCTGTGTGACACAACACGGACATCTAATGCGCAAGAAAACGGATGCATCGGTACTGTGTGACACCACACACGTATTCAGTGCAAAAATTGTACAAGCACAAGGGTGCACAGGTACTGTATGACACAACATAGGCATCTAATGCATAACTGTGCACAAGCCCACGGGGAATAGGTACAGTGTGACACCACACAGGAATAGAATGCTTAATTGTACAGGTCCAAGGCTGCATAGGTACTGTGTGACACACCGCGGACATCTAAATGTATAAGTGTTCAGGCACAAGGGTGCAGAGGTACTGCGTGACAAACCACAGGCATACAATGCTTGATTGTACAAGCACAAGGGTGCATAGGTACCGTGTGACACAAAATGGACATCCAATGCATAAGTGTTCAGGCACAAGGGTGCAGAGGTACTGTGAGACACAATACCTTAATATTATGCATAAGTGTACGAGCACAAGTGTGCATAGGTACTGTGTGACAAACCACAGGCATATAATGCATACGTGTACAAGCGCACAGGTGCAGAGGTACTGTGGGACATAACAAGCTTCTAATGCATAAGTGTACCTGCGATGGGTGCATAGATGCTGTTTGACAAAGACCCCTAATTCATATGTGTAAGAGCACACGTGTGCATAGGTACTCTCGAAGGTGTGACAACAAGGCCTAGGACGTATTGATGTGCCATCATAAGTGCTGATAATGTACTTAAGTGACATCACAGAGGCAAGCGCCTCGCAAGACTGACATCAAAGACTTGGAATATATCAATGTGACATCACAGATGCAAGCGCCTCGCAAGACTGACATCAAAGACTTGGAATATAATTGATGTGACATCATAACGGCTTGGAATGTCTTGATGTGACGCCAACAGTAGGGCAGTCATGTTTCAACCTGAAAAACATCAATGGTTTGTCCATTCTGGTGGCAACAAATTGCCACAGCCAAACATTTTGTACTAAAGGCCTGCGGCTGGCACACTTAAAAATGTGAACGTTAAAACCACCATGGATGGGTAACATTGAGATCTTCGCACTCTGATTAACCAAACACATTCTCACGCTAAACGTAACTCCACGAGTAAGTAATACCACAACATGTGGAATGAGAATTCGAACGAGCTAACCAGGCTGTCATAAATCCTTAGCAAGCAAGGGTATGTTCACTTCAGCGAGGATTTGTTTGTGGAACAACAATAAGAGTAATAGGTAATATACCAAATATATACCTTGCGTTTCTTGTGAACTGGCCCAAGCTCACTTTAAGCATGAATGGTCCTCAGACTGCGATGGCTGGCTTACCCGAAACTCGGTTTTTAAAACTTACATTGAAATCAGACTTTCAATTGCGAGAGCCTAGCATAGCACCTGTTGCATTACATGAGGAACATTGAAATCAGACTTTAAAAAATAGAGCGCCTAGCATAGCACCAGTTGCGTTACCTGAGGAACATTGAAATCAGACTTTCTAAAATGAGAGCGCCTAGCATAGCACTAGTTGCATTACCTGAGGAACATTGAAATCAGACTTTCAAATGAGAGAGCCTAGCATAGCACCAGCTGCTTTACATGGGGAACCTTGAAATCAGACTTTCAAATGAGCGCGCTTAGCACAGCACCAGTCGCATTACCTGCGGATCATTGAAATCAGACTTTCCAATTGAGAGC
Organism: Triturus cristatus; assembly: GCF_964204655.1. NCBI lineage: Eukaryota > Metazoa > Chordata > Amphibia > Caudata > Salamandridae > Triturus > Triturus cristatus. The sequence goes on along the minus strand of NC_140580.1, from coordinate 845,872,810 downwards.
CAGTTGCATTAACTGGAAATCAGACTTTCAAACGAGAGCGCTTAGCATAGCACCAGGTGCATTACATGAGGACCCCTTCATATTTGCGCGGGAGATGAAATGATTTGCCCAGCATCACATGTGTTCACCGTCATTGCCGAGATACTCAGTTCGCCAGCTTCATGGCCACCCCAAAACACTAAACCTTGAGGCCCTTTAATATCGATGCAAAAGCTTACCACGGTTCTCCCAGCATCGCGCTGTTTGCCATTTTCATGCCCATGAGAAAATGGCGCGCGGGATATGTCCTGATAAATTAAACCTTTAATGGGAAAGACAAGTGCCATCTCCCAACTTGTATCCCTATGAGAAGAACTGCAAACAAAGGGGAATGCCCATGGCTAGACCCATCGGGTCTGCGAGAGGGGAATGCAACCCACTGTTGGAAGGGCGTTCTCCGGGGGGTTTCGGAATACGTTCCTGACCACCCTTTGACCCACCTCTCCCAGAGTTAGGCCGAGCAAGGGCGGGGAGGCCCTTCCTGGAAGGGTCTCGTTCCTAGGATCTTACACGCTGAGCTTGCACTACCTGACAGAGGGACACCACACAGTAGTTCTTCGTAAGACAGTATACTTTATCGATAGTTTCAGGGGATCTTTATGATCCGAGATGCAGTTATTAAATCAATGCCACAAGTGGCGGCGGTCTCGGGATAGGGGTATTGGGGTAGCAGGACAGTCTTAGAATTCAGTGTCTCTGCGGAGTGTCCTTCGCACAGCTCCCAATCCTCGGGCTGGGGGATGTTGTTTCTCTCGGCAGTCTCTGCCGATTCTCCTGGAGGGGAGCGCCGCGAGTCACTCAGCAGGCACAGGTGGTTTCGGAGTCGGGGAGCCGCGACAGCGTCAGCAGGGCTCAGATGGTTCAGAGTTCGGGGAGCCGCGACAGCGTCAGCAGGGCTCAGATGGTTCAGAGTTCAGGGAGCCGCGACAGCGTCAGCAGGGTTCAGATGGTTCAGAGTTCGGGGAGCCGCAACGGCGGGTAGCGTTCTTCGGTTCAGGGATCGATCGAGCCGCGACCAGGTCAGCAGGGCTCTCGTAGGTCCAGGTCTTCTCTGCCTCCCGTCCCTTCAGCACCCCTTGTTATACTCCCCCTCCTCTTTGAAGTCCGGAGTCCTCGCTGAGAGGGGTCTTGGTGCATGGGGGCGGTGTGTCGGGATTTCCTGTCGCTCGGCCCTTTGATCTGTTCAGGTGGGTCTGGGAGGGACTCCAGACGCCCAGCAGGCGAGGCGCCCGCTCACTGGGGGCCTGGTGGCTGATCGAAACCCTCCTTGGGGAGGAGATCAGAGGTGTGACCGAGACGGTGTCTCCTGGTCTTGTTTGGGGGTTTCCCGCTCCCTCGGCCGGGCATGCGCGGTAGTGTTGTGGGTTCGGCTGGGGCCCCGGCTGGCCATCGGGTTTGTTGGGTCATGGTGGCCGGAAGTCTGTGACATCGGGGATCAGGTGCGGTTGCAGGGTTGCTTGCTGGTCGCGAGGACCCACGCTACGAGGCCGGTCTCACACGTGCCCCCCCAGCTGAAAGGCGGGGAGAACTACCCATCCACTTGGGGGTTCTCCTCGCTGAAGCGGAAGAATTGGGACAGGCCGTCAGCGTTGGCGTGGTCCGTCCCGGGGCGATGCTCCACAGTGAAGTCCATCCCCTGGAGGGAGATTGACCATCGTAGCAGCTTGGGGTTTTCTCCTCTCATTTGCATCAGCCACCGTAAGGGTCGATGGTCCGTCTGAACTCGGAAGTGGGTTCCGAACAAGTAGGGCCGCAGCTTTTTGAGGGCCCAGACTACTGCGAAGATCTCTCTTTCAATGGTGCTCCACCGCTGTTCCCGAGGTAGTAACCTTCGGCTGATGAAGGCTATGGGCTGATCTATGCCTTTGTCGTTGAACTGTGAGAGGACTGCCCCGATGCCGTGTTCCGAAGCGTCCGTCTGGACCACAAACTCCTGAGAATAGTCGGGGGCTTTGAGTACCGGAGCAGTACATATAGCGGCTTTGAAGGCGTCGAAGGCTTTCTGGCACAGGGGAGTCCACTGTATCTTCTATGGGTGCTTTTTGGAGGTTAACTCTGTGAGGGGGCCTGCGAGGCTGCCATAGTTCTTATTAAACCTCCGGTAGTAACCGGTGAGGCCCAGGAAGGCCCGGACTTCCGTTTGGGTCGTGGGGGGTTCCCAGGACAAGATGGCATCGATCTTCGGCTGGAGGGGTGCGACCTGCCCGCTCCCCACCTGGTGCCCCAGATAGATCACTGAGCCTTGTCCAATTTGACATTTGCTGGCTTTGATGGTTAGGCCGGCCTGGCGCAGGGCCAGCAGTACTTGTCGGAGGTGCTGGAGGTGTTCGGTCCATTGGGCGCTGAATACTGCTATGTCGTCTAGGTACGCTGCGCTGAACCCCTCTAGTCCGGCCAGGACCCTGTTCACCAGTCGCTGGAAGGTGGCCGAGGCATTTTTCATTCCAAACGGCATAACTCTGAAGCGGTAGTGCCCATCCGGGGTGGAGAAGGCGGACCGCTCCTTGGCTCCCTCAGTGAGCGCAATCTGCCAGTATCCGCAGGTTAGGTCGAAGGTGCTGAGGTAGCGAGCGGCCCGAGGCGGTCGATGAGCTCGTCTGCGCAGGGGATAGGGTGAGCGTCCGCTCGGGTGACCGCATTGAGTCCCCGGTAGTCCACACAGAATCTCAGCTCGGGGGCGACACCAGGGGCGGCTGCTTTCGGGACCAGGACTACCGGGCTGGCCCAGGGGCTGTCGGAGGGTTCAATCACCCCTAGGGCCAACATGTTGGTTACTTGGGTCTGGATGCAGGCTCAGACCCGGTCAGGGACCCGGTAGGCTCGGTGTCTCACTGGCGGGCTGTCGCCGGTGTCTACGTCGTAGACACACCAGTCGGTGACCCTAGGGGTTAGGGAGAAGAGGTCTGTGAATTGTCTTAGTAGATGGCGGCAGTCGTCGGACTGTTGGGGGGTGAGGGTGGATGACAGTCTCACCCCCTCTACGGAGCCATCTTTCTCTTTAGCACACAGGGGGTCCGGAAGGGGCTCTGTGTCTTCTTCAGTCCCATCGTCGGTGGCCAGGAGCAAACTCAACTCCGTCCTCACAAAGTGGGGTTTGAGGCGGTTCACGTGGAGGACCCGGAGGGGGTTCCGAGGGGACTGAACATCAACTAAATACGTGACTTGACTCTTCCGCTCGACCACTTTGAAGGGACCAGTCCATTTGTCTTGGAGGGCGCAGGGTTTCACCGGGGCCATTACCCAGACCTGTTGGCCCGGCTGAAACTCGACCAGCGTGGTATTCTGGTCATACCAGCGCTTCATCTCTTCTTGGCTAGCCTCGAGGTTTGCCTCGGCGAGCTCTCGGAACTTCCGGGTCTGGTTGCGGAGCGCCAGGATATAGCGGAATACATCAGGAGGGGTTCCTCGGAGAGCCGTTTCCCAGCCCTCTTTGACCAGGCTCAGGGGTCCCCGGACGGGGTGTCCGTAGAGCAATTCGAACGGGCTGAACCCCAGAGATTTTTGGGGAACCTCCCGGTAGGCGAACAGGAGGCAAGGGAGGAGGACGTCCCATTTCCGGTGTAGGGGTTCTTCGAGGCCCATGATCATCCCTTTCAGGGTCCGGTTAAATCGCTCGACTAAGCCATTCCCTTGGGGGTGGTAAACTTGTACGATACCCCGCACTGCTGCCATAGGGACCTCATGTATTTGGAGATAAAGTTCGTGCCACGATCACTCACGACTTCGCGAGGGAACCCCACGCGGGAGAAGATCCCCATCAAGGCCCGGCCTACCACGGGGGCCGTCACAGTGCGGAGGGGAAGGGCCTCTGGGTAGCGGGTGGCATGGTCCACCAGGACGAGGATGAATCGGTGGCCCTGGGCGGTCTTGGGATCCAGGGGTCCCACGATGTCGATTCCCACCCGCTCAAAAGGGGTACTAACAACGGGGAAGGGTTGTAGCGGAGCCTTGCGCTTCCCACCACTTTTTCCGCTGGCCTGGCACGTGAGGCATGACTTGCAGTGGGCCTCCACATTCGCTCGCATTTTGGGCCAATAGAAGTGGGTAACTAGTCGCTGATAGGTTTTGTCTTGGCCTAAGTGTCCTGCCAGGGGTACATCATGGGCTAGGCCCAGGAGGAGACTTCGGAAGCGCAGGGGTACCCCCAGTACCCGGCCGGTCCCAGCTCGGCCGACTTCTGTTCGCTGTACAGGAGGCCGTTTTCCCAATATACCCAGTGGGTTCCGGACTGGTCGCCTGCTGCCTGGGCTTCAGCCTGCTGTCGGGGTCCAATGAGGGAAGGGCAGGTGGCCTGTTCCCTGCAGAATTCTTCTCGGGAGGGACCTCCCTCGCAGTGCCACTGGGCCATCTCGGGCAGGTCCCCGGGCTCGGTCAGTTGCTCGGGATCTGGATGCACTGACCCGTCATCGGGAACGGTTTCTTCTTCCGGAAGAGGGTCGTCGGGCTCGGGTAGCGCATCCCGGTCCTCGGGGACGGCGACTGGGTTCAGGGGTAAGGCCTCAACTCCCTCGGAGGAAGGCGATCGGGTAGTCATGGAGCGCGTGGTGGCGCATACCCATTCGGGTAGGCCCATCATCTCCAGATGGGCTCTTCGTTCCACTTGTCCCCACGGGGAACTCTTGAGGTCGTTGCCCAGGAGGCAGTCTACGGGTTGGGAGGTTCGGACTGCCACTCTCAATTTACCGGTGACTCCCCCCCCATTCAAAGGGTACCAGGGCCATCCGGCAGAGGCTCTCGGAATTGTCCGAAGATATGACTGGACAGAAAGCGTCGGGCAGGATCTGGTCTTCGGAGATCAGGTGGCAGTAGACCGCTGTGACACTCGCCCCGGTGTCACGGAGGCCCTCGACTCGGTGACCGTTGACCGTCACTTGCTGTCGGTACTTCTTTGTGTTGGCGGGTAGGGGTGTCCCGGGGACCATCTCTCGGTCCCCTAGGGAGACCAGGGCCATGGCGGCTGGTTCCCACTCTTCGGAGTCTTCCATCTCTTCTCCTAGGGCCACGGAGGCCATTTGTCGGGACGGAGGGGTTGTCGTTGCGGGTCGTTGGTACATGGGACACTGGGGGTCACTGGCATAGTGTCCGGTCTGTTGGCAGCGGAAACAGGTGATCTTGACTCGGGGTCCCGGCCTCCCCGGGGGCCCGGTGCTGGCTGGAGGTGGGGCTGGAAAGTGCGGAGGTTGGCCTCTGGGGGGACTGTGCTGGGAGCCCCCCTGGAATTCTCTCAGTCGGCCTTGGTTCCCTCCGCCCCTCTGGCGGGGGGATCCCTGACTGTGGCAACCGTAGTCTCCCACGGGACCCCGGGAGGCCCGGGTGTTCACCCATCGGTCAGCTTCGACGGCCAGTTTCCGAGGGCCCGTGAGCTTGCTGTCCAGGAGGTGCTGGCGTAACTCCACAAAGCAATTTCCGAACAAGTGTTCCCATGCTATTAGGTCAAACAGTTCCTCAAAGGTGGAGACCTTGCTGCCCTTGATCCACCCGTCCAAGGCCCGGCTGTAAAAGTTCACGTACTCTACCCATGTAGTACCGGGTATCTTTTTGCAGTCTCGAAACCGTTGCCGGTACATTTCGGGGGTGAGCCCATATCTGGCTACTAGGGCCTCTTTCATGTGACTGTAGGAGTTCAGCACCGTGGAGGGCAGGTCCACCAGGGTATCTCTCCCCTCGCTCAGGAACCAGCCCCACAAACCAGCCCCCCAATCTTTCTGCGGAACTCGGTGGGAGTCATGGCGACTTCGTAGGCCTTGAACCACTGCTGGATGTCGTCGTTCTTGTAGTATTCCTTCACCACATCCTTGGGGATGTGGACCTTTGATTCCACGGTGGAGGAGGGTGGTGGATTTCCCGAGGTTCTGGACTCCTCACTTTTGGCCTTGAGTTCGATCTCTTTCAGGCTGCGTTCGTGTTCTAGTTGGAGTTTTCTTTCTTCGTGTTCTCTCTGGCGTTTCTTTTCCTCGAGTTCTCCTTGTAGGCGTAATTGTTCTACGGCTAACTTTTTCTCGGCCAGTTTTAGCTCTCCCTCTATTTTCAGTTTCGCTAGTTCTAGTTCGTGGTTGCGGCCCCTCTCTCGGTCCGCTAGCTCCTCCGGGGATAGGCCCCCCTCTGGGGCGCTGCTCCTTACCGGGATGCTTTGTGGCTCGTTTGGCGGCTCTCCTTCTGTTTGGGCCAGGGAAGCTCCTGCCTCGACCCAGGTCTTCAATGCTCCCTGGAAATCTTCTTTCGTGCTTAATCCGGTGGTGGCGATTCCAAGGTCTTTGCAGAATTGTTTTAGTTCTCGATGCGTATAATATTCCAACTGGTCCTCTCGGAATGTCGGGCTTGTGTTGGTACCTGCGGCACCTAGGGGGGTTTCTCCTTCCATCTCTTTTAGGTAGTGTGTCAGCCGTTTACTGCACGATCTCTAGGTGTCGGCTCGGATCCCGTCGTCTGCCACCAAATGTTGGAAGGGCGTTCTCCGGGGGGCTTCGGAATACGTTCCTGACCACCCTTTGACCCACCTCTCCCAGAGTTAGGCCGAGCAAGGGCAGGGAGGCCCTTCCTGGAAGGGTCTCGTTCCTAGGATCGCACACGCTGAGCTTGCACTACCTGACAGAGGGACACCACACAGTAGTTCTTCGTAAGACAGTATACTTTATCGATAGTTTCAGGGGATCTTTATGATCCGAGATGCAGTTATTAAATCAATGCCACAAGTGGCGGCGGTCTCGGGATAGGGGTATCGGGGTAGCGGGACAGTCTTTGAATTCAGTGTCTCTGCGGAGTGTCCTTCGCACAGCTCCCAATCCTCGGGCTGGGGGATGTTGTTTCTCTCGGCAGTCTCTGCCGATTCTCCTGGAGGGGAGCGCCGCGAGTCACTCAGCAGGCACAGGTGGTTTCGGAGTCGGGGAGCCACGACAGCGTCAGCAGGGCTCAGATGGTTCAGAGTTCGGGGAGCCGCAACAGCGTCAGCAGGGCTCAGATGGTTCAGAGTTCGGGGAGCCGCGACAGCGTCAGCAGGGCTCAGATGGTTCAGAGTTCGGGGAGCCGCGACAGCGTCAGCAGGGCTCAGATGGTTCAGAGTTCGGGGATCCGCGACAGCGTCAGCAGGGCTCAGATAGTTCAGAGTTCGGGTAGCGTTCTTCGGTTCAGGGATCGATCGAGCCGCGACCAGGTCAGCAGGGCTCTCGTAGGTCCAGGTCTTCTCTGCCTCCCGTCCCTTCAGCACCCCTTGTTATACTCCCCCTCCTCTTTGAAGTCCGGAGTCCTTGCTGAGAGGGGTCTTGGTGCCTGGGGGCGATGTGTCGGGATTTCCTGTCGCTCGGCCCTTTGATCTGTTCAGGTGGGTCTGGGAGGGACTCCAGACACCCAGCAGGCGAGGTGCCCGCTCACCGGGGGCCTGGTGGCCGATCGAAACCCTCCTTGGGGAGGAGATCAGAGGTGTGACCGAGACGGCGTCTCCTGGTCTTGCTTGGGGGTTTCCCGCTCCCTCGGCCGGGCATGCGCGGTAGTGTTGTGGGTTTGTTGGGTCATGGTGGCCGGAAGTCTGTGACATCGGGGATCAGGTGCGGTTGCAGGGTTGCTTGCTGGTCGGGAGGGCCCACGCCACGAGGCCGGTCTCACACCCACTAATTCCGTTGTAGAACAGGCTTATGTTTAAACTAGCATGCCATGTGTCCAGCCACTCTGAAAGTGCACACCACAATGTGTGTGCCCAACTGATTGAAGAATGGACCTGGAGTGCAAAGTTGAGTGTAAGAGCGCATTCATGGTTACTTAAGGAATGCCTAAACCCAATTAATGGCACGAAAGGCACATTTCTTGTTAAGCCAGAGCTATTGGTATTGCCAATTCCTGTTTTAAACGTAGATGCGTCCATACACATACAATATTTACTAAAAACACTTGCTCAAAAGCAAAGCAGAATCCGCACATGATGGGTTACTTTGTGCGTACCTTTTCAGTGCACCTATTAAATACCAACCCACTTTCGCGTGCATGGGGAGGGGGGCCCTCCCTGTGTAACTGTTTTTTATCCCCAAATGTAAAAGAGGTCCGATTGGAAATGAACTGCTCTTGCAAAGGTCGTGAATGGTATGCTCAGTGCCCCTTTAACTAGCAATTATCCTCTAAAAGAGAGAGAGGAAGTGCGTTTTAAATGACCAAAGAAGAGCCCTACCAGAGAATAAAACTCAGGACCTGCAGATGACGAACTGACGCTCTGCCCACTGTGCTAAGGAGGTTGCACCTTTATACAGTAAAATTCGCTAATTTGCGGACCGCATGAACTGATTGTAAATGAGTTCAAGGGTGAGACAATGTTTTAAAATCACCAGTCTTAAACACCTGCTTGTTGCGCAAAGAAACAACTTGCTTTGACTAATATAATTACCTATTTTCATCTCGATTAATGGTTTCTGCAATTTATTCGACATGTTTGAGTTATACTTGCAGAAATCACGTAAATGTCTAAGCCGCCTCTCTTGTCAGGCGCACACGGCTATGTATCTAGTTCAGCCTAGGTCTTTTCCTTACATACTCGATTAAAAGAAGAATGTATTCATGGAGAAGGTAGACCCTATGGGACCTATTATACCAATCCCTTCCACAGCAGTCTTCCATTCTTTTGGGTGGTTATGTCACCAGACAGCCAATAACCAGGCGCCCTTGTTAATAAGGACTTTCCAGCAAACTGCCAGATAAATTGATACTTGTATAGCGCACTACTCACCTGCAAGGGTCTCAAGGCGCTTGTACGAATACCGCTGTGGAACCCATCCTGGCTTTCCCTGTGAGGTGTCCACTCCTGGGCACCCCCAAGGTGGAGGCCAGGCATCCTTAGCATTGTGGGGGCCGTTGTGGAGATTAAGCAAGCCCAGAGTTGCAGAGTGGGACGCCATGATTGGAATAGGCACTGAGGCGAGAATTGTCAGGTCCGTGGAATTTTGAGCCCAAGACCCGCCGAGGCGGGGAATTGAACCCTGGTCCCGGACCAGACCTCTGCATCAGGGTTTGCCGCTCTAACCATTGAGCCACACTTCTCCACAAGATATACACTATCAACTTCACTGGAGGCAGACTCACCCTCTTTACCGCAGTAGGCACTGACAAGCGACCCGCTGAGAGCAGATTTTCAATGCCCGAGTGTATACCCCTGCACTATGCACTCCAGTGCCGGTCACCCTGAGACCAACCAGGCTGTACTGTCCAGTATACACAATATATTCATTACCAACACACAATACACGGCCGTGGTTGTTCGCTTGTGGTGAGTGCGTGTATTGTTGCCCCCAGACTTGCCCTCAGTGTTGTCGCCTCTCTAGTGCCTTCTGCCTCCCACTCCATATTGCCTCAGACCCCCAATAAACAAAGAAAAGACGCTATGATGCAGACAGCGCTGGCCACATCATAGTTTTTATTTCCCATCCCGTCCGTGTTGCCCCTCCCCACATGCCCCCCCTTGTGCCACATCATAGCAGTTTTTTTTACTTCCAGCCACGCTGCACAACAGCTGCACAGCAGTACAACATGGCTAAAAGACCTTGACAAGGCCAGTAGCTCTCTCCTGGGTGAGCCTAATTGGCTCTGCCAATGCTCGTTTTTCCATTCACATGATACATTTCATAAATCCAATTTGGTTGAGGTTGAAATTAAGATTTGAGTGTCAGCCTGAGGCTCTCCAGGGTGCATGTTTCTATTTTATTTTCTATGTAAGACTCAGGATCAGGTGTAAGGTTTAGATCACTTCTAATTGCACTGCTACTTAAAGTGTCTGTCAGTGATGGTGGGCTGTTTATTACTTTTGCCTGATCGCAGATATTCATACCTATAATGTGTGTGTCCATGTCACCTTCTTTGAATTTGCTCTGCTTTGCATTACACATCTGCTTCTCGCAGGTTTCCATTTCTGTGTCTGTTACGTGGTCTTTTTGTTTATCACTTCTGTTGCCCTTATACTGCTTCCCAGCAAGGACTATAGATAGACCCCATCAACCTGGTGGTTGGGAGAGGCAGAACCATGGCTGGTATCCTGTTGGGCAGAGGTCAGGGTTCGCCCCTTGTGCCATGGATACAGGTAGTTTCATCTGTGTGATCTTGGTTGAATTAACCCTACAACTGAGCGCTGTGTAAATCAAACATGCAACCAGTAATTGTAAATGACCTGTGTGCACCCAAAAATAAACTAGGCCTGTCATGTTGTGGCCTTGGTCTGAGCTGGACGGGATCCAGACTGCGCGCCTCCTCTAAAGGGGGAGGGACACTGAGTGAGCTGCTTCTCTGATACTCACTCAGTCTCCCCCTTTCTTTCCTTCGCTGTCCCTCTCTCTCCTAGTTCCTTCTTTCTGCGTTTCACACTTGCTCTCTCCTTCTAATTTAACTTTTTTAGGGCCGCCATCGCATCCTTTCCTTCCGCCCTTTTGACTGAAGTAGTTCTGCAGGACGGATTCTGGAGTGTTTTACAAGGTTTTCCACATCTGGTGCGCAGTTTGGGGGCGACTTTCCGCCTCAAGGGGGGAAGGGAGGGTGGCCGTCTGAAGCACAGTGTTGCCATGCACCAAGTCTGTCTGGAGAGTGTCAGAAATGGCACACTCTGGAGATGTGGACTCGTGTACAGCATTCATCAGAGGCCCCACCTGTCCTCATTTTCGAACGGCAGTCTCAGATGGGAAGGAGGGGGCACAATTCGACTCCCCCATTTCATAATATGAAGGGAACCTTTTACTTTATCTTGCATTTGGCATTTTTTAACACAAGAGTCTCTCTTAAAGGAAGAACGAAAAAATATACAAGTTTAAAAGTGAAAATATTGCAGTGTTTTGAATGGGCAGGCACTGTCAGCTACTGAGTGCCTGCACTTCTTTTTAGTTTGAAAAAGAGAGTACTGGCACTTCTCAGCTCTGGAGCAATACATTTATTACCAGAGGGGTGCTCTCGGACAGTGAGTGCCTAGCAGAGGCGCAACTAGAGCCAAATGTAGGGAGGGGCTACGAAAAAATTCGGGAGGGGGGGCTGACTCCTCCAGTAATATGATGGGAGATGCAGGGGCTCGAAGAAGGGGTGAAAAGCAATAAAGCCTCATTAATACGTAAATGGTCTTTAAAAGACCTGTGAAGTACTCAGGTGCGGCTGTGCGTGTACCTGGGAAGCTGTCTCAGCCCGGACTGACACACACGACGGGGGGCTGAAGCCCTTTGAGCCCAATGGGCGTTGCGCGCCTGGTGCCTTGACTTCTATAGTTCAATTTGCAGTACTGATAATATGCCTATAAGTAACTGGGCCGATTTGTCCTAAGACCAGCGTCTCTAAATGGCCAGGAGGGCAAGGACCCCGTGACTCTCTTATGACTGATTCTCCCCGGCTCCGCCAGCCTTGCAGAGGCACTCGTCCGGTTTCCACGTTAGGAGTTTCTGCATTTCAAATCTGTACACCATCTCAGTTTAACGGCACAAAAAGAAGTGGAACTCCTTGGATGTGCGAGCAGCTGTCTTCAGTTCTGGTGTCTGACACCATCACTGGCCGCTGGCCTGGCCCTAAAGAACACACAACAGCGAATTAGTTAATCTTTTATCAAAGCGGAAAGAGACGGCCAGTTTATGGTGTGTCCTTCGCACAATAAATCACCAACCACCACTTACTTGTTAGCAAAAAAGGCCACTTTATTAAGACAGGTGCCAAATCATAATTCTCTGCAATGCAATAACTTTCCAAAGTTTGTCTTCAAATCACCCCAAACCTAACCCCCAATGTAAAAACCCCACCCCTAAACAGAATCCCGACCCCTGTGTGCATTTTCCCCTACTTCTCATTTCCTGATCACGTGACTGCTCCCCCCCCTCCCCCGTTGGAGGATAGGCTAACCCGCTCAAGGCTGCCCACCCCCCCCAGCAAAACCCCGCCTACCCAGGACACTATCAAGCCGGAAAAACAAAACACAAGGAAAACCTGTCTTATCGTGGCAAAAGGAAAAAGAACTTCGGTGTAATGCCAACACCAGGAAAAATGGGGAAGAAAAACAATGGCTATGAAAAAGAGGGTGGGTGGGTGGGACAAAAAGTGTAAACCAGCCCCTCCTCCCCGCTCCCGAGGGCCCAGTGATTTTCCCGCCCCTGCCTCCCTCTACTTATCACTTTCCGTGCGCCTCGCGCCCCTAATCAAATCACCTACCCTGCACCTGGGTGGCCGCTCCATTGTGCGAAGCCACCCAGGGGGAGACCTGGCTCGCGCCCTGCACCCCCTGGGTCCCCCCTCGCACAATAAATCACCAACCACCACTTACTTGTTAGCAAAAAAGGCCACTTTATTAAGACAGGTGCCAAATCATAATTCTCTGCAATGCAATAACTTTCCAAAGTTTGTCTTCAAATCACCCCAAACCTAACCCCCAATGTAAAAACCCCACCCCTAAACAGAATCCCGACCCCTGTGTGCATTTTCCCCTACTTCTCATTTCCTGATCACGTGACTGCTCCCCCCCCTCCCCCGTTGGAGGATAGGCTAACCCGCTCAAGGCTGCCCACCCCCCCAGCAAAACCCCGCCACCCAGGAAAACCAACAGAGTTTTCCTGCCCCACCCCTCAACTTGGTGATAGTGCACAAACCCTTTTTCAAGCGCACCATATCTGTTCCTTCCAAATTTGCGCAATCAAATCCCGTAACTCCAGCAGGTAATATGCTTGCCCCATTGTAGATAAATGTACCCCATCCTCACGAAACATATACCCTTCGGTGCATTTTATGTTGGGATGAGCGAGGACCCGCACCCCATGACCCTCACAAAAATGTCTCATAGTGCGGTTAACCTTCCGTCTCGCTTTTTCCATCGCTGCATGATGCTGTGCTCCTCTCCAGTGCAACCTTGTAATGAACTCTGTCCAGATCAACTGGGTGTTCTCCCAAGTAGCCTGGAGGACCTCCAAATCATGTTTCATCAACTTTATTAACGACAGCCCTGACAAATCAACGAGGTCATTTTCACCCAAATGAATAATGAGCAAATGTGGCGGTCCCCTTCCAGAGCACATCGTGGCCAGCACCGGAAACAAACCCTCCCAACGCAGTCCCCCTTTGCCTTTCCATACCACCTCGTGGCTGGCACTGCGCAGTCCAAGGGAACGCCCACACATCTGTTGTTCGGCATAGACTGCAGCCCATTTAACGAAGGAGTGTCCTACTATCCATGTTGATTTTTTAGAACTTACGGGCCCCGGTGCCAGACCTAGACAGAAAAACAATGATTAACCAAAGAAAAAACGAGGAGCTATGCAGAGACTTTCCGAACATATTTCTCACAACATTTGGACTTCCATCTCCCAATACGGCGTATGTCTGCCCAGGACCACCCCAACCTGGCCGCCTCTGTGGCTGCCCCGATCCGAAAAGAGTGTGTCCCAAAACATAAAGGGTTTTCTCCCAAAAGAAGAAGTACCTTCCTCATCACCGCCAGCAACTGAGCCACAGAAATAGGTTGCCCCGATGCGTGGCAAAATACAAGACCCAGAGCAAAACCACTAGAAGCCTTGAAACTTTCCCATTCCCCGACAGGACAGCATAAACCGTCCTCACTTCTGTTTAAGAAAACCCATTTACCCCTGCCCAGCTGATCCGTCTTTGACATTCTCAACCACAGGCTCAACCTGTGCCCCTCAATAAATACCTCATCACTGCGGATACCTGGCCTATGACGCAGCCCAAGCAGTTCCGAGGCTCTGAAAGCCCCAAAAAACAACCATAAGAAACATAATCTAAACAGCCTGCACTCAGACTCATCATAACATACCAAAGGTATCTGCCGCAGCATTCTTTGCAGCAAATCATAAGTTACCGCCCTGCGTAACTGTTTCGTCCCCGCCTGCACCCTGCTTAAACCTTTGAGGACCCTTTTCACCAAAACCCCCTGAACCAGATCCCTCCCCCACCACAATTGCCCGTAAAAGGAAATCCCCGCCAACTTGCCAGAAATGGTAGTATGTGTGAGGCCTTTGTCAATCAAGTGTAACACAAAACCTAGCACCAGATGAGCATCGGTCCAACTCCCCCTATTCTCAGCACACAGTTTACCATAGCTCAAGAACTCTCTCCACGCCTGCTGATAGCTCCGTCGTGTAGAAGCCGCTATGGAGTTTTCCACAAAAGCGGCAAGTCTCAATCCCCCCACTCCCAGACACACTGCGGGATTGGCGTCTTGGTGTGTTCCGCCCCAGGGGCCAGCCTGCGAAATCTCGCCCACTGTAAACGAGACAGAGAGTCCGCTATACTGTTATGCACTCCCGGGATATGACGCGCCTTAAACACAACATTGAGCTGTAAACATTTGAGCATAAAAGCGCGCAGCAAGCGTAAAACTCTCAAATCCCTGGCTTTCTGCTTGTTAATCAACTGCACCACCGTTAAATTGTCAACGTGGAAAAGCACCGAACGATTCTGAAACTCATCGCCCCAAACATATAGGGCAACCAAAAGTGGAAAAAACTCTAGAAAAGCAATACTGCGACCTTGCAACATCCAATGACGTGGCCAACTCTCAGCGCACCAGCGGCCCTCCCAAAATACGTCAAATCCATGCGCACCAGAGGCATCCGAGTAGATCTGCACTTGCCAAATCATGTCTTCGTCCGCAAAAAACAAAGACACACCATTAAACTCTGCTAGAAATGTCAACCATACAGCCAAATCAGCCCGTGTAGCCGCTGAAATACGCACTCTGTGGTGAGGAAGAAAAGCCCCAGACATGGCCATGCCCAACCTCCTGCAAAATGTTCTCCCAGCCCGGACCACCCTGCATGCAAAGTTAAGATAACCCAACAGCTTCTGCACCTTCCTGAGCTCCAACTTGCGCTCTTCAATCACAGAGGACAAAAATGCAGTGATTTCCTGAACTTTCCCAGCTGGCAACCTTGCTACCATCGCAATGGTGTCTATTTCAATACCCAAAAACACCATCGTCGTATTGGGACCCTCTGTCTTATCCGGGGCCAATGGCACACCCAGCTCCTGTGCCAACGTCTGAAAAGCCAGCAAAGCCTCCTGGCACTGACCTGTGCCCTGAACTCCAATGAAAAGAAAATCATCCAAATAATGACAAATGAGGGCATGACCAGTAACCTGAGTGAAGTGCCACTGCAAAAATGAGCTGAAAAGTTCAAAGAGGGCACAAGAGATAGAACAGCCCATAGGAAGCATTCGATCTACATAAAAAGCTCCCTGCATCTGCATTCCTAAAAGTTCAAAGTCAGAAGGATGAATGGGTAACAGCCTAAAAGCAGATTGGATATCACTCTTGGCCAATTGAGCCTCCCTCCCTGCCGATCTAACCAAACGCAAGGCATCATCCACAGAAGCGTAGTACACACAGGCATCGTCGGGCGAGATGAAATCATTAATGGAGGAGCCCTCAGGCCAAGACAGGTGGTGTATCATACGAAACTCCCCTGCTTTCTTTTTAGGGACCACCCCCAGTGGAGATACAATCAAATTGGGCATAGGACAGCTGGAAAAAGGACCAACAACTCTTCCGGCTTCCACTTCACCCTGCAGCTTCAGCTGAACCACCTGTGGCAACTCCTTAGCTGACTTCAAATTATCGGACCACCTACCCAGTCTAGGCCCCTGGTAACCTATTTTGAAGCCGTCCTTGAAACCCCAAAAAAGCCTACTGGCGGCCTCAACATCAGGATACTCCTGCAACCATTGCCCCAGAACCTCCAACTTAACCGGAGTAGGACCCCTTTCCTGCAAACTGGAAAGCATTGCCCCTTCCCCTCTGCCCCCTACCCATGTCACCGAACCGCTGGCCGGCGAAGCATTGCGTGAGGGGATGCCTTCCACCACACTGGGAACACTCATGCTTATATCGGCAAAACTGCCTATTGCAGAAACCCCTGTTGAAATTCCAACAGGCTCCAAAAATAGGGGTCTGACCTCTGCCCCCAAACCCCGCCCCAGGCTGGGCGGGACGAGCGGGAAAGGGCCGATAAGAGATAGGTAAACCACTAGCCGTGTGCGTAGTAGCCGGCGGCTGAGACGACGCCATCCATTGGAGCCACAGCTCGGAATCCACATCGCCCCAAGGTCTGTCCTGCGACACACTTAGACGAGCTCGAAACTCCTCATCATATGACAGCCATGCGAAACCCCCAAAGTAACTCTGAGCCTTCCGAATAATATCCATGTATTTGAAAATTGCAACCGCCCTATCTGGATATTTTTCACAATATACGCTGGCATATATCAGGAAAGCAGAAGACCAGTTCTCAATAGTCTTAGGGACCCTAGGCCGCCTCGCCAGCTCCCACTCCTCCTCCTTGGAGCCCTCCTTTGCCTGAATATCACGGTGCAATAATTTGAAAACATCCACAAACTCATGACGCCAAATCCTGCTTTTTGTCTTATCTGATAGATGCGAGCCCAACGGCATAGCAATCCCCATGTAAGGCAACTTTTTGTGTATATTTTTATCCTCCTCCACTGCCTCCGGGGCACCCTTACTCTGATCCGCAAGAGGCTGTGACCCAGGGACGGATGCAGCCCCCCCCCTCCCCTCACCCCCTGAAGAACCTTGCTTCTCAGAAGATGACTTGTCCCCCAAAGTATCCCCCCCAATGCCAATAGACCTGGTGGCTTTCGGCGGTTGACCCCCTTGCTGCCAAACCGGCGTACCTGTAGACAATGTAGCTGATCGAAGGCTGCTGCCTGGCCGGTCCACTTGCTTGCGACTGGTAGCTGCCAGAGCCTGTTCCTTTGCATAGTCCGCACCAGACGTCTGCAAAAAACTAAGCACATGTGGTTGCCCCAAACAACCCCTCTGACCCTTCACAGCTTTCCCCACTCTTTTCCCCCCGTCACCATCCCCGTCTCTCAATTCCCCATCCTCCAATTCCTCACTGTCCACTTCCATATTCCCCAATGCATCCAAAACACCTGAAGGTGCCCCACTGTTCCCCATCTTGTCCAAAAGACCCCCACTCCCCGAACCCAAATGCCACTGTGCATCCGTGTGAGTAGAGGGGTGACCTAACTGAGAAAGGAAATCCGCTCCAGATCGCCCTCTCGTAGTAGGCCCCCCAGACAGAGCCACAGTGTGCTCCATCCATCTGGAACGCTGGCCGGCCGCAAACCGCGTGGCTAAAACCGGCATATCTTCCTGGGAGCCGCTCAAACCCTGTGGTTCCTGCTCGCCCACTGCAAACTCTCCATCTCCCAACAACCCACTCCTACCAACTCCCGGGGCACCCCCACTGCCCACCCAGACCCACTGGCCCTCCTGAGAATCCGGTACCCTGGGTGTGGTAACCCCTGACAAAGGAAGAACGCCTGGCTTGTGCCCTGACACCCCGACAGATCCCCGCTCCGCAATCTGGCCGCTGAAATCAACCTGCGAAACCAGGGGGCATGCGCCCAATACTGCAGGCGATCTGCCCGGCAACTGCTGGTAATCCACCCTTCCCTGTGTACTCCTCAGCCCCAGTGCGCCTCCTCCTGCTTGGCCTGCCCTCGTTCTCACCACACCCGGGGCCCCCTCCACACTTTGCAGTGACCATATCCCCGATGTCCCCCCAGAGGGGCCCTCAGAAGTGATGTCCGTATTTACAAGCACAGGCAATGCAGGTGCCGGGCTCAACAGAAAATTCTGCCCATTTAACTGCACCAATTGCGTACTGCTCTGCCACCCCAACCCCTCAGACCCTGCCAGCGGGGGGGTAGCTTGCTCCTGAACCGGCCCAGGGGACTCCAGCCCAATACAACTCTTTGCCCTCCTTCCGCGTGTAGCACGCATAGGCAGCCCGCCGGCCCTGCCCCCAGCGCTCCTCCCACGAAGCCCGGTCGATGCCAGGGACCGCCCCGCCTTCCCCGCACTGTAGCGCGCCTCCCGGCCACAGCAAAGCAGGCGGGCGCACGTACCTTAAGCAATGCGGACACCTCGTCGGAAGGGCCAGCCTGCGCCTCCTCACCCTCAACACGGGCCGGTTCCAGACCCACCTCAGGACCCTGCGGGACCTCAATAGCTGCTGCTGGCCCCGGGGATAAACAGGCCGCTACCGCCTTCGCGACCCCGCTGCTGGCCTTCCGCGGTGCGCGCGTCAGGCCCACCCATGCCTGTCCAGCGACTCCCGGCTTCAGCAGGTCGCTTCTGCCTGCCTCGCAGAGCACCCGGACCGCCTCCCGCACCGCCTCCTGTGACGTCATTCTTCCGATGTAGGCCTACGGTATGGCAAGATGGACAAAAAGTGTAAACCAGCCCCTCCTCCCCGCTCCCGAGGGCCCAGTGATTTTCCCGCCCCTGCCTCCCTCTACTTATCACTTTCCGTGCGCCTCGCGCCCCTAATCAAATCACCTACCCTGCACCTGGGTGGCCGCTCCATTGTGCGAAGCCACCCAGGGGGAGACCTGGCTCGCGCCCTGCACCTCCTGGGTCCCCCCATGGCATAGGTTAACATAACTAAGAGGAAAGAGGGCAAGCCCTAAAAAATCATGAGTTCTTAGCACTGTATTAACATTAAAAAAAACAACACGAGATTCCAAATAAAGTCAGGCGACTAATGATGAAATGTGGAGACTCCGAATAAAATCAGTGACTACGGTAAAAGTGGCAAGACTACCTTTGATTCACGTTAAAACTAAGAGTTGGCACAAAAGATCTTCCACTCCCTACAGAAATGCCAATACACTACAATAACATACCTCTCCTTCACGACCCTAACCCGAGTGGGTATAGCCTAGGGCAGCCATGATTGTCTCGGATTCTAATAGTACCCAATAACCCGCACAGTGCCTGGAATACCCCGCGACCCCTGCTCCCAGCCCCCAGGCCCCTGCAGACCAGCCGCCTCATAAAAAGGTGCCGGGTTTAACGAGCTCTGCAATTGGTTTTTCTTGTTTTATTGGGCCAGCCTTTTCTTCAAACACCCGGCGACTCACAAAAGAAATGCATCATAAAGCGGTGAGTGGGGGTTGGGGAGAGGTGCGAGGCTGCCAGGAAGTGTGTATTTGTGAGGGGGCAGGGTGTGTACACATAGCTGAGGAGTGTGGTGTCCCACGGCGAGGGCCCGCCCCCTTCCTTCAGCGTGTCATTAAACCAGCAGGAAGATCCTCCGAAGCAGTGACTCAAGGGCCCGCGCGCCCGCGGCGCCCCATCCGCCCCTTCACAGACAAGGCGAGACGCCTCACACCCAATAGAGCCTCGGCAAACACACCTTAACGCTCGCGCGCGCGTCTCCATTGGCTGATAACAACATATTACCGTCACAGCGGCCCGCTTGTTGAACTTAGAAAGGGACAACGGGAACAAACGAGGGAATCTCACCTTGCACACACAAGAGAGGTGACAATTTATATCTCGAGAAAGGAAATGGAAGAGCAACAGTGTGTTGTTTGCTATCTGTGTGGGGGAAGAAAAGAGAACTAGAAATGTTTTCAATACCTAGTGCTAATGTGACCATAACTTTATTTTTATAGTGCTTCACACAGGACATAAGACGTGTTACTTTAATGGAATTTGGTGGTGGACAATTTATCGTATTTTAAAGAATGAGCCTGCTTAACCAATTCGAACTGGGCTCCAGGCCACTGTAGATGTCAGTGGCGAGCTTTGACTCATGTACCATTTTGAATTGATTTGATTAAAACTTTTATAGAGTGGCCAGATACCTAAGGGTGTCCTGGTGCTTAATATAGCCTCCAGCCGAGGGCTACACCGGTTGTTAGAGGCCCTGAACTCGAGTTATAGGCCGAGCCACAGGTGAGGTCCGATAACAAGGGAGAGGCTCTTTAGCAATCAGTATAGCCGGAGGCAGGAGGTCGATCAGGCTAGTAGAAGATTCCAACCACTGAGGGTAGAATGTTCTGAAATGAAAAAGGGAGGAACATGAAAACAAACATTGGAATGTTGGGGCTCCTATAGCAGCCATTATAAGCCCGGAGCTACTCCATTGTCTTCAGTGGAGCTCTCAACATTCCAATATTCTAATAAAACTGAACACTTTGGAAAGGGAAATATAATATTGTAGCCACTAGCTTGTGAAGGACAAAGTCTTCATGTCATTAACTGATCAATGGATCTTAAATGGGGAGGGGGGGGGGGGGGATTTCAATGTTGAGTGGCTAAAACTGAGAAAGCTGACCCTCCCTGCCGAGCACGCCAATGCTTTGGGACAACTAGGAGGTGGGCAGTGCTATGTCTGAGGAGGAGAATTAGGAGTAATAGGGGTAAATGTACGTCTTATGTTAAGCTTTAAATGGGTAATGTACATGGCCTTGCAAATAAGCCTCTTGGAGTTGAGCAGCTGCTGTACAGTTTTCAGACAAGCTGAGGCAGAAACATTGGGTGGGGCACCAAGCGCCAACCTGGCAGCAAAATTCTGAGTTCCTTGAAGTCTCGAAATGAGAAAAAGGTGTGAGTCAAGAAGCAAGACATTGCAGTAATCCAGGAGACTTAAGATAGAGGCCTGGATCTTTAAGCAAAATGACTCGGTATGCAAAAATGCAAGAAACTTGTGCAAGAATTTTAGCTGAAAGAAACAGCAAGAAGACAATTTATTAATCTGAGGAGTCAAAGACAGGTCTTGGTGGAAGAAAACTTCCATATTTCAGAGGACAGTAGCAGGCATAGGTGGGGGCCCAAGTTGGGCAGACTAAAGACATGGACTTTGTTGTTGCCTAAAAAGGACATAATCTCGAAATTGCAAGCATTAATTTTCAGGCAATTTTTCCTCATTCAGTCAACCACAGCGAGCATACAAACGTGAAAGGCTATACTGCCGTCATTCTGCATTTGGTCATCAAAAGAGACAACAATTTGTGTATTGTCTGCTTAGCACATCAATCTGAACTCATCTGAGGTAGGACTTTGAAAAACACCATGAGTGCCTTATGGTCAGGGAGCCTCCCATGGGTACTTACTATTACCTATAAACATCAATGTCAAAGACAATGTCATGATCCCATTTCTTATTTCTTTGGGTTGAGGGTCGTAATACCCCTGGACATATACATTATTTTCAAATACAAAAAGATTTTCATCATAATATTTTGCACAGTAACCACATTATATACATCTTGTTCACAAGTGTGACATATCCTTAACAGCGACTCTAGTAAATGGGATTTACCTAACCATAACTAGTCTGTTCCTGTGCAACTAGCAAGACTCCCTAACCGCTCAGAATGAGATCAAGACTGGCTCGGTGCCCCTCCCACTCACACCTCCTCCATCCAAAAGGATGGGGGCCCTCCTTATGGGAGGGCCCCACCTTCCCTCTTCCGTACTGGTAGCTCTCCCGCCTTAGGAGTTCTTGTGCAGGAGGCCCCACTGCCCTTAGGATACGTACCTCTGGCACCCCCCTACACCCATGTTCTCATTATTCCAAGGGCCAGTGTAGCTTGTGTCCAAAAGCGCCTGTGCGGGGGGATGATAAGTAAGGGCCACGTGCCAGTGACCGTCCTGTACCCCTGCGCCCCTGCAACATCCTTTCAACTTGGTGCCAGCACCCCTTGGAGGTTCCAGGGATGCTGATGTTAAATTTGGTATAAAAAGGATGCCGTAAAGGGACCCGAAGTGTCCCCCTCAATCTTGACCTCACCCGCCACAGGGCAGCATTGTTCCAGACTATCCCCTCTCCTCACACAGTGCACGTTGGCCTAGCCATAGACTTGGGCATAGTTGCTCCGGGAACAGTGCGAAACTCTGCTGCTTCTGGGTGGTGATACCTGACGCCTGCATCTGGAAACAAGATACAGCCTCTGCTGCATTGTTTAACACACCAGGCACATGCTTTGGTTTGAAATCAGCATTTAGTCTCAAACCGCCTGAGCTCGCTAGGAATCAAAGAATTCTTTGAAAACTTCAATCTGTAGCCCTTGGCATATATGAGTCCTCTCCCTTGTGGGGTTCGTCAGGGCTCATCAATCAGCCCCACTCTTTTCAATATTTATGTCACAGAGCTGGCCACTCTGATCGGATCCTTTGGGTTGTCTTTGACATCCTATGCAGACGACACCCAAATCTTCTTGTCAGTTCACAAAAATGACACTAACCTTGCCACTCGATTTTATGATTGCAAGCAGGCCCTCAGCTCTTGGATGAGTTCACACTCCCTCAAACTAATCTCAGGAAAGACTGAGATAATTCTGTTAAGAAATCTCTCCCCTAACTGGTCGCCGGCATGGTGGCCGGATGAACTGGGGTCATTACCTACTCCAGTGACAAAGGCAAAAAACTTAGGAGTAATAATTGATGACAAACTAAACTTTGAGTTCCAAGTCAACATGGTCATCTCTTCCAGTTTTTATTTACCCAAAACATTAAAAGAAAATTTTGCTGTATATTCCCGAGCACAGTAGAAAGATCATAATCACCTCACTAGTATTATCCAAGTTAGATTACTGCAATGGCCTTTACCGTAACACATATGAGAAACAGCTGAGAAAGCTACAGACGGTTTAGAATGTGGCTGCCGGGCTTCTGCTGGGCATTCCAAAGTTCCAATCAGTGGCTAAGCACATTCATAATCTGCATTAGCTTCCGGTAAGAAGCCGCATTGAATTCAAGGCCTTATGCATCACATACAAGGCGTTGCACAACACAGGCCTGCGTTTTTTTAGGCGGTCGTTGAAGTGGTACTCCCCCAACAGAGCCCTCCGCTCAAAAGGGGCGAAACTCATGCTCCTACCCAGGTTACGAAAAGCCAATTGAGGTGGCAGAAGCTTTACAGTAGGATCCCTCAAACTCTGGAATAGCCTCCCGATCTTTATCAGGGCCTTGCCAACATTAACGACCTTCAGGAAGGAACTCAAAACCTGGCTATTCTGCAATTAGGGCAAGCCTCTCTTACTCAGGACTGCTAGTGCCAAGACACCGGTTGGTATTTGTGCGCTTAATAAATCACAATAACATAACACAACATTTCTTTCAATAATCACAAGATCATCTTACACTTCGATGCTTGCTGATTAATGCAATCCACTAATGTCGTTATCTGACCTGAATACCACTGATTAATTGCCGAACTGTTCTGCCCTGCCAAAATGGGAAAGAGCTCTAGGAAACCAATGTTCGCAACCAGACCAGATTCTACCTAGTCTCCTGGCCATAGCTGTGCACACCAAGTTGACCCCAAAATGGCGCCAAAGCCTGTGCTGCGTGCAGCATCTGTAAGCTGACCCAACTCCTTATTGATCTTGGCAGGGCTTGGCCATACCACCATCCCATTGAAAGCCTTAAAAAATGCTTCCCATATTCCCATGTCATGGTTGACTTCACTTGTCAACCTAGTATGATAGTGCTTCAATTTCAGACAAGACATGGCCTGTGTGATAGACCTGGAAATGAGACGCCCATAGATATGATTCGGAGTGCAACATTCAACTGCCCCACTACCACCTGTAACAGATGTAGTGTCACCTTCTGGGCTTCAAGGCATTCCTCAAATGCCTTTTTGAAAGCCCTAACTTTCTCCTGGGGGAGCCTGGATACGCCTGTCCTATAATCCAATTCTGTCTCCAGGAATTCAATTGTGGTTGCTGGTCCACAGGTCTTTGCTTGCATGAGTGGTACCCCAAATATACCCAACAATTCCTGAAAGCATCCAAAGCCCTCTCACAATCCTCCATTCCAGGCGAGCCCAGGAATAAGAAGTCATCCAAGTAATGCATGCCCAACGGTGTCCTGATCTCTGTCTAAGTACCCATTCCAAGAAGGTACTGAACCTCTAAAAGTAAGCACAGGGGACTGAACAGCCCATGGGCATACATTTGTCAAAGTAAAAGGCACCCTCAAATTGGAAATCAAATAAATGAAAGTCCTCGGGGTGCATCAGAAGCAGCCAAAAGACGGACTCTATATCTGACTTTCCCAGTAAGGTCCCAGGTCCCAGCTCCTGGAGTATTGCAATTGCCTGATCTAGGGCCATATGTATCAAGTCTGTTTCCCGTTTGCAAATGGGAAGATTCTCAGAATCTGCCCGTGTGCGAATGGGAAAAAGCCTTTTGCGATGTATCATCCCAAAAGGCCATCGCAAAATAGAGAATCGCAAAATTTGCGATTCTCTATTTTGCGAATGCAATCAATTAATTGCAATTTGCGATTCCTTAAATGCAATTCTGGAAGCACCAGAAATTAGCTATTTGGCCTTAAGGAATTGCAAATTACCACCAACTTCAAGTTGGTGGTAATTTGCGATTTTCTTTAAAAAAGCACTTTTTTGATTTTTTAAAAGTGCCATATGTCGCACATACATGCTCTTAGGGCATGTATATGTGCAAAATGTGCACACATGCATATTTCAGGGGTGCAATAGGGTGTCCTTGTGGCACCCTTGCAACTGCATTCTCAATTTGCGATTCTCTAATTGGAAATCACAAATTGAGAATGTCTTGCCATTCATTCCTATGGGCCTCCTAGCCCTTAGGAATGAATGAGAAGGTATTCCTTATTTGCGATCTCAATTTGCGATTCGCAAATAAGGAATATGTAGGATTCGCAAAATTTTCAGCAAATCCTACATACATTGTATTTTGCGATTCTCTAATTGCGATTCGCTAAAAATCGCAATTTGAGAATCGCAAAACTTTTTTTATACATATGGCCCCTAGTGAGGCATACTTAACTGAGCACAGTTTCCCATCGATAGCCTCATTGACCGACTGACCCCTAAGTGCTGACAAGTTGTGTATCAGACGGTACTCCCCCAGGTCCTTTTTAGGGACTATCCCCAAAGAGGGACACACAAAATTCTCTAAAGGAGTGGAATCAAAAGGACCTACCACCCTCCCCAAATTCTTCTCTTTCATAATGTTATTTCTGGCAATGCTATGATTAGCCACTAATGACTGCCGATTTCTGCAAATGTCACGCTTACACAACCCTCAGCCGGGATCCTGAAGCTGTTCTTAAATCGCTCATACAAAGACTGCGCTGCCGCCATGTTGCTGTAAGTGTTCAAATATGACAACATTGTTTGCCAGTTAACCGGGAGGGGAACGTGACCAATAATAGGTGCTCATTCATGTTTTTTGGGGCCCCTATCTTTTGTCTTTTTGAAACACTTGGACTCAGGTGTGAGGGTAGGTTGCAGAAAGAACAACAGTGCTTATACTTGCACATCCCTGGGGCTCTGGAGCAAGATCTTTTATTGAAGTCCCAGCATGACCAATTTTCACCCCGCTCCCTGAATTACTGTTTGCCCATGAGCCTGCCTGAAAGGGCTGGCTCGGGCGGCATCTGCCTTCTGTAGTTTCATGTGGTGCAACCATGCATTCACATCAATCTGACCCCTCACCAGTGTGGGTCTAGTGGCCTTAATATGCATGAAATCCTTGTTATAGTCCCTCCAGGCAGTGCTTCTAAACTCATCATGCACACAAGCTATCCTATTTTGCCAATTGTCAATTGCCATTGTCCCCCCAGAGTTGGGAATCTCTCAGCCATGATTGCCTGGAAAATCAAGAAACCTTTGACCCAATTCATCATGATCTCTTCCACCCCTTCTTGTAAGGCTAATGCCCACACTCCCTAGAATGCGAGCACTCCTTGCACCATTGGCTCGCCTCTCTGTCAGGCAAATCTACAATTAACTCACAAACAGGGCTTTAAGTGGGCCAGGTCCTGCCGGTGCTCAGCAGCGGCACTTATAAAAAGTAGGTGCTGAGACGGGTCTCTAATGGGCCCTCCATTTTTGCCCTCAGGGTGAAAAAAAATCTTAACTCTGCAGCAGTACCACCCTTCACTGCCTTTGAAGTAACTTCAAAGAGACTCGTTATAGTTCTTTGACAGTCTCATAATTTCAGAACTGAAGCATTTTCAATATTCTATACAATGAAGCCATAGTTGTTGATTATTTATCTTACACAACTAACAACCATGGGCAAATCCAATAGCCTTGACATGTTGTAGGCAATGTTACTTGTTGTATTATATATTTGTATGCAATGACAGAAGCAGCTAAATACCAGTCAGGCAGCACCAGTGCTTTAAATGGGAAAAAATAAGTGCAGGTACTCATTAAATTGAGCTCGGGCGTGGTAGTGGGCGGGGTTAGAGGCGGGGTGAGACATGATGACACAAAAACACTTCTGTTGAATATTCATTTTGTCCTTGATAGTTGTCGTAAACTTTTCCTATGTCCAGAGAAGGGCATTTACACCAGTTGCAGGACATACCAAAACATGAGAGAAATGTATCAATATAAACAAAATGTGCTAACTCGTTACACAAAATGAATGTCAAACACCACATGTTAATATTTCCTTGTTTCGTAATATTTGCAGCTTCTTAATGTCATACTGTTCCTACTTACTTGCATTTGGCGCAATCCTTTTATATTCAAGAGTGCACACACACACACAAAAAAAGCATTCCATACATTTCTTTTCAAATACCTCCTGAGTGTCCCGATTCTCTTCCGCTCTGATTTCATTTCTCTCTCACACAAAAACAAGCAGACAAACACTCCTTTAGTGTTCACATCTCTAACCTCTCGATCCCTCCCCCTCACTTCTCTCCCATTTGTATCCAACTCCGTCCCACTCTCTTTACTCCAATTGTATGCTATCATTCTCTACCATCACTTTCTCTATTTCTCTGTACCTCTCTTACTCTTTCCATAGCTGTCTCAATCGCTTCCCCATCTCTATCTGTGCTTACCCCTTCCGTCTATCTTTTTCCCTGTTAAACTCTTGTCTGCTTCTTTTATCTTTGCCCCTTCACTCTTCACCTTCTCTCACCTCATTATCCGTCCTCTCCCCTCAGCAGAAGGTACCACGGACGGTCAGCTTTCAGTAGCAGACAGTGAGCACTGCTGGGTCGTGAGCATGTGCAGAGTCCAGCAGAGTAGAGGTCAGGGGGGAGAACAATACTGGCCTCTGATGGGAAGGTCAGTAGATCGCCTCTCACCTCACCTAGGTACGAGGGAGTCCGCCTAGGTAATCCCCACCACCTCATCCCCACCCATTAGGCACTCAATGTCACAGCAGGCGGGTGGGGTGGGAGTTGATTTTCAGGGGTTAGCGAGTCAGGGGAAAAGCAGCCAGACCCCAGTGAGAGGCCAAGGGGTGAAAATGGTCCTAATTACCTGGGTTCTTAAGTGGCCACACCTGAGCATGCTCTGCCCCCCCCTTCCACCCCACACATCACTGTGTTTGCGCCCCAGGTAGAAAATGTCCCATACAGCAGCTAACAAGACGTCCCAGCAAGGAGGCTCTGCAGGGGGCTGTTGAGGACAATGAGAGCTTTTATCTGGGTGGGGAGGGAGCAGAAGCCCACTTGTAGCAGCAGGCCGTTCAGACCCCATTGTGGCGCTTGCCACAGCTGAATGACTCAGACAAACGGCAAAACTGCAAACATGCTGCTAAAAAAACTGGAACACAGCTGGCCCTCGGCACCGGCTGTTGCCCACCTTATCAGTTCGACCCTGAGTACCGGTACTCTCCTTGGCACTGGAGAAGTGCCGGTACTCAGCTTGATAAAAATAAGAAGTGCCGGTAC
The DNA here is from genome assembly GCF_964204655.1 of Triturus cristatus. Classification (NCBI taxonomy): domain Eukaryota; kingdom Metazoa; phylum Chordata; class Amphibia; order Caudata; family Salamandridae; genus Triturus; species Triturus cristatus. Next base: position 845,845,320 of record NC_140580.1, on the reverse strand, counting down.
TCAGTACCGGTGAGTACCGGCCCATTTAAAGCACTGGGCAGCACACTATGTAAGCACAGATTGTTACCTTGCGTATTTTTAAGCCACGTCCTTAATTACATTGGCCACGCCCCTATGAGAGACCCCCTAATTTTTTCATTCCACTTAAAGCCCTGCTCACATATCAACATAAGCACCGTTCCAGATCTTCTCCTTAACATTTGCATGCACGTGCCTGCCCAACTGATCAGGCTCTGAAGGTACATCCCCCAAACCCAAGCTTGGCAATGGCAGCAACATACCTGCAGGAATAGCTTCCTAGAGGAGGGGTAGGGACCCGGCTTCTGCCTTCACTGTTTGCTCCCCACTTCCCGCTTGCGAGGTACCAGTCACTACTGACCCCTGCACTGCTGACGCACCTGCCACTCATGCCTGTCCTTGTATACCTATGCCATCCATAGGTATACAAGGTCTTTGTCAGCACATCTTGTGGCAATTCCAAAGGTAATAAGGGCTCGGATGGGCGGGCGGGCTTTTGGATTTGTGGCAGCTAAACACTGGAATACTCTTCCCCTGTCGCTGAGAAGCTCCGGGGACTTCCTTTCTTTTAGGAAGGAATTAAAAACATTTCTTTTTCCTAGGTTTGGCTAACTCTTCTTGACTGTTTGTGTGGTGTTGGTATAATTGTCTGAAGCGCCAGGATAGCCTTCGGGTGACAGTGCGCTATACAAGTACGCCATACATACATACATACATACATGTGCCACCAGCCTCTTGGCTCTTTCAACATGGTTGCTCTCTGCTACCTCTGCCAGTGCACCTCCCAATAAAGGTGCGTATCACACATCTACCTTTGAAAGCCAAAGCAAAACACTGGCTAAGTTAGCCACCAACTCTGGCTGCCCTGCAGTGCCCACTGGTATTACCCCAGTTGCCATGCACGACTGCTGTCCGCTGCTGGCACAGCCACTATTGGAGCACTGCCCTGCTCTTCAGCACCACTTACCTTGCCCACCAGTACGACCTATGCAGGAGCGCTGCCCTACCCTTTACCTATACTGCCCACTGGCACAACCTCAGGGGCGACCCGTGGCCCTTGTCCCCTTCACCAATTGTCCCTTGTCCCCTACAATGCTTCCTTTCTGGGGGGACATGCTGCCCGAGGAGCAACCCCTGGCCCTTTTGGCACCCTTCCTTGCTAGCTCTGACATGTTTACAGAGTAAAACAATACCTAATGTTAACTATGATGCATCCCTGGTGCAACATGCACCGACTCTCAGAAAAAAATCAAAATTGCTAATCAAAACAACAAATTGCTGTGCAAAACACCCAAATTGCCCTTCAAAAACGTTTCTATCCCCCAAAAAGTGCTCCCAGCTTCATGAAATCACAGCTCCTATACCAGGCACCAAGATAAATTGTCCCCACAAAGCACTCAAACGTGCATCAATCACGTAATAAAGCTCTCCTGTGCTTGCATGCCCACGGAACAACCAAATGCCCCACAACAAGCACCTTTGCCGCGCACAAGTGCTCACAAAAATGGCGCAACGCACACCCGTTTACCTTGGGTGCCCCCTTGCGCCTCCGGAGCTGCCTCCGAGAGACTGCTACCACAACCAGGACCCTCTGGTCAGGTAAGACAAACTCTCTAGCCCGTGCGGCTCCCGGCAGTGCAATGCAATGCAATGCAAAGGGAGGGGGGCCATCAGTAGCGCTACCAGCAGGTGATTGTTGTGCGGGTGGTATCAGAGGCAGAGAAGCGACCGCATTGTCCTAGAGACCTGATTGCTGCCGTGGGGGCCTTTGAATAGGGTGGGGCTTGGGCCGGTCTACGCCGGAAGCCTCTGTTATAAAATTAGATTGATAAGGACCAAGATGAACTGCTTGATATCGACTGGACAGGTCGAACTTCATCCAGTCCAGAGAGCTACTGCTTAGGACTCGTACCCCCCAGGATGGCTCCCGGCCCAGCCCCCGTCCAAACCCACGAAACAATGCTTAACAACCAGCTGTGGGTTAAAAAAGGCCATGTTTATTACAAATAATCACACAAACATGACAATATATAAATCATACAATTTGATACGATACGATATGTATTTATCAAATTCAAACGTTAATCACCATTTTATTTTAAGTTCCCCCTAGCTTCATGCTCCATCCGCAAGTCGGGCAGAACTCAATTTACTTACACGAAGAATGTTGTCTATTGCTCCAGCACTAAGGGGCCTTCTGGCTCGCGTCCCCACAACCAACTGAGAACCACGCAAGGCGCAACCCGCCTGCATCCTTGAAGGGTGAGCCCCTGTCATCTGGTCTAGATCCGCCACCTGAGGGGCCCACCCCTCCACCACCAGGCTGCTCATCGGGGTTCGTAGGGAGTAACCAGGGGCGGAAGCCCCATGCCCTATTTTTAAACTGGCGCCCTTGCCCCCAGCCGGTGTCCCGTTCTCTCTGGGGTGAGCTTACCGTCTCTCCGCCTCAGTGCTGGGCTAAGGAGTATGCAGGAGGACTCCCCTTAACAATGTAAAGGCAATTTCTGTGACCTCTTTACCGCCGCTCTCTAACCTAAATCCAACACCTCACCAAACTCTATCCTTAGGGACGGGTGGGTGGGAGATTAACAAAGCTCCCTGCATCCCGAGGCCGGCGCAGAAAAGAAAGAGAGGGCGAGGACAAGGGCCAGCTGCCCTAAATAGGCCTTCGCCCCCTCCCCCTGAGTTGCCGGCTCCGGCCGGAAGTGACATCACGTCGCTGACCCGGAAGTAGTTGTTGCTGCCGTCCTCGTCCTCTTTACTTCTTCCAAGTGGACCACCTAGGGGGCATGCCCGGGCGCCCGGGGGGCCGAGTCCTAAGTGCGCGCTTCATTATATTTCGCGCTTGTCAAATGCTAACTTGTAAAAGGCCGTTAATATGAGTGTCATAGGCCCCTGTGTCGAATGCGGCCAATAGATCTAGAGCAGAATAATTTCCCTGGTGTATGAACATGAGCAAAATCATAAAGTACAGATACCATACCGTCTCTGTGCCGTGAGAAGGCCTTATACCATATTGGGCAGCATCCAAAATGAAATTAGACTCCATAAAAGAGGAAATCTCTTTATTCACCGCTCTTTTCAGAATCTTGATGGGGAAAGACAACTACGAGATCGGGTAGTAATTACCTAAAACTGTTGGGTCAGCAGCATCTTTCTTAAATAGTTGCATTACTAAAGCCGTTTTCTAGGCTTAAGGACCCAAAGAAGTGGCAAGGGACTTGTTGCAGATAGTCTGAAGCATTTCTCCTCATGAGATAAGCCCAATCTTAAAATCCCAAGTGGACAAGGATCTAGATGGTATCCAAATGAAGTTGTGGCTAAACAATCACTAATAACTTCAAGCTATAAAGGTTCAAAAAATATTCAGGGATGGGCCTATTGCTTGCCATAGTGCGAAGGACCGCAGAGGTAACCATGTCGGGGGGAGGGAGCAGATGACTAATGAATTGCAAATAGAAGCCATTTTTTTCATTATAAAAAGTCAGAAAGATTGGCACACAGGGCTTGAGAAGAGTACAGGTTGGACATCAGACAGTAGGGAAGGAAGTGAGCGAGCCGCCCTAAAAGTCTTGTCGGTCGCATTACAAGGATGAACAATTTTGGGTGTATAGTTCTCTGCCCTCACCTTGTATGGAAGTCTTTTATAAGAGCATTCTGTTCCCATAGAAGGGAAATAATCCCTGTGTCATGCTCTCTTTGGCTTTTAATTGTGGAGTCTGGCTTCCTTGACCGTGTGTTTATTCCATGGAGCTGATGTCCTAGTACGATGAGAGAAGCAGATGTAAAAAAGCCCAGTCTTTCGAGGGCTAATGTGATTTTACTATAAAATGCTGGAAAGTCATCTTCCAGCCTAGCGGTGGCTGAAAAAGATGCAGGACACTCAGCTCCTCTTAGAGAGTATTACAGAAGCTCTCAACAGAACGACTAGATCAAGCTTGTTGTGAACTGCTTTAATTGGATTATTATCTCAAGAACATCTCTCAGGTAGGAAACATTTAAAATAAATCAAAAGATGATCTAACCAAGTCAAAGGGATAGGTGTGTCACAAAATACTTTTTCAGCCTGGGAAAAATAAAATGCAAACAGTGCCCAGCTTTATGTGTGGAGCCAGAGACTAATTGTCTGAGATTTAGGTCAGAAAGAGAACTAATTAAAAGATAAGTATCTGGATTCATAGGCAGGTGAGCCGAATTTTAAAGTCTGCAAGAGCCAGAAAATAGGAGTGGCTCAGCAATAAAGGAGATAAAAAATCAGCAAATAGACTTCCGAAGGTATAATTTGTGTGGGGATCAAGAGTTCAATGAGTGCTAATGTGATGTGCAAACACAGCTGATAATTTCCTACCAGAAAAGCAGAGATTCTGGGAAGTTTTTATTTGAGATGCTTAACAATTTCAACAAACATAAGAACCAACATGGACAACAGGGGGGCTGGGAGGGGAAGAAGCAACACGAACATGGGGGGTAGGAGGGAAAAGAAGCAATACAGATACTGGGGTATGAGGGAAAGAAAATAGTACTGCATTTATAGCACAATCAGCTGAATTAATCAGTACTTGATCCATGCTCCAGCCAAAAGAAGAGGGAGTGAAGCCAGAACGTTCTATCCAATCAGACGGCAGCAAATAAGAGTGACAGTGACCCAATTGGTGGGCTGCATGCCCCTTGTGTACAATGTCTCTCGCAAGCGAGAACGCATTCAGCACGTGCTGACGCAGAGAAAACCTAAAAACTATTCCTTTAGCTTTCTCTTTATACATTTCTGCAGTTTAGCCAACCATTTAACTTTTAGGCCCCCGGAGACCCGTAATCTGGATCCCATCCTCTCCAGCTCAATCAAAGCAATGACAAATCTTCACTCCAGTAGGTTTCTCCATGGGTAAACAGGGCATGTTTATTCCTACCATAAATCCAAAACATAACATTCATAAGACATGCTGAAACTGGAAATAATTCCACAGTTGGTAACAAAATTCATGGATATTGCTATCTTGTCCTCTGTAATCAACAAAGTACACCTATCTAAAAATTGACAGTCTGACTAACAATGATACTATATACATTCATTTACATTCCCTGGAAATGACACACACACTGGTCTCGAATTTTCTTCACCCTATCCGAAGTATGTAGGTGGTATCACCTGTATTCCAGAGGGCTGCTCTCAACTCTCTGTACCACTGGCCACTTGTCGTGGTTCTGCTCTCCCAACACTAGGCCTGGTCCAGCGGCTACAGCCCCATGGCCAACATTGGTAAACTGTGAGACTAGCGCAAAAACGAAGATATCACTTTTCAACTAGAATGATTGTACAGTGATGGATATACGAATAAATATTATAACCTTCTTCAGATACGGATCATATGGTATAGGTACTTAACATACATATAAGCAAACAATAACATCTAAAGTTAATGCAAGGAATTGAGAGAAAATAATCAGTGTTGAGGTAGTTGAGATCTTATAACAGTGATTCCAAACAAGCAATTCCTTAAAGAACAATAAACTATAAACAATAATGTGCTTCAATTCCAATTATTTTATTAAAAATATTATTGGTTGTAAACCAGATATTTAAAAACCCAATCCGCATCTAGAAATTAAACAAGACTTGCAGTCCCCCATGGACCAACTCAAGGTTGATCTCACCAAAAAAATGGCGACCCTACGCCAAGATGTGGACGCGGTGGGTACCAGAGTGTTGGAGGTGGAGGGACAGGCGCAGGACCTGGAGGCTCGCACCACCAAACTGCAGGATTCTCAACAAGCCCTCCAGATCCAGCTCCAGCAGGCAATATTGAAAGTGGAAGACTTGGAGAACAGAACCCGACTGGAGAATATGCGTATCCGGGATTTGGAAGAGGGCGCGGAGGGCCCTTACTTGGAGGCGTTCGTGGTGGGTCTATATGCGGAACTTCTAGCTCCTCACCAACTGAAACTCAAACTGGATCGGGTCGACCGTGTGGGGACCCCAGTCTGGGGAACACAGAAGGCCACGGGATATCTTGGTCAAAATGCACTCTTTTAAAATAAAGGAAGCTATCTTGAGTGCAGCACGGAAAAAGGAGGAGACGTCCTTTCAAGGATACAAATGTGCCCTCTTCCAATATCTAGCTCCTTCCACCTTGGCGCGTCGATAACTGCTGCGACCAGTCACTGCCAACCTAAGGGACGAAAACATAACGTTACCGCTGGACATTTCCTTTTGGGCTTGCGTTTGAATACAAAAACAAGGCGCGCCATGTGACCGACCTCCCTGATGACCTTCGTATTTTGGGCCTCCCACTCCCAGAAGACGAAAACACTGCAGGCTCCTCGACTGAAATGGAACAACACCGGAGAGGCTCCAGGCCCTGGCACACATTCACGAAATCTCGATGAGCTGCGAGTCCATGGCACCTGGAGAATCGCTTTCTACAGACATTCCGGCTTTCAGGGTCTCTCTCTAGCCTACATGCACTCCCATGAGACTGTGATGCACCAAAGCCCTGAACCCGACGGATGGACACGTTAACATGTCTAGGATACGAGATGTTGCAACCGATCGACATGGACACTGAGGTTTTTATTTTCTTCTTATTGAACTGCTCCCTAGATATCCGTACCACCCAGAATTCTTCTATCTTTTTAGGAAGAATCTCGAACCGAAGGCCCGTTGGCCGTGTGCCTCACCTTTTTGGGGGTTCGCTGAGGTTTTGCATTTTTGGGTGGGAGGGATCCTTGTGGTGGTGTACTGGTTTCACTGACTTCTGACTTCTTTAAGGTCCTACAACACGAGCAGTGGGGGCACGGAGAAACATGTGGTTTTCATGGTGGGTGGTCTTTTTCTAACAGGGTCGGCTACCACTGCACACGCACGGGAGGGGTAACCCAAATGGGGAGGGTGAGAGGTCTGTCTTGCCAATGGTTTCAGTAGCATCCTGGAATGTTAAGGGGCTGAACTCCCCCCAGAAACGGCAGAGAATCAGGAAATATCTCACAGGTTTGAGGTAGTAGCCGTCCAAGAAACTCACCTCAAAAAGTCAGAGGACGCTAGGCTATCACACAAATCATACCCCTTAATATATAAGTCATTCGATAGTATCAAGCACAATGGAGTAGCCCAGCTCTTTCCTACCACAACTAAGTTCCAACCTGAAGCCACCAAGACAGATTGGGGAGGGAGAATCATAATGGTCAGGGGGAGGTTGAGGGGCACCCTATGCACGTTCGTCTCTCTTTATACACCCAACTCGGGCCAGTCAATATGCCTATCTAACGCACTGAATTTGATAAGTGGGTTTGTGGAGGATCCTGTGGTCTTACTGGGAGACTTTAAACTGACATGGCACGAGACACTGGACAGTTCACACTCCAACAGGGCGACCACCAATAATTTCTCCAAAGGGGTCAAACAGAAAATGATCACACTAGGCCTATGCGATGCTCGGCGGTCGCTACACCCTACCACCAAAGACTACACATACTACTCTCATGTCCACCAGACATACTCTAGGATTGATTATACTTTCGTTAGTCAGGCTTTAGTGGGGCCTCTACAGGCAGCACAGATTCTGCTGATTTCAGTATCAGATCACAGCCTGGTCACCATCAGTTTGACCTAGAGCAGGCCGAAGTCAAGCACGTCGAGGTGGTACTTCCCGACGGCGATCACACGTGACAAGACCTTGCACGAGGAATTGAGGGCCTCCATTGCAGAATACTTTGCATTCAATAACCCGAAGGCTACATCCCCACAGAATAATTGGGATGCCTTTAAAGCAGTGCTGCGGGGTAAATGCATCTAACTCAACACAGTCCTAAATAAACAGAGAGCGAAGGAACGTGTTGCCCTTGAAGGAGAATTAGAATTACTTGGAAAGGCGCATAAAGCCACACCCATGCAGACACTGCAGCATCAACTTACCGCGACACGGGGCAAACTACGCTCTATTTACAATAATAGAGCTGAGTATACACTACTGAAGCTGCGTCAGACATCCTATGCCCAAGGCGACGAAGTGGGTCCCCACTTAGCGCACCAACTGAGTGAAAAGGGAACGCAAATTCATTAGGGGTATCCTGGACCGGGATGGTCAGCTTGTTCATACTGATGTCAATAAAGCCAACATCTTTGACGACTTCTATGGGAAACTCTACCAAGGTACAACTCCAGATACAGACCTACAACAGCAATATCTTGACTCGGTGACTCTCCCCGATATCTCCCCCACGACTGCAGAATCCCTAGATGCTCCCATCACTTCAGAGGAAGTGAGCCAGGCCATTTTGAGACTCAAACTTCATAAAGCCCCCCGGACCTGACAGTCTTACGGCACAATTTTATAAATGCTATGCATCAGAACTCACCCCACCTCACTGAGCTATTCCAGGCGATAGCAGCAGACACTCGTGTCTCAACATCAATGGCCGAAGCGGTGATATCTGTCATTCCCAAGCCAGGGAAGGACCCCCAACTCTGCGCTTCGTATAGACCCATAGCTCTTCTCAATCTCGACGTGAAGCTCTTTTCCGCGATCTTAGCCGCTAGGCTGGAGGACTTGATGCCCAAACTAGTCCACCCTGATCAACCAGGCTTTATAAAGGGCAGGCAAACACATGATAATATCCGTCCCACCATATAGCTCATTGAGAAAGTATCTAAATTTAATCTCCCTGCACTTTTGGTGGGTCTTGATGCGGAAAAGGCCTTTGACAGGGTGGACTGGTCGTTCCTCTTCCTCACCATATAGAAATTCGGCTTTGGGGACACATTCCTCAACATGGTCAAGGCCAACTACCACCTCCCATGCTCCCGAGTGTGCATCCCTCCCCTTCGTTCTTAGCAGGGATGCCCGCTTTCCCCCCTCTTATTCTCCCTCAGCATCGAACCCCTCGCTGTGAGATTCCAGGCTAACGAGGAGAGTCTGGGGATACGCTTTAGCGGTATAGATCACAAAGCGTACCTCTTTGCCGATGACATCCTGCTCACGCTTACATAGCCAGCCTCCTCACTCTGGGCAGTACAGGAGGAGCTGAAACACTTTGAATGGGTGGCAGGCTTTAAGGTAAATTTATCCAAATCTTCCATTTTAAATCTCACACTCCCCGCTGTGGAGGCGACAAGACTCAGAGGTCAGACGTCCCTACACTGGGCTAAACACTCTCTTCTTTACTTGGGGGTCCACCTCAGGCCCAAAGTTGGGGATCTCTATAGGGCCAACTTCCCCTCTCTAGTGACTCAGCTGCACCAGGACTTTAAGAGATGGAAGCCCCTTTACATCTCCTGGCTTAGGCGGATCAACGCTATTAAAATGACGGTCCTACCAAAACTATTATATTTATTTCAAGCCTTACCTATTGAACTTGATCGAGATTTACTGCTGCGCCTGCGATCACTAGCCACTAAATTCATTTGGCAAGGCGGGAGGGCTTGTCTTCCTTTTCACGTACTGAGACATCCGAAGAGCGAGGGTGGGGTAGCATTACCGAATTTCACATTATACTTTCAAACGGCACAGCTACGAGTGGTGACGGAATGGTCTGCGAGTGAGTCCGATACGCACTGGCTCCACATGGACAGGTCAATTATGGGGCGTTCCATTTGGGATGTCCTGTGGAAGCCAAAGAAAGATCGGCCTGTGAACACCTACATAAGCACTCCCACTCTCACTACACTGGCAATCTGGGACCAGGTCACAAGGAGGGAGGGGTGGACATAATTTCCTTCTCCGTATACCCCGATTCACTTCAACCCGGCATTCCTGCCGGCACTACGTGAAGGGCCCTTTGACTGCTGGAGGGAGGGAGGGTGCCTAAAACTCTGATCTATTTCATAATTATGATGTCCTGACGCTCGAAAGCTGCTAAAGAGAATTTTTGATCCCCACAGCGAACACTACCACTACCTCCAGCTCAAACACCTGGTCACACTCCCGCACATCAGAGACGCTGCTACTAGAAAACTAACGGCTATGGAGAGACTGGCAGTTCACAAGGCAGGTTCCATGAAAGGCGCCATTTCCTCACTTTACACCATGTTTTTGACTACGCTACATGTCCTTCTGGGAACGGGTAATAGGGCGCAACATCACTGAAGAGGAATGGAAACATGTATGGGGTGATAACACTAGACATAACAAATCGGTGGCCCTGAGAGAAGCTCACTATAAGACACTGCTGGACTGGTACCTTTACCCTACTAAGCTCCGGCGGATCTTCCCTGACACCTCAGATCTCTGCTGGCGGGGATGTGGCCTACAGGGGGATTTTCACCACATCTGGTGGGACTGCCCGGGTATCCGGCCTTCCTGGGAAGAAATACTCTCTCATCTCAAAGATATGCTGGGATAACCCATCCCGACACCATCGAGGGGGCTTTACTGGGCATCAGGGACCCGGCATTGGAACACCAAACAAAAGCCGACAAGGCGATCATGTGGACATGTCTAGGGGCGGCGAAAGTCATGATAGCGGCTGCCTGGAAAAAGAAGGACACACCAGCTACATCGCTGTGGCATGCCTCGCAGACATCTTTCGCGAAGATTACAAGGCTTTTGAACATAAATGGGGTCCCTTGGTAACCTATCTATCTCGTGGTCTGCCCTCCGCTGTTTGTCCTCTGTAAGGGCTATGCACCTGTTCCAGCTCTAGCCTGTCCCGAGCTGGAATTTAATTAGATAAGGCCCCGCGTCAGCTACCCTGCTTTATAGCTGTACCTCTGCTGCCCACTACTTCATCACGTGACATCACCACCACCAGGGACGGGGAGGGGGGAGGGACAGGAAGGGAGGAGGGGAGTTTTTTCTCTTTGAGTTTGTGTTCATGCCTGAGGAACCCTCTTCAAAGCTTGTTGTTTCAAAACCGGTGTCCTCTACATCATCAGTGGGGGGGTGGGGGGGTTGTATGGACTATGGGACGTATGAAACTGGGCTCTAATTAAGTGAATATCTTTTGACCCCGGGCCCTGCACGCGCTACTGTATTCATGTTGTCATTTTTGATTATGACGCTCAATAAAACGAATTTTGGAGAAAAAAAAAAATTGCTGCCCATCACCTCAGTGCTGTCCTAATAAGTAATTGAGAGTACATCTGTCCTCGAAATCATTTACTGTTGCATGCGGCTATCAAGGCTGTGCCTTTTAAAAACTTAATTTCCACAACAACCCCAAGATTAAGGGATTGTGTGAGTGGGATTATTGTGCTGTCGCATTCCAAAAGCGACTACGTCGTGCCTCACTCCACCCCCGATGGTCTCTGAAAAGGGAGGGTCACAAGTTTCGACCTGCCCTAAATAGGCCTCGCCCACCGTAACATCAGCAGTGCATCCCTGGCTTCATGACCCCTACCCCGGAACTCACGAGTAATGGTCCAGGAAGCTGCTCCTGTGATGCCCACATCCTCGCTTGCCTCTGGCCAAAGAGTTGGGAGAGCAAGGGAGGACCAGGGTTCTGCGTGGGACCTGTGGCCTAAAGCCACGCAACCCTACAGGGAGCACTCTGTTCAAAAACCCCAACCCTGCCCATACTTAAAATCTGTCTACAACAAATAGAAACAGCACAAAATAGTGTGAGGTAGTAATCCAAATTGCAAACTGTACTGTCATCTAGCTTAATGATAGCTAACAACATATGTAAAGAGCAAGATATAAACCGAATATAGTCTGGTGATTGATAACAGGCGCTGCTAAAGTAAATTGCAACCATTTCATCAATTCTGAAAGTATGACATTTAGGGGATATGCTGGGGAGGTTACGCAGTTGGGATGCAGCCTTCTCAAACTCAAAGACATCGTGAGTAACATGCATGTGGGTGTTCACATTGGTTGTATTTATTCAAAACGCCCATTTAAAAAGAACAAGAGATTAAATGTTTTTTAAAATTGTGCAATGCCTCATAAATCGTGAACTGAAGGTATATGCTCCTAAACTAGTCAAACAGTACACATAATTTTTTACAGCATGCATAATCCCCAAAAAAGAGGTAGCATTCATTTTCCACAAAGTACATTTCCACCGTTTCATTTCCACTCCACTCATGCACAAAAGCGAAACTACCCAACTCTTGGGGGACGATCCCTGGTTATTGCACAACTGGACTCTTGCCCTATTGAGCAATGGTCCGACTCCCATCCAACAGTTTAAGGGATCTTGACTCAAGCAGTGAGATAAGGAGATACAGCTCCATTGCCTACTTCGAACCTTCGACCCCCACTGCGGAGAAATTTACACAGAATGAAAATGTACAGTTACAACCTTAGTGATATCCAAAGTTATTTCTGACACAAACTCTTTTCCAGCTGATGAATATGTTTTGCTTTTACTGCCCACAAGAGTGGCTAATGAATGGGGGTTGGGGTGGTGGAAGTAGCTTAGGACTTTAGGTCCGGAGTACCAGGGCAGAAAGGCCAAGGTCATGCTTGCGTGGGCTTTAAACGAGATAACTACCTGCAATTGTGACCCGGCCAGGATGTCACAATTCATAGATTGCACTTCATGTCCCTGTGGTGCCGGAAATGGCACTCAGGCAAAAAAAGAGGGCGGGTGCACACATACCCCAAAATCATCATGGCCCTTGTCCTTTCAGTGGCCAAAGAATTGTGAGAATGGAGAGTGACCCATAAGAACCCACAGCCAGCTTCTATTACCGCCTTTGAAGGGATGCACTCCTTCAAAGTCAGCCAGCAGTGAATTTGGGGACTACCAGGTTATGCACAGATTTGTGCAAAAACCACTGGAGCCCATGGCTGTTCCTTCTACCCATTAGAGGCATGTATTAGTTCTGTCGAGTTCTTGTACTCTGGAGACCCATGAAGAACCTGTTTAATCGGAAGGGGATTATCGAAGGATGAGGCAGCTGAAAACTGATACCAAGCGTGCCTGTCAGGTATATAAATGCTTCCAGCCAGTAAAACCAGGCAGAATAACTATATAGTGCCTCATTGTGTATATATAAATGCTTCAGCCAGTAAAACCAGGTAGAATAACTATATAGTGCCTCATTGTGAGGACAGTGGCAATACTTGGTGGTAATATCACCCTTGCGGTTTTTCTCTGCTGCGATTTTACATCCACATCCTGAATTTCACATATCAAAATAAGGGATAATCACCTGTTACTTGCTGGTAATCTTCATTAAGGAGGGGACCCAGCAAGAAACACGAGCACCAGAAGTAAGGACCGCTAACAGAATGAGTTTGAGTCACAAAATTATTTTGTTAGAGGAAGAATATCCCAGGACTATTTATTTAACCAAACAATATGCAAGGAAACAAAACAAAATCAATAAAAATCTGATGAAAACTTTTTACATATATCAACAGCATTTTGAGGTCCTATACAGACTATGCTAGACAGAAATCCTTCCTAATAATTTATCTATCTGTGCGTACATCCTTTGTGAGATCATGGTCTGAGTCTTCTCCAGGACCCCTTCGATCATCCTATAAGCCAAATCTTTCCCCCTTAGACAACCATGGGATATGGGCAGCAAACGAAAAGCATCAAGTAATTTTAACGACCTTCTGTTTAGGAGCTTTACAGACTCACTGAGTGCCTTACCAGAAGACCCAACTCTCCAAACCCTGCTGTGATCACATGAGGCCATGTGATCGCAACACCAGGAGACATTCGAGACAACCAAGATAATTCCGCCATCAATAAGTCATTCAAATCCCTACGACCATGCTGGGCAAAATCATTACCACCTTGTGTAATATCACTATGGCCGTGGTGGTTCCAGTGCAAAAATCCTTTTCACGACCTACCTCATCTTCAGTAAGTACAAGCCCACACCCCCCGGCCCCTTCCACGATCAACCACCTCATTTTGAAGCCTGTTTCTTGGGCTCATACATCAAAACCACCCCAAAGAATGGCTTCTGTGCTCGCAGCATGAATGAACGTCGGATCACTAGCATTTAAGAGAAAATCATTGTACCTGGATCCAGCACAAGAGAAGGAAAATGCCAAGATGACAAAAACGGCTCAGTGCAAACCACACTAGGCCATGTCAGGCACATAACGCTTATGAGTGATTTACACATAATGAGACTGAGCCAAAAAGGATTAGCACCTGTCACTTGTAATGAATTATAACAGTCCAAATATGGGTGGTGCAAAGATCTGGAAGATCAATCTCAAATCTTCCAGTTAAAAGTCAAGCTACATAAATACGTTATATAAGAGTGATCTGCAGTTGCAAATTATTTCATTTAACACATTGCACAGACTCCATTCACATGACTGGAGAAAACGTTTTTATAAAAAGAATAAGATGTGAATAAAGGAACCCTATTATAAAAACATGGATGGAGTCTGTGCACAGTGTTAAATGACATCATTTGCAACTAATGTACATCCTCTGTGATGGATGGTGTGTGCAGATTACTCTTATACAACACATAACGCTTATGACGGTTTGACTTTCTGGCTTAATGCCACATCCTGCTGCTGCCCCCGTTCCTCAAAGAATGCTAGCTACAATTCATGGAGTTAATCCCAGCCCTTACCAGAGCCTCGTAGATCACTCTAGAGAATTGGTATCTCGAGACGGAAACATCATATTTGATAGGACACGTTGAGTTCCGTCCACACACAGTTGACCGCACTAAAAGCAAGCCCCACTTCAACCTGCCGATTCGCACCCTGCCCCAGTGACACAGTCCGATACCCAACTTTAGGTTTTGGTTAGAGATGGTGCACCAGCAGAGACGCTACAGTCAAGCCACCTTCAAGTCAGCCCCCAACAAATACCACCAACAATTCAAAGATGTAAAAAAGGATACTCTTGCAGACTGCATCAGGGCAAGTGCCAACCACACCAAGGAACTCTTCACCATTGTCAGAGAGCTCTCCTGACCAATAGCCACAGAGAACGGTATTCCCCCTTCACAGTAGCTCTGCGACGCTCTAGCGAATCACTTCCACAACAACATATCCACCATCTATAGGAAATTCCGAGTCCCAACCCACCAAGGTCCACAGCCTCCTCACTACCAATGGAAGCCTCCCCAACCAGCATCTCACCGCATGGGAATGGCTCACCACACCGAACTCCACAGCTATCATGGTCTCCATCACCTCGGGAGCCCCCTAATCACCCCTGCCCCCACCGCCTCTTCAACCTAGGAAGTAAGGAGATCATCCACGAACTTACCACCATCCTCAATGCATCAATTGCCACAGCCACTTTTTGTGATGCATGGAAACACAAAAAAGTCAGACTTCTCCTCAAGAAACCCCCCGCCGACCCGATCAAATTCTAGAACTACCCCACCTTCTCGCTGCTCCCTTTCCCCACCAAAGTCCTGGAGAAGGCCATCAACCGACAGCTCATTGAATACCTGGAGAGAAACAACCTGCTAGACGCCTCCCTATCTGGTTTCCACGCCAACCACAGCACTCAGACTGCCCGTATCATTGCCACAGATGACATTTGCACCCTACTCAACGGGGGGAGTTAGCGGCCCTGATACTCCTTGACCTCTCCGCAGCTTTCGATACCGTATCCCACCACACACTCATCAAGAGACTGCACCAGATCGGGATCAAGGCAGACGCACTCAAAAAAATTGCATCATTCATCATGGGATGAACACAGAGCGTCTGCCTAACTCCCTTCACCTCGAAGCCCAAGAGCACCATCTGCGGCGTCCCTCAAGGTTAATCCCTCAGCTCATCTCTTTAACACCTACATTACACCTCCCGCCAACATCGTCAGAACCCACAATCTCAAAATCATATCCTGTGCTGACGATACCCAGCTCATCTTCTTGCTCTAATCGGAACCCACCACCACTAAGACCAACTTCAGAACTGCATGAAGAATGTCGCAGACTGGATGAAGGCCAACTGTCTGAAACTCAACATGGACAAGACCAAAGTGCTGATCTTTGGCAACCATGCCTCCTCCTAGAACGACAAATGGTGTCCCACTAAACACAACCATTTATGCTCGCAACCTCTAGCATTATCCTGAACAGCAGACTTACCATGAAACGACAGATCAATGCAGTCTCCACCACCTGCTTTCACACCCTCCACATGCTCCAAAGAATCTTCAAATGGCTCCCCATCAGCACGAGAAAAACAGTCAAGCCAGCATTAATCACCAGCCGGCTGGACTACGTCAACACATTGTACGCATGAACCACCACCAAACTCATGACAAGGCTCCAGACAATATAGAACCAGACTGATCTTCAACCTGCCCAACTGGAACCACATTACCCCATCCCTGAGGAACCTCCACTGTCTCCATGTCCAGAAAAGATACCAATCCAAGATACTGACACACGCCTACAAAGCCCTCCTCAATCAAGGACCAGCATATATGAACCACTGCCTGAACTTCTACCAGCCATCCAGACTCCTTTGCTCCGCCTCTCCCTCCCTCGCACAGACACATCATATTCACTGTAGCCACAGCCGAGGCTGCTCCTTCTGTCATCTTGCTGCCAAGTCCTGGAACGCCCTCCACCTCCAAACATCACCCTCACTGAAGGACTTCAGGAAGAGACTCAAGACCTGGCTCTTCGACTAAGCCCAGCAAACCAGCGTCTGCCTGATGATAAGCTGCGCTTTACAAGTGCTGTTTGATTGATTGATCTCTAGCCGTATTTTATGTACATTTGTACATCCAAAATTTAAAAACATATTGTAATCACAGCACAATTCGAAATTTGTATATGATTTTACATCGCTCCCCATGTTTTACAGAGTCAGCTATACAGCCTCTACTACCTCAACAAATAGCTTCTGTGAGCTCATGGTTGTCCTGTACCCAGATGACCCTGCCCATCTCTGGGTTATCACTCATATGCAAAAATCCCTGTGCTTCACTTACAAACACTATTGATGTGAAGTAGAGGATCTTAACTCCATGCGGAAGGCCTTCACGCCACAGAGCGTTCGCGTCTCCAGTTCCCCCAACATCCATCAGAAAGCCATCCGGCGCAACCGGACCATGCACTGGTCCTGTGGCACAGATTGCATCCGCCAACTCCCAAAGGGCCAGTGTCCCAAAGCGCCAATGTGCATGTGTTAGGTTGGGCTAGGGACCATCCCAACTCTTCTAATTATAGCTTCTCTACTGGATCCTGCAAGCACACAACTTTGAGGTTCCACTGACACTGATCTTGTGTGTGGATTACTTTGTGACTTGCAAGGGAGACCTGAAAAGTCCCTAATAACCATGAACTCACCCGCCACGGACCAGGATGGTTTATTGACTATCTAGACCCCACCACCACCCGCGAATCATATTGGCACGCAAAAGCAAAAAGATTATTCACAAACATGGTATTACCTTCAGGAGACACATGCACCCCATCACAGAGAAAAAAACTCTCCCCTGTAAAACAGCCGTGGGGGATACAATCCAACCTAGTGGGTCTCAGGAACCTTGAGAGCTGTCTGTTAAGGCGCTTGGCAGATTCATTCAGCGCCAGCACAGAGTGCCCCCCCCCCCCCACGCCAGGACTGCCTAGGCACTATATGTGACCAAGCAATGTAGGCTTCCGGGACGGGAAATCATCCAGATAATGCAGAACACACTTTGCGCCAGTCCCCTTCTTAAAAATCCACTAGAGGAAAGACCTGAAAGTCTCAATGTATACGCGCCAGATACAGAGCACTCTATAGGCATACACCTGTCAAAACAGAATGCACCCTCAAATTGAAACCCCAACAAATGGAAATCATCAGGGTGCACCGGCAACAAATGAAAAACTGATTCAATGTCTACTTTAGTCAGCAGCGCTACAGTACAGTACAGTAGCAATGGCTTTGTCAAAGAAAGCATACTTTACTGAGCATTGTGATGGTTCGATGGCATAGTTTAGTGAGCTACCCTTTGGGGCTGGCAAGTTATGTATTAGGCGGAACTGGTCTGGTTCTTTCTGGGGCACCATCCCCAAAGGGAAGCTGACAAATTCCTCAACAGCCGCAGAATCAAAGAAACTAGCAACCCTGGCAAGGGCACATTCTTTGTCTATCTTCTGACTGACCACCTCTCTATTAGCAAGTAAGAACCGCTGATTCTTGCAAAAGGGAATTGCTGCCACCCCCCAGCAGGTATCCTGAAACCATGAGTGAAACCATCTAAGAGAGTTGGCCACCCTTAAGTTACCGTCTTTTTTTACCTTTGGGATAAAAGCCTGATCGTTATCCAGTGAGTGAGCCTTCTGAAAAACATGCTTCTGCTGGCCCTTCTCTCTCCCTTTCCTTAAGCATTTGAACTCAGGGTGCCCTGGCATGCCACAGAAGGAGCAATTGTGCTTGTCTT
Organism: Triturus cristatus; assembly: GCF_964204655.1. Lineage (NCBI taxonomy): Eukaryota > Metazoa > Chordata > Amphibia > Caudata > Salamandridae > Triturus > Triturus cristatus. Next base: position 845,827,035 of record NC_140580.1, on the reverse strand, counting down.
TACAAGTTCGAGGCAGTCTTGTGCACAGCTTTCTGCAATAGGCCCCGCAATTGCCCCTCTTCTCCCTAGCCCTTTGGCCAGAACCAGCCAGAAAGGGCTGCTATACATTAGACTCAGACTTCCCGACCATTATGGGATGGAGCAGCCAATTGACATTGGTTTGATCCCAGTACAACATCCTGCAAGCCACCTTCTTCCTCCTAAACACCCGGTCATAATCCTTCAATGACGTGCTCCCAAACTCGCATGCACAGACAATCTTGTACTGAAAACAAGATATTTGGGGCCATAACTCTGGGAATTTCTCCACTATGACCCCATGGAAAATAGTGAAGCCCTTCACCCAGTTCAGCAATGTTTCCTCAACCTTTTGGCTACGGGGGCGCATAATAGCAATCCTTAGCAATCCTTAGAATGCAAGCACTCCGTACAATACTTAGCCAACTCCCTCACTGGAGTCTTAATGATCAAACCAAATACCTCCACAAACGCCCCACTTCAAATCTTTTTCTTTACCTCTGCGGGAAGATGACCCCCCAACTGATCACACATGGACCGCACCTCACCCGAACCCATACCCAGTAAAACAGAGGCTGCTGAAACAGTACCTGGGACGGCCACCTATTTGCATCTGTCCAGCAACGCTGCTGCAATGATGTAGCCCCTGCTGCAGGCTCTTGGCCTTTCCCTCCCACAGGATCACTTTCCCGACTGGCTGGGGAACAACTGCTCTCCCTACTTGGGTCGTCTGTTGCACGGGCTGGGTTTGCCCCTGATCCCCAGGCCCAAACAGAGCCACAAGCTTCCTTGCCTAAGTTGTCTCCCTCTGGGACCCCGGCTGCAGCCACCCAACACCACACTGGTGAGACTGCCTATTTTTGAAAGCCAAGGCAACACTCTCAGGAGGTTGGATACCAGGTCCGACTGCGCCCCACAAAAAGTGGACGCTTAAGGCCCCTCTATAGTAGGACCTGGAATGGTGGCTGCCCCCCCCCCCCCGACCCTGCTCCCCACAGCTACACAGTTGTCTCCTCTCTGCACTATGCTTGTGCCGCCCACTACCCTACCCGCCTATACCTGTGCTGGTTGACCTTCGGCAACCCTGACCCTTGCATCAGGCACAGTGGGTGTCACCCTGCCCATCTGACCCTTCCCTGCCCTCTTCAGCATGGTGGGACCCCTGAACTCCTAGGCTGCTATGGCACCTCTGTAGGAGCCAGTACCACTGCCTTCCCATTCGCCTCTAGCAATGCCTTCTCAGTACCATCTCCATATCTCTGCCCCCCCACCCCGCTGTTCACAGCCCTCTTGGAAGCCTCAGGCGGCATGATGCCCCAACGTGATTCTCCTGCACGAAAAATTGCAAAAACATGAGAAAACGGGCAAATGCAACACAAAACATCCCCTGCATTGCTCCTTACCTCTTTACCCTGGCACATTGTGCAGATTATGGTGGGGGGTTGGGGCAGATAAACGAAAGGCAAAAAGCCTGAATTGTGGGGGTTATACAATTCTTAACAAGCAAACACATGTGGCCCCTCGCAGCACCAGCCAAACGACCAAAGCACCAGCCAGAGGAGCATCTTCGCTGCACAGATGGGCAACAATGCAAGTCCTGCACCCGGTTCAGCTGAAACCACCGCCAGTAAAAGAAATGCAGGAAAGAAGATACGGGGGCCGAGTGCTCTCATTGTTTGTGCTGGCCGGCCCCTCCAATGATGGGCAATCCTCAAGGATTGCCGTGCCGCGATGGTTGGTCCCCTGGGTGTGATGTGCTGGCGAAGGGAAGTAACGAGTCGCAATCTCACCCACTTTTTAAAGCCGAACCTTGCAGCCCCACCCACCGCTGCAATCGCAAGACCTGCGATATTCCAAAGGCCGCAAAATTTACAGTACAGATGAGCCTTTGACCCTGCTACCAACTCACCTACGTTAAAAACCCCATAAAATACTAGGCAGATTATCACTTTGAACATTGTTACTTTGAATTCTGAATTATAAACCACTGGCAGGCATACACCCAGCGGATCTTCTGGGGTCTGTGTTTTTCTTTCCATCCTGACCCTACATATTGAGGAAGGATTCAAAAAGATCTTGTGCCTCTGCCACCTATTAGAAAAGGATAGGAGAGAGAGGCCAAATGTTTCCTTTCATAAGCTGAGCACTTCTCTTACCTCACGACATTGATAAAGGATAGCTATGACTCCAGGAGAACAATTCCAGCCCTCTCATCCCCTCAATAAAAGGTAGGTATCACTGAAATGCCCCCTCATAAGCTTTTCTTGACTTTGAGGCTATGCAGGCTGCCACAATGTCTGGAAGGATAGATAGTGCACCAACACTTCCGAAATGTATGGAGAATGTGGCTGCACTGGGCGGAAATGACTGAATTCCTCAAATTTGAACCAATACACAGCATTGGTCATTCAAGACGTGTGGCACATGTATGCTTTAAACAGTACTTTATTATTCAGGCACATCCGCACCATATCCTTCAACAACCTCAAAACCATCCGGCACTCCACACGCAGCTGACTGATTGACTCAATCGCCTCCATATTTCTGGCCCAGAACACCACAGATCAATCATGGAAGCAACCAGTCCAGATGAACAGGGACACCAAAATGGGGAACAGTTCCAAAATCACTACATTGTTCACATGCCCAGACTCCAACCACACTTTGGCCCACTTTTGAGCACACTATTTCTTTCCTAAGATAGCCCCAACACCCATACTCCCAGCTGCATCTGTAAACAGGTCAGTGACTAATGTGGCATGGGAGGAGCCAGCCACACTGCACAGCCATCAATGAAAGAGGCCCAAATCTGCAGATCCTGCCTCACCTCTGCTGACAACGTAGCCCTATGATACTTTCCTTTTAACCCAACATAGTCTTGACAGTAGGTGATTATACAGTGTTGCCGTGGGAATAATGCATGATGCAAAATTCTGCTGACTCACTAGAACCTGCAGCTGATGCAATGCAATTTAGTGCCCCAAGACATGTTCTGATACAATCGTTGAACACCCTAACCTACTCTACTCTTGTGGCAACCTACAGAGTCCCTTGATTCTGTCTCTATGCCCAAAAGTATTACATTCTTGCAGGGTCACAGGTCTTTTCTTTCACCAAGGTACCCCTAGCCTTGTAAGCAAATCCAGGAATGCTTTAAGTGCCTGATGACAATGCACATTGTCAGGTGTGCCCAAGACCAATAAATCATCAAGGTAAAGCAGGACTAATGCAAAACCAGACTCCCTCTTAAAAACCTGTCCCAAATATGTACTGAACCTCTTAAAATAGACCCAAGCTACTGTCGTACTAATGACTCAACTGCTCTGTCTCGCTCATGTTGTAATCTAAGGAAATAAGAAGCCACTCACGAGAACACAGGGAACAGGAGAATTAGGAAAGACGCACATGACAGCGTTGCACCCTTTCTTGGACCTGGCATGGATTTGTCTCATGCGTTCAAATCCTGATTAAATTAAACAACGTTTACTATTAGTTTGCTGAACTGAACTATCTCACAGTATCTAAAATGCTGCGTATGATATATCTTTTAAAGCGTTTTAATCAAATTCGGCAGCTAGGTGTGCTTGTGAACATAAACAGTTCACCTGCAACATATATAATGTAAAGCTAATCTAAAGTCTATTTCTTCTGTAGTGTGTTGGTATATCAATGCGAAATCTAGGACCTCGTATACACCGGGTTTTGCGTTTGCAAACCCTCTGATTCTGTAAATAAGAGGGTTTGTGAAAGCTAAAACCCTTTGTGAAATGTGCTAAGCCCATTTAAAGATTCAGAAATGGTTTTCCGACTCATTAAATGGGTTTAGGAAACTTTCAGGAAATTGTATTTGGAAGGGGTGTGTTATGGGTGTCCCTTCCAATACCGATTCCTTGGGACATTTATTAATATTTTGAGACTGAACAGAACTCCAGTTGCAAAATATTAATATTTAACTCCATGTCAAAGGAGGTGGTAACCCATTCTCAAATGGGAACAGTCTTTGCGAATGTGGAAAAAAACATTTTTAGGAGCATGCAGTGGTCAATGTTTGTAAAAGTTTTCACTTTCTTACTAAAAAAGCATCCCTTTTTCCTTTTAATGAAACCAGCTGCATTAAAAAAAATCCATTATTTAAAAGCAATCACAGGCATGTAGCCTGCTGCCCCAGTAGGCCACCGTGCCTGTGATTGTAGCCAATCATAGTGGGCCTCAATTTTCAACCTACCACATTTATATTTATGAGGTAGGTCAGATTGCAACCCACTGTATTTTGGGAATGACCTAGTAATATATAGGTCAGTTCACAAAATACAAATGCATTCGGTAAAATTCGGTCCACAAATTGTGACCAGTTTTACCAAATCAATTTTTAGTCCATAAGGCCTAATCCCTTAACTACCTTGAATGGCATCGAATGCAGTTTACATTATGTTTAAAAAGCCAAATGAAGTACATGATTCAAATTCTTTAGAAGAAATGGGAGATTGTCTCTTCGCTGACAAAGGCGTAACTTTAGTTCAATAGAGTTCGTCATGAAACAATACAGCCTTTGACGAAATGTCCGAGTCCATGCACACACACTTGGCAGTACTCCATTAATAATCAGTTCCACTGAGGAAATTCAGATGAATCTACAAAGTTGATAACAAAGAGATGACCATAGCACAATTCAGTGTTCACATTGAGTGGAGCACGAGGAGACAAACAAGCATTTACAATGCAATAGGTCTCGCAATGACATTATTTTGAGCTATTGACATTGTAAATGTTATGTTCTTCTAGACAGTCAATCTTAACGAGTAATGAATATTGGCTGGTTTGTAGGCCAGGCATGTCACGGTTCTTTCCCGTGCGCTTGGCGTGTTGTTCACAGAGACCCTCTGGCAGGTGATCATTACCTGTATCTCACATGTCACGATCATCCACTCGCCGTACGGTCCGCGTGCTTCTTATGCTCGAGTCAGTTACACTGCCAGAGACATGTTTGGTGGCTGCTACAATGTGCTCGATATGTCTTGGTCACTGAAACTTGGAGGATTACTGGTCCAATGACCTTTTCATGCGAGAGTCATGCCCGTGCCGACGGCTCAATCACACCGGGCTCTGCGTTTGTCCCGCCATGAGGCACCCTGAGGTGGACTCGGCACACTGCTTGAGCCCCTGACATTCGGCTGAACCGTTTCATACCGCTCTTCGCCCGTCCCAGCAGCTCCGCAAGACGCGGTCCCCGATTCCACTCCCATCCGGATGGGGGAGGAGGAGCCGAGCCCCGTCCTGCCCCTGGAGCCTGGCACACTGTGCATCTGAGGAAGCGGAGGCGCAGCACAGCCTAGGAGCCGTGCCCGCTCCCCGGGGCATGAGCCGGAGGTGCGAGGAGGACTGAAGACACCCTGCAGCAGGAAGCACTGGCAGGAAGGAGCACATTGCGCCCTGCGCCGCGCAAACCCCGCGCATCACTGAGAGCTCAGCAGACTCCTGCGCAGGCTGTGAGTACAGACCGCTCTCGGGACAGGAGGAAGGAGCGCAGAGGGCAGTACGAGGCACACCCTGCCAAGAGGTAGGACTTTGTGAGGTGGCGCGTAGTCTTTTCTTCCTGACACATTGCTGTGTACAAAGTTTTCCTTGGTTTTGAGGTTCCTGCACCCTCCCAATCAGTTGAAAACACTTGGCTTTTAGCTGACAACGTTACAACTTAGCGAAAGCACATGTTTATTTTAATTCATTAGGATACCGGGGCACGTAGTGTCACTTCCACCCTGGCCGACATCCAGGGAGGAGAGTTGCTAACTCCTGTCCTCTGCATGGTGGAAGAGACGCGAGAAGCCGTGCGCGTGCACATCGCCTGTCTGGGCGCTTGCCATCTCCTGTCTCCCTTCTCTAGCAAAACTGACGACTATAGGTCTCACCCAGGGGAGTAGCGCATGTGCTGCGTTGGTAGGCGAGACCTAAAAACTACAATTGGGAAGCAAGGTTTTCCAGGCTCAGCACCAGACCTTGATATATTTCAAAGATGGCCACCACATTCTTGTTCTGTGCAAAATCGGTATTTGAGATACAAATGTTCTGAGTGACTACTTGTAAGAATGCATAAAGGTATCTCATGTATATATATCGCTACTTTAATTGGCCACTGTGACAAACCCTTTCTCATTCTGACCACAAGTAATGCATACTTTCTTTATGAGTACCCCATGGCCATTCATTCTTAGGTCAAGCCTGGGCAGCGCATGCGCTGCTCTGTGAGGCATGCTGGTAGGAACTTGAAGCTCCGCCGACTCTCTGCCATATTATTTATTTGCTTGTGTCATTGTCCACTGTAAACTGTGGCTGTTTATTGGTAAATAGGCTTAGTAGTCCCTCCTTAGTACCGCCTGTCTCATTTTGTAACCTCCCATGGCGACACACCCTGCTACGTGTGTTGTTACTCAGTAGGCTTTAATTACAGCCTCCGAGCACTATTTCCTCAAATTGCTTTGTCCTGCCTGCAAAGCTGTTGTAGGCAGAACACACTCTCTCCTAACGCTTTTTAAAAACTTTTATAGCACGGGCGCCAAACACATTTTCAATGCAATAGGTCTGCATTCGCGAGAGTTTAAGCTTTTGGCATTGTAAATGACAATGCATTTAATTTATCTGTTTTAAAAGCAACACATACATAAAAGGCATTGCCATTTACATTGCCAATATCGCAAACTCGCGTAAATGCAAGACCTATTGCATTGCAAATGCTTGTTAAGAGTAGAAGTCACCATCAGTCAGGAAACCCAGCAGATGGTATTGCTCTAGGTGTTCTGGGAGGAGGCAGATTTGCTCGAATTTAGGACAGTGTCAATGGCATCATTAACAGACTAACCTTTTGGGGCAGAGAGATTATGAATAAGTCAGAATTCCCCAGGCTTCTTCTTTAGCACAATTGTCAGTGGAGTGCAAACAGAATCTTCAAACAGTACTTAGCTAAAAGGACCAACAAGCCTTAACAGTCTCTCCTCTTTTGCATTTGTTTCCTTGCAATCTCCATATTTGCCTAAAATGATGGCTGATTCCTACCTGTAGCAAGGCACAGGACCCCATGAGCAGGGATCATAAAACCCAAACAAAATCCCAAGCACAACTGTTGCGTCACCTGGGATTCAGGATAGATATTCAACTAAGGGATCATTGCCTGCATGTCAACTGGAGAGCGCACTTTGAACATTGGGTGTTCACTCTCATTGCTTCTGGGAACCATTGCCTTTTGCTTTGTTAAAGCATTTAGATTCGGGCTGCCCTGGAAGGCCGCAGAAGAACTAACTTTGCTTAAACTTGCAGGTTCCTGCTGGGTGATAGCAGGCTGTCCTCTGCCCACTGTTTAACCCGAAATAGTTGATTCTTTAACCTACCATATTTTTGAGCATCTTAATCCTGAACCAAGCTTTTAGCAATGCCTGAAAACGGTAAAAACCCTTTATTCAATTTGCCAGTGTCTCATCCACGTTTGGCTTTTGACTTTTGATAATCTAATCAAACATCTTAATGAGAGCACCCTTGTAACTCTCCTCCCTCACTTACTCAGATAAATGTGAGCGAGCTGATCCCTAGGAGACATAACTGAATTAAGGAGTTACCCGTCTGTGTGTTTTCCTTGCATTTCTTAGCATCAGTGTTTTGCTCCATGAAGAAACATCTGCAGCCTGAGGTCGCTTTGAGTGACCCCATGGGGCTTACTAGGGACCCAGCAAACACAAGAAGATGATGGACGGAGCGCTGAAACTTTTCAGACACTCACCCCCAGTCACAGATCTCCATTGAATCCATCATCGTTCTTTAGCTCACTTCGCCAGCTCAGTTCAGACCCAGCTATATGCAAATCAGTCTTGACCCTGTGCCTCATGGGAACAGTCCAGCTCGAACTGCCAAGCCAGGTCTTCCCTGAACCAGAAACAAGCATCCTGGGACCGGTTTCGGGGTAACACCCCTCTTCAGCCAGGCTAGCTTGATTATAGTGGCAAAGTGAGCACGGGACCCACGTCTGGGCATACCCTGCCAACTAAGGGCGAACAAAGCAAACACAAGGAGATGATGGACGGAGCGCTGAAACTTTTCAGACACTCACCCCCAGTCACTGATCTGGGTTGAATCCATCATCATTCTTTAGCTCACTTCGCCACCTCAGTTCAGACCCAGCTATATGCAAATCAGTCTTGACCCTGTGCCTCATGGGAACAGTCCAGCCCGAACTGCCAATCCAGGTCTTTCCTGAACCAGAAATAAGCTTCCTGGGACCGGTTTTGGGGTAACACCCCTCTTCAGCCAGGCTAGCTTGAGTCCAGTGGCAAAGTGAGCAAGGGACCCACATCTGGGCATACCCTGCCAACAGGGGCGAACAAAGCAAACACAAGGAGATGATGGACAGAGTGCTGAAACTTTTCAGACACTCACCCCCAGTCACAGATCTGGGTTGAATCCATCATCGTTCTTTAGCTCAGTTCGCCTCCTCAGTTCAGAACCAGCTATATGCAAATCAGTCTTGACCCTGTGCCTCATAGGAACAGCCAGCCTGAACTGCCAAGCCAGGTCTTCCCTGAACCGGAAACAAGCATCCTGGGACTGGTTTCGGGGTAACACCCCTCTTCAGCTAGGGTAGCTTGAATCCAGTAGCAAAGTGAGCAAGGGACCCACGTCTGGGCATACCCTGCCAACTTAGGGACCCCACATGTTGGTACCCAAAACTAGATACTGCTGCAGTAGGGCTCTTATTGCCACCCACAAGCATCGGCACCAACCACTTAGCCACAGTGTGCTCTCAAGTGCCTCATTCTGCCATCCCATAACTGACTGCAGTGGACAACACCCCACTTTAGACAGCCTAGGCAAGACATGGTCTAAACTTGCCGCAAAAGATGTTGGTGGTTGTCATTCTATGAATGGCTGTTGGTTGGCAGCAAAAGAGGTGAGGAACTTTGACCTCCACCTTATAAAGGTGGCCAAGCACACCTACACCCGCCTCTGTCTTGCACTACCCTATTTTTGGGGACTGCCACTTATTTTTCTGCATTAGACATTTTCCAAGTGCAAGAGAAGGAATAAAGACAACGCGGAAAGACGGAGGAAGAGTAAGATGGAAAAACTGTCACAAAGCAACAAAGCAGAAGCCTGCAGGAATGAGATAAAGGGGCAGGGAGTGTCTGGTAGTGGATTAAAGAGGCATGGAGTGCATTTCGGATTGTGCAGCTTTAGTATTCAGCACGCTAACATTTAATTTCACCAGCTGCGGCTACTGAGTAGTGCCTTGGGTAACAGCATACATTCTTTTACAAAGTAAGCACTGGCTATCGTCACTGCTTAGCAGCATCCTCCAGAACTTGATTTATGGCAGACCAGCACCTAGGATTAAAGGGGACACTGCCGCAGAGGCTGCCATTGCCTTTTGGCACCCGCACCACTGCTGGCTCCACTCTTGACTTCGACTTCCTAGGTGAATTGGGTGCCTCATCACAGCCCCTAACTATATAAGGGTTTTACCTGTAGCACAGACATGATTTACTTGTCCAAGCATACAAATTTTCTTTGTCCCTTAGTACAACTCCTCTCCTACGGAATAGCCCAAGATGCAGCCCAACCCCAACTCATCCTGTGATAATTAAACTAATGTTAGTAGACGCCTTTGCAGTTAATGTTTTTTACCATGAGGGTGTTCTGGGTAACTGCGACTGTGACAAGGAAGACCAGAACTCAAGGTAATAAAGATTACCATTAAGCAGATAGATCATTACCTCCATGCTCGTCTTCCTTGTCCCAGTCCTAACTATCTGAGGATGTATCCAAGCTTAAGAAAAGAAAAGATGGACATTAAAAACTATCTACAACATCACATTAAATACTGCAGTTTTTCAACACTTTCACTCGGGCCAGCAGAAGACTCCAAACCATTCTTAACACTTGTTGAGGATATTTGTGCAGAATCTTGACAGACCTAGTGCAGAGACTAGGAGGGCCTATGAGGGGGCTTTTAAGTGCTATTTGGTTTTTATAGATGGGACCTTGGGTGGCTGGCTTTCCCTAGATTCTTGGACTGATTTCCCGGGACACTTGCAGGATAAAGAAGGCTGGCCATGGCCTTGGTTTTCTTTGTTGAGGTGGCTCGGTGCAGAATTACTCCAACTCATTCCGCGATAATAAAACATTGAAGGACTGTGCGAGGCTTGAGGTAATAAGGAGAACGCAAGACGTCCCATAGACCTCAACAAATCAGTAGGAATTGTGGTTGCCTTTCCACAGCTCTGTACCTCAGACTACGAACTGGCAGTATTCAAAGCAACCTTTTGTATGGCTTTCTATGGGGCTTTTAGGGTTGCTGAGTTGGTTGCCAGTTTGAAGGCTGATTTGAGTGGGGGTGCTACTCTGCGGGTACTTTCGTTGGTTAGGTGTTGCAATCTCAGTCTCTTAACCCTTTTCAAAGACCGATCAGTGAGACACAGGAGACTAAGGTCTCCTGTGTTACCTTGTAACTGCACTGCACAATGTCATGAAATTGCCTCCTGCCTGTCAAGCAGCTGTCTCTTTGAACATGCTGGTGGGGTGCCTCTGTCCAGGCGCCCTTTTACAAGGTTCTTGGCTTGGCCCTGCAGTCAGCGGGCATTGATGACACAAACTTTATCTCTCATTCACTCAGGATTGGAGCTGCCAATGCAGGTCAGGAACACTGTGGTTAAAAGGGTGTTTTTTTTCTTGGTTGCCTAGTTTTTAAAGCTTTTTCTTTATTTCCACAACTCTGTCTCCTGACAATGTTTGGGTTCCGGTCCACTCCTTCATCTGAAGGGAATCAGGAATCTCAAGGACATCTTAATGATTTTGGGGCCCTGGGCAAAACGTATTTTGAGAGCCCCTGTTCATAACAGCTTTGAATATATGATCCAATTTCAGCCCTTTCAACCCCTCTTTGGCCAGGTCACTGACAGTCCACACTTGTCCAAATTCTAAATGTGTTTACATCTAATATTCCAGGATAGTGGCATGTGAATTTAATATTGTAACACAACAGCAGCTCACTAACATTACTTCAAATAATCCCTGTGACACCGTCTCATTTCTCATATGTGAGGTCCGGTTTTGATCTAAAAGAAACGTTTTATAATGTGTGTTGCTTGAAACATATGTTATGTTATGTTTGGAATTTAGTATAACACACGATTCATCCTCGAAAGGTCATCTCGGCACTTAGATAGCAGGACAAACGCTCTGTGTCATTAAAAGAGCCAGGTTTTCAGATGTTTTTTAAATCTTGAAAACCCAGTTCAATCCCTAATGTGGAAGGGGAGCTAGTTCCAGTGGAGTGGGGCAAGGTTGGAAAAAGAACGACCACCATATTTTAATGTGCGAATACGTTGTGGTTGAAGCAGAAGCTGGTTGCTGGATCTATCTAAGGTTTTTTTGAGAGCAGTAAGGAACTCATTTATCCTGCAGATATTGAGGTCCACTGTCTGACCTCACTTTGAAGGTCAGACAGAGTAGTTTGAAGGTTGTTCTTTTCTTTATGAGCAACCAGTGCAGGGACCTAAGAAGGGGGACAGACGGGGTGCCTGGTGGCTGTTTATTCACCAGCCAGGCCACCGTGTTTTGCACTACCTGTAGTTTAGATATAAGAGATTCGTTGGATGCTACGAGTAGCGCATTGCCTTAGTCCAGGCGACTAATTATAAGTGCCTGGACTAAGGTCTTCCGAGAGGACATCGGGAGCCACTGGAATAATATTTTCTTAAGGAGGCACACTACCCCAAAACACAAGCCACAAGTGGCTGTGACTTGCTCTTTCATCAATAGTTTATTATCTATCAGAACACCTAGATTTCTTTCTGTACTTTTTGGGAGGGGCACAGGTCCAAGTTCCACAGGCCACCAGTCAGATGTCCAAAGAGACTGTGCTTTTCCAAACAGTACAATTTCAGTTATCTCCCCATTCAACTGAGGACAGTTTAGACATCCACGTGGCAACGTTTCTCATACATGTGGTGAAGTGGGTTTTGACCTTCTCTACCTCAGGTCCAAGCGCAATAATCAATTGTGCGTCATCCGCTTATGAGAGTATTTCATAAACACATTTCTCTGCAAAATGTAATAGACTCTCACATATTAGCCACAATAAAAATACATTTAAGGAAAATGTTTTTAAAACAATCTGTTTAAGAATTATTCAAGGTCATGAGGGCAAGACTGTCTGCAGAACAGAGCTGGGTCCATCAGCCACCCCTAAAAGGCTGGGGTCGTGTGCCAGAGTCCACTTTTCCAATGCCTTAAAATGTTTCTGATGGAACTTTCTCAGGAGTGAATGCCAGTGTGTGGGTGACCTTTGCAGGCCTTTGGCTGCATTGGTTCGATGTTGCCGGTCTCCATCTAAGCCAGTTGAGGCAACTGGTGAAGAAGATGCAGGTCAGAGGGCTTCTGCCGTTGGCTCTCATCATCCTTCATGTATGTAGTAATGACTTGGCCCAACTGGGCTGGAGGTATCTGTTCGAAGTGCTGTTGTAGGAAATCATGTGGTTAGAAGCAACTATTGCTTGGTCGCACATTATCCTAGGGGGGGTGCGGAGACATGGTTCAGCAGTCCCAGGACTTAATGACTCTCCAAGGCATATTAATAGGTGTGTGGTGAAAAGCCTCAAAACATGGTGGCTAGAGACGTCCCTGCATGGCAGCCAAATGGGTGAATAGTTTTTGTCATAAGTATAAGTGTGGACTGTAGAGTTCTAACCGTAACATGGGGCTTAAGAGGGGAGGTGCTTACTTGGCTGGCCCTAGCCTTTTGCAGGTCCTCTCCATTTAATTGTCTTTGGACTGGGGAACAGAGTGCTTGCACTAAGGGGTCAAGTACATCTCAGTTGCCCTGGCACCTCTCCAGAAGAGTGTCAGGGGGTGCCTACTGGTATGCCTCTAGTATGGTTTTAAGTATACAAAAAAAGTGATGGATAGAATGACTGAATTAATCTCACCCACTGGTAATTACTCAGGGCTGCATCCCAGTCCATCGTTCTTTTGCACACCATGCCACCTCACTTTGCACTCAGCCATATGCAAATCCGTCATGACCCTGCTCCAAGAGGAACAGTGGGTTAATGGGTCAGTATTTGAGCTTGAAGTGCTCCCTATTTTGGAAGAACAGAGTTTGACTGGGAGAATTCATCAGGGTCCCAACTCTGCATTAAAGCAAGGGGCCTTGTTATATGTGATGTAGGTGAAGACAGCTGGTTTAACAATTATCAGACCATTTTGTGACCTGGAAGAGTTATGAGTTGATTTTATTTATAGATTTCTATGCTCTATAAAGGGATGAGTTATGATTACTGTAATTATGTAAAATGATTATGTACGCTTATTGTGTTTTACAACTGATGATGATGTTTGTGATGTTTTGAATCAATACAGCCTGATATTTTTCTTGTCTCGGTTGGTTAGTCTTTAGTACTTGCCTTTTGGGCCCTACCCAGTTGGCAGGTCACCACCCTTCTATGTCTTTGATCAAAGGTCCACTATCAATGGGCAGAGGCCTTATCAGGGCTAAGTAATGTCTCTTCTTCTGATTCAAGAGAAGGGAAAACATTGGTGGAACCAAATATTGTCAAAATTAAATCTATGATCACCTTTAGGTAAAAAGGAAGGATATTCTTAATATACAACTTTGTCCTAAAAGAAACACGAAAAAGGTGGAGATGCTATAATATGCCAACATGCCAATATGCTTTCTAGACTAAATGGCTTCTAAAAAAAGCTCTTTTTCAGAAAGATATTTAAGCCTGAAAAGGGAGATCTTTGCAGGAGCCCATAAAATCAACTGCAAGTCCATGGTATATTTTCTTAAGAAGTGTTTGTATTTTGTAACAGGTTGTGGGGTGTATTGGAAGAGTGTTTGTTAGACTGGAATTATAATAGTAAATTTGACCCTCATAACCTTTCTCAGTATTTCTTAGACTGAAGGTAGAATAGTAAATATGTGCTCTCCCCATGAGTATGCACTTTTCCAAATGTTTTTGTTTGTGGCATCATTTTTAGAATACTCACAGATAGGAAAAAAGGTTATTTTCTGTTTCTTTTAATGTGTAAAAACTGTGAAAACAAAACACTGGCAGCCATGCGGCTAAAGGGGCCCGACATTTGTACATAAGTAAAACTACTCAGAAATCCAGTATCAGTGGAACCAGATCACAGCATAGCCCAGTGATACATAAAGTACGGCTGGGGCCTCATGCAGCCCACCTGACTTTTACATGCGGCCACATGGTGAACAGAAGCCCTGGGCTGGTGCTTACTTGGCTCAGCACTAACAATTTTTTTTAAATAAACCAGCAAGCATTTGTTTAAAGATTCATTGAAGTTAGAGAAAGGAAGTATCTAGGGTGTTCTACACCGCTTAACTTCATGAACATCTTCATTTTTAAATACATCTTGCAGAAAACATGTACTTAAATGATAAATTGTATGTCAAGACAGGAGGCTAGCATTATGCATTAAACTTTTATTTCCCACTTCTGAGCAGCACCATTAAAAGCTCATGGAATCCAAGAACATTACAATCAACAAAGAATCTTCAAGTACATAAATAGCATGCAACCACCATCTTCTTCCTCTTTTGTTTGCAACGTCTGAGCAGATAAGTATTGACAAATTTTATTGGAATAATTATGTTTTTTTGGTTGATTTGCTGTTTTTGTAGTTAATTTGTTTGATACCCAATTTATGGGTGTATGATTGAGTGCTGTTTTTATTGGTTTAGTTGTTTTAGAAAATAGAAATATTTAGGATTAGGAAAAATAATATTTTTTTAAGGGTTTTAGATTCAGTAAGTAACTTCAGCTGATTTATTTATGTTTTTTAGTCATGGGAAAGCATTTTATAGCCCAAGCGCTAAAGTAAATGAGTGTTATTTAAATTGTATCAAGCGCGAGCGCGCAATACAGTGTACAACTGTTCAAGTATATTTTCAAAGGACCACTCTAGCTTACCATGTGCTCGAATCAATCAAAAGGGACGGCTTGTGCATACCGTCTCGAGGCTTCACAGCGTCTGAATAGCTATGAGAATGCAAGATTTATGATGCGCGTGGAGCGGGCTCTAATTGGATGGCGCTGGGGCCATTTTTGATAGAAATAGCGCTTGTTTTTAAACAAGGAAAATTGTTTTTAGAGCGCGTAGCTCTACGAGGCTGTTTCCTTGGCAACGAGGCATCATTTATGTTTCGTGTCAAGGGGACGGCAGTTTACAGCTGAGAAAAGCATATTTGTGAGATTTTGAGGAGGAAAAGCGTGAGAAAATTAAAACAAGTGATTTTAAGAATAAGTTTAGGTGTTGTGGAGTGTTTAGAAAATAAGAAATATTTTTTGAGTTGCAAATATGGAGCCTAATAATGAGGGACAGGAGAAAATAATTATGGAGATTATTAATAAAGAGCTAAAGGAGGCAATTTAGGAATCTGTCAAGCAGGCTCTAGGGAAGAGAAGAATTAAGGAGGAAGAAGAGTATTTCTCTGTTTCAGAGGAAGATAATGAAAGAGGGCCAGGAAGAAAATGTTTAACAAAGAGAAAATATTTAAATGTAAAACAAGGTCAGAGTGGAGTCCCAAGCGGCTCGCAATGGAAAGGTATCCAACGCGATACAGGGGGAAGCCAGTGTAACACTGGAAAGCAAGGGAGAGCATCGGGTGATGCAATAAACAGCAGTGAAGATGAGATGAATGAATACATATTTAGAGTATAAAGATGGATTAGGAGAGGAGATTGAGGATAGTAGAAGAGAGCAAAATAAGGATTTGGTGGTGGATCCTTTTGGGGAGCTTTTGTTCAGTCCCAAAGACATCAGACACCCTAGGGAGAAGGACTGGTGGCCACTTGACCATGTGGCAGACTACATAAAGGCAAGAATTAGGAAGCCTTTATAGAAGGACGAGAGAAACATTATGTGGGCAGAATGTTCTAGGCCTGTCATTGAGGACAAAGTGACTATGACTCCTAATATAGATCCGGAGCTCATTACTTACCTATTCACTATGGGTAAGGATCCAAGGAAGGTCTTGTACAGGTCATTAAAGCAATGTCAAGACAAGGTACTTGACATTTTGCGACCTTTGGGTAAGATTTTTGATGCCATTGAGGAGGCATACCTAAAAAAATATGGAATCGGATCTAACTTTATTGAGTGGTTGGTGCCAGAGGGCAATATATTTTTTAGGTAATGCTAATGCTGGTATTCTATGTGAGAGAAGAGAGACTATCCTAATGAGGATTAACCAAAGTTGGGTGACCTGCCAATAAGGAGTCCAGAGATGAAGCACGCAGACTTTTGTTTTGTGAAGGGATGGTTAAATCCTTAACAAAATATGTTCATACATTCACCAGTCTGGATAAGGCACATTATTCTATGCGCAGGGTCTTTAACAGCAATGGTTTTTATGGACGGGCCACTAGAAGAGGGCAAGCTATCGGCCGAGCAAATTTCAGAGCCCAATACCAGAACCAAGGAAGTGGTTATTCAAGAGGCTAAGTAAGTTATAATTTCTTCCCGTAAAGGGATAGAAGTTGGCCTCGCAACATCAGAGGAAGAGGACAAAATCAGGGACAACGCAATTATGCGAGTGAGGGAGGAAGACAAAGACTTTGTAAGTACTTTGTTCCTTGTAGAAAAGAAGGACAAAGGATTGAGACCTGTAATAAATCTAAGAAGTTTGAATCAGTTTGTGACTTATCGTCATTTCAAAATGGAGGATATTCACCTTCTGAGAGATATTTTGCAATAAGGGGATTGGATGGTGAAATTGGATCTGAAGTATGTGTACTTCACTATTCCAATAGCGAAAGAAAGTCAAAAATATCTACAGTTCAAGTGGAAGAGTCAATTATTTCAATTTCAGAGACTTCCAATTGGGCTTTCCTCTGCCGCTTGGTGTTTCACTTAGGAAATGCCGTCTGTGGTAGGTTTCTTCAGGGAGAGAGTTATCAGGATGATAATTTATCTGGACGATATTTTGATTAAGAATCAGGATATTGGGATTCTAAACGAACATTTGGATTTTGTAGTGAGCATGTTGGAAAGTTTAGGTTTTGTGATAAATTTGGAGTAGTCAGTTTTGGGTCCGGTAAGAAAGGTGGAGTTTCTGGGTTTTGTGGTGGACACTGTTTCGTGTCAATTGTGTTTGCTGGAGAAAAAAGTGAAGAAGATAAAACAAGAAATTCAGAAGGTTATAAGCAGGGAGAGAGTATCTTTGAGGGATTTGGCAAGAGTGATTGGTCTATTGTCTTTGTCAATTCAGGCAATTTTTCCGGGCCCTCTACAGTACAGGGAATTACAACATTTGAAGAAATCAGGGCTGTCAAAACATTTGTAGTATGGAGACATGGTGTATGTAACTATAGAAGTGAAGGAAGAGTTGATTTAGTGGAGAAAGAACATGGATGCGTGGAACGGACTAGGCCTGGGCTGTGAACTTTGCTACGTTTTCAGAGTTTTCTGCACTCCGTGCTCCGCGGAGCTCGCAGAGTGCAGAAAACTCTGCTTTGCTGTAAGTTCGCGATCAGAATTTCTACCGGAGTTGCACGAATACCAGCACAAACTGCAGTTCGCACTGCACTCCGCTACTCCTGGATTCTGCTGAGTTTTTTTGTAACTTTGCGGAGTTCTGTATCGCAAAACTACACGAACTACGCCCAGGCCTGGAACGGACGAGCAATTTTTGGAGTATCCCCAGAATTTGTTATGGAGATGGATGCGAGCAATCTTGGTTGGGGTGCATCAAGTCTGGAGAAAGAGACGGGGGGTGTGGTCCCTGTGGGAAAAAGAGAGTCATATATATTGCCTGGAGATGGGAGCAGGCTTATTTGCTTTGAAGAGTTTCAAGAGAGGTTTGGTAGGCAAGTCGGTGCTGCTCAGGATGGACAATGTGTCTGCTGTGGCTTACATAAACAGACTGGGGGTAACTCGGTCAAAGGGACTGGTGGAGTTAGCGAAGGAAATTAGGTGATTTTGTCTGGAGCACAAAATATGTCTGAAGGCAGAGTATTTACCAGGTGTCAAGAATGTGCTAGCAGATTGGAACTCGAGGAATATGATAGATTACAGCGATTGGAAGCTGAAAGAGGAGGTTTTCATGCAAGTGATGGAGAGAATGGGTCCACTGGAAGTGGATCTCTTTGCTTCAAGGCTAACCTACCAGTTGGTGAGTTATGTAAGTTGGAAGCCGGATCCAGGGGCCATGGCGGTGGATGCATTCCTGCAGGATTGGAGAGGGGTGAAGGGTTTTGCCTTTACCCCGTTCTCTATGAGTCAGAAGGTTCTGGTTCAGGTGAGGAAGCAGGAATGCGAGTTAGTGTTAGTAACTCCATTTTGGAAGAGTCAACCTTGGTTCCCTTCTGTGATGGAGTTGGCAGTGACAGAGCCTCTTTTGATTTTTGCTTTCAGAGGTCTATTGAGGAATGTGGAAGGAGAAGAACACCCCTTGGTGGAGTTGGGTTCTTTCAACCTTCTAGTTTGGAAGATATCAGGAGTTCAAGAGCATTCGCGGATCTTTCTGGAACAGCTGCAGAGTTATTATTTGAGTCCTGGGCGCCAGGGACAAGAAGGTTTGGCTTCATTGGTGCTTGGAAATGGGTTTTGATCCCTTGGAAGCAATTGACATTCAAGTAGCTAATTTTCTGGCTGATTTGTATGAGAAGGGAATGTTGTATAGGACTGTGAGCTGTTATAGGTCAGGGATTTCTGCTGGCCATTCTTTAAGTCATGGTGTTCCTATTGGAAGGTGTCCTTTGGTTTGTAGCGTTATGAAAGGTATTCGTATTAAGATACCTCCGGAATCTAAGTATAAATCTTTATGGGATGTCTACATGGTTCTGAAGTTGTTTGTGAGTTGACCACGTAATAAGTTCTTGGAGTCTAGGGAGTTGTCTTGGAAGTTAGCTACCTTACTGTGTCTGATTTCTTTAAGGAGGGTTTCGGTTGTCAAGGCTTTGGGGGTTTCTCATAGGTTTTATCAACCTAATGGTGTGCTTTTTGAGTTATGTAGAAGGACTAAGACTATGTCAAGTTCTGTTTTTTATCCAGTTTTTGATGAATGTCTGAGTTTGTGTGTAGTTCGCTGTTTAAAGGAGTATGAGTGCAGAATGTTGGAATAAAGGGGAGCTGGAGTAGATCAGGTCTTGATCTCTTATGTGAAACCTTACAAGGCTGTTTCTAGTGCAACTATTGCTAAATAGGTTAAAGCTCAATGAAGGAGGCTGATGTTGATGTGTCTAAGTTCGCAGCGCATTTTGCGCGTGGGTCTATGGCAAGTAAGGTGAGTATGTTAGGTTGGAAGACTAGAGGATATTATGAAAGCAGCGGGTTGGTCTTCTGTCTCTACGTTTAGGAGATTTTATTTTAAGTCAGTTGAACATGTTTCAAAATGTGTTTTAGAAAGCTTTGAAAATGCAGAATGCTAGCCTCCTGTCTTGACATAAAATTGCGATTCTAATAGGTTTACTGATTATAGAATTGGGATTTTATTAAAGACAAGGAGGCTAGCATTATCCCACCCACCCTTTTCTTGGGTGTGGCATAATTCTAATATGTTTAAGAATCATTTATTAAGTGTCAGTTTGGAGTTTCTTTGGTACAAGCATTATGAGTTTGCTTATGCTTGCTAAATTTGTTTATATGTTTTGTTGTAGAGAATTAAAAATGGTTACTTCAGAGATTTTGTGGTGTGAAGAAGAGCTGGGAGAGGCAAACGAAAAGAGGAAGAAGATTTTTTAGAATTTTTTATTTATTTATTTGAGTTTTATATAGCGCTGGCTAGACCCAGAGGTATCAGAGCGCTTAACATAAGCAACAGCGAGTTGCAAGTTACAAGAATTTTACATAAGTTACACAGTGATTACATAGAAACAACAAGAGTTACTAACGAATAGCACATAAGGACACATGATGAAGCCACAGTAACACAGTAGTATGCATTACTAGTGTGTGGCGTAACAGCAAGAGGGAAAAGAAAACAGGGGAGGGGAATGCCGATAGAGTCAAAGCAGGCAGGAGGGGGAAAGTTCATAAGGGGGAATCAAGCAGTCAGTGTGAAAGACAGATAAACCAAGAAGAACCGTGAAAAACAATGTCTGATGTTCGGCTGGGTAGGTGACGGCTGAGGGGTGAACCAGAACCAGACTCCTCTATAGCTGCATAGGACAGCTCCACCAGGCAACGGCCAAGGGTACTCGGTCTCCGAGGTAAGTACAAACAGTTTTGGTTTCCGCTCATGGGGCATCGTCAGAGTTCCATCGACGGTAGCAGTTACGATGTTACTAGGAAGCGCCGTCAGCCTCATCCTCCAGCTTGCCCCATGAGAGGAGAGGTGGAAAGGACAGCTCCGAAGGTAGCAGATCGACCCCAATTCCCAGAAGCAGAATTGAGAGTAAGGCAATTGAGAGAAAGGCAATTGAGAGTATGGCATTGTGGCAGCGTTCCATGTTTCGGCGTTGTGAAGGAATTCAGACCCAGACCCAGAGTAGGTCCCCCCAGTGTCTCAAAACTCTGAGTGCTCCGCCCTACTCATGTTGGCTCTCTTTCATGAGTGGATGGAGTGATGGAGTCCTGTTGGCACCGTTTATTCATGCCCTGCCAGATTGGAGATGCCTCTGCCCACTGGTTAGCTTCTCAGTCTCTGAGCCGCCCTCCGGCTCTCCAGCTGACGCCATCTTGGGGTCAAGCACCTACCGGGGAAGGACAGGCACTCCGGAGCATGCAGTTCTCGCACCCACCTTCAACAAGCGGCCGCCACCGATGTAGGGGATCCTGCCGTTACTTCTACGGACTCGGCCCACTGCCCGTGAGTCCTCCAGGCCATCAGTTCCCTTACTGGGCTGGCCCGATCAGGGAACCCCGCATTGCTTGCGGCTCGCTCCTGCTCGCCCCAGATGCCACCACCTCAAGGCCAGAGTTGCCTTCCGCCTCACGGGGCCCCGCCACAAGCCGCTATCTCCAAATTCAAGCAGTGGTTCGCAGTTTGAGTGCCCGAGATCACTCGTCGGCGCGGTCTGTCATTTTAGCGGTCTTCACACTGCACGGGTCTCTCTGTGACCCTCTCCAATCGGCAGCTATTCGGGACCTCTCAGGGCTCCAAACCCCCTCCGGTGATCCCGCTACTTTCATCTTCGCCTCGGGGTGATCTCTGCTCGGTTTAAAGCGCCACTTTCACTACTTCTACGGGGCTCGGGACGGAGCCGGTCAGAATCAAGTCTGAACGGCCATGATGGTAACGCCCCCAACCAACCCAAGATGGTGATCGCATGCTATTTATGTACTTGAAGATTCTTTGTTCATTGTGATGTTTTTGGATTCCCGGAGCTTTTAATGGTGCTGCTCAGAAGTGGGAAATAAAAGTTTAATGCATAATGCTAGCCTCCTTGTCTTTAATAAAATCCCCATTCTTTAATCAGTAAACCTATTAGAGTCGCAATTCTCTTCAAAGTTCAAAAAAGTCCAATTTATTAAGGTCCTCTTATATATGATAATGGTGAAAATGGAAGGAACATGAAATGAAAAAAATATTTAGGATCACACAATTTAGCGAAGTGGGGAAGCTGGGATTGATCCCAGGCTTTCTGGTTTCACATTGTGCAATTCAGTCATTAGATGTACATGGTTCGCTTCCCTTAAACCCACCTTACACCTACAATGACCACCACCCTTATGGTATCAATATGGCCTTCAGTCACACCACTGACCAAACCTTTAGGAAATGTCTATGAGTACCAATGGCCTAGTCTAAGGGAACTTTAAAGTAAAAGGACCCCAAAGTTTTTCCTGGGAATCCACCCCTGGCACTGCTGAAGGTCCTGTGCTTCATTTGAGTCTGTGATTGCAGGTGGGGCCCACGGGCACTCTTTTCTGGAGATTTGTTTTTAATCATCACACTTTTACTCAGAACAAGAGAGAAAAAGGCAACAAAGGGGGAACGAAGGAGGAAGAAAAAAATGTAAAATAGTGACAACGGGAGAAAGCAGGCATTAATGTAGAAGTGGGATAGAGGGCCATGGAGAGCAGTGCTTAATTTGAGCTGGTGGGGACTGTAGCATGTTGATGCTATACACACTAGAACCAGTGTGGGTCTCGGCGGACTCTGGCCAGGAACTACGTGATATGCGGGAATGTGTTAGGGTGTGGTTATGGGAAGTATGATGTAATGTGCAGTGTGCAAGTGAATGCAGGAGAATAAAGTAATGCTTAACCGCAGCGCCCGTGTGGCGTAAACTATTTGCATGCTCCAGGGTAAAGGGGAAGACGCTACAGAAACCACCCACCGACACACATTTTTGGGGACCAGTACTTATTTTTCTGCATTCGAAATTTTGAGAGAGGAAAAGAGGGAAAAACACCCAAGGCGGAAAGACGGAGGAAGAAAAAGATGGAAAATTTGTCACAAAGGAAGAAAGCAGGAATGTGCAAGAGTGAGATTAAAAAAAAAGCAGGGAGTGTCTGGTGGTGAATTAAAGATGCCTCACGTAGATTTAAGATAATCAGACTTTGTATCGGCAGTTTATTATTAATTTTTTAACTATATTAAGCTCTGCGAATAACAGATTTGTAGATCACCAAGGCTGCCTAGTTTGATTCTACCCTAATACTTCCTGTCTCTTTAGCTCACTCGGACAAGTTTTTTTTTAATTCCTGCTTTTCCCCTTTGTCAGTTTTGCTATCTATTTCTCCCTTTTCTGCCTCTGTCTTGCTCACAGGGAAATCAGATGATGAAAAATTCCCCGTCTCTGGGGCCCACCCATGGCAATCACTGACTCGCGTTAATAACTGATCCTCGCAGAGGGCGAAGCCATCCAGCTCACCCGAGGAATTTCAAACAATGGATAACTGGCAGATGACACTGCTCGCGCCTCCCGGAAGGTAGATGGCACGTGAGGCGGATGGTGCGGCACCATCAGGCACCGAGGGTAAGGGGCGCAGACAGGCACTGCGGCGCAGGTGTTCCGTGATACACGCATCCTTGGAATGTGGCGTCGCTGGTGTGCTTGTCATAGTTGGGGTGCAATTAGTATGTGGTGAGTGTGATTAATGTAAGATACAACCACCAAGTGCTATTGAGGCCGAGAACTCTGTGAATCACTTGCTGAGACATGCGTTTTACAAACCAACATCTACCTAATAACTCCAGGCCTCTGTAATTGAACACTGATTCATGGATCGGAGATTCTGTGGTTAGTGACACACGAAAAGTCTCAGCTGCCAAAACAGGCCTTATACGGGGTATTCTCGGTGTTTTTAAGCCTGCGCGTCCGAGGTTATGGGAAGATGTCTGCAAAAACACAAGTCAAAAACTTTGACTGCGGAAAACCCCGAAACATCAATTTCTGACTGAGGCTCTGTCTGCTGATCCTGGGGCTAGCCTGCTCATGGAGTGTGGGGCGGGGTGAAGTTATTTCAGAAGAAATCACATATCAGGGTGTATTCAGAGTCCACAACAGCATTTAACAGGGAGGTACCGGGGATGAGGACAGGCATAACTATCTTTAGTGCAGCAGGTGCAGCACCACAAGGGGCGGAAAGCATCACTGGTGTCTCCAGAGGGGAACCGGATGGGGCCTGTGCCACAGCTCTATTTGTCCTGCCCCCCCCACCCCTTGGACCCCACCACCACAGCTGCTGAATGTACTGTGGGGTGACTCAGAAAGAAAAAAAACCTGACACTGTGCTTAAGGAAACGTGTGTGTGTATATATATATATATATATATATATATATATATATATATATATATATATATATATATATATATATATATATATATATATATATATATATATATATATATATATATATATATATATATCTCAAGAAACTCCTCTGAAGAAAGAGAAGAGGCCGCAGTAGGGGAGACCAAGGGGGCATCTTTATTCAAAAATGTACAGCAACGGCGAATGCATTATTTTTATAGTTAGGTTAGCCAGGCGCGCAACACCCATTGGGCTCAAGGGGCTTCAGCCCCCCCCCCGTCGTGTGCGTCAGCCCAGCTGAGACAGCTTCGCGGGCTGGCGACCCTCTAATTGCAGCCACACCCGAGTACTTCACAGGTCTTTAAAAGACCATTTACTTGTTAATGAGGCTTTTGTTGTGTTTTCACCCCTTCTTAGAGCCACTCTGCCTATGGCTCGAAGAATTAGCCCCCCCCCAAAATCTTTTTTAGCCCCCCCTGAAATTTGGCTCTAGTTGCCCGCCTAAGGTCAGCTGTTCCCTAAGAGCAGTGTTTTTCATGTTGTTAATAACTTTGACACTGTTTGAGGAATCTCCAAGAATCTTTCCAAAATGGTGCTACTTATTGACTAGTTTGTGCATGAAAAGTTTCGGGGTGGTCTGTCAAGCGGGGGACAAGAATAAAGGGGGGTCGCAAACACAAAAACCCCTTGCATTTTCCTTCAACTTCTGTAGACAAGACTACAGCAAAAACTGCTGAACACAATTACACCGAATTTGGCAAGAAGCTAGAACTTGGTCCACAGATTGTGCCCTTTTTTGATTTGATGTAAACCCGTTCAGTAGTTTTTGAGACATTAAAGTTAAAACATAATTATAAATCTGAACGTTTGGTTCCTCAAGAGTTTCAAGACACTCTTATGGGAGTACCATTTTAAAAATAGAGAGTTCTGATTGGCCGAGGGAGCTTTATTTCCCTTGGGCCATCTCACGCCTGTGGGAGTCAGACTTCTGCAAAAACAAGAGCTTTGATTGGCTACCAACAACATGAGAAGAAGTTTGCTGGCAGCCATTACAGGATTCTGGGACTCAGTCATCTGTCCTGAACATGTTAAAAAAAGATAAATATATATATAAGTGGTCAGGATAGAGATACACTGACCCTCTAGGCCCCTAAGGACAAAAATAAATAAAAATCTGTAAAAAACGCCACGATTGATCCTAAAAAATGGCGGGCAGGCCACATTTACTAAGTTTATGCCCCGGGGAACCAACCCCCATTGCTGGTGTTATAAAGGGGAGGGGGGCTGCATGGCACTTCCTCCAGCCTCCAGAGGCTCTGGGGAGCCCACCCAGGCCGAAATTAGTTATTATGGGGAGGGGGCCGCATGGCCACCCTCTCCAAGTTTCAAGAGACCCGGGGAGCCCACACCCAGACTGAAAACACTTAAAATGGGGAGGAGGGTCACGTAGCCCTGCTTCCCGAGCTATTTGAGGCCCTGGGGAGACCACTCCGGTGGCGATTACTTTAAGGGGGGGCTGTCTAGCCTGCCTCCGTTAGCCATTTATGGCCCTGGGGACCCCACCCCACTGGACCGGCTCACATACTATGTCCCGGGGAGCCCTCTCTTGGGATATAACAGTTTTCCTGCCCCCACAGGCTCGGACAGGGAATTCTGTGTTTGCTTTCACTTGGCAGGCAGCATTTTCAAAACTCCCACCAAGCGGGAGCAACACAAAGTCCGCTCCCAGCGGGGAGGAGCTTTAAAATTGCTCCCACACGCAAGGAGCAGTATTAGAAGCTGCTCTCTCCAGGTTGGAGCAATGCCGGCTCCTGCTGCAAGCAGCTAGTTGGCTGGGGCAGCAAGGAACTTGGCGCTCCTATCTCAGCAGCCGACAAGTATATGGTGGGCTACCTGGGTGGGCACAAGGGCACCCACTTTTAAAAAATGTGGGCCCTGGAGTCCCCAAGACCAATTGAGCTGCGAGGAGAGTTGCCCCGCGGCCCCACTTTCCTTTTCTTAGAGATGACCTTGGCAGTGAGGTCCCCAGGGCCTAACACAGGCTCAGAGAGGGGGCTGCGTCCCTCTCTCCCCTTTCATAAAAAAGGCTTTGGGGGATGGGGGCCCAGGGCCTAACAAGGCTTGGGGAAGGGCCCCTCCCTTTAATGTTCAGAAATGTCCCTAGGGGCTGGGGTCCTCAGGGACTAACAAGGCTCAGGGAGTGTGGCCACACCCCCTCCTCTTCAATTAAAATACACAGCCCTGGGGGATGGTGTCCACAGGCCCCAACATGGCTTGGGTTTGGGGCTGAGGGGCCCCATCCCTAGGCCCTAACACCGCTCGGGGATGGGGCCGATTGGGCCCCCTGCGCTTCATTTTTATTAATGGCTCTTAGGGATAGGGTCTCCAGGGCCTAACAGGGCTGGGGGGGAGGGGGGGTCAAACGCACCCCTCTCCTTTAATGAGAAAAAAACAGCATTGGGGATGTAGTCCTCAGGGTCTAAAAAGGCTTGGGGAGGGGGACTACGCAGCCCCCCTCCCTGCTCATAAACAAATCCCTGGGGTCCCTAGGGCCTAATTAGGCTTGGGGAGGGGGGGGCAACATGGCCCCCTTCTAATAAAAGAAATGGCCTTGGAAGGGGTTTCCAAGGCCCAATAACGCCAGGGGAGGGGGCCATGCTGCCCCACTCGCCTTTCATAAAAAACAGCCCTGAGGCATGAGGTCCCCAGGGCCTAATAAGACTCAGGGAGGGGGCAATGCAGCCCCCTTCCCCTTTCATAAAAAAAGCCCTGGAGTTGAGATCCCCCAGGGCCATATTAGACACGGGGAGGGGGGCCAGAGCCTAATAAGGCTTGGAGAGGGAAGCCAATTGCCCCCTCCCCTTTAAAATCATAAGGCCCTGCAGTCTCCAGAGCCTAATTGTCTTACTTAGGCTCAGGAAGGTGGCCCACACAGCCCTGGGGCAACCCCCCTGCTGCACAAGGCCAAAGGCTGTGTGCACTGTGGGGTTGGCTGCCTTTAGCAGGTTGGCCACAGGGCCTGGCAGCAGACCAGGTCTTGTGTCAAACCTCCCACTGTGCATGCTCACTGTGTGGTTGGCTGCATGCATGGGGTTGGCCGCAGGGCCTGGCCACGACCTTGCGTGGTGGGGGTTGTATTTACGTGTGGTAAATAAATATCACTTTATATTAAATAAACCCCAGAAATTAAAATGAAAAAAAACCCAGAAATGTTAAAGTAATGTTATAGTTAAGTGTGAAAAATAGATATGTTTTTGTTTTTAAAAATCCTTAGAAATTCACTGAAGAAAACAAAGGTTAAAGTAACATTATAGTTAGGTGAATTTCTTAATGACAACATTAACATTTTGAACTAAAATAAAAACCGGAAACTTTCCTGTTAGAGTTAGCAGAGCTAAATATAACTTGCCCCCGCCATGCACTGCTTATGATCTCACATATTACCTCACTCATGACATGCTCTATGACATGATTTATGACATCGCTGATGACATCTCAAATGGCATCACTGATAACATCATACAAGCTTCTTTTGTAAACATTGCTCTATAAAGAGGTATAGCATTAGAGCTCTGACAGTAAGTACAAAATGGCTCAGAAGAATATGAGGCATCATTAATGCCATCACAGAAACAACTCCCTTAGGTGTAGGAAGCATGAGTTACGTGCCACATTGACCCTATATCATACACTTCATGGGTAACGTAGCTCACATTAACAGTCAACCACAGATATATGGGAAACCCTCTTTCCATATGGTGTCCAGTCTGTATAGAACTATTCAGAGAAAGCTAAGTTCCTAAAAATACTGAATGTCTGTTCCAAAACGAATGCGCTACTACAGCCAGCTTTTATCTTTATCAAACCCCTGACAGTCACCGAACCTACATTGAGAAATGAAGTAGAGGTGGGTACTGCAAACAGTATTCCCTCTATGGAGAGAGTTTACCCTGTCATAATAATTCAAGATGAATGTGTAGTGCACACCATATGTTTCGTATTAATCTAAATAAAACACATATTTTTTCTCAAAGTGTGCTTCACTGAAAAGTATACTGTCTCACATAATTAATATAAATAGAACTATGTAGTCAAGTAACAAAACTTGAACTCAGTGTGCACAACGAACAATATATTACATGCTGTAAATATCTTGCTCCAAATAATAATTCATCTGCAAGTCTCTTGTCAAATTTATTTTATCTATACATAGAATTGAAAAACATTTCATATGTTGAAAATCACATTGAAGAGTACATCAAACTAAGCAAACTGTAAACTATACTAAATCACAAAGCAGTGCAATAGGACGATATATGTCTTCTTGCACAATGCATTTCAGGACGTAGTCCCTTCTTCAGGGGCCAATCTGTAAAATAACATATAAACATTGTATAGGTGTGGATATCGAGCATCATTATATATACAATATTGCACACTGATGTAAACAGTTGTGCATTGTACCAAACTTCAGTATGTGAACATAGTCTCCACTCACAAACTGCCGCACTCAATCCACAAACAAACGTAAGGAGAAAAACCCAAAACCCTGACTCCAAGTGTGCCCAATGGCCTACAAAAGCCCACAGGTTTGAATTTGTGTTACACGTGCTCAACTTCTCCTTGTGACCGCCACCACTGACCAAACAACAAAAACAACAAAACAATAAAAAGAAACGTGAGAAGGAACCTACCAACCTCATGTAAATTCCAGTTCATCATCCACTTACTAAATTCCCAGCACGAATCCCAAACTGCAGTTCTCATCGAAATTTCAATCCACCAGACTGCAAAACACGCAAAGATACACCTAAAAATCAAGGATACCTTTCCTGTGTATCCCAATGTACACTTGCTACACAAGAATTGCTAAAGCCTTACTTCAAAAGTTCTGTTGTGCTACCCAGCTCAGCTTTTTAGATCTTCTATAATCGTTGCTTCACGCCTCCCATTTGTCGTCCGATAAATACCTTGTTACTTGTTTTGCCGTGCTCCGACGCGATCGTTAAAAAGATGCTCATGGCAACGCCATGTTACCCGAATGTGCCTAGTTAAAATGCACGACCCTTAGCGTCAACATCAACAGCGGACTACTCCAAACCCCACTTCCTCTACAGAACGACATGCACCATATTTGAATGGTGTATAGAAATCCCAGAATACACAAAATTTAATTTTACATGTATCGCTCATATCTAACAAATCATTGATGCGGGAATCCAAACCCGAAATTCTGAATTCATATTAAGGTATCAGCAAATAGCAGAAGGCGAATGATGAAAAAACTATGCGATCTTTTGTGAAATAACACTACATAACCATAACTTTATGCTGTCATCAGAACCTAAAAACGTAATATTTGTAACCACATATGTTCACACATAAACTCTCTTTTTCTCCCCATACTCCTAGACGTGCTCATAATATCGTACCAGTATAATGTTAATGACAGAATCATCTGAATCTGAAGCTACCCTCAATATATACCAAAATTGTAAAAATGTATCCAAAGTGTTGTGTGGAAGTGCGAAAAATTGTATTGTAAGAATGCGCATAGTAACTATCTATAGTGAGAATATTGCACTGGCCTCATGGTTGATAAAAAAAACAACTCATGTCCAACTTATCATTAAGACCTTTAGGCTGTAATGTGTCAAGCCGTTTTATCCAGTATATTTCTCGTTGTTTTAGTGATCTAGTTATGTCTTGTCTCGGTGATTTCTTTAATACCTCAATCACTTGGAAGCGTAGTTGAGAAATCATGTGTCGTGCTTCAGACCAATGTGCAGCCAAACTGGAAGTTGTGTTTTGGGTATGAATCATACTTTTGTGTTCAGTTATCCAGGTTTAGATTTTCTCTCGGTTTTTCCTATGTACATCAAAGCCGCAAGGACATTTGATGCTATAAATCAAATAGTTCGACTTGCAGTCAGTCGTATGTAACATTTTTATTGCTTCACCCGTTCTGGGATGGGTGATGTTGGATCCTGTGATTACATTGTTACAATGTATACAATTCAAGCATATTTCCGTACCTTCATGAAATGTTGTATCCTTAAGATTCTAATAAATCTTTCTTTAAAAATTTTGATCTTGTGTACGTGTAAAAGTCTTAAAGATATCATTAAAATCTGGTTCATTTTGTAGGAGCTCAAATCAAGTATTAATGATTTTCTTGATTGCCATAAGCAGGCGGATTATCTGGATACAAAAACGTGTCGGTACGCTTTGGTTTTAGATTGCTTAATTAATAAGTGGTTTCTATCCATTATCAAAACTCATGATTCAGATTCTTCCAAAGATTTTTTGGGGATATCCTCTGTTTAGATATTTGTGTTGTTGCGCAGAAATACTTTGTTCACAAATCTTGGAATCTGAGCAGATCCTTTTTATCCATAGAAATTGTGAAAATGGTAAGTTCAGAATTAACATCTGCAGATGGAAACTCATGTAAAGTAAAGCATTGCTTCCGTCTGCTGGTTTCACATATACCTGTTTGTGCACTCCATTATCTGATTTAACAATTAACACATCCAAAAAAGCAACTATAGTATCATTAATGGTGTGAGTGAACTTGATTCTTGGATTGTATGTATTCTTTGTGTTCCAGAGATTCTTTTGTTTGGGTCCAATTTAGGAAAATATCATCAATAAATCCACAGTACGGTGCTAAATTGTCTTTCCATTCAAAGTCGTTAAAGATGTACTCGTCTTCAAACTTTAAAAAAAAAAAATTGTATTGAGTTTTATATAGCGCTGGCTAGACCCGAAGGTATCGGAGCGCTTTACATAAGGAACCAACATAGCGAGTTACAAGGTACAATAATTTAAACATTTTTCACAGCAATTTACAAAGAAATGACAAGTAATAAGAGGCAGAGAAGGAAAAGGGGGACAATAATAGGAGTCTGGGAATAGCTGAGTGGGGAGAAAGGCACCTGAGGGGGGATGGGGTAAGGGCGTCCAGCAAAAAAGAGAAAAACATTTGAGGGTCATCAGAAGGAGTCAGGAGGGAGGAAGGAAGGGAGGGACAGGGGTCATACAAGATGGCGGGTCCGGATCATGGGAATAGATGGAGACCATCTCCACAATGAAATGGAGGGATGTACATAAGTCACAAGAGTCAGGGTATCAGCGCATTTTACATAAGAAGAACAGGTAGCGAGTTATAGGTACGATAAATTAAACAATTAGTTGCACAAGCATAACAGAGTGAGTGGAAAAATCGTGGGGGGAGAAGGTAGAGGGGGACAAGAGTAGTGTTGTGAGAAAGGGTGAGGAGAGAGGGGGAATGGGGTTTAGGCAGACCAGAAAGAAGGAGAAAAATGATAGGGGATCGTCAGGGGGAGACCGGAGGGAAGGGGGAAAGGACTGTGGTCATCAACGGAGTCCAACAACAAAATGGCAGAATGTCCAAAACTCAAAATTCCATAAGGAAGAACCAGAGCGCAGGATTTAAGATCAAATGTAAATGTAAATGTGGTTGTATTTGTAAAGCGCACTGCTACCCAATTAGGGTCTCCTGGCGCTGTAACTCATACCGCTGTGGAACCCTTCTTGGCTTTTCCCTGTGAAATGTCCACTCCTGGGCACCCCCAAGGTGAAGCCAGGCATCCCAGCGCTGTTGGGGCCGTTGTGGAGATTAAGCAAGCTATTGCCCAGAGTTGCAGAGTGGGACCCATGATTAGAATATGCACCGAGGCGAGAATTACCAGGTCCGAGGAATTGAGCCCAAGACCCGCCGAGGCGGGAATTGAACCCTGGTCCCGGGCCAGACCTCTGCATCAGGGTCTGCCGCTCTAACCATTGAGCCACACTTCTCCACAAAGAGTCAGAGGGGGGACGCAGCCACAAAACCAAAGGTGGACGGCAGGCTATAAAAGGGTGCAGAGGCTCTGGACCACAGGGGCACTGATGTTGAAGAGTCTGCAGAACGTAGCTCCCTCACCCCCCTACCTGGAAGGCACACACCCAAGCAGACGGCCAGTATGGTGGAGGTAGCGGCAGCGAAGCAGCAGCGGGGGCTGGTAGAGTGAGCCATTCTTAGATTGGTAGAATTGCAAATCGGGTCCCCCGGACCAACCGCGCCGTGGCACTCACCCTCGATTACTGTTCATCGCTGCAGGTGATCCGGCGTCGGGGCAGACAGCTACTCCTGCCACGGAGGGCAGGGGGACGTTCAGAAAGAGAGGAATCATGTCTTCGATCAATCCGCCACCATCCAGGGTTTTCCGATTAAACAGAGCTGCGCCAAGGTAGGTCCAATTCACAGCAATCCGTGGCGAATCGATTAGAAGGAGGCAGTAGGGGGAGGAAACAGCAGCAGCGGGACGAGGGATGCCACGCCCCGCAGTCCGGCTGGGTAGGAGACGGCCGCGGGAGAAACCCGGGTCAGACTCCTCTATAGACGAACCAAGCGGCTTCATCGGGCATCGGCACATGTCGTCTAGATGTCCGCAGTCAAGATACAGGCAGAATTACGGGGAAAAAGGGTGATTTGAGCAAAAACAGCAATCCCTGACCGGGAGCTCCCGGCAGAGGCGTCTCACTGGGCGGCCATCTTGAAGAAAGTACTCGTCTTCAAACTTTGCCATGAATGTATTGGCATACGCCGGTGCTCCTGCAAAGGCTATGGACGTACTTGTCAACTGTAAATCGAAGTTTTCTTGCCACTGAAAATAACTATGATGAAGACAGAAATGTAGAATCTCAAGTAGGAACACTTTATCTGCTCTGATGTTGGATTGTTGTAGTAATGCCCACTCAACTGCCTCCATGCCCTCCTGATGGGGAATTGAAGTGTAAAGTGCTGCTACAGCCAGTTTCCTTTGTCTGATGTTGATACAGTCTGTGGTTTCAATGCACAACTGTTTACATCGGTGCAAAAATTGTATATATAATGACGTTTGATATCCAACCCTGTGCAATGTTTATATGTTGTTTTACAGATTGTCCCCTGAAGAAGGGACTCTGTCCCGAAATGCATTGGCCCCTGAAGAAGGGACTATGTCCCAAAATGCATTCTGCATGAAGACAGATATTGTCCTATTGTACTGCTTTGTAATTCTGCATACTATATTTGCTTAGAGTTTGATGTACTCTTCACTGTGATTTTTATCATATGAAATGTTTTTCCACTTCATGTATGGATAAAATAAATTTGACAAGAGATTTGCAGAAGAATTATTATTTGGAGGACGATATTTAGAGCGTGTAATATATTGTTTGTTGTGCACACTGAGTTCATGTTTTGTTACTTGACGAGAGAGTTTACCCTGTACCAAACTGTTTGCAAACAGTGAGACTCTCAATCGAAAAACACTACAGAGTATTACTTAGTACTATCTACTAAGAACAATGTACACTCTAGGTAACACTTTGCAAAAAATACACTCTTCCTTTAAAATAAGCAATGTCTGAATGTACTAAAGCTTATACTACCTGGAGCCTTAATACTGTAGTGAAAATTTTACAGATAGAGCAATATTAATTTGTAGAGGGTTGGCCTCAGCAATTCCACTATTATAAGTTTGAAGCCCGGGAGAGCATGCCCATAGTAGGTCTTACTGTAGTGGTCTTGGCGGGCCACTTATTCTGATTCTATATGAGCAGAGTACTAGCTTTCGCAGAGTCTAGCACTCAAAATAAGCATACTTCCGATGCAGAGTCTATGGTAGCATCCTCAGTTTCAGGAAAATATAGAACTAAGGAATGTGCTTGTCCATGGGAAGTCATGCAGTTGAAGATGCGGGGACTGTTCATACCAATCCTGTCAGCACTTACATTATGAGTGCTTAGAATTTAAAACAGTCATGTTTCCGAACCTGTTTGTTTTGGTACATAGGGGTTGGAAAACATTGATGCATATTTAAAAAGCATTGTTTATCATAAAAGCGGACCTTTGCCTGACTTCAACATGGTGGCGGTCACGTCAGAATTGAGAAGGATAGTGTCGCTAAGCAACACTTAAAACCGGAAAGTAAGGCAGGTAAGCTGTGATTTGGCACATAACACTGTAGAACGAGTATGCTTCGCTGATATTTAGAAGTCAGGGAAAGTGCTTCTAAAGTGCTCAAATAGAGAATGAAGAGATAAAGTCATCCAGCTAGATCCTTGCAAAGAAGGGTATTCAGTAGATGATAGAGATAGCAGCCACAGTAGCATTTAAGCCCAGAGAGACTCTAGCTCCTAAGAGACCGCGATTGAGCTCCCAAGATAAGACAGATCAAGAAAATGAAGAGAAAGAAGTAAAGGGGAGGCGTATACAAGGTGCAGAACTTAAAGAAATCTTACAGCTTCTCAGGGAAAACATGGCTTTTCCAGAAACCCCAGTCCAGGAAGAGGATTTCTTTTGACACTATCAGAGGAAGAAGCCAGAGAGTTAAACTCTGCATACTACAATATCAAAGATTCTGGTGGGATAATGGAAGGAGGTAGACAGGCATGCTTTTCCTTGTTTTGAGTAAGAGGTATAATTTGTAAGTGTTTGAAGAGGAATTTCCTACAGTTAGCAAGGTAGATTCCCAGATGGCATGGGTAGCCTCTCAGTGCATTATAATTTCAGAGGCGGGAACACCACCTGATCCAATTGACAAAAGAGTTGTAATGGCAGTGAAAAGTTGATGCACACAGCTTATAATTTTTCATTTAGGGCTTCAGCATGTGCAAATTATACTAGGCCTGGGCGGTAAATTTCGTTCCACTCGCGGAATTTGCAGAATTTGGGTAATTTCGCGTTCCGCTGAGAACGCGAAATTGCCCAAAATTCCGCGTTCCGCGGCTTCACTGAATGTTTTGCTTGTTCGCGTTCTCAGAATGCGTGTTCGCTAGATATTTCCCCCGAGCATGCAAACAGCGATCGCGAACAGAAAAAAAAAATATCGCGAACAAGCAATTCCACGTGTTCGCGGAATTTCTGCGTGTTCGCGAGATTTCTTACCGTTTCGCGGAGCTTTGCGTAGCGCGACTATGCAAATTCCACCCACCCCTAAATTATACCATCCTATTGTTATGAAAGGACTTTCAAAAGTAAGCTGATCAGTTAGAACTGGAAGTTGAGTTAGCAGCTACTCTTTCTATGATGGAGAAGTAGGTCCCTTTCTGTTGGACATTTCGTTTTAATGCGTTAGCGACAGCCACAGTATCAGCTGAGTCTTTGGCTGCGGCAAGAAGATAAACATGAATGAATGGCAGATGAATCACAAAAGAGCCTATTGATGTGCATTCCATTCTAGGGTCCAAAAGTCCTTGGTACACAGTTAGGGACTCTAGTAAAGAAGTCTGTGAAGGGAAGAAAACTGTTAGGTCAAGTGGACAAGCGGAAAGTCCTTTGCAGCCCTTGGTCCAGCTTTCCAGATAAGAGAAGCAATTCAGCCTTTCTGAAGGAGGGGACATGGCCAGGGAGTCCCTTTGTCAGATAAATCCTGTGAATGGAGTACTCTACAAAACATGGTTGAGAATAATCAACTCAAGTTTCAGAAAGCAGACAAGGGAGGAGCATTAGTGGTAATGAACACAGAATTTTATGAGACGAACGTGGATGCTCATGTGCATGATAAAAATATTTGTTTACGACTGGATCAGGAGCCAACAAAGGAATTCCAAAAGATTTTGAGACAAATCTTAGATAATGCCCTAGAAATGAAGTGGATCACAGAAAAGACCTACAAGTGCCTATATACGGAATATCCTCGCCATCCTCAAATATATATGTTGCTGAAGGTGCACAAAAATCTAATGCAACCTCCATTCAGACCGATAGTATCAGCTTGTGGATCCATATCAGAACCCATCGGTCAATACTTAGGTTTCTTTTTTCTACCTATGGTACAAAAATGGGATACGTATATCAAAGACACTACTGCTTTCTTGATCATCCTTGAGTCAGTGCAACAGCAGGAAATGGAATTATGGTGGTTAGGTACGGTGGATGTTACCGCCTTATATACTTCCATACCACACAATGAAGGAATTGAAGCGGTTGATGGTTTCTCCTAAACAATGAATGTACAGGTGCAAACAAAATCATTTTATTGGAGTTAATTCAGTTTGCATTATATCATAGTTGTTTCCAATCGAAATAAACTTTTTTCTCGCAATGAAATGGAACAACGATGGGCTTTGCCAGAGCCCCTTCGTATGCAAACATCTTTATGTCAAAGTTTGAAAATGATCATATTCTCCAAAAACCAACATGGCATGAAAATTTGGTTATTTTTAAAAGATACATTGATGATATCTTCATCATTTGGAAGGGTGACATTAAACAACGTCAGGATAAGATACCCGAGCTCAATCAATGTCATGAACGCATTAAATTCACCCATCAAATCGAAAAAGAAAAGATTGCTTTTTTGGACGTGTTGGTACAAATTGACGAGAAAGGAATGAAAATTAATGTATACACTAAAGAAACAGACCACAATAACTGTTTACACTATAAGAGTTTTCACCAAGAGTCACTAAAACGACATCTTCCGTTCTCACAATTTATCAGGTTAAAGAGAATTACATCAGATTCACAGGAAGCGTTGGAAACAATCAATAGTTATGCCAGGAGATACAGACAAAGAGGATATCCTCATTCAAATGTGGAAGAATCCATTAAACAGGTGAGTACTCCTGATCTACAAGAATTGTTGAAACCTAAAGTGTCCACTAGAGAGAAACCTACTGTCTGTATTTTGAAGTTCTCTACAAAAGCCAATCAAATTGAAAAGATCATCAAAAAGCATTGGACTATGATCCAAACAGAACCGGACTTAGAACCCATATTCAACAAAAATTTAGTTTTTGCATTCCAACGCTCTCTGAACATTAAGGAATTGTTATCAAATAGAAGCTCAAAGAGCACAAGGATTGTACATAAAGGTATGCAAAGGTGTGGAAATTGCAACCACTGTAATGATGTAATCGTCGGTAATCAGTTCACACACCCGATGCAAGGTACAAGCATTTTGCTTCAACATTCCATAACATGTGATACAGCCAACGTAGTATATGCTCTGAAATGTCCCTGCGGGAAGATATACGTAGGCAAAACAGAACGCAAAATTAAAGTGCGCATTACAGAGCATAAAAGTAACATTTGATTAAAGAATGTGAAATCTACCGTTGCTACTCACTGGCAAGAAGCAGGACATAACATCACGCAAGTACGTTTTACTATTCTGGAAGCGTTGAAAATTCGATCTGACACTGATCCACATAAACATCTTTTACGTTCTGAATTCTATTGGATCAAAAAACTGAACACTATGCAGCCACAAGGTTTGAATGATCGTATAGAACTCACGTGTTTCTTATGAAATATTGATACATATTGGAGAATGTGATTGATAAGTTTGTCTTTATGTTCATTTATATATTATTTAGAACATCTTGCCAACACAATGTCTAACAACACAGCGCAAATGTCAAAACAACGGTGTTCATGTGTTAATTACCTTTGTGCCATACAATGCTATGTATTTGCATGTCACAACAAAATGATCTTATATTCAGCATAAGGATTTATTTGGGGGATTCTAAGCCTGATTTGCACACCTTTAGCTAGCGTTTTAAATTATAATAATATCACTGTATGTTTCTATGGATTATGTATCTATAAATTGTATCATGCCTTCGTGTGCGATATGAGCGTTCATTCAAAAACTGGGATCCTTTAAGATAATCAGACACGTCATCGCTTGAGCATTGGCTTCAGCTTGTTTCACTGCCTTTCGTATCCACAAACTTCATTATGCCTTCATGTGCGACAACACTAGAACATGCGCGTTCACTTTAAGAACTTGGATTCCTTATAACATTGAGATACGTCATCGCGCTAGCATTGGGCTCAGTGCGTACGAAGAAACATTGGCATGTAGCTCGCCGCAGAGAATGAATCTTTTCTAAACTTTTGGGATTATTTGGTGAGTCTAAACACACATCGTAGTGGTTTGTAGCACGGGGTGGGACTGCGGTTTGGTCCGATCATTTGAATCTACTGGCAAATATGAGACGTAAATATTTATTGACACATCATCACTTCATGACATTTAAGTTTAGTATTAATAATCCATGCGATTTGCTGTTTTATGGGATATGGTAACCTCGCGCTGACATTAATGTGTTTTGGACATTTGATGGATGAACTCTGTTATATTGCATACCAATTTGTGACAAATCAGGTCAGGATGTTGAATTACATTTGTATATATGTTGACATATGAAGTTACATCTAGTCAGGACTGAATTGGCTCTTGTTTTGGATCATTTCTAGAGACCCCAGATGAAGGGTCAATTTTAGACCCGAAATGTATTAGGTTGTTCAAAGAAATTGGATGACGTATCATAAATGAATAAGTTTGGAATATCAAGCAATGAAAATATAAACCAATAAATTGATGATGAAATCAAGAAGAAATTGGTACTATAGTGTCTTTCATTTACAATAAAGGATTCATCAAACCTTTTGACAAGAAACAAAGCAGTTTCATAGTTAAAGTGCACCCATCTACCAGGGACTGGTACACCTACCCTGACATGCATTATCAAATACTGTGTACAATCATCTGTGACAATCAAATAACACTGGGTTTTGGACATTGTGGCGAACGGTAACCACATAGCATTTCAAAATATACCACCAGCTTGTTTTCGCAGTACATTTCTGAGGAAGGCACAAAAGAGACAAGCTTTGTTCGAAGGAGTCCAAAATATGCTAATTCCGGTTCCTGCAAGTCAAAGAGTAGAAGGTTTCTACTTCATTCGGTTTATAGTGCAAAAACTGTCTGAATATTACAGGCCTATTCTGGACTTGAAGATTGTCTGTGGTTTCATGCCTAATGTAAAATAAAATGTCACTGCTCATGATTCTACTGTTCATAAACACAGAAGATTTCACTGCATTTATGGATCTCTTTGATGCTTATCTCCATATTCCAGTCCATCAAGCATCACAGACGTTTTTATGATTCTGGTTCAAGACCGACATTTTCAATTTCTTTTATTTGGCCTTTCATCATCTACTAGAGCGTACAAAGAGATCTTGGCACCTCCAATGGGTGTAATCCATTTAAGGGGGGTCAAGGCATTTCCTTGTCTAGATGCCTGATTGTTTTGTTCTTCTTTTTCTGAGGCTTGCCAGGATGTGGAGGAAGTGTGCGTCCTGCTGTAAGAATACTGATTTTTAAAGTTCTGTCAGCGAAGGAGTGGTTGAAGGTTCAAGAATTAATGACCTCAACTCTAATGATAATGCCTTGGGCCACATTAGACCTTTATCCCATTGTGAACCACCTCCTGAAATGCTGGAATTACAGGCCTCAACAGTTCAAA
This sequence comes from Triturus cristatus, assembly GCF_964204655.1. Taxonomy (NCBI): domain Eukaryota; kingdom Metazoa; phylum Chordata; class Amphibia; order Caudata; family Salamandridae; genus Triturus; species Triturus cristatus. The sequence goes on along the minus strand of NC_140580.1, from coordinate 845,787,992 downwards.
TTCAAAATTCCATTAACACCAGAGGTCCTACAGGCAATGGAATGGTGGTTGAAAGAGAAATTAGACATTGCTTCTCGTCTTGAGATACACTCAATAAGAATTGTAACAGCAGATGCCAGCAAGTTGGAGGGGGTCACTTTAGGGGAAGAGTAAGTTCCAGGGAGATGGTCCAAGATTCAGCAAAGTTTTCCTACAGTTGGAAAGAGTTCAAAGCAGTTGATTTGGTTTTGCTACATTTTGCCCCAATGGTGAAGAATTATTGTATTCAAATCAGAACAGACAAATATAGGTTCATGTTCAGAGAATACTGGAAGTAGACTTTTTTCCTTGGATGGAGAATGGGTCTGCTGATCACCTGAGCAGGTTCTTCCCCTCCTCAATGTCCCTAACACAGAGCATATTCCAACAGATAGCAAGGAAGTTTGGCCATCCAAGAGTTAATATGTTTACCTACAGGAAGTATGCTCCGCTTCCTTGATTTTGTCCACTAGCCACTTATCCAGAAGCTTGGAGCGAGGACACACTATCCTATCAGTGGCCCATGGGTCTCTGTAATGTTGTTTCCCCCATTCTATTAATACGAGGGTTCTGCGGAAGCTTAAGGAAGATAAGGAACCTCTGGCCTTGGTTTCCCCTTGTGCTCCATTTAGAAGTCCAGTCACATTGGCCTATCCTATTAACACCTCACCCATTGAAGGGATCTCAGATACCAGGGGTAATGGTGGTCCACTTGCTGTTGGGGGTATGGCCCTTAAAAAGGTATATCCTTAAGCAATGGGCTGTTCTCCGGCATAGCTTCTTTGATTCAGGAATCCAGATGTACTACAATGTTAAAGTCATACTCATGTCATTGGCAATGTTTTGAGAGGTGGTGTGATGCAAAGGGATCTACAGGGGTGGATATTGATTCTTCTAGTATCCTAGAAGGTTTGAAAGATGGATTTCTTCTGGAATCAGCAGGTTCCACTTTAAGGTCAAAGTGGGCATCCATCAGGGCATTAATAAATCCTGATTTAGAACCTGTAGCTCAGTTAGTGACTAAACTTTCCTATTGCATTTCTGCACACTGGGAGCCAGGAAGTGAGGGACAGAGTCTCAGCGGAGGGCAGCGCAGCACGTTGTGGCTTGCGGAGCAGGGTGTGAAGCAGTGAAGCCCAGGACCCAAAGAAGAAGCCTGAAGATGCGGACTGGGAAATAAAACAGAGGAACAGGCACCCTCACCTGGGACATTAAGGTACGCCAGGAGGCTACTATTGGCGTGCGAGTTAGAAGGGGTTGGCTCCTTTCTCTGCCTGTGCATTCACCAGCTTATTTCGGCTGTGCCTGCTCTCACTGTCCTGCACTGTCCAGCACATCACAAATGCTGCCCGAGCCAGGTTCCTACAAAAAGCCCCCAATTTTCAACGCATCCTGATGGTGCTCAGCCCTCCTCAGCACACTTTGGTGCTCCCAGCACTGCGAGTGAGGTAGCTTAAGCGAATTGCCACAGAGTGTGAGCCCCTGGACCTCGCAGAAGTGGCCCAGCTAGTCTGGGTGCCACTCGCCGTGTGCTTTGGTGCACCTGATGCTGTAGCTCCAAGCTAGCTAGTGAACATGCTAGCATACCAGTATACTAGCACATAGAACTACATGGACTAACAGCCTCCTGCAGGACCAACCTCAGCAAGTTCAGCAGCCACCGTCACCATCTCATGGTCAGTGGGGCCAGTAAACATAGTAAACACCAGAAGGAGGCAGCTACAAGATCGCGGGGGCTTCAACCTGCAGGGTTCATCAGGATCAACCCCCAGCAGCCCTTCGCCGTCTCACGGCGTGTTGATGCCCAGATCGCTCATCGGCAGGAGCGAGCAACAAGACCTGCAGTGGTTCCAGTTCACAAATACCCAGACAGGTCTTGTACTTGCTCTAATTTACCCTTAAGGCAATGGCTACCCAGCAACAAGTCTATCTGAAGCTTATAAAAAAGAAGCTTGCTGTCTTAGCCCCATGAAGCTTAGAAAGAAACCCGCTCACCGCTCAAACTCTGCCACTGAGGAGAAAGCCACTTTTCCCCCAGCCACCATACAAAGCACAGCCCAGGTGCATCCATCTCTGAAATCACCTTCTAAGGATCTCTAAAAGGGCCTGATCACGCACATCTTCCAAACTAGTCCCAGCTCAGGTGTTCTGCTGACTTCTTCCAATGCCAGCCATTCAGAAGGTGCAGAAGTGACCTTTTCCAGGACAAGCCCGAGCATGAGCATGACCAGCAGGTCAGTCTGCACCAGTGCCATCACGCCCAATGGGAAGCAAAGATCACACTCATGCCACGGGGTCAGGGATCCTTTCTTCTGAAGCCTCCCTCATCTCCCAAGCTTTGGAGCAACCAATGCCAGATCCAACGAACTTTCAAAACTCAGTGCGTGTAAGGAGCTTCAGGGAAAAGTGGAAAACGTGCAGGTAATAACCACGCAAATTCATCAACACAACATACCTGGCGGTGTAGAGCCAAAGCGGCATATCCTGCTAACTTCAACAGCCGAAAATATCTACATGGGTGAACTTCTAGCCTCCTTTTTACAAAGCCTTGAGTCCAAGATAGAAAGAACCCTGGATCTCAACCAAAGCTGTTCAGGATGCCGGTAGCGTCAAGGGAATAATTCCCAGGAACACATGATACTAAAGCCATCAAGGACCAACAATCAACAGCCATAAATGCAACACATAACTCCATACCAAGAGCATTGCTATGGCAGTCTACTAAAACGGAGTTACAAATAGACCTTCTGTAATCGATTGCGCAGCGCCCGGTTAATTTAAGTACCAAGATCGATAACATCGAACAGAGAATTCAAGAAACCCTGGGCCCGAAGACGTACTCTTGCTCATGTGTTGCCATCATCCATAGGTGGGCTTCACTTTCTGAGATCCTCTGCGAGCTAGTAACCACAGTCAGGGGAAAAAATTGTACTACAGCACCTCCCGTCTTGAAAGCCCACTACAATGTCAATTAAGACCCTACAAGCATACAGGGGGCACTGTCCTGCTCAATTATAAATTTAAGTGACAGCCCCAAGCCCACTCATGATCCCTCATCCCAGTTGCACCGTCGGAATCTCCATCTTTCCATTAGTGCCAAGCTCCTGTTCCACGGCTGGGCCCAAAGAGTTGATCAACAATGAGGTGCCACCCAATGCCGGGTCATTAGTGGCCCCTCTGTCCAGAAGGGCTAAGAAAAAGCTGAGGAAACAACATAAGAAAACCGAAGCTAAAAGTTTGGCGTTGCAGCCACCTACATCAAACCGCCACACATTGGGATCCAACACGCATTTACCGCTGTACCCAATCTTCACCTCCAAAGTGGGCCCCTACAAATACTCATCACGGGGGTAACTGCGTAGGCGACAGTGATCCTTCTTCCCCCCAGGAATATACTTGAATGTCATGCCCCCGGTGAGGCAAATTCCACCCCAGAGCACACGTACGAACAAGCGCCCAATAAGAAGAATATGCATGCTAGTATCCAGTTCTTCCCAGCAAAGGCCCTAGACACTGTAACATCTGAGCACTCAGCAGTCCCTGCCCCCATGCTTGACCACATTGCCAGCTCTGCTCAACTGGCAACCCCTTGTTGTAGCAAATACGGACAATAGCCAAAAAGGAAATTTCAAGATAGGATCACCAGGCTCTGGCGTCCCCAATTCCATTCCAGGCAAACAGATTGGAACCATCAACGCGCCCAACCTCAAACGCAGCCCTCCGCATGTACGAGGCAGTGTTTACCCCAGGTATTACCACAAACGGCCATTTAAAATCCCGAACAGGAGCAATATTCTACGCTTTTTCAAACACATACCATCTCTGGCCCTTATTCAGTCAAACAACCTTGAGGTAGTAAGATTCCAGAATCTCCCTGGGGACATGCACAGTGGATCGACCTTGGAGGAGTTTCGGCAACACCAACTCGCAGCTCTCAAGGAAGCAACACAGCTTGCGGAATGGGGAAAAGACACCCAAGTCCCCTGCCTGGAGAAATACCTGCAAATCCTTTACCCCTCTACACGGGGGAAGGAGATCCTTTCTGTCTTGCGCGGTACAAACAGTACCATTAACAGTGGGAGACACCATCAAACATTGCCCAAGACTTCCAAGGATCTCAGAATAGCTTGCAGCATCAACCAATGGGCTGCGCACTTTCGGATACCAACAGGGGACCCTGAGGGGGTTGGAAGCCCCCTCAGGCCTCATCCCTAACATCGGTCTAAGACAGGCTGAAAAGAAATGCAACAGGGAGGAAGGCTGCACCTGCCAATTAACAGTAATCTCTTTGAATGTAGCAGGGTTCAAGAAAGATTTTGAGATAAAAGCTGCTCTTGACTACCTTCTCAACTGCCTTATCAAAAAGGTTTCTTCAGATATGTGGCAATGTTGTAAAGAAAGACGTTTGGTCCTTACGCTGAAAAAGGTGCTTTTAATGGATTGTTACGTCACAAATTATGTGAATATATTTAATTTTTTCATACACTTCAATTCCCAGAATGCATTTCAATTGTTGAATCATTTTAGGCGATCCCAATGCATTTCGGCATAATTGCCTTCATCTGGAGTAACATTGCACTTGAATGTATCGCGGAAGCCGGAAGACGCCTGGCGTCTCTTCTATACACTCGAAAATCCCCAGATGAAGGCAATTATGCCGAAATGCATTGGGATTGCCACATATCTTAAGAAACCTTTTTGATAAGGACTTTACAACCAGTGCCCGGGGGAAATACCCCACTTGCATGGGGATGCACCTTTCTTGATATTTTTACACTCTGGTTCGGTGAGTGATACCCAGGAGCAAGGCACAATCATACAACCAACGTTCAATCTGGTAGTGCGCACACTTAACTCCTTGAATACCTTCTCAACTGCGACATACTGTGTCTTCAGGAGACATGGGCCAAGGCAACCAGACACTTACGGGATATTGCAAATTTCATTGTACTGCAAATTTCATTGTACTGCCACAAAACATAACATATTTGGGCGAACATCGGTGGCCTTTCCATTTTTATCAAACATGCTCGGAAAATAGTGGCCACTGTAATACCCATCAAATTGCACGCCCTCCAAGTCCTGCGCATCAAAGACATAAAGCTCAGTTCTCAACCCCTACTTTTGCTGCCAGTCAACTCCTACTTCAGTTCCGCACCTCTCATCAGGCAATCATAGTCGGGGACTTTAATATCAGGGACCTGGGCAAGCTTGTTAACTCTCTTGGGCCGTCAGGTGTGGCTGCCACCCTTACATCCTGTTCTCTTCAATTACCACCTCAGCTTATTCCAAGTATAAAAGAAGCCCGCTCTCCCCTTCGGCATACTAACCCCACTTTCAGGAACACCTCCACAATTGGTTACATCTTTATCAGCGAAGGGCTGGCTTCAAGGCTCCAAGAATTTGAAATCGACGACACGGACGAAAGCGACCATGGACCCCTGCGCACGACATGGCAACTAGTCTCTAATGACTCATTATCAGAGGCGCAACTACAGCCAAATTTCGGGGGGCTACTAAAAATTTCGGGGTGAGGGGCTGATTCTTCCAGCAATATGCAGAGTGGAGATGCAGGGGCTCCAAGAAGGGGTGAAAACACAACACAGCCTCGTTAGCAAGTAAATGGACTTTTAAAGAGCTGTGAAGTACTAGGGTGCGGCTGTGTGTGTACCCGGGAAGCTGATTCAGCCCGGGCTGACACATACGACAGGGAGGGGGGGGAGGGGGCTGAAGCCCTTTGAGCCCAGTGGGTGTTGCGCGCCTGCTCATTATCAATACCTTTGCTTGGGGAACCAACAGGGAATGAGCCCCATAAAGTCCTCCACAGAATCAATTTGTCAGCCAATCTAGGGGTCAAACTTCTAGCCTGAACAGAGGAAAGAAAGTCAGCTATCAACTCATCCAGACTAAAAATAGTACCATGGCACTGGGAGGACCTCTTAGGGGACCTTCAACATGTGCTGGGGAATGGGCAACAGAAACCTCTGAGTCACTTAATTCCTACACACACCTTTTGTCATTCTAAGGAGCTAATTGCCTGCAAACCTACTCTCCGCAGGGCCCTGATCGCCAGGAGAAGAGGCAATAATCCAGGAGACGACCACTCCATCACCCATCTCCAGGCAACTTATAAGCAGAATATATGGCAGCACAAAAAGGAGCAAATTGAAGCAGAGTGACTCCAAATGTTTACGCTACTAAAAGTCACTCCTGACTGTGGAGGCAGAGAAATCGCCTTGACAGTTAAGGGCAGACCAAAGAGCATGGTGTGGTGGAAAGGGACTGGCTCAGTCATGTGGAACAGTTATACACAACCGGACAGGCAACGGCAGCAGCCCCCTTATCACCCCTTCCTACCCCAGACCCATGGGTCCAACATGGCATGCTAATCACAGGAGGCACAGTAATAGACACATTTAAGAAAATGAGGAATGACGAGGCACCAGGGCCGAATGGGATTCCTGCTTCCGTGTTTAAAACAACAAAAGACTTCTGGCAGACGATTGTAACACCACTCTTCAAAATCGCTTTCACCATGGCGACAATACCGGCCTGCTGGAGGGGCTCAATCCTCTTCCCCATTTATAAAAAGGGAGACCGCTCTAACCCGGAAAATTATAGGCTCATTGCTCTCATCGATCTTGAAGCCAAGGCCTACGCCCGCATTGCAACAAAAGAGCTGGAAATATGGGCAACGGAAAAAGGAATACTCCCGCTCTACCAATCCGGGTTCAGACCAGATAGCTCAACAATGGATAACATCTATGCACTGACGCATTTATCTACACAAGCGGTCAGGAGGAACTATCCCCTTTGTTCTGTTGCTTCATCGACTATAGCACTGCTTTAGACAGGGTGGACCTGGGCAGGCTATGGGGGAAGCTAGCCGCATGGGGGATCCCATTCCTCAAGGTGATCATATCAGGAACATGGATCCGGATTAAAACAAGCCCCACTACAGCCACCTGCAGTGTGCCCACATCCAATGAGCTCAAACAAGGCCACGTGTTGGCCCCCCTCCTTTTCAATCGCTATACCACAGATGTGGTTGTAGCCCTGGAAGTTTAGTCACACTAAGGCTGGGAAGACTGCATCTCCCTATCTTGCAGTATGCAGATGATACCGCCATCATGGACCGCACCAGAGTCAGCCTGCAGAGGTCCCTCAATGCACTAAATCGCTACAATCAAGCGAACAACCTGCATGTGAAGCAGAGCAAAAGCAAGGTTGTCGTATTCAGCATGTTCCCGCACAAAAAACAAACTCACTGGCAGCTAGTAGACCTGCAAATTACGACAATTCCAGCTTATGACTACCTCGCAGTCTGGCTCTCAGAAAGTGCCAACTGTTAATCTACCTAAGGCATCTCAGAACTAAGTCTACCACTGTCATCTACATACTGCAGCACCTAAACAACCGTCTACAAATCCCAACCGCTGAGTCCATGTTGACAGTTTTTAGAGCAAATTTGATCCTGGCTCTTCACTACAGCCACTTGGTGTTTCCAGGTGCTCTTGACAAGTTTCTAATGGACTCTCAGATCAAGGCGTAGAGACCTCACTCAAATACCATCTGAAAACAATCTTTGACAGAGCGGGGTCTCCCTGGCAATCATGACTAGCAGCTGCAAGCAACACTCTGAAGATCAGGACAGACAGCCTGCATACCTGCATATCCAAGAAATTCCATTCTCAACCTGGAAAAAAGCTGTAAACAGGCAGGTGTTATTAACTTCCTTTGAATGGGTCATTGAGAGTCATTGTGCCAGCCCCCTTACCGAGGCGTTGGACGCATCTTACATCCCAGGGAAGGCACAGACCTATTTTTAACATGCACTCTCAACTCAGGCTTGTTGGAACATTCTCTATATGAGGCTTATCTCTTTGCCAATTTCAGATTTCAATCCTGCCTAGGCCTATCAAGAGGAGGCAATTTCATGCAGGCTATGTAACTATCATAAATAATCTTGGCTCCACCCCATGTATTGGTATAAAGGCATCAATCGCTGCAGAGAGGCCTTGGATCTGTTCTTCTCTGAAAACACGCCAAGCACCCTAGCCAGACTGGGGAAAGTTACAAGCATTATTCATCTCCCCCACTCATTGAAGTGATGACAATAGCTACTGGCCACACACCATAGGCTTGGCATTCAGCGGTCAGCTTTCAGGAGAGCTGCCAACGAGCACTGACAACTTCAAGGGATACACAAAATGCTCTACGCAGTCATGCGGCCCGCGCTCTAGAGACCACCAACCTTGAACACATCATCTTCTGGCGATCCTTACCTAGTGGGGAAAGGGATGCCCTACCAGCCAAGATTAAAACATTTTGAGATGTCCAGTCGTCAGCAGCCTGAGCCCAAGCAGCAGGAGGCTTTACCCGTTTGCACTTGGCACATCGCACTTTATTCCTCTACCCTTACAACCTTGGACACTGCTCTTTAAGGTCTAAGGTGCTAAAACTAGTTGAACGGACTTTTTGTCATGTTTTAACCACTTTTTTTATTAACCCAGTTTAAGGAGGTGCCACGAGTCTCTTTATTAAACACCACAGTCCGCATTCTTTTAAAATCTCTTGCAATACTACCCCAGTTTTAGTATCTGCTCTTTTATTTTATGTGAAATTGCAATGAACAGTTCTGGACATGTGGTGATTTGAATTAATCGAACCTGAATAAAAATGCTACTGCTAGTGACTAAACTGTTGAAAAGATCCTACTTAAAAGGCAGGTAATTCATTGTCCGGTGCCTTCTTGGGATTCACCATTGGTTCTGAAGCTCTCAGGGGAGCCCTTTTGAGCCTTTGGGACAAGTTAGTATACCTAAAGTTCCTCACGTACAAGGTTCTATTTCTTGTAGCAATTTCATCAGAGAGAAGAATTAGTGAACTGGGGGCCTTTTGTGATCAGAACTTTATCTAGGTTTTTTCAAATCAAGGTAGCTCTTCGCCTGAGTCTTGGTTTTATTCCTGTTTCCTTTTGCTTTTAATTGTCAAAATTATCTGCTTTCTCCTTCGACTTCACAGGAGGAGCAGTTGCACACTATGGATGTTCACAGGTCTCTTGCGCTTTATTTATCTAGAACGTAGTCATTCAGAAAGGTGGATTCCCTTTTTGGAACATTTTGCATTTCTGGACAAGGTTTATGACCCTTTCCCGGTACATTAGTAGATGGTTGAAGCAAGCCATCACTCCAGTATACGACAGACATGGGAAACCTTATCAGGAGAAGTGGAAGGGAGGTCAACTTGAGGAACTGAGCCTTTTTGGCGTCAATGAAGGGAGCATTAATGTTGGGCATATCCAATGCAGTCCGCCCCCCAATACTTTCATGCAGCATTGCAGCCTTCAGTTGGGAGGAATGGTTTGGTTATTGAGCGTTGAATTTCGCTTTGAAGCCGTAAGCACTTAATTTCTGCACAGAATATAACATTTTTCTAGTACAATTAATATTTGAAGCTAATTTCTAAGCTCGGGCATCAGCTCACTTTGTAAGGACTGGGATGAGGAAGACACACGAGGAAGTAATGCTCCAGTTACTTATCAGTAATCTTCATTCTTCCTCGTCACTGTCCAAGTTTCCAATCCCTCCCATCCCTATATTTCTGCATCAAATTCATAAACTTGGGGAGCTTCGTAATACAGAAAGTGAAAATAGTTGACTTCCTCCTTACCGGAATTATGGAAGTGATGGTGGAATGAAGACACATACAGGAGAGTTGGGAAACAGGCATTTTTACTTGGTGAAGGTCCACGCTTAGGACTGAATGCGCAATATGTGAGGATTGTGACAAGGAAGACCAGGAGTGGGAGTAATGAAGATGACCGGTACGTAACCGGGGCATGCCTCAACAAGGCCATATGTTATACTTTTTCTTTAAAAGCATTCTTGCGATAAGCGTAAGCTTGTGAACTTGTAAAAATGTGCATGGAATGAGTTCAGTGTTCTTGGCATGCATGAGTGCAGCTGTCCCCCACATCCCATCATTCTTTGTTGGGGAACGAATTTGAATCTACCATCAACTGCTACCTGACTGAGGGCCGATAGGAAAACCCTCTTGTTGCGTGTCATTTGAAGACATCACATTAACAGAGTCCTTTTTGTTAGGTCTCGCCTGACCCAGCGCATGCGCTGGTCTGGCGAGACTTATTGAGAGGGCTCCAAAAAGTGCTACCAGGCCAGTCTAGAGCTACAGGGCATGTGCGCGGGTGCTGCGCTTGACCGCGATTACTTCACTTTGAAGTTTGATCGCAATCACTTTCACTTTTGCGGCCGCTTGGCATAGCCAATAGGTCTCGCTTTTGGGACCTTATAAGTATTTAGTTATGCAACTGTTGCATGGCTAAACACTTATAAGGTCCCAAAGGCGAGACCTATTGGCTATGCCAATGCTTGTTTCATTTTTTAACCATCCTCTTCCAGAACTGACCTGTCCTACCTCAAACGAAGTGCATGACTTCCTCAGCACTTCTGATCTGCCCCGGCCCCACAAACTTTTTACTGGAATGCACTTTGGCTCTGCTATGGCCCCTCTGGGCCTTTCAAATGTAATCTATGATGGCTTATAATTGAGACATTTTTTAACACACACTCTGACCTCTCGGTGACAGGACACCTGGCACATTGTATACGGCAGGTGAGGACCTAAGTATGCTACAGGGTAGACTAAGTTATGCGGCAAGAAAAGGCAAATAATGCTGCGGAATGCAGCACACTTTGTGACAGTAGTACTTCATTTTTTTTCATTTTTACACTTCCTTACCTTATCTGGGCATAAGTTGCACCTCATTAGTTCCAGTTTAACACCCACATATAGCGATAAGCAACAGAAAGGTGACCAGTCAACCCTTTCAACGGGCCTTCCACTGCGAGACAACACGCGTTGCTGCATTTTTAGTAATTTTTTAACCGTTAAGGCTAGAATAAAAATATTTTTTTGTTGAAATCTGACGAATATGCAGTAGATGGTGGTTTATGTATCGAGTGTAAACACATCCGTAATAATGCTTAAAACACTGCGGCCGAACAATTGCATAATTCCAGGTGCCCTGCAGATAGACTGACTAGAAGGTGCTTCATACATGTGACTGCCTGCACTCAGCCCATTTTTCACCTTTAAAATATAGACTATCTGACAAGTGACTCTTTCAGCCTCAGCCCTTCTGGCCTCCCTGAAAAAACGCACACCTGGACTGTGCTGCACTCTTCCCAGGTACTATTGCCCTATAAAAGCCACCAGCCTGTCACTGAACCTCCACTCTTCCCTTTGGCACAGTGGGTTCCTCTATAGCACAGTGGGTTCCCATCGTGTTTTAAAAACCGTCTCCCAAGGCCCAGACATGATACTTAAATAAAACAACCTATAAAATAATCTGTATTAATTTGTAACATGACTTTTATTTATTTGTTTATTTATCAGTTAGGAACCATTAAGGTAACTCTAGCGGACCTTTTAGTCCTTTCTTCTTGTATTTTGCTGTTTGAAGTGTGTACTGATAAAGGAGAAAAACACCAGTTTTAGTGGTTGTTCTAATTTTTATAGTGGTCGAGCTTTTAAAACATCGGTCAATGTCAGTGGAAAATCGTACACTGACCAATCACTGTGCCTTGAAGCTGGGACTGGCACGTGACCGCCATTGTCACGGCCACTGCAAGGTCATGACGTCGCCAACATGGCGGGACGCAAAAGGTGTCGCAGGTGGCAGAGCCGGCGTTTGAAGTTCCAGATGGAAAGAATCGAGAAAGAAAGAAAAGCAAACAGAGGTGGAGATAAAGAGAACGATAGAAAGGGGGTTAACGGCTTCACCGAGGAGATCAAAGCTGCTGAGACATGAAAGAAAGAAGAAAAGGAACCTTAATCTAAGGTAAATATCTCAGGAAACCACAGAGGGTAGGGGAGCGCAAGCGCCCAGGTGACAGAGGGTGGAGGTAGGTCGGGCGCGGGGATGGGGGGAGTTCTGGGGGGATGGGGGGTCAGAACAGAGGACTACCAGGACATGTGAATGGAGTGGGAACATATTCACCCACTTCTTGGCTCAGAACTAAACTACCTGCATTTCATTAGAGCTTACTATCTGTTCACTGCTGTAAATACCTATTGTACAATTTATATTTCTGCAATTATTTACCATTTTTAAATTCTTGACCTTATGCAACACTATTTGATAATGTTGAACCTTGTGTACATATACATGAAGCAACACATGTCTCCTGGAAACCCCCTCGCACCTTTGGGTGATGGCCACAAAACATAAAAAATCATAAATAAATAAATAGGTGGACAGCAAGGTGAACCTGTGGATGGGTAAGAGAGGGAGGAGTAGATACTCATAGACCCAGGAGAGGTGAGCCAAGGACAATAACACACTGAAGAGTACAGGGCTGGCAGCGGGCACGCAATGCCCATCGGGATAGAAGGAATTCAGTTTTCCACCGCTGGCCCCCTACACCAGCAGCGGCCCGTGCCGATAAGAGCCGGGGGTGGGGGGAGGGAGGTTGACAGACGACGAGGAGGGGAATTGTTTAATTTTCCCTCGTCATCGTCCGTTGATACAGCCCCCACCGCTCTTACCTGCACACACCTCCACGCTCTCTACCCCCCAATACCCCGCTACACCCGTGATTGATTCTGCAGCTTGCCGGACATGCACATTTCTTTACCTGATGTGTACTTGACTGCACTGGAGATGGGGCCTCAATGACAGCCTCTTACAAAGTACTCCACAGCTGCTCCAGAAGTTGAGGTCCCTGAAAAAGTATGGGAACTGTGATTCTAAGTGCACTGTGGGCAAGGGAGGTGGTTTGAAGATTGGGTCAGGGCTAGCATTGGCAAATCCAATAGGTCTCACCTATGTAAGCTAATGACTTTAGCAATGTGTTTTAGCTATGTTGTACACCAGCATGGCTGTTGTTCAGCATGGCTACTAGTTATTGGCTTGGAGGAGAGTGTCATGGAGTGTTATAGAGTGGAGTGGCATAGCGTGTTGTGTATTGGAGTGGCATACAGTGTTGTGGCATCGATTAGAGTGGACTAGTGTAGAGTGCATTGGCATAGAGTGTTGCAGAGTATAGTGGTGTAAAGTGCAGCGGCATAGAATTAAGCTGCATGCAACGCAGCTTTATAGAAGGCAGTGGTGTAGATTAGAGTGTTGTACAATAGAGTACAGTGGCATAGAGTGCAGTGGTGCGGAGTAGAGTAGAGTGGCATAGAGTGCAGTGGCATAAAGGGGTGCAGAGTAGAGTGGCGTAGAGCGGTTCAGAGTATAGTGTTGTAGAGTGCATTGGCATAGAGTGGAGTGCTGCAGAGCACAGTGGCGTAGAGTGGAGTCATGAAAAGTAACGTGGCATAGAATGGCATGACATACCGTGCATTGGCATAGAATACAATAGTACGGAGTAGAGTACCGTTGGTGGCATTGAGCAGTGTTGCAGAGTAGTGTATCATAGATCACAGTGGTGTAGAGCGGCGTGGAGTGCATTGGCATAGACTGCAGTGGAGTACAGTGGTGAGTCGAGTGGCATTTAGTGCATTGACATAGAGTACAGTGGTGCAGAGTAGAGAGCAGTGGTATAAAGTACAGTGGAGCAGAGTAGAGTGGTGCAGAGTAGAAAAAAGTGCAGTGGCATAGAGTGGTGTACAGTGGCGTGAAGTAGCGTAGAGTGCATTAGCATAGTGTTGCAGAGTATAGTGGAGTAGAATACCTTGGCATAAAGTGCAGCAGCATAGAATTTAGCGGTGTACAATGAAATGTTGCAGAATGTAGTGGCGTAGATTAGGGTGGTGCTTAGTAGAGTGAATGAATGAATGAATGAATGAAACATTATTTATATTGCGCAGCTATGCCCAATGGGCGTCAAGGCGCCTAATCCAAATAAAGACTGTGAGCGAAAAGAAACAGAGCCTACTGGTAAGCATTGATAAAGAGCCAAGTTTTCAATGACTTCCTAAAGAGGTCAAGGGAGGGCAGTGTTTTGATTTCCAGGGGGAGTGCAGTGGCGTAGAGTACTGTGGTGCAGAGTGAAGCTGTGCAGAGTAGAGTGGCATAGAGTACAGTGGCATAGAGTGCAGTGGTATGGAGTAGAGTGATGTAGTGAAGCAAAGAGTGGATTGGCATAGCGTGGTGCAGAGTGGAGTGGCGAAGAGTGCATTGGCATAAAGTGAGTGATGCAGAGCGGAGTAGCATAGATTGCAGTGATGCAGAGTAGAGTAAAGTACATTTGCATAGAGTGCAGTAGTGTAGAGTAAAGTGGGGTAGAGTTCAGTTTCAGAGGGTGCACTGCTGCAGAGTAGAGTATCGTTGAGTGAAGTGGTTTAGAGTGGCGTATAATGCAGTGGCATAGAGTACAGTGAAGCAGAGTTGAGTGCAGTGCTGTAGAGTGCAGTTGCATAGAGTACAGTGGTGTACAGTACAGTAGCACAGACTGGAGTAGAGTGGTGTAAAGTGCAGTGGCACAGAGTAGATTGTTTCAGAGTAGAGTGAAGTGGCATAGAGTTTAGTGGTGCAGGGTAGAGTGCAGTGGCATAGAGTACAGTTGTGCAGAGTAGATTTGAGTGGCACTCAGTGGATTGGCATAGAGTGCAGGGGCTTATAGTGGAGTGGAACAGAGTAGAGTGCATTAGCGTACATTGTATTGGCATAGAATGCAGTTGCGTAGAGTGCAGTATTGCAGAGTGGCATAGAGTGGAGTTTTGTAGAGTGGAATTGCCTAAACTGTAGTGGTGTAGAGTGGAGTGGTGCAGAGTAGTGTGGTATGGAGTGCAGTGACATAGAGTGCAATGGCATAGAGTGGAGTGGTGCAGAGAAGAGAGGCGCAGAGTGAAGTGGAGTAGAGTGGTGCAGGGCAGCGGCGAGTGCAGTGGCATGGAGTAGTGTAAAGTGTAGGGGTGCAGTGTAGAGTGCAGTGGCGCGGAGTGGTGTAGAGTGGAGTGGCGTAGAGTGGAGTATGCATGGTGTGGTAGCACACTGCAATTACAGACAACACATTGCCAATTGAAATTCCCACAACATTTGCACAAACATACAGTTTTAGTAATAAAACAATACATCACACAAACAATAGTGTGTGGAATTGGCATAACCTAGTGTATTGATTTGTTTTCATCATATGAAAGTATATGTTTCCAACACACTCCAAAATTAACCAAAAGTTTTCTTCATTTGTGGTTTCATAGTTCTGATATATTCTGAAATGCTTGATCAGTTAATTTTAATATTATGTGCTAGAAAACAATTCCCTTCCTTACCCCCCAGTATCCAGCAAGATTGTCACATAAATCCCCTCACTTTGAAGTCAGAGAAAGAAAAGTAAACACCAAGCTCCCTTGTAAGACAGAGCCTGACATTTGACGTATGTCTTTAAATGCACAGCAAATATGACAAGATAAGGACAAGATTTACAGGTCTATTTACAGAAAGGAGCGCTCTTAGAAGAATACAAGGAGAATTAGTGCGAAAAGGCTTTACTCCTTGGGAGGGAGGACCTCATACTGGAAAGCCTAAACAAATAAAGTCAGCAAATAGAAAGTCAGATAATGTGAGTTACAAACCAAAAAGCCAATGGTAAGCAACAGGTGTAATGAATACCCAGGGAAGGTCTCTGAATGTCTCCAAGATGTCTTCATTCTGCATTCTGTCCATCAATAGTTCTTTTTGCATTTGTCACCCCGAGTGGGACGGGTATGCTCAGACGTGAGTCCCGTGCTCTCCATGCCACTGGAATCAAGCTATCCTGGCTGAAGAAGGGTGAAACCCCGAAACCGGTCCTAGGATGCTTGTTTCCAGTCCAGGGAGGACCTGGCCTGGCAGTTCGGGCTGAACTGTTCCCATTGGGCGCAAGGTCAAGACTGATTTGCATATGGCTGGGTCCAAACTGGAATGGCATGGGGAGCAAAAAAACGACGGATTTAGGCCCAGATCTCTGTACTGGGGTGAATGTATGACATTGTTCTGCATTCTGTCCATCAATAGTTCTTTTTCCAAGATGTCTTTAGCATCGCTGCACTGTCTGGTAGGCTTCAACCTAAAAAATAAATGCAGTTAAAGTAATCTGTGGGAACTGCATTCTTATGAAAACTCTGTTGGTTAACTCGATCACTGCAGATGTCTGTGTGTGTAACCAGACAGTCACAGAACTCAATCCTGGTTTGTGCACTGGGGAATTGTGACACATGTTCATAGCACTATCAGGTCCCAGCCTGCAAATGAAAGTACTGTGAATATGAAAGTAATTATTTCAAAAATGGATTGCACACAGTATAAGATAGGCTGCGGCAAAATGTGCAAAGAGATCAAGGCTAAATTTACTAAAATGCGACACAACATAGTACAGCAACCAGAGGGAGACTGTAAAACAGCGCAGCCTACGAAGATATTGCGCAATTCGTTTTTCCGCAAGCACTGGTGGACTTCAAGCTGCCAGACGGCTATGCACACATCCTTGCACCATAGTGCAAGGATGTGTGCATTCTATCAAGCATACGTTTTCTACAGGAAACGAAGCCTTCCAGTACAAAAACTATGCTTGAATACTTTTCCCACTTTGTATGTATGCTGTATAATGCACCACACATGCAAGCTTTGAAATATATGGATAAAATAAAATATTTATCCTCAATACACCTTCTTGGAGGAGGTGTAAGGTTTTAGCACAAATCCCTATTTCCAGTTGTTAAAAGATAGGGATTTGTGTCAGAATCCATGCGTGGTTCCGTGTGAACACTCATGTACCATCCATGGAACGCCCCCTTGATTCAAAGTAGTGCCTTACTTTGGACAACTTTCCAACGTAAATCCTGATTTGCATTGGAAAGTAAATAGCACATCAACACATTGAGCAGAATGTGTGTAATAAAAGTGATGTAAACTTGGCTCAAAGTGGTAGTAAATCTAGGTCTAAGTGTTTAAGACAAAACAAGTGTGTTAAAAAGTGTGTCAAAGATAAATTGTTGGGACAGAAAAGTCCCTTGCGTGGTATTAGATTAGCACACCTGCCCTAAGGGCCCCTGCTGCAGTGAAATCTGGATCCCTGGTAATGATCTTTTGTCATGAATGAACACGACTCATGTGTTTGAGCTACGACCTAGGCCTGTCTCATGGACTGTGGTCTACTTAGACCACGAGAGGCACACAAAGCGCTACCCTCAAGTGCTGAAAGGCTACTGCCCTCATAGGGAGTTAAATAGTATGAGCATGGTGGGGGCTGCATAAAGTGTTTTTAGTGATCAGTAGAGTGAACAGGCCTTTTCCTCTTGTGTCATTGGAGTGGTGTCACCTGGCCCACTCTAGTAAAGTTCCTCTGCTACGTGCTTAACTCACCCTTGGCCTGCATTGGATTGTTTTTAATGCTGGGATGTATGTGCGCCTGTGAAAATAATACTGCATCAGGAAATAGCTCATGTGGTTACATGTGCACGCTAAGATACATGTGTTCCTGTGAGAAGGTTCAATGCATCAGGAAGTAGGGTGCTCTGTTGGATGTAGGCGCTGGGATTCATGTGTGCTGTGAGAAGGTGCAGTGCATCAGGATTTAGGGTGCTCGGTTGGATGTAGGATGTGTGGTTGCGTGTGTGAACTAAGATACATGTGTGCCCTGTGGGAAGGTGCAATGCATCCGGAAATTGTGTGTCCGTTGTGATACATGTGTGCCTCTGAGAAGGTACAGTGCATCAGAGAATATGGCATGCACGAAGGCTATGTATATTATTTGCAGTGTATTCTATTGCACTTTGTGTAAGTATATAAAATGACCTTCTTTGCATTAAAACTAAGTATTTGACTTGACAATCATTTGCTGAACATATTTTCTGTTGTGAGCCTGTGCCTGCCTTAAACCTACCCTCCTCACCTAACACCCCCCCCCTCATCTAACACCTCCTCCCCGAGAAGCCTTGGATTGCGTGACTCGCACTACAATGAGAGGCAAGTGCTGACAGGGTACTTGGGCCAATTGCTTAGAGCCCATAGTAGACCGATCCACGGATATCATGAGTAAAAGTCTCAACCACCACGTTGAGCCCAGTAACTCCTGCTTGCCCCGCGGCCCTCTGAAACGGGGTCAGACCTAAATATTTTTAGTAATACTCAATCAGATTGTACCTACTCAGCGCAAACTTTTAAAATAAGTTTCCATTAGGATTAGGACGCACTCCAGAAACCATCTGATAGCACCCGTACATTACATCACAAAAAGAATAAATGTTTGTGTTTATGAAGCTTCAAATGACTGAATTAATGAAAGCCATATCCTGGCTCCCAAGTAGCCGGTAGATTTGCTGATTGACCAATTGTACACATGTGCATTCCTTTCGAGTAGAAGGCCATCCTGGCGAGAAGCCTTGCTTCTTATGCTTTCTGCCGAAGGCTTTACGAAACAGGTAACCCTCCTCCCATCCGTTTCAGCCAGAGGCAACTGAAGAACGGCTATATCTGTTGTAGAATGGTTGTTTTTTTTATTAAAAAAAGTATGAGAACTGCTATTATAAAATGAGAACAGATTGTGATTATTGTTCCCAATAGATCCTGCCCACTTCAGCCACCCAACAGCCAATAACAGGTAGAGGAGGCTTTGTTTGTTTTTTCATTGCTTCTTGTGGGATGTATGTCGTTACAGCGCACACTTTTACAACGCATGCACTTACAACGCATTTTTTACAACGCAACATCCATTACAATGCATTCCATTACATAGCATGACACTACAACGCATTTTTGAAAACTACCTTTACAACGCATTCCATTACATCGCATACTACCTTTACAACGCATACCATTACAACGCATAATATTAAATTGCATTTAAGGTAAGTATTAGATAGTATAGGGGTAAAAATTACTTTTCTAACTCCAGGGGGTGCAACAGTAGGGTAAGTGTTGGATAGTATAGGGGTACAAATTACTATTCTAACTCCAGGGGGTGCAACAGTAGGGTAAGTGTTGGATAGTATAGGGGTAAAAATTACTATTCTGACTCCAGGGGGTGCAACAGTAGGGAAAGTGTTGGATAGTATAGGGGTAAAAATTACTATTCTAACTCCAGGGGGTGCAACAGTAGGGTAAGTGTTGGACAGTGTAGTGTAATATTATGCGTTGTAATGGTATGCGTTGTAAAGGTAGTATGCAATGTAATGGAATGCGTTGTAAAGGTAGTTTTTAAAAATGCGTTGTAGTGTCATGCTATGTAATGGAATGCGTTGTAATGGATGTTGCGTTGTAAAAAATGCGTTGTAAGTGTAGTGCGTTGTAAAAGTTGCGTTGTAAATGTTGTTCCCCCTTCTTGTGCCTCATGGTGTTGTGCTCCCTCTGCCTAATCAGCCCACTTGCAAGGTGCCTATAAAAGACTTGGGCTTGATTGGGAACTATGTGGGACAGAATTCCCGGATTTACTGGGTTTGGGAACAATAAACTAGATTTAACCAGCCAGAAAATCTAGCAGGTAAAATCAGTGTGGGAAAAGGTTGCGTTTTTGCCCCGGCCCCTTTCATGAGCCCTAGCCAAACCTCAGGCAAGGTACTGGTAGCTAACATTCTTCACTCCTTCCTTCACCCGCTCCAGTTATCCCCACTTTGCAATAGCCCCCTACACTCTATTACTGCAACCCCCTGCACACTTTTACCACCTGCTCGGACTCCGAGGAAAAAGAAATACCATGTGGGATACCTCGAGGGAAATCCGGGTCCTCACAGTAATTCCCTACTTCGTAGGAATTAGCTCAGAACTGCATTGTTGTTACTACAATGTACTGGTACCTACCTCTGCCACCCAAAGCAAACACCTCTGTGGTCAGTTTCTCAGAGGGCTTTGCAGGACAGATGTAGAATTTGCTTTAACATATGCCTAGTGTGGTTTTCTCCGGGATAGTGTCTATGCAGAGGCAATACACCAGCAATCCGCTTGTGTAAGCTTTGCATTACTGTGTCCTGCCTCTTCAGAGAGGTGTAGTTTGGCAGCAAAATGCTTATGAAACCATATTGTGCTTCTAAACTATGCATGTGTCTGTCACAAACAGCACAACTCTGATACTGGGTGTATATGGCCACCAATGCAAAAGTATTTAACAATAAACTTTGTGCACTATGCCTTCAAGTGTTACAATGACAAACTGGTAACCATGTTGTCGGCCTGGTGTCTCTCTTGTTCCCCATTCAAGGCTGTCCCTTTCTCTTCCTAGGTCAGGCCAATTGTTATGTGGTGCACAAATTTTGGGAACATTTATTACAGAGAATATGGTCATTCCCCTCAAAAAAAGTTTGGAGCAATTTGTAACAAATGTTGCATTTTGTAATGCACATTGACCCTGCAGGGTTTAAAAGTAACATTGTTATTTAAGTGGACTTGACACTTTATGTGCATGAGCTTCAGAACAGAATTGAAAGCATGGTGGTTGCTATAACATAAGATATTAAGAGACACAATTTCTGTTTCTGTTGGAGTGACCTCTTTGCAGGACGTTGCCAATCAGCCACACATTGCGTGTTCTGGATCTTGAAGGAATACTTGTATCCTCAGTCATCTCATATGAAAACTGCTCAATGTTGGGTGCTAATGACAACTGTTTTATTTTGATTTATGATCGCACAGTTTTCTGGCTCAGTATTCAACAGGTGGTAATATTGCTAGCTGATTGGCACTCATGTATCAATCTGAGGAGGAATAGGAGATGCATTAGAAATCAGTCACTCATCCGAAATCATGTGCTAACCCTCTAAGCTCAATCCTCCTCAAAATAATAGCACAATGGCTGGTGGGGCAGTAGTGCAATATGGGTAGCCTGCCTTACGAGTCTGCATGACTAGACAGAACAAGCATTGGCATAGCCAATAGGTCTTGCTTTTGGGACCTTATAAGTATTTAGTTATGCAGCACAATATCCTTGGTGCAACAACATCAACTGTTGCATGGTTAAACACTTATAAGGTCCCAAAGGCGAGACCTATTGGCTATGCCAATGCTTGTTGAAGGATGCTTTGTGTCCACCAATCGTTACAAAATCCCCTTAAATCAGAATTTGTTTTTACAAATAAAGATCAGATGACACAAAATGGACTCACATCCATGGGTTGGGTTTTGAAAAAATAACAATTGCATTATTTTTGTTTCAAAACTGAAACTCACCCATTTCAACTCTGTGACCTCTGCCAGTAGCAGACCCATCTATCTACTGTCCTTTAATCGTGATGCAACAATAAAAGAAAATCAAGGAGTCTATATAAAATTTGACCTACTCTGCCTGGAATTTGCGCCATTTTTTTGGGAATGCCCCCTCTAACGCTGTGCGGTCCTTTTGCCTCACCTACTGTACCCTTGTGCAAAGATCTTATTGCTAGAATAACCTTTACAAAAGAAGGAGGAAATGAAAAGGAGAAAGAACATCCTCAGACACACACACAATTTGGTATCTTAGGCTAGTACACAGTGGTACATAGAAGCAGTGTTATTAACTTGGGGATAATCCACCCAATGATTCCCAAAGAACTGAAGGGTGAATTTGAGGTCGATTTTACTGGGACTCTGATTGGAGGCCAAAGGATACTAGATTGTGAATACAGAGAGTGTAGACACAGCAGTAGGTGAAATGGAGACAGTCTTGTGTTTCCTGACATGTAACTGACTGTGCAACGGCCATTTTGACATTCCCAGTCCATTGGCTGCTCAGAAAATCTGTGTTAGGCTTTCTCCCATGTGTTTCTACTTTTTGGGAGGGGTTCCAAATGGCCGAGCCAATTACAGAGAGCGAACTGCCTTCTCAGCTATCTTCAGAAGGCAACTGAGTGAATGGCATTGGTCAATATTTTTTTAAAGAGCTGCCCAGGCAGATGTGGTTAATATATGTCCCAGAATCAACATCACTTATTCCATCACGTGGCTTTCATTCTTATTAAGTCCTTGTGATTACTTCTTCCAAATTTAGATGCAGACGATGGAGAATCTCTTGTGGCCCCTCATTAATTCGAAATTGTAAAAAAGAATACCCTTAAGGGATGCATGCGCCAATTGTTACTATTGTATCACTTGTGAAACTGCGAGATTGAAGAATGGTGACCAAATATCTGAATTGTTCTTTCCCTAGCTGACAATTATGTCCGTGCACTGTGACTTGTACTGAAAAAGTAGTAGGGTAACACTAAATAATGGGCCTCCGCCCTCCTTGCGAAATATCATGAGGGCCTATCATATTCCAGCATCCTGTACCTACACATAGGTTATATACTGAAGGGGGTCCTCTGAAGGGTGACTAGACTACACAGCTGAAATACAGGGACTACAGGGTCTTATCCTGTGCTTCTGTTACAAGGAGAAGCAAAACTGCAAGTCCCGGAACCCATTCTGTGGTTGGCACTCATCTCGTGACCTTTAGAACATGGGGACAGTTGTCAGCCATGTTCTACTTCTGGGGCTCACTTTTGAGGCTTTGAATGGTCCTTCCAGATCTCATGATCTGATTTTCATTTGCTTGTAAGACCTCCAGCCTCCCTTCAATTTTGAGGTGCTGGCTGCATGTTGTCGCAGTTGGAGCACTTTCAGCGCCACCTTTGATTTAGTTTGTCTTTTTCAGTCATGCATTCCTTCATTTATTCATTCACTCACTGATTCACGCATAATAAACGAGAAGGCCATGGTGCCTTAGAAAGCTAGAAGTGGGATCATGCTTTTACTTTTCTGTTGTTCAAGAGTATCACACATTTGGTGAAAAATATTGGGAAGACTTTACCTCGCAGGAGGAATATGCACTGAAAGTCTGACTCATACTGAACAAAAACTTTAAAATGAAACCTAAAAATATGTGAACTAAGGACTTTCACAGGGGTGACTTTAGCTTCCTTAATATATGTGACGTGGCGAATTATTCAACATGTTGTTGATGTTATGTAAATAGGAGCAATCCTCAAATGTGCATAGAATGCTGATTAAAAATCGATAACAAATGTAAATGCGAAAGCTGATCTGGTGTTAAACAAGCGGCTGCTTTTGGTTTTGTGAGGGTCTGTGTGCGTTTGTCGGAGAGTGAGTGGTGGTTATGGGAGCCTTTGTGAGCAAGACTCAAATCGGAGGAGGGGGCGCGGGCAGGCGGTCGGGGGGTGGAGGAGAGGCGGGGGCAGGGCTGCATGTTGGAAAGAAGCAACGAAACAGACATATCTGTGTGTCGGAGGCTGAGCCCATTAATGTTTTATCACTAATTGGAACAATGATCAAGGGACCAGCTAGAAAGCACTCTGACACCTGACCTTTGACCTGATTACACGCGTCATTCTCTGCACGTTATTTATCATGGTCAGACTAATTTACCTTCACGGCGTGCTGAATCCATATGCTGCGAAAATCCCCCGTTTTGGAGGGAATATCAGACCTAAAAGGAAAACAAGCATTGGCCGCGCGGCCGTGAAAGTGACACGGCTGCGAGGCCCGCGAAAGTGAAAGTGATCACGACAGATCAAAGACAGATGGCGGCTGCGCACGTGCACGCTCGCGTGAACGCAAGCGCTAGGCCACCAAAAGCCTGTGGCAGCACGTTGAAAACACACACACTAAATTTATCGCAGAGCAGCGCATGCGCTGGCTCAGCGAGACCTAAGAAGGGGGAGCAAAAGAGGCAAAGAAGTACAAATGTGCTGTGAAAGTGCCCAACGATCCCCGGAATCTCTTTGTGGTTGGCTCATATGGACATTGACATCCAGAAACTGAATCTAGATCTGAGAGCACCCAAACGACTTGCAAATTTCGCTCCAGTCCAGTAGGTATTCGCTGGCCGTGACATTTTCCAACCACAACCGATAGAGATTAAAATACAGCCCTTTGAAGTTCCTCCAGCAGATCTAATCCTCACTGTGAGGCTCTAAGGATTTCATGACCTCTGGGACATCACAAAAGCTTGATCATGAACAAGTTCTGAGTTGCAGGCCATTTATGTCTGCTCTGTATCTCGAGCAGTGACTGCAAGATCCCAGCACATCAGAGGCACCAGATAAAATCGATTGCTACGAGAGTACGAGAAACTGGCCAGCTTATTTGCCTCACAGCTTATTCTACTCACAATCCTAACCATGTCTGTGATTTTGCGGTGGTACAGGTGGATATTGCATAACCTTTAACCACAAATGAGCCTAAACAACCCAGTTAAACAGTTATCCTAGGTCATTTGAACTTTATTGGGCCAACATCCCAAATTCTACAACAGCAGCAAAACCCACTGAGCTACTTTGGGAAACTCTAGCAGGCATGAAGAGATTTCTCTGTTAGACTTGTTTGGCACTCAAAGACGCATTGCACACCTCCATAGACTGCCTGGTTGTTTATAGATTATGTTGTGGTTAATGAAGATCTGCGTGCATGAAGGTGAGTTGAAGATTGGCCCTTATATTACCACAGGTCCATAAATTTACAGCTGGTAGCCAGAGATCTGTGGTATGAAATATCCGGTATAATACATAGGAAAATGCAATCGCTATATAAAAGCCTGTCTCTAATTTCTTTATTACATGCGACTTTTGATGTTGTTAATTAATAATGGTGTCTGTAGCGCAGGCAACTGCGATGCCACACCCTCACTGTACAAGATATGTAGTGGATGAGTGACTCCTATGTGATATTTATTGGTGGTAAATGTGGAATCGTTTTGGAGGTCATCCAACCAGTAGTTTATGGTAATTAAATGTGCAGTGTGATAATATAAGACATCTGTCACATCTATTCCACCACTTTAGAGGGACTAACAGGATTTGGTTAGCAAAATATGAGGGGCTCACCCAGTAAGAAAAAAAACATGTTAAAGGACACACCTACACCCGCAGCCCCTAGGCCTTGAGGGCCTCGACTGATGATGTCCCTACGACCTATAGAATCACAACTTACTTCTGCTGTCACTGGTTTCCTTCGTGCAGCCTCCAGTAAGACGCCTGCAGCCTGTTTCCCAAACCGAGTTTCTCCATTGAATTACATTGGGCGCCCAACACTGTGTCTGCACCCTGCACCCGGCTGTCCCTGTGCCTCTGGTGGTGTATGTCTAGAGCCGGCTTGTGACCCCCTGTGCCTGCCTAAACCTCCGAAGCTTGAGCTTTACTTACCTTCAAGCAGTTTGTCTTCAAGCATCCCCAGTCTCCATTGGGTAACATTGGGCCTGAACTTCAACTTTGACCTCGGCTCCTGGCTGCACCTGTGCCCTGGTGATGCTTTCTTTGTGCTTACCTGAACCTTGCCCTATACTGACTCTAAAACCTTAAGACTGGATTTGTAAGTTGTTTACTTACCTAAAAAATTGCATTATTGTTTTTCTCCATAGGTTAACATTTCAAAGACTGAAAATTGCAGCGTCCACTTTTGAAACTGAAAAGAATTTCTATTTAAAAACGTACTTACCTTACATGCGAAGATCTCGGTCTTAAAATAAATCATGAGCAAAGCTTGTTTTGATAAAATTGGTGTAGGTCTCCTTTTTGAGTCGTGTGTCATTTATTGGTCATTGTGTGCACAACAAATATCTACACTTCTCTGTGTTAGGCCTAAGGCTTCTCACTCACACTACCACAAATAGAGCACCTTGGGTTTGCATTGAGCATGGAGACGCAGCGCCGATACAGGGGAAGCCGAGGAGCCGACCGGAGCACACTACCAGCCCCAGAAGCCCGAGCGACCGGCCCAGCAGCAGCGTCACCGCCCCCTGTGACCGGGCATTGATTTAAAACAACTCGCGCCTCCCGCTTCGCGGGAGACGCAGCGCCGATACAGGGGAAGCTGAGGAGCCGACCGGAGCACACTACCAGCCCCAGAAGCCCGAGCGACCGGCCCAGCAGCGTCACCGCCCCTTGTGACCGGGCATTGATTTAAAACAACTCGCGCCTCCCGCTTCGCGGGAGACGCAGCGCCGATACAGGGGAAGCTGAGGAGCCGACCGGAGCACACTACCAGCCCCAGAAGCCCGAGCGACCGGCCCAGCAGCAGCGTCACCGCCCCCTGTGACCGGGCATTGATTTAAAACAACTCGCGCCTCTCGCAACGCGGGACGCGCGCGGGCGTGCGCCGGGCTAAGCCCGGGCAAAGGGCGGGCCGTCTGAGGCCGTAGGAGGTCGGGTCGGGCCACCCCCCCAAATTCGAGTGCATTGATGTCATCGTATTGACCGAGATCTAAGGTACTGTGCCCCGTTAAAAGGCTTTTTACAGTTTTTGAGGGGGCTTGTGACATTTACGTTCTATTACTATCAAGACTTCCATAAACTAGTGTGTGTTTCCTCTGTGTTTGTGGTAATCCCTCCTGTTGTTGATCGTGGACAATGGGTAAAAGGAAAGCTGTAGAAGGAGGATCCATGGCCAGTAGCAAAAAGGGAAAAAAACCGAAGAAAAGTATTCACAATGCCATGAATTGCGTCCTGACAAGAATCGAGGGGATAGTTAATGACTGTGAGGATTCGCTAGTTGGTGGGCAGGCGGAGGATCAGTTAACAAAAACACCTTCAAACTCTACTCGCACGATTCCATCTATGTTCCATACTCAGTGTTTGATTAAACAGCAAAGTATTATTTTACCCTCCGATATAATCACCTCTGACCCTCAAATATCATCTAAACAGACCGTGGGCACTATGAATGGTATAGAAGGAGATTTAGACACTCCTCATCGTGCCCCCCAACCCATCTTATGTTCTAACAGGTTTGCCCCCCTTGATCCTGATTTATTTCAAGCAACTAGCTCTGTCGCAAAACTTACTGACGATTCCGAGGCCCCAGCTACATCTGATGCTGACTCCTTAGCGACTCTTTTAGAGAGAATCAAGAAATTAGAGGAGTTAGTGGGGGCCCTTACCAAGAGGGTCGAGAGTCTTAGTTTAGGTCAAGCACCCTCTCCGATTTCTCCTCTTCCACTACCATCTTCCGGGGCAGTTCCCTGCAGGATGAAGCCTGCTCCCTCAAAGCCAATCCCTGCTAAAACTAATGCCGGCCATGTACAGGAGGGGGCTCATAATGCGGATATTACATCTAGAATAAACGGCCAGATTAATTCATATGCGGACATGACAAGATGCCCTGACCCAGTAAGCACACCGAATGTTAAGGCCTTTAATAGACGCCCCCCTCGTTCCTTTCCATCTCATAGACAGGGCAATAACAACCAACCACTCCACTCCCCAGCTAATTCGGCAAATTTCCAACCTGTGCACGCCAACTCCTTTGTCTTTATGACCCATGTTCCAAAATTGTCATCAAGGTCTACCTTTGAAAACAGTGTATCTCTTCATAACAAAGTCATACACTGGTTGAGACATGTCAGAGGGTGTAGATCAATCATTAGAGAGGACATCATAAGGACAAAAAGGCTATCACGGGCGGATGCTTCTACAGATTGTGTCGAGATTGTGTTTGGGGACCCTGTCTTAGCAGAAAATTTATTACTCCTGGAGTTTAGGTCATCTCCTCCCGCTCTCTCTTCAATCCAGGTCCGTAGGTTCCCCGCATGGTCTGAACAGAGGGGGGGACAGGACTCGGGCTTAGGACAGGTGGATTGACTAACCAATCTCTACATGACTTCCCCTGCACATATTTTCACATCTCATCCCATTGGGGGGCTGGATTCGAACACTATTCCCATTCCCAACCTGTCCTCAAATGATTTGGGTGAAACAGTTGATACTTTGGTAATCAATGAGGGATGCCAAGATAGTCAGGTGGTGGACTTGAGGACCCCCCTAACCCCTGCTCCCTCGAGTGCTATCAATTTTTTATCATGGAACATTGCGGGGCTCGGGAAGAACCTCGCAGATCCTGTTTGGAGCGATTTCATAGACAAGTTTGATGTTATCCTCTTTCAGGAAACCTGGAGTTTGGTCCCCCTGCATAGATCAGGGTTCATCACTCATTTTGTCCCCGCAATTAGATCCATAAGAGGACGTCCATCGGGGGGTCTCCTCATTTGGATTAACATCAACTTGAACTGGGCAATCAAGAGGCACGTAATTACATCTCACAACCTCCTCCATTTATCCATCAACGGGGTTGACGACCAACCCCCGCTTGAAATATTCAACATCTATGCTAGGGGGACCCCTGGAGCACGGGAAAGCCCTGCTGTTTCGGCTCTTGAGTCCGAATTAACAGCATTCACTTTTAAGGTGGATGTCGTCGTTGCCGGGGACTTTAACTGCACTTTTGAGCCCCTGAGCAGCGACGACATCCTGGGCATTGGAGATGCCGACTCTAAGCAGGGCATACCCCAACTTACTCTCCCGCCAATAAAGAAATGGTCTAAGAGAGCTCTGCAATTTAATGCGCTAACACTGGAGTTCAATTTGAGGGCCACAAATGGACGAACCTGCTCAGATGGTCAGGGAGCCCCTACTTTCACGAGGTCTAGAGCTCCCTCGCGCATTGATTATATTCTGTTGGGCATCGAGCTTTGGCCAGATCTTATCGACATGGAAGTAATTAACAGGTGTGAGAGCGATCACAGCCCCCTGTCCATGAAGCTCAAGCGTAAGTTGGTTACTACCTCCATCGAGCACTCCAACAAACAGAGGCCTGGGGCAAGAGAGGTTGTCCCGACCAATTGTAATAGGCGTCTTAAGTGGCCAAGGGTGGTAAAACGCGAACTGGACCTGGAAAAAATTAAAAGGATAGTGGAACAAGGTTCTATAGCCCTGGATATGCCCAGGGGCTGTCTCCCACAGGCCCCTTCTCCCCAACACTTTTTAGAGGTTTACCATCAAACAGTGACTAGGGTGGGGAACTTTTTTGTGATGCAGGAAAAGGGGGACCTTAAGTGCCCTCCCCCCAAATCAGAAAACCTTTGGTTCTCACAGGACTGCAGGGAAAAAAGACAGATTCTATCTGAAGCCATTAAACATAAGGTTCAACCAGCCATTGTTAAAGCCCGAAAAACTTATTACGAAACTATCAGGAAGGCGAAGAGACTGTGGGAGGAAAGCCATTGGCAGGATTTAAAGGCCGCAGCTTTACAAAAAGACTCAACTCCCTTCTGGAGTCTTATTAATGTCCGGTCCAAGGGAGGAGCTGACCCAATCCCCAATCATATAACGGGGAGTCAATGGCACCAGCATTTCTCTGATCTTTATTCATTTGGGGAAAAAATGGCTCCAGAGAATCTGACCCCGGTAATTGAGAACTTGGTACCCCTGGAGAGAGAGGCCGCGTTTGGACTATCAGAGGTCCTCTCTGCAATTAATATGATTGCCCCAGGAAAAGCAGCAGGACCTGATGGCCTCCCTGGCGATCTCTTGCTACATGACAAAGACCTATGGGCAGAATTTATTCTACGCATTTTAAATAACTTAGCTTTGGGTTGCCCGGTCCCGGATTCTTGGAAGGGGGCGGAGGTGGTGGCCATTTATAAGAAAGGGGATAGGGGGGACCCTGCCAACTACAGACCGATTAGTTTAATCGATGTCCTACAAAAAGTGGTTGGCAGAGTCCTCCTTACTAGAATTAAGGCCTGGATAGATGAGGAGGGTATCCTGAGCCATTTTCAAGCCGGTTTCAGGGAGGGGGTTGGCACCATTGACCAGGTTTTCAGATTCTGTACCATACATTGGAAATCTGTAGCTATTGAAAAAGGCAGCCTGTATTTGGCCTTTATTGATTTAAAAACGGCCTTTGACCTGGTCCCACGATTACAGCTGTGGCAGGTCCTGTATGACTTGGGCATCCCCCCCCTAATCTTGGACCTCCTCAAACGCCTTCACGAAGGGAATTTTGCCAAAGTCCGATGGGGGCATCAGGGACAGCTCACAGAGAGGATTACCGTCGAGAAAGGAGTACGCCAGGGCTGCGTTTTAGCTCCGACCCTGTTCTCTCTCTTTATAAATGGGGTGGCAGACCACTTGAGAGAGGACACGGTCGATGCACCAACCCTGTGCGGGGAAAAAACACCTACCCTGCTCTTTGCTGATGACACTCTGTTGATATCTAAAAGCCCTATGGGCCTGCAAAGATTGCTCTCCCGCTTCTCCCATTTTTGTGACATCAGGGGCTTGAAAATAAACACTTCTAAAACCAAGCTAATGGCACTATCACCCTCTAGAAATTTTAGGAATAATATCAAGCTCAACGACACTATTCTCGAGCTAGTTGAGGCTTTTGATTATCTTGGAGTCAGGGTAAACAATAAGCTAAAATGGGCTCCCCATCTATCGAAAATGCTTCTTGCCCATAAGAGAGCCTCAGGGGCAATAGCGAAACACCAGAGACTCTCTTACAGCAGGCCCATTGCTGCGGCAGTCAAGGTCTATGAGGGGAAGGCAATGCCAGCGGCCCTATACGGGGCGGAACTGTGGGGGTTCGAAAACCTAACAGAGCTGCTTAGATCTGAGAACAAGTTCTTCAGAGACTTAATGTCGCTCCCTCTGTCTACCCCACTAGTTCCTCTCCGTTATGATCTTGGCAGACAAAACATTAGCAATGTAGCCAGGCTCCGCCCTTTACTATACTGGGCAAGGCTCCGGAGAACCCCTGAACTCCACCACTATGCATCTGCCCTCGACGAGCTAATAAAACTTGGAGCTGAGCGCAAGATCCCCTGGGTATCAAATTTGAAAAAGGAGCTCCAGAAGATAGGTCTGGAAGAGGCCTGGGAAACCCAGCTCCCCCCACCCAAATCTATGATAAAGAAGGCTTACTGGGAATGGGTTATGACTAATACCCTAAGAAATCAGGGAGGTGAGCTAACTTTGAATTTCCTGGATGTGAAACCTGCACCTAGCATGGAACTCTTTCTCGACATTATTGAATCTCCTGAAGATAGGTCCCTTTATCTCAAGATGAGATATGGTACTCTCCCACTCTTCGAGTTTCAATCTAGATGGAGCACGGCACCCGCAAGTCCGAAGGGCTGTCCCGGTTGTGCCTCGCCCTTGGAGTCTATTGGTCACTTTCTGTTTGCATGTAAAGCATACCGGCAACCAAGAGCGAGATGGTTGATACCGGTTTGTAAAAATATGGGGACCAGGTCTGCCAGGGTGGCATTGCGCATCTTGATCTATGATACATCAGTCCCTAGCGTCATCTGCGGGACTGCTAAATATCTGGGCTGGGCCTGGAGGATTAGACGCAAGCTCCTAAAGGTGTAACAATTTTAAGATATAAACTTATCCCTGCTGCCCACAAAGAATATCATTGCCAAAGGTACTGACAAATGGGGGTCTTTGTTTACACTGTACATGCATATTTATTGCCATTTTTATTGCTTTTAATTGTATAAGGTTCGAAGTATATAGTTGTAGTGGGTTTTAAACTGTTTTTATATTTATTGTACCAAACTTTTATGATATTTTTTTAATATATCGAATAAAGTAACTACAACAGCATTGAGCCCTGTGGACTTCTGGGGTAATCTCTGGACTCTGTGCACAGTATAACCCCCTAGTGGTATACCATATACAGAGCCAGCTTCCTACCCTGTCTAAAAAGCTCTCTGAGCTGGTATAAGATAACGCGGAGAAGATGCATGTAAAATGTGGATGGAAACAGTGACAGGGCACAGCAACGACTTCTATAAGCTTCTGCAAGGCTAAACCACCAAGCCAAACCCACACACAAATGACAGTCCTTTTATTTCACATTTTTCCAGTAGCAAATGCCCACAGTTTTTCATTGCAGTGGAAAGGTTTACCTTGTTTATTAGATAACTATTGGTTTTCCGTTTATATAGGCACAGATTTCCCCCCAATATGCTACATAATAAGTAGCTACCACCATGCAAAGTTATAGGTAGCGAGCTTGAAAAAACAACTTTCCAAGGTATATATCTCTATAGATCTCAGGCCACCAGAGATTGAATGAGGATTTTGAGGCTGCAAATATCATATAATACTGGTTGTTTGTACAGCAAGTACACTGTCCATTAGGCCACTTCATGTAAGTGTGGGGGAAGAGAAGAGTGGTGGCATGAGAGACAAAATAAAGATAGGAAAGAGAGAAGGTTGGTATAGCAAGAGGGAAGAAATGTGCATGATAGCATTCCCCGTTTTTGCTTATACAGTGCGTATGCCACAACGTTACATTCTCAAAATGATGAGCAACAAACAGAAGAGGGAGGACTAAAGCATGCAGTGAATGAGGCGACAGGAAAGAGGAAAAAGAAAGGTTACATGAGTTAGAAGGAGGGAAATCGTAGGGTAGAGCTAAGAAGGAAGCATGATGTTATTTCCTTCTTTATTTGGTTTATGTTGGTGTTGGTAATGGCTTATGCATGTCGCCTTCAACACACTCTTATCCGCAAGGTGGACAGTCTTATGATGGAAGATTGCTACCGTGAGTGTCATCAGGCGGCCCTGCTAAAATACTCAGTGGATTAACAAGACTGCATGAGGAGAGGACATTTTCATCAGTAGATCTGGCGGCCAATCCTGGTCTTATCAGCTGGAGACAGGACAAGGGGAGTGACGTTCATGCTTCACTTCAAATACTCTCAAAAATTGAGAGCTCCTAAAAACAGGCAAATCTTCGATGTAAAGCACCTTAAAACTGAAATATCTTTAGATTCTTTCCCTAAGAGTTGACCCTGGGTTTTATCAGTGCAGAGTTGAACCTTTGAACTTCAGCCCCCCGAGGGCATGGTGGAATAGGCCTAGGTGCACCCAGTCGCACTCTTGCAATCTCCTCGCAGCTAATTACACCATCCGGGGTCCTAGGTGTAAGATGAAGACTAGTATGAGGCATCTGTTGTAGTTTTTTACTGGTGTTCCAACCCAATATATCCCTTTCCATTTCACATCCATGGGTTGATCATCTCTTTGATGGATTAAGTGGATTTTTTCAGTCCATATTTGCCTCCTATCTCCTTTCCCTTTGAATTACCCCTGGGGGAACATAACACAGAGGTGCTAGGCAGAGATCATATTGGACTCAGCTCGGCCCTATGATGACAGTATCATACACACATACAGGTGAGGCACAAAGTACCCCGGCCCGAATTTTGCCCTAGGGATGCAGAAAAGACCTGTGTTCATTCCCTATGAGCAGCTCTCTACCTTCATTCTACCAATGCTCGAGAACTCTTTGGGAACCCATAGTTCCTCAAGACTCATTTATTCTGCACTCTTGTTCGCCCTTTCTCTAACACCCATATCAGAGTTTATCAGTTGCTTCAACCTACCCTGCTACATCTGCGCCAGTGGCACTTAGATTATCCTAATGGTAGCAACTCCAAATGAACTGTAGTCATCCGAAATGGATCACTGTCTCCGTTCACTTGTGGACTACTTAAAACCAACTATTCCAAACCAGAGTTGCTAACCTGTGCCCATTAAAGAAGCTAAAATCCTACAAGCAATTAGCCCAAGTGACTAGAGTCCCGCCGCCTACATCATATAAAATATTAAAGTTTTGAGTGATTGCAGACTCCAAACTCTGTTTGATCCCCCAAGTGAATCAAATCACATAAGTACTTTCTACACAATGTGAACACCCAGACACATCTTTCCTCAGACAGGATATCCACAGAAATGAAAGCCCACTTTGACTCTTGTTATTTCACATGCAGACTCTGCAATTGGTCTTGGTCTAGGGGAGTGTTTTTCCATATTTCATGAGCTGCAAAAGATCCAGAACACATCAGCAAGGCAAGTACTGGAATCCATTACACCAGTGCTCCAGGCACTTCACTGGTTTACTATTGACAGGCGCTCTGCCTTGGCTTTGAGGCAATCTGCGTCCTCTAGGAGACACTGCAGACTATCACTTTGCATGTCCATACCATCCTACAAAAAGAAGAGCATTGGTGGCATCGTGTTAGTTGTACATACAGGAACTCTGTGGTACCCACGCCCAGCAAAGAGCAGAAACATTGAAGTCCATCTAAAATTCAGAAAGAAATTAAAGACATGTCTCTTTCCTAAATAAGGAAGCCCTGATGTGAACGTTAAGATCACTTTTCTATCAACAAGTAATCCATGCTTGAAATCTATACATCTCTGGGGTTGCCTTTGTGCACTCAACATACCAGATAGTGACCTGCACCTGTACTGAAGGGGGAGTGAATACAGGGAATAATTGTATGTACCAGGCAAGTGGTCAACTCACCACCCTCCTGTCCGACCTTTCAAACTCTCACCCACCACATTCATCATATTTTAGACTGGATGCGAAGAATAGAATGTTATCTTTATGACCTTCACGTAACCAATGCGTACTGTGGGCCACTACCTTGTCGTCCTGGATGGACCAAATGTGAAACTTGTCCTATGGTCAAAAACCAAACAATTACTTACCGTTGGACTGCTCCTCTTGCGCTACTAAGCGGCCTCATAGGTTACATATCCTAATGGACCTGAATGAACTGCAGGTAATACTTAACTGGTATCTTCCTTTCTCCTAGATGGAACCATAGAGCATGTATGATGAAGTGCTAAGCAGATGATGCTGTGCACTCTCCCACTCTTCATTTTGAGCTTGCTGTAGGAGAGTAGGATTTGCTTTACATGTTTACCCCCACTTTTTGATGGTGTTTCACTGTTTTTCGACTTTAGTCTGGCTGAGACCCTGCTATTCAGGGCTCCAGCCTAGCTGCTTCCTCTCTAAATTGAGTGCATGTACTTTAGGTACACTCCAGATTGGATTCTGGGGTACCCTTGTGAGTCCCTAGTATATGGTATACTATGTACCCAGGGCATAGGTACCCCAGAGGCCTACCAGGGGCTGAAGCATGTATTGTGCCACCCCTGGAAAGCCATGCAAAATGCCACCACAGGTTTGCTACTGCAGCCTGGGTAAGGTGGTGCATGCACCCCTTACTAAGGTATAGGTTTACTATACCTCACCTATCACTGCACATAGTAACCTATCAGTCACCCCTATGGCAAGCCTTATCAATCCTGAAGGCAGGGTGCTTGGTTATATGTGAGAGGGTGCCCAGGCATGAGCTGAGCCCCTCTGCAGCCTTCGGAATCTCTTCCCCGGAGTTGTCAGTGGTGCAGCCTCACCATATACTCTTAAGTGCATTTTATCTTAAACGGTTAATGCTAACTTTGGACTGACTGCACATAAACATGTTGTGTTTGATGTCAAACACCTTGGAATTATACCCCCACATCAGTTCTTGATGTGAGGATCTGGCCTCCTGCTGCTGAGCGAAACTCCAGCAGGGGAGGCCTGGACAATAGGTTTCCTGTCACAGGGAGGTGTAACCACCTCCCAGACAGGCTTATGTGTATTGGGGCTGGG
The DNA here is from genome assembly GCF_964204655.1 of Triturus cristatus. Taxonomy (NCBI): domain Eukaryota; kingdom Metazoa; phylum Chordata; class Amphibia; order Caudata; family Salamandridae; genus Triturus; species Triturus cristatus. The sequence goes on along the minus strand of NC_140580.1, from coordinate 845,752,819 downwards.
TGGGAGTACTCTCTGAGTGCTTTGAAGTCCTGCACTGGGGGCACATTTGGTGCCCCTGTGCAAAGTCCAGCTCAAACCGGTTCAAGGGCTTCCAGCCCCTGCTCTGGTGTGAAACTGGACAAAGGAAATGGGGGTGCCATCCCTCTTTCCAAACCCCCCATAGGTGGGTCCCCAGAGCTAGTCCAACCCCTTCCTTAGGTGTAAGTAAGGACCCTCTGTAACCAGAACTTTAGATATCTCTGGATGAAACTCTGGAGCTGAATCCTGGAACTTTGACGCTCTACTCAAGACTAGAGGACTGAAGAAATTTCCCTTGGGGTCAAGGCGTGACTCCCCTGCTTGGCAGGCACCAGTGAAGCATTTTGCCAGTCTGCATTTCTGAAGCTCCCATCAGACTCCGAAGTATTTGCAGCCCAGGAAGAGGATTTCTAGACATCTCAGAAGCCAACCCGAGTCCCCAGCAAAGCTGAGACCCGCAGCCATCGTGAGTAGCGTGGAACTAGAACTCCTGGTCAACATGCACTTTTGCAAGTGCATTGACTTCTCGATGTCACCTGAAGTCATGCTTGGGCTCACTTGTAGCCCCCACCTCGAGCACAGAATCCAGAATAAGATTGTCCCTCCCTACCAGAGTGGGGATTACATCCACAAATGGATAACTGCACTGGAAAGGGCCTGTAAAGTTCAAAGGGTCCCCCAGGAGCAGTGGGCAGCAATCGTATGGCTCTCCTTTGCAGACAAAGGTAGAGATAAGCTCCTCAGTGTTAGAGAGGAGGAGGCAGATGATTATAGCAGTCTGAAGAGTGCCTTGATTGAAGGGTTTGGCCTACCCACTGAACAATACAGGTTAAAGGTCAGGGACGACCAAAAGGCACAGAATCAAGACTAGGTAGACTTTGTAGATTGTGCTACTAAGGCTCTGGAGGGTTGGTTACTTGGCAGCAAAGTACATGACTTCCAAGGATTGTACAATTTGATTATGAGGGAGCAGATCCTTAATAACTGTCAAAATCAGCTGTTGCACCAGTACCTGGTGGACTCAGATCTGACCTCTCCACAAGAATTGGGAAAGAAGGCAGACAAGTGGGTCAGAACCAGGGTGAGGTAGAAGGTACAGAACCAAGGTGGTGAACCCAAGAAGCAAGATCCTAAAAACTCTGACAAGGGTGGGGAGAAGGGTAAAGACCAGGGGGCAGATTTACAAGCCCCTTGCGCCTCATTTACGCCGCCGTTGCGTCACTTTTGTGACGCAGCGGTGGCGCAAATCCTGCGCCATGGTGCGGGGTACTTACAACATGACGCATCTGGGAGATGCGTCACGTTGTAAAGCCCTGCGCCAGAAGTAGGCGTTCCTGTGCAGGGGGTTGTTCCATCGCAGGAACGCCTCCTAAAAGTGGCTGAGTGAAATCTACAAGATTTCACTCAGTCACTTTTAGGCCCATGCTGCGTCAAAACCCTGCGCCTGCCTGAAGAAGGCGTAAGGATTGATGCAGCATTCACAAGATAGGGCCCTCCAGAGCATTGCTGGAGCTGCATTGCGCTTGCGACGCAACTCCAGCAATGCGCCACTTTTACGGCACAGATGCGTCACGCATCGGTGCCGTTTTTGCCCCATGGTGCGTCGCATTGTAAATGCGGCGCATCCATGGTGGCGGAGCTGTGGCGCACAATAACTGGCGCATCCCTGCTGATATGCAGGGATGCGCCAGTTATTGTAAATATGCCCCAGAAGTCTTCACAAGGCCCCCAAAAATCTTCTTCAGGTGGGGATTCACAGTCTAACAAGGAAAAAGGCCAAAAGAAACCATGGTGCACAATCTGTAAGCATAAAACCCACTGGACCAGTGACAGCACCAAGTCCAAAGAATATACTCCAGCCACCATTGCCCCTAAGGCAACTGTTCCCCCTAGTTCAGCTACAATTTTTGGTGGTAATGTTCAGAATAAGTGTGTAGTAGGGTTGACCCTGGGTTCTGAGATGGACTCTGGCCTAGTCAGAGTTCCAACTCAGGCTGTTCTGGTCTGTGTTGGAGGCATGAATATGTCCTCCTTTGTGAGTCCCAGTAACTTGGGCAAATACAGACAACAGCCTTTAATAAATGGGAAAGAGGCTTTGGCATTCAGGGACACAGGACTAAGTGTCACAATGGTGACAAACGATCTTGTGGATCGTAGGCAGATTACACTTGGTGAAATGTACCAAGTGACCAATACTAGCAATGTCAGAACAGACCATTCTCTGGCAGTTGTTAATTTCTCCTCGGGAGGGGTAACTGGCCTTAAGAAGGCTGTGGTAAGTGCAGACCTACCAGTACAGTGCTTGCTTGGCAATGATCTAGAAACTTCAGCTTGGGCTGAAGTGGAGTTCAGGACACATGCAGAAATGTTAGGGATCCCTGCTCATATCTTTGCTGTGACTAGGTCACAGGCCAAAATGTCTAAAACTGAACAGGCCCTGGATTGTGGAAGAATGGACCAGGTGCCTCCCAAGAGCAGGAACAGTAGGGTTAAGGCAGTGCCTTCCCACCTGACTTAGAATGCAGATCAGTCTCCTCAGGGAGATTATCTTGAGCCTGAAGAAGGAACTGTCCCAGAGGAGCTTGAACCTGACCAGGTTTAGTTCTTGGGGACAGGGGGCCCTTCCAGGTCTGACCTGAGCCAGGAGCAGAAAACCTGCCCCTCTCTTCAACCCCTCAGAAAGCAAGTTGCTGATGAGGCTGCTGGGAATGCTAGTGGCACACATAAAATCTATTAGGATGATGGACTCCTTTACTCAGAGAGTAGAGACCCCAAGCCTGATGCATCCAGGAGGTTGGTTATACCTCTGCAGTTTAGGGGCTTCCTATTGACACTAGCCCATGATATTCCCCTAGCAGGACACCTGGGCCAGAACAAGACTTGGGACAGAATTGTCCCTCACTTTCACTGGCCCCACATGTCTAAAGTCACTAAGGAGTTTTGTCACTCCTATGTGACCTGCCAAGCCAGTGGCAAGGCAGGTGGAACCACAAAGCCCCCCCTGATACCACTACCTGTGGTGGGGGTTCCCTTTGAGAGGGTTGGGATTGACATTGTTGGTCCCATGGATCCTCAAACTGCATCTGGGCACAGATTTATCCTGGTGGTGGTGGACCATGCCACTATGTACCCAGCGGCAATCCCACTTAGGACCACTACGGCACCTGTGTTGGCAAGAGCTCTCTTGGGTGTATTCTCAAGAGTAGGCTTCCCTAAGAAGGTAGTATCTGACAGAGATGCAAACTTTTGTCAAGTTACTTAACTGCTATGTGGAATGAGTGTGGAATGAATTACAAATTCACCACACCCTATCACCCACAATGCAATGGTTTAGTTGAAAGATTCAACAAAACCTTAAAGGGCATGATCAAAGTTCTCCCAGAGAAGCTTAGGCAGAGATGGGACATCCTTTTGCCCTGCCTTTTTTTTGCCTACAGGGAGGTGCCATTAAAGGGGGTTGGTTACAGCCCTTTTGAACTTTTGTTTGGCCATCCTGTTAGGGGTCCGTTGTGTCTGGAGAAGGAGGGATGGGAGTTACCTCTCAAACCCCCTAAACAGGACATAGTGGACTATGTACTTGGTCTCCGCTCCAGGATGGCTGAGTATATGAAGAAGGCAACCAGAAACCTTGAGGCTAGCCAGGAATTACAAAAGGCCTGGCATGACCAAAAGGCTGTACTGACTGTTTACCAGCCAGGACAGAAAGTGTGGGTGTTGGAGCCTGTGGCCCCAGCAGCCCTCCAGGACAAATGGAGTGGCCCCCATACCATTGTTGAACAGAAAGGGGAGGTGACCTACTTGGTAGACCTTGGAACCCCTAGGAGTTCCACAGGGTACTTCATGTCAACAGATTTACACAATATGTTGACAGGGCAGACATGGGCTTGCTCATGGCTACTGATGAAGGACAGGAGGAAGAGAGTGACCCACTCCCTGACATGCTTTCTCAGAACCCTGATGATGGGTCAGTTGATGGTGTAGCCTTGGCAGGCAGCCTCACTGTCCAGCAGCAAACTGACTGTAGAAAGCTTCTTAGTCAGTACAGACATATGTTTTCTCTGACTCCAAGTCAGACCACCACCTGGTGCACTCATGAAGTGGACACTGGGGACAGTCTGCCTGTGAAGAATAATATCTACAGGCAACCTGACCATGTCAGGGACTGTATAAGGACAGAAGTCCAAATGATATTGGAGTTGGGAGTTATTGAACCCTCAGATAGGCCTTGAGCTAGTCCAGTAGTCCTGGTACCCAACCCTCACACCACCGATGGCAAGAGAGAGATGAGGTTTTGTGTGGATTACAGGGGTCTCAATGCAGTCACTAGGACTGATGCCCACCCCATCCCCAGGGCAGATGAGCTAATAGATCATTTGGCCTCAGCCAAGTTTCTAAGCACTTTTGACCTGCCAGCTGGCTCCTGGCAGATCAGACTAGTTGATGATGCAAAGCCAAAGACAGCATTTTCTACCCCTAGTGGGCACTATCAATTTGTGGTAGTGCCCTTTAGTTTGAAGAATGCACCTGCCACTTTCCAAAGGTTGGTGAATCAAGTCCTTACAGGCCTGGAAGACTATAGTGCAGCATATCTAGATGATATTGCTCTCTTTAGCTCCACCTGGGAGGATCACCTGGTCCACCTGAGGAATGTTTTGGAGGCCCTGCAAAAAGCAGGCCTAACTATCAAGGCTAAGTGCCAGATAGGGCAGAGTCAGGTTGTGTACCTGGGCCATCTTGTAGGTGGAGGCTAGGTTCAACCATTGCAGAGCAAAATCCAGACCATAATGGACTGGGTTGCTCCCACTACCCAGACTCAGGTGAGAGCCTTCTTAGGCCTAACTGGGTATTATAGAAGATTTGTCAAGGGGTATGGATCAATAGTGACACCCTGAATGACTTAACCTCTAAGAAAATGCCCAAAAAGGTTCAGTGGACAGTTAGCTGTCAAAAGGCATTTGATGACCTGAAGCAGGCCATGCGCACTGCTCCCATTCTGCAAAGTCCTGACTACTCCAAAGCGTTCATTGTCCAAACAGATGCATCTGAGTTGGGGTAGGGGCTGTACTGTCACAGTTGAATGATGAAGGTCAGGATCAACCAGTAGCTTTCATAAGCAGAAGTTTGATCCCAGAGAGAAACGCTGGTCAGCCATTGAGAGGGAGGCCTTTGCTTTGGTTTGGGCTCTGAAGAAGTTGAGGCCATACTTGTTTGGTACTCACTTCATTGTTCAGACAGACCTTAAGCCCCTCTTACGGCTAAAACAGATGAAGGGTGAAAACCCCAAACTTCTCAGGTGGTCCATTTCCCTACAGGGGATTGACTATACAGTGGAACATAGACCTGGGAGTAACCATGCCAGTGCAGATGGACTCTCCAGATATTTCCACTTAGAACATGAAGACTCAACTGGTCAAGGTTAGTTTAATGTCCCTTAGTTTGGGGGGTATTGTGTAGGAGAGTAGGATATGCTTCACATGTTTACCCCCACTTTTTGCTGGTGTTTCACTGTTTTTTTACTTTAGTCTGGCTGAGACCCTGCTATTCAGGGCCCCATCCTAGCTGCTTCCTCTCTAAATTGATTGCATGTACTTTAGGTACACTCCAGATTGGATTCTGGGGTACTCTTGTGAGTCCCTAGTATATGGTATACTATATACCCAGGGCATAGGTATCCCAGAGGCCGACCAGGGGCTGAAGCATGTATTGTGCACCCCTGGAAAGCCATGCAAAATTACACCACAGGTCTGCTACTGCAGCCTGGGTAAGGTGGTGGACAAAGGAAATGGGTGTAGCCACCCCTCTTTCCAAACCCTCCCATAGGTGGGTCCCCAGAGCTAGTCCAACCCCTTCCATAGGTACAAGTAAGGACCCTCTGTAGCCAGAACTTTAGATATCCCTGGACGAAACTCTGAAGCGGAATCCTGGAACTTCGACGCTCTACTCAAGACTAGATGACTGAAGAAATCTCCCTTGGGGTCAAGAAGTGACTCCCCTGCTTGGCAGGCACCAATGAAGCATTTTGCCGGTCTGCATTTCCATAGCTCCCGCCATACTCCGAAGTATTTGCCGCCCAGGAAGAGGATTTCCAGACATCTCAGAGGCCAACCCGAGTCCCCAGCAAAGCTGAGACCCGCAGCCCTCGTGAGTAGCGTGGAATCGGAATTCCTGGACACCGTGCACTTTTGCAAGTGCATTGACTTCTCGACGTCTCCCGAAGTCGTGCTTGGGCTCACTTGTAGCCCCACATCGAGCACAGAATCCACTGAAGATTGTCGGCCTAGTCACCCCGAGTGACCAGTGGGCCGCCATTTTGTGTTTCGTCTCAAGGTCCCTTCGCGATTCCTGGTCCGTCGACTGGTGAGTCCCTGAGGGAGTAACTTTGATTTTCCTTGGGCTTCTCTGGTTGCTCCAGACGTGCCCCGACTTCCTACCAAGTGGTGAGTCCCACAGACCTTGCTGGTCTGCACCAAAGCATCTTTCTCCATTCTGCTTGCGTTGCTGTTGCCAAGGCTTGTTGTGTCCAATCCGGGCACCGACACTCGACATCCTTTGTGGGACAGCTCGAATCCAGCTCCTGGTCGTCCTCGACACCTCCTGGTCCTCATGGCTGAAGAGGCAAGCTTCACCTCCTTCACCTGAAATAACCTACATCGGTGGGCCTCCGCCTAGCGCCTTCCTGGTCACTGGCAAGTGACCCAGACTCTGTCCCATCTGCTTTCAGGTTCTTCTTAACTTCGATCCTGGCGTGGATCTCTTCTGACACTTCGCATCTTCCCGGCAGCAGCATTTCTTTGCCAGCTCCCATTGAAATCGACGACGTGACCCGACACCATTTGACACCTATGCACCCGGCTACCCGTTGGTGAGGTACCTCGAGTACTCCGGTGCTCCCGTGGGTGTTGACCCTAGAACTTCCTAAGTCCCAAAGGGTTTGGTCCTGACTTGTTTCTAAGTGTCCCTAATCTTTAAAAATCTAACCGCGACTTACCCCATAGAAGCTAACGGGAGCTCGCTGCTGTGTTCTCACACTGCACATGGCCCCCGTGGGTCCCCTGTGCCACTACCTTGGGTGGTTCCTTGGTGTCTCAGCGATTCTACAGACTCTAGGCCTTGTGTCTAGTTAAGTCGTCGTTCTTATACCACTATTTTAGTATATGGTTTGGCTTGCCCCTAGGGCCTGACGTGTATTTGTGCTATTTTACTGTCATATTTGAAGTGTAACTTATGTGTTTTGACCTCTAGTCTCATAAAGAGTCTAGGAAGGTGTGTTTAGAAATAAATACATATATTATATATATATACCTGGTGTGGTTGTCTTTCATTTAGGCACTCAAGAGATTATAGACTGGTAAAACAAGATGCTTTACATTCCTTCAAGACTTAGCCTGAAGGCTGCTCTCCATAGCTATCACTAGGATAGCTTTCAATAAAGGTTGTCTTTATCCTATAACCAATAAGTGGTTGTTTGGACTGGTACAGGGTGCCCACTATAACTAGTGGACAGCATATACCAGGCCAACTTCTCACACTTGGTACTGGGAACCACACATCTTACATTACACGTAACTGGTATAACAACAGGTAGTTCCACTCGTGCACTGGATTGGGCACTTTAAAACACCGATGTCACTGCATCTAACCAAGGTAT